>NC_141878.1:458935506-461435506 GCF_056163025.1 Triticum urartu | reverse complement strand
ATTCAGATAGCCGATGACCCTTGACTTTTATCAAGTTTCTTTGTGGACAATATAACTATTACCATATATTAAACGAATGTATGGAGTATTTGATTATCGGTAATCCAGCCATGATGACCTTTAAAAAAAATCTCATATACTCCTCAGCACATCTTTGCAGGGGGAACCCCTCAGCCATTACGAACATAAATTGATATCCTCAAAGAAGAGAAGGACGAAACTGAAATTCACCACACATTTGGTCATTCTATCTAGTATAATGAACTGACAAATCGAGTGTACTGATGGGCTTAGACGGGCAATGCATATTGCCGACATATCAGTGAAGGCTTACACTCGCTCCTTCACCATCCGATTTTACAAGTACAACAGGGATAACAGGTGACAAGAACTATGTAGTGAAACAATAGTAGATCCTTGCAAGAGCGGTCTAATGTGCTCAGAGGGTGCCAAAATCAGGCTGGCCGCTCACCATCTGATGCAACAGGCTTCTGTGATGGAGTACTCTGATCAACATCCATAGGCGCGCTTGCTCTGGGAGGCGATGGCGGCTGCACCTCGAAGTCCGGATAAGCAGCTTTGTACCTTGCCCTCAGCCCTTCATCCACAAGCCTTGTTCCGCTTACCTGGTTGCCAAGAGAGAGCCATCTAAACAGAAAAAAAAATACGAAAAGGTAAGTACATGGATAGTATCTGGTATGCAGAAGAACTATGAGAGGGGAGAGATGCACACCCAGCTTGCGTGTTATGCATTCTAGCAAACAGTTCGAGCTTCCTTGTCCTTGGGCTTATCCGCTCTAGCATGGCGTACATCTGTACAGCAAAACAGACTTGAAGCAGCGCTTTTGAAACGAAAACTATCATAAGAAATTAAAAAATGCAGGTTTTCTATTAGATGTCAAGTTAGTACATGCATGTTTTACTATATGGGATCCAAATCTGTGTAGGGATCTCTAGGTAGAAACAACAATCTGGCAAAGCTATTGCAAGTCATCTAACTACACAGAAACAAGTAAAGAGGCATCACTTGTTCTGAAGCAGCTAGTATGAACCATTGAAGCTGATGTATTACCTCGTCAGGTTTTCTGCTTGTTTCACGCACTTCAGCAACAATAACATCAGTGTCTATATTCCTGTTCACTAAGGGACTCCCTTTTATTCCAACAAGACAATGTTCTTTACTGTGATTCAACCAATGGCCAGTGCGGCCAGTTCGAATAATGCGTTGAAGTTGATTGGTCTTCACCCAAATAATTTCCTCAACACGCTTGTAACCCCAGAGCTCCAAACTGAAGAATAAAAAGGAGGTACACTGAATCAGTGAAAACAGCTATTTTCCAAAAACAAATGTTTAACAGAAAATAAGTAAATAACATTGCACCCTGCATGGTGGACATTAAGAGTAAAATATATAACGCAGATTATCAAATTTGGCAACTATCATCTATTGAGTTACAGGTATGAAGGGTGTTCAAAAGCTACCCCATGGAAATAGATTTCATTGGAGTGAAAAACATTCTCAGAGAGATGTTACAAGTATGAAGCATGAAGAAAATTAAAGGTTCGGAAACTTACCACTCCCGGCCAAGTTCCATCGCACGGCCGGTGACCCATAAGAAAATTAAACCATCCGTTTGTAAAGCAGGCACATTAAGAGTCCTCATTTCATCGTCAGCCATTGTGCCATATGGCAGTTCCATATGAATATCCCACGGGGGATCAGCCATAATTACCCCAAATTGGCCTAAGATGTCCATTCTGAAGTTCCGAATGTCACAGTTTATCCATTGTGACTCTCCAAGCTCTATTTCTGAACAATATTCAGCTCTATGGGGCTTTATTTGCCTAGGGGGAGCAAGGGTGCCCGCCATCATTGGAGCTATATCTGGTGTTTGATCAAGCTCATAGTGGACATACTTGCAAGTCTACAATCATAGAATGGGTGTAAGATAAAAACAGGTGCACAGGAAGAGATTAACATAAAGGGTTTATGCCTCTATGGCCAACCTTAGTGTGGCGGCAGGTGTCCAGAAAAGAGCAATCTCCTAGATTTGTATCAGTATGTGGAGCAATAATACGGCGAAAGTGAACCTGCTCCAAATGAAAGAAAAAGTTGGACACTAATTATCATTAATAGCTAAAAATTATCTACTGAAATCAGTACAGTTTTCAAGCATAGTATTAAGAAAATTTATTGGCATCTCTCAACTGAATAAACATTTAACAACTATATTATTTTTCAGTTCAAACACATATATTAATTCAAATTTCTTCTCCAAATCATTATCCAGAAACTGAAGAAAGAATACCCTTGAGTCCTGATATGGATTTGGAGCAATGAATGGCAACCACGATTATACCCGCACCAGTTCAGCTTCAATTTAATGAACCAGAGGAAAGCTAAAAAGGGTAATTTTCACATACATTTTCCATATAATTCTATCTTAGAGGAAGGGCAATTGTGCCTTAGTACTTTATGTACTAGACAAACTGCAACCTGAGAAATTTAAAGAAGTGATTACATTAACTATACCAGATAGATATTTGCTAAAAAGAAGCAGTCTGAAGGCCAGTTACCCACCATGTTGGTTCAGACAAATAGGCAATAAAAACAAATGTAGGGAAGTATACATTGAGTAGGCAAAATGAGTGTAATAACATTGACCTTAGCACAGGAAACAAAGGAACCAGATTGGCGTCTGCAATCTTCTTTAGTTAAATTGGTGCAATACTCCTTCAGCTGGGAACCACCCTTTGTTTTGAACTGCCAGATACAAAACCAAGGTTAGCAAAAACTAAAAATTGATGATAACCAAACGGCGGAAGATAACAACCAGACCGAATGATTCACTCTGAATCATAGAACAACTTAACGTTACAATATGTGGAAGTAACTGTTATTGGTTTTGCAAAGTTGACAACAGGAAGATCATGCTGGAGGTGTGTAACATAAAAAATGTAAACAATGTTGCTTTCTTCCACATTTATTAAGTACATAAACTAAAGCAATTTATGATAAATTATTTAGTGCAGTAGACCATACAGTGGCTAATCAAACCAGTTCATTTACCACTACAAGACTAACAGCAGTGGTGGAGGGCCTTAGAGCATACTTACTAATTCCATTTCGGTCACCTTTCCAGATGGTGTTTAAACAGAACGTTTTGGCACCGGGGCATTCCCGTGTACCGTTCCAGCCTTCTATAATTACAATGTTCAATTGTTTTATATGCATATATACATTCAAAGGCGCATACAAAAAAGCCAAAAAATAAAAGAGAAATGGACGAAAGAGGCTAGTTGCGGCCAGGCCTAGCATTGTATTGCTTCCAGCCAGTGCAAGCCGACCCATACTTGCGAGAATTAGATGTATTATAGATTCAATGTTTGGAAAAAAAAACATCTGCCCACCATTATTGACACATCATGAAGGTAGCTAAGAGAACCATGCTGAGCTGATACAGCAGAGCACAAATTGTTGTTTGTCCACTGATACCAGCATGAACTGCATGGTATTTTTTACCAGAATACTCTGCTTCAGCAGGAATGGCCAGTACCCGAATAATAGCTTCTGCGTACCATTTTGGTTTTGAGAATGCAATGATAGTTTAATTCCAGCCAGAACAGAACGAAATTAACCCTCCCCCCTCCCACACATTTCCATTACCAGTGTCTACTTATTACCAAGCCAACATGTTTGTGCTGTGCCTATTGTCTTAGCTCACCGAAGTCTCAATTCTCTACTAACTGACTTTAACTGTATTCCCTAATCCCCAACAATACATGAAAACCCTTTTTAGGACTTCTTCCTCCTCATCTTTGTAGCACTCCCATTCTTTTAAATGGCCCGGTATAATATTTTGTGAATGGTTTACATATGTATAGCCATTCTCTTATGATTTTGTGCTCATTCTACCAAGACTTCTCTATAGGTTTAGTACTTGCATAGTTTGCTTAGACACTGGCCAACATTTCAACAATATAACAAGACACTTAATCATCTCAAACTACACAGAACAATGGCACTGCCAACTAACACCTCTTTTGCCGTCGGAGATTGAATAGGAACAAACCTTTGCTGCAACAGCCGTCTCCTTTGCCGTCGGCCGGTGAATGAGATCCAGCAGCTCCTCCCCAGTTTTTGTGTTCTGCTTCTCCTTGTATGTCTTCTTACTCAGCAGCACCTCAAGGTCCTTCAGGTCCTCCTCCTCGGTCCTCTGGTTCTGCTGGGTAGGACTAGGCCCCGGGCTTGGAGCCATGAACGGGCGCTGAAGCGGCATCAACCCTGGCATCATCCTCTGCATCCCCGGCATTGTCATGCCCCTGGGCCGTGGGAACATCGGTGGCATCGAGTGCGCCCACATATCCGGCTGTTGCTGCTGATGTGGTGGTGGTGGTCTTGGTATGATTGCACTGTTAGCGTCGGTCTCGGACGAGGTCGCCTGTGGTATGGGTGGAGGTTGGGGTGACAACAATGTGGCGGATTCTGGTAGCTCTTTGAGGAGCTTGCTACGGTCGATGGCCCAGACCATCATCATCTGCTTGCCTCCAATCATGGCCTCCTCGATCTGCACGCCGCCGCTGTCCTCAGCTATGCGTCGGAGGGCGAGAGCTACAGCGGCGGGCACGGAGCCGCCGAGCTCCGTCGCTAGGTCGGCGAGAGCCGCCCGCTCCGCATCGCTGGCTGAGGAGGATTCAGCCTGTAGGCGGCGCGCGAGCACGGCGGCGTCGATCTCGGCGAAGGGGATAAGCTCGAGGAGGAATACGGCCACCATGGTGCGTACCGCGTCGAGACCGCCGGGGGCAGCGCCTCCCACGGCGGCGGAGGCCGGGGAGGACCCCGGAGAGGTCTTGCGGCGGGTGGAGCGGGCCGGGTCGGGGACGGTGCGGCGGTGGTGGGGCTTCAGGCTGGGGTTCTGGGGGTCGCCGGCGTTGGGATTTGGGGTAGGGGTGAAGGGGCGGTCGTTGAAGGCGGCGATGAGGCGGAGGGAACGGTCGAGGGAGGGGACCAGGTCCGGGACGAGGTGCTGGAGGGAGCCGACGAGGCCTAGCTGCGCCTCACGGCGGAAGGAGATGGCCTCCTCCATGCTCCGGCACTGCTCACGCATGGTCGAGAGGTCGTCGCCGCCGCCGGCGGCGACGTCGGCCTTGGCCTCCATTGTTTTGGTTTTTTGGTCGAGAAAGGGGTTCGAGGTTTTGGATCGAGCTCGCTGCGAACTTGTTCTGCTTGTGATTGTGGGCTGGTCACGTGGACGCGAAGCCCAGTACTGTTGGCGAGTCTGCACTTCCGGCGGAAAGGGCAAGTGCTAGGCGCCGGTGGACCAGTCCCCTCTCGTTAGGGTTTCACGTCCTCTCGGCGGCGATCATCACCACGCGTAGAGATATCTTTCCCTACCTCTGATCACTGAAGCCCTCTCCGTCTAACGACGGGTGCGGCGTTCTGGTTTCACTCCCCGTTCTGGGCGACGAACTAGCGGCGACTGGTTGGCTAGGGTTAGGTCACAGCCCGGTAGAACTCATCTTCGGGTAAGGGAACAAGAAGATGGCGACTGGAGCTTTTGGATCGGGCGATCCGGACGATCTGGCAGCGATGATGAAGGAGTTGGGTCTCTCTGAGGAAGATCTGGATGATGTGGTGGTGGATCAGCAATCTGTGCCGCCCGAAGCGACCCGCTGGATGGCGGTGGCCAGGGTAAATACAGAGAAGCAGTATAGTCAGTTTTGGTTCTATAAAAATATGCGTGCAACCTGGAACCTTGCACAGAAAGTTAACATCCGCCCTCTGGAGGACAATCTGTACACCCTCCAATTCGCATGCTTGGGGTACTGGGAGCGAGTAATGGGGGACGGTCCATGGGTATTCCGAGGGCATGCTGTGGTTCTGGCACCGTATGATGGTTTCTCAAAGCCGTCTTCGATCAAGCTCGACAGGTTGGAAATTTGGGCTCAGATACACGACTTCCCAGAGGGATATGTATCCCAGATCCCATCGTTGGCCTCGAAGCTAGGGGAATTCATCTATGCCGAACCAGCCTCACATGACTTTGGAGGCAATTTTTATAGGGTCCAGGTCAAGATCAATGTGGGTAAGCCGCTGAAGAATGTTGTTTCACTCAAGGTGGGTGATAGAAGGATGATTTTCCGTGTGAAATATGAGCGTCTTCCGAACTAGTGTGTCGTTTGCTGGAGACTTGGCCATTTGTATAAGGAACATGGAGATGGTGTGCATCCGCCGTCGGCGTTGGTCTTCAAGAACCTGAAGGCTGACTGGTTCAGAGGCGCGGGACCAGGACCTGGTGGAGCAAGGAACGACAACAAGGAGAAAGCCAAATCTGGGGGACAGCAGGCACGGAACAGTTCTGATGCGGATGAACAGATGGTCGATGCAGAAGGAAACAGAAAACGCACACAAGTTTCAGATGCACTAGCCAGTATACAGGGTGGATACGAGTTTAAACCGAAGGGAGGTGAGATCCTTTCCCTCCCTTCACCACAGGTCCCACTGAGCCCGCCCCCAAAGCAGGACCCTAAGCGTGCTCAGAAGGAGACATCGGAGGACAAGGGGAACCAACTCCAGAGTAGCATCAAGAGATCGGGCATTGAAACAAAAGCATCATCGACGGACTTCTGAGAGGAGTACCGCCGGGTACAATGAGTATCTTGAGCCGGAACTGCTGTGGTGCGGGCAAAGCCGCGACAGTCTGAGAACTTCGTGAATTAGCGAAGAAGTTTGTCCCTACCCTGCTTTGTATTGTCGAAACTCGGCTAGATAGAGTTCGGGTAGAAAATTTAGCTAGTACTCTTGGTTTTGATAATTCGTTTGCTGTCAGTAGTCAGGGCCGGAGTGGAGGCCTTGGCATTTTCTAGAACAATCCAATAAAATTTGAGATTTTGGGGTACTCGGTGTATCATATTGACTGCTCCATAGATGAACCAGGTCAGGAGAATTGGCGCGCATCTTGTTTCTATGGGGAGGCACACACACACTTGAGGCACCACACATGGGACACCATGAAGGGAATAGTGATGTCTACTACACAACCTTCTTCTTGTAGACGTTGTTGGGCCTCCAAGTGCAGAGGTTTGTAGGACAGTAGCAAATTTCCCTCAAGTGGATGACCTAAGGTTTATCAATCCATAGGAGGCGTAGGATGAAGATGGTCTCTCTCAAGCAACCCTGCAACCAAATAACAAGGAGTCTCTTGTGTCCGCAACACACCCAATACAATGGTAAATTGTATAGGTGCACTAGTTCGGCGAAGAGATGGTGATACAAGTGGTATATGGATAGTAGATAATAGTTTTTGTAATCTAAAAATATAAAAACAGCAAGGTAACTAATGATAAAAGTGAGCGTAAACGGTATTTCAATGCGTTGAAACAAGGCATAGGGTTCATACTTTCGCTAGTGCAAGTTCCCTCAACAATGATAACATAATTGGATCACATAAATATCCCTCAACATGCAACAAAGAGTCACTCCAAAGTCACTAATAGCGGAGAACGAACGAAGAGATTATGGTAGGGTACGAAACCACCTCAAAGTTATTCTTTCCAATCAATCCGTTGGGCAATTCCTATAGGTGTCACAAACAGCCCTAGAGTTCGTACTAGAATAACACCTTAAGGCACAAATCAATCAAAACCCTAATGTCACCTATATACTCCAATGTCACCTCTGAAGGAAATATGCCCTAGAGGCAATAATAAAGTTATTATTTATTTCCTTATATATCATGGTAAAAGTTTATTATTCATGCTAGAATTGTATTAAACCAGAAACATGATACTGTTGGGGAACCTATCAGAAATTCAAAATTTTCCTACGTGTCACCAAGATCTATCTATGGAGAGACCAGCAACGAGGGGAAGGAGAGTGCATCTACATACCCTTGTAGATCGCTAAGCGGAAGCGTTCAAGTGAACGGGGTTGATGGAGTCGTACTCGTCGTGATTCAAATCACCGATGACCAAGTGCCGAACGCACGGCACCTCCGCGTTCAACACACGTACAGCCCGGTGACGTCTCCCACGCCTTGATCCAGCAAGGAGAGAGGGAGAGGTTGAGGAAGACTCCATCCAACAGCAGCACAACGACATGGTGGTGGTGGAGGAGCGTGGCAATCCTGCAGGGCTTCGCCAAGCACCACGGGAGAGGAGAAGGACTTGGGAGAGAGGGAGGGCTGCACCAAAGGCATAAGGGGTGTGTCAAGAGGCCCTCCTACCCTCACTATATATAGGGAGCCCAAGGGGGGGGGGTGCGCCAGCCCTAGGAGATCCAATCTCCTAGGGGGGGGCGGCCAGGGGAGGTTTCCCTTCCCCCAAGGCACCTAGGAGGTGCCTTCCCTCCTTGGGACTCTTCCTTAGGGTTCCCCTTTCACCCTAGGCGCATGGGCCCTAGGGGAAGTGGCGCCCCAGCCCACTTTGGGCTGGATCCCTTCTCACTTCAGCCCATGGGACCCTCCGGGATAGGTGGCCCCACCCGGTGGGCCCCCGGGACCCTTCCGGTGGTCCCGATACAATACCGATGACCCCGAAACTTGCCCCGATGGCCGAAATAGGACTTCCTATATATAAATCTTTACCTCCGGACCATTCCAGAACTCCTCGTGACGTCCGGGATCTTATTCGGGACTCCGAACAACATTCGGTAACCACAAACAAGCTTCCTTTATAACCCTAGCGTCATCGAACCTTAAGTGTGTAGACCCTACGGGTTCGGGAGACATGCAGACATGACCGAGACGTTCTCCGGTCAATAACCAACAGCGGGATCTGGATACCCATGTTGGCTCCCACATGTTCCACGATGATCTCATCGAATGAACCACGATGTCAAGGACTTAATCAATCCCGTATACAATTCCCTTTGTCTAGCGGTATTGTACTTGCCCGAGATTCGATCGTCGGTATCCCTATACCTTGTTCAATCTCGTTACCAACAAGTCTCTTTACTCGTTCCGTAACACATCATCTCGTGATCAACTCCTTGGTCACATTGCGCATATGATGATGTCCTATCGAGTGGGCCCAGAGATACCTCTCCGCTTACACGGAGTGACAAATCCCAGTCTCGATTCGTGCCAACCCAACAGACACTTTCGGAGATACCTGTAGTGCACCTTTATAATCACCCAGTTACGTTGTGACGTTTGGTACACCCAAAGTACTCCTACGGTATCCGGGAGTTGCACAATCTCATGGTCTAAGGAAATGATACTTGACATTAGAAAAGCTTTAGCATACGAACTACACGATCTTTGTGCTAGGCTTAGGATTGGGTCTTGTCCATCACATCATTCTCCTAATGATGTGATCCCGTTATCAACGACATCCAATGTCCATGGTCAGGAAACCGTAACCATCTATTGATCAACGAGCTAGTCAACCAGAGGCACACTAGGGACATGGTGTTGTCTATGTATCCACACATGTATCTGAGTTTCCTATCAATACAATTATAGCATGGATAATAAACGATTATCATGAACAAGGAAATATAATAATAACTAATTTATTATTGCCTCTAGGGCATATTTCCAACAGTCTCCCACTTGCACTAGAGTCAATAATCTAGTTCACATCGCCATGTGATTAACACTCACAGGTCACATCGCCATGTAACCAACATCCAAAGAGTTTACTAGAGTCAATAATCTAGTTCACATCACTATGTGATTAACACTCAATGAGTTCTGGGTTTGATCATGTTGCTTGTGAGAGAGGTTTTAGTCAACGGGTCTGAACCTTTCAAATCCGTGTGTGCTTTACAAATCTCTATGTCATCTCCTAGATGTAGTTACCACGTTCTATTTGGAGCTATTCCAAATAACTGTTCTACTTGGAGTTATTCTAAATTGTTGCTCCATTATACGTATCCGGTATCTCTATCGGAGCTATCCGGATAGGTGTCAAGCTTGCATCGACGTAACCCTTTACGACGAACTCTTTTACCACCTCCATAATCGAGAAAAATTCCTTAGTCCACTAGTTACTAAGGATAACTTTGACCGTTGTACTGTGATCCATTCATGGATCACTCTTGTACCCCTTGACTGACTCATGGCAAGGCACACTTCAGGTGTGGTACATAGCATAGCATACTGTAGAGCCTACGTCTTAAGCATAGGGGACGACCTTCGTCTTTTCTCTCTATTCTGCCGTGGTCGAGCTTTAAGTCTTAACTTCATACCTTATAACTCAGGCAAGAACTCCTTCTTTGACTGATCCATCTTGAACACCTTCAAGATCATGTCAAGGTATGTGCTCATTTGAAAGTACCATTAAGCGTTTTGATCTATCCTTATAGATCTTGATGCTCAATGTTCAAATAGCTTAATCCAGGTTTTCCATTGAAAACACTTTCCAAATAACCCTATATGCTTTCCAGAAATTCTACGTCATTTCCGATCAACAATATGTTAAAACATATACTCATCAGAAATTCTATAGTGCTCCCACTCACTTCTTTGGAAATACAAGTTTCTCATAAACTTTGTATAAACCCAAAATCTTTGATCATCTCATCAAAGTGTACATTCCAACTCCGAGATGCTCACTCCAGTCCTCAGAAGGATTGCTGGAGCTTTGCATCCTTATTAGCATCTTTTCAGGATCGACAAAACCTTTCGGTTGTATCACATACAACCTTTCCTCAAGAAAATCGTCGAGGAAACAATGTTTTGACATCCTATCTGCAAGATTTCATAATGCAGTGACTGCTAATATAATTCCAACAGACTCTTAGCATCGCTACTAGTGAGAAAATCTCACCGTAGTCAACTCCTTGAATTTGTCAGAAAACATCTTAACGACAAGTCGAGCTTTCTTAATGGTGACATTTACCATCATTGTCCGTCTTCCTTTTAAAATCCATCTACACTCAACAGCCTTATGACCATCAAGTAGTTCTTCCAAAGTCTACACTTTGTTTTCATACATGGATCCTCTCTCGGATTTTATGGCCTCGAGCCATTTATCGGAATCCGGGCCCACCATCGCTTCTCCATAGTTCGTAGGTTCATTGTTGTCTAGCAACGTGACTTCCAAGACAGGATTACGTACCACTCTGAAGTAGTGCGCATCCTTGTCATCCCACGAGGTTTGGGAGTGACTTGATCCGAAGTCTCATGATCAATATCATAAGCTTCCACTTCAATTGGTGTAGGTGCCACAGGAACAACTCTTTGTGCCCTGCTATACACTAGTTGAAGTGACGGTTCAATAACCTCATCAAGTCTCCACCATCCTCCCACTCAATTCTTTCGCGAGAAACTTTTCCTTGAGAAAGGACCCGATTCTAGAAACAATCCTTTATTGCTTTCGGATCTGAGACAGGAGGTATACCCAACTGTTTTTGGGTTGTCCTATGAAGATGCATTTATCCGCTTTGGGTTAGAGCTTATCGGCCTGAAACTTTTCCACATAAGCGTCGCAGCCCCAAACTTTTAAGAAATGACAGCTTAGGTTTCTCTAAACCATAGTTCATACGGTGTCATCTCATCAGAATTACGTGGTGCCCTATTTAAAGTGAATGTGGTTGTCTCTAATTCCTAACCCATAAACTATCGTGGTAATTCGATAAGAGACATCATGGTATGCATCATATCCAATAGGGTGCAGTTATGATGTTCGGACACACCATCACACTATGGTGTTCCAGGCTGTATTAGTTGTGAAACAATTTCCACAATGTCTTAATTCTATGCCAAACTCGTAATTCAGATATTCATCTCTATGATCATATCATAGATCTTTTATCCTCTTGTCACGACAATCTTTCAACTTTACCCTGAAATTACTTGAACCTTTCAATAATTCAGACTCGTGATTTATCAAATAAATGTACTCAACATCTACTCAAATCATCTGTGAAGTAAGAACATAACGATATCCACTACACGCCTCAGCACTCATTGGACTGCACACATCAAAATGTATTACTTCCAACAAGCTGCTTTCTAGTTCCATTTTACTGAAAAACGAGGCTTTCGGTCATCTTGCCCATGTGGTATGATTTGCATGTCTCAAGTGATTCAAAATCAAGTGAGTACAAAACGGTCCATTTGCATGGAGTTTCTTCATGCATATATACCAACAGACATGGTTCGCATGTCTCAAACTTTTCAAAAACGAGTGAGCCCAAAGATCCATCAACATGGAGCTTCTTCATGCGTTTTATACCAATATGACTTAAGTGGCAGTACCACAAGTAGGTGGTACTATCATTACTATCTTTTGGCATGAACATGTGTATCACTACGATCGAGATTCAATAAACCATTCATTTCAGGTGTAAGACCATTTGAAGGTATTATTCAAATAAATAGAGTAACCATTATTCTTCTTAAATGAATAATCGTATTGCGATAGGCATAATCCAATCATGTCTATGCTTAACGCAAACACCAAATAACAATTATTTAGGTTTAACACCAATCTCGATGGTAGAGGGAGCGTGCGTTGCTTGATCATATCAACATTGGAAACACTTCCAACACATATCGTCAGCTCACCTTTAGCTAGTCTCCGTTTATTTCGTAGCTTTTATTTCGAGTTACTAACACTTAGCAACCGAACCGGTATCTAATACCCTGGTGCTACTAGGAGTACTAGTAAAGTACACATCAACACAATGTATATCCAATATACTTCTATCGACCTTGCCAGCCTTCTAATCTACCAAGTATCTAGGGTAATTCTGCTCCAGTGGCTGTTCCCTTTATTACAGAAGCACTTAGTCTCGGGTTTGGGTTCAACCTTGGGTTTCTTCACTAGAGCAGCAACTGAATTGCCGTTTTATGAAGTATCCCTTCGTGCCCTTGCCCTTCTTGAAACTAGTGGTTTCACCAACCATCAACAATTGATGCTCCTTCTTGATTTCTAATTTTGTGGTGTCAAACATCACGAACATCTCAAGGATCATCATACATGTCCCCGATATATTATAGTTCATCACGAAGCTCTAGCAGCTTGGTGGTAATGACTTCGGAGAAACATCACTATCTCATCTGGAAGATCAACTCCCACTTGATTCAAGCGATTGTTGTACTCAGACAATCTGAGCACAAGCTCAACAATTGAGCTTTTCTCCCTTAGTTTGCAGGCTAAGAAAATCATCGGAGGTCTTATACCTCTTGACGTGGGCACGAGCCTGAAATCCCAATTTCAGCCCTCAAAACATCTCATATGTTTCGCGACGTTTCAAAACGTCTTCGGTGCCTCAATTCTAAACCGTTTAACTGAACTATCATGTAGTTATCAAAATGTGTATGTCAGATGTTCGCAACATCCATAGACGATGTTCGAGGTTCAGCACACTAAGCGGTGCATTAAGGACATAAGCCTTCTAAGAAGCAATGAGGACAATCCTCAGTTTACGGACCTAGTCCGCATAATTGCTACTATCAACTTTCAACTAATTTTTCTCTAGGAACATATCTAAACAGTAGAACTGAAACGCGAGCTACGACATAATTTGCAAAATCCTTTTGACTATGTTCAAGATAATTAAGTTCATCTTATGAACTCCCACTTAGATAGACATCCCTCTAGTCATCTAAGTGATTACATGATCCGAGTCAACTAGGCCGTGTCCGATCTGTGCGTGAGACGGACTAGTCAACGTCGGTGAACATCTTTATGTTGATCGTATCTTCTATACGACTCATGCTCGACCTTTCGGTCTTCCGTGTTCCGAGGCCATGTCTGTACATGCTAGGCTCGTCAAGTTAACCCTAAGTGTTTTTGCATGTGTAAAACTGTCTTACACCCGTTGTATGTGAACGTAAGGATCCATCACACCCGATTAACACGTGGTGCTTAGAAACGACGAACTGTAGCAACGGTGCACAGTTAGGGGAGAACACTTCTTGAAATTGTTGTAAGGGATCATCTTATTTACTACCATCGTTCTAAGAAAATAAGATGTATAAATATGATAAACATCATATGCAATCAAATAATAGTGACATGATATGGCCAATATCATATAGCTCCTTTGATCTCCATCTTGGGGCTCCATGATCATCTTGTCACCGGTATGACACCATGATCTCCATCATCATGATCTCCACCATCGTGTCTTCTTGAAGTTGTCTCGTCATCGACATGCAAGTCGTGATTCCCTTGACAAGAACATGATCAATCTCATACATCACATATATCATTCATCACATCCTTTTGCCATATCACATCACATGGCATACCCTGCAAAAACAAGTTAGACATCCTCTAATTGTTGTTTGCATGTTTTACGTGGCTGCTATGGGTTTCTAGCAAGAACGGTTCTTACCTACGCAAATACCACAACGTGATATGCCAATTGCCATTTACCCTTCATAAGGACCCTTTTCATTGAATCCGATCCGACTAAAGTGGGAGAGACAGACACCCGCCAGCCACCTTATGCAACTAGTGCATGTTTGTCGGTGGAACCGGTCTCACGTAAGAGTACGTGTAAGGTTGGTCCGGGCCGCTTCATCCCACGATGCCGCCGAATCAAGATAGGACTAGTAACGGTAAGCATATTTAACAAAATCAACGCCCACAACTACTTTGTGTTCTACTCATGCATAGTAACTACGCATAGACCTAGCTCATGATGCCACTGTTGGGGAACGTATCAGAAATTCAAAATTTTCCTACGTGTCACCAAGATCTATCTATGGAGAGACCAGCAATGAGGGGAAGGAGAGTGCATCTACATACCCTTGTAGATCGCTAAGCGGAAGCGTTCAAGTGAACGGGGTTGATGGAGTCGTACTCGTCGTGATTCAAATCACCGATGACCAAGTGCCGAACGCACGGCACCTCCGCGTTCAACACACGTACAGCCCGGTGACGTCTCCCACGCCTTGATCCAGCAAGGAGAGAGGGAGAGGTTGAGGAAGACTCCATCCAACAGCAGCACAACGGCATGGTGGTGGTGGAGGAGCGTGGCAATCCTGCAGGGCTTCGCCAAGCACCACGGGAGAGGAGAAGGACTTGGGAGAGAGGGAGGGTGGCACCAAAGGCATAAGGGGTGTGTCAAGAGGCCCTGCTACCCTCACTATATATAGGGAGCCCAAGGGGGGGGGTGCGCCAGCCCTAGGAGATCCAATCTCCTAGGGGGCGGCGGCCAGGGGAGGTTTCCCTTCCCCCAAGGCACCTAGGAGGTGCCTTCCCTCCTTGGGACTCTTCCTTAGGGTTCCCCTTTCACCCTAGGCACATGGGCCCTAGGGGAAGTGGCGCCCCAGCCCACTTTGGGCTGGATCCCTTCTCACTTCAGCCCATGGGACCCTCCGGGATAGGTGGCCCCACCCGGTGGGCCCCCGGGACCCTTCCGGTGGTCCCGGTACAATACCGATGACCCCGAAACTTGCCCCGATGGCCGAAATAGGACTTCCTATATATAAATCTTTACCTCCGGACCATTCCGGAACTCCTCGTGACGTCCGGGATCTTATCCGGGACTCCGAACAACATTCGGTAACCACAAACAAGCTTCCTTTATAACCCTAGCGTCATCGAACCTTAAGTGTGTAGACCCTACGGGTTCGGGAGACATGCAGACATGACCGAGACGTTCTCCGGTCAATAACCAACAGCGGGATCTGGAAACCCATGTTGGTTCCCACATGTTCCACGATGATCTCATCGGATGAACCACGATGTCAAGGACTTAATCAATCCCGTATACAATTCCCTTTGTCTAGCGGTATTGTACTTGCCCGAGATTCGATCGTCGGTATCCCTATACCTTGTTCAATCTCGTTACCGGCAAGTCTCTTTACTCGTTCCATAACACATCATCTCGTGATCAACTCCTTGGTCACATTGCGCATATGATGATGTCCTATCGAGTGGGCCCAGAGATACCTCTCCGCTTACACGGAGTGACAAATCCCAGTCTCGATTCGTGCCAACCCAACAGACACTTTCGGAGATACCTGTAGTGCACCTTTATAATCACCCAGTTACGTTGTGACGTTTGGTACACCCAAAGTACTCCTAGGGTATCCGGGAGTTGCACAATCTCATGGTCTAAGGAAATGATACTTGACATTAGAAAAGCTTTAGCATACGAACTACACGATCTTTGTGCTAGGCTTAGGATTGGGTCTTGTCCATCACATCATTCTCCTAATGATGTGATCCCGTTATCAACGACATCCAATGTCCATGGTCAGGAAACCGTAACCATCTATTGATCAACGAGCTAGTCAACCAGAGGCACACTAGGGACATGGTGTTGTCTATGTATCCACACATGTATCTGAGTTTCTTATCAATACAATTATAGCATGGATAATAAACGATTATCATGAACAAGGAAATATAATAATAACTAATTTATTATTGCCTCTAGGGCATATTTCCAACAGATACATGTGTGAATACATAGACAAATAGAGTGTCACTAGTATGCCTCTACTAGACTAGCTTGTTAATCAAAGATGGTTATGTTTCCTAACCATGGACAAAGAGTTGTCATTTGATTAACAGGATCACATCATTAGTTGAATGATTTGATTGACATGACCCATTCCATTAGCTTAGCACCCAATCGTTTAGTATGTTGCTATTGCTTTCTTCATGACTTATACATGTTCCTATGACTATGAGATTATGCAACTCCCGTTTGCCAGAGGAACACTTTGTGTGCTACCAAACGTCACAACGTAACTGGGTGATTATAAAGGAGCTCTACAGGTGTCTCCAAAGGTACATGTTGGGTTGGCGTATTTCGAGATTAGGATTTGTCACTCCGATTATCGAAGAGGTATCTCTAGGCCCTCTCGGTAATGCACATCACTTAAGCCTTGCAAGCATTGCAACTAATGAGTTAGTTGCGGGATGATGTATTACAGAACGAGTAAAGAGACTTGCAGGTAACGAGATTGAACTAGGTATGGGATACCGACGATCGAATCTCGGGCAAGTAACATACCGATGACAAAGGGAACAACGTATGTTGTTATGCGGTCTGACCGATAAAAGATCTTCGTAGAATATGTAGGAGCCAATATGAGCATCCAGGTTCCGCTATTGGTTATTGACCGGAGACGTGTCTCGGTCATGTCTACATTGTTCTCGAACCCGTAGGGTCCGCACGCTTAAGGTTACGATGACAGTTATATTATGAGTTTATACATTTTGTTGTACCGAAGGTTGTTCGGAGTCCCGGATGTGATCACGGACATGACAAGGAGTCTCAAAATGGTGGAGACATAAAGATTGATATATTGGAAGCCTATGTTTGGATATCGGAAGTGTTCCGGGTGAAATCGGGATTTTACCGGAGTACCGGGAGGTTACCGGAACCCCCCGGGAGCTATATGGGCCTAAGTGGGCCTTAGTGGAAAAGAGAAGGGGCAGGCCAAGATGGGCCGCGTGCCCCTCCCCTCCCTTGGTCCGTATAGGACAAGGAGAGGGGGCCGGCCCCCCTCTCTCTTTTCCCCCCTCCGCAAATCCTATTCCAACTAGGATTGGGGGGGGGGGGAATCCTACTCCCAGAGGAGTAGGACTCCCCCTGGGGCGCCTCTCCTAGGCCGGCCGCACCCCCCCTTGAGCCTTTATATACGGAGGCAGGGGCACCCCAGAGAAACACAAGTTGATCCACGTGATCATATTCTTAGCCGTGTGTGGTGCCCCCTTCCACCATAGTCCTCGATAATATTGTAGTAGTGCTTAGGCGAAGCCCTGCTGCAGTAGTACATCAAGATCGTCACCACGCCGTCGTGCTGACAGAACTCTTCCCCGACACTTTGCTGGATCGGAGTCCGGGGATCGTCATCGAGCTGAATGTGTGCTAGAACTCGCAGGTGCCGTAGTTTCGGTGCTTGATCGGTCGGGCCGTGGAGACGTACGACTACATCAACCAAACGCTTCCGTTGTCGATCTACAAGGGTACGTAGATCATACTCTCCCCTCTCGTTGCTATGCATCACCATGATCTTGCGTGAGCGTAGGAGAATTTTTGAAATTACTACGAAACCCAACAGTGGCATCCGAGCCTAGGTTTTATATGTTGATGTTATATGCACGAGTAGAACACAAGTGAGTTGTGGGCGATATAAGTCTAACTGCTTACCAACATGTCATACTTTGGTTCGGCGGTATTGTTGGACGAAGCGGCCCGGACCGACATTACGCGTACGCTTACGCGAGACCGGTTCTCCCGACGTGCTTTGCACATAGGTGGCTTGCGGGTGACAGTTTCTCCAACTTTAGTTGAACCGAGTGTGGCTACGCCCGGTCCTTGCGAAGGTTAAAACAGCACCAAGTTGACAAACTATCGTTGTGGTTTTTGATGCGTAGGTAAGATTGGTTCTTGCTTAAGCCCGTAGCAGCCACGTAAAACACGCAACAACAAAGTAGAGGACGTCTAACTTGTTTTTGCAGGGCATGTTGTGATGTGATATGGTCAAGACATGATGCTAAATTTTATTGTATGAGATGATCATGTTTTGTAACCGAGTTATCGGCAACCAGCAGGAGCCATATGGTTGTTGCTTTATTGTATGCAATGCAATCGCGCTGTAATGCTTTACTTTATCACTAAGCGGTAGCGATAGTCGTGGAAGCATAAGATTGGCGAGACAACAACGATGCTACGATGGAGATCAAGGTGTCGCGCCGGTGACGATGGTGATCATGACGGTGCTTCGGAGATGGAGATCACAAGCACAAGATGATGATGGCCATATCATATCACTTATATTGATTGCATGTGATGTTTATCTTTTATGCATCTTATCTTGCTTTGATTGACGGTAGCATTATAAGATGATCTCTCACTAAATTATCAAGAAGTGTTCTCCCTGAGTATGCACCGTTGTGAAAGTTCTTCGTGCTGAGACACCACGTGACGATCGGGTGTGATAGGCTCTACGTTCAAATACAATGGGTGCAAAACAATTGCACACGCAGAATACTCAGGTTATACTTGACGAGCCAAGCATATACAGATATGGCCTCGGAACACGGAGACCGAATGGTCGAGCGTGAATCATATAGTAGATATGATCAACATAGTGATGTTCACCAATGAAACTACTCCATCTCACGTGATGATCGGACATGGTTTAGTTGATTTGGATCACGTAATCACTTAGAGGATTAGAGGGATATCTATCTAAGTGGGAGTTCTTTAAGTAATATGATTAATTGAACCTAAATTCATCATGAACTTAGTACCTGATAGTATCTTTCTTGTTTATGTATGATTGTAGATAAATGGCCCGTGCTATTGTTCCGTTGAATTTTAATGTGTTCCTTGAGAAAGCAAAGTTGAAAGATGATGGTAGCAATTACACAGACTGGGTCCGTAACTTCAGGATTATCCTCATTGCTGCACAGAAGAATTACGTCCTGGAAGCACCGCTGGGTGCCAGGCCTGCTGCTGGAGCAACACCAGATGTTGTGAACGTCTGGCAGAGCAAAGCTGATGACTACTCGATAGTTCAGTGTGCCATGCTTTACGGCTTAGAACCGGGACTTCAACGACGTTTTGAACGTCATGGAGCATATGAGATGTTCCAGGAGTTGAAGTTAATATTTCAAGCAAATGCCCGGATTGAGAGATATGAAGTCTCCAATAAGTTCTATAGCTGCAAGATGGAGGAGAACAGTTCTGTCAGTGAGCATATACTCAAAATGTCTGGATATAATAATCACTTGATTCAAATGGGAGTTAATCTTCCAGATGATTGCGTCATTGACAGAATTCTCCAATCACTGCCACCAAGCTACAAGAGCTTCGTGATGAACTATAATATGCAAGGGATGAATAAGACTATTCCCGAGCTCTTCGCAATGCTGAAAGCTGCGGAGGTAGAAATCAAAAAGGAGCATCAAGTGTTGATGGTCAACAAGACCACTAGTTTCAAGAAAAAGGGCAAAGGGAAGAAGAAGGGGAACTTCAAGAAGAACAGCAAGCAAGTTGCTGCTCAAGAGAAGAAACCCAAGTCTGGACCTAAGCCTGAAACTGAGTGCTTCTACTGCAAGCAGACTGGTCACTGGAAGCGGAACTGCCCCAAGTATTTGGCGGATAGGAAGGATGGCAAGGTGAACAAAGGTATATGTGATATACATGTTATTGATGTGTACCTTACTAATGCTCGCAGTAGTACCTGGGTATTTGATACTGGTTCTGTTGCTAATATTTGCAACTCGAAACAGGGACTATGGATTAAGCGAAGATTGGCTAAGGACGAGGTGACGATGCGCGTGGGAAACGGTTCCAAAGTCGATGTGATTGCAGTCGGCACGCTACCTCTACATCTACCTTCGGGATTAATATTAGACCTAAATAATTGTTATTTGGTGCCAGCGTTAAGTATGAACATTATATCTGGATCTTGTTTGATGCGAGACGGTTATTCATTTAAATCATAGAATAATGGTTGTTCTATTTATATGAGTAATATCTTTTATGGTCATGCACCCTTGAAGAGTGGTCTATTCTTATTGAATCTCGATAGTAGTAACACACATATTCATAATGTTGAAACCAAAAGATGCAGAGTTGATAATGATAGTGCAACTTATTTGTGGCACTGCCGTTTAGGTCATATCGGTGTAAAGCGCATGAAGAAACTCCATACTGATGGACTTTTGGAACCACTTGATTATGAATCACTTGGTACTTGCGAACCGTGCCTCATGGGCAAGATGACTAAAACACCGTTCTCCGGTACTATGGAGAGAGCAACAGATTTGTTTGAAATCATACATACAGATGTATGTGGTCCGATGAATATTGAGGCTCGTGGCGGATATCGTTATTTTCTCACCTTCACAGATGACTTAAGCAGATATGGGTATATCTACTTAATGAAACATAAGTCTGAGACATTTGAAAAGTTCAAAGAATTTCAGAGTGAAGTTGAAAATCATCGTAACAAGAAAATAAAGTTCCTACGATCTGATCGTGGAGGAGAATATTTGAGTTACGAGTTTGGTGTACATTTGAAACAATGCGGAATAGTTTCGCAACTCACGCCACCCGGAACACCACAGCGTAATGGTGTGTCCGAACGTCGTAATCATACTTTACTAGATATGGTGCGATCTATGATGTCTTTTACTGATTTACCGCTATCGTTTTGGGGTTATGCTTTGGAGACGGCCGCATTCACGTTAAATAGGGCACCATCAAAATCCGTTGTGACGACGCCTTATGAACTATGGTTTGGCAAGAAACCAAAGTTGTCGTTTCTGAAAGTTTGGGGCTGCGATGCTTATGTGAAAAAGCTTCAACCTGATAAGCTCGAACCCAAATCGGAGAAATGTGTCTTCATAGGATATCCAAAGGAGACTATTGGATACACCTTCTATCACAGATCCGAAGGCAAGACTTTTGTTGCTAAGTTCGGAAACTTTCTAGAGAAGGAGTTTCTCTCGAAAGAAGTGAGTGGGAGGAAAGTAGAACTTGACGAGGTAACTGTACCTGCTCCCTTATTGGAAAGTAGTGCATCACAGAAAACTGTTTCTGTGACACCTACACCAATTAGTGAGGAAGCTAATGATAATGATCATGAAACTTCAGAACAAGATACTACTGAACCTCGTAGATCAACCAGAGTAAGATCCGCACCAGAGTGGTACGGTAATCCTGTTCTGGAAGTCATGCTACTAGATCATGATGAACCTACGAACTATGAAGAAGCGATGGTGAGCCCAGATTCCGCAAAATGGCTTGAAGCCATGAAATCTGAGATGGGATCCATGTATGAGAACAAAGTGTGGACTTTGGTTGACTTGCCCAATGATCGGCAAGCAATTGAGAATAAATGGATCTTCAAGAAGAAGACTGACGCCGACGGTAATATTACTGTCTACAAAGCTCGACTTGTCGCAAAAGGGTTTCAGCAAGTTCAAGGGATTGACTACGATGAGACCTTCTCACCCATAGCGATGCTTAAGTCTGTCCGAATCATGTTAGCAATTGCCGCATTTTATGATTATGAAATTTGGCAGATGGATGTCAAAACTGCATTCCTGAATGGATTTCTGGAAGAAGAGTTGTATATGATGCAACCGGAGGGTTTTGTCGATCCAAATGGAGCTAACAAAGTGTGCAAGCTCCAGCGATCCATTTATGGACTGGTGCAAGCCTCTCGGAGTTGGAATAAACGCTTTGATAGTGTGATCAAAGCATTTGGTTTTATACAGACTTTTGGAGAAGCCTGTATTTACAAGAAAGTGAGTGGGAGCTCTGTAGCATTTCTGATATTATATGTGGATGACATATTACTGATCGGAAATGATATAGAATTTCTGGATAGCATAAAGGGATACTTGAAGAAAAGTTTTTTAATGAAAGACCTCGGTGAAGCTGCTTACATATTAGGCATAAAGATCTATAGAGATAGATCAAGACGCTTAATTGGACTTTCACAAAGCACATAGCTTGACAAGATTTTGAAGAAGTTCAAAATGGATCAAGCAAAGAAAGGGTTCTTGCCTGTGTTACAAGGTGTGAAGTTGAGTCGGACTCAATGCCCGACCACTGCAGAAGATAGAGAGAAGATGAAAGATGTTCCCTATGCTTCAGCCATAGGCTCTATCATGTATGAATTGCTGTGTACCAGACCTGATGTGTGCCTTGCTATAAGTCTAGCAGGGAGGTACCAAAGTAATCCAGGAGTGGATCACTGGACAGCGGTCAAGAACATCTTGAAATACCTGAAAAGGACTAAGGATATGTTTCTCGTATATGGAGGTGACAAAGAGCTCATCATAAACGGTTACGTTGATGCAAGCTTTGACACTGATCCGGACGATTCTAAATCGCAAACCGGATACGTATTTACATTAAACGGTGGAGCTGTCAGTTGGTGCAGTTCTAAACAAAGCGTCGTGGCGGGATCTACGTGTGAAGCGGAATACATAGCTGCTTCGGAAGCAGCAAATGAAGGAGTCTGGATGAAGGAGTTCATATCCGATCTAGGTGTCGTACCTAGTGCATCGGGTCCAATGAAAATCTTTTGTGACAATACTGGTGCAATTGCCTTGGCGAAGGAATCCAGATTTCACAAGAGAACCAAGCACATCAAGAGACGCTTCAATTCCATCCGGGATCTAGTCCAGGTGGGAGACATAGAGATTTGCAAGATACATACGGATCTGAATGTAGTAGACCCGTTGACTAAGCCTCTTCCATGAGCAAAACATGATCAGCACCAAGGCTCCATGGGTGTTAGAATCATTCTGTGTAATCTAGATTATTGACTCTAGTGCAAGTGGGAGACTGAAGGAAATATGCCCTAGAGGCAATAATAAAGTTATTATTTATTTCCTTATATATCATGATAAAAGTTTATTATTCATGCTAGAATTGTATTAAACCGGAAACATGATACATGTGTGAATACATAGACAAATAGAGTGTCACTAGTATGCCTCTACTAGACAAGCTTGTTAATCAAAGATGGTTATGTTTCCTAACCATGGACAAAGAGTTGTCATTTGATTAACAGGATCACATCATTAGTTGAATGATCTGATTGACATGACCCATTCCATTAGCTTAGCACCCAATCGTTTAGTATGTTGCTATTGCTTTCTTCATGACTTATACATGTTCCTATGACTATGAGATTATGCAACTCCCGTTTGCCAGAGGAACACTTTGTGTGCTACCAAACGTCACAACGTAACTGGGTGATTATAAAGGAGCTCTACAGGTGTCTCCAAAGGTACATGTTGGGTTGGCGTATTTCGAGATTAGGATTTGTCACTCCGATTGTCGGAGAGGTATCTCTGGGCCCTCTCGGTAATGCACATCACTTAAGCCTTGCAAGCATTGCAACTAATGAGTTAGTTGCGGGATGATGTATTACAGAACGAGTAAAGAGACTTGCAGGTAACGAGATTGAACTAGGTATGGGATACTGATGATCGAATCTCGGGCAAGTAACTTACCGATGACAAAGGGAACAACGTATGTTGTTATGCGGTCTGACCGATAAAAGATCTTCGTAGAATATGTAGGAGCCAATATGAGCATCCAGGTTCCGCTATTGGTTATTGACCAGAGACGTGTCTCGGTCATGTCTACATTGTTCTCGAACCCGTAGGGTCCGCACGCTTAAGGTTACGATGACAGTTATATTATGAGTTTATACATTTTGATGTACCGAAGGTTGTTCAGAGTCTCGGATGTGATCACGGACATGACGAGGAGTCTCGAAATGGTCGAGACATAAAGATTGATATATTGGAAGCCTATGTTTGGATATCGGAAGTGTTCCGGGTGAAATCGGGATTTTACCGGAGTACCGGGAGGTTACCGGAACCCCCCGGGAGCTATATGGGCCTAAGTGGGCCTTAGTGGAAAAGAGAAGGGGCAGGCCAAGATGGGCCGCGTGCCCCTCCCCTCCCTTGGTCCGAATAGGACAAGGAGAGGGGGCCGTCCCCCCTCTCTCTTTTCCCCCCTCCGCGAATCCTATTCCAACTAGGATTGGGGGGGGGGGGAATCCTACTCCCAGAGGGAGTAGGACTCCTCCTGGCGCGCCTCTCGTAGGCCGGCCGCACCCCCCCTTGAGCCTTTATATACGGAGGCAGGGGCACCCCAGAGAAACACAAGTTGATCCACGTGATCATATTCTTAGCCGTGTGCGGTGCCCCCTTCCACCATAGTCCTCGATAATATTGTAGCAGTGCTTAGGCGAAGCCCTGCTGCAGTAGTACATCAAGATCGTCACCACGCCGTCGTGCTGACGGAACTCTTCCTCGACACTTTGCTGGATCGGAGTCCGGGGATCGTCATCGAGCTGAATGTGTGCTAGAACTTGGAGGTGCCGTAGTTTCGGTGCTTGATTGGTCGGGCCGTCGAGACGTACGACTACATCAACCAAACGCTTCCGTTGTCGATCTACAAGGGTACGTAGATCATACTCTCCCCTCTCGTTGCTATGCATCACCATGATCTTGCGTGAGCGTAGGAAATTTTTTGAAATTACTACGAAACCCAACAACCTCAAGTATCCATGGGCATGATTATACGATATGCATCACACAATCTCAGATTCATCTATTCAACCAACACATAGAACCTCAAAGAGTGCCCCAAAGTTTCTACCGGAGAATCACGACGAAAACGTGTGCCAACCCCTATGCATAGGTTCATGGGCGGAACCCGCAAGTTGATCACCAAAACATACATCAAGTGAATCACGTGGTATCCCGTTGTCACCACAGATACGCATGGCAAGACATACATCAAGTGTTCTCAAATCTTTAAAGACTCAATCCGATAAGATAACTTCAAAGGGGAAACTCAATCCATTACAAGAGAGTAGAGGGGGGAAGAAACATCATAGGATCCAACTATAATAGCAAAGCTCGCGATACATCAAGATCGTATCACCTCAAGAACACGAGAGAGAGAGAGAGATCAAACACATAGCTACTGGTACATACCCTCAGCCCCGAGGGAGAACTACTCCCTCCTCGTCATGGAGAGCACCGGGATGATGAAGATGGCCACCGGAGAGGGATTGCCCCCTCCGGCAGGGTGCCGGAATGAGTCTAGATTGGTTTTCGGTGGCTATGGAGGCTTCTGGCGATGGAACTCCCGATCTATTGTGCTCCCGGATGTTTTTAGGGTATATGGAGATATATAGGCGGAAGAAGTACGTCAAGGGGGCCACGAGGGGCCCACGAGGGTGGAGGGCGCGCCCAGGGGGGCGCGCCCCCTACCTCGTGGCCTCCTTGAAGCTTCCCTTACGTGCACTTCAAGTCTTCTGGGCTTCTTTCCTTCCAAAAATGGGTTCTGTGAAGTTTCAGGTCAATTGGACTCCGTTTGGTTTTCCTTTTCTTCGAAACCCTAGAACAAGGTAAAAATAGAAACTGGCACTGGGCTCTGGGTTAATAGGTTAGTCCCAAAAATGATATAAAAGTGTATAATAAAGCCCATAAACATCCAAAATAGTAGATAATATAGCATGGAGCAATAAAAAATTATAGATACGTTGGAGACGTATCAAATAGCAAGTTTGACTGAGCTCCCATGGGTGTGCATGGGCGATTTTAACGAAGTGCTACATCCAGATGAGCAAGAAGGCATAGGAGAGCGAAGCAATGCTCAAATTTAGGGTTTTCGTGAAGCTGTTGATGTTTGCATGTTGATGGATGTGGGCTATGAGGGCAATTTTTGGACCTTTGAGAAAAAAGTGACCGGTGGAAGCTATACAAGGGTTAGGCTGGACCGGGCTCTGGTGTTAGCCGAGCTTAGTGCACTTTACCCGGAGGCAAACCTAAAACACTTAACAGCAGCCGGCTCCGACCACTGCCCGATCCTATTTAGCCTGAGAGGCGAGTAGGGGCGCCCACCGGCAAAACCTCCATTCAGATACGAGGTTATGTGGGAATCACACGATTCATGGCGTGATACTATCACCCAACAATGGAGTGATACGTCTCCGTCGTATATACTTTTCCAAACACTTTTGCCCTTGTTTTGGACTCTAACTTGCATGATTTGAATGGAACTAACCCGGACTGACGCTATTTTCAGCAGAATTGCCATGGTGTTATTTTTGTGCAGAAATAAAAGTTCTCAGAATGACCTGAAAATCAACGGAGAATTATTTTGGAATATATAATAAATATTGGAAGGAAGATCCACATCAGGGCGCCCTCCACCTGTCCACGAGGGTGGGGGCACGCCCTACCCCCATGGGCGCGCACCCCTGCCTCGTGGGCCCCCTGATGCTCCATCGACCTCAACCTTGACTCCATATATTCACTTTCGGGGAGAAAAACCAGGGAGAAGGATTCATCGCGTTTTACGATACGGAGCCACCGCCAGGCCCTAAACTCTCTCAGGAGGGCTGATCTGGAGTCCGTTCGGGGCTCCGGGGAGGGGAATCCGTCGCCATCATCATCATCAACCTTCCTCCATCACCAATTTCATGATGCTCACCGCCGTGTGTGAGTAATTCCATCGTAGGCTTGCTGGACGGTGATGGGTTGGATGAGATTTATCATGTAATCGAGTTAGTTTTGTTAGGGTTTGATCCCTGGTATCCACTATGTTTTGAGATTGATGTTGCTATGACTTTGCTATGCTTAATGCTTGTCACTAGGGCCCGAGTGCCATGATTTCAGATCTGAACCTATTATGTTTTCATCAATATATGAGAGTTCTTGATCCTATCTTGCAAGTCTATAGTCACCTACTATGTGTTATGATCCGGCAACCCCGAAGTGACAATAATCGGGACCACTCCCGGTGATGACCGTAGTTTGAGGAGTTCATGTATTCACTGTGTTAATGCTTTGGTCCGGTACTCTATTAAAAGGAGGTCTTAATATCCCTTAGTTTCCAATAGGACCCCGCTGCCACGGGAGGGTAGGACAAAAGATGTCATGCAGGTTCTTTTCCATAAGCACGTATGACTATATTCGGAATACATGCCTACATTACATTGATGATTTGGAGCTAGTTCTGTGTCACCCTAGGTTATGACTGTTACATGATCAACCGCATCCGGCATAATTCCCCATCACCGATCCAATGCCTACGAGCTTTCCATATATTGTTCTTTGCTTATTTACTTTTCAGTTGATATTGTTATCATCACTATAAAACACCAAAAATATTACTTTTGCTACCGTTACCTTTTACCATCGTTACCACTACTATCATATTACTTTCCTACTAAACACTTTGCTACAGATATTAAGTTTCCAGGTGTGGTTGAATTGACAACTCAGCTGCTAATAATTGAGAATATTCTTTGGCTCCCCTTGTGTCGAATCAATAAATTTGGGTTGAATACTCTACCCTCGAAAACTGTTGCGATCCCCTATACTTGTGGGTTATCAAGACTATTTTCTGGAGCCATTGCCGGGGAGCATAGCTCTATTCTTTGAGTCACTTGGGATTTATATCTGCTTATCATTATGAAGAACTTGAAAGATCCAAGAACCAAGATTTATCCCTCAACTACGAGGGGAGGTAAGGAACTGCCATCTAGCTCTGCACTTGATTCACCTTCTGTTTTGAGTAAGCTTGCGACACCTAGACCTGCTTCTGCTATTAATTCTGATATGTCGCATGTTATTGATGATGCCACTTCTGTTATGCATGATACTTATGATGAAACTACTTCTATGCTTGATACTATTGTGCCACTTGGTGAATTTCTTGATGAACAACTTGCTAGGGCTAGAGAGAATGAAATTATTGAAACTGATAATATTGATGAAAGTGATGATGAAGATTCTCCCCCTAAATATGAATTGCCTGTTGTTCCCGAGGGTTATGTTATGGATGAAGAAACTACTAAAGACTTTCTTGGTTGCAATGATAGGAGTGATCTTAAGAAATTATTAGCTAAGCTGAAACAAAAAACTCTGAATGCTAGAATGAAATATGATCCTGCTTATGCTACTTCACCTATCTTTGTTATTGATAAGGATTATGAATTCTCTATCGACCCTGATATAATTACTTTGGCTGAATCTGATCCTTTCTATGGCTATGAATCTGAAACTGTTGTGGCACATCTTACTAAATTAAATGATATAGCCACCCTGTTCACTAATGATGAGAAAACTCACTACTATTATATCCTTAAGATACTTCCGTTCTCATTAAAGGGTGATGCTAAGACATGGTTTAATTCTCTTGATCATGGTTGTGTGCGTAGTCCCTAGGATATGATTTATTACTTCTCTGCTAAATATTTCCCCGCTTATAAGAAACAAGCTGCTTTAAGGGAAATATATAATTTTTTGCAAATTGAAGAAGAGAGTCTCCCACAAGCTCGGGGGAGGCTTCTTCGATTACTTAATGCTTTGCCTGATCATCCTCTTAAGAAAAATGAAATACTTGATATCTTTTATAATGGACTAACTGATGCTTCCAGAGACCACCTGGATAGTTGTGCTGGTTGTGTTTTCAGGGAAAGAACACCAAATGAAGCTGTAATTCTATTGAATAATTTGTTGACTAATGAAAATAATTGGACACTTCCTGATCCAATTCCTGAACCAACTCCTAAGCCAACTCCAATGAAAAGGGGTATTCTATTTCTCAGTCCTGAAGATATGCAAGAGGCAAATAAATCTACGAAAGAAAAAGGTATTAAAGCTGAAGATGTTAAGAATTTACCTCCTATTGAAGAAATACATGGTCTTAATTTACCGCCTGTTGAATAAGTACATGGTCTTGATAACCCGATGATGTCTACTACACAACCTTCTTCTTGTAGACGTTGTTGGGCCTCCAAGTGCGGAGGTTTGTAAGACAGTAGCAAATTTCCCTCAAGTGGATGACCTAAGGTTTATCAATCCATGGGAGGCGTAGGATGAAGATGGTCTCTCTCAAGCAACCCTGCAACCAAATAACAAAGAGTCTCTTGTGTCCCCAACACACCCAATACATTGGTAAATTGTATAGGTGCACTAGTTCGGTGAAGAGATGGTGAAACAAGTGGTATATGGATAGTAGATAATAGTTTTTGTAATCTGAAAATATAAAAACAGCAAGGTAACTAATGATAAAAGTGAGCATAAACGGTATTGCAATGCGTTGAAACAAGGCCTAGGGTTCATACTTTCGCTAGCGCAAGTTCCCTCAACAATACTAACATAATTGGATCACATAACTATCCCTCAACATGCAACAAAGAGTCACTCCAAAGTCACTAATAGCGGAGAACGAACGAAGAGATTATGGTAGGGTACAAAACCACCTCAAAGTTATTCTTTCCAATCAATCTGTTGGGCTATTCCTATAAGTGTCACAAACAGTCCTAGAGTTCATACTAGAATAACACCTTAAGACACAAATCAACCAAACCCCTAATGTCACCTAGATACCCCAATGTCACCAGAAATATCCGTGGGTATGATTATACGATATGCATGATTCATCTATTCAACCAACACAAAGGACGTCAAAGAGTGCCCCAAAGTTTCTACCGGAGAATCACGACGAAAATATGTGCCAACCCCTATGCATAGGTTCATGGGCGGAACCCGCAAGTTGATCACCAAAACATACATCAAGTGAATCACGTGGTATCCCATTGTCACCACAGATACGCACGGCAAGACATACATCAAGTGTTCTCAAATCTATAAAGACTCAATCCGATAAGATTACTTCAAAGGGGAAACTCAATTCATTACAAGAGAGTAGAGGGGGGAAGAAACATCATAGGATCCAAATATAATAGCAAAGCTCGCGATACATCAAGATCGTATCACCTCAAGAACATGAGAGAGAGAGAGAGAGATCAAACACATAGCTACTGGTACATACCCTCAGCCCCGAGGGAGAACTACTCCCTCCTCGTCATGGAGAGCACCGGGATGATGAAGATGGCCACCGGAGAAGGATTGCCCCCTCCGGCAGGGTGCCGGAATGGGTCTAGATTGGCTTTCGGTGGCTACGGAGGCTTCTGGCGGTGGAACTCCCGATCTATTGTGCCCACGGATGTTTTTAGGGTATATGGAGCTATATAGGCGGAAGAAGTACGTCAAGGGGGCCACGAGGGGCTCACGAGGGTGGAGGGCGCGCCCTAGGGGGGTGGGCGCGCCCCCTGCCTCGTGGCCTCCTCGTAGGTCCCCCGACGTGCACTCCAAGTCTTCTGGGCTTCTTTCCTTCCAAAAATGAGTTCCGTGAAGTTTCAGGTCAATTGGACTCCGTTTGATTTTCCTTTTCTTCGAAACCCTAAAATAGGGCAAAAACAGAAACTGGCACTGGGCTCTGGGTTAATAGGTTAGTCCCAAAAATGATATAAAAGTGTATAATAAAGCCCATAAACATTCAAAATAGTAGATAATATAGCATGGAGCAATCAAAAATTATAGATACGTTGGAGACGTATCAGCATCCCCAAGCTTAATTCCTGCTCGTCCTCGAGTAGGTAAATGATAAAAACATAATTTTTGATGTGGAGTGCTACTTGGTATAATTTTAATGTAATTCTTCTTAATTGTGGTATGAATATTCAGATCCGAAATATTCAAGACAAAAGTTCATATTGACATAAAAATGATAATACTTCAAGCATACTAACTAAGCAATTATGTCTTCTCAAAATAACATGGCCAAAGAAAGTTTATCCCTACAAAATCATATAGTTTAGTCATGTTTCATTTTCGTCACACAAGAATGCTCTCATCATGAGCAACCCCGATGACAAGCCAAGAAATTGTTTCATACTTTAGTAATCTCAAACCTATGAACTTTCACGCAATATATGAGCGCGAGCCATGGACATAGCACTATAGGTGGAATAGAATATAACGAGGGGGGTTATGTCGAGAAGACAAAAAAGGAGAAAGTCTCACATCAATGAGGCTAATCAATGGGCTATGGAGATGCCCATTGGTTGATGTTAATGCAAGGAGTAGGGATTGCCATGCAACAGATGCACTAGAGCTATAAATGTATGAAAGCTCAACAAAAGAAACTAAGTGGGTGTGCATCCAACTTGCTTGCTCACGAAGACCTAGGCCACTTGAGGAGGCCCATTGTTGGAATATACAAGCCAAGTTCTATAATAAAAATTTCCCACTAGTATATTAAAGTGACAAAAGAAGACACTCTCTACTATGAAGATCATGGTGCTACTTTGAAGCACAAGTGTGGTAAAAGGATGGTAACATTGTCCCTTCTCTCTTTTTCTCTCATTTTGTGGCCTTTTCTTTTTTTATGGCCTTTCTCTTTTTTGGGCCTTCTCTATTTTTATTATGGCCTTTCTTTTTTTCTCACTTGGGACAATGCTCTAATAATGATGATCATCACACTTCTATTTATTTACAACTTAGTGATTACAACTCGATACTAGAACAAAGATGACTCTATGTGAATGCCTCTGGCGGTGTACCGGGATATGCAATGAACCAAGAGTGACATGTATGAAAGAATTATGAACGGTGGCTTTGACACAAATACTATGTCAACTACATGATCATGCTAAGCAATATGACAATGATGAATGTGTCATGATGAACTGAATGGTGGAAAGTTGCATGGCAATATATCTCGGAATGGCTATGGAAATGCCATAATAGGTAGGTATGGTGGCTGTTTTGAGGAAGATATTGGGAGGTTTATGTGTGAAAGAGCGTATCATATCACGGGGTTTGGATGCACCGGCGAAGTTTGCGCCAACTCTCAATGTGAGAAAGGGCAATGCACGGTACCGAAGAGGCTAGCAAGCATGGAAGGGTGAGAGTGCGTATAATCCATGGACTCAACATTAGTCATAGAGAACTCACATACTTATTTCAAAAATCTACAAGTCATCAAAAACCTCGGCACTACGCGCATGCTCCTAGGGGGATAGATTGGTAGGAAAAGATCATCGCTCGTCCCCGACCGCCACTCATAAGGAGGACAATCAAATAACACCTCATGTTTCAACTTTGTTACACAACGTTTACCATACGTGCATGCTACGGGACTTGCAAACTTCAGCACAAGCATTTCTCAATTTCACAATTACTCAACTAGCACGACTTTGATATTATTACCCCCATATCTCAAAACAATCATCAAGCATCAAACTTCTCTTAGTATTCAACACACTCATAAGAAAGTTTTATTATTCTTGAATACCTAGCATATTAGGATTTTAAAGCAAATTACCATGCTATTAAGACTCTTAAAATAATCTAAGTGAAGCATGAGAGTTCATCTATTTCTTTAAAATAAAACTACCACTGTGCTCTAAAAGGATATAAGTGAAGCACTAGAGCAACAACAAACTACTCCGAAAGATATAAGTGAAGATCAATGAGTAGTCGAATAATTATGCAACTATGTGAAGACTCTCTAACATTTAATAATTTCAGATATTGGTATTATATTCAAACAGAAAGAAAAGCAAAATAAAATGACATTCTAAGAATGGCAAACATCATGTGAAGAAGCAAAAACTTAGGGTCAACCGAAACTAACCGATAGTTGTTGAAGAAGAAAGGTGGGATGCCAACCGGGGCATCCCCAAGCTTAGATGCTTGAGACTTCTTGAAATATTATCTTGGGGTGCCTTGGGCATCCCCAAGCTTGAGCTTTTGTGTCTCCTTAATTCCTCTCATATCACGGTCTCCCTAAATCTCAAAAGCTTCATCCACACAAAACTCAACAAGGACTCGTGAGATAAGTTAGTATAAACCATTGCCAAAACCTTATCATAATCTACTGTAGCAAAACACTAAAATTATTATTCAACATTGCATACTGAATTCCCCTGCATATTTAATAGTCCTATCCTCAAATAGAATCATTAAAGAAGCAAACATATGCAAACAATGCAAACATAACAGCAATCTGCCTAAACAGGACAGTCTGTAAAGAATGCAACAACAACCATACTTCCCTAACTCCAAAAATTATGAAAGAAAATGCCCACTGCAGTAAATTTATCATATCTTAATATGCAAAAGGTTTCAACATTTTATCACATTTTGACTTTTCTAGGGAATTATTGCAACAGCGGTAAACTTTCTGTTTTCAAACAGCAACATGTGGACTTCTAAAATAGGCATAGTAAAGGCTATCAATGCCACTTTTATTGAAATAAAAGATGAAAAACATTGTTCTAAATAACGGCAAGCAAACCCTAACAAAATAAATTGACACTCCAAGCAAAACACATATCATGTGGTGAATAAAAATATAGCTCTAAGTAAAGTTACTGATGAACGAAGACGAAAGAGGGGATGCCTTCCGGGGCATCCCCAAGCTTAGGCTCTTGGCTATCCTTGAATATTACCTTGGGGTGCCTTGGGCATCCCCAAGCTTAGGCTCTTGCCACTCCTTATTCCATAGTCCATCGAATCCTTACCCAAAACTTGAAAACTTCACAACACAAAACTTAACAGAAAACTCGTAAGCTCCGTTAGTATAAGAAAATAAATCACCACTTCAAGGTACTATAATGGACTCATTATTTATTTATATTGGTGTTAAACCTACTGTATTCCAACTTCTCTATGGTTTATAAACTATTTTACTAGCCATAGATTCATCAAAATAAGCAAACAACACACGAAAAACAGAATCTATCAAAAACAGAACAGTCTGCAGTAATCTGGATCAAACGTATACTTATGGAACTCATAAAATTCTCAAATAAATTTCTGGACCTGGGGAATTTACCTAGTAATCATATTCAAAAAGAATTAACTAAATATCACTTTCCAAATAAAAATGGCAGCAATTCTCGTGAGTGCTATAGTTTCTGTTTTTTACAGCATGATCAACAAGACTTCCCCCAAGTCTTCCCAAAGGTTCTACTTGGCACAAACATTAATTAAAAGCATAAAACCACATCTAAACAGAGGCTAGATGAATTATTTATTACTAAAACGGAGCAAAAATCTAGGAACAAAAATAAAATTGGGTTGCCTCCCAACAAGCGCTATCGTTTAACGCCTCTAGCTAGGCATGATGATTCCAATGATGCTCACATAAAGGATAAGAATTGAAACATAAAGAGAGCATTATGAAGAATATGACTAGCACATTTAATTCTAACCCACTTCCTATGCATAGGGATTTTGTGATCAAACAACCTATGCGAACAAGAATCAACTTGCATAGGAAGGTAAAACAAGCATAACTTCAAAATTTTAAGCACATAGAGAGGAAACTTGATATTATTGCAATTCCTACAAGCATATATTCCTCCCTCATAATAATTTTCAGTAGCATCATGAATGAATTCAACAATATAACCAGCACCTAAAGCATTCTTTTCATGATCTACAAGCATAGAAAATTTACTACTCTCCACACAAGCAACATTCTTCTCATGAATAATAGTGGGAGCAAACTCAACAAAATAACTATCATGTGATTGAAAATTAAGATCAATATGACAAGTTTCATGGTTATCATTATTCTTTAAAGCATACGTGTCATCACAATAATCATCATAGATAGGAGGCATGCTTTCATCATAATAAATTTGCTCATCAAAACTTGGGGGACAAAAAATATCATCTTCATCAAACATAGCATCCCCAAGCTTGCGGCTTTGCATATCATTAGCATCATGGATATTCAAGGAATTCATACTAACAACATTGCAATCATGCTCATGATTCAAATATTTAGTGCAAAACATTTTATAGATTTCTTCTTCTAGCACTTGAGCACAATTATCCTTTCCATCATACTCATGAAAGATATTAAAAAGATGAAGCATATGAGGTAACCTTAATTCCATTTTTTATAGTTTTCTTTTATAAACTAAACTAGTGATAAAATAAGAAACTAAAAGACTCGATTGCAAGATCTAAAGATATACCTTCAAGCAATCACCTCCCTTGCAACGGCGCCAGAAAATAGCTTGATGTCTACTACACAACCTTCTTCTTGTAGACGTTGTTGGGCCTCCAAGTGCAGAGGTTTGTAGGACAGTAGCAAATTTCCCTGAAGTGGATGACCTAAGGTTTATCAATCTGTGGGAGGCGTAGGATGAAGATGGTCTCTCTCAAGCAACCCTGCAACCAAATAACAAAGAGTCTCTTGTGTCCCCAACACACCCAATACAATGGTAAATTGTATAGGTGCACTAGTTCGGCGAAGAGATAGTGAAACAAGTGGTATATGGATAGTAGATAATAGTTTTTGTAATCTGAAAATATAAAAACAGCAAGGTAACTAATGATAAAATTAAGTGTAAACGGTATTGCAATGCGTTGAAACAAGTCCTAGGGTTCATACTTTCGCTAGCGCAAGTTCCCTCAACAATACTAACATAATTGGATCACATAACTATCCCTCAACATGCAACAAAGAGTCACTCCAAAGCCACTAATAGCGGAGAACGAACGAAGAGATTATGGTAGGGTACGAAACCACCTCAAAGTTATTCTTTCCAATCAATCCGTTGGGCTATTCCTATAAGTGTCACAAACAGCCCTAGAGTTCGTACTAGAATAACACTTTAAGACACAAATCAACCAAAACCCTAATGTCACCTAGATACTCCAATGTCACCTCAAGTATCCGTGGGTATGATTATACGATATGCATCACACAATCTCAGATTGATCCATTCAACCAACGCAAAGGACCTCAAAGAGTGCCCCAAAGTTTCTACCGGAGAATCACGACGAAAACATGTGCCAACCCCTATGCATAGGTTCATGGGCGGAACCCGCAAGTTGATCACCAAAACATACATCAAGTGAATCACGTGGTATCCCATTGTCACCACAGATACGCACGGCAAGACATACATCAAGTGTTCTCAAATCTATAAAGACTCAATCCGATAAGATTACTTCAAAGGGGAAACTCAATTCATTACAAGAGAGTAGAGGGGGGAAGAAACATCATAGGATGCAAATATAATAGCCAAGCTCGTGATACATCAATGTAGGATCGAAAGTATGTCTAGAGGGGGGGGGGGTGATTAGACTACTTGACTAAATAAAAATCTAGCCTTTTCCCAATTTTAGTTCTTGGCAGATTTTAGCTATCTTAGCACAAGTCAAGCAATCTCCACACAATTCAAGCAAGTATGCAAAAGAGTATATGAGCAGCGGAAAGTAAAGCATGCAACTTGCAAGAATGTAAAGGGAAGGGTTTGGAGGCCTCAAACGCAATTGGAGACACGGATGTTTTTGTCGTGGTTCCTATAGGTGGTGCTATCGTACATCCACATTGATGGAGACTTCAACCCACGGAGGGTAACGGTTGCGCGAGTCCACGGAGGGCTCCACCCACGAAGGGTCCATGAAGAAGCAACCTTGTCTATTCCATCACGGCCGTCGCCCACGAAGGACTTGCCTCACTAGCGATAGATCTTCACAAAGTAGGCGATCTCCTTGCCCTTACAAACTCCTTGGTTCAACTCCACAATCTTGTCGGAGGCTCCCAAGTGACACCTAGCCAATCTAGGAGACACCGCTCTCCAAGAAGTAACAAATGGTGTGTTGATGATGAACTCCTTGCTCTTGTGCTTCAAATGATAGTCTCCCCAACACTCAACTCTCTCTCACAGGATTTGGATTTGGTGGAAAGAAGATTTGAGTGGAAAGCAACTTGGGGAAGGCTAGAGATCAAGATTCATATGGTTGGAATGGAATGTCTTGACCTCAACACAAGTGTAGGTGGTTCTCTCTCAGAAAATGTGTATTGGAAGTGTAGGTATGTTCTGATGGCTTTCTCCACGAATGAAGAGTGGGTGGAGGGGTATATATAGACTCCACACAGAATCTAACTGTTACACACAATTTGCCAAACTTGGTGGGACCGAATGGTTAAACTCGGTCGGACCAATTCAGCAAACCTAGTGACCCTTAGGATTTTCGGTGACCCTTAGGATTTTCGGTGGGACTGAGATGCAACTCGGTAGGACCGATATGGTTAGGGTTCGGGCATAACGTAATCTCGGTGTGACCGATTACACAAACTCGGTGGGACCGATTTTGGTAATAAGCTAACCAGAGAGTTGGTGAGGTAAACTCGGTGGGACCGATTCGCTCATCTCGGTGAGACCGAAATGTTACAAAAGGGAAACAGAGAGTTTACATTGCAGTCTCGGTGGGACCGATCGCTCATCTCGGTAAGACCGAAATGTTACGAAGGGAAACAGAGAGATTACAATCCCATCTCGGTGACCGAGATCCCTATCGGTGAGACCGATTTGCCTAGGGTTTGTGGCAGTGGCTATGACATTTGAAACTCGGTGGCGCCGGATAGAAAGAATCGGTGGGGCCGAGTTTGACTTTTGGTTTAGGTCATATGTGGATGTGGGAGAGTAGTTGAGGATTTTGGAGCATATCACTAAGCACTTTGAGCAAGCAAGCCATTAAGCAACACCTCATCCCTCCTTGATAGTATTGGCTTTTCCTATAGACTCAATGTGATCTTGGATCACTAAAATATAAAATGTAGAGTCTTGAGCTTCACGTTGAGCCAAACTTTTTGTCCTTAGAATTTTGAGGGATCCACTTTCCTCATCCATGCCATGCCATTCATTGAGCTTTTCCTAAAATATTAATCTTGGAATAATGTTAGCTCAATGAGCTATATGTTGTTAGGAATTACCAAAACCACCCAGGGATAGTTGCACTTTCAATCAAGATCGTATCACCTCAAGAACACGAGAGAGAGAGAGATCAAACACATAGCTACTGGTACATACCCTCGGCCCCGAGGGAGAACTACTCCCTCCTCGTCATGGAGAGCACCGGGATGATGAAGATGGCCACCAGAGAGGGATTGCCCCCTCCGGCAGGGTGCCGGAACGGGTCTAGATTGGTTTTTGGTGGCTACGGAGGCTTCTGGCGGCGGAACTCCTGATCTATTGTGCCCATGGATGTTTTTAGGGTATATGGAGATATATAGGCGGAAGAAGTATGTTAGGGGGGCCACGAGGGGCTCACGAGGGTGGGGGGCGTGCTCTAGGGGGTGGGCGCGGCCCCCTGCCTCGTGGCCTCCTCGTAGGTCCCCCTACGTGCACTCCAAGTCTTCTGGGCTTCTTTCCTTCCAAAAAAGAGTTCCGTGAAGTTTCACATCAATTGGACTCCGTTTGATTTTCCTTTTCTTCGAAACCCTAAAATAGGGTAAAAACAGAAACTGGCACTAGGCTCTGGTTAATAGGTTAGTCCCAAAAATGATATAGAAGTGTATAATAAAGCCCATAAACATTCAAAACAGTAGATAATATAGCATGGAGCAATAAAAAATTATAGATACATTGGAGATGTATCACCCGACACATGTAGTAAAGGTAAATTCTCTCTATAGATATGATAAATCTGAAATCCCCCCTACTAAGTTTGCTAGCCAATGCTTAGATGAGTTTGATAACTTTATGGTTAAGCAAGAAGATTTTAATGCTTATGTTGGTAGACAATTGAAACATAATGCTTACATGATTGAACACTTGAGTGATTATATGGCCAATGTTAAAGGTGAACTTAAACTTATTAGTAAACATGCTTCTATGGTTACCACTCAAGTAGAACAAGTACTTAAAGCTCAGAATGATTTGCTCAATGGATTAAACAATAAGAATAATAATGATATTAGAGTTATGACTAGAGGTGGTAAAATGACTTAGGAACATTTGTATCCTGAGGGCCATCCTAAGAGAATTGAGCAAGATTCTCAGAGAAATAATATTGATGCACCTAGTCCTTCTAAAAGGAAGAAAAAGAAAATTGATAGGACTTTGCATGCTTCCCGTGAACCTGCTATTGACACACCTGAGAATCCTAATGATATCTCTATTTCTGATGCTGAAACACAATCTGGTAATGAGCATGAACCTAGTGATAATGTTAATAATGATGTTCATGTTGATGCTCAACCTAGTAATGATAATGAGGTAGAAACTGAACCTGCTGTTGATCTTGATAACCCACAATCAAAGAATTAACGTTATGGTAAGAGAGACTTTGTTGCTAGGAAGGACGGTACGGAAAGAGAACCATGGGTTCAGAAACCCATGCCTTTTCCTCCTAAACTATTTTTTATTTTTAGTTTGAAAAATATTCTGTAAAAAAAATGAAAGGATAATAAGAAAATTCCAAAAAAGGAGAACTAATTAAAAAGATTTTATTTTGATTTTCCCATCCTCACCAAGAAAAAGGATGATGAGGATTTTGAGCGCTTTGCTGAAATGATTAGACCTATCTTTTTGCGTATGCGTTTGACTGATATGCTTAAAATGAATCCTTATTCTAAGTACATGAAAGATATTGTTACTAATAAAAGAAAGATACCGGAAGCTGAAATTTTCACCATGCTTGCTAATTATACTTTTAAGGGTGGAATACCAAAGAAACTTGGAGATCCAGGAGTACCAACTATACCATGCTCCATTAAAAGAAACTATGTTAAAACTGCTTTATGTGATCTTGGAGCCGATGTTAAGTGTTATGCCTCTCTCTTTATATCGTAGACTTGATTTGAATAAGTTGACACCTACTGAAATATCTTTGTAAATGGCTGATAAATTAACTGCTATACATGTCGGTATTTGTGAGGATGTGGCTGTTGTGGTTGCAAACGTTACTATTTTAACTGACTTTGTTATTCTTAATATTCCCGAGGACGATAGTATGTCTATTATTCTTGGAAGACCCTTTTTGAATACTGCAGGGGCTGTTATTGATTGCAACAAAGGCAATGTCACTTTTCATGTTAATGGCAATGAGCATATGGCACACTTTCTGAGGAAACAACCTCAAGTTCATAGTATAAACTCTATTGGAAAAATTCCAACTATTACTATTGGAGGTTTTAAATTTCCTCTACCTACTGTCAAGAAGATATATGATATTCTTATTATTGGGGACGTGTATATCCCCGTTGAGGTAACCTAGTGTTATTCGAAAATTCTCCGGTTCCATGTTATTCGGAACAAGTTTGTTAACAAGACCTGATCAACCTTGTTAGTGGATTCCTTTTGATGAGCATGAGATGGATGAATTTAGAAAACACAACTCTATGTACCCTCTTTTTACTTTCTGTTATTTATATTAAATGTAACATCCCAGATTTTCAATTTGGAATGTTATACATTAGATCATCATTGCATATCATATTTATTTGCATTTTGGTTGATCCTAGAAATTCTACGCAACTCAAGGACCCTCGGAGAGAGTTGGGAATTTCGTTATTTTCATATTTGAGTTTTCTCAAATTTTGAAAATAGGATCATTTGATTTAATTTATTTTATCTTCAATTATTTCTATTATAAAAATATGAGAGAGGGAATAAAATGACTTTCCCAAAATAAAGAAATATTGAGGATTTAATAATAAAATCAAATAATATTTTATTTTGGATTTATTTGCTATTTTATTTGAATTTAGGAAAAATGCGCGCTTTTCAAAATTGCATTTAGGCCCCAAATAAATGTTCATCTTGTGCGGCTTGATTGTAGAAGTCGGGGAAAAATTTATTTAGGGATTTTTGGAGTCCGTTTAGTATTCCTTTTGTTTGTTTTTCTGCGCATAATAATTTTAAAAAAAGAGCGAACCGACTACGGGCCGTGTTTGGCCCGGACTCCTAGGGGGGATGGCTTTATATAGCGCGCCCCGGGGCCGAATCAGCCCAAGCTGCCGCCGCCCTAACCCTAAGCCGCGCCCGAGCCCAGCCGCCGCCACCGCCGCCCGCCATCACCGCGACGCCGTCGGAGCCCCGCCGCCGCCGACGAGGTCGATCCCGCCGCCGCCGCCGCTGTTTTTTTAGAAAAACCTTAAGGTTTTTCCATTGGTTTTTCGTCGGTTTTTTTAGATCCGTTTTTTAGATAGATCGGTTTTTTCGGTTTAGTTAATTAGCGAGCGTTCGCTCGTTCGTTCGTTTTAAGGAACGTGTTCATCATTTAGATCCAGATAACGAACGTTCGTTCGTTGATCTGTTCGTCATTTTTCTTTTTCTCGGATTATCCGCGATTATTTCTGATCGCGATTTCTGATCCGATTTTCGTTTTAGTATAACTTTTCGCTCGTTTATCGGAATCAGGCGATTCAAGTGCGTGGAGTTTCGTCTCGAAACCCTCTTTCCGTTTAACCAACTCAAACAAGTTTTTGCCTCTATAAAATTTGACCTAGATCCAGAATAGTAAACGAAGCTTGTTTCTTTTGCCGTTTGTCTTTCGTTACTTCGTTCGATTTGGTTCTTTTTGCCAACCGGAGTTCTTAAGTTGAACTTTCTGGTTAGATCTCTTATTTGATTTTTACCTATGCATTAGTTGAGTACTTATTGTATGCTTGTTTGTTTGTGATAGAGTACCCAGAGTGCGCCGCTTGCTACTTCGAATCACTAGGTTTTGCGGATCATCGGCAAGGCAAGTAACACTTTGATCATACCTTTTCTACTACCCAGTTTTATTGCATTAGATCAATCCTCACACATTGCATGATTAGGATCTAATTAAATTGTGGGATGGGAAGTAGATGAGGTAGTACCTATTACCTGTTTATTATCAAACCTTTGGGAGTTACTTCTACGTTTGCTTATTATGCCATGCTATGCTAGTAGACGTGGATTGGGTGAGTGAAATCCATGGCAGATGTGAGATTGTTAATTAATGGTTTATCTAAGGTGGCAACTTAAACACACATCTGGGTGGATTGAGGCACCTGGGTATTCCAGCGATTGCCTATTTTTCTTTTGGACCGCCACCCAGGCTCAAAGGGATCATGAGATTATTCATACTGGAAACTTCCGTGTGCAGCCACAAGCTACTATGGGCTCTAGCATAGTTGATTAAGTTGTGCGAACTCTTACAGTGGTAGACTAGCAGATGTAGGGGAAAGTAGGTGTAACGGTCTACCCGATTGTAAGGTGCTAGCGCTTTTGAAAGACAATGTCTCGGTCATCCATTTCTCAAACACCATGAAGTGCGAGAATCCCAACGGAGGAGATTGAGTCTTGTGGGGAAAAGTGCGCAAACCTCTGCAGAGTGTATAAACTAATCATGGTTAGCCGTGTCCCCGGTTATGAACATCTTGAGTATCTAGTACTTGGATTATCATGTGAATCTCATCATGTTACTCTAATTAATTTGTTGGGTTTTTAATGATGATGTTTAATTGGGATTGAGAGGGTGTCTACACTCTCAATGTTTAACAACCACCATGATAGTTAAATAAAATTCATTCCTTTGCAGTAGGGAAAAATTGGCTTTACGCAAAACTGTAACCATAGAGCTTTCCACCAGCCAAATATGCATGTAGTATAGCCTTATTTTTTTCATCGCTCTCTATGTGTTACATTGCCAGCATATTCCATGTGCTGACCCGTTTCGGGCTGCAACGTTCATGTTGCAGACTTTTCAGACGACGAGTAAGGTGCTTTTAGGTCATGGTTCTATACTCAGTGATGCCGTTGGAGTTGATGGACTCACTTATATTCCAAGCCTTCCGCTGTTATCGTTATTAGATGGCCTTATGCCATATTTATTGTAATAAGTTCTCTTTTGATACACTCGATGTAATAAGTGTGTGATTGCTACTCTGTTATAAATCCTTCAAGTACTGTGTGGTGTCAGCATTACTGATCCAGGGATGACACCAGAGCACAGAGATTGGACCGTTTGAGGTCTGGTCGCTACAAGATGGTATCAGAGCACATGCTGACTGTAGGACACGATCACTAAGCTAAAGCCCTAGATCTCTACTCACTCTTCTCATTCTGACTTCTCATCTTTTCTACTCTTTTAGGATGGCGGATGCAAGGAACAAGTTCACACAACCGGATGAAGATACACCCTTTGGACGTCACTTGAAGGAAGTCACTAGATATCTGAACATCAGAGTACCAAGCTTCACCGGGACCTACAACGCGACTTTACCTGAAGAGGAGCGCTGGATGATTCAAGTTCAAGTTCCAGGAAGGACGTTCATGCCAGTCACTGAACCCATAGAATTTTCCTTTGATGCACCAACCTGGAGTCTAGGAAAGAGATGGCAGCTCACATCGCCATGGGACGTATTGGAGAAGTTTACCGCAATGATCCCAAGGATACTATCTACCAGATTTGTGGGCGCCGAGAGGAGCAATGGGAGATGATCAGCACCAAGAAGGATAGATCAATCACAGCTTTCATCCAGGAGTTAAACCAGCACATTCGATGACAGGAGAACCAGATGTGCGCAGATATGATAGATCTGAAGAAGGCAAGGACAAGAATCACGGAACTGGAGGAAGAACTCAAGGCTACACGTGAAGATTATGAAGAGGAAATCGAAGTACTAGTGGATAAGAATGCCGACCTAACAATGAAGATCGAAATATTTATTGGAGGCCCTACACCAGTAGAAGAAGACGAAGAACCCAAGGAGATTCGCCCAAAAGACTACATCATTATCGACGACACCGACTCGGATCCAGATGATATCGATGATGACTATGTTGATGAAGCTAGAGCAGATATCATGGAGTCTGCAACCGAAGAATATTTCTAGTAGACCACCCCAACAGTAGTAGTAGTCCACCATGTAAATATAGTAGTTCGAGCACTTTTGCGATAGTTAGACTGATTGTATGCCCTTATTTGATTGAATGAAGTGATATTGTTTGCTTTTGCCTCATGTGCATATGGTAGTGTTTTCTCTTTAGACCCCCTCTCTATTCTTAAATCTCATCTTTTCTAAACCCCTCAGATGCCTCCGAGACGTGACCCCGGATTTACCTTCCCACCGGAGCTCACTCAGTTGATCCAGCAGTAGAACACATTAATGCAGTTGCTAGTCCAGAATCAGAATCAGGGGAACAACAACAACAACCCACCACCACCACCACCTGTTGATCACTTAGCCCGTTTTCTTAGGCTGAATCCGCCGGTGTTTTCCAGTAGCACCGAGCCTATAGTAGCAGATGATTGGCTCCGCAAGATAGCAAGAGAGTTGACCACAGCAGGATGCACAAATGAGGAAAAGGTGAAGTTTGCCGCACATCAGCTTGACGGACCCGCAGCATCATGGTGGGAGAATTTCACAGCCACTTTCCCTATCGACACTGTCACATGGGACCAGTTCCAGCAGGCTTTCCGTACTACCCATGTTTCAGCAGGAGCTATGGCCATGAAGAAGCGAGAGTTTCGCAACTTGCGCCAAGGAGGACAGACAGTTGGCCAGTATGTGGAGGACTTTAGTAAGCTAGCACGTTATGCCCCAGATGACGTTGCTACGGATGCAGCTAAGCAGGAGAAGTTTCTGGAAGGACTGAATGATGAGTTGTGCATGCAGTTGATGGTAGCAACCTTCAACAACTACCAGGAGTTGGTAGATCATGTTCTTATGATTGAAGGGAAGCAGTAGCAGATTGAGAACCGCAAGAGGAAGTATGGACAAGGAAAGTACAATTCTGGAGCTCAGCAGAAGCCACGTTTTACCCCTAGAATGGGAGGACATTTTCAGCATACTCATGGAGGAGGTAGCTCGCACAATCATAATGGCCCCAAGAATGGTAATGGGAATGGAGGAAGCAACGGCCAGAACCGTACCAACCCATCAACCCCTGCCAAAAGAGACCTGAGCCAAGTCACTTGCTTTAAGTGCCAAAAGACCGGACATTATGCCAATGAATGCCCTGAATCCCAGAATGGAAATGGCAATGGAAGCTCTGGGAAGAAGTCAAACCCTTTCAACAGGGGACAGGTGAACCACGTTAACGTGGAGGAGGTTGAAGAGCAGCCGGATGCTGTAATCGGTAAGTTTTTGGTTAAGACATTTACTACAATCGTTCTTTTTGATACTGGTGCATCGCATTCATACATATCAAGGGAATTTGCGGATAAGTATAACTTGCCCACTAAGGTTCTTAGAACACCTATGTTAGTAAGCTCACCAGGAGCGGATTATATGGCCAGTAAGGGATGTTTTCAAGTGCCATTGAGTATAGGTAGGCATGTGTTTCCCTTGGATTTGATCATTTTGGAATCACAAGGTTTGGATGTAATTCTGGGTATGGATTGGCTGTCGATGTATGGAGGAAACATCGATTGCGCTAGTAAGTCAATTTTGCTTATCACCCCAGAAGGAAGAAGGATCAAGTATGTATCCCGACATGTGCCTAAAAGGACTCAAGTAAATTCGTTAACAGGAGTTGTGCAGGAGGAAGTACCCGTAGTGAAGGATTTCCCTGATGTATTTTCAGAGGAGTTGCCGGGCATGCCACCGGATAGAGACATTGAGTTTTTGATTGAGCTTTTGCCAGGCACATGACCAATATCTAAGAGACCATACAGGATGCCAGCAAAAGATTTGGAGGAGATTAAGAAGCAGATTAAAGAGTTACTGGATAAAGGTTATATTCGCCCAAGTTCTTCACCTTGGGGGTCGCCAGTACCTTTAGTGGAGAAGAAGGATGGATCGTTAAGGATGGTTGTTGATTATCGAGGATTGAATGAAGTAACGATCAAGAACAAGTACCCACTACCAATGACCAATGATCTGTTTGATCGATTGCAAGGAGCTAAGGTATTTTCCAAGATCGATCTGCGATCAGGATACCATCAGTTGAAGATACGAGAATAGGATATACCTAAGACGACTTTTACCACTAGGTATGGGTTGTACGAGTACACCGTTATGTCATTTGGCCTGACTAACGCATCGACATATTTTATGAACATGATGAACAAAGTGTTTATGGAGTTTTTGGATAAGTTCGTCGTAGTGTTCATTGATGATATTCTGGTTTACTCGAAGAATGAAGAGGAGCATAAGGAGCATTTGCGTTTGGTACTTGGGAAGCTCAGAGAACATCAGTTATATGCCAAGTTTAGCAAATGTGAATTTTGGTTGAAGGAAGTTGGATTTCTCGGACACGTTATATCCGGAGAAGTTATAGTAGTAGATCCCACCAAGGTTGACACTGTGACAAACTGGGAAGCCCCAACAACAGTTGGAGAGATCCGGAGTTTTCTTGGACTCGCAAGATACTACCGGAGATTCATTGAAAATTTCTCGAGGATTGCGAAGCCTATGACGGAGTTGTTGAAGAAGGATACCAAGTTCAAATGGACTGAGGAATGTGAGGTTAGTTTCCAGGAGTTGAAGAAACGTTTGGTTACCTCACCAGTGTTGATTTTGCCGGATCAGACCAAGGATTATGAGGTGTATTGTGACGCTTCACGTCAAGGACTTGGAGCAGTGCTTATGCAGGAAGGAAGAATTGTTTCATATGCCTCACGACAGCTTAAGCCGCATGAGTTAAATTATGCCACACATGATTTGGAGTTAGCAGCCGTAGTGCATGCATTGAAAACATGGAGACACTTTCTCATTGGAAACCATTGTGAAGTGTACACGGATCACAAGAGTTTGAAGTACATTTTCACACAGAAGGAGTTGAATCTCAGGCAAAGGAGATGGTTGGAGCTCATCAAGGATTATGATATGAGATTGCATTATCACCCTGGAAAGGCTAACATAGTAGACGATGCGCTGAGCCGTAAAAGTCATGTCAACACCTTAATGATGGGAGAATTACCAAGGGAGTTAGCCGAAAATCTTCATGAGCTATGTTTGGAGATAGTTCTGAGAGGCTATGTAGCAGCATTGGAGATTCAGTCTACCTTGATGGATAAGATCAGAGAAGCCCAGAAGACTGACAAGGAGATTGCTTCTATTAAGGATAAAATGAACAAAGGAAACGCTAAAGGATTTGGTGAGGATGAGCACGATACCTTATGGTTTGAAGACCGTGTTTATGTGCCCAATGACCCGGAGATCAGGAAGTTAATTCTGCAGGAGGCCCATGATTCACCATATTCAATTCACCCAGGAAATACCAAGATGTATTTGGATTTGAAGGATACTTTCTGATGGACCAGAATGAAGAAGGATATTGCGGAGTATGTAGCAGTTTGTGATGTATGTCAGAGAGTAAAGGCAGAGCATCAGAAGCCAGCAGGATTGCTACAGCCATTGCCAATACCCGAATGGAAGTGGGATAAGTTAGGCATGGATTTTATCACAGGATTTCCCAGAACTCGTTCAGGCTATGACTCGATTTGGGTTGTAGTCGATCGTTTGACAAAGGTAGCTCATTTCATCCCAGTGAAGACTACCTACACTAGTGCCAAGTTGGCAAAGATATACATGACCATGATCGTATGTCTGCACGGAGTTCCAAGGAGCATTGTATCAGATAGAGGAACCCAGTTTACCTCAAAGTTCTGGAAGCAGTTGCATGAAACTTTGGGTACCAGGCTAGAGTTCAGTACAGCTTTCCATCCGCAGACAGATGGACAGACCGAGAGAGTCAATCAGATTTTGGAGGATATGCTGAGAGCTTGTGCGCTAGATTACGGATCTAGTTGGGACGAGAATTTGCCATACGCAGAGTTCTCTTACAACAATAGTTATTAATCCAGTTTGAAGATGGCCCCTTTCGAAGCCTTGTACGGAAGGAGGTGCAGGACCCCATTGTCGTGGGATGAAGTTGGAGACCGCCAGTTGTTTGGACTGGATCTGATTAAGGAGTCTGAACAGAAGGTGAAATTGATTCGCGATAGGCTCAAGGTAGCCCAGTCCAGGCAGAAGAGCTACGCAGATTCTAAACGCAAGGAGACAGTTTACGAAGTCGGAGACCGAGTTTATCTTCGAGTATCTCCACTTCGAGGAGTTAAGCACTTTGGAGTTAAGGGAAAGTTAGCGCCACGTTTTGTAGGACCATACAAGGTTTTGGAGCGTATGGGAGAAGTAGCCTATAAGTTGGAATTGCCCGAAGGATTTTCAGGAGTTCACGATGTATTCCACGTTTCCCAGTTGAAGAAGTGCCACGCAGAGATGGCTGATATACCGCTGAGAGACACAGTGCCGCTGGAAGCGATTCAGTTGGACAGTGATTTGACCTATGAGGAGAAACCAGTCAAGATTCTTAAGTATGCCAGCCGAGACACCCGCAGCAAGGTTATCAAGTTTTGCAAAGTTCAGTGAAGCCACCACACGGAGGATGAAGCCACCTGGGAGCGAGAGGAAGATCTGCTGAAGGACCACCCTCACATATTTTCTAGCCAACCCAAATCTCGAGGGCGAGATTCATCTTAAGGGGGTAGGTTTGTAACATCCCAAATTTTCAATTTGGAATGTTATACATTAGATCATCATTGCATATCATATTTATTTGCATTTTGGTTGATCCTAGAAATTCTATGCAACTCAAGGACCCTCGGAGAGAGTTGGGGATTTCGTTATTTTCATATTTGAGTTTTCTCAAATTTTGAAAATAGGATCATTTGATTTTATTTATTTTATCTTCAATTATTTCTATTATAAAAATATGAGAGAGGGAATAAAATGACTTTCCCAAAATAAAGAAATATTGAGGATTTAATAATAAAATCAAATACGATTTTATTTTGGATTTATTTGCTATTTTATTTGAATTTAGGAAAAATGCGCGTTTTTCAAAATTGCATTTAGGCCCAAATAAATGTTCATCCTGTGCGGCTTGATTTTAGAAGCCGGGGAAAATTTATTTCGGGATTTTTGGAGTCCATTTAGTATTCCTTTTGTTTGTTTTTCTGCGCGTAATATTTTTTTTTAAAAAAAAGCGAACCGACTACGGGCCGTGTTTGGCCCGGACTCCTCAGTTGGGGGCTTTATATAGCGCGCCCCGGGGCCGAATCAGCCCAAGCCGCTGCCGCCCTAACCCTAAGCCGCGCCCGAGCCCAGCCGCCGCCGCCGCCCGCCGCCGCCGACGAGGTCGATCCCGCCGCCGCCGCCATTTTTTTAGAAAAACCGTTCAGTTTTTTCGTCGGTTTTTTTAGATCCGTTTTTAGATAGATCGGTTTTTTTCTGGTTTAGTTAATTAGCGAGCGTTCGCTCGTTCGTTCGTTTTAACGAACGCGTTCATCGTTTAGATCCAGATAACGAACATTCGTTCGTTAATCTGTTCGTCATTTTTCTTTTTCTCGGATTATCTGCGATTATTTCCGATCGCGATTTCTGATCCGATTTTCGTTTTAGTATAACTTTTCGCTCGTTTATCGGAATCAGGAGATTCAAGTGCCTGGAGTTTCGTCTCGAAACCCTCTTTCCATTTAACCAACTCAAACAAGTTTTTGCCTCTACAAAATTTGACCTAGATCCGGAATAGTAAACAAAGCTTGTTTTCTTTCGCCATTTGTCTTTCGTTGCTTCGTTCGATTTGATTCTTTTTGCCAACCGGAGTTCTTAAGTTGAACCTTCTGGTGAGATCTATTATTTGAGTTTTACCCGTGCATTAGATGAGTACTTATTGTATTCTTGTTTGTTTGTCTGCGATAGAATACCCGGAGTGCACCGCCTATTACTTCGAATCATTAGGTTTCGCGGATCATCAGCAAGGCAAGTAACACTTTGATCATACCTTTTCTACTACCCAGTTTTATTGCATTAGATCAATCCTCACACATTGCATGATTAGGATCTAATTAAATTGTGGGATGGGAAGTAGATGGGGTAGTACCTATTACCTGTTTATTATCAAACCTTTGGGAGTTACTTCTACGTTTGCTTATTATGCCATGCTATGCTAGTAGACGTGGATTGGGTGAGTGAAATCCATGGCAGATGTGAGATTGTTAATTAATGGTTTATCTAAGGTGGCAACTTAAACACACATCTGGGTGGATTGAGGCACCTGGGTATTCCAGGACTTGCCTGTTTTCTTTGGACCGCCACCCAGGCTCAAAGGGATCATGAGACTATTCATACTAGAAACTTCCGTGTGCAGCCACAAGCTATTATGGGCTCTAGCAGAGTTGAATAAGTTGTGCAAACTCTTACAATGGTAGACTAGCAGATGTAGGGGATGTAGGTGGTACGGTCTACCCGATCGTAAGGTGCTAGCGCTTCTGAAAGACTATGTCTCGGTCATCCGTCTTCTCAAACACCATGTAGTGCGAGAAACCAAACGGAGGCGATCGAGTCTTGTGGGGAAAAGTGCGCAAACCTCTGCAAAGTGTAATAAACTAATCATGGTTAGCCGTGTCCCCGGTTATGGACATCTTGAGTATCTAGTACTTGGATTTTCATGTGAATCTCAACATGTTACTCTAAATTAATTTTGTTGGGTTATGTTTAATGATGATATTTAATTGGGATTGAGAATGCTGTCAACCATTCTCAATGTTTAACAACCACCATGTTAGTTAAATAAATTTATTCCTTTGAAGTAGGGAAAAATTGGCTTTACACAAAAATAGTAACCATAGAGCTTTCCACCAGCCAAATATGCATATAGTATAGCTGTTCCATTCCATTACTCTCTATGTGTTACCTTGCCAGCATATTCCATGTGCTGACCCGTTTCGGGCTGCAACGTTAATGTTGCAGACTTTTCAGACGACGATTAAGGAGTTTTTAGGTCGTGGTTCTATACTCAGTGATACCGTTGGAGTTGATGGACTCACTTATCTTCCAAGCCTTCCGCTGTTATCATTATTAGATGGCCTTAAGCCATATTTATTGTAATAAGTTCTCTTTTGAGACACTCGATGTAATAAGTGTGTGATTGCTACTCTGTTATAAATCCTCCAAGTACTGTGTGGTGTCAGCATTACTGATCCAGGGATGACACCGGAGCACAGAGATCAGACTGTTTGAGGTCTGGTCGCTACAGAGATGGTATCAGAGCACACGCTGACTGTAGGACACGACCACTAAGCACAAGACCTAGATCACTATTCACTCTCTTCTCTCCCGACTTCTCATCTTTTCTACTCTTTAGGATGGCGGATGCAAGGAACAAGTTCACACAACCGGATGAAGATACACCCTTTGGACGCCACTTGAAGGAAGTCACTAGATACCTGGATATAGGAGTACCAAGCTTCACGGGAACCTACAACGCCACTTTACCTGAAGAAGAGTGCTGGATGATTCAAGTTCAAGTTCCAGGAAGGACGTTCATGCCAGTCACTGAGCCCATAGAGTTTTCTTTTGATGCACCAACTTGGAGTCTAGGAAAGAGCAAGGAAACTCACATCGCCATGGGACGCATTGGAGAAGTCTACCGCAAGGACCTCAAGGATACTATCTACCAGATTTGTGGGCGCCGAGATGAACACTGGGAGATGATCAGCACCAGGAAGGATAGATCAATCACAGCTTTTATCCAGGAGTTAAATCAGCACATTCGACGACAGAAGAACCAGATGTGCGCCGACATGATAGACCTGAAGAAGGCTAAGACTAGAATCAAGGAACTGGAGAAAGAACTCAAGGCTACATGTGAAGATTATGAAGAGGAAATTGAAGTATTGGTGGAGAAGAATGACGACCTGATCAAGAAGATTGGAATATTTATGGGAGACCCTATGCCAGTAGATGAAGACGAAGAACCCCAGGAAATTAGCCCGGAAGACTACATCATCATCGACGACACCGACTCGGAAGCAGATAGTAGCGATGATGACTATGTTGATGAAGCTGGAGCAGATATTATGGAGTCAACAACCGAAGAATATTTCTAGTAGACTACCTCATCAACAGTAGTAGTCCACCATGTAAATATAGTAGTCCGAGCACTTTTGCGATAGATAGATAGATCGATTGTATGCCCTTGTTTGATTGATTGAAGTGAATTGTTTGCTTTTGCCTCATGTGCATATGGGTAGTGTTTTCTCTTTAGACCCCCTCTATTCTTATATCTCATCTTTTCTAAACACTCAGATGCCTCCGAGACGTGACCCCGGATTTGCCTTCCCACCGGAGCTCACCCAATTGATTCAGCAGCAAAACACATTGATGCAGTTGCTAGTCCAGAATCAGAACCAGGGGAACAACAACAACAACCCACCACCACCACCACCTGTTGACCACTTAGCCCATTTTCTTAGACTGAATCCGCCGGTGTTTTCCAGTAGCACCGAGCCTATAGTAGAAGATGATTGGCTCCGCAAGACAGCTAGGGAGTTGACTACAGCAGGATGCACAGATGCGGAGAAGGTGAAGTTTGCCGCACATCAGTTAGAAGGACCCGCAGCATCATGGTGGGAGAATTTCACAGCCACTTTCCCTGTAGACACTGTCACATGGGACCAGTTTCAGCAGGCTTTTCGTACTGCACACATTTCAGCAGGAGCTATGGCCATGAAGAAGCGTGAGTTTCGCAACTTGCGCCAAGGAGGAAGGACAGTTGGCCAGTATGTGGAGGAATTTAGTAAGCTAGCACGTTATGCCCCAGATGACGTCGCTATGGATGCGGCTAAGCAGGAGAAGTTTCTGGAAGGACTGAATGATGAGTTGAGCATGCAGTTGATGGTAGCAACCTTCAACAACTACCAGGAGTTGGTAGATCATGCTCTTATGATTGAAGGGAAGCAGCAGCAAATTGAGAATCGCAAGAGGAAGTATGGACAAGGAAAGTACAATTCAGAAGCTCAGCAGAAGCCACGTTTTACCCCTAGACCGGGAGGACATTTTCAGCATACCCATGGAGGAGGTAGCTCGCACAATCACAATGGCACCAAGAATGGTAATGGCAATGGAGGAAGCAATGGCCAGAACCGCACCAACCCCTCAACCCCCGCCAAGAAGGACCTAAGCCAAGTCACTTGTTTTAAGTGTTCGAAGACAGGACATTATGCAAATGAATGTCCGGAATTGCAAAATGGAAATAGCAATGGAAGTTCTGGGAAGAAAGCCGAACCCTTTTAACAGGGGATAGGTGAACCACGTTAGCGTGGAGGAGGTTGAAGCTCAGCCCGATGCAGTAATAGGTAAGTTTTTGGTTAAGTCATTTACTGCACTCGTTCTTTTTGATACTGGCGCATCGCATTCATACATCTCAAGGGGATTTGTGGATAAGTATAACCTATCAACTCAAGCCCTTAGGTCACCCATGTTAGTAACCTCGCCCGGAGCAGAGTATGTGGCTAGTCTATGGTGTGATCGGTTACCATTAAGGATTGGTAACTATGTTTTTCCCTCAGACCTAATAGTATTGGAATCTCAAGGATTGGATGTGATATTAGGCATGGATTGGTTATCAAAGTATGAAGGGAATATTGAATGTGCTAGTAAGTCAATTTTGCTTACCACCCCAGAAGGGAGAAGGATCAAGTATGTATCCCGGCATGTGCCAAAGAGGACTCAAGTAAATTGCCTAAAAGGAGTTGTGCAGGAGGAAGTACTAGTGGTAAGGGATTTCCCTGATGTATTTCCAGAGGAGTTGCCAGGCATGCCACCGGATAGAGATATTTAGTTTTTGATTGAGCTATTGCCAGGCACAGGTCCAATATCAAAGAGACCATATAGGATGCCAGCAAAGGATTTGGTGGAAATTAAGAAGCAGATTAAGGAGTTACTGGATAAGGGATATATTCGCCCAAGTTCTTCGCCTTGGGGATCACCAGTACTTCTAGTGGAGAAGAAGGATGGATCGTTAAGGATGGTTGTTGATTATTGAGGATTGAATGAAGTAATGATCAAGAACAAGTACCCGCTACCAATGATCAATGATCTGTTTGATCGATTGCAAGGAGCTAAGGTATTTTCCAAGATCGATCTGCGATCAGGATACCACCAGTTGAAGATTCGAGAACAGGATATACCTAAGACAACTTTTACCACCACGTATGGGCTGTATGAGTATACCGTTATGTCATTTGGTCTGACTAACGCACCTGCCTATTTTATGAACATGATGAACAAAGTGTTTATGGAGTTTTTGGATAAGTCCGTCGTAGTGTTCATTGATGATATCCTGGTTTATTCGAAGAATGAAGAGGAACATAAGGAGCATTTGCGTTTAGTACTGGGAAATCTCAGAGAACATCAATTATATGCCAAGTTCAGCAAATGTGAGTTTTGGTTGAAGGAAGTAGGATTCCTCGGACATGTTATATCTGGAGAAGGAATAGCAGTAGATCCCGCTAAAGTTGAAACCGTGACCAAGTGGGAAGCCCCAACAACAGTTGGAGAGATCCGGAGTTTTCTTGGACTCGCAGGATACTACCGGAGATTTAGTGAGAATTTCTCAAAGATTGCGAAGCCTATGACTGAGTTGTTGAAGAAAGATACCAAGTTCATATGGATAGAGGAATGTGAGGCTAGTTTCCAGGAATTGAGAAATGTTTGGTTACCTCACCAGTGTTGATTTTGCCAGACCAAACCAAAGATTATGAGGTGTATTGTGACGCTTCACGTCGAGGACTTGGAGTAGTGCTTATGTAGGAAGGGAGAGTTGTTTCATATGCCTCAAGACAACTGAAGCCTCATGAGTTGAATCATGCCACGCATGATTTGGAGTTAGCAGTCATAGTGCATGCTTTGAAAACATGGAGACATTTTCTCATTGGAAACCATTGTGAGGTGTACACGGATCATAAGAGTTTGAAGTACATTTTCACACAGAAGGAGTTAAATCTCAGACAAAGGAGATGGTTGGAGCTTATCAAGGATTATGATATGAAATTGCATTATCATCCTGGAAAGGCTAATGTAGTAGCTGACGCATTAAGCTGTAAGAGCCATGTCAATACGTTAATGACGGGAGAAATACCCAAGGAGTTAGCAGATAATCTTCGTGAACTGTGTTTGGAAATAGTTCCGAGAGGCTATGTAGCAGCATTGGAGATTCAGTCAACCTTGATGGATAAAATCAGGGAAGCTCAGAAAGCTGACAAAGAGATTGCCGCTATAAAGGAGAAACTAAGCAAAGGAAAAGCTAAAGAATTTCGTGAGGATGAGCACGACACCTTATGGTTTGAAGACCGCGTTTATGTGCCCAATGATCCGGAGATCAGGAAGTTCATTTTGCAAGAGGCACACGACTCACCGTATTCAATTCACCCAGGAAATACCAAGATGTATCTGGATTTGAAGGATATTTTCTGGTGGACCGGAATGAAGAAGGATATAGCGGAGTATGTAGCAGTTTGTGATGTATGTCAGAGAGTAAAGGCAGAGCATCAGAAGCCAGTAGGATTGTTACAACCATTGCCGATACCCGAATGGAAGTGGGATAAGCTAGGCATGGATTTTATCACGGGATTGCCCAGGACTCGTTCAGGATATGACTCGATTTGGGTTGTAGTTGATCGATTGACGAAAGTAGCTCATTTCATCCCAGTAAAGACCACTTACACCAGTGCTAAGTTGGCAAAGATATACATGACCAGGATCGTATGTCTGCATGGAGTTCCAAGGAGTATCGTATCAGATAGAGGAACCCAGTTTACCTCAAAGTTCTGGAAGCAGTTGCACGAAACTTTGGGTACCAGGCTAGAATTCAGTACAGCTTTTCATCCCCAGACAGATGGACAGACCGAGAGAGTCAATCAGATTTTGGAGGATATGCTGAGAGCTTGTGCGCTAGATTATGGATCTAGTTGGGACGATAATTTGCCATATGCAGAGTTCTCTTACAACAACAGTTACCAAACCAGTTTGAAGATGGCCCCTTTCGAAGCATTGTATGGAAGGAGGTGCAGGACACCGCTGTCATGGGACGAAGTTGGAGACCGCCAGTTGTTTGGTCCTGACTTGATTAAAGAGTCTGAACAGAAGGTGAAGTTGATTCGCGATAGGCTCAAGGTAGCCCAGTCCAGACAGAAAAGTTATGCAGATTCTAAACGCAAGGAGACAGTTTACGAAGTTGGAGACAGAGCTTATCTTCGAGTATCTCCACTTCAGGGAACAAAGCGTTTTGGAGTTAAAGAGAAATTAGCGCCACGATTTGTAGGACCATATCGAGTTTTGGAGCGTATGGGAGAAGTGGCCTACAAGTTGGAATTGCCCGAAGGATTGTCAGGAGTTCATGATGTGTTCCATGTTTCTCAGTTAAAGAAATATCACGCGGAGATGGCTGACATACCGTTGAGAGACACAGTGCCATTGGAAACTATTTAGTTGGATAATGATTTGACCTACGAGGAGAAACCAGTTAAGATTCTCGAGTTTGCGAGCTGAGTTACTCGCAGCAAGGTTATCAAGTTTTGCAAGGTTCAGTGGAGCAACCACACGAAGGATGAAGCCACCTGGAAACGAGAGGAAGATTTGCTCAAAGACCACCCTCACCTATTTTCTAGCCAACCCGAATCTCGAGGGCGAGATTCATCTTAAGGGGGTAGGTTTGTAACATCCCAAATTTTCAATTTGGAATGTTATACATTAGATCATCATGCATATCATATTTTGTTTTGCATTTTGGTTGATCCTAGAAATTCTACGCAACTCAATGACCCACGGAGAGAGTTGGGGATCTCGTTATTTTCATATTTGAGTTCTCTCAAATTTTGAGAATAGGATCATTTGATTTTATTTATTTTATCATCAATTATTTCTACTACAAAAATATGAGAGAGGGAATAAAATTACTTTCCCAAAATAAAGAAATATTGAGGATTTAATAATAAAATCAAATAAGATTTTATTTCGGAGTTTTTCGGTGTTTTATTTGAATTTAGGAAAAATGTGCGTTTTTCAAAATTGCATTTAGGTCCCAAATAAATGTTCACCTTGTGCGGCTTGATTTTAGAAGCCCGTGAAAATTTATTTCAGAATTTTTGGAGTCCGTTTAGTATTTCTTTTTATTTTTCTTCCGAGCGGAATAATTAAAAAAACGAACCGAGTTCGGGCCATACCCGAGCGGGACACCGCCCGGGGGCAGCCTTTAAATAGCGCCGCCCCGAGCCGCCCCAGCCCATCAGCCCCGCCTCGATCCGCGCGCGCTACCGGAGCCACCGCCGCCGACGATCCCGCCGCCCGAGGTTCGTCGCGCCTCATTTTCCGTGCCGAAAAAAAGAGAAAAAAGAGAGAAAAAAAAGTCGGCGCTCGTCGTTTTTCTTTTTCTCGGATTAAATCCGCGATTTTTCTGATCACGATTCCTAATCCGATTTTCGTTTTAGTTTAACTCTTCGCTCGTTTATCGGAATCAGGCGATTCAAGCACCTAGGGATTCGTCTCGAAACCCTCTATCCGTTTAACCAACTTAAACAAGGTTTTGCTACTATAAAATTTTCCCTAGATCCAGATTACTAGAACGAAGTTGTTTTCTTTCGCCGTTTGTCTTTCGTTGCTTTGTTCGATTTGATTCTTTTTGCTAACCGGAGTTCTTAAGTTGAACCTTCTGGTTAGATCTCTTATTTGAGTTTTACCCGTGCATTAGATGAGTACTTATTGTATGCTTGTTTGTTTGTCTGCGATAGAATACCCGGAGTGCACCGCCTGTTACTTCGAATCGTTAGGTTTCGCGGATCATCAGCAAGGCAAGTAACACTTTGATCATACCTTTTCTACTACCCAGTTTTATTGCATTAGATCAATCCTCACACATTGCATGATTAGGATCTAATTAAATTGTGGGATCGGAAGTAGATGAGGTAGTACCTATTACCTGTTTATTATCAAACCTTTGGGAGTTACTTCTACGTTTGCTTATTATGCCATGCTATGCTAGTAGACGTGGATTGGGTGAGTGAAATCCATGGCAGATGTGAGATTGTTAATTAATGGTTTATCTAAGGTGGCAACTTAAACACACATCTCGGTGGATTGAGGCACCTGGGTATTCCAGGACTTGCCTGTTTTCTTTGGACCGCCACCCAGGCTCAAAGGGATCATGAGACTATTCATACTAGAAACTTCCGTGTGCAGCCACAAGCTATTATGGGCTCTAGCATAGTTGAATAAGTTGTGCGAACTCTTACAGTGGTAGACTAGCAGATGTAGGGGATGTAGGTGGTACGGTCTACCCGATCGTAAGGTGCTAGCGCTTCTGAAAGACTATGTCTCGGTCATCCGTCTTCTCAAACACCATGTAGTGCGAGAAACCAAACGGAGGCGATCGAGTCTTGCGGGGAAAAGTGCGCATACCTCTGCAGAGTGTAATAAACTAATCATGGTTAGCCGTGTCCCCGGTTATGGACATCTTGAGTATCTAGTACTTGGATTTTCATGTGAATCTCAACATGTTACTCTAAATTAATTTTGTTGGGTTATGTTTAATGATGATATTTGATTGGGATTGAGAATGCTATCAACCATTCTCAATGTTTAACAACCACCATGTTAGTTAAATAAATTTATTCCTTTGAAGTAGGGAAAATTTGGCTTTACGCAAAAACAGTAACCATAGAGCTTTCCACCAGCCAAATATGCATATAGTATAGCTATTCCATTCCATTACTCTCTATGTGTTACCTTGCCAGCATATTCCATGTGCTGACCCGTTTCAGGCTGCAACGTTAATGTTGCAGACTTTTCAGATGACGATTAAGGAGTTTTTAGGTTGTGGTTCTATACTCAGTGATGCCGTTGGAGTTGATGGACTCACTTATCTTCCAAGCCTTCCGCTGTTATCGTTATTAGATGGCCTTAAGCCATATTTATTGTAATAAGTTCTCTTTTGAGACACTCGATGTAATAAGTGTGTGATTGCTACTCTATTATAAATCCTCCGAGTACTGTGTGGTGTCAGCATTACTGATCCAGGGATGACACCGGAGCACAGAGATCAGACTGTTTGAGGTTTGGTTGCTACAGTCGCACTATCATTATCAACTCTGCATCTTTTGGCTTCAACATTATGAATATGTGTATCACTACTATCGAGATCCAATGAACTATTTTCATTGGGTGTGTAACCATATAAGGTTTTATTCATGTAAACAGAACAACAATTTATTCTCTTACTTAAATGAATAACCGTATTGCAATAAATATGATCAAATCATATTCATGCTCAATGCAAACACCAAATAACACTTATTTAGGTTCAACATTAATCCCGAAAGTATAGGGAGTGTCGATGATGATCATATCAATCTTGGAACCACCTCCAACACACATCGTCACTTCACCCTTAACTAGTCTCTGTTTATTCTGCAACTCCCATTTCGAGTTACTAATCTTAGCAACTGAACTAGTATCAAATACTGAGGGGTTGCTATAAACACTAGTAAAGTACACATCAATAACATGTATATCAAATATACTTATGTTCACTTTGCCATCCTTCTTATCCGCCAATCACTTGGGGTAGTTCCGCTTCCAGTGACCAGTCCCTTTGCAGTAGAAGCACTTAGTCTCAGGCTTAGGACCAGACTTGGGCTTCTTCACTTGAGCAGCAACTTGCTTGCTGTTCTTCTTGAAGTTCCCCTTTTTTCCTTTGCCCTTTTCTTGAAACTAGTGATCTTGTCAACCATCAACACTTGATGCTTTTTTTTATTTCTGCCTTCATCGATTTCATCATCATGAAAAGCTCGGGAGTCGTTTTCGTCATCCCTTGCATACTATAGTTCATCACGAAGTTCCACTAACTTGGTGATGGTGACTAGAGAATTCTGTCAATCACTATCTTATCTGGAAGATTAACTCCCACTTGATTCAAGCGATTGTAGTACCCAGACAATATGAGCACATGCTCACTAGTTGAGCGATTCTTCTCCATCTTTTAGCTAGAGAACTTGTTGGAGACTTCATATCTCTGAACTCGGGTATTTGCTTGAAATATTAACTTCAACTCCTGGAACATCTCATATGGTCCATGACATTCAAAACATCTTTGAAGTCCCGATTCTAAGCCGTTAAGCATGGTGCACTAAACTATCAAGTAGTCATCATATTGAGCTAGCCAAACGTTCATAACGTCTGCATCTGCTCCTGCAATAGGTCCGTCACCTAGCGGTGCATCAAGGACATAATTCTTCTGTGCAGCAATGAGGATAAACCTCAGATCATGGATCCAATCCGCATCATTGCTACTAACATCTTTCAACACAATTTTCTCTAGGAACATATCAAAATAAACATATGAAAGCAACAACGCGAGCTATTGATCTACAACATAGATATGCTAATACTACCAGGACTAAGTTCATGATAAATTAAAGTTCAATTAATCATATTACTTAAGAACTCCCACTTAGATAGACATCCCTCTAATCCTCTAAGTGATCACGTGATCCAAATCAACTAAACCATGTCCGATCATCACATGAGATGGAGTAGTTTCAATGGTGAACATCACTATGTTGATCATATCTACTATATGATTCACGCTCGACCTTTCAGTCTCCGTGTTCCGAGGCCATATCTGTTATATGCTAGGCTCGTCAAGTTTAACCTGAGTATTCCGCGTGTGCAACTGTTTTGCACCCGTTGTATTTGAACGTAGAGCCTATCACACCCGATCATCACGTGGTGTCTCAGCACGAAGAACTTTCGCAACAGTGCATACTCAGGGAGAACACTTCTTGATAATTAGTGAGAGATCATCTTAAAATGCTACCGTCAATCAAAGCAAGATAAGATGCATAAAAGATAAACATCATATGCAATCAAAATAAGTGATATGATATGGCCATCATCATCTTGTACTTGTGATCTCCATCTCTGAAGTACTGTCATGATCACCATCGTCACCGGCGTGACACCTTGATCTCCATCGTAGCATCGTTGTCGTCTCGCCAATCTTATGCTTCCACGACTATCGCTACCGCTTAGTGATAAAGTAAAGCATTACAGCGCGATTGCATTGCATACAATAAAGCGACAACCATATGGCTCCTGCCAGTTGCCGATAACTCGGTTACAAAACATGATCATCTCATACAATAAAATTTAGCATCATGTCTTGACCATATCACATCACAACATGCCCTGCAAAAACAAGTTAGACGTCCTGTACTTTGTTGTTGCAAGTTTTACGTGGCTGCTACGGGCTTAAGCAAGAACCAATCTTACCTACGCATCAAAACCACAACGATAGTTTGTCAAGTTGGTGCTGTTTTAACCTTCGCAAGGACCGGGCGTAGCCACACTCAGTTCAACTAAAGTTGGAGAAACTGACACCCGCTAGCCACCTTTGTGCAAAGCACGTCGAGAGAACCGGTCTCGCGTAAGCGTACGCGTAATGTCGGTCCGGGCCGCTTCGTCCAACAATACCGCCGAACCAAAGTATGACATGCTGGTAAGCAGTATGACTTATATCGCCCACAACTCACTTGTGTTCTACTCGTGCATATAACATCAACACATAAAACCTAGGCTCGGATGCCACTGTTGGGGAACGTAGTAATTTCAAAAAAATTCCTACGCACACGCAAGATCATGGTGATGCATAGCAACGAGAGGGGAGAGTGTGATCTATGTACCCTCATAGACCGACAGCGGAAGCGTCATGACTACGCGGTTGATGTAGTCGTACGTCTTCACGGCCCGACCGATCAAGCACCGAAACTACGGCACCTCCTAGTTTTAGCACACGTTCAGCTCGATGACGATCCTCGGACTCCGATCCAGCAAAGTGTTGGCGAAGAGTTCCGTCAGCACGACGGCGTGGTGACGATCTTGATGTTCTACCGTCGCAGGGCTTCGCCTAAGCACCGCTACAATATTATCGAGGAGTATGGTGGAAGGGGGCACCGCACACGGCTAAGAAAATGATCACGTGGATCAACTTGTGTGTCTATGGGGTGCCCCTTGGCCACGTATATAAAGGAGTGGAGGAGGGGGGAGAGGGCCGGCCCCTATGGCGCGCCCTGGAGGAGTCCTACTCCCACCGGGAGTAGGATTCCCCCCTTCCAAGTAGTAGGAGTAGGAGACAAGGAAGGGGAAGAGGGAAGAGAAGGAAGGAGGGGGCGCCGCCCCTCCCCTTAGTCCAATTCGGACTAGTCAATGGGGGGGGGCGCGGCCTACCTCTCCCTCTCCCCTAAAGCCCAATAAGGCCCATATACTTCTTCCCCCGTATTCCTGTAACTCCCCGGTACTCCAAAAAATACCCGAACCACTCGGAACCTTTCCGATGTCCGAATATAGTCGTCCAATATATCGATCTTTACGTCTCGACCATTTCGAGACTCCTCGTCATGTCCCCGATCTCATCTGAGACTCCGAACTCCTTCGGTACATCAAAACTCATAAACTCATAATATAACTGTCATCGAAACCTTAACCGTGCGGACCCTACGGGTTCGAGAACAATGTAGACATGACCGAGACACGTCTCCGGTCAATAACCAATAGCGGAACCTGGATGCTCATATTGGCTCCTACATATTCTACGAAGATCATAATCGGTCAGACCATATAACAACATACGTTGTTCCCTTTGTCATCGGTTTGTTACTTGCCCGAGATTCGATCGTCGGTATCTCAATACCTAGTTCAATCTTATTACCGGCAAGTCTCTTTACTCGTTTCGTAATACATCATCTCACAACTAACTCATTAGTTGCAATGCTTGCAAGGCTTATGTGATGTGCATTACCGAGAGGGCCCAGAGATACCTCTCCGACAATTGGAGTGACAAATCCTAATCTCGAAATACGCTAACCCAACATGTACCTTTGGAGACACCTATAGAGCTCCTTTATAATCACCCAGTTACGTTGTGACGTTTGGTAGCACACAAAGTGTTCCTCCGGCAAACGGGAGTTGCATAATCTCCTAGTCATAGGAACATGTATAAGTCATGAAGAAAGCAATAGCAACATACTAAATGATCGGGTGCTAAGCTAATGGAATGGGTCATGTCAATCACATCATTCTTCTAATGATGTGATCACGTTAATCAAATAACAACTCTTTTGTTCATGGTTAGGAAACATAACCATCTTCGATTAACGAGCTAGTCAAGTAGAGGCATACTAGTGACACTCTGTTTGTCTATGTATTCACACATGTATTATGTTTCCGGTTAATACAATTCTAGCATGAATAATAAACATTTATAATGAAATAAGGAAATAAATAATAACTTTATTATTGCCTCTAGGGCATATTTCCTTCACTTATTGAGATGAGAAAAGCTGGTATGAACTCAACCTCTCTTGTTTTTGTAAATATGATTAGTTCATCGTTCCTGATTCAGCCTATTATGAATAAACATGTTTGCAATGAAAATTATAGATTATAGTTGCTTATGCCATGCTTAATTAGCTAGGAGCTTATAATGGTTTACCTTGCGTGCCAACATACTATTAAAATGGTTGTGATGTGGTATGATAGGGTGGTATCCTCTTTTGAACGATTCGAGTGGCTTGACTTGGCACATGTTCATGCATGTAGTTGAAACAAAATCAACATATCCTCTACGATATCTATGTTCATGGTGCATTATATCCTACTCATGCTTGCATTCGGTGTTGATTAATTTTAATCCATGTTCATGACTGTTGTCGCTCTCTAGCTGGTCACTTCCCAGTCTTTTGCTAGCCTTCACTTGTACTAAGCGGGAATACTGCTTGTGCATCCAATTCCACAAACCCCAAAGTTATTCCATATGAGTCCACCATACGGTATCTACCTGCCGTTCCAAGTAAATTTGTATGTGCCAAACTCTAAACCTTCAAATAAACATTCTGTTTTGTATGCTCTAATAGCTCATGTATCAACTAGGGTTGTCTATATCTTCCATGTTAGGCGGGTTATTCTCAAGAGGAGTGGACTCCGCTCCTCACTCACGAGAAAATGGCTGGTCACCGGGATGCCTAGTCCCATGCTTTATGCAAATCAAATCAAAATAACTGCAAACAAAACTCCCCCGGGACTGTTGTTAGTTGGAAGCACTCGTTGTTTCGAGCAAGCCATGGATTGATGCTTCTTGGTGGAGGGGGAGTATAAACTTTACCATTCTATTTGGGAACCGCCTATAATGTGTGTAGCATGGAAGATATCGGCATCTCTCGGTTGTTATGTTGACAATGAAAGTATACCGCTCAAAATATTATTCATATCTATTTCAAAACCGAGCTCTGGCACCTCTACAAATCCATGCTTCCCTCTGCGAAGGGCCTATCTATTTACTTTTATGTTGAGTCATCATCCTCTTATTAAAAAGCACCAGTTGGAGAGCACCACTGTCATTTGCATTCATTGCTGTTAGTTTACATTGAGTATAAATTGACTGGATCTCTTTTACCATGAATTACAATGTCTAGTCAGTCCTTGATCTTTAAAGGTGCTATGCATTTATGTTTTGCGGTCTCAGAAAGGGCTAGCGAGATACCATCTTGTTATATCATATCATGATTGTTTTGAGAAAGTGTTGTCATCCGAGATTTATTATTATTGCTCGCTAGTTGATTATGTCATTGATATGAGTAAACATGAGACCTAAATGTTATTGTGAATATGGTTAGTTAATAATCTTTGCTGAAAACTTGAATGTTGGCTTTACATATTTACAACAACAAGAGCAAACAGAGTTTGTAAAAGTTTTTCTTTATTACTTTCAGTTTATCAACTGAATTGCTTGAGGACAAGCAAAGGTTTAAGCTTTGGGAGTTGATACGTCTCCGTCGTATCTACTTTTCCAAACACTTTTGCCCTTGTTTTGGACTCTAACTTGCATGATTGGAATGGAACTAACCCGGACTGACGCTGTTTTCAGCAGAATTGCCATGGTGTTATTTTTGTGTAGAAATAAAAGTTCTCGGAATGACATAAAAATCAACGGAGAATTATTTTGGAATATATAATAAATACTGGAAGGAAGATCCACGTCAGGGGGCCTCCACCTGTCCACGAGGGTGGAGGCGCGCCCTACCCCCTGGGTGCGCCCCCTGCCTCGTGGGCCCCCTAATGCTCCATCGACCTCAACCTTGACTCCATATATTCACTTTCGGGGAGAAAAACCAGGGAGAAGGATTCATCGCGTTTTACGACACGGAGCCACCGCCAGGCCCTAAACTCTCTCGGGAGGGCTGATCTGGAGTCCTTTCGCGGCTCCGGAGAGAGGAATCCGTCGCCATCATCATCATCAACCTTCCTCCATCACCAATTTCATGATGCTCACCGCCGTGTGTGAGTAATTCCATCGTAGGCTTGCTGGACGGTGATGGGTTGGATGCAATTTATCATGTAATCGAGTTAGTTTTGTTAGGGTTTGATCCCTGGTATCCACTATGTTCTGAGATTGATGTTGCTATGACTTTGCTATGCTTAATGCTTGTCACTTGGGCACGAGTGCCATGATTTCAGATCTGAACCTATTATGTTTTCATCAATATATGAGAGTTCTTGATCCTATCTTGCAAGTCTATGATATGTCCATTTTGCATCATGCTTTTATATCGATATTTATTGCATTATGGACTGTTATTACACAATATGTCACAATACTTATGCCTATTCTCTCTTATTTTACAAGGTTTACATGAAGAGGGAGAATGCCAACAGCTGGGATCCTGGGTTGGAAAAGGAGCAAATATTAGAGACCTATTCTGCATAGCTCCAAAAGTCTGAAACTTCACGGAAGCTATTTCCAGAATATATAAAAAATATTGAGCACAAGAAGTTCCAGAGGGGGGCCACACCTTGGCCACGAGGGTGGGGGCGCGCCCCCTGCCTCGTGGGCCCCCTGGTGGCCCTCCGATGCCCATCTTCTGCTATATGGAGTCTTTTGTCGAGGAAAAAAATCATAAGCAAGCTTTCGGGACGAGACTCCGCCGCCACGAGGCGGAACCTTGGCGGAACCAATCTAGGGCTCCGGCGGAACTGTTCTACCAGGGAAACTTCCCTCCGGGAGGGGGAAATCACCACCATCGTCATCACCAACGATCCTCTCATCGAGAGGGGGTCAATCTCCATCAACATCTTCACCAGCACCATCTCATCTCAAACCCTAGTTCATCTCTTGTATCCAATCTTTGTACCCGAACCTCAGATGGTACCTATGGATTGCTAGTAGTGTTGATTACTCCTTGTAGTTGATGCTAGTTGGTTTATTTGGTGGAAGATCATATGTTCAGATCCATTATGCATATTAATACCCCTCTGATTATGAACATGAATATGCTTTGTGAGTAGTTACGTTTGTTCCTGAGGACATGGGAGAAGTCTTGCTATTAGTAGTCATGTGAATTTGGTATTCGTTCGATATTTTGATGAGATGTATGTTGTCATCCCTCTAGTGGTTTCATGTGAACGTCGACTACATGACACTTCACCATTGTTTGGGACTAGAGGGAGGCATTGGGAAGTAATAAGTAGATGATGGGTTGCTAGAGTGACAGAAGCTTAAACCCTAGTTTATGCGTTGCTTCGTAAGGGGCTGATTTGGATCCATATGTTTCATGCTATGGTTAGGTTTACCTTAATACTTCTGTTGTAGTTGCGGATGCTTGCAATAGGGGTTAATCATAAGTGGGATGCTTGTCCAAGTAAGGACAGCACCCAAGCACCGGTCCACCCACATATCAAATTATCAAAGTACCGAACGCGAATCATATGATCGTGATTAAAACTAGTTTGACGATAATTCCCATGTGTCCTCGGGAGCGCTTTACTTCATATAAGAGTTTGTCCAGGCTTGTCCTTTGCTATAAAAAGGATTGGGCCATCTTGCTACACCTTATTTACTTCTATTACTTGCTACTCGTTACAAATTACCTTATCACAAAACTATCTGTTACCGATAATTTCAGTGCTTGCAGAGAACACCTTACTGAAAACTGCTTATCATTTCCTTCTGCTCCTCGTTGGGTTCAACACTCTTACTTATCGAAAATGCTATGATAGATCCCCTATACTTGTGGGTCATCAAGACTCTTTTCTGGCACCATTGCCGGGGAGTGAAGTGCCTTTGGTAGGTGGAATTTGGTAAGGAAAAATTTATATAGTGTGTTGAAATTTACAAGGTTATATGAAGCAACAAGCATCTGGCGGTTCAATAAGGGGACTAATGGCATATACCGGTTTGGAAAATTTTCCTATAAGGTTAAACCGCCTAATCTAAGCATTGCGGATGGACAAGTACGCAGAAACAGGTTTCACAAGATTTCCTTATAGCATTGGATCTGAAGCAAGTTCAGAAAAGAGATAAATACTTAGAGTTTCAAAGGAGCAGTAACCGAACCAATGAGCAAAACGTTCATATAGATCTATGGTTTTGAGATGCATAAGTGAAGGCGAAGGTCAAACAACTAGCATTGCACAGAGTAAAGATTTGCGGATTCATCTAAAGATCTATCGTATGAGCAAGAGGCAGACGATGAATACTGAAGAACTGTGAAACCCTAAAACAGATCTGCAGGGGAAAGGATAGAAGGTTTACCGGAGCTGAGGAAGACGCGGAAGGTTGCCGTGATGCTCTGGTGCGCCCAGGTTGATGCAGCGGCCAAGGTTGAGGCAGAGGTCGACAGTGGCGGCGGAGCTCTGAAGCCGGGCGATGCGAGGAAGACGAAGCAGAAGGGGAAGAAGGGAAAGAGAAAGGAAATGACCCTTCGGTCCTATTTATAAGGCAAAAAGACATGTGTCAGGCGTGACAATCAAGGGGCCACGAAATGGAGCTGTCGCCTCGATTTTTGCAGATATATTAAATAAAGAAGCATAATGGATATCTTCGTTATGACAGGTGACGTCACTCCGGTTTACAGTAATCAGAGAAGATGACATCATGGCGGTTTACCAATTTATGAGAAGACGTTGAAGATGAAGTTTTTGTTAAAGGATTGACATGAACCCGTTCAAATCAATCTGGGGCCTAATGTTGGGGATATTACTGCTGGGCGTAAACCGGCCTATCTAGGCCGGGTCAACTTCATCAGTAGTTCCAGAAGTGATAAAGCCCAAGAAGGCAGATGAGGGCCTAAGGCCCGTAGCCGGTTCAAGACTTGTAGCTGTAAACCGGAATTTGTATATAAACTAGTATTGTAAGTTAGGAATAAGGAGAGACCAACCCGGATACGAATATCGACCGGTGTTGGGACTCTGTGAACCGACGGGTGTCACCCGTGTATATAAGGGGACGACCCGGTGGCGGTTCAAGGACAACAGACAACAACTCGAGACATAGGCGAAGCTTGTTTGCTCCCTAGTCATCGAAACCCCATCAATTCCATCACAACTAGACATAGGCTTTTACCTTCATTGAAGGGGCCGAACTAGTATAAACTCTCTTGCGTCCCTGTGTCTGCTTTAACCCCTTCAAGCTAACCCGTCGCGATGGCTCCACGACTAAGTCCTTTCTCTAGGACATCTGCCATGACAAAACCATGACATTGGGTGAACAAATTACTGTTGAGCAATTGACAGAATTGAGCATAGTTATGAGAATATGTAGGTATGATCATGTATATAGGCATCACGTCTGAGACAAGTAGACAGAGTCCTGCCTGCATCTACTACTATTACTCCACTCATCGACCGCTATCCAGCATGCATCTAGAGTATTAAGTTAAAAACAGAGTAACGCCTTAAGCAAGATGACATGATGTAGAGGGATAGACTCATGCAATATGAAGAAAACCCCATCTTGTTATCCTTGATGGCAACAATACAATACGTGCCTTGCTGCCCCTACTGTCACTGGGAAAGGACACCGCAAGATTGAACCCAAAGCTAAGCACTTCTCCCATTGCAAGAAAGATCAATCTAGTAGGCCAAACCAAACTGATAATTCGAAGAGACTTGCAAAGATAACCAATCATACATAAAAGAATTCAGAGAAGATTCAAATATTGTTCATAGATAGACTTGATCATAAACCCACAATTCATCGGTCCCAACAAACACACCGCAAAAAGAAGATTACATCGAATAAATCTCCACAAGAGATGGGGAGAACATTGTATAGAGATCCAAAAAGAGAGAAGAAGCCATCTAGCTACTAACTATGGACCCGTAGGTCTAAGGTGAACTACTCACACTTCATCGGAGGGGCTATGGTGTTGATGTAGAAGCCCTCCGTGATCGATGCCCCCTCCGGCGGAGCTCCGGAACAGGCCCCAATATGGGATCTCGTGGATACAGAAAGTTCCGGCGGTGGAATTAGGGTTTTGGCTTCGTGTCTGATCGTTTGGGGGTACATGGATATATATAGGAGGAAGGAGTACGTCAGTGGAGCAACAGGGGGCCCACAAGGGTGGAGGGCGCGCCTAGGGTAGGCAGGCGCGCCCCCTACCTCGTGGCCTCCTCTTTTCTTTCTTGATGTAGGGTCCAAGTCTCCCGGATCTTGTTCATTGAGAAAATCACGTTCCCGAAGGTTTCATTCCGTTTGGACTCCATTTGATATTCCTTTTCTTCGAAACCCTAAAACAGGCATAAAACAGCAATTCTGGGCTGGGCCTCCGGTTAATAGGTTAGTCCCAAAAATAATATAAAAGTGGATAATAAAGCCCAATAGTGTCCAAAACAGTAGATAATATAGCATGGAGCAATCAAAAATTATAGATACGTTGGAGACGTATCAAGCATCCCCAAGCTTAATTACTGCTCGTCCTTGAGTAGGTAAATGATAAAAACAGAATTTTTGATGTGGAGTGCTACTTGGCATAATTTTAATGTAATTCTTCTTAATTGTGGTATGAATATTCAGATCCGGAAGATTCAAGACAAAAGTTCATATTGACATAAAAATAATAATACTTCAAGCATACTAACTAAGCAATTATGTCTTCTCGAAATAACATGGCCAAAGAAAGTTCATCCCTACAAAATCATATAGTTTAGTCATGTTTCATTTTTGTCACACAAGAATGCTCTCATCATGCACAACCCCGATGACAAGCCAAGCAATTGTTTCATACTTTAGTAATCTCAAACCTATAAACTTTCACGCAATATATGAGCGCGAGCCATGGACATAGCACTATAGGTGGAATAGAATCTAACGAGGGGGGTTATGTGGAGAAGACAAAAAGGAGAAAGTCTCACATCAACGAGGCTAATCAATGGGCTATGGAGATGCCCACCGATTGATGTTAATGCAAGGAGTAGGGATTGCCATGCAACAGATGCACTAGAGCTACAAATGTATGAAAGCTCAACAAAAGAAACTAGTGGGTGTGCATCCAACTTGCTTGCTCATGAAGACCTAGGGCACTTGAGGAGGCCCATTGTTGGAATATACAAGCCAACTTCTATAATGAAAATTTCCCGCTAGTATATGAAAATGACAAAACAAGAGACTCTCTAACATGAAGATTAAGGTGCTACTTTTGAAGCACAAGTGTGGCAAAGGATAGTAACATTGTCCCTTCTCTCTTTTTCTCTCATTTTTTTGGGGCCTTCTCTCTTTTTTATGGCCTTTCTCTTTTTTTCTTTATGGCCTTTCTCTCTTTTTTCTTTATAATTCCTCACTTGGGACAATGCTCTAGAAAATGATGATCATCACACTTCTATTTATTTACAACTCAATGATTACAACTCGATACTAGAACAAAAGATGACTCTATATGAATGCCTCCGGAGGTGTACCGGGATATGCAATGGACCAAGAGTGACATGTATGAAACAATTATGAACGGTGGCTTTGCCACAAATACTATGTCAACTACATGATCATGCTAAGCAATATGACAATAATGAATGTGTCATGATGAACGAAATGATGGAAAGTTGCATGGCAATATATCTCAGAATGGCTATGGAAATGCCATAATAGGTAGGTATGGTGGCTGTTTTGAGGAAGATATAAGGGGGTTTATGTGTGAAAGAGCGTATAATATCACGGGGTTTGGATGCACCGGCGAAGTTTGCGCCAACTCTCAATGTGAGAAAGGGCAATGCACGGTACCGAAGAGGTTAGCAAGGATGGAAGGGTGAGAGTGCGTATAATCCATGGACTCAACATTAGTCGTAAAGAACTCACATACTTATTGCAAAAATCTACAAGTCATCAAAAACCTTGGTTGTACTACGCGCATGCTCCTAGGGGGGTAGATTGGTAGGAAAATACCATCGCTCGTCCCCGACTGCCACTCATAAGGAGGACAATCAAATAACACCTCATGTTTCAAATTTGTTGCATAACGTTTACCATACGTGCATGTTGTGGGACTTGCAAACTTCAACACAAGTATTTCTCAATTTCACAACTACTCAACTAGCACGACTTTGATATTATTACCTCCATATCTCAAAACAATCATCAAGCATCAAACTTCTCTTAGTATTCAAAACACTCTTAAGAAAATTTTACTAATCTTGAACACCTAGCATATTAGGATTTTAAGCAAATTACCATGCTATTAAGACTCTCAAAATAATATAAGTGAAGCATGAGAGATCAATAGTTTCTATAAAACAAATCCACCACCGTGCTCTAAAAGATATAAGTGAAGTACTAGAGTAAAACTATATAACTCAAAAGATATAAGCGAAGCACATAGAGTATTCTAAAAAATTCCAAATCATGTATGGCTCTATCAAAAGGTGTGTACAGCAAGGATGATTGTGGGAAACTAAAAATCAAAGACTCAAATAATACAAGATGCTCCAAGCAAAACACATATCATGTGGCGAATAAAAATATAACTCCAAGTAAAGTTACCGATAGAAGTAGACGAAAGAGGGGATGCCTTCCGGGGCATCCCCAAGCTTTGGCTTTTAGGTGTCCTTAGATTATCTTGGGGGTGACATGGGAATCCCCAAGATTAGGCTCTTGCCACTCCTTGTTCATAATCCATCAAATCTTTACCCAAAACTTGAAAACTTCACAACACAAAACTTAAAGTAGAAAATCTCGTGAGCTCCGTTAGCGAAAGAAAACAAAAGACCACTTCAAGGTACTGTAATGAACTCATTATTTATTTATATTGGTGTTATACCTACAGTATTACAACTTCTCTATGGTTTATAAACTATTTTACTAGCCATAGATTCATCAAAATAAGCAAACAACACACGAAAAACAGAATCTGTCAAAAACAGAACAGTCTGTAGTAATCTGTAGCTAGCGGAAGATCTGGAACCCAAAAAATTCTAAAATAAATTGCTGGACGTGAGTAATTTATCTATTAATTATCTTAAAAAAGAATTAACTAAATATCACTCTCCAAATAAAAAATACAGCAGTTCTTGTGAGCGCTAAAGTTTCTGTTTTTTACAGCAAGTTCAACAAGACTTTTCCCAAGTCTTCCCAACGGTTCTACTTGGCACAAACACTAATTAAACACAAAAAACACAACCAAAACATAGGCTAGATAAATTATTTATTACTAAACAGGAGCAAAAAGCAAGGAATAAAAATAAAATCGGGTTGCCTCCCAACAAGCGCTATCGTTTAACGCCCCTAGCTAGGCATAACAGGCAAGAATAGATCTAGGTATTGCCATATTTGGTAGGCAATCCATAAGTGGCTCTCATAATAGATTCATAAGGTAATTTTATTTTATTTCTAGGAAATTGTTCCATGCCTTTCCTTAATTGAAATTGGAATCTAATATTTCCTTCCTTCATATCAATAATTGCACCAATCATTCTAAGGAAAGGTCTACCAAGAATAATAGGACATGAAGGATTGCAATCTATGTCAAGAACAATAAAATCTACGGGAACATAATTTCTATTTGCAACAATAAGAGCATCATTAATTCTTCCTGTAGGTTTCTTAATAGTGGAATCTGCAAGGTGCAAGTTTAGAGAGCAATCATCAATATCACGGAAACCTAACAAATCACACAAAGTCTTTGGAATTGTGGAAACACTAGCACCCAAATCACATAAAGCATAGCATTCATGATCTTTAATTTTAATTTTAATAGTTTGTTCCCACTCATCATAAGTTTTCTAGGGATAGAAAGTTCCAATTCAAGTTTTTCTTCATAAGATTGCATCAAAGCATCAGCGATATGTTTAGTAAACGCTTTATTTTGACTATAAGCGTGAGGAGAATTTAGCACGGATTGCAACAAGGAAATACAATCAATCAAAGAGCAATTTTCATAGTTAAATTCCTTGAAATCCATAATAGTGGGTTTAGCAACATCTAGGGTTTTAATTTCTTCAATCCCACTTTTATCAAATTTAGCATCAAGATCAACAAATTCCGAATTCTTGGAACACTTTCTAGGTAAAGGTGGATCATATTCAGTCCCATCATGATCAAGATTCATATTGCAAAACAAAGATTTAATAGGGGACACATCAATAACCTTTAGATCTGCATCTTTATTTTCATAGGAACTAGAAGAACACGCTCTTATAAAGGCATCTTTCTTAGCACGCATCCTAGCGGTTCTTTCTTTGCACTCATTAATGGAAATTCTCATGGCTTTGAGAGACTCATTGATATCATGATTAGGTGGAATAGATCTAAGTTTCAAAGAATCAACATCAATAGCAAATCTATCAACGTTCCTAGCCAAATCATCAATCTTAAGCAATTTTTCTTCAATCATAGCATTAAAATTCTTTTGCGAAGTAATAAATTCTTTAATATTAGATTCAAAATCAGAGGGCATCTTATTATAATTTCCATAAGAATTGTTGTAGGAATTACCATAATTATTAGAGGAATTACTAGGATAAGGCCTAGGATTGAAATTTCCTCTATACGCGTTGTTACCAAAATTGTTCCTACCAACAAAATTCACATCCATAGATTCATTATTATTCTCAATCAAAGTAGACAAGGGCATATCATTAGGATCAGAAGAAACACTCTTATTAGCAAATAATTTCATAAGTTCATCCATCTTTCCACTCAAAACATTAATTTCCTCTATCGCATGCACCTTTTTATTAGTAGATCTTTCAGTATGCCACTCAGAATAATTAACCATAATATTATCTAGGAGTTTAGTAGCTTCTCCTAAAGTGATTTCCATAAAAGTGCCTCCCGCGGCCGAATCTAAAAGATTTCTAGAAGCAAAATTCAATACGGCATAAAAATTCTGAACAATCATCAATAAATTTAAACCATGAGTAGGGCAATTACGTATCATTAGTTTCATTCTCTCCCAAGCTTGTGCAACATGTTCATGATCAAGTTTCTTAAAATTCATAATATTGTATCTAAGAGAGATGATTTTAGCGGGAGGAAAATACTTAGAGATAAAAGCATCTTTGCACTTGTTCCATGAATCAATACTATTTTTAGGCAAAGACGAAAACCAAGCTTTAGCATGATATCTAAGCGAAAAAGGAAATAGCTTCAATTTAACAATATCATTATCCACATCTTTCTTATTTTGCATGTCACACAAATCAACGAAGCTATTTAGATGGGTAGCGGCATCTTCACTAGGAAGGCCGGAAAACGGATCTTTCATGACAAGATTCAGCAAAGCAGTATTAATTTCACAAGATTTAGCATCGGTAAGAGGAGCAATCGGAGTGCTAATAAAATCATTGTTGTTGGTATTGGTGAAGTCACACAATTTAGTATTATCTTGAGCCATCGTGACGAGCAAGCAAACTAACACTCAAGCAAACAGAAAGCAAGCGGGCAAAAAGAGGCGAATAGGGAAGGAGAGGGAGGATAGAGAGAGAGGGCGAATAAAACGGCAAGGGTGAAGTGGGGGAGAGGAAAACGAGAGGCAAATGGCATATAATGTAATGCGGGAGATAAGGGTATGTGATGGGTACTTGGTATGTTGACTTTTGCGTAGACCTCCCCGGCAACGGTGCCAGAAATCCTTCTTGCTGCCTCTTGAGCACTGCCTTGGTTTTCCCCGAAGAGGAAGGGATGATGCAGCAAAGTAGCGTAAGTATTTCCCTCAGTTTTTGAGAACTAAGGTATCAATCCAGTAGGAGGCTACGCGCGAGTCCCTCGTACCTGCACAAAACAAATAAATCCTCGCAACCAACGCAAATAGGGGTTGTCAATCCCTATAAGGCCACTTACGAGAGTGAGATGTGATAGATATGATAAGATAATATTTTTGGTATTTTTATGATAAAAGATGCAAAGTAAAATAAAGGCAAAGTAAATAGCAAAGGAAATAACTAAGTAGTAGGAGATCAATATGATAAAGATAGACCCCGGGGCCATAGGTTTCACTAGTGGCTTCTCTCGAGAGCATAAGTATTCTACGGTGGGTGCACAAATTACTGTTGAGCAATTGACAGAATTGAGCATAGTTATGAGAATATGTAGGTATGATCATGTATATAGGCATCACATCCGAGACAAGTAGACCGACTCCTGCCTGCATCTACTACTATTACTCCACTCATCGACCGCTATCCAGCATGCATCTAGAGTATTAAGTTAAAAACAGAGTAATGCCTTAAGCAAGATGACATGATGTAGAGGGATAGACTCATGCAATATGAAGAAAATCCCATCTTGTTATCCTCGATGGCAACAATACAATACGTGCCTTGTTGCCCCTACTGTCACTGGGAAAGGACACCGCAAGATTGAACCCAAAGCTAAGCACTTCTCCCATTGCAAGAAAGATCAATCTAGTAGGCCAAACCAAACTGATAATTCGAAGAGACATGCAAAGATAACCAATCATACATAAAAGAATTCAGAGAAGATTCAAATATTGTTCATAGATAGACTTGATCATAAACCCACAATTCATCGGTCTCAACAAACACACCGCAAAAAGAAGATTACATCGAATAGATCTCCACAAGAGAGGGGGAGAACATTGTATTGAGATCCAAAAAGAGAGAAGAAGCCATCTAGCTACTAACTATGGACCCGTAGGTCTGAGGTGAACTACTCACACTTCATCGGAGGGGCTATGGTGTTGATGTAGAAGCCCTCCGTGATCGATGCCCCCTCCGGCGGAGCTCTGGAACAGGCCCCAATATGGATCTCGTGGATACAGAAAGTTCCGGCAGTGGGATTAGGTTTTTGGCTCCGTGTCTGATCGTTTGGGGGTATGTGGATATATATAGGAGGAAGGAGTACGTCGGTGGAGCAATAGGGGGCCCACGAGGGTGGAGGGCACGCCTAGGGTAGGCAGGTGATACGTCTCCAACATATCTATAATTTTTGATTGCTCCATGCTATATTATCCACTGTTTTGGGCTATATTGGGCTTTATTTTCCACTTTTATATTATTTTTGGGACTAACCTATTAACCGGAGGCCCAGCCCAGAATTGCTGTTTTTTTGCCTATTTCAGTGTTTCGAAGAAACGGGATATCAAACAGAGTCCAAACGGAATGAAACCTTCGGAAACGTGATTTTCTCGCCGAATGTGATCCAGGAGACTTGGACCCTATGCCAAGGCATCAGAGAGGCGGTCATGAGGGTGGGGGCACGCCCCTGCCTCGTGGGCCCCTCGGAGCTCCACCGACGTACTCCTTCCTCCTATATATACCTACGTACCCCCAAACGATCAGACACGGAGCCAAAAACCTAATTCCACCGCCGCAACTTTCTGTATCCATGAGATCCCATCTTGGGGCCTGTTCCGGAGCTCCGCCGGAGAGGGCCGTCATCACGGAGGGCTTCTACATCATCATAGCCTCTCCGATGAAGTGTGAGTAGTTTACCTCAGACCTTCGGGTCCATAGTTAGTAACTAGATGGCTTCTTCTCTCTTTTTGGATCTCAATACAAAGTTCTCCCCCTCTCTTGTGGATATCTATTCGATGTAATCTTCTTTTTGCGGTGTGTTTGTTGAGACTGATGAATTGTGGGTTTATGATCAAGTCTATCTATGAATAATATTTGAATCTTCTCTGAATTCTTTTATGTATGATTGGTTATCTTTGCAAGTCTCTTCGAATTATCCATTTGGTTTGGCCAACTAGATTGGTAGTTCTTGCCATGGGAGAAGTGCTTAGCTTTGGGTTCGATCTTGCGGTGTCCTTTCCCAGTGACAGAAGGCACGTATTGTATCGTTGCCATCGAGGATAACAAGATGAGGTTTATTTCATATTGCATGAATTTATCTCTCTACATCATGTCATCTTGCTTAAGGCATTACTCTGTTTTTAACTTAATACTCTAGATGCATGCTGGATAGCGGTCGATGAGTGGAGTAATAGTAGTAGATGCAGAATCATTTCGATCTACTTGTCACGGACGTGATGCCTATATACATGATCATGCCTAGATATTCTCATAACTATGCTCAATTCTGTCAATTGCTCAACAGTGATTTGTTCACCCACCGTAGAATACTTATGCTCTTGAGAGAAGCCACTAGTGAAACCTATGGCCCTCGGGTCTATTCTCATCATATCAATCTCCACCACTTTAATCTTGCTTTGCTTTTTACTTTGCCTTTACCTTTTACTTTGCATCTTTATACCAAAAATACCAAAAATATTATATCTATCAAATCTCACTCTCGTAAGTGACCGTGAAGGGATTGACAACTCCTAATCGCGTTGGTTGCGAGTAGTTATCGTTTTGTGCAGGTACGAGGGACTTTAGCATGGCCTTCTACTGGATTGATACCTTGGTTCTCAAAAACTCAGGGAAATACTTACGCTACTTTGCTGCATCATCCCTTCCTCTTCGGGGAAAACAAACACAAGCTCAAGAGGTAGCAAGAAGGATTTCTGGCGCCGTTGCCGGGGAGGTTCGCGCAAGTCAAGATTTGACTCCCGACAACGAGCCATTTCTGGCGCCATTGCCGGGGAGTCTACGCAAAAAGTCAACATACCAAGTACCCATCACAATCCCTATCTCTCGCATTACATTATTTGCCATTTGCCTCTCGTTTTCCTCTCCCCCACTTCACCCTTGCCGTTTTATTCGCCCTCTCTCTCTCTATCCTCCCTCTCTATTTGCCTCTTTTGCCCTCTTGCCTTCTTGTCTTCTCGTGTGCTAGTTTGCTTGTTTGTCGTGATGGCTCAACCGAGATTTGGTGATCTTCACCTTAAAAGGTTAGAGGAGATCGAAACCAACGTTAGGAAGTTTATAGTTTTGCAATTTGAGCATAATAATTTCTTTAGAAACGAGCTTAAGGAACAAAAAAGTTTTATCAGTTATATGAATAAAGAGCTTGATGATATTTCTAAAGAATTTGATGGTATAAGATCCCAAATTTCTCGTCTAGAAAAGATGACTGCTGAAATTTCGGATATGCAAGCCACCTTAGTCAATAAGATGGCCGCTAAACCGAATTCCTATGAAAATCAAGATGAAGATCTAAAAGTTATTGATGTGTCACCTATTAAATATTTGTTTTGCAATATGAATCTTGATTAAACTGAATATGATCTTCCTTTACCTAGAAGGCGTTCTAAAAATTCGGAGTATTTAGATCTTTATGATGAAATTGATGAAAGTGGGATTGAAAGAAATAAAAATCTAGATGTTGCTAAACCCACTATATTGGATTTCAAGGAATTTAATTATGAAAGTTGTTCTTTAATTGATTGTATTTCCTTGTTGCAATCTGTGCTAAATTCTCCACATGCTTATAGTCAACATAAAGCCTTCACCGAACATATTGTTGATGCCTTAATGCAATCTTATGAAGAAAAACTTGAGCTGAAAGTTTCTATCCCTAGAAAACTCTATGATGAGTGGGAACCAACTATTAAAATTAAAATTAAAGATCATGAGTTTTATGCTTTGTGTGATTTGGGTGCTAGTGTCTCTACTATTCCCAAGACTTTGTGTGATTTGCTAGATTTTCGTAATTTTGATGATTGCTCTCTAAACTTGCATATTGCGGATTCCACTATTAAGAAACCTATAGGAAGGATTAATGATGTTCTTATTGTTGCAAATAGGAATTATGTGCCCGTAGATTTCATTGTTCTTGATATAGATTGCAATCCTTCTTGCCCTATTATTCTTGGTAGACCTTTCCTTAGAACGGTTGGTGCGATTATTGATATGAAGGAAGGGAATATTAGATTCCAATTTCCATTAAAAAAGGGCATGGAACACTTTCCAAGAAAGAAAATAAAATTGCCATATGATACTATCATGAGAGCCATGAAGGAAATATGCCCTAGAGGCAATAATAAAGTTATTATTTATTTCCTTATATCATGATAAATGTTTATTATTCATGCTAGAATTGTATTAACCGGAAACATAATACATGTGTGAATACATAGACAAACAGAGTGTCACTAGTATGCATCTACTTGACTAGCTCGTTGATCAAAGATGGTTATGTTTCCTAACCATAGACATGAGTTGTCATTTGATTAACGGGATCACATCATTAGGAGAATGATGTGATTGACTTGACCCCTTCCGTTAGCATAGCACTTGATCGTTTAGTTTGTTGCTATTGCTTTCTTCATGACTTATACATGTTCCTATGACTATGAGATTATGCAACTCCCGTTTACCACAGGAACACTTTGTGTGCTACCAAACGTCACAACATAACTGGGTGATTATAAAGGTGCTCTACAGGTGTCTCCAAAGGTACTTGTTGGGTTGGCATATTTCGAGATTAGGATTTGTCACTCCGATTGTCGGAGAGGTATCTCTGGGCCCACTCGGTAATGCACATCACTGTAAGCCTTGCAAGCATTGCAACTAATGAGTTAGTTGCGGGATGATGTATTACAGAATGAGTAAAGAGACTTGCCGGTAACGAGATTGAACTAGGTATTGAGATACCGACGATCGAATCTCGGGCAAGTAACATACCGATGACAAAGGGAACAACGTATGTTGTTATGCGGTCTGACCGATAAACATCTTCGTAGAATATGTGGGAGCCAATATGAGCATCCAGGTTCCGCTATTGGTTATTGACCGGAGACATGTCTCGGTCATCTCTACATTGTTCTCGAACCCGTAGGGTCCGCACGCTTAAGGTTTCGACGACAGTTATATTATGAGTTTATGAGTTTTGATGTACCGAAGGAGTTCGGAGTCCCGGATGAGATCGGGGACATGACGAGGAGTCTCGAAATGGTCAAGATGTAAAGATCGATATATTGGACGACTATATTCGGACATCAAAAAGGTTCCGAGTGATTCGTGTATTTTCGGGAGTACCGGGGAGTTACGGGAATTCGTATTGGGCCTTAATGGGCCATACGGGAAAGGAGAGAAAGGCCTCAAAGGGTGGCCGCACCCCTCCCCATGGGCTGGTCCAAATTGTACTAGGGAGGGGGGGGCCTTCCTTCCTTCTCCTTTTCCCTTCCCTTTCCTTCCCTCCTACTCCTACTACTTGGAAGGGTTCCTAGTTCTACTAGGAAAAGGGGGAATCCTACTCCCGGTGGGAGTAGGACTCCCCTAGGGCGCGCCATAGAGAGGGTCGGCCCCTCCCCTCCTCCACTCCTTTATATACGTGGCCAGGGGGCACCCCATAGACACAACAATTGATCCTTGAGATCTATTAGCCGTGTGCGGTGACCTCCTCCACCATAATCCTCGATAATATTGTAGCGGTGCTTAGGCAAAGCCCTGCGATGGTAGAACATCAAGATCTTCACCATGCCGTCGTGCTGACGGAACTCTTCCTCGACATTCTGCTGGATCGGAGTCCGGGGATCGTCATCGAGCTGAACGTGTGCTAGAACTCGGAGGTGCCGTAGTTTCGGTGCTTGATCGGTCGGGCCGTGAAGACGTACGACTACATCAACCGCGTTGTGCTAACGCTTCCGCTTCCGGTCTACGAGGGTGCATAGACAACACTCTCCCCTCTTGTTGCTATGCATCACCATGATCTTGCGTGTGTGTAGGAATTTTTTTGAAATTACTACGTTCCTCAACAGTGGCATCCGAGCCTAGGTTTTATGCGTTGATGTTATGCACGAGTAGAACACAAGTGAGTTGTGGGCGATATAAGTCATACTTCTTACCAGCATGTCATACTTTGGTTCGGCGGTATTGTTGGATGAAGCGGCCTGGACCGACATTACGCGTACGCTTACGCGAGACTAGTTCTACCGACGTGCTTTGCACACAGGTGGCTGGCGGGTGTCAGTTTCTCCAACTTTAGTTGAACCAAGTGTGGCTACGCCCGGTCCTTGCGAAGGTTAAAACAGCACCAACTTGACAAACTATCGTTGTGGTTTTCATGCGTAGGTAAGAATGGTTCTTGCTCAACCCGTAGCAGCCACGTAAAACTTGCAACAACATAGTAGAGGACGTCTAACTTGTTTTTGCAGGGCATGTTGTGATGTGATATGGTCAAGACGTGATGAGATATAAGTTGTTGTATGAGATGATCATGTTTTGTTGAAGTTATCGGCAATAGGCAAAAGCCTTATGGTTATCTCTCTATTGCATAAGATGCAAGCGCCAAATAATTGCTTTACTTTATCGCTATGCGATAGCAATAGTTGCAAGAGCAATTGTTGGCGAGACAACCATGTGATGACACATTGATATAGATCAAGATGATGGAGATCATGGTGTCATGCCGGTGACGATGGAGATCATGACGATGCTTTGAAGATGGAGATCAAAGGCACAAGATGATGATGGCCATATCATGTCACATATTATGATTGCATGTGATGTTTATCTTTTATACTTCTTATTTTGCTTAGTTCGGCGGTAGCTCTATAAGATAATCTCTCACTAAATTATCAAGGTATAAGTGTTCTCCCTGAGTATGCACCGTTGCGAAAGTTCTTCGTGCTGAGACACCACGTGATGATCGGGTGTGATAGGCTCTACGTTCAAATACAACGGGTGCAAAACAGTTGCACACGCGGAATACTCTGGTTAAACTTGACGAGCCTAGCATATAACGGATATGGCCTCGGAACACGGAGACCGAAAGGTCGAGCGTGAATCATATAGTAGATATGATCAACATAGTGATGTTCACCATTGAAACTACTCCATCTCACGTGATGATCGGACATGGTTTAGTTGATATGGATCACGTGATCACTTAGAGGATTAGAGGGATGTCTATCTAAGTGGGAGTTCTTAAGTAATATGATTAATTGAACTTTAGTTTATCATGAACTTAGTCCTGGTAGTATTATCATATCTATGTTGTAGATCAATAGCTCGCGTTTAGACCCCCTGTTTTATTTTTGATATGTTCCTAGAGAAAATTAAGTTGAAAGATGTTAGTAGCAATGATGCGGATTGGATCCGTGATCTGAGGATTATCCTCATTGCTGCACAGAAGAATTATGTCCTTAATGCACCGCTAGGTGACAGACCTATTGCAGGAGCAGATGCAGATGTTATGAACGTTTGGCTAGCTCAATATGATGACTACTTGATAGTTTAGTGCACCATGCTTAAACGGCTTAGAATCGGGACTTCAAAGACGTTTTGAACGTCATGGATCATATGGATGTTCCAGGAGTTGAAGTTAATATTTCAAGCAAATACCCGAGTTGAGAGATATGAAGTCTCCAACAAGTTCTATAGCTAAAATATGGAGGAGAATAGCTCAAGCAGTGAGCATGTGTTCAGATTGTCTGGGTACTACAATCGCTTGAATCAAGTGGGAGTTAACCTTCCAGATAAAATAGTGATTGACAGAATTCTCTAGTCACCATCACCAAGTTAGTAGAACTTCGTGATGAACTATAGTATGCAAGGGATGATGAAAACGATTCCCGAGCTTTTCATGATGATGAAATTGATGAAGGTAGAAATCAAGAAAGAGCATCAAGTGTTGATGATTAACAAGACCACTAGTTTCAAGAAAAGGGCAAAGGGAAAGAAAAGGAACTTCAAGAAGAACGGCAAGCAAGTTGATGCTCAAGTGAAGAAGCCCAAGTCTGGTCCTAAGCCTGAGACTAAGTGCTTCTACTGCAAAGAGACTGGTCACTGGAAGCGGAATTGCCCCAAGTATTTGGCGGATAAGAAAGATGGCAAAGTGAACAAAGGGTATATTTGATATACAGGTTATTGATGTGTGCCTTACTAGTGTTTATAGTAGCCCCTGAGTATTTGATACTTGTTCGGTTACTAAAATTAGCAACTCGAAACAGGAGTTACAGAATGAACATGAACTAGTTAAGGGTGAAGTGACAATGTGTGTTGGAATTGGTTCCAAGATTGATATGATCATCATCGCACACTCCCTATACTTTCAGGATTAGTGTTGAACCTAAATAAGTGTTATTTGGTGTTTACGTTGAGCATAAATATGATTTGATCATGTTTATTGCAATACGGTTATTCATTTAAGTTAGAGAACAATAGTTGTTTTGTTTACATGAATAGAACCTTCGATATTCATACACACCAACAAAAATGGGTTGTTGGATCTCGATCATAGTGATACACATATTCATAATATTCAAGCCAAAAAGATGCAAAGTTAATGATGATAGTGCAACTTATTTGTGGCACTGCCGTTTAGGTCATATTGGTGTAAAGCGCATGAAGAAAATCCATGCTGATGAGCTTTTGGAATCACTTGATTATGAATCAGTTGATGCTTGCGAACCATGCCTCATGGGCAAGATGACTAACACTCCGTTCTCTGGAACAATGGAGCGAGCAATAGATTTGTTGGAAATCATACATACTGATGTATGTGGTCCGACGAATATTGAAGCTCACGGCAGGTATCATTATTTTCTGATCTTCACAGATGATTTGAGCAGATATGAGTATATCTACTTGATGAAACAAAAGTCTGAAATATTTGAAAAGTCCATATAATTTTAGAGTGAAGTGGAAAATCATCGTAACAAGAAAATAAAGTTTCTACGATCTGATCGTGGAGGAGAATATTTGAGTTACGAGTTTGGCCTTCAGTTAAAACAATGTGAAATAGTTTCACTACTCACGCCACCTGGAACACCACAGTGTAATGGTGTGTCCAAACGTCATAACCGTACTTTATTAGATATAGTACGATCTATGATGTCTCTTACCGATCTACCACTATCGTTTTGGGGTTATGCATTAGAGACAGCTACATTCACGTTAAATAGGGCACCATCTAAATCCGTGGAGATGACACCGTATGAACTGTGGTTTGGCGAGAAACCTAAGCTGTCGTTTCTTAAAGTTTGGGACTGCGATGCTTATGTGAAAAAGTTTCAACATGATAAGCTCGAACCCAAATCGGAGAAGTAAATCTTCATAGGATACCCAAAAGAAACTGTTGGGTACACCTTCTATCACAGATCCGAAGGCAAGTTATTCGTTGCTGAGAATGGATCCTTTCTAGAGAAGGAGTTTCTCTCGAAAGAAGTGAGTGGGAGGAAAGTAGAACTTGATGAGGTAACTATACCTGCTCCCTTATTGGAAAGTAGTTCATCACAGAAATCCGTTCCTGTGACTACTACACCAATTAGTGAGGAAGCTAATGATGATGATCATATAACTTCAGATCAAGTTACTATCGAACCTCGTAGGTAAACCAGAGTGAGATCCGCACCAGAGTGGTACGGTAATCCTATTCTGGAGGTCATGTTACTTGACCATGACGAGCCTATGAACTATGAGGAAGCGATGATGAGCCTAGATTCCGTGAAATGGCTTGAGGCCATGAAATCTGAGATGAGATCCATGTATGAGAACAAAGTATGGACTTTGATTGACTTGCCCATTGATCGGCGAGCCATTGAGATTAAATGGATCTTCAAGAGGAAGACAGACGCTGATAGTAGTGTTACTATCTACAAAGCTAGAATTGTCGCAAAAAGGTTTTTGACAAGTTCAAGGTGTTGACTACGATGAGAGTTTCTCACTCGTATCTATGCTTAAGTCTATCCGAATCATGTTAGCAATTGTCGCATTTTATGAAATCTGGCAAATGGATAAACAAAACTACATTCCTTAATGGATTTATTAAAGAAGAGTTGTATATGATGCAACCAGAAGGTTTTGTCAATCCTAAAGGTATTAACAAAATATGCAAGCTCCAGCGATCCATCTATGGACTGGTGCAAGCATCTCAGAGTTGGAATATACGCTTTGATAAGTTGATCAAAGCATATAGTTTTATACAGACTTGCGGTGAAGTCTGTATTTACAAGAAAGTGAGTGGGAGCACTACAACATTTCTGATAAGTATATGCATGACATATTGTTGATCGGAAATGATGTAGAATTATTCTGCAAAGCATAAAGGAATGTTTGAAAGGAGTTTTTTCAAAGAAAGACCTCGGTGAAGCTGCTTACATATTGAGCATCAAGATCTATAGAGATAGATCAAGACGCTTGATAAGTTTTTCAATGAGTACATACCTTGACAAGATTTTGAAGTAGTTCAAAATGAAATAGTCAAAGAAGGAGTTCTTGCCTGTGTTACAAGGTGTGAAGTTGAGTAAGACTAAAAAAACCCGACCACGGCAGAAGATAGAGAGATAATGAAAGTCATTCCCTATGCCTCAGCCATAGGTTCTATAAAGTATGCCATGCTGTGTACCAGACCTATTGTATACCCTGCCCTGAGTTTGGCAAAGGAGTACAATAGTGATCTAGGAGTAGATCACTGGACATTGGTCAAAATTATCCTTAGTGGAATAAGGATATGTTTCTCGATTATGGAAGTGACAAAAGGTTCGTCGTAAAGGGTTACGTCGATGCAAATTTTGACACTGATCCAGATGACTTTAAACTCAATCTGGATACATATTGAAAGTGGGAGCAATTAGCTAGAGTAGCTCTGTGCAGAGCATTGTTGACATAGAAATTTGCAAAATACTTATGGATCTAAATGTGGCAGACCCGTTGACTAAACTTCTCTCACAAGCAAAACATGATCACACCTCAGTACTCTTTGGGTGTTAATCACATAGCGATGTGAACTAGATTATTGACTCTAGTAAACCCTTTGGGTGTTGGTCACATGTCGATGTGAACTATGGGTGTTAATCACATGGTGATGTGAACTATTGGTAATTAAATCACATGGTGATGTGAACTAGATTATTGACTCTAGTGCAAGTGGGAGACTGAAGGAAATATGCCCTAGAGGCAATAATAAAGTTATTATTTATTTCCTTATATCATGATAAATGTTTATTATTCATGCTAGAATTGTATTATCCGGAAACATAATACATGTGTGAATACATAGACAAACAGAGTGTCACTAGTATGCCTCTACTTGACTAGCTCGTTGATCAAAGATGGTTATGTTTCCTAACCATAGACATGAGTTGTCATTTGATTAACGGGATCACATCATTAGGAGAATGATGTGATTGACTTGACCCATTCCGTTAGCATAGCACTTGATCGTTTAGTTTGTTGTTATTGCTTTCTTCATGACTTATACATGTTCCTATGACTATGAGATTATGCAACTCCCGTTTACCACAGGAACACTTTGTGTGCTACCAAACGTCACAACATAACTGGGTGATTATAAATGTGCTCTACAGGTGTCTCCAAAGGTACTTGTTGGGTTGGCGTATTTCGAGATTAGGATTTGTCACTCCGATTGTCGGAGAGGTATCTCTGGGCCCACTCGGTAATGCACATCACTATAAGCCTTGCAAGCATTGCAACTAATGAGTTAGTTGCGGGATGATGTATTACGAAACGAGTAAAGAGACTTGCCGGTAACGAGATTGAACTAGGTATTGAGATACCGAGGATCGAATCTCGGGCAAGTAACATACCGATGACAAAAGGAACAACGTATGTTGTTATGCGGTCTGACCGATAAAGATCTTTATAGAATATGTGGGAGCCAATATGAGCATCCAGGTTCCGCTATTGGTTATTGACCGGAGACATGTCTCGGTCATGTCTACATTGTTCTCAAACCCGTAGGGTCCGCACGCTTAAGGTTTCGATGATAGTTATATTATGAGTTTATGAGTTTTGATGTACCGAAGGAGTTCGGAGTCCCGGATGAGATCGGGGACGTGACGAGGAGTCTCGAAATGGTCGAGACGTAAAGATCAATATATTGGACGACTATATTCGGACATCGGAAAGGTTCCGAGTGATTCGGGCATTTTCGGGAGTACCGGGGAGTTACGGGAATTCGTATTGGGCCTTAATGGGCCATACGGGAAAGGAGAGAAAGGCCTCAAAGGGTGGCCGCACCCCTCCCCATGGGCTGGTCCGAATTGGACTAGGGAGGGGGCGCCCCCTTCCTTCCTTCTCCTTTTCCCTTCCCTTTCCTTCCCTCCTACTCCTACTACTTGGAAGGGTTCCTAGTTCTACTAGGAAAAGGGGGAATCCTACTCCCGGTGGGAGTAGGACTCTCCTAGGGCGCGCCATAGAGAGGGCCGGTCCCTCCCCTCCTCCACTCCTTTATATACGTGGCCAGGGGGCACCCCATAGACACAACAATTGATCCTTGAGATCTATTAGCCGTGTGCGGTGACCTCCTCCACCATAATCCTCAATAATATTGTAGCGGTGCTTAGGCGAAGCCCTGCGACGGTAGAACATCAAGATCGTCACCACGCCATCGTGCTGACGGAACTCTTCCCCGACATTCTGCTAGATCGAAGTCCGGGGATCGTCATCGAGCTGAACGTGTGCTAGAACTCGGAGGTGCCGTAGTTTCGGTGCTTGATCGGTCGGGCCGTGAAGACGTACGACTACATCAACCGCGTTGTGCTAACGCTTCCGCTTCCGGTCTACGAGGGTACGTAGACAACACTCTCCCCTCTCATTGCTATGCATCACCATGATCTTGCGTGTGCGTAGGAATTTTTTTGAAATTACTACGTTCCTCAACAAGCCACTTATGGATTGCCTACCAAAGATGGCAGTACCTAGATCTATCCTTGCTTTTATGCCTAGCTAGGGGCGTTAAACAATAGCGCTTGTTGGGAGCCAACCCAATGTTATTTTTATTCCTTGCTTTTTGCTCCTGATTATTAATAAATAAATTATTTAGCCTCTGTTTTGGTTGTGTTTTTTGTGTTTAATTAGTGTTTGTGCCAAGTAGAACCGTTGGGAAGACTTGGGGAAAGTCTTGTTGAACTTGCTGTAAAAAACAGAAACTTTAGTTCTCACGAGAACTGCTTTCATTTTTATTTAAAGAGTTATATTTAGTTAATTCTTTTTTCAGATGATTAATAGATAAATCCCTCACGTCCAGCAATTTATTTTAGAATTTTTGGGGTTCCAGATCTTGCGCTAGCTACAGATTACTACAGACTGTTCTGTTTTTGACAGATTCTGTTTTTCATGTGTTGTTTGCTTATTTTGATGAATCTATGGTTAGTAAAATAGTTTATAATCCATAGAGAAGTTGGAATACAGTAGGTTTAACACCAATATAAATAAATAATGAGTTCATTACAGTACCTTGAAGTGGTCTTTTGTTTTCTTTCGCTAACGGAGCTCACGAGTTTTCTACTTTAAGTTTTGTGTTGTGAAGTTTTCAAGTTTTGGGTGAATTCTTTTGATGGATTATGGAACAAGGAGTGTAAAGAGCCTAATCTTGGGGATGCCCATGGCACCCCCAAGATAATCCAAGGACACCAAAAAGTCAAAGCTTGGGGATGCCCCGGAAGGCATCCCCACTTTCGTCCACTTCCATCGGTAATTTACTTGGAACTATATTTTTATTCACCAACATGATATGTGTTTTGCTTGGAGCGTCTTGTACTATTTGTGTCTTTGTGTCTTAGTATGCCATTATCATCCTTGCTGTACACACCTTTTGATAGAGCCATACATGAATTAAAATTTGATAGAATACTCTATGTGCTTCACTTAAATCTTTTGAGCTATGTAGTTTTGCTCTGTGTGCTTCACTTATATCTTTTGAGCGTTATAATTTTGCTCTATGTGCTTCACTTAGATCTTTTAGAGCACGGTGGTGGATTTGTTTTAAAGAAACTATTGATCTCTCATGCTTCACTTAAATTATTTTGAAAGTCTCTTAATAGCATGGTAATTTGCTTAATAATAATATGCTTGGTATTCAAGATTTGTGAAACTTTCTTTTGAGTGTGTTGAATACTAAGAAAAGATTGAAGCATGATAATTGTTTTGAGATATGGAGGTGATAATATTAAAGTCATGCTAGTTGAGTAGTTGTGAATTTAAAGAATACTTGTGTTAAAGTTTGTGATTCCCGTAGCATGCACGTATGGTGAACCGTTATGTGATGAAGTCGGAGCATGATTTATTTATTGATTGTCTTCCTTATGAGTGGCGGTCGGGGATGAGCGATGGTCTTTTCCTACCAATCTATCCCCCTAGGAGCATGCGTGTAATACTTTGCTTTGATAACTTCTAGATTTTTGCAATAAGTATATGAGTTCTTTATGACTAATGTTGAGTCCATGGATTATATGCACTCTCACCCTTCCACCTTTGCTAGCCTTTCTAATACCGCGCACTTTTCGCCGGTATCATACACCCACCATATACCTTCCTCAAAACAGCCACCATACCTACCTATTATGGCATTTTCATAGTCATTCCGATATATATTGCCATGCAACTTTCCACCGTTCCGTTTATTATGACACACTCCATCATTGTCATATTGCATATCCCGGTACACCGCCGGAGGCATTCATATAGAGTCATATTTTGTTCTAAGTATTGAGTCGTAATTGTTGAGTTGTAAGAAAAATAAAAGTGTGATGATCATCATTATTCGAGCATTGTCCCAGTGAGGAAAGAATGATGGCGACTATGATTCCCCCATAAGTCGGGATGAGACTCCGGACGAAAAAAAGAGGCCAAAGAAGCCCAAATAAAAAGAGGCCATAAAAAAGAGAAAAGTCCCAAATAAAAATAAAAAATGAGAGAAAAAGAGAGAAGGGACAATGTTACTATCCTTTTACCACACTTGTGCTTCAAAGTAGCACCATGATCTTCATAGTAGAGAGTCTCTCATGTTATCACTTTCATATACTAGTGGGAATTTTACATTATAGAACTTGGCTTGTATATTCCAATGATGGGCTTCCTCAAATTTCCCTAGGTCTTCATGAGCAAGCAAGTTGGATGCACACCCACTTAGTTTCTTTTTGAGCTTTCATATACTTATAGCTCTAGTGCATCCGTTGCATGGCAATCCCTACTCACTCACATTGATATCTATTGATGGGCATCTCCATAGCCCGTTGATACGCCTAGTTGATGTGAGACTATCTTCTCCTTTTTGTCTTCTCCACAACCACCATTCTATTCCACCTATAGTGCTATATCCATGGCTCATGCTCATGTATTGCGTGAAGATTGAAAAAGTTCTGAAAAAGTTAGAGTATGAAACAATTGCTTGGCCTGTCATCGGGGTTGTGCATGATTTAAGTACTTTGTGTGGTGAAGATAGAGCATAGCCAAACTAGGGATAACTTTCTTTGGCCATGTTATTTTGAGAAGACATAATTGCTTTGTTAGTATGCTTGAAGTGTTATTATTTTTATGTCAATATAAACTTTTGTCTTGAATCTTTCGAATCTGAATATTCATATCACAATTAAGAAGATTTGCATTGAAATTATGCCAAGTAGCACTCCGCATCAAAAATTCTCTTTTTATCATTTACCTACTCGAGGACGAGCAGGAATTAAGCTTGGGGATGCCTGATACGTCTCCAGCGTATCTATAATTTTTTATTGCTCCATGCTATATTATCCACTGTTTTGGACTATATTGGGCTTTATTTTCCACTTTTATATTATTTTTGGGACTAACCTATTAACCGGAGGCCCAGCCCAGAATTGCTGTTTTTTGCCTATTTCAGTGTTTCGAAGAAACGGGATATCAAACGGAGTCCAAACGGAATGAAACCTTCGGAAACGTGATTTTCTCACCGAACGTGATCCAGGAGACTTGGACCCTACGCCAAGACATCAGAGAGGCGGTCACGAGGGTGGGGGGGGCGCCCCCTGCCTCGTGGGCCCCTCGGAGCTCCACCGACGTACTTCTTCCTCCTATATATACCTACGTACCCCCAAACGATCAAATATGGAGCCAAAAACCTAATTCCACTGCCGCAACTTTCTGTATCCACGAGATCCCATCTTGGGGCCTGTTCTGGAGCTCCGCCAGAGAGGGCCGTCATCACGGAGGGCTTCTACATCATCATAGCCTCTCCGATGAAGTGTGAGTAGTTTACCTCAGACCTTCGGGTCCATAGTTAGTAACTAGATGGCTTCTTCTCTCTTTTTGGATCTCAATACAAAGTTCTCCCCCTCTCTTGTGGAGATCTATTCGATGTAATCTTCTTTTTGCGGTGTGTTTGTTGAGACCGATGAATTGTGGGTTTATGATCAAGTCTATCTATGAATAATATTTGAATCTTCTCTGAATTCTTTTATGTATGATTGGTTATCTTTGCAAGTCACTTCAAATTATCCGTTTGGTTTGGCCAACTAGATTGGTAATTCTTTCCATGGGAGAAGTGCTTGGCTTTGGGTTCGATCTTGCGGTGTCCTTTCCCAGTGACAGAAGGGGCAGCAAGGCACGTATTGCATCGTTGCCATCGAGGATAACAAGATGGGGTTTATTTCATATTGCATGAATTTATCTCTCTACATCATGTCATCTTGCTTAAGGCGTTACTCTGTTTTTAACTTAATACTCTAGATGCATGCTGGATAGTGGTCGATGAGTGGAGTAATAGTAGTAGATACAGAATCGTTTCGGTCTAGTTGTCACGGACGTGATGCCTATATACATGATCATGCCTAGATATTCTCATAACTATGCTCAATTCTGTCAATTGCTCAAAAGTAATTTGTTCACCCACCGTAGAATACTTATGCTCTTGAGAGAAGCCACTAGTGAAACCTATGGCCCCCGGGTCTATTCTCATCATATCAATCTCCATCACTTTAATCTTGCTTTGCTTTTTACTTTGCCTTTACTTTTTACTTTGCATCTTTATACCAAAAATATTATATCTATCAGATCTCACTCTCGTAAGTGACCGTGAAGGGATTGACAACCCCTAATCGCGTTGGTTGCGAGTAGCTATCGTTTTGTGAAGGTACGAGGGACTTGAGCGTGGCCTCCTACTGGATTGATACCTTGGTTCTCAAAAACTGAGGGAAATACTTACGCTACTTTGCTGCATCATCCCTTCCTCTTCGGGGAAAACCAACGCAAGCTCAAGAGGTAGCAGCAGGCGCGCCCCCTACCTCGTGGCCTCCTCTTTTCTTTCTTGATGTAGGGTCCAAGTCTCCCGGGACTTGTTCGTTGAGAAAATCATGTTCCCGAAGGTTTCATTCCGTTTGGACTCCGTTTGATATTCCTTTTCTTCGAAACCCTAAAACAGGCAAAAAATAACAATTCTGGGCTGGGCCTCCGGTTAATAGGTTAGTCCCAAAAATAATATAAAAGTGGATAATAAAGCCCAGTAATGTCCAAAACAGTAGATAATATAGCATGGAGCAATAAAAAATTATAGATACGTTGGAGACGTATCACTACTGCTTATGTTGAGAAACCACCTTTCCCTGTTAGAATAAAGGATCATGCTAAAGTTTCAACTATAGTCTACAAATGTAATATTAGGACACACAAACCCCCTAAGCAAGTTAAAGTTGAACCTAATATTGCTATGGTTAAAGATCTCTTGCCCGATAATTTTGATGGGCATGTTATTTACTTCTGTGATGAGACTGCTAGAATTGCTAGACCAGATACTAAAAATAAACATAGACCTGTTGTAGGCATGCATGTTATTTCTGTTAAAATAGGAGATCATTGCTATCATGGCTTATGTGATATGGGTGCTAGTACAAGTGCAATACCTCATTCCTTATACAAAGAAATTATGCATGATATTGCACCTACTGAGATAGAAGATATCGATGTTACCATTAAGCTTGCCAATAGAGATACTATTTCACCAATTGGGATTGTTAGAGATGATGAAGTCTTGTGTGGGAAGGTTAAATATCCTGTTGATTTTCTTGTTCTTGGTTCCCCACAAAATAGCTTTTGTCCCATTATATTTGGTAGACCCTTCTTGAATACTGTTAATGCTAAGATAGACTGCAATAAGGATATTGTTTCTGTTGGTTTAGGGGATATGTCTCATGAGTTTAATTTTCCTAAGTTTCGTAGACAACCCCGTGATGAGGAATTTCCTAGTAAAGATGAAATTATTGGTCTTGCTTCTATTGCCGTGTAGCGACCAGACCTCAAACAGTCTGATCTCTGTGCATCAGTGTCATCCCTGGATCGGTAATGCTGACACGCACAGTACTTGAGGATTTATAACAGAGTAGCAATCACACACTTATTACATCAAATGTCTCAAAAGAGAACTTATTACAATAAATATGGCTTAATGCCATCTAATACGATAACAGCAGAAGGCTTGGAAGATAAAGTGAGTCCATCAACTCCAACGGCATCACTGAGTGAAAGACCACGACCTAAGGCTCCTTACTCGTCATCTGAAAAGTCTGCAACATGATACGTTGCAGCCCGAAAACGGGTCAGCACATGGAATATGCTGGCAATGTAACACAAGAGAGTAATGAACAAAATAAAGCTATCACTACATGCATATATGGCTGGTGGGGGCTGCATGGTTAATAGGTTTTGCGAAACGCCAATTTTTCCCTACTGCAAAGGAATATATTTTATTTAACTACAAAGTTGGTTGAAAACATTGAGAAGGTAAACCCCCTCTCAATCCCAATTAAAAGTAATCATTAACCCAATCAAATTATATTAAAGAGTGATGAGATCCATAGGATAATCCAAGAACCAGATACTCAAGATGTCCATAACCAGGGACACGGCTAACCATGATTAGTTTGTACACTCTGCAGAGGTTTGTGCACTTTTCCCCACAAGACTCGATCTCCTCCGTTGGATTTCTCGCACTACATAACATTTGAGAAACGGATGACCGAGACACAGTCTTTCTGAAGAGGTCCCCTTAACCGATAGATAGGCCGGTACACCTAAAATCCCCTACATCTGCTAGCCCATCATGGAAAGGTTTCCCACAACTTACTCAACTATGCCAGAGCCCATAATGGCATGTGACTGCACACGGAAGTTTCTAGTATGAATAATCTTATGATCCCTTTGATCCTAGCTGGCGGTCCATAGGAGAATCACACGGTACCCCGAGATTTCCAAAAAAATACAGGCAATCACTGGAATTCCCCAGGTGCCTCAATCCACCCAGATGTGTATTAAAGTTGCCACCTTAAGTTGAACCATTAAATAACAATCTCACATCTGTCATGGATACTCTCAAACCCAATCCACGTCTACGAGCATAGCATAGCATAACATGATAAGCAACGTAGAAGTAACTCCCTAGGGTTTGATAATAAACAGGTGAATAGGTACTACCTCATCTACTTCCCAAACCCACAATTTAATCAGATCTTAACCATGCAATTGTTTGAGGATTGATCTAATGCAATAAAAACTGGGTAGTGAAGAGGTATGATCAAAGTGTCACTTGCATTGCTGATGATCCGTGAAACCTAGAGACTCGATGTAGCACGCTTCGCACTCCAGGTATTCTATCGCAATCAAACAAGCATACAATAAAGCAATCAATCAAGGGCATGGGTAAAACTCAAATAAAAAGTCTAACTAGAAAGTTCAACTTAAGAACTCCGGTTTGCAAAAAGAATCAAATCAAACGAAGCAACAAAACTCAAACGGCGAAAGAAACAAGTTTTGTTTACTAATCTGGACTAAAGTCAAATTTCACAGTAGCAAAAACTTGTTTAAGTTGGTTAAACAGAAAGAGGGTTTCGAGACGAAACTCTAGGCGCTTGAATCGCCTAATTCCGTTAAACGAGCGAAAAGTTATACTAGAACGAAAATCGGATCAAAAATCATGATCGAAAATAATTGCGGAAAATCCGAGAAAAAGAAAAACTGAAGAATAGGCTAACGAACGAACGTTTGCTGTCTGCGGCTAAACGGTGAAAACCGTTCGTTAAAACGAACGTAAAAATGGGCGTTCGCTAAATAACTAAACCAAAAAAAATAAACCGAACCGGCTAAAAAACGGATCTAGGGTTTCGAAAAAAACAAACGGTTTTCTCACGAAAACCGAGGCAGCTACCTCGGGTCTGGCGACGGCGAGGCGGCTCCGGTGCAGCAGCATGGGGCGGCGGACGGCGGGCGGCGGCGGCAGCGACGGGGCACGGCGGCGCGGGCGATGGGCGGCGGCGGGGGCGCGCGAGGCGAGTTGGCGGCGGCGGATCGGCGGCGGCGCGGATCGGCGGCGGCGGCGCGGCGAGGGTTAGTGTTTGGGCGGCGGCGCAGTTTGGGCTGCGGTGGGCTCGGTGGCGCGGCTTAAAAAGGCCCCCCGGGCAGTGTCCCGCTCGGGTACGGCCCGGAGTCGGTTCACTTTTTTTTTAAATAATTCCGATGTGCAGAAAAAGAAAGAAAAGAAACACTAAACGGACTCCAAAAATCTCGAAATAAATTTTCCCCGTCCTCTAAAAATAAGCCGGACAAGGTGAACATTTATTTGGGCCTAAAATGCAATTTTGAAAAACGCATATTTTTCCTAATTCAAATAAAATAGCGATAAAACTCCGAATAAAAATCTTATTTGATTTTAATATTAAATCTTCGATATTTCTCTATTTTGAGGAAGTCATTTTATCCTCTCTCTTTTATTTTTATAAAAGAAATATTCGAAGAAAAAATAATTAAAATCAAACGATCCTCTTTTCAAAATTCGAGAAAACTCGAATATGAAAATAATGAAATCCTCAACTCTCTCCGTAGGTCCTTGAGTTGCGTAGAATTTCTAGGATCAAGCCAAAATGCAATAAAATATGATATGCAATGATGATCTAATGTATAACATTCCAAATTAAAAATTTGGAATGTTACAAACCTACCCCCTTTAAGATGAATCTCGCCCTCGAGATTCGGGTTGGCTAGAAAATAGGTGTGGATGGTCCTTGTGTATGTCTTCCTCTCGTTCCCAGGTGGCTTCATCCTTGGTATGGTGGCTCCACTGAACTTTACAGAACTTGATAACTTTGTTGCGTGTAACTCGGCTGGCAAATTTGGGAATCTTGACTGGCTTCTCCTCGTAAGTCAAGTCGCTATCCAACTATATCACTTCCAGTGGCATTGTATCTCTCAGAGGGATATCAGCCATCTCTGCGTGGCACTTCTTCAACTGAGAAACATGGAACACATCGTGAACTCCTGACAATCCTTCGGGTAATTCCAACTTCTAAGCAACTTCTCCCATACGTTCCAAAACTTTGTATGGTCCCACAAATCGTGGTGCTAAATTTCCCTTAACTCCAAAGCGCTTAACTCCTCGGAGTGGTGATACCCGAAGATACACTTTGTCTCCAACTTCGTAAGCTGTCTCCTTGCGTTTAGAATCCGCATGGCTCTTCTGCCTGGACCGGGCTACCTTGAGTCTATCACGAATCAGTTTAACCTTCTCTTCCGATTCTTTAATCAAATCTGGTCCAAACAACTGTCGGTCTCCAACTTCATTCCACAACAATGGTGTTCTGCACCTCCTTCCGTACAATGCTTCGAAAGGGGCCATCTTCAAAATGGCTTGGTAACTGTTGTTGTATGAGAACTCTGCGTAAGGCAAATTTTCGTCCCAACTAGATCCATAATCTAGCGCACAAGCTCTCAACATGTCCTCCAGAATCTGATTGACTCTCTCAGTCTATCCATCCGTCTGTGGGTGAAAAGCTGTACTGAACTCTAGCCTGGTTCCCAAAGTTTCATGCAACTGATTCCAAAACTTTGAGGTAAACTGGGTTCCTCTATCTGATATAATTGTTCTCAGAACTACATGCAAACATACGATCCTGGTCATGCATATCCTTGCCAACTTAGCACTGGTGTAAGTGGTCTTTACTGGGATGAAATGAGCTACTTTCGTCAAGCGATCGACTACAACCCATATCGAGTCATAGCCTGAACGAGTCCTGGGTAATCCCGTGATAAAATCCATGCCTAGCTTATCCCACTTCCATTCGGGTATCGGCAATGGTTGCAGCAATCCTGCTGGCTTCTGATGCTCTGCCTTCACTCTCTGACATACATCACAAACTACTACATACTCCGCAATATCCTTCTTCATTCCGGTCCACCAAAATCTATCCTTCAGATCCAGATACATCTTGGTATTTCCTGAGTGAATCGAATATGGTGAGTCATGGGCCTCTTGCAAAATTAGCTTCCTGATCTCCTGATCATTTGGTACATATACGCGGTCCTCAAACCATAGGGTATCGTGTTCATCCTCCCGAAATCCCTTGGCTTTTCCTTTCCTCATCCTTTCCTTTATCTCGGCAATCTCCTTGCCCGTCTTCTGCGCTTCTCTGATCTTATCCATCAAAGTAGACTGAATCTCCAAAGCTGCTACATAACCTCTCGGAATTATCTCCAAACATAGCTCACGAAGGTCTTCTGCTAACTCCTTGGGTAACTCTCCTGTCATGAGTGTATTGACATGACTCTTGCGGCTCAACGCATCGGCTACTACGTTAGCCTTTCCAGGATGATAATGCAACTTTATATCATAATCCTTTATGAGTTCCAACCATCTCCTCTGCCTGAGATTCAAATCCTTCCGTGTGAAGATATACTTCAAGCTCTCGTGACCCGTGTATACCTCACAATGGTTCCCGATGAGAAAATGTCTCCAAATCTTCAACCCATGCACTACGGCTGCTAACTCAAAATCATGTGTAGCATAATTTAACTCATGGGTTTTAAGCTGTCGTGAGGCATATGAAACAACTCTTCCTTCCTGCATAAGCACTGCTCCAAGTCCTCGACGAGAGGCGTCGCAATACACTTCATAATCCTTGCGTTGATCTGGCAGAATCAACACTGGTGATGTAACCAAATGTTTCTTCAATTCCTGAAAACTGGCCTCACATTCCTCAGTCCATTTGAATTTGGTGTCCTTCTTTAACAACTCCATCATAGGCTTTGCAATCTTCGAGAAATTCTCAATGAACCTCCGGTAGTATCCCGCGAGTCCAAGAAAACTCCGGATCTCTCCAACGGATGTGGGTGCCTCCCAATTTGTCACAATGACGACTTTGTTGGGGTCTACTGCTATTCCTTCTCCAGATATAACATGTCCAAGGAATCCAACTTCCTTCAACCAAAACTCACACTTGCTGAACTTGGCGTATAGCTGATGTTCTCTGAGCTTCCCAAGTACCAAACGCAAGTGCTCCTTATGCTCCTCTTCATTCTTCGAGTAGACCAGAATATCATCTATGAACACTACGACGAACTTATCCAAAAACTCCATAAACACCTTGTTCATCATGTTCATAAAATAGGCAGGTGCGTTAGTCAGGCCAAATGACATAACGGTATACTCATATAGCTCGTACCTTGTGGTAAAAGTCGTCTTAGGTATATCCTGCTCTCGAATCTTCAACTGGTGGTACCCTGATCGCAGATCGATCTTGGAAAACACCTTAGCTCCTTGCAGCTGATCAAACAAATCATTGATCATCGGCAGTGGGTACTTGTTCTTGATCGTTACTTCATTCAATCCACGATAATCAACATCCATCCTTAACGATCCATCCTTCTTCTCCACTAGAAGTACTGGTGATCCCCAAGGTGACGAACTTGGGCGAATATATCCTTTATCCAGTAACTCCTTAATCTTCTTCTTAATTTCCTCTAAATCCTGTGCGGGCATCCTGTACGGTATCTTAGATATTGGCCCTGTGCCTGGCAAAAGCTCAATCAAAAATTCGATGTCTCTATCCGGTGGCATGTCTGGCAACTTTTCTGAAAATACATCCGGGAAATCCTTTACCACTTGTACTTCCTCCTGTACAACTCATGTTAAGGAATTTACTTGAGTCCTAATCGGCACATGCCGGGATACATACTTGATCCTTCTTCCTTCTGGGGTGGTGAGCAAAGTCGACTTACTAGCGCAATCGATGTTTCCTCCATACATCGATAGCCAATCCATACCCAGAATCACATCCAAACCTTGCGACTCCGGAATTATCAGATCTGAGGGGAAAATGTGCCTACCTATGGCCAACGGTATCTGAAAACATCCTTGGCTTTCCATATACTCTACTCTTGGCGAGCTCACTAACATAGGTGTACTAAGAACTTTGGTGGGCAGTTTATACTTATCCACAAATCCCCTTGATATGTATGAATGCGATGCACCGGTAACGAAAAGTACGACTGCAGTAAAAGACTTAACCAAAAACTTACCTATTACTGCATCTAGCTGGGCTTCAATCTCCTCCACGTTAACGTGGTTCACTTGTCCCCTGTTGAAAGGGTTGGGCTTCTTCCCAGAGCTTCCATTGCCGTTTTCGTTCTTAGCTTCAGGACATTCATTGGCGTAATGTCCGGTCTTCTGGCACTTGTAGCAAATAACGTGGCTTAGATCTTTCTTGGCGGGCGTTGCTGGGTTGGAACGGTTCTGTCCGTTGCTTCCTCCATTACCATTCTTGGAGCCACTATGGTTGTGAGAACTTCCTCCATTGTGAGTGTGGCCTCCATGGTTATGCATAAGTCCTCCTGAGTTTGGGGTGAAACGGGGTCTCTGCTGAGCTCAAAAATTATACTTCCCTTGTCCATACTTCCTCTTGCGGTTATCTATCTGCTACTGCTTCCCTTCAATCATGAGAGCTCTATCTACCAATTGTTGGTAGTTATTAAAGGTTGCTACCATCAACTGCATGCTCAGCTCATCATTCAGTCCTTCCAAAAACTTCTCCTGCTTAGCTGCATCCGTAGCAACATCATCTGGGGCATAACGTGCTAGCTTGCTAAAGTCATCCATATACTGGCTAACGGTGCGTCCTCCTTGGCATAAGTTGCGAAAGTCACGCTTCTTTATGGCCATAGCTCCTGCTGATACATGGGCAGTGCGAAAAGCCTGCTGGAACTGGTCCCATGTAACAGTGGCTATAGGATATGTGACAGTGTAATTCTCCCACCATGAGGCTGCTGGTCCATCCAATTGGTGCGCAGCAAAACGCACCCTCTCAGCATCTGTGCATCCTGCAGTGGTTAACTCCCTTCCAATCCTGCGGAGCCAATCATCTGCCACTATCGGCTCGGTGCTACTGGAAAACACCGGCGGCTGCAACCTCAGAAAACAGGCTAAATTGTCAACTGGGGGTGGTGGTGGTGGGTTGTTGTTGGTGGTGGTGTTGTTGTTGCCTTGGTTCTGAACTAACATCTACATCAGGGTATTCTGCTGCTGGATCAACTGAGTGAGCTCTGGTGGAAAGGTAAATCCGGGGTCACGTCTCAGAGGCATCTGAGGGTTTAGAGGGAAGAGAATAGAATAGAATGAGGTATAGTGAGAAAGCACTACCCATATGCACATGAGACAAACACAATCATATCACTCAATCAATCAAGCAAGGGCATACAATCAGTCTAGAACTTATCGTTACAAAGTGCTTGGACTATACTATTTACATGGTAGACTACTACTACTGTTTTGGTGGTCAGCTAGAAATATTGTTCGGTCGAAGACTCCATGATATCCGCTCCAGCTTCATCAACATAATCATCATCACTATCGTTGGGGTCCGAGTCGGTGTCGTTGATGATGATGTAGTTTTCCGGGCAAGTGGAGCCGTCATCTTCTCCTCCTGGCGCGGGGTCTCCCATGAATACTCCTAGCTTCCTTGTCAAGTCGCCATTCTTCTCCACTAGTACGACAATTTCTTCCTCATAATCTTCGCGAGTTGCCTTGAGTTCTTCCTCAAGCTCCGTGATCCTTGTCATCGCCTTCTTCAGATCTATCATGCCTGCGCACATCAGATTTTCCTGGCGGCGAATATGCTGGTTTAACTCCTGGATGAAAGCGGCAATTGATCTATCCTTCCTGGTGCTGATCATCTCCCATTGCTCATCTCGGCGCCCACAAATCTGGTAGATAGTATCCTTGAGATCCTTGTGGTAAACTTCTCCAATGCGTCCCATGGTGATGTGAGCTGCCATACTCTTTCCTAGACTCCAGGTTGGTGCATCAAAGGAAAACTCTATGGGTTTAGTGACTGGCGTGAATGTCCTTCCTGGAACTTGAACTTGAATCATCCATCGCTCCTCTTCTGGTAAAGTGGTGTTGTAAGTCCCGGTGAAGCTTGGTATTCCGATGTTCAGGTACTTAGTGACTTCCTTCAAGTGGCATCCAAAAGGTGTGTCTTCATCTGGTTGTGCAAACTTGTTCCTTGCGTCCTCCATCCTAAAGAGTAGAAAATGGAGAGAAGTCAAAAATGAGAAGAGGGTAGTGATCTAGGGCTTTAGCTTAGTGGTCGTGTCCTACTGTCAACGTGTGCTCTGATACCATCTTGTAGCGACCAGACCTCAAACAGTCTGATCTCTGTGCATCAGTGTCATCCCTGGATCGGTAATGCTAACACGCACAGTACTTGAGGGTTTATAAGAGAGTAGCAATCACACACTTATTACATCGAGTGTATCAAAAGAGAACTTATTACAATAAATATGGCTTAAGGCCATCTAATATAATAACAATGGAAGGCTTGGAAGATAAAGTGAGCCCATCAACTCCAACGGCATCACTGAGTGAAAGACCACGACCTAAGGCTCCTTACTCGTCATCTGAAAAGTCTGCAACATGATACGTTGCAGCTCGAAAACGGGTCAGCACATGGAATATGCTGGCAATGTAACACAAGAGAGTAATAAACAGAACAAAGCTATCACTACATGCATATATGGCTGGTGGGGGCTATATGGTTAATAGGTTTTGCGAAACGCCAATTTTTCCCTACTGCAAAGGAATATATTTTGTTTAACTACAAAGTTGGTTGAAAACATTGCGAACGTAAACCCCCTCTCAATCCCAATTAAAAGTAATCATTAACCCAATCAAATTATATTGAAGAGTGATGAGATCCACAGGATAATCCAAGAACCAGATACTCAAGATGTCCATAACCGGGGACACGGCTAACCATGATTAGTTTGTACACTCTGCAGAGGTTTGTGTACTTTTCCCCACAAGACTCGATCTCCTCCGTTGGATTTCTCGCACTACATAATGTTTGAGAAACGGATGACCGAGACACAGTCTTTTAGAAGAGGTCCCCTTAACCGATAGATAGGCCGGTACACCTACAATCCCCTACATCTGCTAGCCCATCATGGAAAGGTTTCCCACAACTTACTCAACTATGCTAGAGCCCATAATGGCATGTGGCTGCACACGGAAGTTTCCAGTATGAATAATATTATGATCCCTTTGAGCCTGGGTGGCGCTCCATAGGAGAATCACATGGTACCCCGGGATTTCCAAAAAATACAAGCAATCACTGGAATTCCCCAGGTGCCTCAATCCATCCAGATGTGTATTAAAGTTTCCACCTTAAGTTAAACCATTAAATAACAATCTCACATCTGTCATGGATACTCTCAAACCCAATCCACGTCTATGAGCATAGCATAGCATAACATAATAAGCAACGTAGAAGTAACTCCCCAGGGTTTGATAATAAACAGGTGAATAGGTATTGCCTCATCTACTTCCCAAACCCACAATTTAATCAGATCCTAACCATGCAATTGTTTGAGGATTGATCTAATGCAATAAAAACTGGGTAGTGAAGAGGTATGATCAAAGTGTCACTTGCCTTGCTGATGATCCGTGAAACCTAGAGACTCGATGTAGCACGCTTCGCACTCCGGGTACTCTATCGCAATCAAACAAGCATACAATAAGCAATCAAGCAAGGGCACGGGTAAAACTAAAATAAAAAGTGTAGCGACCTGACCCGAATGGATCACGTCTACTGTGCTACGGTGTCATCCCTGGATCAGTAATGCTGACACCACACAGTACATCGAGGTTTTATAGCAGAGTTGCAATCACACACTTATTACATCGATGGCTCAAAAAGAACTTATTACAATAAATATGGCTGAAGGCCATCTAATAACGATAACAGCGGAAGACTCGGAAGATAAATGGGTCCATCAACTCCAGCGGCATCACTGAGTATAGAACCACGACCTAAAAGCTCTTTACTCGTCGTCTGAAAAGTCTGCAACATGAGAAGTTGCAGCCCGAAAACGGGTCAGCACATGGAATATGCTGGCAAAGTAACACATAGAGAGTAATGGAATGAAACAGCTATACTATATGCATATATGGCTGGTGGAAAGCTCTATGGTTACAGTTTTGCGTAAAGCCAATTTTTCCCTACTGCAAAGGAATAAATTTATTTAACTATCATGGTGGTTGTGAAACATTGAGAATGGTTGACAGCATTCTCAATCCCAATTAAAAATAATTAAAACCCAACAACATTAATTAGAAGTAACATGTTGAGATTCACAATGATTTTCAAGTACTAGATACTCAAGTTGTCCATAACCGGGGACACGGCTAATCATGATTAGTTTGTTACTCTGTAGAGGTTTGCGCACTTTTCCCCACAAGACTCGATCGCCTCCGTTTGTTTTCTCGCACTACATGGTGTTTGAGAAGACGGATGACCGAGACACAGTCTTTCAGAAGCGCTAGCACCTTACATGTGGGGTAGACCGTACCACCTACAACCCCTACATCTGCTAGTCCACCCCGTAAGAGTTCGCACAACTTAGTCAACTATGCCAGAGCCCATAATGGCTTGTGGCTGCACACGGAAGTTTCTAGCATGAAAGATCTTATGATCCCTTTGAGCCTGGGTGGCGGTCCAAAAAAAATAGGCAAGTCCTGATAGACATCAGGTGCCTCAATCCACCCAGATGTGTGTTTAAGTTGCCACCTTAGATAAACCTTTTAAAATTATCAACTCACATCTGTAATGGATATCACTCACCCAATCCACGTCTACTAGCATAGCATGGCATAATAATAAGCAAACGCAGAAGTAACTCCCAAAGGTTTCATAATAATACAGGTAATAGGTACTACCTCATCTACTTCCCATCCCACAATTTAATTAGATCCTAATCATGCAATGTGTGAGGATTGATCTAATGCAATAAAACTGGGTTGTAGAAAAGGTATGATCAAAGTGTTACTTGCCTTGCTGATGATCCGCGAGTCCTAGGGTTTCCAAGTAACAAGCGGCGCAATCCGGGTAATCTATCGCAGACAAACAACAAGCATACAATAAGTACTCATCTAATGCACAGGTAAAACTCGAACGAGAGAACGAACCAGAAAGTTCAATTTAAGAACTCCGATTGCAAAGAAAGAAAGAACCGAACAAAAAATCAAACGGCGAAAGAAAACAACTCGGTTCTAGCAAGTTGAAACTAGGTCAAAATTTTACTGTAGCAAAAGCTTGTTCAAGTTGATTAGACGGAACGGCGGTTTCGAGACGAAACTCCAGGCGCTTGTATCACCTGATTCCGATAAACGAGCGAAAAGAAAGACTAGAAAGAAGATCGGATCTGAGATCGCGATCGCGGAATAAATCCGACGAAAAGAAAAAGAAGAACGGTTAAACGAACGGATGTCGTTAACCTAGAAGAATCCGGTGATCACGTTCGTTAGGATGAACGGTCCGGAGAACGGTCCAAAGGCAACTAAATCGGAGAAGAAAACGAATCCGATCTAGGGTTTCGGAGAAGAAAACCGATCGAAAAACCGATCTAGAAAACCGGAACGGTTTAGAGAAGAAAAGAATCGGAACGATTAGAAGAAAACGATCCGAGGAAACGAATAGATGTAGCGCGGGGCAACCTTGCTGAGGTCTCCGGCGAACGGGGCTCCGGCGGCGGCGGCGTTGGGCGGCGGCGGCGGTGGCGTGGGTGAGGGGCAGCGGCGGTGTAGGCAAGACGCGGGCGGCGGCTTAGGGTGGCGTGGCGACTAGGTGCGGCGGTGGCGTAGGGCGCGGGGTGGCGCGGCGGCGTGTGGTGTGGTGGTGCTCTAGGCTTTGGGTTTGATGATTTAGAGGGGGGGTGCTTGGGTATTTATATTGGTGAGGGGAGACAAAACTTGAGGTAGGGGGCAAGAATTAGACTAGGAATAGAAAAAGATCTAGAAATAGAAAAGGAATATACGGAAGTAGGACAAAAGTCCTACTAGGATTTCCTAAAAGAAAGAGGCGGCGGCTCCCTGGCGCTTTGCGCCTGGCGCGGCGATGGCCTTTGGCCCTCCTGGCCGGCGGCTTGGCTTGCGGCCGCTTGGGCCAAAGGCCCAAGCCGCTGGGATTTTTTTTTAAACGGTTCCGCGCTCGAAAGAAAAAAAAAGAAAAACAGAAAAACAAATCTACCGGACTCCAAATCTAAAAAAGTAAATTTTCCCCGACTTCTAAAAATGAGTCGAACAAAATGAACTTTTCTCCGGACCTAAAATGCAATTTTCGAAAACGCGCATTTTTCCCTATCCAAATAAAATGCAAAGAAAACTCCGGTAAACAAAAATTGATCTATTTATTAAATCTTCATTTTCCTAAATTTTGGGAAAGTCATATTATTCCCTCTCTCATATTTTGACACCGGAAAATTTATCGAAGATAAAACAAATAAATCAAACGATCCTCTTTTCAAAATTTGAGAAACTCTCAAATATGAAAATAACGAAATCTCCAACTCTCTCCGTGGGTCCTTGAGTTGCGTGAAATTTCTAGGATCGGCCAAGATGCAAGTAAATATGATATGCATGATGATCTAGTGTATAACATTCCAAATTGCAAATTTGGGATGTTACAAAAAGTCTAACCAGAAAGTTCAACTGAAGAACTCCAGTTTGCAAAAAGAATCAAATCAAATGAAGCAACAAAACTCAAACGGCGAAAGAAACAAGCTTCGTTTACTAATCTGGACTAAAGTCAAATTTTACAGTAGCAAAAAACTTGTTTAAGTTGGTTAAATAGAAAGAGGGTTTCGAGACGAAACTCTAGGCGCTTGAATCGCCTGATTCCATTAAACGAGCGAAAAGTTATACTAGAACGAAAATCGGATCAGAAATCGCGATCGAAAATAATCGCGGAAAATCGGAGAAAAAGAAAAACCGACGAACAGGCTAACGAACGAACGTTTGCTGTCTGCGGCTAAATGGTGAAAACCATTCGTTAAAACAAACGTAAAAATGTGCATTCGCTAAATAACTAAACCGAATCGGATAAAAAACGGATCTAGGGTTTCGAAAAAACCAAACGGTTTTCTCATGAAAACTGAGGCGGCTACGTGGGGTCCGGCGAGGTCCGGCGACGGTGGGGCGGCTCCGGTGCGGCGGCGGCGGCGGCGCGGGCGGCGGGCGGCGGTGGCAGCTGCGGGGCACGGCGGCGCGGGCGACGGGTGGCGGCGACAGCGCGCGAGGCGAGGCGGCGGCGTGGCTAGAGTTAGGGTTTGGGCAGCAGCGCGGTTTGGGCTACGGTGGGCTCGGCGGCGCGGCTTAAAAAGGCCCCCCGGCGGAATCCCGCTCGGGTACGGCCCGGAGTCGGTTCACTTTTTTTTTAATAATTCCAACGTGCAGAAAAGAAAGAAAAGAAATACTAAACGGACTCCAAAAATCCCAAAATAAATTTTCCCCGTCCTCTAAAAATAATTCGGACAAGATGAACATTTATTTGGGCCTAAAATGCAATTTCGAAAAACGCATATTTTTCCTAATTCAAATAAAATAGCGATAAAATTCCGAATAAAAATCTTATTTGATTTTAATATTAAATCTTCGATATTTCTCTATTTTGGGGAAGTCATTTTATCCTCTCTCTTTTATTTTTAAAATAAATATTCGAAGAGAAAATAATTAAAATCAAATGATCCTCTTTTCAAAATTTGAGAAAAGTCGAATATGAAAATAATGAAATCCCCAACTCTCTCCGTAGGTCCTTGAGTTGCATAGAATTTCTAGGATCAAGCCAAAATGCAATAAAATATGATATGCAATGATGATCTAATGTATAACATTCCAAATTGAAAATTCGGGATGTTACATGCCGTGCCTCCTACTGATCCTTTAGAATAATATTTGCTAGACCATGAAAATGATATGTTCATGAATGAAAGAAGGGACATAGATGAAGTATTTTTTAAACAGGGGCCTATTTTGAAACACAACTTGCCCGTTGAAATCCTAGGAGATCCTTCTCCACCCAAGGGTGATCTCGTGTTTGAGCTTAAACCATTGCCTGATACTCTTAAATATGCTTATCTTGATGAAAAGAAGATATATCCTGTTATTATTAGTGCTAACCTTTCAGAGAAGGAGGAAGAGAAATTATTGAAAACTCTGAAGAAGCACCGTGCTGCTATTGGATATACTCTTGATGATCTTAAGGGCATTAGTCCCACTCTAAGTCAACACAAAATAAATTTGGAGAAAGATGCCAAACCAGTTATTGATCACCAACAACGGCTAAATCCTCAGATGAAAGAAGTTAAGAAAGGAAATATTAAAGCTCCTTGAGGCAGGTATAATTTATCTCGTTGCTGATAGTCAGTGGGTAAGCTCAGTCCATTGTGTCCCTGAGAAGGGAGGTATTACTGTCGTACATAATGATAAAGATTAATTGATCCCATAAAGAATTATTACAGGTTATAGGATGGTAATTGATTTTCACAAATTAAATAAAGCTACTAAAAAAGATCATTACCATTTGCCTTTCATTGATCAAATGCTAGAAATATTATCCAAACATACACATTTTTGCTTTTTAGACGGTTACTCTGGCTTCTCTCAAATACCTGTGTCAGCTGATGATAAATCAAAGACCACTTTTACTTGCCCTTTCGGTACTTTTGCTTATAGACGTATGCCTGTTGGTTTATGTAATGCGCCGGCTACCTTTCAAAGATGCATGATGGCTATATTCTCTGACTTTTGTGAAAAGATTTGTGAGGTTTTCATGGACGATTTCTCCGTTTATGGATCCACTTTTGATGATTGCTTGAGCAACCTTGATCGAGTTTTGCAGAGATGTGAAGAAACTAATCTTGTCTTGAACTGGGAGAAGTGCCACTTTATGGTCAATGAAGGTATTGTCTTGGGGCATAAAATTTCTGAAAGAGGCATTGAAGTTGATAAAGCTAAAGTCGACGCTATTGAAAAGATGCCATGTCCCAAGGACATTAAAGGTATAAGAAGCTTCCTCGGTCATGCTGGTTTTTATAGGAGGTTCATTAAGGACTTCTCAAAAATTTCTCGGCCTCTGACTAATCTATTACAAAAAGACATTCCTTTCATCTTTGATGATGATTGTGTAGAAGCATTTGAAATACTTAAGAAAGCATTGATTTTTGCACCTATTGTTCAGCCACCTGATTGGAATTTACCCTTTGAAATTATATGTGATGCTAGTGATTATGCTGTAGGTGTTGTTCTAGGGCAAAGAGTTGATAAGAAATTAAATGTTATTCAATATGCTAGTAAAACTATAGACAGTTCCCAGATAAATTATGCTACTACTGAAAAAGAATTTTTAGCAGTTGTATTTGCTTGTGATAAGTTCAGACCTTATATTGTTGATTCTAAAGTAACTATTCACACTGATCATGCTGCTATTAAATACATTATGGAAAATAAAGATGCTAAACCTAGACTTATTAGATGGGTTCTCCTGCTACAAGAATTTGATTTGCATATTATAGATAGAAAGGGAGCTGAGAACCCCGTTGCAGACAACTTGTCTAGGTTAGAAAATGTTCTTGACGACCCACTACCTATTGATGATAGCTTTCTTGATGAACAATTAAATGTCATAAATGCTTCTCGTACTGCTCCATGGTATGCTGATTATGCTAATTATATTGTTGCTAAATTTATACCACCTAGTTTCACATACCAACAAAAGAAAAAGTTCTTCTATGATTTGAGACATTACTTTTGGGATGACCCACATCTTTATAAAGGAGTAGATGGTATTATTAGATGTTGTGTACCTGAGCATGAACAGGAACAGATCCTACGCAAGTGTCACTCCGAGGCTTATGGAGGACACCATGCTGGAGATAGAACTGCACACAAGGTATTGTAATCCGGTTTTTATTGTCCTACCCTCTTCAAGGATGCCCATAAGTTTGTCTTATCTTGTGATGAATGTCAAAGAATCAGTAATATTAATAGACGTCAAGAAATTCCTATGAATTATTCACTTGTTATTGAACCATTTGATGTTTGGGGCTTTGATTATATGGGACCTTTTCCTTCCTCTAATGGGTATATACATATTTTAGTTGTTGTTGATTATGTTAGTAAGTGGGTAGAAGCTATTCCAACTAGTAGTGCTGATCATAACACCTCTATGAAGATGCTTAAAGAAGTTATTTTTCTGAGGTTTGGAGTCCCTAGATATTTAATGACTGATGGTGGTTCACATTTTATTCATGGTGCTTTTCGTAAAATGCTTGCTAAATATGATGTTAATCATAGAATTGCATCTCATTGTCACCCACAGTCTAGTGGTTAAGTAGAATTGAGTAATAGAGAGCTCAAATTAATTTTGCAAAATACTGTTAACAGATCTAGAAAGAATTGGTCCAAGAAACTTGATGATGCATTATGGGCCTATAGAACTGCATATAAAAATCCTATGGGTATGTCTCCGTATAAAATGGTTTATGGTAAAGCATGTCACTTACCTCTCGAACTAGAACATAAGGCATATTGGGATATTAAAGAGCTCAACCATGACTTCAAACTTGCTGGTGAGAAGAGGCTTTTTGACATTAGCTCACTTGATGAATGGAGAACCCAGGCTTATGAAAATGCCAAGTTGTTTAAAGAAAAAGTTAAAAGATGGCACGATAAAAGGATACAAAAGCGTGAGTTCAGTGTAGGTGATTATGTATTGCTATACAACTCTCATTTAACATTTTTTGCAGGTAAACTTCTCTCTAAATGGGAAGGTCCTTACGTTATCGAGGAGGTCTACCGTTCCGGTGCCATAAAAATCAACAACTTCGAAGGCACAAATCCGAAGGTGGTGAACGGTCAAAGAATTAAACATTATATCTCAGGTAATCCCATAAATGTTGAAACTAATGTTATTGAAACCGTAACCCGGGAGGAATACATAAGGGACACTTTCCGGAACGTCTCAGACTCCAGAAAGGAATAGGTACGTGGTACGGTAAGTAAACCGACTCCAAAAGAGTTCTCATGGCAATATTTCTCCGTTTTGGAATATATAAAAAATAGGAAAATAAGAAGTAGACCGGAAAGGACACGGGGCTTCCACGAGGGTGGAGGGCACGCCCCCTGCCTCGTGGGCACCTCGTGTGCTCTCCGGACTCTATTTTCTTGCGCGATACTTCTTTTGGTTGGTAAAAATTCATTATATAATCTCACGAAGGTTTTGACCACTGTATGACGCAAAAATCTCATGCTCTTGTTTCGAGCTGTTTTCTGCCAGGGTTGTCAAGGCCAAGCATCATGCCGTCTCCCTCCTCCTCCAATAATGAGGGCAACGATGCTTGGCTAATGAAGATAGAACTAAAGAGGGAAGAACCTATGGAGATCAACAAGGATGAAGGGATCAATAAGGCCACGGAGGACCAAGTTCCAGCAGCAGAAGACATCCTTCAACTTGATCACAATCTTCTTACCCCAACTGAGATCGAAGCTTTCAAAATGATTGAGTTAGCTCGTATACAAAACAAGTATCTCACACGTGAATTTTTTTGTTGAAGGAGCATATCATCGCACTCAAGGGCATTATCCACAAGTTGGAGGACCTCCTATGCTCGATGTGTGACTATCCATCATCAACAACTCCACCTTCTTCACCAACAAATAAGAACTGGGTATCTGGTATGGGCACTCCCCTTGGCAACTGCCAGGCTTCGGGGAGTGCCCCGGTATCGTATCACCATCACAACTTTTATCTTTACCGTTTTTCTTAGTTTGATCCTTTTGATAATATCTTGATCTAGTAGAATAAAGTTTTAGTATGATCTAGTTGTGAGTTTTGCTTTATGATCCTTCTATGTAATCGAGTCCGTGAGCTATATATAATAAAGTTTAGTGTTGAATGAAGGGCTTGATTATTTTGCTATGATCTTGAGGGAATTAAATAAAATAAAAGAGAAGAAATAAAGAGATCATATGGATCTTATGGAGAGTAATGAGCTCACATATAAAGAGTATGATGAATAAAAGTTGTTGAGAGTTGACAAACATAGTTTTGGTCATCGTTGCAATTAATAGGAAGTAATAAAGAAAGAGAGCTTCACATATAAATATACTATCTTGGACATCTTTTATGATTGTGAGCACTCATTAAAGTATGACATACTAAGAGTTGACGTTGGACAAGGAAGACAACGTAATGGGTTATGTTTTCTTACATCTGAGATAAATTATATTGTCATGGATAATCCAACATGTTGAGCTTGCCTTTCCCTCTCATGCTAGCCAAGTTCTCTGCACCAAGTAGAAATACTACTTGTGCTTCCAATCATCCCTAAACCCAGTTTTGCCATGAGAGTCCACCATATCTACCTATGGATTGAGTAAGATCCTTCAAGTAAGTTGTCATCAGTGCAAGCAATAAAAATTTCTCTCTAAATATGTATGACTTATTAGTGCGGAGAAAATAAGCTTTATACGATCTTGTGATATGGAAGAAATAAAAGCGACGGACTGCATAATAAAGGTCCATATCACAAGTGGCAATGTAAAGTGACGTTCTTTTGCATTAAGATTTTGTGCATCCAACCATAAAAGCGCATGACAACCTCTGCTTCCCTCTACGAAGGGCCTATCTTTTACTTTTATCTTCTACCTTACATAAGAGTCATGGTGATCTTCACCTTTCCTTTTTGCATTTTATCCTTTGGCAAGAACAATTTGTTGGAAAGATCCTGATATATATATAGCTAATTGGATGTGAGTCTTCATGAACTATTATTGTTGACATTACCCTTGAGGTAAAACGTTGGGAGGCAAAACCATAAACTCCTATCTTTCTCTGTGTCCGATTAAAACTTCATACCCATAAATATTGCGTGAGTGTGAGCAATTGTGAAAGACTAAATGATGGTTGAGTATGTAGACTTGCTGAAAAGCTCTTATATTGACTCTTTCCTATGTTATGATAAATTGCAATTGCCTCAATGACTGAGATTAGAGTTTGTTGGTTCTCAATGAAGTTTATGATTCATACTTGAAATTTTGATTGAATTGTTACTTTAGCATAAGCGATCATATGACAATATATGTGTGTGTGTTGTTGTTGTTGTTCTAAGAACTAGATGATGCCCCACACGTTGTTGCGGGAATGTTTGCAATATTTCAATGAGATTTTGATTATATGGAACATGAATTCTTGAAAAAATAGTTTCTGAAAGTATATAAGAATTAAATGTAAATAGCATAATAAAATGGAATTTTACATGCATGCATGTTGTAGTGGATTTTTAATATGCATAGTTGCATGTTGAGGTGGGCCTTTTCTTATGCATGTTGAATGATGAGGTGACATGCTTGCATGTTGAGAGAAATATCTTAGTGGGGGCTAGCTATTTAGATATAGAAGATGATCATGATGCCCTCATGTCCATATTTTATTTTTGTCGACACCTCTATCTCTAAACATGTGGACATATTTTTCGATTTCGGCTTTCGCTTGAGGACAAGCGAGGTCTAAGCTTGGGGGAGTTGATACGTCCATTTTGCATCATGCTTTTATATCGATATTTATTGCATTATGGGCTGTTATTACACATTATGTCACAATACTTACGCCTATTCTCTCTTATTTTACAAGGTTTACATGAAGAGGGAGAATACCGGCAGCTGGGATTCTCGGCTGGAAAAGGAGCAAATATTAGAGACCTATTCCGCACAGCTCCAAATGTCTTGAAACTTCACGGAAGCTATTTCCAGAATATATAAAAAATATTGAGCGCAAGAAGTTCCAGAGGGGGGCCACACCCTGGCCATGAGGGAGGGGCGCGCCCTACCCCCTAGGCGCCCCCTGCCTCGTGGGCCCCCTGGTGGCCCTCCGATGCCCATCTTCTGCTATATGGAGTACTTTGTCGAGGAAAAAATCATAAGCAAGCTTTCGGGACGAGACTCCACCGCCATGAGGCGGAGCCTTGGCGGAACCAATCTAGGGCTCCGGCGGAGCTGTGCTGCCGGGGAAACTTCCCTCCGGGAGGAGGAAATCATCACCATCATCATCACCAACGATCCTCTCATCGGGAGGGGGTCAATCTCCATCAACATCTTCACCGGCACCATCTCATCTCAAACCCTAGTTCATCTCTTGTATCCAATCTTTGTATCCAAACCTCAGATTGGTACCTGTGGGTTGCTAGTAGTGTTGATTACTCCTTGTAGTTGATGCTAGTTGGTTTATTTGGTGGACGATCATATGTTCGGATCCATTATGCATATTAATACCCCTCTGATTATGAATATGAATATGCTTTGTGAGTAGTTACGTTTGTTCCTGAGGGCATGGGAGAAGTCTTGCTATTAGTAGTCATGTGAATTTGGTATTCGTGCGATATTTTGATGAGATGTATGTTTTCATCCCTCTAGTGGTGTCATGTGAACGTCGAATACATGACACTTCACCATTGTTTGGGCCTAGAGGGAGGCATTGAGAAGTAATAAGTAGATGATGGGTTGCTAGAGTGACAGAAGCTTAAACCCTAGTTTATGCGTTGCTTCGTAAGGGGCTGATTTGGATCCATATGTTTCATGCTATGGTTAGGTTTACCTTAATACTTCCGTTGTAGTTGTAGATGCTTGCAATGGGGGTTAATCATAAGTGGGATGCTTGTCCAAGTAAGGACAACACCCAAGCACCGGTCCACCCACATATCAAATTATCAAAGTACCAAACGCGAATCATATGATCGTGATGAAAACTAGCTTGACGATAATTCCCATGTGTCCTCGGGGGCGCTTTACTTCATATAAGAGTTTATCCAGGCTTGTCCTTTGCTATAAAAAGGATTGGGCCATCTTGCTGCACCTTATTTACTTCTATTACTTGCTACTCATTACAAATTACCTTATCACAAAACTATCTGTTATCGATAATTTCAGTGCTTGCAGAGAATACCTTACTGAAAATTGCTTTTCATTTCCTTCTGCTCCTCGGTGGGTTCGACACTCTTACTTATCGAAAAGGCTATGATAGATCCCCTATACTTGTGGGTCATCAGTCTATAGTCACCTACTATGTGTTATGATCCGGCAACCCCGAAGTGACAATAATCGGGACCACTCCCGGTGATGACCGTAGTTTGAGGAGTTCATGTATTCACTATGTGTTAAGGCTTTGGTCCGGTACTCTATTAAAAGGAGGCCTTAATATCCCTTAGTTTCCAATAGGACCCCACTGCCACGGGAGGGTAGGACAAAAGATGTCATGCAAGTTCTTTTCCATAAGCACGTATGACTATATTCGAAATACATGCCTACATTACATTGATGAATTGGAGCTAGTTCTGTGTCACCCTAGGTTATGATTGTTACATGATCAACCGCATCTGGCATAATTCTCCATCACCGATCCAATGCCTACGAGCTTTCCATATATTGTTCTTCGCTTATTTACTTTTCAGTTGCTATTGTTATCATCACTATAAAACACCAAAAATATTACTTTTGCTACCGTTACCTTTTACCATCGTTACCACTACTATCATATTACTTTGCTACTAAACATTGATACGTCTCCAACGTATCTATAATTTTTGATTGCTCCATGCTATATTATCTACTGTTTTGGTCAATATTGGGCTTTATTATCCACTTTTATATTACTTTTGGGACTAACCTATTAACCGGAGGCCCAGCCCAGATTTGCCGTTTTATGCCTATTTCAGTGTTTTGAAGAAAAGGAATATCAAACGGAGTCGAAACGGAACGAAATCAACTGGAGAAGTTATTTTTGGAAGGAAACCTACCAGATAGACTTGGACCCTGCGTCAGAAGATGAAGGAGGTGCTCACGAGGGTAGGGGGCGCGCCACCCCCCTGGGGCGCGCCCCCTGCCTCGTGCCCCCCCCTTCGGTCCACCGACGTACTCCTTTCACCCATATATACCTACGTATCGTAAAACTTCCAGGGAGCACAATAGATCGGGAGTTCCGTCGCCAGAAGCCTCCGTAGCCACCGAAAGCCAATCTAGACCCGTTCCGGCACCCTGCCGGAGGGGGCAATCCCTCTCCGGTGGCCATCTTCATCATCCCGGTGCTCTCCATGACGAGGAGGGAGTAGTTCTCCCTCGGGGCTGAGGGTATGTACTAGTAGCTATGTGTTTGATCTCTCTCTTGTGTTCTTGAGGTGATACGATCTTGATGTATCGCGAGCTTTGATATTATATTTGGATCCTATGATGTTTCTTCCCCCCTCTACTCTCTTGTAATGAATTGAGTTCCCCTTTGAAGTTATCTTATCGGATTGAGTCTTTAAAGATTTGAGAACACTTGATGTATGTCTTGCCGTGTGTATCTGTGGTGACAATGGGATATCACGTGATTCACTTGATGTATGTTTTGGTGATCAACTTGCGGGTTCCGCCCATGAACCTATGCATAGGGGTTGGCACACGTTTTCGTCGTGATTCTCCGATAGGAACTTTGGGGCACTCTTTGAGGTTCTATGTGTTGGTTGAATAGATGAATCTGAGATTGTGTGATGCATATCGTATAATCATGCCCACGGATACTTGAGGTGACATTGGAGTATCTAGGTGACATTAGGGTTTTGGTTGATTTTTTGTCTTAAGGTGTTATTCGAGTACGAACTCTAGGGTTGTTTGTGACACTTATAGGAATAGCCCAACGGATTGATTGGAAAGAATAACTTTGAGGTGGTTTCGTACCCTACCATAATCTCTTCGTTCGTTCTCTGCTACTAGTGACTTTGGAGTGACTCTTTGTTGCATGCTGAGGGATAGTTATGTGATCCAATTATGTTATTATTGTTGAGAGGACTTGCACTAGCGAAAGTATGAACCCTAGGCCTTGTTTCAACACATTGCAATACCGTTTACGCTCACTTTTATCATTAGTTACCTTGCTGTTTCTATAATTTCAGATTACAAATACCTTTATCTACTATCCATATACCACTTGTTTCACCATCTCTTCGCCAAACTAGTGCACCTATACAATTTACCATTGTATTGGGTGTGTTGGGGACACAAGAGACTCTTTGTTATTTGGTTGCAGGGTTGTTTGAGAGAGACCATCTTCATCCTATGCCTCCTACAGATTGATAAACCTTAGGTCATCCACTTGAGGGAAATTTGCTACTGTCCTACAAACCTCTGCACTTGGAGGCCCAACAACGTCTACAAAAAGAAGGTTGTGCAGTAGACATCAAACACTTTGCTGCAGATATTAAGTTTCCAAGTGTGGTTGAATTCACAACTCAGCTGCCAATACTTGAGAATATTCTTTGGCTCCCCTTGTGTCGAATCAATAAATTTGGGTTGAATACTCCACCCTCGAAAACTGTTGCGATCCCCTATACTTGTGGCTTATCATGGAGCCAGGGGCAAGTTTCATCAACCATGGTGAAGGAAATATGCCCTGGAGGCAATAATAAAGTTATTATTTATTTCCTTATATCATGATAAATGTTTATTCTTCATGCTAGAATTGTATTAACCGGAAACATAATACATGTGTGAATACATAGACAAACAGAGTGTCACTAGTATGCCTCTACTTGACTAGCTCGTTAATCAAAGATGGTTATGTTTCCTAACCATGGACAAAGAGTTGTTATTTGATTAACGGGATCACATCATTAGGTGAATGATCTGATTGACATGACCCATTCCATTAGCTTAGCACCCGATCGTTTAGTATGTTGCTATTGCTTTCTTCATGACTTATACATGTTCCTATGACTATGAGATTATGCAACTCCCGTTTGCCGGAGGGACACTTTGTGTGCTACCATACGTCACAACGTAACTTGGTGATTATAAAGGTACTCTACAGGTGTCTCCAAAGGTACATGTTGGGTTGGCGTATTTCAAGATTAGGATTTGTCACTCCGATTGTCGAAGAGGTATCTCTGGGCCCTCTCGGTAATGCACATCACATAAGCCTTGCAAGCATTGCAACTAATGAGTTAGTTGTGAGATGATGTATTATGGAACGAGTAAAGAGACTTGCCGGTAACGAGATTGAACTAGGTATTGAGATACCGACGATCGAATCTCGGGCAAGTAACATACCAATGACAAAGGGAACAACGTATGTTGTTATGCGGTCTGACTGATAAAGTTCTTCGTAGAATATGTAGGAACCAATATGAGCATCCAGGTTCCGCTATTGGTTATTGACCGGAGACGTGTCTCGGTCATGTCTACATTGTTCTCGAACCGTAGGGTCCGCACGCTTAATGTTACGATGACAATTTCATTATGAGTTTATGTATTTTGATGTACCGAAGGTTGTTCGGAGTCCCGGATGTGATCATGGACATGACGAGGAGTCTCGAAATGGTCGAGACATAAAGATCGATATATTGGAAGCCTATATTTGGATATCGGAATCGTTCCGGGTGAAATCGGGATTTTACCGGAGTACCGGGGGGTTACCGGAACCCCCCCGGGGGTTATTGGGCCTACATGGGCCCTAAGGGAGAAGAGGAAAGGAGACAAGAGGTGGCCGCGCGCCCCTCCCCTCCCTAGTCCGAATAGGACAAGGAGAGGGGGGCGGCGCCCGCCTCCCTTTCCTTTCCCTCTTCCTCCTCTTTCCCACTTCTCCTTCTCCAACTAGGAAGAAGGGAGTCCTACTCCCGGTGGGAGTAGGACTCCCCCTTGGCGCGCCCTCCTTGGCCGGCCGCCCCCTCCCCTTGGCTCGTTTATATATGGGGGCAGGGGGCACCCTAGAACACACAAGTTGATCTTTGTGATCGTTCCTTAGCCGTGTGCGGTGCCCCCCTCCACCATATTCCACCTCGGTCATATTGTAGCGGCGCTTAGGCGAAGCCATGCGACGGTTGAACATCAAGATCGTCACCACGCCGTCGTGCTGACGGAACTCCTCCCCGAAGCTTTGCTGGATCGGAGCCCGGGGAGCGTCATCGAGCTGAACGTGTGCCAAGAACTCGGAGGTGCCGGAGTAACGGTGCTTGGATCAGTTGGATCGGGAAGACGTACGACTACTTCCTCTACGTTGCGTCAACGCTTCCGCTTCGGTCTACAAGGGTACGTAGACAACACTCTCCCCTCTCGTTGCTATGCATCACCATGATCTTGCGTGTGCGTAGGAATTTTTTTGAAATTACTACGTTCCCCAACAGTGGCATCCGAGCCTAGGTTTTATGGTTTGATGTTATATGCACGAGTAGAACACAAGTGAGTTGTGGGCGATATAAGTCATACTGCTTACCAACATGTCATACATTGGTTCGGCGGTATTGTTGGATGAAGCGGCCCGGACCGACATTACGCGTACGCTTACGCGAGACTGGTTCTACCGCCGTGCTTTGCACACAGGTGGCTGGCGGGTGTCAGTTTCTCCAACTTTAGTTGAACCGAGTGTGGCTACGCCCGGTCCTTGCGAAGGTTAAAACAGCACCAACTTGATGAACTATCATTGTGGTTTTGATGCGTAGGTAAGATTGGTTCTTGCTTAAGCCCGTAGCAGCCACGTAAAACTTGCGACAAACAAAGTAGAGGACGTCTAACTTGTTTTTGCAGGGCATGTTATGATGTGATATGGTCAAGGCATGATGCTAAATTTTATTGTATGAGATGATCATGTTTTGTAACCAAGTTATCGGCAACTAGCAGGAGCCATATGGTTGTCGCTTTATTGTATGCAATGCAATCGCCCTGTAACGCTTTACTTTATCACTAAGCGGTAGCGATAGTCGTAGAAGCATAAGATTGGCGAGACGACAACGATGCTACGATGGAGATCAAGGTATCGCGCCGGTGACGATGGTGATCATGACGGTGCTTCGGAGATGGAGATCACAAGCGATGATGATGGCCATATCATATCACTTATATTGATTGCATGTGATGTTTATTTTTATGCATCTTATCTTGCTTTGATTGACGGTAGCATTATAAGATGATCTCTCACTAAATTTCAAGATAAAAAGTGTTCTCCCTGAGTATGCAGCGTTGCCAAAGTTCGTCGTGCCCAGACACCACGTGATGATCGGGTGTGATAAGCTCTACGTCCATCTACAACGGGTGCAAGCCAGTTTTGCACACGTAGAATACTCAGGTTAAACTTGACGAGCCTAGCATATGCAGATATGGCCTCGGAACACTGAGACCAAAAGGTCGAGCGTGAATCATATAGTAGATATGATCAACATAGCGATGTTCACCATTGAAAACTACTCCATTTCACGTGATGATCGGTTATGGTTTAGTTGATTTGGATCACGTGATCACTTAGATGATTAGAGGGATGTCTATCTAAGTGGGAGTTCTTAAGTAATATGATTAATTGAACTTAAATTTATCATGAACTTAGTCCCTGATAGTATCTTGCTTGTTTATGTTGATTGTAGATAGATGGCCCGTGCTGTTGTTCCGTTGAATTTTAATGCGTTCCTTGAGAAAGCAAAGTTGAAAGATGATGGTAGCAATTACACGGACTGGGTCCGTAACTTGAGGATTATCCTCATTGCTGCACAGAAGAGTTACGTCCTGGAAGCACCGCTGGGTGCCAGGCCTGCTGCTGATGCAACTGACAACGTTAAGAACGTCTGGCAGAGCAAAGCTGATGACTACTCGATAGTTCAATGTGCCATGCTTTACGGATTAGAACCGGGACTTCAACGACATTTTGAACGTCATGGGGCATATGAGATGTTCCAGGAGTTGAAGTTAATATTCCAGCAGAATGCCCAGATTGAGAGATATGAAGTCTCCAATAAATTCTATAGCTGCAAAATGGAGGAGAATAGTTCTGTCAGTGAGCATATACTCAAGATGTCTGGGTATTGTAATCACTTGATTCAACTGGGAGTTAATCTTCCGGATGATAGCGTCATTGACAGAATTCTTCAATCACTTCCACCAAGCTACAAGAGCTTTGTGATGAACTATAATATGCAAGGGATGGATAAGACAATTCCCGAGCTCTTCGCAATGCTAAAGGCTGCGGAGGTAGAAATCAAGAAGGAGCATCAAGTGTTGATGGTCAAAAAGACCACTAGTTTCAAGAAAAAGGGCAAAGGGAAGAAGAAGGGGAACTTCAAGAAGAACAACAAGCAAGTTGCTGCTCAGGAGAAGAAACCCAAGTCTGGACCTAAGCCTGAAACTGAGTGCTTCTACTGCAAGCAGACTGGTCACTGGAAGCGGAACTGCCCCAAGTATTTGGCGGATAAGAAGGATGGCAAGGTGAACAAAGGTATATGTGATATACATGTTATTGATGTGTACCTTACTAGAGCTCGCAGTAGCACCTGGGTATTTGATACTGGTTCTATTGCTAATATTTGCAACTCGAAACAGGGACAACGGATTAAGCGAACACTGGCAAAGGACGAGGTGACGATGCGCGTGGGAAATGGTTCCAAAGTCGATGTGATCGCGGTCGGCACGCTACCTCTACATCTACCTTCGGGATTAGTATTAGACCTAAATAATTGTTATTTGGTGCCAGCGTTGAGCATGAACATTATATCTGGATCTTGTTTGATGCGAGACGGTTATTCATTTAAATCAGAGAATAATGGTTGTTCTATTTATATGAGTAATATCTTTTATGGTCATGCACCCTTGAAGAGTGGTCTATTTTTGATGAATCTCGATAGTAGTGATACACATATTCATAATGTTGAAGCCAAAAGATGCAGAGTTGATAATGATAGTGCAACTTATTTGTGGCACTGCCGTTTAGGTCATATCGGTGTAAAGCGCATGAAGAAACTCCATACTAATGGACTTTTGGTACCACTTGATTATGAATCACTTGGTACTTGCGAACCGTGCCTCATGGGCAAGATGACTAAAACGCCGTTCTCCGGTACTATGGAGAGAGCAACAGATTTGTTGGAAATCATACATACAGATGTATGTGGTCCGATGAATGTTGAGGCTCTTGGCGGATATCATTATTTTCTCACCTTCACAGATGATTTAAGCAGATATGGGTATATCTACTTAATGAAGCATAAGTCTGAAACATTTGAAAAGTTCAAAGAATTTCAAAGTGAAGTTGAAAATCATCGTAACAAGAAAATAAAGTTTCTACGATCTGATCATGGAGGAGAATATTTGAGTTACGAGTTTGGTCTACATTTGAAACAATGCGGAATAGTTTCGCAGCTCACGCCACCTGGAACACCACAACGTAATGGTGTGTCCGAACGTCATAATCGTACTTTACTTGATATGGTGCGATCTATGATGTCTCTTACAGATTTACCGCCATCGTTTTGGGGTTATGCTTTAGAGACGGCCGCATTCACGTTAAATAGGGCACCATCAAAATCCGTTGAGACGACGCCTTATGAACTATGGTTTGGCAAGAAACCAAAGTTGTCGTTTCTTAAAGTTTGGGGCTGTGATGCTTATGTGAAAAAGCTTCAACCTGATAAGCTCGAACCCAAATCGGAGAAATGTGTCTTCATAGGATACCCAAAGGAGACTGTTGGGTACACCTTCTATCACAGATCCGAAGGCAAGAAATTCGTTGCTAAAAATGGATCCTTTCCAGAGAAGGAGTTTCTCTTGAAAGAAGTGAGTGGGAGGAAAGTAGAACTTGATGAGGTAACTGTACCTGCTCCCTTATTGGAAAGTAGTACATCACAGAAACCGGTTTCTGTGACACCTAAACCAATTAGTGAGGAAGTTAATGATGATGATCATAGAACTTCAGATCAAGTTGCTACTGAACCTCGTAGATCAAACAGAGTAAGATCCGCACCAGAGTGGTACGGTAATCCTGTTCTGGAAGTCATGCTACTAGATCATGATGAACCTACGAACTATGAAGAAGCGATGGTGAGCCCAGATTCCGCGAAATGGCTTAAAGCCATGAAATCTGAGATGGGATCCATGTATGAGAACAAAGTGTGGACTTTGGTTGAATTGCCCGATGATAGGCAAGCAATTGAGAATAAATGGATCTTCAAGAAGAAGACTGACGCTGACGGTAATGTTACTGTCTACAAAGCTCGACTTGTTGCAAAAGGTTTTCGACAAGTTCAAGGGATTGACTACGATGAGACCTTCTCACCCGTAGCGATGCTTAAGTCTGTCCGAATCATGTTAGCAATTGCCGCATTTTATGATTATGAAATTTGGCAAATGGATGTCAAAACTGCATTCCTGAATGGATTTCTGGAAGAAGAGTTGTATATGATGCAACCAGAAGGTTTTGTCGATCCAAAAGGAGCTAACAAAGTGTGCAAGCTCCAGCGATCCATTTATGGACTGGTGCAAGCCTCTCGGAGTTGGAATAAACGCTTTGATAGTGTGATCAAAGCATTTGGTTTTATACAGACTTTTGGAGAAGCCTGTATTTACAAGAAAGTGAGTGGGAGCTCTGTAGCATTTCTGATATTATATGTCGATGACATATTACTAATTGGAAATGATATAGAATTTCTGGATAGCATAAAGGGATACTTGAATAAGAGTTTTTCAATGAAAGACCTTGGTGAAGCCGCTTACATATTAGGCATTAAGATCTATAGAGATAGATCAAGACGCTTAATTGGACTTTCACAAAGCACATACCTTGACAAAGTTTTGAAGAAGTTCAAAATGGATCAAGCAAAGAAAGGGTTCTTGCCTGTGTTACAAGGTGTGAAGTTGAGTAAGACTCAATGCCCGACCACTGCAGAAGATAGAGAGAAAATGAAAGATGTTCCCTATGCTTTAGCCATAGGCTCTATCATGTATGCAATGCTGTGTACCAGACCTGATGTGTGCCTTGCTATAAGTCTAGCAGGGAGGTACGAAAGTAGTCCAGGAGTGGATCACTGGACAGCGGTCAAGAACATCCTGAAATACCTGAAAAGGACTAAGGATATGTTTCTCGTTTATGCAGGTGACAAAGAGCTCATCGTAAATGGTTACGTTGATGCAAGCTTTGACACTGATACGGACGATTCTAAATCGCAAACCGGATACGTGTTTACATTAAACGGTGGAGCTGTCAGTTGGTGCAGTTCTAAACAAAGCGTCGTGGCGGGATCTACGTGTGAAGCGGAATACATAGCTGCTTCGGAAGCAGCAAATGAAGGAGTCTGGATGACAGAGTTCATATCCGATCTAGGTGTCATACCTAGTGCATCAGGTCCAATGAAAATCTTTTGTGACAATACTGGTGCAATTGCCTTGGCAAAGGAATCCAGATTTCATAAGAGAACCAAGCACATCAAGAGACGCTTCAATTCCATCCGGGATCTAGTCCAGGTGGGAGACATAGAGATTTGCAAGATACATACAGATCTAAATGTAGCAGACCCGTTGACTAAGCCTCTTCCACGAGAAAAACATGATCAGCACCAAGGCTCCATGGGTGTTAGAATTATTACTATGTAATCTAGATTATTGACTCTAGTGCAAGTGGGAGACTGAAGGAAATATGCCCTAGAGGCAATAATAAAGTTATTATTTATTTCCTTATATCATGATAAATGTTTATTATTCATGCTAGAATTGTATTAACCGGAAACATAATACATGTGCGAATACATAGACAAACAGAGTGTCACTAGTATGCCTCTACTTGACTAGCTCGTTAATCAAAGATGGTTATGTTTCCTAACCATGGACAAAGAGTTGTTATTTGATTAACGGGATCACATCATTAGGTGAATGATCTGATTGACATGACCCATTCCATTAGCTTAGCACCCGATCGTTTAGTATGTTGCTATTGCTTTCCTCATGACTTATACATGTTCCTATGACTATGAGATTATGCAACTCCCGTTTGCCGGAGGAACACTTTGTGTGCTACCAAACGTCACAATGTAACTGGGTGATTATAAAGGTACTCTACAGGTGTCTCCAAAGGTACATGTTGGGTTGGCGTATTTCAAGATTAGGATTTGTCACTCCGATTGTCGGAGAGGTATCTCTGGGCCCTCTCGGTAATGCACATCACATAAGCCTTGCAAGCATTGCAACTAATGAGTTAGTTGTGAGATGATGTATTATGGAACGAGTAAAGAGACTTGCCGGTAACGAGATTGAACTAGGTATTGAGATACCGACGATCGAATCTCGGGCAAGTAACATACCGATGACAAAGGGAACAACGTATGTTGTTATGCGGTCTGACCGATAAAGTTCTTCGTAGAATATGTAGGAACCAATATGAGCATCCAGGTTCCGCTATTGGTTATTGACCGGAGACGTGTCTCGGTCATGCCTACATTGTTCTCGAACCGTAGGGTCCGCACGCTTAATGTTACGATGACAGTTTCATTATGAGTTTATGTATTTTGATGTACCGAAGGTTGTTTGGAGTCCCGGATGTGATCATGGACATGACGAGGAGTCTCGAAATGGTCGAGACATAAAGATCGATATATTGGAAGCCTATATTTGGATATCAGAATCGTTCCGGGTGAAATCGGGATTTTACCGGAGTACCGGGGGGTTACCGGAACCCCCCGGGGGTTATTGGGCCTACATGGGCCCTAAGGGAGAAGAGGAAAGGAGACAAGAGGTGGCCGCGCGCCCCTCCCCTCCCTAGTCCGAATAGGACAAGGAGAGGGGGGCGGCGCCCCCCCCCCTTTCCTTTCCCTCTTCCTCCTCTTTCCCACTTCTCCTTCTCCAACTAGGAAAGAAGGGAGTCCTACTCCCGGTGGGAGTAGGACTCCCCCTTGGCGCGCCCTCCTTGGCCGGCCGCCCCCTCCCCTTGGCTCCTTTATATACGGGGGCAGGGGGCACCCTAGAACACACAAGTTGATCTTCGTGATTGTTCCTTAGCCGTGTGCGGTGCCCCCTCCACCATATTCCACCTCGGTCATATTGTAGCGGTGCTTAGGCGAAGCCCTGCGACGGTTGAACATCAAGATCGTCACCACGCCGTCGTGCTGACGGAACTCCTCCCCGAAGCTTTGCTGGATCGGAGCCCGGGGAGCGTCATCGAGTTGAACGTGTGCCAAGAACTCGGAGGTGCCGGAGTAACGGTGCTTGGATCGGGAAGACGTACGACTACTTCCTCTACGTTGCGTCAATGCTTCCGCTTCGGTCTACAAGGGTACGTAGACAACACTCTCCCCTCTCGTTGCTATGCATCACCATGATCTTGCGTGTGCGTAGGAATTTTTTTGAAATTACTACGTTACCCAACACATGGAGGGACTCATGGAGAAGTTAAAAACAATTTCAAGCAGTTTGGGTCGATGGAACAGGGAGACTTTTGGATGCGTCCAAAAGGAGATAAAGCACCTTTGCTCTGAGCTGCACCGTTTGAGAGGGGAGCCAACCAGAGTGGGGCCGTCACATGCTGAGCTGGAAATTAATGAAAGGCTTGTTGAGCTATATCATCAGGAGGAGATTATGTGGAGGCAACGGTCACGCATAGAGTGGCTAGCGGCGGGAGACAAGAATACGAGGTTCTTCCACATGAGAGCTAGCATGCGGAGGAAGAAGAACATGATCAAAGCGCTAGCTAACTCCCTGGGAGCCATGATTGATGACCAAGCAGTCCTAAAAGGTATGGTGTCCGATTTCTGTCAGAATCTTTACTCTTCTGAGGGCGTCACGGACATCGACCAAGTGTTACAACATGTCCCCGTCAAGGTCACAGATGTTATGAATGAACAACTCACTGCACCGTACACAAATGAAGAAGTGAAAACATCGCTTTTCCAGATGTTTCCCACCAAGGCACCAGGTCGGATGGATTTCCCGCTCACTTTTACCAACGGCACTGGGATCTATGTGGGGAGGAGGTCACTAAAGCGGTACTGAGAATTGTTCGAGGGGAGGAGAGTGCAGCATGTGTGAATGACATGGTCTTGGTTCTCATTCCGAAGGTGATCAATCCAACTCTTCTAACCCAGTTCCGCCCTATTAGCTTGTTTAATGTCATTTACAAAATAGCCTCCAAGGTCGTTGCAAATAGGTTGAAAGTGGTGCTACCAGACATTATTTCTGAGGAGCAATCTGCGTTTGTTCCGGGCAGACTCATAACTGATAACATCATATGTGCATATGAGTGTTTACATTTTATGAAGCGAATCAAGGCAAAGACGAATAGCTATTGTGCGTTGAAGCTGGACATGATGAAAGCATACGACGGGTTGGAGTGGTCTTATCTCCAAGCAATTATGATCAATCTCGGTTTCAACCAACAATGGGTGGATATAGTGATGGGGATGATCAGCTTCGTTTCATTCTCAGTTCAGTTTAATGGTGAGAGACTTGAGAATTTTTTGCCTTCTCGTGGCATCCAACAGGGAGATCAGGGAGATCCGATCTCCCCTACTTCTTCTTGATCGCAGCAGAGGGCCTTTCATGCCTTTTAAAATCCAGTTCTTGATCATCAGCACTCAGTGGGATCAAGGTGGCACCCACAGCTCCGGCTGTTAACCACCTTCTCTTCACCGATGATAGCCTGTTGTTGTTCAAGTCAAGTGTGGAGGGGGCGGTAGCTGTATCAAACCTGCTGGATTTATATTGCAATGCTTCCGGACAAAGGGTAAATCATGACAAATCTTCTATTTTTTCAGCAAGGGGTGCCCACAACCTCTAAGGGATAATATCAAGAACACTCTCAACGTACATAATGAATCCTTGAGTGATCGATATTTGGGGATGCCAACGGATCTGGGGCATTCAAAGATGGGTACTTTCAGATATCTTCGAGACAGAGTTTGGAAGAAGGTGAAAGGCTGGATGGAAAAATTGTTATCAGTCGCGGGCAAGGAGGTACTCATAAAGGCGGGCTTTGCCGGTCTACTCTATGGCTTGTTTTAGGCTTCCCTCGTGGTCTATGTGAGAACATCACGTCTATTATTCGCCAGTTCTGGTGGGGAAGCAAAGCGGGCAAGAGGAAACCTAGCTGGGTGGCCTGGGATATCATGACAGGACCAAAACACTTGGGCGATCTGGGATTCCATGATATGGAGATTTTCAACCTTGCTTTGCTTGCCAGACAAGCCCGGAGAGTACTTACTGAGCCTGCTTCTCTTAGTGCGAGAATTCTGAAAGTGGCGTACTTCCCAGAAACCACATTGCTGAATGCAGAACTTGGTGGGAGGCCGTCTTAGATCTGGAGGGCGGTCCTGGATGGTCGGGATATGCTAAGATTGGGGATAATCCGCAGAATTGGTAATGGACAATCTACACGCATATGGAGCCATATCTGGTTACCAAGACAGGGCATGATGAGGGCTATTTCCTCGAGGATCCCATCGCCGCCGATCATGGTGTCTGAACTAATCTCTACAGCAACTGCCACATGGAATGAAGCACTTGTCCGGTCTGTCTTTTTACCTATCGATGCGGAGACAGTTCTCAGTATACCGCTCTGTATAAGAAATATTAGCGATTTTTTGGGCATGGAGCGGGGAGAGGAAAGGTTTCTTCTCAGTTAAATCGGCATACAGACTGATCATGCATACCAAGATCGCAAGAGAGTCATGGATAGATGAGGAGGAAGGAACATCGGGGGCTGGACTTGAAAGCAATGCTTGGTCGGTGCTATGGAAGGTCAAACTTCCACCAAAGATCAAATTTTTTCCTTTGGCGACTTGCAAGAAGCTCTATCCCGACAGCTGACGTGCTTGTTCACGGACACATGGGGGACTCGGCCGCCTGCAAGCTGTGTGGCACCACAGACTCATGGAGACACTCGATGCTTGATTGCACAAACGCCCGGTGTGTGTGGGCGCTCTCGGACATTGAGCTAGTCGAGAAGATGTGTCAACATACCACCGAGGATCCACGCGAGTGGTTATTTTCCCTGAATGAAGTACTTAATCCAGAGCAATTTATGAAGATGGCAACTACACTGTGGGCAGTCTGGAGTGCAAAGAGGAAAGCAGTTTATGAGGATTTATACCAATCCCCCTTGTCAACACACCTCTTCATACAGCGATACATTGCCGACTTCCAGATACAGACCAACGTTCTGCCGATGAGAACTACCGGCCAGCCACAACGTCTGAAACACTGGTTGAAGCCCCCGCACAATATGTCGAAGCTCAATGTGGATGCAGCAGTTGCAGAGAGGCAAGGGGTTGGAACCATTGCAGCTATAGCCAAAGATGAGGAAGTTACGTTCTTGGGAGCTTCTTCGCTGGGCTTCAGAGCGATTACTAACCCTGCTACCTTGGAAGCGCTAGCCGTGAGGGAGGCTTTGGCGCTGTCCGAGGATCTTCAACTTCAGTCTATCCTCATGGCCTCTGATTGCAAGGAGGTAATTGATAGTATCATGCAGAAGAATGGAGCGGAGTATGCAGCGATTGTGCATGAAATCATAGATTATTCTAGTACTTGTATTTCTTGCAACTTTGTTCATGAGTTTAGGAGTTCCAATGTGGAGGCTCACAATTTAGCGAAGCATGCTTTGAATTTAGGGGTGGGCCGCCGTGTGTGGTTAGGCCATCCCGGGAACCTCTCTTTCGTCCCAGTTCAACTGGTGACGATGTAATAAAGCTTTGTAAATTGTCTAAAAAAAGGCGCCGGTCAGCGCCGGTGGACCGGCGCCGGCCCCTCACCGGTCACGTCCCATGCCATTCAATTAGTGGTTTCCTAGCCGTCAGATCAGGCTCGCGCTATCTTCCACCGGCATCATTGCTTTTGCCCCCAAAATAACACCATCGTGTACGGGAGCCTCGCCGCCCCCGCTATGGACGCGCAAGGCGACCGGCCTTGAAGCCCCAGCGGCCCGCCGTCTCTCGCTGCCATCGCAAAACTGCGTCTCGCGCTCAAGAACACCGCTCCTTGGAGCTTGCGGCGCCTCCCCTCCCCCCTCCCCCCGCGCGCGTGCCCGTTCTAGCATGAGGTATCACCAGCAACCTCGAAGATGCATCGGCTCACCGTCACCGCCCCTCGCTGCCCCGCCGCCGTAATCTCACGACAGCATCGACGCAAACTTCGTTGTCCTCACTCTCAGGTAGTCGTTTATCATCGCAACATCCATCGCTGGAATCTCGCAACGGCCTCATCGTCGTGCTTGTAGCACCGTGGTAGATCCGGTTCCAAGAAACCTCTTGACCAGTCGAAATAAGGCCTGTGTTCACAAAATTCTATTGATTTGTTGATAAGGGAAATGCCAGTATTCCTACGATCTAAACCCATCGATTTGAGAAACATTTCCACAAAAAGTCGACGGGGTCTATGGATCAGTACCTAACCGAGCCGAGGAGGTTGTCAGAGGCGGGTAACTGTATCGTTGTCACCACAGGATTTGTGGCGGGCGTCCCCATATAGACATGTGTCGTCGCCGTTGCGGGATCGAGCTGTCGTCGGCCCTCCCCAACGCCCGGTCGGTTTGCAATAGACCCCTTGCTACGGTCGAAAAGGATTACAACAATGTTCAAGTTGCAAACCTAGGCTATGGGTTAGAGGTTGCTCCCGAGTCGCCGGATCAAAATGGGACCCCACAGCCACAAAGGCGGTCTAGGCATGCACATCAGTCGGGTGAGTACCCGTCGAAAAAAAAAATCAGTCGGGTGAGTTATATCTTTTTTTTTTTGGTATTTTATCTGTTTATGAGCGCCCACTTTGGGTCGCCTCTACACTTTGTTTACGGAAAGAATGGTGATACGCCTTCGAAGTCCGTACGTGCATTCTTTGGTAGGGCATCCAAAACGCGACCAGTCGACCGAGAGCTCCGGTGCCCAACAGACAGACCAACCCCAATATGGCGGCGCCAGAGTACAAGCACGAGACAGAAACCCCAGCACCCTCCGGCGAGCAGCCGCCAGAGCCAGTAGCCGCAGCCGCCGCCGCCGCCGGCCGGGAGCTGCAGCCATGGGAGCAGCACGCTGCGGTGATCAATCTCCCGCGCTACGACTACCGCGCGTCGGGCTCCCTGCTCCTGCGCTCGCACTCCGGCTTCCTCATCACCTGCCCCATCAGTGCGCGCCCTCCTTCATGCTAGATTCTCTTGCGTTATTCCCCCGCGTCTGGTCAATTTGAAGGATACCTAGGGGAGGGGGACTAGAAACTTCATCAGTGCGATATATCTGACTATCTGTTCATAGATTTATACGAGTTCTATCACGACACACCAGTACCGTTTTGTTGTGAATTTGGAGGTCCCAAAGTTAGTCCCATTTTCTAGCATCTATTATGAGTGTTATGTCATGGAACTAAATGGAAAATTATATTTTTTGCACTGCCATCTTCAGATTGCACTAGTATCATCACTTCACTACCCAAATCGTGAAGTACACAAAGCGTGACAGTACTGGACATACATTGAGCAATTAGTATTTTCCATGATTTCAGCAATGGGTACACTATTACATAAGCTACTATCAAGTGAATCAGGATTTCAAATGTTGGCAAAGTAATATTTAGTAGGTGGATCAGCTGCAGCTGTTTTATGATAAGAGAACTGAATATAGTTCAAGGTAGATTAGAATACAAAAAATAAAAGACAAGGATGTATGATATGATTCACTGTATGTGACTTGCAGTACCATTTAGAAACTTATTATGACCAAGAACATATTTTAAATGCGTCTTAGTTGTGGCAAAGTTTTACTTGTACACTTAATTTCTATCCACTGTTGCAATTCTTTTGATGCCATTGTCATTTTACAGAACGAGAGAAAAGTGCAACGAAGGAAGCCATTTCAATTCTTGGAGAGGTTAATCTTGCTACTTATACTTCCAGTTTTCTTCTGCAGTTGATAATTCTAGGCCTGCAATGTACTGCTACTTCGAATTTGGTTATCTTCATGATGCTGCACTTGAATTTGTATGGCATCCATTCACCATGTGGTGCACATCTCTCATGCTGTGAACTTACAGTGAACTAGGACATACATTTCTGCACCTTATGGAAATATGTTGACATAAAAGCACTGTTTACAGTATATTAGCGACGCAAGCAGCCACAGTTCTGAAAACTTGGAACCATGTGTTACGGAAGTGGCATCAAAGAAAAGGAAAATATTTTCTGAGGCATCCGAAATTGAACATTCAGAAGATACAAATGGGAAGGGTGATGCGCCAGAATCTACTGGTTAGTATAAATTGTTCTTGATAACTTTTTGGCCATGATATCATTGTGGGCGGTTCACTCAACTGTATTTTTTTTGCTGATTTTGTGCATTTTCTTGCATCATAATAGGCAGCATTGAAGTAGAAACAAATTCACTTCACTCCGATACAAGTGGAAATTCTGACAGGACTTCAAATCTCTCATTGATTAAGCTATCAATGAGTGGTTTGCTTTTCTTCTCTTTCCCTACTGGAGGCGTTCATGTTGTTCAGATGCTTACCGAAGTCTTTCGTTCACTGAAATCTGGGAAGCTTAAATCTCCACAGTAAGTTTTCAACTTCTTTGAATGAACTCATCTATTAAGTCATACTGCTAGAACGAAGATGCCATTTTAGCAAGTGGATCAATGATTCCACCTACTCATCTTTTTTTTAGATTCCCTTGAACTGAAGAAATGTTTTTCTTTTTGGAAAATGTGAAAGCTTTGCATTTTGTTCACTGACGAGGTGAAGAAATGCTAGCTTATGATACTTCTTCTACAGTATTGGCAGCCTTATTCAGTTTTATACTCAAATATTATTGGTTTCATTCCTATTTTGTTATTATGAGTACTATACCCTCATCCCCTGCCTCTTCCGGCTATATGCTGACTGATATGCACTGTGGACCAGAGTATGATGGAAAATGCTTATGAAACTTCTTCTATAGTATTTTCTTGACAGTATCGACAACCTTGATTCAATCTTATACCTCATCATTTTTTTTTATCTCAACCTGTGTATTTGTTGTGTATCATATCCCCGCTTGCTTGCCTGTTTCGTATATATGTTGAGTAATACATTCTGTACTAGGGTTAGGGAGAGGCTCTTGCCCCTAAAGGCAAGTAGTTCTTGCTTGATTCCTTAGAAGGGGCCCTCTTTATATGAGGCCTACCTATCCAATCTTGTTAACAATCACAGATCTTATTTCTAATTGGCTTAAAACCAAGCTAAAAGATACTCCCTCCGTCCCATAATATAAGAACGTTTTTGACACTAGTGTAGTGTTAAAAACGTTCTTATATTTTGGGACAGAGGGAGTACCTTCCTAATTTGAAAGATAAACTACCTAACCGAGAGAGCTGGGATCTTATTCTATAACTGGGAGCTGGCTTGTACTTTCATACATAAACAGATCTGTAGTGTCACACCAGAGCATTAGGAAGGCAGAATGCACCATCTTCTCTTTGCTAGATGTAATCGTAGATTATATTTTGTATAAATACAACCTTTCTGCCACTATTTTATTCAAGAAATGGAGGTAGTAGTGCGTATGTCATACACTGAAGCTAATGTTCCTAGGTCGTTTCATATCGTTAAGCTCTAGTTGCTGACTTGTAGCAGAGAAGTTCTCTATTTTTCTTTAACTGATATAATATCTCCCAGTAATCTTGTCCTGAAAATCTAAGTTTGCACCTTTTTCTAAATCATTACTCTGAACGGACAGGTGGTGTCATCGCATATTCCCTATTCAGGAAACTTGTGTTCTATCAGAAACAGAACTGCATGCCACTGTGTCAAAGTTGTTCCTGGACTTCATCAGGAATAAGGAAGATCAAGATGAGCCTATCAAGGTGGATAAGATTGCACTACTTATACTGTTCTACTGTGAGATTAATTTGCAACTTCAGTTAAATTCATCCAATAGTCCAGTATTTTATCTAGCCCTTTTTAAAATATATTTAGTATTGCTGGTCTTGTATACTGATTGGATATGCTTATTAAAATTGTTCCCTGCATTTTATTTAGTTTTATGGTATGATGGTGTGTGCAATTTACAATTGTTCTGTTCCCCATGCCCGTCATACTTAATTATTAGCTATAAAAAATAATCACATCCTTGGGTGGTACCGTGGTAGAGCTCTGTGATCTTAGGGCCAAGCCATGGCCTGGGAGCTCTCAGCCTCATAAACGGTTGTCGGCTGAACACCATAGCCGGCACGGTGGAGCTGGGGGGGGGGGGGGGAGGGGGAGCGAAGAGAGGAGGTTAGGGAAGACTATCTTCTGGTTGATAGGTTACTCAAATAACGTGCCATTCCTGTTGTATATAGGAGTCATCATCAACCAGTCCAAACATGCCGGACTTCTATTGACCTCTTTGAACTAGGACATGTATCATCAACCAGTCCAAACATGCCGGACTTCTATTGGCCTCTTCGAACTAGGACATGTACTAGATTAGATGCAAACCTGCTGCTAACTAGGGTATGAACTGGATTAGATACCAATCTGCTGCTAACTAAGATACATAGTGAACTAGGGCATTGCTAGACTTCTGCTACTTCTTGAGGACTTCGCCATCTGGCATCTGGCCATGTTGTGGATGGCTCTGTTACAAGTAACCCACATAACATAGGGGCTGACTAAATCTTGCATTTATTTTGAAGAATGAAGTTACTTCATTACCAGCAATAATATTATTGACCACTATCCATATTTCTTAGTTATTGAGTTGAGTATACATTTAACCTATGATAAAGTTCGCAGTTGGGTACAGTAGGAGAGGCATTGATGAAACGGTGAAGACGCAGAAGAATGACAATAACAGCTCAATTCAACAAGGTTTAATGGACAGGCAACAATGTTTCAAGGTTGTTGCTGCTGCTGTCAAGTCAGTTGCTAAGGACGCAATTGTGGATCTCAAGTCTCCTGAGGTATCTATGAACAAATCCTTAAGTAATTTGTTACAGTTTAGCAAATTTACTGGTCAGCTATCTAAAGTAGAAACTCAAAGCACCATAATCCAAGGGCTGAACATTTTAGAACAGCGGCGTTGAATGTTGACTAGTGGAAGTAAGCCTTGTCTTCCATTCCATCGTGATGACAATTGATATAGGTCTGGTCAGGTATTGGTACCTGATACAGTAGTTTCAGCACGTTTAATTTCACAGCATGTTTCACTTCCGTTTGACTAGCGAACTAATATTGTTATCAAACATCTACATATATGGAGGACAACTAGACTTTACGATAATTTGTCGCAATATGTCAAGTTGAACACTAGATTATATTTGGGTAATCTGCAGTGTATGCCAAGTTGAAAGTTTGTTTGTAATGACGTCCTTCATTAATCTTACTCACTGCTTACAGTAGCAATGTGTTTCTAATGTCCAGGTGGCAGTACTAGTGGAGGTGCTCCCCATTTCTGGGGTGCCAGTTGGATCTTCGGTGGCCGGGGTGTCTGTTCTCCCAGCTGAACTCGTCTCGGCTAAGCCTCGTCTTTGTGTCAAGGCTTTGGTGTCTGATACAAAAACAAAAAAGAAGTGATGCGCCAGTTCGGCTGCAACCAGTCAGAGCACCTGTAATGGCAACATATGGAGGAAACGATCTTGTTGGGCATGCTCGTCAGCCATGCCGCAGCTTGAGCATTCCACAAACAAAGAAACGGTATCGCAGCTGTCTTGCCTGGCTCTGAGTATGCCAATTTGTAAGCTGCAGTGCTCGTCCCGTTCTTTGAGGTTAGCTTCTTATCGTTTTTCTAGCGTGCTCCAGCGTCAAAGCTTAACTGACCTGTTGCTGGATGTGATTGTGTTATACTGTTTCTCTAGACTTTATGTAGTATTATTATTATGGGCAATTCAGTGAACTACTAAAGTATACGTGCCTATCGGGGATAAGAGATGACGGTGCCTATTGGGGATAAGAGATGACGATGACGCGAGAGTGCATCTTTGAGGAGGCCCTCTTGGTTGAGGTGTCTGGGGTATCATGTATGTGCCGCTCGGCGGTTTGTGATGGTTTTAGCCTGGTTTTTCATTAGTTAGCTGGTCAACTCTCTTCTGTTTAATTAATGGATAGGCAAATCTTCTGCCAACCTCTAAAATTTGTACTTCCTCTGTCCGAAAAAACTTGTCATTCAAATGGATGTATCTAGCACCAAGTTAGTGCTAGATACATCCATTTAAGAAATAAGCTTAGGACAAGCTTTCTTGGACAGAGGGAGTAGAAAAGATGGAGATCCCTCGTCCTCGTACGTTTTACCTCTGGGATCTACCACTGTGGGTGGTAATCATGATAATAATTTGTACTACTACTTGGGATGGGACGCTATGATTTTGACAAAAGATGATGCCATCGGCCGCGTCAAAGGCAAACACAGAAACTGACGAGTATATTCTAACCACCTTTTTAGACCGCTTTTTTTGGGGCCTCTCTCTGGCTCTGGGGAAGCGAGGGATTTGATCTGTCAATCTTTTAGCCAGCAAATCAGGGTGACAGGTGTGAAGTGAAGGCTCTCGTGCGTTTTTTGTGACCAACGCCAGCTCGAAACAGACAACACGCGCACGCACACGAGGTGACTGATGTTTTCATCATTCTGTTTCTGTTCTTCCAGCAGAATATGGCTTGGCCATGGCGGCCATGAGTACGTTGCGTTTGCTGCTGGAGAATATCGACTGAATTTAAGCAGCATCTTACTGTTTGATCTGCTGCATGCTGAGGCGTATGCCTGCACATGTACTGTGCACCATGTGAGTTAACATGATGTGATCAGCTACCTCCTTTCCTTTGGTGTTAGAGCATGTCCAACACATGATGTAAAAGTTGATGCCCTGAAATAGGAGAGAGAAGATTTTAGGCCACCCGAAAAATTTCTGACGATGTAAAACTGATACCCAAACATTTTACCTTCTTCAACTATTAGAATATGTTCGACACATATAATATTAAACTCATCTCGAATGAATCCAAAACAGATGGAACACAAATACTCCCTCCGTTTCGAATTGCTCGTCGCGGAAATGGATGTATCTAGATGTATTTTAGTTCTAGATACATCCATTTCTGCGACGTGTAATTTGGAACGGAGGGAGTAGTACTTATTACATAGTTCATCAATTCACAACATCAATTCAAGACAATTTGTTCATCAAACATAACACATGGTGCATAGTACATGAAATGAAACTAGAGATAAACTAGTGGTCTTGTTGCCCATTCCATGTCCACCACTCCTTGACGAGATCTCTTTGAAGATCTTCGTGAGTATCTGAATCTCGAAAGCCATGGTAAACCTCAGGAAAGTTTTGGATGCAGCATTCCCTTCTACGCGACTGCACTGACTTTCGCATCAACTCATAGGAGTAACCCAAATCTTGCCCACGCTAATGCTGAATGATCATGTTGTGCATGATCACGGTGGCTATTATGATGTACCAAAGGATCTCCCGATCCTAAAACCTAGTTGATCCTTAGACAGTAGCAAACCGGACTTGTAAAATCTCAGTGCCCTCTCCACATTTTTCCTAGCAGCTGCTTGAGCATAATGGAATTGAGGCTCATTCTTACCTTGGGTGCTTTAAATTGGCTTCACAAAAATAGCCCACTTCAGATATATCACATCCGCTAGGTAGTAGCCTAGGTTGGATGTGCGGCCATTTGCTTGAAACTACACTAGTGGCTGTTGGATATATGGTTTTGTGCATGTATATTGTATAGCCTGGCCCACCTCCTAGTCATTGTATAGTTGAGGTTGTGGCCCATCTTGTACTCAATATATACGTGCGCTTTGCACCGATCAATACATCGTGAAGCATTGCCAAACTCTCGTTTCCAACATGGTATCATACCTAAGATCCTAACCCTGTGCCGCCGCCGCCGCCGCCTAACACCACCGCCGCCGCCACCCCCCGCCGCTGTCGCCGCCGCGTACCCCACGCCGCCGCGACCGCCGCCCCGTGTGCGCCGCCGCGCCGCTTCCGCCCCGTTTCCAACAGTGGCGATTCCCCATTGGCTAACCGTGAAAAGAGTGGTGATAGCTAGAGCACATTGATATCATAGCAAGATCTATACATCCCAAAATATGCACGCCAAATCTATGTCTCCTAATCGGCCATGACTTCGGGAATGATGGTGGTCTTCTTCTTATGTCCTTTGTACCATCTATGCCATGTTGTAGGGCAGTTCTTGCACCTCCAGTGCATGCAATCAATTGAGCTGAGCATACTTGGGAGCACGTGCTTTGTTCATCTCCAAAAGCCTTTGAGTGTCCCTAGACTGGCAAGAGATACGGGATTTATCCACCTCCGCCGCCAGACAGGCCACCAGAGCGGAGGTGAGGGAATCCAATCGTGAAAGGAGGAAGAGAGCAACCTTTTCTTCTAGCGGCTAGGGTACCAAAGTTGCTATTGATGAAATGCATCTCTAGCGGATAGTACATTTCCTTTGATGCTAACACAATCAAACCGGAACAAAATTAGTTAGATGCAAAGGATACTGGTGACAAATATGTCGGTTTTCTTCGCAAGTACTTCACCGTCCTGATATGCAAGACACATTTTGATTGTCCAGGTTTATCTAAGACCATTTATTTATTTTACGATATTGCGTCAATAGTTATAAACCATAATCACAATGACAAAGGGCTTCCGAATACTGATCCGGTTATGTATGTTTGTGATCATAATATTACTGATAGTCTTGCCACATATAAAATGAAAATTAACAGTCCCAGGGTCCTTCAGAGTTTACCAAGACTGTTAATACTCACATAATTACATCCCTTGTCATACTGCCTTACATTCAAGGCGTCTCTTAAAGCGACTATTCACTAGCAGAGTCCAGGGGTGTACCCTCCTTTTCAGAAGAGGGAAAAGCGCCTAATCACTAGCCCATTTGCGGCATGCTTGGAGGACTACCAACAAAAACAGCACCAGATGATCAGCTGAAACAAACATGAGAACCCAATGCTGAAACCGTTCTACAAAAACAGCTAGCATGCGTAATGTTCTAAACTACAATCCAGGCATCGACAGGGAGAGTTCCAGGCTAATCCCCTGCCCAGCAAAGCTGCAGCCCGGAGGCCCCGAGCAGTCGCTGAAGCTCCTGGACGACGGCGAGAGCACGCAGCTGCTCTCGCTGGGCCAGGGGGAGACATCTTTCACGGCTCTCTGCTCCACGGCGAAGCAGGGCGACGGCGAGCATCCGTTGCCCCCCAAGTAAGCCGGTTCATCTTCTCCGCTCGTTGCACTGCTGAACAGGAAGCACCCACTCTCGTAGCTCTCCATGGAAGGTAACTGTCTCGTCGTATGGTTCAGACGACGGACTGCTTCCGGCTTGCTATCCTGTGAAACCAATATATGCAGGACATGTTAGAACTTTAATAACAGAAAGATCAAACTGCTATGGAAAATTTATCAACTTGCTGAAAAAAGTCCAATTTATTAACCGAAAAAAGCATAGCAAAAATGTACTTCCGCCGTTCACAAATATAGGATGTTCTAACTTTTTTTCTAAATCGGATATATATAGACATGTTTTAGTGTGTTTATCATTCACTCATTTCAGTGTAGCCAATATTGAAATATTCAAAACTTGTATTTGTGAATGGAGGGAGTAGCATTGATTCTCCTGCTGTTAGTGCCTGATTAATTTTCTCTGGGACGCAGCTAGCTCGTGTAAGGATGGCAATGGGTCGGGTTTGGATCGGGTTGAACAATATCAAATCCATATTCATATTCATGAAGACAGTCTTTGTCCGCCCATGAAAAAATCCATAGGTAAAAAATGGTGTCCATGTCCAAACCCGATGGATATCCATACCGACTGGATATCCATTGGGTCCCCTCGAGATATATAAATAAGACATACCACAATGTTAACATAAGCTCTTCCAGTATTCACCTCGTGGCAGGCTAGGCTTCAATTATGGTAAACATCAACTTATGATAAATCAATGTCCACTAACAACTTAAGATCATTTAGTATTTTCTAATAGATGAGAATGATGATTCATTTAACAAGGAGATAAAAATAAGGGAAGGGGCATTGGTCGTTGGAGTATGTTACTGAGGGGATTAAATGTCAACTAATAAAAGATAAAATGGGGATCGTGCAATTTCTTTTGCATGTTTTAGATAACAAAGTGTAAAATTACAGTAGGGCACGTGACTGTGGGGTAGGGATAGCAATTTTTTGCCCATTAAGTCATACTGTCGGATCGGGTTTGGGTATACCTACGGGTACAAGATTATATCCATGCCCTACCCACGAGCAATCAGGTCGGGTTTGGACGCCGCCCATGGACACAAAAGTATATCCAAACCCTATCCATTCGGGTCGGATATCCATAGGTATCCATGCCCATGGGTAAAATTGCCATTCTTAAGCTCGTGTGGGTGAGATGTGATACTACGTGAGGAGATGAACTGCATGGGACTATCAGCTTGGTCCTAGCCGGTGTTATGGCAGGGCAGGAAGGTACAGTATTAACGTGCATTCGAAGAAAAAAGATCACACACATGAGACGAGACATAGAGCTAGGCACTACTGCTGGTCAACTTTTGTGTGCAACCGGAGCTAGCATGCATAGCCACAGCATCAGAGGTGTTCTTAGTTTCGAATTGAGGTAAATACACTAGAAGTCAAAGAACTTGCACGCAACGTTCAGTTTAGTGCATAAACTTATAAAATACGTGTTTCTGGTCATCTAACTTGTCCTCTTGTTCATATACGGTGCTTTCTACGGTATCCAGTCGTATCCCTATGCATGCCACATGGAGGGGTCCACTGTCAGTGGCTGAGATGGTGGTAATCCGCATGCACTTTTTTAGATAGCACCCTTGTATTTTATTTATTTACGCAAAAATTCTGAAATAAATGGAAAACGTTGGAACGTTTGTGGGATTTGAAACCCACGACCTGCTGTGATTCGCCCAGGATAGACAGCCACTCGACCAGCTGAAGTTTTACATTAAATGTATACAATTTGCTTTATATAACATAGACCATACGAATTAAAGTAAAAAATCAAACCAGGAAAAAGGGAAACCCCACTTCAAACCGGCGACCTGCTGCACTAAAGCGGGCGTCCTAACCAACCACCTAATGTTACTTCATGTTTATTTGAGACTCCTAAGATATATATCAAAGAGTAAAAGTACACATTCTAAACTATGTTTTCTCTTATCTAGATTATTAATTTAAAATTATTTGAATTCAGACAAAATTTCCGTTGATTTGTCCGAATTTTTTCATTACTAAAACCAAAGTTACTTGGACTACTATTATGAAAAAGTTCAGACCTCGGGCTCGAGGATGTACATTCATTCTACACTATATTTTCTTTTATCTAGATTTTAATTTAATTTTTTTCGAATTCAAACAAAAGATATTTGATTTGTCCAGAATAATTTATGTACATCCATTCTGCACTGTATGTTCTTTTATCTAGATTTTTAAATTTACATTTATTCGAATTCAAACATAAATTGAGTTTATTTGTCCGAAAACATACGTACATTCACTGTGCACTATATTTCCTTTTATATAAATATTTAAATTTAGAATTATTCGAATTCAAACAAATTTTTTGTTGATTTGTCCAAAAGAATTTACGTATATTCATTCTACATTTTATTTCCTTTATCCAGATTTTATAATTTTAAAAAATCAAATTCAACCAAAATTTTTGTTGGTTTGTCCAAAAGAATTTGCATTCATTCATTCTGCACTATTTTTTGCGGGAATATATATTTAAAGTTAGGTACTATGTGCAAAAAAAGATCTATCTTTGCGTAAAAAAATTAAACATAGCTCACTGCCATTGGAATACATAAATTTTATACTATACAATACATAACACTTTTATCATTTTTATCTCTATTTATCACTGATAAACTAAAATCAAATCTATCTTACATAGAAAAAACAATATACAAGATAAAATTTGTTTGTGTTACTAAGTGTCGGTGTGGCCTGATGGTTGGCACTTGTACACGATGCCATAGTATCAAACTAGGGCTTTCCCTTTTCAGCAAACCCTTTTGTCGTTTTAATTTCTATTTTTTTATGCATTACGTGTTAAATAGCTTTAACTGTGCATTTTAGCGTTAACTGTTAGATTTTCTTTTTTGAGGAAGCGTCAACTGTTAGTTGGTCTAGTGGCTCTCTACGCTAGGCGGATCGTGCTAGCTCATCGGTTTGAATCCCATCATGCGCTGCAGCTTCTTTCATTTTATTTGAGGATTGTTTGTGTAAAAATAAATAAAATGTATGGGTCCTTTCTTAAAAAAAAAACAGCCTCAGCCACTGAAGGTGGCCTTGCCACGTTGGCACTCGTAGGGATACAGTTGGAAGCACCGTATATGCACGAGATGACGAGTTAGATGACTAGAAACACGTATTTTACAAGTTTATGCACTAAACTGAACATTGCGTGCAAGTTCTGTGACTTCTAGTGTATTTAAAAAAACAGCCTCAGCCACTGATGGTGGCCCTGCCACGTTGGCACTCGTAGGGATACGGTTCGAAGCACCGTATATGCACAAGATGACGAGTTAGATGACTAGAAACATGTATTTTATAAGTTTATGCACTAAACTGCACATTGCGTGCAAGTTTTGTGACTTCTAGTGTATTTACCTCTTTCGAATTCGATGGATCCCATGGCCATGATGAAAACTGCTGCTTCGACTGCGGCGAGGGTTGGAGCCGAGCGAGCGCTGCAAAAGCCGCTCCTTTTGGCACATCAATGTCGATGAGCTGAGGCAGGTGCCTGCCTGGGGCAAAGCTATTATTCCTGCCAAGGATAGGGCAGGGAGGGTTCTCGAGAGCCATTTCTGGCAGCGTCCTATACTACTACTAGCATGCAGCACTACTACCAGTCTAGTCTAGGAGTAGTACCATCACCAGTCTACATACACCACACCACGCACGACAGCCATTGATAGCTAGCCGGGGTTTGCATGCCCATTTAAAGCCACTATCAGACCCTGCCAGTCAGATCTCTAGAGGTTCCCCCATGCTGAGACATGGAAACAACCGGTAGCTAGGAGGGGGGATGTGCATGGCATGGCGCAAACTGAGAAACATAGGTCTAAGATACGACGCCGGGAGTACAGTAGATATGCTAGAGCTCTACCAAGAACAACATCAGAAACGATGTGGGTTCAATCAATGTTGCCTCAACCATATGCATGCGATGGCCAGCAGGAGTAATAAGCTAGGGAGATATGCATGCATCATGCATGTGATAGGAGTATATATCTTCTTTTGATAAGCTTTTGCACAACGTTTTTCTAAGCGTCCTCTTTCTTTTACATGGCGTACCTTAGAGGCCTCTGGGCCTTGCACCCAGGGTCCTAATTCCTGGAGGCTTGCAGCAGCAGCGCTGCGCCGTCGGAGTCGGAGGCCCTGGTTCACGCTCCTCCTCATCCTGTCCATGGACATTGCTTGCACTTGCACGTAATCATCAATGCAGCAACGGTTGCCAGGAATCATCACGCTCATACCACTGTTCCCTTGCATGCTCTTGCATGAGGCTGCAACCTCTGTCCCTGCCTTGGCCCTGTTCACCCGAGAACCCAAGAAAAGAGAGGGAGAAAAATGGACGTGGAAAATGTGTTGTTAGTGTCAGTTTTTAACATGAAAGTTGAGCAGTTTTGGGTGTAGAAAAGTCGGAGCAAAAACCTTTTCATGGGTGGGAATGTGAGTCCTTCGGAGCCTCGCTCGTCCGTGGCAAATGGGCGATTCTTGAGACCGAGTTGTGGCCGCGTCTCTGGCGGGAACATGCAAAAGGAGGAAAGGAGAAAGCGGTTTGGCTTTGCTTTAGCATCATGTGAATACGTACGTCCATGTGCAGGCAGAATCAGAACCCCCCACGGCCACATAGCGAGCTAAACCAAAACCACAAGGCAGGGCTGTCTTAGAGGGTGTTTGTTTCCAGAAACATTTTTATTCATGGATTAAAAAACTCTCTCTTAAAAACTTTTTTACCAAAAGAGAGGAACCTTTTAGGAACTAAACTAGGCATTCGGGACTAAATGAAGAAGACTCTCAAGGAGTGTCTTTTTGAGACTTTTCCAACAATGTCTCTCCATGCACCTATTGGCCCGCCACCTCATAGTGTTGTTTAATTGTTATTTTTCTATATACTAGAAGCAACATGGTTATTTAATAACCTCTAGGAAGGGACCAGAGACTTTTTAGTCTCTGAAAACAAATAGGGAGAGACTTTTTAAAGACTAGGGACTTTTTAGTTGGGACTAGAAAAAGTATAGGACTAGAAAACCAAACACCACCTTACATTACAGCCAATCATCATCAACAAATTTCAGTCTTACTATAATACGCACTACTCCGTTCCCAAGAAAGAAAGTAGGTACTAGTAAAATCTGAAGGTTTGCAAGAAGATTTCACTAAGAAACTGTACTACATACCAGGAAGAAAGGCAGAACGAATTTTGGCGCCTCCGTCACCTTTCTTTCCATTGTCATGCGGTGTGCATCTGTACATCTGTGTAAACAACAACAAAAAAACCGAGTTACATTGCATACGTACTTGGCACATTCTTAATCGGTTTGAAGAGAACATACGACACAGGCAACCAAGCCACGATTATCCCAGAGACCGACTAGCTACGGTCTGAACTGAAGCATCAAGCAAGAGAACCCGGAAGCATCGAAGCTAGTACTAGGAAGGAGGAAAACTGAACTGACCTGAAGGTGGCTCTTGACGTGGGATATGGTGAGCCCTGAGACATCCATCAGCTCGAGAATGCGTTTCGGAGTCACCTCTGCAGTTTCGTTTCGCATCACGCCAAGGTCATGAAAGGGGAGGGAATCGAAGGGGAGCCGAGGACGTACTGGCGCTGTCCCGGCCGCCGAGGCGCTCGACGGCTCCCACGAAGCTGCTCTCGAGCTCGGCCGTCCACCTCATCCTCGGCACGCTGGACCTGGTGTACTGCCTCACCAAGCCGCTCCTCCTCCATGCCTCCTTCCTCGCCATCTCTCGCTCGCTCGCTCGAATCCTGGATGGATGAAGTCAAGTTGCTGTGGGGTGTTGGCTGGCTGGCTTGCCCTTGATGGCTCGTGTTATAGTATATCACTGGGCGGGCGCCGCGCCGCGTGACTACGGCCAGGGGAGCAGAGCTATATATCGGCCTACCGCGCGCATTGCGAAGTAGAGTAGCGAGATCATCGATGCCGAGCAGCGCATGCGATCAAGTAGCAGAAACAGAATCTGGTAGGCTCAGGCGGAGGAGTAGCCGCCGATGATGTCGAAAGCTAGCGGGGACAAGAAACGTACTGCACGTCTTGTCCGTGGACGGCGCGGCGCGCATGTGTATTGCTGCGCCTGTGCTGTGTGGGTTCGACATCATTGCGTGTAAGTACGTAGTGCAGTCGGAGTATATGCCGCTGCATGCGTACTGTACGTGCGTGCATGCATGGCGACGCGTTGTGGAGCGCTCTCCGTCGTCGTCTCGTGCAGATCAAGTCATAATGACATGCGGATCGACAGCACTTTGCGGTTCCATCCGTTTCCATGCAGCGGGTTCAAATTTTCGCATTTAGGGCATTTCTTTTTTGCGAACAAAAGAATCTTTGAGTTGGAAATCATCTATAGCACTTGTCCAACCCGTTCGGCAGGATCAACATTTGCTTTAAAGAGAAGAAGACTATCATCGAATTCGTTCTATATGATGATCCTGCACTTTTTTATTTATTTAACAAAGCCCAAAGTTCATCGTTAACTAAAAGAAGACTATCATCGAATTTATAAACCCATTGTTCCTGGGCTGGGGCCAACGCCACACCCGCCCCAGACTGCGCATATCTAGCCTTTCTTCCTTCCCCAGAACTGAAGTGTGACACTGAGTAACACTGATAGCATGAACTTACTTGAAAGTCTTGCTTGTTCAGCAGGATAAAACTTATACTACATATAATGAATAACACGGATAAATGATCATCAACTCAAAATAGAGAATTGAAAGGGTACTCCCAAAATATTGAAAATGTTCAGCCCAAAAAAACAAAAAGAAACACAAACTATGGCCACAACAGAACAACTTACAAAAAAGAAAAGAGAGAAACATGATTACTGATCACTTAATAATCAAGTGCCACACACAAAAAGCACAAGAAGGCAATATACATAGTTCTTGACGGTGAATACCACCAAATAAAAAAAGAAACAAAGCATAGTTCGTCAATCTTCTGGCGCGACAAGGATAACAGACAACATAACAAACTGCGGTAACTTAAAACAGCCTTATTCCTGACAATCTCATAATTAGACCTCGTTGAAGACAACCATCGTCCATCGTATTCAGTTCGTCCAGTGCACTGTTCCTGATGGTGATTAGCACCGCTCTCTCAATGCTTGGTAGTTCTCCTCCGGGAATTCCTCTCGGCCATCCTTGTTGAAAAGTGATACGACCATCTCCTACTGACTTGTATGCGGCAGTGCTTACAATCCCTCCTCCAAGGCATAGTCCAGCCATGCTTGCCGTCGGGGTGGTCCTCAAGTTGGAGGCTACCTTAAAAGGGCATCTACATGATGACTACTTGGCAGCTAATATCACTTTTGAAACTAACCAAAAAGCAGGATGAAGTAAAAATGAGCAAGTTGTGTAGATAGAATGATGAAGATAACAAAACTGAGGTCATAGACAAAAAAATGATGCCAAATCAAATCTTTAACAAAAACAAAAGTTACAATGAAGATGACTGAGGACAAACTAAGTTCATAGACAAATCTGATCATGCCATTTTTTACTTTACCAAGACAAACAATGACTAAAAAGGGACTGAAGGGTTTGCACTAAAGATTAGTTATCTAACAGCAAAAGAATGATCCATATCAAGATAATGAACATGGATGGAACTGAAGAATAATTAAATATACAACGAGAACGATAACTGAAGACTAAGGGATGAAAGACAAAGTTAACTAAAAGGAACGAGTAAGAGTGGAAAACAAAAAATTAAGGACAAATTCTATCATTACAATGTCTCGAGACTGACGACAATTAGCACACAAAGAAAATTTGGATCACAAGTGAAATGAGACACTGATAAATGAAACACAAGACTGAGAAGTGACTGGAAAATAATAATTTGAACTAAAAGAAGACTCATGACGAAAAACACAAAACAAGGACTCTGACTGAATATGAATGAACGAAGAGGTAAAATGAAAACTCAGGACGAAAGAAGATAATGAAATGACTAACTGAAGAAAATGAGTAAATCAACCACATGACTGAAAACTCGGACAAAACTGAATACTGACAAATGACACACTGAAAACTGGAAAACTGAAGAAAATGACACCTAACAATGAAAATGACACCTAACTACCGACAAAACTGAAAAAAAAGACACCTAACACTGAAAATACCGACGAAACTGAATAAAATGTCACTTAACAATGAAACTACTGAAACTGAAGAATGAAATCCTCATGTGAGGAAAACTGAGACTTTGAGTTTTGAGACTAAGAATAAGACTGAGAGGAACAATGGATTATATTGAAATAAAGATGACATATACTGAAACGTAAACACTATATGATGGACTGAAATAATAAATAATGAGGCTGAATACTGAAGCGCTAAAAGCCGATCCAAAGAAAAACTGAGGACTGATGAAATAAGCACTGACAACAACACTGACGAATGAACAATGACTTAAACTGAAGAGAGAGAAAATGTCCTCCCTTCCCTGAGATTTCCATTTTTCCTACATGTTGCATTCTCTCAACACCCCCGTGTGCCTATGTGTGAGACACACACTGCAGGGAGAAAACAAAGGCCAACAAAATTTAGCTCGATTGAAAAACAAAAAAATGATTCTGCTTGCAAAAACTAGTCATATGCATAAATAAGTTTATACATAAAAAAGAATTTGTACTAGAGTTAGATAAGGCTTACTTGTGTCCTTGCTATTCTACTTGAGAAGAACTCAAAGAAAAAATGTGATCACCTTCCTGCAGAAGACTGAAAAAAGGCTAAATTTAAATTGACAAGTCTTAGAAAATAAACATCAACAATGCACCTGACCTGAACCCAGCAGGATGAAACCTGAGTGAATTAACAATTCTGATAATTGATCATGCACCAAATATACTAAGAAAACAATTATAAAACACGAACTGAAAAATAATAAACTGATAGCTTAATTAATACTCCCTCTGTAAAGAAATGCTAACACTCTTATATTTCTTTAAAGAGGGAGTAGGTTCAAACTGGCTGCTAGCCACACACATGAGTTCTGAAAAAGATACATCGGTGTTGTTATTCTTTCAGGAATGAATAGCATGGGTGCTGCCTATGTGACACCCTAATTAAGTGTCCATAACTAAAATGAAAAACAGAAAAATAGACATACTGAAACCTGAAAATGACACCTTCTGCAGACTGAAAAAATGACACCTTCTGGAACCTGAAACTGACGCCGCTCTTTGTTAAAGAAACTGAGACCTGAAGAACTCGGGTACAAATACTACACTGCTAAAACTTAAAACTGAAACTGAATACTTGGGGTCCAAATATTGAATCCTGAACTTGGTTGCAGATACTACACTTGGTCCTTGATGCAGCTAAGATGAACTTCCAGCGATCAGTTTTCGGAAAAAAGAGAGACTGGAGACAGCAAAAAAATAGACTGAAGAAACACTAGAGTGAACTGGAGATACTGATAATAATAACACATGATTGAGTGAACAACTGAACAATGATGCATGCTCTCTGAACATTGACCGATGAGTCAACTCTGTGAACATTGACTGATACTAATGGGCATGATACAGAATTTAGACTAGCAGAAGATGTGGCGACGATCTGAACAATTACTAAAACTGAAATACTGAAAGTGAAGAGAGAAGACACACTATTCAACTAAATGGAACATTAATGAAATGAGAGCCAAAGATTTTGGAAGCTGCATTTCAGAGTGATTGAAAAAAATGAAGAAATGAAAGCTAAAAGACTGAAAATAAAGAAAAGACCCAACACTGAACAACTATGAAGAAGTACACTAATGACTGAAAAAACAAAACTGTCTGAAGACTGATATATAACTAAAATCTCAGGACTGAATGACTAAAGAATGATGTAAGCTTGAAGAGTGAGCAACATAAGAGCTGAGAGCACTGAGCATTTACAAAACTGATGAATTATTGTGATAAATAAGTGAATCAACTACAGATTAAAATTTCAGGAGCGTTCCTGATGAACTAAGCTATCACAAACATTCCTGGCCAAACAACCAACTAACTGAGTGACACCTGCGACGACCATGACGAACTGAATCGAACGCGCGGAGAGGCATATCACATCGAGCAACACACGGACAAATTGGGCAGAGCGATAACAGCAGGGAGACAGGGGGAAAAGTACCTTGCTTCCCACCGCGGCGACTACTACCTCCCCCATCGACGGGCGCTGGTGGCGAGCACGACGGGAGAGCTCCCCGAGCTCCCTCCAGACCAACATCTCCTGTACCTGTGGTCATCCCTGTGAAATACGCCTCCCGCAATCAAGCGCTCTTTGCTGGGGACCCGCCGCGCGCCATCTCCGCCTGGACGACCTGCTGCTAATCACCGGCGAGGAGCCCCACCTTCCCTCCGCCGTCTCCGCCCCTCCTCCGTCAATCCCCTCCTCAGCCAAGACAAAAGTAGCCGCCCCCCACGGACTGAATGGAAAACTGCGACAGGATGACCCGGTACGCCGAGACTGAGGACAAACCAACGCACAGAGATTTGTGTGGATCCAACGGATAGAAAAACGACCTGAGCCGAATTTATAAACAGACGTCTGAAAAATAGTAAAACTGAAACATAAAGCCAAAGTCCAGACTCTTGCCGTGTGCGGTGCGCTTGTACTATGTTTGTATCATCCCCATTTACCGCAAACTTTAGTTCTCTGCGGATACGCTGATCGCGAATCCTACCTCGGCAGAATAAACAGCAGTGTCTTCGGTTTGCTCCACGGTCTTTACACGCGGGTGACAGCTCCTCCTTTATTATTGGGTTGCAGAGTGACAGGCTTGTTTCCTTTTTCTTTCTTTTGTTTTGAGTGGGCTTGTTTTCTTCTTGTACAAATGTGGACGCTACATTTCTACAAGCCCCTAGAAAGATCTGCACGCTGCTTCGCATCCCAATCCAGTGCCAACAGAGATACTACGTGCTAGTCTACTTTCTACTCCATGCATAGGTCACATATATGTACTGTAGCATTGCCCAGTATAGCAGTGTGTCTGTGTGCGCGCGCTGTGAGATATTCCCTTGATGGAGTGCACCTCTGTCTGTAGGCTTGCTCGTCGATGGTCGCAACAAGCTCGCGCAGGACTCTTTTTTTTTTTTTTACTAAATGACCCCTGAAGCTGAAGGTCATGCATGCAACACGCTCGCGCAGGAGGACAAAGCGCACGTAGCATGCATGCATGCATATGCATAACTCGGCTCTGATCGACGCAACCTCTCGTCAGCCGCCGTTTCAATGCAGACGCAACTTCCCGAAGAACCAACTCCGGTCGGTGGGTCAATGACAGTATTGGTGATCCACACCCAAGACTGGACCCAACCACTGCACGCCTATATGACCAAGGGTGAACTACTCCGGAATAAAATGAAGACCCAACGCATCATCTATCGCTCCAAAGCCTACACTAATCACCCCCACCAACCACCACACACATCAGAGGAGGCCGTAATGGTGATCCACACCGAAGAAGATGTTTGTCAGCGTTGTATATCCCTTTGTCACACGTATGATTTGCCACGTCAAAATGAGATTCAAATTTTGGTCAGTATTTTTTTTCACTGTCAAGAGCTACGTGTTGTGCGTTTTGTTATAATTTATAAAATGGTGGTTTATTGCATTTACGGACACGATTGTGATGGTTTTCTGCATTTACGGACATGACTGTGTTGGTTTTATGCATTTCACTCGATTCAGAATCAAAGAGGAACATCTCAGTGATTTTGATGCTATGTACTCCGTACTCTGAAAGGGAACTACGGTGCAAGAATGCTAAGAGCACTACAGCCAGACATAGCAAATATGACCCCTTAAACGCCCGCAGACGCAGCCGGTCAGTGGCCAGGTGTGTCCGTTTTGAGCCTCTATTTATCCGTCTGCGCAACCACACTCATTTTTTTCCTCGTATATCCGAACACTTGCACATGATTGATGGAGATGAAGAGAGAGAAATAAAAGACTGAATAAAGAAAGAAAAAAGATGGTCCGTGGTGGGGCCGCGTCCTACGTTGCGGAATGCCCGGGCGCATCCGCGAGCCCTCATATCCTCCCCATGTTTGAGATGGATATGAGCGTTCGCAGACAGCCCGGGCGTATAGGAATGATACGATGGGTGTGGTTGGGTCGTGTTTTTCTTCTCTTTCCTATCCGGTCACTGACCGGACACTTCCGCGGGCGTATAAGGGATGGTTTGATATGTCCGGCTACAGATGTTCTAACATTGTAGTACAGTTGCATACAAGAGCGTAATGATGATACCCAAGACTTGGTTAAGGAATCTATCTAGTAGCACTTATGGTGGAGTATATATCGATTTTACCATTCGTGGGTCAGCTAATTTTCTTAACATAAAGCAGATCATGAAAGAACTAGGGACACTGTCACGGCTCATCGGTGATAATCAACGTGCTCCGCCACATAACGACCTACTTACCCATGCGTGCACTCACCTAAGTATGCTACGGCAGGCAGTGAGGCAGACGACGTACATGCATGCAGCGATGGCAGCTAGTCAAATCTGAGCGCCCAACGACCAAACGCCAAGACCTATGGCGTTTCCTCCAAAGGCCAAGGAGCATGGCGTTTCGTCTTGCCACGTCAACGCCAACTAAGCTCATGTAGGCCAGGTCCAGACGCCATGGACCATGGCGTCTCCCGTGTAAGCCAAACATCAAGGATGTTGACGTGATAAAAAAAATCAGATTCGAACTTTTTTTACAAGCGAGGTCAATTCTGGAATTTGTTTGCACAAAAGGTTAAAGCAGAAAATTTGTCCAGCGGAGGCCGATCGGCGCGCACGCAGCAGGGGCGCAGAGCAAAACGAGACCCGCTGCAAAGCCATAGCCCACTCTTTTCTTTTCTACCTGCCGTAGCCGTACTGGCTTCCGCTGCCTACCTACGGTTTGCCTACCGGCAGAAGCAACGCGTGCTGCAGACTGCAGACAGTTACTACTACCTGTACAAGGGCCAGGTTGTATCGAGTACCGTAAAATGGAGGGCGAAGACAGAGGTCGAGGCGTCTAGCTCACGGGCAGGGCGGAGTACAACTGTAGCTCGCGGCAAATTTGACAAATTTAATCTATGGATAAAATCAAATTTGACCTATGGACAAAATCAAATTATAGAATGAACTGCCCGTGAAACTATTTCACGCGGCTGACTTTTTGTGTGACGCCTGACACGAAACCGCCACTCTATACTGTGCAACGCCTCACAGATAGACGCTACACGCCTGGCTAGGGTTGCACCCCAGACTGCCTGCCTAAAAATTGCTAAGTCATTGTGCAGAGCCTGAGAGCTAGGCGCTGCACTGTATAGTGTGGCGCCTAGCTCTCAGGCGCTGCACTAGTGGTTGCACTACAAAATGAAGCAACCACTAGTGCAACGCCTAGAAACTACTCGCGATCTACTGTACCAAAGAAATAGTATGAGCTACGGCCTTGAAAATGCACCCCCAAGTTTTCTCGCTGCCAACACATCCATCGGCCGGCACACTTGCTAGCCTTCAAAAAGAACAGACATAGTCCACGGCCGAGCCCGCCCTAATTCATGCCATCTCAGTTGAACATCTACTTTTGCCGGCTCTCAAACCAACTTCTTCTCTTTGGTGACATGTTGGTCAAGTCCACGCTCAGGATTATTAGCATCACCTCTTTTGCTTTAGTGTTGGCATTGGTGGCCGCGAGCTTCTTCGCTTGGGCGGCCTCCTCATTGTCGAGCTTTCGCATCTTGGCGGCCTCCTCCATGTCGAGCTTTCTCTTCTTCGAGCTTCTTCGTTTGGAGACCCAAATGTATCTTCATTTGCTCCTCCTTTCCTAGGCGCCTCCTCTCGTCCCTCACATCCTTTTGTGTCATCATGCCTTGCAAAGTTGATTGCAACGCGAAAGACGCCACATCACGCTTCTGGTCAATCTTCGAGTTGGTCTTGCCCCACGGCCTCTTCACCACATCTCCATCGGCATCCACGACCGTCTTCCTTCCTTTCTTCTTTAGAGCGGCATATTGACCTTTGAATTTGGGGCAATCTTTGATGAGCGACCAACAATGTGTGAGAGTGAATGGCTTGTTCTTATGCCAGACCTTGAATGTTTCCAAAAATTGGAATGCTTAACAATCAAAGAGATGGCCACAACTGTAATAGCTAAGAGCACAAGATACAACAAACATAAACATGTCGTAGCAATCAAAAAGGAAAGATCATACCAAGTCACCCACGCCCCTAGGCCACTCACGGGACGCGCTTCAACTCTCTCAAGTGCGGCACAATACTTGTTGCATTCTTGTTGAATGAACCCCCATCTCTTTTGAATTGAATTGATGCCACGGTTGCTCACAAACTTGTAGGGCGCAAACTTCCTCCGTTCATGAAAGGTTTTATGAACTCTTGTCCAAAAAATAAATCCTTTTTTCTCGGCATCGGTCTTGGGATCTTGCCCATCTCCATCTAGCTCTCGGTGGCGAAGTCGGTAGCGGGTTTTTTCTCCGCCGGACCCTCCTCTTGACCGATTCATGGTCGAGCCGCGTGAGCTCCGTAGGCGTGAGCTCCAACTGTGGCTTCTTCGGGCCTTTCGGGCCCTTCTTCTTCGTCGTGGGGCGCGTGGTGGTGGTCGGGTGGCTGGGTTTCTTCAGATCGTCGGCCATGGAGGAGGGATGGGGGCGGAGGGCGCGGGAGATTTTTTGGAAAGGGAGGGAAGTGGGCGCATTGTGTCCCCAGCGGGCGGGCCAGGGGAGGACAAAGGGCGTGCTTCTCGCCTGTCCGTGCACTGTCCGTTTCTACGCAAGCGCGGTCCAAATTTGGGCTGGGAATGCGTCGAAATCGGACAAAAACCGGCCGTTTGTCTATTTGCTCCCGCGCGTTGGGCCGCGTTTTCTGTCCGTTTACCCCCAAACGGACAGGGCCAGACCATTTGGGGTTGTGCATTGGAGTTGGCCTTAGGGCAACCAACCCTCAAACCATCCACAACCGTCTAGATTGCATGGTCTGGATATATTTTGCAATCTAACGTGGTCTTGTTTCGGTACGCCAACCGGTCTGAACATACTTTTTTCTGCACACCTTTGGGGGTGTCTGGAATGCTGTCACGCCCGTTTCTGACTGCACTGGCCCACTGAATCCTCTCTCCCGCGCCCGCGCGCATTCTGGTCAACGCCGCTTCATAGCACCATGCCACATTCATGCTAGCTCAGAGCTACGCGACCTCTCACAACACTCCAGGATTGAATCGGCGTGTCAGCCGAGAGGGCCACCCTCACCGCTTCCCGGTGCATGCGGCTGCCCCGCGTTCAAACGATAGCCCATTCATCCGCTCGCCTACATTAAACATATGTGCAGTTGTCGAGGAACGACGAGCCAGCGCCACCAGTTCGTCTGTCCACCGCCCATAATTAATAACTGTTGGGAAACATAGTAGAAAACAAAAAAATCGCACCTACTATCACTCAAGGTCAATATGAAGATGCATAACAGGTTCGGATCACGATCGTTACCATCACCGAGTTGTAGCGGAAGAAGAATGTGTCGGTGTAGATCGTACTTGGAGTCCCTCGAACTGTCGATGAACAATCCCTCGTACCGCCCATGAACAGTCCCTCGAATCGAAGACCGAAAGCACGACCTCTCTACTTGGCCGCAAGCGTGCCGCCTTCACGATCCGGTGGCGCTTTGATGACCCACAAGTATAGGGGATCAATTGTAGTCCTTTTGATAAGTAAGAGTGTCGAACCCAACGAGGAGCAGAAGGAAATAACAAGCGGTTTTCAGCAAGGTATTCTCTGCAAGCATTGAAATTATCGATAACAAATAGTTTGATAACAAGGTAATTCGTAAGGGTAACAAGTAACAAGTGTAACAAAGGTGTAGAAAGGTGGACCAATCCTTTTTGTAGAAAAGGATAAGCCTGGAAAAACTCTTATATAAGGCAAAGCGCCCCCGAGGACACATGGGAATTATCATCAAGTTAGTTTTCATCATGCTCATATGATTCTCGTTCGCTACTTTGATAATTTCATATGTGGGTGGACTGGTGCTTGGGTGTTGTCCTTACTTGGACAAGCCTCCCACTTATGATTAACCCCTCTCGCAAGCATCCGCAACTACGAAAGAAGAATTAAGATAAATCTAACCATAACATTAAACATGTGGATCCAAATCAGCCCCTTACGAAGCAACTCATAAACTAGGGTTTAAGCTTTTGTCACTCTGGCAACCCATCATCTACTTGCTACTTCCTAATGACTTCCCCTAGTCATGGTGAAGTGTCATGTAGTCAACGTTCACATAACACCAATAGAGGAAAGACAACATACATCTCATCAAAATATCAAACGAATACCAAATTCACACGATTACTTATAACAAGACTTCTCCCATGTCCTTAGGAACAAAAGTAACTACTCACAAAGCATGTTCATGTTCATGATCATAGGGTTATTGAATATCATTAAGGATATAAACATATAATATTCCACCAAATAAACCGACTAGCATCAACTACAAGGAGTAATCAACACTACTAGCAACCCACAGGTACCAATCTGAGGTTTTGAGACAAATATTGAATACAAGAGATGAACTAGGGTTTGAGATGAGATGATGTTGGTGAAGATTTTGATGAAGATTGGTCCTCCCACAATGAGAGGATCGTTGGTGATGACGATGGCTTCGATTCCCCCTCTCAGAGGGAAGTTTCCTCGACGGAATCGCTCCGCCGGAGACCTGGATTGCTTCTACCCAAGTTCCGCCTTGAGACAACGGCGCTTCGTCCCGAAAGCTTCCTACGATTTTCCTAGGTTAAAACCCTTCATATAGCAGAAGATGGACACCAGGGGCTGGCCAGGGGGCCCATAAGCTCGAGAGGCGCACCCTGGGGGGGGGGGGGGTAGGGCGCGCCCCAGGCTTGTGGCCACCTGGTGGGTGCCCTTCTTTTGTTTCTTTCCCCAATATTTTTTATATATTCCAAAACAATTCTCCGTAAAGTTTCAGTACATTTGGAGTTGTGCGGAATAGATATCTCAGATTTTCTCCTTTCCGGTCCAGAATTTCAACTGCAGGCATTCCCCCTCTTCATGTAAACCTTGTAAAATAAGAGAGGGAAAACATAAGAGTTGTATCTTATAGTGTAATAACAACCCATAGTGCAATAAATATCAACATGAAAACATGATGCAAAATGGACGTATCATGCTTCGTCATCCAGAACTAATCGTCGTCGGAGAATTAGAGGAATGATATTAGAACCACATAGGGCTTCTAATTATGAGGACAAGAGGATTAGCCAAGCTCTAATTAGTCAACTAGAACCAACTAGAAGAAGAACGAGAATAACTAGAGGAGGCTCCGAAACTTGTATCTTCAAAAGAGCAAAATACTCATGTATATATAGGTTGGAGGGAGTGGGAGGGTGATGACCCACAAGTATATGGGATCAATTGTAGCTCTTTTCGATAAGTAAGAGTGTCGAACCCAACGAGGAGCAGAAGGAAATGACAAGTGGTTTTCAGCAAGGTAATGTCTGCAAGTGCTGAAATTGTAAGTAACAGAGTAGTTTGATAGCAAGATATTTTGTAACGAGTGATGTCTGCTAGGACTACGTCGGTATTTCCCCAAAGAGGAAGGGATGATGCAGCACATCGACGATAGGTATTTCCCTCAGTGATGAGACCAAGGTTATCGAACCAGTAGGAGAACCAAGCAACACTACGTAAACAACACCTGCATACAGATAACATTGCAACCCGACGTATTAAAGGGGTTGTCAATCCTTTTCGGGTAACGGCGCCAGAAATTGGCAAACAGACATGAGAGAGTTGTAATAAGTTGATAGATCAAACGCTAAATAAATTAAATTGCAGCAAGGTATTTTTGTATTTTTGGCTTAATAGATCTGAAAAATAAAAGCAAAGGAAAATATATCGCAAAGGCAAATATATTAAGGAAGAGAACCGGGGGCCGTAGTTTTCACTAGTGGCTTCTCTTGAGAAAATAGCAAACGGTGGGTGAACAAATTACTGTTGGGCAATTGATAGAACTTCAAATAATCATGACGATATCTAGGCAATGATAATTATATAGGCATCATGTCCAAGATTAGTAGACCGACTCCTGCCTGCATCTACTACTATTACTCCACACATCGACCGCTATCCAGCATGCATCTACTGTATTAAGTTCATGGAGAAACGGAGTAATGCAATAAGAACAATGACATGATGTAGACAAGATCTATTTATGTAGAAATAGACCCCATCTTGTTATCCTTATAGCAACGATACATACGTGTCGGTCCCCCTTCTGTCACAGGGATCAAGCACCATTGTAGGGACCAGACCTCAAACAGTCTGATCTCTGCGCTTCAGTGTCATCCCTGGATCAGTAATGCTAACACGCACAGTACTTGAGTGGATTTATAACAGAGTAGCAATCACACACTTAGTACATCGAATGTCTCAAAAGAGAACTTATTACAATAAATATGGCTTAAGGCCATCTAATAACGATAACAGCGGAACGCTTGGAAGATAAGTGCGTCCATCAACTCCAACGGCATCACTGAGTATAGAACCACGACCTAAAGGCACCTTACTCGTCGTTTGAAAAGTCTGCAACATGAACGTTGCAGCCCGAAACGGGTCAGCACATGGAATATGCTGGCAAGGTAACACGTAGAGAGCAATGAAAGAATAGGGCTATACTACATGCATATTTGGCTGGTGGAAAGCTCTATGGTTACAGTTTTGCGTAAAGACAATTTTTCCCTACTGCAAAGGAATAAATTTTATTTAACTATCATGGTAGTTGTTAAACATTGAGAGTGTAGACACCCTCTCAATCCCAATTAAGCATCATATATATAAAACCCAACAATATTAATTAGATTAACATGATGAGATTCACATGATAATCCAAGTACTAGATACTCAAGTTGTCCATAATCGGGGACACGGCTAACCATGATTAGTTTATACACTCTGCAATGGTTTGCGCACTTTTCCCCACAAGACTCGATCTCCTCCATTGGGATTCTCGCACTACATGGTGTTTGAGAAACGGATGACCGAGACATAGTCTTTCAGAAGTGCTAGCACCTTACGAACAGGTAGACCGTTACACCTACTTTCCCTTACATCTGCTAGTCTACCACTGTAAGAGTTCGCACGACTTAATCAACTATGCTAGAGCCCATAGTAGCTTGTGGCTGCACACGGAAGTTTCTAGTATGAATGATCTCATGATCCCTTTGAGCCTATGTGGCGGTCCAGAAAAAAACAGGCAAACGCTGGAATACCCAGGTGCTTCAATCCACCCAGATGTGTGTTTAAGTTGCCACCTTAAATAAACCATTAATTTAACAATCTCACATCTGTCATGGATACACTCACCCAATCCACGTCTATTAGCATAGCATGGCAATATAAGCAACGTAGCAATAACTCCCAAGGGTTTGATAATAAAACAGGTAATAGGTACTACCTCATCTACTTCCCAACCCACAATTTAATTAGATCCTATTCATGCAATGTTTGAGGATTGATCTAATGCAATAAAACTGGGTAGTAGGAGGTATGATCAAAGTGTTACTTGCCTTGCTGATGATCCGCGAAACCTAGCGATTCGAAGTAGCAAGCGGCGCACTCCGGGTACTCTATCGCAAAAAAACAAGCATACAATAAGTACTCATATAATGCACGGGTAAAACTCAGATAAGAGATCTAACCAGAAAGTTCAACTTAAGAACTCCGGTTTGCAAAAAGAATCAAATCGAATGAAGCAATGAAAGTCAAACGGCGAAAGAAACAAGCTTCGTTTACTAATCTGGATCTAAGTCAAATTTTACAGAGGTAAAAACTTGTTTGAGTTGGTTAAACGGAAAGAGGGTTTCAAGACGAAACTCCAAGTGCTTGAATCGCCCGATTCCGATAAACGAGACAAAAGTTATACTAGAACGAAAATCAGATCAGAAATCGCGATCAGAAATAATCACGGAAAATCCGAGAAAAAGAAAAACGACGAACAGATTAACAAACGAACGTTCGTTCGTTATCTGGAACTAAACGATGAACGCGTTCGTTAAAACGAACGAACGAGCGAACGCTCGCTAAATAAACTAAACTGAAAAAAACCAATCTATCTAAAAAATGGATCTAAAAAAACTGATCGAAAAACCGGCAAAAACCGAACGGTTTTCTAGGAAAATCGGCGGCGGCGGAGGGTCAACCTCGGCGGCGGCGGCGGTGGGGCTCCGGCGTCGGCGGATGGCGGCGGCGGCGGCGCGGCGGGGTGGTGGCGCTCGGCAGCGGCGGCGGCGGCCTAGGGTTAGGGTTCCGGTGCGGGGCGGCGGCTTGGGCTAAACGGGCTCGGGGCGGCGCTATTTAAAGGCCCGTCCGGAGGAGTCCTGGCCGAACACGACCCAAAGTCGGTTTCATTTTTTAATAATTACACGCAGAAAAACAAATAAAAGAAATACTAAACAGACTCCAAATATCCCGAAATAAATTTTCTCCGGCTTCTAAAATCAAGCCGAACAAGATGAACATTTATTTGGGGCCTAAATGCAATTTTGAGAAAACACGTATTTTTCCTAAATTCAAATAAAATAGCAAATAAATCCAAAATAAAATCGTATTTGATTTTATTATTAAATCCTCAATATTTGTTTATTTTGGGAAAGTCATTTTATTCCGTCTCTCATATTTTTGTAATAGAAATAATTGAAGATAAAATAAATAAAATCAAATGATCCTATTTTCAAAAATTGAGAAAACTCAAATATGAAAATCATGAAATCCCCAACTCTCTCTGAGGGTCCTTGAGTTGCGTAGAATTTCTAGGATGAAGCCAGAAGCAAATAAAAATATGATATGCATTGATGATCTAATGTATAACATACCAAATTGAAAATTTGGGATGTTACAAACCTACCCCCCTTAAGATGAATCTCGCCCTCGAGATTCGGGTTGACTTGAAAATAGGTGAGGGTGGTCCTTCAGCAAATCTTCCTCTCGTTCCCAGGTGGCTTCATCCTCTGTGTGGTGGCTCCACTGAACTTTGCAAAACTTGATAACCTTGTTGCGGGTGACTCGGCTGGCATACTCAAGAATCTTGACTAGTTTCTCCTCATAGGTCAAATCACTGTCCAACTGAATCGCTTCCAGCGGCACTGTATCTCTCAGCGGTATATCAGCCATCTCTGCGTGACACTTCTTCAACTGGGAAACATGGAATACATCGTGAACTCCTGACAATCCTTCGGGCAATTCCGACTTGTAGGCTACTTCTCCCATACGCTCCAAAACCTGGTATGGTCCTACAAAACATGGCACTAACTTTCCCTTAACTCCAAAGCGCTTAACTCCTCGAAGTGGAGATACTCGAAGATAAACCCGGTCTCCGACTTCGTAAACTGTCGCCTTGCGTTTAGAATCTGCGTAGCTCTTCTGCCTAGACTGGGCTACCTTGAGCCTATTGCGAATCAATCTCACCTTCTGTTCAGACTCCTTAATTAAATCTGGTCCAAACAACTGGCGGTCTCCAACTTCATCCCACGACAATGGGGTCCTGCACCTCCTTCCATACAAGGCTTCGAAAGGGGCCATCTTCAAACTGGATTGATAACTTTTGTTGTAAGAAAACTCTGCATATGGCAAATTGTCGTCCCAACTAGATCCGTAATCTAGCGCGCAAGCTCTCAACATATCCTCGAAAATCTGATTGACTCTCTCGGTCTGTCCATCTGTCTACGGATGAAAAGATGTACTGAACTCTAGCCTGGTACCCAAAGTTTCGTGCAACCGATTCCAGAACTTTGAGGTAAACTGGGTTCCTCTATCTGATACAATATTCCTTGGAACTCCATGCAGACATACTATCCTGGTCATGTATATCTTTGCCAACTTAGCACTGGTGTAGGTAGTCTTCACTGGGATGAAATGAGCTACCTTTGTCAAACGATCGACTACAACCCAAATCGAGTCATAGCCTGAACAAGTTCTGGGCAATCCCATAATAAAATCCATGCCTAGCTTATCCCACTTCCATTCGGGTATTGGCAAAGCCTGTAACAATCCTGCTGGCTTCTGATGCTCTGCCTTTACTCTCTGACATACATCACAAATTGCTACATACTCCGCAATATCCTTCTTCATTCCGGTCCACCAGAAAGTATCCTTCAAATCCAAATACATCTTGGTATTTCCCGGGTGAATCGAATATGGTGAATCATGGGCCTCTTGCAGAATTAACTTCCTGATCTCCGGGTCATTGGGCACATAAACACGATCTTCAAACCATAGGGTATCGTGCTCATCCTCACAAATCCTTTAAATTTTCCTTTGCCCATCTTCTCCTTTATAGAGGCAACCTCCTTGTCAGTCTTTTGAGCTTCTCTGATCCTATCCATCAAAGTAGACTGAATCTCCAATGCTGCTACATAGCCTCTCGGAACTATCTCCAAGCATAGCTCATGAAGATCCTCGGCTAACTCCTTCGGTAATTCCCCCGACATTAGTGTCTTGACATGGCTCTTACGGCTCAATGCGTCAGCTACTACGTTAGCCTTTCCGGGATGATAATGCAATCTCATATCATAATCCTTGATGAGCTCCAACCATCTCCTTTGCCTGAGATTAAGCTCCTTCTGTGTGAAAATGTACTTCAAACTCTTGTGATCCGTGTACACTTCACAATGGTTTCCAATGAAAAAATGTCTACAAGTCTTTAATGCATGCACTACGGCTGCTAACTCCAAATCATGCGTGGCATAATTCAACTCATGAGGTTTAAGCTGTCGTGAGGCATATGAAACAACTCTTCCCTCCTGCATAAGCACTACTCCAAGTCCTCGACGTGAAGCGTCGCAATACACCTCATAATCCTTGTTCTGATCCGGCAAAATCAACACTGGTGATGTAACCAAATGTTTCTTCAACTCTTGGAAACTGGCCTCACATTCCTCAGTCCATATGGACTTGGTATCATTTTTTAACAACTCCGTCATAGGCTTCGCAATCTTCGAGAAATTTTCAATGAATTTCCGGTAGTATCCTGCAAGTCTCAGAAAACTCCGGATTTCTCCAACTATTGTTGGGGCTTCCCAATTTGTCACAGTGTCAACCTTGGTGGTATCTACTGCTATACCTTCTCCGGATATAATGTGTCCGAGGAATCCAACTTCCTTCAACCAAAACTCACATTTGCTAAACTTGGCATATAACTGATGTTCCCTGAGCTTCCCAAGTACCAAACGCAAATGCTCCTTATGCTCCTCTTCATTCTTCAAGTAAACCAGAATATCATCAAATGAACACTACGACGAACTTATCCAAAAACTCCATAAACACTTTGTTCATCATGTTCATAAAATAGACAGGTGCGTTAGTCAGACCAAATGGCATAACGGTAGACTCGTACAGCCCATACCTAGTGGTAAAAGCCGTCTTAGGTATATCCTGTTCTCGAATCTTCAATTGATGGTATCCTGATCGCAGATCGATCTTGGAAAATACCTTGGCTCCTTGCAATCGATCAAACAGATCATTGATCATCGGTAGTGGGTACTTGTTCTTGATTGTCACTTCATTCAATCCTCGATAATCAACAACCATCCTTAACGATCCATCCTTTTTCTCCACTAGAAGTATTGGCGATCCCCAAGGCTAAGAACTTGGGCGAATATAGCCTTTATCCAGTAACTCCTTAATCTGCTTCTTAATCTCCTCCAAATCCTTTGCGGGCATCCTGTATGGTCTCTTAGATATTGGCCCTGTGCCTGGCAAAAGCTCAATCAAAAACTCAATGTCTCTATCCGGTGGCATGCCTGGCAACTCCTCTGGAAATACATCAGGAAAATCCTTTACTACCAGTACTTCCTCCTGTACAACTCCTGTTAGGGAATTTACTTGAGTCCTCTTAGGCACATGTCGGGATACATACTTGATCCTTCTTCCTTCTGGGGTGGTAAGCAAAATCGGCTTACTAGCGCCATCGATGTTTCCTCCATACATCGACAGCCAATCCATACCCAGAATTACATCCAAACCTTGTGATTCCAAAATGATCAAATCCGAGGGAAACACATGCCTACCTAAACTCAATGGCACTTGAAAACACCCTCGGCTGGCCATATACTCCGCTCCTGGTGAGCTTACTAGCATAGGTGTTCTAAGAACCTTGGTGGGCAGGTCATACTTATCCACAAATCCCTGTGATATGTATGAATGCGATGCACCAGTATCAAAAAGAACGATTGCAGTAAAAGACTTAACCAAAAACTTACCGATTACTGCATCCGGCTGCTCTTCAACCTCCTCCACGTTAACGTGGTTCACCTGTCCCCTATTGAAAGGGTTCGGCTTCTTCCCAGAGCTTCCATTGCCATTTCCATTCTGGGATTCAGGACATTCATTGGCATAATGTCCGGTCTTCTGGCACTTAAAGCAAGTGACTTGGCTCAGGTCTCTCTTAGCTGGGGTTGATGGGTTGGTACAGTTCTGGCCGTTGCTTCCTCCATTCCTATTACCATTCTTGGGGCCATTATGATTATGCGAACTTCCTCCTCCATGAGTATGCTGAAAAGGTCCTCCCGGTTTAGGGGTAAAACGCGGCTTCTGCTGCGCTCCAGAATTGTACTTCCCTTGTCCATACTTCCTCTTGCGGTTCTCAATTTGCTGTTGCTTCCCTTCAATCATAAGAGTACGATCTACCAACTCCTGGTAGTTGTTGAAGCTTGCTACCATCAACTGCATGCTCAACTCATCATTCAGTCCTTCCAGAAACTTCTCCTGCTTAGCTACATCCGTAGCAACGTCATCTGGGGCATAACATGCTAACTTACTAAAGTCATCCACATACTGGCCAACCGTCCGTCCTCCTTGGCGCAAGTTGCGAAACTCACGCTTCTTCATGGCCATAGCTCCTGCTGAAACATGGGCAGTACGGAAAGCCTGCTGAAACTGGTCCCATGTGACAGTGTCGATAGGGTAAGTGGCTGTGAAATTCTCCCACCATGATGCTGCGGGTCCATCCAACTGATGTGCGGCAAACTTCACCTTTTCCGCATCCGTGCATCCTGCCGTGGTCAACTCCCTTGCTGTCTTGCGGAGCCAATCATCTGCTACTATAGGCTCGGTGCTACTGGAGAACACCGGCAGATTCAGTCTAAGAAAATAGGTTAAGTGATCAACAGGTGGTGGTGGTGGATTGTTTTTGTTGTTCCCCTGATTCTGATTCTGGACTAGCAACTGCATCAACGTATTCTGCTGCTGGATCAACTGAGTGAGCTCCGGTGGGAAGGTAAATCCGGGGTCACATCTCGGAGGCATCTGATGGGTTTAGAAAAGATGAGATTTAAGAATAGAGAGAGGTCTAGAGAGAAAACACTACCCATATGCACATGAGGCAATTGCAAACAATTCACTTCATTCAATCAAACAAGGGCATACAATCGGTCTAACTATCGCAAAAGTGCTCGGACTACTCGATTTACATGGTGGAATACTACTACTGATGGGGTGGTCTACTAGAAATATTCTTCGGTTGCAGACTCCATGATATCTGCTCCAGCTTCATCAACATAGTCATCATCGCTATCGTCTGGGTCTGAGTCGGTGTCGTCGATGATGATGTAGTCTTCCGGGTGAATCTCCTTGGGTTCTTCGTCTTCTTCTACTGGTGTAGGGTCTCCCATGAATATTCCGATCTTCTTGATCGGGTCTTCATTCTTCTCCACTAATACTTCGATTTCCTCCATGTAATCTTCATGTGTGGCCTTGAGTTCTTCCTCCAGTTCCATGATTCTTGTCCTTGCCTTCTTCAGATCTATCATGTCTGCGCACATCTGGTTCTCCTGACGTCGAATGTGCTGGTTTAACTCCTGGATGAAAGCTGCGATTGATCTATCCTTCTTGGTGCTAATCATCTCCCAGTGCTCATCTCGGCGCCCACAAATCTGGTAGATAGTATCCTTGAGATCATTGCGGTAAACTTCTCCAATACGTCCCATGGCGATGTGAGCTGCCATGCTCTTTCCTAGACTCCAGGTTGGTGCATCAAAGGAAAACTCTATGGGCTCAGTGACTGGCATGAACGTCCTTCCTGGAACTTGAACTTGAATCATCCAGCGCTCCTCTTCAGGTAAAGTGGCGTTGTAGGTTCCGGTGAAGCTTGGTACTCCAATGTTCAGGTATCTAATGACTTCCTTCAAGTGACGTCCAAAGGGTGTATCTTCATCTGGTTGCGTAAACTTGTTCCTTGCATCCGCCATCCTAAAAGAGTAGAAAAGATGAGGGGTCAGAAATGAGAAGAGTGAGTAGTGATCTAGGGCTTTAGCTTAGTGGTCGTGTCCTACAGTCAGCGTGTGCCCTGATACCATCTTGTAGCGACCAGACCTCAAATAGTCTGATCTCTGCGCTTCAGTGTCATCCCTAGATCAGTAATGCTGACACGCACATTACTTGAATGGATTTATAACAGAGTAGTAATCACACACTTAGTACATCGAATGTCTCAAAAGAGAACTTATTACAATAAATATGGCTTAAGGCTATCTAATAATGATAACAGCAGAAGGCTTGGAAGATAAGTGAGTCCATCAACTCCAACGGCATCACTGAGTATAGAACCACGACTTAAAGGCACCTTACTCGTCGTCTGAAAAGTCTGCAACATGAACGTTGCAGCCCGAAACGGGTCAGGACATGGAATATGCTGGCAAGGTAACACATAGAGAGTAATGAAAAAATAGGGCTATACTACATGCATATTTAGCTGGTGGAAAGCTCTATGGTTACAGTTTTGCGTAAAGCCAATTTTTCCCTACTGCAATAGAATAAATTTTATTTAACTATCATGGTAGTTGTTAAACATTGAGAGTGTAGACACCTCTCAATCCCAATTAAGCATCATATATATAAAACCCAACAATATTAATTAGAGCAACATGATGAGATTCACATGATAATCCAAGTACTAAATACTCAAGTTGTCCATAACCGGGGACACAGCTAACCATGATTAGTTTATAAACTCTGCAGAGGTTTGCGCACTTTTCCCCACAAGACTCGATCTCCTCCGTTGGGATTCTCGCACTACATGGTGTTTGAGAAAAGGATGACCGAGACATAGTCTTTCAGAAGTGCCAGCACCTTACGAACGGGTAGACCGTTACACCTACTTTCCCCTACATCTGCTAGTCTACCATTGTAAGAGTTCGCACGACTTAGTCAACTATGCTAGAGCCCATAGTAGCTTGTGGCTGCACACGGAAGTTTCTAGTATGAATGATCTCATGATCCCTTTGAGCCTATGTGGCGGTCCAGAAAAAAACAGGCAAACGCTGGAATACCCAGGTGCCTCAATCCACCCAGATGTGTGTTTAAGTTGCCACCTTAAATAAACCATTAATTTAACAATCTCACATCTGTCATGGATACACTCACCCAATCCATGTCTATTAGCATAGCATGGCAATATAAGCAACGTAGCAGTAACTCCCAAGGGTTTGATAATAAAATAGGTAATAGGTACTACCTCATCTACTTCCCAACCCACAATTTAATTAGATCCTATTCATGCAATGTTTGAGGATTGATCTAATGCAATAAAACTGGGTAGTAGGAGGTATGATCAAAGTGTTACTTGCCTTGCTGATGATCCGCGAAACCTAGCGATTCGAAGTAGCAAGCGGCGCACTCCGGGTACTCTATCACAAACAAACAAGCATACAATAAGTACTCATATAATGCACGGGTAAAACTCAGATAAGAGATCTAACCAGAAAGTTCAACTTAAGAACTCCGGTTTGCAAAAAGAATCAAATCGAACGAAGCAACGAAAGTCAAACGGTGAAAGAAACAAGATTCATTTACTAATCTGGATCTAAGTCAAATTTTACAGAGGTAAAAACTTGTTTGAGTTGGTTAAACGGAAAGAGGGTTTCAAGACGAAACTCCAAGTGCTTGAATCGCCCGATTCCGATAAACGAGACAAAATTTATACTAGAACGAAAATCAGATCAGAAATCGCGATCAGAAATAATCGCGGAAAATCCGAGAAAAAGAAAAACGACGAACAGATTAACAAACGAACGTTCGTACGTTATCTGGAACTAAACGATGAACGCGTTCATTAAAACGAATGAACGAGCGAACGCTCGCTAAATAAACTAAACTGAAAAAACCGATCTATCTAGAAAATGGATCTAAGAAAACTGATCGAAAAACCGGCGAAAACCGAACGGTTTTCTAGGAAAACCGGCGGCGGCGGCGGCGCGGGAAGGCTGCGGCGCGGGGCGACAAGGCGGCGGCGGGGCGGTGGTGCGCGGTAGCGGCGGCGGCGGCCTAGGGTTAGGGTTCCGGTGCGGGGCGGCGGCTTGGGCTAAACAGGCTCGGGGCGGCGCTATTTAAAGGCCCGGCCGGAGGAGTCTTGGCAGAACACGGCCCAAAGTCGGTTTCGTTTTTTTAAATAATTACGCGCAGAAAAACAAATAAAAGAAATACTAAACGGACTCCAAAAATCCCGAAATAAATTTTCTCCAACTTCTAAAATCAAGCCGAACAGGGTGAACATTTATTTGGGGCCTAAATGCAGTTTTGAAAAAGCACGCATTTTTCATAAATTCAAATAAAATAGCAAATAAATCCAAAATAAAATCTTATTTGATTTTATTATTAAATCCTCAATATTTCTTTATTTTGGGAAAGTCATTTTATTCCCTCTCTCATATTTTTGTAATAGAAATAATTGAAGATAAAATAAATAAAATCAAATGATCCTATTTTCAAAATTTGAGAAAACTCAAATATGAAAATCATGAAATCCCCAACTCTCTCCGAGGGTCCTTGAGTTGCGTAGAATTTCTAGGATCAAGCCAGAAGCAAATAAAAATATGATATGCATTGATGATCTAATGTATAACATTCCAAATTGAAAATTTGGGATGTTACAACCATAAGATCGAACCCATCACAAATCACCTCTTCCCATTGCAAGATAAATAGATCAAGTTGGCCAAACAAAACCCAAATATTGGAGAAGAAATGCGAAGCTATAAGCAATCATGCATATAAGAGATCAAAGAAGACTCAAATAACTTTCATGGATAAAAAGAGATAGATCTGATCATAAACTCAAAGTTCATCGTATCCCAACAAACACACCGCAAAAGAATTACATCATATGGATCTCCAAGAGACCATTGTATTGAGTAAGGATGGCAATTTTACCCATGGACATGGATATCCGACCCGAATGGATAGGGTTTGGATATGCTTTTGCGTCCATGGGTGGCGCCCAAACCCGACCCGATTGTTTGCGGGTAGGGCATGGATATAATCTTGTACCCATGGTAATACCCAAACCCGACCTGATAGTATGACTTAATGAGCAAAAATCTACTATCCCTACCCCACAATCACATGTCCCACTATAATTTTACACATTGTTATCTAAAAGATGCAAAAGAAATTACACAATCCCCGTCGTAAGTTTTATTAGTTGACATTCAATCCCCTCTGTAGAATACTCCAACGCCCATTCCCTTATTTTTATCTCATTATTAAATGACTCGTCATTCCGATCTATTAGAAAAATACTAAATGAAGTTAGAATGTCAGTGAATGTTGATTTACCATAAGTGAAGCCTAGCCTACCACAAGGTGAAGAATGGAAGAGGTTATGTTAAAATTGTGTTATGTCTTATTTATATGTCTCGAGAGGACCCAATGGATTTCCAGTGGGTATGGATATCCATCGGGTTTGGACATGGACACATTTTTTCACCTGTGGATTTTTTCATGGGCGGGCAAAAACTGTCTTCTTGGATATGGATATGGATTTGATATTGTTCAACCCGATCCAAACCCGACCCATTGCCATCCTTAGTATTGAGAATCAAACGAGAGAGAGGAAGCCATCTAGCTACTAACTACGGACCCGAAGGTCTACAAAGACCTACTCACGCATCATCGGAGAGGCACCAATGGACATGATGAACCCCTCCGTGATGGTGTCTAGATTGGATCTGGTGTTTCTGGAACTTGGCAGCTGGAATTGATTTTCGTCGACTCCCCTAGTGTTTCTGGAATATTGGGGTATTTATAGAGTAAAGAGGCGGTCCGGGGGGCACCCGAGGTGGGCACAACCCACCAGGGCGCGCCTGGAGGCCCAGGCGTGCCCTGGTGGGTTGTGCTCCCCTCGGAGCACCCCCCAGGTGCTTCTTCGGCCCACTGGATGTCTCCTGGTCGAAAAAAAATCCACAAAAAGTTTCGCTGTGTTTGGACTCCGCTTGGTATTGATTTCCTACGATGTAAAAAACATACAAAAAAACAGCAACTGGCACTTGGCACTATGTCAATAGGTTAGTACCAAAAAATGATATAGAATGACTATAAGATGATTATAAAACATCCAAGAATGATAATATAACAGCATGGGACAATCAAAATTTTTAGATACATTGGAGACATATCAACGAGCAAGTAATGATCATAGTAACAAAAGTGTAGCAAGGTAGCCCAATCCTTTTGAGGCAAAGGACATGCCAAAACGGTCTCTTATAATAAGCAAAGTGTTCTTGAGGGTACACGGGAATTTCATCTAGTCACTTTCATCATGTTGATTCGATCCGTGATCGCTACTTTGATAATTTGATATGTGGGTGGACTGGTGCTTAGGTGCTGTTCTTACTTGAACAAACCTCCTACTTATGATTAACCCCTTCGCAAGCATCCCCAACTACGAGAAAGGTATTAAGAATAAATTCTAACCATAGCATTAAACTTTTGGATCCAATGGTCCCTTACGGAATAGCGCATAAACTAGGGTTTAAGCTTCTGTCACTCTCCGACCCATCATCTAATAACTACTCCACAATGCATTCCCTTAGGCCCAAATATGGTGAAGTGTCATGTAGTCGACGTTCACATGACACCACTAAGGGAATCACAACATACATACTATCAAAATATCGAACACATATCAAGTTCACATGATTACTTGCAACATGATTTCTCCCGTGACCTCAAGAACAAAAGTAACTACTCACAAGTGATAAACATGCTCAAGATCAGAGGGGTACTAAATAGCATATTGGATCTGAACATATAATCTTCCACCAAATAAACCATATAGTAATCAACTACAAGATGTAATCAACACTACTAGTCACCCACAAGCACCAATCTATAGTTCTGGTACAAAGATTGAACACAAGAGATGAACTAGGGTTTGAGAGGAGATGGTGCCATTGAAGATATTGATGGAGATTGCCCTCCCCAAGATGGGAGAGTTGTTGGTGATGATGATGACGATGATTTCCCCCTCCAAGAGGGAAGTTCCCCCGGTGGAATCGCTCCGCCAAACGGTAAAAGTTCTCCTGCCCAAGTTCTGCCTCGAGACGGTCCGTCTCGAAAGTCCTCTCCTAATTTTTTCTAGGTCAAAATGACTTATATACCAGAAGATGGGCACCGGAGGTGGGCCGAGGGGAGCACAACCCACCAGGGCGTGCCCAGGTGGGTTGTGCCCACCTGGTGGCCCCCCTCTGGTACTTATTTGCTCCAATATTCCTCATATTCCATAAAAACATCCTCGTAAAGTTTCAGCTCATTTGGAGTTGTGCAGAATAGGTAGCCTGACGTAGCTTTTTCAGGTCAAGATTTCCAGTTGCCAGAATTCCCCTCTTTGTGTCTCGAACCCAACGAGGAACAGAAGGAAATGACAAGTGGTTTTCAGCAAGGTAATGTCTGCAAGTGCTGAAATTGCAAGTAACAGAGTAGTTTGATAGCAAGATATTTTGTAACGAGCAAGTAATGATAATAGTAACAAATTTGCAGCAAGGTAGCCCAATCCTTTTGAGGCAAAAGACAGGATAAAACGGTCTCTTATAATAAGCAAAGCGTTTTTGAGGGTACACGGTAATTTCATCTAGTCACTTTCATCATGTTGATTAGATTCGTGTTCGCTACTTTGATAATTTGATATGTGGGTGGACCAGTGCTTAGGTGCTGTTCTTACTTGAACAAACCCCCTACTTATGATTAACCCCCTCACAAGCATCCGCAACTACGAGAAAATTTTTAAGAATAAATTTTAACCATAGCATTAAACTTTTGGATCCAATCGGTCCCTTATGGAACATCGCATAAACTAGGGTTTAAGCTTCTGTCACTCTCACAACCCATCATCTAATAACTACTCCACAATGCATTCCCTTAGGCCTAAATATGGTGAAGTGTCATGTAGTTGACGTTCACATGACACCACTAAGGAAATCACAACAAACATACTATCAAAATATCGAACACATATCAAGTTCACATGATTACTTGCAACATGATTTCTCCCGTGACCTCAAGAACAAAAGTAACTACTCACAAGTGATAAACATGATCAAGATTAGAGGGGTATTAAATAGCATAATGGATCTGAACATATAATCTATTAATCTTCCACCAAATAAACCATATAGTAATCAACTACAAGATGTAATCAACACTACTAGTCATCCACAAGCACCAATCTATAGTTTCGGTACAAAGATTGAACAGACGAGATGAACTAGGGTTTTAGAGGAGATGGTGTTGATGGAGATTGCCCTCCCCAAGATGGGAGAGTTGTTGGTGATGATGATGATGATGATTTCCCCCTCCGGGAGGGAGGTTCCCCTGGCGGAATCGCTCTGCCGGAGGGCAAAAGTGCTGTTGCCCAAGTTCCGCCTCGAGACGGCGGTGCTCTGTCCCAAAAGTCCTGTCCTGATTTTTTCTAGGTCAAAATGACTTATATATATCAGATGATGGGCACCGGAGGTGGGCCAAGGGGAGCACAACCCATCAGGGCGCGCCTGGGCTTCTTGGCGTGCCCAGGTGGGTTGTGCCCACCTGGTGGGCCTCCTCTGGTACTTATTGGATCCAATATTCCTCATATATTTCATAAAAAATCCCCATAAAGTTTCAGCTCATTTGGAGTTGTGCAGAACAGGTAGCCTGGCGTAGCTTTTTCAGGTCCAAATTTCCAGCTGCTGGAATTCTCTCTCTTTGCATATCGTTCATATTATGAGAGAAAAGGCATTAGAATTACTCCAAAAAGCATTATTATGCATAAAAACATCATAAATAACAGTAGGAAAACATGATGGAAAATGGACGTATCAGAGGGCTGCCACCAAGGGGAAGGAAACCCCCTTGGTGCGCCAGCCTAGGGGAGGAGGAGTCTGACTCCTCCCCTTCCCCAATTCGGCCTCTTTCCTTAGGGAAGGAGGCACTTTCTCACTTGGGCCTTTTTGGACCAAGTTGCCTTCCACCACTTGGCCTTTTTAGTCCCATTGATATTTTAACATCTCTGAAAACTTTTTCCACCTATATATAATTTATCAGCAATACCCGGTATTACCCGATACTCACCAAAACCCTTCCGATGACCCCGAAACTCTTCCGGATCCTCTCAGAATTGTGCCAAATATTCATGAAATAATTTCACAAATATATTCTCATGACTCCCGTCCTACTAAAACTCAGCAGATCATGATTTCCTTAAGATTGTGACCCTATAGGTTCGGTAACTCACATACATGGACAAAACCGTTCGTTCAATGACCGACAGCGGGACCGTGGACGTCCAAATTGGTCCCTGTGAGTACATGAATGATATTCAAGTGAACCTTTGGTAATCATGTGATGTTCCCTTTGCTTCGCGATACTTCACAAAACCTAGGATGCATCCGTATCCTCCTGAGTCATCACGATGCTCACTATACCAAAATCTTTGTTACTGGTTTTGTTCTTCTTTCTCGTTACTGTGTTCTGGCATCTCCATGATGAAGTCACATGTGTATGGCCAGAAGATGATTGTTGCCGTCACACCGAGAGGGCCCTAAGAATATCTCTCCATCGTCGGAGGAGCTAATCCCACTTCTTGAGTTATCCGGCCCACTTGTCAAACATTCTCATGAACCCGTAAGTTGTTGTTATGATCACCGTCTTATAGGTGACATTTGAGCAACCCCAAAGCCCACCGTACAGTAAGAAGTGCCCACGATACTCTCATGGTCTAAGGAGAAATATCACATGTTAACACTCCGTGTTATTACAATTTAATGCAGACGGTATTAACTCAATTCACAACAAACAAGATTGGGTCAATTTAATATGATTGTTCTTCCAACGTCATAATCTCAATGTCGTTTTAGGATCATTGTTACACTTAATGATATCCTAAGATTCGAAAAAATGATCATCAACAACACTTCAACTAGTCTTAGAGGTGAGACTAGGAACCTTTTATTTACTGTTTATCATTCCACACGTGCATATGAGTTTTTCATTGAATCACATATTCCAGGATCATAGCAGTTATATCATAGAATATAAACTCTTAATTATGAATATGGAAATATAATAATACAAATATTATTACCTCTAGGGTATATTTCCATCCAAGAATATATGACTTGTCAAATCCCATAACATTATGCTAAGGGCATCTCCAATCTCTGACCCCCAAAGCGGACACCGGATTTGTCTGCAGACAGGATGACCGGACAAATAATGATTTAATAAGGGCATATTTGTATTATCTCCATTATTGGCCCTTAATAATAAAAATATAATAATGCAGTGTCCGCTTTGGGGCATATTTGTATTATCTCCAAAATATGTGAAAAATGGTAAAGCTTAATAATGATATAGGACTTGTCCAACCAAGAATGGATGCATATTATCAGGATGTTCTTGCTCCATTGTTGTCGTCGTATCAAAAAGTGCCGCCATTATTTGAACAACTTTTTGCAACAACACAATGGTCGATAAAAAATATATGCCACGCAGCCTGAAAAGCAAAGCATATGTATTATATTGGCATTACATTCATTTGATGACGTTAAAATATAGTTCAGTGAAATTTAACTCATTAGAGCATACAAAAAACAGATAGTTCGCATCACATTAGCTCGCTAGTGGTTGGCTCTGGCAAAATCCTTTCCCCGCAAAATGTATGATGTGCCTGACTATTAAATTTTGTTTGACATCCCTATGTTCCATTCTTGTAAGCTACATTGTTATTATTCCTAATGCCTAACCTGACTACTAATGCTGCATAAGATCTACTACTCTAGCAGTATATTGTTGTACAAGAAATAAGCAAAGGTGCAATCAATTGTTCATAAACAAGGCATGTGTAATTCATTAATATAAAAACAATCAAAAAATGACTGCCTAGAGGACACAAATAAGTGGGAAATGTGCACATACTGTTGGGGAACATAGTAATTTCAAAAATTCTCCTACGCACACACAGGATCATGGTGATGCATAACAACGAGAGGGGAGAGTGTTGTCCACGTACCCTCGTAGACTGTTAAGCGGAAGCGTTATGACAACGCGGTTGATGTAGTCGTACGTCTTCACGATCGACCGATCCTCAGTACCAAACGTACGGCACCTCCACGTTCAGCACACGTTCAACTCGGTGACGTCCCACGAACTCACGATCCAGTCGAGCTCGGGGAAGAGTTTCGTCAGCACGACGACGTGGTGAAGATGTTGATGAAGTTACCGCAGCAGGGCTTCGCCTAAACACCGCTACAGTATGACCGAGGTGGATTATGGTGGAGAGGGGCACCGCACACGGCTGGGAGAGATCTTTGTGATCAACTTGTGTGTCTAGAGGTGCCCCCGCCCCTGTATATAAAGGAGCAAGGGGGAGGCCGGCCGGCCCTTGTTGGTGTGCCTAGGAGGAGGAATCCTCCTCCTAGTAGGAGTAGGATTCCTCCCTTTCCTACTCCTACTAGGAGGGGGAAAGGCAGGGAGAGAAAGAGAAGGAAAGGGGGGCGCCACCCCCCTTCTCCTAGTCCAATTCGGACAGGGGGAAGGGGGCGCGCTGCCTGCCATAGGCTGGCCCCTCTCTCTTTCCCTTATGGCCCAACATGGCCCATTAGCCCCCGGGGGGTTCCGGTAACCCCTCCGGTACTCTGGTAAAATCCTGATTTCACCCGGATCTATTCCGATGTCCAAATGTAGGCTTTCAATATATCAATCTTTATGTATCTACCATTTCAAGACTCCTCGTCATGTCCATGATCAAATCCGGGACTCCGAACTACCTTCGGTACATCAAAACATATAAACTCATAAAACCGATCGTCACAGAACTTTAAGCGTGCGGACCCTACGGGTTCGAGAACTATGTATACATGGCGGAGACACGTCTCCGGTCAATAACCAATGGTGGAACCTGGATGCTCATTTTGGTTCCTACATATTCTACGAAGATCTTTATCGGTCAAACCGCACAACACTATACGTTGTTCTCTTTGTCATCGGTATGTTACTTGCCCAAGATTCGATCGTCGGTATCCCAATACCTAGTTCAATCTCGTTACCGGCAAGTCTCTTTACTCGTTTCGTAATACATCATCCCATAACTAACTCATTAGTTATCATGCTTGCAAGGCTTTTAGTGATGTGTATTACCGAGAGGGCCCAGAGATACCTCTCCGACAATCGGAGTGACAAATCCTAATCTTGATCTATGCCAACTCAACAAGTACCATCAGAGACACCTGTAGAGCACCTTTATAATCACCCAGCCACGTTATGACATTTGGTAGCACACAAAGTGTTCCTCTGGTATTCGGGAGTTGCATAATCTCATAGTCATAAGAACATGTATAAGTCATGAAGAAAGCAATAGAAGTAAACAAACGATCAAGTGCTAAGCTAACAGAATGGGTCAAGTCAATCACATCATTCTCCTAATGATGTGATCCCATTGATCAAATAACAACTCATGTCTATGGTTAGGAAACTTAACCGTCTTTGATCAATGAGCTAGTCAAGTAGAGGCATACTAGTGACACTATGTTTGTCTATGTATTCACACATGTATTATGTTTCCGGTTAATAGAATTCTAGCATGAATAATAAACATTTATCATGAAATAAGGAAATAAATAATAACTTTATTACTGCCTCTAGGGCATATTTCCTTCAGTCTCCCACTTGCACTAGAGTCAATAGTCTAGATTACACAGTAATGATTTTAACACCCATGGAGCCTTGGTGCTGATCATGTTTTGCTCGTGGAAGAGGCTTAGTCAACGGGTCTGCAACATTCAAATCCGTATGTATCTTGCATATCTCTATGTCTTCCACCTGGACTTGATCCCGGATGGAGTTGAAGCGTTTCTTGATGTGCTTGGTTCTCTTGTGAAATCTGGATTCCTTTGACAAGGCAATTGCACTTGTATTGTCACAAAAGATGTTCATTGGACTTGATGCACTAGGTATGACACCTAGATCGGATATGAACTCCTTCATCCAGACTCCTTCATTCACTGCTTCCGAATAAGCAATGTACTCCACTTCACATGTAGATCCCGCCACGACGCTCTGTTTAGAACTGCTGACAGCTCCACCGTTTAATATAAACATGTATCTGGTTTGCGATTTAGAATCGTCTGGACCAGTGTCAAAGCTTGCATCCACGTAACCATTTACGATGAGCTCTTTGTCACCTCCATAAACGAGAAACATATCCTTGGTCCTTTTCAGGTACTTCAGGATGTTCTTGACCACTGTCCAGTGATCCACTCCTGGATTACTTTGGTACCTCCCTGCTAGGCTAATAGCAAGGCACACATCAGGTCTGGTACACAATATTGCATACATGATAGAGCCTATGGCTGAAGCATAGGGAACACTTTTCATTTTCTCTCTATCTTCTGCAGTGGTCGGGCATTGATTCTTACTCAACTTCACACCTTGTAATCCAGGTAAGAACCCTTTCTTAGCTTGATCCATTTTTAACTTCTTCAAAACTTTATCAAGGTATATGCTTTGTGAAAGTCAAATTAAGTGTCTTGATCTACCTCTATAGATCTTGATGCCCAATATATAAGCAGCTTCACCGAGGTCTTTCATTGAAAAACTCTTATTCAAGTATCCTTTTATGCTATCCAGAAATTCTATATCATTTCCAATCAACAATATGTCATCCACATATAATATTAGAAATGCTACAGAGCTCCCACTCACTTTCTTGTAAATACAGGCTTCTCCAAAAGTCTGTATAAAACCATATGCTTTGATCACACTATCAAAACGTTTATTCCAACTCCGAGAGGCTTGCACCAGCCCATAAATGGATCGCTGGAGCCTGCACACTTTGTTAGCCCCATTTGGATCGATAAAACCTTCGGGTTGCATCATATACAACTCTTCTTCGAGAAATCCATTCAGGAATGCAGACTTTACACCCATTTGCCAAATTTCATAATCATAAAATGCGGCAATAGTTAACATGATTCGGACGGACTTAAGCATCGCTACGGGTGAGAAGGTCTCATCGTAGTCAACTCCTTGAACTTATCGAAAACCTTTTGCAACAAGTCAAGCTTTGTAGACAGTAACATTACCGTCATTGTCTGTCTTCTTCTTGAAGATCCATTTGTTCTCAATGGCTTGTCGATCATCGGGCAAGTCATCCAAAGTCCACACTTTGTTCTCATACATGGATCCCATCTCATATTTCATGGCCTCAAGCCATTTTGCAGAATCTGGGCTCATCATCGCTTCCTCATAGTTCGTAGGTTCGTCATGGTCAAGTAAAATGACCTCCAGAACTGGATTACCATACCACTCTGGTGCGGATCTTGCTCTGGTTAACCTACGAGGTTCGGTAGTAACTTGATCTGAAGTCATGATCATCATCATTAGCTTCCTCACTAATTGGTGTAGATGTCACAGAAACTGGTTTCTGCGATGACCTATTTTCCAATAAAGGAGCAAGTATAGTTACCTCATCAAGTTCTACTTTCCTCCCACTCACTTCTTTTGAGAGAAACTCCTTCTCTTGAAAGGATCCATTCTTAGCAATGGATATTTTGCCTTCGGATCTGTGATAGAAGGTGTATCCAATAGTTTCCTTTGGGTATCATATGAAGACACATTTCTCCGATTTGGGTTCGAGCTTATCAGGTTGAAGCTTTTTCACATAAGCATCACAGCCCCAAACTTTAATAAACGACAACTTTGGTTTCTTGCCAAACCATAGTTCATAAGGCGTCGTCTCAACGGATTTTTATGGTGCCCTATTTAACGTGAATGCAGACGTTCTAAAGCATAACCCCAAAATAATAGCGGTAAATCAGTAAGAGACATCATAGATCACACCATATCTAGTAAAGTACGATTACGACGTTCGGTCACACCATTACGCTGTGGTGTTCCGGGTGGCGTGAGTTGCGAAACTATTCCGCATTGTTTCAAATGTATGCCAAACTCGTAACTCAAATATTCTCCTCCGCGATCAGATCGTAGAAACTTTATTTTCTTATTACGATGATTTTCCACTTCACTCTGAAATTCTTTGAACTTTTCAAACATTTCAGATTTATGTTTCATTAAGTAGATATACCCATATCTGCTTAAATCATCTGTGAAGGTGAGAAAATAACGATACCCACCGCGAGCCTCAATATTCATCGGACCACGTACATCAGCATGTATGATTTCCAACAAATCTATTGCTCGCTCCATAGTTCCGGAGAACGGCGTTTTAGTCATCTTGCCCATAAGGCATGGTTCGCAAGTACCAAGTGATTCATAATCAAGTGATTCTAAAAGTCCATCAGTATGGAGTTTCTTCATGCGCTTTATACCAATATGACCCAAACGGCAGTGCCACAAATAAGTTGCACTATCATTATCAACTCTGCATCTTTTGGCTTCAACATTATGAATATGTGTATCACTACTATTGAGATTCAGCAAGAATAGACCACTCTTTAAGGGTGCATGACCATAAAAGATATTACTCATATAAATAGAACAACCATTATTCTCAGATTTAAATGAATAACCGTCTTGCATCAAACAAGATCCAGATATAATGTTCATGCTTAAGGCTGGCACCAAATAACAATTATTTAGGTCTAAAACTAATCCCGAAGGTAGATGTAGAGGTAGCGTGCCGACGGCGATCACATCGACTTTGGAACCATTTCCCACGCGCATCATCACCTCGTCCTTAGCCAGTCTTCGCTTAATCCGTAGTCCCTGTTTCGACTTGCAAATATTAGCAACAGAACCAGTATCAAATACCCAGGTGCTACTGCGAGCTCTGGTAAGGTACACATCAATAACATGTATATCACATATACCTTTGTTCACCTTGTCATCCTTCTTCTCCGCCAAATACTTGGGGCAGTTCCGCTTCCAGTGACCAGTCCCTTTGTAGTAGAAGCACTCAGTCTCAGGCTTAGCTCCAGACTTGAGCTTCTTCACTTGAGCAGCAACTTGCTTGCTGTTCTTCTTGAAGTTCCCCTTCTTCCCTTTACCCTTTTTCTTGAAACTGGTGGTCTTGTTGACCATCAACACTTGATTCTCCTTCTTGATTTCTACCTCCGCAGCCTTTAGCATTGCAAAGAGCTCGGGAATTGTCTTATCCATCCCTTGCATATTATAGTTCATCACGAAGCTTTTGTAGCTTGGTGGCAGTGATTGAAGAACTCTGTCAATGACACTATCAACAGGAAGATTAACTCCGAGTTGAGTCAAATGATTATGATACCCAGACATTTTGAGTATATGCTCACTGACATAACTATTCTTCTCCATCTTGCAGCTATAGAACTTATTGGAGACTTCATATCTCTCAATCCAGGCATTTGCTTGAAATATTAACTTCAACTCCTGGAACATCTCATATGCTCCATGACGTTCAAAACATCGTTGAAGTCTCGGTTCTAAGCCGTAAATCATGGCACACTGAACTATCGGGTAGTCATCAGCTTTGCTCTGCCAGACATTCATAATATCTGGTGTTGCTCCTGCAGCAGGTTTGGCACTTAGCGGTGCTTCCAGGACGTAATTCTTCCGTGCAACAATGAGGATAATCCTCAAGTTATGGACCCAGTCCGTGTAATTGCTACCATCATCTTTCAACTTTTCTTTCTCAAGGAACACATTAAAATTCAACGGAACAACAGTACGGACCATTTATCTACAACAACATAGATAAGCAAAATACTATCAGGTACTAAGTTTATGATAAATTTAAGTTCAACTAGCAAAAGAGCCCGTGCGTTGCAACGGGAGAGAAAACATAACACACGCTCCTAACTCAACTACCATCACTCAAGACCACAATAGGTCCATATCCTTTATTTTTGCGAGGCATCATATTTGTGTTGCCGCTTATCCTCCTTCTCACCCTCGCCGGCGATGGCCTCGGTGTTCACACAAAACAACAAAAAACGTGTGTTGAATATGGTTAATCCTAAGGCGTCTCTCTCCTCCCTCTCTCGCTCGCTTTCTCTCACTCTTGCGATGAGAAATCTGTTGTTTTCCCCTGCGACATTTTTCAGAGGTATGCATGTGTAGTTATCTATGTTTTCCTTTTCATATATGGTTATAGTGGGTGTTTATTTGCAATCCGGATCGCCGCTGGTATGAAAAAAATGAATCTTCCGCTATAAATTATAAGTTCGCTTCCATAAAAATATTTTAAAAATATTTAACAGGTAAAAATAACATCATATTTAGATTCCACACATTTTTCTAATAAAATTTCATATATAATATGTTAAAATCGAAGTTACGGTTTAAAAGATACAAATAATTTAGAAAATCATTTGGTTTGACTCAAATATATTCCAAAATAATATTTAGAAATACTTAAAAGGGAAAAATAATCTCATATTCATATTCTGCATATTTTTCTAATCAAATTTCATATATAACATGTTTAAATCGGAGTTACGGTTTAAAAGATATGGATGATTTTAAAAAGCATTTGTTTGACTTAAATATGATCCACGGATGAATTACCTAAAACATCAGGTTTTTTTTTGAAAAATGTAAAATAACGGTTCAGGTGTGACTTAAATCCGGATGGCGGGTTGATTTCAAGAAAAGACAGGGATGTTTGTGTAAAATACGAAAATAACGATTCGTTTTAACTTAAAACAGGGCCGCGGGTTGAATTCTCTGAAATAGAGGGACTTCTGAAAAATGCTATGACGGACGAAAGAAACCCAATTTGCTTTATTATTACGTAAATATTAATCATATTACTTAAGAACTCCCACTTAGATAGACATCCCTCTAATCATCTAAGTGATCACGTGATCCATATCAACTAAACCATAACCGATCATCACGTGAAATGGAGTAGTTTTCAATGGTGAACATCACTATGTTGATCATATCTACTATATGATTCATGCTCGACATTTTAGTCTCAGTGTTCCAAGGCCATATCTGCATATGCTAGGCTCGTCGAGTTTAACCTAAGTATTCTGCGTGTGCAAAACTGGCTTGCACCCGTTGTAGATGGACGTAGAGCTTATCACACCCGATCATCACGTGGTGTCTCGGCACGACGAACTTTGGCAATGGTGCATACTCAGGGAGAACACTTTTATCTTGATAGTGAGAGATCATCTTATAATGCTACCGTCAAAGAAAGCATAATAAGATGCATAAAGGATAAACATCACATGCAATCAATATAAGTGATATGATATAGCCATCATCATCTTGTGCTTGTGATCTCCATCTCCGAAGCACCGTCATGATCACCATCGTCACCGGCGTGACACCTTGATCGCCATCATAGCATAGTTGTCGTCTCGCCAACTATTGCTTCTACGACTATCGCTATCGCTTGGTGATAAAGTAAAGCAATTATAGGGCGATTGCATTGCATACAATAAAGCGACAACCATATGGCTCCTGCCAGTTGCCGATAACTCCGTTACAAAACATGATCATCTCATACAATAAATATAGCATCATGTCTTGACCATATCACATCACAACATGCCCTGCAAAAACAAGTTAGACATCCTCTACTTTGTTGTTGCAAGTTTTACGTGGCTGCTACGGGCTGAGCAAGAACCATTCTTACCTACGCATCAAAACCACAACGATAGTTCGTCAAGTTAGTGTTGTTTTAACCTTCTCAAGGACCAGGCGTAGCCACACTCGGTTCAACTAAAGTTGGACAAACTGACACCCGCCAGCCACCTGTGTGTAAAGCACGTCAGTAGAACCAGTCTCGCGTAAGCGTATGTGTAATGTCGGTCCGGGCCGCTTCATCCAACAATACGGCCGAACCAAAGTATGACATGCTGGTAAGCAGTATGACTTGTATCGCCCACAACTCACTTGTGTTCTACTCGTGCATATAACATCTACGCATAAAACCTGGCTCTGATGCCACTGTTGGGGAACGAAGTAATTTCAAAAATTCTCCTACGCAAACATAGGATCATGGTGATGCATAGCAACGATAGGGGAGAGTGTTGTCCACGTACCCTCGTAGACCATTAAGCGGAAGCGTTATGACAACGTGGTTGATGTAGTCGTACGTATTCACGATCGACCGGTCCTCAGTACCGAACGTGGCACCTCCGCGTTCAGCACACGTTCAGCTCGGTGACGTCCCACGAACTCACGATCCAGTAGAGCTCGGGGAAGAGTTTCATCAGCACGATAGTGTGGTGACGATGTTGATGAAGTTACCGCAGCAGGGCTTCGCCTAAACACCACTACAGTATGACCGAAGTGGATTATGGTGGAGGGGGGCACCGCACAAGGCTGGGAGAGATCTCTCTTTGTGAACAACTTGTGTGTCTAGAGGTGCCCCCCTGCCCCTGTATATAAAGGAGCAAGGGGGAGGCCGGCCGGCCCTTGTTGGCGCGCCTAGGAGGAGGAATCCTCCTCCTAGTAGGAGTAGGATTCCTCCCTTTCCTACTCCTACTAGGAGGGGGAAAGGCAGGGAGAGAAAGAGAAGGAAAGGGGGGCGCCACCCCCTTCTCCTAGTCCAATTCGCACAGGGGGAAGGGGGCGCGCTGCGTGCCCTAGGCCAATCCTTCTCTCTTTCCCTTATGGCCCAACAAGGCCCATTAGCCCCCGGGGGGTTCCGGTAACCCCTCCGGTACTCCAGTAAAATCCTGATTTCACCCGGAACTATTATGATGTCCAAATATAGGATTCCAATATATCAATCTTTATGTCTCGACCGTTTCGAGACTCCTCGTCATGTCCGCGATCAAATCTGGGACTCCGAACTACCTTCGGTACATCAAAACATATAAACTCATAAAACCGATCGTCACAGAACTTTAAGCGTGCGGACCCTACGGGTTCGAGAACTATGTAGACATGACCGAGACACGTATCTATTCAATAACCAATAGCGGAACCTGGATGCTCATATTGGTTCCTACATATTCTATGAAGATCTTTATCGGTCAAACCGCACAACACTATACGTTGTTCTTTGTCAGCGGTATGTTACTTGCCCGAGATTCGATCGTCGGTATCCCAATACCTAGTTCAATCTCGTTACCGGAAAGTCTCTTTACTTGTTCCGTAATACATCATCCCATAACTAACTCATTAGTTATCATGCTTGCAAGGCTTATAGTGATGTGTATTACCGAGAGGGCCCAGAGATACCTCTCCGACAATCAGAGTGATAAATCCTAATCTTGATCTATGCCAACTCAACAAGTACCATCGGAGACACATGTAGAGCACATTTATAATCACCCAGTTACGTTGTGACGTTTGGTAGCACACAAAGTGTTCCTCCGTTATTCGGGAGTTGCATAATCTCATAGTCATAAGAACATGTATAAGTCATGAAGAAAGCAATAGAAGTAAACAAACGATCAAGTGCTAAGCTAACGGAATGGGTCAAGTCAATCACATCATTGTCCTAATGATGTGATCCCATTGATCAAATAACAACTCATGTCTATGGTTAGGAAACTTAACCATCTTTGATCAATGAGCTAGTCAAGTAGAGGCATACTAGTGACACTATGTTTGTCTATGTATTCACACATGTATTATGTTTCCGGTTAATACAATTCTAGCATGAATAATAAACATTTATCATGAAATAAGGAAATAAATAATAACTTTATTATTGCCTCTAGGGCATATTTCCTTCACATACTAATTCATCATACACTCAGACTTATCATCATTCATAAAAGAGCCTGATGTCTACTACGCAACTTCTTCTTACTTGTGTTGGGCCTCCAAGCGGAGAGTTTTGTAGGACAGTGGCAAATTTCCCTCAAGTGGATGACATAAAATTTATCAATCCATGGGAGGCGTTGGATGAAGTTGGTCTCTCTCAAACAACCATGCAACCAAATAACAAAGAGTCTCTTATGTCACCAACACACCCAATACAATGGTAAATTGTATAGGTGTACTAGTTCGGCGAAGAGATGGTGATACAAGTGTAATATGGATAGTAGATATAGGTTTTTGTAATCTGAAAATATAAAACAGCAAGGTAACTAGTAATAAAAGTGAGCAAAAATGGTATTGCAATGCTGGGAAACAAGGCCTAGAGTTCATACTTTCACTAGTGCAAAGTCTCCCAACAATGATAACATAATTGAATCATATAACAATCCCTCAACATGCAACAAAGAATCACTCCAAAGTTTTTATCGGAGAACGTAGGACGAAAACGTGCATCAACCCCTATGCATAGATTACCCCAATGTCACCTCGGGAATCCATGAGTTGAGTGCCAAAACATACATCGAGTGAATCAATAGAACATCCCATTGTCACCACAGATATCCCATCGCAAGACATACATCAAGTGTTCTCAAATCCAATACTCAATCCAACATAACAAAACCTCAAAGAGAAAGACTCAATTCATCATAAGAAGGTAGAGGGGGAGAAACACCATATATCCGACTATAGTAACAAAGCTCGCAGTACATCAAGATCGTGCCAAATCAAGAACACGAGAGGGAGAGAGAGAGAGAGCTAGAGAGAGAGAGAGATCCAACACATAGCTACTGGTACATACCCTCAACCCCGAGGGTGAACTACTCTCTCCTCATCATGGAGATCACCAGGATGAAGAAGATGGCCTCCGATGTTGATTCCCCCCTCTAGTAGGGTGCCGGAACGGGCTCCCGGTTGGTTTTTCATGGCTATAGAGGCTTACGGCGGCAGAATTTCCGATATAGGTTTCTTTTTGGGGGTTTATATATTTATAGGAATTTTTGGCATCAGAAACAAGTCAGGGGTTCTTGAGGAGTCTACAAGCCAGGGGCGCGCCCCCTAGGCTTGTGGTTGCCTCGGGACTCTTCTGGCCCAACTCCAATGCTCCATGCGTCTCTTCTGGTCCATCAAAAATCATCGTACATTCTCAGCTCGTTTGGTCTCCATTTGATATTCCTTTTCCGTAAAACTCTAAAACAAGGAAACAACGGAAAGTGGCACTGGGCTCTGGGTTAATAAGTTAGTCCCAAAACTAATATAAAATAGCATATTAATGCATATAAAACATCCAAAACAGATAATATAATAGCATGGAACAATAGAAAATTATAGATATGTTGGAGACGTATCAGAGCCACCAGCTTCAGCTCCTTGCCTCCTTATCCCGTAATACACACAAATGTTTTGCAAAAAAATTGATGGAGTAAAGAGATCTTCAGAATATCCATCGACATTAGAGCATCAAAATTCAATATACACCTGAATTAAGAAATCAATAAACGATAAAAAAATGCATTTCCTTCTACTTCATACGGGGTAATCGGGCATTCTTCAGCAATGTTCCAACTACACAGGGAGTCGGTGAATCATTTTCCTCTAAACGGGATGAGTCACTTCAAAATTCTAGTGGGTAACAACTAGTAAGAATAGGTGCTGAAATCCATTGTGCGCTGGGGGGGAGGAGGTAGCCAACGCGAAAGCAAGGAGTCACAATGATGATGAGACTTTGACAATGGTGGCATTTGTATGCACATAGAGACTATTCATATTTCTTGTATGTTAGGAAGTGAATAAAACAAGTTTAACCAATTTTATGAATCTGAGCACCTCACTCAAACTAAAAGGAGCACATGATTCAACATAGAAAACCTATGAAGGAATACAACAAAAAACTGAGACACCACCTGCGTGAACTGCAAATCGAGTACGTCTTGACCGGTAAACGACCTGCATCAAGAGTCAGTTGTCCAACCATAGGCCCTTGCTACCTCTTGAGCACTACGTTGGTTTTCCCCAAAGAGGAAGGGATGATGCAGCAAAGTAGCGTAAGTATTTCCCTCAATTTTTTAGAACCAAGGTATCAATCCAGTAGGAGGCTACGCGCGAGTCCCTCGTACCTGCACAAAACAAATAAATCCTCACAACCAACACATTAAGGGGTTGTCAATCCCAACACGGCCACTTACGAGAGTGAGATCTGATAGATATGATAAGATAATATTTTTGGTATTTTTATGATAAAGATGCAAAGTAAAATAAAAGCAAAGTAAAAGAAAAAGGAAATAACTAAGTATTGGTAGATTAATATGATAAAGATAGACCCGGGGGCCATAGGTTTCACTAGTGGATTCTCTCAAGAGCATAAGTATTCTATGGTGGGTGAACAAATTACTGTTGAGCAATTGACAGAATTGAGCATAGTTATGAGAATATCTAGGTATGATCATGTATATAGGCATCACATCCGAGACAAGTAGACCGACTCCTGCCTGCATCTACTACTATTACTCCACTCATCGACCGCTATCCAGCATGCATCTAGAGTATTAAGTTAATGAAAACAGAGTAACGCCTTAAGCAAGATGACATGATGTAGAGGGATAAACTCATGCAATATGATGAAAACCCCATCTTGTTATCCTCGATGGTAACAATACAATACGTGCCTTGCTGCCCCTACTGTCACTGGGAAAGGACACCGCAAGATTGAACCCAAAGCTAAGCACTTCTCCCATTGCAAGAAAGATCAATCTAGTAGGCCAAACTAAGCTGATAATTCAAAGAGACTTGCAAAGATAACCAATCATACATAAAAGAATTCAGAGAAGATTCAAATATTGTTCATAGATAGACTTGATCATAAACCCACAATTCATCGGTCTCAACAGACACAACGCAAAAGAATATTACATCGAATAGATCTCCACAAGAGAGGGGGAGAACATTGTATTGAGATCCAAAAAGAGAGAAGAAGCCATCTAGCTACTAACTATGGACCCGTAGGTCTGAGGTAAACTACTCACACTTCATCGGAGAGGCTATGGTGTTGATGTATAAGCCCTCCGTGATCGATGCCCCCTCCGGCGGAGCTCCGAAACAGGCCCCAAGATGGGATCTCGTGGATACAGAAAGTTGCGGCAGTGGAATTAGGGTTTTGGCTCTGTATCTGATCGTTTGGGGGTACGTAGGTATATATAGGAGGAAGGAGTACGTCGGTGGAGCAACAGGGGGCCCACGAGGGTGGAGGGCGCGCCTGGGGAGGGGGGGTAGGGGCGCCCCCTACCTCGTGGCCTCCTCTTTTGTGTCTTGACGTAGGGTCCAAGTCTCCTGGGTCTTGTTCGTTGAGAAAATCACGTCCCCGAAGGTTTCATTCTGTTTGGACTCCGTTTGATATTCTTTTTCTTTGAAACCCTAAAACAGGCAAAAACATCAATTATGGGCTGGGCCTCCGGTTAATAGGTTAGTCCCAAAAATAATATAAAAGTTGATAATAAAGCCCAATAATGTCCAAAACAGTAGATAATATAGCATGGAGGAATCAAAAATTATAGATACGTTGGAGACGTATCAAGCATCCCCAAGCTTAATTCCTGCTCGTCCTCGAGTAGGTAAATGATAAAAATAGAATTTTTGATGCGGAGTGCTACTTGGCATAATTTTGATGTAATTTTTCTTAATTGTGGTATGAATATTCAGATCTGAAAGATTCAAGACAAAAGTTCATATTGACATAAAAATAATAATACTTCAAGCATACTAACTAAGCAATTATGTCTTCTCAAAATAACATGGCCAAAGAAAGTTCATCCCTACAAAATCATATAGTTTAGTCATGCTCCATTTTCATCACACAAGAATGCTCTCATCATGCACAACCCCGATGAAAAGCCAAGCAATTGTTTCATACTTTAGTAATCTCAAACCTATAAACTTTCATGCAATATATGAGCGCGAGCCATGGACATAGCACTATGGGTGGAATAGAATATAATGAGGGGGGTTATGTGGGCTATGGAGAAAGTCTCACATCAACGAGGCTAATCAATGGGCTATGGAGATGCCCATCGATCGATGTTAATGCAAGGAGTAGGGATTGCCATGCAATAGATGCACTAGAGCTATAAATGTATGAAAGCTCAACAGAAGAAACTAAGTGGGTGTGCATCCAACTTGCTTGCTCACGAAGACCTAGGGCACTTGAGGAGGCCCATTGCTGGAATATACAAGCCAAGTTCTATAATGAAAAATTCCCACTAGTATATGAAAGTGACAAAACAAGAGACTCTCTATCATGAAGATTAAGGTGCTACTTTGAAGCACAAGTGTGGCAAAGGATAGTAACATTGTCCCTTCTCTCTTTTTCTCTCATTTTTTATTTGGTCTTTCTCTTTTTATGCCCTTTCTCTTTTTTTATAATTCCTCACTTGGGACAATGCTCTAGGAAATGATGATCATGACACTTCTATTTATTTACAACTCAATGATTACAACTTGATACTAGAGAAAAAGATGACTCTATATGAATGCCTCCGGCGGTGTACCGGGATATGCAATGGACCAAGAGTGACATGTATGAAAGAATTATGAACGGTGGCTTTGCCACAAATACTATGTCAACTACATGATCATGCTAAGCAATATGACAATGATGAATGTGTCATGATGAACGGAATGGTGGAAAGTTGCATGGAAATATATCTTGGAATGGCTATGGAAATGCCATAATAGGTAGGTATGGTGGCTGTTTTGAGGAAGATATAAGGAGGTTTATGTGTGAAAGTGTATCATATCACGGGGTTTGGATGCACCGGCGAAGTTTGCGCCAACTCTCAATGTGAGAAAGAGTAATGCACGGTACCGAAGAGGCTAGCAAGGATGGAAGGGTGAGAGTGCATATAATCCATGGACTCAACATTAGTCATAAAGAACTCACATACTTATTGCAAAAATCTACAAGTCATCAAAAACCTCGGTACTACGCGCATGCTCCTAGGGGGATAGGTTGGTAGGAAAAGACCATCGCTCATCCCCGACCGCCACTCATAAGGAAGAAAATCAAATAACACCTCATGTTTCAAATTTGTTACATAACATTTACCATACGTGCATGCTACGGGACTTGCAAACTTCAACACAAGTATTTCTCAATTTCACAACTACTCAACTAGCATGACTTTGATATTATTACCTCCACATCTCAAAACAATCATCAAACATCAAACTTCTCTTAGTATTCAAAACACTCATAAGGAAATTTTACTAATCTTGAATACCTAGCATATTAGGATTTTAAGCAAATTACCATGCTATTTAGGACTCTCAAAATAATCTAAGTGAAGCATGAGAGATCAATAGTTTCTATAAAACAAATCCACCACCGTGCTCTAAAATATATAAGTGAAGTACTAGAGCAAAACTATATAACTCAAAAGATATAAGCGAAGCACATAGAGTATTCTAACAAATTCCAAATGTATGGCTCTCTCAAAAGGTGTGTACAGCAAGGATGATTGTGGTAAACTAAAAAGCAAAGACTCAAATAATACAAGACACTCCAAGCAAAACACATATCATGTGGTGAATAAAAATATAGCTCCAAGTAAAGTTACCGATAGAAGTAGACGAAAGAGGGGATGCCTTCCGGGGAATCCCCAAGCTTTGGCTTTTAGGTGTCCTTAGATTATCTTGGGGGTGCCATGGGCATCCCCAAGCTTAGGCTCTCGCCACTCCTTGTTCCATAATCCATCATATCTTTACCCAAAACTTGAAAACTTCACAATGCAAAACTCAAAGTAGAAAATCTCGTGAGCTCCGTTAGCGAAAGAAAACAAAAGACCACTTCAAGGTACTGTAATGAACTCATTCTTTATTTATATTGGTGTTAAACCTACTGTATTCCAACTTCTCTATGGTTTATAAACTATTTTACTAGCCATAGATTCATCAAAATAAGAAAACAACACACGAAAAACAGAATCTGTCAAAAACAGAACAGTCTGTAGTAATCTGTAGCTAGCGCAAGATCTGGAACCCCAAAAATTCTAAAATAAATTGCTGGACGTGAGGAATTTATCCATTAACCTTCTTCAAAAATAATTAACTAAATATAACTTTCCAAATAAAAATGACAGCAGTTCTCGTGAGCGCTAAAGTTTCGGTTTTTTACGGCAAGTTTAACAAGACTTTCCCCAAGTCTTCCCAACGGTTCTACTTGGCACAAACACTAATTAAACACAAAAAACACAACCAAAACAGAGGATAGATAAATTATTTATCACTAAACAGGAGCAAAAATCAAGGAATAAAAATAAAATTGGGTTGCCTCCCAACAAGCGCTATCGTTTAACGCCCCTAGCTAGGCATAACAAGCAAGGATAGATCCAGGTATTGCCATCTTTGGTTTTCAACTTTTTAGCGGAATCAAGCTCGAATCCAGAGGGTTCTTTACATTTCCCATGATATTCTGAAATTTTTAGATCTAAAGAATCCAACCGCTTATTGCAAAGAGTAATCAACATATTCATGCGGTGAATATTTCCGCTAACATTCTTAAGAGGTTCAAGAGACTTCTGTAAAAATTTAGTAACTTCAATTTTTTTTCAAAAACTTGTGTCTCTTCCTGGGTAGGATGAGGTCCCTTTTGTTGAGGCAGTGTTCCCACTATACCTTCTATAATTTCAAGCGCAATATGGGGATCGATTTCAACAAAATTGCCTTTGGCAACGCAATCCAAGAGTTGTCTATGAGACATATTTAATCCAACATAAAAATTGCAAAGCAAAATTCTCAGGTTTATTCAGAGGTACAATTATGATAAGACTCAATTATTCTCAACCAGACATCTTTTAAGTTTTCTCCTAGTCTTTGTTTAAAGTGAAAGATTTCTAACTCAGGGGTCAACGGAGAAGATAAGGGACTAGCCATAACGACAAGCAAACGAACTAACGCACAAGCAAACAAAAAGCAAGCGGGAAAAAAGAGGCAAATGGGAAAGAGAAGGACGATAGAGAGAGAGGGCAAATAAAACGGCGAGGGTGAAGTGGGGGAGAGGAAAATGAGAGGCAAATGGAAAATAATGTAATGCGGGAGATAAGGGTATGTGATGGGTACTTGGTATATTGACTTTTGCGTAGACCTCCCCGGCAACGGCGCCAGAAATCCTTCTTGCTACCTCTTGAGCACTGCGTTGGTTTTCCCCGAAGAGGAAGGGATGATACAACAAAGTAGTGTAAGTATTTCCCTCAGTTTTTGAGAACCAAGGTATCAATTCAGTAGGAGGTTACGCGCGAGTCCCTCGTACCTGTACAAAACAAATACATCCTCGCAACCAACGCGTTAAGGGGTTGTCAATCCCTACACGGCCACTTACGAGAGTGAGATCTGAGAGATATGATAAGATAATATTTTTGGTATTTTTATGATAAAGATGCAAAGTAAAAGCAAAAGGAAATAACTAAGTATTGGTAGATTAATATGATAGAGATAGACCCGGGGGCCATAGGTTTCACTAGTGGCTTCTCTCGAGAGCATAAGTATTCTACGGTGGGTGAACAAATTACTGTTGAGCAATTGACAGAATTGAGCATAGTTATGAGAATATCTAGGTATGATCATGTATATAGGCATCACGTCCGAGACAAGTAGACCGACTCCTGCCTGCATCTACTACTATTACTCCACTCATCGACCGCTATCCAGCATGCATCTAGAGTATTAAGTTAATGAAAACAGAGTAACGCCTTAAGCAAGATGACATGATGTAGAGGGATAAACTCATGCAATATGATGAAAACCCCATCTTGTTATCCTCGATGGTAACAATACAATATGTGCCCTGCTGCCCCTACTGTCACTGGGAAAGGACACCGCAAGATTGAACCCAAAGATAAGCACTTCTCCCATTGCAAGAAAGATCAATCTAGTAGGCCAAACCAAACTGATAATTCGAAGAGACTTGCAAAGATAACCAATCATACATAAAAGAATTCAAAGAAGATTCAAATATTGTCCATAGATAGACTTGATCATAAACCCACAATTCATCGATCTCAACAAACACACCGCAAAAAGAAGATTACATCGAATAGATCTCCACAAGAGAGGGGGATAACATTGTATTGAGATCCAAAAAGAGAGAAGAAGCCATCTAGCTACTAACTATGTACCCGTAGGTCTGAGGTAAACTACTCACACTTCATCGGAGAGGCTATGGTGTTGATGTAGAAGCCCTCCGTAATCGATGCCCCCTCCGGCGGAGCTCCGGAACAGGCCGCAAGATGGGATCTCGTGGATACAGAAAGTTGCGGCGGTGGAATTAGGGTTTTGGCTCCATATCTGATCGTTTGGGGGTATGTAGGTATATATAGGAGGAAGGAGTACGTCGGTGGAGCAATAGGGGCCCACGAGGGTGGAGGGCGCACCTAGGGGGGGGGGGTAGGTGCGCCCCCTACCTCGTGGCCTCCTCTTTTGTGTCTTGACGTAGGGTCCAAGTCTCCTGGGTCTTGTTCATTGAGAAAATCATGTTCCCGAAGGTTTCATTCCATTTGGACTCTGTTTGATATTCATTTTCTTCGAAACCCTAAAATAGGCAAAAAACAACAATTCTGGGCTGGGCCTCCGGTTAATAGGTTAGTCCCAAAAATAATATAAAAGTGGATAATAAAGCCCAATAATGTCCAAAATGGTAGATAATATAGCATGGAGCAATCAAAAATTATAGATACGTTGGAGACGTATCAGCCCTTACCATCGCGCTAGTTTACCTTGGTTATAAAGAATAGACGTTGAGGAAAAAGCATTGGGCGTTTAATGACTCCATGTCATTCGTCCCCAAGAAATAGCTTTCTGCTATCATACTAACCCCTTCACTCACTGCTGCGCTCGGGTAGCATTACATGCCCTCCTTGCTCCTTACCTCCTCTTGGATTGTTCAACAGGATCCTAGGTACCTACATGGCCTTAGATCTAAAAGAAGACAAGAGACATTTCCATTACAATCGAACACATACAAATAACGTTAAATACACAAAGTCATTCCAATGATCCCTTGCACAAATACATTGGGTTGCCAGGCCTTGACTCAACCCATTGCCTTACTGAATTGGTCACACATGGTGATCGAATCACAAAATTAACTCATTGAATATGACATAAAGATGAGTGATTGATTGATGATATGTCTTACATAGTTGCTGGACGCGATGCACCGATTACAAGTATGACTAACTTGGAGAAGATTGCTATGGCGATGATCATGGCAGTGGCCATGGATGTGAGATGGAAAATGGCGACAACTAGGGTGGGAAGATCGGTTCGGGTGCTCTGCTTTGCGAATGGTGCTCTCATCGTTGAGAATTAGGTGTCGACCCATGTATAGTATATAGTGTCGATGACAAGCACTACCAGCGCTGGTATGAGCACTCATGCTCGTATCATGCTCCATCTCGCGCTTTGTTGGCCTTGGTGTGCCACATGTAAATGTGGGTCCCTCATGGCTCGTCTCGACTCCTCCCAAAGCTTCCAGTGTTTCTTGTTGCCCAAAAATATCGTGTTAAATCGGCAACGTACTTCACCTTTGTAGATATTGATTTCATGCGAAACAAAAAACAAGCAGAAAACATGAACTGATACTTGGCACTAAATTAATAGGTTAGTCCATAAAATTAATATAAATTGCTATCAAAAGTATATAAAAATGATAATATAGTAGCATGAAACAATATACAATTGTATATACTTTTGAGATGTATCAGGGGGTGGCATCTGATACTTCTCAAACGTATTCATAAATTTTTATTGTTTCACTCTATTATATTATCATTTTTATATGTTTTTATATTTTTGTAGACTACCTATTAACTTAGTGCCCAATGCTAGCTCCTGTTTTTTGGTTGTTTTTGGTTCGCAAAAATCATTATCTAGGAAGGTCCAAATACGATGCCAATTTTGGAAGATTTTTCAAGACCGGAAAGAACACTAGAAGCTTTGTGAGACACTGAGGGGACCCAAGATGCTCCCATATGGATGCATGGCATGGCTAGGGGGTGGCCGCGCCACGTGTCCATGTGCCCCCCGAGCCACCTTTTGACCTAAGTCCTCCGCCTATAAATCCCATAAATCTCAAAACCTATCGTAAGCAATCCAGAAAAAGTAGCGTCGACGCAGGCCAATATTCCGAAGTGATCCCATCTGGAGCCCTATTTCGGAGCTCCACCGGAGGGGAAACCATTGCTGAAGGCTTCTTCATCAACCTTGCTGCCTCCATGATGATATGTGAGTAGTTCCTTTAGGACCTACTGGTCCATAGTAGTAACTAGATGGTTCTCTCTCTCTTGGGTCTTCAATACCATGTTATCTTTTGAGATCAATTCGATGTAATTCTTGTGGTGTGTTTGTGGGATCCGATAAATTGTGAATTTATGATTAGATTGTTCATCAAAATCAATCGATTCTTTTGAAGTTTCTTTATTGTATAATTAAGTAGCTATATATGTATGCTTTCTGAATTATTAGTCTTTTTGGCCAAGATAGATGGGAAATTCCTTAGAGGGGGTGGTACATAGTAGTGGGTTCAATCTTGCGGTGATTTCTATATCCCAGTGATAGAAAGGGACAAGATACATATTTGTATATTTGCCATTAAAGATAAAACGATGGGGAATTATCTTATTGCTAGATTTCTTCCTGTCCACATTATGCTAGCTTGTTTATTGCATTAAGTAATACGGTCTACTTATCACGGGCGTATCACGGAGGTAATGATTATGCCATGAATGATCATAGTTATAAATTGTTGTTTTTCTATTAATTTCTCAACAGTAATTTTTCCACCATACCACTACCAGCTTTCAAGAGATGCCTCTAGTGAAACTATGACCTCTGGGTCCATTCTCCATTAATATTTGCGTTTAAATAATTGCTCTTTTATTTTACCTTTACTATTTTGTCATTTTCCCATACCACTACCAATCACTATTTTCTTTTAATCTTGCAACTAGAAAGACGAGGGGATTGACAACCCCCTTGCCAAGCTGGGAGCAAGCTTTTATTTTATTTGTGTGCAGGTGTTGTTTACCTTGTTAGCTTGTTGACTCCTACTGGTTCAATTAAACCTTGGTTTTAACTGAGGGAAGTACTTTCTGCTGTTGTGCTACATAGCCTTCCTCTTCGGGAAAATCCAACAACTCCTATGGGAGTAGCAACGTCATGTTTTGGTGCAACCGGTAACCATAAAAGATATAACCAGTGAGCGGTTTTACTACGGTGGTGACGGAGTGGAAGTGCCGATGACCTTTTTTGTTGAAACCAACACACCTGTTTTGCACGACCGACGGGCATTTTTGCCGTGACTAGCAACCGAGGTGAGTACATTGTGAGCTCGTCGGTGGCTATTGCGATCGGCGATCAGCACCACCGGAGCTGCAACTGTGAGCGCACGCTACTGCATGCGCGGGCGAGAAATGTAGGAGGTGACGACGACGGCAGACTGATACATCGCCAATGTATCTATAATTTTTGATTGTTCCACGCTATTATAGTATAAATCTTGGATGTTTTATATGCAATCATATATGATTTTTTGGAACTAACCTATTAACTTAGTGCCAAGTGCTAGTTGCTGTTTTTCTGGCTGTTTTTGGTTTTCCAAGAAATCAGTACCAAATGAAGTACAAATGCCACGATACTTTTTGACGATTTTTTCTGGACATAAGAGACACTAGAAGTTTTGGGAGGAAGTCAGAAGACGAAGGGGGTGGCCACGAGCCAACAGGGCACGCCTTGGTGCCTCATGGGCCCCTCATTGCTTCGTTTGACCTAATTCCACCTCTATAAATTCTCTAAAATCAGGAAACAACAAAGAGCCACCCAAAACACTTTTTCCACCACCGCAATCTCCTGTTCTCGCAAGATCCCATCTGGAGGCCTTTTCCGGTACTCTGCCAGAGGGGGAATTAATCACGGAGGGGCTCTATATCAATCCTGCCGCCCTTCTGATGATGTGTGAGTAGTTCACCATAGAACTACGGGTCCATAGCTTGTAGCTATGTCTTCTTCTCTCTTTTTGATCTTCAATACAATGTTCTCCTCTGTGTTCTTGGAGATCTATTCGATGTAATCCTTTTTTTGTAGTGTCTTCATTGGGATCCGATGAATTGTGGGTTTATGATCAGAATTATCGATGAATATTATTTCAGTCTTCTTTGAACTATTTTATGCATGATTATTATAGCTTTGTGTTTCTCTCCTATATATTGATTTGGTTTGGCCAACTAGATTGATTTATCATGCAATGGGAGAGGTGCTTTGTGATGGGTTCGATCTTGGGATGCTCAATCCTAGTGACAAAAGGGGACATGACACATATTTGTATCATTGCCATTAAGGATAAAACAATGGGGTTTATTCATATTGATTGGATTTACTTTGTCTACATCATGTCATCTTGCTTAAGGTGTTACTCCGTTCTTTATGAACTTAATACTCTAGATGTGTGTTGGATAGCGGTCGATGTGTGGAGTGACGGAAATATGGCCTAGAGGAAATAATAAAATTGTTATTTTATATTCCCTTATTCATGATAAAGGTTTATTATTCATGCTAAAATTGTATTGATCGGAAACCTAAATACATGTGTGAATATATAAAAAACACCGTGTCCCTAGTGAGCCTCTACTAAACTAGCTCGTTGAACAAAGATGGTTCAGGTTTCCTAACCATGGATATGAGTTGTCATTTGATAATGGGATCACATCATTAGGAGAATGATGTGATGGACAAGACCCATCCGTTATCTTAGCATTATGATTGTTCAATTTTTATTGCTATTGCTTTCTTCATGTCAAATACATATTCCTTCGACTATGAGATTATGCAACTCCCGGTACCGGAGGAATGCCTTGTATGATATCAAACATCACAACGTAACTGAGTGATTATAAATATGCTCTATAGGTATCTGCGAAGGTGTTTGTTGAGTTGGCATAGATCGAGATTAGGATTTGTCACTCCGAGTATCGGAGAGGTATCTCCGAGCCCTCTCGATAATACACATCATAAGCTTGCAAGCAAATGACTAAGGAGTTAGTCACAAGGTGATGTATTACGAAATGAGTAAAGAGACTTGCCGGTAACGAGATAGAAATAGGTATGAAGATACCGACGATCGAATCTCGGGCAAGTAACATGCCGATAGACAAAGGAATAACCTATGTTGTCATAACGGTTCGACCGATAAATATCTTCATAGAATATGGAGGAGCCAATATGAGCATCCAGGTTCCGCTGTTGGTTATTGACCGGAGAGGTGTCTAGGTCATGTCTACATAATTTTCGAACCCGTAGGGTCCGCACGCTTAATGTTCGATGACGATATAATATTTTATGAGTTATGTGATTTGGTGACCGAATGTTGTTCGGAGTGCTGGATGAGATCACAGACATGACGAGGAGTCTCGAAATGGTCGAGAGGTAAATATTAATATATAGGATGATGGTATTCGGACACCGGAAGTGTTCCGGAGGGTACCGGGTACATATTGGGTCACCAGAAGGGGTTCCGGGCACCCCTGGCAAAAGATATGGGCCTTATGGGCCAAGAGGGGAAATGCACCAGCCACCAGGGGCTGGTGCGCCCCTCCATATGGGCCGAACCAGGGGAGAAGGAAAGAAGGGAAGCGAAAGGCTAGGAGGCCCCCCAAGTAGGAGGGGAGCGCCCCTAGCACACACCAGGCAATTGCCTAGCCGTGTGCGCCCCCCACCGTTTACACCTCTGGTCATATTTTCGTAGTGATTAGGCGAAGCCCTGCAGAGATCACTTCATCATCACCGTCACCACGCCATCGTGCTGACGGAACTCATCCACTACCTCGACGTCTTGTTAGATCAAGAAGGCGAGGGATGTCACCAAGCTGAACGTGTGGAGAACTCGGAGGTGTCGTACGTTCGGTACTTGATCGGTCGGAGCTAGAAGAAGTTCGACTACATCAACCACGTTGTTAAATGCTTCCACTTACGGTCTACGAGGGTACGTAGACACACTCTCCCCCTCGTTGCTATGCATCTCCATGGATAGATCATTGCATGTGCGTAGAAATTTTCTGTTTTCCATGCAACGATTCCGAACAGTGGCATCATGAGCTAGGTGTATGCGTAGATGATATGCACGACTAGAACACAAAGCGTTGTGGGCGGTCATAGTCATACTGCTTACCGACAACGTCTTATTTTGATTTGGAGGTATTGTGGGATGAAGTGGCCCGGACCAACCTTACATGTCCATGCACATGAGACCGGTTCCACCGATTGACATGCAACTAGTTTTGCATAAAGGTGGCTGGCGGGTGTATGTTTCTCCTACTTTAGTTGAATCAAATTTGATTGTGGCGGTCCTTGAAGAAGGTTAAAACAACAAACTTGACGAAACACCGTTGTGGTTTTATGCGTAGGTAAGAATGGTTCTTGCTAGAAGCCCGTAGCAGCCACGTAAAACTTGCAACAACAAAGTAGAGGACGTCTAACTTGTTTTTGCAGAGCATGTTGTGATGTGATATGGTCAAGACATGATTTGATATGCGTTATTGTATGAGATGATCATGTTTTGTAAAAGTTAGTGGCAACCGGCAGGAGCCTTATGGTTGTCTCTTTATTGTATGAAATGCATACGCCATGTAATTGCTTTACTTTATCACTATGCGTAAGAGATAGTTGTAGAAGCAATAGTTTGTGAGACGACCACGACGCAACGATGGAGATCAAGGTGTCGAGCCGATGACGATGGAGATCATGATGATGCTTTGGTGATGGAGACCAAAAGGACGAGATGATGATGGCCATATCATGTCACATATTTTGATTGCATGTGATGCTTATCTTTTATGCATCTTATTTATCTTAGTACGGAGGTAGCATTATAAGATGAAACCTTAACTAAATTTCAAGGTAAAAGTGTTCTCCTTGAGTATGCACCGTTGCTACAGTTCCCCGTGTTGAGACACCACATGATGATTGGGTGTGATAAAATCTATGTTCACATACAACAGGTGCAAGATAGTTTTGCATATGCGGAATACTTGGGTTAAACTTGACGAGCCTAGGATGTACAGACATGGCCTTGGAACACTGGAGACCGAAAGGTCGAACGTGAATCATATAGTAGATATGATCAACATAGAGATGTTCAGCATTGATGACTACCCCATCTCACGTGATGATTGAACATGAGTTAGTTGATTTGGATCACGTATCACTTAGATGACTTGAGGGATGTCTATTTAAGTGGGAGTTCTTAAGTAATTTGATTAATTGAACTTAATTTATCATGAACTTAGTCCTAATAGTATTTACGTATCTATGTTGTAGATCAATGGCCCGTGCTACCGTTCCCCTGAATTCTAATGCATTCCTAGAGAAAGCTAAGTTGAAAGATGATGGTAGCAACTACACGGACCGGGTCCGTAACTTGATGATTATCCTCATTATTGCATATAAGAATTATGTCCTTGATGCACCACTAGGTGTGCCACTCCCTCCAGCAATTGTGGACATTGTGAATGCCTTGTAGTCGCGTGTTGATGACTACTCAATAGTTCAGTGTGCCATGCTTTACGTCTTATAATCGGGACTCCAAAGATGTTTTGAATGTCATGTAGCATATGAGATGTTCCAGGAGTTGAAGTTAATATTTCAAGCAAATGCCCGAGTTGAGAGATATGAAGTCTCCAACAGGTTCTATAGCCGCAAGATGGAGGAGAACCATTTTGTCGGTGAACATATACTGAAAATGTCTGGGTATCATAATCACTTAACTTAGCTGGGAGTTAATCTTCCAGATGACAGTGTTATTGACAGGTTTCTTCAATCACTGCCACCAGCTACAAAGGCTTCGTGATGAACTATAATATGCAAGGGATGGAGAAGACAATTCCCGAGCTCTTCCCAATGCTCAAGGCTGCGGAGGTAGAAATCAAAAAGGAACATCAAGTGTTGATGGTTAACAAGACCACTAGTTTCAAGAAAAAGGGCAAGGGAAAGAAGGGGAACTTCAAGAAGAACGGCAAGCAAGTTCCCACTCCTGGGAAGAAGCCCAAAGCTGGACCCAAGCCTGAAACTGTGTGCTTCTACTGCAAAGGGACTGGTCACTAGAAGCGGAATTGCCCAAGTATTTGGCGGATAAGAAGGATGTGTCGTGGTTCTAAGTTTGACAATAGAATAAGGGGGTAGGAATGTAGAGGCAAGATCCTAGCTACGGTGAGATTGTGCACGCAAGATGTACGAGTTCAGGCCCTTCGCGGAGGAAGTAACAGCCCTACGTCTCGGTGCCCGGAGGCTCGGTTGATTGGATTATGCGTGAAGTTACAGGGGGCGCGAACCATTGTCCCAGAGGAGGGGGTGGCTTATATAGAGTGTGCCAGGACCCCAGCCATCCCCCGTTACATAAGGTTCAATGTACATAAAGAAGAGGCGTTACTGGTAACACCAGTAATAAAGTCATATAACTAATCATTAATGCTGTGGAGTGAATGCCTGACTGTTGCTATCTGGAGTGACTTTAGACCTTCTATACTCCCAGTGATTATTGTACGGTCGAGTGATGATATACTAGTCGAATGGAATTGGGATATCCGAGTGGAGATGTTGGTCGAGTGGACGTGTACTTAGGTGATTCTAGTCGGTAGAATGTGCTGTCCTTTGATCGTCTTTGACTATAGGGTAGTGTCCTTGGGAGGGGTGCTTAGATCAGGTCTATTGCCCTACCCTAGGTACACGGAATCGTCAGATGGCAAAGTGAACAAAGGATATTTGATATACATGTTATTGATGTGTACCTTACAAATGCTCATACTAGTGCCTGGGTATTTGATACTGGTTTGGTTACTCATATTTGTAACTCGAAACAGGAGCTACGGATTAAACGAAGATTGGCTAAGGACGAGGTGACGATGCACGTCGGGAATGGTTCCAAGGTCGATGTGATCGCCATTGGCACGCTACCTCTACATCTACCTTCAGTATTAGTTTTAGACCTAAATAATTGTTATTTGGTGCCAGCGTTGAGCATGAACATTATATCTGGATCTTGTTTAGTGCAATATGGTTATTCATTTAAATAAGAGAATAATGATTGTTCTATTTATATGAGTAATTTATGGTCATGCACCCTTGAAGAGTGGTCTATTTCCATTGAATCTCGATTGTGGTGATACACATATTCATAATATTGATGCCAAATGATGCAAAGTTGATAATGATAGTGCAACATATTTGTGGCACTGCCGTTTAGGTCATATTGGTGTAAATCGCATGAAGAACCTCCATGCAGATGGACTTTTGGAATCACTTGATTATGAATCATTTGATACTAGCGAACCATGCCTCATGAGCAAGTTTACTAAAACTCCATTCTCCGGAACAATGGAGCGAGCTAATGACTTATTGGAAATAATACATACCGATGTATGCAGTCTGATGAGTGTTGAGGCACGCGGTGGGTATCGTTATTTTCTGACCTTCATAGATGATTTGAGCAGATATGGGTATATCTACTTAATGAAACACAAGTCTGAAACATTTGAAAAGTTCAAAGAATTTTAGAGTGAAGTGGAGAATCATCGTAACAAGAAAATAAAGTTTCTACGATCTGATCACGAAGGCGAATATTTGAGTTACACGTTTGGCCTTCATTTAAAACAATGTGGAATAGTTTCACAACTCACGCCACCTGGAACACACAGCGTAATGGTGTGTCTGAACATCGTAACAGTGTTTGATTAGATATGGTGCGATCTGTGATGTCTCTTACTGTTTTACCACTATCATTTTGGGGTTATGAATTAGAGACAGCTGCATTCACGTTAAATAGGGCATCGTCTAAATCCGTTGAGATGACATCGTATGAACTATGATTTGGCAAGAAACTTAAGATGTCGTTTCATAAAGTTTGGGGTTGCGACACTTATGTCAAAAGGCTTCAGCCTGATAAGCTCGAACCCAAATCAGAGAAGTGCGTCTTCATACGATACCCTAGGGAAACAATTGGATACAACTTCTACCACAGATCCGAAGGCAAGAACTTTGTTGCCAAGAATGGAACATTTCTAGAGAAGGAGTTTCTCTTGAAAGAAGTGAGTGGGAGGAAAGTTGAACTTGATGAGGTAATTATACCTTCTCTCAATTTGGAAAGTAGCACATTAGAGAAATCCGTTCTTGTGATGCCTACACCAACTAGAGAGGAAGCTAATGATGACGATCATGAATCTTTAGATCAAGTTACTACTGGACCTCGTAGGTCGAATAGAGCATGTTCCGCACCAGAGTGGTATGGTAATCCCGTTCTAGAAGTCATGTTACTAGACCATGCCGAACCTACGAACTATGAAGAAGCTATGATAAGCCCAGATTCCAATAAACGGCTTGAGGCCAATAAATCTGAGATAAGATCCATGTATGAGAACAAAGTATGGACTTTGGTGGACTTGCCCGATGATCAGCAAGCCATTGAGAATAAATGGATCTTCAAGAAGAAGACTGACCACTACTGCAGGATGCTACTAACGCGACAATATGATTAGAGACCCTTTGACGAAACTATGTGCGATGCAATAATCGCAAACGGTGGTGTAAAAAACCCGTCAAAAAAGGTACAAAACATTTGCAATGACGGATGCATCAAACACGGTTCCGATTTTAGATGCATGTGCGATGCAGGGCATACAATTCAGTTTAATGTATTGTTTGCGATGAGGAAGAAGAACAGAAACGGGTAGCCAGATGAAGGTGTGTGCGATATACCGCATACAGTTCACTCGGATTAATTGTTTGTGATGAGGAGGAACAACAGAAACGAGCAGCTAGATAAAGGTGTGTGCGATTGAGGGCATATGTTTTAGAAGGATTAACTGTTTGCGAGTAGGTAACAGAATAGAAACGGTCAGCTAGATCAAAGTGTCTGCAATTGATGGAATACACTTCACACAGATGAACTGTTTGCGATTAGCCACAACAAACAGAAACAGTTAGACAGATCAATGTGTGTGCGCTAGACGGGCACACATTCTAATTAAAAGAAGCATGAACGATGGTAATAACGAGCACGCACGGTTGTTGGAACAAGACGTGTGCTGACATTGCCAATTGCGGTGCACCCTATGGTGCAAACACCACGTACGCGGACGAGAAAGCGTGCCCACGTTACACCGTCCGGGAATAGTGCCGCACTTAGAAATTATAGAACCGTCAATAAATTGTGAGCCTGCGTCCCGTCACATTCCAAATTACTACCATGCTATATTTAATTGCAAACCCGTTCACACCGATCAAAACCTAAATGGTTTGCCACTTAGGAGCGTATAAGTACTCGGTTATAAATACTACTACTCCAAGATGACTGCACATTCCTCCTCAACTCCTCATCCACAAAAACAAACAAGTCATTCATCATCGTACCCTTGCGTCTGCCATGGCCAGCGTGAGTTCTGGGTCGAGAGATTGCCACCAGGGAGAGGTGAGCATGGAAGTGAAAGCACAAGAGATGTCCCGCCTCGCCCTGAAAGCAGCCGACATGTCCCGCCGCACGACCGTAGCAGCACAGAGGTCCCGCAGCACCACCGAAGCAGCATGGAGGTCTCGTCGCACCGTCGATGTAGCAGACTGGTCCGGCCGTGCCGCGGAAGCAGCAGAGATGCCCCGCCGCGCTGCGAATGCAGCAGAGATGTCCTCCCGCGCCGCGGCGTTCTGGAAAAATGTCTCGCGGGTAGGCGAGGACTCTTACAGGCGCATGCATGCCATCATCCATAGCCAGATGGATCAGATCTCCGGCTGGGCGAGGATGCAGGACGACGTGAAAGCATCGTTTGAATAGGCTACCGGTGTCATCTGGCAACTAAGGGAGAGCAATGCAAAGCTCCGGGTTGAGCGCGACCTGGTGATACGTCTCCAACGTATCTATATTTTTTTGATTGTTCCATGCTATATTATATTCTGTTTTGGACATTATTAGGCTTTATTATACACTTTTATATTATTTTTGGGACTAACATATTAACCGGAGGCCTAGCCCAGAATTGCTGTTTTTTTGCCTATTTTAGGGTTTCACAGAAAAAGAATATCAAACGGAGTCCAAACAGAATGAAACCTTCGGGAACGTGATTTTTGGAACGAACATGATCCAGAGGACTTGGACCCTACGTCAAGACATCAACCAGGAGGCCATGAGGTTGGGGGGCGCGCCTACCCTCCCAGGCACGCCCTCCACCCTCATGGGCCCCCTGTTGCTCCACCGACGTACTCCTTCCTCCTATATATACCTACGTACCCCCAAACTACCAGATACGGAGCCAAAACCCTAATTACACCGCCGTAACTTTCTGTATCCACGAGATCCCATCTTGGGGCCTATTCCGAAGCTCCGTCGGAGGGGGCATCGATCACGGAGGGCTTCTACATCAACACCATAGCCCTTTCGATGAAGTGTGAGTAGTTTACCTCAGACCTTCGGGTCCATAGTTATTAGCTAGATGGCTTCTTCTCTCTTTTTGGATCTCAATACAAAGTTCTCCCCCTCTCTTGTGGAGATCTATTCGATGTAATCTTCTTTTGCAGTGTGTTTGTTGAGACCGATGAATTGTGGGTTTATGATCAATTTATATATGAACAATATTTGAATCTTCTCTGAATTCTTTTATGTATGATTGGTTATCTTTGCAAGTCTCTTCGAATTATCAGTTTGGTTTGGCCTACTAGATTGATCTTTCTGGCAATGGGAGAAGTTCTTAGCTTTGGGTTCAATCTTGCGATGTCCTTTCCAAGTGACAGTAGGGGTAGCAAGGCACGTATTGTATTGTTGCCATCGAGGATAACAAGATGAGGTGTATTTCATATTGCATGAGTTTATCCCTCTACATCATGTCATCTTGCTTAAAGCGTTACTCTGTTCTCTTGAACTTAATACTCTAGATGCATGCTGGATAGCGGTCGATTGTGGAGTAATAGTAGTAGATGCAGGCAAGAGTCGGTCTACTTGTCTCGGACGTGATGCCTATATACATGATCATACCTAGATATTCTCATAACTATGCTCAATTCTGTCAATTTCTCAACAGTAATTTGTTTACCCACCGTGAATACTTATGCTCTCGAGAGAAGCCACTAGTGAAACCTATGGCCCCCAGGTCTATCTTCCATCATATTAATCTTTCAATACTTAGTTATTTTATTACCTTTTATTTTACTTTGCATCTTTATCATAAAAATACCAAAAATATTATCTTATCATATCTATCAGATCTCACTCTCGTAAGTGACCGTGTAGGAATTGACAACCCCTTATCGCGTTGGTTACGGGGATTTATTTGTTTGTGTAGGTGCGAGGGACTCGTGCGTGGCCTCCTACTGGATTGATACCTTGGTTCTCAAAAACTGAGGGAAATACTTACGCTACTTTGCTGCACCACCTTTTCCTCTTCAAGGCAAGTGCTCAAGAGGTTGCAAGAAGGATTTCTGGTGCCATTGCCGGGGAGGTCTACGCAAAAGTCAACATACCAAGTACCCATCACAACCCTCATCTCCCGCATTACATTATTTGCCATTTGCCTCTCGTTTTCCTCTCCCCCACTTCACCCTTGCTATTTTATTCGCCCTCTCTCTCTCTATCCTCCCTCTCTTTCTCTATTTGCCTCTTTTTGCCCGTTTCTTGTTTGCTTGTGTGTTGGATTGCTTGCTTGTCACGATGGCTCAAGATAACACTAAATTGTGTGACTTTACCAATACCAACAACAATGATTTTATTAGCACTCTGATTGCTCCTCTTACCGATGCTGAATCTTGTAAAATTAATGTTGCCTTGCTGAATCTTGTCATGAAAGATCCGTTTTCCGGCCTTCCTAGTAAAGATACTGCTACACATCTAAAGAGCTTCATTGATTTGTGTGATATGCAAAAGAAGAAAGATGTGGATAATGATATTGTTAAATTGAAGCTATTTCCTTTTTCGCTTAGAGATCATGCTAAAGATTGGTTTTCGTCTTTGCCTAAAAATAGTATTGATTCGTGGAATAAGTGCAAAGATGCTTTTATCTCTAAGTATTTTCCTCCCGCTAAGATCATCTGTCAGGACCCCGATTCCAAGTCACATCGATCTAGCCGGTAACACCTCATATCACTTTGTGGCCTCACGCACGGTATTCCCACGGGTGTCGCCTTACCATGGCCCGGGACCGTATGCGCCTTTTGGCTCACGTATATGATAGTGTCGCTAGCATCCATATGACAAAGAACCCGGGCCGACATGGCTAGTTGTGAACCCAAAGCGGCACCAACCTATGGGGACAGGCATACATGAATCATATCGAGCATGTCGGTCAGCAGCGTGTGAATCCGGGCTGTAGCACTGGGCTAACAGGACTCCGGGAACCCTGGCTGTAGCAGGCTAGGCAGGACTCCGGATGTCACCGCGTGACATTTCCCTGAAGGGACAGACACAGGAATGAAGTGAAACACATGCCGGCCAGTCAAATGTCCTGACCAGTAGTACTGGGCTAGCAGGACTCCGGTGAACCGGGCTGTAGCGGACTACTATGGCTCATGGAAGCACTAGACTACATTTCCCCATAAGAGAGGCTGCCAAGGATAAACAACTAGATTGTCGGATCCCACACATACCAAGCATTTCAATCATACACACAATATGCTCGATATGTGTAAATACAACATGGCATCACAACATAACTCTATGACTCAAGTATTTATACATTAGGCTCCGAGGAGCGAGATATTACAAACATGGGTCTCATGACCCATCAATCATAGCATACAAATCAAAGCACATGTGGAAGCTTAACATGTCTGAGTACATACATCTACAAATGAAAAAGGCTAAGAAGCCTGACTATCTACCAGATGCTGCCGAGGGCACAAGATCGTAGCTGAGGTATCAAGCTAAACATCGAAGTCCACGTGGAACTACTAGCGAGACTGAAGTCTCTCTGCAAAACATAAATTAAGCAAACGTGAGTACAAAAGTACTCAGCAAGACTTATATCAGAACTAGCTACATATGCATCGGCATCAACAAAAGGATGGTGGGGTTTAACTGCAGCAAGCTAACTCTGACTCAGTGGCTAACCTGAACTACGACTGCAAGCAACTCTTTTGAGGTGGCGCACACGAGTCCACATATTCACCAATCAATACACCACTATCGATCCACTCCCGTCTACCTACGAGAACGCCATCCATAGCACTCACACTTATCTTGCGCATTTTAGAGTATCCACTTTCACTTGTCTATGAACTGTTATAGGCAACCCAGAAGTCCTTTACCGCGGACGCGGCTATTCGAATAGTTTTATACCCTGCAGGGGTGTACTTCGTCACACATGTTTCCACCACTTAGCGTCTGCACACGACATGTGCTCGGCAGACTTCAAGCGAAAGCTGACATGGGTGTAGACCACGACCTGACTAACCACACAAGTCTCTAGTCCAGGTTTATCACCTATTCGGGTTCCATCCGCGAGGAGATCCGGCCGGAGTTTCGCTCACAGCCCCAAACGATGTGTGCAGGGTTCCTGAGACACCAAGCGGGCACCCGATACACCGTGCCACGGTGTATCTACCGCATCATAGCCCACCCCTAGGGTCAGCGCTACGCACGGCCGCCAACACATATCCTATAAACACCAGAAACTAGTTGCAACTCCTGGATAGAGGACGAGAGGGGTCAGTAAGTCGAGCGGGGTCATATTTCAGGGCCAATGTGTGGTAGTAGCTGTTTCATGGATCACAAACACAGAACTCAGTTCCTGAGAACGGTTTCAATGAGACAACCCACCATGTACTCCTACATGGCCTCTCACTGCTACCTTTACCAAATCGTGTTCACACACTTAGCTCACACACAGTAGGACATATTCACAACTTTCCAATTCATTCCCGATGAATCAGACCTGACACAACTCTAAGCAATAGCAGGCATGACAAGCAAACATGAATGAGGAGGCACATCAGGGCTCAAACAACTCCTACTCATGTTGGTGGGTTTCATCTATTTACTATGGCAATGGCAGGTCATGCAAAGGAAAGGGGTTCAACTACCACAGCATGTAACAGTTGAATCGTTGTTGTCCTAATGCAATAAAAAGAGAGCAGGAGCGAGAGAGTGGGTTTGTATCGGAATGAACAAGGGGGTTTTGCTTGCCTGGCACTTTTGAAGATAATATAGTTCTTCATCGGTGTCATCGATCATGTCGTCGGAAACATCATCGACTGAGAGGGGACGGTTACCGGCAAACAGAGAAGGACACAATCAATGCAATGCAACAATATGATGCATGAATGTGACATGGCAATATGATGTTGATTGGCCTAATGCAACTGGCAACAAGTTAAATGGAGTTGGTTTGAACACTAGGTTCAAATTCAAACTCCATATGTGCTTTCTTAAATACCATTTAATTGAATTGTCCTAAATAGAGGATATAAGTTGCTCTAACATGCATGAAAATGCCATAAACAGATTCTTTGGATTTTTCTGAACATTTTTCATATATAATTTATTTCATTTGGAGTTACGGTTTAATTTCTATGAATTTTGGAAGTTTTGGGCATTTTCTTGAATTTCTGAATTATTTTAAATCCAGAAAATGATTAACTGCGTCATGCTGGCGTCAGCAGGTCAACAGGGCTACCCCGGGTCAAATCTGACGTGTGGGGTCCACACGTCAGTGACACAGGGCTGGTTAGTGTCGCTGACTGGTGGGCCTGGTCAACAGCCACGTCAGCAGAGTCAATGCTGACGGGTGGGTCCCACTGTTTATGAACTAAACTAAACAGAAAATAAAACTAACCTAAACAGATCCAGGGACCCACATGGCAGTGGCTCTAGGGGTTAGTTAGAGCGTCATTAGTGGCTAATGACTTGCCATGTCAGCACTGCCGGCGATTAGTCGCCTCGACCTCAAGTCGCGGCGGAGCCCGCACGGCAGGCCATGGGATGGCAGGCAAGGGCACCAGGAGGAAGCCCAGGCCCGTGCGCGTCTAGGGGAGGCCACGGGGCCGTCGGGGATGGCCTGTTGCGACGGCGGCGGTCGAAGCTCCGTGATGTGCGCGGGTGGTGCTGCGGGGTGCAAGCGGGCAACGGGAGGCGCTAGCGAGGCTCAGCGCGGGGCAGCAAACATGTTACGCAGCACGGGATGACCAAATGGTCGCCGGAGCGATGCCGGTGACAAGCTCGAGCGGAGGCGAGCTTCGGCCATGGTGGAACTACGGCCTAGAGGGTGCGAACGCGTGTGATAGAAGAGGGGTTCGAAGCAAGGGCTCACGGCGAGTGCAGCGGTGGCCTCGGCGTGCTCGGGGAAGCACCGGAGCAAGCGGGGCGGCAAGAGGGATCTCCAGCGGCCCGAGGAGGAAGACGATGGCGGGACGATGATGCAGAGCTTCCGGTGAAGCGTGGCGGGACGGATAGGACGAGGGAGGCGTGGCGATGCTCGTGGACACGTCGGAGAGGCTCGGGGATGGCTGTGGCTGCGGCTATGGCGAACAGCGGCGACGGGCGCGCTCGAGTGTGGCGTGGGAGAGAGCCGAGGAGGGGGGAAGAAACACGGGAGAGAGTGAGGGAGGTCCAGGGGGTGCGTGGCGTCGCGAGGGAGGTCCAGGGCGACGAGGGAGCACGCAGGCAGGGTGGAGGTGGCCGGCGTGTGGTTGCGCGCGCTGGGCACGCACCCCTGCCTACTGGCGCGAGGAGGGAGGCGTCAGGAGGTGCCAGGTGGGCTGGGGCAGTGAGCTGGGCCGGCTACAGGTAGGTGGGCCAGGTTATTCTTCTTCTTCTCTCTCTCTCTCTCTCTCTTATTTCTGTTTCACATTTTCTATTACTTTTATTCTCTTTTGAATTAGTAAAAATACTAATTCATTTTGAAAAATCTTGAAAATGATTGTGGAATATGTTTGGGTTATTTCCAACAACCTTAAAATACTTTCAAGATTATCTGGACATTTAAAATTATTTATAGGATTTAAATGTCCAAATGCAAATACTTATGATTTAATTCAAAAATACATAAATGACCTAGAAAGGTGTGCACCATTTTTGTCAGAGGTTCTAGACCAATTCAAAAATGATGAACTTTTCTAAAGAGCATTCTGGGTTCTTGAAAATGTTTTTAAGTTGAACCTATTTGATTTAATTTTGGTGCTAGGGTTTGTCATCCCCATTCAGCTTTAATTGAAAAATAAACATGATGCATGGATGCTTTAAGGAAACTAATGTCAAGAAAATTCTAGGGTTGTGACAACTCACCCCTACTAAACAGGAATCTCGTCCCGAGATTCAAGTCATGAGGTAAGAAGACAGATAGGACACAAAGCTTGCACAATCTTCACGATCCAGGTTGCACTTCATAAGAACATTGATTCGATCATCCTCTTTGTCTCGACGTCTTGCTCTGAGAACTCCATCCAACATGACAATGAGAAGAAAGGGAAAACTCTAGAAGAGTCGATCTTCTCAAGATCGAGCAACTCAGGATCAACTCATGGAGTGAGACATTGAAACATCTTTGGAGCTGAGAGGCAAAACATGCATCAGGAGGGACAGAAGAAACAATTTGACGAGGGTTTCAAAGTAGCGAGGAAACAATTTCCATGATCCCATAACGGGGCACCTTGGGAGAGGTGACTCGTAAAAATATCCCCTTAAGTGGCAAAAAGAATTACTTTTGATACAGAGATCATTGAAACTCTCTAAACCAGCCTAAGGCAATCACAAACGATCGTTTGGCGGAGTTCAAAGGAATGGCATATCCGGATTCGAATGGATGATGTGGACTACCTTGTTGAAGACAACGCGATGGATGATTTTGCTTATCATCGGAAATGGATGGGACCCATGGTAGGACCACTTTTGAAGGTGATCCTGACCAGGAATTACCGAGCAGGGTAGTCCAAGGTTGAATGGCACAATGGCGGTGCAAGCTAGGAACAAAATGCAAATGCTGGGAATGATTCTAGTAACTAGGGAGAAACTCAACAGTAGAGAGTGATTCCACTATTAGAAAGGTTATGGCATAATCGAAGAAACTGAGAGGAGATCCCAATTACTGCTGATGATAATCCTAGTGCTTGCGCATGCTCTCAAGAACTTGAGCATTCCATAATCATCAAGTTTTACCAATATCCGTGTCAAGGATCCTGGCAACACAACATACTACCATGACGGATAGTGATGGATGATGCAGATGTAAAGGGAGATAACACCTTCTCAGATTTCACCTTAGCGAGGCCAAGGGATCAAAATCTGGATGATCGACCGAGAGAAATTTAGCACTCTGCTTCTAATGTTCTCCTTGATGTGCTAGCATAACCCATTTATTGATATGGTTTGGTATCTAGGACATCAAGTAAAAGGTCGGACTTCGGGAACTCAAAAAATCCATAAGGAACTACTACTGGAGTAAATCCTACGAAATCCTTATGGGGAGGTGGCCAACTTTCTCAATCAAGATACTACAATAATAAGTCTTCCGGTTGGGTGTGTTGGCCACAACATCCACTTTACTGGGTTACAGAGAGACCAATATTACAGTCCTTGAGAAATGTTCCAACCATCATATCTGCCTGGGATTCAGATCTGGTTGGTGTCAGGATAATCCAGACTCATCAGGTCTGGAAAGAAAAATGAAAGTTTGCAACACAAATCGACGAGATGACGTTGCGAGATTCTCAGGGGAATGAACTACGATAGTAAGCTCCAAAACATGAGCCGGTTCTGCTACAATCATGTGAACACGCTATCCTAGACAAGCATGGCCACTTGGTAGTCTTACAACAAAACACTACCGAGTTCAGGAGGGAACCATCAACGAGGATATCGAAGTTCTTGCATCAGTCATATGATTAGCTCTTATGGAGAACTTCTTCTCCCTGAACAAGTCAATCAGTGGCTTGGTGTGCTAGGGATACGTATGGAATGAACATGATCAGTCTATCAGACCATAGAATACTTTGCACATGCATGGTTGACTTGGGATGATTCCAGAGGAATAGAAACAAGCTTTCTTGAACTCACGGTGACAACTTTCATCAACACACATGAATTAGAGGAAGTCACTTCTTACCCCAACATATGCTTCATGAACGGGACATGAAGGCATTGCTTACAAGTTTTCAACACTAGGTTGATGTTCAGCATGAATCATGGGGGAGACAAAATGCTGTTGATGGGCTCAACAACAACTCATCGGAATTTCCACATAACTGGACTTCCACCATCATGTGAACACGGTGATAGCATTGGTCAGACCAAAAGATGTAATGGTGTATTCTCGAGGGATCAACCACGAGTAAGACAACATTACGAACATCGTTGGTTCTGATTTGACTTGACGATAGCCCATACTCAAGTCAAAGTTTTGACAAGACAATAGATCCAACAACTGATCACGAGGACCAATTGGTGAAGATATCATCTTTCTTCAACACACACAAACACAAAGATAACCCTTTAGAAATATCCAAATTCGGCAAAGCCTTGTATCTTCCAACTCTCCAAGTTGTTGTTTAGCTTAACCAACTAGCTCAGGGGTACCCAACACAGATTCTTGGAGAAGGGGTGGTTTATCAGAAACCAACTTGATCATGAACTCAACATAGCGGTCAGGTGTCAACCTGGTAATACTTCCGAGAAGATATTCGAAACATCACGAACCACCGATATGTTACTATGCTCGAGAACAATCTTGCTTTCGAGGCAAGATGATATGATCAAATAAGGAAGGGGTTGAATAATCCTAACTCATTGATCGAAGAGTGCACCAGAAATAAGGACTAGGTAGCACGATCAACCTTAGGGTGATGATTCAATAATCAGCACACTAAGAATGATATTAATGTCCATTAACTACCAAGCAGCGGAGTTGCTAGGAGTATTTATTTCACACATCATAGTTCACTTGCCGGCATTCCGGTTGCGACAACACGGGACCGAGGAATGAAAAATGATGGCAAGAAGTATCACTGCATCAAGAATTCATAAGAGATGGTGCAATTCTCACGATATTCTTGACATAAAGTGGGTAATACTTCAGGGTAGAACAGAATCAAAAGCTTGATTGCATTTGATCTGCGGAATACAACTGCTTTGACCCAATCTTAGAAATGGATGAGGTACTGGAGCTTGTTTCTCCTAGTCATTCTGGAATAGAATGGCTTGACGGACCACAAGAATAATAAGCATTGATAGACACAGATGCACAATTACTCCTAACTATCAATTGATAGACGATGGTCAGAATACAAATGAAGAGGGACAACTCAAGAGGACATATATCTTTCTGAGTTGTGGATGCATAGATTAATATGTCGAACCATGTTCAACAGGTTTCTTCCAGATAACCATGCAGGAAGGTAGAACTGGCAGAATCACAATTATGAATGGAGAACTCCTCACGAGTACTCTGATTGTGATATTTTGGTTCAAAGAACTTCTGCCTTAATGGTTCATGGTATTTGGAAGAAAGAAATACCACGGACCTCGAGGACTGTCGCAAAGGTTACTAATATCCTAAGGGAACTAGCAACACTATCAACATGAGGTAAGTAGGGTGAACCTCGGGTTCAAGAACCCAGAAATAGAATACCTACTAACTAATAACATCACGGGATGCTTTCGAGAATGATGGCCAGAATCATCACACCGGGAACACAAAACATGGCTAGATTACTAGGTGACTCCCTAAAACACCTAGGGTCATAATAATAGCTCCAACATATATGTCGAGGCAACAGAGTACCTCAACTCACCGATTAGTGTGATTAATCTGGCCCAAATGGACATCAGGAACAGGAGGAAGGGGTTTGCAAATGCATCAGACTACTTAGAAACCTGGGATGACTCGGACAGCATAACGGCTGTAAATGCTCAGAAAAAGATTTGCGACATTCACAAGGATTTGCATAGTCACTTAACAACACAATATCAAGGTTCTGAGGCCAACTAAGAACATACAGAAGTAATAGAAACTGAACTGAGACTTCAATCCATCAATCCTACAAGTCTACGGATTAGTAACACGTGATCCTGATAGAAAGATGAGAAGGCCTAGTTCTTAATCCCCGTAGAGAAGAAGAGGTTGACTCGGATCAGAAGGGCATAAGGTAAAGGAGTAAAAAGAGCCTTACGTTCCCTTCCACAATCAATTCCCTTATATAACTAAAGCATTTCTAGACTCAACTTCGACCAGCTTGGCTTGGTAATCCTACAGGCAGTCAGGCTCTGATACCAAAACTGTCAGGACCCCGATTCCAAGTCACATCGATCTAGCCGGTAACACCTGATATCACTTTGCGGCCTCACGCACGGTATTCCCACGGGTGTCGCCTTACCATGGCCCGGGACCGTATGCGCCTTTTGGCTCACGTATATGATAGTGTAGCTAGCATCCATATGACAGAGAACCCGGTCCGACATGGCTAGTCATGAACCCAAAGCGGCACCAACCTATGGGGACAGGCATACATGAATCATATCGAGCATGTTGGTCAGCAGCGTGTGAATCCGGGCTGTAGCACCGGGCTAACAGGACTCTGGGAACCCGGGCTGTAGTAGGCTAGGCAGGACTCCGGATGTCACCGCGTGACATTTCCCCGAAGGGATAAACACAGGAAAGAAGTGAAACACATGACGGCCAGTCAAGTGTCCTGAGCAGTAGTACTGGGCTAGCAGGACTCCGGTGAACCGGGCTGTAGCGGACTACTATGGCTCATGGAAGCACTAGACTACATTTCCCCATAAGAGAGGCTGCCAAGGATATACAACTAGATTGTCGGATCCCACACATACCAAGCATTTCAATCATACACACAATATGCTCGATATGTGTAAATACAACATGGCATCATAACATAACTCTACGACTCAAGTATTTATACATTAGGCTCCGAGGAGCGAGATATTACAAACATGGGTCTCATGACCCATCAATCATAGCATACAAATCAAAGCACATGCGGAAGCTTAACATGTCTGAGTACAGACATCTACAAATGAAAAAGGCTAAGAAGCCTGACTATCTACCAGATGCTGCCGAGGGCACAAGATCGTAGCTGAGGTATCAAGCTAAACGTCGAAGTCCACGTGGAACTACTAGCGAGACTGAAGTCTCTCTGCAAAACATAAATTAAGCAAACGTGAGTACAAAAGTACTCAACAAGACTTATATCAGAACTAGCTACATATGCATCGGCATCAACAAAGGGATGGTGGGGTTTAACTGCAGCAAGCCAGCTCTGACTCAGCGGCTAACCTGAACTACGACTGCAAGCAACTCTTTTGAGGTGGCGCACACGAGTCCACATATGCACCAATCAATACACCACTATGGATCCGCTCCCGTCTACCTACAAGAACGCCATCCATAGCACCCACGCTTATCTTGCGCATTTTAGAGTATCCACTTTCACTTGTCTATGAACTGTTATAGGCAACCCAGAAGTCCTTTACCGCGGACGTGGCTATTCGAATAGTTTTATACCCTGCAGGGGTGTACTTTGTCACACATGTTTCCACCACTTAGCATCTGCACACGACATGTGCTCGGCAGACTTCAAGCGAAAGCCGACATGGGTGTAGACCACAACCTGACTAACCGCACAAATCTCTAGTCCAGGTTTATCGCCTATTCGGGTTCCATCCGCGAGGAGATCCGGCCGGAGTTTCGCTCACAGCCCCAAACGATGTGTGCAGGGTTCCCGAGACACCAAACGGGCGCCCGGTACACCGTGCCAAGGTGTATCTACCGCATCATAGCCCACCCCTAGGGTCAGCGCTACGCATGCCCACCAACACATATCCTATAAACACCAGAAACTAGTTGCAACTCCTGGACAGAGGACGAGAGGGGTCAGTAAGTCGAGCAGGGTCATATTTCAGGGCCCAATGTGTGGTAGTAGCTGTTTCATGGATCACAAACACAAAACTCAGTTCCTGAGAACGGTTTCAATGAGACAACCCACCATGTACTCCTACATGGCCTCTCACCGCTACCTTTACCAAATCATGTTCACGCACTTAGCTCACACACAGTAGGACATGTTCACAACTTTCCAATTCATTCCCGATGAATCAAACCTGACACAACTCTAAGCAATAGCAGGCATGGCAAGCAAACATGAATGAGTAGGCACATCAGGGCTCAAACAACTCCTACTCATGCTAGTGGGTTTCATCTATTTACTGTGGCAATGACAGGTCATGCAAAGGAAAGGGGTTCAACTACCGCAGCATGTAACAGTTGAATCGTTGTTGTCCTAATGCAGTAAAAGAGAGAAGGGGTGAGAGAGTGGGTTTGTATCGGAATGAACAAGGGTTTTTTGCTTGCCTGGCACTTCTGAAGATAATATAGTTCTTCATCGGTGTCATCGATCACGTCGTCGGAAACATCATCGACTGAGAGGGGACGGTTACCGGCAAACAGAGAAGGACACAATCAATGCAATGCAACAATATGATGCATGAATGTGACATGGCAATATGCTGTTGATTGGCCTAATGCAACTAGCAACAAGTTAAATGGAGTTGGTTTGAACACTAGGTTCAAATTCAAACTCCATATGTGCTTTCTTAAATACCATTTAATTGAATTGTCCTAAACAGAGGATATAAGTTGCTCTAACATGCATGAAAATGCCATAAACAGATTCTTTGGATTTTTCTGATCATTTTTCATATATAATTTATTTCATTTGGAGTTACGGTTTAATTTCTATGAATTTTGGAAGTTTTGGGCATTTTCTTGAATTTCTGAATTATTTTAAATCCAGAAAATGATTAACTGTGTCATGCTGGTGTCAGCAGGTCAACAGGGCTACCCCGGGTCAAACCTGACATGTGGGGTCCACACGTCAGTGACACAAGGCTGGTTAGTGTCGCTGACTGGTGGGCCTGGTCAACGGCCACGTCAGCAAAGTCAATGCTGACGGGTGGGTCCCACTGTTTATGAACTAAACTAAATAGAAAATAAAACTAATCTAAACAGATACAGGGGCCCACATGGCAGTGGCTCCAGGGGTTAGTTAGAGCGTCATTAGTGGCTAATGACTTGCCATGTCAGCACTGCCGGCGATTACTCACCGGCGACCTCAAGTCGCGGCGGAGCCCGCACGGCAGGCCACCGGGATGGCAGGCGAGGGCACCAGGAGGAAGCCCAGGCCCGTGCGCGTCTAGGGGAGGCCGCGGGGCCGTCGGGGATGGCCTGTTGCGATGGCGGCGGCGAGGTTAGCGGCGGCCGGAGCTCGGTGATGTGCGTGGGTGGCACTGCGGGGTGCAAGCGGGCAAGGGGAGGCGCTAGCGAGGCTCAACGCGGGGCGGCAAACATGTTACGCAGCACGGGATGACCAAATGGTCGCCGGAGCGATGACGGCGACAAGCTCGAGCGGAGGCGAGCTTCGGCCATGGTGGAACTACGTCCTAGAGGATGCGAACGCATGTGATAGAAGAGGGGTTTGAAGCAGGGGCTCACGGCGAGTGCAGCGGTGGCCTCGGCCTGCTCGGGGAAGCACCAGAGCGAGCGGGGCGGCGAGAGGGATCTCCGGCGGCCCGAGGAGGAAGACGATGGCGGGATGGCGATGCAGATCTTCCGGTGAAGCGTGGCTGGACGGAGAGGACGAGGGAGGCGTGGAGATGCTCGTGGACACATCGGAGAGGCTCGGGGATGGCTGTGGCTGCGGCTATGGCGAAAGGCGGCAACGGGCGCGCTCGGGTGTGGCACGGGAGAGAGTCGAGGAGGGGGTAAGAAACACGGGAGAGAGTGAGGGAGGTCTAGGGGGGTGCATGGCGTCGCAAGGGAGGTCCAGGGCGACAAGGGAGCACGCAGGCAGGGTGGAGGTGGCCGGCGTGTGGCTGCGCGCGCCAGGCACGCACCCCTGCCTACTGGCGTGAGGAGGGAGGCGACAGGAGGCGCCAGGTGGGCTGGGCTGGCTGCAGGTAGGTGGGCCAGGTTATTCTTCTCCCTCTCTCTCTTATTTCTGTTTCAGTTTTTTATTACTTTTATTCTGTTTTGAATTAGTAAAAATACTAATTCATTTCGAAAAATCTTGAAAATGATTGTGGCATATGTTTGGGTTATTTCCAGCAACCTTAAAAATACTTTCAAGATTATCTGGACATTTAAAATTATTTATAGGATTTACATGTCCAAATGCAAATACTTATGATTTAATTCAAAAATCCATAAATGACCTAGAAAGGTGTGCACCATTGTTGTCAGAGGTTCTAGACCAATTCAAAAATGATGAACTTTTCTAAAGAGCACTCTGGGTTCTTGAAAATGTTTTTAAGTTGAACCTATTTGATTTAATTTTGGTGCTAGGGTTTGTGATCCCCATTCAACTTTAATTGAAAAATAAACATGATGCATGGATGCTTTAAGGAAACTAATGGCAAGAAAATTCTAGGGCTGTGACATCATCTCTCTTAGAAATGATATTATGAATTTTAAGCAACTTGATCACAAACCTGTTGCACAAGCTTGGGAGAGGATGAAATTAATGATACATAATTGCCCTACGCATGGTTTGAATTTGTGGATGATTGTACAATTTTTTTATGCCGGATTGGATTTTGCTTCTAGAAATCTTTTAGATTTGGCCGCGGGAGGCACTTTTATGGAAATCACTTTAGGAGAAGCTACTAAACTCCTAGATAATATCATGGTTAATTATTCTCAGTGGCACACTGAAAGATCTACTAATAAGAAAGTGCATGCGATAGAACAAATTAATGTTTTGAGTGGAAAGATGGATGAACTTATGAAATTATTTGCTAATAAAAGTGTTTCTTCTGATCCCAATGGTATGCCTTTTTCTACTTTGATTGAGAATAATAACGAATCTATGGATGTGAATTTTATTGGTAGGAATAATTTTGGTAACAATGCATATAGAGGAAACTTTAACCCTAGGCCGTATCCTAGTAATTCCTCTAATAATTTTGGTAATTACTAGAACAATTCTTATGGAAATTATAATAAGATGCCCTCTGATTTTGAATCTAATATTAAAGAATTTATTACTTTGCAAAAGAATTTCAATGCTTTGATTGAAGAAAAATTGCTGAAGATTGATGAGTTGGCTAGGAACGTCGATAGAATTTCTCTTGATGTTGATTCTTTGAAACTTAGATCTATTCCACCTAAGCATGATATCAATGAGTCTCTCAAAGCCATGAGAATTTCCATTGATGAGTGCAAAGAAAGAACCGCTAGGATGCGTGCTAAGAAAGATTGCTTTATAAAAGCGTGTTCTTCTAGTTTCCATGATAATAAAGATGAAGATCTAAAAGTTATTGAAGTGTCCCCTATTAAATCTTTGTTTTGCAATATTAATCTTGATAATGATGGGACTGAATATGATCCACCTATACCTAGACGGCGTTCCAAAAATTTGGAGTCTTTAGATCTTGATGCTAAAATTGTTAAAAGTGGGATTGAAGAAGTCAAAACTTTAAATATTAATGAACCCACTATTTTGGATCTCAAGGAATTTAATTATGATAATTGCTCTTTGATATATTGTATTTCCTTGTTGCAATCCGTGCTAAATTCTCCTCATGCTTATAGTCAAAATAAAGCTTTCACTAAACATATCGTTGATGCTTTGATGCAATCTTATGAACAAAAACTTGAGTTGGAAGTTTCTATCCCTAGAAAACTTTATGATGAGTGGGAACCTACTATTAAAATTAAAATTAAAGATCATGAATGCTATGCTTTGTGTGATTTGGGTGCTAGTGTTTCCATGATTCCAAAGACTTTGTGTGATTTGTTAGGTTTCCGTGATATTGATGATTGCTCCTTAAACTTGCACCTTGCGGATTCCACTATTAAGAAACCTATGGGAAGAATTAATGATGTTATTATTGTTGCAAATAGTAATTATGTGCCCGTAGATTTTATTGTTCTTGACATAGATTGCAATCCTTCATGTCCTTTTATTCTTGGTAGACCTTTCCTTAGAACGATTGGTGCAATTATTGATATGAAGGAAGGAAATATTAGATTCCAATTTCCATTAAGGAAAGGCATGGAACACTTTCCTAGAAATAAAATTAAATTACCTTATGAATCTATTATGAGATCCACTTATGGATTGCCTACCAAAGATGGCAATACCTAGATCTATCCTTGCTTTATGCCTAGCTAGGGGCGTTAAACGATAGCGCTTGTTGGGAGGCAACCCAATTTTATTTTTATTCCTTGCTTTTTGCTCCTGTTTAGTAATAAATAATTTATCTACCCTCTGTTTTGGTTGTGTTTTGTTGTCTTTAATTAGTGTTTGTGCCAAGTAGAAACGTTGGGAAAACTTGGGAAAAGTCTTTTTATTCTTGCTGTAAAAAACAGAAATTTTAGCGCTCACGAGAACTGCTTCCATTTTTATTTGGAAAGTGATATTTATTTAATTATTTTTGAAGATGATTAATAGATAAATTACTCACGTCCAGCAATTTATTTTAGAATTTTTGGGGTTCCATATCTTGCGTTAGCTACAGATTACTACAGACTGTTCTGTTTTTGACAGATTCTGTTTTTCGTGTGTTGTTTGCTTATTTTGATGAATCTATGGCTAGTAAAATAGTTTATAAACCATAGAGAAGTTGGAATACAGTAGGTTTAACACCAATATAAATAAATAATGAGTTCATTACAGTACCTTGAAGTGGTGTTTTGTTTTCTTTCGCTAACGGAGCTCACGAGATTTTCTACTTTAAGTTTTGTGTTGTGAAGTTTTCAAGTTTTGGGTAAAGATTTGATGGATTATGGAACAAGGAGTGGCAAGAGCCTAAGCTTGGGGATGCCCATGGCACCCCCAAGATAATCTAAGGACACCTAAAAGCCAAAGCTCGGGGATGCCCCGGAAGGCATCCCCTCTTTCGTCTACTTCTATCGGTAACTTTACTTGGAGAGCTATATTTTTAGTCACCACATGATATGTGTTTTGCTTGGAGCGTCTTGTATTATTTGAGTCTTTGATTTTTAGTTTACCACAATCATCCTTGCTGTACACACCTTTTTGAGAGAGACACACATGATTCGGAAATTATTAGAATACTCTATGTGCTTCACTTATATCTTTTGAGTTATATAGTTTTTGCTCTAGTACTTCACTTATATCTTTTAGAGCATGGTGATAGATTTGTTTTATAGAAACCATTGTTATCTCATGCTTCACTTAGATTATTTTGAGATTCCTACAAAACACCATGGTAATTTGCTTTAATTATTTTAGGCATTCAAGATTAATATTTTTTTTCTTATGAGTGTGTTGTATACTATGAGAAGTTTGATACATGATAATTGTTTTGAGATATGGAGATGGTGATATAAGAGTTGTGCTAGTTGAGTAGTTGTGAATTTGAGAAATGCTTGTGTTGAAGTTTGTGATTCCCGTAGCATGCACGTATGGTGAACTGTTATGTTAGGAAGTCAGAGCATGATGTATTTATTGATTGTCTTCCTTATGAGTGGCGGTCGGGGACGAGTGATGGTCTTTTCCTACCAATCTATCCCCCTAGGAGCATGCGCATAATACTTTTCTTTGATAACTTTTAGATTTTTGCAATAAGTATATAAGTTCTTTATGACTAAGTTTGAGTCCATGGATCATACGCACTTTTCTTCCTTCCACCATTTCTAGCCTCTCTAATACCGCGCACCTTTCGCCGGTATCATACACCCACCATATACCTTCCTCAAAACAGCCACCATACCTACCTATCATGGCATTTGCATAGCCATTCCGAGATATATTGCCATGCAACTTTCCACCATTCCGTTTACTATGACACGCTCCATCATTGTCATATTGCTTTGCATGATCATGTAGTTGACATTGTATTTGTGGCAAAGCCACCATTCATAATTCTTTCATACATGTCACTCTTGATTCATTGCATATCCCGGTACACCGCCGGAGGCATTCACATAGAGTCATATTTTGTTCTAAGTATTGAGTTGTAATTGTTGAGTTGTAAGTAAATAAAAGTGTGATGATCATCATTTTTAGAGAATTGTCCCAAGTGAGGAAAGGATGATGGATACTATGATTCCCCCACAAGTCGGGATGAGACTCCGGACAAAAAAAGAGGAGGCCATAAAAAGAGAGAGGGAAAAGGCCCAAATAAAAAAAATGAGAGAAAAAGAGAGAAGGGACAATGCTACTATCCTTTTACCACACTTGTGCTTCAAAGTAGCACCATGATCTTCATAATAGAGAGTCTCCTATATTATCACTTTCATATGCTAGTGGGAATTTTTCATTATAGAACTTGGCTTGTATATTCCAATGATGGGCTTCCTCAAAATGCCCTAGGTCTTCGTGAGCAAGCGAGTTGGATGCACACCCACTTAGTTCCTTTTGTTGAGCTTTCATATACTTATAGCTCTAGTGCATCCGTTGCATGGCAATCCCTATTCACTCACGTTGATATCTATTGATGGGCATCTCCATAGCCCGTTGTTACGCCTAGTTGATGTGAGACTATCTTCCCTCTTTTTGTCTCCTCCACAACCACCATTTTATTCCACCTAAAGTGCTATGTCCATGGCTCACGCTCATGTATTGCGTGAAGATTGAAAAAGTTTGAGAACATTAAATGTATGAAACAATTGCTTGGCTTGTCATCGGGGTTGTGCATGATTTGAATACTTTGTGTGGTGAAGATGGAGCATAGCCAGACCATATGATTTTGTAGGGATAACTTTTCTTTGGCCATGTTATTTTGAAGAGACATAATTGCTTAGTTAGTATGCTTGAAGTATTATTATTTCTATGTCAATATTAAACTTTTGTCTTGAATCTTTCGGATCTGAATATTCATACCACAATTAAGAGAATTACATTGAAATTATGCCAATTAGCATTCCACATCAAAAATTCTGTTTTTATCATTTACTTACTCGAGGACGAGCAGGAATTAAGCTTGGGGATGCTTGATACATCTCTAACGTATCTATAATTTTTTATTGTTCCATGCTATATTATATTCTATTTTGGACATTATTGGGCTTTATTATACACTTTTATATTATTTTTGGTACTAACCTATTAATCGGAGGCCCAACCCAGAATTGCTGTTTTTGCCTATTTTAGGGTTTCGCAGAAAAAGAATATCAAACGGAGCCCAAACGGAGTGAAACCTTCGAGAACATGATTTTCGGAACGAACATGATCCAGAGGACTTGGACCCTACGTCAAGACATCAACCAGGAGGCCATGAGGTAGGGGGGCGCGCCTACCCCCCCAGGCGCGCCCTCCACCCTCGTGGGCCCCCTGTTGCTCCACTGACGTACTCCTTCCTCCTATATATACCTACGTACCCCCAAACTACCAGATACAGAGCTAAAACCCTAATTCCACCGTCGTAACTTTCTGTATCCACGAGATCCCATCTTGGGACCTGTTCCGGAGCTCCGCCGGAGGGGGCATCGATCACGGAGGGCTTCTACATCAACACCATAGCCCTTCCGATGAAGTGTGAGTAGTTTACCTCAGACCTTCGGGTCCATAGTTATTAGCTAGATAGCTTCTTCTCTCTTTTTGGATCTCAATACAAAGTTCTCCCCCTCTCTTGTGGAGATCTATTCGATGTAATCTTCTTTTGCGGTGTGTTTGTTGAGACCGATGAATTGTGGGTTTATGATCAAGTTTATATATGAACAATATTTGAATCTTCTCTGAATTCTTTTATGTATGATTGGTTATCTTTGCATGTCTCTTTGAATTATCAGTTTGGTTTGGCCTACTAGATTGATCTTTCTTGCAATGGGAGAAGTGCTTAGCTTTGGGCTCAATCTTGTGGTGTCCTTTCCCAGTGACAGTAGGGGCAGCAAGGCACGTATTGTATTGTTGCCATCGAGGATAACAAGATGGGGTTTATTTCATATTGCATGAGTTTATCCCTCTACATCATGTCATCTTGCTTAAAGCGTTACTCTGTTCTCTTGAACTTAATACTCTAGATGCATGTTGGATAGCGGTCGATGTGTGGAGTAATAGTAGTAGATGCAGGCAGGAGTCGGTCTACTTGTCTCGGACGTGATGCCTATATACATGATCATACCTAGATATTCTCATATCTATGCTCAATTATGTCAATTGCTCAACAGTAATTTGTTTACCCACCATGAATACTTATGCTCTCGAGAGAAGCCACTAGTGAAACCTATGGCCCCCGGGTCTATCTTCCATCATATTAATCTTTCAATACTTAGTTATTTTTATTACCTTTTATTTTACTTTGAATCTTTATCATAAAAATACCAAAAATATTATCTTATCATATCTATCAGATCTCAGTCTCGTAAGTGACCATGTAGGGATTGACAACCCCTTATCGCGTTGGTTGTGAGGATTTATTTCTTTGTGTAGGTGCGTGGGACTCGTGCGTGGCCTCCTACTGGATTGATACCTTGGTTCTCAAAAACTGATGGAAATACTTACGCTACTTTGCTGCACCACCCTTTCCTCTTCAAGGGAAAACCAACGCAGGTGCTTAAGAGGTAGCACCTGGTGAGGGCGAAAATCGTTGAAAGTGCAGAGCAGCAGGAGGAGACCACTGCCTTGTTGAAGAGGACCGACGTCATCGTCGAGAAACTTATGAACGAGAATGCCATGCTGCGCATCAAGCGCAATAGGCTGGTGGAGGAATCCGTGGATGCTGTCAAGCAGCATTGAACAAGAAAGAGCTCATCACCCCTTGCCGCGGAGACTAGTTCCCGTGGCCTACTGCAACGCATCAAGAAAGTAGAGATCAGCGAGCCAGATCGTTGTCTTCCTTCTTCTTTTGCCCTTGTGTATTTTGGGCATTGCCGCATGTGGCTTTTTTAATTATGTTCCTAAATATGTAAGACAATTATTATCCACTGTCATCGTCGTTATATTCATCAGTCTTGCTATAAGTCGCAGTCGATGCTATATAGGTCCGTCGAATCTTACATCAAGATCCCTGCAAAACTTTCTTTTCAGATTTTGATTTTTCTCTCTTAAATCTCAGTCCAGTGGCACATAGCACGCCGTGAAATAGGGGCTCGGGCACCATTAATGGAGATGTTGGGAGGGAGGTGCGCGACGGATAGAGGTCAAAGGGCTCTCCTCCTGATGAGCACGCACAGGGTTCTGATCGCACGCCTCCCGTACTCAAATAGCTACCCCGCATGACACCTCCTAGCCAATAAAAAAGGGATGCGTGGCGGCATGTAATTGGTAATGAGAACGCCCACGATTTCAATAATACTTGTGATTTGTAATGTGACAACACTTGTTCCAAAATGGCTTTGTTGATTGTTAATGTGTGCGCCTTCGCAAATCGGCCAAAAATTTACCACAACATGTTGGTGCCATGTCATGACACCATTGCAATTTTCATGATTTTCAGGCGGGTTTTGAATTTCCAGGAATTTAAAAACCAAGTTTCTTAATTTTCCCGGCCGAGCCACAATGCCCAGATGTTTGAATTTCATTCCCATTTCTTGCATGGGACCTATAAATTTACCCAAAGACACACATGTGATTTTTCAACAAACTTCGGTGCACCCGAGCATGTGCTTGTAGTTCAAATTTGAATTATGCACATTAAATGCCTGGAAACTCAATTAATGCATAAAAATTCCAAACGAACCCAGAATAATTCCAAATTTAAACACGAAACTCCTATTTGGTCCAAGCTGCCTGTGTAAAAAAATCAAGGCGGGAGGGCAGTGTATGTCGTTTCGCACATGGAGGTGACACGTTCCCTCTCGGAACCATGAGCCTTCTCGAGAGAAGCTCCGGTTTGCAAGAAGCTTATACCAAAGCTTGTCCCAATTCGGCCAAAAAATTTACCACAACATATTGGTGCCATGTCATGACACCATGCCAAGTTTCATGATTTTCAGGCGTGTTTTGGATTTACAGAAATTAAAAAACCAAGTTTCTCAATATTTCCAGCCGAGGCACGATGCCCAGATGTTTGAATTCCATTCCCATTTCTTGCACGGGACCTAGAAATTCACCCAAAGACACACATGTTATTTTTCAGCCAACTTTGGTGCACTAGAGCATGTGCTTGTAGTTCAAATTTGAATTATGCACATTAAATGCCCATAAATTCAATTAATATATAAAAAGGCCAAACAAACCCGGAATAATTCCAAAATTTAGCACGGTACTTCTATTTGGTCTAATCTACCTATGTAAAAAAATTAAGGCCGGGGTGTGACGCCCGGATAGTTACGCTACAGTAACCCTCCGCTAATGATGCCATGTCACCTCGATTACTATGGCTAATCTCGCATTAGTTCGAAATTGATTTGAATTCAATTTAAAAATCAGGCAAACAACAAAGTTTTCGAAAATTAAAACTAAAATATTTGGTTTGTGTCAAATAAATCTTATGTAATAATGTTGGAGAAACCAACATTTCTTATAATATTTTAATGCACTAAAACAACCAAAATAGAGGACATAATAATTAATTTATTGCCTTTTATAAAGTTACATTCATATAACTAACTTAGTAGTGTGCCAAAATAATTGTGGCAGTAGACCAATTAGTAATACTAATTTAGTTGCTCACTTCGTATTTTATAAAACAAAAATTAAATGAAACTTTTAAAGAAAACAGTAAAGAAATAAGATAATAAAAACAGAAAATAAAACAATACAAAAAAAGGAAAAAGAGGGAACCCCTCCCTGCTGGGCCGTGGCCCAGCTGGCCACCAGGCCGCCTGGCCGGCCCAACCGGCCACCCACTCCCCCCATCGACCCCACCCCGACCAAACCCTATCTGCTAACCCCCCACTCGCTCACCCATGATCCGCTCGTTCCTCCTCCCGATCCAATCTGGACCGGGGCCGACCGCGTCGGCCGTCGCCGCGCAGACTCCGCCGCCACCTTATCGGCACCAAACGGCGCTACCCCGCCATAGCCGGCGCCCGCCTCCTCAACTCCCGCCCTGCGTGGATCCGGTCGCGGCAGCCGACGCCCCCGACGCCCCGCACCTCGTCGCTCGCCTACGCCATACTGCCTCCCCGTCAACGTCGTTTTCTCCGTCCTCCTCCCCAAGCCCCATTTCCTTGTCCCCTGCGACCCACCATGAGGACCCCTACTCTCCCCCTTTCCCTGTGTCACCGGTGCCTTTCGTGACGCCCCGACCTCCTCTACCGCGTGCACGCCCGCGCCCGTCGCGGCCCTCTGCTTGTCGCGCGGCTCGGAGCCGCGCCCCGCGCCTCGCCCTCCCCCATCTCCGTCGCACTCCGCCTACGGCCCCGCCATCCCGCTCGCCGCCTCGCTCGTGTGCCGCCCTCGACGGTCACCCTCAACGGCTACCGCGACCCCCTGCCCCTGCCACTGCGCCGCCTCTACCCCGCGCCTCCCGCTTGCCGTGCCCCGCCACCACGCTCCGCTCGCACCCCCGCTTGCTGCCGGGAGCCGCCGAACCGCGCCTCGCGCTCGCCGGCGCTTCCTGTTCTCACTCTGCGGCCTCGGCCCTTGCTCCCGCTCCGCAGCAACCACTGCCTGCTGCTGCTCCGGCCGGCGAGCCTCGCCGTGGCTGGCCTTGGCCAGTGCCCAGTCGGGCTAGCGCCATCACGCCCTGCCCGCAACCGTGCCTGAAGCCCGTCGCCCTCCTGCCCAATAACCCACTAAGGCCCCCTGTGCCTATGACACGAAGGGCCCACGCCCCAGAACAAAAATTAAAAAAAAGAATTAATAATAAAATAATAATAGACAAATAAATAATTAAAAACAATTAAAATATTAATTAATTAATTAATTAACAAATTAATTAACTTAATTAATCTTAGTTAGGTTGACCTAATTACTAATGAAACTAATTAACCTCTTTAATTAGTCTTAGTCAATGACAGTAGGACCCACGCGTCAGTTTGACTCAGTCAACTGACTGCTTGACTGCTGATGTCGTGCTGATGTCAGAAATGTATTTTAGTATTAAATTAATTCTGTTAATTCTAGAAAATGATTTAGAACTTTAAAAATTAATATAAAATAAACCGTAGCTCGGATGGAAAAACTTTGTGCATGAAAGTTGCTCAGAACGATGAGACGAATCCGGATACACAGCCCGTTCGTCCGCCACGCATAGCATAGTGAACACGCAACTTTCCCCCTTCGGTTCGCCTATCCGAAAACACGAAACACCGGGGATATTTTCCCGGATGTTTCCTCCCTTCACCGGTACCACCTCATACCGCGTTAGGGCACACCTAGCATCACGCTTTGTCATGTCCTGCATAATCATGCATCTGTTTGCTTAATATTTATTGTTTCTTCCCCCTCTTCTCTCGCTAGACATCGAGACCGACGCCGCTGCTACCCAGTACGACTACGGTATTGACGACCCCTCTCTCTTGCCAGAGCAACCAGGCAAGCCCCCCTTGATCACCAGATATCGCCTACTCTCCTCTATACTATTTGCATTAGAGTAGTGTAGCATGTTACTGCTTTCCGTTAATCCTATCCTGATGCATAGCCTGTCCTTGCTACTACTGTTGTTACCTTTACCTGCAATCCTAATGCTTAGTATAGGATGCTAGTTTATCATCAGTGGCCCGACATTCTTGTCCGTCTGCCATGCTATACTATCGGGCCATGATCACTCGGGAGGTGATCACGGGTATATACTTATACATAATATATGATACTTGTGGTGACAAAAGACGGGTCAGCTCGAGGAGTACCCGTGGTTGATTCATGAATTGGGGGTTGGAAGGACATACTTTCCCAACAGCCCTCTGTGTGGATCTTTGTGGCGAAGCGACAGGGCAGGTTGAGACCACCTAGGAGAGAGGTGGGCCTGGCCCTAGTCGGCGTTCGCGGTTATTGCAAGAATAACACGTTTAACGAGATCTTGGTATTTGATCTGTGTCTGGCCACTGGCCTATACGCACTAACCATCTACGCGGGGACAGTTATGGGCACTCGACGTCGTGGTATCAGCCGAAGCCTTCGTGACGTCAGCGACTGAGTGGCGCGCGCCGGATTGGACAGTAAGCCTGCTCTTGTATTAAGGGGCTAGTTCTGCTTCCGGCCGCGTTCGCAACGTGCAGGTGTGCAAAGGGCGATGGGCCCAGACCCCTGCGCCATAGGATTTAGACCGGCGTGCTGACCTCTCTGTTGTGCCTAGGTAGGGCTGCGACGTGTTGATCTTCCGAGGCCGGGCATGACCCAGAAAAGTGTGTCCGGACAATGGGGATCGAGCGTGTTGGGAAATGTGGTGCACCCCTGTAGGGAAATGTGGTGCACCCTTCCAAGTGCCAGATACAACCCGGTGGTCGCTCTCTAACAGGGCGACGAGGAGAGGACCGCCGGGTAGGATTATGCTATGTGATGCTACTTGGTGAACTTACCATCTACTCTCTTGTTCTGCTGCAAGATGGAGGTTACCAGAAGCGTAGTCTTCGAAAGGACTAGCTATCCCCCTCTTATTCCGGCATTCTGCAGTTCAGTCCACATATGATACCCTTAATCCATTTGATACCAATGAATACATATGTAGTGTAGCTCCTTGCTTGCGAGTACTTTGGATGAGTACTCACGGTTGCTTTGCTTCCCCTTTTCCCCTTTCCTATACCCGATTGCTGCGACCAGACGTGGGATCCCAGGAGCTAGACGCCACTATCGATGACGACTACTACTAATCGGGAGGTGCCTACTACTACATGCAGCCCGCTGACGACGACCAGGAGTAGTTTAGGAGGATCCCAGGAAGGAGGCCTGCGCCTCTTTCGATCTGTATCCCAGTTTGTGCTAGCCTTCTTAAGGAAAACTTGTTTAACTTATATCTGTACTCAGCTATTGTTGCTTCCGCTGACTCGTCTATGATCGAGCTCTTCTATTCGAGCCCTCGAGGCCCCTGGCTTGTAATATGATGCTTGTATGACTTATTTTATTTGTAGAGTTGTGTTGTGATATCTTCTCGTGAGTCCCTGATCTTGATAGTACATGTTTGCGTGTATGATTAGTGTACGATTGAATCGGGGGCGTCACAAGTTGGTATCATAGCCGACTGCCTGTAGGAATTCCCCTTCCACACTCCTTGGCCGAAGTCGAGTCTAGTCATTGAAAAACTTTTACTAACATGGCTGTGTGGCTTACGGGCCCACGTCACCATTGGGTGGTATTAGGATCTTTTACTCCTTGTCTATACTCTGGGACTCTGATCTCTCTTCTATTCGGGTTAAATGAATTTTGCTAAATCTAACATTAGGATCTCATTATCACTTTCACCGGGAGAGCCCCTTATTACTGTTGATCGTCTGCTGCACGTGAAGACCCTGAAGATACTCTCCGCTGTTAACCCGAGAACTTGTGTTCATCACGTTTGCAATTCCCCTTCCACCGTCAACCCTTATGGATAACTACTTGCAGTTGTTATTCTTACATTCATCCCCAGTTGGTCTTGTTATTACAAGATACCCCGAAATACTCGTCGTTGTTTCGATAATCCTTTGAGCTTACTGCCTTGCTGTTCTTTGTCACCTGAATACCCCTACGGATAATTCTCGCACTTATCGAGTATCCGCTCATCCCCCAGTTGTTCATGTGTTTCACAATGGTCTTCGAAATACTATTCGATCCTCCAAAAATCCTTAGTAGCTTATTGCTCTGCAATACTTGTCTACCTGCATGATGGATGCTATGTCTGGCAATATTCGTTAGTATCCTTAGGCACCGTCATTTTGATCCTTTTGATTCAACATTAGTGTGAATGCACGCAATCATCAGTTGATCCTTTTAAATTATCTTTCCGACTCAGTCGTCATTTTAAACATGAGCTAGTTCTCAACTAATCCAATTGACCTCGATTGTACCCCTAAGGCTATTCAACTTTTCCATCCCTAATCAGAACATTGCTTCTGATCCCTTGATTTGAAAATCATAATTCCTTTGCATTTGAGCTCTGGATTAGTCAATTGTTTCTATAATCCAATGCCTTTGCATGGTTACTTCCTTTGGTTGTGTGCCGATGCTCACATCAGCTCTGTTATGGACCGGCAGATCCTTTAATGGATTTTATCCGACAACGTCCTTCATATTCAATAACCTTGTGAGCCTTCCCTCGGATACATAATGCCTTTGGTAAATTGTATCATCTACTTTCTCAACCTTGCTCTACTTTCGAGCTTGTGATATTTACTCTTGAAACTTGTGGTATATGTTTCTAAGAAGCCCCTATGGGTTGAACATATGCCTTCACTAAACTGTGTGAACCCGAAAAGTTTTCACGAGTCATACTCTTCTGGTGCTTCGCCAGATAAAAATTCAACACTGCAACTTCTTCGAAGACGAGAAGTGAATGAAAGGTTATGCATTAAAGAAGTGGGAGTCGACCTTGAACTTTGTGTTCATGCCCATGGACCCGATGTGGAACTTATCATAAAAGCTTCTTGTAATAATAACTATTTCCTTGATATGATATCATTTGGTATCTATGTATTGATCCTTTGCAATCGCGGTCCTGACCACACTTTCTCCTTGATTCCATTTCTCAGACAAGTTAAAGCACTTGTCTTCTGTTGATCGATACATCTCCGCAACCTCTGTTTTGATCTTCCTCGAGTATTAACCTCTGGTATCTCGAGAACTATGTTGCTTCTTGCGAGTCTTCATCTAGTATTGCTTCTCACCGATCTCAGATTTCCCCCAGGTTCTGAGTTATTAGTCACTCGAGAACACCGATAAGTGAATCGATTCCGCACTCTGATTCAATAACTCTAAGTAATTCTCGTTACTTATGAGTTTAATAATCCTTCAAGTCATTTCCAAGCCTTATCGGCTATATCATTATCATGCAAACTTTTAACTGTGCTACCTGTTCCTTCTTCCCAGAGCACAATTTTCGATGATGAGCTAAGCTTACGTCGATTTTCCTCATCATATCATTTCTCCTTAAACCAAAAGCTTGGTTTCGAGTTTGTGTCGTACCCGTGGTTCCAGTTACCTTTCGCTTCATCATTCCTTTGACTTGATGTCATCGTTGATCGATTACATCTTCATGAAACCTCTCGACAAATGTGTCATGATCATCATAAACATTCTGAGCTCTTCCAAGATATCTATCGAATTCTTGATGAGAAATACCATCCTTGCCCTCGATGATTTGTGTTATCATCGACCACTTTTTTTTGCCTTCCGTTCAACACAAACTTGTTCGTGTTTCGTGATATACCTTGAGATCCTTACTATCCAGCATTTGTTCTTTACCTTGGAGTATTACCATCTTTTATGTCAAGGCGTTCGTGAGAATTTCACCACCTCTTAAGAATTCTTGATACAGGTGATACTTCTCACCATCACCATTCCTTCTTGGTCCCCGTGTTGTTTCTAACCGGAATACCGGCAAATGGACTAAGAGGCGTAAATTTCAAAACCTATAGCAACCCTATTGCTTTGAAGTTAATGGTCGACAGTTTTATTCTAAGTCTATTGCTTATTGGTTCATCATTCAAACATTGATCATGCTACCTAGTATAGATTTCTGGGTGCACCCTTCTATCATTGTTAAATTGTGTATGTTTTCCTCGAGCATATCTCATCATACCATTTGATATGACTAATGTTATCTCCTTGTTCACATAATTGTGGAAATCCATCTTTTTGGAAATCCCAATGAATTGTCGCTGTGTCCATCCACCACCTCCTCATCCTCCCCTTGGTTTAATGATGAACTCATGATTCAAAACTTGCTTCCATAGTTCATTTCCCGAGAATCTTACGATGTCTCCTCGTCAATTTGTGTCGCACCTTTTTCTTCTCGGGCATCCTGAGTCTGAGGTATCCTGACACCGATCAGATCTGAATCTCGGTCAGATATGATGGTTGGAACATATATCCAAGAGTTATATCATTGGTCTTTATATGACCCGGTAAAATGATGTGATGCCTAGTACACCTGGCCGGAGGAACTATTGTTACAGTTTCCTTTTTAGCAAGCTTAGCGATTCTTTCATGAGGAAATTGAAAGACTTATTCTATAAGTTGTTCCTAATGAATCCATTAAGTACCCAAAGTCTGACCTTTGCTTGAATACCATGTCAATGCTATCTCGAAGCATGTCTATGGTACTCCGATTTTCAACAAGAACATTTGAAGCCCAATGCTAAATTTTCTTCAGCATTTATCCTAACACTGTTGTATGGGTAATGTCATGAAATCCATCTCCCCTTTCCTAAAGGGATTTCTACTTTATATCCTGCCATGAATATCATGCTCTGCTTGTCCTTGGCAAGGGTATACCCCTAGTATATGTGTCAAACACATTTTCCTTTCCATTGTTCTATTTGATCCGATGATCACATTTTCCTTTCCATTGAATTGTTTAACCTTCCTTGTGATCCATATGATCTAAGCAGTAATATTCTTCTGCTTATGTAAACACCTTGGTGTACAACCGTGTCAGTAAGACCCTGTTGCATTTGTCGATAGCATTCCGGTAACCACCGATGGACGAGAACTTTGCCTATTGGTCCTCCTCGTTCAACAAGCAGGAAAATGGTTCTCTTCGTCCCTCGCCCTTCGTACCGATGTTCTTGCCGACATGACCGACAGACTATCCTCTGACATGCCTTGCTTACATGATCGTGCAAGATGTCACTGACCCTCCTACTTTTATCCCACATGGTGGGCCCATAACCCACAGTTTCACAGGATCGAAACCTGACTCTCCTGTACACCACCTGTTCCCAAGGTTGTTCCTCGTGCTTGACTTCGTATGTAATTCACGGACCACCTGTCTAGTGGTCTATTCAGGTATGAGGCACAATACCTATTCTCATTGCCCTGACACCCTTTCACCTTCTGATTAGGCATTGAACGATTTCCTATCCGTTTGAAACTTCTCATGGTACCTTCTTACTTTGTTCTCGATATCTTCTTAAGTTTCAAATCGAGAGACACTTATGCTTCTTCCCTGAGTTAACCGTCTGATGCTCCATCTCGTTAGAATCCATCCATATAGAGTTTTCCCTTCTTACCCTTTCGTAAGTACGGTGAAGATCCTGAAGGAAGGACGAAAACTTCATCATGATGATCTGAAGCAGAGGAATGAAGACATCAGCGCTATGGATCGACCACCTCGAGAAGAGCAACCAAGGCCGAGAAGATTCGTTAGGATTTCGTAAACAGAACTTCCCCCCTTATTCCACCTCTTAAATCTCGGGATGAGATTTCTTGTAGTGGAGGAGAATTGTGACGCCCGGATAGTTACGCTACAGTAACCCTCCGCTAATGATGCCACGTCACCTCGATTACTATGGCTAATCTCGCATTAGTTCGAAACCGATTTGAATTCAATTTAAAAATCAGGCAAACAACAAATGTTTTCAAAAATTAAAACTAAAATGTTCGGGTTGTGTCAAATAAATCTTATGTAATAATGTTGGAGAAACCAACATTTCTTATAATATTTTAATGCACTAAAACAACCAAAACAGAGGACATAATAATTAATTTAATGCCTTTTATAAAGTTACATTTATATAACTAATTTAGTAGTGTGCCAAAATAATTGTGGCAGTAGACCAATTAGTAATACTAATTTAGTTGCTCACTTCGTATTTTATAAAACAAAAATTAAATGAAACTTTTAAAGAAAACAGTAAAGAAATAAAATAAAAAAACAGAAAACAAAACAATACAAAAAAAGGAAAAAGAGGGAACCCCTCCCTGCTGGGCCGTTGCCCAGCTGGCCACCAGGCCGCCTGGCCGGCCCAACCGGCCACCCACTCCCCCCATTTACCCCACCCCGACCAAACCCTATCTGCTAACACCCCACTCGCTCACCCACGATCCCCTCGCTCCTCCTCCCGATCCAAAATGGATCGAGGATGACCGCGTCGAGCGTCGCCGCGCAGACTCCGCCGCCACCTTGCCGGCACCGCACGGCGCTACCCCACCATCGTCGGCACCCGCCTCCTCAACCCCCGCCCCGCGTGGATCCGGTCGCGGCAGCCGACGCCCCCCGACGCCCCGTCGCTCGCCTACGCCGGACTGCCTCCCCGTCAACGTCGTCGTCTCCGTCCTCCTCCCCAAGCCCCATTGCCTTGTTCCCTGCGACCCACCGTGAGGACCCCTCCTCTCCCCCTTTCCCTCTGTCGTCGGCGCCTTTCGCGATGCCCCTGCCTCCTCTACCGCGTGCACGCCCGCGCCGCGCCCGTCGCGGCCCTCTGTTTGTCGCGCCGCTCGGAGCCGCGCCCCGCGCCTCGCCCTCCCCCCATCTCTGTCGCGCTCCGCCTACGGCCTCGCCATCCTGCTCGCCGCCTCACTCGTGTGCCGCCCGACCGCGGCCACCCCCGACGGCCACCGCGACCCCCTGCCCCTGTCACTGCACCACCTCTACCCCGCGCCTCCCGCTTGCCGTGCCCCCCACCACGCTCTGCTCGCACCCCCGCTTGCTGCTGGGAGACGCTGAACCGCGCCTCGCGCTCGCCGGCGGTTCCCGCGCTTGCCGTCCTCCCGCTGCGGCCTCACCCCTTGCTCCCGCTCCGCAGCAACCACTGCCTGCTGCTGCTCCGGCCAACGAGCCTCGCCGTGGCTGACCTTGGCCAGTGCCCAGTCGGGCTAGCGCCATCACTGTAACGCCCCGAGACTGATGCGCTAGGTGTCTTCCAGTTATTCGCTGTCGTTGCCATGTCATTTGCTTGGGTGTTGCATTTCATCATGTCATCATGTGTATTGCATCATCATGTTTTCAAAACTTGCATCCATCCGGGTTCTCCCCGTTCCTTCCATTGTTCGTTCTGAGTCCAGACACACTCGCACGCGCCCGCGGCATGTCCGAAATAGTATTTTATAAGTGGCCGGAAAATGTTCTCGGAATGGGATGAGAGTTGGCATGCGGTCTTGTTATAGTGTAGGTAGACCGCCTGCCAAGTTTCATCGCATTCGGAGTTCATTTGATGCCCCAACGGATAACTATAGCAACATTATACTCGGTCAAAACGTCAGACGTTTTCGATCTCCGGAAACAGTTGCCGGGCTGCACTCCTCTCCTCTCATCTCAGCCCAACCTCTTTTCACAACCCACCTGCAGCCCACCTAAACCCCCTCCGTTCCGGACCGTCAGATCGCGATCGGAGGCTCCGAAACGCTCCTAAAACCCCCCTAAACCCAAACCCTAGCCATCCCTGGCTATATATGGACAACCCCCTTCCAAATTTGGCATCCTAGCCCTTCCCCTACCTCCCTGCCGCCTCCCTCCTCAAATTCCGTGCCACCAGCCACCTTCCCCCTCCAAATCCGGCGCCAGCCACCTCACCAGCGCCACTCGGCGAGCCCCCATTGGCCTGCGCCGCTGCAACCACCGCACCTGGCCATCCAGGGCGTGCCACATGGCCTCCTTGCCCTGCTCCTATCGCCCTGCGCCGCCAGGCCCGCACCAGGCCCGCCCGGGCCCCGATCTGGGCTCTGAGGCCCGCACCGTGCCGCCCCTGCTCCCCGAGCTCCAGATCGGGAGAGGGAGATCCCGATCCAAGCTCCTCCGCCGCTCTGCCCCGTCACCCCGCGGGCCTCGCCGGACTTGCTCCAGCCGACGAGCACCAGGCTGGACCCCGCCGCCCCGCTCCTACTTCCCTGTCTATATCCTTCTCCTACCTCCTCTCACGTCTCCTTCTCTCCCCATCACCCCGCTCGCCGTCGCCGGATCTCCACCACCGCGGCCGGAAACGGACGGATCCCGTCCGGATCCGCACCTTAGGGGCCTCCTCTGCTCCTCCCCGACGTCAAGCCTTGCGCCGCCTTGCCCAACATCGCCGGCGGCCGGATATAGCTACGCCTCGTCCCCAGCTTCGGGCTGGGAGGCACTCACTGGTGCCCGTTGACCCAGCCGGCCCACGTCCGTCCAGGGCCAACTCGTGGGTCGCGCAATGCCCAACGCCCCTCGCTAGCTGGGCTTGGCCCATGGTGAGACCCCCCTTTCAGACCTCTGTGCTCTATTGGGCCAACAGTTATGGCCCGTTTCATGTTTTTTTCTCTAGAACGATTTCCCTTTTATTCCAGAGATCACAGTTTTACAGAAAAGCCCTCATACATCATGCATTTAATAACTCACAAACCGTGCATCGGATTTAAACAAACTTTATATGTAAAGTGCTTAGTTTTTTGTCTAGTTTCATAATATGCCAATTTCATCTATGTTTGAAATGCTTAAAATGATGTTTGGTTAAATTTACTCCTATGCCATGTTAAAATGCTTTAATTCATAACTAAATAACCGTAGCTCCATTTTAAATAAACTTTATATGTAAATGGGGTAGAAAAATGCCTAGTTTAACATGGTGTACTCACTTTGCATGTTTTACAACCCTAAAATTGTGTTTAGGGCAGAACAGTACCAAACCTAAAATATGCACATGAGGAGTTTCCGGACTTATTGTTTTGTTGTTCCGGCCTCATTTAAACTTGACTAGATAGGTAGTTTTACTTTGCTTCGCCCTCTTGCCATGTTTTAACAACATTTAATATTGTTGGGTACATAAACAAGATCGAACTAAATAACTTGAATGTGGTGTTTCGTCAATATGCAACGGAGTTGCATATTGAGCTCCACTTAATTTGTAGGATTGTTTGTGCATTTTGCCATGCCATGCATATTTAAACCAGACATGCATCATACTTGATTGTGCATCATGACATGATTATGTGATGGTTGTTTACTATGTTGTTTGCTCTTTTCCGGTGTTGCTTCTTCGGGTTGGTTCCGGTAACATTGCGTTTTTGAGGATCCGTTGGGTATGTCCATTTGTCTTCTTCATGGACTCGTTCTTATTCCTTGTGGGATCTCAGGCAAGATGACCATACCCTCGAAATCACTTCTATCTTTGCTTGCTAGTTGCTCGCTCTTTTGCTATCCTATGCTGCGATACCTACCACTTTCTTATCATGTCTCCCATATTGTTAAGCCAAGCCTCTAACCCACCTTGTCCAAGCAAACCGTTGTTTGGCTATGTTACCGCTTTGCTTAGCCCTCTTATAGCGCTGTTAGTTGCAGGTGAAGATTGGAGCTTATTCCATGTTTGGAACATGGATATTTTGTTGGGATATCACAATATCTCTTATTTAATTAATGCATCTATATACTTGGTAAAGGGTGGAAGGCTCGGCCTTATGCCTGGTGTTTTGTTCCACTCTTGCCGCCCTAGTTTCCGTCATATCGGTGTTATGTTCCCGGATTTTGCGTTCCTTACGCGGTTGGGTTATAATGGGAACCCCTTGACAGTTCGCCTTGAATAAAACTCCTACAGCAATGCCCAACATTGGTTTTACCATTCGCCACCTAGACTTTTCTTTCCCTTGGGTTCTGCAGACTCAAGGGTCATCTTTATTTTAACCCCCCGGGCCAGTGCTCCTCTGCGTGTTGGTCCAAACTAGAGCCCCTTGCAGCGCCACCTCAGGGAAACTCGAGGGCTGGTTTTAGTTGTACGGATTGCTCATCTGAGTGTGCCCTGAGAACGAGATATGTGCAGCTCCTATCGGGATTTGTCGGCACATTCGGGCGGTGTTGCTGGACTTGTTTTACCATTGTCGAGGATGTCTTGTAACCTGGATGCCGAGTCTGATCGGAATGTCTTGGGAGAAGGAATATCCTTCGTTGACCGTGAGAGCTTGTGATGGTCTAAGTTGGGACACCCTTGCAGGGATTTGAACTTTCGAAAGCCGTGCCCGCGGTTATGGGTAGATGGGAATTTGTTAATGTCCGGTTGTAGAAAACCTGAAGTTGATCTTAACTAAAATACATCAACCGCGTGTGTAACCATGATGGTCTCTTCTCGGCGGAGTCCGGGAAGTGAACACGGTGTTGGAGTTATGTTTGACGTAGGTTATTCTAGGATCACTTCTTGATGATAGATTCTCGACCATGCTTTGCCTTCTCTTCTCGCTCTCATTTGCGTTGTTAGCCACCAAATATGCTAGTCACTTGCTGCAGCTCCACCTCATACATTTTACCCTTCGTATAAGCTTAAATAGTCTTGATCGCGAGGGTGTGAGATTCCTGAGTCCCCGTGACTCACAGATACTTCCAAAACCAGCTTGCAGGTGCCGTTGAACCATGCAGATGACGCAACCAAGCTCAAGGAGGAGCTCGATGAAGATCTTGCCCTTTGTGTTGATTCGTTCTAGTTGATCAATAGTGGAGCCCAGTTGGGGTCGATCGGGGATCTGTGTAGCATTTGGGGTAGTCTTCTTTTATTTTGGTTTTGTAGTCGGACCTTGATTGTATCTGGTTGATGTAATGCTTTATTCATGTATTTGTGTGAAGTGGCGATTGTAAGCCAACTATGTATCTTTTCCCTTATTGTATTACATGGGTTGTTTGCGAAGATTACCTCACTTGCGACATTGCTTTCAATGCGGTTATGCCTCTAAGTCGTGCTTCGACACGTGGGAGATATAGCCGCATTGAGGGCGTTACAAGTTGGTAATCAGAGCCTTCCCCGACCTTAGGAGCCCCCTGCTTGATCGAATCGTTGGTGTTGTTGAGTCTAGAAAAATGTTTTGAGTCATTTAGGAATTATATATCGGAGAGTTAGGAATTCTTTTACTCCCCAGTCCCTTCATCGCTCTGGTGAGGCATCCTGACGTAGAGTTTTTTCTCCCCTTCTCAAATTTCACTAAAAAAATTTTTAGGATCATGCGGGTATCTTGGAACCGTTCCTATGGTTTTGTGACGAGAACATTGTTCGTGGTGCCTCCTATTATTTAGGGGTTGTGGCAGTGTCCCGGGGAGTTGAGCTCCGAGGTGTTGTCGTCACAATTTTATCGTTGCAGTTCTGGAATACCTGAGTTTAGTTTTTGCCGACATCGAAAATCTCTTTTATGCAGTTGTTGGTGAGATAACCTCGACGCCACCCAGTACCGGGGCGGGAGTTCGGGAGTATTGCCATAACTCGTATAACAGATGCTTTTCGAAGGTTGAGGTAAACAATTTCCGAAGGTTTCTTGGTTATGTGTTGAAGGATGGATACAACTGGATGTAGGATTTGCTAGTTTTGGGTGAGATATTATGCTTCCCCTGTATCCCCAACACCTGATTGCATAACCGGAAAATTTCGGGAGTTTATAAGTGGGAATTCAAGTAGCTCCTAGGATATCTTTCCGACAGATGTATGATATGAAATTGGGGTTCGACGTCTAGTGGTCCGCCTATCCACGGTTGGTTTTACAATGGTCTCGTTGTGTCTTAAAGAGTCCTTGGCTATGCTGACTCGGGAACTCTTCGTATGTCATGTGCACTGCCTTGTACATGATGGTGCTGTACGATCGAGCCCATGTAGGCCCCACCACGAAAACTTCGGACTAAATCTTGATCATATGTTTGTTCTGGCTTATTCTGCAAGCCAATCCTTTGTTTTGTTTTGAGTTGTGTTATTCGAGTTGCTTCAATGTCAAGTGTTGATTCCATACCTTCCTCATATGGTGTTCTCATACTCCGATGTGAATACCAATCCTTTTCGATCATCGATACTGTCATGTCAATCCTTTTCAATCGGCGTGTTTCTCTTCAAGTGGATCCAATCTTTTTCAACATTTGCAAGATCACCTCTCGGTTTTCTCAACGGTGTTTGTTTCATCCGTCTCCAAGTTGCCTTTGTTTTTCCCGCCCACCCACCCTTTTTCTTCAAGGATTAAGATTTCTTGATCAAGTGTCCATCTTATTCATGTGAAGTCTCTTCATTCTTTTCTTTCAATATTCGTATCCGGTGATTCTCAGGAAGATTCTAACGGAGCTTCAAGTTCGTCACTCTTCACTCGTTTTCTCCTCCGGTGGATTCAATTCATGTTTTGTTGTTGATCATATCCTTTTTCTCCTTTCTAATACCTTCTCATGCCGGTGCACCTCATAATCATTCACTTCTCGCTATTCATTTGTTCAGGAGTGCTGAAGATATCTCAGAAGGCTCGTCTTTTCATTCAAGATCCTTCAACCTATTTCGAGGTTGTTATCTCATTCAAGGCATTTATATCAACCGGTGCAATCTCTCTTCAAAAAAATCGTTCTACGGTGTATCTTTTCAGTGTGCCCTAACCCACAGGTCTTTTTCCAGGATCTTACCTGACTCTTCTTATTTTCCAAGGGCTATCCTCAAATTTCTTTTCGGAGTTTGACGTAAGAATGATTTATCTTCAGTCAAATGCCTTTCTCCAAGATCGGTTAAATTCTTTTCATCGTTGGCTCAACCTCTTCGCTTTTGATTCTTCCAAAGTGCCTAAACGATTCATAGTGTTGTTTCTCGTCGTCTTTCTCGAATTTTGAAGGCTGAAGAAGAGTTTCTATTTAATCTTGCTCAATTCTCCTCAAGATTCGTGATTCTAGTTTGAGGCCATCCTCTCATAATTGTTTTTGATTGTGGGAATTCTTTTCACCCATCTGTTGCAATTCAGGAGTCTTTTCAGTTTGATTATCCGGAGCCCATCATCTCAGAGTTATTCATTCTCAGCTTTCAACTCTCTTTCCCCAAATCTTACTGGTGCATCATTCAAATATTCTCTATTAAGTTCGTGATCTATTCGTCCTCTTGTATCTAAACTCTCTCATATATCTTCGTTCATTTGCTAATTCTTACCGGTGATTCACCCCTACTTCGTTCATTTTTAATTCTTACGGTGGTTCGTTCAAGAGTTCTCGTCATTCGTTATCATATCAATTTATTTGTTATTTCTATCCTACCGGTGGTTCGTTCAATATTTTCCCAAGTTTGCGCTATATCTTGCTTAATCCTTTCCTCGAGAATAAGTAGTATGCCAAATCTGTTGCTTGTCATCAATTTAAATTGGTGAAGGATAAGCATAATGTAATTCTTATTCTTGTTTCATCGAGTGAAATCAATCCCCTATTCCGGAGGCTCATCAAATTCTTGATTTCAATTGTTCGTCTTCTCTTCTTCCCGGAGTTCCAACCTTTTTCAATTAGTTCACCACGAAGATTCATCTAAATCGGTTCAAGGATTCACCTTGTGTTTTCAACTTCTCTTTCCTTCGTGTGATTATTCTTTTGTTACCGGAGTTTCTTCATGGAGGCTATACATGATGGTTCATCAAGGATTTATTTCCTTCTCGAAGCATTCATCAAGATTCTTTTCTAAGGAGCTTAAGTTTCTTCATCTTGCAATCCGGAGTGCAATTCTTTCTTCCATATCATTGGAGGTGGTATTATGTCATTCTTGATTCATGATTCACATGTTGTTAAGAATGAGATATTTTAAATCCATCAACCTCTTCGTTAGAGTTATCTTGGGTTATATTTCACGTAAAGCTTCCCCTAAGGATTGTTGCTATTATGGTGCTTATAATTAACCCAAGTTCTTTTATCCTTCTGGTGAATAAGTTTATCATCTCCTTCTTGATATCAAGTCAATTTATTGTTCCGTTAGTGGCAGAATTTCACCTCATAGTTTTGAGAAGTTTTTCATAAGCCCACTACCAGCTTACTCTTTTCGTTGTTGGTTTTCCAACAATTCCGTTCGACCCTTCTCCTAAAAGATGCCGTGTCAAGCTCTTTTGTGACAGAACTTGGAATTTTCTTCTCCATTCTTTTCTCTCAATTACCTATCTTCTATTCTTTCGTTCCGGAGGCATTGTCATGTTGCTCTCTTCAACCCATCTTCTGAATTTTGAGTGCCCGCTGCTCAAGTTCTTTCATGTTATCAAGCCTTGCATATCTTTCAACCGGAGTGTTGTTCGAATTTGTTCTTCCTTGTTCCTTTTTCTTAACGGAGTGCTTTCAACTTCGTTCACCTCCGTTGCTTTCTTTCTTTCTTTTTTCTCAACCTTGCAAGGTTCGTGGTTTCACTCGTTTGTCAAAGAAGCAACTTAGTATTTACCGCTTATCTTCCTTTTCCGTTGTCCCTCCGGTGCCATTCTAGATCTCGGGACGAGATCCTCTCGTAGTTGTGGAGTATTGTAACACCCCGAGACCGATGCGCGAGGTATCTTCCAGTTATTCGCTGTCGTTGCCATGTCATTTGCTTGCGTGTTGCATTTCATCATGTCATCATGTGTATTGCATCATCATGTTTTCAAAACTTGCATCCGTCCGGGTTCTCCCCGTTCCTTCCGTTGTCCGTTCTGAGTCCAGACACACTCACACGCGCCCGCGGCATGTCCGAAATAGTATTTTATAAGTGGCCGGAAAATGTTCTCGGAATGGGACGAGAGTTGGCGTGCGGTCTTGTTATAGTGTAGGTAGACCGCCTACCAAGTTTCATCGCATTCGGAGTTCGTTTGATGCTCCAACGGATAACTATAGCGACATTATAGTCGGTCAAAACGTCGGACGTTTTCGGTCTCCGGAAATAGTTGCCGGGCTGCACTCCTCTCCTCTCATCTTAGACCAACCTCTTTTCACAACCCACCTGCAGCCCACCTAAACCCCCCTCCATTCCGGGCCGTCAGATTGCGATCGGAGGCTCCGAAACGCTCCTAAAACCACCCTAAACCCAAACCCTAGCCATCCCTGCCTATATATGGACAACCCCTTCCAAATTTGGCATCCTAGCCCTTCCCCTACCTCCCTGCTGCCTCCCTCCTCAAATTCCGTGCCACCAGCTGCCTTCCCCCTCGAAATCCGGCGCCAGCAACCTCACCAGCGCCACTCGGCGAGCCCCCATTGTCCTGCGCCGCTGCAACCACCGCACCTGGCCATCCAGGGCGTGCCACGTGGCCTCCCTGCCCCGCTCCTATCGCCCCGCGCCGCCAAGCCCGCGCCAGGCCTGCCCGGGCCCCGATCTAGGCTCTGAGGCCCGCACCGCGCCGCCCCTGCTCCCCGAGCTCCAGATCAGGAGAGGGAGATCCCAATCCAAGCTCCTCCGCCGCTCTGCCCCGTCACTCCGCGGGCCTCGCCGGACTTGCTCCTGCCGACGAGCACCAGGCCGGACCCCACCGCCCCGCTCCTACTTCCCTGTCTATCTTCTTCTCCTCCATCCTCTCATGTCTCCCTCTCTCCCGTTCTACACGAGCCACCGCCGCCATGGATGAGCGTGAGCCGAGATTGCCGTCGCCGGATCTCCACCACCGCGGCCGGAAACGGACGGATCCCGTCTGGATCCGCACCTCAGGGGCCCACTCTGCTCCTCCCTGACGTCAAGCCTTGCGCCGCCTTGCCCAACGTCACCGGCGGCCGTGTATAGCTACGCCTCGTCCCCAGCTTTGGGCTGGGAGGCGCTCGCTGGTGCCCGTTGACCCAGCCGGCCCACGTCCGTCCAGCGCCAACTCATGGGTCACGCAATGCCCAATGCCCCTCACTAGCTGGGCTTGGCCCATGGTGAGACCCCCCTTTCAGACCTCTATGCTCTATTGGGCCAACAGTTATGGCCTGTTTCATGTTTTTTTTCTCTAGAATGATTTCCCTTTTATTCCAGAGATCACAGTTTTACAAAAAAGCCCTCATACATCACGCATTTAATAACTCACAAACCATTCATCGGATTTAAACAAACTTTATATGTAAAGTGCTTAGTTTTTCGTCTAGTTTCATAATATGCCACTTTCGTCTATGTTTGAAATGCTTAAAATGATGTTTGGTTAAATTTACTCCTATGCCATGTTAAAATGCTTTAATTCATAACTAAATAACCGTAGCTCCATTTTAAATAAACTTTATATGTAAATGGGGTAGAAAAATGCCTAGTTTAACATGGTGTACTCACTTTGCATGTTTAACAACCCTAAAATTGTGTTTAGGGCAGAACAGTACCAAACCTAAAATATGCACATGAGTTTCCGGACTTGTTGTTTTGTTGTTCCGGCCTCATTTAAACTTGACTAGATAGGTAGTTTTACTTTGCTTCACCCTCTTGCCATGTTTTAACAACATTTAATATTGTTGGGTACATAAACGAGAGAGAACTAAATAACTTGAATGTGGTGTTTCGTCAATATGCAACATAGTTGCATATTGAGCTCCACTTAATTTGTAGGATTGTTTGTGCATTTTGCCATGCCATGCATATTTAAACCGGACATGCATCATACTTGATTGTGCATCATGACATGATTATGTGATGGTTGTTTACTATGTTGTTTGCTCTTTTCCGGTGTTGCTTCTTCGGGTTGGTTCTGGTAACGTTGCGTTTGTGAGGATCCGTTGGCTACGTCCGTTTGTCTTCTTCATGGACTCGTTCTTCTTCCTTGCGGGATCTCAGGCAAGATGACCATACCCTCGAAATCACTTCTATCTTTGCTTGCTAGTTGCTCACTCTTTTGCTATGCCTATGCTACGATACCTACCACTTGCTTATCATGCCTCCCATATTGTTAAGCCAAGCCTCTAACCCACCTTGTCCTAGAAAACCTTTGTTTGGCTATGTTACCGCTTTGCTCAGCCCCTCTTATAGCGCTGTTAGTTGCAGGTGAAGATTGGAGCTTGTTCCATGTTTGGAACATGGATATTTTGTTGGGATATCACAATATCTCTTATTTAATTAATGCATCTATATACTTGGTAAAGGGTGGAAGGCTCGGCCTTATGCCTGGTGTTTTGTTCCACTCTTGCCGCCCTAGTTTCCATCATATCGGTGTTATGTTCCCGGATTTTGCGTTTCTCACGCGGTTGGGTTATAATGGGAACCCCTTGATAGTTCGCCTTGAATAAAACTCCTCTAGCAATGCCTAACATTGGTTTTACCATTCGCCACCTAGCCTTTTCTCTCCCTTGGGTTCTGCAGACTCAAGGGTCATGTTTATTTTAACCCCCCGGGCTAGTGCTCCTCTGAGTGTTGGTCCAAACTAGAGCCCCTTGCAGCACCACCTCGGGGAAACTCGAGGGCTGGTTTTAGTTGTATGGATTGCTCATCTGAGTGTGCCCTGAGAACGAGATATGTGCAGCACCTATCGGGATTTGTCGGCACATTCGGGCGGTGTTGCTGGACTTGTTTTACCATTGTCGAGGATGTCTTGTAACCTGGATGCCGAGTCTGATCGGAATGTCTTGGGAGAAGGAATATCCTTCGTTGACCGTGAGAGCTTGTGATGGGCTAAGTTGGGACACCCCTGCAGGGATTTGAACTTTCAAAAGCCGCGCCCGCGGTTATGGGCAGATGGGAATTTGTTAATGTCCGGTTGTAGAAAACCTGAAGTTGATCTTAATTAAAATACATCAACCGCGTGTGTAACCGTGATGGTCTCTTCTCGGCGGAGTCCGGGAAGTGAACACGGTGTTGGAGTTATGTTTGACGTAGGTTGTTCTAGGATCACTTCTTGATCATAGATTCTTGACCGTGCTTTGCCTTCTCTTCTCGCTCTCATTTGCGTTGTTAGCCACCAAATATGCTAGTCGCTTGCTGCAGCTCCACCTCATACATTTTACCCTTCCTATAAGCTTAAATAGTCTTGATCGCGAGGGTGTGAGATTGCTGAGTCCCTGTGACTCATAGATACTTCCAAAACCAGCTTGCAGGTGTTGTTGAACCATGCAGATGACGCAACCAAGCTCAAGGAGGAGCTCGATGAAGATCTTTCCCTTTGTGTTGATTCGTTCTAGTTGATCAGTAGTGGAGCCCAGTTGGGGTCGATCAGGGATCTGTGTAGCATTTGGGGTAGTCTTCTTTTATTTCGGTTCCATAGTCGGACCTTGATTGTATCTGGTTGATGTAATGCTTTATTCATGTATTTGTGTGAAGTGGCGATTGTAAGCCAACTATGTATCTTTTCCCTTATTGTATTACATGGGTTGTTTGCGAAGATTACCTCACTTGTGACATTGCTTTCAATGCGGTTATGCCTCTAAGTCGTGCTTCGACACGTGGGAGATATAGCCGCATCGAGGTTGTTACAATCACGCCCTGCCCGTAACCGTGCCTGAAGCCCGTCGCCCTCCTGCCCAATAACCCACTAAGGCCCCCTGTGCCTATGACACGAAGGGCCCACGCCCCAGAACCAAAATTAGAAAAAGAATTAATAAAATAATAATAATAGATAAATAAATAATTAAAAACAATTAAAATATTAATTAATTAACGAGTTAATTAACTTAATTAATCTTAGTTAGGTTGACCTAATTACTAATGAAACTAATTAACCTATTTAATTAGTCTTAGTCAATGACAGTAGGACCCACGCGTCAGTTTGACCCAGTCAACTGACTGGTTGACTACTGACGTCGTGCTGATGTCATGCTGACGTCATGCTGATGTCAGAAATGTATTTTAGTATTAAATTAATTCTGTTAATTCTAGAAAATGATTTAAAACTTTAAAAATTAAGGTAAAATAAACCGTAGCTCGGATGGAAAAACTTTGTACATGAAAGTTGCTCAGAACGATGAGACGAACCAGGATACACAGCCCGTTCGTCCGCCACGCATACCTAGCTTAGCAAACACGAAACTTTCCCCCTCCGGTTCGCCTGTCCGAAAACATGAAACACCGGGGATATTTTCCCGGATGTTTCCCCCCTTCACCGGTACCACCTCATACTGCGTTAGGGCACACCTAGCATCACGCTTTGTCATGTCCTGCATCGTCATGCATCTATTTGCTTAATATTTATTGTTTCTTCCCCCTCTTCTCTCGCTAGACACCGAGACCAACGCCACTGCTACCCAGTACGACTACGGTGTTGACAACCCCTCTCTCTTGCCAGAGCAACCATCCATGCCCCCCCTTGATCACAAGATATCGCCTACTCTCCTCTACACTTCTTGCATTAGAGTAGTGTAGCATGTTACTACTTTCCGTTAATCCTATCCTGATGCATAGCCTGTCCTTGCTACTACTGTTGTTACCTTTACCTGCAATCCTAATGCTTAGTATAGGATGCTAGTTTATCATCAGTGGCCCTACATTCTTGTCCGTCTGCCATGCTATACTATCGGGCCGTGATCACTCGGGAGGTGATCACGGGTATATACTTATACATAATATATGATACTTGTGGTGACAAAAGACGGGTCGGCTCGAGGAGTACCCGCGGTTGATTCATGAATTGGGGGTTGGAAGGGCATACTTTCCCGACAACCCTCTGTGTGGATCTTTGTGGCGAAGCGACAGGGCAGGTTGAGACCACCTAGGAGAGAGGTGGGCCTGGCCCTGGTCGGCGTTCGCGGTTATTTCAAGAATAACACATTTAACGAGATCTTGGTATTTGATCTGAGTCTGGCCACTGGCCTATACGCACTAACCATCTATGCGGGGACAGTTATGGGCACTCGACGTCGTGGTATTAGCCGAAGCCTTCGTGACGTCAGCGACTGAGCGGCGTGCGCCGGATTGGACCGTAAGCCTGCTCTTGTATTAAGGGGGCTAGTTCTGCTTTCGGCCGCATTCGCAACATGCAGGTGTGCATAGGGCGATGGGCCCAGACCCCTGCGCCATAGGATTTAGGCCTTGTTTGGTTCAGCTTTTATCGACGGATTCCGCTGCCGCGCAGCAGAATCTAAACCAAAGGGCGAACCCAGCAGAATCCGATTCCAGAAATCCGCTGCCAAAATCTGAACCAAAAGCGGAAGCAGCACAGGACGTGCTTTCCAAAATCTGATTCCGCTGCGGGTCAAAATCTGGAAAAGTTGTATCAGCTGGTTTGCCAAATGACCTACATCTTTTTCACATCAGATTTTCCACAGCTGTTTTTTCACAGCAGATTTTTCACAACTGCTTTTAAAAATCCACAGCAGAACCAAACAGGGCCTTAGACCGGCGTGCCGACCTCTCTGTTGTGCCTAGGTAGGGCTGCGACGAGTTGATCTTCCGAGGCCAGGCATGACCCAAAAAAGTGTGTCCGAACAAAGGGGATCGAGCGTGTTGGGAAATGTGATGCACTCCTGCAGGGAAGTTAAACTATTCGAATAGCCATGATCTTCGGTAACCTGACGACTTGGAGTTGTACCTTGACCTTATGACAACTAGAACCGGATACTTAATAAAACACACCCTTCCAAGTGCTAGATACAACCCGGTGGTCGCTCTCTAACAGGGCGACGAGGAGAGGACCGCCGGGTAGGATTATGCTATGTGATGCTACTTGGTGAACTTACCATCTACTCTCTTGTTCTGCTGCAAGATGGAGGTTACCAGAAGCATAGTCTTCGAAAGGACTAGCTATCCCCCTCTTATTCCGGCATTAGTTCAGTCCACATATGATACCCTTAATCCATTTGATACCAATGAATACATATGTAGTGTAGCTCCTTGCTTGCGAGTACTTTGGATGAGTACTCACAGTTGCTTTGCTTCCCCTTTTCCCCTTTCCTATGCCCAATTGCTGCGACCAGACGTGGGAGCCCAGGAGCCAGACGCCATTGTCGATGACGACTACTACTAATCGGGAGGTGCCTACTACTACGTGTAGCCCGCTGACGACGACCAGGAGTAGTTTAGGAGGATCCCAGGCAGGAGGCCTGCGCCTCTTTCGATCTGCATCCCAGTTTGTGCTAGCCTTCTTAAGGCAAACTTGTTTAACTTATGTCTGTACTCAGATATTGTTGCTTCCGCTGACTCATCTATGATCGAGCTCTTGTATTCGAGCCCTCGAGGCCCCTGGCTTGTAATATGATGCTTGTATGACTTATTTTATTTGTAGAGTTGTGTTGTGATATCTTCCCGTGAGTCCCTAATCTTGATCGTACACGTTTGCGTGTATGATTAGTGTACGATTGGATCGGGGGCGTCACAGGGGGAAGGCAGTGTATGTCGTTTCGCACACGGAGGTGACACGTTCCCTCTCGAAACCACGAACCTTCTTGAGAGAATCTCCGGTTTGCAAGAAGCTTATACCAAAGCCTATCCCAATTCGGCCAAAAAATTACCACATCATTTTGGTGCCTTGTCATGATACCATGCCAAGTTTCATGATTTTCAGGCGTGTTTTGTATTTACAAGAATTAATAAACCAAGTTTCTCAATCTTTCCGGCTGAGCCACGACGCCTAGATGTTTGAATTTCATTCGCATTTCTTGCATGGAACCTATAAATTCACCCAAGGACACACATGTGATTTTTCAACCAACTTTGGTGCACAGGAGCATGTGCTTGTAGTTCAAATTTGAATTATGCACATTAAATGCCCCAAAATTCAATTAATGTATAAAAAAGGCCAAACAAACCCGAAATAATTCCAAAATTTAGCACGATACTTCCATTTTGTCTAATCTGCCTGTGTAAAAAAATTAAGGTGAGAGAAGGCAGTGTACGTATGTCGTTTCGCACACGGAGGTGACACGTTCCCTCTCGGAACCACGAGCCTTCTTGAGAGAAGCTCCGGTTTGTAAGAAGCTTGTACCAAAGCTCGTCCCAATTCGGCCAAAAAATTACAACAACATGTTGGTGCCATGTCATGACACCATTGCAAGTTTCATGATTTTCAGGCGAGTTTTGAATTTCCAGGAATTTAAAAACCAATTTTCTCAATTTTCCCGGCCGAGCCACGATGCCCAGATGTTTGAATATCATTCCCATTTCTTGCATGGGACCTATAAATTTACCCAAGGCAACGCATGTGATTTTTCAACAAACTTTATTGCACTGGAGCATGTGCTTGTAGTTCAAATTCGAATTATGCACACTAAATACGTAGAAACTCAATTAATGCATAAAAATTCCAAACGAACCCGGAATAATTCCAATTTTAAACACGACACTCATGTAATTTCATGTTCACTGTACATAAATGTTCTAGCAGTTCAAACACCATCCTTTCCCTCCGTAACACCATATTTCTTTCAAAACATAATGAAAAAAATGAGGTATACCACAAAAAGTTTACTAGAAAGAATCGGGTGGGATGCGATATAAAATATCTTGGCGCACCGTCTTGTCTGGCTTACACAGGAAGCTTCGTCATCCACAGTCCACCACCCCCGCTTGAACCACACTTACACGCAGTTTCTCGCGGCACCGAGCGAATTTTTTCTGCCACCACAGAAATATCTATCTCCCCGCCCCTCCCTCCCAGGAAAAGCCACATTGCCATTGTTCCTCCTTGCTTTGCAAGTTGAAACCTTCACTGCTGCTTACTGGCAGCTTAGCCTCTTCGCCGGCAACCCTTCTTCTTGCAGCGCCGCCTCCTCGCCGACTACCCTTCTTCTTGCAGCGCCACCTCCTCGCCGGCGACCCTTCTTCTTGCAGCGCCGCCTCCTCACCGCCGACCCTTCTTCTTGTTGCGCGCCTCCTCGCCGCCGACCCTTCTTCTTGCTGCGCGACCTCGTCGATATGGTCAGGTAATCCACACCCCATCCACACCATCGTCCTCCTTCCCCATACCACATGCCTCGACCGATGGCGCGTGTAACGCCCTCGATGCGGCTATATCTCCCACGTGTCAAAGCTTGACTTAGAGGCATAACCGCATTGAAAGCAATGTCGCAAGTGAGGTAATATTCACACAACCCATGTAATGCACAAGGGAAAAGATACATAGTTGGCTTACAATCGCCACTTCACACAATTACATGAATAAAGCATTACATCAACCAGATACAATCAGGGTCCGACTACAGAACCAAAATAAAAGAAGACTACCCCAAATGCTACACAGATCCCCGATCGTCCCAACTGGGCTCCACTACTGACCAACTAGAACGAAACAACACAAAGGACAAGGTCTTCATCGAGCTCCCCCTTGAGCTTGGTTGCATCACCTACTCGGTTCCACGGCACCTGCAAGCTGGTTTTGGAAGTATCTGTGAGTCACGGGGACTCAGCAATCTCACACCCTCGCGATCAAGACTATTTAAGCTCATAGGTAGGGTAAAAGTTATGAGGTGGAACTGCAGCAAGCGACTAGCATATTTGGTGGCTAACATACGCAAATGAGAGCGAGAAGAGAAGGCAAAAGCACGGTCGAGAAACTATGATCAAGAAGTGATCGTAGAACAACCTACGTCAAGCATAACTCCAACACCGTGTTCACTTCCTGGACTCCGCTGAGAAGAGACCATCACGGTTACACACGCGGTTGGTGCATTTTAATTAAGTTCAACTTCAGGTTTTCTATAGCCGGACATTAACAAATTCCCATCTGCCCATAACCGCGGGCACGGCTTTCGAAAGTTCATAACCCTGCAGGGGTGTCCCAACTTAGCCCATCACAAGCTCTCACGGTCAGTGAATGATATTCCTTCTAGCGGGAAAACCCGATCAGTCTCGGAATCCCGGTTACAAGACATCCTCGACAATGGTAAAACAAGTCCAGCAAGACCGCTCGATGCGCCGACATCCTGATGGGAGCTGCACATATCTTGTTCTCAGGGCAACACCGGATGAACACTACGTACAACTAAAACCAGCCCTCAAGTTTCCCCGAGGTGGCGCCGCAAGTGGCTCTGTTTCGGACCAACACTTAGACAAGCACTGGCCCGGGGGGGGGGGTTAAAATAAAGATGACCCTTGGGCTGGCCTAACCCAAGGGAAAAAAGGCTAGGTGGCGAATGGTAAAACCAAGGTTGGGCCTTGCTGGAGGAGTTTTATTCAAGGCGAACTGTCAAGGGGTTCCCATTATAACCCAACCGCGTAAGGAACGCAAAATCCGGGAACATAACACCGATATGACGGAAACTAGGGCGGCAAGAGTGGAACAAAACACTAGGCATAAGGCCGAGCCTTCCACCCTTTACCAAGTATATAGATGCATTAATTAAATAAGATATATTGTGATATCCCAACAAAATAACCATGTTCCAACAAGGAACAAGCTCCAACCTTCACCTGCAACTAACAACGCTATAAGAGGGGCTGAGCAAAGCGGTAACATAGCCAAACAATGGTTTGCTAGGAGACGGTGGTTAGAGGCTTGGCTTAACAATATGGGAGGCATGATAAGCAAGTGGTAGGTATCGCAGCATAGGCATAGCAAAAGAGCGAGCAACTACCAAGCAAAGATAGAAGTGATTTCGAGGGTATGGTCATCTTGCCTGAGATCCCACAAGGAAGAAGAACGAGTCCATGTAGAAGACAAATGAACGTAGTCGAACGGATCCTCACAACGCAACGTTATCAGAACTAACCCGAAGAATCAACACCGGAAAGAAAGCAAACCACACGGTAAACAACCATCACAAAAGCATGGCACGATGCGCAAACAAGTACGATGCATGTCCGGTTTAATGAGGCATGGCATGGCAAAATGCACAAACAATCCTACAAATTAAATGGAGCTCAATATGCAACGAGTTGCATATTGACGAAACACCACATGACTTAATTAGTTCTCTCTTGTTTAGGTACTCAACAATATTAAATGTTGTTAGCATGGCGAGAGGGGAAGCATAAGAAATTCTCTATCTAGGCAAGTTTAAATGAGGCCGGAACAACAAAATGACAAGTCCGGAAAATCCCCATATGCATTTAGCAATTTAATGCAAACAACAATTTTAAACATTTAGTTGTTGTTGTCATGATGCGGGTGACATGAGCAAGTTTTATGCAATTTTTATTAAAAGTTGACAAGAGCAATATGAAGCATTTGTCATCGTGACGGAAATGAAAAGGGGTGCCACGGCAACGATACGAAAACGGTGCCACGACAGCGTTCCGGTTCCGGTAAATCAATTGAGATACCGATGCAAAGGAGAAGTGTGCGGATCCATGCAAAAGATGGTGGGGCGCTCCCGGATTCCGGGTGTCCCACGAGTTGGCGACAGGGAAACGAGTGACAATTTGGACACGGTGCAAACACGAGCATCTCAAACACCGCAAGCAATTGTTCACGGACGTCGTCTCGGGGTTATACCTTCGAAGTGTGCCTTTATCGGAACGGATCAAGTTTGAAGCGGAGAAGGGGAAGTAGACGTTCTCGGGACCTTCATAGTGGAAGTAGTTGTTCTCTCATGCTCTAGGGTCGACGATAGAGGTTCTCGCAATCTCGGCGACGGTAGTGGTACATGTTTATCGGTAGTCGAACATGACGATCCGGAGAGGGTACTTGGCAACATGCACATCGTCGGTAGTTGTACACAAACGTTGTCGGACTTGACGGGTTCGAGGTCTCTGGACATAGTGGTACATGTTCGTTTTTTGGAGAGGTACATGGCGTTCTTCGGTCATAGGTACTTGATGTTTTGCTACCCGGGTCTTCGACGACGGTCGTTGTTCACATGACGTTGGGGTACTTGTCGGTCCTGTCTTGACGGTGGGGTACTTGGCGAAGCCGCATGGTCGAACTTGGCGTAACCAGTGGTACTTGTCAGGTTCCAACAAGGAGATGCATCGATGGATCTCCGACTCGTTCTGGCGGTGGACGAACTTGGCGAAAACCCCAAAGGCGGTCTTGAGCTTCCCTGGTTGCCGCGCCTTGGCAGTGACAAGAGGAGCGACGAGGCTAGCGGGCAGCAACCGAAGATGGCCGGAGGTCTGTGGGCATCCAGATCGGGTGGCCTCCTGGCTAGGCAATGACGACGGCAAGGCTGCCTGAGGCGTGGGTTGGAGCAATAGACCTAGGCGTCCATGGCAGGTCCTGCTAGTGGAGGACTCGGGTCCCTGGCGCAGCAGAGAGGCAGGGGAGCGACGAGGCCGCAACGCCATGGGGACGGAGGTGGAGGCGAGGGTGACGGAGAGGTCCGGCTCGCCGGGCCTGCGAACGGGACGGCGTGAGCTGCAGGGTGCCAGCGATGCTGCAGGTCTCACGGGCCATGCTGGGCGACGGACGCAGCTCGGGGAAGGCGCAGAAGCGGGGCTCGCTGGTGGCCTGCTGGACGGGCACGAGGAAGGAGACGTTCGGAGGAGGCTCGCGAGCAGGCAGCAACGCAACTGCACAGGGCTCGGGCGCGCGCAAGGATTTGGCGCGCGGTGACGATGCCATGGGAGGTGCGCTGTAGAGGGAGAGAGGGAGGCGCGAGAGAAGGAGAGGGAGTCGGTGGCGGAGCTCTCTCTCTCATAGATGGCGCACGAGGGAAAAGGGGAGATGAGTGAACGAGGGAGAGAGGGATGGGGATCGATGGAGATGGGGGACTCTGGCGGCGCTGAGGGGAACGAGGGAAAGTGTGAGATGGGGATTGGGCTAGGGTTACGGGGGAGCGTGGTTGGGCCTTGGAGGCCGGCCCAGAAGAAAAGGGGCTGCACCTGGATCTTGGCTGGGCTCTTTCTCTCTCTCACACTCTCTTATTTTGAGCTTCCCTGGTTGCCGCGCCTTGGCAGTGATAAGAGGAGCGATGAGGCCAGCTGGCAGCAACCGAAGATGGCCGGAGGTCTGTGGGCGTCCAGATCGGGTGGCCTCCTGGCTAGGCAACGACGACGGCAAGGCTGCCTGAGGCGTGGGTTGGAGCAATAGACCTGGGCGTCCATGGCAGGTCCTGCTAGTGGAGGACTCGGGTCCCTGGCGCAATAGAGAGGCAGGGGAGCGACGAGGCCGCAGCGCCATGGGGACGGAGGTGGAGGCGAGGGCGACGGAGAGGTCCGGCTCGCCGGGCCTGTGAACGGGACGGCGTGAGCTGCAGGGTGCCGGCGATTCTGCAGGTCTCACGGGCCATGCCGGGCGACGGACGCAGCTCAGGGAAGGCGCAGAAGCGGGGCTCGCTGATGGCCTGCTGGACGGGCGCGAGGAAGGAGACGTTCGGAGGAGGCTCGCGGGCAGGCAGCAACGCAACTACACAGGGCTCTGGCACGCGCGAGGACTTGGCGCGGGGTGACGGCGCCATGGGAGGTGCGCTGTAGAGGGAGAGAGGGAGGCGCGAGAGAAGGAGAGGGAGTCGGTGGCGGAGCTCTCTCTCTTGCACAGACGGCGCATGAGGGAAAAGGGGAGATGAGTGAACGAGGGAGAGAGGGATGGGGATCGATGGAGATGGGGGACTCTAGCGGCGCTGAGGGGAACGAGGGAAAGGGTAAGATGGGGATCGGGCTAGGGTTACGGGGGAGCGTGGTTGGGCCTTGGAGGCCGGCCCAGAAGAGAAGGGGCTGCGCCTGGATCTTGGCTGGGCTCTTTCTCTCTCTCACACTCTCTTATTTTTAGCAGAAAACAAACAAGGAGAAGAAAAGGAAAAAGGGAGGTTAGGGAAAGAATTTGAGTACGCGGATAAATTTCCCGGACTCGCAAAAATACGGGAAATTTGATAAAAAATGGCCTGAGGATTTTTAGAGGAAGAAAAATCCACACGCGTTGGATTTAACTCGGCAAGTTTTAATTTCGAAACCCATTCAAATGAAATCCAAATGGGTTGAAATTATAGGAGTGACCCTACACAATAGATGTGATTTATGGGCAGATTTGGAACATTAATGGAGAAAGTAAAATTGCAAACCCAATTTGCAATTTAACTTAAAAGGTCGAAACGGAAGGGTAGGAGGATGAGTCGGGTAAGGGAAGAGTTCAAGTGTAGTGCAATTGTGTTATGGGTGATTCCGACTTAATGGAATATTTTATAATAGCTCCCTAAATATTAGCAGGATATGCTATGAAGAGAACTCACCATGTGAATTCCTTCAGTTAAATGGACCGAAGATCCATGCAATTTATTTAGTGAGATGCAAAAGATTTATGAGATGATGGCATGATGACATGATGCAATGCAAAAATAAAAGGGCAGGAACAAATGAAACACACGGCGAAAACCCGGAACATATGGAAGTCTTCTCGAGCATCGGTCTCGGGGTGTCACAGCGCGACACCTTCCGCCGAAATCACTGTCCCCCTCCTCCAATTAAGCACCGCCCACATCCATTTTGCACGCAGTATAACGTGGAGCTCATTAGCATCTAGCAGCGGAGAAGCAAATCACGACGGCACGCGCGCACGAGGTCGCTATGGCTGCCATGCATGCCGACTGCCAGATCTTGGAGGAGCAGCTTGTCTTCGAGGCCACTGTCGACACCGCCACACAGTTGTCTACTTTAAAATACAGGTCGTGATGTTTTCTCGAGGGTACCGCCAGTGCCTTCTAGTGATTTGTCCTCTGTAATGTTAATATGCAATCTGATGTTCAGTTAACAGTTTGGTCCTCTGAAATGTAATGTTCATTTAGCAATTTGTTCCTCTGAAATGTAATGTTCAGTTAACAGTTTGGTCCAACAATTGCTACATTTCGTAGTACTGTTCTCAAGTATTCTTTGTTTTGTTAACTGTCTTATCTTCTAGTACATGTTTCTATTCTGCAATGTCGTGCTCAGTTAACTGTTTTGGTTCATTTGGTCTGTTGTGCATTTAATTGTTTGTTCAATTCTGCAATTTGTTTTCATTTGTTGTGGGTACAATTTTTTATTGTTATGCATGTGAACTAAATCAAATTTGGTTGTACTCGATACATATTCTACTGATAGTATGGCAACTCTCGGTTAACCTGATCAAGATCTTCCTTATGTATGTTGTAGGGAAACAATGGGAGACACTGCGATTTACCATCGAGGTTTGCTCATGCATGGTCCTTTCGCTAATAGCACATTATTGTGCAGTTGCAGGAATCATTCTAATATTTAGGTTTCTTACAATTTGGTCTTGCACATGTAGGTCCTGCTGTCAAAGGCTTAGACCCATTGTTCGACCCATTTTGCATATGGGGAAATGAGATGTCGATGAATATCAGTCAAGTCAAGAAACTTAGAAAGATTGTTAGGATGAAGAAACTTGCGACGAATAACAGCAAGATCTTTGTTTACACAATCTAGAAGACATCAGTTAACTATAGGATGGTACTAACTCTTTTACCTTGTTTTTACACCTTGCACCATTTCAAAATTTATAAGAGCGATTTATGCATATCTTTGTTTTCAGTACTTTTCAAAGCAGTTCACCAATGATTACCTCTCAAACCACCTGCATGGTCAAGAGGTGAGGAAGGTATTCATTCAACACCCATGGTACAATATTCAAGTCTTCACGAAGAGGACGAAGGTTGGGCGGGCAATTATCCATAGCCACTGGCCTAAAGTTGCAAGGACATTCAACATCACTGAAGGCTCAATATTTTCCTTCCACTTCTATAGTTTCCCAGATGAGATTCATCTGTCTATTTACCGTGTATGATTCTACTTTCTAAAGGTTTTCGATGTTGCATGTGAAACTTGGTGTTGTTGTGTAATGGCGTAACTGAGTGCCGAAGCTATCTGATGTAATTCGATTATGAAATCCTAGTTGCCGTTATACGGATATGAAATATCTGGTGTATTTTATAAGAAATATCAATTTGATTAGTACATTAATTATCAATAATAGGCTAATTACCCTGCTTATTGGGGTTTTCTATTGCAGACAGTTACTCAGAGAACACCGTGGGTGATGAACGCAAACAACCACATAGTTTCTAGAAAGTAGGCGTGTTTGATCAACTAACAATCACACATAGCTTCCGGTAGAGAACTGTTTGCGTTAGGCCACCTTGCACAAACGTTTCCACACAAAAAAGTGTGTGTGGTATACATACGAACGGAAATGTTTTTCTGGGATTCCTCGTGTGGGATGTACATATGAACGGAAATGATTGGGTTTCGATGCCTCGCCAGTTCGCACACGAGCTCATTTTGCCCCGACCGGTGTGCCAGGAGGGCCTATCCCTGACGGTTTCTGGGTCGTGTGGGAAGGACCCCCCCCTATTGACCACACTCACCTGGCGACAGTTCCAAACGCCATTACGGAAAGGGGTTAAAAACCGTTTGTGTAGCAGGTCTCTACACCAGTGGACGCTGATGGCAATGCCACCATCTACGAACACTACAAAAAAGACACATCCATGACATTTTCGGCCGAACAAATTTTTTTCCTGTCATACTTATGACACTTCTATGACAATAATTGTGATAAAACACGGTATCATCATAGATGTGGTGGGGTCCAACTTCTATGACAAAAAATCATGACAGAAAATGGGCTTTTCGTCCTGGGCGGTCCGGAGACGCAGCTGCATGACATTCTTTGGGCCGTCCATGACAGAAAAAACCATGGTAGAAGCGAGGGCGAGGAAAATATCGGGGTGTTACCGGTTATGGTGGGTGGTCGGGGCCGAGCGATGCGCGTTTATCTTGTACACGCACGTGCGTGGGTGCGAGCGTTGGGCTCTAACTGAACCCGAGCTAGGCGTTGGGCTCTAATTGAACCCGAGAGATTGCAGTGCAGGCTACGCATTACTGAACCCAAGCGATCGATCGATGGCTGTTAACTGAACCCGATCGAGCGATTCCTTCGCTACTTCTGCTAACTGAAGCCAATCGATGCTGCCTCTGGATGAACAGTGAGCGTTCCTAGGGGGGTTTGGATGAACAGTTCTCGGTGGGGGTGGATGAATAGGACCCCGTGGTGTTGCCTCTGGATGAACAGGACCCCGATCGATCGAGCCGATTGGGGCTGGATGAATAGGACCCCGTGGAGGGCAGGATGAACAGTAGCCCGTGGAGGGGTGGTTGAACAGGAGCCCGTGGAGGGGTGGTTGAACAGGAGCCCGTGGAGAGGGCTGGTTGAACAGTAGCCGGTGGAGTAGCGCGCGGTGGAGGCTGGATGAACAGGAGCCCGTGGATGAACAGTCGCAGGTGGAGGCTGGAGGAGGTTGATGGTGGATGAACAGTCGCCCGTGGAGGCTGGAGGGGGTCGACGATGGAGATGAACAATATCCCGTGGAGTCTCGTTTTGCGGTACGCCACACCCCTCCTGATGAATAGGACCCCCGTTTCGACCGTAGCGCTCCAACACAAGTCCGTTTCCTCCGTTTTGCGATACGCCACATCCCTCCCAATCAACAGGACCCCCGTTTCGACCGTAGTTGGTCCTCTTCCTCCTTTTTGCGGTATGCCAGACCCCTCCTGGTAAACAGGATCCCGTTTCGAACATGGCCGGTCGAACACAAGGTCGTTTCCTCCGTTCTGCGGTACGCCAGGCCTTGTTTCCATCAGCTGTTCCGTCCAAGCCGGTTGGCTCCCACGTGTTCCGTTTCCTCCCGATGAACACGACGCATTCCGTTGCCTCCCCATGAACATGATGACGATGTTGTTTCTCCATTCCGACCCAGCCATGTACACAAGCCCTGGCCGTACGTACGCGCGAGTAGGCGTTCGAGACCCCGCCCGTATGTACGTACGTGGCCTTATTTACATTCTTGTACCCTAGCCGCTGTACGTACGTGTACATGCGACGTGCGCGCCTCTACTACGACACGTCCGCACCTCTACATCAACCAGTATGTACATACACGTTCGCGACCAGAATGACAACACTACGTACGCTTCGACCAGGTGGGTCCCGACTGTCAGGCACTTCCTTGCGTGCGAAATGTAGCTGGTGGGTCCCAGCAGTCAGGGGGTGAACCGTTTTTTTGCCCGGACGCACTTCCTTGCGTGCGAAGATGTCGCTGGTAGGTCACAACAGTCAGGGGGGAAACGTTTTTTTTGCGAAATACAGTTGCCTGTCCGGTGGGTCCTTGCTGTTAGGTGGAGGAATCATTATTTTCCGCGTAATAAGGAGGCACTTCCTTGCTGCGGCCGTGGACCCAGCTATCAGCCTCTCCACATATAGTCCACGTCCGATGGAAGCCGTTCCTTAACCACGTTGACCACGCCGTACCGAGAGCACCAGGGCGGTGGACAACGGCGAGGCCTAGGAAGGGGACGACGCGGAGCCGGGGAAGACACGACAGTTGATGCCCACGCGTAGAGGAGTATGAGGGTTCGCTGGTTCGCTACGGTGTGATGCTGCCGTCGCCGCAGAATAACATGGGGTGTGGGTGAGTAGAGGGATGTCCTGGCCAGCGGTGGGAGTAGTAGGGGGCGGTGAGGCCTCCGCGGCATCGCAGCCGGCCACGGGAGGCAAGAGCACGAGGCACGACCGGCGCTGCTTTGGGCGGCTGGAGCAAGAAGAGTAGAGGTTGAAGAAGCACTACGGCCGTTGGATGGACATCGTACGGTCACTGGACCTAGAATCGTTCATATTGACTAAGTTGACAAAGCCCTCCGTCCCCATCAACTTAGTTGGCCTACAAGTCAGCCTCCCACTATTGTGGGTCCCAGCTAGTAGGGGGTATTCATTTTTTGTGCATAATAAGGAGGCACTTCCTTGCGTGTGAAGATATAGCTGGTGGGTCCGACCTGTCAGCAGTGGGAAAGTTTTTCGCGAAATACAGAGGCCCTTCCAGTGTGTCCTAGCTGTCAAGTGGAGGAATCATTATTTTGCGCGTAATAAGGAGGCATTTCCTTGCATGCGGTCGTGGACCCAGCTGTCAGCCTCTCCATGCACAGTCTACTTCTGATGGTGTCATTCGTTGACCACATTGACCACTCCACGCCGAGCGCATCCAAGGTGGTGGACGACGGCGAGGCCCCGGACAGCAACGAGCCGGAGATGGGAAGACGTGGGAGTAGAGTCGCAAACGGAGAGGTGTACGAGGGTTAACTGGTTCTGGTGCGGTGTGGTTCGGCAGTCGGTGGAGAAGAACAGGAGGTGTGGAGGGGTGGAGGGATGTCCTGGCCAACGGTGGAGCAGTGCTTCACAGCGAAGCGTGCTAAGCAGAGCTGCTAGCAGGAGGCGGGAGTAGGTGGTCCCGGCGGCGCTGGAGGAAGAAGACGAGAGATTCAAGATGGATGCCGGTCGTTGGATGTAAATCCAACGGCTAACGATGTCAGAATCATTTGTTGACTAAGTTGACAACGACTTGCATTGGCTTCGACCTATTGGCCCACATTTCAGCCTCCAAAAAATGTGGCACGTATTCAACCCATTTTTTCAAAATTTACAGTCTTTTTTTGCGGGGTAGAATTTACAGTCCATTTGATCTCCTTTTTTTGAATTACAATCCACTAGCTGGGCTGGGTGAACAAATAATGTAGCGTCCATGCGGCCCATTTATGTTTTTCCTAAAAAATTACAGGCCATTTGCAATTCCTCGAAATACACGATTTTGCTGGGCTTATTCTAATTATAATGTTGGGGTGGGCGCTGATACGTCCATTTTGCATCATGCTTTTATATCGATATTTATTGTGTTATGGGCTGTTATTACACATTATTTCACAATACTTATGCCTATTCTCTCTTATTTTACAAGGTTTACATAAAGAGGGAGAATGCCGGCAGCTGGGATTCTGGGCTGGAAAAGGAGCAAATATTAGAGACCTATTCTGCACAGCTCCAAAAGTCCTGAAACTTCACGGAAGTTATTTTCAGAATATATAAAAAATACTGAGCGCAAGAAGTACCAGAGGGGGGCCACTCACCAGCCACGAGGGTGGAGGGCGCGCCCTACCCCCTGGGCACGCCCCCTGCCTCGTGGGCCCCTGGTGGCCCTCAGATGCCCATCTTCTGCTATATGGGGTCTTTCGTTGAGAAAAAAATCATAAGCAAGCTTTCGAGACGAGACTCCGCCGTCACGAGGCGGAACCTTGGCGGAACCAATCTAGGGCTCTGGCAGAGCTGTTCAGCCGGGGAAACTTCCCTCCGGGAGGGGGAAATCATCACCATCGTCATCACCAACGCTCCTCTCATCGGGAGGGGGCCAATCTCCATTAACATCTTCACCAGCACCATCTCCTCTCAAACCCTAGTTCATCTCTTGTATCCAATTCTTGCCTCTAAGTCTGGAATTGGTACGTGTAGGTTGCTAGTAGTGTTGATTACTCCTTGTAGTTGATGCTAGTTGGTTTATTTGGTGGAAGATCATCTGTTCAGATCCTATATGCATATTAATACCCCTCTGATTATGAACATGAATATGCTTTGTGAGTTGTTACGTTTGTTCCTGAAGACATGGGAGAAGTCTTTCTATTAGTAGTCATGTGAATTTGGTATTCGTTCGATATTTTGATGAGATGTATGTTGTCTCTCCTCTAGTGGTGTTATGTGAACGTCGACTACATGAAACTTCACCATTATTTGGGCCTAGAGGAAGGCATTGGGAAGTAATAAGTAGATGATGGGTTGCTAGAGTAACAGAAGCTTAAACCCTAGTTTATGCGTTGCTTCGTAAGGGGCTGATTTGGATCCATATATTTCATGCTATGGTTAGGTTTGCCTTAATACTTTTGTTGTAGTTGCGGATGCTTGAAATAGAGGTTAATCATAAGTGGGATGCTTGTCCAAGTAAGGACAGTACCCAAGCACTGGTCCACCCACATACCAAATTATCAAAGTACCGAACATGAATCATATGAACGTGATGAAAACTAGCTTGACGATAATTCCATGTGTCCCCGGGAGCGCTTTTCTCTATATAAGAGTTTGTCCAGGCTTGTCCTTTGCTACAAAAAGGATTGGGCCACCTTGCTGCACTTTATTTACTTTTGTTACTTGTTGCTCGTTACAAATTATCTTATCACAAAACTATCTATTACCTATAATTTCAGTGCTTGCAGGGAATACCTTGCTGAAAACCGCTTATCATTTCCTTATGCTCCTCGTTGGGTTCAACACTCTTACTTATCGAAAGGACTATGATAGATCCCCTATACTTGTGGGTCATCAAGGCTCTTTTCTGGCGCCGTTGCCGGGGAGTGAAGCGCCTTTGGTAGGTGGAATTTGGTAAGGAAAAATTTATATAGTGTGCTGAAATTTACTGTCACTTGTTACTATGGAAAGTAATCCTCTGAGGGGCTTGTTCGGGGTATCTTCACCCCGACCAGTAGAGCAAAGAGTTGCTCCTCGACCTACTCAACCTACTGAAAATGAAAATGTCTACTTTGAAATTCCTTCGGATATGATAGAAAAACTGCTAGCTAATCCTTTTGCAGGAGATGGAACATTACATCCTGATGAGCACCTAATATATGTGGATCAAGTTTGTTGATTATTTAAGCTTACAGGTATGCCCGATGATGTTATCAAGAAGAAGGTCTTCCCTTTATCTTTGGAGGGAGATGCAATGACATGGTTTAGGCTATGTGATGATATGGGATCATGGAACTACAAATGATTGAAATTGGAATTTCATCTGAAGTTTTATCCTATGCATCTTGTTCACCATGATCGCAATTATATATATAATTTTTGGCCTCGCAAAGGAGAAAGCATCGCTCAAGCTTGGGGGAGGCTTAAATCAATGTTATATTCATGCCCCAATCATGAGCTCTCAAGAGAAATGATTATTCAAAAATTTTATGCTCGGCTTTCTGATAACAATCGCACCATGCTCGATACTTCTTGTGCTGGCTCTTTTATGATGAAGACTATTGAATTCAAATGGGATTTATTGGAAAGAATTAAAGACAACTCTAAAGATTGGGATCTCGACAGAGGTAAGGAGTCAGGTGTGACACCTAAGTTTGATTGTGTTAAATCTTTTATGGATACCGATCTTTTTTTGTAAATTTAGCACTAAATATGGACTTGACTCTGAGATAGTAGCTTCTTTCTGTGAATCTTTTGCTACTCATGTTGATCTCCCTAAGGAGAAGTGGTTCAAATATCATCCTCCCATAGAAGTAAAAGTAGTTGCACCTATTAAAGTTGAAGAAACGACTATCACTTAAAATGATCCTATTGTTCCTACTGCTTATGTTGAGAAACCACCTTTTCCTGTTAGGATAAAAGATCATGCTAAAGCTTCAAGTGTGGTTCGTAAAAACAATATTAGAACCTAATCACCTCCTGAGCAAGTTAAAGTTGAACCTAATATTGCTATTGTTAAGGATCTTTTGGCTGATAATATTGATGGGCATGTTATTTATTTCTGTGATGAAACTGCTAGAATGGTTAAACCTTGTGCTAAAGATAAACATAGACCTGTGGTAGGCATGCCTGTTATTTCTGTTAAAATAGGAGATCATTGTTATCATGGCTTGTGTGATATGGGTGCTAGTGCTAGTGCAATACCTATTGACTTATACAAAGAAATTATGCATGATATTGCACCTGATGAGTTAGAAGATATTGATGTCACAATTAAACTTGCCAATAGAGATACTATTTAACCAATGGGGATTGTTAGAGATGTTGAAGTCTTGTGTGGGAAAACTAAATATCCTGCTGATTTTCTTGTTCTTGGTTCCCCACAAGATAGCTTTTGTCCCATTATATTTGGTAGACCCTTCTTAAACACTGCTAATGCTAGGATAGACTGCAAAAAAGATGTTGTTACTATTGATTTAGGTGATATGTCTCATGAGTTCAAATTTTCTAAATTTCGTAGACAACACCGTGAAGAGGAATTGCCTAGTAAAGATGAAATTATTGGTCTTGCTTCTATTGCCATACCTCCTAGTGATCCTTTAGAACAATATTTTCTGGACCATGAAAATGATATATTTATGAATGAAAGAAGGGAAATAGATGAAGTGTTCTTTAAATAAGGACCTATTCTGAAACACAACTTGCCTGTTGAAATCTTAGAGGATCCTCCCCCACCCAAGGGTGATCCCGTGTTTGAGCTTAAACCATTGCCTGATACTCTTAAATATGCTTATCTTGATGAAAAGAAGATATATCCTGTTATTAGTAGTGCTAACCTTTCAGAGAAGGAGGAAGAAAAATTATTGAAAACTCCGAGAAAGCACCGTGCTGCTATTGGATATACTCTTGATGATCTTAAGGGCATTAGTCCCACTCTATGTCAACACAAAATAAATTTGGAAAAAGATGCCAAACTAGTTATTGATCACCAACGACGGCTGAATCCTAAGAAGAAAGAAGTGGTAAGAAAAGAAATACCAAAGCTCCTTGAGGTATGTATAATTTATCCCGTTGTTGATAGTCAGTGGGTAAGTCATGTCCATTGTGTTCCTAAGAAGGGAGGTATTACTGTCGTTCCTAATGATAAAGATGAATTGATTCCGCAAAGAATTATTACAGGTTATAGGATGGTAATTGATTTCCGCAAATTAAATAAGGCTACTAAAAAATATCATTACCCCTTACATTTTATTGATCAAATGCTAGAAAGATTATCCAAACATACACATTTTTGCTTTCTAGATGGTTATTCTGGTTTCTCTCAAATACCTGTATCAGCTGATGATCAATCTAAGACCACTTTTACTTGCCCTTTCGGTACTTTTGCTTATTGACGTATGCCTTTTGGTTTATGTAATGCACCTGCTACCTTTCAAAGATGCATGATGGCTATATTTTCTGATTTTTGTGAAAAGATATGTGAGGTATTCATGGATGATTTCTCCGTTTATGGATCCTCTTTTGATGATTACTTAAGCAACCTAGATCGAGTTTTGCAGAGATGTGAAGAAACTAACCTTGTCTTGAATTGGGAGAAATGCCACTTTATGGTTTATGAAGGTATTGTCTTGGGGCACAAAATTTCTGAAAGAGGCATTGAAGTTGATAAAGCTAAAGTTGATTCTATTGAAAAGATGCCGTTTCCCAAGGACATCAAAGGTATAAGAAGTTTCCTTGGTCATGCCGGTTTTTATAGGAGGTTCATTAAGGACTTCTCAAAAATTTCTCGGCCTCTGACTAATTTATTACAAAAAGATATACCATTCATCTTTGATAATGATTGTGTAGAAGCATTTGAAATACTTAAGAAAGCATTGATCTCTACACCTATTGTTCAACCACCTGATTGGAATTTACCTTTTGAAATTTTGTGTGATGCTATTGATTATGCTATGGGTGCTATTTTAGGCAAAAGAGTTTATAAGAAATTAATTGTTATTCAATATGCTAGTAAAACTCTAGACATTGCCCAGAGAAATTATGCTACTACCGAAAAAGAATTCTTAGCAGTTGTATTTGCTTGTGATAAGTTCAGACCTTATATTGTTGGTTCTAAAGTAACTATTCACACGGATCATGCTGCTATTAAATATCTTATGTAAAAAAAGATGCTAAACCTTGACTTATTAGATGGGTTCTCTTGCTACAAGAATTTGATTTGCATATTATTGATAGAAAGGGAGCTGAGAACCCCATTGCAGGCAACTTTTCTAGGTTAGAGAATGTTCTTGATGACCCACTACCTATTGATGATAGCTTTCCTGATGAACAATTAAATGTCATAAATGCTTCTCGAACTGCTCCATGGTATGCTGATTATGCTAATTATATTGTTGCTAAATTTATACCACCTAGTTTCACCTACCAGCAAAAGAAAAAGTCCTTCTATGATTTGAGACATTACTTTTGGGATGACCCACATCTCTATAAAAAGGAGTAGATGGTATTATTAGACGTTGTGTACCTAAGCATGAACAGGAACAGATCCTACGCAAGTGTCACTCCGAGGCTTTTGGAGGACACCATGGTGGAGATAGAACTACACATAAGGTATTGCAATCCAGTTTTTATTGGCCTACTCTCTTCAAGGATGCCCGTAAGTTTGTCTTATCTTGTGATGAATGTCGAAGAATTGGTAATATTAGTAGACGTCAAGAAATGCCTATGAATTATTCACATGTTATTGAACCATTTGATGTTTGGGGTTTTGATTATATGGGATCTTTTCCAGCCTCTAATGGATATACACATATTTTAGTTGCTATTGATTACGTTACTAAGTGGGTCGAAGCTATTCCAACTAGTAGTGCTGATCATAACACCTCTATTAAGATGCTTGTTGGTGTCAAAACCGGCGGATCTTGGGTAGGGGGTCCCGAACTATGCATCTAAGGCGGATGGTAACAGGAGGTAGGGGACACGATGTTTACCCAGGTTCGGGCCCTCTTGATGGAGGTAATACCCTACGTCCTGCTTGATTGTTCTTGATAATATGAGTGTTACAAGAGTTGATCTACCACGAGATCAGAGAGGCTAAACCCTAGAAGCTAGCTTATGGTATGATTGTATGTTTTCCTACGGACTAAAACCCTCCGGTTTATATAGACACCGGAGGGGGCTAGGGTTACACAAGGTCGGTTACAAAGGAGGACATATACATATCCGTATTGCCTAGCTTGCCTTCCACGCCAAGTAGAGTCCCATACGGACACGGGACGAAGTCTTCAATCTCATATCTTCATAGTCCAACAGTCCGGCCAAAGGATATAGTCCGGCTGTCCGGAGACCCCCTAATCCAGGACTCCCTCAGTAGCCCTTGGACCAGGCTTCAATGACGATGAGTCCGACGCGCAGTGTTGTCTTCGGCATTGCAAGGCGGGTTCCTCCTTTGAATACACCATGGAAGAGTTTGAATACAAGGATAGTGTCCGACCCTGCAAAATAAGTTCCACATACCACCGTAGAGAGAATAATATTTCCACAAATCTAATCTGCTCACATGTTTTGATAGCATGACATCACGCCATGGCCCGGTCATTATACGAACTGTTTTTCTCAACCAGCTCCGCACATAACGCGAGGAGGTTTTCTCGACACGTCTTGTTAAAGCAGAGATCATGTTCCCCTTATCACGGGATTCTCATCAATACGGACGTGGGTAACCCAACCGTGCCTGTTGGTATGACTCCTAGATCTTAGGCAAGTCCCAAACAGCCACGAGGAGGACGCCTGATATTCACCCTCTTTATAAAGGGGACGAGGCTTTTTCTTTTTTCCCTCCCGTTCTCAATCGAATCCTTCCCCCGCCTCGAGTTCTAACACCCAAAGCTCAGGTCAGGTGCTTCGGACCTTCAACTATATCTGGATCCAACCTTCAAGGTCGGTGGATGCCTTCCTCCATCACAGAGGAGGACATCAAGAAGTTGAGAGAGGCCAGATATCTGACCGCCGAAATTTCGCATAGGCTGCTCGCCCGAGGGCAGGTCGTCCCTACTCCCGAACCCAACGAGAGTGTCGTGTTCATCTCCCACTTCCTTCGAGGACTAGGACTCGCTCTGGATCCCTTCGTTAGGTGTCTTATGTTCTATTATGGGCTAGATTTTCTTGATCTGGCCCCGGATTCCCTTCTTCACATCTCGTCATTTATTGTCGTATGTGAGGCCTTCCTCCGCATTACCCCTCACTTCTGCCTATGGCTCAAGACCTTTGATGTGAAGCCGAAGATGATCGAGGGGCGGCACACAGAATGCGGAGGCGCTTTAATAAGCAAAATCGCTGATGCTCCATGGCTTGAGGGTTCCTTCCCAGAGGTGTCCGGATTGTGGTAGCGGGAGTGGTTTTACATCACAGCTCCCCGAAGTGCCAAGTGGGTCGCTGCCCCCACTTTCGCTCGGGCCCCCCACCACAACTGATGTCATGTATCAGCATGGGGCTGAGCTGGGGTCGAGCCAAGGATGTGCCAATACTACAAAGCCGTATCCGTGATCTCTTTAAGAGAGATTTCAGTCTGGTTATGGTAATGCAAGTTATGCTAGTTCGTTGAGTCCAGCCTCGCAAACGCCGGCCCCTCCGCATGTGGGAATTCAACCCGGATGGACCGCGAGCTATTTAGCATTTCCTCGGCATGACGCACGAAGAGATGTACAAATCGTTCTTCGGACCCCAAATAGAGTGTCCGGACACCACCGAGGACGTGGGCCTGAGCTGCAACCGCCCCGCTGGCCAAGTAAGTAATCCCATGCCGAACCTGAAGTCTTTGACCAGCCCTGGATAACAAAGGCGATGATGATTAGGTGTTCGGCCCCCCTTCCTGAGGGCTTGGACAATCCGGTACTGGACAAGATGCTCGAGCCGATGCCTTATCCAGTGCCCTCAAAGGATGATGATGGGGGGAATAGAGAGGGCGAAAGCGGGCCTCACTCGCTACTCATCCCAACCGGGGGAATGAGTGCCTCCGCGAGGGAGGACAACCAAAGGGAAGAATCTGACATTCTCGCTCCCCGGGGAAGGAAGAGGACTACCTCTGAAGATTCGGAAACAAAGGCTTCCAAACGGGAGAAGAAATCTTCATCAGAGGGTCCTGCCTCGGAGGGTATTCTTGCCGCACAATGTTCGCGCGGGGATTAGCCCTCTACCAAGATTTAAGTAGTCGAAAAGTACTTAATAGTGGAAATATCCTACCTTACTTCCGAAGACAATAACCAGTGCTTATAAATTGTAGTCCGGATCGTATCCCGTCTCGACAGAGTTCGTCTTCGGGGGATCTTCTTCCAGAGATGATGGAGAGCAAGAGCCTCCCCCCGACACCCCACCTCATGAAGCAGGCGACCTTGAAGTGTCGTTGCGAAGGGTATCTCCGGATCCACTAAGGCCAAAGGATAACCCTTTGGCTACCCGGGATCCCCAGTATCCGGCTCCTAAGGAGAGCGACAGCAAGGGTCCGTACAGTATGCGGTCGGACACGCTGAAGGATCTTCTGGGGCAAGCGGCCGTCTCGGAAGTGCATCGTACGCTAATGGGTACGGTAATTGAAAGGATTTCATCCGTGGAAAGCGGTTTGCATGAAGCCGTTATGAGTCTGCTGAAAGGCTTCGAGGTACGTGAAATAGTGTATATTTTTGATAGTACCACATACGTTAGGTGTGCCCTATGTAGATAGTAGCCCTTGAGACTCTGGTTGCCGTCAAAAACGGCGGCAAACAGAGGATCATAGTCCGAGGTAATAACCAGACCGCCTTGATGTGCAGGTGGCCGAGGCTCCGGTGGCTAGCCGGACTGATGGGTTTGCCGAGCTAGAGCGGCAACTAGATGCGGCAGATGCCGACATCGTGCTTGTCAACAGGCAGCTTGACGAGGCACGGGGTAAGTGATTTTTCCGATGATCAACACATAGTAAGAGGAGCATGATGCCAGTATCTTTAATATGTTGTGACTGCAGATGGAGCTGCCACCGAAGAGACCCTTCGGGCGGAGCTTGCCCGAGCTAAGGAGCAAGCAAGGAGTAGCAATGCGGCCGCTCTAAAGGCGGCCGAAGAGTTAAGGGCCGAACAGGCCGCACATTGCGAGAGCAAGGAAAAAATAGACAAGATGGCTGTATAGTTAAAAGATGCCGCTGACTGTTACCAACTTCTTGAAGAAGAAAATCGGGCGAAGGCGACGGACCTGGAGAAGGCCCTGGTGGCTGCCAAGGAATCCCGCTCCAAAATTAGAGCGACGAAGGAGGAGCTGAATCAAGCTGCAGATATCGTGTCTGGGAAGCCCTTCTTGTTGCGGACTAAGTTCGGCGATCCGAAGTATGCTCCTCTGGACCGGCTATGGAGTTCTGCGGATGCCTACATGGATTTGGCTGCAAGTGCTGCTGATGCGGCAGAGTACTTCAAGGATCAGAAAGTTCACGAAGTGGAAAAACTGTTCTGGCCATAGTTTCATGCTCCAGTCCGTCCGCTGCTATTGAATGAGCGAATGGCCGAGTGGGCCAAGCTTCATAGGTTGTCCGGACTTGCCATGAGGTCCGTTGTGGATCACCTGTGGCCGGGAGGGCCAAGGCCGAATAGCTATTTTAGTTTAGTGCAACAATTCCTTGGTGCTGTGCCACACATCGATGCTGTAAAGAGATCGGCTTGCATAGAGGGTGTGCGGATGGCCTTTACCCGTGTCAAGACATACTGGGCGGAGATGGAGGCCACCACTGTTGCGACATAGGGTTCAGCCGTAGGCCGAGTGGCTGCCGAGCACTACTTTGAAGAAGTTGAAGTTCTTGAAGGCGCTCGTTCGATAGAGGATCAGTGCTCGAAGAATATTATGTTCTAGTGACATGTATTCCCATTGTAAAAACAATGTTTTATTGAATTATCAAGGATGTATTTATACTTTTGCCCGAAAGTACTATGATGCCTCCTGTGCGGCCGTTTATGTATATATGTATATAACCTGAAAGTTTGCAGTCGTCGGCTTCCGCCCCCACGCATATAATGCGGGGGTGTTCGCAAAAAATGCATATCCACACTTGATCCAACGTCTTGGTCCGTTAAGGAGGTGGTAGCGCAGCGAATGAGGCAATCGAACTATATTGCTTTAACACTTTCACTTAGCCATAGGAGTTTGACGGTGGGGCTACTATATAGCCCCTGGTACTTCTGCGCTCGTACGTACATGACCGGGAAACGGCCCTTCATTAATGCGGAGGAATCCTGAAGATTCCGCCGAGTCATCGAGTGGTTTGACCAGTCTCTCGCTATATCATGACAGTCAGTTTTCGGCTTTCTCTACTGAGGTGCTCGTCTGGATGAACCAGGGCACGATCGCAGTAGTTCTCCCAGTGCTACCTTAGCCGATATAACGGAACGTAAGGTACCAAAACATGGGAGCTGGGCAAACCCAACATTTGACCAAAGACATGATTCGGAGCTGATGCATATAGGTCCAAACTCGCGACGCCGAACACTCCCTAAGGTGTTTGGTCTTTATAACATATACCAGGCAAAACAATGCCCTTAATAAGAAACCCCATGTGTCCACGTACGTGCAATATCCTGACGTGGCCACATGCCAAGAACGTCAGCATCCTTCTCGGTTGTGTGGAGTATCCGGAGGATGTGAGCAACAAGAGACAGTAAAAAAAGGTTTACGCAGGGTCTTAATCTAAAAAGAAACCTTTGGGCGGGTCCCTGCTGCACGTCTACGCCTGTGTCTCTGTTGTGCCGTGTCCTGGACAGGTGTAGCACGATTATCATCTGTAAAAGGAAAGAACTTAGGTGAAAGTTGCCGTGCCAAAAAAAAGAAGAATTGGTTATTATCAATGAACTATCGAGATTCAGGAGAGGTCAAGTTGAGTCAGGCTGGCTCTGATTACATGCGGGGAGCCCCAGTTATCGCTTATGAGGGTTTGATCATCAAACCCATCTCATGTATATGAGATGGAACGCCGGACTCGTCTAACCGTGTCTGTGGTCTTGACGACCTGCCATTTTTTCTAGTTGGTGAGGCCGTCTAGTTCACGGCTGTTAGTGCCGCCGCGTCCTCTTCCGTACGTAAAAAACGTTCGGTATTTCCGCTAACTATGATGATGCCACGTGGACCGGGAATCTTAAGCTTGAGAAAGGCATAATGCAATATTGCGTTAAAACGAGCGAAAGCCGTTCTTCCGAGTAGTGCTTGATAACCACTTCGGAATGGAGCGACGTGGAAAGTTAACCTTTTGCTTCGGAAGTTATTGGGGGAACCGAATACCACCTCTAGCAGTAGAGAGCCCGTACAGCAGGCCTCTTGGCCTGGTATTACTCCCTTAAAGGTAGTATTACTATGGCTTATTTGTGTCAGGTCTATCCCCATTTTGCGGACTGTGTCCTGATATATCAGATTTAGATCACTGCCGCAGTCCATGAGGACTCATGTAAAATGGTACCCATTTATGATTGGGTCTAACACCAAGGCCGTCAGTCCTTCACGCCAGATATTTGTATCATGATCCCTACGATCAAAAGTGATCGGGCAGGCCAACCAGGGGTTGAACCTAGGGGTGACGGGCTTTATGGAGCGTGTGCATCAGAGTGCATGCTTTCTTCTCCTCTTTGTCACATGGATCACATTTACTATTTTAACCTCTGGTGGGAACTTTTTCTGTCCTCCGGCACTTTGCTGGCGAGGTTCATCCTCGTCTTTGCTTGGTGTCTCTTCCCCTTTGTGTTCGGCGTTTAGCTTACCGGCCTGCTTGAAGACCCAACATTCTCTGTGGGTATGATTTAGAGGTTTGTCTGGGGTGCCGTGAATCTGATAGAGTTTGTCAAGAATTTTGTTTAGGCCAGATTGTCCTTCTCTCCTGCCTTTGAAAGGCTTTTTTAGCAGACCTAGTCGGGAGCCCCTGAATCCGGCGTTTACCGCCGTGTTATCTGGGCTACCTTCTTTATTTCGACACTTGTTTTTGTTGCGTCGTGGTTTACCATTGCCATCCCTAACTTCGGATGTGACTTCGGATGTGCTTGGGTCGCTGGTGCTGCTACGGGCCATCCAGCTGTCCTCGCCCGCACAAAAGCGGGTCATGAGGCTTGTTAGGGCTGCCATCGTTCTTGGTTTTTCTTGGCCGAGGTGTCTGGCGAGCCATTCATCTCGGACGCTGTGTTTAAAAGCTGCTAAGGTTTCGGCATCCGGACAGTCGACGATTTGGTTCTTTTTGGTGAGGAACCTGTTCCAAAGCTTTCGGGCGGACTCTCCAGACTGTTGGATTATATGACTTAAATCATCTGCATCCGGAGGTCGGACATAAGTCCCTTGAAAATTGGCCCAGAAAGCGTCCTCGAGCTCCTCCCAACTTCTAATTGAGTTTTCGGGGAGGCTTTTTAGCCAGTGCCGAGCTGGCCCTTTAAGCTTGAGGGGCAAGTATTTAATGGCATGGAGATCGTCTCCACGAGCCATATGAATATGGAGGATAAAGTCCTCTATCCAGAATCCAGGGTCTGTGGTCCCGTCGTACGCCTCTATGTTCACCGGTTTGAATCCCTCTGGGTATTCGTGATCCAGCACCTCGTTAGTGAAACATAAGGGGTGTGCGGCACCCCTGTATTGGGATGTGCCATGGTGTTCGGACGGTTGCAGTATTCGGTGTTGGTTTTGTACCGTAGCGCGCTTCCTAGATCCATAGATGGATCTGGTCGCGCCAGATTTTTGACGCAAGTTCTCACGTAGATCGTGTGTTGACTTATGCGTGACTTTGTTAGCCGCTCTATCACGTTCACAGGGTGGTGTATCCGGCCGGTTGGCCGTATCATTCTTCGGCTATATAGGCTCTAAGACCTCGTCGTCGAATTACGGTAATAGCTTGCACTTTGGATAGCTATTTTCATGGTAGCTTCCACCATACTTTGTTACTTTGTTCCACCTGATGTTGAGCATATCTTGTGCTACCTTGAGACTTTGCTTCTGTTTCTTCAGGCTCCTCGCTGTGGCAATAAGCCTTCTGCGGAGGTTCTCTTGCTCCAAGTGTGTTTCCGGGATGATGTGTGCATCTTCGTCCGGACTGTTTTCTTCCGCAGACGGGGTTTGATGAGGCTTATCTTTGGCGTCATCGTCTTCGGACATCGGACCCGCACTATGTTTGCAGCTTGCATCTTGATCGTGCTCTGCCATCGGGGTGGTGCAGTCGTCGTTTCTTCTAGAGTCGACTGGATGGTTATTTCCTCTTGCGCTGTTGTCGCTGTTTTTGCTATGGCGGGACTTAGAGCGGCGCTGCTGACGTCGGTGCTTGGGTTGTGTCGTGGTTTTGTCACGGCAGATGTCCTAGAGAAAGGACTTAGTCGTGGAGCCATTGCGACGGGTTAGCTTGAAGGGGTTAAAGCGGACACAGGCACGCAAGAGAGTTTATACTAGTTCGGCCCCTTCGATGAAGGTAAAAGCCTACGTCTAGTTGTGATGGAATTGATGGGGTTTCGATGACCAGGGAGCAAACAAGCTTCGCCTATGTCTCGAGTTGTTGTCTGTCTCCTTGAACCACCGCCGGGTCGTCCCCTTATATACACGGGTGACGCCCGTCGGTTCACAGAGTCCCAATACCGGCTCATAGATGTGTCCGGTTTGGTCTCTACTTATTCCTAGCTTACAATACAAGTTAAATACCAACGCCAGCTTACGCCTAAAGGCCTTGAACCGACCATGGGCCTTGAGCCCTCCTCGGCCTTCTTGGGCTTTAACATACTTAACTACTGACGAAGTTAACCCGGCCCAGATAGGCCGGTTTACGCCCAGTAGTGATATCCCCAACATTAGGCCCCGGATTGATTTGAACATGTTCATGTCAATCCTTTAGCAAAAATCTTCTTGAACCGCCGTGATATCATCTTCTCCGGTCGTTGTAAACCGGCGTGATGTCACCTGTTATAAAGGACCTTAATAGGTCTGCGACAATTAAGGCGACATCTTCATTTCCAGACCCACAGTCCCTTGATTTTCGCGCCTGACTCCTGTCCCTTGCCTTATAAATAGGACCGAAGGGTCATTTCTTTTCCCCTCCGTGCCCTTGTGCTTCGTCTTCCTCGCGTCGCCCAGCTTCGGAGCTCCGCCGCCACCGTCAACCTCTACATCAACCTTGGCCGCTGCATCAACCTGGGTGCACCAGAGCACCGCGGCAACCTTCTGCGTCTTTCTCATCTCCAGTAAGTCTTCTGTTCTTTTCAACACAGATCTGCTCTAGGGTTTCATGTTCTTCTAGTGTTCATCGCCTGTTTCGTGTTCATACGATAGCTCCTAGATGCATCTGTGAATCCTTGCTCTGTGTAGCGGTAGGTTTTAGCATCCGCCTTCAGTTTCACGCCTCAAGACCATAGATCTATATGTATCTCTGCCCATTGATTCAGTACTGTTCTTTTTTGAACCTTGAATATTTTCCTTCTTTTCTGAACTTGCTTCAGATCCGTCGCTGTAGAGAAGTCTTGTGAAATCTGTTTCTGTAAACTTACTCATCTGCTTCAATGTTGTCGGATTTCGGGTTCCGGCAGATCCTTGAGGTTCGAACACTGGGGTGCGCGCGGAGATTTCGCCTTCTACCTACCTGCACCCCTCCGCCTCGCTAAGATCTAAGCTATGGAAAGAATAGCACAAGAGACACAGGGTTTATACTGGTTCGGGCCACCATTGTGGTGTAATACCCTACTCCAGTGTGTGGTGTGGTGGATTGCCTCTTGGGCTGATGATGATGAGCAATACAAGGAAGAACAACCTCGCGAGGGTCTGTTCTTGGCTGGGGGGATGAACTGCTAGGAGGAGTTCAGTCACCCTTCTCTCTCTCTCTCCTCTCGATTCTCTCTCTGATTTCGATCCGATCTCAGCTTGTTTCTGGGTTGGCCGATTCTAGATCTGATCTCCCATCTCCCCCTACCCTATGGGTGGCTAGTCCTATTTATAGGCAAAGGCCCTGGGCCTCTTCCCAAATATTGAGCGGGAAGGGCGCCAACAATTGGCCATTTTGAAGGGGAACATCTGCTACACTTATCCTGACTAAAGTTGGTCCTCGCCTGCCAAAGGCTCTGGTGGTGACGCTGGCTTGGGCTCCACAATGACTTCCTCCCTGCCGTTGGACTAGCCTTGGTCTCGTTGCACCGAAACGGGTGCCTTTGCTTGATGCTCTCGCCTGCGCTTGCTCCCTTTGCACCAAAGAGGAAAGAAGGACTCTGCGCGGGCTGGCGCCCGCCTGGCTCCCTTGGTCGTCATGGCTTCCGTCACGGGCACCTCGTGAGGTACCCCGCTTTGATCTCTCCGCCTCCTCGCGAGCCAGCCCGATGAGGCCATGCCTGAGGAAGCTCCGTGTCGTCCGCCCCGCGAGGCTTGGCCCCTCGCGAGGGTCTTGGGTCTGTGTTGATGAAGACGGGCCGTGCTGGGCCCCCCTTTGAGCCACGCCGCAGGCCGCAGGCAGGCAAGTTTGGGGACCCCCGTTCCTAGAACGCCGACAGTAGTCCCCGGGCCCAAGGCGTGCCCGGACTTGGCCGTGCAGTGAGGCGAAAGGGAAAGAGCGAAGCGCCACGGGCCCTAACAGCCTGCGGCCTTGGGCGCCGCGTGGCGGTTGACTGGACGTGGGCGTCTCCACTTCCCCATGGCGCCTCGGCAACTGCAGGATTGGACAAGTCCCTGCATGTAAAGCGGATCATGATTACCTGCGATCGTGGAGGTCGGCAGTTGGCCTTCGCCGGCCATAAGTACGGAACAACGCACGCCCTTCCAGTCCATCCCTTCTTGCTTCTCCTTCTTCCCGGTCCTTGCTCCATCTTGCTGCGATGGCTCCGATCCGCCGGTTCTCGACGACAGAGAGGGGAAAGGCTCCCCAAGAGGAACCAGACCCGCTCCCGCCGAAGAAACGGCTCGCCCTCCGCGGCCGGGACGAGGGGGCCCATCAGGTGGTGTCGAGGCCCTGGTGCGAGCGGCCACCGCCGGGGTTCCCGCTTCCCTTGTACGCCCACATCGAGGGCTCTGAAGGAGTCGATGCCGATCGCCACGGGCGGCTCCACCGTCGGTGCCGACGGGTCACGAAGGTGTGGGTCGTCCCCCCTGGGGTCCACACCGAGGGCTCCTCCCGAGAGTTCGTGCTCCACGCCGCCATGCCTCCTCAGTCTTGGATTTGCCTTCCTCCCTTCTTCGCCTCCATCATCCCGCAGGGAGAACTCTTGGAGCTTTGGCTGCAGCACGCCGGCTGTAGCACCCTCGCGACCGAGGCAGAGGTCGTGGTCATTGCCCCGGGAGAGGTCTTCATGACTCGAGGCTGGAGCAAGATCGCCCGAGTCTACAGGACAAGAGACGCCTTCGCGATCCACTTGGAGTACGACGGTGCTTCGGTGATGTTCTTCAAGGTCTTCGATGCGAACGGGCGCCGGCTGGAGTGCTACCCCGGGAGAGGTGGTCGGGGCCCTGCTACGGCGAGGACTGGGCCCGCCGACCGCTCCCTGGGCGGCTCCTCAGGCGACGGAGGCGTCGGAGGTTCCAGCGACTCCGGCGAGTTCTTCGCGACTCCGGAGACAAGCGACGACAGCTACGAGCCCCTGAACCGGCGCCGCTTCTGGAGCAGGGCGGGCTCGTCAGGCTGTCGCCGACTCTGATCTGGATGGGGTTGGCGCCGGTGCTTGACGGCCCAGTGTGGATGATGGCGTCTTTTGCAGGGGCGCATGTAGTTAGCATCCTTTTAGGATCTGTTCCCTGCGAGGAATCAAAGACGCGCCCCGTGGGGGCTTGTAAGGTGCCTGTGATCCTGTTTTGTTAATATAACCCTTGTCATAGAATTGTGCGAGTTGCTCATTCCGTCTTAGCTCAGTTCTCCCTTTCGAACCTCCCGAGGGCTTGGTGCTCTGCGCCGACAGGTCCCAGTCCCAAGGCGGCTTCAGCCGTCGCTGGTATGCCAGGTCGCGATGCCGTGGTCAAGGCCAGGAGGTGAGCGACCCGGGGTCCGGTAAGAGCCCCTGAGTCGCGATGCTCAGGAGGTCCCCTTTGGCGCTCAAGCAGCCGTCGTTCGGTGAGAAAGGAGAGTGGCATCGCTAACACGGGATTGCATTAGGTGCGGGGATGGTGCCACGGTAGCTGGTGCTTCCGGGTGTTGACTTATCTCGAGAATCAGGGGCCGCTCTCTGGTGTGTCGTCGGGTCCATGCATCGGCAGGCGTGAGGTTGCTCGGCGAGGTCCTCGCGTGTCCCTCCCCTCTCGCCTTTGCTCCCCTTTCTGCTCTACGCCCTCGGGTCCCGGCCCTCAAGCGAGTCTCAGCCGTCGCTGGTATGCCAGGTCGCGATGCCGTGGACAATGCCAGAGGGTGAGGGCTGGAGAGCCAGTAGGAGCCCTGAGTCGTGATGCTCAGGCACCCCCCTTTAACGTGCAAGCGGTTCGCGCAGATGAGAGTGAAGGAGACACCGCAAGGGCCTCCCCTGACGCAGCTCCTTTAGGAGATCCTATAGACCCATCATAGAAAGAACAAGGGGTTGCCATGACAATTGACAGTCAGCCGTTGGTTGCTTCCGAGGGGCGATGAGGCACTGAAGGCTTGACGAGGTGGCGCCATGCGGGGCTGTCGCGGCTAGAGCTTAGCCATTCAGGTTTGTCGGTGTTGCAGGGACGGACCCATGCGCAAGCGTCGTGCCGTTTGGGAGCAACTCCGTCAGTTGGCGTCAGTTGAGCAGGCAACTAGGTCAAACATATTAGCCGCAAAGGAGTGGATTCAATCAAATAGATGCTGGGAAGGCGGACATCACTGGGTCAGGCCCGAGCAACTTGGGGATGATGCAGCCCGAGGGGCGCCCCCAACAAGGTAAGCTAACAACATAAAATAAAAGGGATACATGCCGCAGGGACGGACCCACGCGACGTGGGAATAATGCAGCCCTGGGGGGCGCTCCCAACTAGAATGAAACTTGAAAGATGTCACCTGATGATGTCGAGGACGAAGGACTGTTGGTGTAGCAGACTCGGTGGGCTGCGGAAGCCTATCCTCACGAGCCCCCAGGCCCAGGGGCCTCGGGAGGCTCTGGAGGCGCTGGTGGCTCCTCGCGGACCATCTCCATCTCCGCTAGGGCTGCGGAAGGCCTGGCCTCTTGAGCCTCCATGATACCCCTCATGAGGCGCTGGTACGTGGCAACCGCGTTCGTCAAGCCGTAAGGCATGCGAACGTAGCTGTGGGGTGGACCTTAGCAGCGCCCCACTCGCGAGGGCCAGAGGTGCTCCAGAGAGGCGACTCGATTGAGCCCTGGTATGTCGATGCAAACGCGCAGCCCACCATCCTCGCCTGGATGGGGAGCCATAGCTGGTAGGCGGCGGCCGCCTTTCATGACTCTTGACTCCTGTAGCTCCTGAATGGCCTTGCTGATGAACTCCTGAGGGTCTGGCTCTCCTTGCCTTACTCCTTGAGGGAAACGTGCTTCGAAACACGCCTCCATGTGGTGCCCAAGCGCCTCCCTCGTGACCTTAGCCAGGTCGGTGGCCCTCCATGGGAGAGCCCCCGAGCCCTGCCTGAGGAGGGCGCCGGGCGCGATTTCCTATGCGATGGAAGGAGGCTCCCCCTGGGCAGGCGCGGGCCTTGAGGGGCCTGCCTCCTGAAGGGCCGGGCCGGACGATGTCTTCTTCTTGGGGACAGTCTCGAGAAGCCTCCTACTTCCGCGATCCAGGTCTTCCAGTGATGCGGCCTGAAAGGCTCGTTCCAGGGAACACACCACGCCTTTCTCTTCACAGGGCACCGTGATGACTCCACCACTCCCTGGCATCTTGAGGACGTTGTAGCCGTGGTGAGCTACGGCCATGAACTTGGCCAGCGCTGGGTACCCAAGGATGGCGTTGTACGACAGGCGAATGTGGGCGACGTCGAAGTCGATGAGCTCGGTGCGGTAGTTGTCGCGTGCCCCGAAGGTGACAGGGAAGCGGACCTGCCCAATCGGGACCGTGGAGCCGTCGGTGACTCCGGAGAAAGGCTTGGTTGGCTGAAGCTGGTTGTAGGGCACTTGGAGGTTGTTGAATGTTTCCACGGACAGGACGTTGAGGCCTGCCCCGCCATCGATGAGGGTCCTGGTGACCACCATGTTGCTGATGATTGGGGAACAAAGCATCGGGAGGACTCCGGCTGTGGCCGCACACTTGAGCTGATCTGCTGAGCTGAATGTGATGGCGCTCGCCGACCACTTGAGAGGGCGCGTGGCTTCGAGCTTGGGGAGGACTGCATTCACTTCGCAGGCGAACTGCTTGAAGATGCGTTGAGAGGCTGGGGCTTGAGCCCCGCCTAGGATGCAGGCGACCGCACGCGGCTCCTGGAAGCCCCCAGCCCCCTCGTCCTAATGGCGGTCCTCGTTTCTCCTTGGCTGTGGCGGCAGCGGAGGGAGGCTTGCGTTGCCTTGCGGGCGATCCTTGCGAGGCTGATCCCTCCAGTCTCCCTCGCGAGGCGGGTCTTGCCAGCGATCCTCGCGAGGTCGATCACGCCACCCTTGGCGCGGGCAGCGGTCTTCCTAGCATCCTGCGTTCCTTCCTCCTCCTCGACCGTAGCCCCGGTCACCGCGGTCGGGGCGACGGCCGATCCTTCCTTCTCGCACGGCTCGGAGCTCTTGACATTCGTTGGTGTTGTGGGTGTGGAGGTCGTGGTACACACAGTACCGACTGCCCTTGGAAGATTCAGGCTGATCTCAGCCCCGCTTGGTGTCTGGTTCTGCCGCGAGCACGACAGCCCCCTTGCGCTTCACATCCTTGGCCTTGGGCTTCTTCTCTTCTGGGTCTGCAGCAGGCAGCTCGAGGATGGATAGACGCCCTTCTTCAGCCCTGGCGCACTTGGTTGCTAAGTTGAACAACTCCAAGGAAGTGCACAGGTCTTCATGCATCGGCAGCTCTTCCTTCATCTTGACATCGCGCACGCCGTCGGAGAAGGCTGAGATGATGGCCTCCTCGGTCACCTTGGGAATCTTGAGGCATGCGTTGTTGAAGCGCTGGATGTACTTTTGCAGGGTCTCTCTGGGTTGTTGCTTGATGCGGCGCATGTCGCTCACGGCGGGTGGCCGGTCGCGAGTACCTTGGAAGTTGGCGATGAAGCGGGTGCGCATCTCGTCCCAGGAGGAGATCGTGCCTGGAGCCAGGTTCAGGAGCCAGGTGCGGGCCCCGTCCTTGAGCGCCATGGGAAACCAGTTCGCCATGACCTTCTCGTCTCCGTTGGCAGCTTCGATGCCCAGCTCATAGAGCTGGAGGAACTCCGCAGGGTCGGCCGTGCCGTCGTAACGGGGAGGCAGGTCTGGCTTGAACTTGCCGGGCCACGCGACGCTGCGTAGCTCGGTGGTGAAGGCACGGCAGCCTGCCGTGGCCACGGGAGGCCTTGGGTGACGGAGAGCTTGGTCTTGCATGTCCCCACGCGCTGCAGCTGGGAGCAGCGCGGGGTCTTGTCGTGCGGGAGCAGGAGCATGGTCACGACGTGCTGGAGAAGGGAGCGCCCGGGCAGCTTCTTGCGGGCGAGGGACTTCTTGGCAGCTCTGCTCTTGCCGCGCTGGCACCTGACGGAGCGGGTTCCGCCCAGGGGCCACGCGCCTTGGAGCCATGGCGCCTTCTTGAGGAGGAGGCAGCTGGGGCGCCCCCGGAGCTTCATCGCCCGCACAGGGCGGGGTGCGGTGCAGCAGAACGGACGGCGCAGGAGAGCCCCCTGCGGCGCGGACGAGCTCGGCGACGCGGTCGAGCCATTCTTCATAGATGTCGTCGACGGGACGGTAGCACAGGAGCTCGTTTGCCGCGATGAGCGCAGCTCGAGCCTCCATGGGTGCGCGGAGTGCGCGGAATGAAGAACCAGCTGGGGTGAGCGACGGGGTAGCGGTGCGGCCGTCTTGCCGCACAGACGGATGTTGAGACGACGCTTGCTGCTCGTCCCCCGCCGGGCCGGTGGCGGCGTTGACGGCAGGTGACGGGGAACGGCGACGACGCCCGCCGACAGGAGCCGTCTGGGCGACGCGGGAAGCGAGAGCGGCCCGGCGCTCGGCACGGGCCCGACGAGCGTCAGACATGGACGTGATGGTCGGAGGAGAACGGGGTGGTGGAAGACGAATTCCGGCGCACCCCTACCCGGCGTGCCAAATGTCGGATTTCGGGTTCCGGCAGACCCTTGAGGTTCGAACACTAGGGTGCGCGCGGAGATTTCGCCTTCTACCTACCTGCACCCCTCCGCCTCGCTAAGATCTAAGCTATGGAAAGAAGAGCACAAGAGACACATGGTTTATACTGGTTCGGGCCACCGTTGTGGTGTAATACCCTACTCCAGTGTGTGGTGTGGTGGATTGCCTCTTGGGCTTATGGTGATGAGCAATACAAGGAAGAATAGCCTCGCAAGGGTCTGTTCTTGGCTGGGGGGATGAACTGCTAGGAGGAGTTCAGTCACCCTTCTCTCTCTCCTCTCGATTCTCTCTCTGATTTCGATCCGATCTCAGCTTGTTTCTGGGTTGGCCAATTCTAGATCTGATCTCCCATCTCCCCCTACCCTATGGGTGGCTAGTCCTATTTATAGGCAAAGGCCCTGGGCCTCTTCCCAAATATTGAGCGGGAAGGGCGCCAACAATTGGCCATTTTGAAGGGGAACATCTGCTACACTTATCCTGACTAAAGTTGGTCCTCGCCTGCCAAAGGCTCTGGTGGTGACGCTGGCTTGGGCTCCACAATGACTTCCTCCCTGCCGTTGGACTAGTCTTGGTCTCGTTGCACCGAAACGGGTGCCTTTGCTTGATGCTCTCGCCTGCGCTTGCTCCCTTTGCACCAAAGAGGAAAGAAGAACTCTGCGCGGGCTGGCGCCCGCCTGGCACCCTTGGTCGTCATGGCTTCCGTCACGGGCACCTCGTGAGGTACCCCGCTTTGATCTCTCCGCCTCCTCGCGAGCTAGACCGATGAGGCCGTGCCTAAGGAAGCTCCGTGTCGTCCGCCCCGCGAGTCTTGGCCCCTCGCGAGGGTCTTGGGTCTGTGTTGATGAAGACGGGCCGTGCTGGGCCCCCCTTTGAGCCACGCCGCAGGCCGCAGGTAGGAAAGTCTGGGGACCCCCATTCCCAGAATGCCAACAAATGTTTAGACCAGGCGGTTTAACTTTGTAGAAAAAATTGGCAAACCGGTATATACCATTAGTCCCCTTGTTGAACCGCCAGATGTTGTTGCTTCATAAAACTCCGGTTTAGATAGATCTGTCTCTGGTTTAACATTGCACATACCAATGTACCTTAATCAATGCGTTTTTGAACTGGGATCACCTACCTTGTAGATTTCATCATGGCCAAGCAAGTATATGAGTGCAAATGGGTTCCTTCTCGCGTCACAGAGGCTCAACTGGACGATTTAGTCCTGATCGGCGCCTTAGGCAGCAAAGATACCATCCATTGGAGGGCTCCTGGCAAAGAATGCCCTCCCACACCTCAAGAAGGAGAGGTTGTCGTTTTCGTAGATTACTTAGCCCGGGGCTTTAAGCCGCCCGGTTCTAAATTTTACCGGGACGTTTTAGCAGATTTTCAACTCCACCCACAAGACACTGGTCCCAACTCTGTTACAAACATGTGTCACCTCCAAGTACTCTGTGAGGCGTTCTTTCAAGAGGAGCCCACAGTGGAGTTGTTCAGAGACTGTTTCCATCTAAACCGCCGTACTGAGTGTTCTGATGGTTCCAATACAGAATTGGGCGGTGTGGCGATTCAGAAAAGGAAAGAGGTCACATACCCTCATGCCAAGCTGCATGGCCACCCCAAAGAGTGGAATCAAACATGGTTCTATTGCAAAGACACCTCCCCTGCTGGTGAAAATCCTTTGCCTGGCTTTCGTCCGGAGCGGCTTAGCAATACACACCCCTTTCCGCAAAGGTTGACTGCCAAGGAAGAAGCAAATACGCTCCTCAATTGTCCAAGCTCAAAGCCTTTATGGCCAATGGTTTAACAGGGGTTGATCTCGCTCGCTGTTGGATATCATGGAGCATACTACCCCTTACTCAGCGCTCCGATTTGATGTGCGAGTATACTGGTAGTGTTGATGACCCACTGCGCCATGCTAACATCCAGCTCACCGACGAAGAAATCACAAAGGCTGTGAACAAGATGCTGAATGAACCGGAACACATCTGTGCTAAAACCGGCCTGCTTCCCTTCTGTGCCACCAACAAACCGCCAGCTGTAAGAGTTTCATTTTTCTTTTTGCTAAATCTGTTATTGATATATCTGGTCATTGTTTGATATCAGTGTCTGTGTAACCAGGGCAATGATCAGTTTTGGAGCAAGAAACTGCCGCAGGAGAAACCAGAAAAACCATACAAACTGGAAAGAGCAACCCGGCAAAAGACTAAAGCTGTGAAGAAGACTGCCCACAGGAAAAGAACCACTGCATCATCTAATCCAGCCCCTGATGATGATATGGATAATCCGGACCTTCAGGTAGGGCTTGACTCACTTGGCTTATTTTTCATGTGTCTTATTGATGATGATATTTGTCAGGATGATGCCGAAGCCAGCCATGCTGATGCTGCAGAGGTAATTATTCTCTCCTCCGATTCAGAACCTTTGCCTTCACTAAAAATCTGTCAGGCAAACCGGAAAGTTAAAATATCTCATCCTCTTGCTTATTTGGATCCCAAATTTCTTATGAAGACCCAACAGCACGAAGCTCGTCGCACAACCCGGCACAGCGGCCAGGTAGTTACCTCCGCCGGTTTACCGAACAGTCCGGTTCGGAAACGCCGTTCAGAGGTCTCTAATTTGCTTGTTAGTGCTTGTCCTAAAGCGGGCTGCTTTCATCAACCTCTTAATCCATCTGACTCCGATTACCAGGTTACTTCCCACTCATCCTCTGGCGAGTCATCGGCTACTCAGCTGCCACCGCTCAAAACGGTGCTTGGGTAAGCTATACTTATCATAATATTTGCAGTACATCACCTTGGAACATATGCTGTATTTGATTTTGTTATTCCTTTCAGGGCCAAGCCTAGGCCAAGCAAGAAGGCTTTCCTGGACAAAGCAGCCGAAGAGGATGCCATCCTTGAACCGGGCAAAACACCAGATCTTGAAGCGGCTATTCCTGAGGATATACCCAATGATCCACCGCAGCAAGACGACGATCTTATTGCTGAAGAGCGACCTATTGATACCTCAAGTCCTGTCAATCAGCCCACAAGCTCCATCCGGATTGAGAAATCCACCGGTCCAACAAAGCCTACTAACAAGCAAACAGCCCCAGTGCAAACCGGCGATGCCAAGGATGATGAGGTTGTCATTACTGGCATTGGCCATACAGAGCCAAGCAATCCTGTCGCTTTGTCCAAACATTACTGCCAAGGAAGAATTTGCTGCCTTTGGCAAAGGCAAGTGGAATGCTGATCTAGTGACTTACGCTGCTCTGAACGCCCAACATATCCATTCCGGCTACCTGAACCGACTATATACCAGTCGTGACTATGAAGCCGGTCTGGTTAACATGATGAAAGATAAATATGAGGTAACTTCCATATGCTCTTTCCTGCTTGTATATTTCAATTCTTGTTGACGCTCCTAGCCCCCGAGGGCTGGTTTGTAATCTTCTTTCAAACCGGGACTTACTAATATAAATCTTAATGCTTTGAAATTCACCTGATGTAGTCCCCAAGGTCCGGTTCAACTTAGCATAGTTAAACCGGGACTTTAAGTAATTGAGATCGCCGCATCAGAATATATACGAGCAAATAGCCATTAGCCCCCAAGTGCCAAGTTGAATACTTGTATTGATCTTGGGACTTTGTAAGCAATTGAAAGATGAAGATCGAATATGCATTAGCCCCCAAGTGCCAAGTGCATAACTTGTTATGTGGTTGGTACTTCAATCCTTGTACCGTTTTGCTGAATCATATAACTGTCTGTATGCAGGCTGAGCTGAAGACGAAAGAAAGCCAAGTCGCCGATCTCCAAGAAAATCTGAAATCCCAGCAAGCTGAAACCTCCAAAGAAAAAGAGGAATTAACCAGCCCTTTAAGCACCATGGAACAGCTTAAGGAGAGCTTCAAGAAGAAGCGGGCGGATTGGGCCACTGAAAATCCGCTTTAATCAAACGAGCAGAAGATGCCGAGGCTGCACTAAAACTAGTGGCGGATGAACTGACCAGCATAAAGCGGCACGTGCATGCCATGACCACTGCTATCTTTGGTAAGCCGGTTTGACTTCCGAATTGATTCTGCCGTCTTACAGAGCTGCCGGTTTGTTAACCCTTTATGATATTTCAGGGACACGCATTGGTCACTTGGGGTCAGATGTGCGGAAGAAATTGAAAGCCGCCTATACGTTGATCGAACAAATGTACACTGGTGCACAACGTATCATCTGTACTGCATCCCACAACAAACTGGCGCCCACTTTGATTCAGGACACTCTGACGAAACTGTCGGTGCTTCCTGCCCGGGTTGAAGAGCTGAAGAGATCTGCTGCTCGAACCGGCGCGATCAATGCCTTAATCCGGGCAAAAGCTTGGGTGCCGGATTTTGATCCTATTGAAGCGGCTCAGGGCAATCCCAGCTTGAAGGAAGACGGGTCAGAGTTTAGTGAAGCGGATCTGCGAGCAATAAACCAGGAGGTGCGTCCGCTAGCTTGTCAATTGGCTGAAGAAGCAGACTTGTCTCATTATCAAGCCCAATATGACAATCAAAACAATCGAGTAGCTGCACCAATTCATGAAGCGTAAAATCTTATCCCTCCAATCCATAAGCATACTTACGCTCCCGATATTGACCCGTCGTTGCTGATCCATGACGAAGCTGTCTTTCAAGCAGTAATGGGAATCGACTGGACAACTGTTGATTTCCAGCCGCTGGGTAGAGAAACTGAAGCTAAAGCGGCGCGGGATGACCCACAACCATCAGGCCGGGCTGGTGACCAAGCTTGAGCCGGAAGCCGGTTTAAAACTGCTTCTCCCTTGCGAAAAACAATGATCTTATTGTGGGCACCGTGTTGCCTTGTAATAGGCTAGCTGATACTTTTGATGCTGATATGCCTTCGTGCATAATTACTGCAACTTGCTCCTCCTTTGGGTGATGAACTTTCCAAAGTACTTTCTGCAATAAAAATCTTAAAGTGCCACCGCAGTTGTACCGTCAGGCGGAATATGATGTCTGCATACATGAAATCAAAACATCCGAAATTTTTAAGTATATGACCAAATTTTGAGATACATAATACCTGCCATTGTTGGACGTGAAGTTGGCTTGGCCAATCTTGAAGCGGAGTTTTATAAACCCACACTGTTGGAGGAGATAGCAGCTCCTGTATATATATGATGCCGGTTTACCATGTAAACCGTGCCAGGTTATAATAAACACCGTGTTACTACGTAATAGGATGTTAACAAAAAATCAAACCGAGCAAATAGTCTCCGGATTAAAATGGACCGTGTTCCGTCAATTGACAGTTTAAACCGGCTTAAAACGCAATAAAAAGAAAGAAATATCTTTCAAAGAAAAAAATGTGAAGCAAAGGCACTGACAAAACCGTTTGCAAAAAGAGGCTTATTTGAGCTGATCAGATGGCGTTACCATGGTCAGACACGACCAAGCTCCCGATAGGTGTAGCTATGGTTCAAGTCAGCCAGGTCCCCAAATGAAACCGTGGCATTTATGCCGATCAAGTGGCATGGCAATGGTTCGGGTTCGACCAAGCCCCCAAGTGACTCTATGGCCTTAGGCTGATCAAGAGGCATGACTGGTTTAGACGTGACCAAGTCCCCAAGTGATCTGGTGGCTCTCGCCTATCAAGAGGTATTGCATTGGTTCGGACACGACCAAGCCCCCAAGTGATATAACATGATGCTTTTGAAAAGCTAACTCAAGGGGTAAACCGGAGGCCGCTTTAGAACAACTCCGTGTAACCACACATGATGTAAAAGAACAGATACCCCGCTTTAGCTGAGGTTCCGGTTTATTATATTTAATCATAAAATATACATCATCGTAATATGTACATAAGTGGAGCCAATGGCTCAGGTATAGTAAGGCCGAAGATGAGCTATGTTCCACGGCCTGTTGGTCTCTTCCTCTGATGTACGTGAGTCTTTATTCTCTCGAATATCGATCAGATAGTATGACCCGTTGTGCAGATTCTTGCTGACCACAAAAGGTCCCTCCCAAGGTGGGGATAGCTTATGCATATCAGTCTGGTCTTGGATGAGCCGAAGCACCAAATCTCCCTCTTGAAAGGTTCTGGTTTTAACTCGGCGACTGTGATAACGACGAAGATCCTGTTGGTAAATCGCTGAGCGAGCAGCTGCTATGTCACGCTCTTCATCCAAACGGTCCAAAGCATCTTGCCGTGCTGTCTCGTTGTCCGCTTCAACATAAGCCGTCACACGAGTTGAATCATGACGGATATCACTGGGGAGAACCGCCTCCGCTCCATAGACCATGAAGAATGGTGTGTATCCTGTTGATCTGTTGGGTGTGGTATTGATGCTCCATAACACAGATGGTAATTCTTCTACCCAACAACCCGGTGTTCTCTGCAAAGGAACCATAAGCCGGGGCTTGATGCCTCTCAAAATCTCTTGATTAGCCCTTTCTGCTTGACCATTGGACTGTGGGTGTGCTACGGATGAAACGTCAAGCCGGATGTGCTCCCGGTCGCAGAACTCCTTCATGGCACCCTTGGACAAATTGGTACCATTATCTGTGATGATACTGTGTGGAAAGCCAAACCGGAAAATCACTTTTTTGATAAACTGAACCGCCGTGGCCGCATCACACTTGCTAACCGGTTCTGCCTCCACCCACTTTGTGAACTTGTCAACCGCCACCAGGAGGTGGGTCTTCTTATCTTTAGACCTTTTGAAAGGCCCAACCATATCCAGCCCCCAAGTTGCAAACGGCCAAGTAATTGGAATCATTCTCAATTCTTGAGCCGGCACATGAGCACGTCTTGAAAACTTTTGGCAACCGTCACATCGTCTGACCAGATCCTCCGCATCAGCATGAGCAGTTAACCAATAGAAGCCATGGCGAAACGCTTTAGCTACCAAAGATTTTGAACCGGCGTGGTGACCACAATCTCCTTCGTGGATCTCACGCAAAATTTCACAGACTTCTTCAGGAGACACACAGCGTTGAAACGCCCCTGATATACTGCAATGATGCAACTCGCCATTGACAATAGTCATGGACTTGGACCGCCGGACTATCTGTCGAGCCAGAATCTCATCCTCTGGTAACTCGCCTCGGTTCATGTACGCCAGGTAAGGAAGCGTCCAATCCGGAATGACATGAAGAGCTGCCACCAATTGAGCGTCCGGATCAGGAATAGCCAAATCCACTTCACCAGGGAGCTTGACCGACGGGTTGTGCAGCACATCGAGAAAAACATTGGGCGGGACCGGTTTGCACTGAGAGCCTAGCCGGCTTAAAGCATCCGCTGCTTCATTCTTCCGTCGGTCCACGTGGTCCACCTGATAGCCTTTAAAATGACCTGCAACAATATCCACCTCACGACGATATGCTTCCATGAGGGGGTCCTTGGAGTCCCAAGTGCCAGACACTTGTTGAGCCACGAGGTCCGAGTCACCGTAACACTTAACTCGACTTAGGTTCATCTCCTTAGCCATCCGGAGACCATGGAGTAAGGCTTCATACTCAGCTGCATTGTTAGTACAAGGAAACATTAAGCGGAGAACGTAACAAAACTTATCACCTCGTGGGGAAGTTAATACGACTCCAGCCCCCGAGCCTTCCAATTGCCCGGATCTGTCAAAATGGATGGTCCAATATGTGTGATCTAGCCTTTCTTCAGGTGCTTGCATTTCTGTCCAATCATTAATGAAATCAACCAGTGCTTGAGACTTCACCGCCGTTCGAGGCACATACTTCAATCCGTGCGGCCCAAGCTCTATAGCGCACTTGGCAATCCGGCCAGTTGCTTCCTGGTTCTGGATGATATCCCCCAAAGGAGCAGAACTGACCACCGTAATTGGGTGCCCTTGGAAGTATTGCTTAAGCTTCCGGCTTGCCATAAAAACTCCGTACACCAGCTTCTGCCAATGCGGATACCTTTGCTTGGACTCAATGAGTACCTCGCTGATATAATAGACCGGACGTTGAACCAGATGCTCCTTACCCGCCTCCTTTCGCTCCACCACAATAGCCACACTGACCGCCCGAGCATTAGCAGCAACATATAGCAGTAACGGCTCCTTGTCAATGGGAGCGGCGAGCACAGGCGGATTGGCCAATTGCCGCTTTAAGTCCTCAAATGCTTCATCAGCAGCAGAACTCCAGACGAACTGATCCGTCTTCTTCAACATCTGATACAAAGGGATTGCCTTCTCACCAACGCGGCTGATAAACCGGCTTAACGCGGCAATCCAGCCTGCCAGGCGTTGAACATCATTTATACACTTCGGTTTAGCTAGGGAGGTGATGGCTGTGATCTTCTCCGGATCAGCCTCAATTCCCCTATTGGACACCAGAAAACCCAATAACTTGCCCGCCGGTACACCAAAGACACACTTGTCCGGATTAAGCATCATCTTGTACGTCCTCAGGTTACCAAAGGTTTCCTTCAGATCATCAACCAGAGTCTCCTTCTCCCTGGACTTAACCACGATATCATCCACGTAAGCATGTACATTACGGCCAATCTGCTTGTGAAGACAATTTTGTACACACCGTTAATAAGTTGCCTGGGCACTTTTGAGCCCAAAGGGCATAGACACATAGCAGAAGGCTCCAAAGGGAGTTATGAATGCCGTCTTCTCTTGGTCCTTAACTGCCATTTTGATCTGATGATAGCCAGAATATGCATCCAAAAAACTTAAACGCTCACAACCCGCCGTAGCATCAATGATTTGATCAATACGGGGGAGGGCAAAAGGACCTGCTGGACAAGCCTTATTAAGATCTGTGTAATCCACACACATGCGCCAGGTGCCGTTTTTCTTAAGGACTAGCACGGGATTGGCAAGCCACTCAGGGTGAAAAACTTCAATAATAAAACCAGCTGCTAAGAGCCTGGCTACCTCTTCTCCAATCGCCTTGCGTCTTTCTTCGTTAAACCGGCGGAGGAACTGTTTCACCAGTTTGTATTTAGGATCCACATTAAGGGTGTGCTCAGCGAGTTGCCTCGGTACACCTGGCATGTCAGAGGGATTCCATGCAAAAATGTCCCGATTCTCACGAATGAACTCGATGAGCGCGCTTTCCTATTTCGGATCCAAGTTGGCACTGATGCTGAACTGCTTGGACAAATCGCCAGGTATGAAGTCAACAAGCTTAGTTTCTGCTGCCGATTTGAACTTCAGGGCCGGATCATGCTCTGTAGTTGGCTTCTTTAATGGAGTCATGTCCGCCGGATCAACACTGTCCTTATAATACTTCAGCTCCTCGGTGGCACAAACCGACTCTGCGTAGGCCGCATCTCCTTCCTCGCACTCCAAAGCGATTTTACGGCTTCCATGAACCGTTATTGTCCCCTTGTAACCCGGCATCTTGAGCTGCAGATACACATAATAGGGCCGTGCCATAAACTTGGCGTAGGCCGGTCGCCCAAACAGGGCGTGATATGGACTTTGGATTTTCACCACTTCAAACGTCAATGTTTCTGACCTAGAATCATGATCATCTCCAAAGGCCACTTCCAGAGCTATCTTACCAACAGGATATGCTGACTTGCCAGGTACCACACCGTGGAACACCGTATTAGACGGTTTGAGATTTTTATCTGTTAGTCCCATACGACGGAAGGTCTCATAGTACAAGATATTAATGCTGCTCCCTCCATCCATGAGCATTTTGGTGAACTTGTAACCTCCCACCCGAGGCGCCACCACCAGAGCCAACTGAACCGGATTATCAACCTGGGGAGGGTGATCCTCTCTGCTCCATATGATTGGCTGTTCAGACCAGCGTAGATAACAGGGCACGGCCGGTTCAACAGAGTTGACTGCCCGCCTCTGAACCTTCCGGTCTCGCTTGTCCAAGCTAGTGGTAAAGACATGGTACTGCCCACTATTCAATTGCTTTGGGTTGCTCTAGTAACCTGACTGTTGCTGCTGCTGGTTGTAACCACCCTGGTTGTTCTGATTATTTTGACTGTTATGTCTGCCCGGATTACCGTTGAATCCTGAACCGGAATTTCCTCCACCGTAACCCGGCCCGGATCCTGAGCCACCGCCGGAGCCATGATCATACCGGAAAGCATTAGAATTCTTGAACTCCTGCATAATGAAGCAATCCTTCCAAAGGTGGTTTGCTGGCACCTCCTTCGTCCCATGTCTTGGATAGGGCTGGTTGAAAGTGCAACTATCCCTAGGTGGTTTTGGTAATTCATAACAACATATAGCTCATTGAGCTAATGCTATTCCAAGATGATTATTTTAGGAAAGCTCAATGATTGGCATGGCATGGATGTGAAAGTGGAACCCTCAAAATGCTAAGGAAAAAGGATTGGATCAAGCTCAAAAGCTCAAGACTCTTCATTTTATATTTTAGTGATCCAAGATCACATTGAGTCTTTAGGAAAAGCCAATACTATCAAGGAGGGATGAGGTGTTGCTTAATGAGCCTCTTGCTTCATGTGCTTAATGATATGCTCCAAAAACCCTCAACTACTTTCCCATATCCACTTTTGACCTAAACCCTAAGCCAAACTCGGTCCTACCGATTCTTCCTATCCGGCGCCACCGACTTTTCATTTGTCATAAGCCACTGCCAAACCCTAGCAATTCGGTTCTACCGATAGGGATCTCGGTCTCACCGAGATGGGGTTGCAAACTCTCTGTTTCCCTTTCGTAACTTTTCGGTCTCACCGAAAGAGCGAATCGGTCCCACCGAGATTGCAATGTAAATTCAGTGTTTCCCCTTTGTAACTTTTCGGTCTCACCGAAAGAGCAAATCGGTCCCACCGAGTTTGCCTGACCAACTCTCTGGTTAGCTAATTACCAAATTTGGTCTCACTGAGTTTGTGTAATCGGTCTCACCGAGATTACGTTATGCCCAAACCCTAACCATATCGGTCCTACCGAGTTGCATGTCAGTCCCACCGAAAATCTCTAACGGTCACTAGGTTTACATTTTCGGTCCGACCGAGTTTGTTGATTCGGTCCCACCGAGATTGGAAAACTGTGTGTAACGGTTGGATTTTGTGTGGAGGCTATATATACCCCTCCACCTCCTCTTCATTCGTGGAGAGAGCCATCAGAACACATACACCATTCCAACTCATATGTTCTGAGAGAGAACCACCTACTTATGTGTTGAGACCAAGACATTCCATTCCTACCATATGAATCTTGATCTCTAGCCTTTCCAAGTCGCTTTCCACTCAAATCTTCTTTCCACCAAATCCAAATCCTATGAGAGAGAGTTGAGTGTTGGGGAGACTATCATTTGAAGCACAAGAGCAAGGAGTTCATTACCTACACACCATTTGTTACTTCTTGGAGAGTGGTGTCTCCTAGATTGGCTAGGTGTCACTTGGGAGCCTCCGACAAGATTGTGGAGTTGAACCAAGGAGTTTGTGAAGGCAAGGAGATCGCCTACTTCATGAAGATCTACCGCTAGTGAGGCAAGTCTTGTGTGGGCGATGGCCATGGTGGGATAGACAAGGTTGCTTCTTCGTGTACCCTTCGTGGGTGGAGCCCTGTGTGGACTCGCGCAACCGTTACCCTTGGGTGGAGCCCTGTGTGGACTCGCGCAACCGTTATCCTTTGTGGGTTGAAGTCTCCATCAACGTGGATGTAGGATAGCACCACCTATCCGAACCACGGGAAAAACATCCGTGTCTCCAATTGCGTTTGAATTCTCCAAACCCTTCCCTTTAAATTCTTGCAAGTTGCATTCTTTACTTTCCGCTGCCAATATACTCTTTTGCATGCTTGCTTGAATTATGTGATGATTGCTTGACTTATCTTAAAAATAGCTAAAATCTGCCAAGAACTAAAATTGGGAAAAGGTTAAGTTTTTATTTGGTCAAGTAGTCTAATCACCCCGCTCTAGACATACTTTCGATCCTACAAGTGGTATCAGAGCTTTGGTCTCCATTTGCTTTGATCTCCATAGCTTTGGTGGTCATAGCCTTGGTTTCACAACCTAGGAGAGTATGGCGTCTAGCGAGGGAAATTATCACCGTAGAGGTCCTTACTTTGATGGTACTAATTTTGCTAGTTGGAAGCATAAAATGAAAATGCATATTCTTGGACATAACCCCGCCGTTTGGGCTATTGTGTGTGTTGGCTTGCAAGGTGACTTCTTTGATGGGAGAGAACCAAACCGTGAAGCTACCGCGGATGAGTTGAAGATGTTGCAATACAATGCTCAAGCTTGTGATATTCTCTTCAACGGATTGTGCCCCGAAGAATTCAACAAAATCAGCCGTCTTGAGAATGCAAAGGAAATTTGGGACACTTTGATTGATATGCACGAAGGTACCGACTCCATCAAGGAATCCAAGTTGGATGTGCTTCAAAGCCAACTTGACAAGTTCAAGATGAAGGATGGTGAAGGTGTCGCTGAAATGTACTCTAGGCTTGCTCTCATCACAAATGAGATTGCCGGCTTAGGAAGTGAAGAGATGACCAACAGATTCATCATCAAGAAGATTCTAAGATCCTTGGATGGAAAATATGATACCGTGTGCACATTGATCCAAATGATGCCCAATTACAAAGATATCAAGCCAACGGAGGTGATTGGAAGAATTGTTGCTCATGAGATGTCACTTAAGGATAAAGAGGAACTTCACAACAAATCAAGTGGTGCCTATAAAGCCTCATGTGAAGCCCCTACATCATCAAGTGAGAAACAAGACTTGAATGAAGAATTGAGCTTAATGGTGAAGAACTTCAACAAGTTCTACAAGAGTAGAAGCAAAGATAGAAGCTTCAAGTCAAGGTCCTACAATGACAAAAGATCTTCTAGTCGAGAGCGAAACTGCTACAATTGTGGAAGACCCGGACACTATTCCAATGAGTGTACGGCTCCCTACAAGAGAAGAGAAGATTCTCCAAGAAGAAGAAGCAAAGAATCACCACCAAGAGAGAGAAGGAGTAGAGATGATCGTTATGAACGAAGATACTCACGGAGAAGCAAGGATTCGGAAAGGAAGGAAAAATCATCAAGGAGCTACACAAGACGAAGACATCAAGCTCATGTTGGTGAATGGGTATCCGGCTCCGACTCCGACGGCCACTCCGAGAGAAGTTATCACTCCGACTCCGAAGATACTCAAGATGAAGGTGTTGCCGGTCTAGCACTTGTGTCAACCAACTCCTACGACATATTTGACTCGCCAAATGAAGGAATTGGAAGATGCTTCATGGCCAAAGGTCCTAAGGTAACACACCCCGAGTATGTTGATTTCAATAGTGATGAAGATGACTTGTTAGGTGATGATTTGCTTGTTGACAACTCTAGTGATGAATACTATGATGAAACGTCAATTAAACATGCTAATCAAGATAAAACGAATGACAATGATAAGGAGAAGATTGAGGCTCTAACTAAAGAACTAAACACTCTTAAGTTAGCTCATGAAACTATCTTCGAAGATCATCGAGAACTTTTAAGAGCTCATGAGAAATTACGCTTTGAAAAGCTCAATCTTGAGCAAGAGCATGAGTTCTTAAAAGCAATCAATGATGATCTCCGCAAGAAAAGCTCTTCTTACATTGCCAAGCGTTTACTCTTATCCACTTACATGCCTCAAGTCAAGTCTAGTAACAAGAACAAGAAAGATTCTTCCTCTAGCAGTAACAATGATCATGCTAAATCCAATAATGTTGCTTCTAGTAGTTCTCTTGATTCCACTAATGATTCTCTTAGCCAAGTTACACTTGAGCAAGAAAATAGTTTATTGAAGGTAATTATAGAGAAAGGAGTGTACAAAAGCCTTGCCGGGAGTAAGCAATTCGAGGAAATTGTGCGGAAGCAAGGAATGCACCGGAAGAATCAAGGTGTTGGTTTTGAACGAAAGTTCAATGCCAATGGAGTTGAGTGGGAAGAAGATCAATACCCCAAGACAAAGTTTGTTTCTCAACAAGAGAAGTATGATACTTCTTTCAAGGGGACACAAGCTCAAGATGATCTTCCACCACAAGACTACAAGCAAAAAGGCAAGGACAAGCTTCAAGAGGAAATTGACGCATTTGAAGAAGCTCCTAAGACCTTAGTCAAGTGGATTCCCAAGACTACCTCAAGTTCCACTTCATCAAGTATGACTACAACTCCAAGGATTCCCATCAAGATGATGTGGATCCAAAAGAAGAAGAACTAGAGAGTTCTTGAGGGTGACTCCGCCAACATACTTCACTCTTATCATTTTTGGCAAGAACAAGTGCAATCAACTTCCACATCTTGCACTAGTTCAAGGAGTCACAAACCCTCTTGTTGGTAAGACAAGGGACAAGGTAACCTAAAAGTTTTCATGGACATCATCTTTGTGTGCATCACTCTATGTCTATGGATATCCTTGTTTGTTCCTTGTGGGACTAACCCATGTAGGTGTTGAAAGTGCAATTCACTCAAATGGATAGCTCCAAGTGATCTACATCAACATTGAGCATCCACATCTTCAACATCTACATGAAGTCATCATCGACAAAACCCAAGGTTAGTTCATCCCTCTTAGGGGGATATCACATCTAGGGGGAGCTTTACTCTAAGACTTGAGCTAAAGCAACTCTAAAGATGTGAACACAACAATGCTTTATGTAAAAGTGGTAACGCCACTTGAGCTTAAACGATGAGTATGACCTATGATCAAGTGCTCTCACTTGACTCCTAAGTCAATATACTGATATATAGATGACCTTGTCATCGCAAATTGCTTGATAGATGCTAGAGTTGGTTGTGCATGCCTTGCCACATATTTCATTTGCCATCTTATTGTGTGAGCATGCTGGTTGCATATTTTACTCATTCGAGGACATCCACTTGTTTTTTTGATTGTTTGGTTTTACTTTCTTTTGCCAAGTGGATGGACAAGAATGCCTAAGTACCTCCTCTAGCTATCTATGCTTTTCTCTTCTCAAACTCTATTCATGCTGCATCACAAAATTTGATCAAGTCAGATTCGAACCACTCTGTGTGAGGAGCGCTCGGAGTCCCCGATTCGTCATAGACTTAAACTTCCAAAACCTCTTTATGATTCTCGATCTGACCGATACCCCACTTTCGGTCCTACCGAGATCATTAAGTTGATCTAGGTTTTCGATCTCGGTGCAACCGATTTGAACATTTCGGTCACACCGAGTTTCAGTAACTGCACGCAGTTATGAATCTCGGTGCCACCGAGTTGTTCCACTCGGTCACACCGACAGGGTCGGGCTATATATAGTCACGGGCAAAATTTTGGAAATTTCTCCGAACCCTTTCGCCCGCGCGATAGCCTCCTCTGCCAACGTGGTCTCCGGATTGTCTCCTCGCCGCCAGCCGCCTCCAGCCGCTGGTCTCCGTCGCCGTCAACGGGAATTCTGCTCCGCCGTTGCCGTCGTAGCGAGTCTCCGCCAAACTAGGGTATGGACTCGATCACAGTGCTATTCCCCGTCCGATTCCTAGCACATTGTGTTCTTCATAATTCTTGCCACGTTTGATAAACTTCTATCCAGTCAATGAACTCATAGATTAGGTTTGATTCGAAAATTCTAGGTTTTGGTTTCCGCCGAAACCATCTCGGACCCACCGAGTTGAAAAACTCGGTCCCACCGATTGGGCTTATGCCATTGCACAAGTGAGACTCGGTCTGACTGAGAATTACTTACCGGTGTGACCAATTTTGGAACTCTGTGAAACCCTAGCAGTCTCGGAGCCACCGAACTATGACTCGGTCCTACCGAGTTCACTAGTTTAGGTTCCGAAACTGCTTCGGTATCACCGAGTTTGAAAATCGGTAGATCCGAGATGATTTCAGTGGGAAACTAAAACTAAGTTTTTGGATCATTCTTTTGCAAAAATCTCTGCATTTTGTGATGCTCATCTATTCTACCTCATCTATAACCTATTCACAGGGTCAGCAGTCAGAGTTTGCAGCATGTCTAATCAAAGTGATAGCTAGAACATGTCAGAGCAGTAGGTGCACACGAGTGAGGGCACTAGTCCCTCAAGTTCTTCAGATGAGGGCAGCAGGAGCACCCCTAGCAACTTGCCAAAGGCTGCCACGAGACAGAGGAAGAAGAGAACTTCAGACTTCGAAGATGAAGATTATGTGGCAGAGGAAGAGGCCACTTCCAAGAGAGTTGAGCCAGCTCAAGGCACAAAGCCAGGCCTGAAAATCAAAAGGCCAGCAGGCAGGCAGCCCATGTCAAAGGCAAGAGCCTCAACTGAGAAGCCCACTCCCAAAGAGCCAATTGCTGCTGAGGGAAAGAAAAGAAAGGAAAGGGTCAAGAAGACCGTAGCCAGAGTGCTAGGAAAGGCTTCCGTCATGGAAGAGGAAGAGGAAGAAGAGGTAGCTGCACCAGCACCCAAGGCACCCAAGCTGATGGGTGATGCCATAAGATTAGGGGCTATTGCATCTAAGCCCAAAGCTGCCTCCAAGCCCAAGTCTGCACCCAAGAGGAATACAAGGAGCATTCCTGCAGCTGAGAAGAACAAGGCCCCAGTGCCTGAGACTGTTGCTGAAGAAGAGGACGAAGAGCATGTTCTGAGAAAGCTCAAGCCCAAGATCCCAGACCACAACGATGCTCATCCTGTGGCTGAGGACATGAAGCTCAGGAGAGATTCAGGGCTGAGGAAGTGGAGAGAAGCAGATCCGTATGCTTCAAGGAGAAGGACTGCTGTGGACTACAGATTTCACACCAAGGAACATCAGGACTTCTATGAGACAGTGCTACTAGATAAGAAGCCCATTGTCTGTGACATGAGATGGGTCGACCGGACCTACATGAGGGAGAAGGAGGAACACTACCCAGGAGTATATGACAGCTTTAGTGCTTGTGGAGTTGCTGACTTTGTTGGGCAGAAGCTCACAAAGTGGAACGAGGAACTAATCATGCAATTCTACTCCACGGCACACTTTTACCCAGATGGAAAGATCACATGGATGTCTGAGGGTACAAGGTACCAATCCACAGTTGCTGAGTGGGCACAGATCATTAATGCCCCAGAGGAGCATGATGATGTCTTGGACATATATGCCAAGAAGAAGATGGACCATAACTCTGTGTCCAATATGTACAAGGAAATTCCAAATGAAGCACTTGACACTTCCAAATTTGGCTCAGTGCACTATCTTCTGTCAGGACTGCCAACCATCAATTGGATCTTGAGGCACACCTTGTTGCCCAAGTCAGGTGATCACAAGATGATCAGAGGCCATGCTATCAACTTGCTACATGTATTTGATGTGCCTCAGAAGTTCAAGGTGATGAGCCTCATTGTGGAAACTATCAAAAGGACTGCAGCAGATCAGAAGAGGAGTTGCGGATATGCCCCTCAGATCCAGGAGCTCATTAACTCGAAGATGGGCATGGGCATATATTTATTGGACAAGGAACACCTGCCCATCCGTCCAGATTTTGAGGACAACCAAGTGGTAATGACTGAGAATGAGCCATCATCAGTTCAAGCACAAGCAAAGAAGGAGAAGGCAAGAAAGGAGAAAGCTGCCAAGATGCCAACTCAAGAGGAGGCATCTGAGTATTTCTTGAAGACTAAACAAGAACAACTTGGTTACTTGATTGCATCCACGCTGAGGATTGAGCAAATTCTGGCCATCCTCACTCAGAATCAGCAGAGCCTAGAGAGAATCATGGAACATAAGTTCTATGACTTGGATGTCAAAGTAACGGAAGTTCAGTATGCAGTGGAGCAGCTCCAGGAGGACATGCAGGAGAGGAGAGGCAGGACTACCACTCATGCCTTTGCCAGAGTGCCACGAGGCCCGAGGTCATCTGCCGTGCCAGTTGGTGACACCAGAGCCACCACTTCAGCACCAGCTACAACCTCAGTTCCACCAGCTCCAGCATCTACTTCAGCTCCAACTCCAGCGTCTACTTCAACATCTACCGAAGCCTTCATCCTTGGAGTGATCCGGACTCCACCACCACTTGAAGATCAAGCCTGAGCGTCGATCTAGCACTATGCATTTTCTAGGAACTTTTTGGTAACTTGTTGCCAAAGGGGGAGAAGATGTATAGATCATAGGCTTCGAGAGAGAGAGAGAGTGTTGCTTTTCTCTCTTGCTTTATTTGGTGGTTTTTCAAACTTGTTTGCTTTTGAGTGCTTGAGATACTACTTCATTATTTGTGAGACATTGATGATCATGTGTTTGATCATAAGCTACACTTAATGCTTGCTTAATGCTATTATCTTATCTATCTTATGTGATCATTCACTATTCTTGGTGATGAGTGCATGTATTTCATTCTTATCATTTTAAGCGCTCCACCAAGATGTATGTGACATGGAAGAGTAACCCATGACTCTAACTCCTTGTGCATTTGCAGTCCAAAGCAAATTTTAAATATGCACAAATTTAGGGGGAGCTCTTACTTATCACATACTTCTCAAAGAGACGATATATTTCATGCTTATTATCATTTGTCGAAGCTTTGATCTATATGTTGTCATCGATTACCAAAAAGGGGGAGATTGAAAGTGCAACTATCCCTAGGTGGTTTTGGTAATTCATAACAACATATAGCTCATTGAGCTAATGCTATTCCAAGATGATTATTTCAGGAAAGCTCAATGATTGGCATGGCATGGATGTGAAAGTGGAACCCTCAAAATGCTAAGGAAAAAGGATTGGATCAAGCTCAAAAGCTCAAGACTCTTCATTTTATATTTTAGTGATCCAAGATCACATTGAGTCTTTAGGAAAAGCCAATACTATCAAGGAGGGATGAGGTGTTGCTTAATGAGCCTCTTGCTTCATGTGCTTAATGATATGCTCCAAAAACCCTCAACTACTTTCCCATATCCACTTTTGACCTAAACCCTAAGCCAAACTCGGTCCTACCGATTCTTCCTATCCGGCGCCACCGAGTTTTCATTTGTCATAAGCCACTGCCAAACCCTAGCAATTCGGTTCTACCGATAGGGATCTCGGTCTCACCGAGATGGGGCTGCAAACTCTCTGTTTCCCTTTCGTAACTTTTTGGTCTCACCGAAAGAGCGAATCGGTCCCACCGAGATTGCAATGTAAAATCAGTGTTTCCCCTTTGTAACTTTTCGGTCTCACCGAAAGAGCAAATCGGTCCCACCGAGTTTGCCTGACCAACTCTCTGGTTATCTAATTACCAAATTCGGTCTCACTGAGTTTGTGTAATCGTTCTCACCGAGATTACGTTATGCCCAAACCCTAACCATATCGGTCCTACCGAGTTGCATGTCAGTCCCACCGAAAATCTCTAACGGTCACTAGGTTTACATTTTCAGTCCGACCGAGTTTGTTGATTCGGTCCCACCGAGATTGGAAAACTGTGTGTAACGGTTGGATTTTGTGTGGAGGCTATATATACCCCTCCACCTCCTCTTCATTCGTGGAGAGAGCCATCAGAACACATACACCATTCCAACTCATATGTTCTGAGAGAGAACCACCTACTTATGTGTTGAGACCAAGACATTCCATTCCTACCATATGAATCTTGATCTCTAGCCTTTCCAAGTCGCTTTCCACTCAAATCTTCTTTCCACCAAATCCAAATCCTATGAGAGAGAGTTGAGTGTTGGGGAGACTATCATTTGAAGCACAAGAGCAAGGAGTTCATTACCTACACACCATTTGTTACTTCTTGGAGAGTGGTGTCTCCTAGATTGGCTAGGTGTCACTTGGGAGCCTCCGACAAGATTGTGGAGTTGAACCAAGGAGTTTGTAAAGGCAAGGAGATCGCCTACTTCATGAAGATCTACCGCTAGTGAGGCAAGTCTTGTGTGGGCGATGGCCATGGTGGGATAGACAAGGTTGCTTCTTCGTGGACCCTTCGTGGGTGGAGCCCTGTGTGGACTCGCACAACCGTTACCCTTGGGTGGAGCCCTGTGTGGACTCGCGCAACCGTTACCCTTTGTGGGTTGAAGTCTCCATCAACGTGGATGTAGGATAGCACCACCTATCCGAACCACGGGAAAAACATCCGTGTCTCCAATTGCGTTTGAATTCTCCAAACCCTTCCCTTTAAATTCTTGCAAGTTGCATGCTTTACTTTCCGCTGCCAATATACTCTTTTGCATGCTTGCTTGAATTATGTGATGATTGCTTGACTTATCTTAAAAATAGCTAAAATCTGCCAAGAACTAAAATTGGGAAAATGTTAAGTTTTTATTTGGTCAAGTAGTCTAATCACCCCCCTCTAGACATACTTTCGATCCTACACTGGTTCAGTAGATAATTTAGGCAGTCCGGGTTAGGGTTGGGTGCGCCACTACGATTTTTCGGTTTAGCCTTGCGTGCTAGCCATTGTCCTGCGCGTTGGTATTAGCCACAAAGTCCATGTTACCATCCGCTTTACGCTTGCCTCCACCACCATTGCCTGCCAAGTGATGCTGCTGACCTTTGGAGTTGTTGTTCCTCTTTCCCTTCCCTGCCTTGTCATCATCAGATTCGGGATCCTTGGTATTATCAGAATCATCATACTTTACCAAAGCAGCCATGATGGTCCCCATGTCAGTGCAATGGCGCTTCATCCGTCCCAACTTCAGCTTTAGGGGCCCAAACCGGCCGTTGCCTTCTAGGGTTAAGACTGCGGTGTCAGCGTTGATGCGGTCTGATGAATGCAACACTTGTGAGACCCGACGCACCCAATGAGTCATCGATTCTCCTTCCTCCTGGACACAGGCAGCTAAGTCTACTATTGACATGGGCTGCTTACATGTATCCTTGAAATTATTGATAAACCAGGCTCGTAATTGGGCCAATGAACTGATAGAATTGGCCGGTAAGCTTTTTAACCAAGTGCGGGTCGTTCCTTCAAGCATCATGGTGAAGTATTTCGCACATGCCGCATCATCCACATCCAGCATCTCCATGGCCATCTCATAGCTCTCCACCCATGTCTCTGGGGGTTGATCCGCCGTGTAATTCGGTACCTTGCGCGGGCCCTTGAAATCCTTGGGCAGGCGCACATTGCGTAAAGCAGGGACAAGGCAAGGCACCCCCAAAGAGCTAGAAGTAACACCGGGTTCGACCGAAATAGTTGGACGAACCGGCGTAAGCTGCCGAGCCTGATATTGTGCGGCTAACTCGGCCTCCCTGCGTGCTCGGGCCCGGTCCACCACTTCCTGAGCGTTATCAGCACCACCCGCCGGGTTGTTGCCGCGGGGTGCTCCACGTCGTTCATTACTTGACACTGCCGGTTCCTCCATATGCCTGCTATTGCTCCGGCTTGGGCGAGGGGTCGAGTGGATCCGGTCGCGGCTGTACGAGTATGCTTCCTGTTGGTCCAAAGCTGTCCTAAGAAGCTCCTTGACCCATCGCGTCTCTATCGCCTGCGGTGAGTCACCTTCAATTGCAATGGCCTCCAGCCGTGCAGCAACGGCGACGAGATTGTCCATTGGGTTGGAGTAGTGACCCGGAGGTGTTGAAACAGCCTGAGGTATAACGGTGTTTTGACGAGGCGGATCTATCCAACGAGGCTGAACCGGCGCACCGGTCCCACGAGCTTCTGCCCGGTTTCCCTCCAGCGGATTATTGGTTCCTGCTCCCGGGGTGTTGAAAAGGTCTCTGGCCTCGAAAACCGGAGGCAAACGGGATCGGTACTTCCTCCTCATGACTTCATGCGACGCGTTCTGGTCCAACATGAGCCTGTAGGCTTGTGCGTCTAGAGCGGCCCGCTCTGCGGCCATCCTGGTATCCTCAACTGCCAAGTCCGCCTTGGCCTGGGTGATCTGTTCCCTTACCTTTGCAATCTCCGCGTTGTGGACGTCCTGATCCGCCGGATTATCTTCCGCCATAAGCACAACCAATGCATCAAATAGCTCTGATAGGACTTGAGCTGGCGGGCGCACAGGGCCTCCTGCCCCGGCAGCCGTCACCGCTGCTGAACCGGAGGTTGTTCCCGCAACGGTCGAAGAATGAAGTGCTGCTTGTGTGCCGGCCATGAATATTCCAACTCGGTTGGGCAGATCAGAGGGGTCCGGAATACTGTCGCCGTCGGAACAACCCCCAATCCGGCCATCTTGTAGCTGATATAGAGATTTGGTTTCTTCGGTTGATGACTCATCGCCGGAGTAAATGACGGTCTCGCCGCCAGATCCTGATCCATCCTCATGACCTCCTCCATGGATGACTCCCACGAAGGCACGCTTCATGGCCGGTTTAACCCAGGCAGATCGCGCACACTGAGCCATTTCGATGAGGTCGGTGCAGATATCCGGCTCAGGGCCCGGTTCTCCGATCTTGCCGATGAAAACGTGTATGCCACCAAAGGGGACCCGGTACCCGAACTCAACTGAGCCGACCTCGGGGCCCCAGCCTGCATCGTCGATGTAGAGCTTGCCGCGACGACTCTTAGTCATCCGGCCCACAGCGTAGCCCTCGAGTCCTTCAAAGCGGCCCTCCAAGAACTTGAAACCATCGTGCGATAGCCCCACGGTGGGCGCCAACTGTCGTGGTTTTGTCACGGCAGATGTCCTAGAGAAAGGACTTAGTCGTGGAGCCATCGCGACGGGTTAGCTTGAAGGGTTTAAAGCGGACACAGGGACGCAAGAGAGTTTATACTAGTTCGGCCCCTTCGATGAAGGTAAAAGCCTACGTCTAGTTGTGATGGAATTGATGGGGTTTCGATGACCAGGGAGCAAACAAGCTTCGCCTATGTCTCGAGTTGTTGTCTGTCTCCTTGAACCGCCGCCGGGTCGTCCCCTTATATACACGGGTGACGCCCGTCGGTTCACAGAGTCCCAATACCGGCTCATAGATGTGTCCGGTTTGGTCTCTACTTATTCCTAACTTAACATACAAGTTAAATACCAACGCCGGTTTACGGCTACAGGCCTTGAACCGACCATGGGCCTTGAGCCCTCCTCGGCCTTCTTGGGCTTTAACATACTTAACTACTGACGAAGTTAACCCGGCCCAGATAGGCCGGTTTACGCCCAGTAGTGATATCCCCAACAGGTTGCTTGGAGGGTGCATCCCCCGCTGTCTCTTCGCCATTGCCCTCTCTGGGTGCATCCACCATGTATACATCATGTGATCAAGTGGTGGTCCGGTGCCCTGTGGGCGGTGGTTCCTGATCGTCTCCGGCATCATCGTCCATACTTTCGATGTCTTCGGAGTCGAAGTCGAGCATGTCGGTTAAGTCATCAAAAGTGGCTACTAAGTGGCTGGTGGGTGGGCCGTGAATTTCTTCGTCGTCCACATCCCATTCTAGCCGGACATAGTTCGGCCAACGTTTTCCTGACAGGGAGAGAGATCTTAATGAATTTAGCACATCTCTGAAAAGTGAGCACTGAAAGATATCCGCGGAGGTGAACTCCATGATCGGCGCCCAGTCGGATTCGACGGGCATGGATGTGAGCGGCTCGAAGTCCGTGGCCGGAGATGAATTCAGTGGTTCGGCGACACGGCTCTCGTAAGGGGTGAAGTCAGTATCCGGCTCTATCGCCACTGAGAGTGCGGCCTCCATGGCGGGGTCCATCCCTCCGCTCTCGGCTGGCGCAACTTGCTCCAGATTGATGATCGGCGTAGTTGCGGATGCGATCTCCCGAACATTGTCTGGCGGCAGAGTTACGTCATGCTCGTCATGACTGTGCGGCGCGTCCGACATGGGCTCGAATCCGTCGAAGATCGAGTCTCCGCGGATGTCAGCCGTGTACTTCAAGTTTCCAAATCTGACCTGATGGCCAGGGGCGTAGCTCCCGATCTTCTCCAGATGGCCAAGCGAATTGGCCCGCAGTGCGAAGCGGCCGAATACGAAGATCTGTCCGGGGAGGAAAACCTCACCCTGGACCGCATCGTTACCGATGATCGAAGGAGCCATCGAGCCTTATGGTGACGACACAGTGGAACTCTCTATGAAAGCACCAATGTCGGTGTCAAAACCGGCGGATCTCGGGTAGGGGGTCCCGAACTGTGCGTATAAGGCGGATGGTAACAGGAGGCAGGGGACACGATGTTTACCCAGGTTCGGGCCCTCTTGATGGAGGTAATACCCTACGTCCTGCTTGATTGTTCTTGATAATATGAGTGTTAGAAGAGTTGATCTACCACGAGATCAGAGAGGCTAAACCCTAGAAGCTAGCCTATGGTATGATTGTATGTTTTCCTACAGACTAAAACCCTCCGGTTTATATAGACACCGGAGGGGGCTAGGGTTTCACAAGGTCGGTTACAAAGGAGGAGATATACATATCTGTATTGCCTAGCTTGCCTTCCACGCCAAGTATAGTCCCATCCGGACACGGGACGAAGTCTTCAACCTCGTATCTTCATAATCCAACAGTCCGGCCAAAGGATATAGTCCGGCTGTCCGGAGACCCCCTAATCCAGGACTCCCTCAATGCTTAAAGAAGTTATTTTTCCGAGGTTTGTTGTCCCTAGATATTTAATGACTAATGGTGGTTCACATTTAATTCATGGCGCTTTCCGTAAAATGCTTGCTAAGTATGATGTTAATCATAGAATTGCATCTCCTTATCACCCACAGTCTAGTGGTCAAGTAGAATTGAGTAACAGAGAACTCAAATTAATTTTGCAAAAGACTGTTAATAGATCTACAAAGAATTGGTCCAAGAAACTTGATGATGCATTATGGGCCTATAGAACTACATATAAAAATCCAATGGGTATGTCTCCGTATAAAATGGTTTATGGAAAAGCATGTCACTTACCTCTCAAACTAGAACATAAGGCTTATTGGGCTATTAAAGAGCTCAACTATGATTTCAAACTTGCCGGTGAGAAGAGGTTATTTGACATTAGCTCACTTGATGAATGGAGAACCCAAGCCTATGAGAATGCCAAATTGTTTAAAGAAAAAGTTAAAAGTTGGCATGACAAAAGAATACAAAAGCGTGAGTTTAATGTAGGTGACTATGTATTGCTATACAACTCTCGTTTAAGATATTTTGCAGGAAAACTTCTGTCTAAATGGGAAGGTCCTTACGTTATTGAGGAGGTCTATCGTTCCGGTGCTATAAAAATCAACAACTTCGAAGGCACAAATCCGAAGGTGGTGAACGGTTAAAGAATCAAACATTATATCTCAGGTAACCCCATAAATGTTGAAACTAATATTACTGAAACCGTAACCCCGGAGGAATACATAAGGGACACTTTCCGGAACATTTCAGACTCCGAAAAGGAATAGGTATGTGATATGGTAAGTAAACCGACTCCAAAACAGTTCTAATGGCAATTTTTCTCCGTTTTGGAGTATTTAGAAAAATAGAAAAATAAGAAGCAGTCTGGGAAGGACACGAGGGCTCCACGAGGGTGGAGGGCGCGCCCTACCCCCTGGGCATGCCCCTTGCCTCATGGGCACCTCATGTGCCCTCCAGACTCCATTTTCTTGCACGATACTTCTTTTGGTCGGTAAAAAATCATTATATAATCTCCCAAAGGTTTTGACCACCGTACCATGCAAATATCTCCTGTCTTTGTTTCGAGCTGTCCTGCTGCAGATTTGAGCAACATGTTGTCCCAGGATTCGTAAGTAGAGAGCTATGTGGCTGATTACCTTACAGATCCTAAGGTCTATGGGGATGTGGAGCATTGTGGTTGGACTACGGAAGAAGAAGAGGACTACGAACCTAAGGGAAAGGAGGAGACGAGCTCAGATGAAGATGAAGTGCCACTACCTCAACCTGGGGACATGCATGTGGAGTTCAAAAAGTCAAGCCTCCCAGATAGAGCAAAGAAACCTAAGATCAAGTTTATCCCTTTTCGCCTCTTGCAGCAAAACAAACAGGAATTATGCAAGAAGATATTAAGCCTTGAGCAGGAGATCGATGATCTGAGGGATCAAAATTCTGTCCTCAAGCACAAATTAAGGAAAAAGTCTACGCCATCAACAAAATCAACACCCTCTTCACCGACAAATAAGAACTGAGCCTCGGGTATGGGCACTCCCCTTGGCAACTGCCAAGCTTGGGGAGGTGCCTCGGTATCGTATCACCATCACCTTTATATTTACCATTTTTCTTGGTTCGATCCTTTTAGTAATATCTTGATCTAGTAGAATAAAAGTTTTTAGTATGATCTACTTTTGAGTTTTGCTTTATGATCCCTCTATGTAATCGAGTCCGTGAGCTTTATAATAAATATTAGTGTTGAGTCAAGGGCTTGATGATTTTGCTATGATCTTGAGGGAATAAAATAAAAATAGAAAGAAATAAAAAGAAACAAAGAGATCACAAGATCTTATGGAGAGTAATGAGCTCACATATAAAGAGTATGATGAATAAAAGTTGTTGAGAGTTGATAAACATAGTTTTGGTCATCATTGCAATTAATAGGAAGTAATAAATAAAGAGAGGTTCACATATAAATACACTATCTTGGACATCTTTTATGATTGTGAGCACTCATTAAAATATGACATGCTAAAGAGTTGACGTTGGACAAGCAAGACAACGTAATGGGCTATGTTTTCTTTCATCTGAGATAAATTATATTGTCATGGATCATCCAACATGTTGAGCTCGCCTTTCCCTCTCATACTAGCCAATTCTTTGTACCAAGTAGAGATACTACTTGTGCTTCCAAATATCCCTAAACCCAGTTTTGCCATGAGAGTCCACCATATCTACCTATGGATTGAGTAAGATCCTTCAAGTAAGTTGTCATCGCTGCAAGCAATAAAAATTGCTCTCTGAATATGTATGACTTATTAGTGTGGGAGAAAATAAGCTTTATACGATCTTGTGATGTGGAAGAAATAAAAGCGACAGACTGCATAATAAAGGTCCATATCACAAGTGGCAATATAAAGTGATGTTCTTTCGCATTAAGATTTTGTGCATCCAACCCTGAAAGTGCATGACAACCTCTGCTTCCCTCTGCGAAGGGCCTATCTTTTACTTCTATCTCCTACCTTACATAAGAGTCATGGTGATCCTCACCTTTCCATTTTACATTTTATCTTTTTGCAAGCACAATATGTTGGAAAGATCCTGGTATATATGGCTAATTGGATGTGAGTTTTCATGAACTATTATTGTTGACATTACCCTTGAGGTAAAACGTTGGGAAGCAAAACTATAAGCCCCTATCTTTCTCTGTGTCCGATTAAGACTTCATACACATAAATATTGCGTGAGTGTTAGCAATTGTGAAAGACTAAAAGATGGTTGAGTATGTGGACTTGCTGAAAACCTCTTATATTGACTCTTTCCTATGTTATGATAAATTGCAATTGCCTCAATGACTGAGATTAGAGTTTGTTGGTTCTCAATGAAGTTTATGATTCATACTTGAAATTGTGATTGAATTGTTACTTTAGCATAAGAGATCATATGACAATAATTATATAAGTTGCTGTTCTAAGAATGATCATGATGCCCTTATGTCCGTATTTTATTTTTATCGACACCTCTATCTCTAAACATGTGGACATATTTTTCGATTTCGGCTTTCGCTTGAGGACAAGCAAGGTCTAAGTTTGGGGGAGTTGATACGTCCATTTTGCATCATGCTTTTATATCGATATTTATTGCATTATGGGTTGTTATTACACATTATGTCACAATACTTATGCCTATTCTCTCTTATTTTGCAAGGTTTACATAAAGAGGGAGAATGCCGGCAGCTAGGATTCTGGGCTGGAAAAGGAGCAAATATTAGAGACCTATTCTGCACAGCTCCAAAAGTCTTGAAACTTCACGGAAGTTATTTTTAGAATATATATATGTACGCAAGAAGTACCAAAGGGGGGCCACTCACCAGCCACGAGGGTGGGGGCGCGCCCCCTGCCTCGTGGGCCCCCTGGTGGCCCTCCGATGCCCATCTTCTGCTATATGGGGTCTTTCGTTGAGAAAAAAATCATAAGCAAGCTTTCGAGACGAGACTCCGCCGGCACGAGGCGGAACCTTGGCGGAACCAATCTAGGGCTCCGGCGGAGCTGTTCTGCCGGGGAAACTTCCCTCCGGGAGGGGTAAATCATCACCATCGTCATCACCAACGCTCCTCTCATCGGGAGGGGGCCAATCTCCATCAACATCTTCACCAGCACCATCTCCTCTCAAACCCTAGTTCATCTCTTGTATCCAATTCTTGCCTCTAAGTCTGGGATTGGTACCTGTAGGTTGCTAGTAGTGTTGATTACTCCTTGTAGTTGATGGTAGTTGGTTTATTTGGTGGAAGATCATATGTTCAGATCCTATATGCATATTAATACCCCTCTGATTATGAACTTGAATATGCTTTGTGAGTACTTACGTTTGTTCCTGAGCACATGGGAGAAGTCTTGCTATTAGTAGTCATTTGAATTTGGTATTCGTTTGATACTTTGATGAGATGTATGTTGTCTCTCCTCTAGTGGTGTTATGTGAACGTCGACTACATGACACTTCACCATTATTTGGGCCTAGAGGAAGGCATTGGGAAGTAATAAGTAGATGATGGGTTGCTAGAGTGGCAGAAGCTTAAACCCTAGTTTATGCGTTGCTTCGTAAGGGCCTGATTTGGATCCATATGTTTCATGCTATGGTTAGGTTTACCTTAATACTTTTGTTGTAGTTGCGGATGCTTGCAATAGAGGTTAATCATAAGTGGGATGCTTTTCCAAGTAAGGACAGTACCCAAGCACTGGTCCACCCACATACCAAATTATGAAAGTACTGAACACGAATCATATGAATGTGATGAAAACTAGCTTGACGATAATTCCCATGTGTCCTCGGGAGCGCTTTTCTCTATATAAGAGTTTTTCCAGGCTTGTCCTTTGCTACAGAAAGGATTGGGCCACCTTGCTGCACTTTATTTACTTTTGCTACTTGTTGCTCGTTACAAATTATCTTATCATAAAACTATCTATTACCTATAATTTCAGTGCTTGCAGAGAATACCTTGCTGAAAACCGCTTATCATTTCCTTCTGCTCCTCGTTGGGTTCGACACTCTTACTTATCGAAAGGACTACGATAGATCCCCTATACTTGTGGGTCATCAGGCGCAACAATGTTATCAAAAAATAAACAAAGGCTGAGCATTTTGTTATATATATATTTAAATAATAAGTGATTTATTATTACATTGGTCCCTAAATCTTACCAAGCTTTTGTACACAATCACGAGGATTTTTGTTGCCAAAAAAATCCAGGATTTTATTGTTAAGAAATTATTTTTATAAGTTAATAGGATGTGGGATATTGTTTTCTTACATATGTAAGTATCTGTTAAATATATGATGACAATAACAATAATATATAATAACATATAAAATAATTTAAATATATATAATATAGTTAGAAGGGAAACATAAGTTGGACCAGGCGTTCCTATTCTTATATAGAAAAATAGAACATACCTCTATGTTTTCTTGAAAAAAAATACATAAATTTGGCTGCCGATGTTTCAGGAAAAATAAAACCTCGGATTGGAGGTTCATAGGCCGGTCGATACATGACGGCCCTCAAGAAAATACAAACAGGCCTATGGACCTCCCATCCGAGGTTGTGGGCTGCGCATGTTAAAAAAGAAAGCCTAGACGGGGCAGCCCAAAACCCAGCTAATACTTGCTGCCCCAGTGATAATAAATGATACCTGCCAGCTCCTCGGCTTCGTTGTGAATTTATCTCCTATAGTAACTACGTTGAAGCACCTAAAAAATGTAACTATGTTGACAAACCCGTGGGCCCCAACGTCAGTATAGCATTAGGAGGAAGTATTTTTTCGATGAGGCACTTGCTTGCGTACGGCCATAGACCTGGTGGGTCCCGACTGCCCGCCTCTCCACGCACAGTCCTCTCCAGATTCCTCTCGTTTTTTAGCATGTTCACAACGGTAGACAACGGCGTCGCGATGAGCGCACAAAGGCGCAGGAGATGATCCGACCACCTGAGGAAGTGCCTTATTAGTAACGAAACAACTGAACTAGCCTAGTGGCCGAGTGACACTACCCGACAGCTGTTCCGCCCGGGTTCGATTCCGCCTGTGCAGAGAAAATATCTCCAAAATTTTTGCCTCTGCCTTTATTGACATGTGGGTCCCAATTGTCATCTACGCACACCACGTCCAACACTTGCCAAAACTACGTCCCTCGTTTTCTTTGTTTTTCGCACACTCGACATTGTGTGGGCATCTTGAAAATATCATATCTTTTTGACTGTGCATCATATGAAGATGTGCTATGCATGAATGTTGATCAGCATGATGTTAACTGGCTGGTAGTTCCAGTTTCAACGATGAATAAAACTTCCAGCATGATGTTAATACTGTTTGAAAAGGCCATGTTAATATAAATGCTCTGTCTCTGAAAGTTGCAGTTTCTCATCTGAAATTGAACTTGGAGTTTCTTATCTGAAACTGAAACTTGCAGTTTCTGCTCTAAGAATCACATTGTCTGCACTTTTATACTCCTATGAAACTACATTTTTTAAGTGCTAAAAATAGATCTCTAGAATTCATAAAATACTTCATATGCTCAATACTTCAAATCTGAAATTCAAAAGACATTCATATCTGAAAGTACTCTCAAAATACACAACACAAAACACAATTCACAACCTGCAAATACTAACAACCCTAAGCTCCTCCTGACAATTCACAACCTGCCCGACTATTGGTCTTGGGGGGGGGCAATCCCTCCTATTCCTCGGCGGCAGACAGCCGCCCTGTGAGACGCTGTGAACGGCGAGGGAGAGGATGGCGGGGAAGCATCGTCGGGCCAACTGTTTTTATCCTCTTGTAGTTGGGTTCGGTCGACGAAGACTCCACCAGCTCGCTCTGGCACGACACCCTTACAAACGGCACCCTGTAGATGCTAGATCCTTCAATCTTTGGCGGATGCTCCATCTGGGATCAATACTCCCACCACCGCTCCCTCACGATCGGATTCAGTGAATCTGTTCGCTCCATGGCCCAGAGGAGCACCTCTATGTACACCCGCGCGACTCCCTCCGGGAGTATTGCCGCCTTTCGCTCTGTTATAGATATTTGGCCATGGATGTCGCCGTTGCTGCTAGTTGGTCCTTGTTGTCAAACCAAGACTGTATCTCCAACATCCTAGCTAGCTTCACAGGGTCATGGTCTGCGATCCTCACGTATCGGTTGTACTCCTCCAAAGATCTACTTCTCCACAACACCTTCACTCGCCGGCGGTTGTTTTTGAATGGAAGAGGAGAGGAGCAGCGTTGGTTTTGGTTTAGAATGGGAGAGGAGTGATACTGGTTTTGGATTGGAACAGGAGCGGAGGGGCGGTGGTTTTGAAATGAAGAGGAGAGGAGCGGCGCTCGATTTAGATTGGAATAGGAGAGGAGAGGCCGTGGTTTAAGAAGAGAAGAGCGGAAGAGCGGCGCTGGTCTTGGATGTATTTTTTTTTGTTTTGCGTATTTTGGGTCAAAGTTTGACCACGTACTATATTTGACAAGCAAAATGTGAATGCATGTCACCAAAAATTGTATCGTTTGGTTCGTATCTGAATGTACTTTCAAATCATATTATTTTTGCAATGTATAACATATATTTTATTTGCGAAAATCACGGTCAATTATGACCCAGAATGAAAGGGAGACTAGTTAATGTGGGGTCGCTTTCTTAATTGAAGGGTAAATTGATTTTGATTTTGATCCAGTCACAGCGCGTCGGCCCTCTCGTCCAATCCTAAATCGCCGCCGCACGCTCCTCTCCCTCTTCTCCATTGCAAAACCACCTCCTCTCCTCTCCATCATCTCCATTCCAAAACCATCGTCTCGCCTCTCCCTCTTCTCCATTGCAAAACCACCTCCTCTCTCCTTGGACGAGGATCCCTCGACATAGCACAATCTGCCATTGAGACACTGACACATTGGTCCCACCAAGTGCGGGGCCCACCTATTAGCGACCGAATGGTAGGGGAACCTCTCCTCTCCATCATCTCCATTCCAAAACCACCGTCTCGCCTCTCCCTCTTCTCCATTTCAAAACCACCCCTCTCCTCTCCATCATCTCCATTCCAAAACCACCGTATCGCCTCTCCCTCTTCTCTATTGCAAGACCACCGTCTCTCCTCCCATCTTCCAATGCTAGCACCGGACCACTTAGAAGGACATCTATGGAGGGGATGCAGCAACGAATCAGGCAGATCGCTGATGGCGACCAAGCAAAGTTAGCCAGGTTGAAGGAGATCCTTACATGGTTTGACAATGAGTGGAAGATTTCGAGGATGGCTAGGGCCATGTGGCAATGTATGCGAAAGAGCGAGACGACGGCGATGAGGGCGGCGATGTACTCCTCAGAGGCAGTCATTCCGCAGTCCTTCGAGTTCATCGAGTATCTCCTCTGGGCGATGGAGCAGATAGATTCGCCCGAGGAGAAAGTCAGGCAGAGGTGGTGGGCGTACGAGTCGAAGGTCGAGCACCCAGAGGATAACGAATCGATCGAGTACGATGTGCCGTTCGTGAGGGTGCAGAGCCAGCCGTGGCCACAGGATTATTCGTTCTCCCACCACAAGAGGAGGCCGGATGGCGCGACGTCGCTTCCCCGCCATTCTCCATGGTTCCCTCGACGCTCGCCTCGTTTCAATGGCATCGGTAGGGTTTAAGGTAAGCTTCGCACTAACCTAATCTTCCATCTGCTCATACTTACAATCAGTGTGACAACTAATAAAAATCATGCTTACAATCAGTGTCCGAGTACTACGCCAATCACCCTAAAATAGCTCTGGACCTTTGGGTCAAAGTTGTGACACTGTGTACAAATAAAGAAAAATAGATTGGTGCTTCTTTCAGAAAAGAGTACACCCCTAGAAAACTACCAATATAAGCTACTAGTATTTTTTTAAGTCTAAGCTACTAGTATTTGGTTAGAGGATTTGCTGCCGAGAAAGATCCGTCCACAGTGAGCGCCACACATCCCACTGATGGTGGTGGATGCCAATGCTTAGATGGAGCAGGGTTGACGTCGGTAATTTTTACTTGGCACCTCGCACTCTGCATATATGACGGTTCCATCCATACATTTGTGCAGTTCCACCAAAATGCAGCTGAATAACCCTGTTTGCACAGATAATGAAAAGGCGTGATTATATTATAGTGGCACTAGTTGATGAAACATACATTAATAAACAGAAGAAAATATTACATCATACTGGAAATTGACTCAAGTCTCCCCGATACACCTTCTACCAGTGATGAAAATCAGTGTACAACGGTAGTACAAGGAGAGGCCTTCAGACATTCAAATCTCTATTTTTGTGTAGATCAACTAAAATTAAGCACCCCAGTTTGCAGAAACGCTTAAACATTAACAATGGGACTAGTTGATGAAACATACATTAACAAAGAGAAGCACTTTCTTTACCTACATTGGAAATGAAATGATAGAGAGGACACTCGCTCTATATTAACTATATCATTACTTCATTTTATCAGTGACACTAGGGTCGAGCAGGTGGCAAACGAGGTGTACCATGCATCGCAAGGATGAAGGCCGAGGGTGCTTAGACTGGGATGCTGAAGCTGGCTCTTTTAGTCCCTATGTTCCCCCTGATGTTTCTGTGGTAGCATTTGGGTTGTAATCCAAACTTGGTCGAGCTGGTGCTGCGTCCCCCTACCTGCCTAGCTTATGTGGAGAACTTGTCTCCTACTAGTACTTAGTCCGTTCTAGTAGTAGTTGCATAATTTCCCGTTTACACTGAGATGTTGTCGGATACTGGTTCTCTATGGTTGGGTTTCTTTAATGAAATCGGAGGGAACCCCCTCTTTCGATATATAAAAAAATAGTGGCACTAGCGGTGCCAAAACAATAGTGCCACTAGATTAAGGTGCAAAATAATAACATTATTGCTTTATCACGGCAGTGCCAAAACAGTAGCACAAGACCAGGACCAAAATGCAGGATCTTGGCAAATGGTCAGACCAAAAAGGAACATACCTCGTGATGGGAACCATATCTGCAGTCAACGCCATCGTAGAAGGGATGACACCAGTCACCAACATGGATGATTCAATACATGGGACCTTTTGGTGCAGTTCACCTAAAATGAAGCAATGTCCATGAGTTAGCAGCTTCTTCTTCTTCTTTTTTTAAGAAAAGGGCTCCAGCCTCGGTTCCATTTCCATCAGAAAACTAAACCCACAGAGCTTCTTCTTCATTAGTTGCAATAAAATTGAGCAACATCAAGGTTGTTCGTGAAGCTCTTGGAGAGTAGGCGGACCAGACAGTTGCATCTCTAACAAAAAGAAGCAACTTATCTTAATGGGAAATTTAGCAGGACATGAAAAAAAGTGCCATTGATTCATATTACTGGAGGCATTACATTGAAAACAACATTGGTTTAACGCGTCCTTACTTTGAAAAGTGTGACTACTACATTTTACCAGTGGCATTACATAAGAGCGGTGCGGGGCAACAAACATCAGAAGAGGATATCTGGGTTGGTCCCATTTTTGTTCAGTATATAGCCACATTATACTGTGTGGCGCTAGCAAATCTAGTGTTGGACTTACTCTGTTCACTTGTCCCCCAGTCCCCACTTTCTTTCCTTTTTCAACCAATAGATCCGGTTTATATTGAGTTTGTACTGCATTCCCTTTATTTCCCAATTAGACCTAGAGACCAGTTGGATAGCCAGTCTCTACTACTTTCGCCCCCATTATTTCCTCTTTCGACCAAGTCCTAGATTCAGGTAACAAATCTGAAGGAAATATGCCCTAGAGGCAATAATAGTGTTATTATTTTATTTCCTTATATCATGATAAATGTTTATTATTCATGCTAGAATTGTATTATCCGGAAACATAATACTTGTGTGAATACATAGACAAACCAAACGTCACTAGTATGCCTCTACTTGACTAGCTCATTAATCAAAGATGGTTATGTTTCCTAACCATAGACATGTGTTGTCATTTGATTAACGGGATCACATTATTAGGAGAATGATGTGATTGACATGACCCATTCTATTAGCTTAGCACCCGATCGTTTAGTATGTTGCTATTGCTTTCTTCATGACTTATACATGTTCCTATGACTATGAGATTATGCAACTCCCGTTTGCCGGAGGAACACTTTGTGTGCTACCAAACGTCACAACATAACTGGGTGATTATAAAGGAGCTCTACAGGTGTCTCCAAAGGTACATGTTGGGTTGGCGTATTTCGAGATTAGGATTTGTCACTCCGATTGTCGGAGAGGTATCTCTGGGCCCTCTCGGTAATGCACATCACATAAGCCTTGCAAGCATTTCAACTAATGAGTTAGTTGCGAGATGATGTATTACGAAATGAGTAAAGAGACTTGCCGGTAACGAGATTGAACTAGGTATTGAGATACCGACGATGGAATCTCGGGCAAGTAAAATACCGATGACAAAGGGAACAACGTATGTTGTTATGCGGTCTGACCGATTAAGATCTTCGTAGAATATGTAGGAGCCAACATGAGCATCCAGGTTCCACTATTGGTTATTGACCGAAGACGTGTCTCGGTCATGTCTACATTGTTCTCGAACCCGTAGGGTCCGCACGCTTAAGGTTTCGATGACAGTAATATTATGAGTTTATGAGTTTTGATGTACCGAAGCTAGTTCGGAGTCCCGGATGGGATCACGGACATAACGAGGAGTCTCGAAATGGTCGAGACATAAAGATTGATATATTAGACGGCTATATTCGGACACGGGAAGTGTTCCGGGTGATTTCGGAGAAAACCGAAGAGCCGGAGAGTTACCGGAACCCTACCGGGAGAAGTAATGGGCCATATGGGCCTTAGTGGAGAGAGAGATGGGCAGCCAGGGTGGGCCGCGCGCCTCCTCCCCCCCTAGTCCGAATTGGACTAGGAGAGGGGGGCGCCGCCCCCCCTTTCCTTCTCCCTCCCCACTTCCTTCCTACTCCTACTAGGAGGAGGACTCCTCCTGGCGCGCCAATAGGGGCCGGCTGGCCTCCTCCCCTTGCTCCTTTATATACGGGGGCAGGGGGCACCCCTAGACACAAGTTGATCCACGTGATCATATTCTTAGCCGTGTGCGGTGCCCCCTTCCACCATAATTCTCGATAATATTGTAGCGGTGCTTAGGCGAAGCCCTGCGACAGTAGTACATCAAGATCGTCACCACGCCGTCGTGCTAACGGAACTCTACCCCGACACTTTGCTGGATCGGAGTCCGGGGATCGTCATCGAGCTGAACGTGTGCTAAAACTCGGAGGTGCCGTAGTTTCGGTGCTTGATCGGTCGGGCCGTGAAGACGTACGACTACATCAACCGCGTTGTGCTAACGCTTCCGCTGTCGGTCTACAAGGGTACGTAGATCACGCTCTCCCTTCTCATTGCTATGCATCACCATGATCTTGCGTGTGCGTAGGAAAATTTTGAAATTACTACGTAACCCAACAGTGGCATCCGAGCCTAGGTTTTATGTGTTGATGTTATATGCACGAGTAGAACACAAGTGGGTTGTGGGCGATATAAGTTATACTGCTTACCAGCATGTCATACTTTGGTTCGGCGGTATTGTTGGACGAACCGGCCCAGACCGACATTACGCGTACGCTTACGCGAGACCGGTTCTCCCGACGTGCTTTGCACAAAGGTGGCTAGCGGGTGACAGTTTCTCCAACTTTAGTTGAACCGAGTGTGGCTACGCCCGGTCCTTGCGAAGGTTAAAACATCGCCAACTTGACAAACTATCGTTGTGGTTTTGATGCGTAGGTAAGATTGGTTCTTGCTTAAGCCCGTAGCAGCCACGTAAAACTTGCAACAACAAAGTAGAGGGCGTCTAACTTGTTTTTGCAGGGCATGTTGTGATGTGATATGGTCAAGACATGATGCTAAATTTTATTGTATGAAATGATCATGTTTTGTAACCAAGTTATCGGCAACTGGCAGGAGCCATATGGTTGTCGCTTTATTGTATGCAATGCAATTGCGATGTAATGCTTTACTTTATCACTAAGCGGTAGCGATAGTCGTGGAAGCATAAGATTGGCGAGACGACAACGATGCTACGATGGTGATCAAGGTGTCGCGCCGGTGACGATGGTGATCACGACGGTGCTTCGAAGATGGAGATCACAAGCACAAGATGATGATGGCCATATCATATCACTTATAATGATTGCATGTGATGTTTATCTTTTATACATCTTATCTTGCTTTGATTGACGGTAGCATTTTAAGATGATCTCTCACTAATTATCAAGAAGTGTTCTCCCTGAGTATGCACCGTTGCGAAAGTTCTTCGTGCTGAGACACCACGTGATGATCAGGTGTGATAGGCTCTACGTTCAAATACAACGGGTGCAAAACAGTTGCACACGCAGAATACTCAGGTTATACTTGACGAGCCAAGCATATACAGATATGGCCTCGGAACACGGAGACCGAAAGGTCGAGCGTGAATCATATAGTAGATATGATCAACATAGCGATGTTCACCAATGAAACTACTCCATCTCACGTGATGATCGGACATGGTTTAGTTGATTTGGATCACGTAATCACTTAGAGGATTAGAGGGATGTCTATCTAAGTGGGAGTTCTTTAGTAATATGATTAATTGAACCTAAATTTATCATGAACTTAGTACCTGATAGTATCTTGCTTGTTTATGTTTGATTGTAGATAGATGGCCCGTGCTATTGTTCCGTTGAATTTTAATGAGTTCCTTGAGAAAGCAAAGTTGAAAGATGATGGTAGAAATTACACGGACTGGGTCCGTAACTTGAGGATTATCCTCATTGCTGCACAGAAGAATTATGTCCTGGAAGCACCGCTGGGTGCCAGGCCTGCTGCTGGAGCAACACCAGATGTTATGAACATCTGGCAGAGCAAAGCTGATGACTACTCGATAGTTCAGTGTGCCATGCTTTACGGCTTAGAATCGGGACTTCAACGACGTTTTGAACGTCATGGAGCATATGAGATGTTCCAAGAGTTGAAGTTAATATTTCAAGCCAATGCCCGGATTGAGAGATATGAAGTCTCCAATAAGTTCTATAGCTGCAAGATGGAGGAGAACAGTTCTGTCAGTGAGCATATACTCAAAATGTCTGGGTATAATAATCACTTGATTAAATTGGGAGTTAATCTTCTAGATGATTGCGTCATTGACAGAATTCTCCAATCACTGCCACCAAGCTACAAGAGCTTCGTGATGAACTATAATATGCAAGGGATAAATAAGACTATTCCCGAGCTCTTCGCAATGCTGAAAGCTGCGGAGGTAGAAATCAAGAAGGAGCATCAAGTGTTGATGGTCAATAAGACCACTAGTTTCAAGAAAAAGGGCAAAGGGAAGAAGAAGGCGAACTTCAAAAAGAACAGCAAGCAAGTTGCTACTCAAGAGAAGAAACCCAAGCCTGGACCTAAGCCTGAAACTGAGTGCTTCTACTGCAAGCAGACTGGTCACTGGAAGCGGAACTGCCCCAAGTATTTGGCGGATAAGAAGGATGGCAAGGTGAACAAACGTATATGTGATATACATGTTATTGATGTGTACCTTACTAATGCTCGCAGTAGCACCTGGGTATTTGATACTGGTTCTGTTGCTAACATTTGCAACTCGAAACAGGGACTACAGATTAAGCGAAGATTGGCTAAGGACGAGGTGACGATGCGCGTGGGAAATGGTTCCAAAGTCGATGTGATCGCGGTCGGCACGCTACCTCTACATCTACCTTCGGGATTAGTATTAGACCTAAATAATTGTTATTTGGTGTCAGCGTTAAGCATGAACATTATATCTGGATCTTGTTTGATGCGAGACAGTTATTCATTTAAATCCGAGAATAATGGTTGTTCTATTTATATGAGTAATATCTTTTATGGTCATGCACCCTTAAAGAGTGGTCTATTCTTATTAAATCTCGATAGTAGTGACACACATATTCATAATGTTGAAACCAAAAGATGCAGAGTTGATAATGATAGTGCAACTTATTTGTGGCACTGCCGTTTGGGTCATATCGGGGTAAAGCGCATGAAGAAACTCCATACTGATGGGCTTTTGGAACCACTTGATAATGAATCACTTGGTACTTGCGAACCGTGCCTTATGGGTAAGATGACAAAAACACCGTTCTCCGGTAGTATGGAGAGAGCAACAGATTTGTTGGAAATCATACATACAGATGTATGTGGTCCGATGAATGTTGAGGCTCGTGGTGGATATCGTTATTTTCTCACCTTCACAGATGACTTAAGCAGATATGGGTATATCTACTTAATGAAACATAAGTCTGAAACATTTGAAAAGTTCAAAGAATTTTAGAGTGAAGTTGAAAATCATCGTAACAAGAAAATAAAATTCCTGTGATCTGATCGTGGAGGAGAATATTTGAGTTACGAGTTTGGTGTACATTTGAAACAATGCAGAATAGTTTCGCAAATCACGCCACCCGGAACACCACAGTGTAATGGTGTGTCCAAACATCGTAATCGTACTTTACTAGATATGGTGCGATCTATGATGTCTCTTACTGATTTACCGCTATCGTTTTGGGGTTATGCTCTAGAGACGGCCGCATTCACGTTAAATAGGGCACCATCAAAATCCGTTGATACGATGCCTTATGAACTATGGTTTGGCAAGAAACCAAAGTTGTCGTTTCTGAAAGTTTGGGGTTGCGATGCTTATGTGAAAAAGCTTCAACCTAATAAGCTCGAACCCAAATCAGAGAAATGTGTCTTCATAGGATATCCAAAGGAAACTATTGGATACACCTTCTATCACAGATCCGAAGGCAAAACTTTTGTTGCTAAATTCGGAAACTTTCTAGAGAAGGAGTTTCTCTCGAAAGAAGTGAGTGGGAGGAAAGTAGAACTTGATGAGGTAACTGTACCTGCTCCATTATTGGAAAGTAGTACATAACAGAAACCAGTTTCTGTGACACCTACACCAATTAGTGAGGAAGCTAATGATGATGATCATGAAGCTTCAGAACAAGATACTACTGAACCTCGTAGATCAACCAGAGTAAGATCCGCACCAGAGTGGTACGGTAATCCTGTTCTGGAAGTCATGCTACTAGATCATGATGAACCTACGAACTATGGAGAAGCGATGGTGAGCCCAGATTCCGCAAAATGGCTTGAAGCCATGAAATCTGAGATGGGATCCATGTATGAGAACAAAGTATGGACTTTGGTTGACTTGCCCAATGATCGGCAAGCAATTGAGAATAAATGGATCTTTAAGAAGAAGACTGACGCTGACGGTAATATTACTGTCTACAAAGCTCGACTTGTCGCAAAAGGTTTTCGACAAGTTCAAGGGATTGACTACGACGAGACCTTCTCACCCGTAGCGATGCTTAAGTCTGTCCGAATCATGTTAGCAATTGCCGCATTTTATGATTATGAAATTTGGCAGATGGATGTCAAAACTGCATTCCTGAATGGATTTCTGCAAGAAGAGTTGTATATGACGCAACCGGAAGGTTTTGTCGATCCAAATGGAGCTAACAAAGTGTGCAAGCTCCAGCGATCCATTTATGGACTGGTGCAAGCCTCTCGGAGTTGGAATAAACGCTTTGATAGTGTGATCAAAGCTTTTGGTTTTGTACAGACTTTTGGAGAAGCTTGTATTTACAAGAAAGTGAGTGGGAGCTCTGTAGCATTTCTGATATTATATGTAGATGACATATTACTAATCGGAAATGATATAGAATTTCTGGATAGCATAAAGGGATACTTGAATAAGAGTTTTTCAATGAAAGACCTCGGTGAAGCTGCTTACATATTGGGCATTAAGATCTATAGAGACAGATCAAGACGCTTAATTGGACTTTCACAAAGCACATACCTTGACAAAGTTTTGAAAAAGTTCAAAATGGATCAAGCAAAGAAAGGATTCTTGCCTGTGTTACAAGGTATGAAATTGAGTAAGACTCAATGCCCGACCAATGCAGAAGATCGAGAGAAAATGAAAGATGTTCCCTATGCTTCAGCCATAGGCTCTATCATGTATGCAATGCTGTGTACCAGACCTGATGTGTGTCTTGCTATAAGTCTAGCAGACATGTACCAAAGTAATCCAGGAGTGGATCACTGGACAGCGGTCAAGAACATCCTGAAATACCTGAAAAGGACTAAGGATATGTTTCTCATATATGGAGGTGACAAAGAGCTCATCGTAAATGGTTACGTTGATGCAAGCTTTGACACTGATCCGGACGATTCTAAATCGCAAACCGGATACGTGTTTACATTAAACGGTGGAGCTGTCAGTTGGTGCAGTTCTAAACAAAGCGTTGTGGCGGGATCTACATGTGAAGCGGAGTACATAGCTGCTTCGGAAGCAGCAAACGAAGGAGTCTGGATGAAGGAGTTCATATCCGATCTAGGAGTCATACCTAGTGCATCGGGTCCAATGAAAATCTTTTGTGACAATACTGGCGCAATTGCCTTGGCAAAGGAATCCAGATTTCACAAGAGAACCAAGCACATCAAGAGACGCTTCAATTCCATCCGGGATCTAGTCTAGGTGGGAGACATAGAGATTTGCAAGATACATACGGATCTGAATGTAGCAGACCCGTTGACTAAGCCTCTTCCACGAGCAAAACATGATCATCACCAAAGCTCCATGGGTGTTAGAATCATTACTATGTAATCTAGATTATTGACTCTAGTGCAAGTGGGAGACTGAAGGAAATATGCCCTAGAGGCAATAATAATGTTATTATTTTATTTCCTTATATCATGATAAATGTTTATTATTCATGCTAGAATTGTATTATCCGGAAACATAATACTTGTGTGAATACATAGACAAACCAAACGTCACTAGTATGCCTCTACTTGACTAGCTCATTAATCAAAGATGGTTATGTTTCCTAACCATAGACATGTGTTGTCATTTGATTAACGAGATCACATTATTAGGAGAATGATGTGATTGACATGACCCATTCCATTAGCTTAGCACCCGATCGTTTAGTATGTTGCTATTGCTTTCTTCATGACTTATACATGTTCCTATGACTATGAGATTATGCAACTCCCGTTTGCCGGAGGAACACTTTGTGTGCTACCAAATGTCACAACGTAACTGGGTGATTATAAAGGAGCTCTACAGGTGTCTCCAAAGGTACATGTTGGGTTGGCGTATTTCGAGATTAGGATTTGTCACTCCGATTGTCGGAGAGGTATCTGTGGGCCCTCTCGGTAATGCACATCACATAAGCCTTGCAAGCATTTCAACTAATGAGTTAGTTGCGAGATGATGTATTACGAAACGAGTAAAGAGACTTGCCGATAACGAGATTGAACTAGGTATTGAGATACCGACGATGGAATCTCGGGCAAGTAAAATACTGATGACAAAGGGAACAACGTATGTTGTTATGCGGTCTGACCGATAAAGATCTTCGTAGAATATGTAGGAGCCAACATGAGCATCCAGGTTCCGCTATTGGTTATTGACCGGAGACGTGTCTCGGTCATGTCTACATTGTTCTCGAACCCGTAGGGTCCGCACGCTTAAGGTTTCGATGATAGTTATATTATGAGTTTATGATTTTTGATGTACCGAAGTTAGTTCGGAGTCCCGGATGTGATCACGGACATAACAAGGAGTCTCGAAATGGTCGAGACATAAAGATTGATATATTAGACGGCTATATTCGGACATGGGAAGTGTTCGGGGTGATTTCGGAGAAAACCGGAGAGCCGGAGGGTTACCAGAACCCTACCGGGAGAAGTAATGGGCCATATGGGCCTTAGTGGAGAGAGAGAGGTGCAGCCAGGGTGGGCCGCGCGCCTCCTCCCCCCCTAGTCCGAATTGGACTAGGAGAGGGTGGCGGCGCCCCCCTTTCCTTCTCCCTCTCCACTTCCTTCCCCATCCTAGTAGGAGTCCTACTCCTACTAGGAGGAGGACTCCTCCTGGCGCGCCAATAGGGGCCGGCCGGCCTCCTCCCCTTGATCCTTCATATACGGGGGCAGGGGGCACCCCTAGACACAAGTTGATCCACGTGATCATATTCTTAGCCATGTGCGGTGCCCCCTTCCACCATAATTCTCGATAATATTGTAGCGGTGCTTAGGCGAAGCCCTGCGACGGTAGTACATCAAGATCGTCACCACGCCGTCGTGCTGACGGAACTCTACCCCGACACTTTGCTGGATCGGAGTCCGGGGATCGTCATCGAGCTGAACGTGTGCTAAAACTCGGAGGTGCCGTAGTTTCGGTGCTTGATCGGTCGGGCCATGAAGACGTACGACTACATCAACCGCGTTGTGCTAACGCTTCCGCTGTCGGTCTACAAGGGTACGTAGATCACACTCTCCCTTCTCGTTGCTATGCATCACCATGATCTTGCATGTGCGTAGGAAAATTTTGAAATTACTGCGTAACCCAACAAAATCTTCCCCCACCCCCACCCCCTTTCTTCCTTATTTGAACCAAGTACTACTAGATTCGAGTGCATGAACTAGTTTTACCTCTTAACAGTAAAACATTAGGTGGTTTTCGAATAGCCGATCGATCCTATCTACACGAGGGGGGCTGAGAAATAGTAAAAGATACAAATGCAGCGACGTTGGGAGCTCGGGAAGTAGAGCAAGGCCGGTTTCGAAGGAAGTTATACCTGAGGGTCGCCGGGATGTCGCTAGGTGGGCGGCGGGAGGCCGGATCTGCCCACACTACGGCAGCGAGGAAGAAGGGGTGGGAGGCCCTCCCTCGCCAGCGATGCTTGGGAGAGAACGGCAAGGCACGCTGATCGGGATGCGCCGGCAGTGGGTAAGAGCCGTCGCCGAGGATGACCGTGTGAACATTGCACCTTCTCACCTTCCACGATGGAGACGATCCGGCTGGATCTGTGACCAGCGGTGAGTAGAGAGAGAGTGTGTGTGTGGCCACCGCTGTCGTGTTTAGATCTGGAGAGGAAGAGACAATGTGAAGAGAGCAACACTAGCAAGCAAGCGTGGAGGCTCCTGCCTATATAGTGGAGTACTAGTTTTCTTTTGTCTACCGGCCAGAGCCGGCTTGACCTCGGCAATGACTGTCGAGAAGTCTTCATGCACGTGCCCCGAAGGCGCAGTTGTCGTCATTTTGATCTGAAGCATCATATTATAACATATAACACGAAAAAATGCCACATGATAAGAAATCATAACCTCACTGCCCAAAGGAGACTTGATGAATCCCAACGGACAAACTAGACGAGGATCAAAGCTCAAATTAAAGATAAACTCGTAGAAAAGGGGTCCGTCGATAGATGTCCTAATTAACATAGCCGGCTTGACCTAGATGGCAGCCGAGTAGTCTTCGTGCATGTGCTCCCAATGACTAGCCCAACTCAGTTGTCGCCGTTTAACCCTCGCAATGATCCGAAGCACATGACACCTAATTTTGCAAGATGATGAGAAACCTTTTTCTAGATTTCTCACCAGAACTACAACCCTGTACAACACAGCCTGCACGATATGTAGATGATAGACAATCTAGGCATGTCTGCTGGAGTCTGGTCACATGCATGGACGAACTGATCTTTCGTGTCTTACATGGATCGTCTAGGTACCAACATATGTACTTCTATTAACTCACCCGACTTGCGGGGCCGGGGAGTGTGCCTATGGTCGGTTCTCAATTGCAGTCCCACATGTGTGTGCAAACGCAATATGACGCGCGTTCCTTTCGGAGAGCGGCGTGCCAGACCAACTGACCGTCTGGGGTGCGACGCGAACGCGAGGGGTGTGCTGTATACTCTGTACACGTGTACCGCCGTTTTCTGGAGGCTTTGCTCCATGGAGCAATCCATGGATACAAAATTAGTATACTGTACTATTTAAAAGTTGAGGGCGAGGCTTTTCCCGCGCGGTAGGCGGGGCAGTTCCGCCTAGTCGGTTCGACAGAGACGCGAGAAGATGAGGGAGTAGGCTACTGCAAACGTAGGGCTATGTGATTTGACAGTGAGTTACTGCTGGACAGCTGGGGCCCGGTGATTTGACTTGCCATTATCATTTTAACTGCGGTGCTACGACCGGATTGAGTCTCCCGATTCCTGACCACCTCCATACAGGTGCCTCTCCCGCTGCTCCACCTTGTAGAGGCTGGCTCTTGCTTGAGAGCCACTCCTCCACTTTTTCCTTGCCTCTTTCCCCCACATATGCAAAAATGCCATGTAAAGCGGGCTTATAGCCCACTATTGTATTTGATCCTACAGGTGCTAAGCCTGCCACATAGGCATACAGTCTGATGTGGCAAGTTAATTAAGAAGAGAGAGACTAGTTGGGTGACCCCAGGAAGAAACGGTGATAAGCGCGTGTACCTAGATGAAGCAAACTTAGCAACAAAAAACTAAGCACCTATGCATTGGGGACTTGATTTGCTAAGCCATTTAATGCCCATAGCACCTCATCTAAACACCATTTCATTGGAAGAGGTCACTCCTTGGCAAATGCAATAAATACTACAAAGAAAGAGATAGATTGAAGTAAACAAAAAAAACTCTTATAGCCAACCTTATAGCTAACCTTGTTGTATGAGTGACTAAGTGATAACTATGTATGACATGCGAACATCAGATAACCTAATGCACCGTGTCATATCTCCAAGGGTGCGACCGCGCGAGCGAGGTGATGGTCGTGGTAGGCGCGACCATGATACGGGCTGCTGGCAGCCCTTAGATCTGAGATCAAACGGTCGCATGCTAAGTTGCTGAAAATTTGCAGAATAACCCTCCATGATAGGATATTCGCCCATAGGTCTAGAATCACGCCATGCAACCATTCGATCTCAGATCCAAGGGCTCTCGGAAGCCTGAACCATGGGAGAATGGAAACCTTCGTATCACCTGTAATTTTCCAGATGCTTGACATGACATCAAAAGCCATTTAATTGGGCGTCGAGTAGACATGACATCTAATTGGGCCCCCATAATACTGTGCATGAATCCATTTATCCACCAGGCAAGCCACTACCCTGCCATTTGCACGCGCCCCCACTCGACATTTTTACAATCGATAAACCGCTCCTAGTCATCCCGTCTTTTCACATTACGGCAGTTCCATTAATCCTAACCCTCCTCCCAAATCCATAGCATCCCGAATCTCCATGATCGGCGGTGAGTACATGGTTAGAACCATCACCGGCGATGAGTTCGACGTCATCTACACCCGTTCTTCTGCAACGGTGAAAGAATGCCTTGCTCGCTTCAAACGCATGTTCGAAAACTCAAATGATGAGTGGGTCATTGGGCTCGATGTTGAGTACACCACAGTCTTGGGAAGCGAGAAGAAACTAAAGGAGGCAGAGAAGAAGAAGCCCGCCGTGATCCAGGTTTGCGTGCATGACTTATGCTTGGTCTACCACATATGCCATGCCGACGTTGAGTGCGAGGAATTTAAGAAGTTCCTCAAGGGCGGCCGAGTCAAATTCATTACTATAGACTTTAGGAATGACAAGGAAATCCTGGGTCGGATAGGCCTCATTGTAGGCGACCCCTTCGACCTCCAGAAGGAAGGACTGGTGCCCTCCCTTGATCAGCCTTCAATGCTGACCCTGGCAGGAGCCATGGTTCATCCTTCATACGGTGAACTGAAGAAACCTCCGCACATGTTTCATCATGCATGCCAGTGGACTGTACTAGATATAGACCACATCCACTACGCTGCAATGGATGGCTACCTTTGTTTCAATATCTACAAGGGTTGGATGAAGAGCAAGAGCCAAGTGTGCGGTTTAAGCAAAGAAGTGTCATCCAAGAGGAAGAGGGACAAGGACGAAGTCGAGGATGTGGACGAGGACTCTGAGTAAGGTGGCAGTGTCGTTGCTCATGGTGGTTCTAATGCAGTGTCTACCGGATTAGTTGCTTAGTTTAATTTCTGGTGTGCATAGTTTTATTTGAGGGGTGTGTTGTGCTGAGCCCCCATAAGAACTATGTTATATTTTTCTCGTTATATTTCGTATATTTCATCTTTTAGTTGGTATAGTACTACCACTCGTTCCTTGACATTATATACGTACAATATATATGGCCAACATCATATAGCCAGCAGTTTAGTTGTCAAAGAATTCCAGGGCGCTTAGTTTTGTCAAAGAATTCCAGGGTGCTTAGTTTTATTTGAGGGGTGTGTTGTGCTGGACACCATTAACTTATCATTGTGAGAATCGGCTTATTTTTGTCATGTAACATGGTCAAGGGGTTTGACGTGAAAATAACAATGTCTAATGGCATTTCTGAGCAAACATCTAACTTAACGATGGCATTTTTTAGATATCTAATTGCATTTTTGAGCAGGTATCTCATGGATCAATGGCATTTTTTGAGTAGTTGTAACTTATAATGGAAAACTGAGTAGTGATACACAACTAGTGGCATAAATAATAAGAACCCAAGAATTAAATAGGTATGCTAATTTCTTTATTTCTTTATACCTTTGTGTGCGAAACAATATACGATGCCTCCCCCAGATTTTCTTTACAGAGGCAACATAGAACTATATGAGGGCCCTGTTAAATTTTGGAATTATTCCGGGTTTGTTTGGCCTTTTTATACATTAATTGAGTTTCTGGCCATTTAATGTGCATAATTCAAATTTGAACTACAACCACATGCTCCCGTGCACCAAAGTTGACTGAAAAATCACATGTGTGTCCTCGTGTGAATTTCTAGGTCCCATGCAAGAAATGGGAATGAAATTCAAACATCTGGACATCGTGGTTCGGCCGAGAACTTTGAGAAGCTTGGTTTTAAAATTCTTGTAAATCCAAAACACGCCTGAAAATCATGAAACTTGGCATGGTGTCATGTCATGGTACTACCATGCTGTGGTAAAAAAAATTGCAGAATAGGAACAAGTTTTGGTATAAGTTTCTTGCAAACTGGAGCTTCTCTCAAGAAGGCTCGTGGTTCTGAGAGGGAACGTGTCACCTTTGTGTGCATAATTCTAATTTTAAATACAAGCACATGCTCCAGTGCACCAAAGCTAGTTGAAAAATCACATGTGTGTCCTCGGGTAAATTTCTAGGTCCCATGCCAGAAAAGGGAATGAAATTCAAACATCTGGGCGTCATGGCTCGACTGGAAACATTGAGAAACTTGGTTTTTTAATTCCTGTAAATCCGAAACACGCATGAAAATCATGAAACTTGGCTTGGTGTCATGACATGGCACCAACATGCTGTGGTAATTTTGCTGTCTGATTTGCGAAGGCGCACACATTAACAATCAACAAAGTCATTTTGGAACAAGTGCTGTCACGTTACAATCGGAAACACAACTATTATTGAAAACCGTGGGCGTTCTACTTACCATTTACGTGTCGCCACACGTCCCCTTTTTTTATTAGCTAGGAGGCGACATGCAGGGTAGCTATTTGAGTACGGGAAGCGTGTGATCAGACCCCTGCGCGTGCTTATTGGGAGGAGAGCCCTTTGACCTCCATCTGCCGTCCACCTCTCTCCCAAGGTCTCCATTAATGGTGCCCGAGCCTCTGTTTAATGGCGTGGCAATGTCTCACTCGACTGAGATTTAAGAGAGAAAAAAGAAAATCTGAAAAGAAAATTTTGCACGGATCTTGATGTAAGATTCGACGGACCTATATAGCATCTACTGCGACTTATAGCAAGACTGATGAATATATATAAGGACGAAGAGAGTGGATAATAATTGTCTTACATAATTAGGAAGATAATTAAAAAAAGCTACATGCGGCTACACCCGAAATACACAAGGGAAAAAGAAGAAGGAAGACGCATACAACAATCTGGCTCACGGATCTCTACTTTCTTTATGCGTTGCAGGTCGCGGAGACTAGTTCTCGCGGCAGGCGATGATCTCTTTCATCAGTTTCATGTCCTTAATACGCTGCTTGGCAGCATCCATGGATTCCTCCACCAGCCTGTTATGCTTGATGCGGAGCATGGCATTCTCGTCCATAAGTTTCTTCATGATGACGCCCGTCCTCTGCAACAAGACATTGGTCTCCTCCTCCTGCTTCGCCCTTTCGACGATCTTCACCCTCAGCAGGTCGTGCTTGGCCCGAAGCTTCGCATTGCCCTCCCCTAGTTGCCGGATGAGGTCGATAGCCTCGTCCTGCATCCTCGCCCAGCCGGAGATCTGATCCATCTGGCTATGGACTATCGCATGCATGCGCCCATAAGATTCCTCGCCTGCCCGTGAGAAATTTTCCCAGGCCGCCGCGGCGCGGTGGGACCTCCCTGCTGCTTCGGCGGCGCGGTGGGACAACTCTGCTGCTTCCGCGGCGTGGCCGGACCAGTCTGCTACATCGATGGCGCGGCGGGACCTCCGTGCTGCTTCGGCGGTGCGGCGGGACCTCTGTGCTGCTACTGCTGCGCGGCTGGATATGTCGTCTGCTTTCGCGGCGAGGTGGGACATCTCTCGTGCTTCCTCTTCCATGCTCACCTCTCCCTGGTGGAAGTCTTCGACCCGAAACTCACGCTGGCTATGGCTTGATTGACTTGATTGTTTTTTGTGGATGAACAGTTGAGGAGGAATGTGCAGTCATCTTAGCATAGTAGTATTAATAACCGAGTACTACTAATACGCTCCTAAGTGGGAAACCATTTAGGTTGTGATCGGTGTGAACAGGTTTGCAATTAAATATAGTGTGGTAGTAGTAGTAATTCGGAATGTGACGAGACGCGCTCAAAATTTATTGACTGTTCTAGTTTCGAAGTGCGGCACTATTCTCCGATGGCGTAACGTCGGCACGTTTTCTCAGCCTTGGTGTAGCATATTCCATGGTACTAGTTCTTTTTCTACCGCTGTGTATGTGCAAAAACTGGCACCGTCGGATACATATCTTACGCTTGGCGTTCGACAGGAATAGCCTCATGGCGAGCTATAGACTAGTCTTTTTTTAGACGCATTACACCTATCTCTCGGGACTTCTCGCACGCACCATCACTGCTCCCTAGGTCGATGCCACCCACATACAGTTGTACTCTGATAAGAGGTGCACGCACGCACTCGTCCTCTCTCACACACGCATCTGTAGCTATGAATTGTAGTGTTCTCAACCATCCGATTGGCTCTATTATAGGTTTCACGTTTCTCCTTGGCCTTGAGATTGAGAAGTTTAAAACGCGAAGGCTAAGATGGAGGCGTGAGGTTTTGGTTAATGTGCGGGCTGCACACGGCACCAACACGACACGAGCTTCGTCTTCCTAGTGCGCATGCAGTCGGGTGAGTTGTCCAAGTATAGACACAACTAGGCCCTTGTTGGTATCCGCGCCTCGACTTTGGCTGGTCATAGTGGAGAGTAGCATAGACTAGTTACTAGTCTATGTTACTAGTACCTTCATAGTGGGTAGTGTCATATAATATATGCATAATTTGGCTCTCTATATGTACCACCTTTTTTTCTTTAATTACATCTTGTTAGTTTTGCTCCATGGCGCAATCCATCGATACTACTACTATACAAATGTATACATTTTTTAAAAGGATAGAGGGCGGGGCAGTATAGCTTGGTCCTTTTCACGAGAGACGAGGGCCTTTGTGATTTGATGGCTCATTACTGCTGGAAGGCGGGGCCTTGTGTGACGCACCGAGACCGATGTGTCAGGTGTCCTCCAGTTATTCGATGTTGTTGTGTTGTCATTGCTTGCGTGTCATGCATTGCATATCATATCGTCATGTCATAATCTTTTGCATCTCAACTAAATAATTTGTGTGGATCTTCGATCCATTTAAATCGAGGGAAGAGTGACTTCTCTTTATAACATATCCTCCCGATATTAGTGGAGCTATTATAAAATATTCCATTTATTTGGAATTCACCATAACACACGTGCAAAATATTTTCCCATGTCTATTCCTCTTCGAGTTGACCTTCAAACCTTGCCAATATTTCTCATCTCTTCTATCGAGGCTCCTCCTAAATTCTTAACATTTTTGGGCACACCTAAAGTTTAGACTCCATTCAAACTTCTTCGGTGCAAGTTTAATAATCTTGGATTTAACTGCCCCTATTTCGTTGGAACCATTTTTGTTGGGTTGGAAGTATTCTATAAAGCCTTACAAATATGTCCCACCATTTTTTATTCTTGATCATGGCCTCTTCTTCTAATTCTTTTAGCTCTCTTTTTTTTTCTCTTCTCTGTTAAAGAGAGAGAGAGAGCAGAGAGCCCTACTGGGCCTCCCTAGGCCACTCTCGCGCCAGCCCACCTAGGCCTCCCGCAGCGAGGCAAGCAGACCTCCCGCGCCGGCCCATAGGCCCAGCCGATCCCCACCAGTTCTAACCCTAGCCTCGACCGACCTCTCCCCTCGATCCCCTTCTTCTCCCACCAGCGCCGCCTACCCCCATCTTCCTCTCGCTCTACTCCCTCACCCTCTCCTCGTTTCCCTCCTCCGATAACGCACGCACCAGAGGGAGGGATCCCGATCCCAGCGAGCCACACAACGCCTCCTTGCCCCGTGTCGGCCAGCGTGCCGCCCGGCGGGCCCTTCCCTGACGTCGTGCCCGTTCCCCACCTCTGCCTCCGGCCGCCGCGAGTGAGCAGCTCCGCCGGAGCCATGGCCTTCATCATCGCGTCGCCTTGCCTTTCCTCCATCAACCTCGCGCCCGTCTCCTCGGCCGGACGACCACCTCACCAACGACCTTCACCACCGCCCCGACCTCTCCAGCGCCGCCGCGCCCCTCTGCTACCCCGTCCTCGTCGCGCTATGCTTCGCCACTAGAGCCCTTCTCCCGTGCGCCGTCGCCGTCCAAGATCAGCAGGTCACCGTAGCGCCAACCTGCCTCCCTGTAACATCCCAAAATTCTAAATTTTGGAATGTTATAATAAATAGATAGATTTGACTGATTGTTTGATTGATTGTCTGAAAGTGAGTGAATTCGAAACTTTTGAAAGTTAAATGAGAGGGAATAAAAGGACTTTCCCAAACTTTCATATTTGCTTTCTGATCTCCATGAATTCAAATTCTTTTCAACACAAAACCCTAGAGAGAAGATAACATGACGTCTTCCATTTAAAATGAAAAGGGTGTTTGAAAAATATTTGAATACCATTGGGAAATATTTTCTAATTCAGAAACTTTATGCAAGTCAATGATTTTCACGAGAGAAGATAAAATGACTTCTTCAAATTATATGAAATATGAGTTGGGAGTTTCAAAGAATTAAATTCAAAGTTCTTTTGAATTTATTTTCAATTTGGAATGTTATACATTAGATCATCATGCATATCTTATTTTCTTGCATTTTGGTCGATCCTAGAAATTTCACGCAACTCAAGGACCTTTGGAGAGAGTTGGAGATTTCGTTATTTTCATATTTGAGAGTTTTCTCGAATTTGAAAAGAGGATCATTTGATTTATTTATTTCATCTTCAATTATTTTTCCGATATCAAAATATGAGAGAGGGAATAATATGACTTTCCCAAAATTTAGGAAAAATGAAGATTTAATAAATAGATCAAATTTTTGGTTTGCCGGAGTTTATTTGCTTTTTATTGGATAGGGAAAAATGCGCGTTTTCAAAAATTGCATTTTAGGTCCGGAGAAAAGTTCATTTTGTTCGACTCATTTTTAGGAGTCGGAGAAAATTTACTTTAGGTTTTTTCAGAGCCCGTTTAGTTCTCTTTTTGTTTTTTTTCTGCGCGCGAAACCAGTTTATAAAAAAAAAGAGGAACTCCCGCCAGGCCAGCCGGGCCAAAGGCCCAGCCAGCCGGCCCCTCCCCTCGCGCGCGCTGCGCCAGGCGCAGGCAGGCGCCAGCCGCCGCCGCCTCTAGGCCGAATCCTTTTAGGATTCTAGGCCGGCTCTTTCCTTTGTTCCGTTTTCCTTTTTTTTATTCTACGACTCTTTTTCCTATTTCTAGTCTATTTCTTGTCCCCTACCCCAAGTCTCCTCTCCCCTCCCCAATATAAATACCCCAACACCCCCCCTCTAAACACATCAAATCAAAGCCGCAGCAAGCAGCAGCGCGCAGCCCCACCCCGCGCCCCTCACCCGCGCCGCCCTAGTGCCGCCGCCGCCGCCCTGCGTCACCGCCGCCGCCGCCCTACGCCACGCCACCGTTCGCCCCGCCTCGCCGGAGGTAGCCCCGCGTCTCTCTTTTTCTTCCCCGCGGTTCGGTTCTTTTAAAAGAAACCGTTCCGGTTTTCTTTTCCGGTTTTTCTCTCCGATTCTTCGTTTCGGTTTTTTTCCGAAACCCTAGATCGGTTTTCCGTTTTCTTTTTCGGTTTCTTTTCCGAAAACCCTAGATCGGTTTTCGTTCTTCTTTCGGACCGTTCGTCTCAACGAACGTGATCACCGATTATTCCCGGTTAACGACGCCCGTTCATTTAACCGTTCGTCTTTTCTTTTCGTCGGATTTATTCCGTGATCACGATCTCAGATCCGATCTTCGTTCTAGTTTATCTTCTTGCTCGTTTATCGGAATCAGGTGATTCAAGCGCCTGGAGTTTCGTTTCGAAACCGCCGTTCCGTCTAATCAACTTAAACAAGTTTTTGCCCTGGTAGAATTTGACCTAGTTTCAACTTGCTAGAACCGAGTTGTTTTCTTCCGCTGTTTGTTTTCCGTTTCTTTGTTCGGTTCGTTCTTTCTTTGCAACTGGAGTTCTTAAGTTGAACCTTCTGGTTCGTTCTCTTGTTCGAGTTTTACTTGTGCATTAGATGAGTACTTATTGTGTGGTTACTATTGTTTGCCTACGATAGATTGACCGGAGTGTGACGAGTAGAGCTATCAAGAGATTTTGAGTGCGAATCATCTTCATCAACATTGCAGGCAAGTTCACACTTTGATCATACCTTTTCTACAACCCAGTTTTATTGCATTAGATCAATCCTCTCACACTCCATGATTAGGATCTAATTAGATTGTGGGATGGGAAGTAGATGAGGTAGTACCTATCACCTGTATTATTATGAAACCTTTGGGAGTTACCTCTACGTTTGCTTATTATGCCATGCTATGCTAGTAGACGTGGATTGGGTGAGTGATATCCATGACAGATGTGAGTTGATAATTTTTAATGGTTTATCTAAGGTGGCAACTTAAACACACATCTGGGTGGATTGAGGCACCTGATGTCTATCAGGACTTGCCTTTTTTTTTCGGACCGCCACGCAGGCTCAAAGGGATCATAAGATCTTTCAGACTAGAAACTTCCGTGTGCAGCCACATGCTACTATGGGTTCTGGCATAGTTGACTAAGTCGTGCGAACTCTTACGGGGTGGACTAGCAGATGTAGGGGATGTAGGTGTACCGGTCTACCCCACATGTAAGGTGCTAGCGCTTCTGAAAGACTATGTCTCGGTCATCTGTTTCTCAAACACCATGTAGTGCGAGAAAACAAATGGAGGCGATCGAGTCATGTGGGGAAAAGTGCGCAAACCTCTGCAGAGTGTACAAACTAATCATGATTAGCCGTGTCCCCGGTTATGGACAACTTGAGTATCTAGTACCTGAATATCATGTGAATCTCATCATGTTACTTCTAATTAATGTTGTTGGGTCTTAATCACTTCTAATTGGGATTGAGAATGCTGTCAACCATTCTCAATGTTTAACAACCACCATGTTAGTTAAATAAATTTATTCCTTTGCAGTAGGGAAAAATTGGCTTTTCGCAAAAAACCTTATAACCATAGAGCTTTTCCACCAGCCAAATATGCATGTAGTGATAGCCATTGTTCATCATTCTCTATGGTGTGAATTTGCCAGTACATTCAATGTACTGACCCGTTTCGGGCTGCAACGTCTCATGTTGCAGGTTTCTTACGACGAGTAAGTGATACGTTAGGGTTACGATTTCTACACTCAACTTTGCCGTTCGTGTTGATGGGAATCCACAACCTTGTTGCTTCCGCTATATTGGATTGAGGTAATAGTATTTATGTTACTTTATACATGTGATTTACCTCTGTTATAAATCCTTCGAGTACTGTGTGTGTCAGCATACCGATCCAGGGATGACACATAAGCACAGAGACTTGATCCATTCGGGTCGGGTCGCTACAAGATGGTATCAGAGCACATGTTGACTGTAGGACGTGACCCTAGAAACTGGCAAGCCCATAGCAAAGATTTTTCTCTACAACTTTCCCTTTCAAAAAAAGATCTTTTACCTCTCTTGTCTTCTAAGCTTATTCAAAAATTCTTTTTAGTGAGACCATATCCCTTTTCCCCTTTTGACCACACAAAGATTCCACTGATAAGACCACTCCAAGAAGTACAAGATATCGGACAACTAAGACCACTTCGGAATGAAGAGTATTTTTCCATGCCTCTGAATAATGGAAACTACAATGGTTGAAGGCCGAAGACAAGTAGAATTTGAAGGCTCTGAAGAATCCCCAGATTTGTATGACCTAGGACTGCTACCCTTATGGAACTTGACAGATTATGGAAGTTGTCAATACCCGAGATCAAGGTGTATCGGAGAAAGACTGAAACAAGGAGTATGAGAACTCGATGTTTTGTCAAGGAAACCCCAATGTAGGAGATATCAACTATGGAGAGATAGCTCATGGAAATGACAAAAGGAAGAAACATGGCTATCCATGAGGTTATCGCCGGCTTATGCTATTGTCACCGTGCTGAGTTAAGCATGCCTATGCATGGAAGGATTGGATGGTAGAAGACTGATGGATCACCTATCAGCAAGATGAAGTTTTAAACTTAGCTGGTGTATCACCAAGATCTGGAGTAGTACATTAAGAAGTTTAAGGTGGAGCTCCATGAAGACGTATTAGACTAGGAAGTATTTCATGAAGAACTCAGGAACCAAAAGCTGAATGTAGCCAAGCTGGAGGAGCTACAACCTAGAGATACCGGAGAATTGTCAGGAACTGAAGGACAGTATGACCATGGTTCATGTGAAGGATGTTGAAACCAGAAGTTTGAAATGCAACTCCAGAATATTAAAGGACGTCACGAGAGACTCGCGTCATAAGAGTTGATCTGGCAAAAGAACTTGAGAAGGACAAGCATGATCGGAAGAAGCCATTGGAAGCATGAACAAGGCTTGAAGAGTTTGGAGATGTTGAAGATTTATTGACCTTTAGAAGACCAAACCCCTGTATTATACCTACGTTAGATGCGACGTTTGTGAGCTGTCATTTGTTTGATGTTTTTCGACAGCCACAACAAAAATCGGTCTTTTCAAAACTTTTGTTTGTATTGTGTGTCCCTCTCCCTCTCTCTTATCTCACCCCAAAACCCATGGACCCAATAGAGGATGAATGGAGATGAGCTTGTATTTTCGGGACCAATGAGTCAATTGAAGACAGACCGATGGATTCAGAACATGGAGGATCACATGGAGAATAACCCTATAGTCGAAAAGGATATGACTCAGCATGCTCTTCAATGCTTTGAAAGAGGTGCTGCTACTTGGTGGAGGATGTACCAAACCATCAATGGATGGCAAGGAGTAACCACTTGGAAAGAATTTAAGTTGACTTTGCTAAAGTCTCAGTTTGTGTCCCAGAAGTTGAAGCCTTTTGGAAAGGATATGAAGAAACCTTGTGCATGCAAGATTTGTGGAGAAATAGGACACACCCATAAAGAACACAAGGATGAATGCCCTAATTGCGAAGGAAGTCACCCAGTTGAAGAATGCCCAACTAGGCAGATCACTTGTTTCTTGTGTGAAGGGACTACCCACTATCCTGCTCAGTGTCACATTTACCCCATGGTACAAAGAACCATCCAGCAGAAGGAAGAAGCAACGAGAGGAGCCCTTATGGAAAGTTTAGAAGAACCTGTGATGAAGGAAGATGTGGAGGACACACCCAAAGAAGAGCCAATTAAACCCTGCACCAAGTCATGCTATTCATGTGGAGAAGGACACATCTCCCAGAATTGTATGAATGGAGATCTAGTAGAATTCCTGGCTGAGGAAGTAGAGTATGACCCACAGGAAATAGAAGCCCTGATTGGAATGGAAAAGTCTAGAAAGAGAAGTAGATTGGATTCCAGGAAGGATCTGAGTCATGTCACCTGTTATGGGTGCAAGGAGTCAGGGCACTACCTCAACAAATGCCCAAAAAGGAAACCTCGATACTTGTCAGAAGTAATATGTTTTCGTTGTAACGAAGCAGGGCACTTTGCCAGAGATTGTCCGAAGGAGAAGGAGACTTGTGATAAATAGTTGAGTTTATAACAGAAGAAATATAGTAGTAGTAGTGAGAACATTTTCCCTTCATATTGAGGTGTTGAGTTGAGGCATGTAATGGAAAAACAGGAGATTGTAATAATTTGAGAATCAATAAAGTTAGCAGTGTTGGTACTGATTTGGATTTTATGAGTTACTATATGAGGAAAGATGTTGACCATTTTTGAGGATATGAGAAATATGGTCTATAAAATATTGGAGCATTTTAAGGGTGGTAGTACCCCGTAGGAACCGTTGACCCCTGGAAATGATAAGGATACTCCCCTGAGTGGATTTCGGACAAAAGGAATACGAGTTTAGTCCCGATATGTGTGATACCCCAAGAGTGTGTGGGATGAAGATGGAGACCGTCAGTTGTTTGGACCAAATGTGCTCAAGGAGTTAGAAGAGAATGTTAAGTTGATTCGAGATAGACTGAAGGTAGCTCAGTCCAGGCAGAAGAGTTATGCAGACTCAAAAAAAAACTCAAGGAGGTAGTCTATGAAATTGGAGACAAAGCATGTCTTCGCGTGTCCCCTATGCGAGGAGTTAAACGTATTGGAGTTAAGGGACAGTTAGCCCCGAGATTTGTAGGACCATACCAAGTTTTGGATCGTATGGGAGAAGTGGCCTACAAGTTGGAGTTACCCGAAGGACTGTCAGGAGTTCAAGATGTGTTTCATGTTTCCCAGTTGAAGAAGTGCCATGCAGAGATGGCCAATATTCCCCTGTAAGGACGCTTGACCGTGGAAAGGATAATGATGTTCCACGAAGTGAATATGGAATTCATTTTATCTCGATATGAGGGATATTCCACGAGGATGAAGAGATGAATTACTATGGGATATGAAGGAGATATGATGTCAGAAATAAGGATCAATGGAAAACTCCATGATGAGTCTGAGTAATCATGTCCTAGTTTGGTGCCAATAGAAGGAAGGAAGACAATACAATTGGATGGATTTAAGAATACTAGGAAGTTGGAAGTTGGACTAATGATAAGTTTCCCAATGATAAGTTCAAGGACTACAAGTGATGAGATGGGCCATACCCCACAGGCCCCAAGACCTTCCAAGAAGCAAGCACACTCTTGCTGAAGGAAAAACCCTGGAAGAGGATATGCCCTTATCGATAGACGATCTTATAGGAGTAACGCAAAACCTGAGAGTTGTGAAGGAACGATAGATGGTTGTTTGGCTTGCAGAATCTATGGATTTATCTGAACTTGGTTTGTCGACAAGAGAAATTCTGCAATGCTTGTGAGGAATGACCAAGTGTTAGTATGCGAGATTCGCTAAACTGTGTACATGGTAATGATTTGGGTGTGGGATGGATTGATCACCATACCGACTTACTCTTATTATTCGCCTTGCTATATGGAATGGTAAATCTGAGTGACTTACCTATAGTAGAGAGACGACGATCAAAACTCTGTTCAAACCTTAGAATGGTATAAGTATGTTTTTCTCCCTTGTACACGGCAGTTGTTGCCAACTGTAGGATATACGGTGAGGATCAACCCAGACCCATTTCCTGCAGGAGAAACCATAAATTGTTGACCACCATGAGATATCGATAGTTGTTTAGTTTTGGCGCCCGACCCATCAGCTAAGAAGACCCAATCTTAGAATAACCTTACTAAGAGGAAATGACAAAAGAATTGAGAAAAAGGTTATGCCACTACCAAAAGAGCTCAGGGAAGGAATTTTCTCGAGGACCTGAGAAGACCGGCCCCGTCAAGAATAAGGATGGAGTATATGAGTATTGATGGGACCGTAACTATGTTTCTAAGGGTGGTAGCACCCCAGACCCCTGTGATGATCGATGGATTTTTAGGAGACCCCAAACCCTAACCTTTTCTTTCTAGCCTCTCCGAATCTCGAGGACGAGATTCATTTAAGGGTGGTAGGTTTGCAACATCCCAAAATTCTAAATTTTGGAATGTTATAATAAATAGATAGATTTGACTGATTGTTTGATTGATTGTCTGAAAGTGAGTGAATTCGAAACTTTTGAAAGTTAAATGAGACGGAATAAAAGGACTTTCCCAAACTTTCATATTTGCTTTCTGATCTCCATGAATTCAAATTCTTTTCAACACAAAACCCTAGAGAGAAGATGACATGACTTCTTCCATTTAAAATGAAAAGGGTGTTTGAAAAATATTTGAATACCATTGGGAAATATTTTCCAATTCAGAAACTTTATGCAACTCAATGATTTTCACGAGAGAAGATAAAATGACTTCTTCAAATTATATGAAATATGAGTTGGGAGTTTCAAAGAATTAAATTCAAAGTTCTTTTGAATTTATTTTCAATTTGGAATGTTATACATTAGATCATCATGCATATCTTATTTTCTTGCATTTTGGTCGATCCTAGAAATTTCACGCAACTCAAGGACCTTCGGAGAGGGTTGGAGATTTCGTTATTTTCATATTTGAGAGTTTTCTCGAATTTGAAAAGAGGATCATTTGATTTATTTATTTCATCTTCAATTATTTTTCCGATATCAAAATATGAGAGAGGGAATAATATGACTTTCCCAAAATTTAGGAAAAATGAAGATTTAATAAATAGATCAAATTTTTGGTTTGCCGGAGTTTATTTGCTTTTTATTGGATAGGGAAAAATGCGCGTTTTCAAAAATTGCATTTTAGGTCCGGAGAAAAGTTCATTTTGTTCGACTCATTTTTAGGAGTCGGAGAAAATTTACTTTAGGTTTTTTCGGAGCCCGTTTAGTTCTCTTTTTGTTTTTTTTCTGCACGCAAAACCAGTTTATAAAAAAAAAGAGGAACTCCCGCCAGGCCAGCCGGGCCAAAGGCCCAGCCAGCCGGCCCCTCCCCTCGCGCGCGCCGCGCCAGGCGCAGGCAGGCGCCAGCCGCTGCCACCTCTAGGCCGAATCCTTTTAGGATTCTAGGCCGGCTCTTTCCTTTGTTCCGTTTTCCTTTTTTTTCTTCTAGGACTCTTTTTCCTATTTCTAGTCTATTTCTTGTCCCCTACCCCAAGTCTCCTCTCCCCTCCCCAATATAAATACCCCAACACCCCCCCTCTAAACACATCAAATCAAAGCCGCAGCAAGCAGTAGCGCGCAGCCCCACCCCGCGCCCCTCACCCGCGCCGCTCTAGTGCCGCCGCCGCCGCCCTGCGTCACCGCCGCCGCCGCCTTAGCCGCCGCCGCCGCCTTAGCCGCCGCTGCCGCTTTAGCCGCCGCCGCCGCCCTACGCCACGCCACCGTTCGCCCCGCCTCGCCGGAGGTAGCCCCGCGCCTCTCTTTTTCTTCCCCGCGGTTCGGTTCTTTTAAAAGAAACCGTTCCGGTTTTCTTTTCCGGTTTTTCTCTCCGATTCTTCGTTTCGGTTTTTTTTCGAAACCCTAGATCGGTTTTCCGTTTTCTTTTTCGGTTTCTTTTCCGAAAACCCTAGATCGGTTTTCGTTCTTCTTTCAGACCGTTCGTCTCAACAAACGTGATCACCGATTATTCCCGGTTAACGACGCCCGTTCGTTTAACCGTTCGTCTTTTCTTTTCGTCGGATTTATTCCGCGATCGCGATCTCAGATCCGATCTTCGTTCTAGTTTATCTTCTTGCTCATTTATCGGAATCAGGTGATTCAAGCGCCTGGAGTTTCGTTTCGAAACCGCCATTCCGTCTAATCAACTTAAACAAGTTTTTGCCCTGGTAGAATTTGACCTAGTTTCAACTTGCTAGAACCGAGTTGTTTTCTTCCGCCGTTTGTTTTCCGTTTCTTTGTTCGGTTCGTTCTTTCTTTGCAACCGGAGTTCTTAAGTTGAACCTTCTGGTTTGTTCTCTCGTTCGAGTTTTACTTGTGCATTAGATGAGTACTTATTGTGTGGTTACTATTGTTTGCCTACGATAGATTGACCGGAGTGTGACGAGTAGAGCTATCAAGAGATTTTGAGTGCGAATCATCTTCATCAACATTGCAGGCAAGTTCACACTTTGATCATACCTTTTCTACAACCCAGTTTTATTGCATTAGATCAATCCTCTCACACTGCATGATTAGGATCTAATTAAATTGTGGGATGGGAAGTAGATGAGGTAGTACCTATCACCTGTATTATTATGAAACCTTTGGGAGTTACCTCTACGTTTGCTTATTATGCCATGCTATGCTAGTAGACGTGGATTGGGTGAGTGATATCCATGACAGATGTGAGTTGATAATTTTTAATGGTTTATCTAAGGTGGCAACTTAAACACACATCTGGGTGGATTGAGGCACCTGATGTCTATCAGGACTTGCCTGTTTTTTTTTCCGGACCGCCACGCAGGCTCAAAGGGATCATAAGATCTTTCAGACTAGAAACTTCCGTGTGCAGCCACATGCTACTATGGGCTCTGGCATAGTTGACTAAGTCGTGCGAACTCTTACGGGGTGGACTAGAAGATGTAGGGGATGTAGGTGTACCGGTCTACCCCACATGTAAGGTGCTAGCGCTTCTGAAAGACTATGTCTCGGTCATCTGTTTCTCAAACACCATGTAGTGCGAGAAAACAAACGGAGGCGATCGAGTCATGTGAGGAAAAGTGCGCAAACCTCTGCAGAGTGTACAAACTAATCATGATTAGCCGTGTCCCCGGTTATGGACAACTTGAGTATCTAGTACCTGAATATCATGTGAATCTCATCATGTTACTTCTAATTAATGTTGTTGGGTTTTAATCACTTTTAATTGGGATTGAGAATGCTGTCAACCATTCTCAATGTTTAACAACCACCATGTTAGTTAAATAAATTTATTCCTTTGCAGTAGGGAAAAATTGGCTTTTCGCAAAAAACCTTATAACCATAGAGCTTTTCCACCAGCCAAATGTGCATGTAGTGATAGCCATTGTTCATCATTCTCTATGGTGTGAATTTGCCAGTACATTCAATGTACTGACCCGTTTCGGGCTGCAACGTCTCATGTTGCAGGTTTCTTACGACGAGTAAGTGATACGTTAGGGTTACGATTTCTACACTCAACTTTGCCGTTCGTGTTGATGGGAATCCACAACCTTGTTGCTTCTGCTATATTGGATTGAGGTAATAGTATTTACGTTACTTTATACATGTGATTTACCTCTGTTATAAATCCTTCGAGTACTGTGTGTATCAGCATACCGATCCAGGGATGACACATAAGCATAGAGACTTGATCCATTCGGGTCGGGTCGCTACACTCCCCCTCCGCGTTCTGCGCATCCTGGACCTACCCTGCAAGCTCTCGCCGTCGCGCCGAGTCCCTGCTGCCGCCGCTGCTTCGTTTCTGCACAAGGACGAGCCTCTGCTTTTGCCTCCCGCCGAGTTCGGGTGGCCCCTGTTCAAGCCGCCAAGACCACTTCGTGGTTTTCATCAAGTTCGGCCACCGCTGAACCTAGGGCTTTTTGCCTTGCTTGGATACGCAAGACCTTTCGGTATATTGCAAGTTGCATGCCACAATGACTTTGGATTCGACACAAATGTGCCAAGTTCCACTACCGTCGCTCGGTTTCGACAAGACAAGGTGTATCGCGATGCCTGAAGACCCTGGATGCACCAAGTTCCTCTTCGGTCATGTACAACTACCATCCCGTGCAGGACGCCAAGTACCTCTCCGAAGAACGAACATGTACCACTACGTATGGAGGCATCGGATCCGTCAAGTCCAACAACGAATGTGTACAACTATCGGCGACCCCGAACGACTATGAAACGTGAACCTCTACTTCCCCTCCAAAACGTGTCCCACTACCGTCGCCGAGATCGCAAGAACCTCTACCGTCGACCCTAGAGCATGCGAGAACGACTACTTCCACTACCGCCGTCGCGAGAACGCCTACTTCCCTCTACGAACGAGAACCGTCCCCTTTGCATGCTCCGAAGGTATAACCCCGAGACGACGCCCGTGGACCGAATGCATGTGTTGTATGAGATGCATGTTTGGTTGTTGTATTCGCCCGTGAACCTTAGTTGTTCCTCCTTGTTGCCATGCCGTCGACACGTGGGAACCCGGTAACCGGGAGCACCCCACCGTTCTTCGCATGACACTCTCCCGTCACACGTGTTCTTTTCCACCGGCACCTCAATCGAGTTACCGGAACCGGAATGTTGCCGTGGCACCATTTCCGTTGTCGTTGCCGTGGCACCCCTTTCGTTTCCGCCACGATGACTAATGCCTCATATCTTATCATGTCAACTTTTTCATAAAATTGCATAAACTTGCACATGTCATTTGCATCATGATAATAACATTTAAATATTTAAAAATTGTTGTTGCACCAAATTGATAAGTGCATATGGGGATTTACCGGAATTATTGTTTGTTGTTCCGGCCTCATTTAAACTTGCCTAGTTAGTTTTTTTTCATATGCTTCACCTCTTGCCATGTTAACCAACATTTAGATTTGTTGAGTACCTAACCGAGAGAGAACTAAATAATTGTTGTAGTGTTCCGTCAATATGCATCCCGATGCATATTGGGCTCCATTTAACTTGTAGTTTTGTTTGTGCATTTTGCCATGCCATGCTTCATTAAACCGGACATACATCATAATTGTTTGTGCATCATGCCATGCTTATGTGGTGGTTGTTTACTATGTTGTGTGCTTCTTTCCGGTGTTGCTTCTTCGGGTTGGTTCCGGTAATGTCGCGTTTGTGAGGACCCGTTCGTCCAGGTCCGTTTATCTTCTTCATGGACTCGTTCTTCTTCCTTGCGGGATTTCAGGCAAGATGATCATACCCTCGAAATCACTTCTATCTTTGCTTTGCTAGATGCTCGCTCTTTTGCTATGCCTATGCTGCGATACCTACCACTTGCTTATCATGCCTCCTATATTGTTGAACCAAGCCTCTAGCCCACCTTGTCCTAGCAAACCGTTGATTGGCTATGTTACCGCTTTGCTCAGCCCCTCTTATAGCGTTGTTAGTTGCAGGTGAAGATTGAAGTTTGTTCCTTGTGGGAACATGGAGATGTTGTTCCTTGTTGGAACATGTTTACTTGTTGGGATATCACAATATCTCTTATTTAATTAATGCATCTATATACTTGGTAAAGGGTGGAAGGCTCGGTCTTATTCCTGGTGTTTTGTTCCACTCTTGCCGCCCTAGTTTCCGTCATATCGGTGTTATGTTCCCGGATTTTGCGTTCCTTACGCGGTTGGGTGATAATGGGAACCCCTTGACAGTTCGCCTTGAATAAAACTCCTCCAGCATGGCCCAACCTTGGTTTTACCATTTGCCACCTAAGCCTTTTTCCCTTGGGTTCTGCAGACTCAAGGGTCATCTTTATTTAAACCCCCGGGCCAGTGCTCCTCTGAGTGTTGGTCCAAACTAGAGCACCGTGCAGGGCCATCCCTTGGCAACTTGGGTTTTGTCGGCTCCGGTACGCTTAGCTTATCCGGTGTGCCCTGAGAACGAGATATGTGCAGCTCCTATCGGGATTTGTCGGCACAGCGGGTGGTCTTGCTGGTCTTGTTTTACCACTGTCGAAATGTCTTGTAACTGGGATTCCGAGTCTGATCGGGTCTTCCCGCTAGAAGGAATATCCTTCGTTGACCGTGAGAGCTTGTTATGGGCTAAGTTGGGACACCCCTGCAGGGATTTGAACTTTCGAAAGCCGTGCCCGCGGTTATGGGCAGATGGGAATTTGTTAATGTCCGGTTGTAGAAAACCTGAACTTGACCCTAATTAAAATACATCAACCGCGTGTGTAACCGTGATGGTCTCTTTCCGGCGGAGTCCGGGAAGTGAACACGGTGTTGGAGTTATGCTTGACGTAGGTTGTTCTAGGATCACTTCTTGATCATAGTTTCACGATCGTGCTTTGCCTTCTCTTCTCGCTCTCATTTGCGAATGTTAGCCACCATATATGCTAGTCGCTTGCTGCAGCTCCACCTCATACCTTTACCTTACCTATAAGCTTAAATAGTCTTGATCGCGAGGGTGCGAGATTGCTGAGTCCCCGTGGCTCACAGATACTTCCAAAACCAGCTTGCAGGTGCCGATGTTACCGAGCAGGTGACGCAACCAAGCTCAAGGAGGAGCTCGATGAAGATCTTGTCTGTTGTGTTGCTTCGTTCTAGTTGATCAGTAGTGGAGCCCAGTTGGGGTCAATCGGGGACCTTGTCGCATTTGGGGTTCTTCTTTTATTTTGGTTCCGTAGTCGGACCTTGATTGTATCTGGATGATGTAATGTTTTGTTCATGTAATTGTGTGAAGTGGCGATTGTAAGCCAACTATGTATCTCTTTCCCTTTTGTATTACATGGGTTGTTTGCGAAGATTACCTCACTTGCGACATTGCTTTCAATGCGGTTATGCCTCTAAGTCGTGCTTCGACACGTGGGAGATATAGCCGCATCGAGGGCGTTACAAGTTGGTATCAGAGCCTTCCCCGACCTTAGGAGCCCCCACTACTTGATCGAATTAGCTGACGAGTTGAGTCTAGAAAAATGTTTTGTGTCATTTAGGAATTATATATCGGAGAGTTTAGGAATTCTTTTTACTCCTCAGTCCCTTCATCGCTCTGGTAAGGCATCCTGACATAGAGTTTTGACTCTTATCTTCTCAAATTTCACTAAAAGTTTTTTAGGATCACGCGGGTATCTTGGAATCGTTCCGATCAATTTGTGACGAGAACATTGTTCTTGGTGCCTCCTGTCATTTAGGGGTTGTGGCAGTGTACCGGGGAGTTGAGCTCCGAGGTGTTGTCGTCACAATTTTATCGTTGCAGTTCTGGAATACCTGAGTTTAGTTTTTGCCGACATCGAAAATCTCTTTTATGCAGTTGTTGGTGAGATAACCTCGACGCCACCCAGTACTGGGGCAGGAGTTCGGGAGTATTGCCATAACTCGTATAATGGATGCTTTTTGAAGGTTGAGGTAGATGATTTCTGAAGGTTTCTTGGTTATGTGTTGAAGGATGGATACAGCTGGATGTAGGATTTGCTAGTTTTTGGGTGAGATATTATGCTTCCCCTGTATCCGCAACACCTGATTGCATAACCAGAAAATTTCGGGCGTTTATAAGTGGGAATTCAAGTAGCTCTTAGGAAATCTTTCCGACAGATGTATGATATGAAATTGGGATTCGACGTCTAGTGGTCCGCCTATTCACGGTTGGTTTTACAGTGGTCTCGTTGTGTCTTAAAGAGTCCTTGGCTATGCCGACTCGGGGACGCTTCGTATGTCATGTGCACTGCGTTGTACATGATGGTGCTGTACAATCGAGCCCGTGTAGGCCCCACCATGAAAACTTCGGACGAAATTTCTATCATATGTTTGTTCCGGCTTATTCTGCAAGCCAATCCTTTGTTTTGTTTTGAGTTGTGGTATTTGAGTTGCTTCAATGTCAAATGGTGATTCCATGCCTTTTCCTAAGCGGTGAGATGTGAGTACTAATCCTTCTCGATAATCGGGACTGTCTCGTCAATCCTTTTCAACCGGTGTGCTTCTCTTCAAGCGGGTCCGTCCATTTTCTACATCCGCAAGATTCAATCTAAGCTCTCAACGTTGTTTGTTCCATCCATTCCCTAGTTGTCTTTGTTTTTCCCACCCTCCCACCCTTGTTTTTCTATAAGGACTAAGATTTCTTAATCAACTATCCATCTTATTCATGTGGAGCCTCTTCTTTCTTTTCAATCAATTTTCTTATCCGGTGATTCTCATGAAGATTCTAACGGAGCCTCAAGTTCATCATTGTTCGTTCCCTTTCTTCTCCAGTGGATTCATGTCAAGCTTTGTTGATCACATCCTTTTCCTCGTTTCAAATGTGTTCTTATGCCGGTGCACCTCTTAATATTCCCCGCTTGCTATTCTACTGTTCCGGAGTGCTCAAGATATCTCAAAAGGCTCGTCTTGTCATTCAAGATCCGTTCAACCTATTTCGGGGTTGTTATCTCATTCAAGCCATTTAATTCAACCGGCGCTATCTCTCTTTTCAAGCAATCGTTCTACGGTGTTTCTTTTGAGTGGGCCTAACCCACAGGTCTTCTCCCAGGATCTTACCTGACTCTTCTTATTTTCCCGGAGCTATCCTCAAATTTTATTTCCGAAGTTTGACGTAAGAATGAATTATCATAAGTCTTATGTTTTCTCCAAGATCTGTCGAATTCTTTTCATCGTTGGCTCAACCTATTCATTTTGATTCTTCCGGAGTGCATAAATGAGTCATGATGGTATTTCTCATCGTCATTCTCAGATTTTGAAGACCGAAGAAGAGTTTCTCTTAAATCTTGCTCCATTCTTTTCAAGATTCGTGGTTCTAGCTTGATGTCTTCCTCTCATAATTGTTTTCTTTGTGACTATTCTTTTCACCCATCCGGTGCAAATTCAGGAGTCTTTTCAGTTTGATTCTCCGGAGGCCATCATCTCATTATTATTCATTCCAGCTTTCAGCTCTCGTTCTCCAAATCTTACCGGTGCATCATTCAAGTGATCTCTAATCAGTTCGCGAACCCTCCGTTCTCATGTGTCAAATTCCCTCAAGTATCTTCATTCGTTCTTTAATTCCTTCTTCCCGGTGTTTCTTTACCTTTTCTTCAATCGTTCTCAATTCTTACGGTTGTTCGTTCAAGATCTCTTTCCTTGGTTATCATATCAATTTGTTCGTTGTTTCATTTTAACGTTGGTTCATTGAATACCATCCCAAGTTTGTGCTATATCTATCTTAATCCTTTCTACGAGAATAAGTAGTATGCCAAATCCGTTGCTTGTCACCAATTAAATTGGTGAAGGTTAAGCATAATGTAATTCTTATTCTTGTTTCATCCAAGCGATCTAATTTCTTCTTTCCGGAGTGGTTCATCATATCACATTCTCGGTTCGAGATGCTTTATCTTTTCTTTCCTGGAGTTCCAAGCTCTAATTATCACGGAGATCCATCTAAATCATTACAAGGTTTCACCTTGTGTTTCCAACTTCTCTTTATTTTCGTTATTCTTTTTGTTTACCGGAGTTCTTCATGGAGGCTCTACATGATGGTTCATCAAGGACTTAATTCCTTCTCGAAGTGTTCATCAAGATTCTTTTCAGAGGAGCTCAAGTATTCTTATTCTTGCATTCCGAAGCGCAATTCTTTCATATCTCATCTTTTGAGATGGTCTTATGTCATTCTTGACAATTTCCCTTTGTGTTTCATGATTCGCAAGTTGTTAAGAATGAGATATTTAAACCCACCAATTTCTTCATTAGAGTTATCTTGGGTTATATTTCACTTAAATCTTTCCCTAAGGATTGTTGCTAATTATGGTGCTTATAAGTGATCCAAGTTCTTCATTTATCCTATCGGTGAGATAAGTTTCTTGTCTCCTTGTTCTTATCAATCCAATCTTATTTTTGCTACTGGCAGAATTTCACCTCAAGATTTCGAGATGTTTTCCATAAGCCCACAACAAAGAGTACTCTTTTCGTTGTTGGTTTTCCAACAAATCTGTTCGGCCCTTCTCCTAAAGATGCTTTTCAAGCTCATTTGATGTAAAGATGTTCTTTTCTCCTTCGTTCTTTTGATTACATTCTTACATTTGTTCTGGAGGCATTGTGATGTCGCTATCTTCGATCCATCATCTTGTTTTGTCAAGATCATGTTCAATTCCGTCCATTTGCAGTTGGAGTGCTATCCAAATTATATCATTCTTTTTCCTTCTTTATCTTGTTTTAACCGGAGTGTGGTGGCTATCATTCCTCTTCTAACCGGAGTCTCATCCAAGTGCTTTCATTTTGCCAAGTTCATATTATTGTCTTCCATTTCCAACCGGAGTGTTGTCGTTATTGATCCCTATTGTTCCTCGTACATCTCATATTTAACCGGAGTGTTGTGCCCTTTTGCTCAAGTTCTTTTTGCCTTATCAAGCCTTGCAACTATTTTCAACCGGAGTGCTGTCTGAGATCTTTCTTACCCCTTGTTCCATTCATTCAATAGTTCTGGAGGCAGTGTGTTGTGATTTCATCAAGTATCTTCTAATCTTATCAAGTTCTTATTCAATTCTTTTTGTTTTCAATCGGAGTGCTGCCCGAAGTTGTTCTCCCTTGTTCCTCTTTTCTAACGGAGTGTTTTCAGCTTCGTCATCTCCATTGTATTCTTTTCTCGAAATGGCTTAACTTTTCAAGATTCTTTGGTTTCACTCGTTCGTCAAAGAAGCAACTTAGTTTTACCTCTTCTCTTTCTCTTCCGTTTTTCCCTCCGGTGCCATTCTAGATCTCGAGACGAGATCCTCTCGTAGTGGTGGAGTGTTGTGACGCCCCGAGACCGATGTGCCAGGTGTCCTCCAGTTATTCGATGTTGTTGTGTTGTCATTGCTTGTGTGTCATGCATTGCATATCATATCATCATGTCATAATCTTTTGCATCTCAACTAAATAATTTGTGTGGATCTTCGATCCATTTAAATCGAGGGAAGAGTGACTTCTCTTTATAACATATCCTCCCGATATTAGTGGAGCTATTATAAAATATTCCATTTATTTGGAATTCACCATAACACACGTGCAAAATATTTTCCCATGTCTATTCCTCTTCGAGTTGACCTTCAAACCTTGCCAATATTTCTCATCTCTTCTATCGAGGCTCCTCCTAAATTCTTAACATTTTTGGGCACACCTAAAGTTTAGACTCCATTCAAACTTCTTCGGTGCAAGTTTAATAATCTTGGATTTAACTGCCCCTATTTCGTTGGAACCATTTTTGTTGGGTTGGAAGTATTCTATAAAGCCTTACAAATATGTCCCACCATTTTTTATTCTTGATCATGGCCTCTTCTTCTAATTTTTTAACTCTCTTTTTTTCTCTTCTCTGTTAAAGAGAGAGAGAGCAGAGAGCCCAACTGGGCCTCCCTAGACCACTCTCGCGCCAGCCCACCTAGGCCTCCCGCAGCGAGGCAAGCAGACCTCCCACGCCGGCCCATAGGCCCAGCCGACCCCCACCAGTTCTAACCCTAGCCTCGACCAACCTCTCCCCTCGATCCCCTTCTTCTCCCACCAGCGCCGCCTACCCCCATCTTCCTCTCGCTCTACTCCCTCACCCTCTCCTCGTTTCCCTCCTCCGATAACGCACGGACCAGAGGGAGGGATCCCGATCCCAGCGAGCCACGCAACGCCTCCTTGACCCGTGTCGGCCAGCGTGCCGCCCGGCGGGCCCTTCCCTGACGCCGTGCCCGTTCCCCACCTCTGCCTCCGGCCGCCGCCAGTGAGAAGCTCCGCCGGAGCCATGGCCTTCATCGTCGCGCCGCCTTGCCTTTCCTCCATCAACCTCGCGCCCGTCTCCACGGTCGGACGGCCACCTCACGAACGACCTTCACCACCACCCCGACCTCTCCAGCGCCGCCGCGCCCCTCTGCTACCCCATCCTCGTAGCGCTATGCTTCGCCACTAGAGCCCTTCTCCCGTGCGCCGTCGCCGTCCAAGATCAGCAGGTCACCGTAGCGCCAACCTGCCTCCCCCTCCCCGTTCTGCACGTCCTGGACCTACCCTGCAAGCTCTCGCCGTCGCGCAGAGTCCCTGCTTCCGCCGCTGCTTCGTTTCTGCACAAGGACGAGCCTCTGCTTTTGCCTCCCACCGAGTTCGGGTGGCCCCTGTTCAAGCCGCCAAGACCACTTCGTGGTTTTCATCAAGTTCGGCCACCGCTGAACCTAGGGCTTTTTGCCTTGCTTGGATACGCAAGACCTTTCGGTATATTGCAAGTTGCATGCCACAATGACTTTGGATTCGACACAAATGTGCCAAGTTCCACTACCATCGCTCGGTTTCGACAAGACAAGGTGTATCGCGACGCCTGAAGACCCTGGATGCACCAAGTTCCTCTTCGGACATGTACAACTACCATCCCGTGCAGGACGCCAAGTACCTCTCCGAAAAACGAACATGTACGACTACGTCTGGAGGCATCGGATCTGTCAAGTCCAACAACGAATGTGTACAACTATCGGCGACCCCGAACGACTACGAAACGTGAACCTCTACTTCCCCTCCAAAACGTGTCCCACTACCGTCGCCGAGATCGCGAGAACCTCTATCGTCGACCCTAGAGCATGCGAGAACGACTACTTCCACTACCGCCGTCTTGAGAACGCCTACTTCCCTCTACGAACGAGAACCGTCCCCTTTGCACGCTCCGAAGGTATAACCCCGAGACGACGCCCATGGACCGAATGCATGTGTTGTATGAGATGCATGTTTGGTGGTTGTATTCGCCCGTGAAGCTTAGTTGTTCCTCCTCGTTGCCATGCCGTCGACACGTGGGAACCCGATAACAGGGAGCACCACACCGTTCTTCGCATGACACGCTCCCGTCACACGTGTTCTTTTCCACTGGCACCTCAATCGAGTTACCGGAACCGGAATGTTGCCGTGGCACCATTTCCGTTGTCGTTGCCGTGGCACCCCTTTCGTTTCTGCCACGATGACTAATGCCTCATATCTTATCATGTCAACTTTTTCATAAAATTGCATAAACTTGCACATGTCATTCGCATCATGATAATAACATTTAAATGTTTAAAAATTGTTGTTGCACCAAATTGATAAGTGCATATGGGGATTTACCGGAATTATTGTTTGTTGTTCCGGCCTCATTTAAACTTGCCTAGTTAGTTTGTTTTCATATGCTTCACCTCTTGCCATGTTAACCAACATTTAAATTTGTTGAGTACCTAACCGATAGATAACTAAATAATTGTTGTGGTGTTCCGTCAATATGCATCCCGATGCATATTGGGCTCCATTTAACTTGTAGTTTTGTTTGTGCATTTTGTCATGCCATGCTTCATTAAACCGGACATACATCATAATTGTTTGTGCATCATGCCATGCTTATGTGGTGGTTGTTTACTATGTTGTGTGCTTCTTTCCGGTGTTGCTTCTTCGGGTTGATTCCGGTAACGTCGCGTTTGTGAGGACCCATTCGTCCACGTCCGTTTGTCTTCTTCATGGACTCGTTCTTCTTCCTTGCGGGATTTCAGGCAAGATGATCATACCCTCGAAATCACTTCTATCTTTGCTTTGCTAGATGCTCGCTCTTTTTCTATGCCTATGCTGCGATACCTACCACTTGCTTATCATGCCTCCTATATTGTTGAACCAAGCCTCTAACCCACCTTGTCCTAGCAAACCGTTGATTGGCTATGTTACAGATTTGCTCAGCCCCTCTTATAGCGTTGTTAGTTGCAGGTGAAGATTGAAGTTTGTTCCTTGTGGGAACATGGAGATGTTGTTCCTTGTTGGAACATGTTTACTTGTTGGGATATCACAATATCTCTTATTTAATTAATGCATCTATAGACTTGGTAAAGGGTGGAAGGCTCGGTCTTATGCCTGGTGTTTTGTTCCATTCTTGCCGCCCTAGTTTCCGTCATATCGGTGTTATGTTCCCGGATTTTGCGTTCCTTACGCGGTTGGGTGATAATGGGAACCCCTTGACAGTTCGCCTTGAATAAAACTCCTCCAGCATGGCCCAACCTTGGTTTTACCATTTGCCACCTAAGCCTTTTTCCCTTGGGTTCTGCAGACTCAAGGGTCATCTTTATTTAACCCCCCGGGCCAGTGCTCCTCTGAGTGTTGGTCCAAACTAGAGCACCGTGCAGGGCCATCCCTTGGCAACTTGGGTTACGTCGGCTCCTGTACGCTTAGCTTATCCGGTGTGCCCTGAGAACGAGATATGTGTAGCTCCTATCGGGATTTGTCGGCACAGCGGGTGGTCTTGCTGGTCTTGTTTTACCATTGTCGACATGTCTTGTAACCCGGATTCCGAGTCTGATTGGGTCTTCCCGCTAGAAGGAATATCCTTCGTTGACCGTGAGAGCTTGTTATGGGCTAAGTTGGGACACCCCTGTAGGGATTTGAACTTTCGAAAGACGTGCCCGTGGTTATGGGCAGATGGGAATTTGTTAATGTCCGATTGTAGAAAACCTGAACTTCACCCTAATTAAAATACATCAACCGCGTGTGTAACCGTGATGGTCTCTTTCCGGCGGAGTCTGGGAAGTGAACACGGTGTTGGAGTTATGCTTGACGTAGGTTGTTCTAGGATCACTTCTTGATCATAGTTTCACGATCGTGCTTTTCCTTCTCTTCTCGCTCTCATTTGCGAATGTTAGCCACCATATATGCTAGTCGCTTGCTGCAGCTCCACCTCATACCTTTACCTTACCTATAAGCTTAAATAGTCTTGATCGCGAGGGTGCGAGATTGCTGAGTCCCCGTGGCTCACAGATACTTCCAAAACCAGCTTGCAGGTGCCGATGTTACCGAGCAGGTGACGCAACCAAGCTCAAGGAGGAGCTCGATGAAGATCTTGTCCGTTGTGTTGCTTCGTTCTAGTTGATCAGTAGTGGAGCCCAGTTGGGGTCGATCGGGGACCTTGTCGCATTTGGGGTTCTTCTTTTATTTTGGTTCCGTAGTCGGACCTTGATTCTATCTGGATGATGTAATGTTTTATTCATGTAATTGTGTGAAGTGGCGATTGTAAGCCAACTATGTATCTCTTTCCCTTTTGTATTACATGGGTTGTTTGCGAAGATTACCTCACTTACGACATTGCTTTCAATGCGGTTATGCCTCTAAGTCGTGCTTCGACACGTGGGAGATATAGCCGCATCGAGGGCGTTACACCTTGTGATTTGACTGCTCGTATAAATGTGCCGACGACCTAAGGAGGAGCAAAGAACCATGCGGTATAGTCAAGTTTTCCGCTGGAGTACGACGGAAGCACGAAACACGGCAGCCCAGTGCCATATCCTCTACTCTATACTCTTATTATATATTACTAGCAAGAGGCATTGTTCTATTGGCGATAAAGAATGATCTAATTTGCTAGTCATGTCATTTTTAGCATTGTTCTATTCATGCCTCGCAGAGAAGGTGACACGTGCAGCCAAACACCCGAAGCAAAATAAGAAACGCATGAGCAAAAGAAGGAGGAGGATTATCGCCCCCCAAAAGAAGGAAGACGCACACACAAGTCTGGGGCGCTGCTCTCACTACATGAAGGGTTGCTGGCCGCAGAGTCGTAACTGTTTCTTCATATCCTTGCGTGTCTCCTCCGCCATCTTCATCATTGTGTCCATGACGCGAGATTTCTCGACGCGAGCCTTCATCATCTGTTCCATGGCTGCATTACGTACCTTGACAGCAGCCGGGTGCTCGATGCGGAGCTTCGCCAACTCCTCCTTCTGTTCAATGACGAGGGCCTGCAACATCTTCATCTAGGAACTACTATTCTCATGCAGCTTCTTCCAGCCGGCATTCTCCTCCTTCAGTAGGTCGAGCTCATGGAAGAGCTTCACCTTGTCCTCCTAAAGTTGCAGGATTTCGCTGATCTCCTTCTTCTCCGAGGCAATGCTCTTCTTCAGCAGCATCACCAAGCCGTCGGTCAACTCCCCCTACTCATTGAGATCGGCGGGCATGTCGTCGAGGCTCTCCTTCAGCAGCTCCACCAAGCCGTGGATGAACTCCTTCTGCTTATTGAGCTGATCGGGCATGCCATCGAGGGATAACGACTCCAGCGCCGCTAGCTCGGCATGTTCGCCTCCGCGTCTGGGGCACTCTTGGGTGCCATCGCCTCCCCGTGAGAGATCTTTCGAGGTCTCTGCCTAGCGGCGAGCCCTCTTTTTTCCGCAGCCTTGGTTGTCGCTCCCTTGTTACGAGTAGTTCTCGACCTAGAGCTCTGCACACCGGCCATGGCAAGGATGGACGAAGAAGGAGGACTTATGAGGAGGAAGGTAGAGTAATTTTCGGTTAGGTAGTTCACCTTTTTATAACCTAAGTATGAGCACTAGTACTAAAACCTGCATAGTGGGAACACGTTCAGGTTTGGTACGTACTGGTAGGTGTGAGCAGGCTTGCACTTAATTGTAGCACTAGTACTTTCGAATGTGATGGGAAAAAGGTAAAGATTAATTGATGATTTTTGGTTTCCAGGCCCGAAAAGGCTCCCGATGAGTTTAGTGGAACATAAATTACAAGTAGACTACACTACTCAGATGCGTAAATATTATGTTACTGTCAAAAATTGGCACAAAATACGAAGGAGACCAATGGAAGTACTACTAGCAACCCATGATTTAACTACTTGCATGCGCGCAGTGGACTAGTAATGTCTTTCTTCCGCCCTGTAACACCCCCAGTGTCTTGCTACAGTAACCCTCTGTGATTAAGCTAATCATTTTACTAAACAGTGCTTGATCACGTTTGATTCAAATATCCTTTGAAATTCCACTTTCAAATCATATTCTATTTGCAAGTGAAATATGGAGTTGCACAAAAGTTGCTGCAAAATAGTTCATCTTTCAGCCAAAATTCCATAACAAATTGATTGTTAAGGAACACAACATCACCTCCAAGCCAAGATGGACTATAGCAATTAAAACAGTGCCATTTCAGCATTTTAAAATGCTATTTTATTTGTGCAAAATCCAAATGGTTTCAGTTGCCCCTCAAACTTTTTTGGCAGTGCCAAATACTACAAAGAACTTATGTGGCCTAGTCCCACATTTTTTTCAAAGTCTTTTGGTAGCCCAAACCTTTCCCTAGTTGTCTCTGTTTTAAATAAAAAGAAAAAATAGAAAATAAAAAGGAAAGGCACTATTGGGCACTTTTAGCCCAAATGAATGTGTGAGGCCAAGCCCACCAGGCGCCCCTGTCTCCTCCTACCTCTGTTCACAGAGGCGCGCTGGACGCACGCGCGGTGTCCATGCCACAGGGGGTGCCACGGGTCGCCCATCCACCGGTGCCCCGAGGGGATAAGAACGACGTCGAGCCCCCTGGATCGAACCCTATCTCCTTCTTCCCCTTCCATTCGCTCCCCCGCTCGAACCCAAAGCCTCCCGATGCCTCGCTGCCGCGTTGCCCTCATCGCCATGGCCGATGGCCTCCCCCCGGCCAACCAAGGCGCCCAGGAGGACCGTCGCCGTCGTCCTCTTCGACTACGGGGGCGCGTTCGAGCTCGGAGCACCACATTGACTGGGCCAAGATGCCTTCGACCTCAGGACCCGACTCCGTTCATCGCCACCGCGTCGCTCCTCCGGTGCACCTCGACTCCCTGCGGCTCCTCGACCACACCACAAGCTCCGGGGTGAGCTTCCCACCCGATTCCCACCTTTTTCCCTATCGATCTGTTGCCTTAAGCTGCCGCCCGGGACCTCTCATGGACGGAACCTCTTCTCCCTTGCGCGCCCAGCCCCGCGCCTCGGATGCGCCTCGCGCGTGCGCGTGCGCTCGCAGGCCCCTGCTACCCAGGGTCGCTCCCTACCCCTACCTCCCCCGCACGTCGAAGCCGCCCCACGACCGCGCCCCAGCCTCGGGCTCCGCCATGCTGGGCCGCGTCGGCGACGCCCCTTGACGTTGCGGCCCGCTGTCGCACAGCCACGCACAGGCCACCCCGGCCCCGTCCCCAGTCCAGCCGCCCCTACCTCGCACCCGGCCAATCCCGCGCTGCTGCTCCCCCCGCACCGACCTGCGCTCGTTGCCGTGCCCCCGCTCTCGTGCTGTTGCTTGCCGATGGGCGGCCGCTGCTGCCGCCAGTGCTGCTGCCGCTCGTGCGCGTCCGGCCGCAGCGGTTCCACCTGGCCGCGCCCTTGCCTGCCACCGCTCGCGACTTGCCGCGCCTATTCCCCGCTCGCCGTGCTATGCTGCCGGCGCCACTCGTTGCCCCTCATCGAGGCCCTCCGGTGCGGGCATCCCAGTAGAGGCCGCCGCTGGCTTGGCCTCTGTCCATGGGGGCCGGCCAGTTTAACTACGGGGCTAAACCACCCCCCTAAACTAACCCCCCACTACTACTGACCCGTGGGCCCAAGGCCATTAACTTAGATTACATTTTAAACTAATTTAAGTACCCCCTTTCAATGACAGGTAGACCCTACCTCTAGTTATCTCTATAAAAAGAAAATACTAAATCTGTGAGAATTATACCAGGGCCCCACTATCCAGGTTTGACCAGTCAACAGTTGACTAGACAACTGTGACTAGACTGATTGACTGGGTCAACCAAGCCCCTGGCCACACATGTCATTGGTTGTGGCTAGCCCATGCTGAGTATAAAATGTATATTCTGTTTTTAATTCTATTTAATAATAAATCTGGGAACTTTAGAAAAATGCTAAAATCTTTAGAAATTCGTAGTAAATAAACCGTAACTCGGATGAAAATGTTTTCTACATGAAAGTTTCTCAGAACGACGAGACAAATCCGAATACGCGGTCCATTTACCTGTCAGATGCCTCTAACTATCTGAACATGGAACATTTCCCCCTCCGGTCATTTGTCTGACACAGGTCCGGAACCGGGAATACCTTCCCGGTTGAATTCCCCCTTCACCTGTATCGTGCAGCACTACATTAGAACACTCCTAGTGCTGCGTATTGCCATGTTATGCTTTGTGATGCTATGTTTGCTCTATATTTATTGTTTGTCCCCCCTCTTCTCTCCGGTAGACCCCGAGACCGATGCCGCCCCTGTGATCGACTACGTTGTCGACGACACTTCTTCTTTTTCAGCAGAGCTTCTAGGCAAGCAAACCCCCCCCTTGAGCATTCCGATATCGCCCATTTCTTTCCCTCTCATGCTTGCATTAGAACTGCTACTGCTTTCTGTATGATCCTACTCTGATGCATAGCCTGTTTTTGTTACCTGCTTTCATACCTTATCTGCTTATCCTAAACTGCTTAGTATAGGTTGGTTAGAGATCCATCAGTGACCCCCACCTTGTCCTAGTTTCCCTGCTTTATTTTCGATAACAAGATCAACGTGATCGATGTCCAGGCCCCGACACCGCACATCACTTTCCCCTTTTGTTGCTCGACTCTGCAGAGTTACCATCGAGTGCCGAGGGTGGAACCTCATACATCACTCCTGATGAGATCTCTATAGTGTAGCCATCCGGTCGTGGTCATCGAGGGTGATTTCCTCCTTAACCACTTCTGTTACGGCTCTATCGTGCAACCCCTCAAGTGTGAACCTTGAGGGTGGATCCTCTTATGTTCACCTTGATGATAACATCTAGTGGAATTGACCGGGGGTGATTCCTCGGGTTTTCCCCTTGGTGTTAGACACACAGTTACTATAGTTACTATGGTTACTATGACTTTGCACTGAGCCATGTTACTAAAGACGGGTCGGCCCTGAGGGGTACCCGCGCGAGCTTAATAGCGAGTGATGCGGAGTCGGGTTGACCTGGAAGGTGCCCGTGAGATACTTACGAGGCGTGGCCGGGCGTTCTTAGCTCTTGCTGCAAGTACTTGAGACGAGGCGATGGGGTCACATCGATCGTGAGTGTCTGCTCGTTACCGCGTGCTCCTAATCCACTACGATTTGGATATTTGATCCGAGGGGCCTCTGGCCTGATAGCACTAACCATCACGTGGGCATAGTATGGGCGTTCTGCGTCGTATGCATCAGCGAAGCTTAATAGACGTCAGCGACTGAGCGGCGCGTGCCGGGTTGGACTAGTAAGTACCTGCCTTTTTGAAGGAGGTAGCTAGGTCTGCTCACCGGCCGCGTACGCAACATGCAGGAGTTCCTGGGGAGATGGCACATGACCCCTGGGGCATAGGCTTAGTCCGGCGTGCTGACCTCTCTATTAAGCCTAGGTCGGGTTGCGGCGTATTGTTTGGCCGAGGCCGGGCATGACCTAGGAAAGTGTGTCCGGCCGGAGTTAATCGAGCATGGTGGGTAAATTGGTGCACCCCTGCAGGGAAGAAAACATCTATCGATAGCCTGTCCTACGGTAATGGACACTTGGAGTTGTATCTCGATCGATACAACTAGAACTTGATACTTGAGATGAGAAATGGATATGAGACATGGTTATGATGAATGGATAGTATGGCTCTGGGATTGCTTTCTCGCAGGGAGTCGAGAAAGGATATCTGGCCGAGGTTGATAACACTATTGCTACTTTACTTTATGCGACTCTACTCCCTCCTGTTGCTACAAGATGGTGGTTTCCAGAAGATGCTAGTCATCAATAGGACTAAGCCTTTCCTCTATTCTGGCATTCTACAGTTTAGTCCACAGATACAGCCCATTTCCTTTGATACAGATGCATACTTAGTTTAGATCTGATGTACGTCTTGCGAGTACTTTGGATGAGTACTCACGGCTGCTTTGCTACCTCTTTTCCCCCATACCCGATTGTTGCGACCAGATGACAGATCTCAGGAGCCAGATGACACCACTGATGACTACTGCTACCCCGAGGGTGCCTACTACTACGTGACGGCCGCTGACGACTTGGAGTAGTTAGGAGGCTCCCAGGCAGGAGGCCTTGGCTTTTCGATCGTTGTTGCTTTTGTGCTAGCCTTCTTAAGGCAAACTTGTTTAACTTATGTTTGTACTCAGATATTGTTGCTTCCGCTGACTCTTGTGTATTCGAGCTTATGTATTCGAGCCCTCGAGGCCCCTGGCTTGTAATATAAAGCTTGCATTATTTTAATTTGTGTCTAGAGTTGTGTTGTGATATCTTCTCGCGAGTCCTTGATCTTGATCGTACACATTTGCGTGTATGATTAGTGTATGATTGAATCGAGGGCGTCACAAGTTGGTATCAGAGCCGACTGCCTGTAGGTAGCCCCCTTTCCAACTCCTTGGCCGAAGTCGAGTATAGTCACTACAAAAACTTTTACTAACATGGTTGTGTGTCTTACGGGCCCACGTCGCCATTGGGTGGTATTAGGATCTTTTACTCCTCGTTTATACTTTGGGGCTCTGATCTCTCGTCTATCCGGGTTAAACATTTTACTAACTCTGACATTTGGTTCTCGTACCCACTTCCTCCCGGAGAGCCCAGATATTATCGATGATCGCTCGCTTTACCAGAAGATTCTGAAGATACTCTCTGATGTTTTCTCGAGACCCTTGTGCCCTTCGCCGTTGTGACCCCTACCACCAATAAATCCTTCTGGATAACATCCTACATTTGTTGTTCATATTTTCAATCTCAGTTGTTCTTGCTATCACAAGATACCCTGAAATTCTCTCTTTTGTTCTGAGAATCCTTTGAGCTTACTGCCTTGCACTTCCTAGTCACCTGAATACCCCTACAGATAACTTTGTGCACCTATCAAGTATCCGCTCAACCTCAGTTGATTCATGTACTTCACAAAAGTCTTCGTAATACCATTCGTTCTTGTGAAAAGCCTCAACAGCCTATTGTTCTTGAATTTCTTGCTTGCTTGCATTATGGTTAATATCATAAGTCTAGTAATCTTATTGTCATCCTTTATCATTATCATTTTGAGTCCATTGATACAATATGTTGCGAATGCTCGCAATCCTCAATCAAATCCTAGAATTCATCCTTCCGTCTCAGACGTCATTTTAACATGTGCTGGATCTCGACCAATCAAATCGCCATCGATTGTACCCTAAGGCTATTTTACCTATCCATCCCTAATCAGAGCATTGCTTCTGATCCCTTGTCTTGGAATTCATAATTCCTTTGCAATTGAGCTTTGAGTTACTCAATTGTTTCTATAATCTGATCTCCTTGCATTATTTCTTCCTCTGGTTGAGTACTGATGCTCACATCAGATCCCGTGTGGACCACCAGACCCCTTTTTCGGATTTTATCAGACAACGTCCTTCATATTCAATAAGCTTGTGTGCCTTTCCTCGGATACATAATACTTTTGGTAAATTCTATGCTCTGCTTTCTCAAGCATGCTCTACTACCGAGCTTGTGTTATTTATTCTTGAAATTTATGATATATGATCCTAAGATGCCCCGATGGGTTGAACATATGCCTTCCCTAACCTGTGTGAACTCGAAAGTTATGCGGGTTATACTCTACTGGCTTTTTGTCAGATGAAATTTCAATACTACAACTTCTTCAAGAGCGAGAAGTAGAATGAAAGGTTATGCATTGTAGAAGTGGGAGTCGACCCTGAACCTTGTGTTCATGCCCACAGACACAGTGTGGAACTTATCATGATAGCTTCTTGCAAGGATATTTAATCATTTGAATATTCTTCCGGTATCGTAAATTGGATCCCTTGCAGTTATGGTCCCGACCATATTTCCTCCTTGATCCCATTTACTGGGTAAGTTAAACTTACTTATCCTCTGCAAATCATTTCCCCTGTCCAACCTCTACTCCGATTTACCTTCTGGCATTACACCTAGTACTTGATACTGGGAAGCTTTATACCCCATCACATCATTCCTAGCCTGATCGGCTATATTTATATCATGTCAACTTTTTAACTAGGCTACCTGGTCCTTATGCCCGGAGCAACTTCCAATAATGAGCTAAGCTTACGTCGATCTTCCTCATCTTATCATTTCGCCTTGACCAACAAGCTTAATTTCAAGTTTGTGTCATACCCATGGTTCCAATAACCTTTCGCTTCATCATTCCTTTGACTGGATGTCATCTCTGATCGATTACATCTTCATGAAATCTCTCGACAAATGTGTCGTGAGCATCATCAACATTCTGAGCTTTTCCAGGATATCAATCGAATTCATGATGAGAAATACCATCCTTGCCTCTCGATGGTTTGTGTCAGCACCAACAACATTCTTGTCTTCCCCCAACACAAACTTGTTCATATAATTGTGGAAATATATCACGGCCGGTTTTCCAATAAAACATTTATTGAAAAGCCGACCCTTGTATTGACCAGTATAGAAGAATCCTTCTTACCGGTAGACAAATCCTTGATATAGAAATCCAGAAGTACTAAATTTTATACACGGTTGAGCTGAGGCTGCTCAACAATTTATTACAAGTACGCCGATATTACACATAAAGGCGGATATGACACAAAGGTATGGTGGCATAACTACTGACTCGTATTAAAAGTGGTGGTGGATATGTCACAATGAAGTGGGTGACATGACTCCTAAATCTTACAGCTCATCAAGCGTCGGAGTGAGGCTCGATGATTTTATTTGGGTAGTGGAAGCGTATATAATACAAGTGATCAACTCTAGGATCGCACGTGACTGACTGGGACTCCTCTAGGCGTCTGACTCGCTATCGAACTCTTCATCCATAAGATCGCCTTCGTCAACATCTGGCCAAATCAACAAGCCAAGTGAGTACTTTGAATGTACTCGCAAGACAGTTTGGACATAAGATATAACAAATGCAAACATGATGCAGATGAGCAGATTAGTAATGCACATTCAGATAATAAATTTGAACTGCACGATAAATAAAAGGAAGTCAGGCGGTAGTCCTCCTGAAATCCCAATAAAATAACTGAAGACCGATCGGGTGTCTGAAAACGATGCCTCGAAAGGTAAAAATAAATTAACATGCCGCAGTCGGGTGTCGGGGCGACACCACATAAAGTGCTTATATTGAATAGTAAATAACAGTGCGTGCCATAGTCGGACGTCTAAGCGACATCTCGAAAAGGGCTTATAATGAAAGTAAATAACAAGGGTGCCACAGTCGGACATCTGAGCGACATCACATAAAGGGCTTATATCGAAAGTAAACAACAAGAATGCCACAGTAGGACGTCTGAGCGACATCACATAAAGGGCTTATATCGAAAATAAACAACAAGAATGCCACAGTCGGACGTCTGAGCCACATCACATAAAGGGCTTATATCGAAAGTAAATAACAAGAATGCCGCAGTCAGACATCTGAGCGACATCACATAAAGGGCTTATATCAAAAGTAAATAACAAGAATGCCACAGTCGGACGTCTAAGCGACATCACATAAATGGCTTATAGTTCATCATTCGAATTCAAGTAGTTCATGAATTTAAACCATCACAAGGAAAATACTCAGCGCATAATAATAAACTGGTTAGTCCGTTCACAGGAATAACATTCAGCCGAGTTTACCACTCTCAGTTTCATGCTTATTCTCCGGAGGCTGTCACTGAGACGGATACTGAGACAGACATGGAGACTGACACTGATATGTTGATCAAAGTCCTTGACCATGGACACGGTTACTCGGATGGTTATGACTCTGCAGAGTTTGCACTGTTATTCCACAGCCAACGGATTTCAGTAGTCACGAAGGACTAGTTCCGTTTACGGTATTTTAGAAGAAACACATCTGACCAGTACACACCCATTCCACATTCTGCTGCCAGGGGTCACCCTAGGCAACGTTCAAGAAAAACTTTGAGACGGGGAGGCTACAACCTCGAATAGTATGGGATCAAATTTATATTCATGCTCTCTAAGGGGTGCCCCCCTCTAGGTCCCAACCGGAAACACCCATGCCCCCTGACCGGATGACGAGCTTTAATCCAGGGCCATGGAACCCTCATCACGGCCCCTCTATTTGGTGTGTACAAGGAGAGAGGTCTGCAACTTACTAAACCGCATTCTTTGCAGAAAGAATGTGGTAGCACGGACGGGGACGAACGGGAACAAAACTTGTTCCATGTTAACACTAGAGTTACGCGGTTGATAGAACACTGGCATGCTTCAACAATACCAGCTTCCAACCTATCATGCCACCACATGATCAGGTTATCTCACCACCATATGAATACATCAAACTTCGAAGCTCACCTATAGCTTGCCTTGCATGCAATATAACATTCAAAATATGCTCATATAACCATGCCATGAGAAAAATTACTCGAGAAAACATGCAAAACACTCATCATATCAAAGGTTCAAACATGCTTGCCTGGTTCGGAGTAGTCGGAGTCTAGCTCGGCGAAGTTCGCGGTTCCGTCACCTCCTCCGGTATCTACGGTATAAAGAAATCGCATACTAACGTAAATACCGTGTGTGCATAAAAATTGTTCCAAATTTTTTTCAAATAAATATGATAAAAACTATAAAGAAAGATAAAGATGAAAGAAAAAATGTGTTGGTCGACGGCGAGCACCACGTCGACGGCGGTTCTACTCCAGCGGACGGTGGTTCGGGCGATGGTGGATCTCGCCGGGGAGGGCTGCAGATGTCAAATTGAGGCTCGGGTTAGAGTGGGTGTACTAGGAGGCGACAAGCATGGTCTGGGAGGCGGGGTGGTTTCACCAGAGGGAATCGTGCTGGAGCCTGAAGCGGATCGAGGCGGCCGGAGTCGGGGAAGAAGACCTCCTCGAGGTCCTCCTAGTAGCTAGGCAGGGCTCTGGTGAGGTGGAGGTGTGGTGCAGCGTCGAAGGCGAGCTCGAGGGCTCCTTTTATAGCAGATCTGAGGTGGTTGCCGTGAACGGGATAACTCCAGTGGCGATTACGGCGAGGCAGTGGCCGAACGGGGGTTTTAGGCGATTGGGAATCAACGTGTTGGTCTACTGGTTCCATCCAGAGGCTAAACTGGGCAAGACTTGGGCGACACTCCAAGCCCTCGATGGAATGACTCACGGGCACGTCAGCGGCAGAGAGCGCGCTCTGCGCTTCTCTGGCCACGGCGACGGTGCTGCAGCATGCACAGGAAAGGAGACAGCCACGCGGAGGCCTCTGGTGGTGTGGGCGGTGCCGGACGGTGCCGTTCTGCAGGGCTGGCCCCTGTTAGGTGCCACGGGTGGCTCTGCCACCCCGGAAGACGTCGACGTTGGCAGGACACGTCGCCACCGACGCTTGTGCTCGTCCAAACGACCGTGCGGCACTATGGATAAGGAGGGGGAACAGGGAGTAAGGCGCCACTTCAGTTACTGGCGAGATCGACGCCGTGCTCTGAAAAAAACGACGTTGTCGACTGAACCCAACACTGAAACTCTGAATTCTTCTGAATTTGAACAACAACAATGCATGCCAACTGTTTGATGAAATGATTTTTGCATGTGGAAAATTTTTCTGGAGCTGATCTTTGGTGAGGTGGTCTCTTGACACATCTAGGGGCTGCCTGAATTATCTCATATTTTTAGGAAGAGAAAACAAATGAATTTTACCAAAAATGGCAAATCTGGTCCAAACTTGCAGTGGGCAAATTTTGAAAAATTTGAACTGTGGACCAGTGGATCTTGATGGATCTTGGTTGAGGGTGCTAAGGACTAGTCAGAGGAGTTTAATTGGTCTCAAAACTCAAAGGGAAAATGGCAGTTCCTTTGTAAACCACCAAATCCAAATAAATGACAGAAAATGATTTTGAGGGCAAAATAAATAGAAATTAAATTTAAAAGAGGTTGAGACTTGCTGGAATAGGATGCTTGGCTTGACTCAAAGTGGGGAGATAGTTTTGGAAGAAGATTTCCTTCAAAGGCCATGGCAAGAGGACATTTTTTTGAAAGAGGAAGAATAAAACCAAAAGTTTTAATGGAATTCTTTTTAATGAAAAGTATTACAAAAACCTTCCAATGTTATTTGGGTTGAGCTAACACAAGATGAAAAATCCTTCAAGACCAAAAATCAAGGTTGAGAAGAACACCAAAAATATTTGCCATAAAAATTTGAGAAGGAGAGGTTTTAAGAAAAATTTAAATAACCCCCTTCCAATTTAGAGAACAAAATATTTGATAAAACCAAATCAAAATTTTTGGAGTGTTACAAAATACATCCTTTTTGGCATGTCGATGGATTGTGGCCGAGCCCGTCGGCCACACCCTCATCTTTTCCCAGCTAAAATTGTATGACTTATTTTCTAAGTTGTTTCCGATGGATCCTTGGTGTATCCAAAGTCTGACCTTTGCTTGAAACCATGTCAATGCTATCTCGAAGCATGTCTGTGGTAATCCGATCTCCAATAAAAACATTTGAAGCATGATACTAAATTTTCTTTATCAATTATCCAAACACCGTTGTATTTGTAATGTCATGAAATTTCTTTCCCCTTACCTAAATGGTTTTATACTTCTATCCTGTCATGGGTTCAGTTGCCCATCAATTTTTTTGTGGCAGTGCCAAATACTACAAAGAACTTATGTGGCCTAGTCCCACATTTTTTTCAAAGTCTTTTGGTAGCCCAAACCTTTCCCTAGTTATCTCTGTTTTAAATAAAAAGAAAAAAACAGAAAATAAAAAGGAAAGGCACTACTGGGCACTTGTAGCCCAAATGAATAGTGTGAGGCCAAGCCCACCACGCGCCCCTGTCTCCTCCTACCTCTGTTCACAGAGGCGCAATGGACGCACGCGCGGCATCCATGCCGCAAGGGAGTCACGGGTCGGCCATCCACCGGTGCCCCGAGGGGATAAGGACGACGCCGAGCCCCCTGGATCGAACCCTATCTCCTTCTTCCCCTTCCATTCGCTCCCCCGCTCGAACCCAAAGCCTCCCGATGCCTCGCCGCCACGTTTCCCTCATCGCCGTGGCCGATGGCCTTCCCACGGCCAGCCAAGGCACCCAGGAGGACCACCGCCGTCGTCCTCTTCGACTACGGGGGCTCATTCGAGCTCGGAGCACCACATCGACTGGATCGAGATGCCTTCGACCTCAGGACCCGACTCCGTTCATCGCCACTTTGTCGCTCCTCCGGTGCACCTCGACTCCCTGCGGCTTCCTCGACCACACCACGAGCTCCGGGGTGAGCTTCTCCCCCGATTCCCACTTTTTCCCTTTCGATCTGTTGCCTTAAGCTGCCGCCCGTGACCTCTCGTGGCCGGACCCTCTTCTCCCTTCCGCGCCCAGCCCCGCGCCTCGGCTGCGCCTGACGCGTGCGCGTGCGCTCGCGAGCCCCTGCTGCCCAGGGCCGCGCCCTGCCCCTGCCTCCCCCGCATGTCCAAGCCGCCCCATGACCGCGCCTCAGCCTCGGGCTCTGCCGTGCCGGGCCGTGTCGGCACCGCCCCTTGCCATTGCGGCCCGCTGTCGCACAGCCATGCACAGGCCACTCCGGCCCCGTCCCCAGTCGTAGCCGCCCCTGCCTCGCACCCGACCAATCCCGCGCCGCTGCTCCCCCCCACGCCGACCTACGCTCGTCGCTGCGCCCCCCGCTCTCGTGTTGTTGCTTGCCGATGGGCGCCGGCAGCTGCCGCCAGTGCTGCTGCCGCTCACGCGCGTCCTGCCGCAGCGGTTCCACCTGGCCGCGCCCTTGCCTGTCGCCGCTCGTGACTTGCTGCGCCCTATTCCCCACTCGCCCCTGCTCGCCGTGCTATGCTACCAGCGCCGCTCGTCGCCCCTCGTCGAGGCCCCACCGGCGCGGGCGTCCCAGCGAGGCCGCCGCTGGCTTGGCCTCTCTCCACGGGGGCCGGCCCAGTTTAACTACGGGGCTAAACCACCCCCCTAAACTAACCCCCTAATGTCTACTACACAACCTTCTTCTTGTAGACGTTGTTGGGCCTCCAAGTGCAGAGGTTTGTAGGACAGTAGCAAATTTCCCTCAAGTGGATGACCTAAGGATTATCAATCCATAGGAGGCGTAGGATGAAGATGGTCTCTCTCAAGCAACCCTGCAACCAAATAACAAAGAGTCTCTTGTGTCCCCAACACAGCCAATACAATGGTAAATTGTATAGGTGCACTAGTTCGGCGAAGAGATGGTGATACAAGTGGTATATGGATAGTAGATAAAGGTATTTGTAATCTGAAATTACAAAAACAGCAAGGTAGCAAGTGATAAAAGTGAGCGTAAACGGTATTGCAATATTTTGAAACAAGGCCTAGGGTTCATACTTTCGCTAGTGTAAGTCGTCTCAACAATACTAACATAATTGGATCATAAAACTATCCCTCAACATGCAACAAAGAGTCACTCCAAAGTCACTAATAGCGGAGAACGAACGAAGAGATTATGGTAGGGTACGAAACCACCTCAAAGTTATTCTTTCCAATCAACCCGTTGGGCTATTCCTATAAGTGTCACAAACAGCCCTAGAGTTTGTACTAGAATAACACCTTAAGGTACAAATCAACCATAACCCTAATGTCACCTAGATACTCCAATGTCACCTCAAGTATCCGTGGGCATGATTATACGATATGCATCACACAATCTCAATTCATCTATTCAACCAACACAAAGGACCTCAAAGAGTGCCCCAAAGATCTACCGGAGAATCATGACGAAAACGTGTACCAAACCCTATGCATAGGTTCATGAACCCGCAAGTTGGTCACCTTAACATACATCAAGTGGCACGCAGTATCCCATTGTCACCATAGATATCCACGGCAAGACATACATCAAGTGTGCTCAAATCTTTAAAGACTCAATCCGATAAGATTACTTCAAAGGGGAAACTCGATCCATTACAAGAGAGAAGAGGGGGGAAGAAACCTCATAGGATCCAAATATAATAGTAAAGCTCACGATACATCAAGATCGTATCATCTCAAGAACACGAGAGAGAGAGAGAGATCAAACACATAGCTACTGGTACATACCCTTAGCCCCGAGGGAGAACTACTCCCTCCTCGTCATGGAGAGCACCGGGATGGTGAAGATGGCCACCGGAGAGGGATTGCCCCCTCCGGCAGGGTGCCGGAACGGGTCTAGATTGGTTTTCGGTGGCTACAGAGGCTTCTGGCGGCGGAACTCCCGATCTATGTTGCGTTCTGGAAGTTTTAGGTCACGTAGGTATATATGGGTGCAGGAGGTACGTCAGGGGAGCCATGAGGGTCCCACGAGACAGGGGGGCGCGCCCCCACCCTCGTGAGAGCCTTGTTCCTTCCTTGACATGGGGTCCAAGTCCATCAGGTGTGTTTCCTTCCAAAAATAACTTCTCTAGTTGATTTTGTTCCATTTCGACTCCGTCTGATATTCCTTTTCTTCGAAACACCGAAATAGGCATAAAACAGCAAATCTGGGCTGGGCCTCCGGTTAATAGGTTAGTCCCAAAAGTAATATAAAAGTGGATATTAAAGCCCAATATTACCCAAAATAGTAGATAATATAGCATGGAGCAATCAAAAATGGTAGATACGTTGGAGACGTATCAAGCATCCCCCAAACTTAATTCCTGCTCGTCCTCGAGTAGGTAAATGATAAAAAGATAATTTTTGATGTGGAATGCTAGTTGGCATAATTTCAATGTAATTATTCTTAGTTGTGGTATGAATATTCAGATCCGAAAGACTCAAGACAAAAGTTTATATTGACATAAAAATAATAATACTTCAAGCATACTAACAAAGCAATCATGTCTTCTCAAAATAACATGGCCAAAGAGAGCTATCCCTACAAAATCACATAGTCTGGCTATGCTCCATCTTCACCACACAAAATATTTAAATCATGCACAACCCCGATGACAAGCCAAGCAATTGTTTCATACATTTGATGTTCTCAAACATTTTCAATCTTCACGCAATACATGAGCGTGAGCCATGGACATAGCATTATAGGTGGAATAGAATGGTGGTTGTGGAGAAGACAAAAGGAGAAGATAGTCTCACATCAACTAGGCGTATCAACGGGCTATGGAGATGCCCATCAATATATATCAATGTGAGTGAGTAGGGATTGCCATGCAACGGATGCACTAGAGCTATAAGTATATGAAAGCTCAACAAAAGAAACTAGTGGGTGTGCATCCAACTCGCTTGCTCACGAAGACCTAGGGCATTTTGAGGAAGCCCATCATTGGAATATACAAGACAAGTTCTATAATGAAAGATTCCCACTAGTATATGAAAGTGACAACATAGGAGACTCTCTATCATGAAGATCATGGTGCTACTTTGAAGCACAAGTGTGGTAAAAGGGCAGTAGCACTGTCCCTTCTCTCTTTTTCTCTCATTTTTTTATTTTTATAATTTTTTGGGCCTTCTCTTTTTTTATTTGGGATTCTTTGGCCTATTTTATTTATTTATTTTCATCCGGAGTCTCATCCCGGCTTATGGGGGAATCATAGTCTCCATCATTCTTTCCTCACTGGGACAATGCTCTAATAATGATGATCATCACACTTTTATTTTCTTACAACTCAAGAATTACAACTCGATACTTAGAACAAGTTATGACTATATATGAATGCCTCCGGCGGTGTACCGGGATGTGCAATGACTCATGAGTGACATGTATGAAAGAATTATCAATGGTGGCTTTGCCACAAATACGATGTCAACTATATGATCATGCTAAGCAATATGACAATGATGAAGCGTGTCGTAATAAATGGAACGGTGGAAATTTGCATGGCTATATATCTCGGAATGGCTATGGAAATGCCATAATAGGTAGGTATGGTGGCTGTTTTGAGGAAGGTGTATGGTGGGTGTATGGTATCGGCGAAAGTTGCACGGTACTAGATAGGCTAGCAATGGTGGAAGGGTGAGAGTGCGTATAATCCATGGACTCAACATTAGTCATAAAGAACTCATATACTTGTTGCAAAAATCTACAAGTTATCAAAGCAAAGTATTACGCGCATGCTCCTAGGGGGTTAGATTGGTAGGAAAAGACCATCGCTCGTCCCCGACCGCCACTCATAAGGAAGACAATCAATAAATAAATCATGCTCCGACTTCATCACATAACGGTTCACCATATGTGCATGCTACGGGAATCACAAACTTCAACACAAGTATCTCTCAAATTCACAACTACTCAACTATCATGACTCTAATATCACCATCTCCATATCTCAAAACAATTATCACGTATCAAACTTCTCATAGTATTCAATACCCTCATAAGAGAATTTTTTTATTCTTGAATTCCTAGCATATTAGGATTTTAAGCAAATTACCATGATATTTAAGACTCTCAATATAATATAAGTGAAGCATGATAGTTCATCTATTTCTTCAAAATAAAACTACCACCATGCTCTAAAAGATATAAGTGAAGCACTAGAGCAAGTGACAAGCTACTCCGAAAGATATAAGTGAAGATCAATGAGTGGTCGAATAATTATGCAACTATGTGAAGACTCTCTAACATTTAATAATTTTAGATCTTGTTATTCTATTCAAACAGCAAGCAAATAAAAATAAAATGACATTCTAAGAATGGAAAACATCATGTGAAGAAGCAAAAACTTAGGATCAACCAAAACTAACCGACAATTGTTGAAGAAGAAAGGTGGGATGCCAACTGGGGCATCCCCAAGCTTAGATGCTTGAGACTTCTTGAAATATTATCTTGGGGTGCCTTGGTCATCTCCAAGCTTGAGCTTTTGTGTCTCCTTAATTCATCTCATATCACGGTCTCCCTAAATCTCAAAAGCTTCATCCACACAAAACTCAACAAGGACTCGTGAGATAAGTTAGTATAAACCATTGCAAAAACCTTATCATACTCTACTGTAGCAAATCACTAAAATTATTATTCAACATCGCATACTAAATGCCTCTGCATATTTAATAGTCCTATCCTCAAATAGAATCATTAAAGAAGCAATCATATGCAAACATAACAGCAATCTGCCTAAACAGGATAGTCTGTAAAGAATGCTGCAACATCCATACTTCCCTAGCTCCAAAAATTATGAAAGAAAATTACCACTGTATTAAATTTATCAGAGCTTAATATGCAAAAGGTTTCAACATTTTATCACATTCTAACTTTTCTAGGGAATTATTGTAACAGCGGTAAACTTTCTGTTTTCAAACAGCAACATGTATACTTGTAATATAGGCATAGTAAAGGCTATCAATGCCACTTTTATTGAAATAAAAGATGCAAAACATTGTTCTAAATAAAATAAAGCAAATCCTAACAAAATAAATTGACGCTCCAAGCAAAACACATATCATGTGGTAAATAAAAATATAGCTCCAAGTAAAGTTACCGATGAACGAAGACGAAAGAGGGGATGCCTTCCGGGGCATCCCCAAGCTTAGGCTCTTGGTTGTCCTTGAATATTACCTTGGGGTGCTTTGGGAATCCCCAAGATTAGGCTCTTACCACTCCTTGTTCCATAGTCCATCGAATCCTTACCCAAAACTTGAAAACTTCACAACACAAAACTCGTAAGCTCCGTTAGTATAAGAAAATAAATCACCACTTCAAGGTACTGTAATGAACTCATTCTTTATTTATATTGGTGTTAAACCTACTTTATTCCAACTTCTCTATGGTTTATAATCTACTTTACTAGCCATAGATTCATCAAAATAAGTAAACAACACATGAAAAACAGAATCTGTCAAAAACAGAACAGTCTGTAGTAATCAGAATCAAACGTATACTTCTGGAACTCATAAAATTCTCAAATAAAGTTATGGACATGAGGAATTTATCTATTAATCATCTGAAAAAAGAATTAACTAAATAGAACTCTCCAAATAAAAATGGCAGCAATTCTCATGAGCGCTAAAGTTTCTGTTTTTGACAGCATGATCAACAAGACTTTCCCTAAGTCTTCCCAAAGGTTCTACTTGGCACAAACACTAATTAAAAGCATAAAACAACATCTAAACAGACGCTAGATGAATTATTTATTACTAAACAGGAGCAAAAATCAAGGAATAAAAATAAAATTGGGTTGCCTCCCAACAAGCGCTATCGTTTAACGCCCCTAGCTAGGCATGATGATTTCAACGATGCTCACATGAAGGATAAGAATTGTAACATAAAGAGAGCATCATGAAGAATATAACTAGCACATTTAAGCCTAACCCACTTCCTATGCATAGGGTTTTTGTGAGCAAAAAACTTATGGGAACAATAATCAACTTGCATAGGAAGGTAAAACAAGCATAACTTCAACATTTTAAGCACATAGAGAGGAAACTTGATATTATTGCAATTCCTAAGAGCATATGTTCCTCCCTCATAATAATTTTCAGTAGCATCATGAATGAATTCAACAATATAACCAGCACCTAAAGCATCCCTTTCATGATCTACAAGCATAGAAAATTTATTACTCTCCGCATAGGCAAAATTCTTCTCATTCGGAATAGTGGAAGTATCGTAAGAGACTTGGATACTATAAATTGCTTCCACATTAAAAGAGTAATGTTCAGAGAAGGGGGAATCATAATCATGACAAGTTTTATAAATATAATCATCACTACTTTTTATAGCATAAGTTTCATCACAATAATCATCATAAGTAGCAACTTTGTTCTCATCATAATCACTTTGCATATCAAAACATGGATGGCTAAAAATATCATCATTATTAAACATAGCATCCCCAAGCTTGGGACAAACACTAATTGCAGAAAATATATTCTCAAATATGTCAGCCTCATCAAACATAGCTTCCCCAAGCTTGGGCCTTTTCATATCATAAGCATAATCACTCTCATCATTAATAGCATGGATAGCACCAATAGTATAGCAATTATTATATTCTTCCAAGCAAGTGCCAAAAAGATTTTCAAGATCATAAGAAGTATCATTATCTTCCCAATCATAATCATCACAACAAGCAATAGGCATAACGAGATCATCTTAAAGTGTATCATCTTCATTTTCATGAGGCACAACAATAATAGGAGCAACTTTATTTGGGAGAGATACCTTTTTACCTCTCTTACTTTTTCTTTTATTCCTCTTCACCACATCATGTGTGGGTTCAATCCTCTTTTTGGAGCTCCTTATTAATGAGATTGGTTGAGTAGAAGGCTCCTCCTGGTTACCTGATTCATCATAAGAAATAATAGGATGATATTGGGAAGTCTCTTCCCTTTCGTTAGTATTCTCTTCATCTCCTATTTGTTTTCTTTTCTTTATGTAATTTCAATATAAGGATTTTCAATGCAATTCATCGTACAATACATATAAATATTCTCTAGATCAAAACCAAGAAGTTTTTAATGGGCAAATTTTGGAAGATCATTAGTTAAACGTTTCATTTCTTCATAACCCATAAGCAAACTAAGTTCATTATAATGTGCAAGGGAAATCAAGTCATCACAATTTTTGGACATGATTAGATCGTGAAACAATTTGCACCGGATAGCTAAATGACCACTTTCATTGCAAAGTCCACAAGTACATCCAAGATAATTCAAATTTTCAGCACATTCATCTAGCTCTTCTTGCAACAATTTGGTTTCTAAGTACTTATGCTTCTTGCAATATCTGTCTTCCCTATTTGGTGTGTGCTTACAAACCCAATGCACTCCACAAAAATTGACATGTTTATAGGAGACATTTTCAGCATAACTAGTGCAATCATCATTAGCATAATGGATATTCAAAGAATTCATACTAACGACATTGTAATCATGCTCATCATTCAAAGATTTAGTGCCAAACATTTTATAGATTTCTTCTTCTAGCACTTGAGCACAATTATCCTTTCCATCATACTCACGAAAGATATTAAAAAGGTGAAGCGTATGAGACAAACTCAATTCCATTTTTTTATAGTTTTCTTTTATAGACTAAACTAGTGATAAAACAAGAAACTAAAAGACTCGATTGCAAGATCTAAAGATATACCTTCAAGCACTCACCTCCCCGGCAACGGCGCCAGAAAAGAGCTTGATGTCTACTACACAACCTTCTTCTTGTAGACGTTGTTGGGCCTCCAAGTGCAGAGGTTTGTAGGACAGTAGCAAATTTCCCTCAAGTGGATGACCTAAGGTTTATCAATCTGTAGTAGCCGTAGGATGAAGATGGTCTCCCTCAAGCAACCCTGCAACCAAATAACAAAGAGTCTCTTGTGTCCCCAACACACCCAATACAATGATAAATTGTATAGGTGCACTAGTTCGGCGAAGAGATGGTGATACAAGTGGTATATGGATAGTAGATAAAGGTATTTGTAATCTGAAATTATAAAAACAGCAAGGTAGCAAGTGATAAAAGTGAGCGTAAACGGTATTGCAATGTGTTGAAACAAGGCCTAGGGTTCATACTTTTGCTAGTGTAAGTCCTCTCAACAATTCTAACATAATTGGATCATAAAACTATCCCTCAACATGCAACAAAGAGTCACTCCAAAGTCACTAATAGTGGAGAACGAACGAAGAGATTATGGTAGGGTACGAAACCACCTCAAAGTTATTCTTTCCAATCAATCCGTTGGGCTATTCCTATAAGTGTCACAAACAGCCCTAGAGTTCGTACTAGAATAACACCTTAAGATACAAATCAACCAAAACCCTAATGTCACCTAGATACTCCAATGTCACCTCAAGTATCCGTGGGCATGATTATACGATATGCATCACACAATCTCAATTCATCTATTCAACCAACACAAAGGACCTCAAAGAGTGCCCCAAAGACCTACCGGAGAATCATGACAAAAACGTGTGCCAACCCCTATGCATAGGTTCATGAAACCGCAAGTTGGTCACCTTAACATACATCAAGTGGCACACGGTATTCCATTGTCACCACAGATATCCACGGCAAGACATATATCAAGTGTTCTCAAATCTTTAAAGACTCAATCCGATAAGATTACTTCAAAGGGGAAACTCGATCCATTACAAGAGAGAAGAGGGGGGAAGAAACATCATAGGATCCAAATATAATAGCAAAGCTCGCGATACATCAAGATCGTATCATCTCAAGAACACGAGAGAGAGAGAGAGAGAGATCAAACACATAGCTACTGGTACATACCCTTAGCACCGAGGGAGAACTACTCCATCCTCGTCATGGAGAGGACCGGGATGATGAAGATGTCCATCGGAGAGAGATTGCCCCCTCTGGCAGGGTGCCGGAACGGGTCTAGATTGGTTTTCGGTGGCTACGAAGGCTTCTGGCGGCGGAACTCCCGATCTATGTTGCGTTCTGGAAGTTTTAGGTCATGTAGGTATATATGGGTGCAGGAGGTACGTCAGGGGAGCCACGAGGGTCCCACGAGACAGGGGGGCGCGCCCTAGGGGGGGCGCCCCCACCCTCGTGAGAGCCTCGTTCCTTCCTTGACGTGGGGTCCAAGTCCATCAGGTGTGTTTCCTTCCAAAAATAACTTCTCCAGTTGATTTCGTTCCGTTTTGACTCCGTCTGATATTCCTTTTCTTCGAAACACTGAAATAGGCATAAAACAGCAAATCTGGGATGGGCCTTCGGTTAATAGGTTAGTCCCAAAAGTAATATAAAACTGGATATTAAAGCCCAATATTGCCCAAAACAGTAGATAATATAGCATGGAGCAATCAAAAATTATAGATACGTTGGAGACGTATCACCCCCCACTACTACTGACCCATGGGCCCAAGGCCATTAACTTAGATTACATTTTAAACTAATTTAAGTACCCCCCTTTCAATGACAGGTAGACCCTACCTCTAGTTATCTATTTAAAAAGAAAATACTAAATCTATGAGAATGACACCTGGGCCCCACTACCTAGGTTTGACCAGTCAACAGTTGACTAGACAACTGTGACTGGACTGATTGACTAGGTCAACCAAGCCCCTGGCCCCACATGTCATTGGCTGTGGCTAGCCCGTGCTGAGTATAAAATGTATATTCTGTTTTTAATTCTATTTAATAATAAATCTAGGAACTTCAGAAAAATGCTAAAATCTTTAGAAATTCGTAGTAAATAAACCGTAACTCGGATGAAAATGTTTTCTACATGAAAGTTGCTCAGAATGACGAGACAAATCTGAGTACGCGTTCTGTTTACCTGTCATATGCCTCTAACTATCTAAACATGGAACATTTCCCCCTCCGGTCATTTTTGTGACACAGGTTCTGGAACCGGGAATACCTTCCCGGTTGAATTCCCCCTTCACCTGTATCATGCAGCACTACATTAGAACACTCCTAGCGCTGCGTATTGCCATGTTATGCTTTGTGATGCTATGTTTGCTTTATATTTATTGTTTCTCCCCCCTCTTCTCTCCAGTATACCCCGAGACCGATGCCGCCCCGGTGATCGACTACGTCGTCGACGACACTTCTTCTTTTTCATCAGAGCTTCCAGGCAAGCAAACCCCCCCTTAAGCATTCTGATATCGCCCATTTCTTTCCCTCCCATGCTTGCATTAGAACTGGTACTACTTTCTGTATGATCCTACTCTGATGCATAGCCTGTTTTTGTTACCTACTTTCATACCTTACCTGCTTATCCTAAACTGCTTAGTATAGGTTGGTTAGAGATCCATCACTGACCCCCACCTTGTCCCAGTTGCCCCGCTTTATGTTCGATGACTCGATCAACGTGATCGACATCCAGGCCCCGACACCACACATCACTTTCCCCTTTTGTTGCTCGAATCTGCAGAGTTACCATCGAGTGCCGAGGGTGGAACCTCACACATCACTCATGATGAGATCTCTATAGTGTAGCTATCCGGTCATGGTCATCGAGGGTGATTTCCTCCTTAACCACTCTCGTTACGGCTCTGTCGTGCAACCCCTCAAGTGTGAACCTCGAGGGTGGATCCTCTTACGTTCACCTTGATGATAACATCGAGTGGAATTCACCGGGGGTGATTCCTCGGGTTTTCCCCTTGGTGTTAGACACACAGTTACTATAGTTACTATGGTTACTATGACTTTGCACTGAGCCATGTTACTAAAGACGGGTCGGCCCTGAGGGGTACCCGCGCGAGCTTAATAGCAAGTGATGCGGAGTCGGGTTGACCTGGAAGGTGCCCGCGAGATACTTATGAGGCGTCGCCGGGCGTTTTTAGCCCTTGCCGCAAGTACTCGAGACGAGGCGACGGGGTCACATCAAACGTGAGTCTCTGGTCGTTACCGCGTGCTCCTAATCCACTACGATTTGGATATTTGATCCAAGGGGCCTCTGTCTTGATAGCACTAACCATCACGTGGGCATAGTATGGGCGTTCTGCGTCGTATGCATCAGCCGAAGCTTAATAGACGACAGCGACTGAGCGGCACGCGCCAGGTTGGACTGGTAAGCACCTGCCTTTTTGAAGGAGGTAGCTAGGTCTGCTCACCGGCCGCGTACGCAACGTGTAGGAGTTCCCGGGGAGATGGCCCATGACCCCTGGGGGCATAGGCTTAGTCGGCGTGCTGACCTCTCTATTAAGCCTAGGTTGGGTTGCGGCGTAATGTTTGGCCGAGGCCGGGTGTCGGTGTCAAAACCGGAGGATCTCGGGTAGGGGGTCCCGAACTGTGCGTTTAAGGCTGATGGTAACAGGAGGCAGGGGACACGATGTTTTACCCAGGTTGTATGTTGTCCTACGGACTAAAACCCTCTGGTTTATATAGACACCGGAAAGGGCTAGGGTTACACATGGTCTGTTACAAAGGAGGAGATATACATATCCGTATTGCCTAGCTTTCCTTCCACGCCAAGTAGAGTCCCATCCGGACACGAGACGAAGTCTTCAATCTTGTATCATCATAGTCTAACAGTCCAGCCAAAGGATATAGTCTGGCTGTCCGGGGACCCCCGAATCCAGGACTCCCTAAGTAGCCCCTGAACCAGGCTTCAATGACGATGAGTCCGGCGCGCAGTATTGTCTTCAGCATTGCAAGGTGGGTTCCTCCTCCGAATACACCACAGAAGAATTTGAATACAAGGATAGTGTCCGACCCTGCAAAATAAGTTCCACATACCACCGTAGAGAGAATAATATTTCCACAAATCTAATTTGCTGACTTGTTTTGGCAACATGACAGTATGCCATGGCCCGGTGATTATTCGAACCGTTTCCTTTAACTAGCACCGCACATAACGCGAGGCAGTTTTTTGACACATCTTGTCAAAGCAGAGATCGTGTCCCCCTTATTACGGGATTCTCATCAATACGGGCATGGGTAACCCAACCGCTCCATCGATTATGGCGCTTGGGGGATAAGCGAGTTTTACCAGGCTAGTGGGGGCACATAGTTTCGGCCGCCCTTATAAAGGGACAAGGTTTAATCTTTTTCTACCCACGCCTTCTTCCTCCTTGCTCATCCACTCTTGCGCACTCGAGCTCCAACGCCCAAGCCCACATCCTTCCCCTCAACCTTCTCCAATCATGTCCGGAGCGGGAGGCAAATGGATGGCTTCCTCCGTTACGGAGGGACGTATCAAGAAGTTGCGCGGAGCCGGATACTTGGCGTGAATATCGCGCATCGGCTGCCCACTGCGGTGCAGATCGTCCCTACCCCAGAACCTCACGAGAGGGTAGTTTTCCTCCACCACTTCCTCCGCGGACTGGGGTTTCCCATCCATCCATTCGTCCATGGTCTCATGTTCTACTACGGGCTGGACTTCCATGATCTAGCCCCGAACTTCGTCCTCAACATTTCGGCGTTCATCATCGTGTGTGAGGCTTTCCTCCACATCCGGCCCCACGGCCTGTAGTTAAAGACCTTCAATACCAAGCCGAAGGTGGTGGGCGTCCAATAAGCAGAATGAGGCGGAGCCATGGTGGGCAAGATGCCCAACGTTATATGGCTCAAAGGCTCCTTCGTGGAGACCATAAAGGGGTGGCAATCAGCGTGGTTCTACATCACCGAGCCGCGCGACGCCAAATGGGTGGCCGCCCCTAAGTTTCGATCCGGAGTCCCCACGTGGCTCACTTCCTGGAAAGAGAAGGGCCTGTCCTGGGGCCCATCGGTGGAGCTGGACGGACTCCAGAAATGTATCCGGAATATGGCAGGCAAGAAGCTTAAGCTTGTCAACATAGTCAAGGTCATGCTCATCCGCCGGATCCTCCCGTGCCAACAACGAGACTTCAACTTGTGGGAGTTCGACCCGGCCAGCACCAGACTCTAAGAGAGCTCTTCGACACGATGCACAAGGACGTCTGGAAGGTGCTGTTCAAGGGCGCCGAGGTCCCTCCCACCCTCACTGAGGACTGCGGGCTAAGCGCGAAGCACCGAGCGCATTCGGTGAGTTCTATACATCTGGTAGGATATTTTATTTCCCCTAGCTTAATCATGTGCGGGGTCTGATCTCCATGCCTTTGACAGGACTAGGTGGAGACGTCGGGGCAGATTAACTATCCGACCCCTCTGCACGAAGATACTGCGGACGCTCTCCTATGGAGATGCTGACTCCGGCCCCTTATAAGGTGCCGGAGAAGACCAAGAAGGCCAAGGGAACCCGAAAGAGTTCCCGACGCCAGGTGTTATCGGACTCATCGTCCGATAACTCTGTGATACACTCCTCCCCTGAAGACGAGGAGGAAGAAGAAGATGCTCCCCCTTCAGTTGGGGGAGACAAGAAAAGGAAAGCCGCCCCAACCGGGGGGCCGAAGGGTCCAAGAAGGGAAGGACCCTCCTTCCGGACTACTCCACCACCGCCGCCGAAGGCGAAGATGAGTGGCTGCTCAGGGCCAAGCCCCTGGCGAAGTCGTAAGTATCCGGATGCCAGAGTAGTTCATCGCATACCTTTGTCGCACCGCTTCTCCTAACGCCGAATTATGATTATGCAGACCACCACGAGCCCGTATCGACGTATCGTCGGACGGCTCCCTGGGCTCGTCGGATATGGATAGCGATCCACTTCCGACCGCCACCTCCCCTTGCCCTACGGACAACACCGAGGTATTGTCTCAAGAGGCACCGGGTCGAGGGGATACAATCCCGGAGGCGCCTCAAGGCGACCTTCTGGACTCCGGGAGCAGAGGGAACAAGGCCCCCGAGGGCTCCGAGTTCGTCCCTCAGCCAAACACTGCGCTGGAACCTCCAGTAGTTCCGGACTCAGGCAGGCGGCCTCCTTCCAAGAGGGGCAAGACGCCTGTGCCGGTGACCTCTGTCCATTCAGAGGCACCGGACAGTCTGCTGGGAGCACTTCGCAGCGCTTCCATCGACGAGGAGCACCGCACTATTATGAGTGTGGTGGTCCAGAAGGTTCAGTCCGCCAAGAGCGGACTGACTGAAGCCTGTGTCAGAGTTCTAACAGGCTTTGAGTTAAGTTTTTGAAATATGGAAAAATATTACCGCATAGACAGTAGCCCCGGATGCTCTGTTCGGTGTTCACAAAGAAGAGCCGAACAGAGGATCAAACAATATCGCAGAAGTCTAATATAAGTATATCAATATGTGTATGCAGGCTTCGCTGCTGGCATCTGCCACACTGACTACGGAGGTCGCCGCACTGAAGCAGGACCTTAAAGGGTCCAAGGACGAGCTCGGCCTTGCCAAGAGGCAGCTCGAGGAGAACAAAGGTAAGTAGTACCTAGTATGTGGATATGTATAAAAATAATGCAATTGCAAAATGACAAGATCATCGTAAATTTGCCAGGGGCCACGACCGAGGTGGCGACCCTAAAGCAAGCGCTATCCGAGGCCGAAAACAAAGCGGCCAAGGAGCGCACCGAGCGGAAAAGGCATGAGGCACGGGTGGGTGAGGTGCAGCAATAGCTCCACGCTCTTGTGACGAAGCACGAGGCATTGGAGCTTGACTTGAAGACGCGAGAGTCTTAGCTTGCCGCGGCCCTTGAGAGCGCAAAGAGTGCCAAGGCCAAAGCCCACAAGGCCCTCCAGGAGATTGACGCGATGAAGAAAATAGCGGCGGGTAAGGCATTCTATATGCAAAGCAAGCATGTGAAACTAAACTACCTATTACTTACCCGAATCCGGAGCTCTCCAGGAGCATTCGCAGATTTGCCCCACAGCGTGTCGGATGCCGCACAGTTTTACCAGGCCGAGGAGGGAAGCTCAACGGAGAAGCTGTTCTGGTCCTAGTATACTGGGACCAAACACCCGGCGCCTATGAGCGACCAGCTAAAGCAGCTGGTCGAGCTACACAAGGCGGCCGAACAGGCGATGAAGGGCTTTATAGTCCGGCTGTGGCCTGGTGACGCCCTTCCGAACAGCTACTTCGGGCTGGTGAGGCGGCTTGTGGATGCCTACCCACGGCTGGGAGTCGTCAAGCGGTCCGTCTGCATCGAAGGTGCACGCCGGGCTTTCGCCCATGCGAAGGTGCAATGGGCCAAGCTAGACGCCATGAAGCTGATCAAGGAAGGGCCACCGGAGGGCAAGGAGCATCGCCACCCCGAGATGTACTATGAGGGTGTCCTGAAGGGTGCTCGTCTCGTAGCGGACGAGTGTACGAAGGATATAATATTTGAGTAAACCCGCTCGTGTAATCCTGTATTCATGAAAACTTGTTCATATGCGCTATGAAACGCTTGTTTGAATTTAAAATATTACCTTCTGTTCGGCTGTTTATCAAATTTGAGAGATGGCTAGTCGTCGGCTTCTGCCCCCATGCCACGAGTGCTGGGGTGTTCGGGATAAACCTGCGCACTCTTGTTCCCATTTTTGGGTCCTTCGGGGGAGGTGCTCAGCACAACGAACAAGGCAATCGGACTATAATGCGTTATCACTCTCACTTAGCCACAGAATTCTATAATTTTAAATTTCGGCGAAGCCCCTAGTATTCGGAAGGCCGAATTCGGGGCGCGATACACGCTTTAAGCCGGACAGGGCTGACTCCTCGCTCTAAGCGGCATAAGTCTTTAGGGACTCGAAAACCTCTCAAACAATGACCAGTCTCTCGCCTTATCATGACAGTCAGTTTTAGCTTTCTCTACTGAGGTGCTTAGCCCAGCAGAACCGGGGCACAATCGCAGTAGTTCTCCAAGTGCTACCTTAGCCGATATAGCGGAACGTAAGGTACCAAAACATGGGAGCTGGGAAAACCCAACTATTGACCCAAGACATGATTCGGAGCTGATGCATATAATGCTATAAGTTCGGGGTGCCGCACTGTTGAAAGTGTCCAGACTTCTCACGCCGTATTGTGGGGTATGCTTAAGCCCCTAGCATATTGGCCGTACCAGAGTGTACGGGTGCCGGATGTCATGAATTAACATATATATATATATGTATATATATAAAGAAGAATGCAATAATAGTCTTAATAATATGCATTGTTTATTCAAAAAGGTGCGTTAATGCAGAGTGATACATGTAGTGCGATAAGCAAAAAGTAGGACGGTTTGACATGTCCCTTCCAAGGGCAAGCTGAGGAACATTATTAAAGCAAATATTTTACTCATTATCGTAATCCACCTGGGAATTCCGCGGTGTGACGTAGCTTTCTGCCTCCTTGGTTGCTGCATCATGTGTTCGGCAATCATGCTGCTGGACAAGGTTTCCAGAGATTAAGGTCCTGAAAGAGAAAAATAACAAAGCGGGAAGCCCCTAGTGCAGTTTAAGCCCCGTATTGGGGCGTGCCATAGTTGTGCCCCCCTCCCTACCTGTGCCCATGGTATTTTTAATGCGTAATTATGTACGCGTGGCACGAATTTCGCCGTTTGACTGGTGCCGGGGTGGGGGCCACATTGCTATGTGAGCTCGGGATGTGCCAGGCGGTCCAGTTGCCGATTACTCTGAGCGCGCTTGAAGTTGTCCGGGTCCTTAATCACCGAACTAGTGGATTGCCTTAAGAGGCTGCTTTGTGCTCCTGCTGCGAGGGCCACAGTGTCCTCCTCCGTGCAGAGAGAGCGCTCTTTGTTTCCATTGACTGTGATGACCCCCCCGAGGTCCTGGCATCTTGAGCTTGAGGTATGCATAATGCGGTACCACATTGAATCTTGCAAATGCGGTTTGCCCGAGCAGTGCATGATAACCACTACGGAACGGGACTATATCAAAGATTAACTCTTCGCTTCAGAAGTTATCCGGGGATCCGAAGACCACTTCCAGTGTGACTGAGCCTGTGCAATGGGCCTCTACACCTGGTATTACGCCTTTAAAGGTCGTTTTTGTGGGTTTGATCCTTGAGGGGTCTATACCCATTTTGCGCACTGTGTCCTGGTAAAGCAGGTTCAGGCCGTTGCCGCCATCCATAAGGACTCGAGTGAGGTGAAATCTGTCAATGATTGGGTCTAGGACCAGTGCGGCGAATCCGCCATGACGGATACTAGTGGGGTGGTCCCTGCGATCGAAGGTGATCAGACAGGAGGACCATGGGTTGAACTTTGGGGCAACTGGCTCCAACGCATATACGTCCCTGAGCGTACGCTTCTGCTCCCTCTTGGGGATGTGGGTTGCGTATATCATGTTCACCGTCCGCACTTGTGGGGGTGTAGGATCGAAAGTATGTCTAGAGGGGGGTGATTAGACTACTTGACCAAATAAAAACTTAACCTTTTCCCAATTTTAGTTCTTGGCAGATTTTAGCTATTGTAGGACAAGTCAAGCAATCATCACACAATTCAAGCAAGCATGCAAAGAGTATATTGGCAGCAGAAAGTAAAGCATGCAACTTGCAAGAATGTAAAGGGAAGGGTTTGGAGAATTCAAACGCAATTGGAGACACGGATGTTTTTCCCGTGGTTCGGATAGGTGGTGTTATCCTACATCCATGTTGATGGAGATTTCAACCCACAAAGGGTAACGGTTGCGCGAGTCCACAAAGGGTAACGGTTGCGCGAGTCCACAAAGGGCTCCACCCACAAAGGGTCCACGAAGAAGCAACCACCCACAAAGGGTCCACGAAGAAGCAACCTTGTCTATCCCACCATGGCCATCTCCCACACAGGACTTGCCTCACTAGCGGTAGATCTTCATGAAGTAGGCGATCTCCTTGCCCTTACAAACTCCTTGGTTCAACTCCACAATCTTGTCGGAGGCTCCCAAGTGACACCTAGCCAATCTAGGAGACACCACTCTCCAAGAAGTAACAAATGGTGTGTAGGTAATGAACTCCTTGCTCTTGTGCTTCAAATGATAGTCTCCCCAACACTCAACTCTCTCTCATAGGATTTGGATTTCGTGGAAAGAAGATTTGAGTGGAAAGCGACTTGGAAAGGCTAGAGATCAAGATTCATATGGTAGGAATGGAATGTCTTGGTCTCAACACATAAGTAGGTGGTTCTCTCTCAGAACATATGAGTTGGAATGGTGTATGTGTTCTGATGGCTCTCTCCACGAATGAAGAGGAGGTGGAGGGGTATATATAGCCTCCACACAAAATCCAACCGTTACACACAGTTTTCCAATCTCGATGGGACCGAATCAACAAACTCGGTCGGACCGAAAAGGTAAACCTAGTGACCGTTAGAGATTTTCGGTGGGACTGACATGCAACTCGGTAGGACCCATATGGTTAGGGTTTGGGCATAACGTAATCTCGGTGAGACCGATTACACAAACTCGGTGAGACCGATTTTGGTAATTAGCTAACCAGAGAGTTGGTCAGGCAAACTCGGTGGGACCGATTTGCTCTTTCGGTGAGACCGAAAAGTTACAAAAAGGAAACACTGAATTTACATTGCAATCTCGGTGGGACCGATTCGCTCTTTCGGTGAGACCAAAAAGTTACAAAAGGGAAACAGAGAGTTTGCAATCCCATCTCATTGAGACCGAGATCCCTATCTGTAGAACCGAATTGCTAGGGTTTGGCAGTGGCTTATGACAAATGAAAACTCGGTGGCGCCGGATAGGAAGAATCGGTAGGACCGAGTTTGGCTTAGGGTTTAGGTCAAAAGTGGATATGGGAAAGTAGTTGAGGGTTTTTCGAGCATATCATTAAGCACATGAAGCAAGAGGCTCATTAAGCAACACCTCATCCCTCCTTGATAGTATTGGCTTTTCCTAAAGACTCAATGTGATCTTGGATCACTAAAATATAAAATGAGGAGTCTTGAGCTTTTGAGCTTGAGCCAATCCTTTGTCCTTAGCATTTTGAGGGTTCCACTTTCACATCCATGCCATGCCAATCATTGAGCTTTCCTGAAATAATCATCTTGGAATAGCATTAGCTCAATGAGCTATATGTTGTTATGAATTACCAAAACCACCTAGGGATAGTTGCACTTTTAGGGGAGAACCTCTTCTATCCTCCAGTGTTCAGCTGCCGGGGCTCTTCCTCGTCATCGCTATGTGGCTCGTTATCTTTGTTTTCGGCATTTAACTTGCCGGCCTGCTTGAATACCCAACAATCCCTGTTGGTGTGGTTGGCTGGCTTTTCAGGGGTGCCGTGTATTTGACACGAGTGATCGAGTATGTGGTCCAAACTAGACGGGCCCGGAGTGCTTCTATTAAATGGCTTTTTCCTCTGACCGGGTTTAGATCCTTTGAATGCGGCATTGACTGCCGTATCCTCGGTATTCACTGTTAATGCGGCGCTTATGTTTGTTGCAACGTGACCTGCCATTGCCGTCCTTGGTATCCGACGTACCACGGTTCTTTGATATGTTATTACTGCGAGCTAGCCAGCTGTCTTCTCCCGCACAAAAGCGGGTCATGTGTGTCATGAGGGCTGCCATAGATTTCGGCTTTTCCTAACCAAGGTGCCGGGCTAGCCACTCGTCGCGGATGTTGTGTTTAAAAGCTGCTACGGCCTCTACATCCAGACAGTCGATGATTTGATTTTTCTTTGTTAGGAACTGTGTCCAGAATTGCCTGGCCGATTCCTCTGGCTGCTGAATTATATGGCTCAGGTCATCGGTGTCTGGTGGTCGCACAGAAGTTCCCGGAAAGTTGTTGTGGAATGCGGCTTCCAGATCTTCCCAACTGCCAATGGACTCTACTGGCAAGCTGTTGAGCCAATGCCGAGCTGGTCCTTTAAGTTTGAGTGGGAGGTATTTGATTGCGTGTAGTTCATCACCATGGGCCATGTGGATGTGTAGGAGGAAATCCTCGATCCATACCGCAGGATCTGTCATGCCGTCGTATGATTCTATGTTTACGGGTTTGAAACCCTCTGGGATTTGATGATCCATTACTTCATCTGTGAAGCATAAGGGGTGTGCGGCACCTCTATAGTGGGCTATATCGTGACGCAGCTCCAATGAGTCTTGCCCGCTGTGTTCGGCCCGGCTAGATTTACTTCTACTATATCCGGCGTGACGTTTATCGTCTCGCATAGTGGCGCGCCCTCGTGATCCGTAGATCGATCTTGCATGTTTTGCTTTGTCCTCCAATACGTCTCGCAGGTCTGGCGTATTTCCCCATGCCTTTTTATTTGAATGGCGTCGGGGTGCAGGCTGAGCTTTTGGCTGGAATGCCTCTCTATCACGACCACGAGGTGGCCGATCAGCCGCGTCATACGCTTCTTCCTCCAGTCGGGGTAGGAACCTGCATTTTGGGTAACTCTTGGAGGGGCGTTCGAGTTTCATTCCTCGGCCGCGAGGACTTTAGTCCATCTTTTAGCTAGCAGATCTTGATCAGCTTGAAGCTGCTGCTGCTTTTTCTTAAGGTTATTTTCTGTGGCTATAAACCGGTGCTTGAAGCGCTCTTGTTCGACGGGATCCTCTGGCATGACGAATTCGTCATCGTCGAGGCTTGCCTCGTCTTCGGAGGGGGGCATGTAATTATCATCGTCCGCCTCTCCATCTGCCGCTCTCTCTGGAGGGCTGGCCTCTCCATCCTCCTGTCCTAGATCGTGTTGGAGGGGATTGTTGCCATCTTCGGCACTATCCGGAGTGTTATTATCTCCTGTGCCGGTGTCACCACTTTTGCTTTGGCGGGACTTAGAGCGGTGCCGCTGACGTCGGCGCTTGGGTTGCTTCTTGGAGGGGTCATCCTCCGCTGTCTCGTCGCCATTGCCTTCTTTGGGTGTGTCCACCATGTATATATCGTATGATGAGGTGGCTGTCCAGTGCCCTGTGGGCAGTGGTTCCTCTTCATCTCCCGCATCGTCGTCCATACCGTCGATGTCTTCGGAGTTGAAGTCCAGCATGTCAGTTAAGTCGTCGATAGTGGCTACTAAGTGGGTGGTGGGTGGGCAGCGAATTTCTTCGTCATCCGCATCCCAATCCTGCCGGACATAGTTCGGCCAGGATCCTCCTAACAAGGAGAGAGAACTTAATGAGTTTAGTATGTCGCCAAAGGGCGAGTGTTGAAAAATATCTGCGGAGGTAAACTCCATGATCGGCGCCCAATCGGATTCGCTAGGAACGGGCGCAGGCGGTTCGGAGTCCGTGGCCGGAGAAGGATCCAGCAGTTTGACAACACAACTCTCGTGCAGGGTAAGGTCGACCTTCGGCTCGATCGCCGCTGAGGGTAAGGCCTCCGTGGCGGGGTCCATCCACCCGTCCATGGACAGCACAACTGGCTCCGAATTGAGGGTCGGAGTGGCTACCGGTGCGATCTCTTGAACACTGTCTGATGGTAGAGCTAAATCATACTCATCGTGACCGCGTGACGCACAAGGCAGAGGCTCGAATTCGTCAAAGATCAAGTCTCCGCGGATATCGGCCATGTAGATTAAGCTTCCAAACCTGACCTGGTGGCTAGGGGCGTAACTTTCGATCTACTCCAGATGGCCAAGCGAGTTGGCCCGCAGTGCGAAGCCGCCGAACACAAAGATCTGTCCGGGGAGAAAAGTCTCACCCTGGACTGCATCGCTATCGATAATCGTAGGAGCCATCAAGCCTAACGGCGACGGCACAGAGGAACTCTCAATGAAAGCACCAATGTCGGTGTCAAAACCGGCGGATCTCGGGTAGGGGGTCCTGAACTGTGCGTCTAAGGCTGATGGTAACAGGAGGCAGGGGACACGATGTTTTACCCAGGTTCAGGCCCTCTTGATGGAGGTAAAACACTACGTCCTGCTTGATTTATTCTTGATGCTATGGGTATTACAAGAGTTGATCTACCTCGAGATCGGAGAGGCTAAACCCTAGAAGCTAGCCTATGGTATGATTGTATGTTGTCCTACGGACTAAAACCCTCCGGTTTATATAGACACCGGAAAGGCTAGGGTTACACAAGGTCGGTTACAAAGGAGATATACATATCCGTATTTCCTAGCTTGCCTTCCACGCCAAGTAGAGTCCCATCCAGACACGAGACGAAGTCTTCAATCTTGTATCTTCATAGTCTAACAGTTCGGCCAAAGGATATAGTCCGGCTGTCCGGAGACCCCCTTATCCAGGACTCCCTCACCGGGCATGACCCAGGAAAGTGTGTCCGGCCGGAGTTAATCGAGCGTGGCGGGTAAGTTGGTGCACCCCTGCAGGGAAGAAAACATCTACCGATAGCCTGTCCTATGGTAACGGACACTTGGAGTTGTATCTCGATTGATACAACTAGAACCGGATACTTGAGATGAGAAATGGATATGAGACATGGTTGTGATGAATGGATAGTATGGCTCTTGGATTGCTTTCTCGCAGGGAGTCGAGAAAGGATCTCTGGCCGAGGTTGATAACACTACTGCTACTTTACTTTATGCTACTCTACTCCCTCCTGTTGCTGTAAGGTGGTGGTTTCCAGAAGATGCTAGTCATTGATAGGACTAAGCCTTTCCTCTATTCTGGCATTCTGCAGTTTAGTCCACAGATACAGCCCATTTCCTTTGATACAGATGCATACTTAGTTCAGATCTGATGTAAGTCTTGCGAGTACTTTGGATGAGTACTCACGACTGCTTTGCTACCTCTTTTCCCCCATACCCAATTGTTGCGACCAGATGACAGATCTCAGGAGCCAGATGACACCACTGATGACTACTGCTACCCCGAGGGTGCCTACTACTACGTGACGGCCGCTGAGGGAGTCCTGGATTAGGGGGTATCCGGACAGTCGGATTATGACCTTTGGCCGGACTGTTGGGCTATGAAGATACAAGATTGAAGACTTCGTCCCGTGTCCGGATGGGACTCTACTTAGCGTGGAAGGCAAGCTAGAGAATATAGATATGTATGTCTTCTCCTTTGTAACTGACCTTGCAGCAACATTGGTCCTTTCATTGAGAGTTCCACTGTGCCGTCGGCGTAAGGAAGGATGTCTCGTCTCATTTTTAAAAACAACATTACCGCCGGAGGAGCCCTGGCTGTCGGCCAAACTCTCCGGCTTGGCAGTTTCATCATGACCGCCAGTTCGGCCACTGCACCGACGATGACTTCTCGGGTCATCAAAAATAGCCTCCACGTCGGCTCAGAATTCGCTGAGCGGATGAATAAAATAGAGCTCTCTTCCCTAAACGAGCTCTTGGATCGTATCGCTACCTTGGGAGTCGCTATAGACTATGATCAGATTGGGCTTAAACCCGATCAAAGGGAGATTAATCCTCCACCGGTCACCCATCATATTGCGGTGGTGGAGGAACAATGCGGCGATTTAGCCACTACCTTGAGGACTAACTATGTCCGGATTCCTGAGCTCTCCGAGCCGGATACCCGTGTACGGGAGGACATCACCCAAGCCCTGAACCTAGAGTCAGGCAGCGGGCCAGACTCATCGGGCAACACTCCGGAATCCGAACTTCCAAGATCGGAAACTCCTCGGCCCCTGGGTCTTAGATCGGGTAGGGGTTCGGACTCAAATCCACCCACCCACCCAGACATAAACGATCTTCCCCACATCAAGCAAGAGCCCCATGAAACAGTACATCATTATCGGGCCAGATTCCTCCTTGTTATGAACAAGGTTAAGGACAGTCGCGAGGAAGACGCAGTCTCATTCTTCTGCAATAATTGCATGGACAAGGGAATCCTTAACGCCTTAAGTCGCCGTGACACATCACGCTTCGCTGACTTGGCGTCCATAGTACGAAAGTACTATGCGATGGAAAGTGCCTGGAAAACCGAAATGAAATTTTGGGATAATCCGGCTCGGAATATACACCCAGTCCAAAGTAAAAGGGTGCACTATCATAAGACACCCGAACTAGTTACAAAGAAACAAAAACCCTCTACAGGGCATGGAACCGTATTGGAGGGATGGCTTGACGGACCCTGCAAAATTCATAGTACAGCGGATACCATACCAACACACAGCCTTAGAGCATGTTGGATACTCCGGCAGGTGGCCAAAAGTGGTGAGGATCTTCTCATCCCAAATGCCACAGAGCACAATCCCGTGGATAACAATACGGTATTAACAAACTTTGAAACCTTCGCATCAAATAATAGGCGCAAGCGAACACTCCACAACCTCACCAAAATCTGCCACGTGGCTGCAATGAATCCATTGAGTGACACGGCTATTACCTTCAATGCCAGTGACGAACCCAAATTCCGAACAACCCGAGCACCAGCTGCACTGGTCCTCAGTCCAATTGTGGACGGCTTTCGACTCACAAAAGTACTCATGGACGGTGGCAGTGGATTAAACCTCATTTATGAGGAAACTCTTCAAAAAATGGAAATAGACTGGAACCGCATTGAGCAAAGCAGCACAACCTTCAGAGGAATCATCCCCAGTCGGGAAGCACGCTCTGCTGGGAAAATCACACTGGATGTGGTATTTAGCACGCCGGAGAACTATAGGTCCGAAGAAATTACATTCCAAGTGGCCCCGTTCAGTAGTGGACACCATGCCCTTTTTGGACGGGAGGCGTTCACGATCTTCCAAGCCATACCCCATTATGGGTACATGAAGCTCAAAATGCCCGGGCCCAACGGAATCATCACTCTCGCTAGTGATCCGGACACAACACTCCGCGCCGAAAACAAAACAGCCGCATTGGCCCTCGAGGCATTATCCGAAGCCCTTTCGGCCGAGGAATTAACTGCGCTACGCTCCACAGTGGACAGGGACGAGGTGATACTTGACAAGAGATCCAAGTCCACCTCTTTTAAACTAGTGGATGAAATAGTCACATTCCAAGTCCACCCAACGGACCCTACAAAAACAGCCTCCATCGGGGCACAGTTAAACCTCGCCTTGGACGCCGCACTACGAGAGTTCCTGCGCGAGCATTGGGATATATTCACCTGGCACCCCTCAGACATGCCAGGAATCCTGCGCAGGCTGGCCGAGCATAGCCTCAATATCCTAAAGGGATTCAAGCCGGTCAAGCAGGCTCTTCGGCGTTTCTCTGAACCTAAGAGACAAGCTATGGGAGAGGAACTAGCCAAGTTATTGGAGGACGGATTCATTAGAGAAATAAAACACCTGGACTGGCTAGCAAACCTGGTGATGGTACCAAAGAAGGACAAATCCTGGCGCCTATGTGTCGATTTCAAGGACCTCAACAAGGCTTGGCCAAAGGATCCCTTCCCCCTCCCCCGCATCGATCAAATTATCGATGGTACCGCAGGACACGAGTCATTGTGTTTCCTCGACGCATACTCCGGATACCACCAAATCAAGATGGCGGAGCCCGACCAAGCCGCAACGGCATTTATCACACCATACGGCCCCTTCTGTTTCAACACAATGCCTTTTGGGCTCAAAAACCCCGGCGCAACATATCAGCGCATGATTCAGACATGTCTGGGGAAATAGATCGGCAAAACAGTAGAGGCATACGTAGATGATGTGGTCATCAAAACCAAACACGTCGACTCTCTAATAGACGACTTGAGGCCCACATTCGACAACCTCCGAACATACCACATCAAGCTCAATTTGGAAAAATGCGTTTTCGGCGTACCAGTCGGAAAGCTCATGGGCTTTATTGTCTCCAGTAGAGGAATTGAAGCTAATCCGGTCAAAATCCGAGCTTTGTCACAGTTGGCTACCCCAACAGACCTCAAACAAATCCAGAAATTAACTGGATGTGTGGCGGCTCTAAGCCACTTTATCTCTCGCTTAGGAGAAAATGCATTACCCCTTTATCGCCTCCTTCGGCGCACCGAACAGTTCGAGTGGAAGGACGCTGCCACAGCCGGATTGGAAGAAATAAAATCCATACTAGCAACCAACCCAATCCTGGCTGCGCCAAACATTGGCGAACCAATGCTGTTATACATTGCGGCAACTCATTAGGTTGTAAGCGCAGTGCTCGTCGTCGAACGAGAAGCGGACGGGCATAAATTCCCTCTTCAAACGCCGGTATATTATGTATCCACCGTCCTCACTCCATGCAAATCACGGTACCTACATTATCAAAAGATAGACTATGCGATATTCATGGCATCCCGGAAGCTGCGACACTACTTTCAAGAGTGTTTGATTACAGTAGCCTCGGGAGTGCCACTTAATGATATTATAAACAACCGCGACGCCACGGTCCGGATTGCCAAATGGGACATCGAGCTCCTCCCGTTCGACATAACATACAAACCTCGGCGAGCCATTAAATCGCAAGTATTGGCCGACTTGTCGCCGAATGGACGGAAGCCGAACTCCCTAAAGAGTACGCCGCATACTCCAATTGGATCATGCACTTCGACGGCTCCAAAATGCTGGCTGGTCTGGGGGCTGGCGTCGTCCTGACGTCCCCAACCAGAGATACAGTGCAATATGTACTGCAGATACTGTATACAGACTCCAACAATGCAGCCGAATATGAAGCCCTGCTACATGGTCTTCGGATGGCAGTTTCTATGGGCATTCAATGCCTGGAGGTGCGTGGGGATTCGAACCTCGCAATATCCCAAATAAATGGAGACTTCGATGCCAAGGATCCGAAGATGGCGGCCTATTGAAACGTCATCCTAAAGATGTCAGCTCGGTTCGAGGGGCTCGAATTTCACCATGTGGCCCGGGAAAACAATCAGGTGACGGATATCCTCGCCCGCATCGGCGCAAAACGCGATGCGGTCCCCCAACATCTTTTTGGAGAGGTTGTTTAAACCATCCGTGGTATGGGAAGGGGACACCGGTAACAATAGTCCGGACCCGGCCACAATACACGATACCGAACACTCTGACATAATCGGAGGCTCTGCCACCGAAATAACACCTTCAGCCCACGTCATAATGGCCATTATTGCCCCGTGGACAGAACCATTCTTGGCCTACCTAACTAGGCAGGAACTTCCCGATGACCAAAATGAGGCACGCTGCATAGTGCGGCGATCTAAAGCCTACAGGGTCCATGAGGGAGAACTGTATAAAAAAAGCACTACCGGAGTCCTACGGACTAAAACCCTCCGGTTTATATAGACACCGGAGAGGGTTAGGGTTAGACAAGGTCGGTTACAAAGGAGGAGATATCCATATCCGTATTGCCTAGCTTGCCTTCCACGCCAAGTAGAGTCCCATCTGGACACGAGACGAAGTCTTCAATCTTGTATCTTCATAGTCCAACAGTCCGGCCAAAGGATATAGTCCGGCTGTCCAGAGACCCCCTAATCCAGGACTTCCACAGTAGCCCCTGAACCAGGCTTTCAATGATGATGAGTCCGGTGCACAGTATTGTCTTCGGCATTGCAAGGCGGGTTCCTCCTCCGAATACATCACGGAAGGATTTGAATACAAGGATAGTGTCCGACCCTGCAAAATAAGTTCCACATACCACCGTAGAGAGAATAATATGTCCACAAATCTAATCTGCTGAACGTTTGGGCAACACGACATTATGCCATGGCCCGGTAATTATTTGAACCGTTTTTCTTCAACCAGCCTCACACATCACGCGAGGCGGTTTCTTGGCACGTCTTGTCAAAGCAGAGATCGTGCTCCCCTAATTACGGGATTCTCATCAATACGGTCGTGGGTAACCCAACCGTATCTAGGACTCCTAGATTATAGGCAAGTCCCAAACGGCTACGGAGAAGACGCTTGATATTCACCCTCTTTATAAAGGGACAAGGAATTTACTTTTTTCCCTCACGTGTTCAATCGAATCCTTCCCCCACCTCGAGTTCTAACACCTAAAGCCCATGTCAGGTGCTCCGGATCTTTAATCATGTCCGGATCTAGCCTTCAAGGCCGGTGGATGCCCTCCTCTGTTACGGGAGAAGATATCAAGAAGTTGAGGGAGGCCAGATACCTGACCGCTGAGGTTTCGCATCGGCTGCCTGCTCAAGGGCAGGACGTCCCTACTCCTAAACCCAACGAAGACGTCGTGTTCATCTCCCACTTCCTCCGAGGTCTAGGCCTCACTCTGGTTCCCTTCGTTAGGGGGCTGATGTTTTATTATGGGCTAGATTTCCACGATCTGGCCCCGGACTCCTTTCTCCACATCTTATCATTTATTGTTTTATGTGAGTCCTTCCTCCGCATTACCCCTCACTTCGGCCTATGGCTCAAGACCTTTAACGTGAAGCCAAAGATGGTCGAGGGGCAGCATGTAGAGTGTGGAGGCGCATTAATAAGCAGGTTTGCCAGAGCTCCATGGCCAAGGGGTTCTATTCCAGAGGTGTCCGGATTATGGCAACGGGAGTGGTTTTACATCACAGCTCCCAGAAGTGCCAAGTGGGTGGCTGCCCCTGCTTTCCGCTCAGGCCCTCCCCCACAACTAATGTCATGGATTAGCAGAGGGCTGAGCTGGGGTGCCGCCAAGGACGTGCCTGTATTGCAAAGCCGCATTCAAAATATCTTTGAAGGAGATTTCAGTTTGATTATGGTAATGCAAGTCATGCTGGTTCGACATATCCAGCCATGCAAACGCCGGCCTCTTCGCATGTGGGAGTTCAACCCAGAAGGACCGCGCGCTATTCAGGATTTCCTCGGCCTGACGCACGAGGAGATGTATAGATCATTCTTCGGACCTCAGATAGAGTGTCTGGATACTACGGAGGACGTGGGCCTGAGCAGCAACCGCACCGCCGACCAAGTAAGTTATCCTCTAGCCGAACACACAGTCTTTCATTTATCATGACGTTATTCTGAGAAATCGCTCTTTGACCAGTACTGGATAACAAAGGCGAAGATGATTCGGTGTTCGGCCCCCCTTCCTGAGGGTTTGGAAAATCCGGTACTAGAAAAGATGCTCGAGCTAGCACCTTGCCCGGAGCCCTCAAAGGAAGACAAAGGGGGGAATAATGAGGGCGAAAGCGGGCCTCCATCGCTACCTATTCTGACCGAGGGAACGAGCACCTCCGTGAGGGAGGATAACCGAGGGGAGGAACCGGACATTCTCTCACCCCGGGGGAGGAAGAGGACTACCTCTGAAGATCCGGAAACCAAGGTTTCCAAGCGGGAGAAGAAATCTCCACCAGAGGGTCCTGCCTTGGAGGGTGCTCTTGGCGCACAAAGTCCGCGCGGGGATCAGCCCTCTAACAAGCTGTAAGTAATTAAAAAGTACTTTGATAGTGAAAATATATTACCTTACCTCTAAGGAAAATAACCGATGTATTTATCTTGCAGTTCGGATCTTTGCCCTTCTCAGCAGAGCTCGTCTTCGGGGGATCTTCTTCCGGAGATGATGGAGAGCGAAACGGTGATGGAAAGGATCTCATCTGCTGAAAGCGGGTTGCATGATGCCTTTATGAGTCTACCTACGGGCTTTGAGGTACGTAAAATGATATACATTTGTGATGGTACCGCACATTTTTAGGTGTGCCCTGTGCAGATAGTAGCCCCTGAGACTTTGGTTGTCGCTGAGAGCGGTGGCAAACAGAGGATCGTAGTCCCAGGCAATAACCATACCGCTTTAATGTGCAGGTAGTGGGAGCTCCGGTGGCTAGCCGGACTCATGAGTTTGCCCAACTGAAGCGGCAACTGGATGCAGCGGATGCCGACATCGAGCTGGTTAACAAGAGGCTTGACGAGGCACAGGGTAAGTGTTATTTTCTGGTGAATGCCACATAGTAAGAGCAGCATGATGCCAGTATCTTTAATATGTTGTGACTGCAGATGGAGCTGCCACCGTGGAAACCCTGCGGGCGGAACTTGCCTAAGCCAAAGAACAAGCAAGGATTAGTAATGCAGCTGCTTTGAAGGCAGCCGAAGAGTTAAAAGCCGAGAAGGCCGCTCATTGCGAGAGCAAAGATAAGATGGCCAAGATGGCTGTAAAGTTAAAAGACACTGCCGACCGTTGCCAGTTCCTTGAAAAATAAAACTGAGCGAAGGCAACGGACCTTGAAAAGGCCACGATGGCGAACAAAGACACCTGCTCTGCTATGAGAGCGAAGAAGGAGGAACTGTGTGAAGCCGGGGATATTGCGGCTGAGAAGCCCTTCTTCAGCTTAGTGCAGTAGTTCCTTGGTGCGATGCCGTGCATCAATGCGATGAAGAGGTCGGCGTGCATAGAAGGCTCGCGGATGGCCCTTGCCCGTTGTCGGTGTCAAAACCGGCGGATCTCGGGTAGGGGGTCCTGAACTGTGCGTCTAGGCCGGATGGTAACAGGAGGCAGGGGACACAATGTTTACCCAAGTTCGGGCCCTCTTGATGGAGGTAAAACCCTACGTCCTGCTTGATTAATATTGATGATATTGGTTGTACAAGAGTAGATCTACCACGAGATCAAAGAGGCAAAACCCTAGAAGCTAGCCTATGGTATGATTGTTGTTCGTCCTATGGACTAAAACACTCCAGTTTATATAGACACCGGAGAGGGATAGGGTTACACAGAGTCGGTTACAATGGGAGGAGATCTACATATCCGTATTGCCAAGCTTGCCTTCCATGCCAAGGAAAGTCCCATCCGGACACGGGACGAAGTCTTCAATCTTGTATCTTCATAGTCCAAGAGTCCGGCCAAAGGTTATAGTCCGGCTATTCGGACACCCCCTAATCTAGGACTCCCTCAGCAGCCCCTGAACCAGGCTTCAATGACGACGAGTCCGGCGCGCAGATTGTCTTCGGCATTGCAAGGCGGGTTCCTCCTCCGAATACTTCATAGAAGATTTTGAACACAAGGATAGTGTCCGACTCTGCAAAATAAGTTCCACATACTGTCGTAGAGAGAATAATATTTACACAAATCTAATCTGCTGACGTATTCTGTATGGTGTCATCACGCCACAGCCAAGCCTTTATTTGAACTGTTTTTACTATCCCACCTCAGCGTGTTTTGCGAGGCGGTTTCCTAGGCACGTCCTGTCGAAGCAGAGATCGTGTCCCCTTATCCCGGGATTCTCATCAATACGGGCGTGGGTAACCCAACCACGCCATTGATTACAGCGTTTGGGAGATAAGCGAGTTTTACCAGGCTGGTGGGGACGCATAGTTTCATCCGCCCATATAAGGGGATAAGAATCTGCCTTTCCATCGATGCCTTCTTCCTCCTTTGCTCATCCATTTTCGCGCACTCAAGCTCCAGCGCCCAAGTCCGCATTCCCCACCTCAACCTTCTCCAGCCATGTCCGGAGCGGGAGGCAAGTGGATGGTCTGCTCCGTTACGGAGGGACACATCAAGAAGCTGAGGAAAGCCGGATACTTGTCTGACGACATCGCGCACCGGCTCCCAGACGAGGGGCAGCTCATCCCCACCCCCAGGCCCCATGAGGGGGTGGTGTTCCTCACCCATTTCCTCCGTGGACTAGGCTTCCCTCTCCACCCATTTGTCCGGGGACTCATGTTCTACTACGGCCTGGACTTCCACGATCTGGCCCCGAACTTCATCCTCAACATCTCGGCGTTCATCGTCGTGTGCGAGGCCTTCCTCTGCATCCAGCCCCACTTCGGCCTATGGCTAAAGACCTTCAATGTCAAGCCGAAGGTAGTGGGCGGCCGCCAGGCGGAGTGCGGAGGCGCCATGGTGGGCAGGATGCCCAACGTCCTATGGCTCGAGGGCTCCTTCATGGAGACCATAAAGGGGTGGCAATCGGGGTGGTTGTACATCACCGAGCCGCGTGACCCTGAATGAGTCGCAGCCCCCGAGTTCCGATCCAGAATCCCTACGCAGCTCACCTCCTAGAAAGAGTAGGGCCTGCCATGGGGTAAAAAAGGAGAGCTGACCGGACTCCAAACATGCGTCCAAAACCTGGTGAGCAAGAAGCTCAAACTTGTTAATGTAGTCCAGGTCATGCTCATCCGCCGGATCCTCCCATGCCAACAACGGGATTTCGGCTTGTGGGAGTTCAACCCGGCCCAGCACCGAACTCTGAGAAGACGCTTCGACACAACGTACAAAGATGCCTGGAAGGTGCTATTCAAGGGCGCCGAGGCTCCCGCATCCGCTACCGAGGATCGCGGATTCAGCGTGCAGCGTCAAGCCAACGCGGTAGGTTGTTTTTACCTCTTACAGGATATTTGTCTTTCATAGTTTGACTCTATGCGGGATCTAAGCCCCCATGCCTTTTGACAGGACTGGCAGAGGATGGCCGAACAGATCAACTGTCCGGCTCCTTTGCCCAAAGACCCAGCGGACGCCCGTTTGGCGGAGCTGCTGGTTCTGGCACCTTACGTGGTGCTAGAGAAGAAGGCCAAGAAGAAGGCCATGGGAACCCGGAAGAGTTCCCGGCGCCCGGTGGAGTCGGACTCATCGTCCGATGACTCCGAGGCGCACTCCTCCGACGAAGACGAGGAGGAGGAAAGAGAGGTTTCTTCCCCAGCAAGGGGAGAAAAGAAAAGGAAGGCTGCCCCAACTGGGGAGGCCGGAGGGTCCAATAAAGGGAGGACCCTCCCTACGGACTACTCCACCAACGCCAACGACGACGAAGAGGAGTGGCTGCTCAGGGCCAAGCCCCTGACAAAATTGTAAGTATTCGGATACTTGAGTGACTCATGGCATTCCTTTATTACACAGCTTCTCCTGACGCCGAATATAATTATGCAGTCCGCCCAAAGCCCGGCTCAATGTGTCGTCGAGCGGCTGCCTGGATTCGTCGGATGTGAATAGTTTTAACTTCCGACCGCTACCTCCCCCCGCCCTATGGACGACGCCGAGGTGTTGTCCCAAAAGGTTCCAAGCCAGGAGGAGGTGTTCCTGGAGGCGCCACAAGGTGACCTCTCGGACTCCAGGCGCAAAGGGGAAAAAACCCCAAGGGCTCCAAGTCCGGCCCTGGGCCGGACACCGCACCGGAACCTTCAATGGTTCCGGAGTCCGGCAGGCGGCCCCCTAGTAAAAAGGGCAAGCCTACGACGCCGGTCACCTCCGTCCAACCGGAGGCACCGGATAATTTGGTAGAGGTGCTTAACGGCACCTCCATCGACGAGGGGCACCACACTATTATGAGTGTGGTGATCCAGAAGGTTCAGTCCGCCAAAAGCGGGCTGACTGAAGCCTATGCCAGCCTGCTAACAGGCTTTGAGGTATGTGAAAAATATGTGAAAATATTACCGCATAGACAGTAGCCCCTGATGCTCTGTTTGGCGTTCGGAAAGAAAAGCCGAATAGAGGATCTAACAACATTCACAGGAGTCTAACATAATTAAGTCAATATGCATATGCAGGCTTCGCTGCTGGCCTCTGCCGCACTGACTGCGGAGGTGGATGCGCTGAAGTAGAGCCTCGAGCGGTCCGAGTAAGAGCTCGGCCTTGCTAAAAAGGAGCTCGAGGAAAAAGAAGGTAAGTAATACCTTGTGGAGTATATTTAAAAAGATGTAGTTGCAAAAAATGACAGGATCGATATTGGTGTCCTAGGGGCCACAACTGAGGTGGCAACCCTTAAGCAAGAGCTTTCCGAGGCCAAACAGAAGGCGGCCACGGAGCGCACCGAGCGGGAGAAACATGAGGCATGGGTTGGCGAGGTGCAGCAAGAGCTCCAGGCTCTCATGAAAAAACATGACAGTTTGGAGCTTGACTCAAAGATGCGAGAGTCCGAGCTCGTGGCGGCCCTTGAAAGCGCCAAGTCTGCCAAGGCCGAAGCCCAGAAAGCCCTCTAGGAAGTTGAGGCGATGAAGAAGATAGCGGCGGGTAAGGCATTCTTTATGCAAAGCAAGCACGTGAAAGTGAATTACTTGTTACTTACCCGAATCCGGAGGTCTCCAGGAGCATTTGCAAATTTGCCCCGTAGTGTGTCAGATGCCGCCGCCTTCTACCGGGCCGAAGAGGGAAGCTCGACGGAGAAGGTGTTCTGGTCTCAGTATGCTGAGGCCGGACACTCAGTGCCCTTGAGCGACCAGCTGAAGCAACTGATCGAGCTCCATAAGGTGGCCGAACATGCCATGGAGGGCCTTATAGTTCGGCTGTGGCCTGGAGAGGCCCTGCCTGGGAGCTACTTTGGGTTGGTGAGGCGGCTGGTGGATGCTGTCCGTGGCTTGAAGTCGTCAAGCGCTCCATCTGCATCGAAGGTGCCTGTAGGGCGCTTGCCCGTGCTAAAGTGCACTGGGGCAAGATGGACGCGGAGAAGCTTGTGAAGGACGGGCCACCGCAGGGCAAGGAGCATCACCACCCCGAGATGTATTATGAGGGCGTCCTGAAGGGCGGCCGCCTTGTGGCGGACGAATGTTCCAAAGATGTAATATTTGAGTGAACTTGTTCGTTTTATCCAGTGCGCTGAAAACTTGTTCATATGCGCTATGCAACGCTTGTTTTAATTTAAAATATTACCTTCTATGCGGCCGTTTATCGAGTCTGAGAGATGGCAAGTTGTCGGCTTCTGCCCCCATGCCACGAGTGTTGGGGTGTTCGGGATAAACCTGAGCACTCTTTTTCCCATTCTTGGGTCCTTCGAGGAAGGTGCTCAGCACAACGAACAAGGCAATCGGACTATAATGCGTTATCACTCTCACTTAGACAGAGAATTCTATAATTTTAAATTTCGGCGAAGCCCCTAGTGTTCGGAAGACCGAGTTCGGGGCGCTATACACGCCTAGGCCAGACAAAGCCGACTCCTCGCTCTAAGAGGCATAAGTCTTTAGGGACTCGAAGCCTCCCGAACAACGACCAGCTCTCGCCCTATCATGACAGTCAGTTTTAGCTTTCTCTACTGAGGTGCTTAGCCTAGCTCAACCGGGGCACAATCGCAGTAGTTCTCCCAGCGCTACCCTAGCTGATATAGCGGAACGTAAGGTACCAAAACATGGGAGCCGGGCAAACCCAACTATTGACCAAAGACATGATTCGGAGCTGATGCATATAATGATATAAGTTCGGAGGGCCGCACTTTGTGAAAGTGTTCGGACTTCTCACGCCGTATTATGGGGTGCTTGAGCCCCTGGCGTATGGACCGTACCAAAGTGTATGGGTGCTAAATGTCATAACTGAACATATGTATTGAAAAAGAAATGAATAGAGAATGCAATAATAAGCTGAAGCTAAGCATTGTTTATTTTAAAAGGCTGCTGTGAAAGCAGAATGATACAAATAGTGCGATAAGAAAGAGATGGGACTATTTGACATGTCCCCCTCTAGGGGCGAGCTGCGAGACGGTATGTAAGACAGGTATTTTGCTCGTTATAGAGACCGCCTGGGAATTCGACATAGCTTTCTGCCTCCTTGGTTGTTGCATCGTGTGTTCAGCAGTTGTACTGCCGGACAGGCCTTCCGAAGAGTGGAGTCCTGAAAGTAGGAAATAATGAAAAAATCGGGAGCCCCTAGTGCGGTTGAGCCACATTTTTGGGCGTGCCGTGGTCGTGCCCCTCCCCCTGTGCCCATGGTACTTTCGGAGCGTAGTTATGTACGCGTAGTACTGATTTCGCAGTTTCGCGAGGGCTGGGTTTGGGGCCGTATTGCTACGCGTGCTTGGAACATGCCAGGCGGTCTTGTTGTAGGTTACTCTGGGCGCGCTTCACGGTGTCCGGACGTTTAATAGCCGGACTGGAGAATTGCCTTGAGAGGCTGCTTTGTACTTCCGCTGCGAGGGCCGCCGTGTGCTCCTCCGTTCGGAGAGAGCGTTCGGTGTTTCCATTGACCGTAATGACTCCTCGAGGGCCTGGCATCTTGAGCTTGAGATTTGCATAGTGCGGCACCGCATTGAACTTTGCAAATGCGGTTCGTCCGAGCAGTGCGTGATAGCCACTGCGGAACGGGACTATGTCGAAGATTAACTCCTCGCTTCTTAAATTCTCCGGGGATCCGAAGACCACTTCAAGTGTAACTGAGCCTGTACAGTTGGCCTCTACACCTGGTATGACGTCTTTAAAGGTCGTTTTTGTGGGTTTAATCCTTGAGGGATCTATGCCCATTTTCCACACTTTATCCTGATAAAGCAGGTTCAGGCTGCTGCCGCCGTCCATAAGGACTCTAGTGAGGTGAAATCCGTCAATGATTGGGTCTAGAACCAATGCGGCGAATCCGCCATGGCGGATGCTAGTGGGGTGGTCCCTTCGATCAAAAGTGATCGGGCAGGAGGACCATGGGTTGAACTTTGGGGCGACTAGCTCCAACGCGTATACGTCCCTAAGTGCATGCTTCCGCTCCCTTTTGGGGATGTGGGTTGCGTATATCATGTTCACCATCCGCACTTGTGGGGGGAAGCCCTTCTGTCCACTATTGTTCGGCGGCCGGGGCTCTTCGTCCTCGTCGCTGTGCAGCCCCTTGTCTCTGTTTTTGGTATTTAACTTGTCGGCCTGCTTGAACACCCAACCATCCATGTTGGTGTGATTGGCTGGTTTTTTGGGGGTGCCATGTATCTGGCACGAGCGATCGAGTATACGGTCCAAACTGGAAGGGCCCGGAGTGTTCCTCTTAAATGGCTTTTTCCGCTGACCGGGCTTAGAGCCTCTGAATCCGGCATTAACTGTCGTATCTTCAGCGTTGTCGCTGTTAATGCGGCGCTTGTGCTTGTTGTGACGTGACCTTCCATAGCTGTCCTTGGTATCTGAATTACCAGGGCTCTTGGTCATGTTATTGCTACGAGCCAGCCAGCTGTCTTCTCCCACGCAAAAGCGGGTCATGAGTGTCGTGAGGGCTGCCATAGATGTTGGCTTTTCCTATCCAAGGTGCCAGGCAAGCCACTCGTCAAGGATGTTATGCTTGAAGGCTGCTAGGGCCTCTGCGTCCGGACAGTTGACGATTTGATTTTTCTTGGTTAGGAACCATGTCCAAAATTGTCTGGCAGATTCTTCTAGCTGCTGAATTATGTGGCTCAGGTCATCGGCGTCTGGTGGTCGCACATAAGTGCCCTGGAAATTGTCGAGGAATGCGGCTTCCAGGTCCTCCCAACAACCAATTGATTCTGCTGGCAGGCTGTTAAGCCAATGCCGAGCTGGTCCTTTAAGCTTGAGTGGGAGGTATTTGATGGCGTGTAGATCATCACCACGGGCCATGTGGATATGAAGGTGATAGTCCTCGATCCATACCGCAGGATTTGTTGTGCCATCGTATGATTCAATGTTTACGGGTTTGAAACCCTCTGGTATTTGATGATCCATTACTTCATCTGTGAAGCATAGTGGGTGTGCGGCGCCTCTGTACTGGGCTATATCACGACGTTGTTTCAAATGAGCTTTGTCTGTTGTGTTCGGCTCGGACGGATTTACTGTATCCGGCATGACGGTTATCGTCTCGTGTCGTGGGGCGCCCGCGCGATCCGTAGATCGATCTTGTTTGCCTTGCCCTGTCTTCCAACATATCTCGCAGGTCTAGCACATTTCCCTGTGCCTTGGTATTTTTTGAGCGACATCGGGGTGCGGCTTGAGTGGACGGCCGGGAGGAATCTCTGTCGTGGCTGCGAGGTGGCCGGTCAGCCGCATCATGTGCTGGTGATGTAGGTTTAAGTGCTTCCTCCTCTAAACGGGGTAGCAACCTGCGCTTTGGGTAGCTCTTGGAGGGGCGTTCGAGTTCGTATTCCTCGGCTATAAGGACTTCCGTCCATCTGTCGGCTAGCAAGTCTTGATTAGCTCTAAGCTGTTGCTGTTTTTTCTTAAGGCTACTCGCCATGGCCATAAGCCTGCGCTTAAAGTGATCTTGTTCGACGGGATCCTCAGGCACGACAAATTCGTCCTCGCCGAGGCTTGCCTCGTCTTCGGAGGGAGGCATGTAATTATCGTCCTCTTATTCTTTGTCTGCCGCTCTCTCAAGGGGGTTGGCTTCTCCATCCTCCTGCGCTGAATCTTGCTGGAGGGAATTGTCTTCGGCACTGTCCGGGGTGTTATTATCTCCCATGCTGGCATCATCGTTTTTTCTTTGGCGGGACTTAGAGCGGCGCCGCTAACGTCGACGCTTGGGTTGCTTCTTGGAGGGGTCATCCCCCGTTGTTCCGTCGCCATTGCCTCCTTTGGGTGTATCCACCATATATATGTCATATGACGAGGTGGCTGTCCAGTGCCCTATAGGCGCTGGTTGATGTTCGTCTCCTACATCGTCGTCCATACCGTCGATGTCTTCGGAGTCGAAGTTGAGCATGTCGGTTAAATCGTCGACAGTGTCTACGAAGTGGGTGGTGGGTGGGTGTCGAATTTCTTCGTCGTCCGCATCCCAATCCTGTTGACCATAGTCCGTCCAGGGCTCTCCTGACAAAGAGAGAGACCTTAGTGAATTCATGATGTCGCCGAAGGGCGAGTGCTGAAAGATATCCGCGGCAGTGAATTCCATGATCGGCACCCAATCGGATTCGATTGGCAGGGGCGCGGAAGGTTCGGAGTCCGGAAAAGAGTCCGACACCTTGGAGTCACAGGCTTCGCAGAGGATGAGGCTGGTGTTCGGCTCAATGGCCGTTGAGACTGTAGCCCCCGAGGCGGTGTCTAGCCACCCGTCCTCGATCTGCGCAGTTGGCTCCGAGCTAAGGGTCGGAGCTGATGCGGGCGCGGCCTCTAGGGTACTGTTCGGCGGCAGAGCTAGGTCATACCCATCGTGACAGTGCGGCGCGCCCGACTGTGGCTTGAATCCATCGAAGATCAAGTCTCCGCAGATGTCGGCCATGTAGTTCAAACTTCCAAATCTGACCTGATGGCCAGGGGCGTAGCTTTCAATCTGCTCCAGATGGCCAAGCGAATTAGCCCGCAGTGCAAAGCCGCCGAACACAAAGATCTATCCGGGGAGAAAGGTCTCACCCTGGACTGCATCGTTGTTGATGATCGGAGGAGCCATTGGGCCTAAAGGTGACGACATAGAGGAACTCTCAATGAAAGCACCAATGTTGGTGTTAAAACCGGCGGATCTCGGGTAGGGGGTCCCGAACTGTGCGTCTAGGCCGGATGGTAACAGGAGGCAGGGGACACAATGTTTTACCCAGGTTCGGGCCCTCTTGATGGAGGTAAAACCCTACGTCCTGCTTAATTAATATTGATGATATGGGTAGTACAAGAGTAGATCTACCACGAGATCAAAGAGGCTAAACCCTAGAAGCTAGCCTATGGTATGATTGTTGTTCGTTCTATGGACTAAAACCCTCCGGTTTATATAGACACCGGAGAGGGCTAGGGTTACACAGAGTCGGTTACAATGGGAGGAGATCTACATATCCGTATTGCCAAGCTTGCCTTCCACGCCAAGGAAAGTCCCATCCGGGCACGGGGGGAAGTCTTCAATCTTGTATCTTCATAGTCCAAGAGTCCGGCCAAAGGTTATTGTCCGGCTATCCGGACACCCCCTAATCCAGGACTCCCTCACCCGTGTTAAAGCATACTGGGCGGAGATGGATGCTACCACTGTTGCGGCGCAGGGTTCGGCCATAGGCCGAGTGGCTGCCGAGCACTACTTCGAAGAGGTTCTCGAGGGTGCTCGTTTGATAGAGGCCCAGTGCTCGAAGAATATTATGTTTGAGTGACATGTATTCCCATTGTAAACACAATGTTTTTATGAAATTTATTAAGGCTGTGTTTATATTTTTGCCTGAAAGTAATATCATGGCTCCTGTGCGGCCGTTTATTTATACATGTGTATAACCTGAAAGATTGCAGTCGTCGGCTTCAGCCCCCACGCATATAATGCAGAGGTGTTCGCAGAAGATGCGTGTTCACACTTAAGCCAACGTCTTGGTCCTATTAAGAAGGTGATATCGCAGCGAACGAGGCAACCGGACTATAATGCTTTAACACTTTCACTTAGCCATAGGAGTTTGACGGTGGGGCTACTATATAGCCCCTGTTGGCTCTGCATTCTCCCGAATTTGGGGTGCGTACATGCCTGGCCGGGAAACGGCCCTTTGTTAAGGCGGAGGAATTCTAACATTCCGATAGGTCATCGAGTGGTTTACCAGTCTCACGCTATATCATGACAGTCAGTTTTTGGCTTTCTCTACTGAGGTGCTCGTCCGGATGACCTGGGGCACAATCGCAGTAGTTCTCCTAGTGCTACCTTAGCCTATAGAGCGGAACGTAAGGTACCAAAACATAGGAGCCGGGAAAACCCAACATTTGACCAAAGAAATGATTCGGAGCTGATGCATATAAGGCCAAACTCGCGACGCCGAACACTCCCTAAGGTATTCGGTCTTTATGGTATAAACCGGGCCTAAATAGTGCCCTTTGTAAGAAGCCCCTGGTGTCCAGGTACGTGCATTATTCTGACGTGGCCACATGCCAAGACGCCAGCATCCTTCTCAATTGTACTGAGAATCCAGGGATGTGTATCAACAAGAGACAGTAAAAAAGGTTGACGCAGGGTCTTAATCTAAAAAGAATCCTTGGGACGGGTCCCTGCTGCACGTCTGCGCCTGTGTCTCCGTTGTGCCGTATCCTGGACGGGTGTAGCACGATGGTCATCTGTAAAAGAGAGAAACCATGTATAATTCAAGATGTGTAAAAATTGCCACTTGTCTGCGCGCGTTGAGCCCCATGTATTTGTAATAGGGGTGTGTCTTATCAAACCTGTGTGAGTTACATATAGCTGCGCCGGACTCGTCTAACCGTGTCCGTGGTCTTGATGACCTATCAAATGCTTTAGCTGGTGAGGCCCTTTTTAGTGTGCGGCTGTCAAGGCAGTCGCGCTCTCTTCGGCACGCAGGGATGGCTTAATATTTCCATTCACTGCAATGATGCCACGTGGACTGGGCATCTTAAGCGTAAGGGAAGCGTAATGCGGTATTGCATTAAAGCGAGCGAAAGCTTCGCGTCCAAGTAGTGCTTGCTAGCCGCTTTGGAACGGAGCAATGTGGAATGTTAAATATTCGCTACTGAAGTTATCGGGGAAGCCGAATATAACCTCTAGTAGCAGGGAGCCCGTGCAATGAGCCCCTGGGCCTGGCGTTACTCCATTAAGGGTAGTGTTGCTGTGGCAAATTTTCGTTGGGTCTATCCCCATTTTGCGGATTGTATCCTGGTATATCAGGTTTAAACTGCTGCCACCGTCCATCAGGACTCATGTAAAGTGCTATCCGTCAATTATTGGGTCTAATACCAGGGCATTCCATCCTGCATGCCGGATACTTGCTGAGTAATCCCGATGGTCAAAAGTGATCGGTTGAAACGACCAGTGGCAGGACTCCGCGGTGATAGGCCCTTGGGCATATTTATCTGGGAGTGCCGCTTTGTTTCTCCCCTTTATCACATGTAACACGTTTACTATTTTGACTTCTGGTGGAAATTTCTTTTGTTCCCCAGTGTCTTGCTTGAGAGGCTCATCCTCGTCTTCTCTTGGTGTATCCTCCCCCTTGTGTACGGCATTGAGCTTGCCGGACTGCTTGAAGACCCAACATTCTTTGTGGGTATGATTAGCAGGTTTACCGGGGGTGCTATGGATCTGACATACTTGGTCCAGAATTTTGTTTAGGCTGGACAGTTCGTCTCTGGCGCCTTTAGAGGGCGGCTTTTGCTGACTTGGCCGAGAGCTTTTGAATCCGGCGTTTACTGTCGTGCTCTTCGTGCTGTCTTCTTTATTCCGGCGTTTGTTATTGTTGTTGCGCCGTGATTTCCCGTTTCCATCTCTAACTTCGGATGTACTGGGGTCGCTGGTGCTGCATCTGGCTAGCCAGCTATCCTCACCCGCGCAAAAGCGGGTCATGAGGCTTCTTAATGCTGCCATTGTTCTCGGGTTTTCTTGGCCGAGGTGTCTGGCAAGCCATTCGTCACGGACGCTATGCTTAAAAGCTGCCAAGGCTTGGGCGTCCAGACGGTCGACTATTTGGTTTTTTTAGTAAGAAACCTATTACAAAGCTTTCGGGCTGACTCTCCGAGCTGTTGAGTTATATGACTCAAATCGTCCGCGTCCGGAGGTCAGACATAAGTCCCTTGAAAATTTGCCCAAAAAGCGTCTTCGAGCTCTTCCCAGCTTCCAATGGAGCTTTCAGGGAGGCTTTTAAGCTAGTGCCGATCTGGCCCTTTGAGTTTGAGGGGTAAATACTTAATGGCATGGAGATCATCTCCTCGAGCCATATGGATATGGAGGATATAGTCCTCAATCCAGACCCCAGGGTCTGTTGTTTTGTCGTATGCCTCTATGTTTACGGGTTTGAATCCCTCTGGAAATTCATGGTCCAGCACCTCGTCGGTGAAACATAGGGGGTGTGCGGCACCCCTGTATCTGGGTGTACCGCAGTGTTCGGATGTTTGTTGTGTTGCATCGTATGCTGGAGCGCGCCTGCGTGGTCCATAGATGGATCTGGTTGCGCCGTCCTTTTGATGCGAGCCCTCACGTGGATCGCGTATTGGCTTATGTGTGGCATTGCTTGCCACTCTATGTTGGCCGTGAGGTCGTCTATCCGGCCAGGTGGCCGTTTTAATTTTTGGTTGCGGTGGATCTAAGGCCTCCTCATCGAATTCAGGTAGCACCTTCTGCTTCGGGTAGCTCTTGGTGGGGCAATTACTGCCATACTTCACTGCTGTGTTGAGTACTCTGCTCCATCTGATTTGGAGTGTGTCTTGCGCAGCCTTGAGCCTTTGCTTCTGCTTTTTTAGACTCCTCACGGTGGCAACAAGCCTTTGATGGGCATTCTGTTGCTCCAGGTGTCTGTCCGGTGTTATGTCATCCGGACTATTATCTTTGACAGAATCGGGTTGTTCGGTTTGATTCTCCGTGTTGCCGTGGTCCGGCAATGGTTCACCCTGCTCTAACGCTGGGTCTGTATGATCGTTGTTTCTACCGAGGCGGGATTGGGGCGGCGCTTACGCCGCCGCTTTGACTGCTTCTCGAGGGGACAACCCTTCGTTGCATCCTTCCGTTCCTCGTCGTCATTTTCTTTTGGTGTGTTCACCACGTATACGTCATGTGGTGAAGTGGGCGTCCGATGCCCTGTGGGCAGTGGTTCCTCTTCGTTTCCCGCATCGTCATCCATACCGTCGATGTCTTCAGAGTCGAAGTCGAGCATGTCGGTTAAGTCATCGACAGTGGCTACTAAGTGGGTGATGGGTGGGCCGCGAATTTCTTTGTCGTCCGCATCCCAATCCTGCCGGACATAGTTCGGCCAGGATCCTCCTGACAAGGAGAGAGACCTTAATGAATTCAGTATGTTGCCAAAGGGCGAGTGCTGAAAAATATCTGCGGAGGTAAACTCCATGATCGGCGCCCAATCGGATTCGATAGGAACGGGCGCAGGCGGCTCGGAGTCCGTGGCCGGAGAAGGATCCTGCAGTTTAACAACACGGCTCTCATGTAAGGTAAGGTCGATGTTTGGCTCGATCACCGCTGAGGGTAAGGCCTCCGTGGCGGGGTCCATCCACCCGTCCATGGACGGCGCAACTGGCTCCGAATTGAGGGTCGGAGCGGCTGCCTGTGCGATTTCCTGAACACTGTGCGACGGTAGAGCTAAATCGTACTTAGCGTGACCACGTGAGGCACAAGGCAGAGGCTCGAATTCGTCGAAGATCAAGTCTCGACGGATATCGGCCGTGTAGTTTAAGCTTCCAAACCTGACCTGGTGGCCAGGGGCGTAACTTTCAATCTGCTCCAGATGGCCAAGCGAATTGGCCCGCAGTGCAAAGCCGCCGAACACGAAGATCTGTCCAGGGAGAAAAGTCTCACCCTGGACTGCATCGCTATCGATGATAGTAGGAGCCATCAAGCCTAACGGCGACGACACAGAGGAACTCTCAATGAAAGCACCAATGTCGGTGTCAAAACCGGCGGATCTCGGGTAGGGGGTCCCGAACTATGCGTCTAAGGCGGATGGTAACAGGAGGCAGGGGACACAATGTTTTACCTAGGTTCGGGCCCTCTTAATGGAGGTTAAACCCTACATCCTGCTTGATTAATATTGATGATATGGGTAGTACAAGAGTAGATCTACCACGAGATCAGAGAGGCTAAACCCTGGAAGCTCGCCTATGGTATGATTGTATGTTGTAGTTGTTGCGCCCTACGGACTAAAACCCTCTGGTTTATATAGACACCGGAGAGGATTAGGGTTACACAAGGTCGGTTACAAAGGAGGAGATATCCATATCTGTATTGCCTAGCTTGCCTTCCACGCCAAGTAGAGTCCCATCCGGACACGAGACGAAGTCTTCAATCTTGTATCTTCATAGTCCAACAGTCCGGCCAAAGGATATAGTCCGGCTGTCCGGAGACCCCCTAATCCAGGACTCCCACACCCATCGATTGATGTTAATGCAAGGAGTAGGGATTGCCATGCAACAGATGCACTAGAGCTATAAATGTATGAAAGCTTAACAAAAGAAACTAAGTGGGTGTGCATCCATCTTGCTTGCTCACGAAGACCTAGGGCACTTGAGGAGGCCCATTGTTGGAATATACAAGCTAAGTTCTATAATGAAAATTCCCACTAGTATATGAAAGTGATAACTCAAGAGACTCTCTATATGAAGAACATGGTGCTACTTTGAAGCACAAGTGTGAAAAAAAGGATAGTAGCATTGCCCCTTTTTATTTATTTTCTCTTTTTTTGGCCTTCTTTTTTGTCTTTGGCCTTTCTCTTTTTTTTGGGGACAATGCTCTATTGAATGATGATCATCACACTTCTCTTTATTTACAACTCAATGATTACAACTCGATACTAGAACAAAGTATGACTCTATATTGATGCCTCCGGCGGTGTACCGGGATATGCAATGAATCAAGAGTGACAAGTATGAAAAAAATTTATGAACGGTGGCTTTGCCACAAATACTTTTGTCAACTACATGATCATGCTAAGCAATATGACAATGATGAATGTGTCATGATAAACTGGATGGTGGAAAGTTGCATGGCAATATATCTCGGAATGGCTATGGAAATGCCATAATAGGTAGGTATGGTGGCTGTTTTGAGGAAGATATAAGGAGGTTTATGTGTGAAAGAGCATATCATATCATGGGGTTTGGATGCACCGGCGAAGTTTGCACCAACTCTCGATGTGAGAAAGGGTAATGCACGGTACCGTAGAGGCTAGCAATGATGGAAGGGTGAGAGTGCGTATAATCCATGGACTCAACATTAGTCATAAAGAACTCATATACTTATTGCAAAAATCTACAAGCCATCAAAAACCAAAGTATTAAGCACATGCTCCTAGGGGGATAGATTGGTAGGAAAATACCATCGCTCGTCCCCGACCGCCACTCATAAGGAGGACAATCAAATAACACCTCATGTTTCAAATTTGTTGCATAACGTTTACCATACGTGCATGCTACGGGACTTGCAAACTTTAACTCAAGCACTTCTCAAATTCACAATTACTCTACTAGCATGACTTTGATATTACTACTTCCATATCTCAAAACAATTATCAAGCATCCAACTTTTCTTAGTATTCAACACACTCAAAAGAAAGTTTCACAAATCTTGAATACCAAGCATGTTATTATTAAGCAAATTACCATGCTATTAAGACTCTCAAAATAATTTAAGTGAAGCATGAGAGATCAATAGTTTCTTTAAAACAAATCCACCACTGTGCTCTAAAAGATCTAAGTGAAGCACATAGAGCAAAATTATAGCGCTCAAAAGATATAAGTGAAGCACAAAGAGCAAAACTACTTAGTTCAAAAAGATATAAGTGAAACACATAGAGTATTCTATCAAATTCTAATTCGTGTATGGCTCTCTCAAAAGTTGTGTACAGCAAGGATGATTGTGGCACACTAACAACCAAAGACACAAATAATACAAGACGCTCCAAGCAAAACACATATCATGTTGGTGAATAAAAATATAGCTCCAAGTAAATTACCGATGGAAGTGGACAGAAGAGGGGATGCCTTCCGGGGCATCCCCAAGCTTTGACTTTTTGGTGTCCTTGGATTATATTGGGGGTGCCATGGGCATCCCCAAGCTTAGGCTCTTGCCACTCCTTGTTCCATAATCCATCACAAGAATTCACCCAAAACTTGAAAACTTCACAACAGAAAACTCAATAGAAATCTCGTGAGCTCCGTTAGAGAAAGAAAAACAAAAAACCACTTCAAGGTACTGTAATGAACTCATTATTTATTTATATTGGTGTTAAACCTACTGTATTCCAACTTCTCTATGGATTATAAACTATTTTACTAACCATAGATTCATCAAAATAAGCAAACAACACACGAAAAACAGAATCTGTCAAAAACAGAACAGTCTGTAGTAATCTGTAACTAACGCAAACTTCTGGAACTCCAAAAAATCTGCCAAAATTGGAAGACCTAGACAATTTGTTTATTGATCAGAAGCAATTGGAATCAGTATTTTACCACGTTCTGGTGATTTTTAACAATTCGGCCACTGAACGCAAAGTTTCTGGAAATTACAGCAAGATCAAATAACTATCATCCAAGAAGATCCAATAGGTCTAACTTGGCACAAACACTAATTAAAACACAAAACCACATCCAAACAGAAGGTAGATGGTTTATTTATTCCCTAACAGAATAAAAACACAAAAAACTAAAAATAAAATTGGGTTGCCTCCCAACAAGCTCTATCGTTTAACGCCCCTAGCTAGGCATAAAAGCGAGGATAGATCTAGGTATTGCAATCTTTAGTAGGCAATCCATAAGTGGCTCTCATGATAGTTTCATATGGAAATTTTATTTTCTTTCTTGAAAAGTGTTCCATGCCCTTTTTAATGGAAATTGAAATCTAATATTCCCTTCCTTCATATCAATAATCGCACCAACCGTTCTAAGGAAAGGTCTACCAAGAATAATAGGGCAAGAAGGATTGCAATATATATCAAGAACAATGAAATCTACGGGCACATAATTCCTATTTGCAACAATAAGAACATCATTAATCCTTCCCATAGGTTTCTTAATAGTAAAATATTCAAGATGCAAGTTTAGAGAGCAATCATCAAAATCGCGGAAATCTAGGAAATCACACAAAGTTTTGGGGATAGTGGAGACACTAGCACCCAAATCACACAAAGCATAAAACTCATGATCTTTAATTTTAATTTTAATAGTCGGTTCCCACTCATCGTAGAGTTTTCTAGGGATAGAAACTTTCAACTCAAGTTTTTCTTCATAAGATTGCATCAAGGCATCAACAATATGTTCGGTGAAGGCTTTCTTTTGACTATAAGCATGTGGAGAATTTAGCACGGATTGCAACAAGGAAATACAATCAATTAAAGAGCAACTTTCATAATTAAATTCCTTGAAATCCAATATAGTGGGTTTAGCAACAACTAGATTTTTATTTCTTTCAATCCCACTTTCATCAATTTCATCATAAAGATCTAAATACTCCGAATTTTTAGAACGCCTTCTAGGTAAAGGAAGATTATATTCAGTTTCATCAAGATTCATATTGCAAAACAAAGATTTGATAGGAGACACATCAATAATTTTTAGATCCTCATCTTGATTTTCATAGGAATTCGGTTTAGCGGCCATCTTATTGACTAAAGTGGCTTGCATATCCGAAATATGGGATCTTATACCATCTTTTCTAGACGAGCAATTTGGGATCTTATACCATCAAATTCTTTAGACATATCATCATGCTCTTTATTCATATAACTCATAAAACTTTTTTGTTCCTTAAGCTCGTTTCTAAAGAAATTATTATGCTCAAATTGCAAAACCATAAACTTCCTAACGTTGTTTTCGATCTCCTCTAACCTTTTAAGGTGAAGATCACCAAATCTCGGTTGAGCCATCGTGACAAACAAGCAATCCAACACATGAGCAAACAAAAGGGCAAGCAAAAAAAAGGCAAACGGAGAAAGAGAAGGAGAAGGAGATTGAGAAAGAGAGGACGAATAAAACGGCAAGGGTGAAGTGGGGGAGAGGAAAACAAGAGGCAAATGGCAACTAATGTAATGCGAGAGATAGGGATTGTGATGGGTACTTGGTATGTTGACTTTTTGCGTAGACTCCCCGGCAACGGCGCCAGAAATTCTTCTTGCTACCTCTTGAGCTTGCGTTGGATTTCCCCGAAGAGGAAAGGATGATGCAGCAGAGTAGAGTAAGTATTTCCCTCAGTTTTTGAGAACCAAGGTATCAATCCAGTAGGAGGCCACACTCAAGTCCCTCGTACCTGCACAAAATGATAGCTACTCGTAACCAATGCGATTAGGGGTTGTCAATCCCTTCACGGTCACTTACGAGAGTGAGATCTGATAGATATAATTTTTTTTGGTATTTTTGGTATAGAGATGCAAAGTGAAAAGTAAAAGGCAAAGTAAAAAAGCAAAGCAAAATTAAGGTGATGGAGATTGATATGATGAGAATAGACCCGGGGGCCATAGGTTTCACTAGTGGCTTCTCTCAAGAGCATAAGTATTCTGCGGTGGGTGAACAAATTAATATTGAGCAATTGACAGAATTGAGCATAGTTATGAGAATATCTAGGCCTGATCATGTATATAGGCATCACGTCCGTGACAAGTAGACCGAAACGATTCTGCATCTACTACTATTACTCCACTCATCGACCGCTATCCAGCATGCATCTAGAGTATTAAGTTAAAAACAGAGTAACGCTTTAAGCAAGATGACATGATGTAGAGAGATAAATTCATGCAATATGAAGTAAACCCCATCTTGTTATCCTCAATGGCAACGATGCAATACGTGCCTTGCTGCCCCTTCTGTCACTGGTCAAGGACACCGCAAGATCGAACCCAAAGCTAAGCACTTCTCCCATGGCAAGAAAAACCAATCTAGTAGGCCAAACCAAACTGATAATTCGAAGAGACTTGCAAAGATAACTAATCATACATAAAAGAATTCAGAGAAGATTCAAATATTATTCATAGATAGACTTGATCATAAACCCACAATTCATCGGTCTCAACAAACACACCACAAAAAAGAAGAAGATTACATCGAATAGATCTCCACAAGAGAGGGGGAGAACTTCGTATTGAGATCCAAAAAGAGAGAAGAAGCCATCTAGCTAATAACTATGGACCCGAAGGTCTGAGGTAAACTACTCACACTTCATCGAAGAGGCTATGATGATGTAGAAGCCCTCCATGATGACGGCCCTCTCCGGCGGAGCTCCGGAACAGGCCCCAAGATGGGATCTCGTGGATACAGAAAGTTGTGGCGGTGGAATTAGGTTTTTGGCTTCGTCTCTGTTCGTTTGGGGGTACGTAGGTATATATAGGAGGAAGAAGTATGTCGGTGGAGCTTCGGTGGGCCCATGAGGGTGGGGGCGCTCCTGGGGGTATAGGGCGCGCCCCCTACCTCGTGCCCACCTCGAAGCTTCCTTGGCGTAGGGTCCAAGTCTCCTGGGTCATATTCGGGAAGAAAATCACGTTCCAGAAAGGTTTATTCCGTTTGGACTCCGTTTGATATTCCGTTTCTTCGAAACACTGAAATAGGCAAAAAAACAGCAACTCTGGGCTGGGCCTCCGGTTAATAAGTTAGTCCCAAAAATAATATAAAAGTGGAAAATAAAGCCCAATATAGTCCAAAACAGTAGATAATATAGCATGGAGCAATTAAAAATTATAGATACGTTGGAGATGTATCAGCAGCCTCACCGGACATATTCCGGCGAGCGTTTTTCTCTTAAAGAAACATGACGTCATTACATTTTGAGAAAGACGACAACCACGGAGCGGGGTTTTTGTCATACCTCTGCGCCGGCATCTCCGTCCTGACCGCCTTCCTTTTTGGCCTGCCCGGCCTCGGTGCCTCTTGTTGGCGAGTTGCTACGGGTTCGGCACGGCGTCCCAAAGGCCTTCCCTGTAAAACACCATATGTATATGGTAGGTGAAGTGTCTAAAAGGGGATCCTAGTTTTTGGAGTTGGGATTTTTGGTTTTTCTTACATGCGACGTAGGAAGCAGTCCGGGATAGTCGGCCGTAATGGCCACCATGGCGTCATCACAGCTTAATTGATAGAACTGCTGGTTTATCAGCTTCACGAATATGTACGGATCTTCTTCGAGTCTGGGACCGAGGGCCCGGTCAGGGTCCTCTGGTTGTGGAGATGGGCTGCTGACCTCCATTATGGCTTTTCGCAGTTCCTGCCGCAAGATGGCAAGGTGAGTACCTACGATAGAGAATGCGGGAAGAATGGGAGTGAGGAGATATAACTCACCCAGCTTGGAGGGTTGTACATGGAGAATCCTTCCCGTGGCTTGATGCGGATGAACTCCTCTTCCTCTCCCTTGAACAACTCGGACAGAATTTTTGCTAAAGCAGCAGCGTTATCCGGACCCTTATGCCCGGAACGGGTGGCATCATCTTCCCCGTTAAAACACCACAGGGGATGCCCTCGATATTGAAGTGGCTGCACTCCCCGCATTATGCATATTGACATAACCTCGATTACTGTCAGCCCTGATTGAGCCAGCGCTTTAATCCGGTTCATCAGGTAAAGGACTTCTCCATTGACTTCCTCCTGGGGGCTCCGTGGGCGCCAACTTCGGCGTTTCTTTAGAGGAGCATTGTTGAACTCAGGAAGACCCCGCCGAACAGGGTCTGGAAGGGGGACGTCCTCCATATAAAACCATTCTGAAGGTCAGTCTTCGGACGTCTTCTTCGGAGTACCGGATAGGTATCCGGTTTCGGCGATGCGCCATATTTCGGCTCCACCCACTTGATAAAGTGACCCCTTCTGTGTGTGGGGGACGAGGCAAAATAACCTTTTCCACAGCTCGAAATGAGCCTTGCAGCCCAAGAATAACTCGTAGAGGGCGACATAGCCGGCGATGTGTAATATGGAAGTAGGGGTGAAATTATGCAGTTGGAGGCCGTAAAACTCCAGGAGCCCACGGAGGAACGGATGAATTGGAAATCCGAGTCCCCTTAATAAGTAAGGAAAAACGCATACCCGCAACCCCGTAGAGGGACTAGGGAAGCTCTCCGCTTGCTCCCCGCCATTGTAGGTGGCGAGCCCGGCTCGGACGGGAACCATATACGCTGGAGGGAGAAATCCCTTGGTCTGCGGTTCGACTAATCGACTGTGTGGGACAGAACACCTCTCCCAATCACCGGGCTTAGGACTACGGGGGTGAGAGGAGGAGCTGCGGAGGTCGGCCATGCTGGAGTGGATCTTTCCGAAGCGCGCTTTGATGGATTCTCGCTGGGGGTGGATGGTGTGGATTGGATCTAAGAATCCCCGTCCCTTTAATAGACAATTTATTTATCTAGCTAGGGGGGCGAATGTAAAAATTCCCTGGCGCCTCGTATTCATTCGACGCATGGAAGATAGCCCTTATTGGGCGCAGAAGCCAAGAGGTCCTACATTTATGGGGCCGGACACTGCTTAACAAACATTCGAAATTTGGAGAAGAACCCGCCTTGCAATGCCGAGGACAATACTGCGCGCCGGACTCATCATCATTGAAGCCTGGTTCGGGGGCTACTGAGCGAGTCCTGGATTAGGGGGTATTCGGACAGCTGGATTATGACCTTTGGCCGGACTGTTGGACTATGAAGATACAAGATTGAAGACTTCGTCCCGTGTCCGGATGGGACTCTACTTGGCGTGGAAGGCAAGCTAGGCAATACGGATATGTATATCTCCTCCTTTGTAACCAAACTTGTGTAACCCTAGCCCCCTCCGGTGTCTATATAAACCGGAGGGTTTTAGTCCGTAGGACAACATACAATCATACCATAGGCTAGCTTTTAGGGTTTAGCCTCTCCGATCTCGTGGTAGATCAACTCTTGTACTACTCATATTATCAAGAATAATCATGTAGGACATAGGGTTTTACCTCCATCTAGAGGGCCCGAACCTGGGTAAAACATCGTGTCCCCTGCCTCCTGTTACCATCCGCCTTAGACGCACAGTTCGGGACCCCCTACCCGAGATCCACCGGTTTTGACACCGACAGCCGCTGACGACTTGGAGTAGTTAGGAGGCTCCTAGGCAGGAGGCCTTGCCTTTTCGATCGTTGTTGCTTTTGTGCTAGCCTTCTTAAGGCAAACTTGTTTAACTTATGTCTGTACTCAGATATTGATGCTTCCACTGACTCTTGTGTATTCGATCCCTCGAGGCCTCTGGCTTGTAATATAAAGCTTGTATTATTTTAATTTGTGTCTAGAGTTGTGTTGTGATATCTTCCCGTGAGTCCTTGATCTTGATCATACACATTTGCGTGTATGATTAGTGTACGGTTGAATTGAGGGCGTCACACGCCCTGACGTCCACTCAATTTGCATGCGCTGTATTAATTGACCATCAATGAAGTGAAGGACTTTACACGTGTTAAATTATCACATGGGGTGGATCTTGGTACAAAATTGCGCCCGCCCGTGTACCCACGTGTGCGTGTGAGGGAATGAGTGCGTGCGTGGCGTGCATGCACATCTTCGCTTCATGCATGTACCGCTAGTGCGGCTCAGGGAGGACGAGTACATTCTTCTGGAACGAGCAGCACGTCACTATGATCAATCCACACAAGGATGTCGCAACAACGCCTCCACATGGGCCACGTGGCTTCATGAACTATAAGAGAGACACTGTGTAGCGTGCCATTGTGTTTTGCACATACTCGAAGTACTAGTAAGGAACATGTGCATTGCACGCGTCAGATTTTGCAACCAAATTAGGAATAAATACCACACTGTAGCATGTAAGCTCTGAGTCATATATGCATGATGTAGACCTTCGTTTAATTCTTATAGTTCATCTCATTCAAAATCAATTAGTTTTTATAAAAAAAACCTAGGGCCTCTTTGATTCGTAGGATTTCCAAACTGCGGGAATAGGAAGAACATGGGATTAGAGTGGAATGTCGTTTTGAATCCTACAGGATGGTACGAGTGTTTGATTGTGCATAGAAAAAACGCAGAATTCTTTCAAAGAGGTTTGAGTGGATGGGATGTTTCCTATGAAATCTAGTGCAAATGAATCATATGAAAAAATTCCTATGGTTTACAATCCTACGAATCAAAAAACCAAGATAGGAAAAATTCCTAAGGATTATAATCCTCCAAAATTCCTTCGATAATCATTCGAATCAAAGAAACCCTTAATCTATTTTATGATTCATAGAATTGTGCGTTGTAAAGCATAAAGTAGAAACAAATAATGGCAATTCAACTAGAAAAAAGTTTGGGAAGTTATGATATGGAAGATTCTAGAACAAAGGAGAACCACTGTTGTTTTGAGATTTGTGCATTATGCTTAAGTTCAACCATGGAGTCTGCTAGATTGTACATGTGGCAAAATCCGGTGGGGGGCTAGAAGATGGTGCGAGGGGCCGAGTGGAGGGATACTATGAAGGAGTGCACAACTGCGAGATTGATATTTAGAGAGAGGGGGCGAGAATGTGCGCTGTTGCGCGCAGTGGCGGAGCCATGAAAAATGTCCCATGAGCTAGGGGGCCAAGCATTGCTAATCCTTTACGAGGAGGGCCAATTCATCAACTTAAACCATTTTTACCAGCAATTATCTAATGATCACATTCATATTAGCCTCGATATATAGTGATGTTAGGGGGGGCAGGGCCCTTGCTGCCCCCTGTCTTCTCCATTGTGCGCGCGTCTGAGAGATAAAGTGAAAGGCATGGATGATGAGAGAGGGGCACTGGATATATAATTAATGTGGGTGTATTAGCTATATATGTAATCCTATATAGAGAGGTATAGATTGATCGATGTGGACGTGGGAAAGAGGGTGAGACCTCACTAGATATATAGATTGATCAGTTTATGTGGAAAACTATGAAAGACCTAGCTATACACACACACACATAGAGGAACATCGATCCTTGCGCATGCACGTGAGAGATAAAGAATGCCCGATATGATGGAGAGGGGGATGTGTGTGTGTGTGTGTGTGTGCCTTCATGGGAGACCGACCTGTAGAAAAAGATTGCATGTGTGCGATGGATAATGCCGACTGGTAGTGTGTGTGCATGCATGCACGAGAGAAAGTTAGTGGTACAATTATAAAGAGAAGACCAATGTGTGGGTGTAAAAGACTAGGTGAGGTCATAATCAATGTAAAGTTGAATTCAAATATTTGAATAAGAGATCATGATGTTTGAAACCCATGCATGCATGAATATAACGAAGATCTGCACGGTGTGGTTTGGAAACGAGCATGTTGTAATGTATACACATTGAACAAGGTTAGACTGGTTTGAATTTGAGATACCGGTGGCAGACACGTTTGGCCACATTGCATCCGTGCATGGACACACTATTCTAATTGGAGATGATGGGTGGCTTTCGCATCACATATCTATATCTATACCCCTATATAAATATATTATATTTTTATATAGTGTGCGGATAACTTTAACTTTGAAAGATGGTCGTTGGATGAGGCCAATCCAATTGTGCAGAGCTGGCAAATTTGAGCACTACTGGCCGTTCACTACTAGGAAAAGGGCTATAGATAGGATTGACACTAATGGCGCACCAGGGAAGTAGTGCGTCACTACTATATACTAATGGCGCACCAGTTGGTGATGCGCCATTAGTGTGGAAGACACTAATGGCGCACCAGAAAACTGGTGCGCCACTAGTGATAATTTTTTTTTCATTTTTACATACATACTAATGGCGCATCCTACCTCTGGTGCGCCATTACTAGTTCTAACTAGTAATGGTGCACCAGACATGGAGTGCGCCAGTACTGAATTTTTTTATTCTTTTTTTTTGCAAAACTACTAATGGCGCACCGCCTCACAGTGCGCCATTACTAGTTTAAACTACTAATGGCGCACCCTGTAGAAGTGCGCCATTAGTATATATTTTGATATCATGAATATTTTTAAATATCATGGGCACTTTTTGATATCATGAATATTTTTAAATTTCATGGGCACTTTTTGAATTCATGAATATTTTTTCAAATTTGATGATATTTTTTCATATTCAATATGATAAAATATTGAATATTCATGAGGACACTCGATCTCGATCCCCCTCCATCTTGATCTCGATTCCCCCTCCATCTCGATCTCGATCCCACCCGCGTCTCCTCTCCCCTCTTAATTTTTTAAAAAATAATAATAAAAAAGTGTAGACTACAATTGTTGTTAAACAACAATTATTACTGTTTTTATAAAAAAATATTACTGTTTCATATTCATATTCATTTTCTAAAAAATTATTACATGCAACAAAAAAATACTTATGGCGCACCTCTGGCTGGTGCGCCATTGCTATATATATAAAAAAGATTACTAATGGCGCACCTCTGCCTGGTGCGCCATTGCTATGTAAAAAAAGATTACGAATGGCGCACCGACCGCTGGTGCGCCATTAGTAAGATCTCCCCTAGCTAATTCCCTCCCTCTCGCCAGATCCCCTTCATCCCTCTCCCTCGCCCCCTAGCTAATTCCCCCCGGTGCCCGGACCCACGCTGCCGACGACGACCCCCCGCACCCTCCCCCGCTCCACCGCCGCCGCCGACCCCCCGCACCCTCCCCCGCTCCACCGCCGCCGCCGACCCCCTGCACCCTCCCCCGGCCCGCTCCACCGTGGCCGCCGACACCCCGCACCCTCCCCCGCTTTTTGATAATATTTTCAAATAACAAATTTGATGATATTTTCAAATAACAAATTTAATGATATGTTCAATTAAAAATAAAAAACAAATTTGATTATATTAAAAAAACAAATTTGATGATATTTGATGATATATTTTGTTCTAGTCCTCATGAAAATAACAAATTTGATAAAAAAACAAATTATTAGATGCAACAAGAAATAATGAAAAAAAGAAGTTACTAATGGCGCACCAGAGGAGGGTGCGCCATTGCTATCAGAAAAAAAAGTTACTAATGGCGCACCAGAGAATGGTGCGCCATTGCTATGAGTGTTTTTATGGCGCACCCCTCGATGGTGCGCCATTACTAACATTCCCCCCTCTATAGCTGGATACCCGGCCCTTCGTCCGATACCTCCTTCCATCTCCCTCGCCAGATCCCCTTCCATCCCTCGCCACACCCGCTCCGGCTCCCCCGCGCCGCCACCCCCGCTCCCTCGCGCCGCCGCCCCCGCGCCCCCCGACCTGCGAAGCACGTGGCCGCCGGCCTCCCCACGACCAACCGAGGTGCCCAGGAGGACCGCCTTCGTCTTCCTCTTCGACTACAAGGACCCGGACGAGCTCGGACGCCCTCGAGCCACCCCTTCGACGCCGCCGCCGACCCCAACCCCGACCCCTCCGGCGACTGGCCACGCCCGCCCAGGTACCTCTCCTCCTTCCTCCCTCTCCACCCTTCCTCCCCATTCCCTCTCTCCCTAGTTCTTCTTGCTATATGGATCAAAACATATGGAGCATTACTATTGCTATATGGAGCATTACTATTGTTCTTCTCTGAACCATTACCATTCCCTCCCTCCCTAGTTCTTCCTCCCCATTAATTTGCAGGATCAGAACAAGTTTGTAACAGGATGCTCTACAATGTTGATTAGGTGCATTACTATTGCTATATGGAGCAGCAGTTTACTATTGCTATATGCTCTAGTTTGTATCAATGTGATTGTACTTTTTCTTGTCATCAAGTTTAGTTGATGTTTATTTAAATATAGCTTATATGATCAGCCACTCTATGTATGATTGTGTCTTGAAGGTTCTGGAAGAACGTTTTTCCTTCAAATTCTATCTGGTGGCATTGTCCTAGACTCCCTAGTTGTGTTGTTAATTGTGCTTCTATTAAAAGAATTGGGAGTTACTTACTGTACTAGAACACTGTAGGTTGAATTTTGGTTAACTAATACTGATGTTATGAGAATGTAAGCACCAATTATTGCTACTGATATCATTGGCTCATTGCTGCCTTTGTGCAATGCAGAACTATTAAGAGTGATTTGGAGGATTCAAGATTCTGTGAAGCTCTTTTGACATTTAAAACTCAGAACTGAAGGTACTTAATAAACTCAAAAGCATTGATGATAACTCTTGTTGCCTAGAAACAGAGGTAGTTTACATATTGCATTGCTGGTGTTTGTTTATGTTCAGAGTTTAAGCATGTGTAGTGTAGTGTAGTGTAGTGAGCTTGTTCTAGTGTAGTGAGGTCTGAACCATTGCACGATGTAGTTTAGTGTAGTGAGCTCTGAACCATGTTTAGTGTTGAGTACTTCAAGTTTACTGAACCTATTCATTTTTGTGGACTTAGTGAACATGATAAGACAAGCCAGATGCTCTATTTTTAATTAACAGTAATCCATGATCAGCAACAGTTTCTTTCACTAATTTTCAGTTAACAGCAATCCATGATTTTTTTCAGCTAAAACTATTCATGATTTTTTGTTGGGTGACCTATTAGATCTGGAATGGAAGCTCACATAAGTTGAGCTGATTTTTGTCCATATGAAAGCAGAGGACCATATGGTCTGTGGCCTTTTCATCCATATGAAAGTAGAGGCACATTGTGGTGCTAGTTTGTTGGGTTTTGTCTCCGACCATCGTGTCATGATGATTTTGCAGGTACCCCGAGAGGCCCTTGAGTTTGTCGGAATGTCGATTAACTTCCGTTCCGGAAAATTCGGGTACTCCATATGTCTTATTTTTAGCAAAGGTCATGCTGAAATTTTCCATGAATTTTAGCATGACTTTGCTAAAAATCGGACATATGGGGTACTTGCTACTAATTCTGGGCCGGGGTATCTTAGTACTTAATTAAGTAGGATCAACTGCCCCGCCATTCTTGCTGCATTAAACCATAGGTGGCAATAGAGCCAAGTGATTAGGCCCAACTTAGAATTCTCGTTAGCATCGATAAACCCTAGATGATAAACCCAACATAGGTGGCAACAGAGCCAAGTGATTAGTGCCAAGTGATTAGGCCCAACCTAGGGTGCCTCGGCATTGATAAACCCTAAATGATGAAAACTTAACTTGGCTTCTATAGGGTGCCTTGGTGTCGATGAGAACTTAAATGATGTACGCTTAGGCTTTTAGGGTGCCTCGGCATCGACAAAACCTAAATGATGAAAGCTTAGGCTTTTAGGGTGCCTCGACGTCGACAAACCCTAAATGATAAAACCTTGGCTTTTAGGGTGCCTCGGTGTCGATAAGAACCTAAATGATGAAAGCTTAGGCTTTTAGGGTGCCTCGGCGTCGACAAACCCTAAATGATAAAAGCTTAGCTTTTAGGATGCCTCGGTGTCGACAAACCCTAAATGATGTAGTTTTCAATTATGAACGTAGGATATGTCGTCATCATCATCGGAAGACGAAAGTCTCCCAGCGGAGTGCGACTGGTGCCATGACGATCGAGGTCTGTGCGACATGCCTCACCTGGACGATGATCGGCGCTTCAGCATTAAGCTTGAGGAGACCTTCGAAGTTGAAACGGTACACAACGAAGACAAGTGTTATTTTCATAATTAAGCATGACTTCAACTATTTCAACGTGTAATTTTCATCTTTTACAATTCGAGTATAGCTTATCCCATGCCATGCAAGACGCTATGTCTTGGAGAGGATGGATTTTGAAGACCATGAAATTTCTAAAACAAAGAAAATTCACCTAAGGACTCATCACGATGTGGACTTTGAAGTAAATCTATATAATTCTGAGAGCGTAACCCATTTTGGTTGCAAAAATTGGGAAGCATTTTGCAAGATGTATGGTTTTGATGAGGGTATGCTTATCACCATGGATCTTGGTAATCCTGACATCAACCAAGACAATATGGACATTTGGGTCCTTATTGATACGCCTCCTGTTCTACCGCTATGTGAGTTTCTCAAACATAGTTATTAGCTAATTTATATTGTTTATTTCAAAATAGTTGACAACTTATTTCCATTGACAACTTATTTTTATTGTTCAAAGAATGTGCCGGAGATGGTAGACAAAACCCACTACACCGATGGCTCCGAATTAACAACTTACAAAGAGAAAAATCATTTGGTCGGATTTTGTACTGACATTGAGAATTACAATATCTACAATCAAACTCCTCAACATTATGGTAAATACGTGCCACTAGTGCATGTGTTCAACTACGGTAACTACCATGGAGATATCCTGGTAAGATTTTTACTATTACGACATCCGTGCATCTTTTGCATACTTCTAAAACTAGTACATCATTGCTAACTATGAATTTATTACTATGTTTTTCAACAGATAATCCCAGAGAATTGTGTGCCTCATATGATGTATCTGAAAGGTAGTGTTAATGTTTTGAACATACAGCCAGGTCGTCCTACGAATCTCAACTGTCCATACGAGATTTCTAAAAGAAGTGGAGACATGAAAATCAAAGGATGGAAAAAATGTATGGACAGTCGTAAGGAGCTTCTTGGAAGCAAAAGGAAGCGAAGCGCAAGAATTGGAGACAGGATGTTCTCCATTCTCCATAATGGAGAGTCAGGGTCTATATTGTTTTATGCTATTTTAGCTTAAATAGGGTATTTAGGTCCTGCCTAATACTGATGATCATGTGCTAAGAACAATCAAGTAGGGTTGGTTCGAAGACTATCAAGATGATGATCGTATGACTTGTTATGAATAACGAGTAGAAGTTGTATGATGATGATTAGTAGGACTTGTTAGGATTAGTATTACTTCCGACAAACTCGATACTCACGGTCTCGAGACTTGTAATGTTTTATCTTTGTTCGGTCTTTTGAATTCGGAGACTAATATGATGAATTGTATTCGGAGACTAATCTTCTATTGTATTCGATGAATCTGCTGTTGCTATGTGCTACTGTCTATATTTTGTCAACTAATATATTTTGTAACATGTGCAAAAATCAGAAAAGTAAAAAAAAACTAATATTCATACTAATGGCGCATCACTACAGAGTGCGCCATTAGTATGCCAAGTATACTAATGGCGCATCCATCCGCAGTGCGCCATTAGTGTGCCAAAGCACATGGTTAAATATGGCCCCTGGGAGGCACACTAATGGCGCATGGTGTTATATACTAATGGCGCACTGGATGGTGCGCCATTAGTATACTAGATACTAATGGCGCACTAGTGCTGCGCCATTAGTAAAAATTACTAGTGGCGTGCTACTACTGGCGCACCAGTGATGCGCCATTAGTAGGCAAAACCGGTGCGCCATTAGTAGGCCTTTTGCTAGTAGTGGTTGGATATCATCTAGATTCCACCAGATTTTGCCACCTGTACAATCTAGAAGACTCTATGGTTGAACTTAAACATAATGCACAAACCTCAAAACACAAGCACTTCTTCTTTGTTCTAGAATCTTCCATATCAGAATTGCCCAAATGTTTTTCTACATGATTTTTTTTACTTTATGCCTTACAACGCACAATTCCACGAATCTTAAAATAGATTAGCTTTCTTATATAAAAATAGATGATTTTGAATGAAATGAACTATAAGAATTAAACGAACAACTACATCATGCATATATGACTCAAAGTTTACATGCTATAATGTGGTATTTATTCATAATTTGGTTGCCAAATCTCATGCGTGCAATGCACGTGTACCTTACTAGTCTAAATGGTGTCTGTGTGTGTGTTGTGCGTGTTAAACACATTGTATGTAGTATATCATACTAATCTAAATTGTCTTTTTTTCTTTTGGGTACACGTTAAGCTTGTTCTCCCAAAATTTCAAGCCGCGCCTTGTTATGCTGAAATTTCAAGCTAGCGTCTCTATCTATCGTGCTGCGAAACTCCCACCTTGTTACCCCGAAATATTTAAGATAAATCTTTGTCTCGTTGTTCTCCGGCAACTCCCTCCATCTCAACCTGCGCCTTGCTATTCCAAAATTACAATGCGCGCGAAAACTCCCACCTCCTGTGAAATCCCGACACGCGAAATGCCCGTGATACCCCTGAACCGAAAGAACTGCCTCAAATCGGTGGGGGTACTTTCGTAACTTACCCCACATTTCGGACAAGCGCGTCCCTAAGCCATGGTTCCCCACTCCCATCCCATCCGCCCACCCATTCGTACACCGAGGCCGGGAAAATCCGCGAAGCCCCACACCCTCCTCCGTCTGCCACCCAGCCGGAGCCTCTTCCCCGACGACGTCGTCCATAGCAACACCTCGTCGTCCCTCATCCACCGTACTGGATGAGGATCCGTCGTCGATCTGGTCATCCCGCCGGTTCAGCCACCCCGTCCTCCACCTCCAAGGAGCTGCCCCGACGTTCCCTCGTCTTTTGCGCCACCTCCATTCCCACACCGTCGTCTTCACCAGCACCACCGGAAGGGCATCATCATCACCGTTTCCTTGGACGAAGCTGCGGCCTAATCGGCGCCACCAAAGAGGTTGTACACTAATCGCCGCATTTTCTTCTTGATTCGATCTCATGGTGCTGCCGGCCCTCGGTCCCGAGCTGACATGGCACGGCTCCATCCACGGCGGCGTCGTTGGCCACTTCCTCCATGACATCGCTCGCTCGGCGGCGACGTCCACATCAGTAGGAGCTGCTACTGCTTTAGCTCTCGCTCGCGCTGCTGCTCTGCTCTTGCTCTCGTTCCCCTACCTGGTCTACACTTGCTCGCGCTGCTGCTCTCGCTCTTGCTCTTGCTTGCGACGTTGCTCCAATTTAGGTACACTTCAGTCGACTGAATCGACTTTTGGGTCAGTCGATTTTCAGGGGGTGGGGGGGCTCACCGAGTTAAGGAAGAACCAGCCGCAGCGGGGAGGGGGGCTTGCCAAAGAGGTACCCCACTATCTATCTTAGGGTTCAAGGTGGGGGCGGTGGTCGCCGACGGTGGTGGCGCGGTGGCGTGGGGATCGTCGGAGAAAAATCTCGGCACAGGGGGCGTAGAGGGATGGCCGGGGCGGCGGTGGGGAGTGTTTTCGGGGTGGGCGGGGCGGCGCACCGCCGACCGCGGGCGGCGGGGGGCGGCTGTTTGGCCGGTGGTGGCTGGCGGCTCAACAGGGTGGAGGTTGAAGATGAACTGCAGGCCCTTGATTTCATATCCAATGGCTGCAAAATTGACTGACATGTAGCCTCACCTCTAGTGCGTTCAGTTTCGACAGTAAAATTCAATTTCGACAGCAAAATTCAGTTTCGACAGTTAAGTGCAGTTTCGATAGTTAAATTCAGTTTCGACAGTTAAGTTCAGAGATGAGTGGCTGATGTATACATCTAGCACTTTGTGGTTATGTATTTTACGTCATCTATTGGAGATGCTATTAGAATTCCACTCAGGTTAACGTTGTCTCTCTTGTCCTGCTTCAGCCTCGGCGTCGTACAACTCACCGGAGCTACTCCAATGACGAAACCCTCCATCACAGTGGAGCAGTACCTCGGGCTCCATCTCCAGACGCCTAAGATCTTCTTCCCCTCCTCCGACATCCAAGTCAGCCGGAGCATCCTCACCGGCCAACCCAACACTACAAAAAAAGACACATCCATGACATTTTGGGCCGAACGAAATTTTTTTCTGTCATACTTATTACACTTCTATGATGATAATTGTGACAAAACCAGGTATCATCATAGATGTGGTGGGGTCCTACTTCTATGACAAAAAATCATGATAGAAAATGGGCTTTTCGTCCTGGGCGGGCCGGAGACGCAGCTGCATGACATTCTTTGGGCCATCCATGATGGAAAAAACCGTGGTAGAAGCGAGGGCGCGGAAAATATCGGGGAGTCCCCGGTTACGGTGCATGGTCGGGGGCCGAGCGATGCGCGTTTCTCTCGTACGTACGTGCATGTGTGATACGTCCATTTTGCATCATGCTTTTATATCGATATTTGTTGCATTATGGGCTGTTATTACACATTATGTCACAATACTTATGCCTATTCTCTCTTATTTTACAAGGTTTACATAAAGAGGGAGAATGTCGGCAGCTGGGGTTCTGGGCTGGAAAAGGAGCAAATATTAGAGACCTATTCTGCGCAGCTCCAAAAGTCCTGAAACTTCACGGAAGTTATTTTTAGAATATATAAAAATACTGAGCACAAGAAGTACCAGAGGGGGGGCACTCACCAGCCACAAGGGTGGGGGGCGTGCCCCCCTGCCTCGTGGGTCCCCTGGTGGCCCTCCGATGCCCATCTTCTACTATATGGAGTCTTTCATTGAGGAAAAAATCATAAGCAAGCTTTTGGGACGAGACTCCGGCGCCATGAGGCGGAACCAATCTAGGGCTCTGGCGGAGCTGTTCTGCTGGGGAAACTTCCCTCCGGGAGGGTGAAATCATCACCATCGTCATCATCAATGCTCCTCTCATCGGGAGGGGGCCAATCTCCATCAATATCTTCACCAGCACCATCTCCTCTCAAACCCTAGTTCATCTCTTGTATCCAATTCTTGTCTCTAATTCAGGGATTGGTACCTGTAGGTTGCTAGTAGTGTTGATTACTCCTTGTAGTTGATGCTAGTTGGTTTATTTGGTGGAAGATCATATGTTAAGATCCTATGTGCATATTAATACCCCTCTGATTATGAACATGAATATGCTTTGTGAGTAGTTACGTTTGTTCCTGAGGACATGGGAGAAGTCTTGCTATTAGTAGTCATGTGAATTTGGTATTCGTTCGATATTTTGATGAGATGTATGTTGTCTCTCCTCTAGCGGTTTTATGTGAACGTCGACTACATGACACTTCACCATTATTTGGGCCTAGAGGAAGGCATTGGGAAGTAATAAGTAGATGATGGGTTGCTAGAGTGACAGAAGCTCAAACCCTAGTTTATGCATTGCTTCGTAAGGGGCTGATTTGGATCCATATGTTTCATGCTATGGTTAGGTTTACCTTAATACTTTTGTTGTGGTTGCGGATGCTTGCAATAGAGGTTAATCATAAGTGGGATGCTTGTCCAAGTAAGGACAGTACCCAAGCACCGGTCCACCCACATACCGAATTATCAAAGTACCGAACGCGAATCATATGAACGTGATGAAAACTAGCTTGACGATAATTCCCATGTATCCTCGGGAGCGCTTTTCTCTATATAAGAGTTTGTCCAAGATTGTCCTTTGCTACAAAAAGGATTGGGACACCTTGCTGCACTTTATTTACTTTTTTTACTTGTTGTTTGTTACAAATTATCTTATCACAAAACTATCTATTACCTATAATTGCAGTGTTTGCAGAAAATACCTTGCTGAAAACTGCTTATCATTTCCTTCTGCTCCTCGTTGGGTTCGACACTCTTACTTATCGAAAGGACTACGATAGATCCCCTATACTTGTGGGTCATCAAGACTCTTTTCTGGCGTCGTTGCCGGGGAGTGAAGCGCCTTTGGTAGTTGGAATTTGGTAAGGAAAAATTTATATAGTGTGCTGAAATTTACTGTCACTTGTTACTATGGAAAGTAATCCTCTGAGGGGCTTGTTCGGGGTATATTCACCTCGACTAGTAGAGCAAAGAGTTGCTCCTCAACCTACTCAACCTACTGAACCTACTGAAAATGAAAATGTCTAGTTTGAAATTCCTTCGGGTATGATAGAAAAACTGCTATCTAATCCTTTTGCAGGAGATGGAACATTACATCCTAATGAGCACCTAATATATGTGGATGAAGTTTGTCGATTATTTAAGCTTGCAGGTATGCCCGATGATGTTATCAAGAAGAAGGTCTTCCCTTTATCTTTGGAGGGATATGCATTGACATGGTATAGGCTATGTGATGATATGGGATCATGGAACTACAAACGATTGAAATTGGAATTTCATCAGAATTTTTATCCTATGCATCTTGTTCATCGTGATCGTAATTATATATATAATTTTTGGCCTCGCGAAGGAGAAAGCATCGCTCAAGCTTGGGGGAGGCTTAAATCAATGTTATATTCATGCCCCAATCATGAGCTCTCAATAGAAATGATTATTCAAAAAAATTATGCTCAGCTTTCTGATAACAATCGCACCATGCTCGATACTTCTTGTGTTGGCTCTTTTATGATGAAGACTATTGAATTCAAATGGGATTTATTGGAAAAAATTAAACGCAACACTGAATATTGGGATCTCGACAAAGGTAAGGAGTGAGGTATGACACCTAAGTTTGATTGTGTTAAATCTTTTATGGATACCGATGTTTTCCGTAAATTTAGCACTAAATATGGACTTGACTCTGAGATAGTAGCTTCTTTCTGTGAATCTTTTGCTACTCATGTTGATCTCCCTAAGGAGAAGTGGTTTAAATATAATCCGCCCATTGAAGTAAAAGTAGTTGCACCTATTAAAGTTGAAGAAAAGACTATTACTTATAATGATCCTATTGTTCCTACTTCTTATGTTGAGAAACCACATTTTCCTATTAGGATAAAAGATCATGCTAAAGCTTCAACGGTGGTTCGTAAAAGCAATATTAGAACCTATACACCTCCTGAGCAAGTTAAAGTTGAACCTAATATTGCTATTGTTAAGGATCTCTTGGCTGATAATATTGATGGGCATGTTATTTATTTCTGTGATGAAACTGCTAGAATTGCTAAACCTTGTGCTAAAGATAAACATAGACATGTGGTAGGCATGCCTATTATTTCTGTTAAAATAGGACATCATTGCTATCATGGCTTGTGTGGTATGGGTGCTAGTGCTAGTGCAATACCTATTGACTTATACAAAGAAATTATGCTTGATATTGCAACTGCTGAGTTAGAACATATTGATGTCACAATTAAACTTGCCAAGAGAGATACTATTTCACCAATTGGGGTTGTTAGAGATGTTGAAGTCTTGTGTGGGAAAACTAAATATCCTGCTGATTTTCTTGTTCTTGGTTCCCCACAAGATAACTTTTGTCCCATTATATTTGGTAGACCCTTCTTAAACACTGTTAATGATGGGATAGACTGCAAAAAGGATGTTGTTACTATTGGTTTAGGTGATATGTCTCATGAGTTCAACTTTTCTAAATTTCGTAGACAACACCGTGAAGAGGAATTGCCTAGTAAATATGAAATTATTGGTCTTGCTTCTATTGCCGTACCTCCTAGTGATCCTTTAGAACAATATTTGCTAGACCATGAAAATGGTATGTTTATGAATGAAAGAAGGGAAATAGATGAGGTGTTCTTTAAATAGGGACCTATTCTGAAACACAACTTGCCTGTTGAAATCTTAGGGGATCCTCCTCCACCCAAGGGTGATCCCGTATTTGAGCTTAAACCATTGTCTGATACTCTCAAATATGCTTATCTTGATGAAAAGAAGATATATCCTGTTATTATTAGTGCTAACCTTTCAGAGGAGGAAGAAAAATTATTGAAAACTCTAAAGAAGCACCGTGCTGCTATTGGATATACTCTTGATGATCTTAAGGGCATTAGTCCCACTCTATGTCAACAGAAAATAAATTTGGAAAAAGATACCAAACCAGTTATTGATCACCAACGACGACTGAATCCTAAGATGAAAGAAGTGGTAAGAAAGAAATACTAAAGCTCCTTGAGGCAGGTATAATTTATCTTGTTGTTGATAGTCAGTGGGTAAGTCATGTTCGTTGTGTTCCTAAGAAGGGAGGTATTACTGTTGTTCCTAATGATAAAGATGAATTGATTCCACAAAGAATTATTACATGTTATAGGATGGTAATTGATTTCCGCAAATTAAATAAGGCTACTAAAAATATCATTACCCCTTACCTTTTATTGATCAAATGCTAGAAAGATTATCCAAACATACACATTTTTGCTTTCTAGATGGTTATTCTGGTTTCTCTCAAATACCTGTATCAGCTGATGATCAATCTAAGACCACTTTTACTTTCCCTTTCGGTACTTTTGCTTATAGACGTATGCCTTTTGGTTTATGCAATGCACCTGCTACCTTTCAAAGATGCATGATGGCTATATTTTCTGATTTTTGTGAAAAGATATGTGAGGTATTCATGGATGATTTATCCGTTTATGGATCCTCTTTTGATGATTGCTTAAGCAACCTTGATCGAGTTTTGCAGAGATGTGAAGAAACTAGCCTTGTCTTGAATTGGGAGAAGTGCCACTTTATGGTTAATGAAGGTATTGTCTTGGGGCACAAAATTTCTAAAAGAGGCATTGAAGTTGATAAAGCTAAAGTTGATGCTATTGAAAAGATGTCGTGTCCCAAGGACATCAAAGGTATAAGAAGTTTCCTTGGTCATGCCAACTTTTATAGGAGTTTCATTAAGGACTTCTCAAAAATTTCTCGGCCTCTGACTAATTTATTACAAAGATACACCGTTCGTGTTTGATAATGATTGTGTAGAAGCATTTGAAATACTTAAGAAAGCATTGATCTCTGCACCTATTGTTCAGCCACCTGATTGGAATTTACCTTTTGAAATTATGTGCGATGCTAGTGATTATGTTGTAGGTGTTGTTCTAGGGTAAAGAGTTGATAAGAAACTAAATGTTATTCAATATGCTAGTAAAACTCTAGACAATGCCCAGAGAAATTATGCTACTACTGAAAAAGAATTCTTAGCAGTTGTATTTGCTTGTGATAAGTTCAGACCTTATATTGTTGATTCTAAAGTAACTATTCACATGGATCATGCTGCTATTAAATATCTTATGGAAAAGAAAGATGCTAAACCTAGACTTATTAGATGGGTTCTCTTGCTACAAGAATTTGATTTGCATATTATTGATAGAAAGGGAGCTGAGAACCCCGTTGCAGACAACTTGTCTAGGTTAGAGAATGTTCTTGATGACCCACTACCTATTGATGATAGCTTTCCTGATGAACAATTAAATGTCATAAATGCTTCTCGAACTGCTCCTTCGTATGCTGATTATGCTAATTATATTGTTGCTAAATTTATACCACCTAGTTTCACATACCAGCAAAAGAAAAAGTTCTTCTATGATTTGAGACATTACTTTTGGGATGACCCACATCTTTATAAAGGAGTAGATGGTATTATTAGACGTTGTGTACCTGAGCATGAACAGGAACAGATCCTACGCAAGTGTCACTCCGAGGCTTATGGAGGACACCATGCTGGAGATAGAACTGCACATAAGGTATTGCAATCCGGTTTTTATTGGCCTACTCTCTTCAAGGATGCCCGTAAGTTTGTCTTGTCTTGTGATGAATGTCAAAGAATTGGTAATATTAGTAGACGTCAAGAAATGCATATGAATTATTCACTTGTTATTGAACCATTTGATGTTTGGGGCTTTGATTATATGGGACATTTTCCTTCCTCTAATGGATATAAACATATTTTAGTTGTTGTTGATTACGTTACTAAGTGGGTAGAAGCTATTCCAACTAGTAGTGCTAATCATAACACCTCTATTAAGATGCTTAAAGAAGTTATTTTTCTGAGGTTTGGAGTCCCTAGATATTTAATGACTGATGGTGGTTCACATTTTATTCATGGTGCTTTCCGTAAAATGCTTGCTAAGTATGATGTTAATCATAGAATTGCATCACCTTATCACCCACAGTCTAGTTGTCAAGTAGAATTGAGTAATAGAGAACTCAAATTAATTTTTCAAAAGACTGTTAATAGATCTAGAAAGAATTGGTCCAAGAAACTTTATGATGCATTATGGGCCTATAGAACTGCATATAAAAATCCTATGGGTATGTCTCCGTATAAAATGGTTTATGGTAAAGCATGTCACTTACCTCTCGAACTAGAACATAAGGCTTATTGGGCTATTAAAGAGCTCAATTATGATTTCAAACTTGCCGGTGAGAAAAGGTTATATGACATTAGCTCACTTGATGAATGGAGAACCCAAGCCTATGAGAATGCCAAATTGTTTAAAAAAAGTTAAAAGATGGCATGACAAAAGGATACAAAAGCATGAGTTTAATGTAGGTGATTATGTATTGCTATACAACTCTCGTTTAAAATATTTTGCAGGAAAACTTCTCTCTAAATGGGAAGGTCCTTACGTTATCGAGGAGGTCTATCGTCCCGGTGCCATAAAAATCAACAACTTCGAAGGCACGAATCCGAAGGTGGTGAACGGTCAAAGAATCAAACATTATATCTCAGGTAATCCTATAAATGTTGAAACCAATGTTATTGAAACCGTAACCCCGGAGGAATACATAAGGGACACTTTCCTGAACATTTTAGACTCCGAAAAGGAATAGGTATGTGGTACAGTAAGTAAACCGACTCCAAAACAGTTCTAATGGCAAATTTTCTCTGTTTTGGAATATTTGGAAACATAGAAAATAAGAAGCAGTCCGGGAAGGACATGAGGGCTCCACGAGGGTGGAGGGCACGCCCTACCCCCCTAGGCGCACCCCCTGCCTCATGGGCACCTTGTGCGCTCTCCGGACTCCGTTTTCTTGCACGTTACGTATTTTGGTCGGTAAAAATTCATTATATAATCTCCTGGAGGTTTTGGCTCTTGTATCACGCAAATATCTATCGTCTTTGTTTTGAGCTGTTTTTCTTACAGATCTAGGTCGTCATGTCGTCTTCAAGTGCCCCCAAGGACAAGTTCTTCAAGAAGGTCATCAACCCCTACCTCGCGGAGGTGCTGCAACACCCTCAAATCATTGAGATGCGTGAGGGGTTGTTGCACCTCTGTGATGTTGAGGGACCAAGGAAGACCGGAAGCACGGAGGCAAGGCTCGAGGCATTGGAGCAACAAGTTTTCAAGTGTCAGGAGATGGTGGAGCGTGGACTCAACTCCAATCACATTATGATCACGGAGTTCACCAACAACCACAAGATGGACGTCAAGGACATTGGGGAGGCCATCTTCAAGCTTCATGAGAAAATCGAGCACGTCCAAGCCCAGATCTATGACCTGCAAAATCAAAACTGTGAGTATGAATATAGATTCAAAAGGATGAGTTTGGCTGCAGATTTGAGGACTCAGGAGACTCGATCATCCTTCTATGATGGTGAGCCTATGCCTTGGAAGAGGGACGACAAGCCTACATCATCAACAACTCCAACTCCATCACCGGCAAAAGAGATATAATCACATGGGTATGGGCACTCCCCTTGGCAACTGCCAAGCTTGGGGGAGGTGCCCCGGTATCGTATCACCATCACACTCCTATCTTTACCGTTTTTCTTAGTTCGATCCTTTTGATCTAGTAGAATAAAAGTTTTTAGTATGATCAAGTTTTGAGTTTTGCTTTATGATCCCTCTATGTAATCGAGTCCGTGAGCTATATAATAAATATTAGTGTTGAGTCAAGGGCTTGATGATTTTGCTATGATCTTGAGGGAATAAAATAAAAGAGAAGAAATAAAAAGAATAAAAGAGATCATATGGATATTATGGGGAGTAATGAGCTCACATATAAGGAGCATGGTGAATAAAAGTTGTTGAGAGTTGACAAACATAGTTTCGGTCATCGTTGCAATTAATAGGAAGTAATAAAGAAAGAGAGGTCTTCACATATAAATACACTATCTTGGACATCTTTTATGATTGTGAGCACTCATTAAAATATTACATGCTAAAGAGTTGACGTTGGACAAGGAATACGATGCAATGGGTTATGTTTTCTTACATCTGAGATAAATTACATTGTCATGGATCATCCAACATGATTGAGCTTGCCTTTCCCATCATGATAGCCAAATTCTTTGCACCAAGTAGAGATACTACTTGTGCTTCCAAATACCCTTAAACCCAGTTTTGCCATGAGAGTCCACCATATCTACCTATGGATTGAGTAAGATCCTTCTAGTAAGTTGTCATCGGTGCAAGCAATAAAATTTGCTCTCTAAATATGTATGACTTATTAGTGTGGGAGAAAATAAGCTTTATACGATCTTGTGATATGGATGAAATAAAAGCGACGGACTACATAATAAATGTCCATATCACAAGTGGCAACATAAAGTGACGTTCTTTCGCATTAAGATTTTGTGCATCCAACCATAAAAGCGCATGACGCCCTCTGCTTCCCTCTGTGAAGGGCCTATCTTTTACTTTTATCTCCCACCTTACATAAGAGTCAAGGTGATCTTCACCTTTACTTTTTTTCATTTTATATTTTGGCAAGCACAATATGTTGGAAAGATCCTGGTAATATATGGCTAATTGGATGTGAGTTTTCATGAGCTATTATTGTTGACATTACCCTTGAGGTAAAATGTTGGGAGGCAAAACTATAAGCCCCTATCTTTCTCTGTGTCCGATTAAGACTTCATACCCATAAATATTGCGTGAGTGTTAGCAATTGTGAAAGACTAAAAGATGGTGGAATATGTGGACTTGCTGAAAAGCTCTTATATTGACTCTTTCTTATGTTATGATAAATTGCAATTGCCTCAATGACTGAGATTAGAGTTTGTTGGTTCTCAATGAAGTTTATGATTCATACTTGAAATTGTGATTGAATTGTTACTTTAGCATAAGAGATCATATGACAATAATTATATAAGTTGTTTTTCTAAGAATGATCATGATTCCCTCATGTCCGTATTTTATTTTATCGACACCTCTATCTCTAAACATGTGGACATATTTTTTGATTTCGGCTTTCGCTTGAGGACAAGCAATGTCTAAGCTTGGGGGAGTTGATACGTCCATTTTGCATCATGCTTTTATATCGATATTTATTGCATTATGGGATGTTATTACACATTATGTCACAATACTTATGCCTATTCTCTCTTAGTTTACAAGGTTTACATAAAGAGGGAGAACGTCGGCAGCTGGGGTTCTGGGCTGGAAAAGGAGCAAATATTAGAGACCTATTCTGCGCAGCTCCAAAAGTCCTGAAACTTCACGGAAGTTATTTTTAGAATATATAAAAAATACTGAGCGCAAGAAGTACCAGAGGGGGGCCACTCACCAACCACGAGGGTGGGGGGCGTGCCCCCCTGCCTCGTGGGTCCCCCGGTGGCCCTCCGATGCCCATCTTCTACTATATGGAGTCTTTCATTGAGGAAAAAAATCATAAGCAAGCTTTCAGGACGAGACTCCGGCGCCATGAGGCGGAACCAATCTAGGGCTCTGGCGGAGTTGTTCTACTGGGGAAACTTCCCTCCAGGAGGGGGAAATCATCACCATCGACATCATCAACGCTCCTCTCATCGGGAGGGGGCCAATCTCCATCAATATCTTCACCAGCACCATCTCCTCTCAAACCCTAGTTCATCTCTTGTATCCAATTCTTGTCTCTAATTCTGCGATTGGTACCTGTAGGTTGCTAGTAGTGTTGATTACTCCTTGTAGTTGATGCTAGTTGGTTTATTTTGTGGAAGATCATATGTTCAGATCCTATGTGCATATTAATACCCCTCTGATTATGAACATGAATATGCTTTGTGAGTAGTTACGTTTGTTCCTGAGGACATGGGAGAAGTCTTGCTATTAGTAGTCATGTGAATTTGGTATTTGTTCGATATTTTGATGAGATGTATGTTGTCTCTCCTCTAGTGGTTTTATGTGAACGTCGACTACATGACACTTCACCATTATTTGGGCCTAGACGAAGGCATTGGGAAGTAATAAGTAGATGATGGGTTGCTAGAGTGACAGAAGCTTAAACCCTAGTTTATGTGTTGCTTCGTAAGGGGCTGATTTGGATCCATATGTTTCATGCTATGGTCAGGTTTACCTTAATACTTTTGTTGTAGTTGCGGATGCTTGCAATAGAGGTTAATCATAAGTGGGATGCTTGTCCAAGTAAGGACAGTACCCAAGCACCAGTCTACGCACATACCAAATTATCAAAGTACCGAACGCGAATCATATGAACGTGATCAAAACTAGCTTGGTGATAATTCCCATGTGTCCTCGGGAGCGCTTTTCTCTATGTAAGAGTTTGTCCAGGCTTGTCCTTTGCTACAAAAAGGATTGGGCCACCTTGCTGCACTTTATTTACTTTTGTTACTTGTTGTTCGTTACAAATTATCTTATCACAAAACTATCTATTACCTATAATTTCAGTGCTTGCAGAGAATACCTTGCTGAAAACCGCTTATCATTTCATTCTGCTCCTCATTGGGTTCGACACTCTTACTTATCGAAAGGACTACGATAGATCCCCTATACTTGTGGGTTATCAGTGTGTGCGAGGTGTTGGCCTCTAACTGAACCCGAGCGAGGCATTGGGCTCTAACTGAACCTGAGCGATTGCACTGCAGGCTACGCGTTACTGAACCCGAGCGATCGATCGATGGCTGTTAACTGAACCCGATCGAGCGATTCCTTCGCTACTGCTTCTAACTGAACCCGATTGATGCTCCCTCTGGATGAACAGTGAGCGTTGCGGGGGGGGGGTGGATGAACAGTTCCCGGTGGGGGTGGATGAACAGTACCCCGATCGATCAAGTCGGTTGGGGCTGGATGAACAAGACCCCATGGAGGGTAGGATGAACAGGATCACCCCGTGGAGGGCAGGATGAACAGTAGACGGTGGAGGGCAGGATGAAAAGTATCCCGTGGAGGGGTGGTTGAACAGGAGCCCGTGGATAGGGCTGGTTGAATAGTAGCCGGTGGAGTAGCGCGCGGTGGAGGCTGGATGAACAGGAGCCCGTGGATGAACTGCCGCAGGTGGAGGCTGGAGGAGGTCGACAGTGGATGAACAGTAGCCCGTGGAGGCTGGAGGGGTCCACGGTGGAGATGAAAAGTATCCCGTGGAGTCCCATTTTGTGGTACGCCACACCCCTCTCGATGAACAGGACCCCCGTTTCGACCGTAGCGCTCCAACACAAGTCCGTTTCCACCGTTTTGCGGTACGCCACACCCCTCCCGATCAACAGGACCCCCGTTTCGACCGTAGGAGGTCCGTATCCTCCGTTTTGTGGTACGCCAGACCCCTCCCGATGAACAGGATCCCGTTTCGAACATGGCCGATCGAACACAAGGGCGTTTCCTCCGTTCTGCGGTACGCCAGGCCTCATTTCCGTCAGCTGTTCCATCCAAGCCCTCCCGATGAACACGACGACGCATTCCGTTCCGACCCAGCCGGTTGGCTCCCCATGAACACGACGACATCGCTGTTTCTCCGTTTCGACCCAGCCATGCACACGAGCCCTGGCCGTACGTACGCGCGAGTAGGCGTTCGAGACCCCGCTCGTATGTACGTACGTGGTCGTATTTACTTTCTTGCACCCTGGCCGCTGTACGTACGTGTACATGCTACGTGCGCGCCTCTACTACGACACGTGTGCGCCTCTACATCGACCAATATGTATGTACACATTCGCGACCAGAATGACAACGCTACGTATGCTTCGACCAGGTGGGTCCCGACTGTCAGGCACTTTCTTGCATGCGAAGATGTAGCTGGTGGGTCCCAGCAGTCAGGGAGGCAATCTTTTTTTGGCCCGGTGGCACTTCCTTGTGTGCGAAGATGTAGCTGGTGGGTCCCAGCAGTCAGGGGGAAACGTTTTTTCGCGAAATATGATGGACCGTCCGGTGGGTCCCTGCTGTCAGGTTGAGGAATATTTATTTTACGCGTAATAAGGAGGCACTTCCTTGCTGCGGCTGTGGACCCAGCTGTCAGCCTCTCCACGTACAGTCCATGTCCGATGGAAGCCGTTCCTTGACCATGTTGACCACGCCGAGCCAAGAGCACCAGGGCGGTGGACGACGGCGAGGCCTAGGAAGGGGACGACGCGGAGCCAGGGATGACGCGACAGTGGATGCCCACACATAGAGGAGTATGAGGGTTCGCTGGTTCGCTGCGGTGTGAGGCTGTCGTCGCCGCAGAATAACAGGGGGTGTGGGTGAGTAGAGGGATGGCCTGGCCAGTGGTGGGAGTAGTAAGGGGCGGTGAGGCCTCCGCCGCATCGCTGCCGGCCACGGGAGGCAGGAGCACGAGGCACGACCGTCGCTGGTTTGGGCAGCTGGAGCAAGAAGACCAGAGGTTGAAGAAGCACTACGGTCGTTGGATGGACATCGTACGGTCAATGGAGCTAGAATCGTGCATATTGACTAAGTTGACAAAGCCCTCCATCCCCGTCAACTTAGTAGGCCCACAAGTCAGCCTACCGCTATACTGGGTCCTAGCTAGCAGGGGAGTATTCATTTTTTGTGCGTAATAAGGAGGCACTTCCTTGCGTGCAAAGATATAGCTGGTGGGTCCGAGCTGTCAGCGGCGGTAACGTTTTTTCTCGAAATACAGATGCCCTTTCGATGGGTCCCAGATATCAGGTGGAGGGATCATTATTTGCGCATAATAAGGAGGCATTTCCTTGCGTGCAGCCGTGGACCTAGCTGTCAGCCTCTCCATGCACAGTCCACTTTAGATGCATGTCGGTCATTGACCACGTTGACCAGGCCGCGCCGAGAGCACCAGGGCGGTGGACGACGGCGAGGCCTAGGAAGGGAACGACACAGAGCCAGGGAACACTCGGTAGTTGTTTCCCACGCGGAGGGGAGTACGACTGTATGAGGGTTTATTGGTTCGTCTGCCGTCGCTGGAGAATAACAACAGGTCTGGGTGAGTAGAGGGATGGCTAGGCAAGCGATGGGAGTACGGTGGGGCGGTGAGGCCTGCGCAGCAGCCCAGCCGGCCGCGGGGAGGAGGGAGCAGGCAGTCCCGCCGGCGCTTGTTTGAGCGGCTGGAGCAGGAAGAGCAGAGATTGAAGAAACACGACGGCCGTTGGATGGACATCCAACAGTCACTGCTTGTGCGTCTACCTTTTTTTAGGAAAGCCTCAAATCTGTGGAAAACAGCATACAGCTCATCTGCCATTATTTCTAATAATTTACAGCCCATTTGCTAATTCTTAAGGTTTTTTTGGAGCCCATATTCTTTTTGTTAGCATTACATCCCGTATTGTGGCCACGGTTAAAAAAATATACGAAATTTTTGCATATTTCGGTGCAGTCCGAACTCTTTTTAATCCTGAAATTTTGAGTCACGTTCAAACTGATTTTAAAAATAAATATATATCATTATAAAATCCAACAAATTGTCCACACATAAAAATCAATGCAATTTAAATTCTCGAAATGAAAAAAAGAATTTGAAACTAATTGCCGGTTTGATGTGTTTTAAAAATGTACAACCCATTTCTCATTACTGATAGGCCATTTTCTCGGCCAGCCAAATGAAACTCTCCTCGTCTTGAAAGATTTGCAGCCCAACAGGCCTGACAAAGCGACTTACTTGGCAAATCACAAAAAACTGGGTTGTGGCTGTGGACCCAGCTGTCAGCCTCTCCATGTACAGTACTCTTCTGATGGAAGTCGGTCGTTGACCACATTGACCACACCGCGCCGAGACCACCAAGGCGGTGGACGACGGCGAGGCCTATGAAGGGGACGACGCGGAGCCGGGGAAGACGCAGTAGTGGATGCCCATGCAGAGAGGAGTACAAGGGTTCATTGGTTCGGCTGCGGTGTGAGACTGCCGTCGCCACAGGGCTTGGCTAGCGGTGGGAGTAGTAGGGGGTGGTGAGGCCTCAACGGCAGCACAGACGGCCACTGGAGGCAAGAGCAGGCGGTCTCGCCGGCGCTGGTTTGGGCGGCTGGTGCAAGAAGAGCAGCGATTGAAGAAGCAACAGGACCGTTTGATTCAAATCCAACGGTTACTGCTGCTAGAATTGTTTGTTGACTAAGTTGACAAGCCCTGCGTACACGTCAACTTAGTAGGTCCACAGGTCAGCCTCCCAACCGGTGCGCCCCAGATGTCAGTGGGAGTAATCATTTTTTCGCATAATAAGGAGGCAGTTGATTGTGTGCGGCCAGCCCAGCGGAGCGAGTAGGGTGGGCCGAGGAAGCCTGCGCGGCATCACAGTGGGCCACAAGAGGAGGGAGCACGTAGTCCCGCCGGCGCTAGTTTAGGCGGGTGGAGCAGGAAGATCAGAGATTGAAGAAGAACGTCGGCCGTTGGATGGAAATCCAACAGTCACTACTGCTAGAATCGTGTGTTGACTGACAAAGCCTTGCGTAAACAAGTCAGCCTCGAAATTTGTGGCGTGTATAACCCATTTGCTATTATTTTTATAATTTTTACTCGTTTTCTAATTCATATGGAATTTATTGCAGCCCGTTTTCCATTTTTAGAATTGCTGCCCATTTTCTGGCCAGTACCAGGGTTTAAAAAAATAACTAAATATCTGGGAAATTTTGAAAATTCACAAATTTTTGCTAGGGAACAAAATATTCTTAATCCAAAAATTAGTAGCCATACTAAAACAAATTTAAAAATAAATTAGTACTATGTCATGTTAAATCCAATGAAATACGTATAAGATATCAGTGAAGAACAAAAACAAAAAAAGAAACTAATATCCCATTTGCTATAATTTTTTTGGAATTTTGAACCCCTTTTGATATTACTTTTAACACACACTAACCATACTCTTTGGCCAGGCCGGAATGCATCCCTCCTCGTCTTGAAAGATTTGCAGCCCAATAAGTCGGAGAAAACAAATAGGCCTAGCTTGGGTATTCTTCAAAAAGAAATACTAGGCTACCTATTTTCCCAAAGAAAAAACTGTTGGGCTAGTCATGTTGTTAGACAGGCCACAGAGACCGCACAACCCAGTTTATAGCCTGCTCCTCCGAATTACTACTAAAAAAGGTTGTGCAATTCTGTCGTTAATTGACTATACGTTGAAAATGATGTGGGTCCCAGATATCAGCAGGGTGGATTAGAGTAAGAAATGAGGGATTCATCTGAGTAGTAAAAGAGGCGCTTGCTTGTGTTCGGGAGTGGACCTGGTGGGTCCGTACTGCCATACTCACAACTACAGTCCTCTCCCGATTCACTATGTTGACAGGGACCATTTCGAAAAAAACTTTGTTGACAGGGCCGGACGACGGCACCGCGGCGAGCGCACCAAGGCGGAGGATAAAATGCTGTCGCCAATGTGCTGGGCTGGGTTGGACATTCTTATTGAAAAATAAAAATGGACCGGATCTATTTACGATGTTGACTACGATTTGCATGGGTCCGCTGGTTGCAGGAAGAAAATGCTGGGAGAAAGAAAAATGGTCGCTATCTTTGCCGAAGAATAATATCGACTGAATGTAACGACACTATCATAGGAAATAATATCCTCATGTTAAATCGTGAATTTAAAGAACTGGTGCATGAGCATTTAGCTTTATTTATTTATTTACTTATTTATGTTTAGGGGACCATGAGCATGTACCTGGGCCGGATTCATGTGAGAGCATCCCTTCCAGTTAATTATGGGCTTCTCTATTGGGCCTTCATCAGTGGGATGCATGTTATCAACAAGTGGAAAATGTGTTCCGTACGAAAAATAGTATGCGCTACGTATGGTACAGGGCACTAAAGGATTGAACCATGCAAAGACTTCCAAAACATTGTGTTTGACGTTCTAACAACACATTTATTCAACCAACAGACGAAATATACTACTGATTGTACATTGAAAATAGTAGCAGCAGCAACCAGGGTTGGGGTGCAACAGAAGCAGTAAGCAGGCCAGAAGAGCGAAGACGCAGCTCTCTCTTCCAAACCAAACATCAGCCATCATTACAAAAGGACTACCAAAAAAGAACAAGTGTATGCATCAAACTAAATAAAGATCCTGCTACACCAAGTGTACACATCTAACTAACTGGCTCAGTTAGACGTTACTATTTATTAAGCTGTGGAGATTGGCTGACGGCTTGAACCAGATGGGTTCCTGACGGGGGAAACTCCAACCAGCACGTCAAAGTCTGATACTTGCGAGCCTCTCTCCTGCTTTGGGATGCAGAGCGTGGCTGCACATATCAGGGTATGGTGCATGCAGAGACGCATGGTACACTGTGTACACACAGTTTTGCCTGATGAACGAAACCGCACTGCCATCATGATCCTTGCCGTCGGTTATCTCCTGGTTAACCGGATAATTCAGTCCGACAAACAAAGAGTGTGTACCAAGGCTACTTACCAACCTCCAGTCAAAAATTCCTGAAGGCCCAGAGAAGCTAGGATCCTGCTCAAAGACCTTGCAGTGACTATGATTGTATTCCGCGAAACAACACGTCCGGTACGTGCGAACGATCATCAACCGTTCGCCATCGTCTGATCGAGCCAGGAACCACCTGCAACTGCCATGTCGTTTTTCTTTGGAAGGTTATGGGATTAGGAAGGGTAGGGACACCAGGCGTCCTACGACATCATATCAAGTTGGAGTCAAATAACCCACAAAAAAAGTTGGAGTCAAATAAAAAAGGGCTCTTGATGTAGTCAATCTTAAGAATAGCATGTTATGAACATGAATATTTTTTCAGTAAATGTTGACAGTAATATAAGCAAGCCATCATGATATCATAGGAAAGTAACATAAAAAAAGTTGGAGTCAAATAAAAAAGGGCTCTTGATGTAGTCAATCTTAAGAACATCATGTTATGAGCATGAATATTTTTTCAGTAAATGTTGACAGTAATATAAGAAAGCCATCATGATATCATAGGAAAGTAACATACTGCTGTAACAGCCGTTTGTAGCGATGACTGGAGTAGGCCAGTAATACGTCCAGCCATAGAAGGAGTCGACAGCGTAAATGAAGCCCTTGTGTTCAATGGCATTAGAGAACCATGAAGGATATATGATCCTGCAATGGACGTGCAGATTTATCCACTTACCGCAGTGACCTGTCAGATAGGTGAGACCGCGGTTGAGGAACACAATTAGCCTGAAGTCTTTATAATTCGCAGATCTTGTGGGCACTTGGCAGATTACAACCTTGAGTAAATCAAACTTGGTATCATGTTGGCTACTGTAAGATTCCGAGTATTCTGGGCCACGGTGCCAAAGCGGTGTAGTGTTAATCAAAGGAAAGGGGATCAATCGCCGGGTGTAGACCTCCACGAGCATCCAGCTGCCGCGACCGTCGACGAGCACCATCCAAGACGTGTTCATGCTGACCTAGTACATACCATTAATGTAGTTGAGGGTGACGGGGATCGGATCGCAGTCAAGGGGGTTGATGCTCGCCACCCTACGATCGTTATGCTCCATGACACGCCGTTTCTGAAGATCAGGCGGCATCAGCAAGCAAGGAGCTGGCTTAAAAAGCTCCGGCCTGAGGGCTTTGAGTAAGCGGTATAGCCCCGAGGAGGACGCGGCGAGCGGCATGGTACTGAGATTGTCCACACGCGAAACAGTGAGCTTGATTACCTCTATGGGGAGCGAATTCCAGCCACTCTTTTGGCGGACGCTGCTTGGTTCTACCATTGTTAGTGCTTGGGTTTCGGACAAGGGGGGAGGCGCCTTAGCGGGGATGGAAGATTGGACGAGGGAGGAGGCGCCTTAGCAGGGATGGAAGAGCAGACAAAGATGGAGAAGTGAATATGTGCTGCGGAAAGTGGACAGGTGATGATGACTATAGCACGCCGCTTGACTTACGAGACACATACCAGCAGCGTAGGGTCATATCAAAGTCAGACAACTTGCTTGAGTGATCACAGTACTGGTACTCCCTACAGTACCTGCTACTATGCCCTAACTTGCTTGAGTGGAGTAGTAGTGGAGTAGGACTCTGCTCTACTACTAGCACCGGAGGAGTAGTGTGTTCTAATCTAAAATAGTTACAAACTTCAATGCCCGAGCTGGGAACAACTACGAACCGCCATCGGTGCTAACTCCAATCCTGCAAGTCATGGATGCTACAAATGTGTAGCCAGCCTGCAAGTCATGTACACTGTACTGACAGTGGAACCCACAGAGTACTTAGAATACAAGATTAAGGATGCAATTAACTTTTTATAGAGGGAGAATCATACACGCAATTAACTCAGATGGATTGGACGTGACTCTATAAGAAAGTGCCATGTCATCTGTAGCCAACATGTATAACAATGGATACTCAAAAACTAACTCTTGAAGATCATTTCATGCAAAGCACAATAAGAGTTATTTCTTCACAAGTTTTGGATGCAGGTTGAACAGTTGAACGCTTTTGTTTGCAAAAGATACTTTTTATCTATTTCAGCCTGATATTTGTGAGCTCTAGTGATGAAATAATATCCGAACAAACCTATCGATACCCGTTACACATGAGATGACCCCCACATCATTTTTCAAAATAAACAACTCCCCGATCAATGCATTTCACTCTTTCGTGCAACGCACGAGCACCTTACTATAGATTAGTACGACCAAAAATTGAACTAACATTATATATAGTACGATAAATGATGATGCATGTCACCTAAAATTATAGGAGTATCATTGAAAACTATGTTCAAATATGAATCCAATGATATTGTTTTTATTGACATGCACTAACATTTTGTTAGTTAAATCTTCAGTCAAATTCAATGGGGGATAAACCACGACCGATGTAGTTGTACTAGTGTAGAGGGCGGCGCTACACGGGAGTCTCACCCCGCTCGTGGCGTGGCAGTAAACCGTCATATCACAAAACCCATCCACTCCCAGTAATAAGTGTCCTGGTAAAATAAACGGACAAGCAACCATCACATCCCTCCGTCTTTTTGCATTTCATCTCTCTGCATTTACTTTCTCCGGTTCATCTCGCACACTCGATCCCTAGCTACTACTCCTAGTATCCCTAGCTACTACTCCTAGGGCCAATTCTTTTGGTGGCTTCCCCAGCTTTTCCCATAAGACTAGTCATAGTGGAGACTAACATTAAGGCACCTCACTCATTTATTTGGGCTTCTAAGCTACTAGTACTAGTAGTACCTCCGTCCTGGTTTATTCCTCACCATTGTAATTTGTGCTAAATTTTGACCAAACATTTAACTGATAAAATGTTAGTGCATGTGACATGCACTAACATTTCATTAGTTAAATTTATGATCAAAATTTGACACAGATTATAATGGGGACCAATAAACCAGGACGGAGGTAGTAGTTATGGGATTACTAATCTAGAAGCCTAAAAGAACTGTCCCCTGGTACTCCTACTAGTAGTAGTACTCAAGTTGGAATTCCAATTGCACGGCACAACTTGTTAGGCAAAAAAATTGATATAGGGTGTACGAAGCGGTTTGGGAATTTGCATGCCTTTCCGACCAGTGAGATACTCCGTACAAAGTACGACAGAGAAATAACCACAGAGAAGGAAGCTAAAAGTAAACAATCAAACGAGCATTTTTGCATTTGTTTTGCATTGAATCGTTTCACAAGCTTGACTAGTTTTGTTTTTATACTTTTACAAAAACCGCATTATAATGTTAAAATGTGCATTTGCACGTACATAAGTAATAGTAGTACTCCCTCCGTCTAGGTGTATAAGTCTTCCCTCCTTCTTGGTCACTGTGCACAACCAAAGATGACTTATTGACCTGGACAGAGGGAGTAGCACAGTCTGCAAGCATATATATAGAGAGACGTGTAGTGCGATAGTATATAGTAAAGTTTGTGCTATATGCATGTACTTGCAAAATGCGTACGGATACACAAGGTTTCCAAACTTTCCCTTTTACATACTTAATTAAGGATGCTAATAATTCCTGAACATTCGGGATTTATCATTTGCATCCCAAAACTAATGAGATCGCCTTGCGAAACAAAAATTATACTCCTACTAAAAGCCACGGCGCTCGCAGGAGCGCTTGCGGCATGCCACGAGTGCCCTGGTGCGCGGCTGTTTCCCAGCGCGCCGACACAACGCCTCTTCCTCAGCCTCGCAACTCGCGAGGTGCTGATTGGCGTCTTGCTGGCGGGCGAGCGCGATCTCACCGGTGTGGTGATCCGGTGCCAACAGGTACTCCTCCTCGCTGCAAGCATGCACCTGGTCCACGTACCGCCAAGCGTAGATGAGGCGCTTGGGCCCGACTGCACTCAGGGCGTCGGCACGGGCGTCCTCCGCCACCCTCACGGCCCTCGCACGAGCCTACTGCCAAAGAGCCAATTGCCTGACTCTCTCGGACGCGACATAGGCCTCCCAGGCAGCTTGTTCCGCGGTGTGCTTCTCTTCCTCGGCCTTCTTCTCCGCCTCTATTTTGGTGCGCTCTACTGGAGGCAAAGCCTCCCACAAGGAGACATCCATTTCTTTCTAGAGCTCCTCAAGGCTGGGGGCTCGGCGGGCGGTGCGGTGTTCTCCTCGTAGCGGGGAGCCGATGCGCATGCTGGCGAGATTGGGAACGCCGATGCGTCCACCTCAAGACGTCATGGTGAGGAGCGGAACACCGACGCATCCTCCTCGACTAGTGGCGGCGAGGAACGGAACGGCTACGCGTCGCGTCGCGGTGAGGAGCGGAACACCGATGCGTCCTCCTCGACTAGTGGCGGCGAGGAACAGAACGGCGACGCGTTACCATCCGCGCGGTGCAGCGAGGGGCGCCTAGGTCTTGGGAGGGGCGATGCCATGGTGGTTGACGTGAGAGGGAGGGGGAGGAGATAGAGATGAACATGAACGTGAGGGGGAGCGGATAGCGATGTCGTGGGAGGCGCAATATTTATAGCGAGCAATGGCACACCTACGTAAGATATGGACTGAGCTGCACTGACTTAACTGCAGGTCCAGTTGCGTCACTAACATGTGGGCCAGAACTTTGTTGGGCCCATATGTCAGTGACCCAATGCACCTGCAGTTAAGTAACAACTATGTGGGCATATTTGCTGGAGTATATTAAGGGGGAGGGAAGGGGTGGAAATATTGCTGGTCACAGCGGATTGGTGCCCAACGAACGGGCTTCCTGTAGGTATGGGGAACGGTGCATAATAAGTCTCATCTTGCATGTCGGGCTAGGTATAGTCTCAAGTCATTAAAAACATACACGCCCCACACATGTTCATATTTCAAGGTGCACTAAATTATTGCATGCGATGATTAAGGCTAGCCATAATGGTGGTATCTTAGCTAGTATCATGCACACGGGAATAGCAAACATGCTGATGTGGCAAAGAATTAAAGAAGAGAGGGGGGTTTGAGTAACTAGTGTTCATGCATGCATTGGTAAATACATTTTTTGTGAAGAACTACAAAAACTATTCCACCGCCTCTATCTTGCTAAGAGTAGGTCAAATTTTTTAATCGAGCCCTTTAAACTATAAGGGAGGTAGTAGTACTAGTACTCTAAGAGCTAACCTTGGCCCTGTTTGGATCCATGTGTTAGAGTTAGTTTGGGTTAGTTTAAACTCAACTAACCCAAAAAAATCTAACCCACCCAGGAGGTGCTTATTTGGGTTACTCCCTCCGTCTAGGTGTGTAAGTCATCTTACGTTGTGCACCGCGACCAAGGCGGAGAGGAAAACGAGAAAACTTAATGTCTTTTTGCTAATTAATAGCATTGCATGCAATGAACTAACCACTGCATGTCATGTTTGGAAGTCTCAAGTCATTGAAAGCATGCACCGCCCACATCTCGTATTCGTTGATATGTCACAAAACAAGAAACGATATTGTAGATATTGATATTTTTAGTACTTATAAATTTGGTCAAACACTTTGCAAACGGTTGACGGAAGTAAAAAGGACCAGAGGGAGTATCATGCATGCGGAGTAGGCAAAAAAATTGCTCATTTATAGCCGGTCGAAGTCTCAAAGGGTGCGACCGCGCGAGGGAGGCGAAGGTCGTGGGAGGCGTGATGGTTGACGGAATTAAGTGAAGTTACCCACGCACCGGCATGGCGTGCGAACTGGAAAAAGCTATACCGTCAGGCCTACGATATGGGTCTAGTAGACATGACATCTAGTGGGTCCCACATAGTTCTTGAGAACTCTTTGGGGGCTTGCAGCCATTTATCCACCGGGCAAGCCAGCAACTCCATGTCGTTCGCACGCCCTACTCATCCTCGTCTTCTACTAGTACAGTACCTTATAATAGTTCGCTCCTAGTCGTCCCGTCCTTTCACATTACAGCAGTTCCACTAATCCTAACCCTCCTCCCAAATCCATGGCGTCCCAAATCTCCATGATCGGCAGTGAGTACAACGTTAGAACCATCACCATCGATGAGTTCGACGTCATCTACACCCGTGGATCCGCGATGGTGAAAGCATGCCTTGCTCGCTTCCTACGCATGTTCAACAGTTTCAACATCTCCAAGTCCTTCACGTGTGGTCCTTCCGATTTTCATTACTAAAAACCATCATCTAAATCTAAACATAGTATTTGCCCTAGAACTACCAGGTTCAACATCTCGCAACATAAACCTATGCAACCATACGCCAAGGAGGTACGTAGTAGGTAGTACTATGAATTCCATTTTCGCTCCATACCAATCGTTCTAAAAACTACATAGTACTTATAACGCACCATTGAAAATCGGAACTCTTAACCTCGCTAAAAAATGATGCTATTTTAAACGTGGCTACTCAATCTGTGGCAACTGGCGAGCCACCGCCTCCAAGTCATTCACCTGTGATCCCGACCATCAACTCCTACGGATCAAATTATCACGCGAGCTGACTATTCCTACAAAGGTGCGCTCCACCACGTACCCGGTACCCGCGAATGCAACAATCGTGCACATAGGGTTTTAGGGTTTATTTTTAACGTTCCCTTTACGTAGCACTCATGTGTGCGAGACAGCGAGAGACCGACTGCGTGCGTGCGCCTCTTCTCTTCGTATATGTACTCCACCATTTGTCTGGTGTCCAAAAAATTATAATAACTACTAGCAATGTGCCAATGCGTTGCCACACGATATGAGTAGATTAATACATATTCACCGATTTGATAGAAAAAAAAGTCTAGTTTTGAAATACGTATATCACTAAAAAATTGTTATGTTTCACTCAAAATATATTCCTTTGGCGGTTTTGATGAGATAAGGGAGGAATGTTGTTGGTTTCAAGATTCGAGAAGTGGTATATGTCTAATTTCTACTCTTACTAGCAAGATGCCCGTGCGTTGCACGGAGCATCAAGATCTTGTGGGAGAAAAGGATGAACGAGGGAAGGCCTTATCTGCAAATGTGGAGAGGAGTGCGGGTAAATTGCCATAGTTTCGTTCCTATCTGTCAGATATAAATCGGACGGCCTATATTGCAGGATGGCAGGCCCACCATCATCACCAACTCTGTTTTTATCCCTACTAGCAAGATGCCTGTGCATTGCACGGAACACCAAGATGCATTTATTTTACAAAATATCTGTTGTGATTGATCCATGCAAGAGTAATCCCATATGTAAAAACTAACAATATCTCGAGAAAGAGGAGAAACGAGGTGAGTAGGAGTTGGGCGTGGTGGCGATTGGTGGTCGGACTGAGCATGGGCATGGGGATGGACGACGCCGGTAGCGGCCAGCCGGCCACCATGCCAGATTGTTCCAGTGGCTTCTTTTTTAATTGCTCAACAATGAGGTTGTGAGAGATAAGGATGAACGAGGGAAGACCTTATCTGCAAATATGGAGAGTGGTGGGGTATCTTTTTGCAAAATTGTCATACCTTGCTATCTATCCGTCAGATATAGATCGAACGGCCTATATTGCAGGATGGCAGGCACACGATCATCACCGACTATGCTTTTTATAAGAGTTCTCTACTCTTATAAAAACCCGAGTTGGTGATGATGGTGTGAGAGAGACAGAGAGTATGGCAATTTTGCAAAAAGATACCCACACCCCTCTCCACACTTGAAAATAAGGCCTTCCCTTGTTCATCCTTTTCTCCCACAAGATAAACTACTCATACAAATGCATCTTCATGTTCCGTGCAACGCGTGGGCATCTTGCTAGTTGTTGTAAAAAGCCCATGTGTGAGAGAAAGAGAGAGGGAGAGAGGAGGAGGATGGAGTGCATGTGTGACAAAGACACAAAGAGTGTGTGTGCGAGAGGTGTCAGCTTAAAATGAGGCGATAGTGTGTGTGCACGATCGAGAGGGCGTGTCTCAAGAAGGGAAGAAAAATCTACATAGATACAAGGAGCGGGAGAGAGACATGTACGCGATAGTGGAAGCACGAGTGTGCGGGTGTATAAACCTATCTAGAGGCTAGTCGATAAATGTTTGTGAGAGAAATACGAGTCGGGGTGCGAAAGCGGGAGTTTTGTGAGTGAGACAGAGAGACGACAGTCGGAAAGGGGAGTGGAAGCAGGAGTTGTGTGTGTGTGAGAGAGAGAGAGAAGGGGGAGTTTTTCTGATCGGTAAACAAATGAATAATGTCAGTCTGGGATGGAGACGAAAAGGAGACCGCAACAAATGTTGTGTCTACAGGAGAGAGAGAGAGAGAGTAATTTTAGTGGTATGATTCATATCTAGAGACATATAGGGTGTGTGAGAGAATCCCATAGAGAGAAAGACAAAGTGAAAGACGAGTGGAGACTGTGTGTGTGGCGGTGAAAAAGAAAGCTTAGGTACCTAGTGATACAAGAGAACGGTAGAGACGTGAGAGATAATGAAAAATATGTAATGTATAATGATAGGGAGAGTGTGACACTTCTCAAGGGAGATGTCGAGAGACCATGTTTGCGAGGATAGGAGAAACATGAAGTGAGCGTGCGGGTGAGCTGGAGAAAAGAGAGTGATAGCTACATGAAGGAGCATGCATGCGAGAGAGATGGGCATGAAAGGAGTGAACATAAAAGGGATTCAAATATTTGAATTAGAGATGATGATACATGTAATCCATACTCGAACCAAAATTGATCTATCAAACATGCATACTCATATGAATTCACGCGCATCTATGTTATTTAATATGTAGATATTACTGATCCATACATTTTAGTAGAACATAATTTGGTTTAATTTTTTGAATCCAACCTTATGATTTTCATATCATTGTATTTGTAAAGAATATTATACATATAAAGGAGCAGAATCCTTTGTTGTGCTTTTGAAAGTATATATATATATATAATATGTATATAGAATTTTATTCCAATCAAAAATGGATCCCGCCCGAAAAAAATAGAATACAAACGGGATTCGAATTGAGTTGGCACGGTAAACGTGCACTCTGCAAAATTTGAACGAAGCGGGGAAAGTCGCAGTAACCGCCCGAAACCAAAATCTGTGAGATGGAAATTACTACTGCCTATCCCTGCCATGCAAAGCCTATCTGCTCGATTTCTATAGGTTTCGATAGGGGTAGGTTTGTAATTTCACTCGAACGTGACATAACCGCCTCTCACCCGGATTCATACACGGTGGGCGCCAAAACACAGTGTGTCCTCGGCCGAGATCGACTCCCTCCCCGATTCATACACGGTGGGAGCCAAAAACAAACTCTCGTCGGCAAATATTTGGTGTATGCGAGATTACCGTCCTATCCCCAACCGACTAATATTGTTGTGATGTAGGAAAGTTGAAACGGGGGCTATGTTTGTAAATTTCCTCGCATTTGAGACAAGCGCGCCCTGAAGTCATGGTTCCCCCCTTCCTCTCCACCTTCATTTCCCCATTCATACTCCGTGGGCGCCAAAACACCCTCTCCACTGCAGCCTCCTCCGTCCGCCACCCCATCCAGCGCCGTCCTCCTCCACCATGCCAGAGATGATACCCCGACGCCGCCGTCCATTACAAGCGATCGACCTCTCAAATCCATGGCTTCGGACCGGGATCCTTGCATCCCGTCCTCTCACTTCATCCCCGCCGTCGTCCACCTTGCCTTTGCCGCTCCTACGACCGTCTCATCCACCGCGCCCCGCCGCCACCGTATACCCTCCTAGATCTGCTTCCACGCCACTGACAGCCATCGTTATCGCAGCATCGTCAAATTCTCTGCAGATGCATACACGGCGCCGCACCAGAGGTGATACTCTTTCGTATCTGCTCAACTTATTTATCGTAGCAAGAAAATAGATCGCCACTACTTTACTCTAATTTCTTGTCCATCGCTTACTTGCTAGTTGAGAGCAAACATTGGTTGCGAAGTTGCCTTTGTCTGGTTTGCACCTTCAGATCCGCCATGGCACGCTCAACACTATACTCCCAATGCTTATGGTTTTCGCCTTTTATATTCCACACTAGTTAAATCACAGTAGACTAAATTTCAAAATTGGGTCAGTTGATTTTTCAGAGCTCGTCGGAATTCGCCGGTGCGAACGAAGGGGCTCGGGTGGGGACTTTGGTTGTTGGGGGGCAGTGGTGGGGCCTCGCCGAATGAAGAAAACTCGACGCGGGTGGGGGCGGGGGTGGCGGAGGAACACAGGCGGTGGGGGCCGATGGTCCGGACGGCGGCCCGTGCGGTGTTCTGTATGGGAAGAATCAGAGACGAGGAAGAAGAAGGGTTAGGAGACGTAGGATCTTCACCAACCGCCTAAAATGGTCGAGTGACCCAAATGCAGACATGCCTTTATATTCAGGACCATCATCATACCTACTTAGCACTACTCCTGAATCCATCAAGCTAAACAACGTGCCACTCATAATTCCAAACTTGTTGCTCAAGTACAAATCTGATATGATGCTGATATTACTAAAACAAATAACATTTAATTGGTCAGCTAATGTTCCTACTTTACTTTCGAAAAAGCACGTGCACCACATATAGAGAGACAGCGGGGAGTTGCTTTCTTAATGCGCTCTAGTTCATCATGTGTGGGCACTGCGCAACGAACATTTTATTATCCAAAATCTGCTTGCTCTTCTTTAGCATGTTCCTCTTCCGTTCTTATTTAATAAGCACTCTCTCCGTTCCTAAATACAAGTCTTTGTATAGATTTCACCATGGACTACATATGGAGCAAAATGAGTGAATCTACACTCTAAAATGTATCTGGATACATCTGTATGTGATCCATAGTGGAAATCTCTACCAAGACTTATATTTTGGAACAGAGGGAGTATGATAGTAGTACAGTATGTTCCTTGTAGTGAAGATGAGCAGAGACATTTGCAGTGTAGAGGTCTATACGGTCGGTTGGTATGGACACTTTGAACTCTTCGGGCCTCTTTGATTCGTAGGATTTTGTAAACATGGGAATAGGATTTGTAGTGGCCTGCCCACTTGAATCCTGTAAGAATAGCAAGGAAATGCGGGGAGCTATGTCGCCTTTAAGAGTTCCATTGATATTAAGAGTACCACACCTTCAGTTGAAGAGAGCTGGTATCCGAAGCCTTTCTAGCCGTACCGGCAATACTAGCACATATATTCCAGCAAGTTCCACTTTTCTGATTTTACTCTGATGCTTACGGTTTTCCTGTTATATCTACACTATGATCTGTGTAGCTGCTTTGTGTCACACTAGCAGCAATCCACTCTTGAAGCTAAACACTACAATGACATACAAAATTGGCACCAAGGCATTGAGTGCCAGTCTGGATGCAATGAAACTCATACGCTCCCCACCTGTTGACTCTTGTTCAGAATATGATCCTAATGACTCTTGTTCAAAATTGCCACATATAGAGAGACAGCATGGAATTGCATTTCCTTGGGCGTTGTGTTTCATCATGAGTGGGCAACCAACATCGTATGCAATTAAGCGGAACCTCAATGTAGCGACCCAACCTCAAATGGTCAAGTCTATGTGCTTCAGTGTCATCCCTGGATCGGAAATGCTGACACACACAGTACTCGAAGGATTTATAACAGAGTAGCAATCACACACTTATTACATCAAATGTCTCAAAAGAGAACTTATTACAATAAATATGGCTTAAGGCCATCTAATACGATAACAGCGTAAGGCTTGGAAGATAAAGTGAGTCCATCACCTCCAACGGCATAGCTGAGTGCATGACAAACGACCTATCGCGTCTTACTCCTCGTCTGAAAAGTCTACAACATAATACGTTGCAGCCCGAAAATGGGTCAGCACATGGAACATGTTGGCAATGTAACACAGTAGAGCAATGAATAGATAAATGCTAACACTACATGCATATATGGCTGGTGGAGGCTCTATGGTTAATAAGTTTTGCGAAAAGCTAATTTTTTCCTACAACAAAGGAATAAATTTTTATTTAACTATCATGGTAGTTGAACAATATTGAGAAGGTTCCTCCAACTCAATCCCAATTAAAAGTAATTATCAACCCAACAAATTAATTTAGAGTGACGAGATATAGTAGGATAATCCAAGTACTAGATACTCAAGTTGTCCATAACCGGGGACACAGCTAACCATGATTAGTTTGTACACTCTGTAGAGGTTTGCGCACTTTTCCCCACAAGACTCGATCTCCTCCGTTGGATTTCTCGCACTACGTGGTGTTTGAGAAACGGATGACCGACACACAGTCTTTCAGAAGCATTAACTCTTTACTCTGGGTGGACAGTTACACCTACTTTCCCACTACATCTGCTAGCCCACCACTGAAAGAGGTCACACAACACACTCAACTATGCCAGAGCCCATAATGGCTTGTGGCTGCACACGGAAGTTTCTAGCATGAACAATCTCATGATCCCTTTGAGCCTGGGTGGCGGGCCATAGGAGGGTCGCACGGTATATCCCCAGGATCTCCTAGACAACACTGGTATATCCCCAGGTGCCCAAACAAGCAATCCACCCAGATGTGTATTAAAGTTGCCACCTTAAGTTGAACCATTAATTAACAATCTCACATCTGTCATGGATACACTCAACCCAATCCACGTCCACGAGCATAGCATGGCAATATAAGCATAACGTAGGAGTAACTCCTAGGGGTTTGATAATAAAACAGGTAATAGGTTCTACCTCATCATCTACTTCCCAAACCCACATGTTACTAGATCCTACTCATGCAATGTGTGAAGGTTGAAACTAATGCATAAAAACTGGTTGATAAAGGGGTATGATGAAAGTGTTACTTGCCTTGCTGACGATCCGCAAAACCTAGAGACTCGTAGTAGCACGCTTCGCACTCTGGGTGTTCTATCGCAAACAAACAATAGCATACATAAGCAATCAAGCAAATATGCATGGGTAAATCTCAAATAAGAAGATCTAACCAGAAAGTTCAACTTAAGAACTCCGGTTTGCAAAAATAATCAAATCAAACGGAGCAACAAAACTCAAACTGCAAAAGAAATAAGATTCGATAACTAATCTGGACTAAAGTCAAATTTTACAGTACCAAAATCTTGTTCAAGTTGGTTAAACGGAAAGAGGGCTTTGAGGCGAAGATCTAGGCGCTTGAATCACCTGATTCCGATAAACGAGCGAAAAGGTAAACTAGATCGAAAATTAGGGCAGAGATCGCAATCGAAAATAATCGCGAAAAACCCTGGAAAAAGAAAAACTTACGAACAGGCTAAAGAACGAACGTTCACTGTCTGTGACTAACGGGTGAACGGCGCTCATTAAAACGAACGAACGGATGAATGTCCGCTGTTTAACCGAACCGAGAGAAAAAAAACCCAAATCGATCTATTAAAAAAACATATCTAGGGTTTTCGAAATAAACCGAACGGTATTAGAAAAAACCGGCGGCTACCTCGGCGTACGTGACGGCGGTGGCAGCAGCAACTCCGGCGGCGGGGCGGTGGCTGGCTAGGGTTAGGGTTGGCGCGGTGCGGCGGGCTGGGCCTCGGGGTCGCGGCTCGGGCGGCTTATAAGAGGCCGGCCTGGAGAGTCCCGTCCGGGTACGGCCCGAAGTCAGTCCCCGCTCCTTTTTTAAAAAAATTATTCCGCGCAGAAAAACAAAGAGAAGAAATACTAAACGGACTTCAAAAATACCGAAATAAATTTTCCCCGTCCTCTAAAAATAAGCCGGACAAGGTGAACATTTATTTGGGCCTATAATGCAATTTTGAGAAACGCATATTTTTCCTAATTCAATTAAAATTGCAATAAAATCCAAATAAAATATGCAAATTGATTTTAATATTTTCCTCCAATATTTAATTTATTTTGGAGAATTCATATTATCTACTCTCCTATATTTTGGTATGAAATATTTTCGGAGAGAAAATTTATTAAAACCAAAGTGATCCTTGTTTCCATATTTGATAAAATTCAAATGTGCAAAACGGTGAAATCCCCTAACTCTCTCCGAGGGTCCTTGAGTTGCTTAGAATTTCGAGAATCGCGGAAGCCGAAATGCACAAAATATGATATGCATGGATGACCTATGTATAACATTCCAAATTGAAAATTTGGGATGTTACAAGCCTACCCCCCTTAAGATGAATCTCGTCCTCGAGATTCGGGTTGGCTAGAAAATAGGTGTGGATGGTCTTTCCGTAGATCATCCTCTCGTTCCCAAGTGGCTTCATCCTCGGTATGGTGGCTCCACTGAACTTTGCAAAACTTGATAACCTTGCTGCGAGTAACTCGACTGGCAAACTCAAGAATCTTGACAGGTTTCTCCTCATAGGTCAAATCACTATCCAACTGTATTTCTTCTAGTGGCCTCAGAAGGATATCGGCCATCCCTGCATGGCACTTCTTCAACTAGGAAACGTGAAACACATCATGGACTCCCGACAATCCTTCGGGTAACTCCAACTTGTAGGCTACCTCTCCCATGCGTTCCAAAACACGGTACGGTCCCACAAATCTCGGGGCTAACTTTCCTTTAACTCCAAATCGTTTAACTCCTTGAAGTGGTGACACTCTCAGATACGCTCTGTCTCCGATTTCATAGACTACCTCCTTGCGTTTTGAGTCTGCATAACTCTTCTGTCTTGACTGAGCTATCTTTAGTCTATCTCGAATTAGTTTAACCTTCTATTCCCACTCCTTAATCAAATCGGGTACAAACAACTGTCTATCTCCAACCTCATCCCACATCAACGGTGTTCTGCACCTTCTTCCATACAGGGCTTCGAACGGTGCCATCTTCAAACTGGCCTGGTAGCTATTGTTGTACGAGAACTCTGCGTAGGGAAAATTATCATCCCAACTAGATCCATAGTCTTGTGCACAAGCTCTCAGCATGTCCTCCAGAATCTGATTGACTCTCTCTGTCTGTCCATCTGTCTACGGGTGAAAAGTTGTACTGAACTCCAGCCTGGTTCCCAAAGTCTGATGCAGCTGGTGCCAAAACTTTGAAGTAAACTGTGTTCCTCTGTCTAATATGATGGTCTTCGGAACTCCATGCAGACATACGATCCTAGTCATATATATCTTGGCCAACTTCACACATGTATAAGTGGTTTTCACTGGGATAAAGTGAGATACTTTGGTCAAGCGGTCCACAACTACCCAGATAGAATCATATCCCGACCGGGTCCTGGGTAATCCGGTGATAAAATCCATGCCAAGTTTGTCCCACTTCCATTCGGGTATCGGCATAGGCTGCAGTAGTCCTGCTGGCTTCTGATGTTCTGCCTTCACTCTCTAACATACATCACATACGGCTACATACTCGGCAATATCCTCCTTCATACCAGTCCACCAGAAACGCTCCTTCAAATCCAAATACATCTTGGTGTTTCCGGGGTGTATCGAGTATGGTGAGTCGTGAGCTTCCTGTAATATCAACTTCCTGATCTTGGCATTATCTGGCACAAAAATACGGTCTTCGAACCACAAGGTGTCGTGCTCATCCTCACGAAAACCTTTGGCTTTTGCTTAAATCATCTTCTCCTTTATCTCGGCAATTTCTTTGTCATCCTTCTGAGCTTCTCAAATCTTTCCCAACAATGTCGACTGCACTTCCATGGTTGTAACAAAACCTTTAGGAACTATCTCCAAACGAAGTTCCCTGAGATTCTCTGCTAACACCTTTGGCATTCCTTCGCTTACGAGGGTGTTGACGTAAGTCTTCTGGCTCAAAGTGTCTGCTACAACATTGGCCTTGCCTGGATGATAGTGCAACTTCAGATCATAAGCTTTTATAAGCTCCAACCATCTCCTTTGCCTGAGGTTCAACTCCTTCTGGGAGAGAATGTACTTCAAACTCTTGTGATCTATGTACACATCACAATGATTTCCAATAAGAAAATATCTCCAGGTCTTGAGTGCATGTACTGCAGCTGCTAACTCCAAATCATGCGTGGCATAATTCAACTCGTGCGGTTTAAGTTGTCGTGAGGCATACGAAACAACTCTTCCGTCTTGCATAAGTACTCCTCCAAGTCCTAAGCGAGAGGCGTCGCAATACACTTGGAAATCCTTGCATATATCTGGCAGAATCGACACTGGGGCTGTAGTCAAACGTTTCTTCAGCTCCTAGAAACTTGCTTCACATTCCTCAGTCCAATGGAACTTGGTGTCCTTCTTCAACAACATCGTCATAGGCTTTGCAATCTTAGAGAAATTTTCAATGAATCTCCGATAGTATCCCGCGAGTCCAAGAAAACTGCGGATCTCTCCAACTGAGATGGGTGCCAACCACTCAGTGACTGATTTCACCTTGGTAGGGCCCACTGCTATACCTTCTCTTGATATAACATGTCCAAGAAATCCAACTTCCTTCAACCAAAACTCACATTTGCTAAAGTTGGCATATAACTGATGTTCTCTGAGCTTCTCGAGAATTAAATGCAAATGCTCCTTATGTACCTCCTCATTCTTTGAGTATACCAAGATATCATCTATGAACACCACGACAAACTTATCCAAGAACTCCATGAACACCTTATTCATCATACTCATGAAATAGGGGGGGCGTTAGTCAATCCAAATGACATAACCATATACTCATATAGCCCATACCTTGTGGTGAACGCTGTCTTGGGTATATCCTTTTCTCGAATCTTCAACTAGCGGTAACCTGATCGCAGGTCGATCTTTGAAAACACCTTTGCTCCTTGCAACTGGTCAAACAAATCAATGATCTTTGGCAGTGGGTACTTATTCTTGATTGTCACTTTGTTCAATGCCCGATAATCAACAACTATTCTTAGGGACTTATCCTTCTTCTCAACCAAGAGCACTGGGGCTCCCCATGGTGATGAACTTCATCGAATGTAACCTTTCTCCAATAACTCCTTAATCTGTTTCTTGATCTCCTCCAGATCATTTGCGGGCATCCGGTATGGTCTCTTTGATATTGGCCCGGTGCCTGGCAATAGCTCTATCAAAAAAATCTATGTCTCGATCTGGCGGCATCCCTGGTAACTCTTCTGGAAATACATCTGGGTAATCCTTCATGACATGCACTTCCTCCTAAACAACTCCTGTGAGAGAATGTACTTGGGTTCTCCTTGGAGAATGCCTGGAAACATACTTGATCATTTTTCCCTTCGGGGTGGTAAGCAGAATCGACTTACTAGCGCAATCGATGTTTCCCCCATTCATCGATAGCCAATCCATTCCTAGTATCACATCCAATCCTTGTGACTCCAAAATTATCAAGTCTGAGGGGAAAACATGTCTTCCAATGGTTAATGGCATCTGAAAACATCCTTGACTTGCCATATACTCAGCTCCTGGTGAACTTACTAACATGGGTGTCCTAAGTACCTTAGTGGGAAACTTATACTTATCCACAAATCCCCTTGATATGTATGAATGTGATGCACCAGTATCGAAAAGAACAATTGTAGTAAAATACTTAACCAAAAACTTACCGATAACTGCATCTGGCTGCTCCTCAACTTCCTCCATGTTCACGTGGTTCACTTGTCCTCTGTTGAAAGGGTTGGGCTTCTTCCCAGCGCTTCCATTGCCATTGCCGTTCTTCAATTCTGGACAATCGTTGGCGTAGTGCCCAGTCTTCCCGCACTTGAAACAAGTAATGTGACTTTGATCCTTCTTGGCAGGTGTGGCTGGGTTAGAGCGGTTCTGATTGCTACTTGATCCGTTCCTATTCCCATTCCTTAGGCCATTATGATTATGCGAACATCCTCCATTGTGGGTGTGGCCTCCATGGTTAAGGACAAGTCCTCCCGAGTTCGGGGTGAGACGGGGCTTCAGTTGAGCTCCAGAGTTGTACTTTCCTTGTCCATACTTCCTCTTGCGGCTCTCTATCTGCTACTGCTTCCCTTCAATCATAAGAGCCTTGTCTACCAACTCCTGGTAGTTGTTGAATGTTGCCACCATGAACTGCATGCTCATCTCATCATTTAACCCTTCCATAACTTCTCCTGCTTCGCGGCATCTATGGCCACATCATCAGGGGCATAACGAGATAGCTTACTAAACTCATCTACATACTGAGCCATAGTACGATTTCCCTGGCGTAAGTTGCGAAACTCACGCTTCTTCATGCTCATAGCTCCAGCGGATACATGGGTTGTGCGGAATGGTTGCTGAAACTGCTCCCAAGTGACATTGGCTATAGGAAAAGTGGTTGTGTAATTCTCCCACCATGCGGCTGCTGGTCCATCCAATTGGTGTGCGGCAAAACGCACCTTCTCCACATCTATGCAACCTACGGTGGTCAACTCCCTTCCTATCCTGCGCAACCAATCATCAGCAACTATGGGCTTGGTGCTACTGGAGAACACCGGCGGCTGCAGCCTCAACGGCTAAGTTGTCAACTAGAGGTGGTGGCAGTGGGTTATTGTTGTTATTGTTTCCTTGGTTCTGAACTAACAACTGCATCAGTGTATTCTGCTGCTGGATCAACTGAGTGAGCTCCGGTGGGAAATCAAAACCGGGGTCACGTCTCGAAGGCATCTGATGGGTTTAGAGGGAAGAGTTTAGAATAGAATGAGGTCTAGTGAGATAGCACTACCCATATGCACATGAGACAAACACAATCATATCATATCACTCAATCAATCAAGCAAGGGCATACAAACGGTCTAGAACTATGTTAAAAGTGCTCGGACTACTACTATATACATGGGGGAAACTACTAGTCATATGGTGGTCATCTAGAAACATTGTTCGGTGGAAGACTCCATGATATCCGCTCCAGCTTCATCTTCATAGTCATCATCACTATCGTCGGGGTCGGAGTCAGTGTCGTCGATGATGATGTAGTCTTCAGAACGGATCTCCTTAGGTTCGTTGTCTTCTCCTCCTGGTGCGGGGTCTCCCGTGAAAACTCCTAGCTTCCTTGTTAGGTCGTCATTCTTCTCCACTAGTACAATGATTTCCTCCTCGTAATTATCGCATGTAGCCTTCAGTTCCTCTTCAAGCTCGGTGATCCTTGTCATCGCCTTCTTCAAATCTATCATGCTTGTGCACATCTGGTTCTCCTGGCGTCGAATGTGCTCGTTTAACCCCTGGATGAATGCTGCAATGGATATATCCCTCCTGGTGCTGATCATCTCCCATTGCTCGTCTCAGCGCCCACATATCTGGTATATAGTGTTCTTCAGCTCTTGTTTGTACACTTCTCCAATACGTCCCACAGTAATGTGGGCTGCCATGCTCTTGCCTAGACTCCAAGCGGGTGCATCAAAAGAAAACTCTATAGGATCCGTAACTGGCGTGAATGTCCTTCCTGGAACTTGAACTTGAACTCGAATCATCCAGCGCTCCTCTTCTGGTAAAGTGGCATTGTAGGTCCCGGTGAAGCTTGGTATTCCAATGTTCAGGTACCTAGTGACTTCCTTCAAGTGTCGTCCAAAAGGTGTGTCTTCATCCGGTTGTGCAAACTTGTTCCTCGAGTCCGCCATCCTAAAGTGTAGAAAATGGAGAGCAGTCAGAAATGAGTAGAGAAGAGTCACATGTGGCTTTTCTTAGTGGTCGTGTCCTACATTTAGCGTGTGCCCAGATACCATCTTGTAGCGTCCCGACCTCAAACGGTCAAGTCTCTGTGCTTCAATGTCATCCCTAGATCGGTAATGCTGACACAAACAGTACTCGAAGGATTTATAAAAGAGTATCAATCACACACTTATTACATCGAATGTCTCAAAAGAGAACTTATTACAATAAATATGACTTAAGGCCATCTAATACGATAACAGCGGAAGGCTTGGAAGATAAAGTGAGTCCATCAACTCCAACGGTATAGCTGAGTGCATGACAAACGACTTATCGCGTCTTACTCCTCGTCTGAAAAGTCTGCAACATAATACGTTGCAGCCCGAAAATGGGTCAGCACACGGAATATGCTGGCAATGTAACACAGTAGAGCAATGAATAGATAAATGCTAAAACTACATCCATATATGGCTGGTGGAGGCTCTATGGTTAATAAGTTCTGCGAAAAGCTAATTTTTTTCCTACAACAAAGGAATAATTTTTTATTAAACTATCATGGTAGTTGAACAATATTGAGAAGGTTCCTCCAACTCAATCCCAATTAAAAGTAATTATCAACCCAACAAATTAATTTAGAGTACTGAGATACAGTAGGATAATCCAAGTACTAGATACTCAAGTTGTCCATAACCGGGGACACGGCTAACCATGCTTAGTTTGTACACTCTACAGAGGTTTGTGCACTTTTCCCCACAAGACTCGATCTCCTCCGTTGGATTTATCGCACTACATGGTGTTTGAGAAACGGATGACCGAGACACAGTCTTTCAGAAGAATTAACTCTTTACTCCAGGTGGACAGTTACACCTACTTTCCCTCTACATCTACTAGCCCGCCATTGAAAGAGGTCACACAACATACTCAACTATGCCAGAGCCCATAATGGCTTGTGGCTGCACACGGAAGTTTCTAGCATGAACAATCTAATGATCCCTTTGAGCCTGGGTGGCGGACCATAGGAGTATCGCACGGTATATCCCCGGGATCTCCTGGACAACACTGGTATATCCACAGGTGCCCAAAGAAGCAATCCACCCAGATGTGTATTAAAGTTGCCACCTTAAGTTGAACCATTAATTAACAATCTCACATCTGTCATGGATACACTCAACCCAATCCACGTCTACGAGCATAGCATGGCAATATAAGCATAACGTAGGAGTAATTCCCAGGGGTTTGATAATAAAACAGGTAATAGGTTCTACCTCATCATCTACTTCCCAAACCCACATGTTAATAGATCCTACTCATGCAATGTGTGAAGGTTGAAACTAATGCATAAAAACTGGGTGATAAAGGGGTATGATCAAACTGTTACTTGCCTTGCGGACGATCCGCAAAACCTAGAGACTCGTAGTAGCACGCTTCGCACTCCGGGTGTTCTATCACAAAGAAACAATAGCATACATAAGAAATCAAGCAAAGATGCACGGGTAAATCTCAAATAAGAAGATCTAACCAAAAAGTTCAACTTAAGAACTCCGGTTTGCAAAAAGAATCAAATCAAACGGAGCAACGAAACTCAAACTGCGAAAGAAACAAGATCCGATAACTAATCTAGACTAAAGTCAAATTTTATAGTACCAAAATCTTGTTCAAGTTGGTTAAACGGAAAGAGGGCTTCGAGGCGAAGATCTAACCGCTTGAATCGCCTGATTCCGATAAACGAGCGAAAATATAAACTAGATCGAAAATTAGGGCAGAGATCGCGATCGAAAATAATCGCGAAAAACCCTGGAAAAAGAAAAACTGACGAACAGGCTAACGAACGAACGTTCACTGTCTGTGACTAACGGGTGAACGGCGTTCGTTAAAACGAACGAACGGATGAACGTTCACTGTTTAACCGAACTGAGAAAAAAACGAACCGATCTATTAAAAAACAGATCTAGGGTTTTTGAAATAAACCGAACGGTTTTAGAAAAAAACCAGCGGCTACCTCGGCGTATGTAACGGCGACGGCGGCGAGCAGCGGGGCAGCACGGCGCGGCGGCTGGCTAGGGTTAGGATTGGCGCGGCGCGGCGGGCTGGGCATCGGGGTCGCGGCTCCGGCGGCTTATAAGAGGCCGGCCTGGAGAGTCCCGGCCGAGTACGGCCTGAAGTCGGTTCCACCCTTTTTAAAAAAAATATTCTGTGCAGAAAAACAAAGAAAAGAAATACTAAACGGACTCCAAAAATCCCAAAATAAATTTTCCCCGTCCTCTAAAAACAAGCCTGACAAGGTGAACATTTATTTGGGCCTATAATGCAATTTTGAAAAACGCATATTTTCCTAATTCAATTAAAATTGCAATAAAATCCAAATAAAATATGCAAATTGATTTTAATATTTTTCCTCCAATATTTCATTTATTTTGGATAAGTCATATTATCTCCTCTTATATATTTTGGTATGAAATATTTTCGGAGAGAAAATTTATTAAAACCAAAGTGATCCTTGTTTCCATATTTGATAAAATTCAAATATGCAAAACGATGAAATCCCCCAACTCTCTCAGAGGGTCCTTGAGTTGCTTAGAATTTCGAGGATCGCGGAAGCCGAAATGCACAAAATATGATATGCATGGATGACCTATGTATAACTTTCCAAATTGAAAATTTGGGATGTTACACTCAAGAATATGCTTCCTCTTCTGTTCTTTAACATGTTCCTCTTTTGTTATTCTGTATTTAGTACGTACAGTATGTTCCTTGTCAGGAAGGGGAGCAGGGACATCTGCAGTCAACAGCTGATAGAGCTGGCATGTACTTGATCGATAGGCTTTCAATTACTAGCGGCAATACAACACCATATTTTCAAGCCAGTTCCACTTTCCTGATTTACATATCTTGGTTATGGCGTACCCCTTTTATGTACACTATGATCTGCCTAGTTGTTGTGTGCTCTTGTTATCATGGTTTGGCAATAAACTCTCTATATAGTACATTTTGAACCTATCATCTGCCAACTGTCCTTACTTCTGGAGCCTATTTTTTGTGTACTTGTGCCAGATTATATAAATGCACACGCACCATATTACAGCACACATGAGCTCCCTCATCAGAATCCAGTGATAGCACACAAGTGTTTACAGGGGCGCCTCTATATTAGAATATCATCTACATTACAAAGATAATCTCCCAACTATTTATGTTTTCACGGTTCTCAGATATTATACGTAGTTGCAGTGAATATATGAATCCGTGCATCAGAAGAATATTATGGAGCACTACAATGACTTACAAAATTGGCACCAAGGCATTGAGTGCCATTCTGGATGCAATGAAACTCATACGCTCCCCGCCCGTAGATTCTTGTTCAAAATATGATCCTAATGACTATTCTAACCTCGAGGAGTCAAAGGCAGATGGCCTGTCATGTTCACCCATCAAGGTGCCTGCTCTAATTGGGCAAGGTTTTATTGATTGTGCGTATCTTGCATATGTTGTCTTGCATTTCTTCTACTTTGTTGCACCACCATCTGCTTAGTTTACTCATCATATATGTCGAGATGCCATGCACATCCATTATCAATACATATTCCATCTGTCATCATACCATGTTTTTTCACTCAAATGATGTTCTTGTGCATCAGACATCAAAAAGGAAGAGGGTGATTGCCGAACCTGAAGGAGCACCAGCAAAGTCCTTGAAAACGTGGTTGTGCCGGAGAAATCAGACAGCACCCCACTTATATTGGTTGTACAATCAGTGACACAAAAAGTAGGACCGACTCCAGCAGACTGTACCCATACTTCACTAGCCACACCACTAGCCCCACCACACAGGACCTGCACTCCAGCAAAAGGTATGCCGATTTCAGTTGCCATAGCACCAGCCGTACCACAGAAAAATCCCACCCCAGCAAAAAGTGCAGCAAGTCCACCGGCCGAAGACCTATCCCAACTGCAGAGACGCCCAATTCCTGCAGATTGGAACCCCATTCCAGTTATTCCCGGTTTAAAAGAAAATGCTTTCAATGTTGTTAGGGACTATGTGCATATATTCCCATCATTAGAAGATTATAGTGAAGACAAACACCATTTTCACATCTTCCTGTCCCAGTTACGTGTAAGTGCTATTATTCATGGTGATTATTTTTCTGTTTTCTGCTGATTGAACACATCAATGATTTACATTACATTGTTGTAAGTAGGCGAGGGTCAATCTGGATATTCATGACGAGAAAAGCTTGCTTGCGCTTTTCAAGGAAGCATTGCAGCAGTATTGGTGTTACCTGAGGAAATCACACTTTTATGGCAATTCTATAAATGAATTTCTGGTGAAGTCTCCTGTGCTAAATTTAGAAGACATTGAATTGAAAAACCTTGTTATGCACTGGTCTCGTTCCGAGGATGAGGTACTGTCTAAGATATCGCATGACAATTTGAACTTCCACTTTTCTGCATGTGCCTTATGGATCTTTTTTGCGGGAAATATGCTCGAAAAAGAATTCTGGTTTGAAAAGAACGACATGATATCACAAATATGCTGCTCGCTGCTTTGCTCTTGTTAGTACCTTTTGTCCTATATCACTTTACTTGCATACATACCTAGTTCATTATATGACAGCAGTATGCATGATAGCTTGCTTATCAATTGTTCGCTCCAAATTATCTGATCTGTATGAATGGTTACATTAGTGTAGAATATATCCAATGCCAATGAAATTTTTTAGCTCTGCATTGTTCTTGTAAGTACCTGTTGTCCTTTATCAGTGTACTTATATTGACAGGTAGCTGTTCATGTACCATCATTCTACAGGTTATTTTCCTTTGCCCTCCATTTTCTACACATAAGATCTATATTTACTCTTACCATAAGGTTGGATAACACCGATGGTACTGAAGAAGTTTAGCACTGCATTGCTCTTGGCTGTACCTTTTGCATGTATCGCTGTACTTACATTTATAGCTACTTGGTTATGTAGCATCACTCTTCATCTTATCTTAAATATTCTCCATTTTTTCTTATATTGTCACATCTATATTTACTCTTAACAAAATGTAGAATAAAGGCAATGCTTATGAACAAGATTCTGTGGTAAACTTCTTGAATTGCCCCCCCCCTCAGCATGGACAAGGGCTTTATAGAGCCTGCCTTCACCAATAATGTAAGTTTGTCCTTCTCAAGCCTTCAAACTTTGTTGTGTATATTTGGTTAGGCATGACTGCAACAGCTGTTTATTTTTGGTGTTTGCATCAAATTGCATGTTTAAAGTTTATTATGTAGTCCAGTTCATAAACAAAAGTTTGTCCTTCTCAATTTAAGTTTTCAGTTGTACAACCAAGTTCCTTCTTCATACCATGTAAATTAAACTATACAGAGCAAGTGATCTTATTTTGCCAATCTGAAATGGGATAAATTGACAGCACACTAACCATTGATACTTATGACTCTTGATCTGTAATCCAGTGGTGTCGTGAAGCTGCCAACTCCTTCACAATGTCATTTCCTATCATGTCTTGACCTGAACAATACCATATTGTGTTAATGCTATTTTAAACTGTGTCACTTTATTCGTCGGTAAGAAATGTGATGAATTGTCAGCACTAATACTTATATGTGCAAAACATGTCATCTGTCTGCTTGTTTATCTTTCAGAATGAGGAGGATATAAGTGTCAAACAAGTGCAGTCTCACCATCTTGCTCAGCTTCTTGCACTGCAGTTCCCGAGCAGGGCTAACCTTTCTTGAACTCTATTGAAGTGTTGTCGGTTTTGTATATTATTTTGTCGGCGTGTTTAGTTGCACTGGTGGCGATCTTTGATGCCCAGTGTATGTAATCTGTTGTCTGCTTGTGCTTTATTATCATAGTGGCGAACTTTGATGCCCAGTGGATGTAATATGTCGTAATTTCTTTATTGTATAGTCTAGGGTTTTTTCTTATTCACGATGCTGCAGTTATTTTACTGTATATATATCATGTCTTCGCAATAAACCGGCCAAGCGGTCGTCATGCAAATCACCTATATGATCCGCATCATGGGCCCCGTCATCTTGGTCCGTTAATAGGCCTAAATGTAAACTGACCCACTAGTAGATTCGGGCCTTTAATAGGCCAAGTAAACCGCCGGCCCTATTTTCCCAAGAAAACTCAATGGGCCTTTAGGAGGTTGAAAAGTAGGTTAGGTCTGAAACATGCCGAACAGCTCACGGGCCGGCAGCAAGCCGAAATAGACCCCAGCCCATGAATGTGCCAATCAAATTATGGGCTTATAATAGGCCAAAATTGTCTCGGTCCTTATTTGGCCCAATCAGATTATCGGCTGTGAGCAGGCCGGTTGCAAACCGGGCCATAGTTAGGCCCAACTATATGACAGGCTTTTAACAGGCCGAAATTAATATAGGGCCGAAATGTTAAACGAGCCCTTAATAGGCCGAAACTAATATCAGGCCGAATTACTAAATGGGCCTTTAGTAAGTGGGTCCAAAAGCATATCGTCCAGTTGATGGGCCGAATCTGATATGGGCCATAATTTAGCCCAAAGCCTCTTAAAGGGCCGGACCTGATCTGGCCGTAATTTGGCCCAGAACGTGGTAGGCTTTTAACGTGCCGGATCTCATATGGGCCATTATTAGGCTCGGAACGTGGCAGCCAGTTAATGGGTCGGGCTACTAGGGTCCTCAAAATCTTGTGGGCCTACAGCTAGGCCGGCCCATTAATGTCAGTGAAATCTCGTGGGCCTTTAGCTGGGCCGGCCAATTATGGTCCACAAAAATCTTGTGGGCCTTCACCTGGGCCGGCCCATTATGGCCCGCAAAAATCTTGTGGGCCTTTAACTGGGTCAGCCCATTATGGCCCGCAAAATCTTGTGGGCCTTTAGCTGGGCTGGCCCATTATGGTCCGCAAAATCTTGTGGGCCTTTAGTTGGGCCGGCCCATTTAAACTTTATAGCCCACTTTTGGGTCGGTCCACATGTTAACATATCATAGGCACATCTCGCCCATTGGATGAGTGACACCTGTGCCAACGCGGAGCTGACACGTGTTTCCTCCGGCCAATGATGATTTTACACGTGGAAAATCCACATTGGTCCGGGCTGTTAATGGGTTATCGATTCCAAAACCGGACCCGATAACTTAACGATGTTCTGTTATGGTGGATGTCACGTGTCGGTCACCCTTGATGAAAGCACTTCTGTGACGCGCGCTTTATCGTCATGGAAGTAGACACTTCCGTGATGATAATTTTGGTAATGTCATGGAACACTTCTATGACAGCACAGGTATGACTATCTTGATTCTGTCATAAATTTGTCATGGATGTACATGCATGACAGAAAACGTGACCTACTGTGACAAACACGTATTATCACGGAAGTGTATTTTTTTGTAGTGCAATCACGCTGAGATTGACATGGCTTCGCCAAAGAGGTTGTACACTTCTTGTGGTTTGCCTTAATCTCACCATGCTTCTTTGCATCCTGTGATCTTCCAATTCTTGTGAACCAAACACCCAAATTGGCAGAAATCATGTGTTCTTAAATTCTCTGTTTTGCACGTGCATTCCTATCCTATTCCTGTCTATTTCCTATCCCTGCATAGTTAGAATCCTCAAACTCAAACAAGCCCATACACAATCACTTATGTTACAGATATGTGTCAAAGAAAACCTTGTGTGGTTTGTCCTGCTCCTGCGGTGCTGTGTTCCACCCCAGCTCAGCTGCTCCAACGACGGAAGGGTTCACCACAGCAGGGATCCGCTCTCCAGACTGTCTTTCGCTGCCTCAGATCTTCTTCCCCGCCACCGGCAACCACGACAACTGCATTAGCATCATCAACTGAGAAGATGACCTTGAGGACTACACGGGTCCGCAAGAGAGGTCGCACTCTTCCGTGTCTGCTTATGTTATGCATTTCCTAATATGATGGCATGCTACTTTATCGTCATGTCCACCTATTAGACTCCGACTTAGGTCCAAACTTATGCTGAAACTTGAGTTTTTAAATGGTTTTGGGGTATAAATTGGGGCAGCAATCAGTACTATCTGTCTACTATCTGGTTAATCTCGGGTGTCTACTATGAGTTTCATGTTGGGTGCAAACAAACATTAAAGCAGCCATTATCTGTATTTTTGAACTAAAGCTATTATCTGCCTGCTATCATTTGTTTTGGGACTATCCATAGTTTGCTACCATCGCTCTAGATTTGTGCATGCACTCCTTACATAATCTCACTATGTTTTATTCCTATGCATGTCAGTTATTGTACACAATGGAACTGAACATGTAGAACAAAAGAGACGAGCCTTGCGTGGCAATAAAATTTCATGCAGACGTCGCTCCATGGTGGGTGCAAAGGTAGCCCCCCTCCACCCATTTCGGATCGTAATCAAGAGGAAGATAATTGTGATGAGGGGGATTCAGAAGCAGAAGACCACTCCTATTTACCCCATGAGGTCTTCGCTCTAACTTGGCATGCTGATGTTGGTAAAATCATGCATATGGTGCCTTGCATTGCTTACTATATACATCAAAGATGTCATCTGCTTAGTTTAGACATGCTTTGTGTCAATGCCATCTGTTTAGTTTCTTTATCATATATGTGAATCATGCAATGCCATCTTGTTTAGCCAGGCATCATATATGTGAATTTTGCAATGCCACCCTGGTTAGCCAGTCATCTTATATGTGAATTATATCATGACATCATTTTTTTATTACGTGTTAAATTTGTCAACAATTTTAGTACATTCAATTACTCTTCCTGTGCATCAGCCATTCGACACGGTCATGGAAAAATCTGGAGTGGAAACAAGGTCTTCAGAGCAAACAATGCTATCTGACGAAGTGCATGTCTTGCTGGTTACAAATAGCTCCTCAGAGGAGGATTCATGCCACCTGTTTAGTGTCTAATTACCATATATGTGAATTATGCAATGACATCTTGTTGCAAGACATTATATATGTGAATTATGCAATGCTATCTTGTTGCAAGGCATTATATATGTGAATTATGCAATGCCATGTTGTTTAGCCAAGCGTCATATATGTGAATTATATCATGCCATCCTTTTTTGTATTTCTCATTGCTTTTGTCGACAATGTTTGTATATTCAACTTCTCTTCCTGTGCATCAGCCATTTGAATTGGTGATGGAGAAATCTGGAGTGAAAACAAGGTCTTCAGAGCAGACAATGCTACCTGGTGAAGCAGATATCTTGCTGGTTATAGATAGCTCTCCAGAGGAGGATTCAGAGGCACATGACCAGTCCTATTATCCCCCTGAGGTGTATGCTCAAACTTGGCAGGGTTATATTACTCATATCATGCATATGTTGTATTGCAATGCTTAGTTTTTACATCATATACATGATATTGAATGCCATCTCCTTAGTTGACACATCATATATGCGATTGCCCTCTGCTCACTACCTTAGTATATAAATCATATATTTGAATTATATCATGCCATGATGTTTACATAGACAGCATGTATCTGAATTATGGCATGCCAACCCATTTTCTAAAGACATAATATAGTTATATCATCTCATCATGTTCACACTTCACATAGTCATCATATTTTGAATTATGTCATTCTATCCGTGAATTATATCATGCCATCATGTTTCCATCGATGGAATGTTTGTGATTTATGGCATGCCAACCACTTTAATAGACACATCGTATAGTTATATCATGTCATCTTGTTTACATAGTCATCATATTTTGAAGTATGTCATTCTATCCTATTTAGTTAGCCATCATACATGTGAAATTGTGTCATGCTATCCTGTTTAATTAGCCATCATATATGTGAAATTATGTCCTGCTATTATGTTTGGTTAGACAACATAAATGTGAATTATTTCATGCTCTGTTTTCTTACCTACTATCCATTGCACCTGTCTATCTTACAATGTTTGTACATTCAATTACTTTTCTTGTTTATTAGCCATTTCAATTGGAGGGGGTGATGGCAGTATCCGTGGGAGTAAAAACATGGTCTTCAGAAAAGATCGTGCTACCTGTTGATGGAGATAGAACCACGGTTGTACTTGACCAAGAACCAGCCCCACCACACATAACCCAGACTCACCTAGATTGTACCCCTGCCCAGTTGGACAGAGAACCAGCTACACCCCTTCTAACCCCAACCCCAGCAGATAGTAACCCAGTTCCTGTTGACACATCACCGTCTCCACCATAGAGCACCCAAACACGAGAAGTTAGTAAGGCAACTGCAGTGCCCAAAGCACGAGGACCACCACTCCGAACCCCAAGTCAACGCTTAAAGCAGAAGAAGAATTGTTCTTAGGTTAGGTTCTGTAGCTATGGTTCGTACTACTTTGCTCTTGCATCACTGTATTTACTCATACCAACTAATTTCAAATTTGAAGGATGCAATTGAAACTTCAATGGCGCAACAGGTATGTTTAAACCTATTTCTTTAATGTGTTTGCTATTGTGACTTGCTCTATGTTGATTTCAGTTTCAATTGAATAAACAGTTATATTCTCATGCCATGCACCTTACAAATGTTGTTATTACTGTGTAGTTTCCCACACTTATATTCTGTCTAAGTTGCTTTGTCTTAAATAGATATGATTCGAACAGTATCTATCTTGATTTGGCAACATAAACTAGAATGATATAGACCATACCGTGACCATACTACATATATATATATATATGTTTGTTTCATGTTGTTATCCTGTCCACCTTACTACTGAACTGGTCTACCAAAATGAGTTTCATATACTACATTGTAAACCTGTGATGTGTTTGTTTGTCTGTTTCTCTTTTAGAATGCGGATAAAATATTGGAGAAGAGTACCCCATTATGCAATGGTATAGGAAGTAATGCAGATAAGGTTCAAGATAGTGAGACATCCCTGTTGGTCTCCAAGAAAGCTGATAAAAACTATATTGAAGACACTGAGACAACCCCAAAGTCCTGTCTTGATGTAGTGTTCGAGTTACTGGCTACAAATGCTGGCAGCAGCTCTTCGAACTCGTTGCCTGAATCAGTTCGGCTTCTTGAGTCTCAACTTCAAGTTGAAAGACATCAATCAGATGTTATGCGACAGGAAGCCGAAGGACTAGAGGAAGTCCCTGCAGAATTCAGATGCATACTTTCTGGTGCAACAACAAGTGCTGGAGGAATTAAGCGCCAAACAAGAGAAAGTTAATAAGCTTGCTAAGCATCTTGCCAGCATTATGGGTACCCAGGATATTTTTTCTTGAGCTCTTCTGAAGTGGTTTCATTTCTGGACTAGTTTGTTGCGGCGTTTATATGCTACTTTCTTCCCTATATTTGCACTGCTGGCGAACTTTGATGCCCAGTGGATGTAATATGTGTAATAGCCGTGATAGCCTAGCGTAAGTTGCTTGCCTATTTATTTCCTTATTGTCTTGTTTATTTGTTTTCTTGTAGTCAGTGCAGTTCTTTTTCCGCGGTTTGCTAGTGGCCGCAATAACCTATTCTTTAAAACTAGGCCACATTAACCATGGGCTACATATTTACTGTAGTTAACATGGGCCTCCTATGGGCCTTAGAAACAATGGGCCTTCTAAGGGCCGTAGAAATAATGGGCCTTCTATGGGGCGTAGAAACCATGGGCCTTATACGGGCCATTGACACAATGGGCCTTCTACGGGCCGTATCATCAATGGGCCTTCTACGGGCCGTATGATTGGTTGGCCAAACATGGACCAATAACAGACCACAGTATGGATGTAAATGGGCTAGAGTTGAAATCGTCTGTTGATGGACCGACCATAACGGCCTGTCATTAATCGGCCGTATTTGATGACTCTATGAAAACGGCCCAACGTATTAACGGGCCACAAACAGGCCGACTGTAACCATGGGCTAAATTTGGACCACAAGCAGAAAATGACAGTAACGGGCCAAAAGTAAACGAATGCTGGAAATGAGCCCAAGAATAAATGGGCCCTGAGAAGGCCGAAAGATAACATGGGCTGGAAACGGCCCAACGGAATAATGGGCCGTTAATGGGTATAAAGTGATACATTGTTCATTACGGGCTAGTTTTACCACGGGCCGTTAATGGGCCGAGGGTTACTAAGGGCCTCATATGGGCCGAAAGACGTCATGGGCCATACATGGGCTGGAAGTTAAAATAGGCTGGAATTATATTGGACGGCCCAGATGACGCTACTGGGCCTAATTCGGATAGGTCGTAAACAGGCCCTGGGTTAGTGGGCTGTAAATGGGCTATATGCGAACAGGCCATTAACAGGCTTGCCATGGGCCGGCCCGCCACCTTTTGACCAAGTCAAATGGGTCGGCCTTTTCACAGGAATGGGCCTCTGTTGGGCCGTGCCACGTGTCGACGTATCATAGGCGCTTTGGGTCCAATGAGTGGATGACATCTGTCCCAACGGCGACCGGCACGTGTTCCCTCCAGCCAATGATGATTTTACACGCGGAAAATCCCCATTGGTCGGGGCTGTTAACGGGTTATCGGATCCAAAACCGGACCCGATAGCTTAACGGCGTTCTGTTACGGTGGATGCCATGTGTCGGTCACCCTTGACGAAAGCACTTCTGTGATGCGTGATTCATCGTCATGGAAGTGGACACTTCCATGATGATAATTTTGGTAATGTCATGGAACACTTCTACGACAGCACATGTATGACTATCTTGATTTTGTCATAAAATTTTCATGGATGTACATGCATGACAGAAAACATGACCTACTGTGACAAACACGTATCATCACGGAAGTGTATTTTTTTGTAGTGGAAGCTCGACTTGTCATGAAAGGTTTTCGACAAGTTCAAGGGTTTGACTACGATGAGACATTCTCACCCGTAGCGATGCTTAAGTTAGTCTGAATCATGTTAGCAATTCCCGCATTTTATGATTATGAAATTTGGCAAATGGACGTCAAAACTGCATTTTTAATGGGTTTCTTAAAGAAGAGTTGTATATAATGCAACCAGAAGGTTTTGTTGATCCTAAAGGTGCTAACAAAGTGTGCAAGCTCCAGCGATCCATCTATGGACTAGTGCAAGCATCTCGGAGTTGGAATATACGCTTTGATGAGGTGATCAAAGCATATGGTTTTATAAAACTTTCGGTGAAGCCTGTATTTACAAGAAAGTGAGTGGGAGCTATGTAGCATTTCTGATATTATATGTATATGACATATTGTTGATTGGAAATGGTATAGAATTTCTGGATAGCATAAAAGGATACTTGAATAAAAGTTTTCTAATGAAATACTGATGACCCACAAGTATAGGGGATCAATTGTACCTATTTTCGATAAGTAAGAGTGTCGAACACAACGAGGAGCGAAAGGAAATGACAAGTGATTTTCAGCAAGGTAATGTCTGCAAGTCCTGAAATTGTAAGTAACATAGTAGTTTGATAGGAAGATATTTTGTAACGAGCAAGTAATGATAATAGTAACAAAAGTGCATCAAGGTAGACCAATCCTTTTGAGACAAAGGACAGGCCAAAACGGTCTCTTACAATAAGCAAAGCGTTCTTCAGGGTACATGGGAATTTTATCCAGTCACTTTCATCATGTTGATTCGATTTGTGTTCGCTACTTTGATAATTCGATATGTGGGTGCACCAGTGCTTAGGTGTTGTTCTTACTTGAAAAAACCACCTACTTATGATTAACCCCCTCGCAAGCATCCACAACTACGATAAAAGTATTAAGGATAAATCCTAACCATGGCGTTAAACTTTTAGATCCAATCAGTCCCTTACGGAATAGCGCATAAACTAGGGTTTAAGCTTCTGTCACTCTCGCAACCCATCATCTAATAACTAGTCCACAGTGCATTCCCTTAGGCCCAAATATGTTGACGTGTCATGTAGTCAATATTCACATGACACCACTAAGGGAATCACAACATACATACTATCAAAATATCAAACACATATCAAGTTCACATGATTACTTGCAACATGTTAGAACAAAAGTAACTACTCACAAATGATAATCATGCTCAAGATCAGAGGGGTATTAAATAGCATATTGGATCTGAACATATAATCTTCCACCAAATAAACCATATAGTAATCAACTACAAAATATAATCAACACTACTAGTCACCCACAAGCACCAATCTATAGTTCCGGTAACAAGATTGAACACAAGGGATGGACTAGGGTTTGAGATGAGATGGTGCTGTTGAAGATGTAGATGGAGATTGCCCTCCCCAAGATGGGAGAGTTATTGGTGATGATGATGACGATGATTTCCCCCTTCGGGAGGGAAGTTCCTCCGATAGAATCGCTCCGCTGGAGGGCAAAAGTGCTCCTGCCCAAGTTCGGCCTCGAGACGATGGCGCTCCATCCCGAAAGTCCTCTCCTTATTTTTTTTCTAGGTCAAAATGACTTATATAGAAGAAGATGGGCACCGGAGGTGGGACTGGGTGAGCACAACCCACCTGGGTGTTCCCAGGTGGGTTGTTCCCACCTGGTGGGCCCCCTCTGGTACTTATTGGCTCCAATATTCCTCATATATTCCATAAAAAATCTCCATAAAGTTTCAGCTCATTTGGAGTTGTGCAGAATAGGTAGCCTGACGTAGCCTTTCCAGGTCCAGATTTCCAGCTGCCGAAATTCTCCCTCTTTGTGTGTACCTTGTATACTATGAGAGAAAAGGCATTAGAATTACTCCAAAAGGCATTATTATGCATAAAAACATCATAAATAACAGTAACAAAACATGATGCAATATGGACGTATCAACTCCCCCAAGCTTAGACCTCGCTTGTCCTCAAGCAAAAACCGAAATCAAAAACATGTCCACATGCTTAGAGAGAGGTGTTGATAAAAACAAAATACGGACATAGAAGCATCATGTGAATTGTTATAACAGCAACAAACTTTGACATAAGACTTTTATCAAAGAACTCTTATCATAGACTTCTCATGAATAAGTAACAATTCATCACACTATCGGAGTATAAAGCATAAACTCTATTACAAACCAACAAACTATGTTCTGTCTACTTTGCAACTACAATTCATCATCTTTTCAGGAAGGGTCACGCATCAGAGCCTTAGGCAAGTCCACATACTCAACCATCATTTAGTCTTCTATGATTGCTAACACTCACCGCATACACGTGAGCAAAACGTTTCAACCAGACACATAGAAATATAGGGGCTTATAGTTTCGCCTCCCAACGTATTCACCTCAAGGGTGATGTCAACAATAATAACTTATGCCACCCATATTCAACTAGACACATGTGCCTAGATATTTCCTTACCACATGATTCTTGCCAAAGGAGAAAAATAAAAGGGAATAGGGATAAAAACTTTGACTCTTGCATAAAAGTAAATACATAAAAGTAAAAGATAGGCCCTTCGCAGAGGGAAGCAGAGGTTGCCATGCGCTTATCTGTTTGTATGCTCAACCCCTTAGTGCAAAAGAACATCACGTTGTATTGCCCCTTGTGATGGCAACCTTTATTATGCAGCCTGTCGCTTTTATTATTCTCCATCACAAGTTCGTACAACGCTCAATTTTCTCTTACACTAAATGATCTCACACTTTTAGAAGCAATTTTTATTGCCTTATTGCACTGATGAAAACTTACTTGAAGGATCTGACTCAATCCTTAGGTAGGTATGGTGGACACTTTAAAATAAGATTTGGGTTTAACGGTTTTTTGGATGCACAGGTAGTATCTCTACTTAGTGCAGAAATTTTGGCTAGCAAAGATAGGGGCAAGCACCAGATGTTGAAGGATCTATGAAAATATAACTTCTATGTGAATATGAACAAACATAAATCTTTAAGTTGTATTCCTTGTACAACGTCAACAATTTTGTCATATAATATTTTGATGGGGGCTCACAATCACAAAAGATTTCCAGGATAGTGTATATATATATATGTGAATCTTCTCTTCCCTTATTAATTCTTTCATGAATTGCATCATTGACCAATGATATGTTTGTCAATCTCTAATAAAATTTTCTACTTATACTTTTCCTTATGTGGTGTCATCACCTACCATAAGATTAGCATATGATCTTATTCATTTATTTCCTTTCTTTTTATTGGAACATGAAAGTAAAGAAAGCAAAAACTAAAACTTTATTATATATCTCGCATACGATTACAAGGATAGATCACTAAGCAAACTCTCGAAAAGAAAGGATCGAACTAAACTTTTATTCATCTAAAGCAAAAGATAACTATGGATCGAACTAAGATAAGTAAAGGAAAAAGATAGTGGGGTGATACGATACCGGGGCACCTCCCCAAAGCTTGGCGGAAGCCAAGGGGAGTGCCCATACCCGATACTCAATTTTATTTTGGTGATGAAGAAGGTGGTGGTGATGAAGTAGTGGTATTATCCAATATAACCGTGAGTAGATTCTTCAATACTTGAATCTCTCGAAGGGCTTGATGAAGTAACTCACTACTTTTCTTCACCTTAGCCATTATGTGTTTATTTTCCAGGCCCCAGGGGTTTGTTCCCGCACTATTTTCTCTTGGGCGAGATAAATCCCAATTGGACGGTATGTGCCTATGAGGAGTATTATCAAATCCGTAATTGTGAATCAAATTGCGAAAATTGTTACGATGTAACCGGTGTAAAGGCCTTTTTGGTGGGATTTCTTCTTGCACTTCCAGGCTCTCTTGATTATTTGATAGTCTCATGGCTTTATGAGGATTCGGATGAGTAGAGATGCCAGCTAATGTGCCTCTCTCGGAAGCCGGAGAGTGAACCCCAAAAGGATTTTCCTCTTCTTCTTCCATAGCAATCTCTTCAGCTTCCTCTCTCCTTGGATCCTCCTGAACCACCCCTGTGTCTACTTCTCCGTTGTTGGAGGGTGAGGAAGACATGATGCTGGCCCAGCTGAATCTGTCAACAAACAGCAAGGAAAAGAAAATAGAAGATTTCTCTGTGATACGATGGTCAACGGGTTCGAGGCGTATATAAAGATATTTTATCTTGGGAAACAAGCAAGATGCAGAAAAACAGAGTCCAAAAGGTACCCGAGGTGGGCACAACCCACCTGGGCACGCCTGGCTGCCAGGCGCGCCCTGGTGTCTTATCCCCACCAGGGTGCACTTCTTGGAAGTTTCTTATTTTCCTAATTTTTGTTATATTCCAAAACTGACAGAAAATACTTTTGCGGATTTTTTGGAGTCCGTTTACTTACCAAATCACGTACCTCCTCTGTTTGATGATTTTGGAGTATTCCGGAAGGACTCTTTTATTTGTTCTGCTGGTAACATAGTTTGGATAATATTACTTTCAACATTAATGGGCGTACATGAGATATAATGTTTTATTCGTTGCTCATTAACAACCTTCGGGTTAGCACATTCGACATTATTTATTTTGATGGCTCCAGACCGATAAACCTCCTCGATAACATAGGGTCCTTCCCATTTGGAGAGGAGTTTTCCTACAAAGAATATGAAACGAGAGTTGTATAGAAGAACATATTCTCCAACTTTAAACTCACGCTTTTGGATTCTTTTATCATGCCATCTTTTAACTTTTTCTTTAAATAACTTGGCATTTTCATAAGCTTGGGTTCTCCATTCATCTAAAGAGCTAATGTCAAACAACCTCTTTTCACCGGCATGTTTAAAATCATAGTTGAGTTCTTTAATTGCCCAATATGCTTTATGTTCTAACTCAAGAGGCAAATGAAAAGCTTTTCCATATACCATTTTATAAGGAGACTTACCCATAGGATTTTTATATGTTGTTCTATAAGCCCAAAGTGCATCATCTAATTTCTTAGACCAATTCTTCTAGGACCTATTGATAGTCTTTTGCAAGATTAATTTTATTTCTCTATTGCTAAGTTCAACTTGACCACTAGACTAAGGATGATAAGGTGATGCAATTATATGGTTAACAGCATACTTAGCAATCATTTTACAGAAAGCACCATGAATAAAGTGTGAGCCACCATCAGTCATTAAATATCTAGGGACTCCAAACCTTGGGAAAATAACTTCCTTAAGCATTTTAATAGAGGTGTTGTGATCAGCACTACTAGTTGGAATAGCTTCTACCCACTTAGTAACATAATCAACAACAACCAAAATATGTGTATACCCATTAGAGGAAGGAAAAGGTCCCATGTAATCAACTCCCCAAACATCAAATGGTTCAACAGCAAGTGAATAATTCATAGGCATTTCTTGATGCTTACCGATATTACCTATTATTTGACATTCATCACAAGATAAGACAAACTTATGAGCATCCTTGAAAAGAGTAGGCCAATAAAATCCAGACATGAAAAACCTTGTGAGCAGTTATGTCTCCCGCATAATTCCCTCCATAAGATTGGGAGTGACATTTCCGTAGGATTTATCCCTGTTCATGCTCAGGTACACAACATCTAATAACACCGTCTACTCCTTCTTTATAAAGATGTGGTTCATCCCAAAAGTAATGTCATAAATCATAGAAGAATTTTTTCTTTTGTTGATAAGTAAAGCTAGGTGGTAAATATTTATCAATAGTGTAATTAGTATAGTTGGCATACCAAGGAGTATTATGATAAACATTTATTGTAGCTAACTGCTCATCGGGAAAACTATCATCAATAGGTAGTGGGTCATCAAGCACATTTTCAAACCTAGACAAGTTATCAGCTACGAGGTTCTCTGCTCCTTTCCTATCAGTGATATATATCAAATTATTGTAGCAAGAGAACCCATTGAATAAGTCTAGGTTTATCATCTTTCTTTTCCATAAGATATTCAATAACAGCATGGTCAGTGTGAACAATTACTTTTGAATCAACAATGTAAAATCTAAATTTATCACAAGCAAACACCACTGCTAGGAATTATTTTTTAGTAGTAGCATAATTTCTTTGAGCACTGTCTAGAGTTTTACTAGCATAATGAATAACATTTAATTTCTTATCAACTCTTTGTCCTAGAACAACACCAATAGCATAATCAATAGCATCACACATAATTTCAAAAGGCAAGTTCCAATCAGGTGGTTGAACAATAGGTGCAGAAATTAAGGCTTTCTTGAGTGTTTCGAAGGCTTCTGAACAATCATCATAAAAACAAAAGGAATATCCTTTTGCAAAAGATTTATAAGAGGCCTAGAAATTTTAGAAAAATCTTTGATAAATCTCCTATAGAAACCAACATGACCTAAGAAACTACAAATACCTTTGGTATCTTTAGGACATGGCATTTTCTCAATTGCATCAACCTTAGCTTTGTCGACTTCAATACCTCTTTCAAAAATTTTATGACCCAAGACAATACCTTCATTAACCATAAAGTGGCACTTCTCTCAATTCAAGACAAGATTTGTTTGTTCACATGTCTGCAAAACTCGATCGAGATTGCTTAAACAATCATCAAAAGACTTCCCATAAACAGAGAAGTCATCCATGAAAACCTCAACAATCATTTCATGAATGTCAGAGAATATAGCAGTAATACATCTTTGAAAGATAGCAGGTGCATTGCATAAACCAAAAGGCATACGTCTATAAGCATAAGTTCCAAAGGGACAAGTGAAAGTGGTCTTTTCTTGATCAGGTTGAGAAACAGGTATTTGTGAAAAAAACAGAGTATCCATCAAGGAAGCAAAAAATGTGTGTGCTTAAATAATCTTTCTAGCATTTGATCAATAAAAGGCAGAGGGTAATGATCTTTTCTATTTGCTTTGTTTAATTTTCTAAAATCAATTACCATTCTATAGCCTGTAACAATTCTTTGTGGAATAAGTTCATTCTTATCATCAGGAACAACAGTGATACCTCCTTTCTTAGGAACACAATGAACATGACTTACCCATCTACTATCAGCTATAGGATAGATTATACCTGCTTCCAGAAGTTTTAATATTTCCGTTCTTACCACTTCCTTCATTTTCGGATTTAACCGACGTTGGTGATCAACAATGGGTTCAGCATCAGGTTCCATATTAATCTTGTGCTGACATAGAGTGGGACTAATGCCCTTTAAATCATCAAGAGTATATCCAATAGCAGCGCGATGTTTCCTTAGAACTTTCAATAATCTTTCTTCTTCATGTTCAAGGTTAGCATTAATAATAACAGGACATATCTTCTTCTCATCAAGATAAGCATATTTCAAGTTATCCGGCAATTGTTTTAATTAAAACACAGGATCACCCTTAGGTGTAGGAGAACCTCCTAGAGTTTCAATTGGGAAATTGTGTTTAAGTAGAGGACGTTGTTCAAAGAAAATCTTATCTATTTCATTTCGTTCATACATATGTAAATCATTTTGATGGTCTAGCAGATATTGTTCTACAGGATCAGTAGGAGGCACAGCAATAGAAGCAAGACCAATTATTTCATCCTTACTAGGCAATTCTTTTTCATGATGCTCTTTACTAAACTTGGAAAAATTAAACTCATGAGACTCATCACCAAAACTAACACGGACAGTTTGTTTCTCACAATCTATTTTAGCATTAACGGTGTTCAAGAAAGGTCTACCAAAGATAATGGGACAAAATTCATCTTGTGGGGAACCAAGAACAAGAAAATCAGTAGGGTGTTTTATTTTCGCACACAAGACTTCAACATCTCTAACAATCCCAATTGGTGATATAGTATCTCTATTAGCAAGTTTACTAGTAACATCAATGTCTTCTATCTTTGTGGGTGCTATGTCATTCATAATTTCTTGATATAAGGTATAGGGAATCACACTCACGCTAGCACCTATGTCACATAAACCATGATAACAGTGATCTCCTATTTTAACTGAGACAACGGGCATGCCAACAACGGGTCTATGATTATCCATTCTATCGGGTTTGACAATTCTAGTGGCTTCATTACAGAAGTAAATAACATGACCATCTATATTTTCTTCCAAGAGATCCTTAACCATAGCAGCACTAGGTTCTACTTTGATTTGTCCATCAGGTTCAGCTGTTCGAATATAAATTTTGTTAACCATAGTTGAAACTTTAGCATGTTCCTTTATCCTAACAGGGAAAGGTCGTTTCTCAATATAAGCAGTAGGAACAACTGGATCAACATTATAAAGTATAGTTTCCTCTTTAGCTAGCTTCGGTTCTTTAATTTCTTCTTTAATAGGTGGGTGATATTTAAACCACTTCTCTTTAGGGAGATCAACATGACTAGCAAATGATTCACAAAAATAGGCTACTATCTCAGAGTCAAGTCCATATTTAGTGCTAAACTTTTGAAAACTATCGGTATTCATAAAAGATTTAACACAATCATACTTAAGCTTAATACCTGACTCTTTACCTTCGTCGAGTTCCCAATCTTCAGAGTTGCGTTTAATTCTTGCCAAAAGATCCCACTGGAATTCAATAGTCTTCTTCATTAAAGAACCAATACAAGAAGTATCGAGCATGGATTGATCATCACGAGAAAGCCGAGCATAAAAATTCTGAATAATAATTTCTCTTGAGAGCTCATGATTCAGGCATGAATATAACATTGACTTAAGCCTTCCCCAAGCTAGAGCGGTGCTTTCTCCTTCATGAGGCCAAAAATTATATATGTAATTCCGATTATGATGAACTAGATGCATAGGATAAATTTTTTGGTGAAATTCCAATTTCAACCGATCCCAATTCCAGGATCCAATATCATCGCATAGCCTATACCATGCCAATGCTTTTCCCTTCAAAGATAAAGGGAAAACCTTCTTCTTAACTTCATCTCCGGGTAAACCTGCAAGCTTAAACAATCCAAAAATTTGTTCCACATATATCAAGTGCATATCAGGATTTTCGGTTCCATCTCCTGCATAAGGATTAGCTAGCAGTTGTTCTATCATACCCGAAGGAATTTCATGTTCAATATTTTCAGTAGGTGCAGTAGGTTGAGGGGCAACTAATTGTGGTTCCGGTCGAGGTGCAGATACCCCGAACAAACCCCACAAAGGATTGTTTTCCATAGTAATAAGTGGCAATAAATTTCAGCACACTATATGAATGTTTCCTTACCAATTTCCACTTACCAAAGGTGCTTCACTCCCCGGCAACGGCGCCAGAGAATAGCCTTGATGACCCACAAGTATAGGGATCAATTGTAGCTCTTTTCGATAAGTAAGAGTGTTGAACCCAATGAGGAGCAAAAGGTAATGACAAGTGGTTTTCAGCAAGGTAATGTATGCAAGTGCTGAAATTGTAGGTAACATAGTAGTTTGATAGCAAGATATTTTGTAACGAGAAAGTAATGATAATAGTAACAAAAGTGCAGCAAGGTAGCCCAATCCTTTTGAGGCAAAGGACAGGCCAAAACGATCTCTTACAATAAGCAAAGCGTTCTTGAGGGTACACGGGAATTTCATCCAGTCACTTTCATCATGTTGATTCGATTTGTGTTCGCTACTTTGATAATTTGATATGTGGGTGGACCGGTGCTTAGGTACTGTTCTTACTTGAACAAACCTCCTACTTATTATTAACCCCGTCGCAAGCATCCGGAACTATGAGAAAAGTATTAAGGATAAATCCTAACCATAGCATTAAACTTTTGGATCCAATCGGTCCCTTACGGAATAGCGCATAAACTAGGGTTTAAGCTTCTGTCACTCTCGCAACCTGATGACCCACAAGTATAGGGGATCTATCGTAGTCCTTTCGATAAGTAAGAGTGTCGAACCCAACGAGGAGTAGAAGGAAATGATAAGCGGTTTTCAGCAAGGTATTCTCTGCAAGCACTGAAATTACAGATAACAGATAGTTTTGTGATAAGATAATTTGTAACGAGCAACAAGTAACAAAAGTAAATAAAGTGCAGCAAGGTGGCCCAATCCTTTTTGTAGCAAAGGAGAAGCCTGGACAAACTCTTATATGGAGAAAAGCGCTCCCGAGGACACATGGGAATTATCGTCAAGCTAGTTTTCATCACGTTCATATGATTCGCGTTCGGTACTTTGATAATCTGATATGTGGGTGGACCGGTGCTTGGGTGCTGTCCTTACTTGGACAAGCATCCCACTTATGATTAACCCCCATTGCAAGCATCCGCAACTACAAGAAAAGTATTAATGTAAACCTAACCATAGCATGAAACATATGGATCCAAATCAGCCCCTTACGAAGCAACGCATAAACTAGGGTTTAAGCTTCTATCACTCTAGCAACCCATCATCTACTTATTACTTCCCAATGACTTCCTCTAGGCCCAAATAATGGTGAAGTGTCATGTAGTCGACGTTCACATAACACCACTAGAGGAGAGACAACATACATCTCATCAAAATATCGAACGAATACCAAATTCACATGACTACTAATAGCAAGACTTCTCCCATGTCCTCAGGAACAAACGTAACTACTCACAAAGCAAATTCATGTTCATAATCAGAGGGGTATTAATATGCATATAGGATCTGAACATATGATCTTCCACCAAATAAACCGGCTAGCATCAACTACAAGGAGTAATCAACACTACTAGCAACATACAGGTACCAATCCCAGACTTAGAGACAAGAATTGGATACAAGAGATGAACTAGGGTTTGAGAGGAGATGGTGCTGGTGAAGATGTTGATGGAGATTGACCCCCTCCTGATAGAGGAGCGTTGGTGATGACAATGGTGATGATTTCCCCCTCCCGGAGGGAAGTTTCCCCGGTAGAACAGCTCCGCCGGAGCCCTAGATTGGTTCCGCCAAGGTTCCGCCTCGTGGCGGTGGAGTATCGTCCCGAAAGCTTGCTTAAGATTTTTTTCCTCAACGAAAGACCCCATATAGCAGAAGATGGGCATCAGAGGGCCACTAGGGGGCCCACGAGGCGGGGGGCGCGCCCCCCACCCCCGTGGCTGGTGAGTGCCCCCCCTCTGGTACTTCTTGCGCTAAGTATTTTTTATATATTCTGAAAATAACTTCCATGAAGTTTCAGGACTTTTGGAGCTGTGCGGAATAGGTCTCTAATATTTGCTCCTTTTCCAGCCCAAAATCCCAGCTGCCGGCATTCTCCCTCTTTATGTAAACCTTGTAAAATAAGAGAGAATAGGCATAAGTATTGTGACATAATGTGTAATAACAGCCCATAATGCAATAAATATCAATATAAAAGCATGATGCAAAATGGACGTATCGCAACCCATCATCTAATAACTACTCCACAATGCATTCCCTTAGGCCCAAATATGGTGAAGTGTCATGTAGTCGACGTTCATATGACACCACTAAGGGAATCACAACATACATACTATCAAAATATCGAACACATATCAAGTTCACATGATTAGTTGCAACATGATTTCTCCCGTGACCTCAAGAAAAAAAGTAACTACTCACAAATGATAATCATGCTCAAGATCAGAGGGGTATTAAATAGCATATCGAATCTAAACATATAATCTTCCACCAAATAAACCATATAGTAATCAACTACAAGATGTAATCAACACTACTAGTTACCCACAAGCACCAATCTATAGCTCCGGTAACAAGATTGAACACAAGGGTTGAACTAGGGTTTGAGATGATATGGTGTTGTTGAAGATGTTGATGGAGATTGCCCTCCCCAAGATGGGAGAATTATTGGTGATGATGATGAGATGATTTCCCTAGAGGGAAGTTCCCCCAGTGGAATCACTCCACCGGAGGGCAAAAGTGCTCCTACCCAAGTTCCACCTCAAGACGGCGGTGCTACATCCCGAAAGTCCTCTTCGTGTTTTTTTAGGTCAAAACTACTTATATACCAGAAGATGGGCACCATAGGTGGGCCTGGGTGAGCACAACCCACCAGGGCGTGCCTGGGCTCCCCGACGCACCCAGGTGGGTTGTGCCCACCTGGTGGGCCCCCTCTGGTACTTATTGGCTCCAATATTCCTCATATATTCCATAAAAAATATCCGTAAAGTTTCAGCTCATTTGGAGTTGCGCAGAATAGGTAGCCTGGCGTAGCTTTTCCAGGTCCAGATTTCCAGCTGTCGGAATTCTCCCTCTTTGTGTGTACCTTGCATATTATGAGAGAAAAGGCATTAGAATTACTCCAAAAATCATTATTATGCATAAAAACATCATAAATAATAGTAAGAAAACATGATGCAAAATGGAAGTATCAACGGTGAAGCTGCTTATATATTGGGCATCAAGGTCTATAGAGATAGATCAAGACTCTTAATAGGACTTCCACAAAGCACATACCTTGATGAAGTTTTGAAGAAGTCCAAAATGGATCAGTTAAAGAAAGGGTTCTTGCTTGTGTTACATGGTGTGAAGTTGAGTCAGACTCAAAGCCCGACCACTGCAGAAGATAAAGAGAAAATGAAAGTCATTCCCTATGCCTCAGCCATAGGTTCTATCATGTATGCTATGCTTTGTACCAGACTTGATGTGTGCCTTGCCATAAGTCTGGCAGGGAGGTACCGAAGTAATCCAGGAGTGGCGCACTGGATAGTGGTCAAGAACATCTTGAAGTACCTGAAAAGGACCAAGGATATGTTTCTCGTTTATGGAGGTGACAAAGAGCTAATCATAAATGGTTACATTGATGCTAGCTTTGACACTGATCCGGATGACTCTAAGTCACAAACCGGATAGGTATTTATATTGAATGGTGGAGCTATCAGTTGGTGCAGTTCCAAGCAGAGCATTGTGGCAGGATCTACGTGTGAAGCGGAGTACATAGCTGTTTCGGAAGCAACAAATGAAGGAGTCTGTATGAAGGAGTTCATATCCGACCTAGGTGTAATACATAATGCATCGGGTCCAATGAAAATCTTTTGTCACCATACTGGAGCGATTACCTTGGCAAAGGAATCCTGATTTCACAAGAGAACCAAACACATCAAGAGACACTTCAACTCCATCCGTGAACAAGTCAAGGAGGGAGACATAGAGATTTGCAAAATACATACGGATCTGAATGTAGCAGCCCCGTTAACTAAGCCTCTTCTGTGAGCAAAACATGATCAACACCAAGACTCCATGGGTGTTAGAATCATTACAATGTAATCTAGATTATTGGCTCTAGTGTAAGTGGGAGACTGAAGGAAATAGGCCCTAGAGGCAATAATAAAGTTGTTATTTTATATTTTCTTATTCATGATAAAGTTTTATTATTCATGCTAGAATTGTATTGATCGGAAACCTAAATACATGTGTAAATATATGAAGAAACACCATGTCCCTGGTGAGCCTCTACTAGACTAGCTCGTTGATCAAAGATGGTTAAGGTTTTCTAACCATGGACATGAGTTGTCATTTGATAACGGGATCACATCATTAGGAGAATGATGTGATGGACAAGACCCATCTGTTAGCTTAGCATTATGATCATTCAGTTTTTATTGCTATTGATTTCTTCATGTCAAATACATATTCCTTCGACTATGAGATTATGCAACTCCCGGATACCATGGGAATGCCTTGTGTGCTATCAAATGTCACAATGTAACTGGGTGATTATAAACATGCTCTACAGGTATCTCCAAAGGTGTTTGTTGAGTTGGCATAGATCGAGATTAGGATTGGTCACTCCGAGTATCGGAGAGGTATCTTTGGGCCCTCTTGGTAATACACATCATAAGCTTGCAAGCAAACGACTAAGGAGTTAGTCACAAGGTGATGTATTATGGAACGAGTAAAGAGACTTGCCGCTGACGAGATTGAACTAGGTATGAAGATACCGACGATCGAATCTCGGGCAAGTAACATACCGATAGACAAAGGGAATAATGTATGTTATCATAACGGTTCGACCGATAAAGATCTTCATAGAATATGTAGGAGCTAATATGAGCATCCAGGTTCCTCTATTGGTTATTGACCGGAGAGGTGTCTCGGTCGTGTCTACATAGTTCTCGAACCCATAGGGTCTGCACGCTTAACGTTCGATGACGGTATAGTATTATATTAGTTATGTGATCTGGTGACCGAATGTTGTTTGGAGTCCTGGATGAGATCACGGACATGACGGGGAGTCTCTAAATGGTCGAGAGGTAAAGAATGATATACAGGACGATGGTATTCGGACATCGGAAGTGTTCCGGAGGGTACCGGGTACATATAGGGCCACCGGAAGGGGTTCCGGGCACCCCCAGCAAAAGATATGGGCCTTATGGGCTGTCAGTGTCAAAACCAGCGGATCTCGGGTAGGGGTCCCGAACTGTGCGTCTAGGCGGATGGTAACAGGAGACGGGGGACACGATGTTTTTACCCAGGTTCGGGCCCTCTCGATGGAGGTAAAACCCTACTCCTGCTTGATTGATCTTGATGATATGAGTATTACAAGAGTTGATCTACCACGAGATCGAAGAGGCTAAACCCTAGAAGCTAGCCTATGGAATGATTGTTCTTCTTGGTCCTACGGACTAAACCCTCCGGTTTATATAGACACCGGAGGGGGCTAGGGTTACACAGAGTCGGTTACAAGGAAGGAGATCTACATATCCGTATTGCCAAGCTTGCCTTCCACGCCAAGGAGAGTCCCATCCGGACACGGGACGAAGTCTTCAATCTTGTATCTTCATAGTCCAACAGTCCGTCCAAAGGATATAATCTGGCTGTCTGGATACCCCCTAATCCAGGACTCCCTCAGTAGCCCCTGAACCAGGCTTCAATGACGATGAGTCCGGCGCGCAGATTGTCTTCGGCATTGCAAGGCGGGTTCCTCCTCTGAATACTTCATAGAAGATTTTGAACACGAGGATCGTGTCCGGCTCTGCAAAATAAGTTCCACATACAACCGTAGAGAGAATAATTTTTTCACAAATCTAATCTGCCGGCGCATTCCGCAGTGTGACATCACACCACAGCCAGGTCATCATTCGAATCGTTTTTCACAACTAACCTCAGCGTGTTTCGTGAGGCGGTTTCCTTGGCACGTCTTGTCAAAGCAGAGATCGTGTCCCCTTATTACAGGATTCCCATCAATACGGACGTGGGTAACCCAACCGTGCCATCAATTACGGCGCTTGGGGGATAAGCGAGTTTTACCAGGCTGGTGGGGGCGCATAGTTTAGTCTGCCCTTATAAAGGGATAAGGGTTCACCTTTTTCTACCCACACCTTCTTCCTCCTTGCTCATCCATTCTCGCGCACTCGAGCTCCAGCGCCCAAGTCCACATCCTTCTCCTCAACCCTCTCCAAACATGTCCGGAGCGGGAGGCAAGTGGATGGTCTCCTCCGTTACGGAGGGAGACATCAAAAAGCTGTGCGGGGCCGGATACTTAGCCGCGGATATTGCGCACCAGCTGCCAGCCGCGGGGCAGATCGTCCCTACCCCGGAACCTTACGAAAGGGTGGTTTTCCTCACCCACTTCGTCCGCGGGCTGGGGTTTCCCCTCCATCCATTCGTCCGTGACCTTATGTTCTATTATGGGCTGGACTTCCATGATCTAGCTCCAAATTTCATCCTCAACATCTCGGCATTCATCGTCGTGTGCGAGGCTTTCCTCCGCGTCCGGCCCCACTTCAGCCTGTGGCTGAAGACCTTCAATGTCAAACCGAAGGTAGTAGGTGGCCAACAAGCGGAATGCGGCGGAGCCATGGTGAGCAAAATGCCCAACGTTACATGGCTCGAGGGCTCCTACATGGAGACCATAAAGGGATGGCAATCGGGGTGGTTCTACATCACCGAGCCACGCAACACCAATTGGGTGGCGGCCCCGAGTTTCGATCCGGAATCCCCACGCGGCTCACTTCCTAGAAGGAGAAGGGCATGTCCTGGGGCTCATCGGTGGAGCTGGACGGACTCCAGAAGTATATCTGGAACATGATAGGCAAGAAACTCAAGCTTGTCTACATAGTCCAGGTCATGCTCTTCCGCCGGATCCTCCCATGTCAACAACGGGCTTTCAACTTATGGGAGTTCGACCCGGCCCAGCACTAGACTCTACGCGAGCTCTTCGACACGACGCATAAGGACGTCTGGAAGGTGCTGTTCAAGGGCGCCGAGGTCCCCCCCTCCCCTTACTGAGGATCGCAGGCTAAGCACGACGCGCCCTGCGAATCCGGTAAGTTTTGTACATCTCGTAGGGTATTTACTTTCCATAGTTTAACCATGTGCGGGATCTGGGCTCCCATGCCTTTGACAGGACTGGGTGGAGACATCAGAGCAGATTGACTGCCCGGCCCCTCTGCCCGAAGACCCTGCAGACGCTCTCCTGACGGAGATGCGGACCCCGGCTCCTTATGAGGTGCCGGAGAAGAAGATCAGGCCACGGGAACCCGAAAGAGTTCCGGGCGCCAGGTGGTATCGGACATCGTCCGATAACTCCGAGACGCACTCCTCCCATGAAAATGAGGAGGAGGAAGATGAAGATTCTCCCCCTCCAGCCGGGGAGACAAGAAAAGGAAGGCCGCCCCAACCGGGGAGGCCGGAGGGTCCAAGAAGGGAAGGACTCTCCTTCCGGACTGTTCCACCGCCGCCGCCAACAGCGAACACGAGTGATTACTCAGGGCCAAGCCCCTGGCGAAGTCGTAAGTATTCGGATACCAGAGTAACTCATAGCATACTTTTGTTGCACTGCTTCTCCTAACGTCGAATATGATTATGCAGTCCGCCCCGAGCCCGTATCGACGTATCCTCGTTGGACGGTTCCTTGGACTCATCGGATATGAATAGCGAATCACTTCCAACCGCCTCCTCTCCTCGCCCTATGGACAATGTCGAGGTATTGTCTCAAGGGGCACCGAACCGAGGGGAGGTAGTCCTGGAGGCGCCTCAAGGCGACCTTCCGGACTCCAGGCGCAAAGGGAGCAAGACTCCCAAGGGCTCCAAGTTCGGCCCTCAGCCGAACACCGCGCCGGAACCTCCAGTGGTTCCGGACTCCGGCAGGCGCCCCCTACCAAGAGGGGCAAGCCGCCTGTGCTGGTGACCTCTGTCTATCCAGAGGCACCGGACAACCTGCTGGGAGCGCTTCGTAGCGCTTCCATCGACGAAGAGCACCGCACTATTATGAGTGTGGTGATCAAGAACGTTCAGTCCGCCAAGAGAGGACTGACTGAAGCCTGTGCCAGCCTTCTAACAAGCTTTGAGGTAAGTATTTAAAATATAGGAAAATATTACCGCATAGACAGTAGCCCCTGATGCTCTGTTTGGTGTTCACAAAGAAAAGCCGAATAGAGGATCAAATAATATCTGCAGGAGTCTAATACAAGTATGTCTATATGCGTATGCAGGCTTCGCTGCTGACCTCTGCCGCACTGACTGTGGAGGTCACCGCACTGAAGCAGAACCTCGAGCGGTCCGAGAAAGGGCTCGGCCTTGCCAAGAGGCAGCTCGAGGAGAACAAAGGTAAGTAATACCTTGTCTATATATATATATATATGTGGTTGGGCCACGACCGAAGTGGCGACCCTGAAGCAAGCGTTGTCCGAGGCCGAAAACAAAGCGGCCGAGGAGCGTACCGAGCGGGAGAAACAAGAGGCACGGGTGGGCGAGGTGCAGTAAGAGCTCCAAGCTCTCGTGAAGAAGCACGAGACTTTGGAGCTTGACTCGAAGACGCGAGAGTCCGAGCTTGCCGCGGCCCTCGAGAGTGCAAAGCATGCCAAGGCTGAAGCCCAAAAGGCCCTCCAGGAAATTGAGGCGATGAGGAAGATATCGGCGGGTAAGGCAGTCATTATGCAAAGCAAGCATGTGAAAGTAAATTACTTGTTACTTACCCGAGTCCGGAGCTCTCCAGGAGCATTCGCAGATTTGCCCCGCAGTGTGTCAGATGCCGCAAAGTACTACCAGGCCGAGGAGGGAAGCTCGACGGAGAAGTTGTTCTGGTCTCAGTATACTGGTACCGAACACCCGATGCCTGTGAGCGACCAGCTGAAGCAACTGGTCGAGCTGCACAAGGCGGCCGAACAGGCCATGAGGGGCCTTATAGTTCGGATGTGGCCTGGCGACTCCCTTCCCAGCAGCTACTTCGGCCTGGTCAGGCGGCTTGTGGATGCCTGCTCATGGCTGGAAATTATAAAGCGGTCCGTCTGCATCGAAGGTGCACGCCGAGCTTTTGCCTGTCCGAAGGTGCACTGGGCCAAGATGGACGCCGAGAAGCTGGTGAAGGAGGGGCCGCCGCAGGGCAAGGAGCATCGCCACCCTGAAATGTATTATGAGGGTGTCCTGAAGGGTGCCCGTCTTGTGGCAGACGAGTGCGCGAAGGAACTAATATTTGAATGAACTTGCTCGTGTGATCCTGTATTATGAAGACTTGTTCATGTGCGATATGCAACGCTTGTTCGAATTTAAAATATTACCTTCTGTCCGGCTGTTTATCAAATCTGAGAGATGGCCAGTCGTCGGCTTCTGCCCTGTAAGTGCATCTAGTGCCACCCCTAGTTGGTTTTGGAGTATTGACGACAAACCTAGTTGAGGGACTAATGTGTTTGTGAGAATTGCAGGATAACATAGGTAGAAGTCCCTCATTGATTCGGTTTTCCTACCAGAGATGACCCCTAAAAATGTATGAAGACATTGATGTCAAAGGTGGTTTATGAAGATATTCTCATTGAAGACTATGACAAGAGAAGACATCACATGAAGCCTATGAAGCTCGAAGACTTAGATCTTTCGTAGTTCTTTTTCTTCTCTGTTGAGTCATAGGAACCACCGTACTGTTAAGTGGGGTCCAAGAGAACCAGTCAGAATGACTGAAGTGATGCTTAACCAAAACCTATGTCTTTGAATGAAGACTATGAGAGCGAAACTTGTCCAGAGTCGGACAAGTCAGCCTTGCTTGTAGCCCAAGTAATGCTGTCGCGTGAGTTTGAAATCTGACCGTTGGAACACGTGTCAGTTCCTTAGTGACCCAGGGTCATTTCGGACAAATCAGGTCGGGTTGCCTAGTGGCTATAAATAGCCCACCCCCTACAACCATAAACGGTTGGCTGCTCAGAGTTAGAGTACGGCTTTTGTCGTTTGAGAGCAACCCACCTCGAAGCCTTTGAGAGAGAATTCCTTGCGAGGATAAAGCCCTAACCACCCAGAGCCTAAGAGTGTTAGGCATCACTTAAGTCTTCTTGTCTGTGTGATCTGAAGACTTATTACACTTGAGGACTGTGAATCCTCCAGCCGGTTAGGCGTCGCGTTCTGAGCATCCAAGAGACATTGTGGACTGCCGGTGAACGAAGTCTGTGAAGGTTTGGGAGTCTACCTTGAAGACTTACCAGAGTGATTGGGCGAGGTCTGTGTGACCTTAGCTCAAGGGGAATACGGTGAGGACTGGGTGTCCTGAGCTGCGTGTTCAGGACTGGGTGTCCTGGACTGTGTGTCCTCAGGTTTAAATACCTAGCCGCCCTAACCAGACGTACAGTTGTCACAGCAATTGGAACTGGTCCAACAAATCATTGTCTTCAACGGGTCACTGGTTTCATCCTTCCCTTCCCTTTACTTACTGTTGGTCCTTGTGAAGTCATTGTATGATTGAACTATCTTCCGTCTTCACTGAGTGACTGCGTGTTCTGTTTGGCTTCATAATATCTTCGTACCTGATCCTTACTACCTAGCTGCTATTAGTCACTGTGCTTTCACTTCATTGAATACTTGACTATGGTTTGCCTAGTGTAGTCTACCTTCCGCTGCATGGTAATAGGCTTATTTCTATCGTTTGTCTTCTAAACTTCCACGTTTTGAAGACTTTCATAAAAATCACCTATTCACCCCCCCTCTAGTCGATATAACGCACTTTCAATTGGTATCAGAGCAAGGTACTCCCTTGTTCTGTGTGATTCGCATTGACCACCTGGAGTTTTAGCTATGTCAACTACAGGGATAATCAAAGTCTCCGCTGCGTGCCCCGTCTTCGATGGAACTAAATATCCCTACTGGAAGAATAAGATGTGCATGCATCTTGAAGCCATTGACGTCGACCTATGGTATGTCGTCAAGAACGGCGTTCCCAAGGCTGGAGAAGGTGTCACTGCTGCTGACGTCAAGAAGTTCGTTTAACTGGACTCTACTGCCAAGAATATCATCTGTGGTCATCTGACCAAAGGACAGTATGGCCGCGTGAGTGCTTTGGAAACATCTAAGCTAGTCGGGGACTGGCTCTCCAAGGTCAACGAAGGCGTCTCAACCCAGAGAGATCAGAGAATCAGTGTCCTTCGCAACCTCTTCAACTGCTTCAAGAGAAATGACAATGAGAATGTCCAGCTCATGTTTGATCGACTCACTGACATCACGAATGAGCTTCAAGCCCTTGGCGCTACTGAGATCACCAAGCATGAAGTCGTCAAGACACTACTGAGATCACTTGACAGTTTGTTTGACACCCTAGCCCTGATGATTCAAGAACGTCCTGATTTCAAGACACTCGATCCGTCTGACATACTTGAGAGGCTCAACACACATGAGTTTCAGCTTTCTAAGAAAAGAGACATCTATGGTCCAAACTATGGGCGAACTCGTGCCTTGAAGGCAAAAGCTGTCTCCTCATCTAAAGAAGAATCCGACAGCAGTTCTGATGATCTTGAAGACATTGGAAGGGAACTTGCTATGCTTGTGAAGAAGTTCCAAAAATTCACCAAGAAGGAAGGTTTCAGAAAGTCTTCACGATCAAGCTCAAGGAATGATGAAGCTTTTGCTCATGACTACAAGAAGAAAACATGTCACAAGTGCAAGAAACCTGGCCACTTCATCTCTGAGTGTCCGCAGTGGGACAATGAGAACAAAAAGAAGAAGAAGAGCAAGGAATATGACTCTGACGACAAGAAGAAGAAGAAATACTCAAAGTCTTCTTCCAAGTCTTCCTCAAAGTCTTCATCACACAAGAAGAGCTCATCTGGCAAGGCACGTGCGTTTGTTCGCGAGGAAATGGATTCAAAGGAGGAGTCCGCTTCTGAGGAGGCGGAGGTGGAGTCTGAGGAGGAGTCCGATTCTGGCGTCGCAAGTCTGGCTACAGCATACGTTGCGAAGTCCATCTTCAACACTGAAGACAATGACTTCATCACCGACACCGATGCAAATGACAAGGACTACTCCGCTCCTATCTACTGCTTCATGGCACGCGGTGCCAAGGTAAACACACGCACTGCTCACTATCAAACATCTAGTGACGATGACTCTGATTGTGGTTCAAAACCCAGCTACAAAACACTTGCTAAAATTGCAACTGAACAACAAAAAGCCATGGAAGATATTCAAAAACTGTTAGACAAAAGCGATGATCTGTTAGGCGCTGAAATGACTCGATCTGAGTCCTTAATTGAAGACATAAAAAATCTTCACGTTAAGTATGAGGAACTTGAAAGTCGTCATGAAACGCTCTCAACAACTCATGAAAAGCTTTCCTATGATTATCTTCAAAGGAAGCAAGATCTTGAGAAATTGAGAGCGGCTCATGAAGATCTTCAAAAGGAAAATGAGTCACTTCGCGCCAAACAGATCAGTTCCGCTCAGGAAGGATTTGAACCACCATGTCTTAAATGCATTGAGCGTGATAATACTACTTCTATTGTTGAATGTTCTACTTCTGCTACTGTTGCAATATCTTCAACTATTGATGTGGAAACTAACCCCTCTGCTGAGGATACCACTGCTATTGCTGATGAGAATGCTAGGTTGAAGACATTGCTTGAAACAGGGATGTACAAAAGTCTTAAAGGGCATCAGACACTATGTGATGTCCTCAAAAAGCAGATCTTGAACCGAAACCCGAGGAAAGAGGGTGTTGGGTTCCTAAGGAAAATGAATGTTGATGGCTCTTACTAGAAACCTGAGCAGTACCCCAAAACCACATGGGTTGCTGCAAAGGAATCTTCAGCATATCCATCCACTCTATCTGGCTTCACTTGTGCAAACCCCATTGTCATTGATGAATCCTTTGATGCAAACTATAAACTGTTTAAAAATCAGAATGGTGAAGTGTTTGCCAGGTACATTGGTACTAACTGCAGGAATGGACCGCCTATGAAGAAGATCTGGGTTCCGAAAAAGTGTCTGGAGAATCTTCCTGTGAATGTGATCATGACACCACACGTGAAGAAGACAAACCCCAGACCACGGGCTTCATACAGTCCAAAGGCTTCATACAGACAGAGGACTCACCTGAGTCGCACTAACGCAAATGTTTTGCAGGGAAACCATGCTCAGGCCTATGAATATGAGTGCGGTTCATCAAATCGCCATGTTCATAAGACCAAGAACTATTCTACTTATTCTTATGAGTACTATTGTCCGCCTGCAAGACTGTTTGCTAGGGCTCCAAAGCCAAAGTTCTTAGATGCTGCACTTAGACTTATTGCTTCTAAGCCACCCTTGAAGATGTGGGTGGCTAAGAAAGCTTAACTCTCTTTTCCAGGGAAAGGTCTCCAGCAAAAAACCAAAATCGTCTGACGCTATTGCTGGGGACCTTAAACATCTTGTAGGCCGCAAGATCAAATGCCCGAATGGTCTTACTATGTACTTCGTTCCTGAATCGCTTGCTACTCTCCCTATTAGTCCTAATCTGGATCTAAGCTTTCATAACCCACTGGTTCATCAAATGTTTTTGCTTCACAATTCTCTTCGTGAAGCCTATCCCCCTAACTGCACTGTAGGGTATGATACCAGCATCTTCAGAATGGATTATTGATAGTGGGTGTACTAATCACATGACTGGCAAAAGAAGCCTTCTTATGGACTCAACCTTACGTCCATCCGACAAGAGTCACATCACATTTGCTGACACTGGTAAAAGTAAGGTATTGGGTCTAGGTAGAGTTGCAATCTCAAAGGATCAACACATGGATAAAGTCATGCTTGTTGAATCCCTTGGCTTCAACTTAATGTCTGTCTCAATGCTTTGTGATTTGAACATGATCGTAATGTTTGGAAAATATCGCTGCCTTGTTCTAATGGAATCTGACAAGTCTCTAGTGTTTGAAGGGTATCGGAAAGATGATTTGTACGTGGTAGATTTCTCAGCAGGACCACAGCTTGCCGTATGTCTTCTAGCAAAAGCTTCAGAATGCTGGCTCTGGCATCGGAGACTAGGGCATGCTGGCATGAGGAACCTCCACACCCTTGCAAAGAAGAAGCATGTCATAGGCATCGAGGGCGTCAAGTTCAAGAAAGATCACTTATGCGGTGCCTGTGAAGCAGGAAAGATGACGAGGGCCAAACATCCCTCGAAGACAATCATGACAACCACTCGACCCTTCAAACTGCTCCACATGGATCTTTTCGGTCCCACTCATTACTCAACTCTTACTACTACTGCTTGTCTCTATGGCTTTGTCATTGTTGATGATTATTCTAGATATACTTGGGTGCACATAATCCTCTACAAGACTGAAGTGCAAGATGTCTTCAGACGCTTCGCCAATCGAGCAATGAACAACTATGGCGCCAAGATAAAGCACATCAGAAGTGACAATGGCACTGAATTCAAGAACACTGGCCTTGATACATATCTTGATACTTTGGGCATCACACATGAATTCTCAGCTCTGTACACGCCACAGCAGAATGGCGTCATTGAACGCAAGAACAGAACACTCATTGAGATGGCCAGAACGATGCTAGATGAATACAAGACTCCAAGAAAGTTCTGGCCTGAAGCCATTGATACTGCATGCCATACAATCAATCGTGTTTATCTTCACAAGCTTCTGAACAAGACATCTTATGAGCTCCTTATTGGCAAGAAGCCAAATGTCAGTTACTTCAAAGTATTTGGCGCCAGGTGCTGGATCAAGGATCCACATCACACTTCAAAATTTGCACCAAAAGCACATGAGGGTTTTATGCTTGGATATGGAAAGGATTCGCACTCCTACAGAGTCTTCAATCTCTTTCATTATAAAGTGGTTGAAATAGTGGATGTGCGGTTTGATGAGACTAACGGTTCACAAAGAGAGCACCTGCCAAATGTGCTAGATGAAGTTCCATCCAGCGAATCAATCAAGCTAATGGGAACTGGAGAAATCATACCCTCTAAAGCTCAACCTGAAGAGGAACTTATCATCTCCGCACCTGATCAACCTAAAGACAATGCTCAGCCTGAAGACAATCCCACTAACAATGACAATGATCAGCAAGAGCAAAACCTTCGCCCTATACATCCTCGTGTTGCCAATGAAGTGCAGATTGAGAGAATAATTGATAGCATCAATGCACCCGGTCCGCTCACTCGTTCAAGGGCAACTCAGCTAGCAAATTTCTGTGGGCACTTTGCATTCGTCTCAATAACAGAACCCAAGAAAGTTGAAGAAGCCTCCATGGAACCTGAATGGATTCAAGCTATGCAAGAAGAGCTTCAACAGCTTGAGCTGAATAATGTATGGGAACTGGTTAAGCTTCCTGATCCTCGGAAGCACAACATAATAGGCACCAAATGGATATACCGCAACAAGCAAGATGAGCATGGTCAAGTTGTCAGAAACAAAGCTCGTCTCGTTGCTCAAGGATATACTCAAGTGGAAGGCATTGACTTCGATGAAACATTTGCTCCCGTGGCTAGACTTGAAGCCATACGCATACTGCTGGCCTATGCAAATCATCATAACATACTTCTATATCAAATGGATGTGAAGAGCGCCTTTCTCAATGGCAAGATTGAAGAAGAAGTGTATGTTGCACAACCGCCTGGCTTTGAAGATCCAAAACATCCTAACATGGTATACAAGCTCAACAAGGCACTGTATGGCCTCAAACAAGCCCCTCGGGCTTGGTATGACACACTCAAATACTTCCTGAAGAGCAAAGGCTTCATGCCTGGTTCCCTCGACCCTACTCTCTTCACGAAGACATATGATGGTGAACTGTTTGTGTGCCAAATATATGTGGATGACATCATCTTCAGCTGCACCAATCAGAAGTACAGTGAAGAGTTTGGATATATGATACAAGAGCAATATCATATGTCCATGATGGGAGAGCTGAAGTTCTTCCTCGATCTTCAAATACGACAGCAATGCAACGGCATCTTCATATCTCAAGAGAAGTATCTCAAAGATTGCCTGAAGAAGTTCGGTATGCAAGACTGCAAAGGCTTCACGACGCCAATGCCAACCAAACATCATCTGGGTCCCGACGACAATGGTAAAGAGTTCGATCAAAAGGTATACCGCTCCATGATTGGTTCTTTACTTTATCTATGTGCATCTAGGCCACATATCATGCTTAGTGTTTGCATGTGTGCTCGATTCCAAGCGGAACCAAAGGAGTCGCATCACTTAGCTGTGAAGCGAATTCTTCGATATTTGGCTCACACCCCAACTCTAGGATTATGGTATCCAAAGGGCTCAGAGTTTGATCTGGTTGGATTCTCGGATGCTGATTATGCTGGTGACAAGGTGGATCGCAAGTCTACATCAGGCACATGTCATTTTCTGGGACGATCACTTGTATGTTGGTCTTTAAAGAAGCAGAACTGTGTATCTCTCTCCACTGCTGAATCTGAGTATATTGCTGCTGGATCTTGCTGCGCTCAGCTTCTGTGGATGAAACAAACACTCAAGGACTATGGCATTCATCTGAAGCAAGTGCCACTCTACTGCGACAACGAAAGTGCCATCAAGATTGCCAACAACCCAGTTCAGCACTCGAAGACAAAGCACATTGAAATTCGTCATCACTTTCTCAGAGATCATGTTGTAAAGGAAGATATTGATATCATACACGTCAACACTGAAGAGCAATTGGCAGATATCTTCACCAAGCCCTTGGATGAGAAGAGATTTTGCAAGTTACGGTGTGAGCTAAATATCCTAGAATCCTCAAATGTCCTGTGATCAGGCACACATCCTAACACTTATGCATATTGATGACTTAGATGTGCAACACACGAAGTAAAGTATATCTTCAATCAATGAAGACATACATTCTAAGTGTGAATACATTAATGTGGAATTTGACTTCGGAACGCCACGATAATTGTGCGCCGTGTCTGGGTCTAATACTTCCTATACGGTGGGTAACGCCACCACCAAAGGTTCTGTTCGAAGTGTTTCACTCATGGCGTTACATTTGCTATGTCTTCACCTTTGGTTTGGCTTAAATTTCAACATGTCTTCATGTTTATCTTCACCATGTCGAATATATATATATATACTAGTGTTCTGTCCTCTACAGCATTCACTTATAGCTATGTCTTCTTGTTGAATCTTTTGAACTAAGTGAATGTGATCGGACCCTAACCTCTCTATGCTTTCTATCTCAAACTCTGTCTCTCCAAGTCATATGCATTCTATTGAAACTGTCGAATGTCTTCTCTGCGTCCTTGTCAGCAGAAGATACAGAGACAAACATTAAGTCCGTTTTCAATGCTCATTCCTTCACCTGAAACCCGGAGAAGTGGGAACGACCACCCGACAATCCAGGCGTGCGTGGGACGTGGAACAACCCCCGATATGATGCATGATGGCCACGTGTTCCTCAGATGTGAATCGCTAGGGGCACCTGTGTAATAACGCAGTGCCGCCCCTGTACCTATAAGTACACACCTCACAGCAGTCATTATCTCTTCTTCCACTCTCGCACGAACCCTAGCGCCACCGCTAGCCCTCGACGACGCCGGCGACGAAGCACTTCGCTGCGGCAACCTCTCCGACGCCGTCTTCATGCCGACCGCGGACATCGTCTTCTCCGCCGTCGCCGTAGGTGCCCTCCGTCGCCAAGTTAGGGCACGGACGATCGAACTGCTCGGCCTCCTCTTCCACTCCGTCTAGCAGTTCTTCGTGTGGTAAATAAAACTTCCTTTTTACAGCCCCCTTGATCCTATAGCTTCGTCACTTTCTACCACAAGCAGTTTCTGTTCACACAAGTTGGATCTCTTACATACTGCATCTCATAATATGCCTAGTATATTCACTTGTATTTCACAAAGTAGTTAGATTCCTCACTTGTACTGATCCATGGATTCGTACAAATCTGGAACCAACTCCTTATCTATGAGTGAATGTCTTCGCACGATGAGGTCAATGTCTTCTAAACTGATTTATCTTCAAAATCTTCTAAGAATGCATATGACCTCTTCCCCTTCCCTCGCACCTTAATGCTGTCACAGGTACATGTCCGTGGGAGAATCCCTTGGTTCTCATAGTCTGCATTCATTTGCAGAATACTTACAGCATCACATAAATTCTCCCGAAGCCAGTTTGTCCAGCAAGCGAAAACCTTTGAAGCCTTTGAATGTATTGAAGCCTTTCAGTTTAAAGTTCATGGCTTCAGAGAAATCAGCAAGGAAGGGTGGCAGAAAGCGTCGAGGAGAAACATCAAGAGATCTGCCCGATGACCTCTCAGAGCTGTACAAGACAGATCCTGAAGAGGATTACAATCAACGCAAGACACGAATCCAATGGATTCGATGCTATTGGGCAGAACAGTGGTTCAAGTACAGATTTGTGACAAAGGAATATGCTGAAAAGAATGCCATCAAGCGACCATGGGGAGACATCCTCTACAAAAATCTTCAACCCAGGACCAGAGATGAAGCCATTGAACAAGGCTTCTATCCCTGCATGGTCCGTGGACCACAGCCTGCGGATGCTGACCCATCGTCACTGCTATGGTGTCGTGACGACAATCTGTTTAAGCGCAACTTCCAGTTTGCCCAGAACTCAGCGAAGCAGAACAAGAAGTCTTTGGGATTAGACTTCAACCCTGGTCCCTCTGCTCCCCGTGCCGATGGAACTCGCAAAGCTGAACCCAATCTTCTTGGGCCCTTCTACAACCTTGAAGGTCTCATCACCCATATAGTGGTTCAAGGGACTGCCATAAATGAGCCTGCAGATGACGCTGACTCAGATGAAGTGCCTGCAGCACCGAAGCCAAACAAACTGAAGCAGCCAAAAGCTTCCAAGCCTACCTCTGCACCAAAAATCTCACGAGCGAAGCCATTGGCAACTACACCTCCTGAAGACAGTGTGCAGTCTGAAGATTTGCCACACATCTCCAAGCCCCAGAAGGTCAAGATGCCTCTGCCACACACCGGCCAAGAGCTGACAGCTGATGCCATTCTGCGCAACAATGCCATTGATCTGTCCAGTGATGAAGATCTTGCAGATGACGCTCTTGAGCAACTCATCAAGAGCAAAGAAGAAGCAGAAATCTTCAATGATCTGCCTCTCTTTGACGTGACAATCATCCACAACTTCATTGATGAGTGGTTTGACACGCCCAACATCAGCTTCGAAGATCTGCAACTACCCATTGGCCTCAGTGTCGCCTTCCATGGCGCCATTGCTTCAGAGCTAGCTCTCGCTCAGTGCATCGTCAAACTGAAGCAAAAGATTGACTATGAAAAGGCTCAGTTCAAGAAGCATATGGCCAAGCTCAGCGTGCAAGAGGTGAAAAACTTCAAGATTATGCTGCACGAGCTCAAAGAAGCCTTTCTCAAGAAACGCGCAGAAGCTCAGGGTTCTCGGGAGCGCATGAAGAGCCTGGCTGACAAGTGTGTGCAAGGCTACAATGAGGCTGAGAAGCGCAAGGCCCTTGGGCGTCCGGACATTGATCCCAGGATGGCTGCTAAACAGAAGAAGAAGCCCATTGTGGTCGAACCCAACGCACCAAGGCAGGAAGCAGATCCCATTGTCTTCCCAACTAGCATGACTGGCTCGAAGCCAAAGGCCCGGTCAACCGCTTCAGAGCTGAAGACGACGAGGACTACTGAGGCTGAAGCCAGGAAGAGGAAACATCCTGAAGCCTCTGCTACTGCCCCCTCCAAGAAGAAGAGGAAGACCAAGAAGGAACGGGCTGCTCCCACAGAGCCCTTGATTGTTGAACCCATCTCCATGGTTCACCCTGACGCTGAACCGCAAGAACGTCAACTGACTGTCCATGAGCCTGCTTTCACAGAGGCTCATGAAGCTGAAGACTTTCCAGCAGCTGATCCCATCGCTGCTGAAGACATTGGTCACCATGACCATGTTGAAGATGATGCAGTCCTTCCTCAGCTCGAGCACCAACAGGTATCATCGCCTGTGCTAACACACAGCGAACTCATCAGCATTGGTCGTCCTCTGACGCCAATTGCTCAGGATGCTTCATGGGCTGATCGCCCACAAGAGGAAGAAGACTTTGAGGCCCAGCCAACTCCAACTCCACAGGCGTCGCCAGCGTTGCGCAGGCTTCGCAAAGGACCAAGGCCTCCAGTCTCTGAGTCTGAAGCTAAAGCTGCTGAAGACATTCCGGCTGCATCAACCGATGAAGAAGAAGCCCCACAAGCTGCTACTCCCCTGTCCCACCAAGAAGCTGTTCTCGAGGAGAACGTGACTGTGACCGACCCTCCAGCTCGTCAAGTGGAGGTTGAAAATCTTGAGGCTGCCACCACCAACACCAATGAAGCCACTGACGTTGTCATGGCTGAAGCTAATGTGGAGCCTTCACCAACCCAAGCACTAGAAGTCAGCGAAGCCACTGATCCCACTACTTCTGTTCCTGCGCCTGTTGCCGGTCCTCAATTCGACTATCATGTTGAGCACGGGCATCAGGTACAGAAGCCAATACCAAGATTGCCTAGGTTCCCAGGTCCTGCATCAGCACCTGGATCCTTCAATATCAATGGCTTCAGAGCAGACAACACATTCTTCAATAGCTCCAGAAACCCCTACTCAAGGGAAAGAATATCATCTGATCGGTTCTGGAGCTATCCGCAGCGAAGCTATTACTCCTGCATTCTATACAATCAAGGCCGCATCTTCCCACACAAGCGTCTTGACATTGAAGCAATAGTTGGTCTGCCCTGTCTGGAAGAAGCTCTGGATTGCTTCAAAGATGTTGGATTGCTGTCGTTCGTCACCGACCAAGAGCATTGGAATGAAGAGTTGCTGCTCCAATTCTATGCCACACTTCACATCCGCGGGTACAACAGAGATCCGAAGACTTGGGTCCTAAAGTGGATGACAGGAAACGTTCATCACGAAGCCAAAGCCTTTGACATCATTGAGCTCACTGGTCTACCCACTCCTAGCGATCTCTATGAATCTGGCTGTCAACTTCACAGTGAAGCTATGGAGAGCATCTTTCAGAAGCCTGAACCTAACATGAGTCAGATGCTCAGTATGATGAAGCCATTGCCCCAAGATGCTGCATATCCCAAAGAGTTCTTTGTTGAAGACCTTGAGTATCTGCCAAGGACTATTTATCACATCATAAGGCGAACTCTCTGGCCCATCAAAGGACACTCTCCACATGCCAAGCTGGAAGGTGCAATGAAGACTTTGGTCTTCTATATTCTTCATGGCAAATGCTTCAATGCACAGGACTTCTTCATTCACCAACTTGCTGCATCAGGCTCTGATCTTTTTGGCTTGAAGTTCTACGCCCCATGGGTAATGCGGCTGATCAAACTTCACTCCGCTATATCATATCAGCCATCTGCTCGCAATCATCGGATCTTTCTGCATGATGTGGATATGTCTATTGAAGCCTTCTATCCTGAGCCTGCCAAAGAACCTCTAAGTCTTCAGAATGTGGAGCATCAAAATTTTTCTCAGAACATTGAAGGAGTTGAAGCAGTCACTCATGTGTATCCTTTGGGTGGAACTACACGTGCACCACATCCTGCTCTTACTGAAGCCACCGACAGCACAACTGCCCAACGACCCAAGAAGCGCACTCGTGTTCTTAATGACCAAGAGCTTTTGGTGGCTCTTCATCAGAAACAGGATAGGCATCATGACTGGCTGAAGCGTCAAATGCAAAGCCTCTTGGTGGATGTCAACCGCATTCGCAATCTTGCCACCAAGAATGCTTTTGTTGCCCATGAAACCTCTCGACGCACATGGAAGGGGCTGACGCTGATGTGCTCTGAAGATGATCTTCAAGAGGATGGCTTCTCTGAGCGCTTCAAGTTTGACTCCACACCTCCTCGAAGGGCAGTGCTGCGCCGAACTCCATCTCTTGAAGACTCTGAGTTCTCTTCCTCTGCTGCAACTGTGAATGCCAGAGTGATCGAGGATGAAGATGATGCTACTTCACCGCCACCTCCTTCAGCACGCTTCGACACTGCTCCAAGTTCTTCTGCACCGCCGAACACCACCGACGACCCTGCTGCTTCACCTACTCTTCATGGGAACGAGTAGATGCTCTATGTCTTCAAACCTTTTTGGTCCTTACTGACAAAAGGGGGAGAAGCATATGAGTTTGATAGTCTTCAAGCGGGTCCATATGGGCGGGTGCTTTATATTTTGCTTCGTGTTTACAACTCTCATTTTGATACATTTGGTTCTTTGAGTTGTAACACTTAAACTCGATGGTCGTCTGCTACTTATTTGCCACTTTGTGATGCGATGATAAATTCGGCATGTGCGACGATAAGTTCCGCACTTAGATCATTTTGGCAGACGTCCATTTTCCATTATGCATGTCATTATCTTCACATACCCTCACATGCATAATGAATTGTCATCATAAGTTGAAGAGGATCTCCACAAGTACAACCTGGCATGTGCATTAGCATTCCAAAAGTAAATTACTTATATGCACATCTTTAGGGGGAGCCCTTGCAACTTATGAAGACAATTCCTTATCCTTTACAATTTCACATATTATATTCCCCGTTGAAAACTTCAACTAGTTTGTCATCAATCACCAAAAAGGGGGAGATTGTAAGTGCATCTAGTGCCACCCCTAGTTGGTTTTGGAGTATTGACGACAAACCTAGTTGAGGGACTAATGTGTTTGTGAGAATTGTAGGATAACACAGGTAGAAGTCCCTCATTGATTCGGTTTTCCTACCAGAGATGACCCCTAAAAATGTATGAAGACATTGATGTCAAAGGTGGTTTATGAAGATCTTCTCATTGAAGACTATGACAAGAGAAGACATCACATGAAGCCTATGAAGCTCGAAGACTTAGATCTTTCGTAGTTCTTTTTCTTCTCTGTTGAGTCATAGGAACCACTGCACTGCTAAGTGGGGTCCAAGAGAACCAGTCGGAATGACTGAAGTGATGCTTAACCAAAACCTATGTCTTCGAGTGAAGACTATGAGAGCGAAACTTGTCCAGAGTCGGACAAGTCAGCCTTGCTTGTAGCCCAAGTAATGCTGCCACGTGAGTTTGAAATCTGACCGTTGGAACACGTGTCAGTTCCTTAGTGACCCAGGGTCATTTCGGACAAATCAGGTCGGGTTACCTAGTGGCTATAAATAGCCCACCCCCTACAACCATAAACGGTTGGCTGCTCAGAGTTAGAGTACGGCTTTTGTCGTTTGAGAGCAACCCACCTCGAAGCCTTTGAGAGAGAATTCCTTGCGAGGATAAAGCCCTAACCACCCAGAGCCTAAGAGTGTTAGGCATCACTTAAGTCTTCTTGTCTGTGTGATCTGAAGACTTATTACACTTGAGGATTGTGAATCCTCCAGCCGGTTAGGCGTCGCGTTCTGAGCATCCAAGAGACATTGTGGACTGCCGGTGAACGAAGTCTGTGAAGGTTTGGGAGTCTACCTTGAAGACTTACCAGAGTGATTGGGCGAGGTCTGTGTGACCTTAGCTCAAGGGGAATACGGTGAGGACTGGGTGTCCTGAGCTGCGTGTTCAGGACTGGGTGTCCGGGACTGTGTGTCCTCAGGTTTAAATACCTAGCCGCCCTAACCAGACGTACAGTTGTCACAGCAACTGGAACTGGTCCAACAAATCATTGTCTTCAACGGGTCACTGGTTTCATCATTCCCTTCCCTTTACTTACTGTTGGTCCTTGTGAAGTCATTGTATGATTGAACTATCTTCCGTCTTCATTGAGTGACTGCGTGTTCTGTTTGGCTTCATAATATCTTCCTACCTGATCCTTACTACCTAGCTGCTATTAGTCACTGTGCTTTCACTTCATTGAATACTTGACTATGGTTTGCCTAGTGTAGTCTACCTTCCGCTGCATGGTAATAGGCTTATTTCTATCGTTTGTCTTCGAAACTTCCACGTTTTGAAGACTTTCATAAAAATCGCCTATTCACCCCCCCCCCCTCTAGTCGATATAACGCACTTTCATGCCCCCATGCCACGAGTGCTGGGGTGTTCGGGATAAATCTGAGCACTCTTTTTCCCATTGTTGGGTCCTTCGAGGGAGGTGCTCAGCGCAACGAACAAGGCAATCGGACTATACGGCTTTATCACTCTCACTTAGTCATAGAAGTCTACAATTTTAAATTTTGGCGAAGCCCCTAGTATTCGGAAGGCCGAATTCGGGACGCTATACATGCCTAAGCCAAACAAACCCGACTCCTCGCCCTAAGCGGCATAAGTCTTTAGGGACTCGAGACCTCTCGAACAGCGACCAGCTCTCGCCTTATCATGCAGTCAGTTTTAGCTTTCTCTACTGAGGTGCTTGCCCAGATGAACCGGGGCACAATCACAGTAGTTCTCCCAGTGCTACCTTAGCCGATATAGCGGAACGTAAGGTACCAAAACATGGGAGCCGGTCAAACCCAACTATTAACCCAAGACATGATTCGGAGTTGATGCATATAATGCTATAAGTTCGGGGTGCCGCACTGTTGAAAGTGTTCGGACTTCTCACGCCGTATTATGGGGTATGCTTAAGCCCCTGGCGTATTGGCCGTACCAGAGTGTACGGGTGCTGAATGTTATGAATGAACATATATATATAAAAGAATAGAGAATGCGGTAATAGTCTAGTGCTATGCATTGTTTATTCAAAAAGGTGCGTCGAAGCAGAATGATACAAGTAGTGCGATAAGAAAAAAGTAGGACTATTTGACATGTCCCCTCCAAGGGCAAGCTGAGGAATGGTATTTAAAGCAGGTATTTCAGTCATTATCAGAGACCACCTGGGAGTTCCATGGTGCAACGTAGCTTTCTGCCTCCTTGGTTGTTGTATCGTGTGTCCGGCAATCATACTGCCGGACGGGGTTTCCAGAGAGTAAAGTCCTGAAAGAGAGAAAAAATAACAAAGCGGGAAGCCCCTAGTGCGGTTGAGCCCCGTTTTGTGGCGTGCCGTAGTTGTGCCCCCCCCCCCACCTATGCCCATGGTATTTTCAATGCGTAATTATGTACGCATGGCACGGATTTCGCCATTTGGCTGGGACTGGGGTGGGGGCTGCATTGCTATGCGAGCTTGAAACGTGCCAGGCGGTCTTGTTGCAGATTACTCCGGGCGTGCTTGACGGTGTCCGGGTGTTTAATCACCGAACTGGTGGAAGGCCTAAAGTGGTTGCTTTGTGCTTCTGCTGCGAGGGCCGTAGTGTGCTCCTCCGTGCAGAGAGAGCGCTCTGTGTTTCCATTGACTGTGATCACCCCCTGAGGTCCTGGCATCTTGAGCTTGAGGTATGCATAATGTGGTACCGCATTGAATCTCGCAAATGCGGTTCGCCCGAGCAGTGCATGATAGCCACTGTGGAACGGGACTAAATTGAAGATTAACTCCTCGCTTCGGAAGTTATCCGGGGATCCAAAGACCACTTCCAGTGTGACTGAGCCTATGCAATGGGCCTCTACACCTGGTATGACGCTTTTAAAGGTCGTTTTTGTGGGTTTGATCCTTGAGGGGTCTACACCCATTTTGCGCACTGTGTCCTAATAAAGCAGGTTCAGGCTGCTGCCGCCGTCCATAAGGACTCGAGTGAGGTGAAATCCGTCGATGATTGGATCTAGGACCAGTGCGGCGAATCCGCCATGACGGATACTAGTGGGGTGGTCCCTGCGATCGAAGGTGATCGGACAGGAGGACCATGGGTTGAACTTTGGGGCAACTGGCTCCAACGCATATACGTCCCTTAGAGCACGCTTCCACTCCCTCTTGGGGATGTGGGTTGTGTATATCATGTTCACCGTCCGCACTTGTGGGGGGAACCTCTTTTGTCCTCCGGTGTTCGGTGGCTGGGGCTCCTCCTCGTCATCGCTATGTAGCCCCTTATCCTTGTTTTCGGCATTTAACTTGCCGGCCTGCTTGAACACCCAACATTCCCTGTTGGTGTGGTTGGCTGGCTTGTTGGGGATGCCGTGTATTTGACACGAGCGATCGAGTATACGGTCCAAACTGGACGGGCCCGGAGTGCTTCTTTTGAATGGCTTTTTCCACTGACCGGGTTTAGAGCCTCTGAATCCGGCATTGACTGTCGTATCCTCGGTTTGTCGCTGTTGATGCGGCGCTTGTGTTTGTTGCGACGTGACCTGCCATTGCTATCCTTGGTATCCGAAGTACCATGGTTCTTTGATATGTTATTGTTGTGAGCCAGCCAGTTGTCCTCTCCCACGCAAAAGCGGGTCATGAGTGTCGTGAGGGCTGCCATAGATTTCGGCTTTTCCTGGCCAAGGTGCCGGGCAAGCCATTCGTCGCGGATGTTGTGCTTAAAAGCTGCTAGGGCCTCTACATCCGAACAGTCGACGATTTGAGTTTTCTTTGTCAGGTACCGTGTCCAGAATTGCCTGGCCGATTCCTCTGGCTGCTGAATTTTGTGGCTCAAGTCATCGGCATCTGGTGGTCGCACATAAGTGCCCTGGAAGTTGTCGAGGAATGCGGCTTCCAGATCTTCCCAACAGCCAATGGATTCTGATGGCAGGCTATTGAGCCAATGTCGAGCTGGTCCTTTGAGTTTGAGTGGGAGGTATTTGATGGCGTGTAGATCGTCACCGCGGGCCATGTGGATGTGCAGGAGGAAGTCTTCGATCCATACCGCAGGATCTGTTGTACCGTCGTATGATTCGATATTTACGGGTTTGAAACCCTCTAGGATTTGGTGATCCATTACTTCGTCTGTGAACCATAGGGGGTGTGCGGCACCTCTGTACAGGGCTATATCGCGGCGCAGTTCAAATGGGGCTTGTCCGCTGTGTTCGGCCCGGCCGGATTTACTTTTACTGTATCCGGTGTGACGGTTATCGTCTCGCATAGTGGCGTGCCCTCGTGGTCCGTAGATCGATCTTGCGTGTTTTGCCTTGTCCTCCAATACGTCTCGCAGGTCTAGCATGTTTCCCCATGCCTTGACATTTTTATTTGAGTGGCGTCGGGGTGCGAGCTGAGCTTTTGGCAGAAATGCCTCTCTATCGCGGCCACGAGGTGGCCGATCAGCCGCGTCATACGCTAGAGATGTAGGTTTTAATGCTTCTTCCTCCAGTCGGGGTAGCAACCTGCGCTTTGGGTAACTCTTGGAGGGGCGTTCGAGTTCATATTCCTTGGCCGCAAGGACTTCAGTCCATCTGTCAGCTAGCAAATATTGATCAGCTCGAAGCTGCTGTTGCTTTTTCTTAAGGCTATTTGCCATGGCTATAAGCCAGCGCTTGAAGCGCTCTTGCTCGACGGGATCCTCAGGCACGACAAATTCGTCATCATCGAGGCTTGCCTCGTCTTCGGAAGGAGGCATGTAATTATCATCCTTTGCCTCTCCATCTGCCGCTCTCTCGGGAGGGCTGGCTTCTCCATCCTCCTGCTCTAAATCTTGTTGGAGGGGATTGTCGTCATCTTCGGCACTGTCCGGAGTGCTATTATCTCCTGTGTTGGTACCACCGCTTTTGCCTTGGCGAGACTTAGAGCGGCGCCGCTGACGTCGGCGCTTGGGTTGCTTCTTGGAGGGGTCATCCTCCGTTGTCCCGTCGCCATTACCTTCTTTGGGTGTGTCCACCATATATATATATATATCATATGCTGAGGTGGCTGTCCAGTGCCCTGTGGGTAGTGGTTCTTGTTCATCTCTTGCATCGTCGTCCATACCGTCGATGTCTTCGGAGTCGAAGTCGAGCATGTCGGTCAAATCGTCGATAGTGGCTACTAAGTGGGTGGTGGGTGGGCGGCGAATTTCTTCGTCATCCGCATCCCAATCCTGCCGGACATAGTTCGGCCAGGACTCTTCTGACAAGGAGAGAGACCTTAATGAGTTCAGTATGTCGCCGAAGGGCAAGTGCTGAAAGATATCCGCGGAGGTGAACTCCATGATCGGCGCCCGGTCAGATTCGATAGGCACGGGCGCAGGCAGTTCGGAGTCCGTGGCCAGGGAAGAATCCGCCAGTTTGGCGTCATGGCTCTCGTGAAGGGTAAGGTCGATACTCGGCGCGATCGCTGCTAAGAATGCGGCCTCCGTGGCGGGGTCTATCCACCCATCCACGGATGGCGCAATTGCTTCCGAATTGAGGGTCGGAGCGGTTGCCGGTGCGGTCTCCTGAACACTGTCCGATGGTAGAGCTAAATCATGCTCATCGTGACCGTGTGGCGCACTCGGCAAGGGGTCGAATCCGTCGAAGATCAAGTCTCCGCGGATGTCGGCCGTGTAGTTTAAGCTTCCAAACCTGACCTGGTGGCCGGGGGCATAACTCTCGATCTGCTCCAGATGGCCAAGCGATTTGGCCCGCAGTACGAAGCCTCCGAATACAAAGATTTGTCCAGGGAGAAAAGTCTCACCCTGGACTGCATCGCTATCGATGATCGAACGAGCCATCAAGCCTAACGATGATGACACAGAGGAACTCTCAATGAAAGCACCAATGTCGGTGTCAAAACCGGCGGATCTCGGGTAGGGGGTCCCGAACTGTGTGTCTAAGCGAATGGTAACAGGAGACAGGGGACACGATGTTTTTACCCAGGTCCGGGCCCTCTCGATGGAGGTAAAACCCTACTCCTGCTTGATTGATCTTGATGATATGAGTATTACAAGAGTTTATCTACCACGAGATCTAAGAGGCTAAACCCTAGAAGCTAGCCTATGGTATGATTGTTCTTCTTGGTCCTACGGACTAAACCCTGCGGTTTATATAGACACCGGAGGGGGCTAGGGTTACACAGAGTCGGTTACAAGGAAGGAGATCTACATATCCATATTGCCAAGCTTGCCTTCCACGCCAAGGAGAGTCCCATCCGGACACGGGACGAAGTCTTCAATCTTGTATCTTCATAGTCCAAGAGTCCGGCCAAAGGATATAATCCGGCTGTCCGGATACCCCCTAATCCAGGACTCCCTCATGGGCCAAGAGGGGAAACACACTAGCCACCAGGGGCTGGTGTACCCCCCCCCATATGGGTCGATCCAGGGGGAGAAGGAAAGAAGGGAAGAGAAAGGAAAGGGGGGATTTTCCCCCTTCCCTTTCTCCCCTACTCTCTCCTTCCCTCTCTGGCTAATATGGAAGGGGGCGGCCAAGGGGGAACTCAGGTAGGATTTGATCCTACTTGGGGCGCCTCCTGGCATCTCCCCTCCCCCTCCCACCTATATATATGTTGGGGTGCCCCTAGCACACACAGACAATTGCCTACTCGTGTGAGGCGCCCGCCTCCACCGTTTACACCCCCGGTCATATTTTCATAGTGCTTAGGCGAAGCCCTGCGGAGATCACTTCATCATCACCTTCACCATGATGTCGCGCTGATGGAACTCATCTACTACCTCGACGTCTTGCTGGATCAAGAAAGTGAGGGACATCACCGAGCTGAACTTGTGCAGAACTCGGAGGTGCCGTACGTTCGGTACTTGATCGGTCGGAGCTAGAAGAAGTTCGACTACATCAACTGCGTTGTTAAGCGCTTCCGCTTACGGTCTACGAGGGTACGTAGACACACTCTCCCCCTCGTTGTTATGTATCTCCATGGATAGATCATTGCGTGTGCGTAGAAATTTTTTGTTTTCCATGCAATGATTCCCAACATGGAGTAATAGTAGTAGATGCAGGCAGGAGTCGGTCTTCTTGTCTCGGGCGTGATGCCTGATACGTCTCCACCGTATCTATAATTTATGAAGTATTCATGTTGTTATTTTATCATTCTTCGATGTTTTACAATCATTTTATAGCAACTTTATATCATTTTTTGGGACTAACCTATTGACCCAGTGCCCAGTGCTAGTTGTTGTTGTTTGCTTGTTTTTTAAAATCGCAGGAAGTCAATATCAAATGAAGTCCAAACACCGTGAAACTTTTTGTGGATTTTTTATGGACCAGAAGACCACCAATGGGCCAGAACAGTACCTGGAGGCACGCCCAGGTGGGTTGTGCCCACCTCGGTGGCCTCCTGCACCCCCTCTTTACCCTATAAATTCACAAATATTCCAAAAACCCTTGGGGTTAACCAAGATCAGAGGTTCTGCCGCCGCAGGCCTCTGTAGCCACCAAAAAAACAATTAAGACCCTTTCTGGCACCCTGCTGGAGGGGGGAATCATCTCCGGTGGACACCTTCATCATCCCGATGGCCACCATGATGAGGAGGGAGTAGTCCACCCTCGGGGTTGAGGGTTTGTACCAGTAGCTATGTGTTTAATCTCTCTCTCTCTCATATTCTTGAGATTGCACGATCTTGATGTATCGCGGGCTTTGTTGATATATTCGGATCATATGGTGTTTTCCCCTCTCTGTCTTGTTGTGATGAATTGAGTTTTTCCCTTTGAGATTTCGTTGTTATCGGATTGAATACTTTTTTGGATTTGAGAACACTTGATATATGTCTTGCATATGAATACTCATGGTGACAATGGGGTATCATATAGATTCACTTGATGTATGTTTTGGCACTCAAATCGTGGATTCCTGAGGTGACATTGGGGTAATCTATCCATAGGGGTTTATGCACATTCTTGTCTTTGTTTCTTCGGTAGGAATCTTGGGGCACTCTTTGAAGTTCTTTGTGTTGGATTGAATATTATGAATCTGAATTTGCTTTGGTGTTATTTTAGTACGAACTCTTGGTTAGATCCATCGGAAAGAATAGATTCGTGGCATCACCCTTGAGGTGAATACGTTGGGAGGTGGAATTATAGGCCCCTATCTTTCTATGTGTCCGGTTGAAACGTTTTGCTCATGTGTATGCGGTGAGTGTTAGCAATCATAGAAGACAATATGATGGTTGAGTATGTGGAGCTCTTACTTAAACTCTGTTGAATAAGTTGAATTACAATTGCTTGGTGACTAAGAATATAGGTTGTTGAGTTTCAAGAGAATTCATTGTTTGAACCTTAACATGTGAATTGGTTGCTACTTTAACATGAGAAGTTTTATAAGAAAGAATTGTTGTTATGATACTAGGAAAAGTGATTGAAATTATCATTGATCAAACTTATGCACTTTGCTAGCATTCACACTTCATAAATTATTTCTTTTATCATTTACCCACTCGAGGATGAGTAGGAATTAAGCTTGGGTATGCTGATACGTCTCCAACATATCTATAATTTCTGAAGTATTCATGTTGTTATTTTATCATTCTTGGATGTTTTACAATCATTGTATAGCAACTTTATATCATTTTTGGGGACTAACCTATTGACCCAGTGCCCAGTGCCAGTTGTTGTTTTTTGCTTGTTTTTTAAATCGCAGGAAATCAATATCAAACGAAGCCCAAAAACCGTGAAACTTTTTGTGGATTTTTTATGGACCAGAAGACCACCAATGAGCCAGAACAGCACCTGGGGGGTGCCCCGAGGGGGGCACAACCCACCAGGGCGCGCCTAGGGGCCCAGGCGTGCCCAAGTGGGTTGTGCCCACCTCGGTGTCCTCCTGCACCCCCTATTTACCCTATAAATTCACAAATATTCCAAAAACCCTTGGTGTTAACCTAGATCAGAAGTTCCGCCGCCGCAGGCCTCTGTAGCCATCGAAAACCAATCTAGATCATTTTCGACACCCTGCCGAAGGGGGGAATCATCTCCGGTGGCCACCTTCATCATCCCGGCGGCCACCACAAAGAGGAGAGAAGTAGTCCACCCTCGTGGCTGAGGGTTTGTACCAGTAGCTATGTTTTAAATCTCTCTCTCTCTCTCGTGTTCTTGAGATTGCACGATCTTGATGTATCGTGGGCTTTGTTAATATAGTCGTATCATATGGTGTTTTCCCCTCTCTATCTTGTTGTGATGAATTGAGTTTTTCCCTTTGAGATTTCGTTGTTATCGGATTGAATACTTTTTTGGATTTGAGAACACTTGATATATGTCTTGCATATGAATACTCATGGTGACAATGGGGTATCATATAGATTCACTTGATATATGTTTTGGCACTCAACTCGCGGATTCTCGAGGTGACATTGGGGTAACCTATCCATAGGGGTTGATGCACGTTCTTGTCTTTGTTTCTCCGGTAGAAATCTTGGGGCATTCTTTTAAGTTCTTTTTGTTGGATTGAATATTATGAATCTAAATTTGCTTTGGTGTTATTTTAGTATGAACTCTTGGTTAGATCCATCGGAAAGAATAGATTCGTGTTATTTTAGTACGAACTCTAGGATAGACTGATTGGAAAGAATAGCTCTGAGGTGGTTTCATACCCTACAAACAATTTCGTCTTATGTTCTCCGCTAGATAGGAACTTTGGAGTGATTCTTCGTTGCACGTTGAGGGGCGGTTATATGATCCAATTATATTAGCACTGTTGGGAGATTGCACTAGCGAAAGTACAGACCCTAGGCCTCATTTTCAAGCATTGCAATACCATTTTTGTGCCTATTTACTATTTGCTACCTTGCTGTTTTTATTTATTCAGATTATAAAAATATATTTCGACCATCCATATTACACTTTTATCACCATCTCTTCGCCGAACTAGTGCACCTATATAATTTGCCATTGTATTGGGTGTGTTGGGGACACAAGATATTTCTTGTATTTTGTTGCAGGGTCGTTTGAGAGAGACCATCTTCATCCTACACCTCCCATGGATTGATAAACCTTAGGTCATCCACTGGAGGGAAAATTGCTACTGTCCTACAAAACTCTGTGCTTGGAGGCCCGACACGTGTCTACAAGAATAAAGTTGCGTAGTAGACATCAAGCTCTTTCCTGGCGCCGTTGCCGGGGAGATGAGTGCTTGAAGGTATATATTTAGATCTTGCAAGTGAATCTTTTAGTTTCTTGTTTTGTCACTACTTTGGTTTGTAAAAGAAAATTACAAAAAAATGGAATTGAGGTTGCATCATATTATTCATCTTTATAATGTCTTTCCTGAAAATGATGGAAATGAAAATTGTTCTTAATTGTTAGAAGAAGAATGCTATAAAATGTTTGGCATAGAATCCATCAATTATGAGCATGATTGCAATGTTGCTAGTATGAATTCTTTGAATATCCATGATGCTAATGATATGCAAAGCCGTAAGCTTGGGGATGCTATGTTTGATGAATATGATATTTTTAGTCCCCCAAGATTTGATGTGCAAATTTGTTGTAATGATTGCATGCCTCCTATTTATGGTGATTATAATGATGAAAGTGGATTTGGAGAGGTCATGACTTTATTTAGTGATGAATCCACTATTTTGGAAGAGGTTGCAATTGACTATGACAACAAAGTTGCTATTTATGATGATTTTTATGATGATTATGGTGATGACATGTCTGCTATAAAGAATAATGATAATCATGAAACCTGTCATCATGATTTTAATTTTCAATCACATGATAGTTAATTTGTTGAGTTTTCTCCCACTACTATTGATGAGAATAAATTTGCTTATGTGGAGAGTAACAAAATTTCTATGCTTGTGTATCATGAAAAGAATGCTTTATGTGATGGTTATATTGTTGAATTCATTCATGATGCCACTCAAAATTATTATGAGGGAGGAACTTATTGATAACCCACAAGTATAGGGGATCGCAACAGTTTTCGATAAGTAAGAGTGTCGAACCCAACAAGGAGCTAAAGGTAGAACAAATATTCCCTCAAGTTCTATCGACCACCGATACAACTCTACGCACGCTTGACGTTCGCTATACCTAGAACAAGTATGAAACTAGAAGTACTTTGTAGGTGTTTTTGGATAGGTTTGCAAGATAATAAATATTATGTAAATAAAAAGTAGGGGCTGTTTAGGTAAAGACACAACTAAGTTAGTTTTAGTAAAGAGCTTTTTGTTACGAGAAAGTTATTTGTCCCTAGGCAATCGATAACTAGACCGGTAATCATTATTGCAATTTTATTTGAGGGAGAGGCATAAGCTAACATACTTTCTCTACTTGGATCATATGCACTTATGATTGGAACTCTAGCAAGCATCCGCAACTACTGAAGATCATTAAGGTAAAACCCGACCATAGCATTAAAGTATCAAGTCCTCTTTATCCCATACGCAAACAACCTACTTACTCGGGTATGTGCTTCTGTCACTCACGCCACCCACCATAAGCAAATCATGAACATATTGCAAACCTTACAGCAGGAATCCCTCACGCTTGCGCGACACGGAGAGCACCATAGGACGGCACCAATAATAAAACATGCAACTCAAACCAATCATGATCATCAAATAACCCATAGGACAAAACGGATCTACTCAAACATCATAGGATAGCCATACATCATTGGGAAATAATATATAGCGTTGAGCACCATGTTTAAGTAGATATTACAGAGGGTAAGAGAGAGGTTACACCACTGCATAGAGGGGGAAGAGTTGGTGATGATGGTGGTGAAGTTGTTGGTGAAGATGGCGGTGATGATGATGGCCCCCGGTGGCACTCCGGTGCCACCGGAAGCGAGGGGGGAGAGCCCCCCTCCTTCTTCCTCTTCCTTGACCTCCTCCCTAGATGGGAGAAAGGTTTCCCCTCTGGTCCTTGGTCTCCATGGCGTGGGAGCAGCGAGAGCCCCTCCGAGATTGGATCTGTCTCTCTGTCTATCTCTGTTTCTACGTTCTCAGATTCTACCCTTTCACTGTTTCTTATAATCCCGGAGATCCGTAACTCCGATTGGGCTGAAATTTTAACATGATCTCTATCCGGATATTAGCATTCTTGCGGCGAAAGAAGGGCATCAACTGCCTTACATGGTGGCCACGAGGGTCAGGGGCGCGCCCAGAGGGGTGGGGGCGCCCCCTGCCTCGTGCCTCCCTCGGGCACCGTCTCGCGTGGATTTTTCTTCCCGAAAATCATATATATTCCAAAAAAAATCTCCATCAGTTTTTATCCCGTGTGGACTCCGTTTGATATGGATATTCTGCGAAACAAAAAACATGCAACAAACAAGAACTGGCGCTGGGCACTAGATCAATATGTTATTCCCAAAAATAGTATAAAAAGTTGCCAAAAGTATATGAAAGTTGTAGAATATTGGCATGGAACAATCAAAAATTATAGATACGACGGAGACGTATCATCATCCCCAAGCTTAATTCCTGCTCGTCCTCGAGTAGGTAAATGATAAAAATGATAATTTTTGATGTGGAATGCTACCCAGCATAATCTTGATCACATATCTAATCATGGCATGAATATTAAGATATGAGTGATTCAAAGCAATAGTCTATCATTTGACATAAAAACAATAATACTTCAAGCCTACTAATAAAGCAATCATGTCTTTGAAAATAACATGGCCAAAGAAAGTTATCCCTACAAAATCATATAGTCTGGCTATGCTCCATCTTCACCACACAAAATATTCACATCATGCACAACCCCGATGACAAGCCGAGCAATTGGTTCATAATTTTTAACGCGCTTCAGCTTTTTAAACTCTCACGCAATACATGAACGTGAGCCATGGACATAGCACTATAGGTGGAATAGAATATGATGGTGGAGGTTGTGTGGAGAAGACAAAAAGGGAGAAAGTCTCACATCGACACGACTAATCAACGGGCTATGGAGATGCCCATCAATTGATGTCAATGTGAGGAGTAGGAATTGCCATGCAACGGATGCACTACAGCTATAAGTGTATGAAAGCTCAAACTGAAACTAAGTGGGTGTGCATCCAACTTGCTTGCTCATGAAGACCTCGGGCATTTGAGGAAGCCCATCATCGGAATATACAAGCCAAGTTCTATAATGAAAATTCCCACTAGTATATGAAAGTGATAACTCAAGAGACTCTCTACATGAAGAACATGGTGCTACTTTGAAGCACAAGTGTGGTAAAAGGATAGTAACATTGCCCCCTTTTTCTCTTTTTTTGCGGGCTTCTTTGGCCCCCTTTTTTTATTTAGGCTTCTTTGGCCTCTCTTTTTTTGGCGGGCAATGCTCTAATAATTATGATCATCACACTTTTATTTACTTACAACTCGATATTGCAACTCGATACTAGAACAAAGATATGACTCTATATGAATGCCTCCGGCGGTGTACCGGGATGTGCAATGATCTAGCATAGTAATGACATCAAAAAACGGACAAGCCATGAAAACATCATGCTAGCTATCTTACGATCATGCAAAGCAATATGACAATGAATGCTCAAGTCATGTATATGATGATGATGTTAGTTGCATGGCAATATATCTCGGAATGGCTATGGAAATGCCATAATAGGTAGGTATGGTGGCTATTTTGAGGAAGATATAAGGAGGCTTATGCGTGACAGTGCGTATCATATCACGGGGTTTGGATGCACCGGCGAAGTTTGCACCAACTCTCGAGGTGATAAAGGGCAATGCACGGTGTCGGTGTCAAAACCGGCGGATCTCGGGTAGGGGGTCCCGAACTGTGCGTCTAGGCCGGATAGTAACAGGAGGCAAGGGACATGAAGTTTTACCCAGGTTCGGGCCCTCTTGATGGAGGTAAAACCCTACGTCCTGCTTGATTAATATTGATGATATGGGAAGTACAAGAGTAGATCTACCACGAGATCGGAGAGGCTAAACCCTAGAAGCTAGCCTATGGTATGATTGTTGTTCTATATGTTGTCCTACGGACTAAAACCCTCCGGTTTATATAGACACCGGAGAGGGTTAGGGTTACACAAAGTCGGTTACAATGGTAGGAGATCTACATATCCGTATCGCCAAGCTTGCCTTCCACGCCAAGGAAAGTCCCTTCCGGACACGGGGTGAAGTCTTCAATCTTGTATCTTCATAGTCCAGGAGTCCGGCTGAAGATATAGTCCGGCCATCCGGACACCCCCTAATCTAGGACTCCCTCAGTAGCCCCCGTACCAGGCTTCAATGACGATGAGTCCGGCGCGCAGATTGTCTTCGGCATTGCAAGGCGGGTTCTCCTCCAAATTCCGTGTACCTGTTGAATAAAGCCTGGTTTCTTGTAAATGTTGTGCTCCTTGGCTTCTACAACCAATAATGGCTGTCTCCCACGTGTCAAACGAATATGAAAAGTCTGAGTGTTTTTACATCCACACCCCTAGCCGCGTAAATGAGCTGCCCATTTAAAGGGGACGAGGATTTAGATCCAAACCACACCTTCTCCCCTTCGCTAGTGTTCATCAGAGCGCATCCGACAAAGGTCCATTCCACCATGGCCAGCCGTCGCAACTCCTCCTTTCGCCCTTCCAGCCCTCAGCCTGGATATTGGGAGAGATGCTCCATCCCGCATAGCGAACTAGTGACGCTCCAGACCAAGGGATTTCTCCCCCCGGCCTATATGGTCCCAGTTTGAGCCGGCCTTGCCATCTATAATGGCGGAGAGCAAGCGGAGAGTGCCCCTAATCCCTCCAAAGGAGAGCGGGTATGCCTTGTCCCTTATTTAATAAGAGGGCTCGGATTTCCAATCCATCCATTTCTCCGGGGGCTCCTGGAGTTCTATGGCCTCCAGCTACACAATCTTACGCCTGCCTCCGTATTGCATATCGCGGGCTTCGTAGCCCTCTGCGAGCTATTTTTGGGTGTTGAGGCTCATTTCGGGCTGTGAAAAGAGCTATTCTGCCTTGTGCCCCATTCTCAGAAGGGGTCAATATATCAAGTGGGTGGAGCCGAAGTGTGGCGCATCGCCGGGACTGGATATCTATCTGGAACCCCAAAGAAGGCGTCCGGGGACTGGCCTTTGGAATGGTTTTACATAGAGGACGTCCCGCTGCCGGATCCTGTCCGGATCGGCCTCCCTGAGTTCGACAGTTCTCCACTAAAGAAGCGCCTAAGTTGGCGTCCACGGAGCCCTCAGAGGGAAAGTGACAAGGACGTCTGTTACCTGATGAGCCAGATAAGATTGTTAGCTCATTTCGGACTAACCATGATCGGGGTCATGGCCGCATGCATCATGCAAGGGGTGCAGCCGCTACAGTACAGAGGCCACCCCATGTGGGATTTCAACAGGGAGGACGATGCCACCTGCTACGGCCGTAAGGGACCGGATTCGGTTGTGGCTCTAACAAAGACCTTGTCCGCTTTGTACAAGGGAGAAGAGGAGGAATTTCTCCGCGTCGACCCACAGGGTGGATTCTCTATGTACAATCCCCCAAGCTGGGTAAGTGGTCACATCTACTTGCCCATCCGTTTTATATTCCCATTGTTAAATATTCACTCCAACGACTTCAACGCAGGAACTACGCCAGGCTGTTAAAGAAATAAACAGCCCTCCTCCACAACCCGAGGACCCAGGACGGTCCCTTGACCCGGCCTCTCTAGAGGATCCGGACTTATCTGTGGAGCTGATTGATGGAGTGTTCCATCAATTGAGCAAGGACAACACCTTGGTGTCCATTACGGCCGATTACCCAGGAATAATCCCGGCCTCCCAGGTAACTGAGATCGATTTCCCAGTACCCCGAATAGGGGTCCGCCCTCTCGTGTTTTCAGTTTCCTGATTACAACCGAGCTTTGCAGGGGAGGTTTTTGAGACGGGAGGCTGAACCTGCGGCCACAAGCCAACGAGGGGCCACAGGGCCCCATGGGCAGAAAAGAGGTGCAGTCCGGACCGAGACGTCAGCGCAAAGGTATGGCGCGCCCCCTTATCCCAGGTGTTATACCTTCGAGGCATGTTAACACTCATGCTCTCTTCAGGACAAAGAGACCTCGTCGGACTATATTCGGAGAGGCTGCCAATCGTGCTTCCACCAGCCAGGCTCCAAAGCCTGGTCCGGAGGCGGAGGCGAACACAAGGCGCGTACCGGACGCTCCTCCGACGGAGGATGTGGACAGGTTGTCTGCCACCCATTCTGAGGTGGAGAGTGCCATGAACCACAGGCGTCGCCGGACAATTCTTTGCGACGCTTGTTTCTCCCAAGAGGCATTAGATGCCTTCAATTCGGGAGATGCGTACCTCCGTGCTGCTCAAAATGGTCTAGCCAGAGCCACGGAGCAATATGTAAAAGACATACGGGTAAGAAAATTTTGGTAATTATATATATATATATATACCAGTAGCCCCCGAGACTTGAAACAGTTAGAATAACTGATTTAAGGATCATTTGTTATGCAGGTTCTTAAAGAAAAGAATTCCCTACTGTCCCAGGAGCTGGAAGAGTGCAAAGCCCAACTTGAGGCCGCACTAGCCGCGGCAGGGGAGCCCAAGGAGACCCCCTCTGGTAATATACACTTCGAAAGATAAGTATTTTGCGAAGCACGGCATGGATGCGAATCTGACAAATGAAATTGCAGATGGCGCCGGATTGAATCCGGAAAGGCAACACCTCCTACGCCAGCTGAAGGCTGGTGAGAAGGTGCTGACAAAGGTGAGGCGGGAGAAAAACGATCTCCAAGATGCCAACACCAAGCTGGGCGTCGACCTTGTCGGATTTCGGGTTCCGGCAGACCCTTGAGGTTCGAACACTGGGGTGCGCGCGAAGATTTCGCCTCCTACCTTCCTGCAACCCTTCGTCATGCTAGGATCTAAAACTAAGGAAAGAACAACACAAGAGACACAGGGTTTATACTGGTTCGGGCCACCGTTGTGGTGTAATACCCTACTCCGGTGTGTGGTGTGTGGATTGCCTCTTGGGCTGGTGATGATGAACAATACAAGGAAGAACAGCCTCGCGAGGGTCTGTTCTTGGCTGAGGCGATGAACTGCTGGGAGGAGTTCAGCCACCTTTCTCTCTCTCTCTCTCTCTCGACCGAACAGGAACCCCCTTTGCTGTGTGGGTGGCTGGTCCTATTTATAGAGGCCCTGGTCCTCTTCCCAAATATTGAGCGGGAAGGGAGCCAACAATGGCGGGCTAATTTGAAGGGGGACAACAAGTATCAGCCATCCTGACAAAAGTAGTCTTCGCCTGCGCAAAGCTCTGGTGATGACGCCGTCTTGGGATCCATGGTGACCTCCGTCTCGTAGTCCTCCTGGTCTTGGTCTCGTTGCACCAAAACGGCAACCTTTGCCTGATGCCTCGGTACTCCACGGCTGCGCTTGCCCCCTTTGCACCAAAGAGGAAAGGAGAACGCTGCGCGGGCTGGCACCCGTCTGGCGCCCTGAGTCGTCATGGCTTGCGTCATGGGCACCTCGTGAGGTACCCCGCCTTGATCTCTCCGCCTCCTCGTGAGCCAGCCTGATGAGGCCGTGCCTGAGGAAGTTTCGCGTCGTCCTCCTCGCGAGGCTTGGCCCCTCGCGAGGGTCTTGGGTTTGTGTTGGTGAAGATGGGTCGTGCTGGGCCCCCTTTTGAGCCACGCCGCAGGCCGCGGGCAGGCAAGTCTAGGGACCCCCGTTCCCAGAACGCCGACAGTAGCCCCCGGGCCCAAGGCGTGCCTGGCCTTGGCCGTGCAGGGAGGCGGAAGGGCAAGAGCAAAGCGCCGCAGGCCCTAACAGCCTGCGGCCTTGGGTGCCGCGTGGCGATTGATTGGACGTGGGCGTCTCCACTTTCCCACGACGCCTCGGCAACTGCACGGATGGAACAAGTCCCTGCATGCAAAAACGGGTCATGATTACCTGCGATCATGGAGGCCGGCGGTTGGCCTTCGCCGGCCATAAGTACGGGACGGCGCGCGCCCTTCCAGTCCACTCCTCCTCGCTTCTCCTTCTTCCCGATCCTTGCTCCGTCTTGCCGCGATGGCTCCGATCCGCCGGTTCTCGGCGGCAGAAAAGGGAAAGGCTCCCCGAGAGGGGCCAGACCCTCTCCCGCCGAAGAAACGGCTCATCCCCCGTGGCCCGGACGAAGGGGCCCTTCAGGTGGTGCCGAGGCCTTGGGGCGAGCGGGCGCCGCCGGGGTTCCCGCTTCCATTGTACGCCCACGTCGAGGGCCCCGAAGGAGCTGATGCCGACCGCCACGGGCGGCGCCTCCGTCGGCACCGTCAGGTCACGAAGGTGTGGGTCATCCCCCCTGGGGTCCACACTGAGGGCTCCTCCCAAGAGTTCGTGCTCCACGTCGCCATTCCTCTTCAGTCTTGGATTCGCCTGCCTCCCTTCTTCGCCTCCATCATCCCGCAAGGGGAGCCCCTGGAGCTCTGGCTGCAGCATGCCGGCTGCAGCACCCTCGCGACTGAGGCAGAGGTCGCAGTTGTTGCCCCAGGCGAGGTCTACATGACCCGCGGCTGGAGGGAGATCGCCCGGGTTTGCAGGACGAGGGGAGTCTTCGCGATCCACTTGGACTACGATAGTGCTTCGGTGATGCTCTTCAAGGTCTTCGATGCGAGCGGGCGCCGGCTGGAGTGCTGCCCCGGGGAAGGTGGCCAGGGCCCTGCTGTGACGAGGACTAGGCACGCCACCCACTCCCTTGGAGGATCCTCAGGTGGTGGAGGCGTCGGAGGTTCCAGCGACTCCGGCGAGCTCTTCGCGACTCCGGAGACGAGCGACGACAGCTACGAGCCCCTGAGCCGGCGCCGCTCCTGGAGCAGGGCGGGCTCGTCAGGCCGCCGCCAACTCTGATCTGGATGGGGTTGGTGTCGGTGCTTGATGGCCCACTGTTGATGATGGCGTCTTTTACAGGGACGCGCGTAGTTTGTGTCCCTTTAGGATCTGTTCCCTGCGAGGGATCAAAAACGCGTCCCGTAGGGGCTTGTAAGGTGCCTGTGATCCTGTCTTGTATATATAACACTTGTCGCAGAATTGTGCGAGTTGCTCATTCCATCTTAGCTCAGTCCTCCCTTTCGAACCTCACGAGGGCTTGGTGCTCTGCGCCGACAGGTCCCAGTCCCAAGGCGGCTTCAGCCGTCGCTGGTATGCCAGGTCGCTTCAGCCGTGGTCAAGGCCAGGAGGTGAGCGACCCAGAGTCCGGTAAGAGCCCCTGAGTCGTGATGCTCAGGAGGTCCCCTTTGGCGCCCAAGCAGCCGTCGTTTGGTGAGAAAGGGGAGCGGCGTCGCTAACAAGGGATAGCATTAGGTGCGGGGATGGTGCCACGGTAGCTGGCGCTTCCGGGCGATAACTTATCTCGAGGATCAGGGGCCGCTTTCTGGTGTGTGGCCGGGTCCGTGTGTCGGCAGGAGCGGGGTTGCTTGGCGAGGTCCTCGTGTGTCCCCTCCCTCTCGCCTTAGCTCCCCTTTCTGCTCTACGTCCTTGGGTCCCGGCCCTCGAGCGAATCTCAGCCATCGCTGGTATGCCAGGTCGCGATGCCGTGGTCAAGGCCAGAGGGTGAGGGCTGGAGAGCCAGTAGGAGCCCTGAGTCGCGATGCTCAGGCACCCCCCCTTTAACGTGCAAGCGGTTCACGCGGACGAGAGCGAAGGAGGCACAGCGAGAGCCTCGCCTGACGCAGCTCCTTCAGGAGGTCCTGCAGGTCCATCATAGAAAAAAGCAAGGGGTTGCTATACAATTGACGGTCAGCCGTTGGTTGCCTCTGAGGGGTAGTGAGGCACTGAAAGCTTGACGAGGTGACGCTGTGCGGGGCTGCCGCGGCCAGAGCTCAGCCATCCAGGTTTGTCGGCGTTGCAGGGATGGACCCCTGCGCAAGCGTCGTGCCGTTCGGGAGCAGTTCCGTTAGTTGGCGTCAGCTGAGTAGGCAACTAGGTAAAACACGTTAGCCGCGAAGGAGTGGATTCGTTCAAATAGATGTCAGGAATGCGGAGATCACTGGGTCAGGCCCGAGCGACTTGGGGGTGATGCAGCCTGAGGGGCGCCCCCAACAAGGTAAGCTAACAACATGGAATAAAGGGATACACACCATGGGGACAGACCCACGCGGCCTGGGAATAATGCAGCCCTAGGGGCGCTCCCAGCTGGAAGTAAAACTTGAAAGATGTCACCTGATGATGTTGAGGACGAATGGGTGTTGGTGTAGCAGGCTCGGGGGGGCTGCGGGAGCCGATCCTCACGAGCCCCCAGGCCCAGGGGCCTCGGGAGGCTCCGGAGGCGCTGACGGCTCCTCGCGGGCCATCTCCATCTCTGCCACGGCTGCGGAACGCCTGGCCTCTCATGCCTCCGTGATGCCCCTCATGAGGCGCTGGTACGCGTCAGCCGCGTTCGGCAAGCCGTAAGGCATGCGAACGTAGCTGTGGGGTGGACCTCCGCAGCGCCCCACTCGCGAGGGCCAGAGGCACTCCAAAGAGACGACTCGGTTGAGCTCTGGTATGTCGATGCAGACGCGCAGCCCACCATCCTCGCCTGGATGGGGGGCCACTGCTGGTAGGCGGCGGGCGCCTCTCATGACTCTTGACTCCTGTAGCTCTTGAATGGCCTTGCTGACAAACTCTTGTGGGTCTGGATCTCCTTGCCTTGCTCCTTCTTGAGGGAAACGTGCTTCAAAACATGCCTCCATGTGGTGCCCAAGCGCCTCCCTCGTGACCCTGGCTAGGTCGGTGGCCCTCCAGGGGAGAGCCCCCGAGCCCTGCCTGAGGAGGGCGCTAGGCGCGCTTTCCTATGCGATGGAGGGAGGCTCCCCCTGGGCAGGCGCGGGCCGAGAGGGGCCTGCCTCCTGCGTGGTCGAGCCGGACGATGTCTTCTTCTTGGGGGTGGCCTCGGGAAGCCTCCTGCTTCCGCGATCTGGGTCTTCCAGTGATGCGGCCTGAAAGGCTCGTTCCAGGGAACACACCGCGTCCTTCTCTTCACAGGGCACCGTGATGACTCTGCCGCTTACTGGCATCTTGAGGACGTTGTAGCCGTGGTGAGTTATGGCCATGAACTTGGCCAGCGCTGGGTGCGTTGTACGGCAGGCGAATGTGAGCGACGTCGAAGTCAATGAGCTCGGTGCGGTAGTTGTCGCGTGCCCCGAAGGTGACAGCGAGGCGGATCTGCCCAATCGGGACCGTGGAGCCGTCGGTGATACCGGAGAAGGGCTTGGTTAGCTGAAGCTGGCTGTAGGGCACTTGGAGGTTGTTGAACGTCTCCACGGACAGGATGTTGAGCCTTGCCCCGCCATCGATGAGGGTCTTGGTGACCACCACGTTGCTGATGATTGGGGAACAAAGCATCGGGAGGGCTCCAGCTGTTGTCGCACACTTGAGCTGATCTGCTAAGCTGAACGTGATGGCGCACGCCGACCACCTGAGAGGGCGTGTGGCTTCGAGTCTGGGGAGTACTGCATTCACTTTGCGGGCGAACTGCTTGAAGATGTGCTGAGAGGCTGGGGCTTGTGCTCCGCCCAGGATGCAGGCGATCGCACGTGGCTCCTGGAAGCCCCCAGCCTCCTCGTCCTGATGGCGGTCCTCGTTTCTCCTTGGCTGCGGCGGCAGCGGTGGGAGGCCTGCGTTGCCTAGCGGGCGAACCTCGCGAGGTTGATCCCTCCAGTCTCCCTCGCGAGGCTGATCCCTCCATCCTCTCTCGCGAGGCGGGTCTTGCCAGCGATCCTCGCGAGGTTGGTCGTGCCACCCTTGGCGCGGCCCACGGTCTTCCCAGCGTCCTGCGTTTCTTCCTCCTCCTCGACCGTAGCCCCGGTCACCATGGTCGGGGCGACGGCCGATCCTTCCTTCACGCACGGCTCGGAGTTCTTGGCATTCGTTGGTGTTGTGGGTGTGGAGGTCGTGGTGCACACAGTACCGGCTGCCCTTGGGAGGTTCGGGCTGATCTCTGCCCCGCTTGGTGTCTGGTTCTGCCGCGAGCACTGCAGCCCCCTTGCGCTTCACATCCTTGGCCTTGATCTTCTTCTCTTTTGGGTCTGCGGCAGGCAGCTCGAGGAGGAAGAGACGCCCCTCCTCAGCCCTGGCGCACTTGTTTGCCAAGTTGAATAGCTCCAAGGAAGTGCACAGGTCTTCATGCATCGCTAGCTCCTCCTTCATCTTGACGTCGCGTACTCCGTCGGAGAAGGCTGAGATGATGGCCTCCTCAGTCACCTTGGGGATCTTGAGGCGCGCGTTGTTGAAGCGCTGGATGTACTTCTGCAGGGTCTCCCCGGGTTGTTGCTTGATGCGGCGCATGTCGCTCACGGCGGGTGGCCGGTCGCGAGTACCTTGGAAGTTGGCGATGAAGCGGGTGCGCATCTCTTCCCAGGAGGAGATTGTGCCTGGAGCCAGGTTCAGGAGCCAAGTGCGGGCCCCGTCCTTGAGCGCCATGGGAAACCAGTTCGCCATGACCTTCTCGTCTCCGTTGGCAGCTTTGATGCCCAGCTCGTAGAGCTGGAGGAACTCCGCAGGGTCGGCCGTGCCGTCGTAGCGAGGAGGCAGGTCTGGTTTGAACTTGCCGGGCCACGCGACGCTGCGTAGTTCGGTGGTGTAGGCGCGGCAGCCTGCTGTGGCCACGGGAGGCCTTAGGTGACGGAGAGCCTGGTCTTGCATGTCCCCACGCGCTGGAGCAGGTGGATGGTCGCGACATGCTGGAGCAAGGAGCGCCCGGGCAGCTTCTGGCGGGCGAGGGACTTCTTGGCAGCTCTGTTCTTGCTGCGCTGGCACCTGACGGAGCGGGTTCCGCCCAGGGGCCATGTGCCTTGGAGCCATGGCGTCTTCTTGAGGAGGAGGAGGTCGGGGCGCCGCCGGAGCCTCCTCGCCCGCGCGGGGCGGGGTGCGGTGTAGCGGAACGAGCTCGGCGACGCGGTCGAGACATTTCTCGTAGCCGTCGTCGACAGGACGGTAGAGCCCCCTGCAGCGCGGACGAGCTCGGTGACGCAGTCGAGACATTTCTCGTAGACGTCGTCGACAGGACGGTAGCGCAGGAGCTTGTTTGCCTCGATGAGTGCAGCCCGAGCCTCCATGGGCGCGCGGAGCGCGCGGGGCGAAGATCTAGCTGGGGCGAGCGAGGGAGTTGCGGTGCGGCCGTCTTGCCGCACAGACGGATGCTGGGACGATGCTTGCCGCTCGTCCCCCGCCGGTCCGGTGGCGGCGTTGACGGCAGGTGACGGGGAACGGCGTGGATGCCCGCCGACAGGGGCCGTCTGGGCGACGCGGGAAGCGAGTGTGGCCCGGCGCTCGGCACGGGCCCGATGAGCGTCAGACATGGGCGTGACGGTCGGAGGAGAACGGGGCGGTGGAAGACGAATTCCGGCGCACCCCTACCTGGCGCGCCAAATGTTGGATTTCGGGTTCCGGCAGACCCTTGAGGTTCGAACACTGGGGTGCGCGCAGAGATTTCGCCTCCTACCTTCCTGCACCCCTCCGCCGTGCTAGGATCTAAAACTAAGGAAAGAACAACACAAGAGACACAGGGTTTATACTGGTTCGGGCCACCGTTGTGGTGTAATACCCTACTCCAGTGTGTGGTGTGTGGATTGCCTCTTGGGCTGGTGATGATGAACAATACAAGGAAGAACAGCCTTGCGAGGGTCTTTTCTTGGCTGAGGCGATGAACTGCTGGGAGGAGTTCAGCCACCTTTCTCTCTCTCTCTCTCTCGACCGAACCGGAACCCCCTTTGCTGTGTGGGTGGCTGGTCCTATTTATAGAGGCCCTGGTCCTCTTTCCAAATATTGAGCGGGAAGGGAGCCAACAATGGCGGGCTAATTTGAAGGGGGACAACAAGTATCAGCCATCCTGACAAAAGTAGTCTTCGCCTGCGCAAAGCTCTGGTGATGACACCATCTTGGGCTCCACGGTGACCTCCATCTCGTAGTCCTCCTGGTCTTGGTCTCGTTGCACCGAAACGGCAACCTTTGCCTGATGCCTCGGTACTCCGCGGCTGCGCTTGCCCCTTTGCACCAAAGAGGAAAGGAGGACGCTGCGTGGGCTGGCACCCGCCTGGCGCCCTGAGTCGTCATGGCTTGCGTCATGGGCACCTCGTGAGGTACCCCGCCTTGATCTCTCCGCCTCCTCGTGAGCCAGCCTGACGAGGCCGTGCCTGAGGAAGCTTCACGTCGTCCGCCTCGCGAGGCTTGGCCCCTCGTGAGGGTCTTGGGTTTGTGTTGGTGAAGATGGGCTGTGCTGGGCCCCCTTTTGAGCCACGCCGTAGGCCGCAGGCAGGAAAGTCTGGGGACCCCCGTTCCCAGAACGCCGATAGACCTGAAAGATGTTCATGCCCAGCTGTCAGACTCCGTTAAGGAGAATCAGCGGCTTCGGCGCGGCATATATAGTAAGTGCTTGAATGAACCTTTGAAAAAAAAGTTCGGCGGGGAAGTCGACTAACAGAGTAATGTCTGTAGGTGTGCTAACAGGTCGTCCTGCAGAGGAGATGCCCGGTTCTACGGGTGACCTTCTTCCCGAGCTCTCGCAACTGCTCGAGCGAGTTCGGCAGGCGATGCAAGGCGTCGCCCAGGCCTTGTGGCCATCCATCTCCATGCCCGAAGGTCTTGGAGAGCTTGCGGAGAAGCTAAAGGGAGCACGGCGGCGCTTCCGATTGTGGAAGATATCGGCCTGTCGTCAAGGCGCTAGGGAGGCATGGGCCATGGTGAAGACGCGGTACACAAAGGCTGACCCCAACCACATGGCCGAGGTCGATCCTGTGTGGCCCGATGGGAAGGAGATCCCTGTAAGCTTAGTATACGGCCAAGTAGAATTGGCCGCAAAGTATTCCCAGCAGGACCGTAAATTAGACAGCCTGCTAGATGGTATTGAAGAGGAATACAATCAGTCAGAATGACTATGTAATTTAATTGACATTTATAATGCCTTCTAGCCGGATTGTAGATCGTTTGTCATGGCCGACCTTTTCGCTTCAGCCTCGGGACCTGACGGTCCGGAGTGTGTCTGTATTCCCATGCGGTTATATAAGAACCGGGGAATGCATGGAGACCAGGCGTAGGGGTCATTAGTGCGTGAACAGACAAGTGCCCGACTAGTTATGTTATATTACATGGTTAGTAAGAAACATCTTCCAGGGAGAATAGTTCCGTTAGGGGTTCCTTTCCCTGGGAGGCATGCCCTAAAGTGCATGCCCATTCTGCGAAAAAAGACGCGGGAAAAAGCATCTGGGGCGCATAAATAAATAAGTGAAAAGATCATCTTTTAGGTCACCGACCGAATATTCCCTTCAGAACGCTAGCTTTCGGCTTCACCCAGTCTGAGGTACACATCCGGCTGATCCGGCAGTAACAATCGCAGAGGTGCTCCCTTTACCGCCTAGCCGAATAATCGGGAACGTAGGGGTAAGCACAGGAGCCAGGCAACCCAGCTTGGCCAAAACTTAAGTCGTATCGATGCATATAATGGTGAAATAAAAGGTACATGCGGAAGCATAACACATGTGTTGGGCATGAAGCCCGTATAAATAAGCTTCTGTTAAAAGAAGCCCCCAGGTTTAATGAGTGCGAATAGCACGTCATGTGATGAGCCTTTAAGGGCTATAAGAGAAAGGAAGGGGAGAAGGAGAGAAATGTAAGACAGACAGTATATAAAAAATGGACAGAGGAAGGAGACGAACACAGAGTCCGGCGCTAGGCATAGAATCTTCGGAGACGGGCTGCGTTCCATGGGTTCGGCTCGAGTCGGTTATCCGATGCATCTCGCAGGCGGTACGCTCCACCAGTCAGGACTTGGTCAATTATGAAGGGACCTTCCCACTTGGGCTTGAGTTTGTCCTTTTTCTTGTCCGGCAGGCGTAGAACTAATTCGCCAACGTTGTAATTTTTGGCCCGTACTTCTCTGCTTTGGTATCTTCGAGCCTGCTATTGATAGAATGCGGAACGGGCTTTTGCCACGTCACGCTCCTCCTCCAATGCGTCCAAACTGTCCTGCCGATCGAGCTTGGCTTCTTTTTCTTCGTACATGCGCACTCGAGGTGAGTCATGAATTATGTCGCAAGGCAAAACTGCCTCTGCGTCGTACACCATAAAGAATGGTGTGTATCCGGTGGTGCAATTCGGCATGGTCCGCAGCCCCCAGAGTACGGAGTCGAGCTCCTCTACCTAGTGCGTGTTAGATTCCTTGAGGGACCGCACTAATCTGGGTTTGATGCCGCTCATGATAAGACCATTTGCACGTTCGACCTGGCCGTTAGTTTGTGGGGGATAGATGGAAGCATAATCGAGCTTGATGCCCATGTTTTTGCACCAGAGTTTTACCTTGTCGGCCGTAAAGTTCGTGCCGTTATCAGTGATGATGCTGTGCGGGACGCCGTAACGGTGTACAACCCCGGATATAAAGTCTATCACCGGTCCGGATTTGGCCGTCTTAACAGGCTTGGCTTCTATCCATTTGGTGAATTTATCCACCATGACCAGTAAGTATTTTTGCTTGTGGGTTCCTCCTTTAAGGGGTCCAACCATGTCAAGCCCCCAGACCGCGAAGGGCCAAGTGATGGGGATAGTTCGGAGGGTGGTGGGTGGCATATGGCTTTGGTTTGCAAAGAGCTGGCAACCGACGCATCGTTGGACTAAGTCCTGGGCGTCTGCCCGGGCCGTCGGCCAGTAAAAGCCTGTACGAAAGGCCTTGCTTACAAGGGACCGAGCTGCAGCGTGATGACCGCCGAGTCCGGCATGAATTTCAGCCAGGAGGTTCTGCCCTTCCTCTTCGGAGATGCACCTTTGAAGGACTCCGGTAGTGCTTTTCTTATAAAGCTCTCCCTCGTGGACTTTGTAGGCTTTGGATCGCCGTACTATGCAGCATGCCTCATTTTGGTCCTCGGGGAGTTCCTGCCTAGTAATGTAGGCGAGGAATGGTTCTGTCCACGGGGCGATGACGGCCATTATTACGTGGGTTGAAGGTGTTATTTCATTGGCAGAGCCTCCGATTGTGTCAGAATGTTCGGTACCGGGCAGTGCAGTTGGGTCCAGGCTGTTATTGTTCGGCTCCCCTTCCCATAATACGGATGGCTTGAAAAGCCTTTCCAAGAAGATGTTGGGGGGACTACATCGCGTTTTGCGCCGATGCGTGCCAGGACATCTGCCGCCTGATTATTTTCCCGGGCTATATGGTGAAATTCAAGCCCTTCGAACCGAGCTGACATTTTTAGGACGGCATTGCGGTAAGCTGCCATTTTTGGATCCTTGGCATTGAAGTCTCCATTTATTTGGGATATTGCGAGGTTCGAGTCCCCGCGCACCTCTAGGCGTTGAATGCCCATGGATACTGCCATCCGGAGACCATGTAAAAGGGCCTCATATTCGGCTACATTGTTGGAGTCTGTGTACATAATCTGGAGTACATATTGAACTGTGTCTCCTGTGGGGGACGTCAAAATGACGCCAGCCCCTAGTCCGGCCAACATCTTGGAGCCGTCGAAATGCATGATCCAATTTGAATATGTGCCGTACTCTTTAGGGAGTTCGGCCTCCGTCCATTCTGCGATGAAGTTGGTCAAAACTTGCGACTTGATGGCTCACCGTGGCTTGTAAGTTATGTCGAACGGGAGGAGCTCAATGGCCCATTTTGCAATTCGGCCCGTTGCGTCACGGTTGTTTATAATATCGTTAAGTGGTACTTCCGAGGCTACTGTTATTGAACACTCTTGAAAGTAGTGTCGTAGCTTCCGGGATGCCATGAATACCGCGTATGCAATCTTTTGATAATGCGGGTACCGTGATTTGCACGGAGTGAGGACAGTGGACACATAATAGACCGGATTTTCAAGGGGGAATTTGTGTCCGTCCGTTTCTCGTTCGACGACGAGCACTGCGCTTACAACCTGATGTGTTGCTGCAATGTACAATAGCATTGGTTCTCCAATGTTTGGCGCGGCCAGGACTGGGTTTGTTGCCAATATGGCTTTTATTTCGTCGAGTCCGGCCGTGGCTGCATCCGTCCATTCGAAGTGTTTGGTGCGCTGAAGGAGGCGGTAGAGGGGTAGGGCCTTTTCTCCCAAGCGGGAGATAAAGCGGCTTAGAGCCGCCATGCATCCGGTTAACTTTTGTATTTGTTTGAGGTCCTTTGGGATATCCAATTGTGACAGAGCTCAGATCTTGGCTGGATTTGCTTCGATTCCTCTACCGGATACAATGAAGCCCAAGAGCTTTCCGGCTGGAGCGCTGAAAACGCATTTTTCCGGGTTGAGCTTGATGTCGTATGTTCGGAGGTTATCAAATGTGAGCCTCAAGTCGTCTACTAGATATTCAACATGTCTTGTTTTGACGACCACATCATCTACATATGCCTCCACTGTTTTGCCGATCTGGTTTGCCATACATGTCTGAATCATGCGCTGATATGTTGCGCCGGTGTTTTTGAGCCCGAAGGGCATTGTGTTGAAGCAGAATGGGCCGTATGGTGTGATAAATGCCGTTGCGGCTTGGTCTGATTCTGCCATCTTGATTTGATGGTAGCCGAAATATGCGTCGAGGAAACACAACGAATCGTGTCCTGCAGTAGCGTCGATAATCTGATCGATGCGGGGGAGGGGGAAGGGATCCTTTGGGCAAGCCTTGTTAAGGTCTTTAAAATCAACGCACAGGCGCCAGGATTTGTCCTTCTTTGGTACCATCACCAGGTTTGCTAGCCAGTCCGGATGTTTTATATCTCTGATGAATCCGGCCTCCAATAGCTTTGCTAGCTCCTCTCCCATGGCCTGTCTCTTAGGTTCAGAAAAACGCCGAAGAGCTTGTTTGACATGTTTGAATCCTTTTAGGATATTTAAGCTGTGCTCGGCCAGCCTGCGTGGGATTCCTGGCATGTCTGAAGGGTGCCAAGCGAAAATGTCCCAGTTCTCTCATAGGAACTCTCGCAGTGCGGCATCTACATCAGGGTTTAAATGTGCCCCGATGGAAGCTGTTTTATTGGGGTCCGTTGGATGGACCTGGAATTTGACTATTTCGTCGGCCGGTTTAAAGGAGGTGGACTTGGATCTTTTGTCGAGTACCACATCGTCCCTATTCACCGTGGAGCGCAGCGCAGTCAGTTCCTCAGCCGCTAGGGCTTCGGATAGTGCCTCGAGGGCCAGTGCGGCTGTCTTGTTTTCGGCGTGGAGTGCTATGTCCGGATCACTAGCGAGAGTGATGATCCCGTTAGGCCTGGGCATCTTGAGCTTCATGTACCCGTAATGGGGTATTGCTTGGAAGATTGTAAACGCTTCCCGCCCTAGCAGAGCGTGATAACCGCAGATGAACGGAGCCACATGGAACGTGACCTCTTCGGACCTGTAATTATCCGGTGTGCCGAACACCACATCTAGTGTGATTTTTCTTGTGAAGCGCGCTTCCCGACTGGGGATTATTCCTCTAAAGGTTGTGCTGCTCCGCTCAATGCGGTTCCAATCTATTTCCATTTTTTGAAGGGTTTCCTCATAAATGAGGTTTAATCCGCTGCCGCCGTCCATGAGTACCTTGGTAAGACAAAAGTCGTCCACTATTGGACTGAGGAGCAATGCGGCTGGTGCTCGGGCTGTTCGGAATTTAGGTTCATCGCTGGCGTTAAAGGTAATAGCCGTGTCACTCCATGGGTTTATTGTTGCTACTTGGTAGACTTCGGCAAGGCTGTGGAGTGTCCTTTTTCGCATATTATTTGATGCGAAAGTCTCGAAGACTGTTAATACTGTATTGGTGTCTCTGGGGTGGCTTTCTGTGGCCTCCGGAATTAGGAGATCTTCGCCAATTTTGGCCACCTGCCGGAGTATCCAACATGCTCTAATGCTGTGAGTTGGTGTGGCATCCTCTGTACTGTGAATTTTACAGGTTCCATTAAGCCATCCTTCCAGTACGGTTCCATGCCCTGTAGAGGGTTTTTGATTTTTGGTGTTTGACCCGGGTGTCTGGCGATGATGCACCCTTTTATTTTGGACTGGGTTTGTATTCAGGGCCGAATCGTCCCAAAATTTTATTTCGGTTTTCCAGGCGCTTTCCATCGCACAGTATTTTCGTACAATGGATGACAAGTCAGCGAAGCGTGTAATATCACGGCGACTTATGGCGTTGAGGATTCCCTTGTCTGTGCAATTATTGCAGAAGATTGAGATTGCGTCTTCCTCGCGGCAGTCCCTTATCCTGTTCCTAACCAGGAGGAATCTGGCCCAGTAATGATGTATTGTTTCTTCGGGCTCTTGCCTGATTTGGGATAGATCGCTTATGTTCGGGTGGGTGGGTGGAATTAAATCCGAAGCCTCACCCAATCTAAGGCTCAGAGGCCGAGGAATTTCCGTACTTGAAAATTTGGATTCCTGGATGTTGTCCAATGAATCCAGCCCATCGCCTGACTCTAAGTTCAGGTCTTGAGTGATATCCTCCCCTCCGCGGGTATCCGGCTTGGAGGGATCGGGAATCCGGACGTAGCTAGTCCTTAAGATAGATGAAAGGTCGCCGCACTGTTCCTCTACCACGGCAACGTGTTGGGTGACTTGGGGAGAGTTAATCTCTCTCAGATCGGGTTTAGGCCCAATCTGGTCGTAATCCGTAGCGACTCCTAGGGCGGCGATGCGATCCAAGAGCTCGTATATGGAGGAGAGCTCCATTGGATCTAACTGCTCGGCGAGTTTCGAGCTAACATGAAGATTGTTTTCAATGGCTCGAGAGGTCATCGTCGGCGCAGAAGCCGAACAGGCGGTCATAAGAAAACCACCTAGCCGGAGGGTTTGGCCGACAGCCAAAGCTCCCTTAGCAATGGTGCCGTCTTTAAAGACGGGGTGAGGCATCCTTCCTGATGGCGACGACACAGAGGAACTCTCAATGAAAGCACCAATGTCGGTGTCAAAACCGGCGGATCTCGGGTAGGAGGTCCCGAACTGTGCGTCTAGGCCGGATGGTAACAGGAGGCAAGGGACACGAAGTTTTACCCAGGTTCGGGCCCTCTTGATGGAGGTAAAACCCTATGTCCTGCTTGATTAATATTGATGATATGGGTAGTACAAGAGTAGATCTACCACGAGATCGGAGAGGCTAAACCCTAGAAGCTAGCCTATGGTATGATTGTTGTTCTGTATGTTGTCCTACGGACTAAAACCCTCCGGTTTATATAGACATCGGAGAGGGTTAGGGTTACACAAAGCCGGTTACAATGGTAGGAGATATACATATCCGTATCGCCAAGCTTGCCTTCCACGCCAAGGAAAGTCCCTTCCGGACACGGGACGAAGTCTTCAATCTTGTATCTTCATAGTCCAGGAGTCCGGCTGAAGGTATAGTCCGGCCATCCGGACACCCCCTAATCCAGGACTCCCTCACACGGTACCGAAGAGGCTAGCAATGATGGAAGGGTGAGAGTGCCTATAATCCATGGACTCAATGCTACCTCTTGAGCACTGCGTTGGTTTTCTCCGAAGAGGAAGGGATGATGCAGCAAAGTAGCGTAAGTATTTCCCTTAGTTTTTGAGAACCAAGGTATCAATCCAGTAGGAGGCTACGCGCGAGTCCCTCGCACCTGCACAAAACAAATAAATCCTCGCAACCAGCGCAAATAGGGGTTGTCAATTCCTATAGGGCCACTTACGAGAGTGAGATCTAATAGATATGATAAGATAATATTTTTGGTATTTTTATGATAAAAGATGCAAGGTAAAATAAAGGCAAAGTAAATAGCAAAGGAAATAACTAAGTAGTAGGAGATCAGTATGATAAAGATAGACCCGGGGGCCATAGGTTTCACTAGTGGCTTCTCTCAAGAGCATAAATATTCTACGGTGGGTGAACAAATTACTGTTGAGCAATTAACAGAATTGAGCATAGTTATGAGAATATCTAGGTATGATCATGTATATAGGCATCACATCTGAGACAAGTAGACCGACTCCTTCCTGCATCTACTACTATTACTCCACTCATCGACCGCTATCCAGCATGCATCTAGAGTATTAAGTTAAAAACAGAGTAACGCCTTAAGCAAGATGACATAATGTAGAGGGATAGACTCATGCAATATGAAGAAAACCCCATCTTGTTATCCTCGATGGCAACAATACTATACGTGCCTTGCTTCCCTTACTGTCACCGGGAAAGGACACCGCAAGATTGAACCCAAAGCTAAGCACTTCTCCCATTGCAAGAAAGATCAATCTAGTAGGACAAACCAAACTGATAATTCGAAGAGACTTGCAAAGATAACCAATCATACATAAAATAATTCAGAGAAGATTCAAATATTATTCATAGATAGACTTGATCATAAACCCACAATTCATCGGTCTCAACAAACACACCGCAAAAAGAAGATTACATCGAATAGATCTCCACAAGAGAGGGGGAGAACATTGTATTGAGATCCAAAAAGAGAGAAGAAGCCATCTAGCTACTAACTATGGACCCGTAGGTCTGAGGTGAACTACTCACACTTCATCGGAGGGGCTATGGTGTTGATGTAGAAGCCCTCTGTGATCGATGCCCCCTCCGGCGGAGCTCCGGAACAGGCCCCAAGATGGGATCTCGTGGATACAGAAAGTTACGGCGGTGGAATTAGGGTTTTGGCTCCTGTTCTGATCATTTTGGGTACGTGGATATATATAGGAGGAAGGAGTACGTCGGTGGAGCAATAGGGGGCCCACGAGGGTGAAGGGCGCGCCTGGTGGGGGTGGGCGCGCCCCCTACCTCGTGGCCTCCTCTTTTCTTTCTTGACGTAGGGTCCAAGTCTCCCGGGTCTTGTTCGTTGAGAAAATCACGTTCCTGAAGGTTTCATTCCGTTTGGACTCCGTTTGATATTCCTTTTCTTCGAAACCCTAAAACAGGCAAAAAAAACAACAATTTTGGGATGGGCCTCCGGTTAATAGGTTAGTCCCAAAAATAATATAAAAGTGGATAATAAAGCCCAATACTGTCCAAAACAGTAGATAATATAGCATGGAGCAATCAAAAATTATAGATACGTTGAAGATGTATCACTCAACATTAGTCATAAAGAACTCACAGGGTTATTGCAAAAGTTTATTGGCCCTCGAAGCAAAGTACTACTACGCATGCCCTTAGGGGGATAGATTGGTAGGAAAAGACCATCGCTCGTCCCCGACCGCCACTCAGAAGGAAGACAATCAATAAATACCTCATGCTCTGATTTCGTTACATAACGGTTCACCATACGTGCATGCTACGGGAATCACAAACCTCAACACAAGTATTTCTACTAATCCACAACTACCCACTAGCATGACTCTAATATCACCATCTTTATATCGCAAAACTATTGCAAGGAATCAAACATATCATATTCTGTGATCTACAAGTTTTATGTAGGATTTTATGACTAACCATGTGAATGACCAATTCTTGTCATCTCTCTAAATAGATATAAGTGAAGCAAGAGAGTTTAATTCTTTCTACAAAAGATATGCCCGTGCTCTAACAAATATAAGTGAAGCAAAAGAGCATTCTACAAATGATGGTTTTCTATGTAAAGAGAAACAGGCAATCCAAACTTCAAATGATATAAGTGAAGCACATGAAGCATTCTATAAAGCCATACTCAAAAGATATAAGTGAAGTGCATAGAGCATTCTATAAATAAACCAAGAAATATCTCATACCAGCATAGTGCATAAAATAAAAATGAAAACTAAATGCAAAAGACGCTCCAAGATCTGCACATATCACATGAATGAAACGAATCTGAAAACATACCGATACTTGTTGAAGAAAGAGTGGATGCCTTCCGGGGCATCCTCAAGCTTAGACGCTTGAGTCTCCTTTAATATTTACTTGCGGTGCCTCGGGCATCCCCAAGCTGGAGCTCTTGCCTCTCTTCCTTCTTCTCACATCGAGACCTTCTCGATCATCGAACACTTCATCCACACAAAACTTCAACAGAAAACTCGGTAAGATCCGTTAGTATAATAAAGCAAATCACTACTCTAAGTACTGTTGCAAACCAATTCATATTTTGTTTTTGTATCATGTCTACTGTGATATAACTTTTCCATGGCTTAATCCACTGATATAAATCGTTAGTTTCATCAAAACAAACAAACTATGCATCAAAAACAGAATCTGTCTAAAACAGAACAGTCTGTAACAATCTGAACATTCACCATACTTATGATAGTTGAAAATTTCTTCCAAAATTAGGAACAATAAAAAAATTGTATAGAAAGACAATGCAAAAACAATCAGAATCATTTGACGTTCCAGTAAAAAATGTAAAATCGCGCACTACAGCCAAAGTTTCTGTCCTGCACCGCACAAACCAACAAGCTTTGTAAACATCCTAAAGGCAAACCTTGGCACATTATTTTTATAATACAATGTAATTTTACAAGGGGATAATTATTTGTATTGAAAAGTTTCTGTAATCAAGATTCACAAAGTTTCCATGAGCATGAACAAAGTTCAAGGCTAGCTCCCACTTCAACAATGCTTGTCTCTCTCACTTTCACTTTCCTTTTTGAAAAGGTTTTGGGTTCACCTCTTTATTTTTATTGTTTTTAAAATATATTAAAGAACTCAACAGAAATAAATGACTCCCTAAAACTTCCAGGTTGTCTCCCTGGCAGCGCTTTCTTTAAAGCCATTAAGCTAGGCATATAGTGCTCAAGTAGTGAATCCACCCGGATCCCAAGGTATATCAAAGACAATTTTAATTAAAAATGATTTATAATTTAGTAGTGAGCACAAGGCAACATATATCATGTAACAACGAAGTCTAACTCTCTTCCTATCCATCAGCATGTCATAAAAGAACAATTCATGCACACAAAGTAAAGTCCCATGCATAGTATAAACAGTTTCTTGCAATTTTATCGTGTGGGAAACATAGGGAGGTGGAGATATAGTTCCTCTCTCATAATAATTGCAAGTAGGAGAAGCAAGCACATGCATATTATATCTATCAAAATCATCATATGTAGTAGTAAAAGGCAACCCATCAATATAATCCTTAATAAGCACAAACTTCTCCGATATAGTGTAGTTTGGAGAATTCAAAAAGATAATAGGACTATCATGTGTGGGTGCAATAGCAACAATTTCATGTTTAACATAAGGAACTATAGCAAGTTCATCTCCATAAGCATAATTCATATTGGCATCTTGGCCACAAGCATAGCAAGCATCATCAAAAAGGGATATTTCAAAAGAATCAACGGGGTCATAACAATTATCATAGCATTCATCCTTCGGTAAGCACGAAGGGAAATTAAACAATGTATGAGTTGAAGAGTTACTCTCATTAGAAGGTGGGCATGGGTGATCAATCCGCTCTTCCTCCTTTTGTTCTTCGCTCTCCTCCTCATCTTTTTCATCCAATGAGCTCACAGTTTCAACAATTTCTTCTTCCATAGATTCCTGCAAAATATTAGTCTCTTCTGGGACAGCGGAGACTTTCTCAATAAACGCATCAATATCGGAATTGTATTCATAATTCTCATAACAATATTTAAGGATAGCTAAATTTTCAGGTCTGTAGACAACATCATAAAGATTTTCATATTCTTTGAACATAGATTCAATTTCATAAGCACCCATAAAAGCAACAAATTCTTCTATTTGTTCCACATCATAGTAGTCATATATACCTCTAGCATAAGAAGCCAAGGTTTCATTATCATTAAAATTGCATGAAAAGGGAAGGTGTGGAGACTTCATCCTAGAGCAACAAGTATAATCATATCTCAAGCATAGTTGCCTAGCATACCAATATAACATATAAATTTGATCCCATAATAGTTTCCCTTTTTGAGTCATGCGATAATCCCTAAAGTATTCACGTTGATCCAACGTGTCTCCCATTACCAGATTAAATGGGGATTTTCTCTGGATTATCAAAGTAGTACATAATATCTGTCACATAATGAGCATCGAGGGTTTTAGGAGGTTCCCCGTCTCCATGAGTAGCAAGTACACCTAATTTTTTTGGTATTTTGTGTTCCATATCCATACTAAAGATAAAGAACAACTAAGAACAGCAAATAAAAATTACTTAGTGATAAAGCAAACAAGCACACACGAGAATATTCACCCCACGCTATTGCTCCCTGGCAACGGGCGCCAGAAAAAGGTCTTCATAACCCACAAGTATAGGGGATCGCAACAGTTTTCGATAAGTAAGAGTGTCGAACCCAACGAGGAGCTAAAGGTAGAACAAATATTCCCTCAAGTTCTATCGACCACCGATACAACTCTACGCACGCTTGACGTTCGCTATACCTAGAACAAGTATGAAACTAGAAGTACTTTGTAGGTGTTTTTGGATAGGTTTGCAAGATAATAAAGATTAGGTAACTAAAAAGTAGGGGCTGTTTAGGTAAAGACACAACTAAGTTAGTTTTAGTAAATAGCTTTTTGTTACGAGAAAGTTATTTGTCCCTAGGCAATCGATAACTAGACCGGTAATCATTATTGCAATTTTATTTGAGGGAGAGGGATAAGCTAACATACTTTCTCTACTTGGATCATATGCACTTATGATTGGAACTCTAGCAAGCATCCGCAACTACTAAAGATCATTAAGGTAAAACCCAACCATAGCATTAAAGTATCAAGTCCTCTTTATCCCATACGCAAACAACCTACTTACTCAGGTATGTGCTTCTGTCACTCACGCCACCCACCATAAGCAAATCATGAACATATTGCAAACCTTACAGCGGGAATCCCTCACGCTAGTAGAGATTACAGTGGGTAAGAGAGAGGTTACACCGCTGCATAGAGGGGGTAAGAGTTGGTGATGTTGGTGGTGAAGTTGTTGGTGAAGATGGCGGTGATGATGATGGCCCTCGGTGGCACTCCGGTGCCACCGGAAGCGAGGGGGAGAGAGAGCCCCCCTCCTTCTTCTTCTTCTTCCTTGACCTTCTCCCTAGATGGGAGAAAGGTTTCCCCTCTGGTCCTTGGTCTCCATGGCGTGGGAGGGGCGAGAGCCCCTCCGAGATTGGATCTGTCTCTCTGTCTATCTTTGTTTCTGCGTTCTCAGATTCTACCCTTTCACCATTTCTTATATTCCCGGAGATCCGTAACTCCGATTGGGCTGAAATTTTAACACGATCTCTATCCGGATATTAGCTTTCTTGCGATGAAAGAAGGGCATCAACCGCCTTACGGGGTGGCCACGAGGGTCAGGGGTGTGCCCAGGGGGTGGGGCGCACCCCCCTGCCTCGTGCCTCCCTCGGGCACCGTCTCGCGTGGATTTTTCTTCCCAAAAATCATATATAATCCAAAAAAAATCTCCGTCAGTTTTTATCCCGTTTGGACTCCGTTTGATATGGATATTCTACGAAACAAAAAACATGCAACAAACAGGAACTGGTACTGGGCACTGGATCAATATGTTAGTCCCAAAAATAGTATAAAAAGTTGCCAAAAGTATATGAAAGTTGTAGAATATTGGCATGTAACAATCAAAAATTATATATACGACGGAGACGTATCACTTATGCTTGTAGGAATTGCAATAATATCAAGTTTCCTCTCTATGTGTTGAAAATCTTGAAGTCGTGCTTGTTTTGCCTTCCTATGCTAGTTGATTCTTGTACCCATAAGTTGTTTGCTCACAAAATCCCTATGCATAGGAAGTGGGTTAGACTTAAATGTGTTTGCCATGTGCTTCATGATGCTCTCTTTGTGTTTCAATTCTTAGCTTTTATGCGAGCATCATTGAAATCATCATGCCTAGCTTAAAAGGCATTAAAGAAAAGTGCTTGTTGGGAGACAACCCAACATTTATACCTGCTATTTTTGTGTGTTCAAATGATTAGGATAGTGTAGTAATCATTTTTATTGCTTTCGTTTCAATAAAGTGCCAAGCAAGACTTTTGGGATGGTCTGTGGTGATAGTTGATTTGATCTTGCTGAAAAATAGAAACTTTTGCGCTCAGGAAAACAATTCTCATTTTTAACAGAATCGTGCTAAAATGCTGATTATTTTTGCAGAATATTAATAGACAAATTTACCAGGATTTCCTAATTTTTCAGAATTTTATGAGTAGCAGAAGTATGGTTGGATTACAGATTACAACAGACTGTTTTGTTTTTGACAGATTCTGTTTTCAATGCATAGTTTGCTTGTTTTCTAGTTTCCATGGCTTATATTGCTCAATGTAAATTGTGGAAATGATATGCTACAGTAGGAATTGTGTGAGAACAATTATGAATCTTTTCTTTGACAGTACTAAAAGTGAAATGGTTTGCCCTTTATCATACTAACCTATCTCACAAAGTTCCGTTAAGTTTTGTGTGATTGAAGTTTTTCAAGTTTTGGTGAGATATCGATATGAGGAGAATAAGGAGTGACAATACCCTAAGCTCGGGGATGCCCAGGGCACCCCAAGGTAATATTCAAGAAAGATCCAAGCAACTAAACTTGGGGATGCCCCAGAAGGCATCCCCTCTTCCCTCTCCAACATTATTGGTAACCTCACTTGGAGCTAGGTTTTCATTCATCACATGATATGTGTTTTGCTTGGAGCATCATTTTATTTTGTTAGGATTTGCTTGATGTTATTTAGAATAATGTTTTTCATCTTTTATTTCAATAAAAGTGGCAATGATAGCCTTTACTATGCTTATTTTGCAAGCCTACATGTTGCTGTTTGAAAACAGAAAGTTTACCGCTATTGCAAAAATTCCCTAGAAAAGTCAGAATGTGATAAAATGTTGAAACTTTTTGCAAAATCAGATCTGATAAATTTTCTACTGTTATGGTTGTGTTTTTGTGTGTTAAATTAGTGTTTGTGCCAAGCAAAGCTTTGGGATGATTTGGATGATAGTTGCTTTGATTCTATGAAAAAGCAGAAACTTTTTCGCCCAGTAACAGAATTGTTTAAATTCATTGGTACGTTATAGAATTCTGGAATTTTTACACATGATTGATATACAAATTACCCACATTTTCCTAATTTCTCAGAAGTTTTGTAGTTACAAAATTATGGTCATTGTTTGAATTACTACAAACTATTTTGTTTTGACAGATTCTGTTTTCATTGCGTTGTTTGCTTGTTTAGATGAATTTGTGGATTGTATCGGGGGGTATAAGCCATGGTGAAGTTATAATACAATAGGTATTATTGAATGTTAAAATATGAATGGGTTTACAACAGTACCTAAAGTGGTGATTTGCTTTGTTATACTAACGGATCTCACGAGTTTTCTGTTGAGTTTTGTGTGTTGAAGTTTCCAAGTTTTGAGTGAGACCACGATGGATGAAGGAATAAGGAGTGGCAAGAGCCTAAGCTTTGGGATGATTGAGGCACCCCAAGGTAATATTCAAGGACTCAAGCATCTAAGCTTGGGGATGCCCCGAAAGGCATCCCCTCTTTCTTCTACCAACTATCAGCAATATTACTTGGAGCTATATTTTTATTCATCACATGATATGAGTTTTGCTAGGAGCGTCGTGTATTATATGAGTCTTTACTTTGTTTTCTTTTTAGTTTTCCACAATCATCTTTGTTGAACACACCTTTTTGAGAGGGACACACATTATTCGTGAGTTGTTAGAATACTCTATGTACTTCACTTATATCTTTTGAGCTAGGCAATTGCTCTATGTGCTTAACTTATATCTTTTATGTAACATCCCAAATTTTCAATTTGGAATGTTATACATAGGTCATTCATGCATATCATATTTTATTGCATTTCATTTCGCGATCCTCGAAACTCTAAGCAACTCAAGGACCCACGAAGAGAGTTGGGGATTTCACGTTTTTCATATTCGAATTTTATCAAATATTGAAACAAGGATCTTTTTGGTTTTAAATAATTTTTCTCTCCGAAAATATTTCGTATTAAAATATATGAGAGGAGATAATATGATTTCTCCAAAATAAATGAAATATTGAAGGAAAATATTAAAATCAATAAATAAACTTTATTTGGAGTTTATTGCAATTTTATTTAAATTAGGAAAAATATGTATTTTTCAAAATTGCATTAGAGGCCCAAATAAATGTTCACTTTGTCCGCTATATTTTTAGAGGACGGGGAAAATTTATATCAGGATTTTTGGAGTCCGTTTAGTATTTCTTTTAATCGTTTTTCTACGTGTCGGAATATTTTTTTAAAAAAAAGTTACCGACCTTACCGGGCCGTGTCCGCCTGGGACACTGACCCGACCGGCCCTTTAAGAGCCGTAGCCCCGAGCCGCCAGCCCACCCCACCGCACCCCAAACCCAAGCCCGATCCGCACCGCCGCCGCCGCGTCCCACGCCGCCGCAGCGCCGTCTCGCCGTCGCCTCGCGTCGCCCGCCGCCGCCGCCGGAGCCACCCCGCCGGAGTTGCCTGGAGCCGCACCACCGTCCCGCCGCCACCTCGCCGACTGTCGCCGGAGGTACCCGCCGTCGCCGCCGGTTTTCATGAGAAAACCGATCGATTTTATTTCAAAAACCCTAGATCTCGTTTTTTTATTTTAGATCGGTTTTGTTTTGGTTTTTCCCGGTTTAGTTAAGTAGCGGACGTTCGTCCATACATTCGTTTTAACGAACGGTGTTCATCTGTTAGTCACAGACAGCGAACGTTCATTCATTAGCCTGTTCGTCAGTTTTTCTTTTTTCAGAGTTTTTCCGCGATTATTTTCGATCGCGATTTCTGCCCTGATCTTCGTTTTAGTTTATCTTTTCGCTCGTTTATCGGAATCAGGCAATTCAAGCGCCTAGATCTTCATCTCGAAGCCCTCTTTCTGTTTAAACAACTTGAACAAGAGTTTGGTACTGTAAAATTTGACTTTAGTCCAGATTAGTAATCGGATCTTGTTTCTTTCACAGTTTGAGTTTCGTTGCTCCGTTTGATTTGATTCTTTTTGCAAACCGGAGTTCTTCAGTTGAACTTTCTGGTTAGATCTTCTTATTTGAGTTTGACCTGTGCATCTTTTCTTGATTGCTTATGTATGCTATTGTTTTCTTGCGATAGAATACCCGGAGTGCGAAGCATGCTACTATGAGTCACTAGGTTTTGTAGATCGTCAGCAAGGCAAGTAACACATTGATCATACTCTTTTCATACCTAGTTGAGGGAGTCCTGGATTAGGGGGTGTCCGGATAGCCGGACTATACCTTCGGCCGGACTCCTGGATTGAAGACTTCGTCCCGTGTCCGGAAGGGACTTTCCTTGGCGTGGAAGGCAAGCTTGGCGATACGGATATGTAGACCTCCTACCATTGTAACCGACTCTGTGTAACCCTAGCCCTCTCCGGTGTCTATATAAACCAGAGGGTTTTAGTCCGTAGGATGAACAATAATCATACCATAGGCTAGCTTCTAGGGTTTAGCCTCTCTGATCTCGTGGTAGATCTACTATTGTACTACCCATATCATAAATATTAATCAAGCAGGACGTAGGGTTTTACCTCCATCAAGAGGGCCTGAACCTGGGTAAAACATCGTGTCCCCTGCCTCCTGTTACCATCCGCCTAGATGCACAGTTCGGGACCCCCTACCCGAGATCCTCCGGTTTTGACACCGACATTGGTGCTTTCATTGAGAGTTCCTCTGTGTCATCACTTTTAGGCCCGATGGCTCCTCCGATCATCAACGACGATGCGATCCAGGGTGAGACTTTTCTCCCCGGACAGATCTTCGTATTTGGCGGCTTTGCACTGCGGGCCAATTCGCTTGGCCATCTGGAGCAGATCAAAAGCTATGCCCCTGGCCGTCAGGTCAGATTTGGAAGTTTAAACTACATAGCGGACCTCCACGGAGACTTGATCTTCGACGGATTCGAGCCGCAGCCAGTGCGCCGCACTGTCACGATGGGCATGATCTAGCTCTGCCGCTAAACAGTGCCCTGGAGGCCGCACCCGCATTAGCTCTGACCCTTAATTCGGAGCCAACTGCGCCAATCGAGGATGGGTGGTTGGACACCGCCTTGGGGGCTGCAATCTCTACGGCGATCGAGCCGAACACCAGCCCTATTCTCTGCAAAGCCCGTGACTCCAAGGAGCCGGACTCCTCTCCAGACTCCGAGCCCTATGCGCCCCTACCGATCGAACCCGATTGGGCGCCAATCATGGAGTTCACCACCGCGGACATCTTTCAGCACTCGCCCTTCGGCGATATTTTGAATTCACTAAAGTCTCTCTCTTTATTAGGAGAGCCCTGGCCGAACTATGGTCAACAAGGTTGGGATGCGGATGATGAAGAAATTCAAAGCCCACCCACCACCCACTTCGTAGCCACTGTCGATAATTTAAACGACGTGCTCGACTTCGACTCCGAAGACATCGATGGTATGGACGACGATGTAGGAGATGAACATAAACCAACGCCTATAAGGCACTGGACAGCCACCTCATCTCATGATGTATACATGGTGGACACACCCAAAGGAAGCGACGACGAGGAACACAGGGATGCAATGAGGGATCGTTCACTCGAAAAGCAATCAAAGCGGCGATGTAAGCACCGCTCCAAGCCCCGCGTCGACAGAGACAGCAGCCATACAGACCCAGCCATAGAGCAGGACGAGCCGGCGGACGACGAACATGCCTTTGAGCAACCGTCCGAACAGGGCAACTCGGATAGACAAACCGAACACCCCGTCCCCGGCGAAAACAATAGTCCGGACGACCTTATGCCGGATAGGCTCATGGAGCAGAAGAACCTCCACGAAGGGCTCGTCGCTATTGTGCGTAGCCTGAAAAAGCAGAAGCGGAAGCTCAAAACTATGGAAGATGCACTCAGAATCAGATGGAGCAAAGTACGCAACACCGCAGACAAATATGGTGGCAGTCGCCGCACAAAAAGCTGTCCAAAGCGAAAGCTACTGCCTGAATTTGACGAGGAGGCCTTAGAGCCCCCGCAGTCAAAAAATAGGAAAGCCACCCGGTCGGATAGATGACCGCATGGCCAGCATGGAGCGGCAAGCGGCGACACACACAAGCCGGCACGCGATCCACCAAAGGACCCGCATCAAAAAGATGGCCCAGCCAGATCTATCTACGGGCCAAGAAAGCAAGCTCTAGTAAGCAATGCAACACAACAAATATCTGAACATCACGGCACACCGAAATATAGGGGTGCCGCACACCCCCTATGTTTCATCGATGAGGTGCTGGACCATGAATTTCCAGCGGGATTCAAGCCCGTAAACATAGAGGCGTACGACGGAACAACAGACCCTGGGGTCTGGATCGAGGATTATATCCTCCACATACACATGGCCAGAGGAGATGACCTCCACGCCATAAAATACTTACCCCTCAAGCTTAAAGGGCCAGCCCGGCATTGGCTCAAAAGCCTTCCCGAAAACACCATTGGAAGTTGGGAAGAGCTTGAGGATGCTTTCCGGGCAAATTTTCAAGGGACCTATGTCCCCCTCCGGATGCAGACGATCTCAGTCACATAACTCAACAGCCCGGAGAGTCAGCCCGGAAATTCTGGAACAGATTTCTTACTAAAAAGAATCAGATAGTCGACTGTTCGGACGCCGAAGCCCTAGCAGCTTTTAAGCATAACGTTCGAGACGAATGGCTCGCCAGACACCTCGGCCAAGAAAAGGCAAGAACAATGGCCGCATTAACAAGCCTCATGACCCGCTTTTGCGCAGGAGAGGACAGCTGGTTAGCAAGATGTAGCACAAGCGACCCAAGTACATCTGAAGTTAGGGATGGAAACGGAAAACCCCGACGCAACAAGGACCAGCGCCAGAATAAGAGAAACAGCCCAAAGAGCACGGCGGTCAACGCCGGATTCAAAAGCTCGTGGCAGAATCAGAGAAAGCCACCCCTCAAGGATAATAGGGACGAGCTATCCAACTTAAACAAAATCCTGGACAAGATATGTCAAATACACAGTACTCCCGGGAAGCCTGCGAACCATACCCACAGAGATTGTTGGGTTTTCAAGCAATCCGGCAAACTCAACGCCGAACACAAGGGGCTCGACACACCAAGTGAGGACGATGACGAACCCCACAAGCTGAGCACCAGGAAACAAAAGGATTTCCCACAAGAAGTAAAAACAGTAAACTTACTTCACATGACGAACAGAATGGCGCCAACAGAGATACGCACCACACGGCCTATCCCAAAGGAGTCTCGCCAATGGTTGTCAAAACCGATCACCTTTGACCATCAGGATTACTCTAGAAGTATCCGGAACGTAGGCTGGACTGCCTTGGTATTAGATCCAATAATCGACGGACTCCACTTTACAAATGTCCTGATGGACGGCGGCAGTGGTCTAAACCTGTTATACCAGGACACAATCCGCAACATGGGGATAGACCCAACAAAAATTCGCCATAGCAAAACCTCCTTTCAAGGGGTAACGCCAGGCCCGGACGCCTATTGCATGGGTTCTCTCCGGCTAGAAGTTATGTTCGGCTCCCCCGATAACTTCCGTCGCGAACAGCTAACTTTCCACATCGCCCCATTCTCAAGTAGCTATCAAGCACTGCTGGGACGTGAAGCTTTCGCCCGCTTTAACGCAATACCGCATTATGCATCTCTTACGCTTAAGATTCCCGGTCCACGAGGCATCATCTCATTAAAGGGAAAACATTGAGTGTTCCTCCCGCGCGGAAGACAGTGTGGCTGCCTTGACAGCCCCACAGTAAAGTGGCTTCACTAGCCAAAGCACCTAAACAGGTCGTCAAGACCACGGACATGGCTAGACGAGTCCGGCATAAACATACAATTGATAAAGGCTTAATAGTCGTATACCCGTGTACTAGGGGCTCCGCGCATATAAAACAAGAGACAATAAAGCTCAATTTTACCCATTTCGATTTATACTTTGTTTATTTAGTATAACTCATGTTCGGCATGATCTTTCCTAAACTAAGTTCCTCTCTTTTACAGGTGAACATCGTGCTACGCCCGTCCAGGATACGGCACAACGGAGACACAGGCACAGACATGCAGCAGGGACCCGTTCCAAGGATTCTTTTCAAATTAAGACCCTGCGTAAACCTTTTTTACTATCTCTTGTTGATACATATCCCCTGGTTTCTTGGTATAACCAAGGAGGAGGCTGGCGTTTTGGCATGTGGCCACGCTAGAGTTTTGCACGTACCTGGACACTAGGGGCTTATTACTAAGGGTGTTATCCCGCCCGCCCTCATAAAGACCGAATACCTTAGGGAGTGTTCGGCGTCGCGAGTTTGGCCCTATATGCATCAGCTCTGAATCATCTCTTTGGTCAAATGTTGGGTTTGACCGGCTCCTGTGTTTTGCCACCTTATGTTCCGCTCTATCGGCTAAGGCGGCACCAGGAGAACTACTGTGATTGTGCCCTGGTTCGTCCAGGCGAGCACCTCAGTAGAGAAAGCCGAAAACTAACTGTCATGATATAGCGTGAGACTGGTCAACCACTCGATGACTTACTAGAATCTTTAGGATTCCTCCGCATTAATGAAGGGCCGCTTCCCGGCCAGGCACATACGCGCCCCGAGTTCGGGCAAGCGCAGGCGCCACCAGGGGCTATATAAGTAGCCTCACTGTCAAACTCCTATGGCTAAGTGAAAGTGATAAAGCATCATAGTCTGATTGCCTAGTTCGATGCGCTATCACCTCCTTTGTAGGACCAAGACGTTGGATCAAGTGTGAAAATGCGCCTTCTGCGAACACCCCCGCATTATGTGCGTGGGGGCTGAAGCTGGCGACTGCCATCTTTCAAATTATATATACATATATGTTAAACGGCCGCACAGGAGGTATTATAATACTTCCAGGCACAAGTATAAAAAGCTTCTACAATTTATCAAAATATTGTTTTACAATAATATATGCTATTCGAATATAGTATCCTTCGAGCACTGTGTCTCTATTAAACGAGCGCCTTGCAGAACTTCCTGAAAATAGTGCTCGGCAGGCACCCGGCTTCCATCCGAGTCTGGGGATGCAACAGCGGTGGCCTCCATTTCCGCCCAGTATGTTTTCACACGGGCAAGAGCCATCCACGCACCCTCTATGCACGCTGACCTCTTCATCGCATTGATATGCGGCGCCGCACCAAGGAACTGCTGCACCAAGTTGAAATAACTTTTCGGCTCTGGCCTCTCTGGCCACAGATGACTCATGACATACTTCATGGCGAGTCCAGACAACCTATTTAGCTCGGCCCATTCGGCCAAACGATCGGCTAATGACAGTGGACGCTCCGGATTGTGGAACTGCGACCAAAAGAGCTTTTCCACTTCACGATCTTCTTGATCTCGGAAGTGTTCGGCCGCATCCGCGGCACTCGCTGCCAAATCCAGATAGGTGTCCGCTGTACTCCACATCCGGTCTAACGGAGCATGCTTAGGATCACAGAACTTCCTCCGCAGCATAAAGGGCTTTCCAGCCGCGATCTCTCCGGCCTAACGCAACTCCTCCTTCATAGCTCTCATTGCAGAACGAGCATCCTTGGCATCGGAAACGGCCTTCTCCAGGTCCGTCTGTTCTGCCCGATCTTCTTTTTCAAGAAGCTTGCAACGGTCAGCAGCATTCTTCAGCTTCACGGCCATCTCAGCCATTTCCTTCTTGCTTCGGCAGTGAGCAGCCTGTTCGACTTTCAGCTCTTCAATTGCCTTTCCGGCAGCCGCATCACTTTTCTTGGCTTACTCCTTGGCTCGGGCAAGTTCCGCCCGAAGATTCTCCATGGCAGCAGCACCATCTGCATCAAGTGCACACATTGTAAGATACTAGCATAAAGCTCCTCTTACCAGGTACCGCCGGAGGAATTACATACCTTGGGCCTCGTCAAGCCGCTTGTTGACAAGCGCGATGTCGGCACCTGCCACGTCAAGTTGCCGCTTTAGCTCGGCAAATTCATCAGTCCGGCTTGACACCGGACACTTTGCCACCTATGTATGAAGGCGGCATATTAGACCTGGGATTATGATCCTCTGCGCGCCGTCACTTTTGACAACACACAGAGTCTCAGGGGCTACTATCTACACAGGGCGCATCTTATTTATGCGCAACTGACCAAAAAGGGTACATTATTTCGCGTACCTCAAAACCTGTCAGTAAACTCCTGATGGCCTCGTGCAATCCGCTCTCCGCGGACGAAATCCTCTCAATCACCGTACCCATCAATGCACGATGCTCCTTTGAGATAGATGCTCGCCCTAGCAGATCCTTCAGCACCTCCGACCGCGCACCAGACGGCGCCGGACTCGTCCGATGGCCCTTTTCGAAGGCTGGACGTGGAGGGCTTTGGGGGGCCATATGACTACCTTCCGGCCCTGCCGGATTCGGAGAAACCCTCCGCGACGATACCTCAGGGTCGCCCGCCTCGTAAGGCGGTACGGCAGGGGGAGGCGTTCCGCTCTCCATCATCTCCGGAAGAAGATCCCCCGAAGACGAGCTCTGCTGAGAAGGGCTAAGGTCCGAGCTACAAGGTAAATTTTCGATTACTTTTCTCAGATATAAAGCAAGGATTTCTCTTGTTTCTAAAAAAGAAAACTCCTCTCTACTTACGGATCGGTGGAGGGCTGATCCCCTTGAGGGCATAATTCGGTCGAAGTATCCCCCAGCACAGGACCCTCTGGCGAAGATTTCTTCCCCCGCTTTGAGGCCATGGTCTCCGGGTCTTCAGAGGCGGTCCTCTTCTTCCCCTTAGGAGAGGAATTTTCGATTCCTCCCTTCCGGACAACCTCCTTCGAGGAGGCTGTAGCTTCCTTGTCCCCTCCCTCGCATTCCTTTGAAGGCACAACCTCCAACATCCTGACTAGCACGGGACCCGGCGTGGTCTCGGGGAGGGGGGCAGACACCTGATTAGCTTTGCTTTCGCTATCCACTCCTGTTTAAAGGACAGCTCTTTTAGGGGCAATTTTATGATAAATATACGGATAGCGAGTCCGGGCACAAGGCTACTTACTTGAGTATCCGGACGATTGCAGCTCAGACCTGCGTCCTTCGTAGAATCTGGACACACTACTTGTGGTCCGAAGATCAATTTGTACATCTCCACGGGCGTCATGCCAAGAAAATGTTGGAGAACTCGTGGTCCCTCCGGGTTGAACTCCCACAGGCAAAGGGGGCGACGTTTGTAGGGCAGAACTCGGCGAATTAACATAACCTGCGTCACCACGACTAGACTGATGTCTCTTTCTAGGAGATCTCGGATGCGGCCCTGCAACAGGGGCACGTCCTTTGCCGACCCCCGGTCCAGCCCCTTATTGACCCATGACGCCAGTCGTGGCGGGGGACCCGAGTGGAAAGCAGGCAGCGCCAACCACTCGGTGCTCCTGGGAGCTGTGATATAAAACCACTCTCGTTGCCATAAGCTGGACTCCCCTTGAAAAGAGCCCTCGGGCCATGGAGCACCAGCATTCTTGCTTATAAAAGCACCTCCGCACTCCGCGTGCCGTCCCTCGATCATCTTCGGCTCTACTTTGAAGGTCTTGAGCCATAGTCCGAAGTGAGGAGTAATACGGAGGAAGGCTTCACACACGACGATGAATGAGGAAATATGGAGGATGGACTCCGGAGCTAAGTCGTGAAATTCCAGCCCATAATAAAACATGAGCCCCCTCACGAAGGAATCCGTCGGGAAGCCTAACCCCCGAAGGAAGTGAGACATGAACACCACACTCTCACCAGGCTTGGGAGTGGGAATGACCTGCCCTCGAGCAGGCAGCCTATGCGAGATTTCGCCGGTCAAGAACCTGGCCTCTCTGAACTTCAGCACGTCCTCCTCCGTGACCGAGGAGGGCATCCATCGGCCTCGAAGGTCGGAACCGGACATTGTCGAAGGTCTGAAGCGCCTGATATTTGGAGCCTTGGGTGTTGGAACTCGAGGCGAAGGGCGAACTTGTTTGAGATTGAAAGAAAGGAGTAAGGCCTTGGTCTCTTTATAAGAGGTTGAATACCAAGGGCCCTCCCCGTGACCGTTTGGGACTCGCCTTTGATCGAGAAAACATACCAACGGGAACGGTTGGGTTACCCACGCCCATATTGATGAGAATCCCGGAATAAGGGGACATGATCTCTGCTTTAACAAGACGTGCCAAGGAAACCACCTCGCTAAACGCGCTGAGGTGGGACAGTAAAACGATTTGAATAAAGACTTGGCCGTGGTGTGATGTCATGCTATGAAATACGTCAGCAGATTAGATTTGTGTAAATGTTATTCTCTCTATGGCAATATGTGGAAACTTATTTTGCAGAGCTGGACACTACCTTTGTGTTCAAAATCTTCTATGAAGTACTTGGAGGAGGAACCCGCCTTGCAATGCCAAAGACAATCTGCGTGCCGAACTCGTCGTCATTGAAGCCTGGTTCAGGGGCTACTGAGGGAGTCCTGGATTAGGGGGTGTCCGGATAGCTGGACTATACCTTCGGTCGGACTCCTGGACTACGAAGACACAAGATTGAAGACTTCGTCCCGTGTTCGGAAGGGACTTTCCTTGGCGTGGAAGGCAAGCTTGGCCATATAGATATGTAGATCTCCTACCATTGTAACAGACTCTGTGTAACCCTAGCCCTCTCCGGTGTCTATATAAACCGGAGGGTTTTAGTCCGTAGGACGAACAACAATCATACCATAGGCTAGCTTCTAGGGTTTAGCCTCTCTGATCTCATGGTAGATCTACTCTTGTACTACCCATATCATCAATATTAATCAAGCAGGGCATAGGGTTTTACCTCCATCAAGAGGGCCCGAACCTGGGTAAAACATCGTGTCCCCTGCCTCCTGTTACCATCCGCCTAGACGCACAGTTCGGGACCCCCTACCCGAGATCCGCCAGTTTTGACACCGACACCAGTTTTTATGCATTAGTTTCTGAAGGAAATATGCCCTAGAGGCAATAATAAAGTTATTATTTATTTCCTTATATCATGATAAATGTTTATTATTCATGCTAGAATTGTATTAACCGGAAACATAATACATGTGTGAATACATAGACAAACAGAGTGTCACTAGTATGCCTCTACTTGACTAGCTCGTTAATCAAAGATGGTTATGTTTCCTAACCATGGACAAAGAGTTGTTATTTGATTAACGGGATCACATCATTAGGTGAATGATCTGATTGACATGACCCATTCCATTAGCTTAGCACCCGATCGTTTAGTATGTTGCTATTGCTTTCTTCATGACTTATACATGTTCCTATGACTATGAGATTATGCAACTCCCGTTTGCCGGAGGAACACTTTGTGTGCTACCAAACGTCACAACGTAACTGGGTGATTATAAAGGTGCTCTACAGGTGTCTCCAAAGGTACATGTTGGGTTGGCGTATTTCGAGATTAGGATTTGTCACTCCGATTGTCGGAGAGGTATCTCTGGGCCCTCTCGGTAATGCACATCACATAAGCCTTGCAAGCATTGCAACTAACGAGTTAGTTGTGAGATGATGTATTATGGAACGAGTAAAGAGACTTGCCGGTAACGAGATTGAACTAGGTATTGAGATACCACGATCGAATCTCGGGCAAGTAACATACCGATGACAAAGGGAACAACGTATGTTGTTATGCGGTCTGACCGATAAAGATCTTCGTAGAATATGTAGGAACCAATATGAGCATCCAGGTTCCGCTATTGGTTATTGACCGGAGACGTGTCTCGGTCATGTCTACATTGTTCTCGAACCGTAGGGTCCGCACGCTTAATGTTACGATGACAGTTTCATTATGAGTTTATGTATTTTGATGTACCGAAGGTTGTTCGGAGTCCCGGATGTGATCATGGACATGACAAGGAGTCTCGAAATGGTCGAGACATAAAGATCGATATATTGGAAGCCTATATTTGGATATCGGAATCGTTCCGGGTGAAATCGGGATTTTACTGGAGTACTGGGGGGTTACCGGAACCCCCCCGGGGGTTATTGGGCCTACATGGGCCCTAAGGGAGAAGAGGAAAGGAGACAAGAGGTGGCCACGCGCCCCTCCCCTCCCTAGTCCGAATAGGACAAGGAGAGGGGGGGCGGCGCCCCCCCCTTTCCTTTCCCTCTTCCTCCTCTTTCCCTCTTCCTTTCCCCCCCTTGGCGCGCCCTCCTTGGCCGGCCGCCCCCTCCCCTTTGCTCCTTTATATACGGGGGCAGGGAGGCACCCTAGAACACACAGGTTGATCTTCGTGATCGTTCCTTAGCCGTGTGCGGTGCCCCCCTCCACCATATTCCACCTCGGTCATATTGTAGCGGTGCTTAGGCGAAGCCCTGCGATGGTTGAACATCAAGATCGTCACCACGCCGTCGTGCTGACGGAACTCCTCCCTGAAGCTTTGCTGGATCGGAGCCCGGGGAGCGTCATCGAGCTGAACGTGTGCCAAGAACTCGGAGGTGCCGGAGTAACGGTGCTTGGATCGGTTGGATCGGGAAGACGTACGACTACTTCCTCTACGTTGCGTCAATGCTTCTGCTTCGGTCTACGAGGGTACGTAGACAACACTCTCCCCTCTCGTTGCTATGCATCACCATGATCTTGCGTGTGCGTAGGAAATTTTTTGAAATTACTACGTTCCCCAACAGTGGCATCCGAGCCTAGGTTTTATGGTTTGATGTTATATGCACGAGTAGAACACAAGTGAGTTGTGGGCGATATAAGTCATACTGCTTACCAACATGTCATACTTTGGTTCAGCGGTATTGTTGGATGAAGCGGTCCGGACCGACATTACGCGTATGCTTACGCGAGACTGGTTCTACCGATGTGCTTTGCACACAGGTGGCTAGCGGGTGTCAGTTTCTCCAACTTTAGTTGAACCAAGTGTGCCTACGCCCGGTCCTTGCGAAGGTTAAAACAACACCAACTTGACAAACTATCGTTGTGGTTTTGATGCGTAGGTAAGAACGGTTCTTGCTAAGCCCGTAGCAGCCACGTAAAACTTGCAACAACAAAGTAGAGGACGTCTAACTTGTTTTTGCAGGGCATGTTGTGATGTGATATGGTCAAGACATGATGCTAAATTTTATTGTATGAGATGATCATGTTTTGTAACCGAGTTATCGGCAACTGGCAGGAGCCATATGGTTGTCGCTTTATTGTATGCAATGCAATTGCGCTGTAATGCTTTACTTTATCACTAAGCATAAGATTGGCAAGACGACAACGATGCTACGATGGTGATCAAGGTGTCGCGCCGGTGACGATGGTGATCATGACGGTGCTTCGGAGATGGAGATCACAAGCACAAGATGATGATGGCCATATCATATCACTTATATTGATTGCATGTGATGTTTATCTTTTATGCATCTTATCTTGCTTTGATTGACGGTAGCATTATAAGATGATCTCTCACTAAATTTCAAAATAAAAGTGTTCTCCCTGAGTATGCACCGTTGCCAAAGTTCGTCGTGCCCAGACACCACGTGATGATCGGGTGTGATAAGCTCTACGTCCATCTACAACGGGTGCAAGCCAGTTTTGCACATGCAGAATTCTCAGGTTAAACTTGACGAGCCTAGCATATGCAGATATGGCCTCGGAACACTAAGACCGAAAGGTCGAGCGTGAATCATATAGTAGATATGATCAACATAGCGGTGTTCACCATTGAAAACTACTCCATTTCACGTGATGATCGGTTATGGTTTAGTTGATTTGGATCACGTGATCACTTAGATTATTAGAGGGATGTCTATCTAAGTGGGAGTTCTTAAGTAATATGATTAATTGAACTTAAATTTATCATGAACTTAGTCCCTGATAGTATCTTGCTTGTTTATGTTGATTGTAGATAGATGGCCCGTGTTGTTGTTCCGTTGAATTTTAATGCGTTCCTTGAGAAAGCAAAGTTGAAATATGATGGTAGCAATTACACGGACTGGGTCCGTAACTTGAGGATTATCCTCATTGCTGCACAGAAGAGTTACGTCCTGGAAGCACCGCTGGGTGCCAGGCCTGCTGCTGATGCAACTGACGGCGTTAAGAACGTCTGGCAGAGCAAAGCTGATGAGTACTCGATAGTTCAATGTGCCATGCTTTACGGCTTAGAACCGGGACTTCAACGACGTTTTGAACGTCATGGGGCATATGAGATGTTCCAGGAGTTGAAGTTAATATTCCAGCAGAATGCCCGGATTGAGAGATATGAAGTCTCCAATATATTCTATAGCTGCAAGATGGAGGAGAATAGTTCTGTCAGTGAGCATATACTCAAGATGTCTGGGTATTGTAATCACTTGATTCAACTGGGAGTTAATCTTCCGGATGATAGCGTCATTGACAGAATTCTCCAATCACTTCCACCAAGCTACAAGAGCTTCGTGATGAACTATAATATGCAAGGGATGGATAAGACAATTCCCGAGCTCTTCGCAATGCTAAAGGCTGCAGAGGTAGAAATCAAGAAGGAGCATCAAGTGTTGATGCTCAACAAGACCACTAGTTTCAAGAAAAAGGGCAAAGGGAAGAAGAAAGGGGACTTCAAGAAGAACAGCAAGCAAGTTGCTGCTCAGGAGAAGAAAACCAAGTCTGGACCTAAGCCTGAAACTGAGTGCTTCTACTGCAAGCAGACTGGTCACTGGAAGCGGAACTGCCCCAAGTATTTGGCGGATAAGAAGAATGGCAAGGTGAACAAAGGTATATGTGATATACATGTTATTGATGTGTACCTTACTAGAGCTCGCAGTAGCACCTGGGTATTTGATACTGGTCCTGTTGCTAATATTTGCAACTCGAAACAGGGACTACGGATTAAGCGAACACTGGCAAAGGACGAGGTGATGATGCACGTGGGAAATGGTTCCAAAGTCGATGTGATCGCGGTCGGCACGCTACCTCTACATCTACCTTCGGGATTAGTATTAGACCTAAATAATTGTTATTTTGTGCCAGCGTTGAGCATGAACATTATATCTGGATCTTGTTTGATGCGAGACGGTTATTCATTTAAATCAGAGAATAATGGTTGTTCTATTTATATAAGTAATATCTTTTATGGTCATGCACCCTTGAAGTGTGGTCTATTTTTGATGAATCTCGATAGTAGTGATACACATATTCATAATGTTGAAGCCAAAAGATGCAGAGTTGATAATGATAGTGCAACTTATTTGTGGCACTGCCGTTTAGGTCATATCGGTGTAAAGCGCATGAAGAAACTCCATACTGATGGACTTTTGGAACCACTTGATTATGAATCACTTGGTACTTGCGAACCGTGCCTCATGGGCAAGATGACTAAAACGCCGTTCTCCGGTACTATGGAGAGAGCAACAGATTTGTTGGAAATCATACATATGTATGTGGTCCGATGAATGTTGAGGCTCGTGGTGGATATCGTTATTTTCTCACCTTCATAGATGATTTAAGCAGATATGGGTATATCTACTTAATGAAGCATAAGTCTGAAACATTTGAAAAGTTCAAAGAATTTCAGAGTGAAGTTGAAAATCATCGTAACAAGAAAATAAAGTTTCTACGATCTGATCATGGAGGAGAATATTTGAGTTACGAGTTTGGTCTACATTTGAAACAATGCGGAATAGTTTCGCAGCTCACGCCACCCGGAACACCACAACGCAATGGTGTATCCGAATGTCGTAATCATACTTTACTTGATATGGTGCGATCTATGATGTCTCTTACAGATTTACCGCTATCGTTTTGGGGTTATGCTTTAGAGACGGCCGCATTCACATTAAATAGGGCACCATCAAAATCCGTTGAGACGACGCCTTATGAACTATGGTTTGGCAAGAAACCAAAGTTGTCGTTTCTTAAAGTTTGGGGTTGTGATGCTTATGTGAAAAAGCTTCAACCTGATAAGCTCGAACCCAAATCGGAGAAATGTGTCTTCATAGGATACCCAAAGGAGACTGTTGGGTACACCTTCTATCACAGATCCAAAGGCAAGACATTCATTGCTAAAAATGGATCCTTTCTAGAGAAGGAGTTTCTCTCGAAAGAAGTGAGTGGGAGGAAAGTAGAACTTGATGAGGTAACTGTACCTGCTCCCTTAATGGAAAGTAGTACATCACAGAAACCGGTTTCTGTGACACCTAAACCAATTAGTGAGGAAGTTAATGATGATGATCATAGAACTTCAGATCAAGTTGCTACTGAACCTCGTAGATCAAACAGAGTAAGATCCGCACCAGAGTGGTACGGTAATCCTGTTCTGGAAGTCATGCTACTAGATCATGATGAACCTACGAACTATGAAGAAGCGATGGTGAGCCCAGATTCCGTGAAATGGCTTGAAGCCATGAAATCTGAGATGGGATCCATGTATGAGAACAAAGTGTGGACTTTGGTTGACTTGCCCGATGATCGGCAAGCAATTGAGAATAAATGGATCTTCAAGAAGAAGACTGACGCTGACAGTAATGTTACTGTCTACAAATCTCGACTTGTTGCAAAAGGTTTTCGACAAGTTCAAGGGATTGACTACGATGAGACCTTCTCACCCGTAGCGATGCTTAAGTCTGTCTGAATCATGTTAGCAATTACCGCATTTTATGATTATGAAATTTGGCAAATGGATGTCAAAACTGCATTCCTGAATGGATTTCTGGAAGAAGAGTTGTATATGATGCAACCCGAAGGTTTTGTCGATCCAAAAGGAGCTAACAAAGTGTGCAAGCTCCAGCGATCCATTTATGGACTGGTGCAAGCCTCTCGGAGTTGGAATAAATGCTTTGATAGTGTGATCAAAGCATTTGGTTTTATATAGACTTTTGGAGAAGCCTGTATTTACAAGAAAGTGAGTGGGAGCTCTGTAGCATTTCTGATATTATATGTGGATGACATATTACTAATTGGAAATGATATAGAATTTCTGGATAGCATAAAGGGATACTTGAATAAGAGTTTTTCAATGAAAGACCTCGGTGAAGTTGCTTACATATTAGGCATTAAGATCTATAGAGATAGATCAAGACTCTTAATTGGACTTTCACAAAGCACATACCTTGATAAAGTTTTGAAGAAGTTCAAAATGGATCAAGCAAAGAAAGGGTTCTTGCCTGTGTTACAAGGTGTGAAGTTGAGTAAGACTCAATGCCCGACCACTGCAGAAGATAGAGAGAAAATGAAAGATGTTCCCTATGCTTCAGCCATAGGCTCTATCATGTATGCAATGTTGTGTACCAGACCTGATGTGTGCCTTGCTATAAGTCTAGCAGGGAGGTACCAAAGTAATCCAGGAGTGGATCACTGGACAGCGGTCAAGAACATCCTGAAATACCTGAAAAGGACTAAGGATATGTTTCTCGTTTATGGAGGTGACAAAGAGCTCATCGTAAATGGTTACGTTGATGCAAGCTTTGACACTAATCCGGACGATTCTAAATCGCAAACCGGATACGTGTTTACATTAAACGGTGGAGCTGTCAGTTGGTGAAGCTCTAAACAAAGCGTCGTGGCGGGATCTACGTGTGAAGCGGAATACATAGCTGCTTCGGAAGCAGCAAATGAAGGAGTCTGGATGAAGGAGTTCATATCCGATCTAGGTGTCATACCTAGTGCATCGGGTCCAATGAAAATCTTTTGTGACAATACCGGTGCAATTGCCTTGGCAAAGGAATCCAGATTTCACAAGAGAACCAAGCACATCAAGAGACACTTCAATTCCATCCAGGATCTAGTCCAGGTAGGAGACATAGAGATTTGCAACATACATACGGATCTAAATGTAGCAGACCCATTGACTAAGCCTCTTCCACGAGCAAAACATGATCAGCACCAAGGCTCCATGGGTGTTAGAATCATTACTGTGTAATCTAGATTATTGACTCTAGTGCAAGTGGGAGACTGAAGGAAATATGCCCTAGAGGCAATAATAAAGTTATTATTTATTTCCTTATATCATGATAAATGTTTATTATTCATGCTAGAATTGTATTAACCGGAAACATAATACATGTGTGAATACATAGACAAACAGAGTGTCACTAGTATGCCTCTACTTGACTAGCTCGTTAATCAAAGATGGTTATGTTTCCTAACCATGGACAAAGAGTTGTTATTTGATTAACGGGATCACATCATTAGGTGAATGATCTGATTGACATGACCCATTCCATTAGCTTAGCACCCGATCGTTTAGTATGTTGCTATTGCTTTCTTCATGACTTATACATGTTCCTATGACTATGAGATTATGCAACTCCCGTTTGCCGGAGGAACACTTTGTGTGCTACCAAACGTCACAACGTAACTGGGTGATTATAAAGGTGCTCTACAGGTGTCTCCAAAGGTACATGTTGGGTTGGCGTATTTTGAGATTAGGATTTGTCACTCCGATTGTCGGAGAGGTATCTCTGGGCCCTCTCGGTAATGCACATCACATAAGCCTTGCAAGCATTGCAACTAACGAGTTAGTTGTGAGATGATGTATTACGGAACGAGTAAAGAGACTTGCCGGTAACGAGATTGAACTAGGTATTGAGATACCGACGATCGAATCTCGGGCAAGTAACATACCGATGACAAAGGGAACAACGTATGTTGTTATGCGGTCTGACCGATAAAGATCTTCGTAGAATATGTAGGAACCAATATGAGCATCCAGGTTCCGCTATTGGTTATTGACCGGAGACGTGTCTCGGTCATGTCTACATTGTTCTCGAACCGTAGGGTCCGCACGCTTAATGTTACGATGATAGTTTCATTATGAGTTTATGTATTTTGATGTACCGAAGGTTGTTCGGAGTCCCGGATGTGATCATGGACATGACAAGGAGTCTCGAAATGGTCGAGACATAAAGATCGATATATTGGAAGCCTATATTTGGATATCGGAATCGTTCCGGGTGAAATCGGGATTTTACTAGAGTACCGGGGGGTTACCGGAACCCCCCCGGGGGTTATTGGGCCTACATGGGCCCTAAGGGAGAAGAGGAAAGGAGACAAGAGGTGGCCACGCGCCCCTCCCCTCCCTAGTCCGAATAGGACAAGGAGAGGGGGGCGGCGCCCCCCCTTTCCTTTCCCTCTTCCTCCTCTTTCCCACTTCTCCTTCTCCAACTAGGAAAGAAGGGAGTCCTACTCCCGGTGGGAGTAGGACTCCCCCTTGGCGCGCCCTCCTTGGCCGGCCGCCCCCTCCCCTTGGCTCCTTTATATACGGGGGCAGGGAGGCACCCTAGAACACACAAGTTGATCTTCGTGATCGTTCCTTAGCCGTGTGCGGTGCCCCCCTCCACCATATTCCACCTCGGTCATATTGTAGCGGTGCTTAGGCGAAGCCCTGCGATGGTTGAACATCAAGATCGTCACCACGCCGTCGTGCTGACGGAACTCCTCCCCGAAGCTTTGCTGGATCGGAGCCCGGGGAGCGTCATCGAGCTGAACGTGTGCCAAGAACTCGGAGGTGCCGGAGTAACGGTTCTTGGATCGGTTGGATCGGGAAGACGTACGACTACTTCCTCTATGTTGCGTCAATGCTTCCGCTTCGGTCTACGAGGGTACATAGACAACACTCTCCCCTCTCGTTGCTATGCATCACCATGATCTTGCGTGTGCGTAGGAATTTTTTTGAAATTACTACGTTCCCCAACAGTTTCAACCCTTACACATTGCATGAGTAGGATCTCTTAAGATGTGGGTTTGGGAAGTAGATGATGAGGTAGAAACTATTGCTCTTTTATTATCAAACCCTGGGAGTTACTTCTACGTTATGCCTATATTGCTATGCTATGCTCGTAGACGTGGATTGGGTTTGAGTGTATCTATGATAGATGTGAGTTGTTAATTAATGGTTCAACTTAAGGTGGCAACTTTAATACACATCTGGGTGGATTGCTTGTGGGCACCTGGAGAATCCAGTGTTGTCCTAGGATATCCCAGAGGACCCATGTGATCATCCTATGGTTCGCCACCCAGGCTCAAAGGGATCATAAGATTATTCATGCTAGAAACTTATGTGTGCAGCCACAAGCCATTATGCGCTCTGGCATAGTTGAGTATGTTGCATGACCTCTTCCAGTGGTAGGCTAGTAGATGTAGGGGATGTAGGTTGGTACTGTCTACCCGGGGTTAGAGTTAATGCTTCTGAAAGACTGTGTCTCGGTCATCCGTTTCTCAAACACCATGCAGTGCGAGAAATCCAACGGAGGATATCGAGTCTTGTGGGGAAAATGCGCAAACCTCTGCAGAGTGTATAAACTAATCATGGTTAGCCATGTCCCCGGTTATGGACATCTTGAGTATCTGGTACTTGAATTATTGATTTGATCTCATCACTCTAAATTAATTTATTTGGGTTGTTAATGATTACTTTAATGGGGATTGAGTTGGGGAACCTTCTCAATGATGTTTCAACTACCATGGTAGTTAAATAAAATTTATTCCTTTGATGTAGGGAAAAATTGGCTTTTCGCAAAAACAATATAACCATAGAGCCTTCACCAGCCATATATGCATGTAGTGATAGCATTTATCTGTTCATTGCTCTACTGTGTTATATTGCCAGCATACTCCATGGGCTGACCCGTTTTCGGGCTGCAACGTATCATGTTGCAGACTTTTCAGACGACGAGTAAGGTGCCATAGGTCGTTTGTCATGCACTCAGCTATGCCGCTGGAGTTGATGGACTCACTTTATCTTCCAAGCCTTCCGCTGTTATCGAATTAGATGGCCTTAAGCCATATTTATTGTAATAAGTTCTCTTTTGAGACATTCAATGTAATAAGTGTGTGATTGCTACTCTGTTATAAATCCTTCGAGTACTATATATGTGTGTCAGCATTACCGATCCAGGGATGACACTGAACACATAGACTTGACCGTGTGAGGTCGGGTCGCTACATTTTAGAGCATGACGGTGGTTATATTTTAAAGAAATAGTTGCACTCTCATGCTTCACTTAGATCATTTTGAGAGTTGATAATAGTAATGGAAATATGCACAAGTTGTGAATTTGGTCCTAATATGATAGGTATTCAAGAGGGATATAATAAAAACTTTCCTGTAGATCATTGAATATGCTAAGTTTGATTCCTTGTGATATTTTGCGATATAAAGGTGGTAATATGTGGGTTGTTCTAGTGAGTAATTATGGTTTAGTAAGAATGTTTGTGTTAAGGTTTGTGATTCTCGAAGCATGCATGTATAGTCTCTCATTATGCTAAGAAGTTGGAGCATGATTTATTATTGATTGTCTTCCTTATGAGTGACGGTCGGGGACGAGCGATGGTCTTTGCCTACCAGTTTATCCCTCTAGGAGCATGCGTAGTAGTACTCTGCTTTGAGGGCTAATAAACTTTTGCAATAAGTATATGAGTTCTTTATGACTAATGTGTCCATGAATTATATGCACTTTCACCTTTCCGCAATTGCTAGCCTCTTTGGTACCATGCATTGCCCTTTCTCACCTTGAGATGTGATGTAAACTTCACTGGTACACCCAAACCCCATGATATGATACGCTTTATCACATATAAATATCCTTATATCTTACTCAAAACAGCCACCATACCTACCTATTATGGCATTTCCATAGCCATTCCGAGATATATTTCCATGCAACTTCCACCGTTCCATTTTTATGACACACATCATTATTGTCATATTGCTTTGCATGATCATATAGCTAACATAGTATTTGTGGCTCAGCCACTGTTCATCGTTTTTTATACATCTTACGCTAGATCATTTCACATCCTGGTACACCGCTAGAGGCATTCATATACAGTCATATTTTGTTCTAGTATCGAGTTGTAATTTTGAGTTGTGAGTAAATATAAGTGTGATGATCATCATTATTCATTATTAGAGCATTGTCCCAAGTGATGAAATAAAAATGAAAAAAAGAGGCCAAAAAGAGCCCAAGAAAAGAAAAGGAAAAAGTGAGAGAAAAAGAAAGAAGGGGCAATGTTACTATCCTTTCCACACTTGTGCTTCAAAGTAGCAACATGTTTTTCATATAGAGAGTCTCCTATGCTTTCATTTTTATATAACTAGTGGGAATTTTTCATTGTAGAACTTGGCTTGTATATTCCAATGATGGGTTTCCTTAGATGCCCGAGGTCTTCATGAGCAAGCAAGTTGGATGTACACCCACTTAGTTTTCTTTTTGAGCTTTCATACACTTATAGCTCTTAGTGCATCTGTTGCATGGCAATCCATACTCATTGCATTGACATCAATTGAGGGGCATCTCCATAACCCATTGATTAGCCTCGTCGATGTGAGACTTTCTCCTTTTTTGTCTTCTCCATATTATCTCTATCGCCATACTCTATTCCACCCATATTGCTATATTCGTGGCTTGCGCTCATGTATTGCGTGAGGGTTGAAAAAACTAAAGCGCGTTAAAAAGTATGAACCAATTGCTCGGCTTGTCATCGGGGTTGTGCATGATAAATACTTTGTGTTAAGAAGATGGAGCATGACAAGGCTATATGATTTTGTAGGGATAACGTTCTTTAGCATTGATATCTTGAAAGACATGATTGCTTGTTAGTATGCCTTATTATTATTATTATTATTATTATTGTTGTTGTTGTTGTTGTTTTTATGTCAAATTGGAGACTATTGTTGTGAATCATTCGAATCTTAATATTCATGCCACAAAAGAGAGATTACATGATGAACATGTTAGGTAGCATTCCACATCAAATAATCTGTTTTATCATTTACCTACTTGAGGATGATCAGGAATTAAGCTTGGGGATGCTTGATACGTCTCCAACGTATCTATAAGTTTTTATTGTTCCATTCTATTATAGTATCAATCTTGGATGTTTTATATGCAATTATATATCATTTTTTTGGACTAACCTATTAACTTAATGCTAAGTGCCAGTTGATTTTTTTGGCTGTTTTTGGTTTTTCAGAAAATCAGTACCAAACGAAGTCCAAATGCCACGAAACTTTTTGATGATTTTTTCTGGACATAAGAGACACTAAGGTTCCGGAGGAAGTCAAAAGACGAAGGGGGTGTCCACGAGCCCACCAGGGCATGCCTCATGGGCCCCTCATTGCTCCATTTGACCTAATTTTGTCTTTATAAATTCTCTAAAATCGGGAAAGCAACAAAGAGCCACCCAAAACACTTTTTCCGCCATCATAAACTTCTGTTCTCGCGAGATCCCATCTATAGGCCTTTTTCGGTACTCTGTCAGAGGGGGAATCGATCACGGAGGGGCTCTACATCAACCTTGCTGCCCTTCTGATGATGTGTGAGTAGTTTACCACACACCCACGGGTCCATAGCTAGTAGCTAGATGACTTCTTCTGTCTGTTTGATCTTCAATACAATGTTTTCCTCAATGTTCTTGGAGATCTATTCGATGTAATCTTTTTTTCAGTGTGTTTGTTGGGATCCGATGAATAGTGGATTTATGATCAGAACTATCCATGAATATTATTCGAGTCTTCTCTGAATTCTTTTATGCATGATTATTATAGCTTTGTATTTATCTCAGATCTATTAATTTGGTTTGGCTAACTAGATTGATCTATCTTGCATTGGGAGAGGTGCCTTGTGATGGGTTCGATCTTCCGGTGCTCAATCCAGTGACAGAAGGGGACATGACATGTATTTGTATCGTTTCCATTAAGGATAAAACGATGGGGTTTATTCATATTGATTGGATTTACTTTGTCTATATCATGTCATCTTGCTTAAGGCGTTACTCCGTTCTTTATGAACTTAATACTCTAGATGCATGTTGGATAGCGGTCGATATGTGGAGTAATAGTAGTAGATGCAGGCAGGAGTCGTTCTACTTGTCTCAGACATGATGCCTATATACATGATCATTGCCTTTGATATCGTCATGATTATTCGTTTTTCTATCAATTGCCCAACAGTAATTTGTTTACCCACCGTATGCTATGTTCAAGAGACAAATCTCTAGTAAAAACTATGGCCCTTGGGTTCTTATCTTTATCATATATTAAAATTCAAAAATACCTTGCTACAATTTTGTTTACTTTATTTTATTTTGTGTTTTTGTTTATCTATCTATCACTACGAGATTTGATCCTTGCAATTAACCGCCAAGAGATTGACAACCCCTTGTTTGCATTGGGTGCAAGTATTTGTTATGTTGTGTGTAGGTACTGCTAACGAGGTGTTGCGTGGTTCTTCTACTGGATTGATAACCTTGCTTCTTGACGAAGAGAAATACTTATCTCTACTATGTTGCATCATCCTTTTTTTTCGGGAAAATCACAACGTAGCTCACAAGTAGCACAAGCGGGCGTGCCAACCATGCTTCGAGGTTGTTCGTCTTGCTCGTGCATGGCGGTGTGAGGGGAACCTTTTTTGCGAGCGCACGCGGCAGTGCATCGAAAGCGTCATGGAGATGGTGCAGGTCTGCGTCTTTTAATCCTACGATGCATGTGTGATTGGTCGAAAGTTGGGCCGGTCGACCGACAATTAGTACTGTCCTTTTGAAATGCATGCGTTCCAGATACAATAGTTCGTTGGACATTACCTTGGGAGCTATATCTTGTATACTATGAGTGTGTACTCCGTCTCGCAATAGGCGAGCGCGAGATGGGTCGACCAGTAGGGGTTTCTGGGAGCAGGTTTCTACAGGGTTTTTCGTTTCTCTTGTGTCGGTTTCTCTTTTTTTTTTCCTTTTTTGTTCTAATTTGGTATTTTTATCGTTTTTTCTTTTTGGTTTCAATTTTTTTACTTCAATTTCATTTTTCCTTATTTTCAACACGTGTCCACTTTCTGTCATGCATGATGTACATTTTTCCGTATGTATCATGGACACTTTTTGTACACGTTTAACATTTCTTAAATACAGGATTAATATTTTAAATATTAGTTTTATTGTCTACTTTTTCGTACAGGTTGATCATTTTTTATACATTTTTAAAATACATAATTAACATTCTTTATGTCTATTTTTTCTTGCATGTCCTATATTTTTCGTATACATCAATAATATTGTTTATACTTGTTTAACAGTTTTAAAATATACTCCCTCGAGTCCTTTTTACTCTGCACATTGGATTTGCCGAAAGTCAAACTTTGCTAAGTTTGACCAAATTTATATTAGAAATTATTAGCATCTATAATATCTAATAAATATAATACGAAAATACATTCCAAGATGAATCTAATGATATTGGTGTTGTTATGTGAATGTCTATAATTTTTTATATAAACTTGGTCAAAGTTGGATGAGATTGACTTCGGACAAATGTAATATGCAGAGTAAAAAGAACCGGAGGGAGTATGATTAACGTTTTTTAATACATGTATTTAATGTCTACTTATTCCATACATGTTTTTATAGTCGTATACATCAGGAATATATTTTTATATGTGTGTAACAATTTTTGAATTACATGATTACCTTTTGTAAATTTTAGTACATTTTTTGAAGCACGTGAACGTATTTTTTTACAAACTTTTTTTGAATGCTTTCAACATTTCTTTTAAACTATGGTAATAAATTTTGTTCACTATGTTACAATTTTTAAAGTCATGGACCTTAAAAATGTACTCAAATTTTAGTTTGTGATTTATATATACAAAAAATGTTGGCATTTGTGAAATTTAATCAGTAAGATTTAATAAAAAATATCAAAATTATAACAAAAGAAAATAATAATTATGATGTCAACCTGACGAAAGCCTACTGGGTCGGTGCACTAACCAGTTCCTTGGCGAGCCGAGCTACTGCCTCGCAGCGTGCGAGATATAGCCGTGCCCGGACAGTACAATTTACAAGGGATTTATCTGTAGGTCCAGTGCCATTCTCATGGGCCAAATCATTTTGGTCAGAATGACAAATGCGAACAGCCGCCGGCCTTGCAAATATGAAATCTTTCTTGTTTGTGTCTGTCAAAGGAACGAAATCACTAGTTGAGAAGTACTCGTTGCAAAGATCACTCCAATTTCCTAGATTGGGACAAGTGGCGCACATGCAAAGCACCACTTGTTGCAACCTGAGAGTTTCCTTTTTTTCGTAGATCCGTTTATTTAAAACGTTTTATCTCTCAAATCGTGTGTCCAAATCTCAAACCGCTTTTATCGCTGAATTCCTCGCGTCGAGACCTTCAAAACTAAATCCCATGTTGATAGGTTTTGATGAACTTTTTTTCATGAAAAAACCGGCCGAAAAAAACTGGATGAAAAAACCGAACCGGGAGCACGGGGTTTTTCCTTTTCCGAAAGAGGCACGCCCGTGCCTCTCATGAAATCACCAACGTGCCTCTCGCGGAAGCAAAACCGTGACTCTCGTGGAAGGAAAAAAAATAGAAAACACGTTTTTTTCGTTTCCGAAAGACACGGCCGTGACTCTCGCGAAAGCACAATTGTGCCTCTCGGGGAAGAAAAACCGAGACTCTCGCAAAAGAAAAAAAACAGAAAATGCGTTTTTTTTCGTTCCCGAGAGGCACGGTCGCGACTCTCGCGAAAGCACAACCGTACCTCTCGCGGAAGAAAAAACATGACTCTCGGGAAAAAAAAACACATTTTTTTTTATTTCCGAGAGGCACGGCCGTGACTTTTGTGAAAGCAAAATCATGCCTCTCGCGGAAGGAAAACCGTGACTCTACCGAAAGGAAAAAAAAAAGAAAACGTGTTTTTTCACGCAAAATTTTTTTTTCAAATTTTTTTGTCGAAAAGCTAAGAAAGACCGGTGAAAAACCAAAGCGTTGAAAAAGCCCGAAGAAAAAACCGTTTAAATAGCCGAAAACACGTGCGGAAGAAAAATCCGAAGAGAATGCCCAGAGCGTGACGCGTGATGAATGACTGAGAACGCGCCAAATGACGTTAATCGTTGCGAGGCTTCCGAAGAAGCGCTCGTTAACTAGTGCCTCCCAGGAGCGAAATAGAGAAACGTTCACCTAAAGAGGCAAATAAATGGATGGGGTTCATCTAAATAAAGATGGGGTGCAACAACATTCTTGAAGTTGAGCATGTCCTTGATTTTTTTTATTGGAAGTGTCAGCCAAGGCCTCAGCCTTGTGTGAAGGTCTGAAGCTGCCAAGCTGCCTAACCGGATGGGGTGAAACAACATTCTTCTACGCATGGATAATATCACAGTGGTTCAAGCTCTTAATCAGGATGAATGTTATTCTATGATGGTAGCCCCTATATTAAATGATTGTCGTCGAGAGTTAGTGAGTTTGACAAGGCTTGTATCAATTTATGTAATAGCGTATGTGTTGGCTGAATGGGGTCACGAGAACTTGCCTTTGGTTTGGTTTGATTTGTCCCTTGATTTTATCATTAAGCTCTTAACGGACCATAAGTGTGATTTGATTTTTAATAAAGTTAGTCATGAAGGTCTTCTCGTATAGTACGATAGTAGTCTACAAATACACCAATTAGCTCCACGCACACGATTCCTGGGGAGACATCCAGACTCGCTCATGTCGCCTCCAAGGGGGCGGCTTGGGCGAACCCTAGCAGCCGCCCCCGACCCTCCCTCCCTCGCTAGCTGCTTCCCCGCCGCTGCCAGAGGAGGTCGGCGAGCAAAGCTCGCCTGGCAGACGACGGGCTTTCCTCCTCTCTCCACGAGGGGATCTCTGGCCCAAACGCGATGGCGACCCTAGGCGCCTGGCGTGGAGGCGGAGTTGGCACGTTTTGGCAGCGGTCCGATAGGATTCCGACGGCGGCTGGGCCACCACAGCTGCTGGGGTAGCATGGGGCCGGCCATGGCTGCTGGCTGCGGTGCATTTGGAGTTTTCCTCCCCAGATCGGTTCTCCTCCATCATCACGTGGACTCCTGGGGCGGCGACCCTAGGCTTGACGGTGGTGGTCATCTCCTTCGTCAGGGGTGTTCGGCCTGAAGGCTGGGTAGTCGGATCTTAGATCCGTCATCTAGCCCCTGCTGCGAGTCGGGGTGACATAGTTGCTAATGAAAACCGAGCCGATGACGAGCGATGGCGGCGTTCTGCGTCGTTGCCTTGATGAAGTCATCGTTGTGTAACTACTGTCGACCCACTCATACTACTCCGGGGGATACCCTAGGATCTGGTCTTCCATATCGGATGATGGCGGCACTGCGGTGTCGTTTCTCTCTTGAAACCATCGTTTGTGGAGTAGCGCTGAACGATAAAGGCGGGGATGGAGCGGTTTTGTCTTGCATTGAGCTTCGGTGGAGATGTCAAGTCATGCTTGACCGACAAGTGCTACGTCGTGTCATGCCTGTTCGGCAGGTGCTACACACGACATATCTTCCAGAGACTTCAAGCTACGCCGGGTGGTCGTTCTTGGCGGCATGGTGCTGCGTTGTACCGGCAGCGCCCGCGATGTGCTCATCAGTTTGCGCGCAGGGAAGTGGTGTCGTTGGGCGTCGTGGTGGCGTCAACAGATGGCCGGACTAGCAAGGGTGATGCGGATCTCTGTCCTGAAGATGGGTCAGTGGTTCGATGATGATGATGGCGACTTCTAAAACGTGTGCACATGGTGTACGCTTTAGATTTGCTGCAGAAGCTGTAGATTACGATACGTTATGTGAATGTATCGGCAACGACATCGGTTTTAGATATGAGGAGTGAGAGTACTCCATATTATGGAGTTTATAGGTGTGAACGATGGCTTGGGTAGCTTGATGTACTCCCTCTGTTTTTATTTACTCCGCATATTAGAGTTGGCTGAAGTCAAACTTTGTAAAGTTTGACCAAATTTATAAAAAAAATATAAATATTTAGTATAACAAATCTATATGATGTGGAAGTACATTCAACAACGAATCTAATGATATTAATTTGTTATTGTATATGTTAATATTTTTGTCTATAAATTTTGTTAAAGTTTGTATAGCTTGACTTTGACCAAAACTAATATGCAAAGTAAATAAAAACAGAGAGAATATTTTCTTGTCAGATTTTTCTTGAATAATTAATTAAGATGGTTGCATGCGTTGACCAAAAGAAATGAAGATCATCTCATCGAAAAAAGAAGAAGACAAGGAAGGAATTAAAAGGAGAAAAAACAAGTGAGGACGCACTTTGTCTCCCGATAATCAAACCCGCACCAAAAATAAAAAAAGAGTTGCGGTCTCACTTTTACAGAGTGCACATAAAAATATAGAAATAATAGTCTCGCACCTGCATGCGCTTTCTTCGACGAAGGAAAAGACGCACGCAGATACGGACTACAAGAGGGATCCGGCTTGCCTGTTCCTTCTCCATGCTCCTATCCGTGCTCCCACTTCATCCTACGGTTATTTTTTTTTTTCTAATCTAATCATCTTCCCTCCTGATTTTTAAAGGATGGGACTGGACATTATTTTTTTCAATTAAATCAAACCACGTATGCGGAAGTACGGATGAAAGTATGGGAAGGGAGTAGGCAAGTCTCGTCCCTAGAAGAGTGGCCTGAACAGACACGTCGGCGCCCCACCCGGACCGCACCGACGAGAGCGAGCGATCCTGCCCGCTTGAGCTTGAGCTTGACTTTATTCCATCCACGAGCACGGCATATTCTCCATCAGGGCTGGCTGATGAGGAGGTGCTCGGTCGCTTTCTAGTCTCGTTTACAGCCATTGTTGCCCCCGTCGCCATTGCCGGAAGCGGGCCTCCTTTCTTGGCCCTTGTGGCGTGTGACGGGGCGCTTTCTTGTAAACTACGAAGAAATGAAGATAGTACTCCATCCATCCGTTGCATCGTTATCCCAGAGGAGGATAGGCACCACTTGCTAATAAAATTGGTATCGGGTTATCAGCCCCACGACGACCAATAATTAGCGGCCCAGAGGAGCGAGACCAGTGGCAGCGCACATGAACCATCAGCTAGTGATCAGTCGACCCAATTCCAGCATATACAAGTGCAACTGTGACATAGTCGGAACCACCCCAGCGAGACGCTGACATGTAGAACCCTAAGTTTCAAGTCCGCGGCTGTCACTGTCACATAGTACACGCCAGCGAGGAGCGCACGAGCCAATTAAGCCCCAACCGGGCCGAGCTAGGCCGATTTGTTAAGCCGCAAGTGCCAGATTAAGCAAGCAATGGCCAATGAGGGCGATCGCCGTCCTGTTGGCCCCCTCGTGCGCTAGCTAGCTAGCTGCGCCTCACCATCGCTCGCCAGCAGCGACTGGCGATGGCTCTACGTGCGGTATCGCATCAGCCGCCACATTGCGCGACTCGGCTGCCTTCTCTTCTGTCTGCGCGCCAAGGAGACCAATGAGTGAGAGGGACGTACAGCAGGCGCCCACCCACCAGCAAATACAAATGCTATCTATCTACCTATCTATAAGAATTATTAACAACACCAACACCAACACCCACATCTCCCTCTTCACGTCTCCCTCCTCCAACTCCAATCTCGTTTCATTGTCCGCTGCGGATTTGGGACCGATCTGCCTGCCATTGCTGGCGGCGGCCGGCCTGCCGGGATCTTTCGAGCGAGGGGCGGCGCGGCGCAGCTTTGACGGCGGAACACACCGCGACGATGGCCTCCCGGACGGACAACGGGTACTCCCCCCATGATCAAGGTATGGATATGCTTCGCATTTTATTTCCTGCACATGGTTTTGCTCAGGTTGGCAGCTACATTAATTATGTAGTAGTGCAAATGGACGACGGGTACGGTTCGGACGATCAAGTAGTATTTGCTGCTTCCTCTGTCTATCCGTTTCTTGACGCTTGTAAAACTGTCCGCGTCGTTTTCGCTCGACGAGTATCTACGAGATTGTCCGGGTGCTGCTGTTCTTGCTCCGTCTTCTGACGGATGGTCAGACTGTCAGAGGTTGCAAACAATACGTGGACGCTGTTGATCTCCTGTCTCTTCAAGTAGTAGCTGATTTGCGAATGTTGTCTTTTATCCGATCCTGAGATGAATGACGTGCGAGATGGATCAGGTAATCAGTTAGAGCATCTTCAATGGATGGTTCAAAATTTGACGATTCAAAACTGAAGATATAAAATTTGAACCGTCAAAAGTGCGTTTTGGAGCTTTGAAAAAAGGCCAATTCCAACAGATGGCCCAAAATCATGGTCCACAAGAGCGATTCCAATAGATGGTCCAAATTCATGGTCCAAAATCGGCCAGCAGCTGCAGGTTGGATCGGCTGCTGCTGACGGCAGCGGTCGGCTCGGCGGTGATAAGAAAAGAGCTTGGAGACCGACCAAGAGGAGCTCAGCGGGCGGCGAAGAATAGTTCGACAGCCGGGCGGAGGGCTTGGTGCGGCGTCGTGCGGCCGGCGCAACAGCCGTGGACAAGCTCACGGCCGGCAGGGAGGAGGTCGGCGGCAACCTAAGACCCAGCGAAGGCCTACCGCGGCAGCTGGACCGCAGGAGGCGCCGAATCCCGCGTCAGCTGCCTCCTGATTCGGCGGCGTCCGGGCGGCTGCGAGCCGGCTACCAGCGAGGGAGGCGACGGGGGCGACAGTGGCGAGGATGTAGGGTGGTGGCGACGCCGACGGCGAGGTTTTGGGCGGTCACGACGGCGGATTCTGTCCGGCTGGTCTTCGGACGGGCGGACAGACGTGGGCGAGAAAGGAAAGGAAGTGGCGGTTGGGTGTTCGCGGACGGCGGCTGATTTTGGACCAGATGCACCGTGTAATGTAAATTTACACCACGAGGTGTTATATTTTACATTATGAGAAGACCGCGGTCTAATTTTTTTTTCATATAAACTGTCTATTAGAGCAGTGTTTTTACCTCAGATGATCCAAAAATTAGATATTTTTACGTTTGAACCATCTATTAAAAATGGTCTTAGTACTGGCTGTTTTTGACCGCTGCAGCGCGTCGAATGTTTCCATCGGTGTTAATGTTATCGTCTACTCGCCGAAGACGTAACAGATCACGCACCAGAGAGTTACGGCTGAAAACAAGTTTAACTAATCCCAGGTCAAAATGAATTATGGTGCTGGTGCTCCATCCATGTCACTATCTCCTGTTTAGTGGGAAAAGTATTGGAGAATACACATAACTTTTTTTTTTGCAGTAGAACTTCTAATTTATCCATCTTCAATCATGACAGTACAACGAACATCAAAAATAAAAATTACATTCAGAACCATAAACCACCTAGCGACGACTATAAGTACCGAAGCGAGCGGAAGGCGCGCCGTCGTCATCGCCCTTCCATCGCTAGAGCCGGGCATAACTTGTTGTAGTAGACAGTCAGGAAGTCGCCGTGCTAAGGCCCCATAGGAGCAGCACCATAGAACAGCAACCGCCGCCGATGAAAAATAACGTAGATCGAAAGGATCCAAACCGAAGACACACGGACATAAACGAACAACAATGAGATCCGAGCAAATTCACCAAAGATAGATCTGTCAAAGACATACCTCTACACGCCCAACAACGATGCTAGACGCACCACCGAAACGGGGGCTAGGCGGGGAGACCTTTATTCCATCTTCAGGGAGCCACCGTCGTCTTCCATTCCTGAGTAGGACACAAACCCTAGCAAGATTGAAAGAACGACTAAAAACGGAGCCCTCCCGCCGGCCCTTGTCAGGATCCACCGCGCCTCCATGGCCCTAGGGCCATCGGAGACGAGGCGGACTTGTGCCGACGCTGGTGAGAGGCACGGACCCTAACTTTCTTTCTTGGAGGAGGAAGAGGAGGCGGAGCCCTGGCATAGAACTTTTGCATAACACCCATACCAATAAATTGTCAGCGCACATCATCGATTTTATAAGCAGGGCGACATTTTTTGTTAGAAATGTGGCTTTGGATTGATTTATGCATTTATTTTGTTAGACCTTGTTGAATGATGCAATAAATATGGTTATATGTATCGCTCGATGCTGAGGTCGGGGTAATCCCCCCTTTCTTAAAAAAATAACACCCCTACCAATTGCTCATGCTTTCACCTGTGCCGAAACCACCAAAGACATGGGTGATCTTCAACTATTCATCCTTTTGCACTTTGACAATTTGCCCTCAATACATTACAATGGATAATCTGCCCAACTTTACTTCGGCATTTTTCCCCATAACAGGTTAGCCTCACCCAAAATGTCGATAATACCACTAACACCATTTACTTGACTACACCCTTCCCTTTTCTTGTTCGTTCCCCTTCCCACCACTCCTGAATAATTTCTGATGATGATGAATAACTGACACACTGAGAGGGAGCAGTGGGACGGCGAGCTAGGCAGCGACGTTCATGGGTGCGGCGACCGGGCAACTGTGAACTGTATAGAGGCAGTGTGATGGGTATCTATGTGGCTTGGAGCGGCGAGGCGGCAACATTCATTGAGGTGGTGAATTGGGCAGACACAAACTACATGGAGACAACGACTTGCAGAACAATGCCGGGTGAGGTGGCGGCTTAGGCGAGGACTGATAGAGCAATAACAACTGGGATGCACAGACCAAGCCACTTCGATGGAGACGACTACGTGCGACATGTTTCGTTGAATCAGGGATGTCTACTTCATGAAAGAGCTTAACCATAAGGAGCGGGTGACTGTGCACAAGTCATTTGCTTTCTCCGTTGCGGAGAAAAGGGACATCAAAATAAAGAGGAGGAGAATCAGCTACCTCCACAAAACCTAAATAGGGGTATTTGGTCATCGAATTTTGATCCAAAATGCTCACATAATGTGAAAGGAATAAAAAATATTCAAAAGCCAAGAGATCAGATATAAAAAGAGCAAATCGTCCAAGTAAAAATTAGGGGAAAGGATCAAATCCCAAAGATTCACAATGTTTTACTATTATGCACGCACCTCATCGAATTTTGAATCCAGAATGTTCACATAATGTGAAATAAATAAAAAATATTCTAAAAAGCCAAGAGCTCAATAAAAAAAAAGGTTGAGCAAATGTAATGTTATGGGAGGCAAAATGTCAAAGTAAAATGGGCAAAAGATCAAATCTCAAATATTAATCATGTTTATTATTACCATGCGCTGAATTTTTTTCAATGTGTCGGTCAAATTGAGGAGCCGCCGATGCCACAAAACGCGACATCTTAGATGGAAGCGAGGCGAAGGTTTAAGAGATACAGATACGGGGTCATCGATGTTAAAGTTGATTGTGCCCGATACACAAGGAAGGCCAGGGGCAAGGCGGCATGCGGAAGTGCTGCCAATGATACCGCAGCCGTTGAAGTCAGGAGGAGGAAGAGGATACCGCAGCCGTTGGATTTTACAACGGGCGTGGTCAATCCAACGGACCAAAAAAAAAAAAATTCACTCGCCTGGTCAACAGTCTCCAAAATTCTCCCCTCTGCCGCCCGTGCACACCGCCATGGCGGCTCCTACCCCAGCCAGCGCGACCGGTGAGCCCCCTCCCGGCGGCCCCATCTCTCCAAAACCCAAGAGACCATGACGGCCGCTCCAGCAATTCGTCCTCTTCCCTTCACGGCCGGGGGAACGATTGGCGCCGCTCCACGTTGCCCTACCCCATGCCGTCGGCCTTCACGCCTTGTCCAGCGAAGTCGCGCTTGGCCGCCATGACAGCGAGAGCGTGCTCCCAGACCTCAACAGCAAGGCCAACGCCCAGCTATGCCGCCACGGCAAGTTTTTTTTTTCCTTTCCATACCTGCAGAATAAATTTCGTTCGTTGTCACGGTTGAATAAGCCATGTTATGGACTTGTTTTGATCTTAACCGTGATTTCAATAAAGTGCTGTATGGAATTAGTAATGTGAAAATTCAGATATGATTATCCTAGAATTTATTTTTTAGATTTGCCATGTTGGTACTGAAATCTGTAATTTTTCATGTTGAACTCTCATGTTAAAATGTCATGAGGCTGTGATTATATTCAGTTTTGCTTGTGTTGCCATGTGCAATTTTTTGTGTTTTCATGGTGGTTTCGTGTTGTCATGTTGAAAACACAATGCATTCAAGTTTCCGTAGAAAAATGTAAGAGTTTTGAAGTTGCCATGTTCAAATTGCAAACAAAGTTCCATGAAAAATTGCAACCAAGCACTGCTTGCACACAGCTGCAGGAGCAAGTCAATACATTAGGATACACGGCAGTAGCAGCACGATGCCACGAAGTACCAACACTAAGCTTGTTTATGTACCACTGAGGGGAAAAGGGGGCATTGATCCAATTAACTGAGGACTTTAACTTTTTCTTGAGGTATCAGAGGACTTTAACAAAGTGAACTGGCAATAACGAGAAAGTCGGTGGCTGAGTGGAACATAAGCAATTGAGGGATTTCCAGTAGCGTATGATTTAAGTGGACACTGTTTGATGGCATATAAACAAGTTTCTTTTTGTTAGTTTCGCTTTGGACAACAAGATTCAGTTTGTTTTTCCTTTTGATAAAGAATATGTTACTCTGCCCATTGCTGCCTGAAAAGAATTGTAAATCCTGTCTTCCAGTTTAGGCCATAATATTTAGCACATGTAGTGCTCTTCAATTCTACGCAAAATGCTAATCATTTCCCGTTCTCTTTATTCTAGTTTGTGCTTGGTCATTGTGTTATCTGTCTTGATACTCTTTATTCTTCATCTTTCTATGCCTGCTAGTTATTGTTTATGTTACCAACATCAATAGTAAAACTATTTGCTTCACCTTGCAGCTTTAACTATGGTGAAAAATAAAAGATATACCCCCCCTAGCGCACGGGGAAGTACTGAAACTCGCAGTGCTCCAAGAACCCCTGGTCAGGATCCATCACAGCGGGTTGAGAGAGCTCAACAGCATGGAGGTGGCGGTCGGCTACATGCCAATACTCAATATTCTCAACAAGGTGGTCGTGGTGGTGGACAACACCTGAGTTCTGGTGGACATTTTCAGGATCCAGCATCACATCAACCATTTGGTGGTCCTGTTAAGTATCAAGCACATGGGTATTATGGCCATGGTGCCCCACGCCAAAGAGGAACACCACAACCATACCATGATGGGCATAGGAGTGGGAGTCATGGACGCGGAGTTCCTGCTACTCCATCAGTAACACTTCCCGAACTGCACCAAGCTCCACAAGTCCAGAACCAAGTTCCGGTGCTTAGACCTTCACCACCCGAAACTGGCTCATCCTCACTACATGTTGAGATGAACACTGGACAAGTCCAGTTACAGTTTCAGCAACTTGATATCCCAGGTCAAAGTTCCTCTAGACAAGGTATCCAATCAGCACCATCGTCGACTAAATCAGTAAGATTTCCAATGCGGCCTGGCAAGGGTACATTTGGCAGTAGGTGCATCGTGAAAGCAAATCATTTCTCTGCTGAATTGCCTGATAAAGATCTTCACCAGTATGATGTAAGGTCTCATTCTTGCAGAACTTCTTGAACATATAATATGTTCCTCTCATGAGCTTTCATTTGATATCACATCAGGTATCTATAACTCCTGACATTCCTTCCCGTGGTGTCAATCGTGCTGTCATAGGACAACTTGTAACACTCTTCAGACATTCTCTTTTGGGTGGTCGTCTTCCTGCCTATGATGGAAGGAAGAGCCTATATACTGCTGGACCGTTGCCATTTACTTCTAGGACCTTTAATATTGTTCTACAGGATGAGGATGATAAACTTGGTGGTGCGCAAGTTGCACAAAGGTTTGCTATTGTAGACATAGCCATTAGCTGATACACGTTTGTGTTCCTTGCTGATATATCTCCTTACCTTAAGGCGCGAAAAACATTTTACGGTCGCCATCAAATTTGCCGCGCGTGCCGATCTCCATCATTTAGCTATGTTTTTAGCTGGGAAGCAACCAGATGCTCCTCAAGAAGCTATTCAAGTGCTTGACATTGTTCTACGTGAATTACCTACTGCAAGGTGATCTTTTCCCACCATGTGGATGTATGATACTATTGTTTTAGCATGGCTGTTGAACATTTCTTCACTTTTCATGTTTAGGTATTCCCCAGTTGCCAGGTCATTTTATTCGCCGAACTTAGGGAGGCGCCAGCAACTTGGTGATGGCTTGGAAAGTTGGCGTGGTTTTTACCAGAGCATACGGCCCACACAGATGGGACTTTCACTGAATATTGGTTAGATCCCAACTCTTTATCTTCACAATCCATAGTACCACTATGAGACGAGCAATCATTGTTTCCACTTTAGAATAATGACCATTTTAAGAATAACTCGTAGTAGATGAAACAGTTGACTACTGATAACTATTGCTTGCTTCTTGCGAATTACTGCCTCTGTTTCGTAATAAGTTAAGGGGGGAGTATAACTTAAGGGGATTGCTATTGGTAAATATAGCTTTGGCTACAATGAAGTTTATAATTTCCATCCGCTAATATTTCCCTACTCAGGCCTCTTGCTTCTAGGATGATTGGTAGGTAGTGTATGTAAAGTTCACAAATTACAGATACATCAGCCATGTTTGCTCCAATAGATTAATAATGTTAGAGAAAAAATATAGGAGCCATCACTATCGAAAAATTGTTCACAGTTTGAACTGCCCTCTCAATATGGCATCCCGTGCCCCGTGCCCATATGGCCATATCCTTATAATCTGCTACCGCCTTGTCTTTTATTTTCAGGGCTTGTTGAGCTGTGCCCTCAGCAGAACACTCCTGTACTATTTGTCGTGCTACCTTTGTGTGTGTGTGTGTGTGGACCTGTGTTGAACTTTGTGGCTGCGGTGGTTTTCTTTATATATAAAGTGGGGCAAAAGCCTTTTTCGGTAAATAGCAGTCAATATTAGGAGCATATTTATTTTTGGAAATCTTGAATCTTAGATGTTGTATTTATGTGCCATGCTTGGTGGGTAAACCTTTGTTCCATGTTCAGTCCAGTCCTAAGATATGAATCATATAGTGTCATTAAATTGATCTGGTCTTCTCTAGCATCTTGAAATAGCTTGACATTTTTGCTTTGCAGATATGTCATCTACAGCGTTCATTGAGCCTCTTCCTGTGATTGATTTCATTGCACAACTCTTGAACAGAAACGTCTCAGTCAGACCATTATCAGATGCTGACCGTGTGAAGGTTATGTTATTCTATCGATTATCACATGGTTTTATATTTTACTCGTATGTTTTCAAGTACATGCTTAATTTGTAGCTCTGTGCTTACTCTTTACTTGACAAGCTTCCTTCCTTTTCACTGATCAGATCAAGAAGGCTCTACGAGGTGTAAAGGTTGAGGTCACACATAGAGGCAATATGCGCAGAAAGTATCGTATATTTGGTCTTACCTCACAAGCAACAAGAGAATTAACGTATGTAGTTCACTCACCTAGATGTGAACCCTCTGTTATGTCCATCGCACTGTTAATTTGATTGTTGCCTTTCTTGGTTTGGCATGTGACAGTTTCCCTATAGATGATCATGGTACTGTTAAGACAGTATTGAAGTACTTCCAGGAGACGTATGGTTTTAACATTCAGCACACCACTTTACCTTGCTTGCAAGTGGGTAACCAACAGAGACCGAATTTTCTTCCGATGGAGGTTGGCATCCTAAACAACCTGTATTATTTCGTGTCATACTTTTCGAACATATTGAACAGTAAAAACATTCGGCATGCTACATAGAGTTAAAGAGTTATAGAAACATCCATTTCATATCATATGTTGCCTCCTTTTACCTTGAAGGTATGTAAGATTGTTGAGGGACAGCGTTACTCGAAACGACTGAATGAGAAGCAGATAACTGCTCTTCTTAAGGTGACCTGCCAGCATCCCCAACAGCGGGAGCTGGACATTTTGCAGGTAACTTTGCCGCATTTTGTGGTGTGAACTATTTTAAACTGATTTATTTCTGTTTCACTGTATTATTATGTGGATTTCTTTGTTATTTTTAGCGATGGCCTGTTTCTGGGTTTAGCCACACATGCTTTCAGCTATGTATATAAGCTCGTCCAATTTCCTATTATCATTTATCTACTCTAGTGGACCTGGTTTTCCTTTTTCTTACGCTAATTTGGACTTGGTAGTGATATTTGAAAACATGTCCAATAACTTGTTATTGCAACTAGAATCTGGTGTTGCCTTATATTGTACACATGCTAAGGTGGCTTGATGGGAGGCAATTGCTCCTTGTGGTATAACACTACAGATAACCATGTATTTATGATTTTTCTTGCATATAATCATAGTCAGTTTTATTCTCTTCCTACAACAAGAATGGCTTCCATGTTGAACCTGTTTCTTGTTTTGTTCTGGTTACCAGACGGTGAATCACAACTCATACCATGAGGATCCATATGCACGGGAGTTTGGTATAAGGATTGATGAACGTCTTGCATCAGTTGAAGCTCGAGTCCTACCTCCCCCTAGAGTAAGTTCAATGTTTTAACACGTGGTTGACATCTTTCAACTCTCACTATTTTATATGCTACATCTTTTCCCTGGATGTCTGATTACTGTTTTTATCTATTAGCTTAAGTACCACGATAGTGGCAGAGAGAAGGATGTATTGCCAAGAATTGGCCAATGGAATATGAGGCATAAGGTATGCTCTTAAATCCTTCATTATAAACGGTATTCCTGTGTATCTCTTCCAATATTTGTTTGAAAATGCTATGCAATTTTTTGCTTCCAATATTTGGTTGTAGAAAATGGTCAATGGTGGTAGAGTTAAGGAGTGGATATGTATTAACTTTGCTCGGAATGTCCAAGATAGTGCTGCCAGGAGTTTCTGTCGTCAGCTGGCTGACATGTGCGAAATATCTGGAATGGTAGGTCTATATTATCCACTGCCTCCAGACATTTTTTTTCAACATGTTCATTTACATTCAGTTGTTTTAACGTTCTCTCTCATACGCTTCATATCCTCTCACCACAGGACTTCTCAAAGGATCCTCTGCTTCCTCCTTTATGTACGAGAGCTGAGCATGTAGAAAGAGCACTCAGGGCACACTATCGAGATGCTATGAATCTTCTGAAACCACTGGGCAGGGAGCTTGACCTGCTCATTGCAATTTTGCCTGACAATAATGGTCCTCTTTATGGTATGCCCTCTAATTAAACGATAACTAGTGTATTATGTAATACAAATACTAACTATTATTCTTATCAATTTCTGACGCTGTGTTGTTCTTATCATTCCCTCAGGTAATCTCAAAAGAATATGCGAGACAGATCTTGGATTGGTCTCTCAATGCTGTCTCACGAAACATGTTTTTAAGACGACACAGCAGTATCTTGCAAACGTCGCCCTTAAAATCAATGTTAAGGTTTGTCCTGTTCTGTGGCTTCTGTCTACTACGAACCTGGTGTTTGTAGTTCTGTTCCTTCTATGCTTGATGTTCACATTCCTTTACTCTTTTCTATACTTGATGTTCACATTCCTTTACTCTTTAGGTGGGAGGGAGAAATACTGTACTTGTTGATGCTCTGTCAAGGAGAATTCCCCTTGTTAGTGACAGACCAACCATTATATTTGGTGCTGATGTTACCCATCCTCATCCTGGAGAAGATTCTAGCCCTTCCATTGCAGCTGTAGGTGCATAACATGTTAATCTTAAATCATTATGCATGCATTATTTTGTAGTAAAACTTATATTCTGGGCAAAAGTTTGCTCTTTCAATGCCAAGCATCCGCTTTTCAGTTTTACTGTTGTCATGTTCTCGTCATGCTGGGCATCCAACGATTTGTAAATGGTTTTATGCTCATGCAGGTTGTTGCTTCTCAAGATTGGCCTGAGGTCACCAAATATGCTGGATTGGTGAGTGCACAAACCCGTCGCCAGGAGTTGATACAAGATCTTTTTAAAGTATGGCAAGATCCTCAGAGAGGGACTGTAAATGGTGGAATGGTTAGGTATGATCTTGTTCACTTGTAACACCTGAATATTGTTTGAACGGTATGCGTGTAATACTTTACAAATTTAACACGCAGAGGACACATACATATTAATGCCTGTCGCTAGGAGTTACCTGAATCTTGTTCACTTGCACCTCATCAATACCTAAATATACATGTTCTATTGACTATGCAGAGAACTTCTCCTTTCCTTTCATAGATCAACTGGACAGAAACCCCAAAGGATCATATTCTATAGGTACTATCTTAATTTAAGCATGTCCAATTGGCGTTATTGTATAGAACCTCACACATTTTTTTTTCAGGGATGGTGTTAGCGAAGGACAGTTCTATCAGGTTCTGTTGTATGAGCTTGATGCGATTAGAAAGGTGAGGTTGTGTTTTCTCTAAATATTGTCGCATGAGATCTGCATGGAGTCTGAACATTTTTGCTGTTTAACAAACCTAGGCGTGCGCATCCTTGGAGTCCAATTATCAGCCACCTGTTACCTTTGTGGTGGTCCAGAAGCGCCATCATACACGGCTATTTGCTAATAACCACAACGATCAGCGAAGTGTTGACACAAAAAGTGGAAACATACTGCCTGGTGAGTTGTTTGCCTTGTTAGCGAGTTTACTTGCTTTGTGTAGCTTCTCGACTCCATGCATGAAAGCTCAATTACTGAACTCAGAGTCAACTTTTAGTTACCATCTTATATCTTATTTTATTAGGTACTGTGGTTGATTCAAAGATATGCCATCCTACCGAGTTCGATTTCTACCTTTGTAGCCATGCTGGTATTCAGGTGAGTTTTTCTGTACAGGTAGAAATGAGAGCATTCTGATGGGATTGACTTGATCTAACCTTACATTACATTACTTTCAGGGAACAAGCCGCCCTGCGCATTACCATGTCCTTTGGGATGAGAACAATTTTACCGCGGATGGTTTACAGACTCTCACGAACAATTTGTGTTACACGTAAGTTACCGTCACGCTAATCCTGTTCCGACTTTTATATGCTTATTATGACCAGTAAACTTGACCGTTAATTGCCCTATTGTTGCAGCTACGCAAGGTGCACCCGTTCTGTATCGATTGGTAAGCAGAGGATGCATCAAAACCTCCGTTCGGTTATACCTAGTTGATGTTGAAAATCATCGGACTTTCTTGTATAGCATTATTCTCAGTGTACTGGTTTCATGTGCAGTGCCTCCGGCATACTATGCTCACCTCGCGGCTTTTCGAGCTCGGTTCTACATGGAACCGGATACCTCCGATGGTGGCTCGGTCGCGAGCGGTGCCACGACAAGCCGTGCCCCTCCTGGTGCACGCGGCGGCAGTAGAGCTGCAGGGAATGTTGCTGTTAAGCCTCTGCCTGAGCTCAAGGAAAACGTGAAGCGTGTCATGTTTTACTGCTGATAAGTTGGGGCAACGCCTCCGGGGTCCGGGCTATCTATTCCCCGTGATCCCAACTGAAGTGCCTGCTGATTTACCAATCCTTTCTTTGCGGCAGAAAATCAATCCTCAGTCATCACATGAGTGTATCTATATATGTATCAGTGCTGCCATGTTTCCTGTGCAACCTGAACATCTCAATTCCTCTTTTCATCTACAGATTTTCAAATGGCATTTTCCCTGTTTGTCTTGGCCAGATTATTGGCCTGCACATTCAAACATCCGTCGAGATTTGCAGCGCCTGTGACCAGTAAGTACAGCCACGCTTCAGTCCAGACGGACCCCTACCAAGTTACGTACCAGAGTAGTACTTCTATTTAGAAACCAACACCATCTCTGCTCTGCTGTGCGTGCAACGCAGTACTATTTGTCTGAAGTGCCCCTGCTATACCTATACACGAACAAAACTGAAGGCCAAAAGACCTAAGGATCTATGTAATGTAAGAGCATCTCCAGCCGTGTTCTCAACAGGTCCCTCCCCTAGATGAATTTTTAGCGCCGGTGACCGAAAATCGGCCCAATCGCGCCTTCAGGATCTCGTTTAGCGCCGGTTTGGGCCAAATACAGAGCCGACGATCCCGCCCCGAACCCAAGCGGCCGGGTGTCGCCTGGGCGCGCCGGCACACGCGAAAAGCGGCATGGGGCCACTCTATCAGCGACTGAAGCCCTTTTCCCGTCGTTTTCTCCCGCTTCCCCCCTAGGCTCCTCTCTCTTCTCCATTCCTTCTGCCAAAACGCTCGCCTCCTCCCTATCCTTCCGTCCGCCATGCCGCCGAAGAAGTATGTGATGCCGCACGCCGCGACGGATCCCACAACCGCAGCCGCCCAGCCGAAGCAAAGGAAGCCGAGGGCACCGCTATCCAAGCCCCACGGCATGAGCAACGCCGAGTGGAAGGCGGATGTGGAACGCCGGGAGGCCGTCACCGCCGACAGGCGCAACAGGGCCAAGAAGGCCAGGGAAAAAGCGGCGCACGCTGCGGCGGCGGCGGAACAAGCGGAGGCGGCGCGCGCGGCGATGATGAATCCACCCGGTGGGCACTCGCACACGGCCTGGAGCCAGCAAAGCGTCGGCTCTCTGGCCGGGTTCTCGTCGTCGCCGCACCCATGGAGCACGTCGTCGCCGGGCTATGCCGATGGGGATGCCCATGGTGGCTTCAACTCCAACATCACCTTCCCCCATGGGCGCCCTGTTCAGCGCACGCCCTCGCCCGCGTTCGCCGGCATGCAGTACAGGCCGTACACGTACTCGCCGCCGGACTACGCAGCCTCATCGACGCCACCTCTTCGCCGCGTCCTCTACTCTGAAGACGCATCTTGACGCATCTCGGTGACGCCGACGCGACGGAGGCCGACATGGAGGACATCATCGCAGCCGGCTCGGCTGCCGCCGCCGCTTCCCCCGGGTTCACTACCAAGGACGGCTCGATTAACCTCGGCGACATGGACAACGAGCTCGACTACGGCGAGGAAGAGCCGGAGGAGGAGGAAGAGGAGGAGGAACCGGCGCCGAGAGGAAAGGCAAGAAGAAGAAGAAGAAGAAGAAGAAGAAGAAGAAGAAGAAGAAGAACAACAAGAAGAAGAAGGCCAAGACCGGCGAGCCACGCATCAAGTGGGCGTCCAAGGAAGAGGAGTGCCTCGCCGAAGCGTGGAAGGTCGTCCGCCTCGACCCGGTCACGGGCACGAACTAGAGCATTGAGACGTATTGGGACCGCATCAAGACCGAGTTCGACGAGCGGAAGCTCGTCGACCCCTACTTTAAAAGCGTGCACATGAAGCGTGGGTCGAAGGCGATGGCGAACCATTGGGGGCTTATCCAAACGGCGTGCAACAAATGGCATGGGATCGTCGAGGAGGTCGCGGCTTGCCCGGAGAGCGGCACCAGCGTCGAGGATCAGGTATCGCACGCCGTCCTTACTGCTGCCTTCCGCCGTGCGCGTGCCCAGCACGCCGACTGATGTTCTTTCCTTCTGCGCAGCTGCTACGCATGCTCGCCATGTTCCGCTATGACAATATCGACGCAGAGTTCAAGTACCTCCACGTCTTCAAGCGGATCGACAAGTGCGAGAAATGGGCGGCCGTCGGACGCACCCTCGCCAAAGCGAAAGAGACGTACAAGCCGGACGCTCTGACCGCGGGCGCGGCCGACGGGCGCCCGGACGGCAACAAAGGTGCCAAGAAGGCGAAATACGCCGAGTCGGCTGCCGCGCGCGTGCAAGAGTTCATCAAACACTGCCTCGCCGACGCCAAGACCAGGGCCACTCAGCGAGAAGAGAAAACCGAGGCGAGGTGGGCTGTTTTGATGACGAACAGCGCCGTCAAACTCGACTTGCTCCGGACCAACGCCGTCGCGAAACTCAAAGCTCAAGACGCGAAGAAAAGGAACAATGACCTCGCCTTCTTGATGGGTGGCGCTGACATGCTCCAGAGCGGCGACGAAAAGCTCAAGGTGTGGTTTTTGGTGGAGCGCGGCCTCATCCTGAATCAGATACCGACGCCGCCAACGCCGCCGCCCAGCCCGGCGGCTGATGACGATGCCTCCGCGACGCCCAGCCCCACCGACGATGCCTCCGCCGCGCCCAGCAACACAGAAGCCGTGCCGACCAGCCCGGAAGTCGCGCTGACTCCTTCCAGCCCGCGTACGCCGCCGTCGACGCCGCTGGAGGTTGAGCTTGACGTTTGATGTACTCCTTCTGCGTTCTTCCTTTTCTGTACGCCGAACTACTGCTTGTCCTTTTATTTGATCGTCGAACTGTGGCACCGAATCGCCGAACTATTGCGATGATCGCCTGTTTGTTGTTTCTTTGAGTGGAAACAATGGATTTCGAAAATGGGGCGCCTTGGGGGCGGTACCTGGGGCGTGGTTGGGGCGAAACGAATTCCAGAAACCGATCTAGCGCCGGCTCGTTCCCAGGCCGCTTTTTTTTGATATCCTGAAAGACCGAATAGCTGAAGATGCTTAAAAAAGAACGGAAACAGAACAAAGAACAAGGGTAGCAAGAGGGATCGCAGGTCTAGCTTCTCGTGCCGGGTGTACGCGCCGCACTGAGATCGGTATCGCACAACACGAATGGACCCGTGACCATGAGCGGTATAAATATTTTCCGCACGCACATCTGGTGAAGGACTGAAGGTTCTCACCGTGTGCAGGCCCGAGCACGCAGCGACAACGCTAGAAACAGAACCAATTTAGCTGCATGTAGGTTGCCTGAAATTTTATTTTCGGCCAGTCGATTTTGTGTGCCGTTGATATTGCTTTGCTATTCGTGCTGTTATTTTTTTCTAGTTGGTTTATTAGGGATTTCTTGTTGGTTCTCTGAGGTGTTTGGGCTGCGTTAAATTTTTTCCCGCGAATACGTAAAGTTTGGGTATCATTTCAATGATAGAAGAAGAGCAGAATGAGTGCATAGGAAGATAGAACACATGACACGAACACATATATGAGAAAGAGTGGGCATGGTACCCGGAGCAGCGAAACAAAGGGATGCTCAGCCCAAACAGAAAGAAACACGGCTAAACCACCATCCTAGATAGAGGGCAAGTCGAAACTGACAAGGTGTCGATTGTCTCCAAAGCCAACACCAGGGACCCTGCGAGCAAGCAAGATGATGCCTTCAAGAGGGGGAGCGACGCTCTGACGCCACCGCCATCCGATCCGAAGAACCAGATCAAGAATTTTTTTCCTTGTGCTCGAAGAGGGGCACGAATAGAGGCCATGGCAGCGCCTCCAAGAAGAGAAACGACACTTGCAAGTGTCGCCGCTGCAAGCGTCGACAAGCCGAGCAGGGATTTTGCCCTAGCCCGAGTCCAAGCAATCCCATCATCATTGTGTTAAATTGACCGACCACATATTTGGGTCAGTTGATTCCTTAACGGGTCGAAGCCCATTACTAGGCGCGACCCAACCTTATCCTTTCTCCCATTTGTTTTGTTTTTTCTGTTTTTTTCTTTTTATTTATTACATGTTTTTTTAAATTTCATGGATAGTTTTGTGATGTTGGGTGAGTGTAAATATATGCACACAAATAGTATACAATATGTGTCAAAATTGCATTATTATATGGTTAATCTTTGCGTATTAAAAATGTGCAATTTTAGTGCAAAGTTGTGTGCTTGTTTTTTAAATTTTATTTCCTTTTAAATGGTAATACCAATGCTACTAATACATTCTTATTTAAATTTATTATTTAAATTTTATAGTTTTATTTTATTTTCCTTTCTTCTAAGGTGATATCAATACCACTAATTCATTCCTTCATTGAAAACTTATTTTTTGAAAAAAATATACTATCATATGTTTCTGCTTGCATGTATTAAAAAATCAAAAATTTTGTGTGCTGTGTACACTTTCTGTCATTGTTTTTTAGATTTTATTTACTTAAAGGGTAATAGCAATGCCACTAATTCATTCTTTCTTAGAAAATGTCAGTATTTCAATTTTCTTATATTATTTTTCTTTCTTGTTAAAGGTAATACCAATGCCACTAAACCATTCTTTCTTAGAAAAACTTGTTATTTTGAATTTCTTTGTTTATATTTCATTTTATTTCTTCTTAAAAGGTAAAACCAAAGCCACTAATTCATTATTTCTTCGAAACTTTATTATTTTAATTTTGTTTTAGTTTTTATTTCATTTTCTTTCATCTTAAAGGGTAATATCAAAGCCAGTAATTTATTTGTTTCTTGGAAACCTTCATTATTTGTTTTTTTTGTTTTTACCTCATAGTTTTGATTTTGGTTTAATTTTTATTTTATTTTATTTCTTATTAAAAGTGTAATGCCAAAGCCACTAATTCATTCTTTCTTAAAAAATATTTTCATTTTTATGTAGTTTCATTTTTTTTCTTCTTAAAGGTTAATACGCAAGCAACTAATTCATTGGTTTTAGAAACCTTCATTATTTTTATTTTGTTTTTATTGAATTTTATTTCTTATTTAATGGTAATACGAATGCAAATAATTCATTCCTTCTTAGAAAAAAAAGTTATTTTGTGTAATTCCACTATTGTATGCTTATTCTTGCATATTATGAAAAGGCACATTTTCTGTGTAAGTTGTGGGCAAAGTTTTTCGTTATTCATTTTATTATTTGACATGGTATTTCTTCTTAAAGGTTAATACCAAAGTCACTTATTAACACTTTCTTGGAAAACTTCATTATGATTTTGTTTTATTTTTATTTCATTTATTCTTTAAGGATAATATCAATGACACTAATTAATTATTTCTTACAAAAATTATTTTGTTCTTCCTAAATTCACTATTACATGTTTATTCTTTCATATTAGAAAAGGGGTATTTTATGTGTAAAATGTGTGCAAATTTTGTCAGTATTTGTTTCATTTTTCCATCTTGTTTCTTCTTAAAGGCTAATACCAAGTGCCACTAATTCATTCTTCTTACAAAACTTTATTATTTTTCTTTTATTTTCTTTTTTCTTTTAGTTTATGTCTCCTTTAATGGTAGTACCAATGCCACTAATTGATTCTTCCTTAGAAAACTTCATTATTTTGATTTTATTTTTATTTTTAATTTGATTTCTTTCTTCTTTAATGGTAATACTAGTGCCACTACCTCATTCCTTCTTATGAAACCTTGTTTCTTGAAAAATCCTCTATTATATGCTTATTTTTGCAAATTATAAAAAGTGCAATTTCTGTGTAATTTGCGTGCAATTTTTTTTCATTATTTGATTTATTTTTATATTTCTTTATTTTTAAGGGTACCACCAGTCCTACAAATTCATTCTTCCATAGAAAACTTCATCTTTTTCATTTATTATTGAAGGTGACACCACCACAAGTATTAGAATTTTAGGCGACTCACCCTTTTCCTTCATTTGATTATCGGTAGGCTCGACCGAAACAAGTTTTATTTTCTCATTTTATTTCTTGTTAAAAGGTAATACCAATGTCACTAAATCATTCTTTCTTAAAAACTTAATTATTTTAACTTTTGCTTTCCTTTTCATTTCATTTTATTTCTTCTTTAATCTTAATACAAATGCCACTAATCTTTCCTTCTTAGGAAACTTCATTTTTGTAGGCTTATTCTTGCTTATATAAAAATGCACAATTTCTGTTTAAAACTTTAAATTGTATGTAATTATTAATTCGACTATGCTTTGTACTAGGGCAGTCTTTCATCATTGTTAAAGGGCCATCTTAAATCAGTAAAGTTAAGAAAATGGAAGTGAGGTGGGGCCATTGAGGGGCCACGGTGGCCCTCTGCATGAGGGTGGGGCCACGCTGACTACTGTTGGGGAACGTAGCATGCAATTTTAAAAAAAATTCTACGATCACGCAAGATCTATCTAGGAGATACATAACAACGAGACGGGAAGAGTGTGTCCATGTACCCTCGTAGACCGAAAGTGGAAGCGTTATGTTAACGCGGTTGATGTAGTCGAACGTATTCACGATCCAACCAATCCAAGTACCTAATGTACGACACCTCCATGTTCAGCACATGTTCAACATGATGACGTCCCTCGAGCTCTTGATCCAGTAAAGGGTCGAGGGAGAGTTCCGTCAGCACGACGGTGTGGCGACGGTGTTGGTGATGTGATCCGCGCATGGCTTCACCTAAGCACTACGACAATATGACCGAGGTGGTAAACTGCGGAGAGAGGCGCCGCACACGGCTAAGGGACAATTGATGTGCCTTTGGGGTGCCCCCGCCCCCGTATATAAAGGAGGAGAGGGAGGAGGCCGACGGCCATGAGGGGGCGCGCCAAGGGGGAGCCCAACTAGGATTCCCAATCCTAGTTGGACTCCCTTTCCTATTCCAAGAGGGGAAAAGAGGGAAGGAGAGGGAGAGGGAGAGGAAAGAGGGGGTCGCACCCCCTCCCCCTAGCCCAATTCAGACTCCCTTGGGGTGGGGGGGCACCCTGCGGGCTGCCCTCTCCCACTCCCTTATGGCCCATAACTTCCTCGGGGGGGGGGGGGGTTCCGGGTAATGCCTCAGTTCCCCGATAAATATCCGAAACCTTTCCGGTGTCCGAATAGCTTCGTCCTTTATATCAATCTTTACCTCTCGACTATTTCGAGACTCCTCGTCATGTCTGTGATCTCATCCGGGACTCCGAACAAACTTCGGTCACCAAAACACATAACTCATAATACAAATCACCATCGAACGTTAAGCGTGCGGACCCTACGGGTTCGAGAACTATGTAGACATGACCGAGACACATCTCCGGTCAATAACCAATAGCGGAACCTGGATGCTCATATTGGCTCCTACATATTCTACGAAGATCTTTATCGATCAAACTGCATAACAACATACGTTATTCCCTTTGTCATTAGTATGTTACCTGCCCGAGATTCGATCGTCGGTATCATCATACCTAGTTCAATCTCGTTACCAGCAAGTCTCTTTACTCGTTCCGTAATGCATCATCCCATAACTAACTCATTAGTCACATTGCTTGAAAGGCTTATAGTGATGTGCATTACAGAGAGGGCCCAGAGATACCTCTCCGATACTTGGAGTGACAAATCCTAATCTCGATCTATGCCAACTCAAAAAATACCATCGGAGACACCTGTAGAGCATCTTTATAATCACCCAGTTACGTTGTGACGTTTGATAGCACACAAAGTGTTCCTCTGGTATTCTGGAGTTGCATAATCTCATAGTCAGAGGAATATGTATAAGTCATGACGAAAGCAATAGCAATAAAACTAAACGATCATTGATAGAGAAAAGTATACATTTCATCCCTCAATTTTTGGCGGAGTCTAGATTTGGTCCCTCAACTCCAAAACCGGATAACTTGCACCCTTAACTTCTGAAACCGGACAAGATTCATCCCTGGTCACGGTTTTGGTGCCGTCCCACCCCGGTTTTGACCGTTCCGACTCAAATTTGCCTACCTTTTCCAAGTACGGGATCCTTTTTAAAATTCGGTTACTTTTTTCAAATACGTGAACCTTTTTAAAATACGGTTACTTTTTTCAAATACATGAACCTTTTTAAAATTTGTGTACTTTTTTAAAATCTGCATACTTTTTCCAAGTTCATATACTTCTTTAATTATGCGTATTTTTTTAAAGTTCATCTAGTTTTTTTAAATTGATGTACCTTTTCATATTCGAGTACATTTTTTTGGAAAGAGTTCATGAATTTGAAAAGTTTATGCGAACTAGAAAAAAGTACGCGGATATGGAATTTTTTACGCAAAAATATGTGGATTTCAAAAATTATTTCAGCTTGAAACAAGTACGTGAATTTCAAACAAAGTTCATGGATTAGCATAAAAGGAACACATATTATAAAAGTATGCAAATTTCAAAATAGTTCGCTGATTTGAAAAAAAGTATGTTTATTTTTGAAAAATACGCGAGCTTGATAAAATTACGTAGAGTTGAAAAGTGTATGTGAAATTCAAAAAGTTCACGGACATAAAAAAATTACACAAATATGAGTGAGCACCGGTCAAAACCGGGGTGAGTCAGCACCAAAACCGGTCAAAACCGAGTCCAGGGACGAACCTTGTTCGGTTTCGGTAGTTGGGGGTGCAAGTTGTCCGGTTTTGAAGTTGAGGGACCAAATCTAGACTTCACCAAGAGTTGAGGGACGAAAAGTATACTTTTCTCATCATTGATACGTCTCCAACGTATCTATAATTTTTGATTGTTCCATGCCATTATATTATCTGTTTTGGATGTTTAACGGTCTTTAATTTACCCTTTTTATATTATTTTTGGGACTAACCTACTAACCAAAGGCCCAGTGCAAATTGCTGTTTCTTTTGCCTATTTTAGTGTTTTGCAGAAAAGGAATATCAAACGGAATCCAAATGAAATGAAACCTTCGGGAGAGTTATTTTTGGAACAAACGTGATCCAGGAGACTTGGAGTGGACGTCAAGAAAGAAGCGAGGAGGCCACGAGGCAGGGAGGCGCGCCCCCCACCCTCGTGGGCCCCTTGTAGCTCCACCGACGTACTTCTTCCTCCTATATATACCCATATACCCTGAAAACATTCAGGAGCACCACGAAACCCTATTTCCACTGTCGCAACCTTCTGTACCCGTGAGATCCCATCTTGGGGCCTTTTCCGGCGCTTTGCTGGAGGGGGAATCGATCACGGAGGGCTTCTACATCAACACTATAGCCTCTCTGATGATGTGTGAGTAGTTTACCACAGACCTTCGGGTCCATAGTTGTTAGCTAGATGGCTTCTTCTCTCTCTTTGGATCTCAATACAAAGTTACTACAAAAAATACACTTCCGTGATGATACGTGTTTGTCACAGTAGGTCGCGTTTTTTGTCATGCATGTACATCCATGACGATTTTATGACAGAATCAAGATAGTCATACCTGTGTTGTCGTAGAAGTGTTCCATGACATTACCAAAATTATCATCACGGAAGTGTCCACTTCCATGACGATAAATCGCGCGTCACAGAAGTGCTTTCGTCAAGGGTGACCGACATGTGGCATCCACCATAACGGAATGCCGTTAAGCTATCGGGTCGGATTTTGGATCCGATAACCCGTTAACGGCCCTGACCAATGTGAAATTTCCACGTGTAAAATTCTGATTGGCCGAAGGGAACACCTGTCAGCTTGTCAGTGGGCCAGATGTCGCCCGTCCATTGGAGGAGACATGCCTATGATACGTCGACACGTGGCTGGGACCAAGAGAGGCCCATATAGGTTAAAAAGGCCGGCCCAGTCAAAGGCCCGTAGAACTTAATCAGGTACTAGTGGGCCAGCCCAATAACGACCTGCTTAATAAAGAACCATTTACGACCCGAAGCCAGATCTGGCCCGTTAATTGTTCGCCTAATATTTGGGCCCATTTACGGCTCGAAGCCAGATCTGGCCCGTTAATTGTTCGCCCAATATTTGGGCCCATTTGCGGCCTGAAGCTAGATCTGGCCCGTTAATTGTTCGCCGAATATTTGGGCCCAACTACAGCCCAGTGACTTTCGGCCTGTTAGAGGCCTGATGTAGACATGGGCCCATTTCAGCCCGGTGTGACTTTCAGCCTGGGAATGGCCCGTGCTGCCCATGGGCCATATATGGTCCGACGGGACATCGGGCCCACTAACGGCCCGTGCTAAAGGTGGCAACAGTTAAGCCCAATGTGACTTTGGGCCTGTTAAAGGCCTGTCACGTAATTCGGCCCGTTGATGCATGTGCTAAGCTTTCAGCCTCTTAAAGGCCCATGAGATCAGTGGGCCAACTAAGGCCCGAGATATGTTTCGGCCTGGTAATGGCCCATGAGCTAACTGGACCCAAAACGGCCCAGTCTATATTTCGGCCTGCTGAAGGCCCGTCGACGACTAGTGAAAATTGAGGCCCAACATGCATTTTGGCCTGCTAAAGGCCCGTGGTTTCGTCTCGGCCGTAACAGGCTAGTACAATATTCAGCCTATTAATGGCCCAACGCTACCTAGGCCAAACTAAGCATTGGGTCGACAAAAGGCCCAACTAAAATATAGGCCGGTGTAAGTTTGGGCCTGGCGCAATGTGTGAAGGCCCCAATCATTCGGGCCCAAGAAAGACACATGCCGGCCCAATTGTGGCCCGCTAAAAACCTGGCCCGTTAGAGTCGAATGTTTCGGTCCGGTCGACTACATCTAATTTTTTTTCAGATAGTGAATGATGGCAGTAACTAGTAGGAATTAAGAACAAACCTACTCTATACAATAAAGAAACTACAGCATAGTAACTAAGAATAAACCTACAATATACAATAAAGGATTTAAGGTATATTACATCCACTGGGCATCGAAGTTCGCCACTAGTGATCATAAAGCGCAACGAAGAAGCAGATTACAAAAACTGGGCACCATTGCAGCGTAACAAACTAATACTGAACCAAGACCACTTCCAAGACAGTTCAAGAAAGGTGAGCCTTGCGGGGGAACTGCTGCACAAGCTGCTGAGCAAGGCTGTGAGACCGGCCTAGCATGTCGGTCATAGCTTCCAGGTGTAGTTGTTTAGCGATGAGGTTCTCATCGGTGTTCTCCGCAATCTTTCTTAGAGATAGGACTTCAAGTCAAAGTTGAGTTGCAGAATGCCTTTCTGCTAGAACTTGGGACTGAACAAGTCGAACTGATTCAGACAACGAATTCTGTGAGCTTGTCTGACTGTTAGTCTCAAGTAACTTGAACACTGCATCAAGACAAGACTTTGGGGTTGTCTCACTATCTTCAAGATGTTTTGCCCTCTTTGCTGCAATATATGTTGGGTTTGTCTCACAGCCTTCAGCAGACTTGTGCATGCCATCAGGCATATCACCCTGAAACAAAGCAGAGAGATGACAGGTTTTGCACGTGTATAAACAAAGATGATGACTGTTCTGTCAATTCTATCCAATTTCAAATTAGAAAATAAAGAGTAAGTTCAAAATATCAATAGCATAATTTGGCATTGTTCATAATGCGAGGAGCTTCACCACACTACTGGATTACCATGTCAACATAACAAGCATAGATGAAGGGCAAAGAAAATCATTGTATCTATTTTGGATAATGTGCACGACATGTTGTTTATATCATCAGCCACATCAGTAAGATAAAACAGGAGATGACAAGGTGCAAACGTGGGCTGCTTCACCACACACTGGATTATAGATCCACAAAAACAAGCATACATATAGGGAGTATTAAGTAATGTGCATGGTATGAATAAGGAATTTGGTTTTACAAGTAAAACTTAGAACTTACGGTTCTTACGAACATGCATTTTGGTAGAAACAGCAAACTAAACAGCAGTAGATGATAGGGAGTATGAGCAAATTAAACAACAGTTGAGGATAAAGGCTTTAGAAGGACTGACTTACATTAACAGTTAACACCGGCTTTATAATGCCCTTCTCCATGTCAAGGGAAGGATAACTCAAGAATTTCAGCACAGAATCCTCTTCATAAGCATTGCCTGTACTCTACATTTTGTAGAGAGTAATTATAGATATGATAATACTGGAAGGGATAGAGGATAATGAAGATAATATGCAGATTGATGCTACATAATCAACTACCAATCCCTAGAAGTACAAGCGTTACAGGACAAAATGTACTAACAAGAGCAATGGGCTACAGTTCTGCACTGGCATTGTCTGTGTATTCTACTTGTTGGTAAGATTAAATATAGATCTGATCTTTTTTAGTAAATGGTGGGCGAGGGAGATAAGATGCAAAATGCTACAAAATGAACCAATCCCTCTTCCCATAATACAAGAGTGTTTTGAACACTGGTGTACTGTACAAAACGTTCTTATATTATGGGACAGAGGGAGTAGCTGTTAATGTAAGTACAGTGATAGACCACGTTTAGTCCTTACAAGAGGACTGTAGAGCTAAACCTATTCAAAAGCATTGGGTTGATTCTAAATTTATGTAAGAGTCCATACGGATCTTATAATGTGCACCAAATGGACGATTACGAGGCTAACATGTGCAGTGATGCTACATAATCAAACAGCTATGAAAGTAAGTATGGTCATACAGGGCAAGAGGTACTCACAAGAGCAATGCAGTGTGTAGTATAGTTGCGAGATTCTGTGGTCCCTTGAGAATGAATGTTCTTCTGCTAACAGTTTTCGTACAAGTGAGACATTAAGGCAAATGCAGAAATGCAATTCAAATTGTGATGTGATATCATAGACAGTACCTTACGCTGCAGCCGATACCAATGTGTAACAAGATTATTCCAGTCACCATTGGATAAATGTAGCACCGGAGACTTTACAGAAATTTCGTTCAGAGGCTTGCCATCAAAGTGCGCTTGCCTCAGGTAGGAACGATACTTCATCAACGAGTGCTTGAAAAGCGCAACCAACCCTTACTCGTCATCACAATCCAGTTTGCTCCTCGCCTATTTAAAAGAATGAAATCTTGTGTCTTTTGTCAGCAGAAACATATGCAGTAATGACCATGAATAACATTAGTACATTACTTACGCGTAAGTTGCGGAGGAAGACTAGAAATTGTTCTGTGTCTGCGGTATAATTTTTCCATGAAGGAAAGATGCACACAAAGTTCCTGACAACAACATATGCTTCGTCTTCTAAACTGGGAAGAAATGGAACAGGGGTCCTATTTGCTGCAATTGGGTCTCTCTCTAGTTTGAAAAGGGATTTGGCAACTGGATTTGGTATACTCTTTGCTGGAATGGGGGTTTTGTGTCGTACAGCTGGTGCTATGTCAACTGGCATAATCATACTGTTTGCTGCAGTTGGGGTCTGCTGAGTTGGGGCATCAGAAATGACCAGTGTACTAGAGTCTGCTAGAGTTGGGGTATTTTTTGGGTCAGGTGATATTGCAACTACACCTAATGGGCTATTTGATTTATCAGGTGCCACTACCTTTTCCAAATACTTTGCTTGTGCTCCTCCATGATCAGCAATCACCCTCTTCCTTTTGGACGTCTGATACACAAGAATAGCATTTGAATGGATAAATATGGTATGATGAGAGATGGAATATGTACTGAAAATGGATAGGCAGGGCGTATTCACATACATGATGTGTAAACTAAGCTAATGTCAGTTCAACAAAGTAGAAGCAATGCAAAGCATCAGTTGCAAGATATATGCGAGCAATGTAACCTTGGAAAGTTAGAGCAAGTACCTTAATGGGTGAATAAGATAGGGCATCTTCCTCTGACTCCTCCACTAGGGAGCTACATTGACTTAGGTCTCCCTCTAGCTTAGAATCACTGTTAGGATCATATTTCGAGCATGAATCTGTAGGTGGAGAGCGTTTGCATTGCATTGCATCCAGACTTGATTTCAGTCCCTTAATGCCAAGTTTGACAGCCATGGCATTGTTCTGCTTTATTCTTTTCATGCGCGCAAGCTCATAATCATTATGATGCTGTTCAGAATCTGAGATTCATGAAAACATAAAAAGTAGTCAGATTATCTATGGAATGCATTGCGGATTCAACTCGGAGAGTGTCTCCCTATAAACCCCTGCATATGCAAAGTTCACCTCCCCAACCGTGCTGACCAGACCACACACAGAAATACAAACCCCTTATGTCTCTATAATAGGCAGGCACACATTTCAAAACTGAAGTAGGAACATTAGAATCATATGAAATTCGTATTTGAACAAATAAACTAAGCAATTATGAGTGGCGTAATGTTTAGCTTCAAGGGTGGAGTGTTGGTAGTGCGACACAAAGCAAGTAGGCAGATTGTATTCCATGTAAAAGATTGAAACCTATGTAAAAGCTGGAAATGACACTTTCTTTCTATACAACGCAGTGTTCGTTACCCACACATGATGGAAGAGATCACATAGAGAAATACTATTCATTCATGTCTACGGTTCCAGTATTTAGAAACAGGGTGGTCCACCCTAAAAGAATATTGACAACAAATATGACAAGGCAAGCATAGATGTAGTGAATCAATCATTTACTTGTGAGCTTACTAGGACAAGTATGCAGAATTGTAACTGCAGTAAGAGACCGTCCAAAATCTGAATGAAGAAGTTTGTCTAGCACTTATTGTTTGCAACTAATCAACGTGAATAATTGGATATTATATCGAATGAGTAAGAAAGACAAGTAAAATTGTCAACAAACCTGGCTTGCAGTAGTAATCTGGGTCAATGTCACTACGACCAACAATCCAAAATGACTAGTTTCTGTTCTGAGGGCCGGAATTTTGAAAACCATGTGAACTTTAGAGGTACTAAAGATTACCGAAATACATCTGAACCATTAAGTGTAGATAGCACTGAGCACACAACAAACCCTAATGTCAGTCCTGCCTAATGAGTAATGAATCAATTAGAAAATGGGTGATGAGGAGTGGCTGCTGAGTGTTGAGGACGTATCTCAGGATAAATTGGGTTGGCTTGGTGGGTGCTGCATGCCTGAGCCCTGAACGGACTGGGAAGGTAGGCACGGCGGCGCGCCCGGGCAGCGGTGACGCTGTTGGGCGAGCGGCTCCTGGCCTCCTGTTAGTCCAACGTCTCCTCCTAGAGTCATGCCATCCGGGGACGGCAAGTCGCCGGCGAGGCAGGAGGCTGGGGGCGAGTAGAGATCGGAAGCGCGTAGCAGAACAGAGGGGAATCGGGGCCTGGGACGACCCAAAATCCCAGGGTAGGCCGGCCCACCATGGGCACCCTGTAGAGATACACACCCGAGCGGCGAACATGCATTTTCGAAACTAATTTAGGAACATTTAGCTGACCAATTAAACAACTCTGTTTTAATAATATCAGATTCGTATTTGAACTAAGCTTGTTTAGCTTCATGGGTGGAGCAGTGTTATTATGACACGAATCATGTATTCTGATCGTATAGTGATCATAAAAGGGGGAAACTCTAAGCATATTTTTTTTAGCAAAAGAGGGTTTCCCCTCTGATTTCTATTAAAGAAACCACCACGGAACCACCATGATCAATTAAACCCTAAGCATGATCAATTAAATCGTAATGGTTGTGCCATGGCAGTGAAGCTGCAAACCGGAGAAATGATATTTAGCATCCATTGTTTGCTTCGAAGTAATAACTAAATTCTAAGAGCTGAAAAGAAAGTAGAGTAACCAAGTTAAGATCTATTTTCTGGTTGAGATCAAAAAGTTGAGGAGATATGAAGTACCACCTCTCTTGCGGCGCCGTGTAGGCATCAGGGGTGCGATGGCTGTCGGTGGCGTTGAAGCAGATCTGCGATGGTAGATGGGTGCATCAGGGGATAAGTCCCATTGCGGTGGAAGAGAAGGTCGTGTGAGCAACTCCAGCAAAGAGGACGACGACGCCGATGAAGCGAGAGGACGCGATGCAAGGCTATTGGTCCGTCGCCGTGGATGAGAAACATCCATCTATAGTAGTGGACGACGCGGTCTTGGTAGGCGCTCCAACATGGTGGAGGACGGTGGCGATGGATGTGGTGGAGGACGGCGGCGATGGATGGGGTGGCGGACGGAGGCTGGTGTGGGGATGGGGTGTTCTAGCGCGGACGGTGTATGAATGGGAAAATGGAGGGAGAGGTACGGGGAACCATGTTTTTGGGACGCGCCTGTCTGAAATATGGGAAAGTTACGAACTTAGCCCCCGTTTAAAATTTGGACGTCTCGTCGGTTGGGGATAGGACAGTAATCTCGCATCTTGCCAATATTTGCCCAGAGCGATTTCGGGCGAGGAAAGGGTGGTTGGCGCCCATGGTGTATGAACGGGGCTGACAGGTAGGGTGGTTGTGTCACGTCTGAGTGAAGTTACAAACCTGCCCCTATTGAAAATATTTGCCTACATCGATTTCGGCCGAGTCGAGTTTGTTTTGCCGCCCACCGTGTATGAATGGGGAATGGAGGGAGAAACAAAGGTCTTTCGGACAAGCTTGAATCAAATGAGTTTTTCCGCCCATGTTTGATGCCCACCGTGTCGGAATGGGCTCAGAGGCGGTCGTGTCACGTCTAATTGAAGTTACTAACCTACCCCTATTTAGAGCAGTGGAAATCGGGCCGATGGATTGTCTGTGTAATGGGTAGACAGTAATTTCCATCTCCCAAACACTTGGCTTCGGGCAGCCGACGTGGGAGTGGACATTTTGCTGCTTCTTTCGAATTTTGGGACAATAAGCATCCACGTTTAGCCTGGCAACTAAATTCGAATCCATTTTGTATTCCTATATGAATCTTTATAAATCATTCTATGTGTTTTTATATATCTTCAAAAGGACGACAAAGATGTATTCCACTGTCATATATGAATATGGTTTACAAATGTCGATACTCAAATTCAGAAACTAGAATCCAGTTTAAGGTGAATTTGAATATTTGGAACACTTCATGTCCAACTCAAATGTCACACGCAGCATAATGTGTACTCCCATTTAGATATGTACACAAGCGATGTATCAAGATTGAAATACCGAGTCAATCAACCAAGAATGTACAGAACTAACAGACATATAAACACTTATAGAGTATATGGATCAATAATATCAACTAACATACATAAGCTAGGCCGCTGTACTTTTTTTGGCTACAACAACATCCTTTTTTTAGCCAGCGTCTTGGCCCTTTCCGATGCATGCCACTTATGGTCCATCTATACTACTACTATTGCTGAATGCACATTCAGCCTGATTGGCATATTTGTAGGTCTGGCACAGCAATCCAAATGAAATGTCTCCGAGTCTTATCAATTAATACAGACTTGTGCTCAAATAAAATTACAAACAAAAAAAAACAATTATTACATGATCTCTAAAACAAATGGTTTGATTGATTACATGAACAGACAACACAAAGGTTATTCAACTATGGAAAGAACATTTCACCTATGATTTACCAAGTAGGAATTTAATTTCCTTTTTTCCTTCAGGACCTTAACAATCTGGTCAGTCTCAGCTTGCTTCATTTTGAAATCCACCTAATATTTAATGATTGTCTTGAGTACTGCTTGTGATTGTGCTGTTTGCTTCCTCAACATGTCAACTTCATCTCGAAGTGCAAAAGCAGAATCTCTTTCTACCACTAGTTTAGCCTCTAGAGCATCAGCAGTTGGCAATTCATAATGCACGATTGTGTTGGAAATATGCCCTAGAGGCAATAATAAAATGATTATTATATTTCCTTGTTCATGATAATTGTCTATTATTCATGCTATAATTGTATTATCCGGAAATTGTAATACATGTGTGAATACATGGACCACAATGTATCCCTAGTGAGCCTCTAGTTGACTAGCTCGTTGATCAACAGATAGTCATGGTTTCCTGGCTATGGACATGGAGATGTCATTGATAACGGGATCACATCATTAGGAGAATGATGTGATGGACAAGACCCAAACCTAAGCATAGCACAAAGATCGTGTAGTTCGTTTGCTGTAGCTTTTCTGGATGTCAAGTATCATTTCCTTAGACCATGAGATTGTGCAACTCCCGGATACCGTAGGAGTGCCTTGGGTGTGCCAAACGTCACAACGTAACTAGGTGACTATAAAGGTACATTACAGGTATCTCCAAAAGTGTCTGTTGGGTTGGCACGAATCGAGACTGGGATTTGTCACTCCGTATGACGGAGAGGTATCTCCGGGCCCACTCGGTAATGCATCATCATAATGAGCTCAATGTGATCAAGTGGTTGATCACGGGATCATGCATTACGGTACGAGTAAAGTGACTTGCCGGTAACGAGACTGAACAAGGTATTGGGATACCGACGATCGAGTCTCGGGCAAGTAACGTACCGATTGACAAAGGGAATTGAGTACGGGATTGATTAGGTCCTCGACATCGTGGTTCATCTGATGAGATCATCGAGGAGCATGTGGGAGCCAACATGGGTATCCAGATCCCGCTGTTGGTTATTGACCAGAGAATCGTCTCGGTCATGTCTGCTTGTCTCCCGAACCCGTAGGGTCTACACACTTAAGGTTTGGTGACTCTAGGGTTGTATAGATATGAGTATGCAGTAATCCGAGAGTTGTTCGGAGTCCCGGATGAGATCCTGGACGTCACGAGGAGTTCCGGAATTGTCCGGAGGTGAAGAATTATATATAGGAAGTGTAGTTTCGGCCATCGGGAAAGTTTCGGGGTCACCGGTATTGTACCGGGACCACCGGATGGGTCCCGGGGGTCCACCGGGTGGGGCCACCCATCCCGAAGGGCCCCATGGGCTGAAGTGGGGAGGGGAACCAGCCCATAGTGGGCTGGTGCGCCCCCTTGGGCCCCCATGCGCCTAGGGTTGGGAACCCTAGGGGAGGGGGCGCCTCCACTTGCCTTGGGGGGTACTCCACCCCCTTGGCCGCCGCCCCCCTAGGAGATCCCATCTCCTAGGGCCGGCGCACCCCCCTAGGGGGCCTATATAAAGGGGGGGGGGGAGGGAGGGCAGCCGCACCTCAAGCCTTGGCGCCTCCCTCTCCCCTGCTACACCTCTCCCTCTCGCAGAAGCTCGGCGAAGCCCTGCTGCGATCACTGCTGCATCCACCACCACGCCGTCGTGCTGCTGGATCTTCATCAACCTCTCCTCCCCCCTTGCTGGATCAAGAAGGAGGAGACGTCTTCCCAACCGTACGTGTGTTGAACGCGGAGGTGCCGTCCGTTCGGCGCTTGGTCATCGGTGATTTGGATCACGGCGAGTATGACTCCATCATCCCTGTTCTCTTGAACGCTTCCGCACGCGATCTACAAGGGTATGTAGATGCACTCTCCTCTCATTGCTAGTTGACTCCATAGATTGATCTTGGTGAAACGTAGGAATTTTTTTGTTTTCTGCAACGTTCCCCAACAGTGGCATCATGAGCCAGGTTTATGCGTAGTTACTATGCACGAGTAGAACACAAAGTAGTTGTGGGCGTCGATATTGTCAATTTGCTTGCCGTTACTAGTCTTATCTTGATTCGGCGGCATCGTGGGATGAAGCGGCCCGGACCAACCTTACACGTACGCTTACGTGAGACCGGTTCCACCGACTGACATGCACTAGTTGCATAAGGTGGCTGGCGGGTGTCTGTCTCTCCCACTTTAGTCGGATCGGATTCGATGAACAGGGTCCTTATGAAGGGTAAATAGAAATTGGCAATTCACGTTGTGGTTTTGGCGTAGGTAAGAAACGTTCTTGCTAGAAACCTATAGCAGCCACGTAAAAACTTGCAACAACAATTAGAGGACGTCTAACTTGTTTTTGCAGCAAGTGTTTTGTGATGTGATATGGCCAAAGGTTGTGATGAATGATGAATGATATATGTGATGTATGAGATTGATCATGTTCTTGTAATAGGAATCACGACTTGCATGTCGATGAGTATGACAACCGGCAGGAGCCATAGGAGTTGTCTTTATTTATTTATGACCTGCGTGTCAACATAAACGTCATGTAATTACTTTACTTTATTGCTAAAGCGTTAGCCATAGTAGTAGAAGTAATAGATGACAAGACAACTTCAAGAAGACACGATGATGGAGATCATGATGATGGAGATCATGGTGTCATGCCGGTGACAAGATGATCATGGAGCCCCAAGATGGAGATCAAAGGAGCTATATGATATTGGCCATATCATGTCACTATTATTTGATTGCATGTGATGTTTATCATGTTTTTGCATCTTGTTTACTTAGAACGACGGTAGTAAATAAGATGATCCCTCATAATAATTTCAAGAAAGTGTTCCCCCTAACTGTGCGCCGTTGCGACAGTTCGTTGTTTCGAAGCACCACGTGATGATCGGGTCTGATAGATTCCAACGTTCACATACAACGGGTGTAAGACAGATTTACACACGCAATACACTTAGGTTGACTTGACGAGCCTAGCATGTACAGACATGGCCTCAGAACACAGAAGACCAAAAGGTCGAGCATGAGTTGTATAGAAGATACGATCAACATGAAGATGTTCACCGATGTTGACTAGTCCGTCTCACGTGATGATCGGACACGGCCTAGTCAACTCGGATCATGTTATACTTAGATGACTGGAGGGATGTCTATCTAAGTGGGAGTTCATTGAATAATTTGATTAGATGAACTTAATTATCATGAACTTAGTCTAAAATCTTTACAATATGTCTTGTAGATCAAATGGCCAACGTTGTCCTCACCTTCAACGCGTTCCTAGAGAAAACCAAGCTGAAAGACGATGCTAGCAACTATACGGACTGGGTCCGGAACCTGAGGATCATCCTCATAGCTGCCAAGAAAGATTATGTCCTAGAAGCACCGCTAGGTGACGCACCCATCCCACAGAACCAAGACGTTATGAACGCTTGGCAGACACGTGCTGATGATTACTCCCTCGTTCAGTGCGGCATGCTTTACAGCTTAGAACCGGGGCTCCAAAAGCATTTTGAGCGACACGGAGCATATGAGATGTTCGAAGAGCTGAAAATGGTTTTCCAAGCTCATGCCTGGGTCGAGAGACATGAAGTCTCCGACAAGTTCTTCAGCTGTAAGATGGAGGAAAATAGTTCCGTCAGTGAGCACATACTCAAAATGTCTGGGTTGCATAACCGCTTGACTCAGCTGGGAGTTAATCTCCCGGATGACGCGGTCATTGACAGAATCCTTCAGTCGCTTCCACCAAGCTACAAGAGCTTTGTGATGAACTTCAATATGCAGGGGATGGAAAAGACCATTCCTGAAGTATTTGCAATGCTGAAATCAGCAGAGGTAGAAGTCAAAAAGGAACATCAAGTGTTGATGGTGAATAAAATCACTAAGTTCAAGAAAGGCAAGGGTAAGAAGAACTTCAATAAGGACGGCAAGGGAGTTGCGTGCCCGGTAAGCAAGCTGCCGGGAAGAAGCCAAAGAATGGACCCAAGCCCGAGACTGAGTGCTTTTATTGCAAGGGAAGTGGTCACTGGAAGCGGAACTGCCCCAAATACTTAGCGGACAAGAAGGCCGGCATCACAAAAGGTATATGTGATATACATGTAATTGATGTGTACCTTACCAGTACTCGTAGTAGCTCCTGGGTATTTGATACCGGTGCGGTTGCTCACATTTGTAACTCAAAGCAGGAGCTGCGGAATAAGCGGAGACTGGCGAAGGACGAGGTGACGATGCGCGTCGGGAATGGTTCCAAGGTCGATGTGATCGCCGTCGGCACGCTACCTCTACATTTACCTACGGGATTAGTTTTAAACCTCAATAATTGTTATTTAGTGCCAGCTTTGAGCATGAACATTGTATCAGGATCTCGTTTAATACGAGATGGCTACTCATTTAAATCCGAGAATAATGGTTGTTCTATTTATATGAGAGATATGTTTTATGGTCATGCTCCAATGGTGAATGGTTTATTCTTAATGAATCTCGAGCGTAATGCTACACATATTCATAGTGTGAGTATGTAAGGTTGATAATGATAGTCCCACATACTTGTGGCACTGCCGCCTTGGTCACATAGGTGTCAAACGCATGAAGAAGCTCCATGCAGATGGAGTTTTAGAGTCTCTTGATTACGAATCATTTGACACGTGCGAACCATGCCTCATGGGTAAGATGACCAAGACTCCGTTCTCAGGAACAATGGAGTGAGCAACCAACTTATTGGAAATCATACATACAGATGTGTGCGGTCCAATGAGTGTTGAGGCTCGCGGTGGTTATCATTATGTTCTCACCCTCACTGATGACTTGAGTAGATATGGGTATGTCTACTTAATGAAACACAAGTCTGAGACCTTTGAAAAGGTCAAGGAATTTCAGAGTGAGGTTGAGAATCAACGTGATAGGAAAATCAAGTTCTTGCGATCAGATCATGGGGGAGAATACTTGAGTCACGAATTTGGCACACACTTAAGAAAATGTGGAATAGTTTCACAACTCACGCCGCCTGGAACACCTCAGCATAATGGTGTGTCCGAACGTCGTAATCGCACTCTATTAGATATGGTGCGATCTATGATGTCTCTTACCGATTTACCGCTATCATTTTGGGGCTATGCTTTAGAGACTGCCGCATTCACTTTAAATAGGGCTCCGTCAAAATCCGTTGAGACGACACCGTATGAATTATGGTTTGGGAAGAAACCTAAGCTGTCGTTTCTAAAAGTTTGGGGATGCGATGCTTATGTCAAGAAACTTCAACCTGAAAAGCTCAAACCCAAGTCAGAAAAATGAGTCTTCATAGGATACCCTAAAGAAACTATTGGGTATACCTTCTACCTCAGATCCGAAGTAAGATCTTTGTTGCCAAGAATGGATCCTTTCTAGAGAAAGAGTTTCTCTCGAAAGAAGTAAGTGGGAGGAAAGTAGAACTTGATGAAGTATTACCTCTTGAACCGGAAAGTGGCGCAACTCAGGAAAATGTTCCTGAGGTGCCTGCACCGACTAGAGAGGAAGTTAATGATGATGATCATGAAACTTCAGATCAAGTTGCTACTGAACTTCGTAGGTCCACAAGGACACGTTCCGCACCAGAGTGGTACGGCAACCCTGTCTTGGAAATCATGTTGTTAGACAACGGTGAACCTTCGAACTATGAAGAAGCGATGGCGGGCCCGGATTCCGACAAATGGCTGGAAACCATGAAACCCGAGATAGGATCCATGTATGAAAATGAAGTATGGACTTTGACTGACTTGCCCGATGATCGGCGAGCCATAGAAAATAAATGGATCTTTAAGAAGAAGACAGACGTGGATGGTAATTTGACTATCTATAAAGCTCGGCTTGTCGCTAAGGGTTATCAACAAGTTCAAGGGGTTGACTACGATGAGACTTTCTCACCTGTAGCGAAGCTGAAGTCCGTCCGAATAATGTTAGCAATTGCCGCATTCTATGATTATGAGATATGGAAAATGGACGTCAAAACGGCATTCCTTAATGGTTTCCTTAAGGAAGAATTGTATATGATGCAGCCGGAAGGTTTTGTCGATTCTAAGAATGCTGACAAGGTGTGCAAGCTCCAACGCTCGATTTATGGGCTGGTGCAAGCATCACGGAGTTGGAACATTCGCTTTGATGAGATGATCAAAGCGTTTGGGTTTATGCAGACTTATGGAGAAGCCTGCATTTACAAGAAAGTGAGTGGGAGCTCTGTAGCATTTCTCATATTGTATGTGGATGACATACTGTTGATGGGAAATGATATAGAATTCTTGGAAAGCATAAAGGCCTATTTGAATAAGTGTTTTTCAATGAAGGACCTTGGAGAAGCTGCTTATATATTAGGCATCAAGATCTATAGAGATAGATCGATACGCCTCATTGGTCTTTCACAGAGTACATACCTTGACAAGATATTGAAGAAGTTCAAAATGGATCAGTCAAAGAAGGGGTTGTTGCCTGTATTGCAAGGTACGAGATTGAGCTTGGCTCAATGCCCGACCACGGCAGAAGATAGAGAAAAGATGAGTGTCGTCCCCTATGCCTCGGCCATAGGGTCTATCATGTATGCTATGCTGTGTACCAAACCTGATGTAAACCTTGCCGTGAGTTTGGTAGGAAGGTACCAAAGTAATCCCGGCATGGAACACTGGACAGCGGTCAAGAATATCCTGAAGTACCTGAAAAGGACCAAGGAAATGTTTCTCGTTTATGGAGGTGACGAAGAGCTCGTCGTAAAGGGTTACGTCGATGATAGCTTCGACATAGATCTGGATGACTCTAAGTCACAAACCGGATACGTGTATATTTTGAATGGTGGGGCAGTAAGCTGGTGCAGTTGCAAGCAAAGCGTTGTGGCGGGATCTACATGTGAAGCGGAGTACATGGCAGCCTCGGAAGCAGCACACGAAGCATTCTGGGTGAAGGAGTTCATTACCGACCTAGGAGTCATACCCAATGCGTCGGGCCCGATGACTCTCTTCTGTGACAACACTGGAGCTATTGCCCTTGCCAAGGAGCCCAGGTTTCACAGGAAGACCAGGCATATCAAGTGTCGCTTCAACTCCATTCGTGAAAGTGTTCAAAATGGAGACATAGAGATTTGTAAAGTACATACGGACCTGAATGTAGCAGATCCGGTGACTAAACCTCTCCCTAGAGCAAAACATGATCAACACCAGAATTCCATGGGTGTTCGATTCATCACAATGTAACTAGATGATTGACTCTAGTGCAAGTGCAAGACTGTTGGAAATATGCCCTAGAGGCAATAATAAAATGATTATTATATTTCCTTGTTCATGATAATTGTCTATTATTCATGCTATAATTGTATTATCCGGAAATCGTAATACATGTGTGAATACATAGACCACAATGTGTCCCTAGTGAGCCTCTAGTTGACTAGCTCATTGATCAACAGATAGTCATGGTTTCCTGGCTATGGACATGGGGATGTCATTGATAACGGGATCACATCATTAGGAGAATGATGTGATGGATAAGACCCAAACCTAAGCATAGCACAAAGATCGTGTAGTTCGTTTGCTGTAGCTTTTCTGGATGTCAAGTATCATTTCCTTAGACCATGAGATTGTGCAACTCCTGGATACCGTAGGAGTGCCTTGGGTGTGCCAAACGTCACAATGTAACTGGGTGACTATAAAGGTACATTACAGGTATCTCCGAAAGTGTCTGTTGGGTTGGCACGAATCGAGACTGGGATTTGTCACTCCGTATGACGGAGAGGTATCTCTGGGCCCACTCGGTAATGCATCATCATAATGAGCTCAATGTGATCAAGTGGTTGATCACGGGATGATGCATTACGGTACGAGTAAAGTGACTTGCCGGTAACGAGACTGAACAAGGTATTGGGATACCGACGATCGAGTCTCGGGCAAGTAACGTACCGATTGACAAAGGGAATTGAGTACGGGATTTATTAGGTCCTCGACATCGTGGTTCATCCGATGAGATCATCGAGGAGCATGTGGGAGCCAACATGGGTATCTAGATCCCGCTGTTGGTTATTGACCAGAGAATCGTCTCGGTCATGTCTGCTTGTCTCCCGAACCCGTAGGGTCTACACACTTAAGGTTCAGTGACGCTAGGGTTGTATAGATATGAGTATGCAGTAATCCGAAAGTTGTTCGGAGTCCCGGATGAGATCCTGGACGTCATGAGGAGTTCCAGAATTGTCCTGAGGTGAAGAATTATATATAGGAAGTGTAGTTTCGACCATCGGGAAAGTTTTGGGGTCACCGGTATTGTATCGGGACCACCGGATGGGTCCCGGGGGTCCACCGGGTGGGGCCACCCATCCCGGAGGGCCCCATGGGCTGAAGTGGGGAGGGGAACCAGCCCATAGTGGGCTGGTGCGCCCCCCCTTGGCCCCCCATGCGCCTAGGGTTGGGAACCCTAGGGGAGGGGGCACCTCCACTTGCCTTGGGGGGTACTCCACCCCCTTGGCCGCCGCCCTCCTAGGAGATACCATCTCCTAGGGACGGCGCACCCCCCTAGGGGGCCTATATAAAGTGGGGGGGGGGGGGGGGAGGGAGGGCAGCCGCACCTCAAGCCTTGGCGCCTCCCTCTCCCCTGCTACACCTCTCCCTCTCGCAGAAGCTCGGCGAAGCCCTGCTGCGATCACTGCTGCATCCACCACCACGTCGTCGTGCTGCTGGATCTTCATCAACCTATCCTCCCCCCTTGCTGGATCAAGGAGGAGACGTCTTCCCAACCGTACGTGTGTTGAACGCGGAGGTGCCGTCCATTCGGCACTTGGTCATCGGTGATTTGGATCACGGCGAGTATGACTCCATCATCCCCGTTCTCTTGAACGCTTCTGCACGCGATCTACAAGGGTATGTAGATGCACTCTCCTCTCATTGCTAGTTGACTCCATACATTGATCTTGGTGAAACGTAGGAATTTTTTTGTTTTCTGCAACGTTCCCCAATAGATTGGGCCGGTGCCACTGCTGTGGGATGATGCAACGTCAATGGGGACGTCGCTCTTTGATCTTGGGCTAACATGTTTTGCCATTAAAGTTCCGATTGGATTCAGAAAAGTTGAAGTTAGCAAAACATCTCAACTGGGAGTTATAACAGCAAACCAGTTAAACAAACAAGGAATTAAAGAGTTTCAATTGGATGCTGAAAAGTAGTTATTAACATCATTGTAACCCGCTGTTGCAGCAGCAAAGCAGTTAAACAAACAAGTAGATATTTAAGTTAAGGCAAACAGGTAATTCTTAACAGTAAGTATCGAACACATAGATAGGCGCAGTCTACAATATGATTAACAGGCTGTGCCATTATGTAATCAGTAGCAAACTAAATTAAGCCAAGCAACATAATTGAATAATTTTGTAATAAGTGGATAACTAAAATTCTGAGAAGCACGTAACTGAACTTACGCTAGTTCTTTGTACAGGCACACTGCAACTTCTTTTTCGCTTACAAGGTTGTACGAAGGAGTCCATGGCATTAATTGCTTGGATACGCAGTCCCAATACTTCTTTCTTCCCACACTGCATGGGTAAGTCGAATGGTTAATCTGGTAAGATGGTGCATCCTTGATATGTTATATGAGGACGTGTAGTCAGACTAGTTGTAGACAAACACATCACACTGGCTTTTACTGTATATTTCATGTGATTACTTTTGGCATATCGAGATCTAAGCAATCTACAATAGGATGAAAAGACTGGCATCCTTCACATTATTGGCGAACTCAGTTCATAGAAACAAGCAATTCAACCATTCCGTGGGTAAATCAAGAGCGCCACTGGAATATTTTTCACTATCCAATCATACACGCAAAAAGGGGCGACGCCACCATAGGGGCTGGTATGGGCGGCCGCCTCAGGTGGCTGGAAAGTGTGCACCTAATTTGAGTCGTCCAGGTTGGCCCACGCTAGTTTTGTTCATCCCAACGCATGAGCAGGCAATGTAAAAAATGAAGAAAAATGTTTCAATTTGGATGGGCCAATAACATAAGTGCAAGGCAGGCCCTATAGCAGGCTCGTGGCCCAAACGAGCGCCTCCCATATCGATTGACAGCAGGAAAAATCCCAATTCATTCGCTCCAGCCTCCAGTCTGGTTCGCTCCTAACCTAGCCGCCGCTGGACAGACTGACACAGCACTTCCTCGCGCCCTCGTTGGAGGGCAGTCGCCGGGCTTCATGCGAACGGAAGGACAAGAAGATGAAGATCCAACCCTGGGTGTAGCCTGCATGGGAGGCAGCGGTGGCAGCACGGGCATGGCATCGAGCTTGCGCAAACGGACAATCGCAGCTTGCAAGAGTAGCATGCGCAACGAGCAGGTACATCACATCCCTGATTATATCTAATTCAACTCTTCAATTTCTGGCTAATAGTTAAACCTGACGGTGTTGTAAAACTGCTTGTATGTAGGGAATCTATGAGAAAATGAAACCAATTTCTACTTATTTTATAACTCCCCAATCAATACTGAACTGACTGAATCTGATGTATCTAATCAAGTTTCTGGTGCAAACATACAAGATCATGTTGTTCTTGAGCCTGAAGTGTCTAATGAACAGACTGCTAATGAAGAATTTGATGCAAACATTTTACATGCTCCTGGTGATGAACATATAGTGTCTAATGAGGGATCTAATGCAAGCATTTTGCAAGCTCATTGAAGGATTTAGTGTCTAATGATGATCTACTATGTTGAGAGAGATAGAGATTTGCAGGCATTGATGACAAGCAAATTACAGTGCATTTTCATAGCTTGAGGAAACGTCGAGGCCATCTACCAGAAAGTCCCCGTATCATGACAACATAGCATAAATACTTTTCTAATCTGTTGTTTGAAACTATTGGCATACTTGTGCAGGATAGATATATTGATATGCAGTTTGCGCACTGGTTATACGTGCAATTACACTTCGATATTTTCAGCCAGAGAACGAATAATTCAAGCAGGTACAGACCATGTTTGTAGTCCTTGTACACCATGTTGCATTTTGTGTTTTTTGGTGCTTGCATCATTTAGTGTTTATAATCTGAACTACTTTGGATCATTAGCTGGTTTTCAAAGTGCATGTAGCTTCACATTTCTCAAGTTATGTTGATTTCCGGAGTGCAAGTGCCTTCGTATTTTTTAAGTTAAATGTTCGCCCCTGGTAACTTAAATTCATGGATCAGCCACTGCACACAAATCATACACGAATGCCAGTATGAATTAAATGAAATTCAGGGACTTACGCTAGCTCGTTGTGCAGGCTCACTGCAGCTCTGCTTGCGCTTGGGATGTTCCATGTACAAGTCCATGTTACCACTTGCTTGGATGTGCAGGCTTGTGCTCCTTGCATCCCCCTCTGCATTTTTGACATGGCGAATGGTTGATCAAATAAGAGGAATCGACCTTGATGTTGTACCGGAGGACAGATACTTACAAGGTTATACGGGTGTGCATGATGTGTACCAGATCCCGTAGTGCCGTCATGCTTCGCTAAAATATGGATTTGCTTGTTTCAGATGATATCTCCAGAAGAAATAAGAGTTAAGGTCAGAGTTTCATAGGCGGGTAAGCTAAGAGAGCAGTGAAAGGATATCCAAACATCGTCGGAACAATGCACAAGGGAGTGATGTGTGGATACCTAGTTTGGGCTGGCGTTTGGGCATGCTCGCCTAGCTAGAGTGCGGGTCACTTCAGAGCCGTTGAGGGTGATGCGCTGGCTGGCCGCGCACGGATGCAGATCTTGAGTGGCAGCGGAGCGCTACGATGCGGTGGACGAGACCGTTGGTGAAGCCCCAACGGCCTCAGGGGGCGGAGGTGCGACGATGTGCTCGGTGAAGTAGCCCCGGTGAGCTGGGAGACGGCGTCGGTGAAGCGCACCTGATGCGGTGGAACTCAGTGTCTGTGAGGCACGTCGATTGCGGCGGCCGACGTTGTCAGTGGACCACCTGGTGCGGTGGACGAGGGCGTAGATGAGGTAGCTCCGGTGCGGTGGTGAAGCGCGACCATCGTCTTCGTCGTCGTCCGGCACAGAGGTGGGGAACGGTGGGGAAAGAGACGAGACGAGGGGCGATTCGAGGGTTGGCGGCGAATTAGGGATTTGAGCAATCTGAGCGTGGAAGGGGACGGTGGAGAAGAGAGATTTTGCGGGGCTGGAATTGGGGCCGCCAGATATTTCAATCCGAAACATGGAAGCGCAAACTTATATTGTCATCGTCCTTTTTGGGGGGGGGGCAGGGGGGAGGGTGGCTGGGTGCTACGTGTTTGTCCGACACACGCGACCACCCCGACAGGACTATGCTTCGGTGCCTTAAGGCACCCGCCTTTGTGTCCATGACATGTGGGACCAACAGGTGGCTGGCCCACATGTCAGTGACCCAAAGGCAGTTTCCTTTAAGGCACCGAAGCAGTGTCCACCCCGACACGACCCTGGTTTGCCTGGTGCACCTACATTTGAGAATGCAAACGAATCTTCTTTCATTTGCAAATGAATCTGTATGTATTATCATGCCCGTGTTTTCCTTGCAATAATTAGTCATTCGAAACGAGATACTCCATCCGTTCACTTTTGTAAGTCGTTTCAGACAACTTAAAATGATCTGTTTTGCACATTGTCTAAAATGTCTTTAAGGTCTTATAAAAGTGAAAAGAGGGAGTACTATAAATTAATTAATGAGGAGTTATTTGAAAAAATGAAACGGTACCCATGCTAACGTGGATTAGAGTGTGTGTCACATAATTAGTTATTTGAATTAGAGTGTGTGTCACGTAGTTAGTTATTTGAATTAGAGTGTGTGTCACGTAGCGATGTCCAATTCTAACGTGGATTTCGCATTTCACTATATCCACGCTACTTTTTTAATACAAATTCATATGTATATGATGAACACCATGGTAGTGAGAAAACTTTTGGATGGATTCAAACATATGACCTACAAAATAGCACAATAAATTGAGTCAATGTCAACTTTTCGAAACTTAGTATGGCACAAATTCGAAATAATTACTTGTATGCCTGGTCCTCGGTTCAAATCTTACAATGTACACCGAATTGAAACATCGATATTAAGTCTCGTACTATGTACATTCAAATGTTGTTTTTAGCCCCAAACACTACATACTTCCTGTATCGGTCAATCTTCCTCTCCTAACCACCTTAGAAAGCTATCGGTTTCCAACACACGTTCGTTCTTTCTCTCCATGTTTCGATCTCTAAGTCTCTCAACTACACAACCCCTTTTTCCACTCTGTTACCAAATGTATTTACCTCACACACCCGCCATTGCACCCCATGTCGAGCTCTCTCTCTCCCCCTGTCCCTCTCACCCTCTCGCGCTAAATACATGCATTGCCTATCTAGCCCCCCAACCTCGTGCGCACGCACCCACGTTGTATATCTAGGTCACTCCCTCGAGACTGTCTCACTCTTTCTTCCGCACGGCGGGCCACACTCGCTCAATCTCGCTCTCTTTATCCGAGTCTCATTTAACCTCGTTTTCGTTCACACACAAATGATATATCTCCCTGTTCGGGCCTCGATCGACACACTCTATACTCTCTCACGCAGATTGTCTATCTAGGTCAGTCCATCCAAGTCGCCGCCACTCTTTCGACCTCATGGTGGGCCACGCTCACTCAATCTCTCTCTCTCTCTCCGTATGTCTCGATTGACCTCGCTCTTTCTCGGACAAAAACGATATATCACCATGTTTGAGCCCAATTCAACCTATTCACATTGTATACTCTCTCACGCACATCATCTATCTAGGTCACTCTCTCCAACCCGTCTCACTCTTTCGATCGCACGACGACCCTATGTGATCGGTTGACCTTGCTTCCTCCCATGCACAAAAATATATCTACACGTCTGTGACTGGATCATCTCTCAAGCTCTATCTTACAGCCCTCACCCTTGCCAAAAAGCTCAATCGGACAATATCTCTCCAGAGCATATATATTTGTTCAATGAATGTCGGACCACACTCACTTTGTCTCTCTATCTATATGTCTCTCGATTGACCTCGCTTTCTCACACCGTATCTTCCACGCGTTGAAGCTACTACCTCTCCATCCCTCACAAAGCCGGAGCTATTTACATTGCGAGGGGCACTCCAACCTTGGATTAATTTGTGTAGGCATTTGTTCCGGTCGGTTTAGATTATATTTTCGTAGCATTCGGCCCACAACTACTCCAAACACCGTTGCAACCCACGCAACTCCCCTAGTTGATTTCCCTCTGCCTCGGTCATCGCTCTCTCGCACGTCCTTTCTCGCCTTCAACATCGCACCTGTCGGGACCCCGATCCTAAGTCACACCGATCTAGCATGTAACACTTCATATCACTTTGCGGCCTCACGCACGGTATTTCCACGGGTGCCACCTTACCTGGCCCGGGACCGTTTGCGCCTTTTGGCTCACGTATATGATAGTGTCACTAGCATCCATATGACAGAGAACCCGGGCCGACATGACTAGTCGTGAACCCAAAGTAGCACTAACTTACAGGAACATGCATACATGAATCAACCTCGAGCATGTCGGTCAACAGCGTATGAATCCGGGCTGTAGCACTGGGCTAACAGGACTCCGGATGTCACCGTGTGACATTTCCCCGAAGGGACAGACACAGGATCGAAGTGAATCACATGCCGGCCAGTCAAGTGTTCCGGAGCAGTAGTGCTGGGCTAGCAGGACTCCGGTGAACCGGGCTGTAGCGGACTACTATGGCACATGGAAGCACAAGACTACATTTCCCCATAAGAGAGGCTATCAGAGGTAAACAACTAGGTTGTCGGATCCCACACATAGCAATACATGTTACACGCACACATAACATGCAAGTATGTGCTGTACATCATGGCATCACAACATAACTCAAACTCATATAGATAAAGGCCCAGAAGAGCCACATGGCAATCAATACAAACAGGGGTCTCATGACCCATCATTCAGAGCATACAAGCAACGGAAGCATTACATGTCTGAGTACAGACAACTACAAAAGGAAAAGACTAAGAAGCCTGACTAAACACGACCCTCCCAAGGGTACAAGATCGTAGCTGGGATACAAGCTACTCGTCGAAGTCACTAGCGTAACCAACTGCAAAACATAAATAAGCAAACATGAGTACAAAGGTACTCAGCAAGTCTTACATCAGAACTAACTACATATGCAACATTATCAACAAAGGGGGTGGTGGAGTTTAACAGCAGCAAGCCAGCTTTGACTTAGTGGCTAACCTATACTACGAGTATCAGAAACTTCTTGAGGTGAGAATACGCACACGAGTCCACATATTCACCATATCAATACTCCACTATGGATCCGTTCCCGTCTCCCTACGAGAAGGCCATCCATAGCACTCACGCTTATCTTGCGTTTTTTAGAGTATCCACTTCCAGTTGTCTATGTACTACATAAGTTCTCCAAGTTTCCATATCCGAGGAAAACGGCTATTCGAATAGATAATGTTGACCCTGCAGGGGTGTACTTCGTCACACACGCTCTCGCCACTTATAGCCCTGTACACGTCATGTACCTCGGCAACCTTCAAGCGGAAGCCGGGCGAGGGTGTCGGCCATGACCTGACTAACCACACAAGTCTCTCATCCAGGTTTATCGCCTATTCGGGTTCCATCCGCAAGGAGATCCGGCCGGGGTGTCGCTCACGGCCCCAAACAATGTGTGCAGGGTTCCCAAGCCCACCATCCGGGTGCCACTTGGTACACCATGCCACGGTGCCTAGTCTGTCCCAAGCCCGTCCCGTCGGACACCACCTGGTAGACAAATAGCACTACCTACAAACGCCAGAAACTAGTTGCAACTCCTGGACAGAGATCAAGTGGATTAATAAGCCGAGAGGGGCCGGATAACCGGAACCCAATGTGTGGTAGTAACTGGACTTGGATAACATACACAGAACTCAGTGCTTAAGGATGGTTCCAATGAGACAACCCACCATGTACTCATACATGGCCTCTCATCGCTACCTTTACCAAAACGTGTTCACACACTTAGCCTTTACCGGTAGGACATGTTCACCACTCATGATTCATTCCCGATGAATCAGACCTGACACAATTCTAAGCATAGCTGGCATAAGAAAAACAAGCATGGATGAGTAGGCACATCAAGGCTCAAGCAACTCCTACTCATGCTAGTGGGTTTCAACTATTTACTGTGGCAATGACAGGTCATGCAGAGGAATGGTTTCAGCTACCGCAGCAGAAAGTAGCAGTTTTGAATCGTTGTTGTCCTAATGCAGTAAAAGGAGCAGGAGCGAGAGAGTGGGATTTATCGAGATGTTCAAGGGGGTTTGCTTGCCTGATAGATCCACGAAGAAGCACTGCTCCTCAGACAGGTACTCAGGACACCTTCCGGAGCAGAACCTATCGAGAGGGAACGGTGCCGGCAATCAATAAACAACCATATGCAACAGTATGATGCATGAAGATGACATTTCAAAGATGCTATGATTTGCCCTAATGCATGTAGCATCAATTTGGTTGAAGTCCATATGAACCAAGGGTTCATATGCAAACCCCAAATTAAGTATATAACATGCCATTATTACGTTTTCACTTATACAGCAAGTATAAGTTGGTTTTTCATGCATGAAACTGGCATAAATGGATTCCTTGCATTTTTCTGATAATTTTTCATATATAATTTATTTGATTTGGAGTTACGGTTGAATTACTATGATTTTTAGAAGTTTTAACTATTTTCTGGAATTTCCTGATTTAAATTAATACCAGAAATGATATAATGCGTCAGCACAGTGTCATGCTTACGTCAGCAGGTCAAAGGCGGCTGACCAGGTCAAACCTGACGTGTGGGGTCCACACGTCAGTGTCTGTGGTTAATCCTAATTTAAGATAAACCTAAACTGGTTTAGTTAATGGGGTTGGGCCCACGCGTCAGTGATCCAATTAGCTAAACAAGGTTTAATTAGTTGTTAAACTAATCCTAACTAAAACTTAACAGGGCCGGGGCCCACATGTCAATGACCCAGGGGAGGTCAAACCCCTGGTCAAAGGCCCAACACGCCGGCGGCTCGTCGCCGGCGACAGCACGCACGGCGGAGGCTCGGGTTTCTCCCTCAGGCGACCAAAAGGATGGCGGAGAGGCTCTGCGTGGAGCTGGGCGTGCGCCGCATCCAGGGGAGCACACGAGAGGGGCTGGGGTGGCCGGAGTCGTCACCGGCGTCGACCTTGGCGGTCGCCGGAGCTCGGGCGAGCTCAGGATCGACGCTACGGTGGCCGGGGAGTGGCATGCTTAGCTCCTACGAAACCTACGCGGCGCGGTGAGCACGTGGGTGTGCTCGGTTGGGAGCTACGATGGCTGTGGCCACGGCGGCGAGAAGCTCGGGCGGCGGCGTGGTTCGGTCTCCGGCGGAGCGACGGCTACAACATGCAAACGGAGCGCAAGGAGGGGGGTTCGGGTCAGTGGCTCACGGCGAGTCGGACGAGCAGGTCGGCGAGGCCGGAGGAGCGTCGGAGCGAGCGGGGCGGCGAGGCGGATCTCCGGTGACCCGAGGAGGATGAAGGGGTCGGGTACGATGCTTCGAGGCGTCCGGCGCCGCGTGGCCCGGCGGAGAGGACTAGGGCGACGAGGCGGACCTCGTGGGCACGTCGGAGAGGCGAGGGGAAGGCGGTGGTCGCGGTGGCGCACGGCGGTGCTCTCCGCTGTGCTCGGGACAGAGGGGGAAGAGCGAGACAGAGGATGGGGAGGAGCTCGGGGAGAATGGAGAGAGACCAGGGGGGATTGGTGGAGCTCTCGGGGGTGGACAGCGCCGAGGAGGGAGAGGATGCAGCAAGCAGCTGCCTGGCGGGCATGCACGCTCGCCGTGCTCCCTTTCGTCACTGCCTCCTGGCGAGGGAGACGACTGGCAACGGCCAGTTGGGCCGGGCCACTGTTGGGCCGTGGTGGGGCGCGAGGTAAGCGTCAGGTAAGTGTTTTCTTATTTCCTGTTTTCTTTTTCTATTTCTGACATTTTTTCTCTATCCAAAAGAAATGTTAAAACACTTCCATAAAATGCTAAAAATATTTGTGGCATCTAGATAGAATATTCCAGAGGCCCTTACCAATTCCCAACATTTTTGGAGCCATTAAAATATTTATATAATTTAAACAGCTCCAAATCAAATATTTATGCATTGATTCAAAAATCCAAAATGTGTAGTAAAAATGTGCATCACCTCTGGTTGTTGTTCCCAACATTATACAAAGAGCATGAACATTTTTGAATAGCATTTTGGGTTCATTGAAAATCCATTTTAAAGTTGAACCTATTTGAATTTGCTTTGGTGCTAGGGTTTGAAACATCCCCATTTCAATTTCATTTGAAATTTAAACATGATGCACAAAGCAAGCCTAGGACCATACCAGAACTAGGGATGTGACAGCACCATGGTATTATTGAAAAAACTATGTTGTTCTCTTTAATTATTATAAATAAGCTACAAAACTACACACTGATAGTCCACTTGGAATGGAACAAATTTCGACCCACAATTTAAAGTGCTACAAACTACACACCGAGGGGCCCACATGTCATGAAACAAATTTGGACCCATATACAAATTAAAAAATAAAGGATGAGGATCGAACATGCGACCGGGCCTTCAAGCCGCACGTCAATAGGCAACATACGTAGAATAGCAATGTTTGTTGTACCCCCTTTGTTCACATAATGTTTTTATATTACCACAGCCTAATTAATGGATAACATGTAATATTATTTTTAGTACTATTCGCCTTCACTTACTGGTGGGTTCCATGTGTGCTCTCTCTCCTCCCCTTCTGTGTTTAGACGCACGAGCAAACAGGAAGAACTCGCGGGCGATGTTGCCGTTGACCATATCTGGACGCGTTCACAAGTCACGGCACCAGTTTCACGTACTAGCAGCACTAGTCAGTGTGTACGTGCAATGCACGTTAATTTGGAAGTATATTAAGTGCATGCGGATATTAACTACTAGGATATTATTTGCGTGTTGTCATGTGATTAGCACTATTTTTGGCATGAAATTAACTGCACGCTAAACGTGTTGAGCGCTCGACATTGAAGCAGTCTAGGTCGTTGGATGACAAGGAATACATGTGGCTTGATGACGTTTTATATTTAATTTGATACGGCTCTAGCAGAAAATTTAATCGATCAAACTATACATTTTGTTCAGTGTGACTCCGACTTTAAATTATACGACGATCGATATAAAATAAACGGAAATGATAAACGTTCGGATTTTAAGCATGACAATCCGAACGTTTTTCATGGCAAATTTCGATTACGCGGCGGCGGCGGGGGCGTCTCACGGTGGGAAGCGGCTCCTCTGCCGTGCTTTGTGTGTCGTCGGGCCACTGACCGACGGCGACGGCGGCGTCTTGTGCTGTTGTTGGCGTACTCCTGGACGTTGGCCTAGCTTCAAGGAAGGCCAAAATGTTCTGGACTTCGGAGCGAGTCAACTGGTGGGAGGAGGCGACTGGCGTTGGTGCAAGGAAGCGGTCGACGGCGGCCATCCATGCCGCTGAGGGGGCACTGGCACCCACGCGGGGACATGTGCTGTCAACGGCACGGAGGAGACATTCGTGTGCATGGGCACCGGCATGGGTGCGCACGTCAGTGCACGCGCAGGCACATGTGCTGGCAGGTGCACGGGCACCGGCACGGGCATGCGCGTCAGTGCACGCGTAGGCGCATGCGCTGGCAGGTGCATGGGGATGGGCGCTGGCGCAGTCGGGGTGACGGGAGCCGGAACGGGAGCGGGGACAGGCGCGGCGTCTTCCCGCAAGGCCAGTTCAAGCTCTTCCCAAAGCGCCTTATGTTCTTGAGACTCTGGCTGGGTGTCTTCCTCAGGAAACTAGAACACTAAGGGCAGACCATCGTGATGCGGCATGGCGTACGTTTAGGTCATGCTAGTTGGAGGTAGACGACAGGAGAATTGGAGAGGAAGAGAGAGGATTGTAGCGATACGGGGTAGTGTGGGGTTGATTTTAAACTGCGGCACCGGCGACATTAAAAGTGGGAGCAGTTGGGACGACGGTGGGCGGCGGAGCCTGGTCAAAGGGCTCACCTCCCGGTGAGCCTGCACAGCGGTATGATCGCACGCCTCCCTGACAGCCGGCGCAGCGGATTGCTTGCACGCCTCCCGTCAACTCACACGCTTGCTCAGACGGCACCTGCCGATGAGAAGCGGGGACTCATGGCGGCACATAAACGCCCACGGTTTCAATAGTGAAAGCGTTAGCCTTAACGTGAGAGGTCTTTGTTCCAAAATACCTTGGCTCTTGATTTGTGCAACTTGTCATAAGCAGCTTGTCTCAAATTGAAGAAAAAACTTACGAAGTAATATTTGTGCCATATCACGTGACCATGCTTAGTTTCAAGAATTTATGCTCACTATTGGATTTTCTGAAATTTAAGATCCAGGATTCGAAACAATATCATAACCTGCATCATGCAATAAATTTTCAAGCCGTACATCTGTCCTGTTGTATTTCTTAAGAAACGATTTGGTCAAATATTTTGCTTAGTTAGACTTCAGACAAGTTATATATGCAGAGTAAAAGGATAATCCCTCCGTACCAGTGCATTGCCTGATATATTAACTCAAGTACTAGGCACGAACAAACGGGCTCAATTCTGTGCTCATCCTGGTGTAGTAGTAGTAGTACTAGGCAATGCAGTTGACGGGTGACCTTGACGAGCGGCGACTGAGGGAATTGAACCGTGCTCGGCACGGTAGGTAACGTTGTCTAGTTACTAAAGCATCCCTCTGTTGTTCATCGGTAGTCATTATGGACCGGGGACATGAGGGGAATTTCCTAGGGCTGGAATTCTGGCTGCCAGATATTTTGACTTGAAACGCTGAGGCTCGACTGGTTGGGGTTGCCTAATGTGCATACCACGCACGCCACCGAAGGACAGGAGCCCGGTTTTTTTAGGATCAACACGAGCCAAGGTCTGGCTGGTACGCCGTTGGGTCCTACCATTTGAGAATACGAAAGGAACCTTTTAAATTGCCAAACGAATCTATGTGTATTACTATACCCGTATTTACCTTGCAAATACTAATCTCAACATGGTAATTGATTTATGATGAGTTGTTGAATTAGAGTGAGTTTGTGATATAGTGATCTCAACGTGGATTTCACATTTCATGGTATCCCTAGTAAGTTTTCCAATGCAAATTCAAATTTAAAAGATGAACAATATGGAGGTGAGAAAACTTTGTATGTATCAAGCATATGACCACACACACAGAGAGAGAGACACACACATGCACGAACACAACAACAATCCAATAAGTATAGTGCATCTATTTTTGCAAACCATGCATGTATGACATGAATTCAAAAATACTCCTTCTATTCCTAAATATTAGTCTTTTAGAGAGTTCAACAAGTGACTACATACGAAGCAAAATGAGTGAATCTAGACTCTAAATATGTCTATATACATCCGTATGTGCCAGTCCATTTGAAGCCTCTAAAAAGACTAATATTTAGGAACGAAGGGAGTAAAATGTAAGACATCCATGGTCCTCAGTTCAATATTTAAAATGAACATGAAACTGAAACATGAATATTAAGTCTAGTAGTACAGTACATGCAAATGTTGTGTTTAGGCAAAGGTATGATTGTCGGGGGTCAACCCCTCGACCTTAGATAAAATTGTGGAGCTCTGTTTAGGGTTGTTTAGATTATATTTGTCCCCACCCTCCCAACCACCGATTGGTTGTGCACCCCCACCCCTCCTCCCCGGGAGAATATCATGTGCCCCCATACCTTAGATGCTATATGCCGATACGAGTTGCTTGGAGCTTGTAGATCTGAGATATAGCAGCTCACATGATGTGTCTTAATATTTTTCCAGGAAATCTTGATGAGTTTGAGAATTGCACACAATTTGTACAAAAACTACTTAGATGCCCTTTGATCCCATATCCAACGACCTCGAAGCTCGTATCACCATAGCATCTAAGATGAAGGACATCATATTCTCCTGTATGTAAGAATATCATGTGCTACCACACCTTAGATGCTTTGGTGATACAAGCTCTTCGGAGGCGTTGGATTTGTGACCCAACACCTCCTTGGTGGTTCAAATGGTTTTTTGCAGAAAAGCCCCAAAAGAGTTCGACCACTGCTTACAAGCACAAAGACTGCTCAGATGCCATTGGATCTCAGATCAAACGACCTCCAAGCTCGTATCACCGTAGCATCCAAGCTGCGATAGCACCTTATGTTTTCTCGCACAGGAGAGTATGAGGTTCTCCCCCATCGTAGATTCTATGGTGATACGAGTTCACTGAGATCTAACGGCCCATAGTAGGAGGTTTGAATGTTTTTGCAATATACGACTGATAGAGTTTGGGAAATGCGCAGAAAGTACAAGTACTACGCATGTGCCATCTGATCACTGATCATACGGCCTAGATGCTCATATCACCATAGCGGGTAATTAAGCTACGGGGAGCACCTAATATGAGCACCGGGGAGCCGTTGGATCGAAGATGCAGCGGCACACACGAGGCCTGAATGTTTTATTTGCAAAAAAACCTTTGGAGAGTTTGGAAATTGCACATAATTACAAAGACTACTCCCAATCCATTGGATCTCACTTCCAACGGTGTAAAAACTCGTATCACCATAGTATCTAAGCTGCAGGGTGGATGTGTTATTCTATGCTGCTGTCATTTTTGTTCGTAAACTTGCAAAATACGTGTAACTCGTGCCATTACTTGTCTAACCGCGCAAAGTGTTTGTTCAAAAAAACCATCCTACACTGAAATATCGGAACAACACATGGGGGTCCCACTTATCATTAATCAAATTTGGACCTAAAACTAACAAATCTGAAAGACGAGATTCAAATTGGCAACCTGGACTACAAAGCGTAAGTCGATAGCCTGAAAAAACAAACGGTTGTTGGCTTTGTCCCATAACTTGATTTTATACAGTACTTGCGTTGAGTAGAGTAGAGGGAGTGCCTCGCCAACACGTGCATGGCCGTTGTCTCACTTACTAGTGGGTCCCAGGTCTGCGATCTCAATCTCTCTTCTCTCCATCGTCTAACCTTTGCACGGGCACACGCGAAGAGCGGCGCTAGCTTGCCGTGGTGTTATTACAACTAAAAAAAGCTTGGAAAATAGAATAATTGCCTAGAACAAGAGATGCTGTGGCTGCTCGAGACAGAGCTAACCACATCTATCCTCCATGCCACGTTTGCATGATGAAGCTGTGTGGCTAGTGGGGTGTTTTCGACCGACTGGCTGGGTCCCGAGGTCGAACCATAGGTACTACGTCTGATATAGTATATTTTTACATGCACATTTTTCCTCCGTGCCGAGACGTGGCACACCCTACCGCGCGGTTTCGGGGTCCTCTCGGGTGGTGCACGCATATATTCTTCCTGACGTGGGACGCCCTATTGCGCGTTTTCTGGGTCCTCCTCTATCGTAGCGCCAAAGCAAGTAAATGAGTCATCAAATCACGAAAGACCACCTTTCCCGCCGAGTATATCAGTGAAGCACGGTGGCTAGCTAGTTGGGCTAGTTCGACCGATTAGCTAGGCCGCCGCCACATTTGTTTTTTCACCCCTTTTTTTATCTACTTGCCGGCAGGTAAATTTAAATATCCACCACGGCGTTGCTCTGGTGTTTGGGTGCAGTAGGATTTTTAATTTTTTGATTGACGGGAGCAGGCGCGACATGATTTTTAATTTTTTGATTGACGGGAGCAGGCGCGACAGCAATTAGTCATGATGACTCCGCCTGTAAAAACCCACTGCTCCCTGATGTGAGAAGTCGTCGACTGGTGTTTTACCGTGGTGAAAACCAAAAGATTCCCCGCTCCCTCCACCTTCCCGTAGATTGCATTGCCTTTCAGCCGTTTCGCCCCCTTTGCTTCCTCTCCCCATTGCTTCTACTTGGTGCCATGGCAGCGCAGTAGATCACGGAGTCCGAGGTGAGGCTCCTGACACAGGAGCTCCATGCCAAGGATGCGGAGCTCAGGGCCAAGGACGTGGAGCTCCGTGAGCTCAAGGAGGAGAGGAGTGCCATGCTCCTCCGTTATGTGCAGGAGTTCACGGAGCTTCAAAAGCGGCAGGCATCCACCACAAAGATGCTCGAGGCGTCGGCGGCATTGCTGCAGAAAGCGGGAGATATGACAGGCCGTCAGGGGAGCCGGCTGGAGCGCGAGCGGGCCGATCATGACGAGGTCCAGGATCGCCTCAGCCACTTGGTGAACCAAGTTTCCACGCACGTGTTGCGGCTGCACGATGCCTACCGTCGTGCCAGCGCGACGATGCTGGCCGTCGGGCTAAACCCGTTCGACCACCCGGTCGACTTCAACGAGCTGCGGCTTCCTGACCTGGTCTCCTTCTTCACCTATATCTCCGAGGAGCTGAGCCGTCTTCGTGCGATGGTGGGGGCTGAGCTGGACAAGGAGGGGTTGCGGGCTGCCGTCACCGTTGCTGGGTGAATCCTTTCAGGGCTCCGTCACCAGAATCCATTCGTGCCATTGGACGCTGTCTTTGACAAGCTGGCTCCCGTCGACCGGGAGCGGGCTCTACGGGCGGTTGCACCCTGCATCACCAACGTCGAGCGCCTCGAGAAGCAGAGGGACTTCGGTGGTGTTTAGGTGCCCTCTGCATGGGCATGTCCATGTCTCGGCGCAACATGACCGTTGGATCAAACTCAGACGGTGCAGATCAGTCACTGTAGCACAAAGCGTGTGGGTGTGTTTGGTTGCATTCTTATCTCAATATAGTTGTTTCCTCTTCGTGTATTTTTGTCAACCTACTAGTGTGGACTCATGCATCCTTCATGCACTCTGCCAAACACCCAAAAGTGGGTCGAGAAGGGAACTTTTTCTCCCATCCCGTGCACCCTTCATACACCCTGCCTAACACTATTCGTGCTTCATATGGTTCATGTTTCGTGGAGTACTATAGCATCGTACTCTCCGTGCGCTGTGGACCTAGTTCTGTTAACATTGATCTCACCATTCATTCTCGACCGGACAGTCGAAAAAGCGGTACTATGTTACATATAGGAGTAGTTGACATGCGCACAACATCATTTGTTATCGTCATATCTTACTACACTAGCAACAAGATTGTGTAGTACTGACGTATGAACCACTGCACATGCCTAGTAGTAGGAGCATTGTGTATGTTCAAGTTGCCACCGTGTTTCACACTCCTCCGTCGTAAGAGTGGAAACGCTTGCCGTAATCATTTTTTTCTTTAGAAAAACAGTGGACATGCTCTACCATGCGGATCCTCCTCCAGCCATGCACTAAATTACTCACTTTCTCCGACATGTGGGACAGCCAACACCTGGGTCCACCAGCCATGCACTAAATTACTCCGTAGTAGAGTGACGGTAGACTACCCCGATCCAACCGCTGCAGTAATGCCCAATGAGCTGTCAAATCACAAAACCCCCTCCTTTCTAGCTGTAAGTTGGACGGACGAAGCAACCATCATTTCACTCTTCTCTCTTAGCTTCCTCTCTTGAAGAAAGCCCCCACTCGCTTCGCTTCTCCCTCATCTCGTTCCTCCTTTCACTCTTCTCTCTCAGCTTCCTCTCTTGGATGGACGCCGGAGCACCGGCTGATGTGATTTCTATGGCTCTAGCCAAAACCGTCAAGGCTCATGGTACGAAGAAGCGCAAGCACCCCGCCGAGACTACCATAGACAAGCTCAAAGCCATCGCCCTGTCCAAGCCCCCCTCTCCGGGATCCCTCATTAAGCAAGTCCAGGTAATGTCTCTTGTTGATGATCTTTTTCTCGATCCTGATCGTGTTTTTTCATCTAACACGCAGTACTAGTACTGGTAGTACAACTTTCTGGGTGATCTTGCATGTGATTTTAGTGTGCCAAATGACGGTTCTAAATTCCTCTTTTGACCAAAACATGCGAGAGGTTGACACTGATTTCTTATATACTACTTTCAACTACTCCCTCTGTCCCAAATTTCTTGTCTTAGATTTGTCTAGATACGGATGTATCTAATACTAAAATGTGACCGTATCTAGACAAATCTAAGATAAGAATTTTGGGACGGAGGGAGTACGTTATGAACATCAATGCTACCTTTTAAGAGGGTATATTTGCCTCAGTAACTTGTGTTATGGATATTGCATGTAATCCCTCTGCTCTCATGCCTTTGAAGACATGTTCTAGTGTCTTTGTTCACTCATTTCTGTGCGTATATGTAGTCATATATGGAGTATAATATCAAAAATCATCTTATATTTCTGAACGGAGGTGGTAATAAAATATGGTTTCTGTTTGAATTAGAACCAGGTCCGCGATGGAGATGAAGTTCTCGAAGTCATGCCGTGTGAACTGGAAGACCCGATGATGAGTTCTACTGCTGAACTATCCAGCCGCTGTGTCCTTGTCGCCACGTGTCCTGAACTAGTGTTTTCCTGTAGCATTGTTGTCAGGTGTGTTCTCGAGGCTATACTTGACCACAACAATTTCTTGGTTGTGCCTTCGATTACGAATGGTGTGGTTCTTGTAAATCTTCCCAACAAATCTGATGCGACCTGTCTTCATCATCATGTTTATGAGTGGAAAGACCACTCTGTTAGGTTCTCCAAGGTTGACTAGATGGTGATGGTGCATGTAGACATCTCACACGAAGTCCATGGCCTAGTCAGTTATGTGGGGTTCATCCGGTAGGTCGGTGGCAAGAAATAGTCTGCAGAGTTTAGTTAGTGCAACTTTGCTTGTCTGTAGTAAGTACTATTGTTCAGTACTTGATTTGTGTTTGTAAACCTTGTATTGTTTATTAGTACTGCCGCTTTTGGTGTGTGGTCAGTCCTGAGAATGGTCTATGTTAATGTCTGTCCACTCAATTCAGTCTGTATATTTTGAAGTATCCAGATCATATTTTTTGTGAGGACAGTTTATCAATTATGGTTACACTCCAATATCTGTATGCATTGCAGGGTTTATCGCACCCACCAGGATTTCCAGTCCCATGGATGTTCGGTCCATACGATTTGTCACGACCTTTGGACTGTCCTGCTTGTGGGAGTACGCGGGGCCCCTGCATGCCACGTGTAGTTGGACGATCAATCTTCTGTTTAGTACTTCAACATAGTGATTTCCTGGTAAGGATTCACTCGCGTCACATCAAGTAAATCTTATTGATTTACTGTCTAAATATTATTGATTTAATGTCATGTTTTCTTTCTTTTCCTGCAATTTTGCGATGCAGGTTTTGCCATGTGACATTCATCACAGAATAAACCGTTTGGTTTGCTCTATGATGGCTATTTTTGCAGGTTTCACTTCTTATGTCGTGTCAGTAATGAAGGCACTGTCCATGACTTATATTACTGGAAAAAATTGGATCAGTCTGTTGTCTGAGTACAAGCTGAATCCCTATGATGAACTGCAGTTTGGTTTAACAAAAAATGCCACAATTAGTCCTTCTCGCGTTTAAAAGAAATGAAGAAAAAAACTGGATCACGGTCATGGATCCTAGTCAAGTTAGAAAGCTGATCATAGCAGACCAGACACGATCACCGCTGTCTCACACAGATCGAGCACCGACAGTTGCTCTAGCACTGACAGCGGCAACAGCTTAGTCTGATCCAGCTGAGGATTGGGCACCGACCGCGTTAGCGGATCAGTCTGATCTACCGGAGGATTGGGCATCGACACCGGCACCTGCTCCGACACCGGCACCAGCTCTACAAGGAGCACCATCTCCGGCAGCAGCAGCGGCTTCGGCACCTGCACCAACACTTGCACTTGCATCTGCTACGGCCTGTGCAGTTGCACCGACAACAGACTAGGCTGTAGTTCGCACTTCATATACCAAAGTCCTTACAAAAACCGGCATGTCCACCTTCTTGGTAAGCATTGGCCACCCAAGTGCTTCGTTCTTTTTTCTTTCCATGTTGTTTCACATGATTCACTGTGTTGATCTAACTGTTTGGGTATGTCTTCTTGTTTGCAAACAGAGAATTCCTAGAGCAACGAGGGAGTCGTTCAACAATCTGGGCGACCGCGACCAAGTTTCTCTTACCATGCGCAGCCTTGGTGTGAATGAACCTACTCAATATACCGTAAGTACAAAGGATGGTCGCATGATGATTGATGCTAAAGGATGGTCAAGGTTCAAATCTAAATCATATCTTGCGGTAGGGAATGATGTCAAAATCGAACTTTCTCGGCAAGGAGAGCTGGTCCAAATCAACTTTGAAATTCTTCAGTAGCAGCATGCAACTGCCGAACTGATCTATCGTCAGAGAGATTTTGATGTAATAATCTGGCATGGTGAAACAAGTGTCCTGTGTGTATAAGTAGTACGACAGTATTATTTATCACATGGTATATCGTTGATAGAATTGCAACTCTGATTGCTGGTTAGGAACTGTCGTTCGATTTCATTCCAACAGCTGCCGTGCTTTATTCAATTTTGTGTATTCGCCTTGCGACAACATCTAAAACCAGCGCCGTATCGATCGCTTGCAATATGAAAAGTGCTGAGGTAGAACACATGGGCCCCCAAACATGCAGGGTCGGCCTGCGGCCCAAAGTCCAGAACCGTGAGCCTATTTGAGTATTATATTCTCAGTTGAACCCCCATAAAAAAAGCTGAACCCCCATAATGCCCGTGCGTTGCAGAGGGAGTATATTTCTCGGTGAGGTGAGCATGTGATATAAAAGATTTGTATATTTCTTTACAGAGGGAGTATCTCTCTGTCAAAATATATATTTATGTGTAACTAGTTACTCCTGTCTTTCTACTTCCTTTCGCTGATATGTGGGGCAACCAACAATGGGGTCCGCGTGCCATATGCACAAATTAGAGTGCACAACTTCACGGTAGACACACCCCGGTTGTAGCGCCACAATAATGCCTAATGAGCCGTCAAATCACAACCCCCCTTTCCAGCTTTAGCAGTAAGCTGGACGGACGAAGCGATAATATTTCACTGGGCCTGAATCCCCTTCTCCCTCGTCTTCTTGTTCAGAGAAAACCCCCTCTCGGCGATTGCATAGGGTTTTCTCATGGAGAACCAGGTACGAATTCTTCATCCATCCCCGATAAATCCAAGTCCCTTGGTCACAGGTAATCCTAGGATGGCAACCGCCGCCGTTGATGCATTTTTCTTCCTACTGAATCTAGTGTGTTTCATTTGCAGTGCCCAAAGTGCGAGTACCCTACATGTTTCTATGCCCTCGGTGAGACGCCACACTTGTTCCTTCTCATCCTAACACAACATTTTGAAATGCGCACAATATGTTCCTAGAATCCTCTTTTCTATCCGAGAGGGTGGGTTTTTTTGAACATGCTATGTTCTCATATTATTTTTCCTGCAGTGTATTATTTGCTCTGCCAGAACACATGTACTCAAGATGCTCGGCCTTGCCATAACTGAATACACTAATGTTCACAGTGAAGACAAGCCATGGACATAAGTTCCGAGTTGGGTTCATGAACCAAGAAGATCGCTACTTTTTTTATGGCCGAACTTGGATAAACTTTCTCACGTGTTACGGACTGAAAGTTGGCGCACGAATGTTGATGGAAATAGCAGAACCTGGTCTCATCTTCACTGCGATCTTCCACCCCGACGTCATTCCAATTGTTCATCCATGTTAGTTTTGTATCTGGTTCTTGCTTGTTGCCTTGATTACTTCTTAATCCACCTATTATATCTAACTAATCACAATTTAACTTTAGAAGTAGCAACGAATCTCTCACGAAGATGCTACTTCTAACTAATATTTTCTTATAATTGGTGGCACGTGTAGGTTTTTTCAGAGTTAAGAAGTCTGCTCGTTTGTTACTCTGTAATAACTCGGCTGTTACTAATGGCACTGAAGTTGACTGGATCGACATCCACAAGTTCCTACACTTTATTGATCGTCTTGAGGTCCTTGTGGGGCGTTTCAATGGTGGAAGGCCACGTGGGATATGTGTGCCACTGCTGCACTCGTTGAACATGTCCAACTGTGTTGAGAAACTTATGGTACGAGCTATTTTCTGTTATATATGTTGTTCATTATCTATTGCTTATACACAGTTTTACAGCTGTGATCTTCTTGAAACAGGAACTGTCGAGTTCTATTGTTCCTATACAGATGCCTGACCATGGTCGGGTCAGACTTGCGCTTGGTCACAACATGATGTTTATGTCGACCTACTCAATTCCCCTTGGAGGTGAAAAGATACTTATTCATGGGTGGTCTCAAATAATGAAGGCCCGTCCATCTTGGAGAATAGGACAGAAGATTATGTTCATGCTTTTCCATGGCTCTAAAGCGAATATCCTGTTTATTGACCACGTTGCGAGATGACGCCGCTTTCAGAAGGTTGTGGATGCGCGGGGTGGCGCCTGGGCCTTGTCCTGGGGCTTGGCGGCCTCATCCTTGGTTAACTGTAGGCAAAGTAGCACTGTTCAAGGCGTGCTTTGTACGGTTGAACCTGTATAAGTACTCATACTGCTTTCAGCTTTGGTTGTTAAGTGCCCCTGCTGGTTTCAGTTAAGGTTGTTAAGTACTCCTGCTGCTTTTACTGTCGGTCGTGTTTCTTCAGTCCTGTCTTCCTCCAGCCGCCAAAACCAAACCAGCGCCGGCGGGGCCACCTGCTTCCACCTCCCACGGCTGGCGCAGCGCACACATCGCCGCCCCATCGTCTCCAAAATCGTTAACGCCGACGTCCTCCGCGTGCTTTGGTGCACTCGCCGCGACGCCGCCCTCTCGCATTGTCAACATGGTCAACAAACAAAAGGAATCAACAGAAGTACGTTGAGAGGATGACGGTAGGGGCCCACCACGTCAGCGTATGGAAAAATAAAATGCTTCCTCCTAGTGTTTTCCTGACATTTGGGACCCACGACATTGTGAGCGTATATAGTCAATAGACAAGAGAACAACACAAGATTGACTGACACCTGGGACATAGCTACTCGAGCAGTATTTTTTGTTTGGTATTGTTGAGACGGAGTAGGGTTTGAACTGGGCTGTGGCCCGTCTAGCCCGGGCTTATATTTTATGTTCACCATGTGACCAGCCCAGCTATTTTTTCTTTGTGAAAATGAGCCCGGTTTATTTTTTTCTGAAGAATACCCAATCCAGGCCTACTTATTTTTCTATGCCCTGATGGGCTACAACTCTTTCAAGACGCCTGCAAATATTGAAAGTAATATGAAATGGGTTGTAAATATAAAAACAGATGACAAATTGGAAGTTACTTTATAATTTCTGAATTTTTTCACATCTTCAGATTCCTATTTCACTGGGCATTAACCTAATTTAAATATATCTTCAAAGTACTTTAAATCTGGTTCGACATTTTGGTATTAAAAATAGTTTGGAACCCACAGAAATATACGAAATTGGCCCTGGCCAACCAAAAAAAACGACTGCAATAAATTGCATAAGAAGTTGCCATGAGCTACATATAAATTATTAAAAAAAAGAGGGAGTGGTCTGACTTGTGGGCCTGTTTAGTTGACGCGTATGCAAGATTTTTTAGTTATTATATACGTCAACAAACGATTCTAGCAGACATAACCGTTGGATGTCAATCCAACGACCATCGTGTTTCTTCAATATCTGATCTTCTTGCTCCAGCCGCCAAAGCAGCGCCGGCGGGACCGCCTACTCCCGCCTCCCGTGGCTGGCTGTGCTGCCGCGCAGGCCTCAACGCCCCCTACTACTCCCACCGCTGGCCAGGGCATCCCTCTACCGACCCACACCCCTGTTATTCTGCGGCGACGGCAGCCTCACACCGCAGCCGAACCGGTGAACCCTCATACTCCTCTCCGCGTGGGCTTCCACTGCCGCGTCTTCCCCGGCTCCGCGTCGTCCCCTTACTAGGCCTCGCCGTCGTCCACCGCCGTGGTGTTCTCGGCGCGGCGTGGTCAATGTGGTCAATGACCGACTTCCATCGAAAGAGTACTACACGTGGAGAGGCTGACAGCTGGGTCCACGGCAGCCGCAAGGAAGTGCCTCCTTATTACACGGAAAATAATTATTCCTCCACCTGACAGCAGGGACCCACCGGACGGGCCACCAGTATTTCGCGAAAAAAACGTTTCCCCCTGACTGCTGGGACCCACAGGACGGGCCACCGTATTTCGCGAAAAAAACATTCCCCCTGCTGTCAGCTCGGACCCACCGGAAGTGCCTCCTTATTACGCACAAAAAAATGAATACCCCTTGCTACCTGGGACCCACCTTGGTGGGAGGCTGACTTGTGGGCCTACTAAGTTGACTGGGACAGATGCCTTTGTCAACTTTAGTCAATATATGAACGATTCTAGCTCCAATGACCGTAGGATGTCCATCCAACAGTCGTAGTGCTTCTTCAACCTCTGGTCTTCTTGCTCCAGCCGCCCAAAGCAGTGCTGGTCGTGCCGCCTACTCCTGCCGCCCGTGGCCGGCTGTGATGCCGCGGAGGCCTCACCGCCCCCTACTACTCCCACCGCTGGCCAGGCCATCCCTCTACGCACCCACACCCCCTGTTATTCTGCGGCGACGGCAGCCTCACACCGCAGCCGAACGAGTGAACCCTCATACTCCTCTACGCGTGGGCATCCACTGCCACGTCTTCCTCGGCTCCGCGTCGTCCCCTTCCTAGGCCTCGCCGTCGTCCACCGCCCTGGTGCTCTCGGCGTGGTGTGGTCAACATGGTCAAGGAATGACTTCCATCAGACGTGGACTGTACGTGGAGAGGCTGACAGCTGGGTCCACGGCCGCAGCAAGGAAGTGCCTCCTTATTACGTGCAAAATAATTATTCCTCCACCTAACAGCGGGGACCCACCGGATGGGCCATCGTATTTTGCGAAAAAAATGTTTCCCCCTGACTGCTGGGACCCACCAGCTACATCTTCGCACACAAGGAAGTGTGTGCGGAAAAAAACGATTCGCCCCCCAGACTGCTGGGACCCACCAGCTACATCTTCGCACGCAAGGAAGTGCGTCCGAAAAAAATGATTCGCCCCCCTGACTGATGGGACCCACCAGCTACATCTTCGCACGCAAGGAAGTGTGTCCGGGCAAAAAAAAACAAAATGAGTCCCCCCTGCCTGCTGGGACCCAGCAGCTACATCTTTGCATGCAAGGAAGTGCGTCCGGGCAAAAAAAACAAAATGATTCGCCCCCTGACTGCTGGGACCCTCCAGCTACATCTTCGTAGGCAAGGAAGTGCCTGACAGTCGGGACCCACCTGGTCGAAGTGTACGTAGCGTTGTCATTCTGGTCGCGAACGTGTACGTACATATATACTGGTCGATGTAGAGGCGCACACGTGTCGTAGTAGAGGCGCATACGTGTCGTAGTAGAGGCGCACACGTAGCATGTACACGTACGTATATCGGCCAGGGTGCAAGAAAGAAAATACGGTCATGTACGTACATATGGGCAGGGTCTCGAACGCCTACTCACGCATACGTACGGCCAGGGCTCGTGTACATGGCTGGGTCGGAACGGAGAAACAACGTCGTCGTCGGGTTCATGGGGAGGCAACAGAATGCGTCGTGTTCATGGGGAGGCAACGGAATGCATCGTGTTCATCGGGAGGCAACGGAACGCGTGGGAGCCAACCGGCTGGGTCAGAACGGAATGCGTGGTCATGTTCATCGAGAGGGCTTGGACGGAACTGGCGATAGAAACGAGGCCTGGCGTACCGCAAAACGGAGGAAACGACCTTGTGTTCGACCGGCCACGTTCAAAACGGGATCCTGTTCATCGGGAGGGGTCTGGCGTACCGCAAAACGGAGGAAATGGACCTCGTACGGTCGAAACGGGGGTCCTGTTGATCGGGAGGGGTGTGGCGTACCGCAAAACGGAGGAAACGGACCTTCTACAGTCGAAGCGGGGGTCCTGTTGATCGGGAGGGGTGTGGCGTACCGCAAAACGGACGAAACGGACCTCCTACGGTCGAAACGGGGGTCCTGTTCATCGAGAGGGGTGTGGCGTACCGCAAAACGGGACTCCACAGGATACTGTTCATCTCCACCGTCGACCTCCTCCAGCCTCCATGGGCTACCGTCGACCTCGTCCAGCCTCCACGGGCTCCTGTTCATCCAGCCTCCACCGCGCGCTACTCCATCGGCTACTATTCAACCACCCCTCCACCGTCTACTGTTCATCTAGCCCCACACACCACAGGTCCTGTTCAACCACCCCTCCACGGGCACCCCTCCACCGTCTACTGTTCATCCAGCTCTCCACCACACCACGGGGTCCTGTTCATCCAGAGGCAACGCCACCGCTCACTGTTCATCCACCGCCCGCAACGCTCACTGTTCATCCCAGAGGCAGCATCGATCGGCTTCAGTTAGCAGCAGTAGCGAAGGAATCGCTCGATCAGGTTCAGTTAACATCCATCGATCGATCGCTCGGGTTCAGTAATGCGTAGCCTGCAGTGCAATCGCTCAGGTTCAGTTAGAACCCAACGCCTCGCTCGGGTTCAGTTAGAGCCAACGCCTCGCACACACGCGCGTACGTGTACGAGAGAAACGCGCATCGCTCGGCCCCGACCTCCCACCGTAACCGGGAACTCCCCAAAATTTTCCTCCCCCTCGATTCTACCATGGTTTTTTCCGTCATGGACGGCCCAAAGAATGTCATGCAGCTGCGTCTCCGGCCCGCCCAGGACGAAAAGCCCATTTTCTGTCATGATTTTTGTCATAGAAGTAGGAGCCCACCACATCTATGATGATACCGGGTTTTGTCACAATTATCGTCATAGAAGTGTCATATGTATGACAGAATTTTTTTTCGTTCGGTCCAAAATGTCACAGATGTGTCTTTTTTTGTAGTGGATCTGCTCGATTCTCTTGGAGATCTATTCGATGTAATTCTTTTTGCGGTGTGTTTGTCGAGATCCGATGGATTGTGGGTTTATGATCAAGATTATCTATGAACAATATTTGATTCTTCTCTGAAATATTTTATGCATGATTTAAATATCTTTGCAAGTCTCTTTGAATTATCAGTTTGGTTTGGCCTACTAGATTGACCGTTCTTGCAACGGGAGAAGTGCTTAGCTTTGGGTTCAATCTTGCGGTGTCCTTTCCCAGCGACAACAGGGGAAACAAGGCACATATTGTATTGTTGCCATCGAGGATAAAAAGATGGGGTTTATATCATATTGCTTGAGTTTATCCCTCTACATCATGTCATCTTGCCTAATGCGTTACTCTGTTCTTATGGACTTAGTACTCTAGATGCATGCTGGATAGCGGTTGATGTGTGGAGTAATAGTAGTAGATGCAGAATCGTTTCGGTCTACTTGTTGCGGACGTGATGCCTATATACATGATCATGCCTAGATATTCTCATAAGTATTCGCTTTTCTATCAATTGCTCGATAGTAATTTGTTCACCCACTGTAGAATTTGCTATCTCGAGAGAAGCCACTAGTGAAAGCTATGGCCCCCCGGTCTATCTTCCATCATATTATTTCCATATCAATTTGCTATTTCTATTACCGTTTATTTTGCAATCTTTATTTTCCAATCTATATCATAAAAATACCAAAAATATTTATCTTATTATCTTTATCAGATCTCACTTTCGTAAGTGTCTGTGAAGGGATTGACAACCCCTTTATCGCGTTGGTTGCGAGGTTCTTGTTTGTTTGTGCATGTACTAGGTGACTTGTGTGTTACCTCCTACTGGATTGATACCTTGGTTCTCAAAAACTGAGGGAAATACTTATGCTACTGTGCTGCATCACCCTTTCCTCTTCAAGGGAAAACCAACACATGCTCAAGAGGTAGCAAGAAGGATTTATGGCGTCATTGCCGGGGAGGTTGCATCAAGTCAAGACATACCAAGTACCCATCACAAACTCTTATCCCTCGCATTACATTATTTGCCATTTGCCTCTCGTTTTCCTCTCCCCCACTTCTAAAACGATTTTTGAAAACCTTTGCCGTTTCTTTGCCTTCTTCCCGTATGTATCTTTGTTTGTGTTTCCATGTGCCTTCCATTTGCTTGCATCTTTGTTTGCTAAAAATCTATTGATATGGATCCACTTAAAGTGTTCTACTTGGATCATCTTCGATCGTTATGCGCTCGTGCTGAAACCCCAACTAGCCTGGTTGATGGGAAATCTTTAGATGAGCATGCTCATCTTGTGTGTCACCGTTTGTCTGAAAAAGGGAGACTCTTATGGGATCAAATAAACAGATTGCTGTGTTATGCTTGGAATCTTTGTGAAATTTATGAATTTACTTGTTGCTCTTAGAACCCTAAAAAACACCTCCCCTACCCATGTGAGTTTAATGATAATGAAACCTTATCTTCTTATGCAAAGGGTGTTTATAGTTACTACGATATCGAACAAATTGAAGAATTTGTTGCTTTTAAGGGTGCTTACGAAGTTGCTTCTTTGATTGAAAAGTATGATATTACTCTCTACGAATCTGAAAATTTTGACATACTTAAATATTGCTATGAAAACTATGCTAATAATGTCTATGCCAAAGAATTTATTGAAAGAATGACCGTTGCTTCGGAAGAAAATAATGATATGCATGAATCTATAGATAATTATGATTCTGATGATTTGATTGAAATATCCCTTGATGAACATGATGCTTGCTATTCTTGTGGCCATGATGCCAATATTTATGAAGATTAATTTGCTATAGTTCCTTATGTTAAACATGAGATCGTTGCTATTGCACCCATACTTGATAGTTCCTTCGATGAAAAGGATGATTGCAATGATGTTATTATATATTCTATTAATGTCAATTGTGCTAATAATATGCAAAACCCTAATCTTGGGGATGCTAGTTTTGCTATAACTACTATTTGTTGCAATGATCATGATTGGGGTGATTCTTCTTTTGATCTTGAAAGTTTGTTTAATCCTCATGATGAATATGAGATTGATAATAATGTTTGCAATAATATTGAAAGTGGGTTTGGAAGAGTGTCAACTTTAGATCCCACATATTTGTAGAATGTTCAATCTTATGAAATTTTTGATAAAAGTGGGTTTGGAGAGGTCATGACTTTAGTTAATGTTAATCCCACTATTTTGGAAGAGTGTCAACTTTGCATGCATGTGGATCGTGTTGAAAATATTTTATGTGATAGCTATTTTGTTGAATTTTCTTATGATCCCACATGTAATTATTATGAGAGAGGAAAATATGATTGTAGAAATTTTCATGTTACTAAATTACCTCTCGTTATGTTGAGATTGCTATTGTTTCTTTCCGCTTCCTTGCATATGCTAGTTTTTGCTTGCTATGATAACTTGTTTTCCTATAAGATGCCTATGCATAGGAAGTATGTTAGACTTAGATGTGTTTGTCACGTGTTTCATGGTGCTCTCTTTATGCCTCAATTCTTGTCTTTCATGTGAGCATCATTGAAATTATCAATGCCTAGCTAGGGGCGTTAAACGATAGCGCTTGTTGGGAGGCAACCCAATTTATTTCCGTTCCTTGTTTTTGTTCCTGTTTAGTAATAAATAATTCATATAGCTTCTGTTTAGATGTGGTTTTATGCTTTTAATTAGTGTTTGTTCCAAGTAGAACCTTTGGGAAGACTTGGGGGAAGTCTTTGCGATCTTGCTGTAAAAAACAGAAACTTTAGCGCTCACGAGATTTGCTGCCATTTTTTATTGGAGAGTGCAATTAGGTTGATTCTTTTTGCAGATGATCAATATACAAATTCCTCACGTCCACCAATTTATTTAAGAATTTGTTGGGTTACATAAGTATTCGAAACCTACAGATTACTACAGACTGTTCTGTTTTTGACAAATTCTGTTTTTCGTGTGTTGTTTGTTTATTTTGATGAATCTATGGCTAGTATCGGGGGGCATGAACCATGGAGAAGTTGGAATACAGTAGGTTTAACACCAATATAAATAAATAAGGAGTTCATTACAGTACCTTGAAGTGGTGGTTTGTTTTCTTATACTAACGGAGCTCATGAGATTTTCTGTTGAAGTTTTGTGTTGTGAAGTTTTCAAGTTTTGGGTAAAGATTTGATGGATTTTGGAATAAGGAGTGGCAAGAGCCTAATCTTAGGGATTCCCATGGCACCCCAAGGTAAAATTCAAGGACAACCAAAATCCTAAGCTTGGGGATGCCCCGGAAGGCATCCCCTCTTTCGTCTTCGTCTATCGGTAACTTTACTTGAGGCTATATTTTTATTCACCACATGATATGTGTTTTGCTTAGAGCATCTTGTATGATTTGAGTCCTCGCTTTTTAGTTTACCACAATCATATTTTATGTACACACCTTTTGGGAGAGACACACATGAATCGGAATTTATTAGAATACTCTATGTGCTTCACTTATATCTTTTGAGCTAGATAATTTTGCTCTAGTGCTTCACTTATATCTTTTTAGAGCACGGTGGTGGTTTTATTTTATAGAAATTATTGATCTCTCATGCTTCACTTATATTATTTTGAGAGTCTTATAGAACAGCATGGTAATTTGCTTTGGCTATAAAATTAGTCCTAATATGATAGGCATCCAAGATGGGTATAATAAAAACTATCATAAAAAGTGCATTGAATACTATGAGAAGTTTGATACTTGATGATTGTTTTGAGATATAAAGATGGTGATATTGGAGTCATGCTAGTTGAGTAGTTGTGAATTTTAGAAATACTTGTGTTAAAGTTTGTGATTCCTGTAGCATGCACGTATGGTGAACCGTTATGTGATGAAGTCGGAGCATGATTTATTTATTGATTGTCTTCCTTATGAGTGGAGGTAGGGGACGAGCGATGGTATTTTGCTACCAATCTACCCCCCTAGGAGCATGCACGTAGTACTTTGTTTCGATAACTAATAGATTTTTGCAATAAGTATGTGAGTTCTTATGACTAATGTTGAGTCCATGGATTATACGCACTCTCACCCTTCCACCATTGCTAGCCTCTCTAGTACCATGCAACTTTCGCCGGTACCATAAACCCACCTTATACCTTCCTCAAAATAGTCACCGTACCTACCTATTATGGCATTTCCATAGCCATTCCGAGATATATTGCCATGCAACTTACCACCGTTCCCTTTATTATGACACGCTTCATCATTGTCATATTGCTTTGCATGATCATGTAGTTGACATCGTATTTGTGGCAAAGCCACCATTCATAATTCTTTCATACATGTCACTCTTGATTCATTACACGTCCGGTACACCGCCGGAGGCATTCACATAGAGTCATATTTTGTTCTAGTATCGAATTGTAATTTTTGAGTTGTAAGTAAATAAAAGTGTGATGATCATCATTATTAGAGCATTGTCCCAAGTGAGGAAAGGATGATGGAGACTATGATTCCCCCACAAGTCGGGATGAGACTCCGGACGAAAAAGAAAAAAAGAAAAAAAGAGGCCATAAAAAAAGAGAGGCCCAAATAAAAAAAGAGAAAAAAAGAAATGAGAGAAAAAGAGAGAAGGGGTAATGTTACTATCCTTTTACCACACTCGTGCTTCAAAATAGCACCATGATCTTCATGATAGAGAGTCTCCTATGTTGTCACTTTCATATACTAGTGGGAATTTTACATTATATAACTTGGCTTGTATATTCCAATGATGGGCTTCCTCAAAATGCCCTAGGTCTTCGTGAGCAAGCAAGTTGGATGCACACCCACTTAGTTTCTTTTTGAGCTTTCATACACGTATAGCTCTAGTGCATCCGTTGCATGGCAATCCCTACTCACTCACATTGATATCTATTGATGGGCATCTCCATAGCCCGTTGATACGCCTAGTTGATGTGAGACTATCTTCTCCTTTTGTCTTCTCCACAACCACCATTCTATTCCACCTATAGTGCTATTTCCATGGCTCACGTTCATGTATTGCGTGAAGATTGAAAAAGTTTGAGAACACCAAAAGTATGAAACAATTGCTTGGCTTGTCATCGGGGTTGTGCATTATTTAAATACTTTGTGTGGTGAAGATAGAGCATAGCCAAACTATATGATTTTGTAGGGATAACTTTCTTTGGCCATGTTATTTTGAGAAGACATGATTACTTTGTTAGTATGCTTGAAGTATTATTATTTTTTGTCAATATTAAACTTTTGTCTTGAATCTTTCGGATCTGAACATTCATGCCACAATAGAGAAAATTACATTGAGAATTATGCTAGGTAGCATTCCACATCAAAAATTCTGTTTTTATCATTTACCTACTCGAGGACGAGCAGGAATTAAGCTGTTCGGCCATCTTGCGTGGGATCCCTGGCATGTCCAAAGGGTGCCAGGCAAATATGTCCCAGTTTTTGCGCATGAATTCTTGTAGTGCGGCGTCAACTGGTGGGTTCAGTTGAGCTCCGATGGATGCTGTCTTCTTGGGGTCCGTTGGGTGGACCTGGAATTTGACTATTTCCTCTGCCGGTTTGAAAGAGGTGGATTTGGGGCTTTTGTCGAGGATCACGTCGTTCCTGTCCACTGTGGAGCGTAGTGCGGTTAATTCTTCGGCCGCGAGGGCTTCGGATAGCACCTCCAGGGCTAAGGATGTGGTTTTGTTTTCAGCACAGAGTGCTATGTCCGGATCACTGACGGGAGTGATTATACCGTTTGGTCCGGGAATTTTGAGCTTCATATATCCGTAGTGAGGTATAGCTTGGAAGCGTGTAAAAGCATCCCGCCCCAACAGGGCGTGATATCCGCTACTGAAAGGGGCCACCTGGAAGGTTATTTCTTTGGACCGATAGTTCTTCGGTGATCCGAATACCACGTCAAGTATGATTTTGCCCGCGCACCGCGCCTCCTGACTAGGAATAATTCCCCGGAAGGTTGTGTTGCTTTGTTTGATGTGACTCCTGTCTATTTCCATTTTATGGAGTGTGTCCTCATAAATGAGGTTTAATCCGCTGCCACCGTCCATGAGGACCTTGGTGAGTCGGAACCCATCCATGATGGGGCCGAGGACTAACGCGCGCGGCTGGTGCTCGTGTTGTTCTATACTTTGGTTCGTCACCGGCGTTGAATGTTATAGTCGTGTCGTTCCATGGGTTTATTACATCAATTTGGCAGACTTCGTTGAGCTCGCGAAGTGCCCTTTTGCGCTTGTTATTTGAAGCGAATGTCTCGAAGACTGCCAATACTCTTGGGTCGTCTTTTTCTTGGGGGGGGGGTGTTGTTCTGGGGAGTCCTTGATAAGGATGTCCTCGCCACTCTTGGCTACCTGTTGTAGTATCCAACATGCTCTAAGGCTGTGGGTTGCCATGGTATCTGTTGTTGTATGTATTTTGCATGGGCCATCGAGCCACCCTTCCAGAACAGTGCCTTGCCGTGTAGTGGCTTTGTGTTTTTGACTGTTGGTTTGGGTGTGCCACGAGGGTACGCCCTTTTCGCCTGTAGGGGAAGTTGGGTTGGGACTGGTGGTTCCCAGTGAGCTGCCCGAGTTTCCCAGGCGCTTTCCATCGCGTAGTATTTTTGTACGATGGTTGCTAAGTCAGCAAATTTTAGTATGCGGCGGCAATTGATGGAGTTGAGGATTCCTTCGTCCGCACAGTTTTTTCAGAACGCTGATATTGCGTCCTCGTCACGTCAATCCTTTACCTTGTCCTTGACAAGGAGGAATCTGGCCCAAAAGTGGTGGACCTTCTCCTGAGATTGCTGTTTTATGCTCATGAGAGCCTCTATATCCGGGTGGGTGGGTGGAATTAAATCCGAACCCTGACCTAACCGGTTGTCCGGAGTCCGACGACCTTCCGGACTAGAAAGTCCGGGTACCGGAATATCTTCTGATTGTTTGGAACCGTCGTCCGATGCTATGTTCGGAGGGTTGGTTGCGTCCTTTCGTGGGTGAGTATCAGGCTCTTCATGAACGGCGACCCGAACATAGTCCGTCTTCAATATAGAAGAAGACTCGTCGTCCTGCTCCAGGACTGCTGCGATCTGGTGGGTGATCGGTGGGATTTCGGTTTCTCCCTGATCGGTTTTAGGCCCGATCTGATCGTAATCTATGGCGATTCCCAAAGCAGCAATGCGATCTAGGAGCTCGTTTAAGGACGAAAACTCAACCGGATCCATCTGCTTGGAGTGCTCGGAGTTGATGCGAAGGGGATTTTCGATGGCCCGAGAGGTCATCGTCGGCCCTGCGGCCGAACGGGCGATCATAGTAAAGTCGCCCAGCCGAAGAGTTTGGCCCGAGGCCAAAACTACCCCTGCGGTAATATTGTCTTTAATGACAAGGCGAGCCATCGAGCCTTTCATCGACCGCACAGTGGAACTCTCAATGAAAGCACCAATGTCGGTGTCAAAACCGGCGGATCTCGGGTAGGGGGTCCCGAACTATGCGTCTTGGATCGATGGTAACAGGAGACGGGGGACACAATGTTTACCCAGGTTCGGGCCCTCTCTATGGAGGTAAAACCCTATGTCCTGCTTGATTGATATTGATGAATATGAGTGTTACAAGAGTGGATCTACCACAAGATCGTAATGGCTAAACCCTAGAAGTCTAGCCTATGTGGGTATGGTAAAGAGTATATGTGATGTCCTTTCTGGACTACCCCCTTCGGTTTATATAGACATCGAGGGGATCTAGGGTTTACATGGAGTCGGTTACATAAGAAGGAATCTTCGGTCGCCAAGCTTGCCTTCCACGCCAAGTAGAGTCCAATCCGGACACGGTGCAGTCTTCGGCCTTCATGTCTTCACAGCCCATCAATCCGGCCCATGGATAACAGGCCAGACGCCCGAGGACCCCTTAGTCCAGGACTCCCTCAGTGGTGTAAAGTGGTCCACCTCTGGATGTAATCCCTCAAAGTTTCATTCGGCTTTTGCACGCAATGTTGCAATTCTGTCAATCATGCTGGCCGTTTGCACGTGCCCTCAAACATTCTGACAAAACACTCGGGCCAACTCTTCCCAGCTGAAAATACTGCCTGGAGCCAACTGATTCAACCAAGCTCTAGCTGACCCTTCAAGCATCAGGGGAAGGTGCTTCATGGCAACTTCATCGTTTCCTCCACCGATCTACACAGCCACTCGGTAGTCCTCAAGCCAGATGTCAGGCTTCGATTCACCAGTGAACTTACTAACCCCAGTCGCCAACCTAAAGTTGGGAGGGATCTCTGCAGCCCTGATGGCTCTGCTAAAACACTCAGAACCAGAAACATGCACTCTGCTTCCAGTCGGGCGATCTCTGTCCTGCCCTTCTCTATGTGCTCGATTCTTGTCTACCAAACCTTGCACCAAAATTGACCTTGCATCAAACTCTGGCTCTCTTGGGTCGAATAGCCTCCTCCGTTCTTCACTGTACGGGCGCCTATCATCATAATGCCGGGGCACATATGATTCGCCACTCGGAGGGGGTGTAGGCACTCGACGGCGGTCATCACGGTCGAGCCGATGATCGGGCTGCTCGTGGTTCCGACCCAAGTACTGCCCTTGGCGGTGCCCTTGTCCTTCACGTCGCGGAGGCGATCTTGGGCTGTGAGCCAATTGAACAGTGTCAGCTACTACAGATCTGCTATGAATTCTGTTACGCGACTGAGATACTGCAGAGTTCTGCTCTCCTGCTGCTCAGAGCAGCGCTCTGATCTGCATCAAACCTCTACTAGCTTCCGACTGGGACGGCTGAATGGATTCTGCTATGCGGGCCGCAGCCGTAAGGTTTTGAATCGGAGTGTAGTATACCTGCGGTTCTGGCGGGAAAAATTGCCGCTGTCATCGACTGGATTCCGGGATCTGTCGCCGAGCACAGTCGTCGAGTGCATGCTGAAGGTTCTCCAGTCGAGTGCGCTTAGCCAAAGTGGCCAATCGCGCTACCTCCAAGGCCCGAGCCTCAGAGGTCTCTCCAACAACGGGCGGGTGGAGGGTCTCCATATTGCAGCGTGTTGTGGAACGCAGTAATTTCAAAAAAATTCCTACGCACACGCAAGATCATGGTGATGCATAGCAACGAGAGGGGAGAGTATCGTCCACGTACCCTCGTAGACCATAAGCGGAAGCGTTATGAGAACGCGTTTGATGTAGTTGTACGTCTTCACGATCCGACTGATCCAAGTACAGAATGCACGGCACCTCCAAGTTCACCACACATTCAGCTCGATGACGTCCCATGAACTCCGATCCAGTAGAGCTTCGAGGGAGAGTTCCGTCAGCACGACAACGTGATGACGGTGATGATGTTGTTACCGACGCAGGGCTTCGCCTAAGCACTGCTACGATATGATCGAGGTGGATTACAGTGGAGGGGGCACCGCACACGGCTTGGAACAATCAACTTGTGTGTCTTTGGGTGCCCCCCATCCCCGTATATAAAGGAGCAAGGGGGGAGGCCGGCCGGCCTTGGTGTGCCCCAACGAGAGGAGGAATCCTCCTCCTAGTAGGAGTAGGATTCATCCTTTCCTAGTCCTACTAGGAAGGGGGAAGGGGGAAGGAAAGAGAGGGAGAGGGAGAGGGAAAGAGGGGCCGCGCCCCCCTCCCCTAGTCCAATTTGGACTCCTCATGGGAGGGGGTGCGCCACCTCCTGGGCTGCTGCCCTCTCTCTCCCCTCAGGCCCACTAAGGCCCAATTCTTTCCCAGGGGGTTCCGGTAACCCCTCTGGCACTCCGGTTTTCTCCGAAACCATCCGGAACACTTCCAGTGTCCGAATATAACCGTCCAATATATCAATATTTACGTCTCGGCCATTTCGAGACTCCTCGTAATGCCCGTGATCACATCCGGGACTCCGAACTACCTTTGGTACATAAAAAACATAAACTCATAATACCGACCGTCACCGAACTTTAAGCGTGCGGACCCTACGGGTTCGAGAACTATGTAGACATGACCGAGACTCGTCTCCGGTCAATAACCAATAGCGGAACATGGATTGGTTCCTACATATTTTACGAATATCTTTATCGGTCAAACCGCATAACAACATACGTTGTTCCCTTTGTCATCGGTATGTTACTTTCCCGAGATTCGATCGTCGGTATCCTCATACCTAGTTCAATCTCGTTACCAGCAAGTCTCTTTACTCGTTCCGTAATACATCATCCCGCAACTAACTCATTAGTCACAATGCTTGCAAGGCTTATAGTGATGTGCATTACCGAGAGGACCCAGAGATACCTCTCTGACAATTGGAGTGACAAATCCTAATCTCTATCTATGCCAACTCAACAAGTACCATCGGAGACACCTGTAGAGCACCTTTATAATCACCCAGTTACGTTGTGACATTTGGTAGCACACAAAGTGTTCCTCCGGTACTCGGCAGTTGCATAATCTCATAGTCATAGGAACATGTATAAGTCATGAAGAAAGCAATAGCAACAAACTAAACAATCATCGTGCTAAGCTAAACGGATGGGTCAACTCAATCACATCATTCTCTAATGATGTGATCCCATTAATCAAATGACAACTCATGTCTATGGTTAGGAAACATAACCATCATCAATTCAACGAGCTAGTCAAGTAGAGGCAAACTAGGGACACTTTGTTTGTCTATGTATTCACACATGTACTAAGTTTCCGGTTAATACAATTCTAGCATGAATAATAAACATCTATCATGATATAAGGAAATATAAATAACAACTTTAGTATTGCCTCTAGGGCATATTTCCTTCACGGCGGTGAAGTTCCTCCCTCTGCTGAGAAGAGAGAGAGTTTCTGGGTGATACTCTTCATGAACGTGCGACAGATCGCCGCCGCCGTTGCGACACATGCCAGGGGGGCTGCATGGCGTGTTGACCATCAGGACCTCCGCCGCGGGGTCGCTGCTGTCGCACTCGGACATGGTCTCGACGGAGCCAGTCGATAGGTCGAACAGGCCGTAGAGAGATTCGCCGGGCTCGATCGCCGCGACTTGAGGGGTGGCGGACTGACGTGCCACCGCATGCTTCACCCACCGCTGGAGCCGCGACCGACCGGATCGCTTGCGACGGTGAACAGTGGGGAGCAAAGATACCGCGGGAGCTGACCGATACTGAGTCGACGGCTGCCGCAGAAGGACACCGTGAATGCACGCGGGAAAGTGTGTCGCCCCACGGACGGGGAGCGCCTCGACGTCGAGAGGAGCTTCCTGAAGCCAAGCGGAGTCGTTGGCGATGAAGACGAGCGCGTCGAGACGGATCTCGCGGCCCTCAGCCAAACCTCCACCGAAAACCATGATGAAAGGACTCAGAGAAATCACAACCTCACCGGAAAGTCGCTAAGACACCTGCCCCACAGCGGGCGCCAACTGTCGTGGTTCTAAGTCTTGCAGTAGAATAGGGGGGGTAGGAATGTAGAGGCAAGATCCTAGCTACGGTGAGATTGTCCACGCAAGATGTACGAGTTCAGGCCCTTCGCGGAGGAAGTAACGTCCCTACGTCTCGGTGCCCGGAGGCTTGGTCGATTGGATTATGCGTGAAGTTACAGGGGGTGTGAACCCTTGTCCCAGTGGAGGGGGGTGGCTTATATAGAGTGCGCCAGGACCCCAGCCAGCCCACGTTACAAAGAGTTCAATGTACATTAAGGCGAGGCGTAACTGGTAACGCCAGCAATAAAGTCTTATAACTGGTCATTAATACTACGGAGTGAACGCCTGACCGTTGCCATCCTGAATGACGCTTGATCTTCTATACTCCGAGTGGTTTCTTGTATGGTCGAGTGATGACGTACTGGTCGAATGGAATTGGGATATTCGAGTGGAGATATCAGTCGAGTGGGTATGCACTCAGGTGATTCCAGTCCGTAGAACTTGCTGTCCTTTGATTGTCTTAGATTGTAGGGAAGTGTCCTTGGGAGGGGTTCTTAGATCAGGTTTATTGCCCTACCCTAGGTACATGTCATCGTCACCCGCCGCTCCCTCCCCCCTGCTTTCCCCCCTCCGTTTCCCTCAATTCCCTCTTCCTCCCGCCATTCTCCTCCGCTTCATCCAGCCGCCATGCCGCCGAAGAAGTACATGCCCCCCCCCCCCCGCGCCACCACCGATGCCAACGCCACCGCCACCACCCAGCCGGAGCAGAGAAAGCAGAGGGCGCCGTTGTCCAAGCCCCCGGGCATGTTTAACACCGACTGGAAGGCGAAAGTTCAGCGCCGGGAGGCTGTCACCACCGACCGGTGGAACAGGGCTAACACCAAGAAGGCCCGGGACAGGGCGGCGCTGGCGGCGGCCGTGGCGGAGCAGGCAGATCGCGCGGCCGAACAAGCCGAGGCGTCTCGCGCGGGGATGATGAATCCACCCGGCGGCGGCCACGGCCCGTACGCGTCCTGGAGCCAGCAGAGGGTCGGGTTGCCAGCCGGCTTCTCGTCGTCGCCACACCGCTGGGGTTGCACGCCCTCGCCTGGCTATGCCGACGGCGACGCGCACGGCGGGTTCGACGCCGGAGGCCGACGCCGTCGTTTAATGCATTGCCTACACGTCCTTTCTTTTGAACGCCGAACTTTTTATTGATCACCGAACTGTGGCAAGGTGATCGCCGATCGCCGGGACTTTGTGTCGCTGATCGCCAGACTTGTGGCGTTTTTTGGCAGCGGGAATGGACAGGTTCGAATTTACGACGCCTTGGGGGCGGCACCTGGGGACGTGGCTGGGACCTAGATTACCCTTAGGGCCTAAAAAGCGTCGGGCGAGTATCCGAAGCACCGGCCTATGCGCTGGGGGGGGTCAAACGAGTGGAGTTGCTCTAATGCATTCTCTTATGGCTAGCATCATCACCCCACCAAAATTGCGCCATTGATGGTTCAGCCTGGCATCCCGATGCACCAAGCGCTAACCTGCCGGCTCGCGGGAGCATTCACTACCAGGTCATAATTCTGCCCTTGTAACTAGATATAAAACCTTTTTTGCAAATACGTTTTATATTTAGTGACAAGGGAAGTATTATATTAGTAGAAAGAGAAAAACATGAATACAATATACAATGATAAAAGGAAATCTATCCGCGCAAATGCAGGCCTGATTCTGCTAGTTCATAGTGAAGAAAGAGCAAGAACAAAATAGATTGAGTTGGGGTGGTCAAGTTTTGATCATCCCTCACAAAGCGAGCTACAAACCTTACGGTATATGCAACTATCTCTTCCGGACGGTATGAATTAACCCAATTTAACAAGGTTCAACTACAGTAACAAAACATGAACAGGAAAGCAGCCACTAAATATATAGTCTCGTCTCACGGTTCCGGTTGATCTGGCTCTTCATGAATTGGTAGAGGAATCCCAACCTTGCTCTCTCAAGTCAAAAGATTTGTGCTGCCAAGTGCAAACCTTTGTAAACAGCTTGTTCCATGGATGTATGATGTATCCCAAGATCCCAACTCGCTCACTATAGGATGGAGCTTCAGCAAGCCAGCTCAATGCCTTTCTACAAGCTCTTCACTGCATCCTGCCTCCATTGAATGGCGACGAGGCCGACTTCATCTCCGCCTCCAAGAAGCTCATGTTGCTGCCGCTGTGGTTCTCTCCCCTTGCCACCGACATCCCCCTCATCATGTCCCCTCTGCCACCGACGCCAAGAAAGTCCCGCGTCACGTCCCCGCCGCCGACGCCGCCGCCACGGCCCTGGCTAAATTTGACCTCGTGCTGATCCATATCATACAGCCTCGGATCAATCATGCCGCGGCCGTTGGCGCCGCCAAACATTCCGCCACCATTGCCGCCGCCGGCCAGCGAGTTCATCAGGCTCTGCAGGTGCATCTGTCCCTGGTCGAGCATGGGTGCGCGGCCCTGCGGAACGGACGAGCCCATGAAACCACCGAACACGGACGCGCCACCGCCGTCTGCGCTTGTGCTAGAGCCCATCTGCGCCGCCTTCTGGAGCAGCGCCGTCGCCGACATCTGCGGCATCATCACGGATTGCTCGTTGTACATCCCAGAAGGAGCAACCTGGTGGTCGCCACCGGAAAAGTTCCCACCGGCGCTGAAGAACGCCGCGCCCGAATTCTCAGAACCAGCACCTCCGCCGCCGCCTCCTTCGCTGATCTGGTCATTGGCCATGTGTCCCTGACTCGCGTGGCCGTGGCTGGAGGTACCGGAGCTATTGCCACTGTTGGCGATGTATCCCAGGTTGAAAAGACCAGGAGCCGACGACGACGTGCCGCCGGAGCCGTTTCCCTGGAGATCCGGGAGCTGCATGAGGCCGTGGAACGGTTTGCCCTGCAAGAACGCGGGCGATCCATTCCCGTCGACGAACTCCTGCGCCGAGCCGAGGTGGAAGGGCGGCGCTTGTGGAGGTGGCAGGTGGCGGAAGGACGGGGCGTTGGACGACGACAGGAGGTGGTCGAGGCGGGCAGCCATGCCGCCGCCACCGCCACCGCCGAAGCGGAGGAGATCCGAGGACGCCTGGTGGTATTGACCGTGCGCGTCGTGGAGAGAGGAGCCGACCTGCGAGAGGCTGAGTGCCATGTTGGCCGCGCCGGTGGCGCCGTAGAGGTGGCCGGCCCCGGGCGGCAGCCGCGCGCTTTCCTGGGCGAGGGCGTCGCAGAAGGCCCTGTGGGTGATAAAGCTGTCCCTCCTGCATGGAAACATGCATGAGTGCATGCAGAAGTAGTTAGTGACGGTTGAGTGCTCCTATACGCATGAACATAACATGCTGCAGCCTGCAGTTGCATCATAATAGCCAAATTAAAGACAAAGTATAGGTATAGAGCGCTGCACACAGTGTAGTACTCCTATGCATGAGTTGCTTGCAAAATACTCCTATGTCAAACAAGGGTTTTATTTGCCTCATGAAATGCTAGGACTGGAATGTAAGGACAGTACTGCTTCACAGTCACACTGGGAACACGTGAAGTTGCCCAGATGCAAGCCATATATGCTGTCTTGTCATCCGTGCAAAGCCAACAGTGTAGTACCAAATATTCTGTATTTTTTACAGCATGTTGCATATAGAAAAAACTTGGGTGCACTGTACCCCCTCAGCAAAAAAAAACGGGCGTGGACGGGCAGCTGAGTACAGTATAGCCACTTTTGTTTAGAGGAAAAAAAAGCATCTATGCATGCATATATATAAGGGGTGTGACTACCATGAATTGTTTGACGAAGATCTCAATATTTGTGCCAGCTAATAAGTATATCAGATGTAATCATAATCATAGCGGTAGGATGTGTGTGCGTGCGTTCATAAGACTAGTCACACTGGGGACTAACTTAGAGTAGTAACATGCATATGTTACTAGTCTATATTACTACCTCCACAATGGGTAGTAACATATGTATTGTCTCATGAATCACTTCATTTATTAGGTTGTAGACTTATCTTTTCTTAATATGTGTGATGTTATTGTAAGTAGCTATGTTACCACATGCCTCTCTTTCTTCATTAATTACATGTCACATAATCTATTTTGTCTAGATAAGTGTGATGTTACCATCTACTCCCTCCGTTCCACAATGTAGTGCTTCCTCTATTCACGTGCTTCAACTTTGACCGTAAATTTAACTATCAAGACCGATTGCGGCGGGAGCAAAAATTATATCAGTGAATTCGTATTCGAAAGAAGTTTTCAATTATATAATTTTTTCTCCCGCCCCAGTTGGTCTCGTTGGTTAAATTTATGGTCAAAGTTGAACCTCGAGAAGCGCGGGCGCACTATATTTTGGAATGGAGGGAGTACTATGTTACTCCTACCGTGGGTAGTCTAAAGATAAGTGTATGTGCGTGAATCTAAGCATATGCGATTGTACTGTGTTAAGAAAAATATGATGAATTGTTGTACGTCAATGGTATATTTTTATCTTTTATTTATAAGTGTGTATTGGATGTCAAAAATTGTCTGGCGATCATGTAACCAGTTTAACTGTTGGATAATCCACAATTTATGTCTCTTTCCCTCTCTTTTGGAATTTTAGCTTGCCTTCTTGAAATTTTCCATCTATATGATTGTATCCATAGTAAGCAAGGGTAAACAAAAGAAATATGAAACAAGTTGCTAAAATAAACCTTACAGATCCATTTAAGGGATTTTTTTGGTTCAAAGGATTTTCAAAGAAATATTGGAGGATTCATTGAAGAGATATTTTTGGTTCAAAGGATTTCCAAAGAAATATTGACGTAATTCATTTAAGGGATTTTTTGGTTCAAAGGAAGAAATATTGGAGGATTGGAATCCTTACGGATTTTTCATTTGAAAGTTCAGATTTTGTAATCTTATTACTACTCCCTCCATTCCTAAATATTTGTCTTTCTAGAGATTTCAACAAGTGACTACATACAGAGCAAAATGAGTGAATCTATATTCTAGAATATGTGTATATACATCCGTATGTGATAGTCCATTTGAAATCTCTAAAAAAACAAATATTTAGGAACAGAGGGAGTATTTGGTTTGCATGGCCTTGTCCTATTGTATCACACACTATAGATGTTAAAACTATGCAGTAGTAGAGAGCTGTGTGCATCAATCGATGCTATATCTTAAAAAGGGAAGTTCTCCAATATAGGCTGTTTGATACATAGGACTAAATCCGATAAGAAATTGTCCTACGGATTTCTTTGCACTTCACATGAAAAATAGCGGCCAGTCAAGAATCTTTTGTCTTTCCTGCGACGTGATCAAACAAACCAAGCCCTATAGAATTCGAATGGGCATGATATTTCAATCTTGCAATTTTCCTATTCCTGTGTTTTAGGATCATACAAATCAAAGTGGCCTTTAATGTTTCGCGAAATCTCGTTCCTTGAATCTGTCTCCCCGTGACATCAAATTGCAAGTCTAATTTCACTCCAAAGTGAATCAAACTGAGCTTAAGTGACTGCTTATTATCCCATATTAACAAATATTAGTTTTATTATTGTACTTTTTATGTTTCTAATGCATAAAGTGTTACAAAATTATCCAAACTATAATGAGTTTTGTTTATGTTTTCACCTATAGTGAGAGATGAGTTAATGAGAAGCCTTTACTTTTCTTTTTCAATGTTAGATAAGTTCTATGGATCCCTCAATCTTTTTTTAATGTGGATAAAAGTGAGGGACCTTTGCTGAACTTTAGTCACTCCATGAATCAACAACCCCATAGTTTACGCGGATTTAATAAGCATCACATATATGTCCTGTAATAAACTTTTAATAAGTACTCTTGCCGCTATATTTACATCACTTTACCCACAAAAGTCTCGCCTTCCCTCAGTTTTTTTTTCATAATTGCATATTCTAGGGCGTTACGAGAATTTAATTACTTGAGGCGAATATTCATCGCACGCTAACGCAAAATTAAAGTATAGTCTCTATGAAGCTCTTTGTAACACTTATTTTCAATCAGATAATATGTCCCTAAATTATACTTATACATTCGAGTCTGTGGTGTAGGATCTGACTGTAGCTGTTGGTTTCACTTCTTTCACACTCAATGACAGCTCGAGATCCCAGAAACTCATGTCAATCAAGGAGGAAAAGGAGGAAACAAGTTAAGCGGGTTGCTTCTCATGTTATGCTAGTACTAGTAGCTACGGATCGGATGGCTAGATTCCTCACAGGAGAGAGCTTCCAAGGAGAAAAGGCAGCAAGGCACAAATTTGCGCGGTTAGCTGACACTAGGGTTTCCATGGGGTAAGCACCTCAGAAGACTTGATTTGCAGTAAAGCTCGCATCCCGAGTAACCAATCAAGAATTACTGGATCCGGAAGAAGATGAGAGGAAAAACAAGGGCTGCTGTACCGATCCCTAGCTAGGAGTAGGGGAGAGGGGGTCCCGGGTCCTTGAGAATTATTGATCTGAATGAGATGTTGCATGAAGAGAGCAGTTGCCGTGAAAAGAAAATGATTAAAATTCATATCTCAATCAAGGCAGCTTCTGCCGATACATCCCATATACGCCTCCTCCCCATTAGAGAAATGTGTGCCGAGCTAGTGAAAGATAGGGTCACCAACCCGCTCCAGCCCAGATGCTTCAATGATGTAGAGAGAGAGAGAGAGAGAGAGAGAGAGAGAGAGAGAGAATCTCGCTGTGCTGCTAGCTCCTGAGAATTGCACCCACGTGAAGGGTTGTGAGGGCCTGGATCGAGTAAACGTATCCAAGGAAAAGCTGTGAAGTGTGTGAACCTGGCCGTGCTAGCTCTGATCGAGCTTCTGGCACGGCCAACGGAAGGCACTGCGCCGCATCTAGCTACGCAGCCAGCTCACATGACAATGCGGGCAGACCAGCTTGCTTACGTGGCGACCCAATTGTGGGAGTATGTCAGTGTGTGTGTAACGTGCGTGTACGTGTGCCCATGCTCTCGTGCTTGGGCGAAGATTGTGCTACATTGACGTCCCGGGGTAATCATCCAAGCAGCAGTGTGGCCTGTGACGCACGCGTACGGCGTGCATCTGTACTCGTGCAAGGGAATACAACCAAGATGCATATGGTAGGTAGTAAGATAACTACACGAATTAGCTGGGAACACTTGCATCACGTGTGTGTGACTGTGTACGCAGGTTCCCATTCGGTTAATTCCCAGATTTATCTTGTCCCCCCGTACGTGTGGCATTCTCTCTCCGTCTTTCCCACTCTTCCACGGGCATGCAAACCTTCCCTTAAACAAATTAAGCATGCACTAGAGAAGCGCGCGACAGTTCAGACAAAACCCTAACCCGGCCCTCACTCAGCAGGTTTTGGGTCACCACTCACCAGCACAAAAGGTCATCCATCGATCGAAAGACGGCACGTAGACCATGAAAAATGGGAGTATTCAATATCTTTGCCGCCTGGGTGCGTGCATGCATGCAATGCCGAGACCAACGCAGATTTGTCCTTGGCAAAACCGTGCGTGCATGCATGTGTGCGGCGGTGCGTACGTAAGGCAGGTATAACGAGCGAGCAACGGGAGGTAGTAGCAAGTACGTGCGTACATACCGTGAGAATAGGGTGCCGCAGTCGCAGCGGTACTCGCGGGTGCCGCAGATCTTGGAGTGCGCCTTCCAGTCGGACTGCACGGCGTAGCGCTTGGCGCACTTGTCGCACTTCCACTTCTTCTCGCCGTGCTTGCGGCAGAAGTGCTTCTTGATGCCGGTGAGGTCGCCCAGCGCGCGGCCGGGCTCGTGGTGCACGCACGTCGGCTCCGGGCACAGGTACACCCGCCGCCGCTGCACCTGGTTCGGGTCCTTCTGCTTCAGCTTCCACGGCAGGTTGTGCCCGCGCCGGTGCAGCTGCAGGTTCTGCTCCCGCTGGAACCCCTTGTTGCACACCTCGCACACGAACCGGTTCGTCGCCATCAGCGTCTTGGGCGACAGCGCGATTACCTCCGCGTCAGGGTCTGCATGTATGTTATGTATCAATGCAACATAACCAACTCAATTGCACATCTGATATCGATCGATCACTAGAATTAATGTAGGTAGTGAGCAACTGAGCATGCATAGTAACGGTTGTGCATTAACATGCACAATGAGCTTGAAATGGTAGGGGCACAGAAGTTGCCATGTTTTGCAAACAAGTACTAATGCGTGATAAGGCAACGGTGCGCGATTAGCTTATGACTAATAATGGTGCATGGTGTGAGGGAGAGAGGTAGCAGTTAACGTACTGCTGGTGTTTCTTCCTTTGGTTTTGGTGAGGAAGGGACAAATGGAGGCAACAAAGGGGAGAATATTTGCATGAGACTTCGGGGAAGAAAACACGCAAAAGGGCATTTGCAGCAACTAATATAGGGAACAAAGGAATTGACGACGATCGCGTCATGGCCCCTATACTATCTCTGTATCTCTCATAATTGGCAAGAGGAACAAGGAGCAAAAGGGTGAAGAGGATAACAGCTCATGTACATGGAATCTTGCAAGAAAACTTTTATTTTTTTTCTCCAATTTGAACTGGTAGTACTCGTGACCCGTGAGTCCGCACTGACAGTTTATTCCAAGGAATTTTACTTGGAACGCACAAGGAATTACGTACGCAAACTCGTATATCTACCGAGGTTGGAATGAGTAAAAAAAGGGAATAAGAATGAACAGGATGAATACTAGGAATAATTAGGTTTTCCCCTAGTCTACTATTCAGGTGAGACTACAAGCAGCTTTAAATGAAGTATACAGTGAGTAAAAAGATGTGACGACCACATCCAGCATGGTTTGGATCGAGGTAGCTCACGGAAGAAATTCACTCGACAAGGGGCCGGGAGAGAGAACTGGAACTGAAGAACATATGGGACCATTTTCATTCCATATAAATCCAGTGAAAACAAATCTTGGGCTCTAACGCAACTCCTATTTAAGGAGGCGTCTCTTCTGTTGTGAATCGAAATTTCGAAATCAAGAAACAAGGGCCAGATAAAGTAAGATCGACAGAAGGAGAAACCACAAGCCCTTGAGAGAGTTGCCGTTCTTGCATCTAAGATCTCTCCGATGGAAACTCCTAGCAGAATGATCTAGAAAAAAGTCCTAGCAGTTCCAAGCGAGGTCCGCTAGGAGATGCTATGCATGCACGAATGGAATTGCATGAAGGGCAGTTTCTTATCATACCTGGCATGGTCCTCTTCTTCTTCACCGGTGGCGCCGCCACGGCCGCCTGGTCTGGCCCCGCCGTCAACAGCGCGCTGGGCGGCGCGACGACATGCTGCCGCTGCTGCTGGGCGAGCAGCGGCTTCATCTGGTCCTGCTGGTGCCCTTCCCTAATCCCGAACAGCGCCGCGACAGCCGCCGCCGATGAATTGGATGCCATCGCCGCTCAGATTCACCCTTTCTGCAGCTGCTCACCGGCAACAGGGTAACCTTTCCCTTTTGGTAGCCCGGTGTTGGAACTAGCAGCAAATTTCCCCTCACTTCAAGAAAAAGCAGCGCTTTCCATGAGAGACATGCCAAGAACAAACTCAGGAAACGTGCAAAGAAGAAGAGGCCAGAAAGCTGTCCCTCGGACGAGGATGGAGGAAAACACCAAAGATAAAGGTAGAGAAGGCGATACCTATCTCATATGTGTGTTTGTGTCTTTGCCTGGCCGGAATCGATCTGAAGCTTGGACAAGAAGAAGCTGGGGGGGAGGGGGAAGAAGAAAAACTCCAAAGGGTTAGGGCTCAATCGCGGAACGAGGATGAACAAACGAACAAACTCCCGCAGTGAAATCCAAACCAGCAGTTGCACTCAGAAACAAGCAAGCTAGAGCGGGAGAACAAATCGAAGCTCGCAAGCACCCAAACCCACACGCGCGCGCACGCAGAGAGAAACGAGGGCTTTGTTTCTTCCCCATACCTCTCTGTCTCCCCGGCTCTTATCTATCCCTTGCGCTGCTGCCGCATGCTACTAGCGGCTACTAGTCGTCTTCTTGCTTGCTCTCGAGACAAGGGGGAGAAGAAGAAGAGGAGACGAGGAAGAGGAGGAGGGAGAGGGTATGGAGGAGGCTAATAAGAAGGTTGCTGTCTGATTCCTTTCGTTCATATCGTTGTCATGCTTTTCCCTATCGCCTTTTGCCCCCTCCTTTCCACACTGGCTACTGTACGCTCCTCTGCTACGCTACTACGTACGCCCGCAGCTCTTTGTCACGGACGGCATACGAGCATACGGAGTAGAATGGTAGTCTGGTGTATACGTTGAATGTACTGCTGTAAATTGGGTTTGTAATCGCATGTACAGCTCAGAGAAATTAAGGGAGTGAGTACGAGTGAGTACAGCGGCACAGTCGATGGAGTGGAGCGAGCGAGCGTCGTCGAGCGGCTGTGGAGTGTGGACCAGGGGTCCACCGACTGTGGGGAGGGGGCTTGCCCGGCGGGCGGGCCCCGCGCTCACGCACACGGGTCGTGAAGCGGCTGAGGATTTGGGTCCACCGACACTAGCCGACGTAGGCCGACGCACCACGCACACGGGCGTTGGATTTATGTATGCATCACAGCTTGCTCACGTCTGGATATGTGCGATGCTAACTCTACGCACCTTAATCACGCCCGCATGCATCTCAACCAACGGTTCAACAATGGTCAGAGACCAAGGACAACGGCACGGCTGTAATAGTTACCTATCCGTGCACCATCGATTTACTGGTTTTTTTTTACGTATTCACTTTGCCTCTAAGCATGCCCATACATCAGTAAGAGAGTAGAAATATTTGCGGGTAATATACGGGACCACCTATACGGTAGTCATCAATATAAGAAAAATGCTTTTAGTCGATTTTATGAGAGCCGTCCGATTGAGCTCCAAGGGCACTCATGCTTTCCTCCTCCTCTGGGTATCACTGTTTATCTTCTTTCTTAAAGCATAGAGACGATCTCTTCCCCTCCTTTCCCCTGGTCCGCCCTCCCGCCTCGTCTCCTACAAGTTCTCACACACATTGGACAGAGGTCTACCAACACTCGCATGCGAACCACCTTCCTCACCTATAGCTTCGACGCCACGACCCGCGGAAGACTTCTACCTCCCCATCTCAGGCTTGCGGATTCACTCTTCTTCAACAAAATCGACAGCTGTGATTTTGATTTTAAGGCAACCGAGGAATAGCTAAAGCGTCCGTTTATAAATATCAAGATGATATCAATTACACTCATCCTCTGCAAGTACACAAATATCAATAATAGGTCGAGATAGCGAGAATGCACTCGGCCAAGAAACATTAAAAATAAGTGAAAAACGCAAAGACAACCGATGCATCAAACAACTTGCAACAAACAAGCAACAACACCATCCGTCGTCCTTGACAGCAAACGAGCTACGAGGAAGGTTTCCGCGAGCCAACCACTCAGGGTCAGATATTGGGTTTCACCATGAAGAGCATGTTTGAATAGACTCCATAGCAATGCCTTCAAAAAAGACACATATTAATGATATTTTTCGACCGGGCTATCACCCCTTTCCATTAATTTCTTAATGAAAATATTTTCAGTACACAGATTAATGATATGTTGTGGCTTTTGTATCTCAGTTTGTCTACATTTGCAAGAATAAATATACATGGGTTAATTTTTTTGAGCTATATATACATGGGTTAGTGGTAATAGGGCGTACGATGCTATAGGCTATGGCTCCTCAATCTGGCCTTGGACACTACCAAAACTGAGCCCGGTGGAAAACGCCCCACGGGTACTTTAGCCAGAAATGTCACGAGTGCGCCTAGCTACCTGCGCCGAGTACCATTTGGCTTGGCCATAGGCAGGTCCAAGCAGTCGCACTGGTACGCATGGATGGCATCCATGTCTTTTCTCTCGCACGGGCACCACAGATTTGGACAAAATTTGGTTCTCCACACCCCACAGCCACAGGTAGGTACGTACGAGGCCGTGAGCTTCGGGCGGTGCCATGCAGTGCAGGCGTAGGTACGGGCTCGGTGAGAGACCTTCGTCCGTGTCGAGTCCATACGTCACGCTGTGACTGCATGTACACATCGGTCTCTCTATCCCCGTGCGTCGCCTCGTCGCCGATCTCGGCGTATGCCGTCATGGCCTTCAACTCCCGTTGAAATTATGTGCTCTCCCGCTCGGCCGTCGTCGTTGATGGAGCTCCACGAAGTTCACGTGCGCTAACTCGTTCAGTAATGTGTCTCCTGTGAACCTCCGCAAACACAGAGATCGGGCTGGCCATGAAAAACCCAGCTTGGTACGAAACTTTTTAGTTAGAACTCGGAAGCAATTGCCTCGTATGATGTACTCTCTCCGTTGACCATCGTAAGATGTTTTGGATATGTTTCAGTACGGACTACAAACGAAATAAAATGAGTGAACAAACATGCTAAAATGTGTTCATATACATCTGATTTGGAAACATGTAGAATATCTTATACAGTAAAAATTAACAGAGGGAATAATAATTACGCAAGAAACAGTTCACCAGTTAATTATGGAAAACGTGACTAAAACCGATACAGCTGCCCCACCATCGGGGTACTACCGGCCGACCAAGCACACAACAAGAGACGTCACACACATTGTCGAGAAGAAGACACCATCAACATGACGAACTAACGAATTACTCCACAAAAAGGTCAACATGTATGGAGTCCCCAGGTAACCGGGTAAGGTTTAGTGTCCTCTCGGCGTTTCATCATAGTTGATTCCTTATCCATGGCGATCTACCACTGCCAAGTTCCCATCGGTCTGCAGATCGACTCATGTTGCCCCCTCCCCCCTCGCGGCCGCCTTTTAACCCTCATGGCCTTGCCCCTTGCCCAAGGGTTTGAGATCGTGACGGCGTCGTATTCTGATGCAAACTCATCCACGAACATGGGTTCGCAGTGAGCAAACCTTGGGGACCTTGGTGTCTTCTTCGACAAACTTGATTTTTAGAAGATTATTTTACAATGTATGTGATCGTTGATGAGGAGGAGCAGGAGCTCTAGGAGGGAGTTTGCTTACTAACCCTAACTCGAGTGCAGACATATACGTCCTTCAGTCGAGCGCCTTCTTCTGCGAGATGCGTGTTGCGTAGAATCTCAAACAAGGTTCCACTTTCGGGCGACCGGGGTCAACTTGCTCATCGTGCAAGTCTCATGTCTCGGTAATTGGGAGTGGGTCATGGAGTAAGGATTGCGGTTCTTCCACTTCTCGGAAATACTTTTGCACCCATACGATAGATTCACCAACAAAGAGGAAGTGACGACAAATTCCATGCCTATATGGCTACGAACCCACAAGCTGGAAGAGGGCTTTTGCAAGAAGGAAGTAGTGGAGAAATTGATCAACAAAGCTTCAGAAAGCCAGGAGATAAGGATCTCTGATAACACTAGGGGCGATTATACATGAGTGTGTGTTCGTCACGACATCCACGAGATGCGTGCTGCATGGAACCTCGCACAAGGGGTGCACTTTCGGGCGATTTGGTTCAACATGTTCATCATGCAAGTCTCATGTCTCGGTAATTGAGAGCGGATCATGGAGCAAGGGCCACGGCTCTTCCTAGGGAATACTTTTGCACCCATACAATGGATTTACAAACAAAGAGGAAGACAAATTCCACGCCCATATGGCTACAAATCCACAAGTTGCTAGAGGGCTTTTGCAAGAAGAAACTAGTGGGGAAATTGGTCAACAAAGCTTCAAAAATCCCAGAGATAAGGATCTCCGGCAACACTCAGGGTGATTATATATGAGTGCGCGCTCTTCATGACATCCGAGAGCAGCTCACGAAACACACTAGTATTGTCAGAGAAAAGGAAGAACGTGTATAAAATGTCAGGTACGAAAAGCTTGCATGGTTCTATCAAGCATGCAGGGGCATTGGTCATGATAAGTAGGAGTGTGGCTCCGGTGTCTATGAAATGAAAGATCTAAAATTTGGGGACTAGCTTTACATTTATCCACCAAGTCGCATAATAACCACCTAATTATACCATCCAACATAACACTACCTTGCATTCTCCTTCGCATCTCCCACGAAAAAGAATCCTTAGGGCACTGTCACGGTTGAAAAGTTTTATAAATTAAGGTTGGAGTTGTCAAGATCTATCAGCTAACAAAATTAAGGATGGGTAAGTTTTAGCAATTATGGTTGAAACTATTTATGAACCTGTTACAATCACCAAGTTGTCCACAACTGTAGACAAGACTATTCAAATAGATTTAACCCTACAGACTGCACCAATGTACCCACACATATGATCGAATCTTGATGCCATGTGCCAAAACACATATTCCGTGGAAATCACATGTTCATTTGGGTATGTTGGTAGAGAGATCGACTCTGCACTTTCAAATGCAACAAAGCAAGTCCAGGAAGCCACCCAATTGAGTTTAAACCTAATCGGGAGTCCGCCCATAGATCTGAGTTGGACTCAACCGTATGCACGAGGGGCTACGACTGACTAGAGCCCCAAACTAGGAATAACAGCCCTACTGCGCAAGATATGCATGCGAGCCATCAGGGGAACCCCCTCTAACGGTAAAATAGTAGCATCATTCAGAATCGCCTCATTTGTACCTACAAAACAAGTTGTATGTGTATGCTCCAAATGAAAAACCAGCTTGCGGCCCCTGGACAGGTGACGAGTCCAATGTTTTTGACTTTCCATTATGTTACACCTTTTGGCCCTGTTTGATTCAGCTTTTATCAATGGATTCCGCTGCCGCGCAGCAGAATCTGAACCAAAGGGCGAACCCAGCAGAATCTGATTCCAGAAATCCGTTGCTAAAATCTGAACGAAAAGCAGAAGTAGCCCAGGACGTGCTTTCCAAAATCTGATTTCGCCGCGGGCCAAAATCTGAAAAAGCTGTATCAACTAGTTTGCCAAATGACCTACATCTTTTTCACATCAGATTTTCCATAGCTGTTTTTCCACAACAGATTTTTTACAGCTGCTTTTAGAAATTCACAACCGAACCAAACAGGGCCTTTATTCCATACCTTAGTTTTACGATTATCTAGATTTTACTATGTTTGTGCGCTCTTTTTATTTGTTTTCGCCAGGATTCCTTCCACAGAAGTATTTGAAGGCTCAAGGAAAAATCCCAACACTATGGTATTAAAATCACATTAATAGGGAAAACAAAATACTATACTAAAATAAATAAATAAATGGGACCGCGTGCACTATAGTAGAAGAAGGGGACTTGGGTGAGCAACGGCGCACGGTATGACCGCGAGCACTTGTATTGCTAGTCGTACAACTCGCTGCCGCCCCTGCATGGTCTAGTATTTTACTCCTGCGCAATCGGATCGTGGATCAGATGTCTACAGCCACAATAAAATCTTCTAGAACGAAGAACACTATCCTTCGGAAGGATTCCAGAGGGACAATTGATAGAAGGGCTCTGTCGTGGCATCATCCCATAGAGGGCATCATCATCATCCGTCTATGCCATCACCTTCTCTTTGTAATACATTAGAACGTGTGGATCCATTTTTGTATTACTTTAGCACTTCATGCATGTTTACCTTGATTCATTCCATGATGCTTATTATCTTGATGTCCGAGTAATCTCTGTAGTTCTTGAGGATGTGGAGGAACCCTAGTATGTTTAGGAACTGGATGTTGATATGATTTTACATCCTCTTTATATGTTTATATTAATGATCTTCTCGTTGTTGGGTGAAGTTGACCATTCAACATATGCCTCTTTTGTGTGAAAGGCCATTACTATTGGTGTGCGATGGTGGGTTTGCAGAGGTTTGTAATGTAGTACCTATCTCCCTCCTTGGTCATTGCAATAAGGGATAAATGAAGACAACCTTAGTTGCGTCCATCGGGAAACTTTTAATCACCATTCAGTAACCGAGTGGAGATGAACGACGGTGGAGTATGTGACATGGGGCTCAACATGAATGCACGATTTGTACTTGGCTCCGCCCACTTATGAAAACATATAAAATGGTTTAGGAATCCGAGCTTCAAATTATGCTTAGGCATAGATCGCATTACATACATACTAGTGGGGAATCCAGACTCCCTCAGAATGCTCTAGCTCTATTGATTTAAAAAATTGTTATTGCACATCTTGCGCTCTTTATTTTACTCTTGCATTTTATTACCTTGTCCATGACAACTTTGCAATATTTGAAATTTCCATTTCCACTTTACTTTGGACCACAACTAACTTGCAATAACAACATTATAAACCCTTACAAGAGACAAAGTCCATTTTCTGTGCTCCTTGTGGGATCGATACTCTTACTTCGAAAAGGCCAAAACTAAACCATGTGCACTTGTAGGCCTTCAAGCTTTTTCTGGCATCGTTGCCGGGAAGCTAAGCACTTGTGATATTTGTTTTCATTTTTTTCTTCACTAAGTTGTTTGTTGGTTCCAAGCAACCATGTCCTAGTATGGGCATATCTACCAACTCGCCGCAATGAAGCTCTCAGGGCCACCTATCAGAAATATATTTACATCATTGGGCTCAGACCTGATTATGTATCCTTTGATATTAATCCGAGCTTATTGGAATTATTGCACAATAAGAAATTTAACGGTAACAATGAATATTACCCTTGCCAACATTTGAAATTATTCGGTGAGATATGTGGGACTTATAAAATTAATGCTTTCGCTTACGATGAGATAAAGTTATTTTTTTTGGAAAAACACTAACCGTTGATACGTCTCCAACGTATCTACTTTTCCTAACACTTTTCCTCTTGTTTTGGACTCTAATTTGCATGATTTGAATGAAAATAACCCTGGACTGACGCTGTTTTCAGCAGAACTACCATGGTGTTGTTTTTGTGCAGAAATAAAAGTTCTCAGAATGGAACGGAACTTTGCAAGGATTTTTTATACAATAAACATAGACACCATTCAGAACAAACTCTTAAAATACCTTACATAAGTCAACATTCATGTGACTATGCATCATAGCAGAGTAAATATTTACTTCTGAACTGAAGACAGGAATAGGAAAAAAGATCGACATTGCTCACAGCAAAGGGCGGCCCACTCAAAAATATCAAATGCATGTCTTGTCGCTAACATCAATGAGAAAAATTTGACAAGGTTTTCCAATTCCAATATATTAAACTAATGTCTTCTTGATAACATCAATGATTAAACTTTGACAAGCTTTTCCCATTCAAAATATGTAATGCCTATGATTGTGGAACATGCAGCATTTGTCATCAGTTTGTCATCTGATAGTCTGATGGCTCAAGGTGACGACGAATGATTAGAGAACCATTCGATGTATTGTGCATGATGAAGTATTATGGAGGACACGGACCATCTGAACATTTTGTGCAGTTTCACTAAAATCAAGCTGAGCATCCCTGTGGATTTCGTATTTATATGCTGCAAGAAAACAAAGACACATCAGCGCACACATGAATATTGGCCCAGTGTCAACCCACCAATCGGTGGACTAACAAACTGAAAGTACGGTAAACAGATTACCATACCCAGATGCCCCATCATTGTTGCTTAGAATGACATTGATAGATTTGGGGTCCTGTCCTGGCTTCTTGTACTTCTTTGGGCACTTTTTGCCCAGTGCACTCCACGTGTTGTAGAGTTGCCTATGCTATCTATAGACTAGTCATGTCACCAGCGTCTACTAATACTCTGTAAAGCTTCTAGATCATTCCTTCTGTAATGTAGCGCAAACAGTGACTACTTCTTTCTGCAAAGTGGTAAGACCAACTAGACCCACTAATGCAGTAGTTTTCCTTAGACACATTGGCTCCTTTTGTGTAGTTCAACTAAAATCAAAGTCATAGCGCAAACTGAACTTTAATTTTGATATCCCTGTAAGCAACAATAGGTATAAGGGAAACAATTACTGAGAAATAACGGTTGATGACTTGTACTCCCAGAAGAAAAACATCTACTGATCTACCTCATCTTAATGGAAACAAAGCAGGAGAGTAGCAATTCTCAATCAGTGTGATTCATTCATATTAACTAAGACATTATCTTAACAATGCCTTGTTTCAACATGTATAAAGAACCACACAGCAGAAAAGTACCATTCCTAAAACAATGCGACCGATTCATTTTAATAGAGACATTATCTTAACAATACCTTGGTTAAACACGTAGATAGAACTACGAAGCAGGATAGTACCATTTGTAAAACATTGTAACTGATATATAATAACAGAGACATTATTTGAACATTACATTTCTTAAACATGTACTCCGGCGGATCCCTAACAGAAATGGTACTCCCGCCGATCCCTAACAAGTGTTGAAGTTTTGAACTAAGATTCAGTAGTTAATTATGAGAGTGGCATTGCTTAATTTTACCAGTGACATTATATTAACGAAAAGCATAAACAGTTCCACGCGGGAGTGGGCGCAACAACACCATGTGCTTCCATCTACTTATAAAGGGGGTGATGTAGAGTTTTGTTGTAAGAAAGAAACAAGCATCATGTCTGGGTTGGAACAATTTTTGCTCACTCTATGGTAAAAGAAAACAGTTCAATAGCTTCAATTCAACATTTATCCAAAACAGTACCAATACAAGTAGCACAACATCTCAAAGTGCACTGCAACATCATGTGGATGAAAGTCGGTACTGACCTTCCTTGACCAAGATTTGAAACAACTCGCGAGGAGGACTTGAAACAAACCCAAACACATATACGAAAATCCGATCTCCTTTTGTGTAGTTCCATCAAAATTAAGCAAAGTCGCCGGTGTGACATTCAAGTTGAACTGCACAAAACACTCTTAAAACAAAAGTGTTTCGCGTAGCGAAGCAAAATGTCGCAATAGCAACAAGTTGAATAGATATCCCTGTTTTAACAGAGGCAAAAAAGGAATCAATTACTGGCCAATAAAGGAGGATGAAACATGCGGCCACAAAAATGGAAATCCTGCCAATCCCTAACAAGTGTTGCAGTTTTGAACTAAGATTCAGTAGTTAATTCTGAGAGTGGCACTGCTTAATTTACCAGCGGCATTAGATTAAAAAAAGCATAAACAGTTCCAGGGGAGAGTGGGCGCAAAAACACCATGTGCTTCCATCTACTTATAAAGGTGGTGATGCAGAGTTTGTTGTAACAAAGCAACAAGGATCATGTCTGGGTTGGTCCCATTTTTGTTCACTACTTAATGGGAAAAGACAGCAATACAATAGCTTCAATTCAACATTTATTTAAAATAGTACCAATACAAGTATCACAACATGTCAAAGCACATTGCACAATCATGTGGATGAAGGCCTATACTGACTTTTCATGAGACGACCAAGATAAAATACGAATCTACCAACACTAATAGGAAATCCAATCTCGTTTTGTGTAGTTGCACTGAAATCAAGCAAAGTTGCCGGCGTGACATTTAAGTTCGCAATAGCAACAAGTTGAATAGATATCCCTGTTTTCACAGAGGCAAAAGAGGAAACAATTACTGGCCAATAAAGGAGGATGAAACAAACAGCGACAAAAAGAAGCATCTAACTTATCTTGATGGAAAACAAAGTAGGACAATAGCATTCCTAAAATGGTTGCATTGATTCATATTAAAAGAGACATTCTCTTAAAACAACATTCGTTAAAAATGTAATTTAGTTTTAACAGTGGCGTTGCTTCCATTTTCCCGCGGCATTCTTAGATTAACAACATCAAAATAGTTGTATGGGACATGGGGCATGGGACATTCCAGCACCATGTGCGTCCACACGTATAAATGGGTGATGCAGAGTATGTTGCCAAGCAGCATATTTGTGTTGGTCCCATATTTGTTCTCTTTGAACCTTTTTCCTATGTGAGGGCAGCAAATCTCGTCCTGCACAAACTACCCGACCCCCAGTTTCTTTCCTTTTTCAACAAAGAGATCGGTTCCTTACAGATGTGTGTATTGGGTTACCCCCTTTTTCCCTTTTCGACCAACAAAGCGGCTGGATAGCCAGTCTATACTAGTTTCCCTCCCTCCTTTCCTCATTGAACCATGTCCTAGATTCATGCTCCACCCCTCCGCACCCTTCTTTCCTCTTTGAACCAAGACCTAGATTCGACTACAGAATCGAAAAAGATCCACATGCAGCTAGAGCAATGATAGTTTCAAAGAAACTTATACCTGAGGGTCATCGGGATGTGGCTAGGCGTGCGGCGGGAGGCCAGATCTGCCCACATTGCATACGACAGCGAGGAAGAAGGGGTCTATGGCCCTCCCGCACAGGCGCTTGGTGAAAGAGAATAGCGCAGCCGGCAGTGGATTGCCTCCCTCGTCGAAGGTGATAGAGTGAACGCTGCACCTCCTCCCCTTCCCGGTGCGACATGATCCAGACGCCCCCTTCACCAGCTGTGAGGGGAGAGAGAGAGATAGAGGTCAACACAGTCTTGTTTAGATCTGGTGAAGAGGGTGAGAGACTGTGAATATAGCAAACCCTAGCAAAGGAACATGGAGCCTCCAGCGTGTGTATATATATATATATGTAGTACGGCGAGAGTGTGGAGAGTGCAAACCCTAGCGAACAAGTGCTGAGGCTCTAGCTTATATTGTACTACATATATAGTATAGACTGAGCTCTGGTGCCTTAAATGCACCTGCCTTTGGCTATGTGACAGCTGGGCCAGCCACATGTTGGTCCCACCTGTCATACACCCAAAGGCAGGTGCACTAAGTCAACGAAGCTACCCCTAAAAAAGTCAATGAAGTTGCGTCCATATAGTACTCGTGTATACTACTAATATATCGTGGAGTGGTTTTCTTATTCTCTCCATAACAATCGTTTTAAATTGTGTAAGTACGAAACGAAACTCTTTATTTAACGTACCAGTGAAGAAAACTACTACTTCCGATGAACTAACGATCCATGCGTCCTGGTCGCACTTCCTGTCCTTCACGTGTGGTACACTACCCTCCCTTAAGTGAACAACCACACATGCGCCAAATTATTGGAAACGTGTGAGAGTGTGTACAAATAAAGAAATTTAATTTCAATTATCGGAAAGGTTTGAGAGTATGTACAGTTTGCCCTCTCTCAATAATTATGGTTTGTTGTGTTCGTCCTAAACTTGGTCAAACTTTACAAAGTTTGACTTCAGTCAAATCTAATATGCAGAGTAAATAAAAATGGAGGGCTACTACGTCCATCCGGGTTTTTAGTCCACACCATTTTTTAATCAAAGTTAATAGCTGGACAAATAAAATTACAGGGGAGCTGAAGACAAAGTTGTGAGAAGCCTTAGAAATCAATACAAAACTTATGCTCTTAGTACCAACGTCGATCCTTCTTCGAGGAAATATTTGGTTCATAGCCAATTGTGTGATAAGATTGCACCAACATAAAAGACGACTATGTCTCCAACGCAACCAAGGTGAACTGATTAAGGGTATCATCTTTGTGGGTAACAAGCAAAAAGCACTGATGGAAGACAGCTTGTTTTTCATTGAAAATTGACCAGCTTCACCAGCCGATGCAACCATGAGGCGCAACCATGAGCATCGATAGGTCATCGTGGTGATGCGTCATCCATTTGGCATCAAGTTTGGGTGAGGCACCTATGAAGTTCGACAAATCCTCACTGTGGTCTGTTTCTTCTTAGCAATCAAGCTCAAGGAAGGAAGAACCACGTGGCAGAGGACAGTGAGGCGAAACAACAATGGCCATCCAATTTTATGCAGTTCCACTAAAATTGAGGAAGACATGCCCGAGTATGGAGATACACATCGCTGTTTGCAAAAATATAAAACGGGATATTGTGTTGTTACTTAGTTTTGGCAGTGGTACAAGATTAACAGCGACATCTCAATTGTCAATAAGAATTAATGAAAAGCACACCAACAAACAGAAGCATCATGATTATCTTGATGTGAACTAAACCATGATACCCGAGAAAAAAGCATTTCTTCATTTAACCAGTGAGAGTATTAGATTAGCAGCAACAATAGGAGCATATGGACAATGACCGCACAACCACCATGCACTTTTTTTCGAAACAACATGTATACCTCCACCGAGGCATAAACCAGGATAACTTCTTGAGTGGCATTTCCTATATAATAGTAGGTGATGTTGGACTAGCCGACGAACCCTAGCTACTATACATGGGGAGCTGGGGAGTAGTCGCATAGAAGAAAACCCGCATGCCACGACCTGGGGAGCTGGACCAGTACAAGAAGTTATACCTCAGGTGGGTGAGATGTCACTTAGGTGGGCGGGCGGGATCTACCCACACGACGACAGTGAACAAGGGTGCGGAGGACCTCGTCCGTGCCAGCGCCGGCTCCGAGAGGACGGTGCGCATGGGCTTCCTCCATCGCCGACGGCGACAACGTCAATGCTGCACCTCATCACCTCCCGCAGCGGACGGGATTCGTTCGGATCTGTGACCACCGGTGAGGAGAGAGATAGTGGACATTGTCATCTTGTTTTGATATGGAGAGGGTGAGAGAGCGAGACGTGAGAAATCCTATCAGACAAGAGGCTATATATACAGTGGAGTAAAAAATCTATCCATAGCAGTGGTTTTAAATAGAATACACACGTTCCCAAAAAAAGAAATGAAAATTGACGGACAATTTTTTAACGTTCCAAGAAAGAAAATTCGATCAAAAACACACCCCCGCTTCCAGGTCACGAGAGTCGTCGCGCACACACACATAGACATACATGCATATCCATGTTTACATAAAATTCCAGCTCCATCTCCATCTCCATCTCCAATCATATTTGTCCAATTGGCACATTATTTACGTTGTTAAATATATACGCAGCAATATTAACGTACAACATCTCTTGTTTGCGGGCGTCCGGACGGCTGCCATGCCCGCTCCTGACCAACCCAAACCCTCTTCATCACCCACGCATGCTTCCCGCCCAAAACGGCCAGTGCCGCATTCATGCCCGGCCAGAGCGGATGCGACCTCTCATTGGCGCCGACATTGAAGCGGCGCACCGGTCGAGAGAGCGTCGCCCACGCCGCTTCCTGGTGCACGCGACTGCCGTCGCAATAGCCGGTCACAACATGCAAGTAAAAAGTTCTTGGGAGTCCGTTCTACAGCTAGCTGTCCTCCCTTAACTCGTCAATCTTTTCCATAGTGCTAGTACTCCATGGTGCGATCCATGGACATGCAGGCGGGAAAGTTATCGTATACTCGGTTTGCGGTGAGTGGCATGCCGAGCGACCATGTGGGGTGGAGCCGTGGAGGAAGGTGACACACGAACGCGACAGGCGTGATTTAAACGTTGGTTTTGCTCGATGACGTGATCCAGTGAAACAAAACGGTGGTTTCTCTCCGTTTCCATTTTTTCTCCAGAAAAACGGAAACTTTCCACTCCATTTTCATTCCTACTCCAAGGTTGCCCCGTTACAACATTCCATCAAATACAAAGGAAAACTAACACACATGCGGATGCATCTCAATGATTCACAAATCATAGCCAATATTTAGTTCACAACTAAAGACAAAAGTTGTGAGAGCGTGTACAAAATAAAAAACTACTGATGGGGTCACTATGACTTAAACACTAAACCCTAAACATGATTTAATTTCCTGGCTAGGTAGAACCTATCGAAGGAAAGACGGCTGACACCCTCGGATCATACGATGCTTTTGTGCAGTTCCACTAAAATCGAGTTGAGCATCCCTAATGGCAAAGATATTGAAGAAGTGTGATTAGAATAATAGTACTGGCACTAGTTCATGAGACATAAACTCATCACAAATAGAAGCCGGTAGAAGTAGAGAAAGATCAACATGGAGATGCAACTACGTGAGGAGCTGCGGCAATGGAGCAAGCCGGCTCTAAAAGGAAGATGTACCTGGGACGTCGGGCTGTAACTAGAAGGGAGGTTGGGATGCGTCATCATCCCATACCGCGGGGACCCCCGATTGGGATGCACTGACTGTGGGTTTTCTCCCTCGCCGATGTTGTCCGCGTCTACGCAGAACACTGTTCCCTTCCCCCAGTGGCGGGATCAGGCCGGATCTGTGACCAGCGGTGTGGCCACCGTCGTTCTATGCTTGTAAAGAGAGCAACCCAAGCAAGCAGGCTTGTAGCTTAAGCTCCTTCTAGTGTATATATAGTGATTTTCTTTTTCTCTCCATATCAACCATTTTATATTGCGTACGTGTCATTGAAGAGTGAAATGATGGTTGCTTCTTTCGACTAACTTACTGTGTGATTTGACTGCTCCTTAGTGGCCCCTACACGTACTCCCCCTACGTGTATGACCGTTCCTGAGTCTCATTTGTACTTATCTCTATTTTCTTGCATGACACGTAGACAGGATGCACATAGGGGAATTTTGTTACTGCATGTTGTTACGTAGTACTACTAGTACCTACTCCCTCCTTCCGGTTCACTACTGGTACTCCCTCCGTCCTGTCTTATTGGTCCCCTTTGTACTCAATTCATGGGCTCGTTTTCCTAAAAAAAATCTTTACCAACGTATTAATATCGGGAATGCATGCATGCATAATGAATAATTAATCCTTACCTGCAACGTTTTGACAAAGCATTGACTTATGAACATGTGAATGTGAGGCTGGTCATAGTGGGAGTAACTTAGAAAGTAACATAGTGCATTCCAAGACAAGTTTGCTTATGTGGCATATAGTTAATGAGGAGAGAGGTGTTTGGAGTAACATAATATGTTACTATAACATAACGCAACCCAAAGCAAAATGAGTCTATAATGTAATAAATGCTATCAACTATGATACTACTTGTATGTTACTTTGCACTATGAAGGTAATAACAAAGACTAGTGTCATATGCATGACACTAGCCTGAGGGACTACAACCTCGTGCATGCATGCAACAGTCACACGTACACATGGATGCAAAAATGCGTGCGACGCCCTAATGCATGCATGTCCGAGCACACGAGGAACACACACGATCATGCTCAAGTGCTCAACCTACACGTGCATGCACAAACATACTCAGCCAGGGTGAGCTAGTGACCGTGTAAACATTGGAAAATGTATATATTGAGCGCAATGAGCGTATGATGAAGTCCACTGAACGTATTTTTACAAATATACAGTGACAGACAGTGTATTTATCTCGTTTGAAATTAAGCCATATTAACCGGAAAGGAGGTAATATGGACTAGCATTACTTTGCTGTGTCCCGTCAACTTGCCGAATGAGGAGAAGCTTGCAGGACGGGAGAAGCTTGCGCAGTGGCTCGCAGGACAATGCAAGGAGAAACTTTTGACTAATGCAAGCTCTCCCTCGCTCGGGTGGTAGACGTGCAACAGTTAATTCGCTGTCAGATTGCCAGAAGCATACACTGTACTAGTACCATTATTGTTCGACTTCCCGAAGAGGCGAACATCCAAGCGCAAAGTTTGCTAGTACTAGTACTACTACTATAGAGGTATGTACTACTACTAGGAACCGGATGGTGGAGCGTCTGCACTCTTATTTTATTTTAAAATGTGATAAAGCAATCTTCAACACATTTGGTTCTCTTCGAAGGTTCTCGCATGTGATAATGGAAGTTGATTGCATGGAACACTCGCCACAATTCTCGCTTAATTCCGGATCATATCCTGTTACAAATAGGAGCGCTCGGTAATATTTTCTCTTTTTTGTTATTCAGCTTGTAAACATGTCAGCAAACCTTGCGGCACATCTTTGTGCGAACCGTGCTTGCTGCACTTTGAATGTGGCCGAGAGCTGGCTTGATGAAACACCTCGCTTCCTTCTTCTTTTTTTGCGGGGTACCTCGCTTCCTAGTGACCAGTTTCTTGGCTGATCGTCCTAAGAATGCTTATATATGAATAAACCTCTCTCATTTACGCACAAAAAATATTAAGCCATATTAACCGGAAAGGAGGGAGTATGGACTAGCACTACTTTTTGGTGTGTCCCGTCAACTTGCAGAACGAGGAGAATCTTGCAGGACAAGGTGAAGCTCGCTTACGCCTTTTTGACTAATGCAACCTACCATCACCCAAGCGGTGGACATGCAGCAGTCCATTCGGTGTCAGATTGCCAGAGGCATACCCTGTAGTACCCAACATGCGGAGTACCATCATTGTTCGACTTCACAAGGAGGCGAAGAGCCAAGCGCAAGGTTTAGTAGTATGAGTAGTAATACTACTAGAACCGCATGGTAGATCGTTTGTACTCTTATTTTATTTTAATCTCTGATAAAGTGCACATTTATTCTAGAGAAGCGCGGAAAACGGCAGCCCAATAGTAGTATTAAAAAACATTGAACATGTAATGATGATATCGATCAACCATGCTCGAATATATCCGGGCCTCCGTGCGAGCCCGTCTGTGTGTTCTCGCTCCTCGTCTCTCTCAAGGAACGACGGGTTGACCATTTTGCCATCAATTGAGATCAGTTTGCTCACACTCCGGTCCCACATGTCAGTGATATGCCAAGAGGAAGTGCGTTGACTGACTGGCCATACGCGTACTTGGTTTTGCATCTTCATACTACTCCTCCCTCCATCATAGTTTACAGGGCACGCTTCATTCTAATGCATTTCTCTCCATGCATTTCCACCACCAGAGAGACTTTAGATGCGTTTGGTTTAATGCTTAATTAATTAGGGTGTGATAACCGCAATCAAGTCCACAATTTTCTCTCGATGTACTACGGAGTGGAGTAAGTGCATGCATGTGTGTACCCGGGGTGGAAGCACTCACGCATGTGTGTATGCATTATTTCCTCTAGTAATAGACGCCGTGCTATAACTACCAATGCTATTTTTCAGGCAGATCGCTAGTCGCCTTGGTCCCAGAGATTTTTTTGAAGCGCGCTCTATAAACAGTGACGGAGGGAGTAGTATGAGTGGATTCAAAGAAGAGTGTATTGATGGTTGCTTCTTTTGAGCAACTTACAGTGGGAAAGGTGGGGCTGATGATTTTACTGCTCATTACTCACTATTAGTGCGGCGCAACGACCGGGCTGAGTCTCCCATGCGGTTGTGCACTACTCCCTTCGTTCTTACATATACTCCGAAGTATTTGTCTTTCTAGAGAATTCAACGAGTGACTACATGCGAAGCAAAATGAATGAATCTACCCTCTAAAATATGTCCATTAGAAATTTTTAAAAAGACAAATATTTACGAATGGAGGAAGTATAATCTTGTGCATGGCACATGGACCCGGATGCTGAAGAGGCTTCTGGCAATGCTATCAAGCTTCCAGTATTTGTTTACATAATTGACGTACTATACAAATAATTTTCCAGCGACATGAAATTGTATAGTGCTCTGAGCTTTCAGCTTTTGTTTCGTGTGTCTTGCCATCCATGCTCTTTTGGAAACAATAAAAAACTAACTTCCTTGCTAATGCATCTCAATGATTAGTAGGTTAGAGCTAATATTTACATCACAACTGAAGACAAAGTTGTGAGAAGGTGTTAAATTAAAATAGATCCATGCTTTCATTGGCAACAACGTCCCCCCCAGCTCTGTCTAAATCAACAAGGCATGTTGGGAAAAAGTAGCTGTCTAGAGCAAGCAACATTCCGATCATTTTGTGTGCAGTTCCACTAAAATAGAGCTGAGCGTCCCTGTTCCAAAGATATTAAGTGTGATTACAGTAATAGAGGACTGCTGATGAAACAATAAACACACAAATAGAAGCCGGTCACCTTTGCAGTCTCTCTTAAGACTAACTAGTTGGAGAAGATTAAGCAAATAGTTGGAGAAGATTAGGATCGGAGTTGGATGAGGAGGATAGAGCAAAACCAATCTCCCTTTGTGAAGTCGCACTGAAATGTAGAGATGTTGCCCGTGTGACATTTTAGTACAACTACACAAAACACTCTTAAGAAAAAAAGTGATTTGTGCAGTTCACCAAAAGGTCGCAATAGCAACGAGGTGAAATGGATAGCCCTCTTTGCAAAAAAGAGGTAGAAAGGAAACAGTTACTGGCCAATAACAGTTGATGACACATATGACGACAAAAAAGAAGCATATTCCTTGTCCTAAGGGAAGATAACAACACGGTTGTGCTTTTCTAAAACAGTGTGAGGACGAGATTGCAATATGGAAAGTACGCCGGACGAGCTACATTTTGGGCAAAGAACTACGGAAGATCCACATGCAAGATTTTCCACATGCAGCGACGTGGGAAGACATGCAATGGAGCAAGGCCGGAGGGGATACCTGGGGGTCATTGGGATGTAACTAGGAGAGCGGCAGCGTGCGGGATCTTCCCATACTGCGACAGCGAGCAGGTGGTGTAGGCCCTACCGCGCCGGAGCTTGGTCAGAGAAAATGGCGGGTACCGCAGATCGAGACATGTTGCCTTGGCGCCGTCGAACGGAGAAACGATGCACATCCTCCCTTTCCACCGACGGACGGGATGCGGCCGGATCAGTGACCAACGGTGAGAGAGAGAGAGAGGCCACCGCCGCCTTGTGTGAGGTACTCTGAAGAGAGACAAACCCAGGCAGGCACGCTCCATTGTATATAGTGGAGCGGACTACCTTTTTCTCCATAAGAATTGTTTTATATTCTGTGTACGTGCCATTGAGCGATATAACTTTATTTAAAAATAGTGCGCCAACGCATCAAATCGAACTTTGTATCGTGCACTCGTGGTACACGACCTCCGTAGGTAAACAACCGCTACACGCGTTCAAATTAGCATGTGGGCTGCCATTTCGTACAGAAATGAGCTCCACCGTGTACCCGTGCGGGTGTGGTTGGGCATGAAGCTTGAGTACGTGCACCTATTCTCTTCGTGTACATACACCACCTACGTGTGTGTGAGAGAGATACAAACGTAGAGAGATACAGTGTGTGGGTTCGTGAGTGTTTTTTGGGGAGGGGGATTGAGAAATAGACAAGCAATATATGTGGATGATATTTCAATCAAAAAATGTAAAATATGCAATGTGTGTGAAATAGAGTCCTGGATATATTATAAATATAGAGGGGGCGATCCACGATAAGAGAGTGGAGGTATCATCGGCTTGAGGTATCCATAGAATTGAAGAGAGGGATGATGTGTGTGTGTGTGTGCGCGCGCGGTCGATAAAGAGTGCCATCGAGTTTGTGTGTGCCCACATCAAAGATATAGGGTGGCTGGCCTACTGGAACGTGAGAGGGGACAGGTGCAGTTTGTCTCTGTGGCATGGATACCTACCTATAGTGGTCGACTATCAGTGTGTGGTGGGGGTGGTGGGGGGCCTAATTAACAATAGAGGTACAACGACTGGTATATGTGTGGAGGAGGAGAGAGGCCTACCTTATGTATTGAGGGAGATCGATCGGCATCCATGCATATGTGTAGGAGAGGAATAAGGTTGGGAGAGAGACATAGCTAGAGTGTTGGAGGGGTGGTGGTGGAGTTGCTTCTAACATATGGTGGGAGAGGCTTGCTAGAAAAACGGAGGGCGCGCCTGCAATATCAATAAGAGAGGGGATGGCTGCCTGTCTCTGCACGTGCGTTTTGGAGACAGGTTAGGAGGCATGCACGGATGATGAGGGGGGACGATATGGCTGTGGTAAGCAGACATAACTACATAGGAAGATCAATCGTCCTTTGTCAGAGAAAGGAAAGACATAACTTGTGAGGTACGTCGGTCGATGGGTGGGGGGAAATAGTTAAAGTCGACCTAGGTATATGTAGGGAGATCGATCGGTATACATGCATGTATGTGTTAGAAGCAAATAAGGCCCCGGGAGAAGGATAGAGAGAGAGAGGGATGCAACTAGGAGGTGGTGCGAGAGGCATACTATATCGAGGAGGAAGGAGTGGGAGTGAGGCATGGGCGGTGAGAAGAGAAGAGGGAAAGCTTGTGTCTATGGTAGGCACACCTGGCTAGAGAGGCATATCGATTGATGTGTGCCGTAAAGAAGGAGCTGGGGGCCTACACACACCATGGGTGAACGATCTAAAGTGAAAAGACGAATTTGTGCGATGGAGCTAGAAAATGCTGAGGGAGGGTGAGAGGGATGCGGGCGTGTGCATGCACGAGAGGAAGTTAACTCTAGCTACAAAGATAAGAGGATTGTGTGGGTGTAAAAGATGGATAGAGATCATAATTCATTATAAAAAGTGAATTCGGATATTTGATGAATTTATCATAGTGTTTTAAACCGACGCATGCGTGAATATATATATATAACGGTGATACACATGGTGTGGTTATGAACATGTTATACTAGACATAATATATTTTATCTCTACTCTTATAAAAACAGAGTTGTTGATGATGGTGTGCCTGCCATCCTGCAATATAGGCCGTCCGATTTATATCTGACGGATAGGAAGGAAACTATGGCAATTTTGAAAAAAGTTACCCACACCCCTCTCCACATTTGCAATTAAGGCCTCCCCTCGATCATCTTGATGTTTCGTGGAATGGATGGGCATATTGCTAGTACTACATATAATATATAGAACATTGATTATAATTTGAGCTAATGCGTGGCTTTTGCAGCTCAGGGCTAAATACTTGTCATAATGTAGGGGGGGGGCACTATACTTTGTGTGATAAACACGGTGTACGTATGGAACAATGTTTAGATTATGAATATATATAGTTAGTACATCAAATGTACTATTATTTGGAATCAACATCAAGTGTATTCAAAAAATTGAATTCGAGTTCATATAGTACACATAGTCCATATCTATCTCTATAGTAATCATGTGGTGTGTTGTTAAGGTAATACACGAATGATGATTGAAGTTGACAACAATCATGATTGTAGATTCTTATTGAAATAGAGAAATGAATTCAAATTTAGTTCGAATTGCAGCGGTGGTATAGACATTTGGAATGCACTAAAATGTTGGTATGAGTAGGTTACATGCATTTTATAGCCAGCAAAAAAAATTAATTCGACATAACATGGATTCATACTCAAATTTAACGGTGTGCTTTGTGTAAGTTGCATGTCATATATTATTGCTCTAATATTTGGTCAAAGTTAGCCTCGAATAAAGCATTAGGCCCTATATAGATGGAAGGAGGGAGTATCTTTGAATAACATTTGTATAGTAAAACGGGACAAGACTCTCTCTTTGTGTGGTGTGAATAGTTTTATTTTTTTCGTTGAGGGAAGTGCAAATTGATTTGGTACGTACAAGTACAATATTACACGTTAGGCTTGTCCCTAAAATTTAACCCGTGCCTTGTTATATCCGAAAATTCAGATATCGTCCTCCCAAAACTAGCGCCTTCACAACCCGTGCCTTCCTATCCCGAAATTACAACGCGCGCGAAAACTCCCTCCAGCTGAGAAATCCCGACACAAGAAATCGGTGGGGGTACTTTTGTAACACACCCTACATTTTGAACAAGCGCGTCCCTAAGTCATGGTTCCCCCTCCCATCGCCTCCTTTTCACCATTCGAAATCCCAGGCCGCCATAACCTCTCCGCTCTAGTCGCGAAACCCCACCCTCCTCCGTCCGCCACCTCACCGCCACCCAGCCAGAGCCTCTTCCCCGACGACGTTGTCCACCGCAACAGCTCGACGTCCCTCATCCACCTCCCCGGATGAGGATCCGTCGTCCATCTCGTCGTCCCGCTGGTTCAGCCGCCCCGTCCTCCACCTCCAAGGAGCTGCTCCGACGATCGCCTCGTCTATCGTGGCTGCTCCATCCCCACAGCGCCGCCTTAACCTGCTCCATCGGAACCGCAACATCCTCACCGACTCCTCGGACGAAGCCGAGGCCTACTCGGCGCCACCAAAGAGGTTGAACACACATCACATCACACCTTCTCCTTAACTCGACCTCTCGGCGCCGACGGTGCTACATCCCGCACCCCCATGGAGCGGCTACCTTGAAGCCAGTGCCGGGAGCGACATCTCCATGGTGGCTCTCCCCCAGTGCGAGGCCCCTTCGGCGGCGGCGGCCATACCAGCCGGATCTGCTGCTACTGCTCCGGTACTCGCTCGCTTGCTCGCACAGTTTCTACTTCTCCGTCTCTCGCTCGCTCGTGCAGCTGCTACTGCTCCGGCTCTCTCTCGTTCGCTCGCTCGCGCTGCTGCTGCTGCTCTCCCACTCGCTCGTGCTGCTGCTTTGCTCTGATTTAGCTACACTTCAGTCGACTGAATCGACTTTTGGGTCAGTCGATTTTCATGGGGTGGGGGCTCGCCAGAGTTAAGGAAGAACCACCCGCAGCGGGGAGGGGGCTCACTGAAGAGGTACCCCACTATCTATCTTAGGGTTCAGGGTGGGGCGGTGGTCGCCGGCGGTGGGGGCGCGGTGGTGGGGCGGTGGCGTGGGGATCATCGGAGAAAAAGCTCGCGCGGGGGGGGGGGGGCTAGAGGGCTGGCCGGGGCGGCGGCAGACCGACGGCGGGAAGTTGTTTTGGGGCGGTGAGGCAGCGGTGAGGCCGGTGGTGACTGGCGGCTCAGGGGGTGCAGGTTGAAGATGAACTGTAGGCCCTCCCTAAACTACATGTGAAGTGCCTCTGTGCTACCATTGCGTTCAGTTTCGACAGTAACATTCAGATTCCACATTAAATTTCAGTTTTGACAGTTAAGTTCAGAGTCAACAGTTTTTATCTCATCTGTTGTAGTTAGGTGGTTTTTGGTGGTAATGTATTTTACATCATCTATAGGAGATGCTATTAGAATCCCACTTGAGATTAACGATGTCTATCTTGTGCTGCTTCAGCCTCGACGTCTTACGGCTCACCGGAGCTGCTCCAACGATGGAACGATCCATCACAACAGAGCCGTGCCCTGGACGCTGTCTACAGATTCCTCAGATCTTCCTCCACACCTCCGACAGCCACCTCTGCTTCAACTTCTTCAGCGAACAACCCAATGATGCTGAGGTCAACACGGCTACGGCAAAGAGGTTCTACACTTGTCGCATCACTTATTAGTCTACATTCATGACAATCCATTAGTGTAGGATCGGAAGTATGTCTAGAGGGGGGGTGATTAGACTACTTGACCAAATAAAAACTTAACCTTTTCCCAATTTTAGTTCTTGGCAGATTTTAGCTAATTTAGGACAAGTCAAGCAATCATCACATGATTCAAGCAAGCATGCAAAGAGTATATTGGCAGCGGAAAGTAAAGCATGCAACTTGCGAGAATGTAAGGGGAAGGGTTTGGAGAATTCAAACGCTATTGGAGACACGGATGTTTTTCCCGTGGTTCGGATAGGTGGTGCTATCCTACATCCACGTTGATGGAGACTTCAACCCACAAAGGGTAACGGTTGCGCGAGTCCACACAGGGCTCCACCCAAGGGTAACGGTTGCGCGAGTCCACACAGGGCTCCACCCACGAAGGGTCCACGAAGAAGCAACCACCCACAAAGGGTCCACGAAGAAGCAACCTTGTCTATCCCACCATGGCCAACGCCCACACAGGACTTGCCTCACTAGCGGTAGATCTTCACGAAGTAGGCGATCTCCTTGCCCTTACAAACTCCTTGGTTCAACTCCACAATCTTTTCGGAGGCTCCCAAGTGACACCTAGCCAATCTAGGAGACACCACTCTCCAAGAAGTAACAAATGGTGTGTAGGTAATGAACTCCTTGCTCTTGTGCTTCAAATGATAGTCTCCCCAACACTCAACTCTCTTTCATAGGATTTGGATTTGGTGGAAAGAAGGTTTGAGTGGAAAGCAACTTGGGAAGGCTAGAGATCAAGATTCATATGGTAGGAATGGAATGTCTTGGTCTCAACACATGAGTAGGTGGTTCTTTCTCAGAACATATGAGTTGGAATGATGTGTGTGTTCTGATGGCTCTCTCTTCGAATGAGGAGGAGGTGGAGGGGTATATATAGCCTCCACACAAAATCCAACCGTTACACAGTTTTCCAATCTCGGTGGGACCGAATCAATAAGCTCGGTCGGACCGAAAATGTAAACCTAGTGACCGTTAGTGATTTTCGGTGGGACTGACATGAAACTCGGTAGGACCGATATGGTTAGGGTTTGGGCATAACGTAATCTCGGTGAGACCGATTACACGAACTCGGTGAGACCGAATTTGGTAATTAGCTAACCAGAGAGTTGGTCAGGCAAACAAGGTGGGACGGTGAACTTGTCCTCTGGTAGCTCCAGCAGGGAAGAGGAGGAAGAAGAGGCGGAGGAGGAAGCGTTCGACTCGGAGGGGACTGGCAAGGATTGGGGGGAGTCCTTCCCTCGGCGCAGGTCCCAAGCCCTCCGCTCCATGCGGGACGACGACGAGGCCGGCGCCAGGCGAGGAAAGGAGGGCTCTTCCTCGGTCACGAGGAAGGGCAGGTCGAGCCTGGTTCCCCCAGGGTCTGCTCTAGTCCCTGGGGGGTCCAAGGCCAGCTCCATCCCTCCTGACGCGCCTTCTGCTTCCGGGCCCCCAAAGGCTGACCCCCGCTGCAGGCTCTCGGGCTTCAAGTTTGGCCGGAGGTTGCTTGATTCCACGGACGATGTCCAGTAAGTGCTCGATTCGTGCTCTGCTTGGTTTCTGCCACTGAGGCTTGACGTTTGCGCTCTTTTACCAGGCCGGAACCTGCGGCCAAGAGGTTGAAGGAGGCTTCTGCGGCCCTGCTTGGGGCGGATCCGTCTGCCAGGGCGACGCCTTCGACTGTCGGGGGAGAGGACGACGAGGCCCGCGCCTCTCCGACCCAACCGCCCTCGCGAGGCCAACTAGGGCACCCCGGCAAGGAGTCAGCCCCCGTGGCCCCGCTGGACCTGGTGTCGACTGTGCCCGATGCTGCGGCCGTGGCGGCCAAGGCTCAGGAGGTCCCTTCCTGCCAAGCTGTGGCCACGCTGCCATCTTCTCCGCTTGCTCCACATGTTCTTGTTTCTTCTGCTCCCTCCGCCACTGTCCTGGACCAAGTTGCCAACGAGCTGAGCCAATTGCTGGAGGATCTCCTGAGCGCGGACCCTCGTCTGGTGGCCGGGCGCCTAGAGTTGGCCACTGGCTGGGCTAGTTCTGCTGCCTCCGTCCAACCGGTGTTGAGCTAGGCCGTGTCGTCCTCCGACGAGGCGAGGTGGGCCACCAACCAAGCCAAGGCCGCTCGTGATGCTGCCCTGGGCGACGTCGCAAATGCCCAGGGCCACTACAAGGCACTTGAGGCCGAGCTGCAGGGCCTGCGCGACGAGCTCGCCAAGGAGGTGCGCAGCCGCCAGGAGAAGGAGAAGGAGATGAAGGCTAGGGAGGCCGCCGCCAAGGACCGGGATGCCAAGCTTGATGTCCGCCACAGCCGACTGGAGACGCTGGAGCGGTCGCTGAAGGCGGAGAGGACCGAGCTAGATGCCAAGGCAAAGGTCCTGACGGAGGACCAGGCGGCCTTCGCGGAGCTGGAGAAGAAGGCTCGAGGCATACTGAAGACGCTGTATGAGAGCGGCCTGGAGGAGTCGTTGGCTGGTGCAGAGGACGGCCCCGCCAAGCTGCTCCACTTCCTGTTTGATGCGCTTGAGGACGTCGTAGACGGCCTTGGCCCCACGGTCGAGGCCGAGGCGCGTGCCCTGTATTCTGCGGCGCTGACGCGTGTCCTCAGCCATGTCTACCTGCGCGACCCCAACGTCGACTTCGAAAGCCTGCTGGAGCCCATGAGCGGCGACCGTGCCGCTGCCGCCATTGAGGCCGTGAGGGGTCGAGCCGAGGTTTTGTTGGGGAAGTTCCGCTCCGCCAGCGTCCTACCCGGGCGCGGTGCCGCCAGCCTTGCGACCTCGAGAGACGAAGCTGTCCAGCGTGAATCCACCACCGGTGACGGCGTTACTGGGAGTGATTCCTTCACGACTTCCATCCTGTTTTATTCCTGCACATGCACCATGCCTCGCGGAGGCGTTAAAACTTGTGTTTGGCGTTGTGGAACAATCTTATGGCTTGTAATATTTGCTTTGAATTTCCCGGAATTTGCATTTTCCTCCCGTACTTGTTTACGCTCTACGTCGGCAGGGCCTGGCCCCGTGCGTACCTCACCCGGCGTTAACCCCGACCGGAAACCAAGGACGGGACTAAGGAGTGAGGGGCTACATGGCAAGTTAGGCTCCTGAGTCGCGATGCTCGGGAGTCCCCCTTGACGCGCGAGCAACAAGTAGGGAAGGGGGGAGCGAGGAGTGGATTGATCGTTCTACGTCGGCAGGGCCCGGCCCCGCGTGTACCTCACCCAGCATTAGCCCCGACCGGAAACCAAGGACGGGACTAAGGAGTGAGGGGCTACGTGGCAAGTTAAGCTCCTGAGTCGCGATGCTCAGGAGTCCCCCTAGACACTCAAAAGGGTTTCATACCTTGGCTCCACTTGGGGAGTGGCGCACGATGACCAGGTCCAAGGGACCTGGCTGGGTGGCGTGCGCTCGGGCGAGGCCCGGGCGTAGCCCCCGTGTCCATCCCCCTCGCACAGCACTCCGGAGGGGAGGCGTTGCGATGGTGCCGGACACTGAGCTCTGGGCTCCCTGAGGTTGGTACAGCCATGGGCCGCCCTCAGTTGTTTATCACCAGCGCGGAGCATAGCGCTTCCGTATGTGTACGGGCATAACGCTCCTCGGCAGTGTCCTCAGCCAGCGCGGAGCATGGTGCTTCCATTGGTGCATGGCAGGGGGCTCCCCTCCGGGAGGAGCCCCCGGGGCGTGTACAGCCCCGCCCTGACACGTGGCCGGCACGGTAGGGCTAGGAGAGGTGTATCTGGGCACCCATGAGCCAGCGCGGGACTCACGAGGCCCTACCTCGAGGCGGGTTGCGCCTGGCTCTAGGCCTTTATCAATTGGTGTGTTCCTGCAGGGTTGTTAGAATGCAAATGCTCTACGTCCTCAGGTCCCGGCCCCCGAGCGAGCTCAGCCGCCGCTGGTATGACAGGTCACGATGCCGTGGGTCAAGGCCAGGGGGTGAGGGCTGGAGAGCCAGTAAGAGGCCATGAGTCGCGATGCTCAGGCACCCCCTTTTAACATGCAAGAGCTTTGCACGACGACAAGCAGTAGGTGATAATTATGGGAATTAGATTAAGCGTGAAAGAACAACTTCATCCTAGGGTAAACGCTAGAAGAGTAACTGCCGCTGGGTCGGGGCCGAGCGCTGTGGGGATGATGCATCCCGAGGGGCGCCCCCAACAGGGTAAGTAAAGAGCATAACCAAAATGGATACATGCCGCGGGGGCGGACCCACGTGGCCTGGGAATGGTGCAGCCCTATGGGCGCTCCCAGCTGAAAGTAGAACTCTGAAAGATGTCACCTGGTGCTGTTGAAGACGAAGTGATGCTGAGGAAGTGAGCGATGCACGGTGAAGACGTCGGCCCTCATGAGCCCCCAGGCCCAGGGGCCTCGGGAGGCTCTGGTGGCACGTGCAGGTCTTCGGGGACCATCGCCACCTCCGCCAGGACCGTGCGATGCCTGACCTCCTAAGCCTCCAGAATGCTCCTCAACGGGCGCTTATGTGCGGCGACCGCGCTCGGCAGGCTAAAGGGCATGCGAACGTAGCTGTGGGGTGGTCCCACGCAGCGCCCTACGGCCGAAGGCCATAGGCGCTCCTGGGACGCAGCTCGGTTGAGCCCTGGTACGTCGACGCAGACGCGCAGTCTTCCACCCTCGCCTGGATGTGGGGCCACGGCAGGTAAGCGGCGGCTGCCGCGCATGACTCTGGACTCTTGTAGCTCTTGGTTGTTCCTTGCGATGAACTCTTGAGGGTTTTGTCTCCTTTGACTTGTACCTTTCTGAGGGAAGCGTGCCTGAAAGCACCCCTCCAAGTGGTGCCCGAGTGCCTCCCCCGGGACCTTGGCAAGGTCGGTGGCTCTCCAAGAGAGAGCCCCCGAGCCCTGCCTGAGGAGGGCACCGGGCGCGCCTTCCTATGCGCGAGAGGGCGGCGCTCCCTGATCGGGAGCGAATCCTGACGCAATACCTCTGGAGGTGCTGCTTCCTTGTGGCTCTGGCCAGGTGAAGTCTCCTTCTTCTTGAGGGTCGCCTCGGGAGGCCTCCCGCTCCTGCGATCTGGGTCTTCGATTGTTGCGGCTTGGAACGCACGCTCGAGCGAGCACACTGCATCCCTTTCTTCACAGGGTACGGTAATGACTCCACCGCTTCCTGGCATCTTGAGGACATTGTAACCATGGTGAGTCACTGCCATAAACTAGGCTAGGGCTGGGTACCCGAGGATGGCGTTGTACGGCAGGCGGATGTGAGCGACGTCGAAGTCGATGTGCTCGGTGGGGTAGTTGTTGCGTTACCCGAAGGTGACTGGAAGGCGAACCTGCCCAATTGGAATAGTGGAACCATTGGTGACTCCTGAGAAAGGCTTGGTCGGCTGAAGCTGGTCGTATGGCACTTGGAGATTGTCGAACGTCTCGACGGACAGAACGTTGAGTCCTGCCCCGCCATCGATGAGGGTCCTGGTGACCTGCACGTTGCTGATGACTGGGGAGCAAAGCATCGGGAGGAACTCGGCTATTGCCGCACACTTGAGCTGGTCCGCGGAACTGAATGTGATCGCGCACGTAGACCACCTGAGAGGGCGCGTGGCCTCAAGCTTGGGAAGGACTGCATTCACCTCGCGAGCAAACTGCTTGAAGATGCGCTGTGAGGCCGGGGCCTGGGCGCCGCCCAAGATGCAAGCAATTGCACACGGCTCTTGGAAGCCCCCAACCCCATCGTGTTGGTGTTGGTCTTCATTCCTCCTTGGTGGAGGTGGCAGAGGAGGGAGGCCTGCGTTGCCGTGGGGACAATCCTCAGGAGGCTGGTCCCTCCAGCCTCCCTCGCGAGGCTAGTCCTGCCAGCGGTCCTCGCGAGGGCGGTCATGCCATCCCTGGCGAAGGCCACGGTCTTCCCATCGTCTACCGCCTCTTCCTCCTCCTCCCCGGCCATAGCCCCTGTCGTTGCGCTCTAGGCATCGGCCGATTCGCCCATCTCGCACGGCTCTGAGCTCTTGACATTCGTTGGTGTTGTGGGTGTGGAGGTCGTGGTACATGCAGTCCCGTCCGCCCTTGGATGACTCAGGCTGATCCCTGTCTCGCTTGGTGTCCGGTTCCGCTGCTAGCATGGCAGCCCCCTTGCGCTTCACGTCCTTGGCCTTGAGCTTCTTTTCTTCCGGGTCGGCTTCCGGGAGCTCGAGGAGGGAGAGACGCCCTTCCTCAGCCCTGGCGCACTTGGTCGCCAAGTTGAACAGCTCCAGGGATGTGCACAGGTCTTCATGGATCGCTAGCTCTTCCTTCATCTTGATGTCGCGCATGCCGTCAGAGAAGGCTGAGATGATGGCTTCTTCAGTCACCTTGGGGATCTTGAGGCGAGCGTAGTTGAAGCGCTGGATGTACTTTTGCAGGGTTTCTCCTGGCTGTTGCTTGATGCGGCGCAGGTCGCTCACGACCGGAGGCCGGTCGCGAGTGCCCTGGAAGTTGGCGATGAAGCAGGTGCGCATCTCGCTCCAGGAGGAGATCGTGCCGGGAGCCAGGTTCAGGAGCCAGGTGCGGGTGCCGTCCTTGAGCGCCATGGGGAACCAATTCGCCATGACCTTCTCATCTCCGTTGGCGGCTACGATGCCCAACTCGTAGAGCTGCAGGAATTCCGCGGGGTCCGCTGTGCCATCGTAGCGGGGAGGGAGGTCAGGCTTGAACTTGCCTGGCCATGTGACGCCGCGTAGCTCGGGGGTGAAGGCGAGGCAGCCCGCCGTGGCCACCGGTGCCATTTGCTGGTGCTGGACTCATTCTTGCGGGTCACCACGCGCCGCCACTGGGAGCAGTGCGGGGTTTTGTCATGGAGGCGCTGGGGCGCGATCTTGGCGCGCCGGCGCTGGGAGCGCGCGAGCACCTTCCCGGGGACGTGGGATATCTTGGCAGCTCTCTTCTTGCTGCGCAGGCGCTAGACGTGGAGGGTCTCGCCCTGGGGCTGCACGCCTTGGAGCCAAGGCACCTTCTTGGGGAGGAGGCGGCGAAGGTGCCTCCTGATCCTCGCCCCCCACACGGGACGGAGGGCGAGGCAAAGAGAGGGACCGCAAGGGGGAGCCCCCTGCGGCACTGACGAGCTCGGTGATGCGGGCGAGCCAGTCCTCGTAGAGGTCGTAGACGGGGCGATAGTGCAGGAGCTCCCGCGCCAAGAGCAGTGAGGCGTGCACATCCATGGGTGCGCGACGGGAGTGGGACGACGAGCCAGCTGGAGTCAGCGACGTGGTGGCGGTGCGGCCATCTCGCCGCACCGAGGGGTGCTGGGACGAGGCCTGCTGCTCGTTCCCCGCCGGGCCGGTGGCGGAGTTGGCGGCGGGCGACGGGGAACGACGAGGGGGCCCGCCGATGGGCGCTATCTGGGCGACGCGAGTGGCGTGAGCAGCCCGGCGCTCGGCGCGAGCCTGACGAGCGTCAGCCATGGACACGACGGAAGATCACACGCGAACAGCGGAAGGAAGATTCCGGCGCACCCCTACCTGGCGCTCCAAATGTCGGGTTTTGGGTCCCGACAGACCCTTGAGGTTCAAACACTGGGGTGCGCGCGGAGATCTCCCCCTACCGATCTACGTCCGATCCTCTCGTGCGAACTAAGATGAAAAATGATGAACAACACAAGAGACACGAGGTTTATACTGGTTCGGGCCACCGTTGTGGTGTAATACCCTACTCCAGTGTGTGGTGTGGTGGATTGCCTCTGGGGCTGATGGTGGACAGTACAAGGGAAGAACAGCCTCGCGAGAGGTGTTCTTGAGCTGGTGCGATGAACTGCTAGGGTGAGTTCAGTCGCCTCTCTCTCTCTGCTATGGTTCTACCAGATTTCCAGCCGTCTCCTCCTTCTGTGGTGGCTAGCTCTATTTATAGAGGCCCTGGGCCTCTCCCCAAATAATGAGCGGGAAGGGCGCCGACAATTGGCCATTTCGAAGGGGAACATCTAGTACAAGTTATCCTGACCAAAGGTGGTCTTCAGCTGCCAAAAGCACTGGCGATGACGCCATCTTGGGCTCCACGGTGACCTCCGTCCTGCCGTCCGGCTGGTCTTGGTCTCGTTGCACCGGAATGGTAACCCTTGCCTGATGCCCTGGCCTGTGCTTGCCCCCTTCGCACCAAAGGGGAAACAAGGACACTGCGCAGGCCGGCCTGGTCTCGATCGTCATGGCTTGCATCACGAGTTCCTCGCGAGGTACCCCTGCCTTGATCTCTCCGCCTCCTCGCGAGCCTGCCTGATGAGGCTGCCTCTGAGGAAGCTTCTTGTCGTCCGCCCTGCGAGGCTTGGCCCCTCGCGAGGGTCTTGAGCTTGAGCTGATGAAGATGAGCCGCGCTGGGCCCCCGCTTGAGCCACACCACAGGCCACAGGCAGGGAAGTCTGGGGACCCCCGTTCCCAAAATGCCGACAGAATGGTAATTTATTTCCACAAATTAAATAAAGCTACTAGAAAGGATCATTACCCTTTACCCTTTATTGATCAAATGCTAGAAATATTATCCAAACATACACATCTTTGCTTTCTAGATGGTTATTCTGATTTCTCTCAAAGATCTGTGTCGAAAGAGGATCAGGAAAATACCAGTTTTACATTCCCTTTCAGTACCTTTTCTTATAGACGCATGCCTTTTGGTTTATGTAATGCACCTGCTACCTTTCAAAGATGTATGACTGCTATATTCTCTGACTTTTGTGAAAAGATTGTTGAGGTTTTCATGGATGATTTCTCCGTGTATGGAACTTCTTTTGATGATTGCTTAAGCAACCTTGATCGAGTTTTGCAGAGATGTGAAGAAACTAATCTTGTTCTTGAACTGGGAGAAGTGCCACTTTATGTTTAATGTAGGTATTGTCTTGGGGCATAAAATTTCTGAAAGAGGTATTGAAGTTGATAAAGCTAAAGTTGATGCTATCGAAAAGATGTTGTGTCCTAAGGACATTAAAGGTATATTAAGTTTCCTTGGTCATGCCGGTTTTTATAGGAGGTTCATTAAAGACTTCCCAAAAATGTCAAGGCGTCCCACTAATCTCTTACAAAAAGATGTTCCTTTTGTCTTTGATGATGATTGTGTAGAAGCATTTGAAATACTTAAGAAAGCCTTGATTTCTACACCTATTGTTGAGCCACCTGATTGGAATTTACCCTTTGAAATTATGTGTGATGCTAGTGATTATGCTGTAGGTGTTTTTCTAGGACAAAGAGTTGATAAGAAATTAAATGTTATCCAATATGCCAGTAAAACTCTAGACATCGCCCAGAGAAATTATGCTACTAGTGAAAACGAAATTTTAGCAGTTGTATTTGCTTGTGATAAGTTCAGACCTTATATTGTTGATTCTAAAGTAACTGTTCACACTGATCATGCTGCTATTAAATATCTTATGGAAAAGAAAGTTGCTAAACCTAGACTCATTAGATGGGTTCTCTTGCTATAAGAATTTGATTTGTATATTATTGATAGAAACGGAGTTGAGAACCCCGTTGCAGACAACTTGTCTAGGTTAGAGAATGTTCTTGATGACCCACTACCTATAGATGATAGCTTTCCTGATGAACAATTAGCTATCATAAATGCTTCTCGTACTGCTCCATGGTATGCTGATTATGCTAATTGCGTTGTTGCTAAATTTATACTACCTAGTTTCACGTACCAACAAAAGAATTTTTTTTCTATGATATAAGACATTACTTCTGGGATGACCCACACCTTTATAAAGAAGGAGTAGATGGTGTTATTAGACGTTGTGTACCTGAGCATGAACAGGAACAGATCCTATGCAAGTGTCACTCCGAGGCTTTTGGAGGACACCACGCTGGCGATAGAACTGCACATAAGGTATTGCAATCCGGTTTTTGTTGGCCTACTCTTTTCAAAGATGCCCGTAAGTTTGTCTTGTCTTGTGATGAATGTCAAAGAATTGGTAATATTAGTAGACGTCAAGAAATTCCTATGACTATTCACTTGTTATTGAACCATTTGATGTTTGGGGCTTTGATTATATTGGACCGTTTCCTTCCTCTAATGGGTATACACATATTTTAGTTGCTGTTGATTATGTTACTAAGTGGGTACAAGCTATTCCAACTAGTAGTGCTGATCATAACACCTCTATTAAGTTTCTTAAAGAAGTTATTTTTCCGAGGTTTGGAGTCCCTATATACTTAATGACTGATGGTGGTTCACATTTTATTCGTGGTGCTTTTCGTAAAATGCTTGCTAAGTATGATGTTAATCATAGAATTGTATCTCCATACCACCCACGGTCTAGTGGTCAAGTAGAACTGAGTAATAGAGAATTTAAGTTAATTTTGCAAAAGACTGTTAATAGATCTAGAAAGAATTGGTCAAAGAAACTTGATGATGTATTATGGGCCTATAGAACTGCATATAAAAATCCTATGGGTATGTCTCCATATAAAATGGTTTATGGAAAAGCATGTCACTTACCTCTCGAACTAGAACATAAGGCATATTGGTCCATTAAAGAGCTCAATTATGATTTCAAACTTGCCAGTGGGAAGAGACTATTTGACATTAGCTCACTTGATGAGTGGAGAACCCAGGCCTATGAGAATGCCAAACTGTTTAAAGAAAAGGTTAAAAGATGGCATGACAAAAGGATACTAAAGCGTGAGTTCAATGTAGGTGATTATGTTCTGTTATAAAACTCTCATTTAAGATTTTTTGCAGGAAAACTCCTCTCTAAATGGGAAGGTCCTTACGTTATCGAGGAGGTCTATCGTTCGGGTGCCATAAAAATCAACAACTTCGAAGGCACAAATCCGAGGGTGGTGAACGGTCAAAGAATCAAACATTATATCTCAGGTAATCCCATAAATGTTGAAAGCAATGTTATTAACCCCGTAACCCCAGAGGAGTACATAACGAACACTTTTCGGAATGGTTCAGACTCCGAAAAGGAATAGGTATGTGGTACGGTAAGTAAACCGACTCCAAAACAGTTCTAATAGCAATTTTTCTCCGTTTTGGAATATTTAAGAAAATAGGAAAATAATAAGTAGTCCGGAAAGGACACGAGGCGTCCAAGAGGGTGGAGGGTTGATACGTCTCCAACGTATCTATAATTTTTGCTTGCTCCATGCTATATTATCTACTGTTTTGGACTATATTGGACTTTATTTTCCACTTTTATATTATTTTTGGGACTAACCTATTAACCAGAGGCCCAGCCCAAAATTGCTGTTTTTTGGCCTATTTCAGTGTTTTGAAGAAACAGAATATCAAACAGAGTCCAAACAGAATGAAACCTTCGAGAAAGTGATTTTCTCACCGAACGTGATCCAGGAGACTTGGACCATACGCCAAGGCATCAGAGAGGCGGTCACGAGGGTGGGGGGCGCGCCCCCAGCCTCGTGGGCCCCTCGGAGCTCCACCGACGTACTCCTTCCTCCTATATATACCTACGTACCCCCAAACGATCAGAACAGGAGACAAAAACCCAATTCCACCGCCGCAACATTCTGTATCCATGAGATCCCATCTTGGGGCCTGTTCCAAAGCTCTGCTGGAGAGAGCCGTCATCACGGAGGGATTCTACATCATCATAGCCTCTCCGATGAAGTGTGAGTAGTTTACCTCAGACCTTCGGGTTCATAGTTAGTAGCTAGATGGCTTCTTCTCTCTTTTTGGATCTCAATACAAAGTTCTCCCCCTCTCTTGTGGAGATCGATTCGATGTAATCTTCTTTTTGCAGTGTGTTTGTTGAGACCGATGAATTGTGGGTTTATGATCAAGTCTATCTATGAATAATATTTGAATCTTCTCTGAATTCTTTTATGTATGATTGGTTATCTTTGCAAGTCTCTTCGAATTATCCGTTTGGTTTGGCCAACTAGATTGGTAGTTTTTGCCATGGGAGAAGTGCTTAGCTTTGGGTTCGATCTTGCGGTGTCCTTTCCCAGTGACAGAAGGGGCAGCAAGGCACATATTGCATCGTTGCCATCGAGGATAACAAGATGGGGTTTATTTCATATTGCATGAATTTATCTCTCTACATCATGTCATCTTGCTTAAGGCGTTACTCTGTTTTTAACTTAATACTCTAGATGCATGCTGGATAGTGGTCGATGAGTGGAGTAATAGTAGTAGATGCAGAATCGTTTTGGTCTACTTGTCACGGACGTGATGCCTATATACATGATCATGCCTAGATATTCTCATAACTATGCTCAATTCTGTCAATTGCTCAAAAGTAATTTGTTCACCCACCATAGAATACTTATGCTCTTGAGAGAAGCCACTAGTGAAACCTATGGCCCCCGGGTCTATTCTCATCATATCAATCTCCATCACTTCAATCTTGTTTTGCTTTTTACTTTACCTTTTACTTTTCACTTTGCATCTTTATACCAAAAATATTATATCTATCAGATCTCACTCTCGTAAGTGGCCGTGAAGGGATTGACCACCCCTAATCGCGTTGGTTGCGAGTAGCTATCGTTTTGTGCAGGTAGAGGGGACTTGAGCGTGGCCTCCTACTGGATTGATACCTTGGTTCTCAAAAACTAAGGGAAATACTTACGCTACCCTGCTGCATCATCCCTTCCTCTTCGGGGAAAACCAACGCAAGCTCAAGAGGTAGCAAGAATTATTTCTGGCGTCGTTGCCGGGGAGGTTCGCGCAAGTCAAGATTTGACTCCCAACAACGATCCATTTTTGGCGCCGTTGCCGGGGAGTCTACGCAAAAAGTCAACATACCAAGTACCCATCACAATCCCTATCTCCCGCATTACATTATTTCCCATTTGCCTCTCGTTTTCCTCTCCCCCACTTCACCCTTGCCATTTTATTCGCCCTCCCTCTCTCTATCCTCCCTCTCCTTTCTTGCTTGCCTTTTTGTTTGCCTGTTTGTTGGATTGCTTGTTTGTCGCGATGGCTCAAGATACTACCAAATTATGTGACTTCACCAATACCAATTATAATGATTTCCTTAGCACTCCGATTGCTCCTCTTGCCAATACTGAATCTTGTGAAATCAATACTGCTTTGTTGAATCTTGTTACGAAAGATCAATTCGCCGGCCTTCCTAGTGAAGATGCCGCTACTCATCTGAATAGCTTCGTTGATTTATGTGATATGCAAAAGAAAAAAGATGTCGATAATGATGTCGTTAAATTGAAGCTATTTCCTTTTTCGCTTAGAGATCGTGCTAAAGCTTGGTTTTCGTCTTTGCCTAAAAATAGTATTGATTCTTGGAACAAGTGCAAAGATGCTTTTATCTCTAAGTATTTCCCTCCCGCTAAGATCATCTCTCTTAGAAACGATATTATGAACTTTAAGCAACTTGATCATGAACATGTTGCACAAGCTTGGGGGAGAATGAAATTAATGATACGTAATTGCCCTACTCATGGTTTGAATTTGTGGATGATTATACAAAATTTTTATGCCGGATTGAATTTTTCTTCTAGAAACACTACTAGGAAAAGGCATGCTAGTGGCGCATTGAATTTGCCTTCTAATGGCGCACTACTGGTGCGCCACTGGCATCACGCCATTAGAATTAAATTCTAATGGCGCACCACTGGTGCGCCATTAGTATCTGGTGTTCTAATGGCGCACCACGTAGTGTGCCATTAGTATAGCCTGCAATGCGCCATTAGAATGCCTCCCAGGGGGCCATATGTACCCATGTGCTTTGGCATTCTAATGGCGCACCAGCAGTTAATGCGCCATTAGTGTGATGATCACAATGCGCCATTAGTGTCTTGTGTGGTGCACCATTAGTATGGATATTAGGTTTTATTTTTTTTTGCTTTTCTGATTTTTGCACAGGTTACAAAATATATTATTGGACAGAATATAGACAGCAGCACACAGCAACATCAGATTCATCGAATACAATAGAAGATTAGTCTCTGAATACAATTCATCATATTAGTCTCCGGATTCAAAAGACCGAATAAAGATAAAACATTACAAGTCTCAAGACCACGAGTATCGAGTTTGCCTTCACATTACAAGTCGATATCGATCATCTAAACTACCATCACATAGAAGAGAGCTGTGGTCATCACGATGAGCATCATCACGATCAAACTGGTCTTCATCCGTTTCCTCCAACGCTCCCTCCTCTCTCCCGCTAGATAGCGGGCGTATCTACATTTGGCCTCCGCCCTAGTGGTGTACGCTTTGTAACTGTTACCGCTGAAACGGTGAACCTGTCTCCGACACTCCTCCCAGTCGTCGTAGACTCCGGGAACCTTACCCTTGTACACGTCATACAACGGCATCTCTATGCACAAGCCAAAAAACAGACAATACATAAGCAATATGTAAGTATGCAACAAAAGGATCGAAAGAGAAAAGCAAGACATTAATAGCACGATTCATGGTCCTACTAATAAATAGCATCGATTACATCTAAGTTGAACGACTGTCCAAACCAAAGAGACATACGAATTCATTAAAGTATAATTACAACATGAGCCAATCAATGTTTCAGAACTACACGTCACTACTTTCGACTCGACTCATCGGACAGGAGCGTGGATGAAGCCGCCGTCTGTCGTGATGGTCATGAAATCGCGGTCGTTGTCACCCTGCATTTGTAGCGTTTCATCTATCTCACTGTTGGACGGTTGATATCTGAGGAAGAACTGCCCCGAGGTATGAAGGACATCTTGATGGATGATGTCCGCAAACTCCGACTGGATGCGAAAGAATTCTTGTCTGAGGTCCGCGTCCTGGACTGCCGACAAGCTCGCGGCCCAATCTTTGAGATTATATGGTAGCAGAAGTTGATGATGGTCCCTTACGATCGCCAGCATGTGATGGAGGGCGTAGTAGGCATCCTTCTGACCGCCAGGCGGCTGCTTGACGCAGCAGAACTTCGTATTGTGTGAGAACATGTGCTTGCCGTACTTACGAACTGCCCTGGTGAAGGTGCCTCCAGATTTGGTGTAGCCGGGGAGAACATCATCAAGAACTTTCTTGACATTTGTGTAGTCTATGTTGGAGTTACGGTTCGGGTCGAAATACGTGGCCATGGAATATTTCGGGCTTAAGAGGATGAGTGTGCAATGTGTGTCACTGCACAGAACACGCAATGTTAGAAAAAAAAGAACGATCGAAATCTAAGAAATCATATGTTACGGGGCGGTTAAGGGATGACTTACTCGGGAAAGTAAGGCACAAGGAAGTTATCCTTATCTGCGTTTGCCAGAATGACGCCTTCGAGGTGTGAACTCGCAACTTGGCGGTCCCCAGCGCTGCTCAAGTGCTTGGCACGCATGTAGAAGGGGTCGACTATCACGATGTCCAGGGTCTTGTCTCTAATGATCCGCATCTCCATACTCAGCGAAAACAACCGAACGAAGGTGTAGTGCAGCGGATGAAGGTTAAACATATCAAAGATGTCATCAAACCGCAGGACGATCGTACCCCCGAGGTCGCCATCCACAAAGCCCTTGCCCTCTGGCACCTTGGCCACGAAAACCGGGTATGCCACATCCTTCTCTCTAAGACGCCGCTTCTCCAAAGAAAGAACACTGTCGTGCAGACTCCACATAGCACTGGTTGCAGCATTGAGCATATTTGGCGGTAGCATCGCCCTACCCGCCACATGCACCCTCCTCGAGATATCCTTAGGTGAAGGTGGCCCGTCCTGAGCACAGATCGAACTCGGTGCCGGCTGGCTCGCACCGGCGCCCTTGTTAGTCTTTCGTTTCCGTCCCTTCTTCTTGATCTCCTGTAATGGGACCGAGTTCTGCTCATAGACCACCTTCTTGAGCGTGTTGGGGCTGATAATATTTCGCACCTCAGCTATCTGAGGCTCGGTGAAGGTGGGAGCTGGAGGCGTGTCCTGAGAACTGAATGCTAGACGACGCCTGTTGCAATTGGATTTCTCCGCCGTACCAGCTAGATCGCGGTCGTCTTGGTTGGGTTCTTGAGAAAGAGGCCCGCAGAACTCGTCAGCGTACCCATGTTCGGCAAAGTACTTATCAACTTTGGTAAATGTACCGTCGTTGTTGTCGTCGCCGTCCGGATCCTGTGCCATAGGGCTGTCCGGATCCTGTGCCATAGGGATGTCCGGCAGGTCCGGTAGCGTTGCGGCGTTCTTGCCATGGCTTGGCGCCGGCACGACTGGCGGTCTTGTCTGTGGGGTGGTGTCCCCCGCCCCCAAACGAATCTGGCTCTTCGGCCAAAGCAGGGGTCAGTTTACGCAGGCGCTGAGGGTCATCTCATCTTCTTCGTCGGCCCCAGCGGGTCGAATCGGAGGTAATAGCTCGTTGCAGCCTGGCAGCACCCGAACCACTTCAACCCTATACATTGTGGGTGGCATCGGATTACCGTGGAACATGGGGTTGCCCGGTTGAACGATTCTGCCCTTGGCGACATCGACCAACTCGACGCCCACGAAGTGCAGAAGAGTGCAAGGAACGTCGGCGGCGCCCTGCGAAAACATGTAGGGCATCAAGGATGCCCAGTCAAAGGCAAGGAGATGAAGTCATCGGCCTAGAGTCTTAGTTACCGTGATGCCGTCGAGCTCGGCTAATGTCGAGGCACTGCCAACGGCGGGCGTGCAATTGACGGAGGGGCCGCTTGCTGGCGAGGTGCCGGCCGGCGAACACCCGGGTGCATTAAGCTCCAATGCCCGTGCCGGCGCCGGAAACACGAATACCGCCTCCGCTGGAGACACCAATGGCACCGCCGGAGACACCAATGGCGCCGCCTGCGCGCTGTGCGAGTTGCTGGCCATGAAGCTAGGAACCGGGGGAGGCCCTTGTTGGCCGCCCGCAATCCATGTCGTCAGCCCATGAATCAACGTAGGCACCATGGCGTTGAGCGTCGTTCCAAGTTGTTGTTGCACTTTCTCTTGGACAAGCTCCGGAATCTGCGCCACTTGTGCCTTGAGTGCTTCAACCTCACGCGACTGGCTTTCCGAGCTGGTCTTTTTCTCCTTTCGCCCACCAGTGGTATAGTATGATGACCATTTTGTGGATAAGCCTTTGTCGGCCACACGACCAGCTAACGTCAGCTTATCGAGCTTATCCCTGTTTTTCATTACGTTCAGCGCCCTATTCAAAGGGGTGTCGAAAGGGGAGCTGTGAGATGACCCCGCGCTACTGCTTTCTTTGTCCCGTGGAAGGAATGTGAACCATTTAGAAATATTGGGGATTAATTAGAGTGCAACCATATGGAGCTAATTACGCGGGGCTATATTCCTTACCAGAACAAGCTCAAGCTCCTTGGTCTTCGGATCCGTGGTAAGCTCCTTTGTTACCGGGTCCTCCTTGTACCGGGCCCTGAGAAAGTTCCTGGTCTGCTTGTCACTGTATTTCTCGAAGCGGGGCGGTAGGCCTTGCTCGGCACGCTCCGTGTCCTCCTTGTCCCATACAGGCTCCGCCACTCTGTAACCGCCGGGACCGAGTTGGTGGACCCCTAAGTTCAACTGCCGCATTTCTTTCCCCCACTGACTTGATTCGGAGGTTGCGGGGCTCTGGCACTTGATCTTGAACTCCTTGTAGTCATCTTCACTCATCAAAGGATATTTCGTCTTGATCTTGTCATAACTATCACCTTTATCAATCATTGCCTTCACCGTGCTTCTCCAAGTAGACAGGGCTGTGCTCATCTTCGTGAGGGCGGCACTGTTCACTTTATTCCCAGCGAGGCGTGTGTTTGCAAACTCAACGGGGAACTTGTATCATTCGTGCAGCTTCGTGAAGAGGAGGCTGCGCAAATTCCCTCGGTCCTTATGCCTTAGGTTCTCGGTGTTGATCGAGGCAGTGCTCCGGAGAATGCACCCGAGCTGAACCGAGTACCCCTTGACTACTTGTTTGGGCACCGTCGGTTGCCCGTCGGAGTTCACTTCAGTAAATTCCTCCCTGACGGTGCGGAGCGCGTTTGGGCGCCGGTCCTTCCGTTGCCTCTTCGGTTGGCTGCCATCTGTGCGTGCGCCGCCATCATCAGTGGTGGCATCCTCGGCGGCTATTGGGGAACGTAGTAATTTCAAAAAATTTCCTACGCACACGCAAGATCATGGTGATGCATAGCAACGAGGGGAGAGTGTGATCTACGTACCCTTGTAGATCGACAACGGAAGCGTTTGGTTGATGTAGTCGTACGTCTTCACGGCCCGACCGATCAAGCACCGAAACTACGGCACCTCCGAGTTTTAGCACACGTTCAGCTCGATGACAATCCCCGGACTCCGATCCAGCAAAGTGTCGGGGAAGAGTTCCGTCAGCACAACGGCGTGGTGACGATCTTGATGTACTACTGTCGCAGGGCTTCGCCTAAGCACCGCTACAATATTATCGAGGACTATGGTGGTAGGGGGCGCCGCACACGGCTAAGAATATGACCACGTGGATCAACTTGCGTGTCTATGGGGTGCCCCCTGCCCCCGTATATAAAGGAGTGGAGGAGGGGAGGGCCGGCCCTCTCTATGGCGCGCCCTAGGGGAGTCCTACTCCCACCGGGAGTAGGATTCCCCCTTTCCTAGTCCAACTAGGAGTCCTTCCATGTAGTAGGAGTAGGAAACAAGGAAGGGGCGCAGCCCCTCCCCCTAGTCCAATTCGGACTAGGCCTTGCGGGGGGGGGGGGGGGGGGGGGGGCGGCCTGCCCTAGGCAGCCCCTCTCTCTTTCCCGTATGGCCCAATAAGGCCCAATACTTCTCCCGGCGAATTCCCGTAACTCTCCGGTACTCCGAAAAATACTCGAATCACTCGGAACCTTTCCGATGTCTGAATATAGTCGTCTAATATATCGATTTTTACGTCTCGACCATTTCGAGACTCCTCGTCATGTCCCCGATCTCATTCGGGACTCCGAACTCCTTCGGTACATCAAAACTCATAAACTCATAATATAACTGTCATCGAAACCTTAAGCGTGCGGACCCTACGGGTTCGAGAACAATGTAGACATGACCGAGACACGTCTCCGGTCAATAACCAATAGCGGGACCTGGATGCCCATATTGGTTCCTACATATTTTACGAAGATCTTTTGTCGGTCAGACCGCATAACAACATATGTTGTTCCCTTTGTCATCGGTATGTTACTTGCCCGAGATTCGATCGTCGGTATCCAATACCTAGTTCAATCTCGTTACCAGCAAGTCTCTTTACTCGTTCCATAATACATCATCCCGCAACTAACTCATTAGTTGCAATGCTTGCAAGGCTTAAGTGATGTGCATTATCGAGAGGGCCCAGAGATACCTCCCCGACAATTGGAGTGTCAAATCCTAATCTCGAAATACGCCAACCCAACATGTACCTTTGGAGACACCTGTAGAGCACCTTTATAATCTCCCAGTTACGTTGTGACGTTTGGTAGCACACAAAGTGTTCCTCTGGCAAACGGGAGTTGCATAATCTCATAATCATATGATCATGTATAAGTCATGAAGAAAGCAATAGCAACATACTAAACGATCGGGTGCTAAGCTAATGGAATGGGTCATGTCAATCAGATCATTCACCTAATGATGTGATCCCATTAATCAAGTAATAACTCTTTGTCCATGGTTAGGAAACATAACCATCTTTGATTAACGAGCTAGTCAAGTAGAGGCATACTAGTGACACTCTGTTTGTCTATGTATTCACACATGTATTATGTTTCCGGTTAATACAATTCTAGCATGAATAATAGACATTTATCATGATATAAGGAAATAAATAATAACTTTATTATTGCCTCTAGGGCATATTTCCTTCAGTCTCCCACTTGCACTAGAGTCAATAATCTAGATCACATCGCCATGTGATTTAACATCAATAGTTCACATCTTTATGTGATTGGTTCACATCTCCATGTGACTAACACCCAAAGGGTTTACTAGATTCAATAATCTAGTTCACATCTCTATGTGATTAAGACCCAAAAAGTGATCATGTTTTACTTGTGAGAGAAGTTTAGTCAACGGGTCTGTCACATTCAGATCCCCATGTATTTTGCAAATTTCTATGTCAACAATGCTCTGCATGGAGCTACTCTAGCTAATTGCTCCCACTTTCAATATGTATCCAGATTGAGACTTAGAATCATCTGGATCAGTGTCAAAACTTGCATCGACGTAACCCTTTACGAAGAACCTTTTGTCACCTCCATAATCGAGAAACATATCCTTATTCCAGTAAGGATAATTTTGACCGCTGTCCATTGATCTACTCCTAGATCACTATTGTACTCCCTCTCTTAACATAGTGTATGGTATACAATAGATCTGGTACACAGCATGGCATACTTTATAGAACCTATGACTGAGGCATATGGAATGCCTTTCATTCTCTTTCTATCTTCTGCCGTGGTCGGGCTTTGAGTCTTACTCAACTTCACACCTTGTAACATAGGCAAGAAACTTTTTCTTTGACTGTTCCATTTTGAACTACTTTAAAATCTTGTCAAGGTATGTATTCATTGAAAAAACTTATCAAGCATATTGATCTATCTCTATAGATCTTGATACTCAATATGTAAGCAGCTTCACCGAGGTCTTTCTTTGAAAAACTCCTTTCAAACACTCCTTTATGCTTTGCAGAATAATTCTACGTTATTTCCGATCAACAATATGTCATTCACATATACTTATCAGAAATGTTGTAGTGCTCCCACTCACTTTCTTGTAAATACAGGCTTCACCGCAAGTCTGTATAAAACTATATGCTTTGATCAACTTATCAAAGCGTATATTCCAACTCCGAGATGCTTGCACCAGTCCATAAATGGATCGCTGGAGCTTGCATATTTTGTTAGCACCTTTAGGATTAAAAAAACCATCTTGTTGCATCACATACAACTCTTCTTTAATAAATCCATTAAGGAATGCAATTTTGTTTATCCATTTGCCAGATTTCATAAAATGCGGCAATTGCTAACATGATTCGGACAGACTTAAGCATAGATACGAGTGAGAAACTCTCATCGTAGTCAACACCTTGAACTTGTCGAAAACCTTTTTGCGACAATTCTAGCTTTGTAGATAGTAACACTACTATCCGTGTCCGTCTTCCTCTTGAAGATCCATTTATTATCAATGGCTTGCCGATCCTCGGGCAAGTCCACCAAAGTCCACACTTTGTTCTCATACATGGACCCTATCTCAGATTTCATGGCCTCAAGCCATTTATCAGAATCTGGGCTCATCATCGCTTCCTCATAGTTCGTAGGTTCGTCATGGTCAAGTAACATGACCTCCAGAATAGGATTACCTTACCACTCTGGTGCGGATCTTACTCTGGTTTACCTACTAGATTCGGTAGTAACTTGATCTGAAGTTACATGATCATCATCATTAGCTTCCTCACTAATTGGTGTAGTAGTCACAGGAACAGATTTCTGTGATGAATTATTTTCCAATAAGGGAGAAGGTACAATTACCTTATCAAGTTTTCTACTTTCCTCCCACTCACTTCTTTCGAGAGAAACTCCTTCTCTAGAAAGGATCCATTCTTAGCAACGAATGTCTTGCCTTCGGATCTGTGATAGAAGGTGTACCCAACTGTCTCCTTTGGGTATCCTATGAAGACATATTTCTCCGATTTGAGTTTGAGCTTATCGAGATGAAACTTTTTCACATAAGCATCGCAACTCCAAACTTTAAGAAACGACAGCTTAGGTTTCTTGCCAAACCATAGTTCACACGGTGTCGTCTCAACGGATTTAGATGGTGCCCTATTTAACGTGAATGCAACTGTCTCTAATGCATAACCCCAAAACGATAGTGGTAGATCGGTAAGAGACATCATAGATCACACCATATCTAATAAAGTACGGTTATGACATTTGGACACACCATTATGCTGTGGTGTTCCAGGTGGCATGAGTTTGTGAAACTATTCCACATTGTTTTAATTGAAGACCAAACTCATAACTCAAATATTTTACTTCTGCGATCATACCGTAGAAACTTTCATTTTTGTTACGATGATTCTCCACTTCACTCTGAAATTCTTTGAACTTTTCAAATGTTTCAGACCTTTGTTTCATCAAGTAGATATACTCATATCTGCTCAAATCATCTGTGAAGATCAGAAAATAATGATACCTATCGCGAGCCTCAATATTCATCGGACCACATACATCAGTATTTATGATTTCCAACAAATCTGTTGCTCGCTCCATTGTTCCGAAGAACAGAGTCTTAGTCATCTTGCCCATGAGGCATGGTTCGCAAGCATCAACTGATTCATAATCAAGTGATTCCAAAATCCCATCAGCATGGAGTTTCTTCATGCGCTTTACACCAATATGACCTAAACGGCAGTGCTACAAATAAGTTGCACTATCATTATTAACTTTGCATCTTTTGGTTTCAATATTATGATTATGTGTATCACTACGATCGAGATCCAATGAACTATTTTCATTGGGTGTGTAACCATATAAGGTTTTATTCATGTAAACAGAACAACAATTTATTCTCTTACTTAAATGAATAACCGTATTACAATAAACATGATCAAATCATATTCATGCTCAACGTAAACACCAAATAACACTTATTTAGGTTCAACACTAATCCCGAATTTATAGGGAGTGTGCGATGATGATCATATCAATCTTGGAACCACTTCCAACACACATCGTCACTTCACCCTTAACTAGTCTCTATTTATTCTGCAACTCCCGTTTCGAGTTACTAATCTTAGCAACTGAACTAGTATCAAATACTGAGGGGTTGCTATAAACACTAGTAAAGTACACATCAATAACATGTATATCAAATATACTTATGTTCACTTTGCCATCCTTCTTATCTGCCAATCACTTGTGATAGTTCCGCTTCCAGTGACCAGTCCCTTTGCAGTAGAAGCACTTAGTCTCAGGCTTAGGATCAGACTTGGGCTTCTTCACTTGAGCAGCAACTTGCTTGCTGTTCTTCTTGAAGTTCCCCTTCTTCCCTCTGCCCTTTTCTTGAAACTAGTGGTCTTGTCTACCATCAACACTTGATGTTTTTTTTCGATTTCTACCTTTATCAATTTCCGCATTACGAAGAGCTTGGGAATCGTTTCCGTTATCCCTTGCATATCATAGTTCATCATGAAGTTCTACTAACTTGGTGATGGTGACTAGAGAATTCTGTCAATCACTATCTTATCTGGAAGATTAACTCCCACTTGATTCAAGCGATTGTAGTACTCAGACAATCTGGGCACATGCTCACTAGTTGAGCGATTCTCCTCCATCTTTTAGCTATAGAACTTGTTGGAGACTTCATATCTCTCAACTCGGGTATTTGCTTGAAATATTAACTTCAACTCCTGGAACATCTCATATGTTCCATGACGTTCAAAACGTCTTTGAAGTCCCGATTCTAAGCCATTAAGCATGGTGCACTAAACTATCAAGTAGTCATCATATTGAGCTAGCCAAACGTTCATAATGTCTGCATCTGCTCCTGCAATAGGTCTGTCACCTAGCGGTGCATCAAGGACATAATTCTTCTGTGCAGCAATGAGGATAAACCTTAGATCACGGATCCAATCCGCATCTTTGCTACTAACATCTTTCAACACAATTTTCTCTAGGAACATATCAAAATAAACACAGGGAAGCAACAATGCGAGCTATTGATCTACAACATAATTTGCAAAATACTACCAGGACTAAGTTCATGATAAATTTAAGTTCAATTAATCATATTACTTAAGAACTCCCACTTAGATAGACATCCCTCTAATCCTCTAAGTGATCACGTGATCCAAATCAACTAAACCATGTCCGATCATCACGTGAGATGGAGCAGTTTCATTGGTGAACATCACTATGTTGATCATATCTACTATATGATTCACGCTCGACCTTTCGGTCTCCGTGTTCCGAGGCCATATCTGTATATGCTTGGCTCGTCAAGTATAACCTGAGTATTCCGCGTGTGCAACTATTTTGCACCCGTTGTATTTGAACGTAGAGCCTATCACACCCGATCATCACGTGGTGTCTCAGCACGAAGAACTTTCGCAACGGTGCATACTCAGGGAGAACACTTCTTGATAATTAGTGAGAGATCATCTTAAAATGCTACCGTCAAACTAAGCAAAATAAGATGTATAAAAGATAAACATCACCGGCATGATATGGCCATCATCATCTTGCGCCTTTGATCTCCATCTCCAAAGTACTGTAATGATCTCTATCGTCACCGGCATGACACCATGATCTCCATCATCTTGATCCATATCAATGTGTCGTCACACGGTCGTCTCGCCAACTATTGCTCTTGCAACTATTTCTATCGCATAGCGATAAAGTAAAGCAATTATTTGGCGCTTGCATCTTATGCAATAAAGAGACAACCATAAGGCTTTTGCCAGTTGCCGATAACTTTAACAAAACATGATCATCTCATACAACAACTTATATCTCATCACGTTTTGACCATATCACATCACAACATGCCCTGCAAAAACAAGTTAGACGTCCTCTACTTTGTTGTTGCAAGTTTTATGTGGCTGCTACGGGCTTAAGCAAGAACCAATCTTACCTACGCATCAAAACCACAATGATAGTTTGTCAAGTTGGTGCTGTTTTAACCTTCGCAAGGACCGGGCGTAGCCACAATCGGTTCAACTAAAGTTGGAGAAGCTGACACCCGCCAGCCACCTGTGTGCAAAGCACGTCGGTAGAACCAGTCTCGCGTAAGCGTACGCGTAATGTCGGTCCGGGCCGCTTCATCCAACAATACCGCCGAACCAAAGTATGACATGCTGGTAAGCAGTATGACTTATACCGCCCACAACTCACTTGTGTTCTACTCGTGCATATAACATCAAACCATAAAAACCTAGGCTCTGATACCACTGTTGGGGAACGTAGTAATTTCAAAAAAATTCCTACACACACGCAAGATCATGGTGATGCATAGCAACGAGGGGAGAGTGTGATCTACGTACCCTTGTAGATCGACAACAGAAGCATTTGGTTTATGTAGTCGTACGTCTTCACGGCCCGACCGATCAAGCACCGAAACTACGGCACCTCCGAGTTTTAGCACACGTTCAGCTCGATGACGATCCCCGGACTCCGATCCAGCAAAGTGTCGGGGAAGAGTTCCGTCAGCATGACGGCGTGGTGACGATCTTGATGTACTACTGTCGCAGGGCTTCGCCTAAGCACCGCTACAATATTATCGAGGACTATGGTGGTAGGAGGCGCCGCACACGGCTAAGAATATGACCACGTGGATCAACTTGCGTGTCTATGGGGTGCCCCCTGCCCCCGTATATAAAGGAGTGGAGGAGGGGAGGGCCGGCCCTCTCTATGGCGCGCCCTAGGGGAGTCCTACTCCCACCGGGAGTAGGATTCCCCCTTTCCTAGTGCAACTAGGAGCCCTTCCATGTAGTAGGAGTAGGAAACAAGGAAGGGGCGCAGCCCCTCCCCCTAGTCCAATTCGGACTAGGCCTTGGGGGGGCGCGCGGCCTGCCCTAGGCAGCCCCTCTCTCTTTCCCGTATGGCCCAATAAGGCCCAATACTTCTCCCGGCGAATTCCCGTAACTCTCCGGTACTCCGAAAAATACTCGAATCACTCGGAACCTTTCCGATGTCCGAATATAGTCGTCCAATATATCGATTTTTACGTCTCGACCATTTCGAGACTCCTCGTCATGTCCCAGATCTCATCCGGGACTCCGAACTCCTTCGGTACATCAAAACTCATAAACTCATAATATAACTGTCATCAAAACCTTAAGCGTGCGGACCCTACGGGTTCGAGAACAATGTAGACATGACCGAGACACGTCTCCGGTCAATAACCAATAGCGGGACCTGGATACCCATATTGGTTCCTACATATTCTACGAAGATCTTTTATCGGTCAGACCGCATAACAACATACGTTGTTCCCTTTGTCATCGGTATGTTACTTGCCCGAGATTCGATCGTCGGTATCCAATACCTAGTTCAATCTCGTTACCGGTAAGTCTCTTTACTCGTTCCGTAATACATCATCCCGCAACTAACTCATTAGTTGCAATGCTTGCAAGGCTTAAGTGATGTGCATTACTGAGAGGGCCCAGAGATACCTCTCCGACAATCGGAGTGACAAATCCTAATCTCGAAATACGCCAACCCAACATTTACCTTTGGAGACACCTGTAGAGCACCTTTATAATCACCCAGTTACGTTGTGACGTTTGGTAGCACACAAAGTGTTCCTCCGGCAAACGGGAGTTGCATAATCTCATAATCATAGGAACATGTATAAGTCATGAAGAAAGCAATAGCAACATACTAAACGACCGGGTGCTAAGCTAATGGAATGGGTCATGTCAATCAGATCATTCACCTAATGATGTGATCCCGTTAATCAAATAATAACTCTTTGTCCATGGTTAGGAAACATAACCATCTTTGATTAACGAGCTAGTCAAGTAGAGGCATACTAGTGACACTCTGTTTGTCTATGTATTCACACATGTATTATGTTTCTGGTTAATACAATTCTAGCATGAATAATAAACATTTATCATGATATAAGGAAATAAATAATAACTTTATTATTGCCTCTAGGGCATATTTCCTTCAGCGGCACCATCAGTGGTGGCATCCTCGGCGGCACCATCATCAGTGGTGTCATCCCCGACGCCACTAGGGGTTGTGTAGTCAGGATCGGTGTCTTCCGCGGCGTCCTCATAGCGGTGAGGTTGTTCCTCCAACTCCTAGGACAGCTCCAAGAATTGCTTGCCGCCCAAACCGCCAGCCTCATCTTTGTGGGCCATGTTTCGCTCTAAATAGGAAAAAAGTTTGGTTAAAAAGTTGGTTATTGTCAAGGAACAAGATCATGGTCTCATCATTTAGGGTTTGTCGACACCGAGGCATCCTAAAAGCTAAGCTTTTATCATTTAGGGTTTGTCGACGCCGAGGCACCCTAAAAGCCTAAGTGTACATCATTTAGGTTCTCATCGACACCGAGGCACCCTAAAAGCCAAGGTTTCATCATTTAGGGTTTGTCGATGCCGAGGCACCCTAAATGCTAAGTTTTCATCATTTAGGGTTTATCGATGCCGAGGCTCCCTAGGTTGGGCCTAATCACTTGGCACTAATCAGTTGGCTCTATTGCCACCTATGTTGGGTTTATCATCTAGGGTTTATCGATGCTGAGGAGAATTTCTATGTTGGGCCTAATCACTTGGCTCTATTGCCACCTATGGTTTAATGCAGCAAGAATAAAGGGGTAGTTGATCCTACTTAATTAAGTACTAAGATACCCCGGCCCATGCATTAGTAGCAAGTACCTCATATGTCCGATTTTTAGCAAAGTCATGCTAAAATTCACGGAAAATTTCAGCATGACCTTTGCTGAAAATAGGACATATGGAGTACCCGAATTTGCCGGAACGGAAGTTAATCGACATTCCGGCAAACTCAAGGGCCTCTCGGGGTACCTGCAAAATCATCACGACATGAAGGGACTCTCAAGGGCCTCAAGCAGCAGCGGCGTCTCCCAGGACCCCATTTTTTTGCTAAATTTCTTTGAGCAACAATCAGAGCAGAAAATTCAGCATATTTCTATACAACAGCACTGTAAAGATGAAGAACAGTTCTATAGCAGCCCATCTTTGATCATCATCTTTGCATCTCTTTCTCAATGTGATCAGTAATGTAGACATATTCATGATCTAGTTTAGCAGCAGGTTGCAAATACTTAACTGTCTAGAACATCACAGCATGCACAGTAATAAGAATAATGTAAACATTTGGCTTAGTTATAAGCATAGTATACTTCTTATAAACTGAAAGTGGAACTACTCACAATGAAGAAGTATTAGCAGATAGTTTGTCAACTCATGGAATAACATTTTTTTCAGCCCAAAATGGATGCCATTTTATAACATTGCATAGCATTAGTCAGATAGAGCTGAGCCTTTCACCACTATATAATATTGCCATATAACAACACATGTTCACTGGGTGCCAATATGCCAAAATATAAAAAAGAGGCATACAAGAGACCCATCGAAGACAACACATGACTAATGTTGTACAAAGACCAGTGACATAAACAAAGCACAGCTGATGTGGTGCTAAACTGGATACTGATAAAGTTGTGAGGATGTGATGCTACACTACATTCTAATAAAGTTGGCAAGAGCACATCACTTGTAAGTGATACCCTGCTTCATTCACTATGTAAGAAACAAGTACATTGTAAGCATTGTATCAAAGCAATAACCAGAAGATACCACTGATGTATTAGCATTGTAATTTGTAAGCCAACAAAGTTATATAGGAAGTACAAGTACACAGGGAACTAAATACAAGACTCTCCACAGGCAATGAATAGCATCCTAAAGCACAAACTAGAATGTAAAACAGTGCCAGTTGTAGTGCAGTGAAATGGCCAGCATGAATAAGCTACAATCATTACTGTAAACAGACAAGCAAAATAGTCATAGAATGTCTACATTACTGATCACTAACAAACAAGGCGTAGGAGAATAAACAAGCAAGAACCAGAACACCACCAGAGCTAGATAGATTATACCAAAATCATTACACTAGCTAGTCGACAGACAGACTAATAGAGATGCGTAATTCACCAACCCTAGAACACGGGGGAAGAGGGCTGTGGTACTCGTGGGAGGTAGCCTAGGGGGACGAGGGGAAGGGGGGAGAGGTGAGGAATCACCTGTGGGATAACGACAGGCTGCCGTAGGAGGGCGCCGGCGTCGAGGAGGCGGCGGGCGGCGGCGCGTCGAGGAGGAGGCGGCGCGTCGAGGAGGAGGCGCCTCGAGGAGGAGGCGGCGCGTCGAGGAGGAGGCGGCGTGTCGACCTTGCCACCCACCTTGGAGCCGGAACCCTAGGGCGTGCAGGCGTGGCGGACGGAGGGGATGGAGGGGGCGGCTCTCGCGGGGTAGGCGTTTCTCGGGGGGAGGCGGTGCTCGAGGGGGAGGAAGGGGAGAGGGAGGCGGCGGGGGCGCGTGGGCGGCTGCGGCGGACGGAGGCGGCGGATGGCGGGGGCGCGTGGGCGGCTGCGGCTGCGGCAGATGGCGGTGGTCGATCGAGGGGAATCTGGCGAGGGAGGGAGGACACAGTGCGAGGGCAGTAGGTGGAGTGGGGGAGGGTTCTAATGGCGCTCCACCCCCTCGTGCGCCATAAGTACGACTATTCTAATGGCGCACCACCCCTCGGTGCGCCATTAGAATTTTGTTTTAATCTAGACCACTAGCCCTATCTAGAACCTAACCCTATCTACAACAGAAGCCCCACACTAGCCTGACTGGTCAGCATGCAACACACACAGCAGGAGGTCCTGGGTTCGATTCCCAGGCTCCCCAATATTTTTTATGCATTTTAAATGCTGTTTGATATTTATTTGTGTTTAAATATGTTCAAACTTGTTTAAATCATAACAGTAATATTTTTTTTATAAAAACAGTAATAATTTTTTAAAAAATATGTTCAAATTTGTTACTTGAAAATATCATCATCGGCGGTGGTGGAACGGGGGAGGGTGCGGGGGGTGCCCGTTGGCGGGAGTGGAGCGGGGGAGGGTGCGGGGGGCCGGGTGCTCGTCGGCGGCGGTGGAGCGGGGGAGGGTTGCGGTGGGTCGTCGGCGGCGGTGGAGCTAGCGGGGGAGGGTGCGGGTGGGATCGATATGGAGGGGGGAATCGAGATCGAGATGGAGATCGAGATCAAGTGTCCTCATGAATTCAAAAAGTGCCCATCAAATTTAAAAATATTCATGATATCAAAAAGTGCCCATGAAATACAATCGAGAAATGAAGACTACGATTTAAATACAATCGATCTTAGCTAGCTATCTGTTCACAATCTTCTTGCCCTTCTTTTTCGCAAATGGAGTTCTTCTGTGGAACGGACGTCCTTTAGGTAGGGTGGTCCTGCTTCTTCTTGTGGTGTGTGCTTCTACTTCATCGTCGTCGTCATGTTCGATCTTCGGGTCGCCGTACTTGTCGAAGTCTTGCTCATTGACTACTCCATCCATTCTGATTATCTTCCTTTTGCCTCTCCTCACGACAACATGACTGGGCTTTGACGGGTCAGTAATGAAGAAGCATTGGTCCACTTGGGAAGCCAATACCCATGGCTCATTTTTCACGGTGACGTTTGCGCCCGCGGTCTTGGATTTGGCTTCGGGTATAACCATGGTGGTGAAATACCGGTCTTCTTTTAGGACGCTCTTGGCCCATCTGACACAGAACATCGGGACCTTCTCTGCAGCGTAGCTCAGCTCCCAGATCTCCTCGATCCTTCCGTAGTATCTGTCCTTGTCGTTACCGGTGTAGGATTCCATCGTTACCCCGGAGTTCTGATAACCATCGCTCTTCATGTCCTTGTTCTCGGTGTAGAATGTGTAACCGTTGATATCGTACGCCTCATAGGTCATCAGGTTGTGCTCGGCGCCCTGTGACAAGGCGAATATGAGTTGTTCTTCCGCAGAAGAATCCTCATGTAAAGGGTACGACAGAAGCTTCTGCTTGAACCAATGCATGAAACATGAGTTGTGCTCTTTGAGTATATCTCCGTCCGTCCTCTGTTGGCCTCGGTCATTGTACGTCTTCTCAATAAAGGTTTTGTGCTCTACCACCCAAGGATCGACCATGTCTATGTGTTGTAGCGCGACTAGGTTTGCTCTTTCAAAGTCGGCGAGTCGACCCTCGAAGTCGACATGCATTTCCCGGCGACCCCCACGGTGACCCCATCCAGCGAGCCTGCCGAGGTGCCTGTTGACGAGCAGACCAACGGGGTTCTCGATGCCTAGATAATTCGTGCAGTAGGAGATGCAATCTTCGGTCAGAAAGCCCCTGGCTATACTTCCCTCTGGATGTGACATGTTGCGAACGTATCCTTTGATGACACCATTCATCCTTTCGAACGGCATCATGCTGTGCAGGAAAGTCGGCCCGAGTTGGATGATATCCTCCACGATATGGACCAGTAGATGCACCATAACGTCGAAGAATGCGGGCGGGAAGTACATCTCAAGCTTGCATAGTATCACCACGATCTCTTCCTGTAGCCTTCTGAGTTGCCTCACGCCAATCGACTTACGAGAGATGACGTCGGAAAAGTATCACCAGCTTGGCTTTCTCTCGGGCGACAGCTCTTGCGTTATCCGTCTGCTTGAGAAGAAGCTCTTGAATATGAGGGTCCTGCACCCAGCCTCCATCGTCGTCTCCTCCGACATCTTCATCTTCATGATCATGCCCTTCGTCTTGATCTTCCTCATCATCATGTACGACATCTTCTACATGATGACTGTGTACAGCATCACCATCGTGATCATGTCCTGGAGATTCTTCGTCTTCTCGCCCGCCCTCGCCGTGGTGGTACTTGTCTTGTTGCCCTTCCTCATTTCTTGCCCGCCCCCCATGGACGACTTCATAGTCATCTTCATCACCTTGCCACCGATAGCCATCCATGAAACCACGCAAGAGCAGGTGGTCCCGCACCTGCCCGGAATCCGGGTCCGCAATAAGGCTCTTCAGCTTGCATCTTCGACACGGACATCTTATCTCTGTCTCATTCTTTTGAAGCATCTCGGCCTTCGCGGAGCTCAAAAACCTATTCATGATGCCTTCATTCATCGTGCGGACCATGGTCGCCTGCGGGGTAGAGCAAAACGATATTTTAGAACCAAGAAAAAATTTGGCATGACCTTCCCTAAAAATAGGACCAAAAAGAATGCATAGTGCCAAAATTCTCGCAGAAACGGAAATGAATCAAAACATCTCGGCAAAATATTGGCAACTATGGCATTTCAAATACCGCTACCTTCAAACACAAACATATATGCAACACCACAAACACATGCAACACCACAAACATACATAGATCTAGCTAGGCCACAAAAAGTGCATGTGCACATTGTTGGAGCGAGCTAGGGAGAAAAAAAGTAGATCTACATCATGAAGATAGCTTTCCCCTTACTTACCTATCAAAAGAAGGTAATTTCACCACTTAATTTTGATGAATCTATGGTGGAAATGAGGTGAGGAGGAGGAGGCAGCCGAAAGCTTGGAGAAGGAGGTGGAGGGAATGAAGTGGGGAAAGTGAGTGCGTAGGTGTGGGGCTGTCCAAAATATTTTTTTGGGGTCCCAGGTTACTAATGGCGCACCACCAGCAAATGCGCCATTAGTAACCCTGGTTACTAATGGCGCACCTGCAGGTGGTGCGCCATTAGTAGTTTTGCAAAAAAGTAAAAATAAATAAATATATATACTAATGGCGCACCGAGTAATAGTGCGCCATTACTAGTTTAAACTAGTAATGGCACACTGTGAAACGGTGTGCCATTAGTAGTTTTGCAAAAAAAGAATAATTTTTTTTACAATAATGGCGCACTGTCTGCCTAGTGCGCCATTACTAGTTAGAACTAGTAATGGCCCACTTCGACCTGATGCGCCATTAGTTTGTATGGAAAAATGGAAAAAAATTTAATACTAGTGGCGCACCCTGTTTCTGGTGCGCCATTAGTGTCTTCCACACTAATGGTGCATCACCAACCGGTGCGCCATTAGTATATAGTAGTGGCGCACTGCTTCTATGGTGCACCATTAGTATCAATCCTATCTATAGCCCTTTTCCTAGTAGTGAAATCTTTTAGATTCGGCCGCGGGAGGCACTTTTAGGGAAATCACTTTAGGAGATGCTACTAAACTCCTAGATAATATTATGGTTAATTATTCTCAATGGCATACTGAAAGATCTTCTAATAAAAAATTGCATGCGATAGAAGAAATCAATGTTTTGAGTGGAAAGATGGATGAACTTATGAAATTATTTGCTACTAAGAGTGTTTCTTCTGATCCTAATGATATGCCTTTGTCTACTTTGATTGAGAATAACAATGAATCTATGGATGTGAATTTTGTTGGTAGGAATAATTTTGGTAACAACGCTTATAGAGGGAATTTTAATCCTAGGCCATATCCTAGTAATCCTTCTAATAATTATGGGAATTCTTACAACAACTCTTATGGAAATTATAATAAGATGCCCTCTGAATTTGAGAATAGTGTTAAAGAGTTTATGAATTCACAAAAGAATTTTAATGCTTTGCTTGAAGAGAAATTGCTTAAAGTTGATGATTTGGCTAGAAACGTTGATAGAATTTCTCTTGAGATTGATTCTTTAAAGCTTAGATCTATTCCTCCTAAGCATGATATCAATGAGTCTCTCAAAGCCATGAGAATTTCCATTGATGAGTGCAAGGAAAGGACCGCTAGGATGTGTGCTTCCGAAGATGCCTTTATTAAAGCGTGTTCTTCCAATTCCTATGAAAATCAAGATGAAGATCTAAAAGTTATTGATGTGTCCCCTATTAAATCTTTGCTTTGCAATATGAATCTTGATGAAACTGAATATGATCTTCCTTTACCTAGAAGGCGTTCTAAAAATTCGGAGTATTTAGATCTTTATGATGAAATTGATGAAAGAGGGATTGAAAGAAATAAAAATCTAGATGTTGTTAAACCCACTATATTGGATTTCAAGGAATTTAATTATGAAAGTTTCTCTTTAATTTATTGTATTTCCTTGTTGCAATCCGTGCTAAATTCTCCACATGCTTATAGTCAACATAAAGCCTTCACCGAACATATTGTTGATGCCTTGATGCAATATTATCAAGAAAAACTTGAGTTGAAAGTTTCTATCCCTAGAAAACTCTATGATGAGTGGGAACCAACTATTAAAATTAAAATTAAAGATCATGAGTTTTATGCTTTGTGTGATTTGGGTGCTAGTGTCTCTACTATTCCCAAGACTTTGTGTGATTTGCTAGATTTCCGTGATTTTGATGATTGCTCTCTAAACTTGCATCTTGCGGATTCTACTATTGAGAAACCTATGGGAAGGATTAATGATGTTCTTATTGTTGCAAATAGGAATTATGTGCCCATAGATTTCATTGTTCTTGATATAGATTGCAATTCTTCTTGCCCTATTATTCTTGGTAGACCTTTCCTTAGAACGGTTGGTGCGATTATTGATATGAAGGAAGGGAATATTAGATTTGAATTTCCATTAAAAAAGGGCATGGAACACTTTTCTAGAAATAAAATAAAATTTCCATATGAAACTATCATCAGAGACACTTATGGATTGCCTACCAAAGATGGCAATACCTAGATCTATCCTCGCTTTTATGCCTAGCTAGGGGCGTTAAATGATAGCGCTTGTTGGGAGGCAACCCAATTTTATTTTTATTCCTTGCTTTTTGCTCCTGTTTAGTAATAAATAAATTATCTAGCCTCTGTTTTTTGGTTGTGTTTTTTGTGTGTTTTTGCCAAGTAGAACCGTTGGGAAGACTTGGGGAAAGTCTTATTGAACTTGCTGTAAAAAACAGAAACTTTAGCGCTCACGAGAACTGCTGTCATTTTTATTTGAAAAGAGATATTTAGTTAATTATTTTTGCAGATGATTAATAGATAAATTCCTCACGTCCAGAAATTTATGTTAGAATTTTTGGGGTTCCATATATTGCTCTAGCTACACATTACTACAGACTGTTCTGTTTTTGATAGATTCTGTTTTTCGTGTGTTGTTTGCTTATTTTTATAAATCTATGGCTAGTAAAATAGTTATAATCCATAGAGAAGTTGGAATACAGTAGGTTTAACACCAATATAAATAAAGAATGAGTTCATTACAGTACCTTGAAGTGGTCTTTTGTTTTCTTTCGCTAACGGAGCTCACGAGTTTTCTACTTTAAGTTTTGTGTTGTGAAGTTTTTAAGTTTTGGGTGAATTCTTGTGATGGATTATGGAACAAGGAGTGGCAAGAGCCTAAGCTTGGAGATGCCCATGGCACCCCCAAGATAATCCAAGGACACCAAAAAGTCAAAGCTTGGGGATGTCCCGAAAGGCATCCCCTCTTTTGTCCACTTCCATCGGTAATTTACTTGGAGCTATATTTTTATTCACCAACATGATATGTGTTTTTCTTGGAGCGTCTTGTATTATTTGTGTCTCTGTGATTTAGTATGCCACAATCATCCTTACTGTACACACCTTTTGAGAGAGCCATACATGAATTAAAATTTGATAGAATACTCTATGTGCTTCACTTATATCTTTTGAGCTATGTAGTTTTGCTCTATGTGCTTCACTTATATCTTTTTGAGCTAAGTAGTTTTGCTCTATGTGCTTCACTTATATTTTTTGAGCATTATAATTTTGCTCTGTGTGCTTCACTTAGATCTTTTAGAGCACGGTGGTGGATTTGTTTTAAAGAAACTATTGATCTCTCATGCTTCACTTAAATTATTTTGAGAGTCTCTTAATAGCATGGTAATTTGCTTAATAATAATATGCTTGGTATTCAAGATTTGTGAAACTTTATTTTGAGTGTGTTGAATACTAAGAAAAGATTGAAGCATGATAATTGTTTTGAGATATGGAGGTGATAATATTAGAGTCATGCTAGTTGAGTAGTTGTGAATTTAAAGAATACTTGTGTTAAAGTTTGTGATTCCCGTAGCATCCACGTATGGTGAACCGTTATGTGATGAAGTTGAAGCATGGTTTATTTATTGATTGTCTTCCTTTTGAGTGGCGGTCGGGGACGAGCGATGGTCTTTTCCTACCAATCTACCCCCCTAGGAGCATGCGCGTAATACTTTCCTTTGATAACTTCTAGATTTTTTTTAATAAGTATATGAGTTCTTTATGACTAATGTTGAGTCCATGGATTATAGGCACTCTCACCCTTCCACCTTTGCTAGCCTCTCTAATACCGCGCACCTTTCGCCGGTATCATACACCTACCATATACCTTCCTCAAAACAGCCACCATACCTACCTATCATGGCATTTCCATAGCCATTCCGAGATATATTGCCATGCAACTTTCCACCGTTCCGTTCATGACACATTCATCATTGTCATATTGCATATCCCGGTACACCGCCGGAGGCATTCATATAGAGTCATATTTTGTTCTAAGTATCGAGTTGTAATTGTTGAGTTGTAAGAAAAATAAAAGTGTGATGATCATCATTTTTAGAGCATTGTCCCAAGTGATGAAAGAATGATGGAGACTATGATTCTCCCATAAGTCGGGATGAGACTCCGGAAGAAGCCCAAATAAAAAGAGGCCAAAGAAGCCCAAATAAAAAGAGGCCATAAAAAAAGAGAAAAGGACCAAATAAAAAAAATGAGAGAAAAAGAGAGAAGGGACAATGTTATTATCCTTTTACCACACTCGTGCTTCAAAGTAGCACCATGATCTTCATAGTAGAGAGTCTCTCATGTTATCACTTTCATATAATAGTGGGAATCTTTCATTATAGAACTTGGCTTGTATATTCCAATGATGGGCTTCCTCAAATTTCCCTAGGTCTTCATGAGCAAGCAAGTTGGATGCACACCCACTTAGTTTCTTTTTGAGCTTTCATATTCTTATAGCTCTAGTGCATGCGTTGCATGGCAATCCCTACTCACTCACATTGATATCTATTGATGGGCATCTCCATAGCCCGTTGATATGCCTAGTTGATGTGAGACTATCTTCTCCTTTTTGTCTTCTCCACAACCACCATTCTATTCCACCTATAGTGCTATATCCATGGCTCACGCTCATGTATAGCATGAAGATTGAAAAAGTTTTGAAAAAGTTAGAGTATGAAACAATTGCTTGGCTTGTCATCGGGGTTATGCATGATTTAAATACTTTGTGTGGTGAAGATAGAGCATAGCCAGACTATATGATTTTGCAGGGATAACTTTCTTTGGCCATGATATTTTGAGAAGACATAATTGCTTTGTTAGTATGCTTGAAGTATTATTATCTTTATGTCAATATAAACTTTAGTCTTCAATCTTTTGAATCTGAATATTCATATCACAATTAAGAAGATTTGCATTGAAATTATGCCAAGTAGCACTCCGCATCAAAAATTCTCTTTTTATCATTTACCTACTCGAGGACGAATAGGAATTAAGCTTGGGGATGCCTGATACGTCTCCAACGTATCTATAATTTTTGATTGCTCCGTGCTATATTATCTACTGTTTTGGACTATATTGGGCTTTACTTTCCACTTTTATATTATTTTTGGGACTAACCTATTAACCGGAGGCCCAGCCCAGAATTGCTGTTTTTTTGCCTATTTCAGTGTTTCGAAGAAATGGAATATCAAACGGAGTCCAAACGGAATGAAACCTTCGGGAACGTGATTTTCTCACCGAACATGATCTAGGAGACTTGGACCCTACGCCAAGGCATTAGAGAGGCAGTCACGTGGGTGGAGGGCGCGCCCCCTGCCTCATGGGACCCTCGGAGCTCCACCGACGTACTCCTTCCTCCTATATATACCTATGTACCCCCAAACGATCAGAACAGGAGCCAAAAACCTAATTCCACCGCCGCAACTTTCTGTATCCACGAGATCCCATCTTGGGGCCTATTCCGGAGCTCCGTCGGAGAGGGCCGTCATCACGGAGGGCTTCTACATCATCATAGCCTCTCCGATGAAGTGTGAGTAGTTTACCTCAGACCTTCGGGTCCATAGTTAGTAGCTAGATGGCTTCTTCTCTCTTTTTGGATCTCAATACAAAGTTCTCCCCCTCTCTTGTGGAGATCTATTCGATGTAATCTTCTTTTTGCGGTGTGTTTGTTGAGACCGATGAATTTTGGGTTTATGATCAAGTCTATCTAGGAATAATATTTGAATCTTCCTTGAATTCTTTTATGTATGATTGGTTATCTTTGCAAGTCCCTTTGAATTATCCGTTTGGTTTGGCCAACTAGATTGGTAGTTTTTGCCATGGGAGAAGTGCTTAGCTTTGGTTCGATCTTGCGTTGTCCTTTCCCAGTGACAGAAGGGGCAGCAAGGCATGTATTGCATCGTTGCCATCGAGGATAACATGATGGGGTTTATTTCATATTGCATGAATTTATCTCTCTACATCATGTCATCTTGCTTAAGGCGTTACTTCGTTTTTAACTTAATACTCTAGATGCATGCTGGATAGCGGTCGATGAGTGGAGTAATAGTAGTAGATGCAGAATCGTTTCAGTCTACTTGTCACGGACGTGATGCCTATATACATGATCATGCCTAGATATTCTGATAACTATGCTCAATTCTGTAAATTGCTCAACAATAATTTGCTCACCCACCGTAGAATACTTATGCTCTTGAGAGAAGCCACTAGTGAAACATATGGCCCCCGGGTCTATTCTCATCATATCAATATCCATCACTTTAATCTTGTTATGCTTTTTTTACTTTACCTTTTACTTTTCACTTTGCATCTTTATACCAAAAATACCAAAAATATTATATCTATCAGATCTCACTCTCGTAAGTGACCGTGAAGGGATTGACAACACCTAATCGCGTTGGTTGCGAGTAGCTATCGTTTTGTGTAGGTACAAGGGACTTGAGTGTGGTCTCCTACTGGATTGATACCTTGGTTCTCAAAAACTGAGGGAAATACTTACGCTACTCTGCTGCATCATCCCTTCCTCTTCGGGGAAAACCAATGCAAGCTCAAGAGGTAGCAAGAAGGATTTCTGGCACTGTTGCCGGGGAGGTTCGCGCAAGTCAAGATTTGACTCCTGACAACGAGCCATTTCTGGCGCCGTTGCCTGGGAGTCTACGCAAAAAGTCAATATACCAAGTACCCATCACAATCCCTATCTCTCACATTACATTATTTGCCATTTGCCTCTCGTTTTCCTCTCCCCCACTTCACCCTTGACGTTTTATTCGCCCTCCTTCTCTCTATCCTCCCTCTCCATTCTCGCTTGCCTTTTTGTTTGCCTGTGTGTTGGATTGCTTGTTTGTCGCGATGGCTCAAGATACTACCAAATTGTGTGACTTCACCAATACCAATAATAATGATTTCCTTAGCACTCCGATTTCTCCTCTTGCCAATAACGAATCTTGTGAAATCAATACTGCTTTGTTGAATCTTGTTATGAAAGATCAATTCACCGGCCTTCCTAGTGAAGATGCCGCTACTCATCTGAATAGCTTCGTTGATTTATGTGATATGCAAAATAAAAAAGATGTCGATAATGATGTCGTTAAATTGAAGCTATTTCCTTTTTCGCTTAGAGATCGTGCTAAAGCTTGGTTTTCATCTTTGCCTAAAAATAGTATTGATTCTTGGAACAAGTGCAAAGATGCTTTTATCTCTAAGTATTTCCCTCCCGCTAAGATCATCTCTCTTAGAAACGATACTATGAACTTTAAGCAACTTGATCATGAACATGTTGCACAAGCTTGGGAGAGAATGAAATTAATGATACGTAATTGCCCTACTCATGGTTTGAATTTGTGGGTGATTATACAAAATTTTTATGCCGGATTGAATTTTGCTTCTAGAAATCTTTTAGATTCGGCCGCGGGAGGCACTTTTATGGAAATCACTTTAGGAGATGCTACTAAACTCCTAGATAATATTATGGTTAATTATTCTCAATGGCATACTGAAAGATCTTCTAATAAAAAAGTGCATGCGATAGAAGAAATCAATGTTTTGAGTGGAAAGATGGATGAACTTATGAAATTATTTGCTACTAAGAGTGTTTCTTCTGATCCTAATGATATGCCTTTGTGTACTTTGATTGAGAATAACAATGAATCTATGGATGGGAATTTTTTTGGTAGGAATAATTTTGGTAACAACGCTTATAGAGGGAATTTTAATCCTAGGCCATATCCTAGTAATCCTTCTAATAATTATGGGAATTCTTACAACAACTCTTATGGAAATTATAATAAGATGCCCTCTGAATTTGAGAATAGTGTTAAAGAGTTTATGAATTCACAAAAGAATTTTAATGCTTTGCTTGAAGAGAAATTTCTTAAAGATGATGATTTGGCTAGAAATGTTGATAGAATTTCTCTTGAGATTGATTCTTTAAAGCTTAGATCTATTCCTCCTAAGCATGATATCAATGAGTCACTCAAAGCCATGAGAATTTCCTTTGATGAGTGCAAGAAAAGGACCGCTAGGATGTGTGCTTCCGAAGATGCCTTTATTAAAGCGTGTTCTTCCAATTCCTATGAAAATCAAGATGAAGATCTAAAAGTTATTGATGTGTCCCCTATTAAATCTTTGCTTTGCAATATGAATCTTGATGAAACGGAATATGATCTTCCTTTACCTAGAAGGCGTTCTAAAAATTCGGAGTATTTAGATCTTTATGATGAAATTGATGAAAGAGGGATTGAAAGAAATAAAAATCTAGATGTTGTTAAACCCACTATATTGGATTTCAAGGAATTTAATTATGAAAGTTTCTCTTTAATTTATTGTATTTCCTTGTTGCAATCCGTGCTAAATTCTCCACATGCTTATAGTCAACATAAAGCCTTCACCGAACATATTGTTGATGCCTTGATGCAATCTTATGAAGAAAAACTTGAGTTGAAAGTTTCTATCCCTAGAAAACTCTATGATGAGTGGGAACCAACTATTAAAATTAAAATTAAAGATCATGAGTTTTATGCTTTGTGTGATTTGGGTGCTAGTGTATCTACTATTCCCAAGACTTTGTGTGATTTGCTAGATTTCCGTAATTTTGATGATTGCTCTCTAAACTTGCATCTTGCGGATTCTACTATTAAGAAACCTATGGGAAGGATTAATGATGTTCTTATTGTTGCAAATAGGAATTATGTGCCCGTAGATTTCATTGTTCTTGATATAGATTGCAATTCTTCTTGCCCTATTATTCTTGGTAGACCTTTCCTTAGAACGGTTGGTGCGATTATTGATATGAAGGAAGGGAATATTAGATTTCAATTTCCATTAAAAAAGGGCATGGAACACTTTCCTAGAAATAAAATAAAATTGCCATATGAAACTATCATGAGAGCCACTTATGGATTGCCTACCAAAGATGGCAATACCTAGATCTATCCTCGCTTTGATGCCTAGCTAGGGGCGTTAAATGATAGCGCTTGTTGGGAGGCAACCCAATTTTATTTTTATTCCTTGATTTTTGCTCCTGTTTAGTAATAAATAAATTATCTAGCCTATGTTTTGGTTGTGTTTTTTTGTGTATTTGTGCCAAGTAGAACCGTTGGGAAGACTTGGGGAAAGTCTTGTCGAACTTGCTGTAAAAAACAGAAACTTTAGCGCTCATGAGAACTGCTGTAATTTTTATTTGAAGAGTGCTATTTAGTTAATTCTTTTTGCATATGATTAATAGATAAATTCCAAACGTCCAGCAATTTATTTTAGAATTTTGGGGTTCCAGATATTGCGCTAGCTACAGATTACTAGAGACTGTTCTGTTTTTTACAGATTCTGTTTCTCGTGTGTTGTTTGCTTATTTTGATGAATCTATGGCTAGTAAAATAGTTTATAATCCATAGAGAAGTTGGAATACAGTAGGTTTAACACCAATATAAATAAATAATGAGTTCATTACAGTACCCCCAAACGATCAGAACAGGAGCCAAAAACCTAATTCCACCGCCGCAACTTTCTGTATCCACGAGATCCCATCTTGGGGCCTGTTCCGGAGCTCCGCCGGAGAGGGCCATCATCACAGAGGGCTTCTACATCATCATAGACTCTCCAATGAAGTGTGAGTAGTTTACCTCAGACCTTCGGGTCCATAGTTAGTAGCTAGATGGCTTCTTCTCTCTTTTTGGATCTCAATACAAAGTTCTCCCCCTCTCTTGTGGAGATCTATTCGATGTAATCTTATTTTTGCGGTGTGTTTGTTGACACCGATGAATTGTGGGTTTATGATCAAGTCTATCTATGAATAATATTTGAATCTTCTCTGAATTCTTTTATGTATGATTGGTTATCTTTGCAAGTCTCTTCGAATTATCCGTTTGGTTTGGCCGACTAGATTGGTAGTTTTTGCCATGGGAGAAGTGCTTAGCTCTGGGTTCGATCTTGCGGTGTCCTTTCCCAGTGACAGAAGGGGCAGCAAGGCACGTATTGCATCATTGTCATTGAGGATAACAAGATGGGGTTTATTTCATATTGCATGAATTTATCTCTCTACATCATGTCATCTTGCTTAAGGCGTTACTCTGTTTTTAACTTAGTACTCTAGATGCATGCTGGATAGCGGTTGATGAGTGGAGTAATAGTAGTAGATGCAGAATCGTTTCGGTCTACTTGTCACGGACGTGATGCCTATATACATGATCATGCCTAGATATTTTCATAATTATGCTCAATTCTGTCAATTGATCAACAGTAATTTGTTCACCCACCGTAGAATACTTATGCTCTTGAGAGAAGCCACTAGTGAAACCTATGGCCCCCGGGTCTATTCTCATCATATCAATCTCCATCAGTTTAATCTTGTTCTGCTTTTTACTTTACCTTTTACTTTTCACTTTGCATCTTTATACCGAAAATACCAAAAATATTATATCTATCAGATTTCACTCTCGTAAGTGACCGTGAAGGGATTGACAACCCCTAATCGCGTTGGTTGCCAGTAGCTATCGTTTTGTGCAGGTACAAGGGACTTGAGCGTGGCCTCCTACTGGATTGATACCTTGGTTCTCAAAAACTGAGGGAAATACTTACGCTACTCTGCTGCATCATCCCTTCCTCTTCGGGGAAAACCAACGCAAGCTCAAGAGGTAGCAAGGGCACGCCCTACCCGCTGGGCGCGCCCCCTGCCTAGTGGGCACCTCGTGTGCCCTCCGGACTCCGATTTCTTGCACGATACTTCTTTTGGTCGGTAAAAATTCATTATATAATATCCTGAAGGTTTTGACCAGTGTACCACGACACAATCCTCTGCTTTTGTTTTGAGCTGTTATCTCACAGATTTTCCAAAGCCAAGCATTATGTCGTCCCCCACCCTCTAACAACACGGACGGTGATGCTTGGTTGATGCAGATGGAGCTTAGAAGGGAGGATGCCGAGGGAGCCATGATGGAGGAGGATGAAGGAGATTCGCTTGTGGAACAACCTCCTGCTTCGGAGAGGGGTACTTTGGCGGACATCTCCACTATTCTGAATCCCCATCAACCAATAGAAGCTACAAACAATAATGAAGGCCAAGAGGTTCGAGAAGGGCTTCCCCCTAGGAGGCCCTTACATAGGTTACATCGGAACAACTTTCATAATTTGTATCATAATTACAGAGTAGAGAACACCCCTCGTACACATATACCCTCCAATTGGGACATATCCCGTCTGCCGTGGAATTGTCATGGCAGATGTCCTAGCAGAAGGACTTAGTCGTGGAGCCATCGCAACAGGGTTAGCTTAAAGGGGTTAAACGGGAAAAATGACACAAGGAGTTTATACTAGTATGGCCCCTTGCACCGAAGGTAAAGGCCTAATCCATTTTGAGGTGGTATTACTTATGTCTCGATTACTAGGGAGCGAATCCCATTTCCTAGCTTTCGATCTGTTTTCTCTTGCCCTAAGCCGCCACCGGGTCATCCCTTTATATACACAGGTTGACGCCCAGCGGCTTACAAAGTCCCGACCGGCTCATAAATGTGTCCGGTCCGGTGACTAATTACACTTGCCTTATAATACAAGTCATACATATATGGAGGTTTTATCCCTATGGGCCTTAAGCCGCCCTTGGGCTTTGGGCCCTTTAGTGAGTCAGCTTCATGAACCGCTATCTTTAACATCTTCATGGGCTTCAGTTTGATGAACCTACATTGGTATAACCTGGCCCCTCCTAGGCGGGTCATGCCCAATAGTCATATCCCCAACATTAGGCCCCAGGTTGATTTGAACTTGTTCATGTCAATCTTCACCACTTAGAAAAATTCCTTCTTCACCTGCTCATGTAAGATATTGTAACCCGCCATCACGTCATCTCCTGGAATTACGGAAACTCGTCATGACATCATTTGCCATTAATTTCGCACAATACCCAGCATATCTTAATAGATCCTTATCTTTAATAACCATCCCGAAGATCGAGGCATCTAACTAGCTAGATAATCATTCTTTGGCCTCCTCAATTTTCACTCACGCCTATTACTCCTTTCCTTATAAATAGGATTAGGCAGCCTTTTCATTTCCCCCCTTATCCTTCTCATCTTCAACCTCCCTCTTCGCGATGCATCTGCACACCTAAGCACTGCCGCCGCCGAGCTCGTTAGCTTCCTCAACTCCGACCGTTGCATCAACCTGAATGATTCTAGAGAACTGCGGCGCCTCTCCGGTGTTCAAAAGACCTAGTAAGCATATCAATTTTCCCCACTGTCGATCTCCATTAGGGTTTCTAAAGTTCTTAGGAGTTCATCGTCATTCTTCACCTTACCTCTGTTTAATCTTTATTTTGATCCAAAGATAACACTTAAAACATGCAGAAACTGTTTCTGTACCAGTTCTTAATCACTGAATACACTTTCTAGATGCAGAAATCTTGCTCATACGCTAGTTCCTCCGCTACTGCGATATTTAGGCTTTGATTTACTTTCTTTTTCCACACAGCGTTAGATCCAAATTAGCTGCTCTAGTCTATAAAAACCTGTTTGTTCAACACTTAGCAGATTTCGCTCCTGGTAGATAATAAATACCATTACGGCCATGGCGGCTTACCTCACTGGTGATAACTAGCCATATGACATTAGGCCCTTTTAAGCCGCCAATCTGAATATATATTGCAGTGTTTACCTCCAGCTTAACAAAGCAATTTAAACCGGCAAATTTTCTTTCTTTTAGGCTTCACCCTTCACAATGCCGAAGACAGTCACTTCATGTAATTGGGTTCGCTCCATTGTCACCAAAGACATGCTCAAAGATTTTGTCAAAATCGGCTATTTACCAACGAAAAATGTCATGCATTGGCGCGCCCCCAAACCATGCGAAGAAAGACCTCAGACAATGGACGGCGAGGTCATTTTTTTTACTGATCACATGAATCGGGGCTTCTCACCGTCCGGTTCTAAATTTTTTTGATATGTTCTGCACTTCTTTCAAATCCATCCTCAAGACATCGGACCCAATTCCGTGTCAAACATCTGCAATTTTCAAGGTTTCTGTGAAGTGTACCTTCAAGAAGAGCCCAGTGTTGAACTCTTCAGGGAATATTTTTATCTGAACCGGCAGAACGAGTTTACTAATGGACCCAACTTAGAACTTGGCAGGGTCTCAATTCAACGAAGAAGAGATGCTGTCTTCCCCTATGCTCGCCTGCCGAGTCACCCCAAATATTGGAACCAAACATGGTTCTATTGTAAGGATACTTCTCCGGCTGATGAAAATCCACTGTCGGGTTATCAGGTCCAGCGGCTGGAGCCAAAGCATCATCTTCCCGAAAAGCTTACCACCGCTGAACGTGCCAAGCTTATTCCCACTATTGCAAAGGTCAAGGCCCTGCTGGGAAATGGGTTAACCGGTATTGACTTGGTTCGGTGCTGGGTTTCTTGACGAATCATACCCTTGAGCCGCGGATCCGGCTTAATGTGCACTTACTCGGGTGATGCAAAAGATCCACTGCGCCATAGCTCCGTGTGCCTCACTGATGATGCAATCGACGAAATGACAAAGACCCTTCTGAACGAGAGCCTGGGGAGCTGCAGCAAAGTGGGGCTGAACCCTTTCTGCAAACTTAACCCGCCACCAGATGTGAGTCTCTAAATTACTTACTTCACCTTATTACTCCAATGTTCCGTTAAATCAACTCTGATGATTTTCACAGGCTGCATCTGATTTTTGGAACAAGGAGTATGACCATGAAGCTGCCAAGAAAACCAGGGCCCAAACAAAAGCCATTAAGGAAGCCGTCAAGAAGAATAAGAAGAAATTATCTGCTTCCGATATGCTTGGTCTAGACGACAGTTCTGAGTCGGAGGTAGCCCTTGATTCCCTTGGCTCCTTCTTCAACCATCTTATTGACATTGATTATCATCAGGATGACACGTGGACCAGTAAAGCAGTCGAAGAAGAGGTAACTATTATTTCCTCCGACTCAGAGCCTTTGCCAAGACAGAAAATTCGACGGGTAACCCGGAAAGTAAGATTTTCACACCCCTTTGCTCATTTGGATCCTCACTTTCTTTTGAAGCAACAACAGCACGAGAACCGGCGACAAACTCGGACCAGCGGAGGTGAAGAGTTATCATCCGGCTTACCAAATACTCTAGCTCCACGGAAACGTCGAAACGAGGTCTTTCCAAATTTAAACTCTTTTTATCCACTGGCAGGTCTCATTCACCAGCCACTTAATTCTTCTGATTCAAACTATCAGGAGGCTTCTCGCTCTTCCTCCGGCGACTCGTCACAGACCCAGCTACCGGCTTTCAAAATTGCCCCTGGGTAACAACAATCACTTATTATTCTCTACATCCTTATGCTCTTATACTTGTACTGACCTTTCATAACCCATGCAGTGCACAAGGAAAGCCTAGCAAGAAAGCAAGGGTGACCAAACCGGCTGAAGACCACAAGGTCAATGAACCGGAACAACAAATTCTAGCATCTGACACCTCCGTGCCGCAACCCAAAGAGCCTGTCCATGATGATCCACCAGAAATCCCTGACCTCTCCAGTGACCAAACAAACATTAATCCTTTGAACACTGAACCATCAAGCCAAATTAAACCGCCAGGAACACATGCCGACGATGTTATGATCACTGGCACCATCTTCAAAGAACCGGGACAACCTACTGTATTTTCCAAGCACTCCGCCAAGGAGGAGTTCATCGAAAGGCGGGAAGTAAGATTTGATATTGCTGATTAATCTCAACTAAGCGTCAGTGAAGTACTCTCTGGCTATCATAATCAAGTTCATCCCAGCCGCGATCTTGAGATTGACATGGTGATACAGATGCACCAGAAATACGAGGTATGAATTCCGGCTTGATACATTATGCATATCCTATCAGCCCCCAAGTCTAATGCGTATGATAAGATTGAATATGTTGTAGACTTAGAATAGCCATGAGTATAAAAAAACATCTTTGGTAGAATCCTTCAAAGGCCGGCTTTCATCATTAGAGTTAAACCGGATCTTTAATGATTAACATTGCATCCATAGCCCCCAAGGGCCGGTTTAATCAGCATGAATGAACCGGTACTTGTTCATCATTGTTAATAAATCAAAGATTACTCATTGTAGCCCCCATGAGCCGGCTGTGGTCGTTTGCGGCCCAACCGAGTCATCATAAAGTAGTAATGAAACGCGGGCAATATGCATTAGCCCCAAAGTGCTAAGTGCTTTTCCTTGCAAAGTGCTTGGGACTTATTCATAAGAGCCATTGTATGAAGAATACTTTCGATATGCATTAGCCCCCAAGTGCCAAGTGTTGTTGCTTTGCAAGAGGCTTGGGACTTTTATTACTATAACCAGAATATGAATATGGTTGCAAATCTTTGCATGTACAGGACGCCACTGCTCAACTTCAATCGCAATTGGCTAACACAAAAACCCGGCTAAAGCATCAAGAATCTGAGACCCGGAAGGCCGACTCAAAATTCCAATTTAGTTTGACTGAAACAGAAAAACTGAAGACCAACTTTGATGCTGAAAGAACTGCCTGGGCCAAAGAGAGAACTGCTCTGATGCAGCGGGCTGAAAAGGCGGAATCTGCTCTTCAAGAGGTGACCACTGAGCTTACCGGTTTAAAACACCATATATCCCAGATGGTTTCTGCTATCTTTGATGAGTATCTTTGCCATCGTCAAAATTAAATCTTATTTTTAACGTTACAAGTCATCTCTGATCAATCCCTAATTATTATATAGGTCCCAGGAGTAGCAATCTTGGTCAAGATATGCTGGTGCAGCTTAAAGCCGTATATACGCTTGTTGAACAGCTATATACTGGAACTCAGCATACACTGGCCACGATTTCTCCAACTAATCAGGCCCCCACTCTGTTGAGTGACGTTTTGAAGAAACTATCGGTTATGCCTGCTAGGATTGACGAGATAAAGCGATCATCCGCAAGAGCCGGTGCCGTGACAGCCTTGAGCCGGACTAAGGCATGGTTACCAGAGCTAGACCCGACCGAGGTGGCTACTGGATACCAAAGCTTGAAAGAAGACAACACTTCATTTGACCAAAAGGACTTCGCTGCCTGTGTGAAGGAAATACGTCCTCTGGCGAATCTGATTACTGATGAAACAAATCTATCAAAATATTAGTCGGCTGATGATGCACAAAACCAGAAGGTGCCCACGCTGGCTTATAAAGTGATGGATCTGATTCCCCCAATCCGTAAGCATAGTTTCCCCCCTGAAGTTGATCCGTCCGACCTTATAGATGATGAAGCTGAATTCCAAGCCTTGTGTGGCATTGATTGGTCATCACCGAACTTCCAGACGATGGAGGTGGACGAAGAAACAGAGAAGGATGATCCAGAAGCTCCAAGTCATCAAGGCCAAGAAGATTGATCCACTGGGCGGTTCAAATATTTGATCTTCTGAAAAACACTTGATCTTTTTGACTCACTGAGTAATGTAATAGGCTAGTGAAATTTTGATCTGCCGTGCCATCGTGCACGTGTTGTTTTGCGCAAACTGCTTATCCGCCAGTTGAAAAACTACCACTTTATGCTTATGATAGCTTTGATTTATGCAGATCAGATTTAGCAATACCCTGCACACAAACAGATCACAAGTGCCATGGCGGCTTACCGCAGGGAGGGTCACAATATCCCGTATTACACCATTGGGGACGTATAGTCCATAACAAGGGCCAGTAGAAACACAATCTTTATACAATTGTTAATAAAACATCATACCTGTGATATTTGATCACACTGTCGGCTTATCATACCAGTGCAGTAAGGGTGACAACCCAAAGATTGAACACATAATGCCTTGCTTAATTTTCATATACTACCGGCTTTGCAACGCCTTATACGGCAAGGGGTAATATCCCAAGACTTGGAATACAATGCTTCCAAGTATCATATACTGGCGACTTATAGTCTACCATCATGGCGGGCTATAAAATACCCAAAGATGCTCAAATATGAGACAGACAGGGCTGCTTGGCCCAATTTGTGAAAACCATGTGGTGAGAAAAAGGAGTAACATAAATCCAAGAAAAACCCCATAAAAACGAGGTTGTCATAAATTGCCAAAACCAAACTTTTAAACATAAAACTTCAATGAAACTAGCTTGATAGCCACTGGAGTATCCTCGCTTTCTGTAAGCCGGCTCTCACATGACCCAATCAATGTTTGAACCTAGATAAGTTTAGATTTGACTTATCAAGAGTACACGAGGTCGGAGTAGCATCAAGAAAACAGGCAGGTTTAACCAAGTTTCAGTGAAGGCGGCTTAGTAGCCTGGGTTCATCCTCACTATCTATAAGCCGTGCCCTCACATGACAATCCAGCGTTTTAACCTTAACGACTTCAGGGTCTTGTTTTAAAAGATTGACTGTTAAGAGTTTAGAGGGTCAATCAGGATTACCTGATGGAGAAGCAGCTGACATATAGGCAGGATGACCCGAAAGGGTTACGTCCTCTTTGGTGAATACACCTATGTTTGAACAAGATAACCCCGTTAAGAGGGTAGTAATGCTATGTTCTCTTTGGTGGATATACCTATGTTTGAATAGGAAGCACCCAAGTGACTTATGTGTGAGCTATGCTCGCCGGGTACCTATGTTTGAGACGTGCTTGTGCAACAAAACTCTCTTTAGGCGTCGAGCCGTGAAAGTAATCATATGATGTAACAATAAAAACTCGGATGCTGAGATTTGAAACAACAGAGGCTCTGAACTATCAGAGGTGCTGATTTTATTATATTCCTCATAGTATACACACTGATATAAATATGTACATCTCAAGAGCCAGTAGCAGAGGTGTAATAAGGTTGAAGATGAGAAATATTCCACGGCCGGCGGGTCTCCTGCTCCGACGTGCGTGAGTCCTTGTGGTCTCTAACATCGATAAGATAGTATGACCCATTGTTCAGATTTTTGCTGACCAAGAAAGGCCCTTCCCAAGGTGGGGATAGCTTGTGCATATTAATCTGATCCTGGATAAGCCGGAGCACCAGGTCACCTTCTTGAAATGTCCTGGTTTTTTACCCGGCAGTTGTGATAACGCCGCAGATCTTGCTGGTAAATCGTCGAACGAGCCACCACAAGGTCACACTCCTCATCCAACAAGTCAAGTGCATCCTGACATGCTCTTTCATTATCAGCTTCAACATAAGCCACCACGCGAGGTGAATCGTGACGGATGTCACTTGGGAGAACCACCTCTGCTCCGTAAACCATGAAGAAAGTCGTGTAACCCATAGATCTGTTGGGGGTAGTATTGATACTCCATAATACTAAGGGTAACTCCTCCACCCAACAACCTGGCATCCTTTGCAAAGGAACCATAAGCCAGGGCTTGATGCCCCTCAGGATCTCTTTATTGGCTCTCTCAGCTTGACCATTAGACTGGGGGTGAGCCACTGATGATACATCAAGCCGGATGTGCTCACGTTGACAAAATTCTTTCATGGCACCTTTGGATAGATTAGTGCCATTATCAGTTATAATACTGTGGGGAAAACCAAAACGGAGAATCAACTTTTTCATGAATTGAACCGTCGTCATCGCGTCACATTTACTGACCGGCTCTGCCTCAACCCACTTCGTAAACTTGTCAACCGCCACCAGGAGGTGCGTCTTCTTGTCCTTCGACCTTTTGAAAGGCCCAACCATATCAAGCCCCCATACTGCAAATGGCCAAGTAATTGGAATCATCCTCAATTCTTGAGCCGGCACATGAGCGCGTTGTGAGATCTTCTGACAACCATCACATCTACTAACCAGATCCTCTGCATGAGCATGAGGCGTCAGCCAATAGAATCCATGATGAAAAGCCTTGGCTACGAGAGAATTCGACCCGGCATGATGACCACAATCTCCTTCATGAATATCTCGTAGAATATCACAACCTTCTCAAGGAGAAACACATCATTGAAACGCCCCTGTGACACTGCGATGATGCAACTCTCCATTGACAAGTCATTGACTTAGACCGCCGGGTTATTTTCCTGGCCAAAGTTTCATCCTCAGGTAACTCGCCCCGGGTCATATAAGCCAAATATGGATATGTCCAATTAGGAATAGCATGAAGAGCCGCCACCAGTTGTGCTTCCGAGTCAGGAACAACAAGATCCTCCTCTATAGGCAATTTGACAGAAGGGTTATGCAGAATATCCAGGAAAGTGTTAGGTGGCACCGGTTTATGCTGGGATCCTAACTGACTCAAAGCATTAGCCAGCTCATTCTTCCTGCGATCAATATGTTCAACTTGATAACCCTTGAAGTGGCCTACAATAGCATCAACCTCCCGACGATAAGCCGCCATGAGTGGATCCTTAGAATCCCAAGTGCCAGAAACTTGCTGAGCTACCAGATCTGAGTCGCCGAAACATCTCACCCGACTTAAGTTCATCTCCTTCGCCATTCGAAGACCATGGAGCAAGCCGGCGTCATACTCAGCTGCATTGTTAGTACAAGGGAACATCAACCAGAGAACATAAGAGAATTTATCACCTCATGGGGAAGTCAAGACAACTCCATCCCCCGAGCCTTCCAACTTTCTGGATCCATCAAAGTGAATAGTCCAATATGTGTTATCCGGCTTCTCCTCAAGCATCTGCAACTCTGTCCAATCGTTGATAAAATTCACGAGTGCTTGAGACTTGATGGTTGTACGAGGCACATACTTTAGACCGTGGGGTCCGAGCTCAATGGCCCATTTGGCTACCCGACTTGTGGCTTCTCTGTTTTGAATGATGTCCCTTAAAGGGGCAGAACTAACCAAAGTGATAGGATGACCCTGAAAATACTGCTTAAGCTTCCGGTTAGCCATGAAAACCCCATATACAAGCTTCTGCCAATGTGGTACCTCTGCTTGGACTCAATAAGCACCTCACTGATGTAGTAAACCGACCGTTAAACTAGACATGCCTTGCTTGTTTCCTTTCTTTCCACCACAATGGCTACACTGACAGCTCTACTATTGGCTGCCACATACAACAACAAAGGCTCCTTATCAATGGGAGTAGCAAGAATGGGCGGCTTGGCCAACTGCTTCATAAAGTCCTCAAATGCTTGATTAGCAGCATCACTCCAAACAAAGTGATCTGTCTTCTTCATCACCTGGTAAAGAGGGATAGACTTCTCACCCAACCGGCTTATGAACCGGCTTAAGGCCGCAATACGACATGCCAAACGCAGGACATCATTGATACACGCCGGCTTAGCCAGAGAGGTGATAGCCTTTATCTTCTCCGATTTAGCTTAAATACCCCGTTCTGAAACCAGGAAACCCAAAAGCTTGCCGGCTGGTACACCAAAAACACACTTTGCCGGGTTAAGCATCATCTTATAAACCCGGAGATTGTCAAAGGTCTCCTTCAAATCATCAATCAGGGTCTCCTTTGAAAGAACGTGGATGTCGCCTAGAGGGGGGTGAATAGGCGTTTTAAAATAATTACGATTTAGGCTTGAACAAATGCGGAATAAACCTAGCGTTTAATTTGTCAAGCACAAAACCTAAAACAACTAGGCTCACCTATGAGCACCAACAACTTATGCTAAGCAAGATAAGAAACTATGTGATAGCAAGATATATGACAAGAAACAATATGGCTATCACAAATAGAAGTGCATAAGTAAATGGCTCGGGTAAGAGATAACCGAGGCACGCAGAGACGACGATGTATCCCGAAGTTCACACCCTTGCGGATGCTAATCTCCGTTTGGAGCGATGTGGAGGCACATTGCTCCCCAAGAAGCCACTAGGGCCACCGTAATCTCCTCACGCCCTCGCACAATGCAAGATGCCATGATTCCACTTAGGGACCCTTGAGGGCGGTCACTGAACCCATACAAATGGCAACCCTTGGGGGCGGTCACCGAACCCGTACACTTTGGTGACCCTTGGGGGCGGTCACCGGTACCCGTCAAATTGCTTGGGGCGATCTCCACAACCTAATTGGAGACCTCGACGCTTGCCCGGAGCTTTACACCACAATGATTGAGCTCCGAACACCACCAACCGTCTAGGGCGCCCAAGCACCCAAGAGGAACAAGCTCAAGGGTACCAAGCACCCAAGAGTAATAAGCTTCTCAACTTGTAACTTCCACGTATTACCATGGAGAACTCAAACCGATGCACTAAATGCAATGGCAAGGGCACACGGAGTGCCCAAGTCCTTCTCTCTCAAATCCCACCAAAGCAACTAATGCTAGGGAGAAAAATGAGAGGAAGAACAAGAAGGAGAACACCAAGAACTCCAAGATCTAGATCTAAGGGGTTCCCTTCGCATATAGGAGAAAGTGATTGGTGGAAATGTGGATCTAGATCTCCTCTCTCTTTTACCTCAAAAAACTGGCAAGAATCCATGGAGGGATTGAGAGTTAGAAAGCTCGAAGAAGGTCAACAATGGGGGAAGAACACGAGGTCAAAGGATTAGGTTCATTGGGGAAGAATACCCCCTTTTATAGGAGGGCAAAATCCAACCGTTATGTTCTCAGCCCGCACACGAGCAGTACTACCGCTTAGGACATCGGTACTACCGCCCGGGTGGTAGAACACAGAGAGAGGAGCGAAACAGAGTGCGAGGCAGAGCCGTATGAGCGGCACTACCGCTGGAGCCAGCGGTACTACCGCTTGGCCCAGTGGTACTACCGCTGGGACCGCGCATAGCGCCTACCACGAGCATATGGAGAAGGAATAGGGAGGAGGGCCATTGAGCGGCACTAGGGGCGGTGCTAGCCGCGGTACTACCGCACATGAGCGGTACTGCCGCTCCTACTTCCGCCGAACCTGACACGAGAAAACCACGTCTCGAGTCAAGGCGGTACTAGCGCGGAACCGGAGCCGAACTACCGCTTATGGCCATGGGCGGTACTACCGCTGTGGGACAGCGGTACTACCGCTTGTGGCAATATGCGGTACTGCCGCTCCGGCCCAGTGGTACTACCGTTGGCACCATCCGAAAGCCACTTCCACTAAAACAAGTATACTCCACAAAAATCCAGAACTGCCATAACTTCTGCATATGAGCTCCGAATTGAGCAAACTCAAGCTTGTTGGAAACAAGACGACACGTAGTAAGAAGAGGCAGGGGAGGAATGCCTAACAAATAGAGGAGTGAAACCTCCAAAAAGGAAGAACTGACATAACCTCCAACATTGAAAACATCATAGAAGATGCACGTGAACTCCGTTTTCGATGAAAACGAGCTTGTCATAAAAATGACCATAAGCTCCGAATCTCACAAGGAGAAGAACCAAACAAGAACCAAAAAGATGATGCAAGGATGCAATGGTTTGAGCTCTGTATGAACGATACGATCAAGCTACTCATCGAGAGCCCCCCTTGATAGTATGACACTCGATCCTATAACCCGTTCTCCCAACTACCACCATGAGACCGGAAAAATAGAAAACCTATCAAGGGCAAACCTTTGGCTTGCACATAGTCCACTTGAGCTAGATGATGACGATCTTGACTTCCTCAAGTTGGATCACCTTTCTTGATTGTGTTGGCTCGATGAAGACTAGTTGATTGCTCCCCCATACTCCACTATGGGTGAGCTACTCTTCGGCACATCTTCATAAATCCATTGTTACCATAATGGACAACAAACTTCAAGCATTTGATCTCTTCATGATGCTCCACCTGAACTTGCACATCACAAACTAACCTCACAAAGAACTCTCACGAAGATCATGGGTTAGTACACAAAGCGTAGTTGACAATGCTTACCATACCATGGGATCACTTGATCCCTCTCGGTACATCTTCTACGCTTTCTGTGTTAATCAACTTGATTCACTTCTTTTACTAAGTCTTGATCAACCTCTCACAAGACCAATCTTTAGGTAATTCCTTGAATAGCACCTTGGTCGACGCAAACTCTCCTTGAAACCAACACATGTACTCCAAGAAAAGCCTATGGAGAAAACCTTCAAATATAACTCAAGGCAACCATTAGTCCATAGAGATTGTCATCAATTACCAAAACCATACATGGGGGCACTGCATGTTCTTTCATCCTTCTTCCTGGACTTCACCACAATGCCATCCACATAAGCATGAACATTACGCCTGATTTGAATGTGAAGGCAATTTTGCACACACCGTTGGTAAGTCGTCTGGGCGCTCTTGAGCCCAAAAGGCATGGACACATAGCAAAATGCTCCAAAAGGAGTGATTAACACTGTATTCTCCTGGTCATTAACTACCATCTTGATCTGATGATAACCAAAATAAGCATCCAAAAAGCTCAAATGCTCACAACCCGTCGTAGCATCAATAATTTGATCAATACGGGGGAGAGCAAAGGGATCAGCCGGACAAGCCTTGTTTAGATCTGTGTAATCCACACACATACACCAAGTGCCATTCTTCTTAAGTACTAATAATGGGTTAGCCAACCACTCAGGATGAAAAACTTCGACAATGAACCCAGCCACCAAGAGCCGGGCCACTTCTTCACCAATGCACTACTAGGAAAACCCTTACCAGTAGCGATGGTTTTTTTGCTATTAGTAACGCGGGCAGGCGCGCTACTGCTATGATACTACATCTATTTTTTAGCAGTAGCGCTTGTTTGGCCCAGCGCTACTGGTATATAAAGCTAGCTGTAGCGCGCTTCCAACCAGCGCTACTGGTAATTATCTATAGCGCGTGGCACTAGCCAGCGCTACTGTTACTTGAGTGCTACTGGTAATGTTTACCCCCACGCCACTGCTAACTTTTGTATTTTTTTGTGTTTTGGCTCTGTACACAATTAAACAGATCCACCGTTTATACAATAACATGCATATTCATTGAAAAGCAAGTGAGTCATCGATGAGCCAAAGTTATTAGAAGTCTCGACATGTCTCAAGTATCTTATCATCATCAATCATGGTCGAACACATGTCTCAAAATAGCGTTACAAGTCATTACAAGTTCTCAATACATGCAACTACATGGTCACATACTCATGTTTCATCATCTATGTAGACTATGATATGACCGCATAGAAGATAGGAGCGATCACGATGATCAAAAGCGGTATTATGTAGTAGTTTTTGCAGCAGCGCTAGTTCTGAATGCCCCGTTGTGCTATGAATCTCAAGTAACTAGCTTTGGCTTCCGATCTGCTATCAAACCCTTTCTGGCTTCCGCCAGAGAAGCCAGAGACTTGGGCCTGACACTGTGGCCACTCATCGTACACACCCGGAACATGCCCTACATACACGGCATACCACTTCCTCGCCATCGTTGATCTATATACCTGTCAGAGATGCACATATATATATATCATGAAGCGAATTGAACGAAACAGTTATGAAATAGAAGCAACATATATAGTAAACATAGTTAACAAATTTCATCGTACCGAAAGTAATTAACTAGAGCGCGGCACCATACATCTAATAGTTTCATCATACACTCAGACATTCGAAGTTTCGTCATACAGAAAGTAACAAGTTACTAAACAGACACATTGTTTTTAAGAAGTGCACTCTTCCCATCTGTCCATATCCGGAAGGGTGTCACCAAGCTTAGTGAAAGGCGTCATGTCCTGACGCTGTACGGCAATGCGGGTTCGGACGTCAGCTCGCGGTATTGGGCCACTGTAGAACATCCCATTCTCTTCGAGGACATCTTTCATGATGATGGACACAATTTCCTGCTGGATCTGATAGAAATCATTTCGAAGTTGATTATCTGGCAAGGGTCCAAAGGCTTCGACCCATCTCTGGATATGGGTATCGGATGAATATTTCATGCAAAGTGATTGCACATCCCTTCTGTACTCCATCATTAGATGGATGACATAGAATCCATCATTCGCACTTCTTGCCGGTTGCTGGATGCAACAGAAGTCAGTTTTGTGGCTGAAACAAAGACCGACCTTATTTGTTTTTTTGCATTGGATGTAGCCACCCCGCATGCTGAAGGCGAGCATAGCTCTGTCCAGAACATGCTTTATGTGTGTGTAATCTTTCTTCTATATGTTCTTCGATGGGTCCAAATATAGAGCGCGGGAGTAACGCGGGTAAAGAACGATGAGAATGGCACGAAACACCCCGCTGCGCAAAATACACGATCAAGTTAGCCTCCATGCGCGCAAAGTAACTATTGAAATGCATGTATGTGTTATAGTGCTATCCGCGGATGACTTACCCAGGATGATAAGGTAGGAGAATCGTTTCTTTGTCCTTATTGCTGACCAAGAATTCTTTGATGTACTGACTCGCATATTGACGGTTTCCGTTGTTGATTGACAAGAACCCCTCATGCATGTAGTATGGGTCCGCGACCACAAGACCGGTGACTTGCTCTCTCCTGACGATGTAGTTCATGTGCAGCGCATACAGGCGGACGAAGGTAAAATCGAGTGTCCTCATTTGAAACATCTGGAAGATGTAATCAAACCTCAGGAAGAAGAGGTCCACAGGGCATGTGTGGACGTACATCTTGCAACTTCTCGACACATGAACCGTATAAAGTGGGTATCCTGGATCATCCGGGGCGAGGAGGCTTCTCTCTGTCGAAAGCACATGGTCATGGAGTCTCCTGAGATCCCCTGTTATGGCAGCTAGTGCATTCGCTGGTACCATTGGCTCTCCCGCGACATGGATTAATGGCGCATGTTTCATCGGTACACTATCAACCTTGGTCGAAGGCAGCTGGCTGCTAGAACCAACATTGCCAGCTTTATTGGATTTTCTCGTCGTCGGTCTCTTCCTCTGCTTCTTCTTGGTGGGCTGAGGTGCTGGTGGGTCTGTCAGGCCCTCCATGAGCACCACCCCTAGTGTTGTCGGGCTCAGCATTGGACGACTCTGGCTAAGTAGTTGAGCTTGGGTGGAACCGGCATCTGGAGGCGTGTCCTGCGAGGATTGCATGAACAAAGACTTCTTGCACTCCCGAGGACGTTCCGGCTCTGGTACATGCATCTCATATTCATATGGTTGACTCATTGTTACTTCGTTGTCAAAGGCAGTATTGAAATACTGGTCAGGGTCATCGGCCTCCTCCATGTCATGATCCCTATCCTCTTCCATGGGGCAGATGGCATCATTTGCCTGAACGGTTGGCCCTCCTTCCTCGTGTCTCTCGACCTCAGCAAGCAGCACATACGATGGTTGTACTTGTGTAGGAGGGGTTGTGGTCATACCTTCCTAAGGTCCCGTTGGTGTGCTCCCAACCACCTCGACACGAAGAAGATTTTTCGGCCACAGGATCGGCCAATTTTTGCATTGGCCAAGCTGCGTGGGGGTCTCGTCATCCTCTCCATCGGTTTGTATCGGACGAGGGAGACCCTCGTAGCCCACTTTCACACTCGCCATGGAGACCCTTAAGGCGTTATCAGGCATCTGCCGGCAGTGAAACAATCGATCCTTAGGCTTCACTATAGTAACCTTCCCCACATCCACCAACCCTCCCTTCATGTTGTAAAGGAGGGTGCACGGAGTGGAGTCGGCCTACAAAGACATATACGTGCGGCATCAGAGATCCAAAAAGAACAGTAATTGAAGATTAATTAATTAGTTGAGTTGATGAAGGTGCCACGCGTATTTACCGTGAGGGCATCGAGCTCAGCCAATGTCGACGGCCCGACATTCAAGCCAGAGACGGAGCTAGGGCTGCTGTGAAAGCTGGGTGCAGGAGCAGGTGCTGCCATACTAGGTATGGGTATGGGTGCGGTGTTCATTGAGTTGCTCCCAGTGAAGCTGGGCATGGGAAAATCACTTGGTGGCGCGTTTGGATTTTGTTGCACCCATGTGACCACTATTGGAATCAAGCTTGTAAAGGCAGCCACCATATCATCTCTATAGGCAGCGATTATCTCAGTTTGGTCTCAGCTTTTGCTTTCCCCATCGCCCGCGCCACCTTCTCGTCGATAGTCACTTGACTGAACTTATTTCTCTCTCTTTTGGCCTCGGGGTCCTTGTTATAATAGTACTTCCACGTGGCGCCATCCTCGGCGCCGTGCACACGTCCATATTGCGGCCGTTGGCCGGGCGGGTGTCCCATCATTATGTTCATGGCCCGGTTGAAAGGAGTGTCCCACTTGTACTTCGCCGTCGACTGAATCGACGAGTCGCTCTCGGCCGCAAGCTTGTCTTGCTCTCTCTACAAAATGGACCACGAATCATTTACGAATGCGACTAGAATGTAGTAGACTTTGTTGATTAGAACTTAATATGTAAGGTGGTAAAAGGATAATTACCAGTATTCTCATGAATTTACTAGTCGACCCGTCGGTGAAAAAAAATCATTTTCTTGGGGTCCCACGAGAATCGGGCCCTGATGAAGTCGTGCTCCTGCTGGTCGGTGAACTCAGCCAATGGGTCTGGGATCCCCTGACATTCATGTTCTGCGTCCTCCTTAGCCCAAACGGGCCTCTTTCCCGTGTAACCACGACTTCCAAGGCGGTGGTTCCCCAAGTTCTTTGCCTGCAGCTGCTTGCTTCTCTCCGACCTGGCCTTGGCAGCTTCTTCATTGCAAGTCTCCATGAACCTTTCAAAGTCCTCTATCGTAATTTTCGGATTGTGTGCAACAATCTCAGCGTAGGTGTCATGGTCTACTTGAATCATCCTTTTCACCCTAGTTTTCCAAGCGCTCAATGTGTTGCTGAACTTCCCTAGGGCTTTGTTGTTGATTCTTTTCATGGCATCATCATCCCATGGGTCGACATCGTCATTCCGACCGGGGAACAGGAATCTTGCGTGCAACCTAGTTAGAAGCAGCTTCTTCAAATGTTCATTCTTCCGTATTTTTGTGGTGTTGATGTTAGCGGTATCCCATAGGATGCATGCTATTTGGTTGCCATAACAGGCTGCCACTTCTCGCGGCTCTATTGGCTCGAACTCGCCAGGGTGCACCGCTGTGACCACCAGTCTTCCGGTGCCGGGCTCATTTGGGTGGCGTGTCCTCTTTTCCTTCTTTCCCTCACTGGCTTGAGAGGTCCCGCCTTCCGTGCTATAGTTAGAAACATCATCAGCGCCAGTCTCAGTGCCGGTGTAGTTGGTGGCATCAGAGTTGGCGCCGGTGCCACCACAGTCGTCATCTCTCATGACAAGGCGGTCCGGACACCCAGCTTGCTATCTCTCCTGATCCACCCGAAAGTCGAGGTAGGCGTGTGCTCGACCTAATTGGGATTGAGAACCTCCGGCCTCATCGGTGTCGGTCATGTTTCCTAGGGTTCACCGCAAATTATCGAGCTTTATATAATAAAGTGAATAATGACAAAAAAGTGACTTTTGTTTTGCCAGAAATGTCGTTTCATTCCCGTCGCGACAAATCTCAAGCACTCGATATGTCCAACTTTCTCGCACAAGTCATGCCGAAATTCACGGAAAGTTTCGGCATGACCTTTGCTAGAAAGTGCACATATAGAGCGCCTGAAATTTGTCGGAATGGAAATGAATCAACATTTCCGGCAAAACATAGGTCACTTTTTTAACAGCAGGCATTTCAGCACTCTAACAACCATTTTAACAGCCACATTATGAGCACTCTAAGAAGCTGAAACAAACATCACAGACTTTGTTGCTGCTGACATATACACAATCATGAACATTGCTACCCAACTGATGCAAAAAAGATCAACTACCATAGTAAAACTGCAAGCTCATTAACCAATCTAACAGCTCCACTCCCCATTGCATCATTATGAACACTTTAACAGCCACATTATGAACACTCCCCCTTGCATCATTATGTGCTAACATATGAAGAGGGAGGGAAGAGGGGGTGGCGCACCTCAGGGTTGGGATCGGGGTCGCGGTCGGGGTCGCCGGGGTTGAGGCCGTCCTTCTCCTCCTCGTCGATCTGCGCCTAGCTTCGATCTGCAGAGAGACCTAATTTGGTCATAGAGAGAGAGAGAGAGTGACCAAATTTTCATACACTTCCATTAAAAATCCTCATTTTCAAAATGGACAGCAACATAAGCTAATTTGCAAAAACTGTAATTTTTATTTTCATTTTCATTTAAAAACAAAGCAACATAAGCTAATTTTCATTTCAATATTCTGTCAAAGCTCATTTTAATTCTCTGGGCTAACACTAACACTAACACTATCACTAGGCTAACACTAGCTAAGCACCATCACTGGGCTAACACTAACAACAATTAAATTAAGCTCGTACGCACGGGGCGGGGGGAGGGGGGAGGGGAGGGAAAGGCACCTGTCCATGAAGTGCTCGCTGGCGTTGCTGTGCGTCGCCAGCTGCTTCACGGAGGGAGGCCCTGAGGGGTCGGGGTCGGTGGCCGGCGTCGGGGTCGCTGAGGTTGCTGAGCCTTGTTGATCTGCAGAGACATACCGGAGCGGGAGGGGGTCAGAGAGAGAGAGCCAGGGCTGAGGGGTCGGAGAGTAAGGAAGAGGGGGCTGGGGGCCATACCGGAGCGGAGGGGGTCGGTGGCCGGCGTCAAGGTCGGGGCTGAGGTCGAGTCCGACCTTGGCGGCAGTGTGGGTGGTGTGGCGTCGACGGCGGTGTGGGCGGGGCGGCGTCGGCGGCAGCGTGGGCGAGGCGGCGTCGGCGACAGCGTGGGCGGTGCGGCGTCGGCGGTGGCGTCAGAGAAAAGGGGATCGACAAGCGGCGAGAGTGAGAGATAGGAAGGAGGGGAGCTAGCAGACCGGTGTTGTAGGCAACTTAGCTATAGCGCGTGTGGGCAAAACACACTATAGCTAAGTTAGCTATAGCACTGGTCTAGCAAAACAGCGCTATTGCTAACTTTTTTTCTTTATATTTTTCTTTTTCTTTTTCTTAGCTATAGCGTTGCCCAGGATAAAACGCGCTACTGCTAACTTTTTTTCTTTATTTTTTTTCTTTTTTCTTTTTCTTTTTATTTTTATTTTTCTAACCTATAGCGCTGCCCAGGCCAAAATGCGCTACTCCTAATTTTTTTTGTTTCTTTTTGTTTCTTTTTTTTATTTTTCTTGCATTTCATTTTCCACAACTTATTAGTTCCTTTTTCTTTTTCTTTTCATTTCATTTTGCAAAACTTCCTTTCTTTTTCTTTTTCTTTCATTTGCACTTTTTTTTTCTTTCTTTTGCACTTTTCTTTTTCTTCCTTTTGCACTTTGGGGATTAGTTTGTCAGCTTGGGCGACGACGACGCTTCAGACTGATCTTCTTCCCTCTTTTGTTCGTTGTCGAATAATTGAGCCCATGGTCATGACTTCTCCTTCTCTAGGGATTACGATCTTTCATAGGTAATGTAGTCTTCATTCTTCTTTTGACATATGTTTCATCATCATTAACATCATCTTCCCTCATCGGATCACCATACTGGTTATAGTCTTCCTCGTTGGCGACTCCATCCATTCCGGTGATGCTCCTTTTGCTTCTCCCCATGACAACACGGCTGGGATTGATCGGATCATTTATGAAGAAACATTGTGTCATGTGTTTAGCGTGTATCCATGGCTCATTTTTGGCAATGGCGTTGACGGTACCGCTATCGGATTCGGGTATACACATGGTAGTGAAATGTCGGTTTTCTCTATGTACATTCTTAGCCCATCTGACACGGAACATCGTCGCGCTATGCAATCCAGAGTAGTTAAGCTTCCATATCTCTTCGACCCTTCTGTAATATCTTTCAATTACATTCCCGGTCATGGCTTCCATCGTCACCCCTGAGTTTTGGTCATCACTTTTTATATCTTTCTCCTCCGTGTAGAACGTGTATCCATTGATATCGTATGCTTGATAAGTCGCGAGGTTGGTCGAGGGGCCATGTGCTAAGGCGTATATGAATGTTCCGTTCGGACAACCCTCTTCCGGGGGATTAGCCAGAACTCGCTCTTTGAACCAACACACGAAAGTGGAGTTGTGCTCTCTAATAACTTCAGTGTCCGTCTTGTGCACCCCACAGTCACTGTACTTCTTTGCGATGGTCTCTTTGTGCAGTGTCACGAAATCTTCTAGCACATCTAGGTGTTGTAGCACTACTAAGTTTGCCCTGTCAAGGTTGTTTTGTCGGCCTGAGCGTAACACATTCACATCCCTATGACCGTTGGTGTGACCTTCGCCTTCGAGCCTTCCACAGTGCTTGTTGACGGGCAAACCAACAACAGGGTCTTTGGTCAGATAACTCTCACAGAAAGAGATGCACTCTTTCGTCAGATATCCCTGGGCTATGCTTCCATCTGGACGGGACATGTTACGAACGAATCCTTTGATGACCCCATTCATCGTCTCGAACGGCATCATGCTATGCAGGAATGTCGGCCCTAGGTCGATGATGTCGTCCACGATGTGGACACATAGATGCACCATGACATCAAAGAACGTGGGAGGGAAGTACATCTCTAGCTCATTCAGTATGACAACGATCTCTTCCTGTAGCCTATGGAGTTGACACTGGTCGACTTTCGAGAGATAGCATCAAAAAAGTGGCATAGGTCAGTAAGCGTCTCACGCACATGTGTGTCCATAATCCCTCTAAGTGCAACTGGGAGTAACTGCGTCATCATCACATGACAGTCGTGAGACTTCATCCCACTGAACCTTTTTTTCTTAGTGTCCAGATATCTGCTTATCTTCCCACAGTATCCGGAACTAACTTTGATTCCGGCAAGGCACTTGAACAATTGATCGACCTCCTTCGGGTCTAAGGTGAAGCAAGAGGGGGGCAACATTGTTCTTCCTTCTTGTTTACTTTTCCCCCTATCTTCCGTCTCCATCTCCGTCTCGGTCTCCTCTGACGACCTTTTACCCGGCATTTGGAGATCTTTCCTGATTTTCAAAAATTCCAAGTCTTTTCTTGCCTTCGGCCCATCCTTGGTCCTCTCCGGCATGTTCATCAATGTTCCAAGCAAACTCTCAAGGATATTTTTTGTGATATGCATTTGATCAAGGCTATGCGGTGTCTCGAGTATGGACCAGTATTCCAAGTCCCAGAAAACAGATCTCGTCTTCCATATCTTCAGCAGGGGCTCCGGCGCCTTTTTCTTCGTCTTTCCTGGTGAGGGGCACTCTTCCCAGTTCTTCAATAACTCATATATTTCTGCACTGCTACGCTTACGTGGAGGACCTCGATGCTCAGCCTTACCATTGAATAGATCTCCACGCTTTCTCCATGGGTCATCCTTCTCGAGCCATCTTCGATGCCCCATGTACACGATTTTCAAAGACCCGCCATCTTTCGATAGCTGCAGAGAAGTTGTATCATCCATGCACCTCGTGCATCCGCAATATCCGTGGCACACCTGGCCGGAGAGATAGTCGTAACCGAGATAGTCCTGCACCGTCGTGATCAGCGCGGCTCTCATGTAGAAATACTCTCCTTTGCTTGCATCCCATGTCTTGGCCGGCGTTGTCCATAAGGTCTGTAACTCCTCTTTCAGTAACCCGAGATACAGATTTATATCATTTCCCGGTTGTTTCGGCCCTTGAATAAGCATAGCCATGTGTATGTATTTTCCTTCATGCACAACCAGGGAGGAGATTGTACATCCATACAAACACAGGCCATGTGCTATCATTGGTGTTCTAGTTGCCAAATGGATTCATGCCATCACTACTAGCGCCAAGCACGATGTTCCTTGGATCATTTGCGAAAAAATCAAATTCAACATTTAATGCTCTCCACTAGCTAGCATCTGCGAGGTGTCTCAGCTTCGGCTCATCTCCATCATCTGGCTTCACCCTCTCCGCGTGCCAGCACATAAGCTTTGCTTCCTTAGGATCTACGAAATACCGCTGTAGACGTGGAGTGATCGGAAATTACCATACAACTTTCCGTGGAGCTTTCTTTCCGACCTTTTTATATCGTGAAGCATTGCACTTTGGACAGATGGTTTTTCCGCGTGCTCATTCCGATATATGATGCAATCATTGATGCATGTGTGATATCTAATATGTGGCAGATCAACAGGGCACACGATTTTCTTTGCCTCCTCGACACTAGTAGGACACAGGCTTCCCATAGGAAGAACCTTCTTTAGGTACTTCAAAAGCTCATCCAGGCTTGTATTTGTCCATTTTTTTTGCCTTCATATTTAGAAGTTCTAGTGTGAAACTCAAGCGGGTCACCTCGGGATTGCAACCATCATACAAAGGAGTCATCGAGTCTACCTCCAGTTGCGCCAGTTTGGCCTCCTCTCTAGAAGCAGCTCTGTCGCTAGTCGTCTTTTTGCGAAGCAGGCCCCGAACATGCGGGTCCTGCATGGCTGAACTTAGTAGCGACGAACATGGTGGTGTGTCCGCGTCTTCTCCGCCTTGAACTGCCTCTTCGCCATCGACATTTCCGAGGCCGTCTTCCTCTTCGGGCACATAATCGGTCATCTCTTCGTCTCGTGGCCCCATGTCGTTATTTCCTGCCCCGTCGACGTCCTCATCATCATCATCATCATCATCATCATCTTCACTTATCCACCGAGTATGGCCATGCATGAAACCATGGATGAGCAGGTGCGCCTTGAATTTACCACCCTGAAAGGGGTCGAGCCTGACTCTTCCTTTGCATTTTCTACACAAACATAAAACATCCCTCAGTCTTTTTTCATACATGTCATCCACAGCGGATTGTCAGTATCTTTCCACCATCCTTCCATTAACCTTCATGATCACCTGCACGCGGAGAAAATATTATAACCACGTATATATGCATGCATGGATCAAATTCATAGAAAAATTTGGCATGACCTTCCCTAAACATAGGACATATTGAGTTTGCCTGAAATTCGCCAAAACGGAAATGAATCGACATTTCGGCAAAACATAGGCAACTCATGTCACTCACATGCCACACATAATTCAGTATATTCATATCGCACATAGTTTCGGTCCTAATCACAAACACACATATTTCCTTTCTTGCACAACTCTTTGTTTGCTCACCTATTTGTCGAGAGGAATATCGAGAACCTTCTTATACCTAGCTAGTAGCTCTAGATAGAGCTATGAGAGGGAGGAGGGAGGGCATTAATGGAGGGGGTGGTGGAGGGGCAAAGAAGAGAAGGGGAGGAGGGGCAAAAACAAGGAAGAGAAAGGAGGGAGGGCATTAATGGAGGGGGAGGGGCAAAGAAGAGGGGGAAGCATTGAAGGACAAGCAAGTGCAAGAGGGAGGGGGAGAAAGAAAGGGGGAGGAAGAAGAAGGGGGGGGGAAGGTGGCAGATATTTTGGCTGGCGACCATAGCAGTAGCGCTGGGCACCAAAGCGCGCTACTGCTATGTGTGCCAGCCAAAATATCTACTGGTACATAAAACTAGCTATAGCGCTTGCCCAGAAAACACGCTACTGGTAAAAGATTACACATAGAAGAAGTAGCAGTAGCGCTTCTTAGTGGCCCCGCGCTACTGATATTTTCTTAACAGTAGCGCTTGTTAGGGTACCAACGCTGCTACTATTTTTTGGCCGGGGGGTGTGGTGTGCCAAACTTACTAGTAGCATGCCCTCTAGAAACCGAAGCTACTGCTAAGTTGTACCAGTAGCGCAGTATGTAACCCACGCTACTGCTAATTATCAGTAGCATGGGCACCAAAACACACGCTACTGGTAAACTTCTATGTATAAGCCTTTTCCTAGTAGTGATGGCCTTCCGCTTCTCTTCATTAAAACGATGAAGGAATTTCTTGACCGGATTAAACTGTGGATGAATATTAAGGGTGTGCTCAGCGAGTTCCCTCGGTACACCTGGCATGTCAGAAGGTTTCCATCCAAAGATGTCCCAGTTCTCACGGATGAACTCAATGAGCGTGCTTTCCTATTTCAGATCCAGATTAGCACTGATGCTGAACTGCTTGGATGAATCGCCAGGAACGAAATCAACAGCTTAGTGTCATCTGCTAACTTAAATTTCAAGACTGGATCATGCTCCATAGTTGGCTTTTTCAAGGATGACATATCTGCCGGTTCAACATTGTCTTTACCAAACTTCAACTCCTCTGTCGTGCAGACAGACTCAGCATAGGCAGCATCACCTTCTTCGCACTCCAAGGCTATCTTCCGGCTTCCCTGCACCATGATGGTCCCCTTGTAACCCAGCATCTTGAGCTGCAGATAAACATAACAAGGCCGTGCCATGAACTTGGCATAAGCCAGCCATCCAAACAGAGCATGATAAGGGCTCTTGATCTTAACCACTTCAAATGTCAATGTCTCAGATCTGGAATCATACTCGTCTCCAAAAGCAACCTCCAAAGATATCTTACCAACTGGATATGTTGATTTACCAGGAACCACCATGTGAAAAATAGTGTTTGACGGTTTAAGGTTTTTGTCGGTCAACCCCATACGACGGAAAGTTTTAGAGTAAAGGATATTAATGCTGTTGCCTCCATCCATGAGCACCTTAGTGAATTTGTATCCTCCAACCTGAGGCGCCACTACCAACGCCAAGTGACTCGGATTATTAACCCGGGGCGGGTGATCCTCACGACTCCAGACAATGGGCTGCTCAGACCATCGTAAATAACGGGGACCCGCCGGCTCAATGGCGTTTACTACCCTTTTATGAAGCTTCTGATCCCTCTTACATAAACTTGTGGTGAAGACGTGGTACTGCCCACTATTCAATTGCTTCGAATTACTTTGATAACCAGATTGCTGCTGCTGGTTGCCTTGACCAGATTGCTGATTATAACCACCCTGATTGACTTGGTTGCTTTGATTGCCTTGGCCTTGAAAACCGGAATGAGAACCGCCACCACCGTAACCCGTACCATGAGAGCCGGAACCTGAGCCTCCATTCGGCCCATGATTGTTCCAGAAAAGATGGGATTTCTTGAATTCTTTCATAATATTGCAATCCTTCCATATATGCTTTGGACGGCTTCTCACGAGATTCGTGCTTTGGACACGACTGATTCATCAACGCTTCGAGGTTGATGTTTGACCCTTCAGCCTGAGCCGACCCTCCTTTGCTCCACTGGTTATAATTCCGCGCTCCAGTGTTAGCCACGAAGTCCAAACTCCCCTCAGCTCTGTGTTTACCATTGCCACCTTGCCGCCCTTTCACACTGCTACTCTTTTTTCCCTTACCCGGCCTTTCCTCATTAGACTCGGGGTCCTTGGTACTATCAGAGTCGGCATATTTGAGAAGAGCCCCCATGAGCTCCCCCATATCGTTAAAGTGGTGCTTAAGCCACCCAAGTTTCTTCTTAAGGGGCATAAAATGACAATTCTTCTCTAACATTAAGACTGTTGAGCCGGCGTTGATTTGATCTTATGAGTGCAGGATAGCCGAGACCCGGCGCACCCAATGGGTTGTTGACTCGCCCTCTTCTTGGACACAGGCGTCCAAATCCACAATTGACATAGGCTGCTTGCACGTATCTTTAAAATTATGGATAAACCGGGCTTTTAACTCGGCCCATGATCCAATGGAGTTAGCTGGCAGCCCTTTCAACCAAGTACGGTCCGTTCCTTCCAACATCATGATGAAGTACTTAGCACATGCAGCATCATCAACATCCAATAGCTCCATTGCCATACGTAGGTTTCAAACCACGCTTCAGGGGGTAAGTCAGCTGGGTAATTGGGCACCTTACGAGGACCCTTGAAATCCTTGGGCAAACGTACGTTACGTAGAGCCGACACTAAGCATGGCACTCCCAAGGTTCTAGACGATACACCTATCTCCACCGAAGTTATCGGATAAACCGGGGGAGGCTGATGAGCCTCTTGCTGAACCGCTTGCTGAGCCGCCAGCTCAGCCTATCAACGTGCTCTGCCTTGGTCCACCAAATCCTGAGCACCATCACGTGCCGGGTCATGCCCACGAGGCTGGTTACGGTGCCTGTCACTGCTTGAAACGGCCGGCGAGTCAATGTGTCTGCTGTAACTTTGGCTCGGGCGAGGGGTTGAGTGAATCCTTTCACGATGATAAGAATAAGCCTCCTGCTGCACCAATGTTGTCTGAAGAAGCTCTCTAGCCCTCCTCGTTTCAACCGCAGCTGGAGACTCGCCTTCACCTGGGAGAGCCGCCAATCGTGTCGTCGCAGCGATCATATTATCCAACGGGTTAGAATAATGACCCGGTGGCATCGGTACGTATTTTGTTGGGGTATTATTCGGACGAGGCAGATCTTTTGTGCGTGGCTGAGCCGACGCTCCAATCCTAGGCATGGCTACCACCCGGTTTACATCCGGCGGGTCACTGGTCCCTGCACCGGGTGTGTTCAAGAGGTTCCTCGCCTCGTAAACCGGAGGCAGACGACTCCGGTGCCTTCTCCTCATGACTTTGTTTGAAGCATTCGGATCCAATGAGAGCCAGAAGGAATCAGCCTGGATCCGTTGTACTTGAGCATCCAGAGAAGCTCACTCCGTAGTCAACCTCGCGTCCTCAGCCGCCAGATCTCCCTTGGCCTAAGCTATCTGATCTCGCAGTTTTGCAACGACCGCGCTATGCCGAGCTTGATTTGCCAGATTAACCTCTGCTGTCAACAATGTTGTCAAAGTGTCCAATAAGTTGGACAAGACCTAAGCCGGCGGGCGCACATGGCCTCCTGCCCCGTCCGCCGTCGTCACTGCTGACCCGGAAATCATTGCCGCTGTAGTCGTAGAATTCTGCGCTGGCTGTGTACTGGCCATGAAAATTGCGACCCTATTCGGCGGCTCACAGGGGTCCGGAATAATGTCGCCATCGGAACAGCCCCAAGCCGGCCGTCTTGCAGCTGAAACATTGAATTAGTCTCGCCTGTGGACGATTCACCATCAGAGTAGATGGCCGTCTCACCGCCAGACACGGATCCTTCCTCAAATTTCACCCCATGGATGAATCCAATGAAGGCGCGCTTCACGGTGGGTTGAACTCGGGCGGGTCGTGCACGCTGAGCTGTCTCGACGATGTCGATGCAGATGTCTGACTCAGGGCCTGCTTCGTCAGTCTTGCCGATGAAGACGTGAATCCTGCCAAAGGGGACCCGATACCCATAATCGATTGAGCCGGACTCAGGGCCCCAGCCTGCATCATCGATGTAGAGCTTGCCGCGACGACTCTTGATCATCTGGCCCACAGCGTATCCTTTGATCCCCTGAAAGTTTTCGTGTAAGTACTTGAAACCACCATGCGCTGGCCCCACAATGGGGGCCAACTATCATGGAATTGTCACGGCAGATGTCCTAGCAGAAGGACTTAGTCATGGAGCCATCGCAACAGGGTTAGCTTAAAGGGGTTAAACGAGACAAAGGATACAAGGAGTTTATACTGGTTCGGCCCCTTGCATCGAAGGTAAAGTCCTAATCCAGTTTGAGGTGGTATTACTTATGTCTCGATTATCAGGGAGCGAATACGCTTGACCAAGCTTTCGATCTGTTTTCTCTTTCCCTAAGCCTCCACCGGGTCATCCCTTTATATACATAGGTTGACGCCCAGCAGCTTACAGAGTCCCGGCCGGCTCATAAACTTGTCTGGTCCGGTGACTAATTACACTTGCCTTATAATACAAGTCATACATATATGGCGGTTTTATCCCTATGGGCCTTAAGCCGCCCTTGGGCTTTGGGCCCTTTAGTGAGTCTGCTTCACGAACCACCATCTTTAACATCTTCATGGGCTTTAGTTTGATGAACTGCCATTGGGATAACCCGCCCCCTCCTGGGCAGGTCATGCCCAATAGTCATATCCCAACCACCGTCCAAGTGAAAGCAATGCAGGGAAGAGTTCTTGGGGGCCTGAAAATAAGCATCTTATGGAGGAAATTCAGAAGAATGCGAATATGCTCTAATGTGTGCTCCAAGAACTGCAAGTTCTGAAGGTTGCATTATTGAAGCTGACTAAATCATCAACAACTCCGCATCACCACCTCCAAAGAAAGAGATATAAATACATGGGTATGGGCACTCCCCTCGGCAACTGCCAAGCTTGGGGGAGGTGCCCTGGTATCGTATCACCATCACACTCCTATCTTTACCGTTTTTCTTAGTTCAATCCTTTTGTTTATTTCTTGATCTAGTAGAATAAAGTTTAGTATGATCTAGCTTTGAGTTTTTTTGTGTTGATCCCTATCTATGTAATCAAGTCCGTGAGCTATATATAATAAAGAATTAGTCTTGAGTCAAGGGTTTGGTTATCATGCTATGATCTTGAGGGAATAAAAAAAGGGGGGATAAAAAAATAAAGAGATCATATTGATCTTATGGAGAGTAATTACTTCACATATAAAGAGTATGATGAATAAAAGTTGTTGAGAGTTGACAAACATAGTTTTGGTCATCGTTGCAATTAATAGGAAGTAATAAGGAAAGAGAGGTTTCCACATATAGATATACTATCTTGGACATGTTTTATGATTGTGAGCACTCATTAAAATATGACATGCTAAAAAGTTGATGTTGGACAACGAAGACAATGTAATGGGTTATGTTTTCTTATATCCGAAATAAATAATATTGTCCTGGATCGTCAAACATGTTGAGATTCCCTTTCCCCCTCATGCTAGCCAAATCGTTTGCACCAAGTAGAGATACTAGTTGTGCTTCCAAATATCCTTAAACCCAGTTTTTCCATGAGAGTCCACCATATGTACCTATGGATTGAATAAGATCCTTCAAGTAAGATGTCATTTTTGCAAGCAATAAAAATTTCTCTCTAAATATGTATGATCTATTAGTGTGGAGAAAATAAGCTTTATACGATCTTGTGATATGGAAGAAATAAAAGCGACAGAATGCATAATAAAGGTCCCTATCACAAGTGGAAATATGAAGTGACGTTCTTTTGCATTAAGATTTTGTGCATCCAACCATAAAAGCACATGACAACCTCCACTTCCCTCTACGAAGGGCCTATCTTTTATTTTTGTCTTATACCTTATACAAGAGTCATGGTGATCTTCACATATCCTTTTAACACTTTATCCTTTGGCAAGAACTATGTGTTGGAAAGATCTTGAGGTTACCCTTGAGGTAAAAGGTTGGGAGGCAAAACTATAAGCCCGTATCTTTCTCTGTGTCCGATTAAAACTTCATACCCATAAGTATTGCGTGAGTGTTAGCAATTGTGATAGACTAAATGATAGTTGAGTATGTGGACTTGCTGAAAAGCTCTTTTATTGATTCTTTCTGATGTTATGATAAATTGCAATTGCCTCAATGACCGAGATTATAGTTTGCTAGTTCTCAATGAAGTTTCCGATTCATACTTTACATTGTGAATATATTGTTACTTTAGCAAAAGAAATCATATGACTATATATATGTTGCTATTCTAAGAATGATCATGATGCCCTCATGTCCGTATTTTATTTTATCGACACGTTTATCTCTAAACATGTGGACATATGTTTCAATATCGGCTTCCGCTTGAGGACAAGCGAGGTCTAAGCTTGGGGGAGTTGATACGTCCATTTTGCATCATGCTTTTATATCGATATTTATTGCATTTTGGGCTGTTATTACACATTATGTCACAATACTTATGCCTTTTCTCTCTTATTTTACAAGGTTTACATGAAGAGGGAGAATGCCAGCAGCTGGAATTCTAGGCTGGAAAAGGAGCAAATATTAGAGACCTATTCTGCACAACCCTAAAAGTCCTGAAACTCCACGAGAGTCAGTTTTGGAATATATAAAAAATATTGGGCGAAGAAAGCACCAGAGGGGGGCCACCCACCGTCCAAGAGGGTGGGGGCACGCCCTACCCCCTGGGAGCGCCCCTTGCCTCGTGGGCCACCTGGCAGGTCCCTGATGCCCATCTTTTGGTATAAGGTGACTTTTGCCTTGGAAAAATAAGGAGGAAGCTTTCGGGATGAAGCGTCGCTGTCTCGAGGTGGAACCTTGGCGGAACCAATCTAGGGCTCCGACGGAGCTGTTTTGCCGGGGAAACATCCCTCCGGGAGGGGGAAATCGTCACCATCGTCATCACCATCGATCCTCTCATCGGGAGGGGGTCAATCTACATCAACATCTTCAACAGAACCATCTCCTCTCAAACCCTAGTTCATCTCTTGTATCTGATGTTTGTCTCAAAACCTCAGATTGGTACCTGTGGGTTGCTATTAGTGTTGATTACTCCTTGTAGTTGATGCTAGTTGGTTTATTCGGTGGAAGATTATATGTTCAGATCCTTTATGCATATTAATACCCCTCTGATTATGAACATGAATATGATTTGTGTGTAGTTACGTTTGTTCCTGAGGACACGGGAGAAGTCTTGTTATAAGTAGTCATGTGAATTTTGTATTCGTTCGATATTTTGACGAGATGTATGTTGTCTTTCCTCTAGTGGTGTTATGTGAACGTCAACTACATGACACTTCACCATTGATTGGGCCTAAGGGAAGGCATTGGGAAGTAATAAGGAGATGATGGGTTGCTAGAGTGATAGAAGCTTAAACCCTAGTATATGCGTTGCTTCATAAGGGGTTGATTTGGATCCATATGTTTCATGCTATGGTTAGGTTTACCTTAATTCTTATTTCGTAGTTGCGGGTGCTTGCGAGGGGGGGGGGTTAATCATAAGTGGGATGCTTGTCCAACGAATGTGAATCATATGAGCTTGATGAAAACTAGCTTGATGATAATTCCCATGTGTCCTCGGGAGCGCTTTCCTTTATATAAGAGTTTGTCCAGGCTTGCCCTTTTCTACAAAAAAGATTGGGCCACCTTGGTGCACCTTGTTTACTCTTGTTACTTGTTACCCGTTATGAATTACCTTATCATAAAACTATCTGTTACCGATAATTTCAGTGCTTGCGGAGAATACCTTACTGAAAACTGCTTGTCATTTCCTTCTGCTCCTCGTTGGGTTCGACACTCTTACATATCGAAAGGACTATGATAGATCCCCTATACTTGTGGGTCATCAGTATTTCCCTCAGTGAAGAACCAAGGTTATCGACCCAGTAGGAGAACCAAGCAACACAACGTAAAAACAGCACTTACACACAAATAACAACACCTCGCAACCCGACATGTTAAAGGGGTTGTCAATCCCTTTCGGGAAACTATGCCAGAAAATTGTAGTAGATTGAAATAATAGATCGCAAATAAAATAAATGGCAGCAATGTATTTTTGGTTTAATAGATCTGAATAAAAATGCAAAGGAAAAGTAGATCGCAAGCAAATATATGAGGAAGAAGACTCGGGGGCCGTAGGTTTCACTAGTGGATTCTCTCGAGAAAAATATCAAATGGTGGGTGAACAAATTACTATTGGGAAATTGATAGAACCTCAAATAATTATGACGATATCCAGGAAATGATCATTACATGGGCATCACATCCAAGATTAGTAGACCGACTCCTGCCTGCATCTACTACTATTACTCCACACATCGACCGCTATCATGCATGCATCTAGTGTATTATGTTCATGGAAAACGGAGTAATGCAATAAGAACGATGACATGATGTACACCAGATCTGTTTATCTATTGCGTAGATATAGATCCCATCTTTTTATCCTTAGTAGCAACGATACATATGTGTCGGTTCCCTTTTCTGTCACTGGGATCAAGCACCGTAAGATCGAACCCACTACCGGGCACCTCTTCCCATTGCAAGATAAATAGATCAAATTGGCCAAACAAAACCCAAATATCAGAGAAGAAATAAGAGGCTATAAGAGATCAAAGAAACTCAAATAACTTTCATGGATATAAAAAAATATAACTGATCATAAACTCAAAGTTCATCAGATCCCAACAAACATTCGCAAATAAGAGTTATATCATATGGATCTCCAAGAGACCATTGTATTGAGAATCAAGAGAGAGAGAGAGAGAGAGAGAGAGAGAGAGAGAGATGAAGCCATCTAGCATCTAACTACGGACCCAAAGGTCTACAAAGATCTACTCACGCATCATCGGAGAGGCACCAATGGAGGTGGTGAACCCCATCTGAGATGGTGTCTAGATTGGATCTGGTGGTTCTGGACTCTACGAGGGCTGGATAAGTATTTCGTCGACTCCCCTAGGGTTTTGGGAATATTTGGGTATTTATGTGATGACCCACAAGTATAGGGGATCTATCGTAGTCCTTTCGATAAGTAAGAGTATCGAACCCAACGAGGAGCAAAAGGAAATGATAAGCGGTTTCCAGCAAGGTATTCTCTTCAAGTACTGAAATAAGTGGTAACAGATAGTTTTGTGATAGGATAATTTGTAACGAGCAACAAGTAACAAAAGTAAATAAAGTGCAGCAAGGTGGCCCAATCCTTTTGTAGCAAAGGACAAGCCTGGACAAACTCTTATATGATGTAAAGCGCTCCCGAGGACACATGGGAATATCGTCAAGCTAGTTTTCATCACGCTCATATGATTCACGTTCGGTACTTTGATAATTTGGTATGTGGGTGGACCGGTGCTTAGGTGCTGCCCTTACTTGGACAAGCATCACACTTATGATTAACCTCTATTGCAAGCATCCGCAAATACAACAAAAGTATTAAGGTAAACCTAACCATAGCATGAAACATATGGATCCAAATCAGCCCCTTACGAAGCAATGCATAAACTAGGGTTTAAGCTTTTGTCACTCTAGCAACCCATCATCTACTTATTACTTCCCAATGCCTTCCTCTAGGCCCAAACAATGGTGAAGTGTCATGTAGTCGACGTTCACATAACACCACTAGAGGAGAGACAACATACATCTCATCAAAATATCGAACGAATACCAAATTCACATGACTACTAATAGCAAGACTTCTCCCATGTCCTCAGGAACAAAAGTAACTACTCACAAAGCATAAAAATGTTCATAATCAGAGGGGTATTAATGTGCATATAGGATCTGAACATATGATCTTCCACCAATTAAACCAACTAGCACCAACTATAAGGAGTAATTAACACTACTAGCAACCTACTAGCACCAATCCCGGACTTGGAGACAAGAATTGGAGACAAGAATTGGATACAAGAGATGAACTAGAGTTTTGAGATGAGATGGTGCTGATGAAGACGTTGATGGAGATTTCCCTCTCCTGATGAGAGGAGCGTTGGTGATGACGATGGCGACGATTTCCCCTTCCGGGAGGGAAGTTTCCCTAGCAGAACAGCCCCGCCAGAACCCTAGATTGGCTCCGCCAAGGTTCCGCCTCGTGGCGGCGTAGTTTAGTCCGAGAAGATGGCTTATTATTATTTTTTCATCGAAAGAGTCCATATAGCAGAAGATGGTCACCGGAGGGCCACCATGGGCCCACGAGGTAGGGGGGCGCGCCTAGTGGGGTAGGGTGCGCCTCCACCCTCGTTGGCAGGGTGTGTCCCCCCTGGTGAAGTTCTTATGCTCAATGTTTTTTATATATTTGGAAAACATCATCCGTGATGTTTCAGGACTTTTGGAGCTGTGCAGAATAGGTCTCTAATATTTGCTCCTTTTCTAGCCAGAATCCCGACTGCCGGCATTCTCCCTCTTTATGTAAACCTTGTAAAATAAGAGAGAATATGCATAAGTATTGTGACATAATGTGTAATAACAGCCCATAATGCAATAAATATTGATATAAAAGCATGATGCAAAATGGACGTATCAACTCCCCCAAGCTTAGACCTCGCTTGTCCTCAAGCGAAAAGCCGAAATCGAAAAATATGTCCACATGTTTAGAGATGAAGGTGTCGATAAAAATAAAATACGGACATGAGTGCACCATGATCATTCTTAGAGCAGCAACTTATATAATTCTTGTCATATGATATCTTATTCTAGAGTAATAATTCAATCACAATATCAAGTATGGATCGTAAACTTCATTGAAAACTAACAAACTATAATCTCATTCATTGAAGCAATTGCAATTTATCATAACATAGGAAAGAGTCAATGTATAAGAGCTTTTCAGCAAGTCCACATACTCAACTATCCTATAGTCTTTCACAATTGCTGACAGTCACGCAATACTTATGGGTATGGAGTTTTAATCGGACACAGAGAAAGATAGGGGCTTATAGTTTTGCCTCCCAACATTTTACCTCAAGGGTAATGTCAACAGTAATAGTTCATGACAACCCACATCCAATTAACCATATATACCAGGATCTTTCCAACATATTGTGCTTGCCAAAGGATAAAATGTAAAAAGGAAGGGTGAATATCACCTTGACTCTTTTGCGGTATAGGAGATAAAAGTAAAAGATAGGCCCTTCGCAGAGGGAAGCAGAGGTTGCCATGCGCTTTTATGGTTGGATGCACAAAATCCTAATGCGAAAGAACGTCACTTTATATTGCCACTTGTGATATGGACCTTTATTATGCAGTCTGTCGCTTTTATTACTTCCATATCACATGATTGTATAAAGCTTATTTCTATCACACTAATCAATCATACATATTTAGAGAGCAATTTTTATTGCTTGCACCGATGACAACTTACTTGATGGATCTTACTCAATCCAAGGTAGGTATGGTGGACTCTCATGGCAAAACTGGTTTAAGGGTATTTGGAAGCACAAGTAGTATCTATACTTGGTGCAATGTATTTGGTTAGCATGAGGGAGAAAGGCAAGCTCAACATGTTGGAGGATCCAAGACAATATAATTTATCTCAGATGTAAGAAAACATAACCCATTACGTTGTCTTCCTTGTCCAATGTAAACTCTTTAGCATGTCATATTTTAATGAGTGTTCACAATCATAAAAGATGTCCAAGATAGTATATTTATATGTGAATACCTCTCTTTCTTTATTACTTCCTATTAATTGCAATGATGACCAGAACTATGTTTGTCAACCCTCAATAACTTTTATTCATCATACTCTTTCTAAGTGAGCTCATTACTCTCCATAAGAGTCACATGATCTCCTTGTTTTTTTATTTCTTTCTCTTTTCTTTTATTCACTTGGGATCATGGCAAAAATAATCAAGCCCTTGACTCAAAACTAATCTTTATTATATAGCTCACGGACTCGATTACATAGAAGGATAATAAAGAAAAACTCACAACTAGATCATACTAAGAACTTTTATTCTACTAGATAAAGCTATTACCAAAAGGACCGAACTAAGAAAAACAGTAAAGATAGAAGTGATGGTGATACGATACCGGGGCACTCCCCCAAGCTTGGCAGTTGCCAAGTGGAGTGCCCATACCCATGTGGTTATGTCTCTCTTTTCGGGGATGGTGATGTGATGTTCTTGGTGATGATCCCCCTCACGATACGATTCTCCTCCTCAAGCTTGTTTACTTGCTGCTTGAGGTCCATTATTTCCTTCCAGAGTTTTCCTGTAACAGCCAAAGCTCCCTGCACCCAAGGGTGCTGCATAGCTGCGGGAGAACCAGTGACACTCTTTTTCATTTTCTCATAAGAAAGAAATCTGACATTGGAAGGGATAACCGAGTTTGAAATAGCTGAGCTCTACAGTTCTCCCATTGTGAATCCAGCTTGGAGGCGGGAAGTGACTTCTTGATCCTCCATGGCATCTATCCTCATCAAATCAGCCTCCATCTCTTCCTCCGTTTCTAGCCCAAAGTGGTCAGCATTGTTGTTTGCCCTTGGTTCCGATGCCGGATGAGACACCCGACTCTCCCCGACTGACTCTTGAGAAGACATCTTGCTCTAATTTGCACCAGCAACAACTCGAAACAAAAACAATAGAATTTTGCGTGATACGGGAGTCAAAACAACCGGGAGATTATATAATGAATTTTTACCGACCAAAATACGTGTCCTGTAAGAAAACGGAGTCCGGAGAGCACACGAGGTGCCCACGATCAAGGTAGGGGGCGCGCCCAGGGGGGTAGGGCGCGCCCTCCACCCTCGTGGGGCCCTCGTGTCCTTTCCGGACTGCCGCTTATTTTTCTATTTTTCTAAATATTCCAAGGTGGAGAAATATTGCCTTAAAAACTGTTTTGGAGTCGGTTTACTTACTGTACCACATACCTATTCTTTTTCGGAGTCTGAAACGTTCCGGAAAGTGTCTTTTATGTACTCCTCCGGGGTTAAGGTTTCAATAACATTTATGGGATTACCTGAGATATAGTGTTTGATTCTTTGACCGTTCACCACCTTCGGATTTGTGCCTTCGAAGTTGTTGATTTTTATGCCACCAGAATGGTAGACCTCCTCGATAACGTAAGGACCCTCCCATTTAGAGAGAAGTTTTCCTGCAAAAAATCTTAAACGAGAGTTGTATAGCAATACATAATCACCTACATTAAACTCACGCTTTTGTATTCTTTTATCATGCCACCTTTTAACTTTTTGTTTATACAACTTGGCATTTTCGTAGGCCTGGGTTCTCCATTCATCAAGTGAACTAATATCAAATAACCTCTTCTCACCGGCAAGTTTAAAATCATAATTAAGTTCTTTAATAGCCCAATAAGCCTTGTGTTCTAGTTCGAGACGTAAGTGACATGCTTTTCCATAGACCATTTTATACGGAGACATACCCATAGGATTTTTATAGGCAGTTCTATAGGCCCATAATGCATCATCAAGTTTCTTGGACCAATTCTTTCTGGACCTATTAACAGTCTTTTGCAAAATTAATTTGAGTTCTCTATTGCTCAATTCTACTTGACCACTAGACTGAGGGTGATAAGGAGATGCAATTCTATGATTAACATCATATTTAGCAAGCATTTTATGGAAAGCACCATGAATAAAATGTGAACCACCATCAGTCATTAAATATCTAGGGACTCCAAATCTTGGAAAAATAACTTCTTTAAGCATTTTAATAGAAGTGTTATGATCTGCACTACTAGTTGGAATAGCTTCTACCCACTTAGTAACGTAATCAACAGCAACTAAAATATGTGTATAACCATTAGAGGAAGGAAAAGGTCCCATATAGTCAAAAGCCCAAACATCAAATGGTTTAATAACAAGTGAATAATTCATAGGCATTTCTTGACGTCTACTAATATTACCAATTCTTTGACATTCATCACAAGATAAGACAAACTTACGGGCATCCTTGAAGAGAGTAGGCCAATAAAAACCAGATTGCAGTACCTTATGTGCAGTCCTATCTCCAGCATGGTGTCCTCCATAAGCTTCGGAGTGACACTTGCGTAGGATCTGTTCCTGTTCATGCTCAGGTACACAACGTCTAATAACACCATCTACTCCTTCTTTATAAAGATATGGGTCATCCCAAAAGTAATGCCTCAAATCATAAAATAACTTTTTCTTTTGCTGGTATGTGAAACTAGGTGGTATAAACTTAGCAACAATGTAATTGGCATAATCAGCATACCATGGAGCAGTATGATAAGTATTTATGACATTTAATTTCTCATCAGGAAAGCTATCATCAATAGGTAGTGGGTCATCAAGCACATTTTCTATCCTAGACAAGTTGTCTGCAACGGGGTTCTCAGCTCCTTTTCTATCAACAATGTGCAAATCAAATTCTTGTAGCAAGAGAACCCATCTAATAAGTCTAGGTTTAGCATCTTTCTTTTCCATAAGATATTTAATAGCAGCATGATCAGTGTGAATAGTTACTTTAGAATCAATAATATAAGGTCTAAACTTATCACAGGCAAATACAACTGTTAAGAATTCTTTTTCAGTAGTAGCATAATTTCTTTGAGCATTGTCTAGAGTTTTACTAGCATATTGAATAACATTTAGTTTCTTATCAACTCTTTGTCCTAGAACAACACCTATAGCATAATCACTAGCATCACACATAATTTCAAAGGGTAAATTCCAAACAGGTGGCTGAACAATAGGTGCAGAGATCAATGCTTTCTTAAGTATTTCAAATGCTTCTACACAATCATCATCAAAGACAAATGGTATATCTTTTTGTAATAAATTAGTCAAAGGTCGAGAGATTTTCGAGAAGTCCTTAATGAACCTCCTATAAAAACCGGCGTGACCAAGGAAACTTCTTATACCTTTGATGTCCTTGGGACATGGCATCTTTTCAATAGCATCAACCTGGGCTTTATCAATTTCAATACCTCTTTCAGAAACTTTATGCCCCAAGACAATACCTTCATTAACCATAAAGTGGCACTTTTCCTAATTCAAGACAAGATTAGTTTCTTCACATCTCTGCAAAACTCGATCAAGGTTGCTCAATGATACATCTTCCTCGTATCTACTTTTCCAAACACTTTTGCCCATGTTTTGGACTCTAACTTGTATCATTTGAATGGAACTAACCCGGACTGACGCTGTTTTCAGTAGAATTGCCATAATGTTGTTTTATGTGCAGAAAACAAAAGTTCTCAGAATGACCTGAAACTCCATGGAATATCTTACAATAAATAATAAAAAATCCTCGTGAAAGATGAAGACCAGGGGGCCCACACCCTGTCCACGAGGGTTGGGGGCGCGCCCCCTACCTCGTGGGCCCCCTAGAGACCTCCTGACTCCAACTCCAACTCTATATATCTGCTTTCATGGAGAAAAAATAGGAGAGAAGATTTCATCGTGTTTTACGATACGGAGCCGCCGCCAAGCCCTAAAACCTCTCGGGAGGGCTGATCTAGAGTCCGTTCGGGGCTCCAGAGAGGGGGATTCGTCACCGTCGTCATCATCAACCATCTTCCATCACCAATTTCATGATGCTCACCTCCGTGCGTGAGTAATTCCATCGTAGGCTTGCTGGACGGTGATGGGCTGGATGAGATTTACCATGTAATTGAGTTAGTTTTGTTAGGGTTTGATCCCTAGTATCCACTATGTTTTGAGATTGATGTTGCTATGACTTTGCTATGCTTAATGCTTGTCACTAGGGCCCGCGTGCCTTGATTTCAGATCTGAACCTATTATGTTTTCATCAATATATGAGACTTCTTAATCCTATCTTGCAAGTCTTTAGTCACCTATTATGTGTTATGATCCGTTAACCCCAAAGTGACAATAATCGGGATACTCACCGGTGATGACTGTAGTTTGAGGAGTTCATGTATTCACTATGTGCTAATGCTTTGTTCCGGTTCTCTATTAAAAGGAGGCTTTAATATCCCTTAGTTTCCATTAGGACCCCACTGCCACGGGAGGGTAGGACAAAAGATGTCATGCAAGTTGTTTTCCATAAGCACGTATGACTATATTCGGAATACATGCCTACATTACATTGATGAACTGGAGCTAGTTCTGTGTCACCCTATGTTATGACTATTACATGATGAACCGCATCCGGCATAATTATCCATCACTGATCCGATGCCTACGAGATTACCATATACTGGTTTATGCTTATTTACTTTCCCGTTGCTATTGTTTTAATCACTACAAAATACCAAAAACATTACTTTTCTTTCGTTACTCTTTTGTTACCATTACCATCACTATCGTATTACTTTGCTACTAAACACTCTGCTGCAGATACTAAGTTTCCAGGTGTGGTTGAATTGACAACTTAGCTGCCAATACTTGAGAATATTCTTTGGCTCCCCTTGTGTCGAATCAATAAATTTGGGTTGAATACTCTACCGTCGAAAGCTGTTGCGATCCCCTATACTTGTGGGTTATCAAGACTTATTTCTGGCGTCGTTGCCGGGGAGCATAGCTCTATTCTTTGAGTCACTTGGGATTTATATCTGCTGGACACTATGAAGAATTTGAAAGACGCCAAGACAACAATTTATCCCTCAACTACGAGGGGAGCTAAGGAACTGCCATCTAGCTCTGCACTTGATTCACCTTCTGTTATGAGTAAGCTTGCGAGACCTAAACCTGCTTCTGCTATTCGTTCTGATATGTCGCATGTTATTGATGATGCTACTTCTACTATACATGATACTTATGATGAAACTACTTCTATGCTTGATACTACAGTGCCACTTGGTGATTTTCTCGAGGAACGACTTGCTAGGTCTAGAGATTGAAAATTGAATCTGATTATGATGATGGAAGTGATGATGAAGAATCACTTGTTATTCCTGAGGATTATTTATTTGATCAAGAAGCTTCTTTAGCTATTTTAGCTTGCAAAGATAGATATGAACTCAAAATGTTATTAGCTAAATGGAATAAGCAATCTCTAAATGCTAGGATGAAACCTGACCCTGCTTTTTGCTACTTCACCTATCTGTGTTACTAATAAGGATTATGAATTCTCTGTTGATCCTGATATAATTACTTTGGTTGAATCTGATCCTTTTCATGGCTATGAATCTGAAACTGTTGTGGCACGTCTTACTAAACTAAATGATATAGCCACCCTGTTCACTAATGATGAGAGATCTCGCTACTTTTATATCCTCAAAATATTTCCGTTCTCATTAAAGGGTGATGCTAAAATATGGTTTAATTCTCTTGATCCTGGTTGTGTGCGTAGTCCCCAGGATATGATCTATTACTTCTCTGCTAAATATTTCCCTGCTTATAAGAAACAAGCTGCTTTAAAGGAAATATACAACTTTGTGCAAATTAAAGAAGAGAGTCTCCCACAAGCTTGGGGGAGGCTTCTCAAGTTACTTAATGCTTTGCCTGATCATCCTCTTAAGAAAAATGAAATACTTGATATCTTTTACAATGGACTAACCGATGCTTCCAGAGATTACCTGGATAGTTGTGCTGGTTCTTTTTTCAGGGAAAGAACACCGGATGAAGCTGAAATCTTATTAAACAATATGTTGACAAATGAAAATAATTGGGCACCTCCTGAGCCAGCTCCTGCTCCAATTAATGATCCTATCCCTAAACCAACTCCGAAGAAGAGAGGTGTTCTATTTCTCAGTCACGAAGATATGCAAGAGGTAAAGAAATCTATGAAAGAAAAAGGTATTAAAGCTGAAGATGTTAAGAATTTACCTCCTATTGAAGAAATACATGGTCTTAATTTACCGCCTATTGAAGAAACATATGATCTTAATCCTTTATTTATTGAAGAACCTCCAGACCTCGATAACCCGACACAGGTAGTAAAGGTAAATTCTCTCTATAGATATGATAAAGCTGAAACTCCTCCTGCTAAAATTGGTAGTCAATGCTTGGATGAGTTTGATAATTTTATGTTTAAGCAAGAAAACTTCAATGCTTATTTTGGTAGATAATTAAAACAAGATGCTGATATGATTAAATACTTGGGTGATTATATGGCTAATATTAGAGGTGAACTTAAACTTGTTAGCAAACATGCTTCTATGGTTACCACTCAAGTAGAACAAGTACTTAAAGGTCAAAAAGAATTGCTCAATGAGATGAATAGTAAGAAAAATGATTATGTTGTTAAAGTGGCTACTAGAACTAGTAGAATGACTCAGGAACCTTTGTATCCTGAAGGCCACCCTAAGAGAATTGAGCAAGATTCTCAGAGAAATAATATTGATGCACCTAGTTCTTCTAAAAAGAAGAAAAAGAAAAATGATAGAACTATGCAAACTTCTAGTGAACCTATTGCTGAACCACCTGATAATCCAAATGATATCTCTGTGTCTGATGCTGAAACACAATCTGGCAATGAACATGAACCTAATGAAAATGTTAATGATGATGTTCATAATAATGCTCAACCTAGTAATGATAATGATGTAGAAATTGAACCTGCTGTCGATCTTGATAACCCACAATCAAAGAATCAACGTTATGATAAGAAAGATTTTTTTGCTAGAAAACATGGTAAAGAAAGGGAACCTTGGGTTCAGAAACCCATGCCTTTTCCTCCCAAACTATCTAAGAAAAAGGATGATGAGGACTTTGAGCACTTTGCTGAAATGATTAGACCTATCTTTTTGCGTATGCTATTAATTGATATGCTCAAAATGAATCCTTATGCTAAGTACATGAAATATATTATTACAAATAAAAGAAAGATACCAGAAGCTGAAATTTCCACCATGCTTGCTAATTATACTTTTAAGGGTGGAATACCAAAGAAACTTGGAGATCCAGGAGTGCCCACTATACCATGCTCTATTAAAAGAAACTATGTTAAAACTGCTTTATGTGATCTTGGAGCCGTTGTTAGTGTTATGCCTCTCTCTTTATATCGTAGACTTGATTTGAATAAGTTGACACCTATTGAAATATCTTTGCAAATGGCTGAAAAATCAACTGCTATACCTATCGGTATTTGTGAGGATGTACCTATTGTAGTTGCAAACGTTACTATTTTAACGGACTTTGTTATTCTTGATATTCCCGAGGACGATAGTATGTCTATTATTCTTGGAAGACCTTTTCTTAATACTGCAGGGGCTGTTATTGATTGCAACAAAGGCAATGTCACTTTTCATGTTAATGGTAATGAGCATACGGTACATTTTCCGAGGAAACAACCTCAAGTTCATAGTATCAATTCTATCGGAAAAATTCCATCGATTATATTTGGAGGTTTTGAATTTCCTCTTCCTACTGTCAAGAAGAAATATGATATACTTATTATTGGGGATGTGCATATCCCCGTTGAGGTAACCTAGTGTTATTCGAAATTACTCCGGTTTCATGTTAATCGAAATGAGTTTGTTAACAAGACTTGATCAACCTTGTTAGTGGATTCCTTTTGATGAGCATGAGATGGATGAAACTAGAAGCACAACCTTCTGTACCCTCTCTATACATTCTGTTATTTAGTTGAAAAAAAGTAAAAATAAATAATTTTCTGTCTGTTATCTGATTATTCGTCCAATATAAAAATACCTCGAAAATAAAAGTTCTCCAAATGCCCTGAAAATTAAATATGATCTTTTATAGAATATTTGAGGATTTATGGAACAAAGAACACACCAGGGGGCCAACCACCTTGCCATGAGGATGGAGGGCGCGCCCACCCCCCTAGGGCGTGCCCCCTGCCTCGTGGGCCCATGGTGGTCCTCATCCACTTATTCCTGCACCCATCCTCTTCTTCTTCCTCCCACAAACACGAAAAACAAACTCAAGCACGAGTTCCAGCCCTCTTTGCTGCCATTTTCGATATCCTTGCTCAAAGCACCTCTCACAAAACTGTTTGGGGAGATCGTTCCTTGGTATGTGACTCCTCCATTGGTCCAATTAGTTTTTGTTCTAGTGCTTTATTCATTGCAAATTTTTTTTGCTTAGGTGACCCTGTTCTTGAGCTTGCATGACAAATTTATATGGTCAAAAGTAGTTTTGATGCATGATATAGGTTCTAAGCACTTGTAGGAGTGGTTGCTATCAATATTATTGAGTTTGGTTTACTTTTATTTTGAAGTTACTAAAAATTTTGTTTAGAATTTTTCAGAGGAAGAAAAATGCTTAGGAAGATGTTCCAAGGTGGTTCTTCAAAGAATCAAGGACCTAGGCTTGCAATGCGTGATGTTGACGAAGAGCCACGAAGAGACGCTCCAATGCGTCCTTGTGAGTGGCCTTCTGAAAATTTTATGGATCGAGCGGGAATAAAAGAAGAATTCAACACGTATTTACGTAACGCTGATCTTGTGAGCTTCGAGGAAGAGAAGTGCAGTCAGTATCATAACCTCACTAGTTCCTTTGTGAGGAGGTTTGAATTTTCCACTTCATGTAATTCTCCAACTGTCTTGTTTGATCTTTATGATAAATCTTATAGCATGGACTTAGAGGATTTTACCACTGCATGCAAACTTCCACAATGGGGTAGTATAAGGGATCCTCGCAAATCTGAATTTAGAGATTTTCTTGCTAATATAACCGTGGGAGAATCTAGAGATATTACACAAGCTACCATAGGGAGCATCCACTTTCCTGCTATACATTATTTTGCTCTCCTCATAGGTAGATGCATAAATGGTAAAGATGAGGCATGTCACATGTGTGTCCCTGACCTCAGTATTCTTAGGAGTGATGTGGTAGGAGACAAATCATATAATTTGGGAGCCATTGTTGCACGTAGGTTGCATCTTAATAGACTTAATGGAGATTTCTTTGGTGCAATTTATGCAACTCGCGTAGCTAATTTTCTTGGTATAGATGTACGCGAAGATGATATTGAATTACCTCCCGCCTATCTAGATTTTAATGCTATGGTTCACCACCATTTTGTCGAGAGGAACGAATCACCTCTCCAGTACCGACTAATCTTTGACAGACGCCGTGCTGTCCGTATTACTCTCCCTGTGTGACGCCCGGATACTTAAGCTACAGTGAACCTCTCCTAATGATGCCACGTCACCTCGATTACAGTGGCTAATCTCACGTTAGTTCGAAACCGATTCGAATTCAAATTAAAAGTCAAGCAAACAACAAAAGTTTTCACACATTAAAACTAAAATGTTCGAGTTGTGCCAAATAATGCAAAGGTAATTGTGGTGAAGAAACCAAACTTTGATAAAATGTTTAAGGGCGCTAAAATAATTTAAACAGTAACAAAAACAATTAAGTAAATGCCTTTTCAATTAATAAAACTCTAAACTAATTTATTATGGGGTAAAACTTTTATGGCAATGGGTGGTTATGAAACATTATCTCAGGAGTTGTTATCACATATTGTAAAACTAAAATAGATGTGAAACTAAAAATAAAATAGACAAGAATAATAACTAAAAAGAAAAGAAGCAGAAAACAAAAGAACAAGAACATAAAATAGAAACCCCCGGCCAACTTGGCCTCGGCCCAGCTAGTGGCCTGCCTGGCCGGCCCAGCTACGGCCTCCCCCCTTTCCCCATATCCCCCACTACCGTAACCTATCCCCCACTCCCCTCCCCACGACGCGCCCCTCCCCCGATCCAGATCGGATCAGGGCTCACAGCGCCAACCGCCACCTCACGACCGGACGTCGCCGCCGCCAGAGCTCCTCGCCGGACGGCCTCCCCGGAGCGCGCCCTCGCCGGTCTGCCTCGTCTACATCGACGCCATCGTCTCCGACCACCACCCCGACCCCCGATGCCACGAACCCTGCACCCCGCCGTGAGCCTTGCTCCCTCCCTCTCCCTGCGCCCGCCGCGCTCACCTCGACCCGGGGCCATCCCGGCCACGCATGCACCTCCCAACCACTATGTGCCGCCCGCCTGTGCTACTGCCGCCGTTCGCCGGCCGCGCCCAGCGCATGGCCTCGCTCCCCGGTCCCTGCAGCCACATGCGCCGCTGCCTCCTCCCTTGCTGCGCACGCCTCCCCATGCTCCCTCTCCTCCTCCTCCCCCTTCCCCGTTGGACATCGTGGCCCGGCCGCTCCCTGGGCATGCACGTGCACGCGCTCGCGCACCATCCCCCGCTCACGTCGCCCGCTCGCGGTGGCCTCGCGCCCCGCTTGTCCATGCTGCTGCGCCTTCCGCCGCCCCCTGTTGCCTATAGCCGCTGGCTTACCGCGCTCCAACGCGCCTGACGAAGGCCGCCACGACTCGTCTCGCCGGCGCCATGCCTCGCAGCTCCCCGCAGTCGGCGCTCCTCCCGTCGTCGCCGACCACCGAGGCCCCGGGCACACTCGCCCTCGCCTCTCACGGCCTCGGGTGCGAGCACGCGCACCCGCACGCCCATCACCCACTTTCCCCTTGCCTGTTTGGGCGGCGCCCTTTGGCCCGACCCGCTATGGCCTCTGGGCCACTGCCAAATGGGGGCCGGCGCCCCTGAGAACGTTTAAACAAGGTGGAATTTAAAACAAATCTAATTAATTAATTAATTAAGTTAATCAATCCTATTTAATTAATCTAATTAACCTATTAGTTTAATTAAATAGTAATTAGTTTAACTAAACCCTAATTAACCTAAACAGAGTATGACAGGTGGGTCCCACTGGACCCACACGTCAGTTTGACCAGTCAACACCCCTGTTGACTGCTGACGTCAGCTTGCACTATTATGGATAATGTTGGATTAAATAAATTAAATAAATTCTAAAAATGATTTAAAACTTCAGAAAATCATATAAAATAAACCGTAGCTCAGATGAAAATACTTTTTTACATGAAAGTTGCTCAGAACGACGAGATGAATCCGGATACACAACCCGTTCATCCGCCATGTATCCCTAGCATAGCGAACACGCAACTTTCCCCCTCCGGTTCATCTGTCCGAAAACACGAAACACCGGGGATATTTTCCTGGATGTTTCCCCCCTTCACCGGTACCACCTCATACCGCGTTAGGGCACACCTAGCATCACGCTTTGTCATGTCATGCATCGCTATGCATCTGTTTGCTTAATATTTATTGTTTCTTCCCCCTCTTCTCTCGCTAGACACCGAGACCGACGCCGTTGCCACCCAGTATGACTACGGTGTTGACGACCCCTCTCTCTTGCCAGAGCAACCAGGCAAGCCCCCCTTTGATCACCAGATATCACCTACTCTTCTCTCTACTTCTTGCATTAGAGTAGTATAGCATGTTACTGCTTTCCGTTAATCCTATCCTGATGCATAGCTGTCCTTGCTACTACTGTTGTTACCTTTACTTGCAATCCTACTGCCTAGTATAGGATGCTAGTTTATCATTAGTGGCCCTACATTCTTGTCCGTCTGCCATGCTATACTATCGGGCCGTGATCACTCGGGAGGTGATCAAGGGTATATACTATATACTTTATACATGATACATGTGATGACTAAAGTCGGGTTGGCTTGAGGATTACCCGTGAGTGATTCACGGATTGGGGGCTGAAAGGACCTTTGTCCCGACGGCCCTCTGGGTGGATCTTTGTGGCGGAGCGACAGGGCAGGTTGAGACCACCTAGGAGAGAGGTGGGCCTGGCCCTGGTCGGCGTTCACGATTACTTCAAGATAACACGCTTAACGAGATCTTGGTATTTGGTCTAAGTCTGGCCACTGGCTTATACGCACTAACCATCTATGCGAGGACAGGTATCGGCACTCGACGTCGTGGTATCGGCCGAAGCCTTCGCGACGACAGCGACTGAGCGGCGCATGCCGGGTTGGACTGGAACGCCTGCTCTTGTATAAGGGAGGCTAGGTCTGCTCACCGGCCGCGTATGCAATGTGCAGGTGTGCAATGGGCGATGGGCCCAGACCCCTGCGCCATAGGATTTAGACCGGCGTGCTGACCTCTCTGTTGTGCCTAGGTAGGGCTGCGACGTGTTGATCTTTCGAGGCCGGGCATGACACAGAAAAGTGTGTCCAGACAAAGGGGATCGAGCGTGTTGGGAAATGTGGTGCACCTCTGCAGGGAAGTTAATCTATTCGAATAGTCGTGATCTTCGGTAATAGGATGACTTGGAGCTGTACCTTGACCTTATGACAACTAGAACCGAATACTTAATAAAATACACCCTTTCAAGCGCCAGATACAACCTAGTGATCGCTCTCTCACAGGGCTACGAGGGGAGGATCATCGGGTAGGATTATGCTACACGATGCTACTTGGTGAACTTACTATCTACTCTCTTCTTCTGCTGCAAGATGGAGGTTACCAGAAGCGTAGTCTACGAAAGGACTAGCTATCCCCCTCTTATTCTGGCATTCTGCAGTTCAGTCCACATATGATACCCTTAATCCATTTGATACCAATGCATACATATGTAGTGTAGCTCCTTGCTTGCGAGTACTTTGGATGAGTACTCACGGTTTCTTTGCTCCCCCTTTTTTCCCCTTTCCAATACCCGATTGCTGTGACCAGATGTTGGAGTCCAGGAGCCAGACGCCACTGTCGATGACGACTATTACTACACTGGAGGTGCCTACTACTACGTGCAGCCCGCTGACGACGACCAGGAGTAGTTTAGGAGGATCCCAGGCAGGAGGCCTGCGCCTCTTTTGATCTGTATCCCAGTTTGTGCTAGACTTCTTAAGGCAAACTTGTTTACTTATGTCTGTACTCAGATATTGTTGCTTCCGCTGACTCGTCTATGATCGAGCTCTTGTATTTGAGCCCTCGAGGCCCCTGGCTTGTAATATGATGCTTGTATGACTTATTTTATTTGTAGAGTTGTGTTGTGATACCTTCCCGTGAGTCCCAGATCTTGATCGTACACGTTTGCGTGTATGATTAGTGTACGATTGAATCGGGGGCGTCACAAGTTGGTATCAGAGCCGACTGCCTGTAGGAATCCCCCTTCCACACTCCTTGGCACAAGTCGAGTCTAGACATTTCAAAACTTTTACTAACATGGCTGTGTGCCTTACGGGCCCACGTCGCCATCTGGGTGGTATTAGGATCTTTTACTCCTCGATCCTTACTCTGACGCTCTGAACTCTCTTCTACTTGGGTTAAACGATTTTTACTAACTCTAACATTAGGATCCCGTGACCACGTTCACCCCAAAGTTGGATAAGCCCTAGTTATTCTTTAGAGTAGTATTTGAACATTATCCACATTGTCATTTGACTCATGTGAGAACATCTTTGCTTTCAGATGGAACCCACGAGACAGGTCGTGCGCCACACGACGGCCATTGGTGCCTCAGGATCACCTGCTGTGTTGGTTGAGATGATGACCTATCTGGGTTATCGCTGGCACCCTGAGTACACCGTCTACGAGGAGTACCAGGACTTCAACCAGGAGTAGTACCGTGCCATCGTCCACCTTTACTTTCGGGAGTATGACTCCACTACCGTGCTGCACACTACTCATGGTGTTGGAGTGACTATCGATATGGCGGTCCACGATGCTGCTTATGCTGCTCTGACACGAATTCGTGTAGAGTATCAGGAGTTGGACACCTCCCCCTTTAGGTACATTGCTATCGCATCCAATGTTGGTGCGGAGGGAACTACACTGCTGCCTACTCCACGGTCACCCGAGAGCCCTTCTACCATCAGAACCTGGTTCTGCATGCTGATGGGCTGGATAGAGCTAACCAAGCTCTTCGCCACGAGTTGTACACCACCCATCAGCACCGGTACCATGCTCTGACGCTGTTGCACCCCTCTGTCCGATCTGGTGATCTGTCGCGTTCTGCGATCTACCCTTCCAGGACCGTGATGCCCCAGGGTGTCTGCTGGCCAGATGTGGGAGGCTACTTCCCGCACTTGGTCCTCTCCTGCCACCTGCGCATCGGGTTCCGCACGAGAGTATTCGCGGACCCCAAGCTACTCGCGTGGAGGTCTTCCCTTCGCGTCACTACCAGTTGTCAGGCTAAACCTACCTCCACTGTTCCTCCTGGGACTGATGTAGGCTTGCTTGTTAGTGCTAGATGCATTCTCCGCGAGCCTGCATGCCGCCTATGATGTTCTTAGTCTGTGTACTGAACTCTGTGTACCGAACTCTATGCATGATCACTTTTGTAAGATATGCCAACTACTTTGTAGTATCTATCGTGTTCCTTTCATTATGCATGTTTCATCATGAATGATTCTTGTCCTCACAATTTCTCAATGCTGAACTACTCCTGTTATATATTAGCAGGATGGTTAGACCAGGTGGTCGTGGTCGTGGTGGCCCTCCCCCACCCCCGCCTGAGTACATGGATGGGATGATGCAACAGTTTGAGATGAATCGCCAGTTCATGGAGAATATTATGGCTCAGTTTCCTTGCCCCAATATGAACCATCATCCAACCCAAGTGACTCTGCAGGATTTCATGCGCCTCAACCCAATCGTGTACCGCAGCTCAACTCAGCCTCTGGATGTTGATGACTGGCTCCGTGACATCACCTATGAGATGGAGTCTGCTGATGTAGCCCCTGCCAGCTATGTCACCTTTGCTCCCTTCTTCTTGAAGGGACCCGCTGCTCAATGGTGGGACAGCCCCAGGCGTACTCTGCCGGTTGGAACAATCATCACCTGACCAGACTTCCAAGCTGCTTTCCGTGCTCGCTTCATTCCTCAGGGAGTCATGGAGCATAAGAAGCGCGAGTTCCACAGCCTCACCCAAGGCAACAAAACTGAGGAAGCTTATTAACGGGAGTTTCTGGACTTGTCCCGCTATGCTGAAGAAGACATTGCAACTGATGCACGCAGACAGGAGAAGTTCCATGATGGCCTTCAAGCTGATATCAAGCTCGCACTTCTAGTGCATGACTTTGCCGATTTCGCCACCTTGGTGAACAAGGCCATCAATGTCGAAACTGGTCTGCAGGAGCACCAGAGCTCTCACAGGCGCAACCGTGACACGGGCTCATCTTCGGGCCCGTCCTCGCAGAAGCGTAGGATATGTATTCCCAACAGCATGTACCAGCCAACTGCACCTGCTCCAAGGTAGTCCTATGCTACACCGCGTCTACCTCCCCTGCCAACTAGGCAGCCAAGACTTCCAGCTCCACCACCCCGAGCTCCTGTTCCCACCAATAACGGTTTATGCTTCAGGTGTGGTCAACTAGGACACTATGCTAGGGAATGCAACCAGAACCAGAATCAACTGGCCCTCCCTGCAGCTGGCCATGGAAGCAACCAGCCTCGCAACAACAATGCCAGGTCTTATGGTCGTGTTCATGCCAACCACGTTGATCTTAATGAAGCCAAAGACCAGCCTACTACTGTGATGGGTACACACCTTGTAAATTCAGTACCTGCATCTGTTTTATTCGACTCAGGAGCATCGCATTCATTCATGTCAGAAGATTTTGCATACAAGCATGACATTAAATGTGAGGAGATGAACACTTCAGTATTGGTAAAAAACCCCGTGGGACAATGTCAAACCTCACTGGTTGGCATCGACGTCCCCGTGGAAATCGAAGGGCTGGAATTCTATGCCTCTCCCATTATCCTGAAGTTGTCTAACATCAACCTCATTCTGGGGATGGATTGGTTGAAAGCGCATACTGCTTCTATAGTTTGCGCCACTAAGACCGTCCATCTGCTACATACTTCCGACGAAATAGTTACTTACCAGGCTCATCTAGTTCAAAATTCCGAGGCACGACTTTATGCCTTGAATGCATTGAACGCTGCACCACTTGAGGGCATTGAAAACATTCCCATCGTTCGTGAATTCCAAGTTGTCTTTCCGGAAGAACTTCCAGGGATTCCCCCTGCTAGAGCTGTCGAATTCATCATCGACATGAAACTAGGCACCACCCCTATAGCCAAACGACCCTACAAGATGCCACCGCATGAACTCATTGAGCTTAAGGAGGAAATCGACAAATCTCTTGTCAAAGGTTTCATTCTCCCTAGTTGCTCTCCTTGGGGAGCACCTTCTCTCTTTGTTAAGATGAAGGATGGGACGAACCAATTAGTCCAAGACTACCGTCCTATAAACCAAGCTACCATTCAGAATAAATATCCTCTCCCTCGGATCAATGATCTTTATGATCAACTGGCTGGCTCATCAGTGTTCTCCAAACTCGACTTGAGGTTGGGTTACCACCAGATTCGTGTTCGTGAAGAGGATATCCGAAAAACCACCTTCGTGACTCCCTATGGGTCGTACGAGTACACCGTCATGTCATTCGGCTTAACGAATGCTCCAGCCACTTTCTCTCATCTGATTAACTACATATTCATGGATTACCTCAACAAGTTCGTCGTGGTTTATCTGGATGATATCCTGGTATTTTCCAAGAACAAAGAAGAACATGCTGAACATCTTCATCTTGTGCTGGAAAAGCTTCAAGAGCATCAACTGTATGCTAAGTATTCCAAGTGTGAATTCTGGCTCCCCAAAGTAACCTATCTTGGGCATGTCATCTCCAAGGATGGTATTCCGGTCAACCATGAACGAGTTCAGGCTATTCTTGATTGGACTCCTCCGAAGAATGTCAAGCAAGTCCGAAGTTTTCTCGGTCTCGCCAGCTATTACCGTCGATTCGTCGAAAACTTCTCCAAGATTGCCAGGCCTCTGACTAATCTGTTGCATAAGGGTGTCAAGTTCGAATGGACAGACAAGTGTCAGGAAACTTTCCAGGCACTCAAAGACAAGTTGACTTCTGCCCCATTGGTTGCTCCACCTGATACTAAGAAGGACTTCGTCATTTACTGCGACGCTTCCCGTCAAGGATTAGGCTGTGTCCTAATGCAAGAGCGCAGAGTGATTGCTTACGCCTCTCGTCAACTGCACCCTCATGAAGAAAACTACCCACTTCACGACCTCGAGCTTGCTGCTGTCATTCATGCACTGAAGCAGTGGCGACATTACATTCTCGGTAATCGTTGTGAGATCTTCACCGACCACCAAAGTCTGAAGTATCTGTTTACTCAGCCAGATCTGAACCTCCGTCAGCAGAGATGGATGGAGACTATTGCAGACTTTTACGTGGGTATATCCTATACCCCCGGCAAGGCTAATGTAATGGTTGATGCCTTGAGCCGCAAGTCTTACTACAACCACCTCCAGGTTCACAAAGTTCAGCCCTCGCTTGTCGAAGAATTTAGAAAGCTGAACCTTCATATTGTTCCTCCTGGAGCACTCGCTCCCCCTCCCCCAGAGTTTCAGAAGATGAATCTTCGTGTTGTTACTAAGGGTTCTCTAAATACCCTCGCTATCGTACCAGAACTCGTAGATGGTATAATGACTATTGAAGGTTATGACTCTGAAGTCCATAAGATTAAACGTCATCTAGCAGAAGGAAAGCCCTTATTCTTCTCTATCGCCGTTGATGGCGCCTTGTACTTCAAAGGCCGCCTAGTGGTACCACGTTTGAGGAAAAACCTGGATCAGACTAAAAAGGTTATGAAAGAAGCTCATGATACGCCTTTGTCTATTCATCCCGGTAGTACAAAGATGTACCAGGACATCCGTCAGAGATTCTGGTGGTCTAATATGAAGCAGGACATTGCTCGTTATGTTGCTGAGTGTGACGTTTGCCGTCGTATCAAAGCTGAACATAAAAGGCCTGCTGGAACTCTGCAACATGTCTCTATTCCTGAATGGAAATGGGACCATGTTGAAATGGACTTCGTCACTGGATTTCCCAAATCGCGGAAAGGTAATGATGCTATTCTTGTCATCATTGACCGACTTTCTAAAGTTGCACATTTTCTGGCGGTCAAAGAAACAATCACTGCTAGTCAGCTTGCAACTCTCTACATATCCAGAATTGTTTCACTTCACAGTATTCCACTGGTTATCAGTTCAGACCGTGGAAGCTTATTCACTTCAAGATTCTAGGCAAGATTCCAAGAAGCGATGGGAACTCATCTGTCATTCAGTGCTGCGTTTCATCCTCTGTCGCAAGGTCAGGTTGAACGTGTCAACCAAGTTCTCGAAGACATGCTTCGAGCTTGTGTAGTTTCCTTCGGCAAGAAATGGGACGAATCTCTTCCATATGACGAGTTCTCCTATAATAATAGCTATCAAGCTAGTATGAAGATGTCCCCCTTCGAAGTGTTATATGGACGAAAGTGTCGGACCCCTCTGAACTGGTCAGAAACTGGGGAACGTCCACTCTTCAGTCCGGATATTATCCAACAGGCCAAAGAACAAGTTCGCATTATTCGCAAGAATCTCAAGGCTGCTCAGTCACGTCAGAAAAGTCAGTATGACCATCATCACCAAGACATGGTCTATCAACCTGGCGAAAAGGCTTATCTTCCAGTTACACCAATGAAGGGTGCTCACCGCTTCAGGATCCAGGGCAAGCTAGCTCCTCGCTATAGCGGTCCCTTCACTATTCTCGAAAGGCGTGGAAAAGTGGCATATCAACTGGAGCTTCCGCTGAACCTTTCCCAGGTTCACGATGCGTTCCACGTGTCTCAACTCTACCGTTGCTTCAAGGATCCAATCCGAGCAGTGGATCATGAAGTGCTCGAATTGCAACATGACCTCTCCTATAAAGAGCATCCGGTCCGCATTCTCGACCAAGCTGAACGCCGCACACGTCGGAAGGCGATCAAGTTCCTCAAAGTCCAGTGGTCGATTCACTCTGAAGACGAAGCCACTTGAGAACGCGAGGACCGCCTGCGTGATGAATACCACGCACTGTTTCCTTCTACCTCCTAAATCTCGGGACGAGATTTCTTGTCGTCGAGGAGAATTGTGACGCCTGGATACTTAAGCTACAGTGAACCTCTGCTAATGATGCCATGTCACCTCGATTACAGTGGCTAATCTCGCGTTAGTTCGAAACCGATTCGAATTCAAATTAAGAATCAAGCAAACAACAAAAGTTTTCAAACAATAAAACTAAAATGTTCGAGTTGTGCCAAATAATGCAAAGCTAATTGTGGTGAAGAAACCAAACTTTGATAAAATGTTTGAGGGCGCTAAAATAATTTAAACAGTAACAAAAACAATTAAGTAAATGACTTTTCAATTAATAAAACTCTAAACTAATTTATTATGGGGTAAAACTTTTATGACAGCGGGTGGTTATGAAACATTATCTTAGGATTTGTTATCACATATTGTAAAACTAAAATAGATGTGAAACTAAAAATAAAATAGACAAGAATAATACCTAAAAAGAAAAGAAGCAGAAAACAAAAGAACAAGAAAATAAAACAGAAACCCCCGACCAACTGGGCCTCGGCCCAGCCAGTAGCCTGCCCGACCGGCCCAGCTACGGCCTCCCCCTTTCCCCATATCCCCCCACTACCGTAACATATCCCCCACCGACACCCCACTCCCCTCCCCACGACGCGCCCCCTCCCCCGATCCAGATTGGATTGGGGCTAGCGGCGCCAAACGCTGCCTCACGACCGGACATCGCCGCCGCCGGAGCTCCTCGCCGGATGGCCTCCCCGGAGCGCTCCCTCGCTGGTCCTGCCTCCTCTACGTCGACGCCATCGTCTCCGACCACCACCCCGACCCCCGCTGCCACGATCCCTGCACCCCGTCGTGAGCCTTGCTCCCTCCCTCTCCCTGCGCCCGCTGCGCTCACCGTGACCCGGGGCCATCCCGGCCGCAACTACACCTCCCAACCGCTGCGTGCCGCCCGCCTGTGCTGCTGCCGCCGTTCGCCGGCCGCGCCCAGCGCATGGCCTCGCTCCCCGGTCCCTCCAGCCACACGCGCCGCTGCCTCCTCCCCTGCCGCGTGCGCCTCCCCATGCTCCCTCTCCTCCTCCTCCTCCCCCTGCCCCGTTGGACATCGTGGCACGGCTGCGCCCTAGCCGTGCGCGCGCACGCGCTCGCACACCATCCCCCGCTCACATCGCCCACTCGCGGTGGCCTCGCGCCCTGCTTGCCCGTGCTGCTGCGTCTTCCGCCGCCCCCTGTTGCCTGTAGCCGCCGGCTTACTGCGCTCCCCCGCGCCCGTCGAAGGCCGCCACGACTCGGCTCGCCGGCACCGTGCCCCGCAGCTCCCCGCGCTCATCGCTGCTCCCGTCATCGCCGGCCGCCGAGGCCCCGGGCGCGCTCGCCCTCGCCTCTCACGGCCTCGAGTGTGTGCACCCGCACCCGCACGCCCATCGCTCGCTTTCCCCTCGCCTGTTTGGGCGGCGCCCTTTGGCCTGAACCGCTATGGCCTCTAGGCCACTGCCAAACGGGGCCCGCGCCCCTGAGAACGTTTTAAAAAGGAGAATTTTTTTTTAAATTAATTAATTAATTAACTAAATTAATTAAGTTAATTAATCTAATTAACATGTTAGTTTAATTAAACAGTAATTAATTTAACTAAACCCCAATTCACCTAAACAGTGTATGACAGGTGGGTGCCACTAGACCCACACGTCAGTTTTACCAGTCAACACCCCTGTTGACTGCTGACATCATGCTGATGTCAGTGTGCACTATTCTAGATAATGTTGAATTAAATAAATTAAATAAATTCTAAAAATGATTTAAAACTTTAGAAAATCATATAAAATAAACTGTAGATCAGATGAAAATACTTTCTACATAAAAGTTGCTCAGAACGATGAGAGGAATCCGGATACGCAGCCCGTTCATCCGCCATGTATCCCTAGCATAGCGAACACACAACTTTCCCCCTCCGGTTCATCTGTCCGAAAACACGAAACACCGGGGATATTTTCCTGGATGTTTCCCCCCTTCACCGGTACCACCTCATACCGTGTTAGGGCACACCTAGCATCACGCTTTGTCATGTCATGCATCGCTATGCATCTGTTTGCTTAATATTTATTGTTTCTTCCCCCTCTTCTCTCGCTAGACACCGAGAACGACGCCGCTGCTACCCAGTACGACTACGGTGTTGACGACCCCTCTCTCTTGCCAGAGCAACCAGGCAAGCCCCCCCCCTTGATCACCAGATATCGCCTACTCTTCTCTCTACTTCTTGCATTAGAGTTGTATAACATGTTGCTGCTTTCCATTAATCCTATCTTGATGCATAGCCTGTCCTTGCTACTACTGTTGTTACCTTTACCTGCAATCCTACTGCCTAGTATAGGATGCTAGTTTATCATCAGTGGCCCTACATTCTTGTCCGTCTGCCATGCTATACTATCGGGCCGTGATCACTTGGGAGGTGATCACGGGTATATACTATATACTTTATACATGATACATGTGATGACTAAAGTCGGGTTGGCTCGAGGAGTACCCGCGAGTGATTCATGGATTGGGGGCTGAAAGGACCTTTGTCCCGACGGCCCTCTAGGTGGATCTTTGTGGCAGAGCGAAAGGGCAGGTTGAGAGCACCTAGGAGAGAGGTGGGCCTGGCCCTGGTCGGCGTTCGCGGTTACTTCAAGATTACACGCTTAACGAGATCTTGGTATTTGATCTAAGTCTGGCCATTGGCCTATACGCACTAACCATCTATGCGGGGACAGGTATGGGCACTCGATGTCGTGGTATCAGCCGAAGCCTTCGTGACGATAGCGACTGAGCGGCGTGCGCCGGGTTGGACTGAAACGCCTACTCTTGTATAAGGGAGGCTAGGTCTGCTCACCGGCCGCGTACGCAACGTGCAGGTGTGCAATGGGCGATGGGCCCAGACCCCTGCGCCATAGGATTTAGAACGGCGTGCTGACCTCTTTGTTGTGCCTAGGTAGGGCTGCGACGTGTTGATCTTCCGAGGCCGGGCATGACACAGGAAAGTGTGTTCGGACAAAGGGGATCGAGCGTGTTGGGAAATGTGGTGCACCCCTGCAGGGAAGTTAATCTATTCGAATAGCCGTGATCTTCGGTAATAGGATGACTTGGAGTTGTACCTTGACCTTATGACAACTAGAACTGGATACTTAATAAAATACACCCTTTCAAGTGCTAGATACAACCCGGTGATCGCTCTCTCACAGGGTTACGAGGGGAGGCTCATCGGGTAGGATTATTCTACACGATGCTACTTCGTGAACTAGCTATCTACTCTCTTCTTCTGCTGCAAGATGGAGGTTACCAGAAGCATAGTCTTCGAAAGGACTAGCTATCCCCCTCTTATTTTGACATTCTGCAGTTCAGTCCACATATGATACCCTTAATCCATTTGATACCAATGCATACATATGTAGTGTCGCTCCTTGCTTGCGAGTACTTTGGATGAGTACTCACGGTTGCTTTGCTCCCCCTTTTTTCCCTTTCCTATACCTGATTGCTGCGACCAGACGTTGGAGTCTAGGAGCCAGACGCCACTGTCGATGACGACTACTACTACACTGGAGGTGCCTACTACTACGTGCAGCCCGCTGACAACGACCAGGAGTAGTTGAGGAGGATCCCAGGCAGGAGGCCTACACCTCTTTCGATCTGTATCCCAGTTTGTGCTAGCCTTCTTAAGGCAAACTTGTTTACTTATGTCTGTACTCAGATACTGTTGCTTCCGCTGACTTGTCTATGATCGAGCTCTTGTATTCGAGCCTTGAGGCCCCTGGCTTGTAATATGATGCTTGTATGACTTATTTTATTTGTAGAGTTGTGTTGTGATATCTTCCCGTGAGTCCCTGATCTTGATCGTACACGTTTGCGTGTATGATTTGTGTACGATTGAATCGAGGGCGTCACACCCTGCTCCTGCTTTCTTTGATTATCAGGCAAGAGGAGGATATACTATTACCAGAGAGGGGGCAGTTGAGTATGAGAGGAGGGCGGAGGCCGCTCGTCGCCACACTGCAGCTCAAGAGGCGATAGCCGCTGCATCACAGTACGACCCCAACAACTATTATTATGGATATCAGCCAGGCCAGCCGTGGCCATAAACCAACTTAGGCCAAAAGCCTAAGCTTGGGGGAGTACGTATTTCTCACTGACATTACATTTATGTTCACACACGCTCATTGCTAGACGTCGGTGTTCATACTTTTTCATTGTATCATCCATGTTAGTTTATTTCCTTTTATGCTTTCTTCTTGTGTGTTTGATATACCTTAAGAAAAACCAAAAAAATTAGTAGTAGTTTACTTTTCTTGCTGTAGTAATAATTAAAAAGAAAACCCAAAAATATTTTTCGTTCTTCTTTTGCTTGTTGGGAGCTTTCCCATGTAAATAGTTTTATTTCTTTTCTTTTCTCTGGGGGTCAGTAGGAGAAGACCATGATTAAATTGTTGAAGTGGCTCTTATATGCTTTATTGTTGATTTAACCAAGAGCCCATATTGCTTTGTCTTCTCCTATTTATTGAATACTCGCAGATTCCAGCTTACTCCAATGCACGTGCACTCTTATTATTATTCACATCGTTCGATCAGGCAAGTGAAAGGCAATTATGATGATATATGATGGACTGACTGAGATGAGAAAAGCTGGTATGAACTCGACCTCTTTTGTTTTGGTAAATATGATGAGTTCATCGTTCTTCATTCAGCTTGTTATGAATAAACATGTTCGTAATGAAAATTAGAGATCATAGTTGCTTGTGCCATGCTTGATTAGCTATGAGTTATAATGGTTTACCTTGCGTGCCAACATGCTATTGAGAGGGTTATGATGTGGTACGATGGGGTGGTATCCTCCTTTGAATGATTTAAGTGACTTGACTTGGCACATGTTCATGGAAACAAATCAACATAGCCTTCACGATATTTATGTTCATGGTGGATTATATCCTACTCATGCTAGCATCCAATGTTTATTAATTTTAATGCATGTACATGGCTGTTATCACTCTCTAGTTGGTCGCTTCCCAGTCTTTTGCTAGCCTTCACCTGTACTAAGCGGGAATACTGCTTGTGCATCCAATCCCTTAAACCCCAAAGTTATTCCAGATGAGTCCACTATACCTTCCTATATGCGGTATCTACCTGCCGTTCCAAGTAAATTTGTATGTGCCAAACTCTAAACCTTCAAATAATCATCCTGTTTTGTATGCTCGAATAGCTCATGTATCAACTAGGCTATCTGTATCTTCCACGCTAGGCGGGTTATTCTCAAGAGGAGTGGACTCCGCTCCTCACTTACGAGAAAATGGCTGGTCACCGGGATGCCCAGTCCCATGCTTTATGCAAACTAAATCAAAATAATTGCAAAACAAAACTCCCCCTGGGACTGTTGTTAGTTGGAGGCACTCGCTGTTTCGAGCAAGCCATGGATTGATGTTTGTTGGTGGTGGGGGAGTATAAACTTTACCATTCTGTTTGGGAACCGCCTATAATGTGTGTAGCATGGGAGATATCGCCATCTCTTGGTTGTTACGTTGACAATGAAAGTATACCGCTCAAAATATTATTCACCTCTATTTCAAAACCGAGCTCTGGCACCTCTACAAATCCATGCTTCCCTCTTCGAAGGGCCTATCTATTTACTTTTATGTTGAGTCATCATCCTCTTATTGAAAGCACTAGCTTGAGAGCGCAGCTGTCATTTGCATTCATCACTGTTAATTTATATTGGGCGTGACTATGATTGGATCTCTTTTACCATGAATTACAATGTCTAGTCATTCCTTGATCTTTAAAGGTGCTCTGCATTTATGTTTTGCGGTCTCAGAAAGGGCTAGCAAGATACCATCTTGTTATATCATATTATGATTGTTTTGAGAAAGTGTTGTCATCTGAGATTTATTATTATGGCTTGCTAGTTGATTATGCTATTGATATGGGTAATCATGAGACCTAAGAATTATTGCAAATATGGTTAGTTATAATCTTTGCTGAAAACTTGAATGCTAGCTTGACATATTTACAACAACAAGAGCAAACCGAGTTTTTAAATGTTTTTCTTTATTTCTTTCAGTTTGTCAACTGAATTGCTTGAGGACAAGCAAGGGTTTAAGCTTGGGGGAGTTGATACGTCTCCGTCGTATCTACTTTTACAAACGCTTTTGCCCTTGTTTTTGACTCTAACTTGTATGATTTGAATGGAACTAACCTCGACTAACGTTGTTTTCAGCAGAATTGCCATGATGTTGTTTTATGTGCAGAAAACAAAAGTTCTCGCAATGACCTGAAACTCCACGGAATAACTTACAATAAATAATAAAAATCCTCGCCAAAGATGAAGACCAGGGGCCCACACCCTGTCCACGAGGGTGGGGGCGCGCCCCCTACCTCGTGGGCCCCCTGGAGACCTCCTGACTCCAACTCCAACTCTATATATCTGCTTTTGGGGAGAAAAAATAGGACAGCAGATTTCATCGTGTTTTACGACACGGAGCCACCGCCAAGCCCTAAAACCTCAAGGGAGGGCTAATTTGGAGTCCGTTCAGGGCTCCGGAGAGGGGGATTCGTCACTGTCGTCATCATCAACCATCCTCCATCACCAATTTCATGATGCTCACCGCCGTGCGTGAGTAATTCCATCGTAGGCTTGCTGGACGGTGATGGGTTGGATGAGATTCACCATGTAATTGAGTTAGTTTTGTTAGGGTTTGATCCCTAGTGTCCACTATGTTCTGAGATTGATCTTGCTATGACTTTGCTATGCTTAATGCTTGTCACTAGGGCCCGAGTGCCATGATTTCAGATCTGAAGCTATTATGTTTTCATCAATATATGAGAGTTCTTGATCCTATCTTGCAAGTCTATAGTCACCTATTATGTGTTATGATCCGTTAACCCCGAAGTGACAATAATCGGGATACTTACCGGCGATGACCGTAGTTTGAGGAGTTCATGTATTCACTATGTGCTAATGCTTTGTTCCGGTTCTCTATTAAAAGGAGGCCTTAATATCCCTTAGTTTCCATTAGGACCCCGCTGCCATGGGAGGGTAGGACAAAAGATGTCATGCAAGTTCTTTTCCATAAGCACGTATGACTATATTCGGAATACATGCCTACATTACATTGATGAATTGGAGCTAGTTCTATGTCACCCTATGTTATGACTGTTTACATGATGAACCGCATCCGGCATAATTATCCATCACTGATCCGATGCCTACGAGCTTTCCATATACTGGTTTGCGCTTATTTACTTTCCCCTTGCTATTGTTACAATCACTACAAAATACCCAAAACATTACTTTGCTTCGATATCAGGCAACAATGGCGCCATGGCAAGCATGTTCTAAGAAGACGGCGGGACATCAGCAGCACCCCCGAAAGAAGGGAGTGGACCCATGGTTTGAAGAGGAATCTTTGCCTCGATAACCACTTCCTCTACTAAGGTGCTTTCCAGGGGATGCTCCACCACTGCCAAGGAACCTTGTGCTCCCCCGGCAGCCAGATCCTGCCCCTCAGTAGTCGCGACCTTCACGGCTTCATCTGTGGCAGACCTCCCTATGTTCGCCACCACCTCCAACAAGTCTAGTTCTTCGGCCTGGGAGGCTTCAGATGGAAGGGGCCAGTGAACAAACGAAGGAATGGATGTCTCAAAGAAAATAAGGAAACCAGTGGAGAGAACCAGAGTATGAAAGGGAAGAAGGGTTAAGCTAGATACCTAGAGAAGTCTGTCGGGCAAGGGTCTCTGTTTCCCTTGGCAATAGTCGTTGCTGGGTCACGAGCCTCGCCCTCTGCCGGGGAAGACCCGGCAGCCTTCTGCACCGTCTCTGTCATGAAGGATTTCATGACGACATCTTTAGCTTGAGCGCCAGGGGACACATGCTCCTCCAAGAGGGCCTCATCCTGCGTTACCTCGCCCCTCCTCTGTGTGAAGGGGTGTAAAGGTTGTCTCCATCACCTTCGGCGGGCAGGGTCAAGTCTCCGCTCCCAGGCCGGGGGCTGGGTTGGGGGCTAGACACGGGGTCTTCCTGATCCTTCCCCGCCGAAACCGAGCCCTCGACACCCTCCAGCGACCCGAGGCGCCGGCGTTTCCTCTGGGAATGATGGATGAGGGTCTCTGTCTCCTCTTCCACTTCCCTGCCGGCGACAACAAGAAGAAGAGGTCAGTCAGTAAAAGCATTCAAATCTACTTGGAGAGATATCAACCACAAAGAGAAATCGTCCTTACTCTTTCGCAATGAGCATGGAGTCCAAGTTGAACTCCGTGGGAGGAGGGGACTCTCATCTTCTCTTTAGAGACGAAAGGGTGGAGCTCTCCGGCAGCTTCGGTGCCTGCCGTGACCTCACGGGCTCCGGGGGAGACAAGCTCTGCGAGGAGCTCGAGCCAGAACGAGAGCTGGACTCCGCCTCCATGGCCACCGGCCGTTTGGCAGATGGTGCCTTAGCCTAAGCAAGGCGAGGGGACTAGTGACACAAAACCTCAGCCTTGGAAGACTTGGTGGAGATCTTCTTCACCTTCTCGGTGGGTGGCGCGGGGTTGGAGGTCGCCGCTCCAGGGGCGGCGGTGCGTCTGCGGGTGTGCTGGTCTGGATCCGGTGCGGGGGCTTGCGGCCCTGCCGCAAGCCATTCCTCTTCAGGGGCCGCTGCCGCGCCCTCCTCCCGCTCGTCCCCCTCTCCCTCTTGGAGCTCTGTTGATGCCATGGCTAGAGCGTCTAGCCCGACAAAGTTATCCCCGGCAAGCTCTCCCCCAGCAGTATCCTCCGTGGCTTGCACCTCGCTGCCTCCCTGGGAAGAGCTCCCATTCCCAGCCTTCCCTTTGCCTTTCCCGGCCTTTGCGGCCTTCTCCATCTCTGGCGGCAGGCATCTTTGTCCTCCGCGGCCCTCTTCAGAATGTACGCTACCTCCGCAGCAGTGGTGCGTTTATACATTCCCTCTTCGGCCATGGTGGCCATCTCCACCAAGGTGCTCGAGCACTGGAGCTGTTCATCAAGGGAAGGGAGCTGCCAAGTGCCCAATACTCCCTCAGCGTTGCAATCAGGCATCCACTTCAGTATCTGATCACGGGCAGAGTTAATGTTCAGAGGAATGGCTGTTGTCGGGAGCTTGAACATGTCGAAGCGACCAAATAGCTAGTCGCACAACCAAGCATGGCCATAAACTGACAAGTTACTAGCCAGCCCCGGCAGCAGTCTCATCCTATCCGCAGCGCCGCCATACAACCATGCAGGCCTATCCCTTTCCTGCAACGGAGAGATGCGGCGAAGGAGGAAATCTTCCCCCACATGCTTGAGGGTTAACCTGGCAGCCGCCAGGCGGATGATCCTATTAATTACCGAGCGCAACCTGTCCCCGGAAAGGCCCTTGGCACTCCAATCCTTGCCACGCTCGTCGCGCTCGACGCACTCTTGCCGCACTTCACAAAACTAGGGGGCTTCTTTGTCCTGGATCCAACACCAGTCCCCTCTCCATTCATCCCATCTCTCGCGTTGGTACCCTGAAAGGTAATTCTTCTTCGATCGTGGTATCCAAATGATGATCCCAGAACGGTTAACTTTCCTCTCCATCCGCGGTACGAGGTAATGCCAGAATAGATCCACATTGGGCTTCACCCCGACAAAATTCTCAAACAAGTGCGCGAAGATGGCCATGGTCGCCATTGCATTCTATGTGAAATCAAGGAGGTGAAATCCATAAATGTTCATGATTGCCTCAAAGAACTCAAAAAAAGGAGGACATAGACCACAGATGAAATAAGCGGTGAAGAACCGATAAGAATCAAGGATTCACCTCACCCTCTTCGTAGACCACGGGCGCTCCGTGCCCTTTCTCAACGGGCTCCCCCAAAGGTACCTGTACTTCGCCTGAAGGACGGGGCCGCTCAAGGTGGATGGAATGAAGATGACGTCCTCACTCTGCTTCTTGTTCAGCTTCGCCGACCTTTTGTTCACCTCGGCGGCAGGCTCCTTCACCGTGGTCGTCGACTTCTTCTTGTCCCCGGGTCTCTTTCCCATTGCTACAGCAACGCGAGAAGGATTCATTGGGGAGGATGGCAGTGGAAGGAGAAGCGAGATGGGGAACTGTTGCTTGGCTTGCGGAGGAAGAAGATGGGGGAGCGGGACGAGAGACAGATGAATCGTGTCGCTTCGATTTGTCCCGCTCTTAAGAGGGAGGAAAGTGGGGCAGGTGCGCAATGCTTTAGAAAGTTACCGTTTTACCATAACTGCAACCGCCCCACGACCCCACGGCGCGCAGTAATTGCACAAAGAGAACGTTGGATTGACTAGTCATTGTGGCAACTGTCACACGCAGCCCTCTCCCGCCATGTGTCCGCGCAGTATTTGGGGCCTAACCCAACGTGCCACGCGACACGTATGGCTCAGGCCTGGGGGCTTATGTCAGGGAAAATATATAGGGGTGGAAATTTTCCCCTGACTCATGCACGAACTAGCTAGGCTTAAGTCAAAGATTGAAGAACCAAGAGATTCGAAGACCCAACATGCAGCTCAGAAGGCCCAAGATTGAGCCTAAGGAGCAAGATATCAACAAGAGAAGGGCCTCCCTCGCCGAGCTGGCGAGCCCGGCAGGGGGCGAGGCCACCATCAAAAGAAAGAAACCGAGGCTCCCCGGCAGAGCCTGCCGGGGCTCGCGGGGGCAGAACCACCCCACCAACCACTCAAACACGACTCACTTCATCAATCAGTGCGGTGTCAAGCCGCAATATGATTAAGTGGCAGCCGTTCACCACATGGCAGCCATTTCCTACAGAGAAGCCTACAGATGACACCCGTCCCATGACATGTCAAGAGAGCAGGTGCGGAGCTGGCAAGAAAGCCTGACATGCGTTGCCGGGTGACCAGTGATGTGACACTTAGCGACGGTTTTAATGCACCCTGTCAGTCCGTAGAGTTTGGTATGATAGCACTGTTCGCTATCATATCAGTGGTTAATGACCACTTTTCCATTGTGGTGACCCCTTAATCTATAAAAGGAGGCCCAGGGCACTCGTAAGAGGGGTTAGAAGGTTGGAAAGTTGACAACCCCAAGAGACCACACGCACGTAGTCACTACGCCCCCGTGGCAAACCTTGCTGTGCAAGTGTACTATGCACGACCACCTTCATTCTTCCATCAATCCACTAAAGCAGGAGTAGGATCTTACGCCTCGCGGTGGCCTGAACCTAGGTAAATCACTTGTGTGCTCCCCGACGCGCTGTCGTACGCCGGTCTGCTCTTTTTGCAACTCGTCGTTCCCCCTGCCGAACCAACAAGGGGCCACCCGATGCCATAGGTGGCTACGGAAATCCCGCGACAGATATTGTACATAGTCATGCTGAACATGTAGAGAAAACGACAAGGGTTTGGCGCGTTAATACAATGCCATGCAGACATCACTCCATGGTGGGTTCAATGGCAAACCCTCCCCCTATCCAGATTGTAATCCAGAGGAAGATATCTGTTTTGAGGCGGATTCAGACGCAGTTGACCACTCCTATTTACCCCACAAGGTGTTTGCTCTAACTTGGCATTACGATGTTAGTCATATCATGCATATGTTGCCTTGGAGTGCCTACTTTCGACATCATATATGTCATCTGCATAGGTTAGACATGTTCTGTAATGCCACCTGTTTAGTTTCAATATCATATATGGGAATTATGAAGTCTCATGTATTTTAGCCAGCCATAATATATTTGAAATGTGCAATGCCATCCTGTTTAACCAGGCATCATATATTTGAACGATATCTTGCCCATCCTTTTCTTCATTACATTTCCATTTGTCGACAATCTTTATACATTAAACTACTCTTCCTGTGAATCAGCCATTTGAGTGGGTGATGGAAAAATCTGGAGTGAAAACAAGGCCTTCAAAGCAAACAGTGCTACCTGTCAAAGCGGATCTCTTATTGGGTCCCGATAAATCATCTAAGATGGATTCAGAGACAGCTGACCAATCCTATTCCCCCACCAAGGTGTATGCTCTCACATGGCACGGTTATACTACTCATATCATGCATATGGTGTCTTGCATTGCATAGTTTAGACATCATATACACAATATTCAACACCATGTTCTTAGTTCAGACATCATATATGCGAATGCCCTCGGCTTAGCATATAAATCACATATGTGAATTAAATCATGCGATCCTAATTACTTAGATAACATGTATGTGAATTATGTCATGCAATCCTGTTTAGTTAGTCATCATATCTTTGAATTATGTTATGTTATGCTATCCAGTTTAGATAGACATCATATATGTGAAATTATGTCATCCTATCCGTTTTAGTTGAACAATATACATGTCAACTATTTCATGCCCTCTTTTTTCCACACTATCTATTGCATCTGTCTCTCATCCAATGTTTGTACATTCAACTATGTTTCCTGTTTATTATCCATTTGAATTGGAGCGGGTGATGGCAGTATCTAGCGGAGTAAAAACACGATCTACAAACAAAACAATGCTACCTCTTGGTGGAGATAGCACCCCGGTTGTACATGCATGAGAATCAGCCCTACCACACAAACCCAGACTCTCGCATATTTTACCCCTATTGCGATGGACAGAGAACCAGCTTCACCCAATCTAACCCCAACCCCAGCAGATAGTAACCCAGTTCCTATTGACATAGCACCATATCCACCACAGAGCTCCGAAACAAGAGCAGTTATTAAGGTAGCTCCAGTGCCCAAAGCGCTAGTACTACCACGGCGAACCCCAACTCCACCAGTTAGTACACCTATTCCTGTGGAGGAAGCGCAACCAGCCATTCAATGTTTAGCATCTATCGCATTTGATGTTGTTAAATCCTATGTGCGTATCTTCCCATCATGGAAATATTATACTAAAGATGAAGGAAAATGCCAGTTGCAGGTGTTTGTCCAGGAGTTATGTGTAAGTAATGTTATTCATGGAAATTACTTTGCTTTGTCCCATACATTCTACCTCCATGATGGTTATAATACAACAATTTTCCCATTTTTCTATATAGAGAAGGACCAATTTGGAAACTCAGGATGAGGTAGCCTGTGCTAATACCCCTGCTATCTTCAAGAATACTTGGTTACAGTATCAGAATTACCTGAAGAAAATGTACTTCATTGGCAAAGAAACTCATCAAATTCCCTTACGTTCTCCTGAGTCACATTTACTGGACGATGACTAGGAGCACCTTGTTCTATACTGGTTCAGAACCAAGAATCTGGTAAGGTCTATGAGCTCATTTTATTTTAAGTACTATATGCGTGTGTCTTACTGTACTCTGTTCATGTTGAACAAGTGCTTAAACCTGAAGAACAGTTGTTCTCATTTAAGATTCAATTGCTATCATGCATACTGCTTTTCTCTTTGTCGGTGTCAAAACCGGCGGATCTCGGGTAGGGGATCCCGAACTGGGCGTCTAGGCGGATGGTAACAGGAGGCAGGGGACACGATGTTTTACCCAGGTTCAGGCCCTCTTGATGGAGGTAAAACCCTACGTCCTTCTTGATTTATTCTTGATGATATGGGTATTACAAGAGTTGATCTACCACGAGATCGGAGAGGCTAAACCCTAGAAGCTAGCCTATGGTATGATTGTATGTTGTCCTACGGACTAAAATCCTCCGCTTTATATAGACACCAGAGAGGGTTAGGGTTACACAAGGTCGCTTACAAAGGAGGAGATATCCATATCTGTACTGCCTAGCTTGCCTTCCACGCCAAGTACAGTCACATCCGGACATGAGACGAAGTCTTCAATCTTGTATCTGCATAGTCCAATAGTCCGGCCAAAGGATATAGTCCGGCTATCCGGAGACCCCCTAATCCAGGTCTCCCTCAGTAGCCCCTGAACCAGGCTTCAATGACGATGAGTCCGGCGCAGTGTTGTCTTCGGCATTGCAAGGCGAGTTCCTCCTCCGAACACATCACAAAAGAGTTTAAATACCAGGATAGTGTCTGGCCCTGCAAAATAAATTCCACATACCACCGTAGAGAGAATAATATTTCCACAAATCTTAGTCTGCTGACACGCTTTGGCAACATGACGTTATGTCATGGCCCGGTGATTATTTGAACCGTTTCCTTTAACTAACTCCGCACATAACGCGAGGCAGTTTCCTGACACGTCTTGTCAAAGCAGAGATCGTGTTCCCCTTATTACGGCATTTTCATCAATACGGGCGTGGGTAACTGTCGGTGTCAAAACCGGCGGATCTCGGGTAGGAGGTCCCGAACTGTGCGTCTAGGCCGGATGGTAATAGGAGACAAGGGACACGAAGTTTTACCCAGGTTCAGGCCCTCTCGATGGAGGTAAAACCCTACGTCCTGCTTGATTAATATTGATGATATGGGTAGTACAAGAGTTGATCTACCACGAGATCGAGGAGGCTAAACCCTAGAAGCTAGCCTATGGTATGATTGTTGATGTATATGTTGTCCTACGGACTAAAACCCTCCGGTTTATATAGACACCGGGTAGGGTTAGGGTTACATAGAGTCGGTTACAATGGTAGGAGATCTACATATCCGTATCGCCAAGCTTGCCCTCCATGCCAAGGAAAGTCCCTTCCGGACACGGGACGAAGTCTTCAATCTTGTATCTTCATAGTCCAGGAGTCCGGCTGAAGGTATAGTCCGGCTATCCGAACACCCCCTAATCCTGGACTCCCTCAGTAGCCCCTGAACCAGGCTTCAATGACGACAAGTCCGGCGCGCAGATTGTCTTCGGCATTTCAAGGAGGGTTCCTCCTCCAAGTACTTCATAGAAGATTTCGAACACGAAGATAGTGTCCGGCTCTGCAAAATAAGTTTCCACATATTGCCATAGAGAGAATAATATTTACACCAATCTAATCTGTTGACGTATTCCGTAGCGTGTCACACCACGGCCAAGCCTTTATCCGAGTCGTTTCATTATCCCACCTCAGCGTGTCATGCGAGGCGGTTTCCTTGGCACGTCTTGTTGAAGCAGAGATCGTGTCCCCTTATCCCGGGATTCTCATCAATACGGGCGTGGGTAACCCAACCGCGCCATTGATTACGGCGCTTGGAGATAAGCGAGTTTTACCAGGATGGTGGGGACATGTAGTTGTGTCCACCCTTATAAGGGGATAAAGATCCACCTTTTCACCTACGCCTTCTTCCTCCCTCGCCTATCCATTCTTGCGCACTCGAGCTCCAGCGCCCAAGTCCGCACTCCCCACCTCAACCTTCTCCAGCCATGTCTGGAGCGGGAGGCAAGTGGATGGTCTCCTCCGTCATGGAGGGACATATCAAAAAGGTGAGGAAGGCCGGATACCTGTCTAACGACATCGCGTACCGGCTCCCCGAAAAGGGGCAGCTCATCCCCACCCCTAGGCCCCATGAGAGGGTGGTGTTCCTCCCCCATTTCATCCGCGGACTGGGCTTCCCTCTCCACCCATTTGTCTGGGAGCTCATGTTCTACTACGGCCTGGATTTCCACGATCTGGCCCCGAACTTCGTCCTCAACATCTCGGCGTTTATCATCGTGTGCGAGGCATTCCTCCGCATCCGCCCCCATTTCGGGCTCTGGCTCAAGACTTTCAACGTCAAGCCGAAGGTGGTGCGCGGCAGCCAGGTGGAGTGCGGAGGCGCCATGGTGGGCAAGATGGCCAATGTCCTCTGGCTCGAGGGCTCCTTTGTGGAGACCCTAAAGGGGTGGCAATCGGGGTGGTTTTACATCACCGAGCCGTGCGACGCCGAATGGGTCGCACCCCCCGAGTTCCGGTCCGAACCCCCAACGCGGCTCACGTCCTGGAAAGAGACGGGCCTGTCGTGGGGTAAAAAAGGAGAGCTAAATGGACTCCAAACATGCGTCAAAACCCTGGTGGACAAGAAGCTCAAACTTGTCAACGTAGTCTAGGTTATGCTCATCCGCTTGATCCTCCCGTGCCAACAACGAGCTTTCAACCTGTGGGAGTTCGACCCGACGCGGGACCAAACTCTGAGCAGGCTCTTCGACATGACGTATGAAGATGCCTGGAAGGTGCTTTTCAAGGGCGCCGAGGCTCCCGCATCCGCTATTGAGGATCGCGGATTCAGTGCGCAGCGTCACGCTCTCGCGGTAAGCTGTTTTTTCCTTTTACAGGGTATCAGTTTTTCATAGTTTGCCTCCATGCGGGATCTAAACTCCCTTACCTTTGACAGGATTGGCAAGTGACCTCCGGACAGATCAACTGTCCGGCTCCCTTGCCCGAAGGCCCAGCGGATGCTCGCTTGGCGAAGCTGCTGGTTCCGGCACCCTATGTGGTGCCGGAGAAGAAGGTCAAGAGGAAGGCCACGGGGACTCGAAAGAGTGCCCGACGCCCGGAGGTGTCGGATTCATCATCCGACGAATCCAAGACGCACTCCTCCCGCGAAGACGAGGAGGAGGAAGAAGAGACCCCTCCCCCTCAAGCGGGGGAAGGGAAGAAAAGGAAGGCCGCCCCAACTGGGGAGGCCGAAGGGTCCAAGAAGGGGAAAACCCTTCCTCCGGACTGCTCCACCGACGCCGACGGCGGCGGAGAGGAGTGGGCGCCTAGGGCCAAGCCCCTGGCCAAATCATAAGTATCCGGATACCAGAGTAACTCACAGTATTCGTTTATTGCACACCTTTCCCTTATGTCGAATATGTTTATGCAGCCCACCGAAAGACCGGCTCGACGCCTCGTCGAGCGGCTCACTGGACTCGTCGGATGTGAACTCGCTTCCGACGGCTTCCTCCCCCCGCCCTAATGATGACACCAAAGTCTTGTCCCGACAGGTTCCAAGCCGGGAAGAGGTGGTCCTGGAGGCGCCGCAAGGCGACCTCCCGGACTCCAGGAGTAAAGGGGATGAAACCCCCCGGGGCTCCAAGTCCGGCTCTAGGCCGGACACCGCTCCAGAACCTTCAAAGGTTCCAGAGTCCGGCGGGGGACCTCCTTCCAAGAGGAGCAAGTCCACCATGCCAGCGGCCCCGGTCCAACCGGAGGCGCCGGACAATATGTTGGAGGCGCTCCAAGGCGCCTCCATCGACAAGGGGCACCGCGCTATTATGAGTGCGGTGGTCCAGAAGGTTCAGTCCGCCAAGAGCGGACTGACTGAAGCTTGTACTAGCCTTTTAATAGGCTTCCAGGTAAGTAAAGAATGTGTAAATAATAGTTCCGCATAGACAGTAGCCCCTGATGCTCTGTTTGGTGTTCGGGAAGAAAAGCCGAATAGAGGATCAAATAGAATTCGCAGGAGTCTAACAAAGATAAGTCAATATGCATATGCAGGCTTCCCTGCTTGCGTCTGCCGCACTGACTGTGGAAGTGGACACGCTAAAGCAGAACCTCAAGCTGTCCGAGCAAGAGCTCGAGCGTGCCAAGAAGCAGCTCGAGGACAATGAAGGTAAGAAATACCCTATTTTTAAATATATATAAAAAGGTGCAATTGCAAAGAATGACAGGATTATCGTGGCTATTTTTAGGGGCCACGTCTGAAGTGGTGACTCTTAAGCAGGCGCTGGTCGTGGCCGAGAAGAGGGCGGCCTCGGAGCGCACCGAGCGCGAGAAGTATGAGGCCGAGGTTGGCAAGGTGCGGCAAGAGCTCCAGGCTCTCATGGAAAAACATGAGAGTTTGGAGCTTGACTCAAAGACGCGAGCGTCCGAGCTCGCGGTGGCTATTAAGAACGCCAAGTCTGCCAAGGCCGAATCCCTGAAGACCCTCCAGGAGTTGGATGAGGTGAAGAAGATAGCGGCGGGTAAGGCATTCTTTATGCAAAGCAAACACATAAACGTGAGTTACTTGTTACTTACCCGAATCCAGAGCTCTCCAGGAGCGTTTGCAGATATTCCCCAGAGTGTATCCGATGCCGCCCCATTCTACCAAGCCGAGGAGGGCAGCTCGACGGAGAAGGTGTTCTGGTCTCAGTATACTGAGGCCGGACACCCCGTGCCCCTTAGCGACTAGCTGAAGCAACTGGTCAAGCTCGACAAGGCGGCCGAACAAGCCATGAAGGGCCTCATTGTTCGGATATGGCCTGGAGGGGCTCTGCCTGGGAGCTATTTCGGGCTGGTGCGGCGGTTGGTGGAGGCCTGTCCAAGGCTTGAAGTCATCAAGCACTCCGTCTACATTGAAGGTGCCCGTAGGGCCCTTGCCCGTGCGAAGTTGCACTGGGGAAAGCTGGATGTTGAGAAGCTGGTGAAGGACGGGACATCGCCGGGGAAAGAGCATCGCAAGCCCGAGAATTACTATAAGGATGTTCTCAAGGGTGCCCGCCTTATGGCGGATGAATGTTCTAGGGATGTAATTTTTGAGTGAAACTTGCTCGTTTTGTCCTGTGCACTGAAAATTTGTTTATATGCGCTAAGCAATGCTGTTGGAATTTAAAATATTACCTTCTGTGCGGCTGTTTATCAATTCTGAGAGATGGCGAGTCGTCGGCTTCTGCCCCCGTGCCGCTAGTGCTGGGGTGTTCGGGGATAAACCTGAGCGCTCTTTTTCCCATGTTTGGGTCCTCCGAGGGAGGCGCTCAGCCCAATGAACAAGGCAATCGGACTATAATGCGTGAACACTCTCACTTAGCCATAGAAGTCTATAATTTTAAATTTCGGCGAAGCCCCTGGTATTCGGAAGACCGAGTTCGGGGCGCTATCCACGCCTTGGCTGGACAGAGCCGGCTCCTCGCCCTAAGCGGCATAAGTATTTAGGGACTCGAAAAAACCTCTCGAACAGCGACCAGCTCTCACTTCATCATGACAGTCAGTTTTAGCTTTCTCCACTGACGTGCTCGACCTAGCTTAACCGGGGCACAATCGCTGTGGTTCTCCTAGTGCTAACAGAGCCGATATAGCGGAACGTAAGGCACCAAAACATAGGAGCCGAGCAAACCCAACTATTGACCCAAGACATGATTCTGAGCCGATGCATATAATGCTATAAGTTCGGGGTGCCGCACTTGTTAAAGTGTTCGGACTTCTCGCACCAGATTGAGAGGTACTAAAGCCCGTGGCGTATTTTGGCCGTACCAACGTGTACGGGTGCAGCATGTTGTTAAGGAACATATATAAAGGAAAAAGGTAATGCAAAAATAGACGAAAGCTATGCATTATTTATTAAAAAGGGATGCGATCAAAGCAGAACGATACAAATAATGCGATAAGTGGAATGTTGGACTAATTAACATGTCCGTTCTGGGGGCAAGCTGCGGAATAGTATGCGGAACGGGTATACTGCTCGTGATAGAGACCACCTGGGGGTTCCGTACTGCGGCGTGGCTTGTCTGCTTCCCTGGTTCCTGCATCGTTTGTGCGGCAATTGAACTGCCGAACAGGCCTTCCGAAGGATGAAGTCCTGAAAGTAAGAGAAAATTAAAAAATCGGCAGCCCCTGGTGCGGTTCAAGCCGTGTTTTGGGCGTGCCGTGATGGTGCCCCTCCCCCTGTGCCCATGGTATCTCTAGAGCGTAGTTATGTACGCGAAGTACCGGCGTCGCCTTTTTGCGAGGGTTGGGGTTGGGGCCGCATTGCTACGCCTACTCGGATCGTCCCAGGCGGTCTTTTTGTAGGTTACTCCGGGCGCGCTTGACGGTGTCCGGTCGTTTAGTGGCCGGACTGGAGAACTGCCTGGAGAGGCTGCTTTGTACTTCCGCTGCAAGGGCCTCCGTGTGCTCCTTCGTTCGGAGCGAGCGTTCGGTGTTTTCATTGACCGTAATTACTCCTCGAGGGCCTAGCATCTTGAGCTTAAGGTATGCATAGTGCGGTACCGCATTGAACTTAGCGAATGCGGTTTGCCCGAGCAGTGCGTGATAACCACTGCGAAATGGGACTATGTCGAAGATTAACTCCTCGCTTCGGAAATTATCCGGGGATCCGAAGACCACTTCAAGTGTGACTTAGCCCATACATTTGGCCTCTACACCTTGTATTACGCCTTTAAAGGTCATTTTGGTGGGCTTAATCCTCAAGGGATCTATGCCCATTTTCCGCACTTTATCCTGGTAAAGCAGGTTCAGGCTGCTGCCGCCGTTCATAAGGACTCTAGTGAGATGAAATCCGTCAATAATTGGGTCTAGAACCAATGTGGCGAATCCGCCATGACGGATGCTAGTGGGGTGGTCCCTTCGATCAAAGGTGATCGGGCAGGAGGACCATGGGTTGAACTTTGGGGCGACTGGCTCTACCGCGTATACGTCCCTTAACGCGCGCTTCCGCTCCCTTTTGGGGAGGTGGGTTGCGTATATCATGTTCACGGTCCGCACTTGTGGGGGAAAACCCTTCTATCCATTGTTGTTCGGTGGCCGGGGCTCCTTGTCGTCATTGCTATGCAGCCCCTTGTCTTCATTTTCGGCGTTTAACTTGCCTGCCTGCTTGAACACCCAACAATCCCTGTTGGTGTGATTGGCCGGCTTTTCGGGGGTTCCATGTATCTGGCACGAGCGGTCGAGTATTCGTTCCAAACTGGACGGGCCCCTAGGTTTCCTTTTGAATGGCTTTTTCCGCTGACCGGATTTAGAGCCTCTGAATCCGGCATTGACTGTCGTATCCTCAGCATTGTCGCCGTTAATGTGGCGCTTCTGCTTGTTGCGAGCGACTTGCCGCTACTGTCCCTGGTGTCCGAATTACCAGGGTTCTTGGTCATATTGTTGCTACGAGCAAGCCAGCTGTCTTCTCCCGCGCAAAAGTGGGTCATAAGTGTCGTTAGTGCTGCCATAGATTTCGGCTTTTCCTGTCCAAGGTGCCGGGCCAGCCACTCGTCACGGATATTGTGCTTGAAGGCTGCGAGGGCCTCAGCGTCCGGACAATCGACTATTTGATTTTTCGTTGTTAGGAACCATGTCCAGAATTGCCTGGCCGATTCCTCTGGCTGCTGAATTACGTGACTTAGGTCATCGGCGTTTGGGGGTCGCACATAAGTGCCCTGGAAATTGTCGAAGAATGCGGCTTCCAGGTCCTCCCAACAACTGATTGATCCTGTTGGCAAGCTGTTAAGCCAATGCCGAGCTAGTCCTTTAAGTTTGAGTGGGAGGTATTTGATGGCGTGGAAATCGTCGCCGCGGGCCATGTGGATATGAAGGAGATAATCCTCGATCCATACTGCAGGATCTGTTGCGCCATCATATGATTCGATGTTTACGGGTTTGAAACCCTCAGGGATTTGATGATCCATTATTTCGTCTGTAAAGCAGAGTGGGTGTGCGGTGCCTCTGTATTGGGCTATATCATGACGTAGCTCCAATGAGCCTTGTCTACTATGTTCGGCCCTGCCGAATTTGTGGCAGGCGTGACGGTTACCGTCTCGAGCCGTGGGGCGCCCACGCGATCCATAGATCGATTTGTTTGCCTTGCCTTGTCCTCCAACATGTCTCGTAAGTTTGGCGCATATTCCCGTGCCTTCGTACGGGGTGCGGCTTGAGTGGAGGGCCGAGAGGCCTCTCTGTCGCGACCACGAGGTGGCCGGTCAGCCGCATCAAGTGCTTCCTCCTCTAATCGGGGTAGCAACATGCGCTTTGGGTAGCTCTTGGAGGGGCGTTCGAGTTTATGTTCTTCGGCCGCAAGGACTTCAGTCCATCTGTCGACTAGCAAATCTTGATCAGCCCTAAGCTGTTGCTGTTTTTTCTTGAGGCTTCTTCCCGTGGCCATAAGCCTGCGTTGAAAACGCTTTTACTCGACGGGATCCTCTGGCACGACGAATTCGTCATCGTCGAGGCTTGCCTCGTCTTCGGAGGGAGGCATATAATTATCGTCCTCGACCTCTCTATCTGCCGCTCTCTCGTGAGGGCTGGTTTCTCCATCCTCCTGTGCTAAATCTTGTTGCAGGGCGTTTTCTTCGGCGCTTTCTGGAGTATTATTATCTCCCGTGCTGGAATCACCTTGTTTGTTTTGGCGGGATTTTGAGCGGCGCCGCTGACGCCGGCGCTTAGGCTGTTTCTTGGAGGGGTCATCCTCCGTTGTTCCATTGCCATCTCCCTCTTTTGGGGTGTCCACCATGTATATGTCATATGACGAGGTGGCTTTCCAGGGCCTAGCAGGCGCTGGTTCTTCATCATCTCCTTCATCGGCGTCCATACCGTCGATATCTTCGGAGTCGAAGTCGAGCATGTCGGTTAAGTCGTCGACAGCGGCTACACAGTGGGTGGTGGGTGGGCTTTGAATTTCTTCATCGTCCGTACCCCAACCTTGCTGACCGTAGTCCGGCCAGGGCTCTCCTGATAAAGAGAGAGACTTCAGTGACTTCAGGATATCGCCAAAAGGCGAGTGCTGAAAGATGTCCGCGGCAGTGAACTCCATGATCGGCGCCCAATCGGATTCGATCGGCAGGGGCGCGGGGGGCTCGGAGTCCGAAGAGGATTCCGGCTCCTTGGAGTCATGAGTCTCGCAGAGTACGGGGCTGGTGCTTGGCTCAATCGCCGTTGGGGTCACAGCCCCCGAGGTGACGTCCAACCGCCCATCCTCGATCGGCGCAGTTGGCTCCAAATTAAGGGTCAGAGCCGATGCGGGTGCGGCCTTCAGGGCACTGTTCGGCGGCAGAGGTAGATCATGCTCGTCGTGACAGTGCGGCGTGCTCGGCAGTGGCTCAAATCCGTCGAAGATCAAATCCCCGCGGACGTCAGCCGTGTAGTTTAAACTTCCAAATCTGACCTAATGGCCAGGGGCGTAGCTTTCGATCTGCTCCAGACGGCCAAGCGAATTGGCCCGCAGTGCGAAGCCGCCGAAGACGAAGATCTGTCTGGGAAGGAAGGTCTCACCCTGGACTGCATCGCTATAGATGATCGTAGGAGCCATCGAGCCTGACGGCGACGATACAGAGGAACTCTCAATGAAAGCACCAATGTCGGTGTCAAAACCGGCGGATCTCGGGTAGGGGGTCCCGTACTGTGTGTCTAGGCCGGATGGTAACAAGAGACAAGGGACATGAAGTTTTACCTAGGTTCGGGCCCTCTCGATGGAGGTAAAACCCTACGTCCTTCTTGATTAATATTGATGATATGGGTAGTACAAGAGTTGATCTACCACGAGATCGAGGAGGCTAAACCCTAGAAGCTAGCCTATGGTATGATTGTTGATGTATATGTTGTCCTACGGACTAAAACCCTCCGGTTTATATAGACACTGGGTAGGGTTAGGGTTACATAGAGTCGGTTACAATGGTAGAAGATCTACATATCTGTATCGCCAAGCTTGCCCTCCACGCCAAGGAAAGTCCCTTCCAGACACGGGACGAAGTCTTCAATCTTGTATCTTCATAGTCCAGGAGTCCGGCTGAAGGTATAGTCCGGCTACCCGAACACCCCCTAATCCAGGACTCCCTTAGTAACCCAACCACGCCATCGATTACGGCGCTTGGGGGGTAAGCGAGTTTTACTAGGCTAGTGGGGGCGCATAGTTTTGGCCGCCCTTATAAAGGGATAAGGTTTAACCTTTCTCTACCCATGCCTTCTTCCTCCTTGCCCATCCATTCTTGCGCACTCGAGCCCCAACTCCCAAGTCCACATCTTTCTCCTCAACCTCCTCCAAACATGTCCGGAGTGGGAGGCAAGTGGATGGCTTCCTCCGTTATGGAGGAACACATCAAAAAGCTGCGCGAAGCCGGATACTTAGCCGCGAATATCGCGCATCGGCTGCCCGCTGCGGTGCAGATCGTCCCTACCCCAAAACCCCATGAGAGGGTAGTTTAACTCCACCACTTCCTCCGTAGACTGGGGTTTCCCCTTCATCCATTCGTCCGCGGTCTCATGCTCTACTATGGGCTGGACTTCCATGATCTGGCCCCGAACTTCATCCTCAACATTTCGGCGTTCATCATCGTCTGTGAGGCTTTCCTCCGCATCCGCCCCCACTTCGGCCTATGGCCAAAGACCTTCAATATCAAGCCGAAGGTGGTGGGCGGCCAACAAGCAGAATGCGGCGGAGCCATGGTGGGCAAGATGCCCAACGTTATATGGCTTGAAGGCTCCTTCATGGAGACCATGAAGGGGTGGCAATCGGCGTGGTTCTACATCACCGAGCCGCGCGACACCAAATGGGTGGATGCCCCCAAGTTTCGATCTGGATTCCCTACACGGCTCACTTCCTGGAAAGAGAAGGGCTTGTCGTGGGTTTCATCGGTGGAGCTGGACGGACTCCAGAAATGTATCCTGAACATGACAAGAAAGAAGCTCAAGCTTGTCAACATAGTCGAGGTCATGCTCATCCGCCGGATCCTCCCGTGCCAACAACGGGACTTCAACTTGTGGGAGTTCGACCCGGCCCAGCACCAGACTCTGAGCGAGCTCTTCGACACGATGCACAAGGACGTCTGGAAGGTGCTGTTCAAGGGCGTCGAGGTCCCTCCCTCTCTCACCAAGGACCGCGGGATAAGCGCGAAGCGCCGAGCGCATTCGGTGAGTTCTATACATCCGGTAGGATATTTATTTCCCCTAGCTTAACCATGCGCAAGGTCTGATCTCCCTGCCTTTGACAGGACTGGGTGGAGACGTCGGGGTAGATTAACTGTCCGGCCCCTCTGCCCGAAGACACTGTGGACGCTCTCCTGATGGAGATGCTGACTCCGGCTCCTTACAAGGTGCCGGAGAAGACCAAGAAGGCCATGGGAACCCGAAAGAGCTCCCGGTGCCAGGTTTTATCGAGCTCATCGTCCGATAACTCCGCGATGCACTGCTCCCCCGAAGACGAGGAGGAAGATGAAGATGTTCCCCCTCCAGTCGGGGGAGAAAAGAAAAGGAAGGCCGCCCCTACTGGGGGGGCCGAAGGGTCCAAGAAGGGAAGGACTCTCCTTCCGGACTACTCCACCACCGCCGCCGAAGGCGAAGATGAGTGGCTGCTCAGGGCCAAGTCCCTGGCGAAGTCGTAAGTATTCGGATACCAGAGTAACTCATAGCATTCATTTGTCGCACTGCTTTTCATAACGCCGAATTATGATTGTGCAGACCGCCCCGAACCCGTATCGATGTATCCTCGTCGGACGGCTCCGTGGGCTCGTCAGATATGGATAGGGATCCACTTCCGACCGCCACCTCCCCTTGCCCTACGGACAACGCCGAGGTGTTGTCTCAAGAGGCACTAGGTCGAGGGGAGACAGTCCCGGAGGCGCCTTAAGGCGACCTTCCAGACTCCAGGAGCAGGGGGCAAAGCCCCCGAGGGCTCCGAGTTCGGCCCTCGGCCGAACACCGCGCCGGAACCTCCAGTGGTTCCGAACTCGGGCAGGCGGCCTCCTTCCAAGGGGGGCAAGACGCCTGTGCCGGTGACCTCTGCCCATCCAGAGGCACCGGACAATCTGCTGGGAGCGCTTCACAGCGCTTCCATTGACGAAGAGCACTACACTATCATGAGTGCGGTGGTCCAGAAGGTTCAGTCCGCCAAGAGCGGACTGACTGAAGCCTGTGCCAGCCTTCTAACAGGCTTTGAGGTAAGTTTTTGAAATATAGGAGAAATATTACCACATAGACAGTATCCCCTGATGCTCTGTTCGGTGTTCACCAAAAAAGCCGAACAGAGGATCAAACAATATCACAAGAGTCTAATATAAGTATGTCTATATGCGTATGCAGGCTTCGCTGCTGGCCTCTGCCGCACTGACTGCGGAGGTCATCACACTGAAGCAGGACCTTAAAGGGGCAGCTCGAGGAGAACAAAGGTAAGTAGTACCTAGTCTATGGATCTATATAAAAGGAAAGCGATTGCCAAATGACAGGATTATTGTAAATTTGCCAGGGGCCACGACCGAGGTGGCGACCCTGAAGCAAGCGTTGTCCGAGGCCAAAAACAAAGCGGCCAAGGAGCGCACCGAGCAGGTGAGGCATGAGGCACGGGTGGGCGAGGTGCAGCAAGAGCTCCACGCTCTCGTGACGAAGCACGAGGTGCTGGAGCTTGACTTGAAGACGCGAGAGTCCGAGCTTGCCACGGCCCTTGAGGGTGCAAAGAGTGCCAAGGCCAAAGCCCAAAAGGCCCTCCAGGAGATTGATGCGATGAAGAAGATAGCGGCGGGTAGGGCATTCTATATGCAAAGTAAGCATGCAAAAGTAAATTACTTGTTACGTACCTGAATCCGGAGCTCTCCAGGAGCATTCGCAGATTTTCCCCGCAGCGTGTCGGATGCCGCAAAATTTTACTGGGCCGAGGAGGGAAGCTCGACGGAGAAGTTGTTCTGGTCCCAGTATACTGGGACCGAACACCCAGTACCTATGAGCGACCAGCTAAAGTAGCTGGTCGAGCTACACAAGGCGGCCGAACAGGCCATGAAGGGCTTGATAGTCCGGATGTGGCCTGGCGATGCCCTTTCCAACAGCTACTTCGGCATGGTGAGGCGTCTTGTGGATGCCTGCCCACGGCTAGAAGTTATCAAGCGTCCGGTTGCATCGAAGGTGCACACTGGGCTTTCGCCCGTGTGAAGGTACAATGGGCCAAGATGGACGTCATGAAGCTGATCAAGGAAGGGCCGCCGGAGGGCAAGGAGCATCGCCACCCAGAGATGTACTATGAGGGTGTCCTGAAGGGTGCCCGTCTCGTAGCGGACGAGTGTACGAAAGATATAATATTTGAGTGAACTCGCTCGTGTAATCCTGTATTCATGAAAACTTGTTCATATGCTCTATGCAATGCTTGTTTGAATTTAAAATATTACCTTCTGTTCGGCTCTTTATCAGATCTGAGAGATGGCTAGTCATCGGCTTCTGCACCCATGCCACGAGTGCTGGGGTGTTCGGGATAAACCTGAGCACTCTTGTTCCCATTTTTGGGTCCTTCGAGGGAGGTGCTCAGCACAAGGAACAAGGCAATCGGACTATAATGCATTATCACTCTCACTTAGCCATAGGATTCTATAATTTTAAATTTCGGCGAAGCCCCTAGTATTCGGAAGGCCGAATCTGGGTCGCGATACACGCCTTAAGCGGACAGGGCCGACTCCGCGCTCTAAGCGGCACAAGTCTTTAAGGACTCAAAAACCTCTCGAACAGCGATCAGTCTCTCGCCTTATCATGATAGTCAGTTTTAGCTTTCTCTACTGAGGTGCTTAGCCCAGCAGAACCGGGGCACAATCGCAGTTGTTCTCCCAGTGCTACCTTAGCCGATATAGCGGAACGTAAGGTACCAAAACATGGGAGCCGGGCAAACCCAACTATTGACCCAAGACATGATTCGGAGTTGATGCAAATAATGTTATAAGTTCGGGGTGCCGCACTGTCGAAAGTGTTCGGACTTCTCACGCCGTATTGTGGGGTATGCTTAAGCCCCTAGCGTATTGGCCGTACCAGAGTGTACGGGTGTTGTATGTCACGAATGAACATATATATATATATATATATAAAGAATGCAATAAAAGCCTTAATGCAATGCATTGTTTATTAAAAACGTGCGTTAGAGCAGAATGATACAGGTAGTGCGATAAGCAAAAAGTAGGACTATGTCCCCTCCAAGGGCAAGCTAAGGAATAATATTAAAGCAAGTATTTCACTCGTTATCGTAATCCACCTGGGAGTTCCGTGGTGTGATGTAGCTTTCTGCCTCCTTGGTTGCTGCATCATGTGTTCAGCAATCATGCTGCCGGACAGGGTTTCCGGAGATTAATGTCCTGAAAGAGAGAAAAATAACAAAGCGGGAAGCCCCTAGTGCGGTTTAAGCCGCATCTTGGGGCGTGTTGTAGTCGTGCCCCCTTTCCCGCCTGTGCCCATGGTATTTTTAATGCGTAATTATGTACGTGTGGCATGGGTTTCGTCGTTTGGCTGGGATCGGGATGGGGGCCACATTGCTATGCGAGCTCGGAACGTGCCAGGCGGTCCAGTTGTCGATTACTCCGGGCGCGCTTGAAGTTGTCCGGGTCCTTAATCGCCGAACTACTGGGTTGCCTTAAGAGGCTGCTTTGTGCTTCTACTGCGAGGGCAGCAGTGTGCTCCTCCATTCGAAGAGAGCGCTCTGTGTTTCCATTAACTCTAATGACCCTCCGAGGTCCTGGCATCTTGAGCTTGAGGTATGCATAATGCGGTACCGCATTGAATCTCGCAAATACGGTTCGCCCTAGCAGTGCATGATAGCCACTACGGAACTGGACTATATCGAAGATTAACTCTTTGCTTCGGAAGTTATCCGGGGATCCGAAGACAACTTCTAGTGTGACTGAGCCTGTGCAATGGGCCTCTACACCTGGTATGACGCCTTTAAAGGTCATTTTTGTGGGTTTGATCCTTTAGGGGTCTATACCCATTTTGCGCACTGTGTCCTGGTAAAGCAGGTTCAGGCTGCTGCCGCCATCCATAAGGACTTGAGTGAGGTGAAATCCGTCAATAATTGGGTCTAGGACCAGTGCGGCGAATCCGCCATGACGGATACTAGTGGGGTTGTCCCTGCGATCGAAGGTGATCGGACAGGAGGACCATGGGTTGAACTTTGGGGCGACGGGCTCCAACGCATATACGTCCCGGAGCGCACGCTTCCGCTCCCTCTTGGGGATGTGGGTTGCGTATATCATGTTCACCATCCGCACTTGTGGGGGGAACCTCTTCTGTCCTCCGGTATTCAGCTACCGGGGCTCCTCCTCGTCATCGCTATGTGGCCCCTTATCTTTGTTTTCAGCAATTAATTTGCCGGCCTGCTTGAACACCCAACAATCCCTGTTGGTGTGGTTGGCTGGCTTGTCGGGGGTGCCGTGTATTTGACACGAGCGATCGAGTATGCGGTCCAAACTGGATGGGCCCGGGGTGCTTCTCTTGAATGGCTTTTTCCACTGACCGGGTTTAGAGCCTTTGAATCCGGCATTGACTGTCGTACCCTTAGTATTGTCGCTGTTAATGCTGAAAGTTGTCGAGGAATGCGGCTTCCAGATCTTCCTAACAACCAATGGACTCTGCTGGCAAGCTATTGAGCCAATGCCGAGCTGGTCCTTTGAGTTTGAGTGGGAGGTATTTTAATGGCGTGTAGATCATCACCACATGCCATGTGGATATGCAGGAGGAAATCCTCGATCCATACCGCAGGATCTGTTGTACTGTCGTATGATTCTATATTTACAGGTTTGAAACCTTCTGGGGTTTGATGATCCATTACTTCGTCTGTGAAGCATCAGGGGTGTGCGGCGCCTCTGTACTAGGCTATATCGCAACGCAGCTCCAATGAGTCTTGCCCGCTGTGCTCGGCCCGTCGGATTTACTTTTACTGTATCCGGTGTGACGATCATCGTCTCGCATAGTGGCACTCCCTCGTGATCCGTAGATTGATCTTGCATGTTTTGCTTTGTCCTCCAATACGTCTCGCAGGTCTGGCATATTTCCCCATGCCTTTTTATATGAATGGCGTCGGGGTGCAGGCTGAGCTTTTGGCTGGAATGCCTCTCTGTCATGGCCACGAGGTGGCCGGTCAGCTGCGTCATACGCTTCTTCCTCTAGTCGGGGTAGCAACCTGCATTTTGGATAACTCTTGGAGGGGCATTCGAGTTTATATTTCTCGGCCGCCAGGACTTCAGTCCATCTGTCAGCTAGCAGATCTTGATCATCTTGAAGCTGCTGCTTCTTCTTCTTAAGGCTATTCGATGTGGCTATAAGCCGGCGCTTGAAGCGCTCTTGTTTGACGGGATCCTCTAGCACAAAGAATTCGTCATTGTCGAGGCTTTCCTCGTCTTCGGAGGGGGGCATGTAATTATCATCCTCCTCCTCTCCATCTGCCTCTCTCTCTGGAGGGTTGGCCTCTCCATCCTCCTGTCCTAGATCGTGCTGGAGGGGATTGTTGCCATCTTCGGCACTATCCGGAGTGTTATTATCTCCTGTGTCGGTATCACCACTTTTGCTTTGGCGGGACTTAGAGCGGCGCCGGTAACGTCGGTGCTTGGGTTGCTTCTTGGAGGGGTCATCCTCCGTTGTCTTGTCGCCATTGCCTTCTTTGGGTGTGTCCACCATGTATATATCGTATGATGAGGTGGCTGTCCAGTGCCCTGTGGGAAGTGGTTCCTCTTCGTCTCCCGCATCAACGTCCATACCATCGATGTCTTTGGAGTCGAAGTCGAGCATGTCGGTTAAGTCATCGACAGTGGCTACTAAGTGGGTGGTGGGTGGGTAGCGAATTTCTTCGTCATCTGAATCCCAATCCTGTCGGACATAGTTCGGCCAGGATCCTCCTGACAAGGAGAGATACCTTAATGAGTTCAGTATGCCGCCAAAGGGCGAGTGCTGAAAAATATCTGCGGAGGTAAATTCCATGATCGGAGCCCAATCGGATTTGCTAGGAACGGGCGCAGGCGGTTCGGAGTCCGTTGCCGGAGAAGGATCCGGCAGTCTGACAACACGGCTCTCGTGCAGGGTAAGGTCGATGTTCGGCTCCATCCACCCATCCATGGACGGCGCAACTGGCTCCAAATTGAGGGTCGGAGCGGCTGCCGGTGCGATCTCCTGAACACTGTCTGATGGTAGAGCTAAATCGTACTCATCGTGACCGCGTGACGCACAAGGCAGAGGCTCGAATCCGTCAAAGATCAAGTCTCCGCGGATATCGGCCGTGTAGTTTAAGCTTCCAAACCTGACCTGGTGGCCAGGGGCATAACTTTCGATCTACTCCAGATGGCCAAGCGAGTTGGCCCGTAGAGCGAAGCCGCCGAACACAAAGATCTGTCCGGGGAGAGAAGTCTTACCCTGGACTGCATCGCTATCGATGACCGTAGGAGCCATCAAGCCTAACGGCGATGACACAGAGGAACCCTCAATGAAAGCACCAATGTCAGTGTCAAAACCGGCGGATCTCGGTTAGGGGGTCCCGAACTATGCGTCTAGGCGGATGGTACCAGGAGGCAGGGGACACGATGTTTTACCTAGGTTCGGGCCCTCTTGATGGAGGTAAAACCCTACGTCCTGCTTGATTTATTCTTGATGATATGGGTATTACAAGAGTTGATCTACCACGAGATCGGAGAGGCTAAACCCTAGAAGCTAGCCTATGGTATGATTGTATGTTGTCCTACGGACTAAAACCCTCCGGTTTATATAGACACCGGAGAGGGTTAGGGTTACACAAGGTCAGTAACAAAGGAGGAGATATCCATATCCGTACTGCCTAGCTTGCCTTCCACGCCAAGTAGAGTCCCATCCGGACACGAGACGAAGTCTTCAATCTTGTATCTTCATAGTCCAATAGTCCGGCCAAAGGATATAGTCCGGCTGTCCGGAGACCCCCTAATCCAGGACTCCCTCACTCTTGTATCACTGTATTTACTCATACAAACTTATTTTTAAATTGAATGATCCAATGGAAACTTGGCACAGCAGGTATGTTTACGCATGTTTCTTTAATAGGTTTGCTCTTATAAATAGTTCTATTGATTTCGATTTCAATTGTGTATACATTTGACTTCTTGATGTCGCTTGGAGCTACGTCGGTATTTCCCCAAAGAGGAAGGGATGATGCAGCACAGCGGTGGTAGGTATTTCCCTCAGATATGAAACCAAGGTTATCGAACCAGTAGGAAACCAAGCAACACAACGTAAAGAGCCCCTATACACAGATAACAAATCCTCGCAACCCGACGTGTTAAATGGGTTGTCAATCCCTTTCAGGTAACGGTGCTAGATATTGGTGCATGACGGGAAAAATGTTATAATAGATTGGATAAATAGATCACAAATAAAATAAAGTGCAGCAAGATATTTTTGGGTTTTTGGATTAATAGATGTGAAAATAAAGCAAATAAAAGTAGATCGCAAAGGCAAATAATATGAGAAAGAAGACCCGGGGGCCGTAGGTTTCACTAGTGGCTTCTCTCGAGAAAAATAGCAAAGCGGTGGGTGAACAAATTACTGTTGGGCAATTGTGATAGAACTTCAAATAATTATGACGATATCCAGGCAATGATCATTATATAGGCATCATGTCCAAGATTAGTAGACCGACTCCTGCCTGCATCTACTACTATTACTCCACACATCGACCGCTATCCAGCATGCATCTAGTGTATTAAGTTCACGGAGAAACCGAGTAATGAAATAAGAACGATGACGTGATGTAGACAAGATCTATCTATGTAGAGATAGACCCCATCGTTTTATCCTTAGTAGCAACGATACATACGTGTCGTTTCCCTTTCTGTCACTGATATCAAGCACCGTAAGATCGAACCCACTAGAAAGCACCACTTCCCATTGCAAGATAAATAGATGAAGTTGGCCAAACAAAACCCAAATATCAGAGAAGAAATACGAGGCTATAAGCAATCATGCATAAAAGAGATCAAAGAAACTCAAATACTTTCATGGATATAAAAAGATAAATCTGATCATAAACTTGAAGTTCATCGGATCCCAACAAACACACCGCAAAAGAGTTACATCATATGGATCTCCAAGAGACCATTGTATTGAGAATCAAGAGAGAGAGAGAGAGAGATGAAGCCATCTAGCTACTAACTACGGATCCAAAGTTCTACAAAGAACTACTCACGCATCATCGGAGAGGCACCAATGGAGGTGGGGAACCCCATCCGAGATGGTGTATAGATTGGATCTGGTGGTTCTGGACTCTACGGCGGCTGGATGAATATTTCGTCAATTCCCCTAGGGTTCTGGAAATATTGGGGTATTTTTGGAGCAAAGAGGCAGTCCGGGGGCACCCGAGGTGGGCACAACCCACCAGGGCGCGCCTGGGCCTCGTGGCGCACCCTAGTGGGTTGTCCCGTCCTCGGGACCCCCCCTAGGTGTAACCGGGGCCCAACATGTTCGTTCTAGTCCATAAAAAAATCTCCGTAAAGTTTCGTGGCATTTGGACTCCGTCTGATATTGGTTTTCTATGATGTAAAAAACATAGAAAAAACAGGAACTGACACTTGGCACTATGTCAATAGGTTAGCACTAAAAAATGATATAAAATGACTATAACATGATTATAAAACATCCAAGATTGATAATATAACAACATGGAACAATCAAAAATTATAGATATGTTGGAGACGTATCGGCATCCCCAAGATTAACTCCTACTCGTCCTCGAGTAGGTAAGTGATAAAAATAGAATTTTTGATGTGGAATGGTGCCTATCATGTCATATCATATTCTTTTCTTTATAGAGTGGACAATTGGACTTTTAGTTGTTCAAAGCAATAGTCTAGTTTTTACATGATAATTTAGATACTCAAGCATATCAACAAGCAACCATGTCTTTAAACATATCAATGCTAAAATAAGCTATCCCTAGCCCATCATGCTCAAACATTGATCCATTCATGAAACACACTCGAATATTAGCTACACCCAATACTTAAGTACGATCATATCGCCTCCTAGTTGGTGCTTTTATAAGAGAAGATGGAGACTCAAAAAATAAAAATTTCATAAAGTAAAAGAAAGGGCCTTCATAGAGGGAAGTAGGGATTTGTAGAGGTGCCAGAGCTCAAAGCGAAAAACTTAGAGATAAAAAAACATTTTGAGAGGTGTATCCATCCCACCAACGAAAATGACTTAGAGTTCCTAATACTTTCCATGCATAGATATATCATAGGCGGTTCCCAAACAGAAAATAAATTTTATTCCTTTTTCCACCATAACTTTCACTTTCCATGGTAGCCGTATCCACGGTTGCCCTCCATACCAACACTTTCCAAGGAATTTATAATTTGACAACATAAAGTAAATTCATTTTTTTGCATTTCGGGACTGGGCATCCCTAATACCTTTGCCTTACTCTCATGCAATGACAAGTGAATAAACACTCATCTTGAGAATAACACATCTAGCATGGAAAATATTAGCCACCCCTCACCGCTCCGCGAGCGAAACAAAACACAGAAAAGAGAAGTTTATTTTGAAAATTAGAGATGGCACATGCAAATTTGCTTACAACGGCAACATAATACCACATATAGGTAGATATAGTGGACTCATGTCGCAAAACTGGGTTAAAGGTTTTTGGATGCACAAGTAGTGATCATACTTAGTGCAAAATTTAGGCTAGCAAAAGATTGGGAAGCGACCAACTAAGAAACAGATAATCTCATAAGCAAGCATTAAGCATAATTAACACCGAATAATGCACCATAAGTAGGATATAATTTCATTGCATGACTATTGACTTTCGTACTTGCATAGGGAATCACAAACCTTAACACCAATATTCTTACTAAAGCATAATTACTCATCAAGACGACTCACATATCACATCATCATATCTCCAAACTATTACTAAGAATCAAGTTTATTTTGTACAATGATCATCATGAAAGTTTTTATTATATCCGTCTTGGATATCTGTCACTTTGGGACTAATTTTCATGTGTTGCTTTTGACAAGCTCCAACAAATATAGGTGAAGATCATGAGCATAATATATTTTTCTTTCTCTCAAATTAATTTAAGTGAAGCAAGAGATAATTTCTTGAAAATTTTACTAACTCTCAGATAAAACTAAGTGAAGCAATAGAGCATTTCTTCAAAAATACTAAAGCACACCGTGCTCAAAAAAGATATAAGTGAAGCACTAGAGCAAGTCCATTGCTCATAAAAATTTAAGTGAAGCATAGAGAGCAATTCTAACAAGTCATGACGTAATTTTGGCTCTCTCAAATAGGTGTGTCTAGCAAGGATTGATGACTTAAAACACAAAATAAAACAAGCAAATTCTCATATCATACAAGACGCTCCAAGCAAAACACATATCATGTGACGAATAAAAATATAGTTTCAAGTAAAATACTGATGATCGTTGGAAGAAAGCGGGGATGCCACTCGGGGGCATCCCCAAGCTTAGTTGGTTTCTCATTTTTGGATAATAGCTTGGGATGCCGGGTCATCCCCAAGCTTAGGCTCTTCCATCCTTCCTTCATCCATCGTAAGATAACCCAAAACTTGAAAACTTCAATCACACAAAACTCAACAAAACCTTTGTGAGATCCATTAGTATAAGAATAATAAACCACTACTATAAGTGTTGTATCAAACCAATTCATATTTTGTTTTTGTATTATGCCTAATGTATTCCAACTTTTCTTTGGCAAAAACTCATCGAAGAAAACCATAGAGCCATCAAAATAAGCGCACAACACAAAGAAAACAGAATCTGTCAAAACAGAACAGTGTGTATAAATCTGACTATTTCGAATACTTCTGTAACTACAAAAATTCTAAAAAATTAGGACGACCTGAGCAATTTGTAAGTTGATCTACTGCAAGTTAATTGGATATTTTATCGCTCTCTGGTAAAAAATGAAAATTTATTTCGTGAGCATAAAAGTTTCTGTTTTTTCAGCAAGATCAAACAACTATCACCCAAGAAGATTCTAAAGGCTTTACTTGGCACAAACACTAATTAAAACATAAAAAACTATCATAATAGTAGAATAATTGTGCTAATAGATAAAAACAGGAAGCAAAAAGCAAAAATAAAACTTATTCGTTGGGTTGCCTCCCAACAAGCGCTATAGTTTTACGCCCTTAGCTAGGCATGAGGCAAGGATCTAAGTTTTGTTATCCTTCTTCTTAAGTTTCTTAGAGGTATTTTCATCATGAGGCTTTGTAAACACAACATAAAGCATGTTATCCATAGAGGCCTTAGCAATCCTAAGTTAGTTTTCATCATACCCCTTTTGATTTCCCGCAACAATCCAGGAGTAATGTTGATTAACATTGTTGAAAACTTGTTGGATTATATCTAGAACGGGGACTTCCTTTTTGAGATTCTCATCAAAGATTTTATTATCCCCAAGAAAATGTATTAAAGCGTAGTCACTTTTGTAAATAATTTCATCTATCATAGGTTTTTCATGATTCATACCATAAAAATGAAAGATTTCCCTAGCTTCTCGTATTATGTAGTCAAACTCATTCATAAGAACGAGAGTGTCCAACTTTTTAGCCCTAGGATTCTTTATAACTGGAAGCTCAAAAAATAATCTTTTCAAAGTAGGATGGGTACTAATAAATTTACTTTCATGTTTTAGAACTAGTGCTGAAATAGCATCCGCATAAGATCTAGTAGTTTTAAGTATATGAGCATCATCAAGACTCAAATTTCACACACAATTGAAATATTCTTGGATATGCACTTTTCCCATAACGTTCCCTTGCCCCAAAATAAAGGTTTTAGCATCCAGATTGCCCGTAGATCAAATTTTAGGAGTTAGGCCATCATATGTTGGTGCCATACCAAAATCACTCATGATTGCAAGCAAACGATAGATCTGACAAGAAAACGAAGAACAGAAAAGAGGGGCGAATAAAATGGCAATTTTTTGTGAAGTGGGGGAGAGGAAAACAAGAGGCAAATGGCAAATAATGTAAATGGCAAGGAGATGAGATTTGTGATTAGGAACCTGGTATGTGTTGAAGATCCTCCCTGGCAACGGCGCCAGGAATTCCTTTTGATGTCGCTTGAAGCTACGTCGGTATTTCCCCAGAGAGGAAGGGATGATGCAGCACAGTGGCGGTAGGTATTTCCCTCAGATATGAAACCAAGGTTATCAAACGAGTAGGAGAACCAAGCAACACAACATAAACAGTCCCTGCACATAGATAACAAATCCTCGCAACCCGACGTGTTAAAGAGGTTATTAATCTGTTTCAGGTAACGGTGCCAGAAATTGGTGCGTGACGGGAAAAAGGTTATAATAGATTGGATAAATAGATCACAAATAAAATAAAGTGCAACAAGATATTTTTGGGTTTTTGGATTAATAGATCTGAAAATAAAAGCAAATAAAAATAGATCGCAAAGTCAAATAATATGAGAAAGAAGACCCATGGGTCGTAGGTTTCACTAGTGGCGTCTCTCGAGAAAAATAGCAAAGCGGTGGGTGAACAAATTACTGTTGGGCAACTGATAGATCTTCAAATAATTATGACGATATCTAGGCAATGATCATTATATAGGCATCACGTCCAAGATTAGTAGACCGACTCCTGCCTGCATGTACTACTATTACTCCACACATCGACCGCTATCCAGCATGCATCTAGTGTATTAAGTTCATGGAGAAACGGAGTAATGCAAGAAGAACGATGACATGCTGTAGACAAGATCTATCTATGTAGAGATAGACCCCATCGTTTTATCCTTAGTATAAACGATACATACGTGTCGCTTCGCTTTCTGTCACTGGGATCAAGCACCGTAAGATCGAACCCACTACAAAGCACCTCTTCCCATTGCAAGATAAATACATCAAGTTGGCTAAACAAAACCCAAATATCAGAGAATAAATATGATGCTATAAGGAATCATGCATAAAAGAGATCAAGGAAACTCAAATAGTTTCATGGATATAAAAAGATAGATCTGATCATAAACTCAAAGTTCATCAGATCCCAACAAACACACTGCAAAAGAGTTACATCATATGGATCTCCAAGAGACCATTGTATTGAGAATCAAGAGAGAGAGAGAGAGATGAAGCCATCTAGCTACTAACTACGGACCAGGAGGTCTACAAAGAAGTACTCATGCATCATCAGAGAGGCACCAATGGAGGTGGTGAACCCCATCCGAGATGGTGTCTAGATTGGATCTGGTGGTTCTGGACTATGTGGCGACTGGATGAATATTTCATCGACTCCCCTAGGATTCTGGAAATATTGGGGTATTTATAGAGCAAAAAGGCGGTCCGGGGGCACCCGAGGTGGGCACAACCCACCAGGGCGCGCTTGGGCCTCCTGGCACACCCTGGTGGGTTGTCCCCTCCTAGGGACTCCCCCGAGGTGCAACCAGGTCCCAAAATGTTCCTTCTGGTCCATAAAAAATCTCCGTAAAGTTTCGTGACATTTGGACTCCGTCTGATATTCATTTTCTGCGATGTAAAAAACATAGAAAAAACAATAACTGACGCTTGGCACTATGTCAATAGGTTAGTACCAAAAAATGATATAAAATGATTATAAAACATCCAAGATGGATAATATAATAGTAGGGAACTATCAAAAATTATAGATACATTGGAGACGTATCACTTGTCATATCATACACATTACTAGCATCACAACAGGGCCAATAGTGTTGTTGTACATGTAGACTCGTGGTACCCATCTGAAATCTTGTTGTGCCATGTAGTTTCCCACGCTTTGTATTCTTTCAATGCTGCTTTCTCTTGAACTGATATGATTTGAACCGTGTCTCTATTTTGATTTGGCAAGATAATGCTGTGACCATAGGACATAGATATATGTTTGTTTGATGCTTTTATAATGTACTACTTGGCAATAGAAGACTTGGTAGCTTAATCTTGTCCACCTTACTAATGAACTGGTTCACCGAAATGAGTTTCATATACTAATACATGGTAAACATGTTATGTGTCTGCTTGTTTCTTCTTTTAGAATGCTAACAGAATATTGGGGAAGAGTGCCTTATTAAGCAATGGTAAAGGAAGTAATGCATATAGGGTTCAGGATAGTGAGACATCCTTGTTGGTCTCCAACAAAGCTAATAAAACATCTAAGGAAAACTATCTTCAAGATAGTGAGACAACCCCAAAGTCCTGTCTTGGTTTACTGTTCGAGTTACTGGCCACTACCGCTTGCACAAGCTATTCAAACTCACTGTCTGAATCAGTTTGGTTTCTTGAGTCTCAACTGCAAGCTGAAAGACATCGATCAGCTGTGCTATGACAAGAAGCGGAAGGACTGTGGAAGTCCCTGCAGCATTCAAATGCATACTTTCTGGTGCAACACCAAGCATTGGATGATTTTAGCGCCAAACAGGACAAATCTAATAAGCTTGCTAAGCTTATTGCCAGCATGGTGGATACCCGGGATAATGTTTCTTGAGCTCTTCTGAAGTTGTTTCAGTTATGGACTTGTTTTGCTGCCTCATTTATTTGCATTGGTGGCCAATTTTAATGGCAAGTGTATGTAATATGCTACTTTGTTCCCTATATTTGCAATGGTGGCGAACTTTGATGCCCAGTGGATGTAATATGTGTAATAGTTGTAATAGGCTAGTGTTAGTTGCTTGCTTATTTATTTCCTTATTGTCTTGTTTAGTTGTTTGCTTGTAGTCACTGTAGTTCTTTTTCCGCGTTTTTCTAGTGGCCACAATAACCTATTTTTGGTAACTAGGCCACAATAATCATGGCAACACATGGACTGTTGTAACCATGGGCCTCCTGCGGGCCGTATGATCCATGGGCCTTGTACGGGCCGTAGGATCCATGGTGCTTCTACGGGCCGTAGGATCCATGTACTTTCTATGGGCCATATGAACCATGGGCCTTCTACGGCCCGTGGGATCCATTGGTCTTCTACGAGCCATAGGATCCATGGGCCTTCTACGGGGTGTATAATTATTTCGCCAAACATGGGTCGTACTATTCGTGGACCATAATGGGCCGTTAATAAGCCGTATTGGATAACACTATGAAAACAGCCCAATGGGTTAACGGGCCACAAATGGGTTGAATGTAACCACGAGCTGAATTTGGCCCACAAATGGAACAGGTCGGTAACGGACCGTAACTAACCGAATTCTAGAAATGAGCCCAAGAATAAATGGGCCCTTAGAAGGCCGAAAGTTAACACGGGCTGCAAACGGCCGACAGAATAATGGGCCGTTAATGGGTATAAAGCGATACACTGTTCATTATGGGCCAGTTTCATCTCGGCCTTTAATGGGCCCAGAGTTACAAAGGGCCCCATATGGGCCAAAAGACATCATGGACCATACATGGGCCAGAAGTTAGAACAGGCTGGAATCATATTGGACGGCCCAGATGAAGCTACTAGGCTTAATTCTGATAGGTCATAACAGGCGGGGAGTTAGTGGACCGTAAATGGTCTATATACGAATAGGCCGTTAGCAGGCTTTCCATGGGCCGGCCTGTTACCTTTTCACCAAGTCAAACGGGCCAGACATTTCACCGAGATGGGCCTTTGTTGGACTGTGCCACGTGTCAATGTATCATAGGCGCCTCCTGTCCAACGGTGAGCCAACACGTGTTTCCTCTGGCCAATGAGAATTTTACATGTGGAAAATCCCCATTTGTCCAGGCAGTTACTGGGTTATCAGATCCAAAACCAGACCAGATAGCTTAACAGCGACCTGTTATGGTGGATGCCACATCTCAGTTACCCTTGACGAAGACACTTCCATGACGCGCCATTTATCATCATGGAAGTGGACATTTCCGTGATGATAATTTTGGTAATGTCATGGAACACTTCTACGACAACACAGGTATGACTGTCTTGATTCTGTCATAAAATCGTCTTGGATGTACATGCATGACAGAAAACGTCACCTACTATGACAAACACGTATCATCATGGAAGTGTATTTTTTGTAGTATTGAAAGTAAGTGGGTAAGTCCGGTCCATTGTGTATCTAAGAAGGGAGGATTTACGGTTGTACCTAATAAAAACAATGAACTAAGTCCCACTAGAACCATAGATGGGTATAGAATGTGTATTGATTTTAGGAAATTGAATAAGGAGATACGAAAGGAGCATTACCCGTTGCCCTTTATCAACCAAATGTTTGAAATCTTAGCAACTCACAAACATTTTTGTTACCTTGATGCATATTCTAGATATTCAAGAATCACAGTTCACCCGAATGATCAAGAGAAAACGATATTTACCTACCCCTTTGGTATGTTATCATCATATGCCACTTGGACTATGTAATACACTTACTACCATTCAACGACGTATGACCGCAATGGTTTTTGATCTTTGTGAAGAAATCATGGAAGTGTTCACGGATGATTTCCTGTCTATAGAACTTCATTTGATGTTCGCCTTCATAATATTCACAAATTTTTGCAGATGTGTGAAGACATCAATTTAGTCCTAAACTGGGATAAATGTGATTGCATGGTGAATGAGGGAATTATATTAGGTCACAAAATATCCGCTAAAGGCATCGAAGTTGTCAAAGCAAAGATAGACGACATAGAAAGCTACCATACCCTTGAGACATTAAAAGGATTTAGAGTTGTCTAGGGCATGCAAGTTCTTATAAATGCTTTACTAATAACTTTTCTAGTATCTCGAAGTTGTTAACTAACCTGTTGCATAAAAGTGTCCCTTTGAACTTCGATAAGGAGTGTATATCGGCTTTTGAACAATTAAAAGCGAGCTTTGAGCACAACACCCATCATCAAACTGCTTAAGTGGGATTAACCTTTTAAGGCAATTTGTGAAACTAATGACAATGCGATAGGTGTTGTTTACCACAACATGAAGGTAATAAGCTGATTGTTATTTATTACGTAAGTCACACACTTAATGATGCCCAAGTAAATTATGCTAAAATGATACATAATTATATGTTGTGGTATTTGCTTGTGAAAAGTTCAGATCCTATATTACATATACAGAAGTTAGAGTCTATACTGATCATCGGGCAATAAAAGATGTACTAGCAAAGAAAGATTCAAAGCCAAGATGGATCCAGTGGGCTTTTCTATTGCAAGAATTCGACATGAAGATATTAAATTGAAGCAAAATAAACGATGTGAAGGTTTATGTCCAAGTAAGTTGGCCAGGGCAGATTTTTCGAAGAATCCAACAAAAAGTGAAAACAAGGTTGGGACCAAAGCCTTCCTTAAGAACAAGTCTTGGGAAAAGCGTAAAAACCAGCTTTTGTCGCTTGTATAAGTTCCCCTAAAGTAAAGTTATTCTATTTCATTGATTCAGGCTAAAACAATTGTGCAAAAAGGTTTTTTCCAAGAAGATATGACCGATGTAGTCTTACCAAGTGCCGTAGTGGTTTTTGGGACCTTCTGTAGTACTGCCGGGGTGCAGTACGAGTGCTACCAGTCTTACAAAACGTCAATATTTTCTCGGGACTCGAATCCCTAACTCCTGTTTGAAAAAGGGGGGTTTCGAGGTACTGGATCGATGTACAACCGCAGGTACGAGCACAAGTGCTCATACCAAAGGTCGACCATTGCTTCGGAAGTTTTGAACGCAAGCAAAGGGGGTATCACACATGCTCTTACAACTGAGTGTGCTTGTGCTTATGCTTGTGCTGTCTTTCTTGCTGACGCCGTGGTTTCGTCAAGATTTGAATCAATTTCTTTCGCTTTGTTCTTTATCTTTTTCAATGAACCATATCTCATTGAAATCCTGTGACCTGGCCCTCTTATGGACCACTCAGTCTTTCTTCTCACAATTAAATAAACCTCTAGAGCTTTGTACAGTTTGTGTGCAGAGAAGCTATGGACATTCCTGGGAGGAGGAGCAAACCTCTTCTCAAGAAGAGGAGGATGAGGAGGACCATCTCATCGAGGGAGGAAGCCCTCCTAATCGGGAGATGGCACGCCACATGGAGAGTAATGATTCATCATCTGAATAAGAACCGGAGGAGGTAATGTTTTAATAGGAATAATAAGAGGAGACAGATGAGAAACCGGGTGAGATTCCAATTGAGTCGGTAAGAATTATTAGCACCGGTGATTGTCTTTGGTTTTTCAAGTGCACTTCAACCATCATGGCTAGTTGTGGCACGGATTGCTGCAATATGCATTGGTTATTGGAAAACCCTCAACATGAGAACCCCAAGCCATGCGAGAAGTTCACCGTAGGAGCTCACATCACCATTAGGCCCCGAAGGAAGAAATAGTTTCTTGAAGATCCTAACTGCACTCCAAATCCTCATCCACGTCCCATCAAGGATCATGACCGTTGAGGATCCAGAAGTATAGGGGATCAATTGTAGTCCTTCCGATAAGTAAGAGTGTCAAACCCAACAAGGAGCAGAAGGAAATGACAAGCGATTTTCAGCAACGTATTTGATGTCTACTACACAACTTGTTCTTGTAGACTCGTGTTGAGCCTCCAAGCGCAGAGTTTTGTAGGACAGTAGCAAATTTCCCTCAAGTGGATGACCTAAGGTTTATCAATCCGTGGGAGGTGTAGGGTGAAGATGGACTCTCTCAAACAACCCTGAAACAAAATAACAAAGAGTCTCTTGTGTTCGCAACACACCAAATTAAATGGTAAAGAGATGGTGATACAAGTCTAGTAATGATAGTAGATATTGATTTTTGTAATAGGAACAATTAATAAAAAACAGCAAGGTAGCAAGTAACAAAAGTGAGCACAAACGGTATTGCAATGCTTGAAAATAAGGCCTAGGGTTCACCCTTTCAGTAGTGCAATCTCTCAACATTGCTAACATAATTAAATCATATGGCAATCCCTCAACGTGCGACAAAGAGTCACTCCAAAGTTCTTATCTAGAGGGTCCCACATAGTTCTCGAGAACTCTTTGGGGGCTTGCAGCCGTTTATCCACCGGGCAAGCCAGCAACCCCACGCCGTTCGCATGCCCTACTCGTCCCCGTCATCTACTAGTACAGTACCTTACAACAGTTCGCTCCCACTCGTCCCGTCCTTTCACATTACGATAGTTCCACTAATCCTAACCCTCCTCCCAAATCCATGGCGTCCCAAATCTCCATGATCGGCGGTGAGTACAACGTTAGAACCATCACCGGCGATGAGTACGACATCATCTACATCTGTGGATCCGCGACGGTGAAAGCATGCCTTGCTCGCTTCCTACGCATGTTCAACAGTTTCAACATCTCCAAGTCATTCACCTATGGTCCTTCCGGTTTTCATTACTGAAAACCAACATCTAAATCTAAACATAGTATTTGCCCTAGAACTACCAGGTTCAACATCTCGCAACATAAACCCATACAACCATACGCCAAGGAGGTACGTATTAGGTAGTACCATGAATTCCATTTTCGCTCCATACCAATCGTTCTAAAAACTACTTAGTACTTATAACGTGCCATTGAAAATCGGAACTCTTAACCCCGCTAAAAAATGATACTATTTTAAATGTGGCTACTCGATCTGTGGAAACTGGCGAGCCACCGCCTCCAAGTCCTTCACCTGTGGTCCTGACCATCAACTCCTACGGATCAAATTATCACGCGAGCTGACTATTCCTACAAAGGTGCGCTCCACCATGTACCCAATACCCGCGAATGCAACAATCGTGCACCTAGGGTTTTAGGGTTTATTTGTTAACGTTGCCTTTACGTAGCACTCGTGTGTGCGAGACAGTGAGAGGTCGACCGCGTGCGTGCCCTGTTCTCTTCGTATATGTACTCCACCATTTGTCTGGTGTCCAAAAAATTATAGTAACTACTAGCAATGTGCCAATGTGTTGCCACATGATCTGAGTAGATTAATACATATTCACCAATTTGATAGAAAAAAATTCTAGTTTTAAAATACGTATATCACTAAAAGATTGTTATGTTTCACTCAAAATATATTCCTTTGGCGGTTTTGATGAGATAAGGGGGGAATGTTGTTGGTTTCAAGATTCGAGAAGTGGTATATGTCTAATTTCTACTCTTACTAGCAAGATGCCCATGCGTTGCACGGAACATCAAGAACTTGTGGGAGAAAAGGATGAACGAGGGAAGGCCTTATCTGCAAATGTGGAGAGGAGTGCGGGTAAATTGCCATAATTTCGTTCCTATCCGTCAGATATAAATCGGACGGCCTATATTGCAGCATGGCAGGCCCACCATCATCACCAACTCTGTTTTTTATCCCTACTAGAAAGATGCCCGTGCATTGCACGAAAAACCAAGATGCATTTATTTTACAAAATATATGTTGTGATTGATCCATGCAGGAGTAATCCCATATGTAAAAACTAACAATATCTCGAGAAATAGGAGAAATGTGGTGAGTAGGAGTTGGGCGTGGTGGCAATTGGTGGTCGTACTGAGCGTAGGCATGGGGATGGACGACGCCAGTAGCGGCCAGCCGGCCACCATGCCAGATTGTTCCAGTGGCTTCTTTTTTAATTGCTCAACAATGAGGTTGTGAGAGATAAGGATGAACGAGGGAAGACCTTATCTAAAAATACGGAGAGAGGTGGGGTAGCTTTTTGAAAAATTGTCATACTTTTTTATCTATCCGTCAGATATAGATTGAATGGTCTATATTGCAGGATGGGAGGCACACCATCATCACCAACTCGGGTTTTTATAAGAGTAGAGAACTCTTATAAAAAGAATAGTCGGTGATGATCATGTGCCTGCCATCCTACAATATAGGCCGTCCGATCTATATCTAACGGATAGGAAGGAAACTATGGCAATTTTGCAAAAAGATACCCACACCCCTCTCCACACTTGAAAATAAGGCCTTCCCTTGTTCATCCTTTTCTCCCACAAGATAAACTACTCATACAAATGCATCTTCATGTTCCATGCAATGCATGGGCATCTTGGTAGTTGTTGCAAAAAGCCCATGTGTGTGTGAGAGAGAGGGAGAGAGGAGGAGGACGGAGTGCATGTGTGACAAAGACCCAAAGTGTGTGTGTGAGAGGTATCAACTTAAAATGAGGCAATAGTGTGTGTGTGTGCACGATTGAGAGCGCGCGTCTCAAGAAGGGAAGAAAAATCTACATAGATACAAGGAGCTGGAGAGAGACAGGTATGCGATAGTGGAAGCATGAGTGTGCGGGTGTATAAACCTATCTAGAGGCTAGTCGATAAATGTTTGTGAGAGAAATACGCGTCGGGGGTACGAAAGCGAGATTTTTGTGTGTGAGAGAGAGAGAGAGAGACGGTAGTCGGGAAGAGGAGTGGAAGCAGGAGTTGTGTGTGTGAGAGAGAGAGGGGGGAGGAGTTTGTCTGATCGGTACACAAATGAATAATGTCAGTCTGGGATGGAGACGAAAAGGAGACCGCAACAAATGTTGCGTCTACAAGAGAGAGAGAGAGTAATTTTAGTGGTATGTTTCATATCTAGAGACATATAGGGTGTGAGAGAGAATCCCATAGAGAGAAAGCCAAAGTGAAAGACGAGTGGAGACTGTGTGTGTGGCGGTGAAAAAGAAAGCTTAGGTACCTAGTGATACGAGAGAATGGTAGAGACGTGAGAGATAATGAAAACCGTGTAATGTATAATGATAGGGAGAGTGTGACACTTCTCAAGGGAGACGTCGAGAGACCATGTTTGCAAGGATAGGAGAAACATGAAGTGAGCGTGCGGGTGAGCTGGAGAAAAGAGAGTGATAGCTACATGAAGGAGCATGCATGCGAGAGAGATGGGCATGAAAGGAGTGAACATAAAAGGGATTCAAATATTTGAATTCGAGATGATGATATATGTAATCCATACTCGAACTAAAATTGATCTATCAAACATGCATACTCATATGAATTCACGCGCATCTATGTTATTTAATATGTAGATATTACTGATCCATACATTTTAGTAGAACATAATTTGGTTTAATTTTTTGAATTCAACCTTATGATTTTGAGATCATTGTATTTGTAAAGCATATTATACATATAAAGGAGCAGAATTCTTTGTTGTGCTTTTGAAAGTATATATAAAAAATGATGTATATAGAATTTTATTCCAATCAAAAATGGATCCCGCCCGGAAAAAATAGAATACAAACGGGATTCAAATTGAGTTGGCATGGTAAACGTGCACTCTGCAAAATTTGAACGAAGCGGGGAAAGTCGCAGTAACTGCCCGAAACAAAAATCTGCGAGATGGAAATTACTACTGCCTATCCCTGCCACACAAAGCCCATCTGCTCGATTTCTATAGGTTTTGATAGGGGTAGGTTTGTAATTTCACTCGAACGTGACATCACCGCCTCTCACCCGGATTCATACACGCTGGGCGCCAAAACACAGTGTGTCCACGGCCGAAATCGACTCCCTCCCTGATTCATACACGATGGGCGCCAAAAACAAACTCTCGTCGGCAAATATTCGGTGTATGCGAGATTACCATCCTATCCCCAACCGACTAATATTGCTGTGATGTAGGAAATTTGAGATGGGGGCTGTCGGTGTCAAAACCGGCGGATCTCGGGTAGGGGGTCCCGAACTGTGCGTCTAGGCCGGATGGTAACAGGAGGCAAGGAACACGATGTTTTACCCAGGTTCGGGCCCTCTTGATGGAGGTAAAACCCTACGTCCTGCTTGATTAATATTGATGATATGGGTAGTACAAGAGTAGATCTACCACGAGATCAAGGAGGCTAAACCCTAGAAGCTAGCCTATGGTATGATTGTTGTATGATGAAGTTGTCCTATGGACTAAAACCCTCCGGTTTATATAGACACCGGAGAGGTTGGGGTTACACAAAGTCGGTTACAATGGCAGGAGATCTTGAATATCCGCATCGCCAAGCTTGCCTTCCACGCCAAAGAAAGTCCCATCCGAACACGGGACATAGTCTTCAATCTTGTATCTTCATAGTCCTGGAGTCCGGCTGAAGGTATAGTCCGGCTAACCGAACACCCCCTAATCCAGGACTCCCTCAGTAGCCCCTGAACCAGGCTTCAATGACGACGAGTCCGGCGCGTAGATTGTCTTCGGCATTGCAAGGCGGGTTCCTCCTCCAAATTCTTCATAAAAGTTTGTAAACACCAAGAGTAGTGTCCGGCTCTACAAAATAAGTTTCCACGTATTGCCACAGAGAGAATAATATTAACACAAATCTAATCTGCTGGCGTATTCCGCAGCATGACATCACACTACGGCCAAGCCTTTATTCGAATCGTTTTCACTTTTCCACCTCAGCGTGTTTTGCGAGGCAGTTTCCTTGGCACGTCTTGTCAAAGCAGAGATCGTGTCCTCCATTTACGGGATTCTCATCAATACGGACGTGGGTAACCCAACCGCGCCATTTATCATGGCGCTTGGGAGGCAAGCGAGTTTTACTAGGCTGGTGGGGACGCATAGTCGCATCCGCTCATATAAGGGGATAAGGATCCAGCTTTTTACCTACGCCTTCTTCCTCCTTTGCCTATCCATCTTCTGCGCACCCGAGCTCCAGCGCCCAAGCCCGCACTTCCTACCTCAACCTTCTCCAACAACGTCCGGAGCGGGAGGCAAGTGGATGGTCTCCTCCGTCACGAAGGGCCATGTCAAAAGGCTAAGGAAGGCCGGGTACGTGTCCAAAGACATCGCGCACCGGCTTCCTGAGGAGGGGCAACTTCTCCCCACCCCAAGGCCCCATGAGAGGGTAGTATTTCTTCCCCACTTCCTCCACGGACTGGGTTTTCCTCTCCACCCATTTTTCCGTGGGCTCATGTTCTACTATGGCCTAGATTTCCACGATCTGGCCCCGAACTTCATCCTCAATATCTCGGCGTTTATCGTCGTGTGCGAGGCTTTCCTCTGCATCCGCCCCCATTTCGGCCTCTGGCTCAAGACCTTCAACGTCAAGCCAAAGGTGGTGCGCGGCAACCAGGCGGAGTGCGGAGGTGCCATGGCGGGCAAAATAGCCAACGTCCTATGGCTCGAGGGCTCCTTTGTGGAGATCTTGAAGGGGTGGCGGTCAGGGTGGTTTTACATCACCGAGCCACGTGATCCGAAGTGGATCGCAGCCCCTGAATTCCGATCCGGACCCCCTACGCGGCTCACGTCCTGGAAAGAGACGGGCTTTTCGTGGGGCGACGAAGAAGAGGTGACCGGACTACAAAAATGCATCCAGTCCCTGGTGAACAAGCAACTCAAGCTTGTCAACGTAGTCCAGGTCATGCTCGTCCGCCGGATCCTTCCGTGTCAAGAATAGGACTTCAATTTGTTCAACCCGGCGCAGCACCGAACTCTGAGCAGGCTCTTCGACACGACGTACGAAGATGTCTGGAAGGGGCTAACCAAAGGTGCCGAGGCTCCCACATCCGCCTCCGAAGACCGCAGATTCAGCTTGCAGCATCGTGCTGGCGAGGTAAAATATTTTCATCTTTTACAGGATGTTAAGTTTTCTTCATAGTTTGACTCTATGCAGGATCTAAACTCCCTCACCTTTAATAGGATTGGCAGGCGAAGTCCGGACTGATTAACTGTCCAGCTCCCTTGCCTGAAGACCCAGCCCCTGCTCTCCTAGTGAAGCTGCTGGTTCCGGTACCTTATGTGGTGCTGGAGAAGAAGGCCAAGAAGAAGAAGGCCACGGGGACTCGAAAGAGTTCCCGGCATATGGTGGTGTCAGACTCGTCGTCCGATGAGTCCGAGACGCACTCCTCCCGTGAAGATGACGAGGAGGAAGAAGAAACCTCTCCCCCTCCAGCGGGGGGAGGAAAGAAGAGGAAGGCCGCCCCAGTAGGGGAGGCCGAGGGGTCCAAGAAGAGGAAAACCCCTCCGCCGGACTACGCCCCCGACGCCGACGAGGACGAAGAGGAGTGGCCGGACAACGCCAAGCGTCCGGCGAAATCGTAAGTGTTCGGATACCAGAGTAACTCATGATATTCCTTTTGTTGCACAGCTTTCCCTAATGTCGAATATAATCATGCAGCCCGCCCAAGGACGAGCTCGACGAGTCGTCGAGCGGCTCCCTGGATTCATCGGATGTGAATTCAGTTCCGCCTGTTGCCTCCCCCTGTGCTGCGGATGACGCCGAAGTGGCATCGCGACAAGCTCTGGGGCAAGAGGAGGTGGTCCAGGAAGAGCCGCGAGGCGACCTCCCGGACTCCAGGAGTAAAGGGGACAAGACCCCCTAGGGCTCCAAGTCCGGCTTTAAGCCGGACACCGCGTCGGAATCATCAACGGTTCCCGATCGCGGCAGGCGAACTCTTGCCAAGAGGAGCAAGCCTATTGAGCCAGCGTCCTCCGCCCAACCGGAGGCGCCGGACAATCTGCTGGAGGTGCTTAAGGGCGCCTCCATCGACGAGGAGCACCATACCATTATGAGTACGGTGGTCCAGAAGGTTTGGTCCACCAAAAGCGGACTGACTGAAGCTTGTGCTAGCCTTCTAGCAGGCTTCGAGGTAAGTAAAAATATGTAAAAATATTACCGTATAGACAGTAGCCCCTGATGCTCTGTTTGGCGTTCGGAAAGAAAAGCCGAATAGAGGATCTATTAAATATGGCAGGAGTCTAACTAAAAAGGAGTCAATATACGTATGCAGGCTTCACTGCTGGCCACCGCCGCACTGACTGCGGAGGTGGGTGCCCTGAAGCAGGGCCTCGAGCGGACCGAGCAAGAGCTCGGCCTTGCCAAACGGCAGCTTGAGGAGAAAGAAGGTAAGAGATACCTTATAGAAAAAATGCCTATGAGAAGACGCAATTGCAAAAAATGACAGGAGTATACTGCTTATTGTAGGGGCCACAACTGAGGTGGCGACCCTCAAGCAGGCACTATCCAAGGCCAAGAAGAGAGCGGCCACGGAGCGCACCGAGCGGGAGAAATTTGAGGCGCAGGTCGGCGAGGTGCAGCAAGAGCTTCAGGCTCTCATGAAAAAACATGAGAGTTTGGAGCTCGACTCGAAGACGCGAGCGTCCGAGCTTGCTGCGGCCCTTAAAACTGCCAAATCTGTCAAGGCCGAAGCCCAGAAGGCCCTCCAGGATTTGGATGCGGTGAAAAAGATAGCGGCGGGTAAGGCATTTTCTATGCAAAGCAGACATATAAAAGTAAACTACTTGTTACTTACCCGAATCTGGAGCTCTCCAGGGGCATTCGCAGATCTTCCCCGCAGCGTATCTGATGCCGCCGCATTCTACCGAGCCGAGGAAGGCAGCTCGACAGAGAAGGTGTTCTGGTCTCAGTATGCTGAGGCCGGACACCCTGTGCCCTTGAGCGACCAGCTGAAGCAGCTGGTCGAGCTCCACAAGGCGGCCGAACAAGCCCTGAAGGGCTTCATAGTTCGGCTGTGGCCTGGAGAGGCCCTGCCTGGGAGCTACTTCCGACTGGTGCGGCGGCTGGTGGAGGCTTGTCCCAGGCTCGAGGTCATCAAGCGCTCCGTCTGCATCGAAGGAGCCCATAGGGCCCTTGCCCGTGCAAAGGTGCACTGGGGTAAGCTGGACGTTGAGAAGCTTGTGAGGGACGGGCCGCCGCCGGGGAAGGAGCATCGCAAGCCCAAGAACTATTACAAGGATGTTCTGGCCGGTGCCCGCCTTATGGCGGATGAATGCACCAAGGATGTAATTTTTGAATGAACTCGCTCGTGTTATCATGTGCGCTGAAAACTTGTTCATATGCGCTAAGCAATGCTTGAATTTAAAATATTACTTTCTGTGCGGCCGTTTATCAAAAAATTGAGAGATGGCTAGTCGTCGGCTTCTGCCCCCATGCCACTAGTGCTGGGGTGTTCGGGATAAACATGAGCGCTCTTTTTCCCATGATTGGGTCCGTCGAGGGAGGCGCTTAGCACAACGAACAAGGCAATCGGACTATAATGCTTGAACACTCTCACTTAGCCATAGAACTCTATAATTTGAAATTTCGGCGAAGCCCCTAGTATTCGGAAGACCGAGTTCGGGGCGCTATCCACGCCTTGGCCGGACAAAGCCGGTTCCTCGCTCGAAGCGGCATAAGTCTTTAAGGACTCGAAAAACCTCTCGAACAGCGACCGGTCTCTCGCCTCATGATGACAGTCAGTTTTAGCTTTCTCTACTGAGGTGCTCAGCCCAGCTCAACTGGGGCACAATCGCAGTAGTTCTCCTAGTGCTACCTTAGCCGATACAGCGGAACGTAAGGCACCAAAACATAGGAGCCGGGCAAACCCAACTATTGACCCAAATCATGATTCGGAGCCGATGCATATAGTGCTATAAGTTCGGGGTGCCACACTTGTGAAAGTGTACGGACTTCTCACGCCATTTTGATGGGTACTGAAGCCCCTGGCGTATTTTTGCCATACCACAGTGTACGGATGCAACATGTTATTGATAAACATATAAAGAGGATAATGCAAAAAATAGACAAAAAGCTATGCATTGTTTATAGAAAGGCTGCTATGAAAGCGGAACGATACAAATAGTGCGATAAGCAAAAGAAATTGGACTGTTTAACATGTCCTGGCCAGGGGCAGGCTGCGGAATTGTATTAAAATACAGGTATACTGCTCGCAATAGAGACCACCTGGGAGTTCCATAATGCAGCGTGGCTTGTCTGCTTTCCTGGATCTTGCATCGTTTGTGCGGCAGTTGAATTGCCGAACGGGTCATCCGAAGTATGGAGTCCTGAGAGTAAGAGAAAAAAAAAGGAATCCGGCAGCCCCTGGTGCGGTTTAAGCCGTATTTCGGGCGTGCCGTGATAGTGCCCCTTCCCCTGTGCCCATGGTATTTCAAGAGCATAGTTATGTACGCGAAGCACTGGTTTCGCTGTATCGCGAGGGCTAGGGTTGGGGCCACATTGCTACGCTAGCTCAGAACGTGCCAGGCGGTCTTGTTGTAGGGTACTCCGGGCGCGCTTGACAGTGTTCGGCTTTTTGATGGCCGAACTGGAGAACTGCCTAGAGAGGCTGCTTTGTACTTCTGCTGCGAGCGCTGCCGTGTGCTCCTCTGTTTGGAGGGAGCATTCAGTGTTCCCATTGACTGTGATTGCTCCTCTAGGGCCTGGCATTTTGATCTTGAGGTATGCATAGTCCGGTACCGCGTTGAATTTTTGCGAATGCGATTCGCCCGAGCAGTGCGTGATAGCCACTACGGAACGAGACTATGTCGAAGATTAACTCCTCGCTTCAGAACATATCCGGAGATCCGAAGACCACTTCCAGTGTGACTGAGCCTGTACATAGGAGCCTGTACAGCTTGGCTTCTACACCTGGTATGATGCCTTTAAAGGTCGTTTTGGTGGGCTTGATCATCGAGGGATCTATGCCCATTTTTCGCACTGTATCCTGGTAAAGCAGGTTCAGGCTGCTGCCGCCATCCATGAGGACTCTTGTGAGATGAAATCCGTCAATGATTGGGTCTAGAACCAATGCGGCGAAGTCGCCGTGGCGGATGCTAGTGGGGTGGTCCCTTCGATCAAAGGTGATCGGGCAGGAGGACCATGGGTTGAACTTTGGGGAGACTGGCTCTATCGCATATACGTCCCGTAACGCACGCTTCCACTCCCTCTTGGGGATGTGGGTTGCGTATATCATGTTCACCGTCCGCACTTGCGGGGGAAATCCCTTCTATCCACTGTTGTCTTTGTTTTCGGCTCTTAAATTGCCTGCCTGCTTGAACACCCAACAGTCCCTGTTGGTGTGATTGGCTGGCTTTTCGGGGGTGCCTTGTATCTAGCACAAGCGGTCGAGTATTTGCTCCAAACTGGACGGGCGCTGAGTATTTCTTTTGAATAGCTTTTTCCGTTGACCGGATTTGTAGCCTCGGAATCTGGCATTCACTGCCGTATCCTCGCTGCTGTCGCTGTTAACGCGGCGCTTTTGTTTGTTCCGACGCGACCTGTCACTTTTGTCCTTGGTATTCGAATTACCAGGGTTCTTGGTTAAGTTGTTGCTGCGAGCTAGCCAGCTGTCTTCTCCCGCGCAAAAGCGGGTCATGAGTGTCATGAGGGCTGCCATAGATTTCGGCTTTTCCTGTCCCAGGTGCCGGGCAAGCCACTCATCGCGGATATTATGCTTGAAGGCCGCTAAGGCCTCTGCGTCCGGATAGTCGACTATCTGGTTTTTCTTTGTTAGGAACCGTGTCCAGAATTGCCTGGCCGATTCCTCTGGCTACTGAATTATGTGGCTTAGGTCATCGGCGTCCGGTGGTCGCACATAAGTGCCCTGGAAGTTGTCAAGGAATGCGGCTTCCAGGTCCTCCCAAGAACCGATTGAGTCTGCTGGCAAGCTGTAAAGCCAATGCCGGGCCGGTCCCTTAAGTTTGAGTGGGAGGTATTTGATGGCGTGTAGATCATCACCGCGGGCCATGTGGATATGAAGGAGATAATCCTCGATCCATACCGCAGGATCTGTTGTGCCATCGTACGATTCGATGTTTACGGGTTTGAACCCTCAGGGATTTATGATCCATTACTTCATCTGTGAAGCATAGTGGGTGTGCAGCGCCTCTGTATTGGGCTATATCACGACGCAGCTCGAAGGAGCTTTGTCTGTTGAGTTCGGCCCGGCCGGATTTATTGCATCCGGAGTGACGATCACTGTCACGTTCCATGGGGCGCCTGCGCGATCCGTAGATCGATCTTGTTTGCCTTGCCTTGTCCTCCAGTATGTCATGCAGGTCGGGTGCATTTTCCCGTGCCTTAGTATGTTTGACGCGGCGTCAGGGCATGGCTTGAGTGGAGGGCCAAGAGGCCTCTCTGTCGCGGCCACGAGGTGGCCGGTCGGCCATGTCATGTGCTGGTGATGTAGGTGCTTCCTCCTCTAGTCGGGGTAGCAGCCTGCGCTTTGGGTAACTCTTGGAGGGGCATTCGAGTTCATACTCTTCGGCCGCAAGGACTTCAGTCCATCTGTCAGCTAGCAAATCCTGATCAGCTCTAAGCTGTTGCTGCTTTTTCTTGAGGCTGCTTGCCGTGGCCATAAGCCTGCGTTTAAAACGCTCTTGTTCGGCGAGATCCTCTAGCACGACGAACTCGTCGTCGTCGTGGCTTGCCTCATCTTCGGAGGGAGGCGTATAATTATCGTCCTCAACCTCTTGGTCCGCCGCCCTCTCGTGAGGGCTGGCTTCTCTGTCCTCCTGTGCTGAATCTTGCTGGAGGGGGTGTTCTTCGGTGCTATCGGGAGTAGTATTATCTCCCGTGCCAGAATCACCGTTTTTGCTTTGGCAGGATTTAGAGCGGCGCCGCTGACGCCGGCGCTTGGGCTGTTTCTTAGAGGTGTCATCCCCCGCTGTTCCCTCGCCATCTCCATCCTTTGGAGTGTCCACCATATATATGTCATATGATGAGGTGGCCTTCCAGCGCCCTACAGGTGCTGGTTCTTGTTCGTCTCCTGCATCGTCGTCCATGCCGTCGATGTCTTCGGAGTCGAAGTCAAGCATGTCAGTTAAGTCGTCGACAGTGGCTACAAAGTGGGTGGTGGGTGGGTTTTGAATTTCTTCATCGTCCATATCCCAACCTTGCTGACCGTAGTCTGGCCAGGGCTCTCCTGATAAAGAGAGAGACTTTAGAGAATTCAGGATGTCGCCGAAGGGAGAGTGCTGAAAGATGTCCGCGGGGGTGAACTCCATTATCGGCGCCCAATCGGATTCGACCGGCAGGGGCGCGGGGGGCTTGGAGTTCGGAGAGGAATCCGGCTCCTCGGAGTCACGGGCCATGCGGAGTGCGGGGCTGGAGTTCGGCTCGATCGCCTCTGAGATCGCAGCCCCTAAGGCAGCGTCCAACCGCTGATCCTCGATCGGCACAGTAGGCTCCGAATCAATGGTCGGAACCGATGCATGTGCGGCCTCCAAGGCGCTGTTCAGCGGCAGAGCTATATCATGCCCCTCGAGACAGTGCGGCGCGCTTGGCTGTGGCTCGAATCCGTCGAAGAACAAGTCCCCGCGGATGTCAGCTGTGTAGTTTAGGCTTCCAAACCAGACCTGATGGCCATAGGCGTAGCTTTCGATCTGCTCAAGGTGGCCAAGCGAATTGGCCCGAAGTGCGAAGCCGCCGAAGACGAAGATCTGTCCGGGGAGAAAAGTCTCACCCTGGACTGCATTGCTGTTGATGATCGAAGGAGCCATCGGGCCTGAAAGCGACGACACAGAGGAACTCTCAATGAAAGCACCAATGTCGGTGTCAAAACCGGCGGATCTCGGGTAGGGGGGCCCGAACTGTGCGTCTAGGCCGGATGGTAACAGGAGGCAAGGAACACGATGTTTTACCCAGGTTCGGGCCCTCTTGATGGAGGTAAAACCCTACGTCCTGCTTGATTAATATTGATGATATGGGTAGTACAAGAGTAGATCTACCACGAGATCAAGGAGGCTAAACCCTAGAAGCTAGCCTATGGTATGATTGTTGTATGATGAAGTTGTCCTATGGACTAAAACCCTCCGGTTTATAGAGACACCGGAGAGGGTTAGGGTTACACAAAGTCGGTTACAATGGTAGGAGATCTTGAATATCCGCATCGCCAAGCTTGCCTTCCACGCCAAGGAGAGTCCCATCCGGACACGGGACGAAGTCTTCAATCTTGTATCTTCATAGTCCTGGAGTCCGGCTGAAGGTATAGTCCGGCTACCCGAACACCCCCTAATCCAGGACTCCCTCAGGGGCTATGTTTGTAAATTTCCTCGCATTTGAGACAAGCGCGCCCTGAAGACATGGTTCCCCCCTTCCTCTCCACCTCCATTTCCCCATTCGTACTTCGTGTCCGCCAAAACACCCTCTCCACCCCAGCCTTCTCCGTCCGCCACCCCATCCACCGCCGTCCTCCTCCACCATGCCGGAGCTGATACCCCGATGCCGCCGTCCATTACAAGATATCGACCTCTCTCATCCACGGCTTCGGACCGAGATCCTTGCATCCCGTCCTCTCGCTTCATCCCCGCCGTCGTCCACCTTGCCGGCGCCGCTCCTACGACCGTCTCTTCCACCACGCCCCGCCGCCACCGTCTACTCTCCTAGATCTGCTTCCACGCCGCCGACAGCCATCGCTACTGCAGCACCGTCAAATTCTCAGCAGATGCATACACGGCACCGCACCAAAGGCGGTGCTCTTTCGTATCTGCTCAACTTATTTATCGCAGCAAGAAAATAGATCTCCACTGCTTTACTCTGATTTCTTGTCCATCCTTTACTTGCTAGTTGAGAGAAAACATTGGTTGCGGAGTTGCCTTTGTCCGGTTTGCACCTTCAGATCCGCCATGGCACGCTCAACACTATACTACCAATGCTTATGGTTTTCCCTTTTTATATTCCACACAGTTAAATCACAGTAGACTAAATTTCAAAATTGTGTCAGCCGATTTTTCAGAGCTCGCCAGAGTTCGCCGGTGCGAATGAAGGGGCTCGGGTGGGGACCTTGGTTGTGGGGAGGCAGTGGTGGGGCCTCGCTGAACGAAGAAAACTCGACGCGGGTGGGGCCGGGGGTGGGGTGGGGGTGGCGGAGGAACACAGGCGGTGGGGGCCGATGGTCCGGCCGGCGGCCCGTGCGGTGTTCTGTATGGGAAGAATCAGAGACGAGGAAGAAGCAGGGTTAGGAGACGTAGGATCTTCATCCAACCGCCTGAAATGGTCAACTGACCCAAATGCAGACATGCCTTTATATTCAGTACCATCATCGTACCTGCTTAGCACCGCTCCTTAATTCATCAAGCTAAACAACGTGCCACTCATAATTCCAAACTTGTTGCTCAAGTACGAATCTGATATGATGCTGATATTACTAAAACAGATAACATTTAATTGGTCAGCTAATGTTCCTACTTTACTTTTGAAAAAGCACGTGCACCACATATAGAGAGGCAGCATGGAGTTGCATTCTTAATGCGCTCTAGTTCATCATGTGTGGGCACTACGCAACAAACATTTTACTATCCAAAATCTTCTTGCTCTTCTTTAGCATGTTCCTTTTCCGTTCTTCTTTAATAAGTACTCTCTCTGTTCCTAAATACAAGTATTTGTATAGATTCCACCATGGACTACATATGGAGCAAAATGAGTGAATCTACACTCTAAAATGTATCCGGATACATCTGTATGTGATCCATAGTGGAAATCTCTACTAAGACTTATATTTTGGAACGGAGGGAGCATGATAGTAGTACAGTATGTTCCTCGTAGTGAAGATGAGTAGGGACATTTGCAGTGTAGAGGTCTATACGGTCGGTTGGTATGGACACTTTGAACTCTTCGGGCCTCTTTGATTCGTAGGATTTTGTAAACATGGGAATAGGATTTGTAGTGGCCTGCCCACTTGAATCCTATAAGAATAGCAAGGAAATGCGGGGAGTTGTGTGATACGTCTCCAATGTATCTATAATTTTTGATTGCTCCATGCTATATTATCTACTGTTTTGGACATTATTTGGCTTTATTATACACTTTTATATTATTTTTTGGGACTAACCTATTAACACAAAGCCCAGTGCCAGTTTCTGTTTTTTCCTTGTTTTAGAGTAGCGCAGAAAAGGAAAATCAAACGAAGTCCAATTGGCCTGAAACTTCACGGAACTTATTTTTGGAAGGAAAGCAACCCGGGAGAGTTGGAGTACATGTAAGGGAAGCAACGAGGAAGCCATGAGGCAGGGGGCGCGCCCTCCACCCTCATGGGCCCCTCGTGGCCCCCTTGGCGTACTTCTTCCGCCTATATATCTCCATATACCCTGAAACGATCGGGGAGCACAATAGATCGGGAGTTCCACCTCCAGAAGCCTCCGTAGCCATCGAAAACCAATCTAGACCCGTTTCGGCACCCTGCCGGAGGGGGCAATCCCTCTCCGGCGGCCATCTTCATCATCCCGGTGCTATCCATGACGAGGAGGGAGTAGTTCTCCCTCGGGGCTGAGGGTATGTACCAGTAGCTATGTGTTTGATCTCTCTCTCGCTCTCTCATGTTCTTGAGGTGATACGATCTTAATGTATCGCAAGCTTTGCTATTATAGTTGGATCTTATGATGTTTTCTCCCCCCTCTACTCGCTTGTAATGGATTGAGTTTTCCCTTTGAAGTTATCTTATCGGATTGAGTCTTTAATGATTTGAGAACACTTGATGTATGTCTTGCCGTGCGTATCTGTGGTGACAATGGGATACACGAGATTCACTTGATGTATGTTTTGGTGATCAACTTGCGGGTTCCACCCATTAACCTATGCATAGGGGTTGGCACATGTTTTTTGTTGTGATTCTCTGGTAGAAACTTTGGGGCACTCTTTGAGGTTCTATGTGTTGGTTGAATAGATGAATCTGAGATTGTGTGATGCATATAGTATAATCATACCCACGGATACTTGAGGTGACATTGGAGTATCTAGGTGACATTAGGGTTTAGCTTGATTTGTGTCTTAAGGTGTTATTCTAGTACGAACTCTAGGGCTGTTTGTGACACTTATAGGAATAGCCCAACAGATTGATTGGAAAGAATAACTTTGAGGTGGTTTCGTACCGTACCATAATCTCTTTGTTCGTTCTTCTCTATTAGTGGCTTTGGAGTGACTCTTGGTTGCATGTTGAGGGATAGTTATGCGATCCAATTATGTTATTATTGTTGAGAGAACTTGCACTAGTGAAAGTATGAACCCTAGGCCTTGTTTCCTAGCATTTCAATACCGTTTACGCTTACTTTTATCATTAGTTACCTTGCTGTTTTTATAATTTCAGATTACAAAAACCTTTATCTACTATCCATATTGCACTTGTATCACTATCTCTTCGCCGAACTAGTGCACCTATACAATCAACCATTGTATTGGGTGTGTTGGGGACACAAGAGACTCTTTGTTATTTCGTTGCAGGGTTGCTTGAGAGAGACTATTTTCATCCTACGCCTCCTACGGATTGATAAACCTTAGGTCATCCACTTGAGGGAAATTTGCTACCGTCCTACAAACCTCTGCACTTGGAGGCCCAACAACATCTATAAGAAGAAGGTTGTGTGTAACACCCTCGATGCGACTATATCTCCCACGTGTCGAGGCACGACTTAGAGGCATAATCGCATTGAAGGCATATGTCGCAAGTTAGGCAATCTTCACAACAACCCATGTAATATGATAATAAAAGGGGAGATAACATAGTTGGCTTACACTCACCACGTCAATCAAGTACATAAATAACATTACATCATCCAAACACTCATGGCCCGACTGCGGCACCAAAATAAAAGAGAACCCAACAAGCGACACGGTCCCAATCACCCCCAACTGGGCACCACTACTGAACATCGGGAAAGGAAACATAGTAACGTTGAGAGTCCTCGTCGAACTCCCACTTGAGCTCAAGCGCGTCTCCTGGAGCGTAATCATCAGGCCCTGCATCTGGTGTAATTGTAATCTGTGAGCCACAAGGACTCAGCAATCTCGCACCCTCGCGATCAAGACTATTTAAGCTTATAGGTAAGGTAAGGTAAATATGGGGAGCTGCAGCAAGCGACTAGCAAGTATGGTGGCTAACTTATTCGCAAAAGAGAGCGAGAAGAGGAGGCAAAGCGCGAGCGAGAAACTAGAGAGCAACCTGCGCAAACATTACTCCAACACCGTGTCCACTTCCCGGACTCCGCCGAGAAGGGGCCATCACGGTAACACACTCAGTTGATTCATTTTAATTAAGTTTAGGTTAAAGTTATCTACAACCGGACATTAACAAATTCCCATCTGCCCATAACCGCGGGCACGGCTTTCGAAAGTTCAATTCCTTGCAGGGGAGTCCCAACTTAGCCCATGACAAGCTCTCACGGTCAACGAAGGAATAGACCTCCTCCCAAGACATTTCGATCAGACTCGGTATCTCGATAATTCAAGACACTTCGACAGGTTAAAACAAGACCAGCAACACCGCCCGAATGTGCCGACAAATCCCGATAGGAGCTGCACATATCTCTTTCTCAGGGCACACTCAGATGAGCGCTCCATACAACTAAAACCAAACCTCGACTTTCCCCGAGGGGGCGCTGCACAAGACTCTAGTTTGGACCAACACTCAGAGGAGCATTGGCCCGGGGGGTTTAAAATAAGATGACCCTCGGGCTCCGGAAACCCAAGGGAAAAAGAGGATAGGTGGAAAATGGTAAGACCAAGGTTGGGCATTGCTGGGAAAGCTTTAATCAAGGCGAACTATAAAGGGGTTCCCGTTATAACCCTACCGCGTAAGGAACGCAAAATCCGGGAACATAACACCAATATGACGGAAAACTAGGGCGGCAAGAGTGGAACAAAACACTAGGAGAGAGGCCGAGCCTTCCACCCTTTACCAAGTATATAGATGCATTAAGAAAACATAGCAATATAATGATATCCCAACAAGTAAATAATTGTTCCAACAAGGACCGGGCTTCAATCTTCACCTGCAACTAGAAACGCTATAAGAGGGGCTGAGCAAAGCGGTAACATAGCTAATCAATGGTTTGCTAGGACAAGGTGGGTTAGAGGCTTGGTTCAACAATATGGGAGGCATGATAAGCAAGTGGTAGGTACCGCAGCATAGGCATAGCAAAAGAGCGAGCAACTAAGCAAGCAAAGATAGAAGTGATTTCGAGGGTATGATCATCTTGCCTGCACAGTTGTCAGAGTTGACTGGATCCTCGAAAGCAAACTCAACGGGCTCCTCGTTAGCGAACTCGTCTCCTGGCTCTACCCAAACAAGACAAACAAGCAACAAGGATACAATCAACCACGTGCAAACTCAAACAACACGATGCAAAGATGATATACTATGCGGGATGCGATGCGTGATGCAAAATGCAAGATATGACAGGAAATACATGAAACTGGCCTCAACTTGGAAATCCAAGTGTGCCACTAGAATATGAGATGAAATCGCTTGAAAACGATATAAAGAACGCCGGAATCGGAGTTACGGTTTGGAAATGGCAAGCGATTCAAAAATGACATCGGTCTGTGATTTATAGCAAGCAGCTATCTAAATGCAATGAGATGAACACGCTACAGGACCCAAACATGACAACAAAATACATGGCAGGGATGCATTCAAGATTCTTAACAAAAGACTAGGACTGAGCTACGGCCAATTCATCCATTAACAGGTTCAAACAAGCATGGCAAAAATGCATATGGTAAACAAATTTCAGACTTAGTGAAATCAACACTTGTCTGGAATTTCAGATCAACTAGCCCTCTTCGGAGCAACAAAACTACATGCTACAGGACCTGAATATGGCAAAGTAAAACATGGCATGGAGCTACTCAAAGAGCTTAACAAAAGTCCCTTAGTGACCTTGAGCCAAAAGGGATCAGAAAATATACTAACAAGCACATGAACATAGCAAAAACATAATCAGTTTTCAGACTCAGTGAAAACTGACACATGCTGAAACATAACTCAAGTAGGCATGTTTACGAGCTCGATGCACTCACTACGGTGCAAGTCATGACAAGACAAGCATACATCTATCAATAAGGAATAAAATGCAAGATATACATGGCAAGAACAATAGCATAGCATGCACGGATCAACTACAACATCATCGGCAAAATTGCAAACAAGTTGATAAACTGCCTAGATTCACAAAGTAGCAAAAGTAGAGCTTGATTGACTCAAGCAAAAGTACAGCACCACAATATTAACAAAACATCCTTACTGATCATCCTCAAAAGTGGCACGTATCACTAGGAAACAACATGAATATATGACAACATGAGATAAACAGCTCAAGGACTTAGTGGAATTGCTAAGTCCCTGAAAACAGAATTAGCAAGTGCACCACTTTGCAAGCTTGCACTAGTCACCACACACATCCTAAGAATACATGGGTTGCACCTCTGGAAAGATTACAAAACCCTTAACAAAACATATGTAGAACTCATGGGCATATCATGCATGCATTAATCATGGCAAAAATGACAAAAAGCTAAATGGAGTAGCAGATCTGACAATTAACTCAAGTAGCCCTCTTCTAACAGCATTTCGGGCATCAAGATGAACTCAAATGAAAATGATGCAATGGAATTAAATGATGTACTCTCTGAGATGAACATTTTGATATGCTATATGCATGAATCGGAGCTACGGATGCGAAGTTACGGAGGCGAGAAAATGGGAACTTGAACTGAAAAACACTGGGACTTGGTAGAATTTCGACCTAGGGTTTACTGTTCATCCGCGATCCGGATCTGCACGTTGCACGAGGTTCAACGTTGGGGTCCTGTTCGCCGGAGTTGGGGGCTGCGGTGGCCGAGGAGGGAGGAGGAGGCCGAAGCTGGGTGGTGGCGCGGCGACCAGGGCGAGGAGGCGGTCGGCGGCGGCCGGCGTTGCGCTTGGCGGTGGAGGCGGCATCGGCGAGCGGGCGGAGAGGCGGCGACGACGGCCGGCGAAGGAGGCGAGGCGGCACCGGGCTACCGCGGCCGGAGAAGATGGAGGCACGGGCGGCGGCGCAACCGGGCGACGGGGAGGGGCGATGTGGGCCTCGGGGGCCGGACACGGGCTCCCGGGCCGCGCGGTGGGAGGCGGCGGCGATGGACACGTGGCGGCGAGCGGTTGGCGCCGGCGGCGGAGCGGACAATGTCCGGCATGGCGCGGGGACGATTTCTAGGGTTTCGCCCGGGATTTGGAATGTGGGGATCTATATAAAGGGGTAGAGGGAGCTAGGAGAGTCCAAATGAGGTGCGGTTTTCGGCCACGCGATCGTGATCAAACACTCTAGATCATGGAGCAGAGTTAGGTGGGTTTTGGCCAAATTGGAGGGGTGTTGGGGTGCAACACACACGAGGCCTTTTCGGTCCCTCGGTTAACCGTTGGTGTATCAAACGAAGTCCAAATGGTATGAAACTTGACAGGCGGTCTACCGGTAGAAAACCAAGGCCGCTTGACAAGTCTTGGTCCAATCCGGAAATATTTAAACCCCACACATGAAATAAAGCTAGAAATGACCACCGGAGGAGAACGAAGCGCCGGAATGCAAAACGGACAACGGGGAAAATGCTCGAATGCATGAGATGAACACGTATGCAAATGCAATGCACATGATGACATGATATGAGATGCATGACAATGATAACACACACGGAGACAAAAACCCGAACTCGAGATAATAAATATAACTTAACGCCGGAAACGGCAAGAGTTGGAGTACAAATTGGGAAAGTTACATCCGGGGTGTTACATTGTGTAGTAGACATCAAGCTCTTTTCTGGCGCCGTTGCCGGGGAGGTTAGTGCTTGAAGGTATATCTTTAGATCTTGCAATCGAATCTTTTTGTTTCTTGTTTTAGCACTAGTTTAGTTTATAAAATAAAATTACAAAAAATATGGAATTGAGTTTGCCTCATACGCTTCATCTTTTTAATATCTTTCGTGAGTATGATGGAAATGAAAATTGTGCCAAAGTGTTAGAAGAAGAATGCATTAAAATGTTTGGCACTAAATCTTTGAATGATGAGCATGGTTGCAATGTTGTTAGTATGAATTCCTTGAATATCCATGATACTAATGATATGCAAAGCCACAAGCTTGGGGAAGCTATGTTTGATGAAGATGATATTTTTTGTCCCCGGGTTTTGATGAGCAAATTTATTATGATGAAAGCATGCCTCCTATTTATGATGATTATATTTATGAAAGTGGATTTGGAGAGGTCATGACTTTATTTTGTGATGAATCAACTATTTCGAAAGAGGTTCCAGTTGATTATCAGAACAAAGTTGCTATCTATGATGATTATTGTGATGACTTGTATGCTATAATGAATAATGATATCCATGAAACTTGTCATCATGATTTTAGTTTTTGATTGGATTATGCCTCGCATGATAATTATTTTGTTGAGTTTGCTCCCACTATTATTCATGAGAAGAATTTTGCTTGTGTTGAGAGTAATAAAATTTCTATGCTTGTAGATCATGAAAAGAATGCTTTAGGTGCTGGTTATATTGTTGAATTCATTCATGATGCTACTAAAAATTATTATGAGGGAGGAATATACGCTTGTAGGAATTGCAATAATATCAAGTTTCCTCTCTATGTGCTTAAAGTTTCAAAGTTATGCTTGTTTTGCCTACCTATGCTAGTTGATTATTTTTCCCATAAGTTGTTTGCTCACGAAATCCCTATGCATAGGAAGTGGGTTAGACTTAAATGTGCTAGTCATATTCTTCATGATGCTCTCTTTATGTTACAATTCTTATCTTTTATGTGAGCTTCATTGAAATCATCATGCCTAGCTAGGGGCATTAAACGATAGCGCTTGTTGGGAGGCAACCCAACTTTATTTTTGTTCCTTGATTTTTGTTCCTTTTTAGTAATAAATAATTCATCTAGCCTCTGTTTAGATGTGGTTTTATGTTTTTACTTAGTGTTTGTGCAAGTAGAACCTTTGGGAAGACTTGGGTGAAGTCTTTATGATCATGCTGTAAAAAACAGAAACTTTAGCGCTCACGAGAATTGCTGCCAGTTTTATTTGGAGAGTGCTATTTAGTTAATTCTTTTTGCAGATCATTAATACATAAATTCCTCAGGTCCAGAAAATTATTTTAGAATTTTTGGGGTTCCAGAAGTTTGCGTTAGTTACAGATTACTACAGACTGTTCTGTTTTTGACAGATTCTGTTTTTCGTGTGTTGTTTGCTTATTTTGATGAATCTAAGGCTAGGTAAAGAGTTTATAAACCATAGAGAAGTTGGAATACATTAGGTTTAACACCAACATTGAGAGTTGGTGCAAACTTCGCCGGTGCATCCAAACCCCGTGATATGATACGCTCTTTCACACATAAACCTCCTTATATCTTCCTCAAAACAGCCACCATACCTACCTATTATGGCATTTCCATAGCCATTCTGAGATATATTGCCATGCAACTTTCCACCGTTCCGTTTATTATCACACGCATCATCATTGTCATATTGCTTTGCATGATCATGTAGTTGACATCGTAGGCAAAGCCACCGTTCATAGTTTTTCATACATGTCACTCTTGATTCATCGCAATCCCGGTACACCGCCGGAGGCATTCATATAGAGTCATACTTTGTTCTAGTATCAAGTTGTAATCATTGAGTTGTAAATAAATAGAAGTGTGATGATCATCAATTTCTACAGCATTGTCCCAAGTGAGGAATAAAAAAAAGAGAAAGGCCATAAAAAGGAGAAGGCCCAAAAAAAGGGAGAAGTCCATAAAAAGAGAAGGCCCAAAAAAATGAGAGAAAAAGAGAGAAGTGACAATGCTACTATCCTTTGCCACACTTGTGCTTCAAAGCAGCACCATAATCCTCATGATAGAGAGTCTTTTGTTTTGTCACTTTCGTATACTAGTGGGAATTTTCATTATAGAATTTGGCTTGTATATTCCAGCAATGGGCCTCCTCAAGTGGCCTAGGTCTTCGTGAGCAAGCAAGTTGGATGCACACCCACTTAGTTTCTTTTGTTGAGCTTTCATACATTTATAGCTCTAGTGCAGCCGTTGCATGGCAATCCCTACTCCTTGCATTAACATCAATCGGTGGGCATCTCCATACCCCATTGATTAGCCTCGTTGATGTGAGAATTTCTCCTTTTTGTCTTCTCCACATAACCCCCCTCATTATATTCTATTCCACCCATAGTGCTATGTCCATGGCTCGCGCTCATATATTGCGTGAAAGTTTATAGGTTTGAGATTACTAAAGTATGAAACAATTGCTTGGCTTGTCATCAGGGTTGTGCATGATGAGAGCATTCTTGTGTGACGAAAATGGAACATGACTAAACTATATGATTTTGTAGGGATGAACTTTCTTTGGCCATGTTATTTTGAGAAGACATGATTGCTTAGTTAGTATGCTTGAAGTATTATTATTTTTATGTCAATATGAACTTTTGTCTTGAATCTTTCGGATCTGAATATTCATACCACAGTTAAGAAGAATTACATTAAAATTATGCCAAGTAGCACTCCGCATCAAAAATTCTGTTTTTGTCATTTACCTACTCGAGGACGAGCAGGAATTAAGCTTGGGGATGATGATACGTCTCCAACGTATCTATAATTTTTGATTGCTCCATGCTATATTATCTACTGTTTTGGACATTATTGGGCTTTATTATACACTTTTATATTATTTTTTGGGACTAACCTATTAACCCAGAGCCCAGTGCCAGTTTCTGTGTTTTTCCTAGTTTTAAAGTATCGCAGAAAAGGAAAATCAAATGGAGTCCAATTGACCTGAAACTTCACGGAACTTATTTTTGGAAGGAAAGCAACCCGGGAGACTTGGAGTCCACGTAAGGGAAGGAACGAGGAAGCCACGAGGCAGGGGGGCGCGCCCACCCCCTGGGCGCAACCTCCATCCTCGTGCCCCCCCTGACGTACTTCTTCCGCCTATATATCTCCATATACCCTGAAACGATCGGGGAGCACAATAGATCAGGAATTCCGCCGCCAGAAGCCTCCGTAGCCACCGAAAACCAATCTAGACCCGTTCCGGCACCCTGCCGAAGGGGGCAATCCCTCTGCGACGGACATCTTCATCATCCCAGCGCTCTCCATGACGAGGAGGGAGTAGTTCTCCCTCGAGCCTGAGGGTATGTACCTGTAGCTATGTGTTTGATCTCTCTCTCGTGTTCTTGAGGTGATACGATCTTGATGTATCGCGAGCTTTGCTATTATAGTTGGATCTTATGATGTTTTTGTCCCCCCTCTACTCTCTTGTAATGGATTGAGTTTTCCCTTTCAAGTTATCTTATCGGATTGAGTCTTTAATGAGTTGAGAACACTTGATGTATGTCTTGCCGTGCGTATCTGTGGTGACAATGGGATACACGAGATTCACTTGATGTATGTTTTGGTGATCAACTTGCGGGTTCCACCCATTAACCTATGCATAGGGGTTGGCACATGTTTTTTGTTGTGATTCTCTGGTAGAAACTTTGGGGCACTCTTTGAGGTTCTATTTGTTGGTTGAATAGATGAATCTGAGATTGTGTGATGCATATAGTATAATCATACCCACGGATACTTGAGGTGACATTGGCGTATCTAGGTGACATTAGGGTTTAGGTTGATTTGTGTCTTAAGGTGTTATTCTAGTACGAACTCTAGGGCTGTTTGTGACACTTATAGGAATAGCCCAACAGATTGATTGGAAAGAATAACTTTGAGGTGGTTTCGTACCCTACCATAATCTCTTCGTTCGTTCTTCGCTATTAGTGGCTTTGGAGTGACTCTTGGTTGCATGTTGAGGGATAGTTATGTGATCCAATTATGTTATTATTGTTGAGAGAACTTGCACTAGTGAAAGTATGAACCCTAGGCCTTGTTTCCTAGCATTTCAATACTGTTTACGCTTACTTTTATCATTAGTTACCTTGCTGTTTTTATAATTTCAGATTACAAAAACCTTTATCTACTATCCATATTGCACTTGTATCACTATCTCTTCGCCGAACTAGTGCACCTATACAATCTACCATTGTATTGGGTGTGTTGGGGACACAAGAGACTCTTTGTTATTTGGTTGCAGGGTTTCTTGAGAGAGACTATTTTCATCGGATGTCTCCTACAGATTGATAAATCTTAGGTCATCCACTTGAGGGAAATTTGCTACTGTCCTACAAACCTCTGCACTTGGAGGCCGAACAACGTCTACAAGAAGAAGGTTGTGTAGTAGACATCACTGTGTCGCCTTTGAGAGTTACACTGATATTAACAGTACCGCACCTTCAGTTGAAGAGAGCAGGTATCCGAAGCCTTTCTAGCCATACCGACAATAGTAGCACATATATTCCAGCAAGTTCCACTTTGCTGATTTTACTCTGATGCTTACGGTTTTCCCGTTATATCTACACTATGATCTGTGTAGCTGCTTTGTGTCGCACTAGCAGCAGTCCACTCTTGAAGTTAAACGCTGCAATGACTTACAAAATTGGCACCAAGGCACTGAGTGCCATTCTGGATGCACTGAAACTCATACGCTCCCCACCTGTTGACTCTTGTTCATAATATGATCCTAATGACTCTTGTTCAGAATTGCCACATATAGAGAGACAACATGGAATTGCATTTCTTTGGGCGTTGTGATTCATCATGAGTGGGCACCTAACATTGTATGCAATTAAGCAAAACCTCAAGAATATGCGTCCTCTTATGTTCTTTAACATGTTCCTCTTTTGTTATCCTGTATTTAGTACGTACAGTATGTTCCTTGTTAGGAAGTGGAGCAGGGACATCTGCAGTCAACAGCAGATAGAGCTGGCATGTACTTTATCGATAGGCTTTCAATTACTAGCGGCAATACAACACCGTATTTTCAAGCCAGTTCCACTTTCCCGATTTATATATCGTGTTTATGGTGTACCCCTTTTATGTACACTATGATCTGCCTAGTTGTTGTGTGCTCTTGTTATCATGGTTTGGCAATAAACTCTCTATACAGTATATTTTGAACCTATCATCTGCCAACTGTCCTTACTTCTGGAGCCTATTTTTTGTGTACTTGTGCCAGATTATACAAATGCACGCACCATATTACAGCACACATGAGCTCTCTCATCAGAATCCAGTGATAGCACACAAGTGTTTACAGGGGCGCCCCTATATTAGAATATCCTCTGCATTACAAATATAATCTCACAACTATTTATGTTTTCATGGTTCTTAGATATTATACGTAATTACAGTGAATATCTGAATCCGCGCATCAGAAGAATATTGTGGAACACTGCAATGACTTACAAAATTGGCACCAAGGCATTGAGTGCCATTCTGGATGCAATGAAACTCATACGCTCCCCACCTGTAGATTCTTGTTCAGAATATGACCCTAATGACTATTCTAATCTCGAGGAGTCAAAGGCAGATGGCCTGTCATGTTCACCCATCAAGGTGTCTGCTCTAATTTGGCAAGGTTTTATTGATTGCGCGAATCTTGCATTTATTCTACTTTATTGCACCGCCATCTGCTTAGTTTACTCATCATATATGTCGAGATTCCATGCCCATCCATTATCATTACATATTCCATCTGTCATTGGGGGAGTCCTGGATTAGGGGGTCTCCGGACAGCCGGATTATCTCCATTGGTCGGACTGTTAGACTATGAAGATACAAGATTGAAGACTTCATCTCGTGTCCGGATGGGACTCTACTTGGCGTGGAAGGCAATCTAGGCAATACGGATATCGATATTTCCTCCTTTGTAACCGACCTTGTGTAACCCTAACCCTCTCCGGTGTCTATATAAACCGAAGGGTTTTAGTCCGTAGGACAACAATCACAACATACAATCATACTATAGGATAGCTTCTAGGGTTTAGCCTCTCTGATCTCGTGGTAGATCTACTCTTGGACTACCCATATCATCAATATCAATCAAGAAGGACGTAGGGTTTTACCTCCATCAAGAGGGCCCAAACCTGGGTAAAACATCGTGTCCCCTGCCTCCTGTTACCATCTGGCCTAGATGCACTGTTCGGGACCCCCTACCCGAGATCTGCCGGTTTTGACACCGACATTGGTGCTTTCATTGAGAGTTCCTCTGTGTCGTTGTTGTTAGGCTTGATGGCTCCTACTATCATCGATAGTGATGCGGTCCAGGGTGAGACTTTTCTCCCCGGATAGATCTTCGTATTCGGTGGCTTTGCACTGCGGGCTAATTCGCTTGGCCATCTGGAGCAGATTGAAAGCTACGCCCCTGGCCATCAGGTCAGATTTGGAAGTTTGAACTACACGGCCGACATCCGCGGAGACTTGATCTTCGACGGATTCGAGCCACAGCCGGGCGCGCCACACTGTCGCGATGGGTATGACCTAGCTCTACCGCCAAACAGTACCCCAGAGGCAGCGCCCGCATTAGCTCCGACCCTTAGCTTGGAGCCAACTGCGCCAATCGAGGACGGGTGGCTAGACACCGCCTCAGGGGCTGCAGTCTCAATGGCGGTCGAGCCGAACACCAGCATAACCCTCTGCACAGCCCGTGACTCCAAGATGCCGGACTCTTTTTCTAACTCCGAACCATCCACGCCCCTACCAATCGAATCCAATTGGGCGTCGATCATGGAATTCACCGCCGCGGATATCTTTCAGCACTCGCCCTTCGGCGACATTCTGAATTCACTAAGGTCTCTCTCTTTGTCAGGAGAGCCCTGGCCGGATTATGGCCAACAGGATTGGGATGTGGACGACGAAGAAATTCAACGCCCACCCACCACCCACTTCCTAGACACTGTCGATGATTTAACCGACATACTCGACTTCGACTCCGAAGACATCGATGGTATGGACGACGATATAGGAGACGAACTTGAACCAACACCTATAGGGCACTAGAAAGCCACCTCGTCATATGACATATACATGGTGGATACACCCAAAGAAGGCAATGGCGACGGGATAGCGGAGGATGACCCCTCCAAGAAGCAACCCAAACACCGACGTCAGCGGCGCCGCTCTATGTCCGGCCAAAGCAAAAGTGGTGATACCGGCACAGGAGATAATAACACTCCGGATAGTGCCGAAGAAAACAACAAACCCCTCCAGCAAGATTTAGAGCAGGAGGATGGAGGAGCCAGCTCTCCTGAGAGAGAAGCAGACGGAGAGGAGGAGGATGACAATCACATGCCCCCCTCCGAAGATGAGGCAAGCCTTGGCGAAGATGAATTCGCCGTACCAGAGGATCCCGTCGAACAAGAGCGCTTCAAGCGCCGGCTTATGGCCACGACAAATAGCCTGAAGAAAAAGCAGCAGCAGCTTCTAGCTGATCAAGATCTGCTAGCTGACAAATGGACTGAAGTCCTCGCGGCCGAGGAATATAAATTCGAGCGCCCCTCCAAGAGTTACCCAAGCGCAGGTTACTACCCCGACTGGAGGAAGAAGCGTATGATACGGCTGATCGGCCACCTCGTGGCCGCGATAGAGAGGCATTCCAGCCAAAAGCTCAGCCTCCACCCCAACGCCATTCAAATAAAAAGGCATGGGGAGATACGCCAGACCTGCGAGACATATTGGAGGACAAGGCAAAGCATTCAAGATCGATCTACGGATCACGAGGGTGCACCACTCTGCGAGACGACAAACGTCGCGCCGGATACAGTAAAAGCAAATCCGGCCGGGCCGAACACAGTGGGCAAGACCCATTCGAGTTGCGTCGCAATATAGCCCAATACAAAGGCGCCGAACAACCCTTTGCTTCACAGACGAAGTAATGGAACATCAATTCCCAGAAGATTTCAAACCTATAAATATTGAATCATACGGCGGCACAACAGATCCCGCAGTATGGATTGAGGACTTCCTCCTCCACATCCACATGGCCCGTGGCGATGACTTACACGCCATCAAATACCTCCCACTAAAGCTCAAAGGACCAGCGTGGCATTGGCTTAACAGCTTGCCAGCGGACTCCATTAGCTGTTGGTAAGATCTGGAAGCCGCATTCCTCGACAACTTTCAGGGCACTTATGTGCGACCACCAGACGCCGATGATTAGATCCACATAATTCGGCAGCCAGAAGAGTCGGCCAGGCAATTCTGGACTCGGTTCCTTACAAAGAAAAATCAAATCGTCGACTGTCCGGATGCGGAGGCCTTAGCGGCTTTCAAGCACAACATCCGAGACGAGTGGCTAGCCCGGCACCTTGGCCAGGAAAAGCCGAAATCTATGGCAGCTCTCACGACGCTCATGACCCGCTTTTGTGCGGGAGAAGACAGCTGGCTGGCTCGTAGTAATAACATATCAAAGAACCATGGTACCTCAGATACCAAGAACGGCAATAGCAGGTCACGTCGCAACAAGCATAAGCACCACATTAACAGCAAAAATACTAAGGATACGGCAGTCAATGCCGGATTCAAAGGCTCTAAACCCGGTCAGCAGAAAAAGCCGTTCAGAAAAAGTACGTCGGGTCCGTCCAGCTTGGACCGTATACTCTATCGCTCGTGTCAAATACACGGCACCCCAGACAAGCCAGCCAATCACACCAACAAGGATTGTTGGGTGTTCAAGCAGGCCGGCAAGTTAATTGCCGAAAACAAGGACAAGGGGCCGGATAGCAATGACGAGGAGGAGCCCCAGCAGCCGCACACTGGAGGACAGAAGAGGTTTCCCCCGCAAGTGCGGACGGTGAACATGATATACGCAACCCACATCCCCAAGAGGGAGCGGAAGCGTGCGCTCTGGGACGTATATGTGTTGGAGCCAGTCGCCCCAAAGTTCAACCATTGGTCATCCTGTACGATCACCTTCGACCGCAGGGACCACCCCACTAGTATCCGTCATGGCGGATTCGCCGCACTAGTCCTTGACACAATCATCGACGAATTTCACCTCACTCGAGTCCTGATGGACGGTGGCAGCAGCCTGAACCTGCTTTATCAGGACACAGTGCGCAAAATGGGTATAGACCCCTCAAGGATCAAACCCACAAAAACGACCTTTAAGGGCATCATTCCAGGTGTAGAGGCCCATTCAACAGGCTCAGTTACACTGGAAGTGGTCTTCGGATCCCCGGATAATTTCTGAAGCGAAGAGTTAATCTTCGATATAGTCCCGTTCCGCAGTGGTTATCACGCGCTGCTCGGGCGAACCGCATTCGCTAGATTCAATGTGGTACCGCATTATGCATACCTCAAGCTCAAGATGCCAGGACCTCGCGGAGTTATTACATTCAATGGAAACACATAGCGCTCTCTCCAAACAGAGGAGCTGACCACGACCCTCGCAGCAGAAGCGCAAAGCAGCCTCTCAAGGCAATCAACCAGTTCGGCGCTTCAAAGCCCAGACACCTTCAAGCACGGTCGGGGCAATAGGCAAATAGACCGCCTGGCGCGATCTGAGCTCGCGTAGCAATACGGCGGCCACCCCAATCCTAGCCCAACGGCAATATTCGTGCCGCGCGTACATAATTACACATTAAAAATACCATGGGCACAGGTGGGGAGGGGGGCACAACTGTGGCATGCCCCAAAACGCGGCCTAAACCGCACTAGGGGCTTCCCGTTTGGTTATTTTTATTTTTTCTTTCAGGACCTTAATCTCTGGAAACACTGTCTGGCAGCACTATTGCCGAACACATGATGCAGCAACCAAGGAGGCAGACAGCTACGTTATACCACGGAATTCCCAGGTTGATTACAGTAACGAGTGAAATATTCAATTTAATATCATCCCTCAGCTTTCCCTTGGAAGGGACATAGTCCTACTCTTTGCTTATCGCACTATCTGTGTCACTCTGCTTTAACGCAATTTTTTAATAAACAATGCATGACATTACGACTATTATTGCATTTTTGTATATATATATATGTCTATGCGTTCATTAATGACGCCTTGCAACCGTACACTCTGGTACGGCCAATACACCAGGGGCTTGCGTACCCCACAATGCAGTGTGAAAAGTCCGAACACTTTCACAAGTGCGGCACCCCGAACTTATAGCATTATATGCATCAGCTCCGAATCATGTCTTTGGTCAAATGTTGGGTTTGCCTGGCTCCAATGTTTTGGTACCTTACGTTCCGCTCTATCGGCTAAGGTAGCGCTAGGAGAACTACTGCGATTGTGCCCCGGTTCTGTCGGGCTTAGCACCTCAGTAGAGAAAGCTAAAACTGACTGTCATGATAAGGCGAGAGACTGGTCGCTGTTCGGCGAGGTTTTTCGAGTCCCTAAAGACTTATGCCGCTTAGGGAGAGGGGCCGGCCCTGTCCGGCTTATAGGCGTGTATCGCGCCCCGAATTCGGCCTTCCGAATATCAGGGGCATCGCCAAAATTTAAAATTATCGAATTCTAAGGCTAAGTGAGAGTGATAAAGCATTATTAGTCCGGTTGCCATGTTCGTTGTGCTGAGCACCTCCCTCGAAGGACCCAAATATGGGAACAAGAGTGCTCAGGTTTATCCCGAACACCCCAGCACTCGTGGCATGGGGGCAGAAGCCGAGGACTAGCCATCTCTCAGATTGGATAAACGGCCAAACATAAGGTAATATTTTAAATTCAAACAAGCATTGCATAGCGCATATGAAACAGGTTTTCATAAATACAGGATAAAACGAGCAAGTCTCATTCAAATATTACATCTTTTGAACACTCATCCGCGATAAGACGGGCACCCGGCAGAACACCCTCATAGTACATCCCGGGTTGGCGGTGCTTCTTGCCCTCCGGCGGCCCCTGCTTGATCAGCTTCACGGCGTCTAGCTTGACCCACTACAATTTCACACGGGCGAAAGCCCGGCGTGCACCTTCAATGCAGACAGATCGCTTGACGACCTCCAGCCATGGGCAGGCATCCACAAGCCGCCTCACCAGGACGAAGAAGCTGTTCGGAAGGGCGTTGCCAGGCCACAGCCGGACTATAAAGCTCTTCATGGCCTGATCGCCCGCCTTATGTAGCTCGACCATCTGCTTTAGCTGATCGCTCATTGGCACCGGATGTTCGGCCTCAGCATACTGAGACCAAAACAGCTTCTCCGTCGAGCTTTCGTCCTCGGCCTGGTAAAATTGTGCGGCATCGGACACACAGCGGGGCAAATCTGCGAATGCTCCTGAAGAGGTCCGGATCCGGGTAAGTAATCTGTAATTTACTTTTACATGCTTGCTTTGCATATAGAAAGCCTTACCCGCCGCTATCGTCTTCATTGCGTCGATCTCCTGGAGGGCCTTCTGGGCCTCGGCCTTGGCACTCTTTGCGCTCTCAAGGGCCGCGGCAAGCTCAGACTCTCGCGTCTTCGAGTCAAGCTCCAATGCCTCGTGCTTCATCACGAGAGCCTGGAGCTCTTGCTGCACCTCGCCCACCCGAGCCTCGTGCTTCTCTCGCTCGGTGCGCTCCTTGGCCGCTTTATCTTCGGCCTTGGTTAGCGCTTGCTTCAGGGTCGCCACCTCGGTCGTGGCCCCTGGCAAACATACAATGATCCTGTCATTTTGCAATCGCGTCCTTTTTTATATATACATATCTATAGAGGGGGTGTTACTTACCCCTGTTCTCCTCGAGCTGCCTCTTGGCAAGGCCGAGCTCTTTCCTGGACCCCTCGAGGTCCTGCTTCAGTACGGCGACCTCCGCAGTCAGTGCGGCGGACGCCAGCAGCGAAGCCTGCATACGCATATTGACATACTTATATTAGACTCCTGCGATATTATTTGATCCTCTGTTCGGCTTTTCTTTGTGAACACCGAACAAAGCATCAGGGGCTACTATCTATGCGGTAATATTTCTACTACATTTTAAAACACTTACCTCAAAGCCTGTTAGAAGGCTGGCACAGGCTTCAGTCAATCCGTTCTTGGTGGACTGAGCCTTCCGGATCACCGCACTCATGATAGTGCGGTGCTCCTCGTCGATGGAAGCACTGCGAAGCACTTCCAGCAGATTGTCTGGCGCCTCTGGATGGACAGAGGTCACCGGCACAGGCGTCTTGCCCCTCTTAGAAGGAGGCCGCCTTCCCGAGCCTGGAACCGCTGGAGGTTCCGGCGCGGTGTTCGGCTGAGGGCCGAACTCGGAGCTCTCAAGGGCCCCGTCCCCTCGGCTCCCGGAGTTCGGAAGGTCGCCTTGTGGCGCCTCCGGGACTGTCTCCCCTCGATCTGGTGCCTCTTGAGACAACACCTCGGTGTCGTCGGCAGGATGAGGGGAGGTGGCGGTCGGGACTGGATCGCTATCCATGTCCGACAAGCCCAAGGAGCCGTCCGATGATACATCGATACTAGCTCGTGGCGGCCTGCATAATTGCGTTTGGCGTTAGGGAAAATAGTGTGAGAAAGGAATCCTATGAGTTACTCTGGTATCCGAATACTTACGATCTCCCTGGGGGCTTGACCTTGGGCAACCACTCGTCTTCGCCTTCGTCGACGGCGGTGGAACAGTCCAGAAGGAGAGTCCTTCCCTTCTTGGACCCTCCGGCCTCCCCGGTTGGGGCGGCCTTCCTTTTATTGTCTCCCCAAGTCGGTGGGGGAGCATCCTCTTCTTCTTCCTCCTCGTCTTTGGGGGAAGAATGCACCGCAGAGTCATCGGACGATGAGTCCGACGACGCCTGGCGTCAGGAACTCTTTCGGGTTCCCTTGGCCTTCTTGGTCTTCTCCGGCACCGTATAAGGGGCCGGAGTCAACATCTTCGCCAGAAGGGCGTCTGCGGGGCCTTCGGGCAAAGGAGCCGGACAGTCGATCTGTCCGGCCATCTTCTGCCAGTCCTGTTAAAGGTACGGGAGTTTAGATCCCTCATAGAGTCAATCTATATAAAAAATAAGTATCCTGTGAAAGGTAAAGCAGCTTACCGCACTAGCTTGGCGCTTCGCGCTAAATCCGCGGTCCTCAGTAATAGGGGGGGACCTCGGCACTTTTGAACAGCACCCTCTAGGCGTCTTCATGAGTCATGTCGAAGAGCTTGTTCAGAGTTCGGGGCTGCGCCGGATTGAACTCCCACAAGTTGAGCTCCCGTTGTTGGCACGGAGTATCTGGCGGATGAGCATAACTTGGACTATGTTGACAAGCTTGAGCTTCTTGTCCACCATGTTTTGAATACATGTTTGGAGTCCGGTCAGCTCTTTCGAACTACCCCAGGACAGGCCCTTCTCTTTCCAGGAGGTGAGCCGCGTGGGGATGCCAGATCGGAACTCGGGGGCCGCTGCCCATGCAGGGTCGCGCGGCTCGGTGATATAGAACCACCCCGATTGCCACCCCTTTATGGTTTCCACAAAGGAGCCCTCGAGCCATGTTACGTTGGGCATCTTGCCCACCATGGCGCCTCCGCACTCCGCCTGGCGGCCACCCACCACCTTCGGCTTGACATTGAAGGTCTTCAGCCATAAGCCGAAGTGGGGCTTGATGCGGAGGAAGGCCTCGCACACGACGATAAACGCCGAGATGTTGAGGATGAAGTTCGGGGCCAGATCGTGGAAATCCAGGCCATAATAAAACATGAGCCCCCGGACAAAGGGATGGAGAGGGAATCCCAGTCCGCGGAGGAAATGGGTAAGGAATACTGCCCTCTCATGGGGCCTAGGGGGGGGGATGAGCTGCCCCTCATCTAGGAGCCGGTGCGCGATGTCGTCGGGCAGGTATCCGGCTCTCCTCAGTTTCTTGATGTCTCCCTCCGTGACGGAGGAGACCATCCACCCGCCTCCCGCTCCGGACATGATTGGAGAAGGTCGAGGTGGGAAGTACGGACTTGGGCGCTAGAGCTCGAGTGTGTGAAAACGGATGGGTAAGGGAGGAAGAAGGCATCGATAGAAAGGTGAATCCTTATCCCTTTATATGGGCGGATGAAACTAGGCGTCCCCACTTGCCTGGTAAAACTCGCTTATCCCCCAAGCTCCGCAATTGATGGTGTGGTTGGGTTACCCACGCCCATATTGATGAGAATCCCGTAATAAGGGGACACGATCTCTGCTTTGACAAGACGTGTCAAAAAACTGCCTCGCGTTATGTGCGGGGCTGGTTAAAAGAAACGGTTCAAATAATCATCGGGCCATGACGTAACGTCATGCTGCCAAAACAAGCTAGCAAAATTAGATCTGCAAAAATATTATTCTCTCTATGGTGGAGTTTGGAACTTAATTTGCAGGGTCGGACACTATCCTCGTATTCAAATTCTTCTGTGATGTATTCGGAGAAGGAACCCGCCTTGCAATGCCGAAGACAATACTGCGCGCCGGACTCATCGTCATTAAAGCCTAGTTCATGGGCTACTATGGGAGTCCTGGATTAGGGGGTCTCCGGACAGCCGGATTATCTCCATTGGCTGGACTGTTAGACTATGAAGATACAAGATTGAATACTTCATCTCGTGTCCGGATGGGACTCTACTTGGCGTGGAAGGCAAGCTAGGCAATACGGATATGGATATTTCCTCCTTTGTAAATGACCTTGTGTAACCCTAACCCTCTCCGGTGTCTATATAAACCGAAGGGTTTTAGTCCGTAGGACAACAATCACAACATATAATCATACCATAGGCTAGCTTCTAGGGTTTAGCCTCTCTGATCTCGTGGTAGATCTACTCTTGTACTACCCATATCATCAATATCAATCAAGCAGGACATAGGGTTTTACCTCCATCAAGAGGGCCCGAACCTGGGTAAAACATCGTGTCCCCTGCCTCCTGTTACCATCCGGCCTAGACACATAGTTCGGGACCTCCTACCCGAGATCCACCGGTTTTGACACCGACAGTCATCATACCATGTTTTTCCACTCAAATGATGTTCTTGTGCATCAGACATCAAAAAGGAAGAGGGTGATTGCCGAACCTGAAGGAGCACCAGAAAGTCCTTGAAAAACGTGGTTGTGCCAGAAAAATCAGACAGCACCCCATTTATATTGGTTGTACAACCAGTGACACAAAACGTAGGACTGACTCTAGCAGACTGTACCCATACTTCACTGGCCACACCACTAGCCCCACCACACAGGACCTGCACTCCAGCAAAAGGTATGCCGATTTCAGTTGCCATAGCACCAGCCGTACCATAGAAAAATCCCACTCCAGCAAAAAGTACAACAAGTCCACCGGCCGAAGACTTATCCCAACTGCAGAGACGGCCAATTCCTGCAGATTGGAACCCCATTCCAGTTATTCCTAGTGTAAAAGACAATGCTTTCAATGTTGTTAGGGACTACGTGCATATATTCCCATCATTGGAAGATTATAGTGAAGACAAACACCATTTTTACATCTTCCTGTCCTAGTTACGTGTAAGTGCTATTATTCATGGTGATTATTTTCCTGTTTTCTGCTGATTGAACACATCAATGATTTACATTACATTGTTGTAAGTAGATGAGGGTCAATCTAGATAGTCATGACGAGCAAAGCTTGCTTGCGCTTTTCAAGGAAGCATTGCAGCAGTATTGGTGTTACCTGAGGAAATCACACTTTGATGGCAAGTCTATAAACGAATTTCTGGTGATGTCTCTTGTGCTATATTTAGAAGACATTGAATGGAAAAACCTTGTTATGCACCGATCTCGTTCCGAGGATGAGGTATTGTCTATGATATCACATGGCAATTTGAACTTCTACTTTTCCGCATGTGCCTTACGGATCTTTTTTGCAGGAAATCTGCACGAAAAAGAATTCCGGTTTGAAAAGAATGACAGTATATCGCAAATATGCTGCCCGCTGCTTTGCTCTTGTTAGTACATGTTGTCCTGTATCACTGTACTTGCATACATACCTGGTTCATTATGTGACAGCAGTATGCATGATAGCTTGCTTATCAATTGTTCCTCCAAATTATCTGATCTGTATGAATGGTTACATTAGTGTAGAATATATCCAATGCCAATGAAATTTTTTAGCTCTGCATTGTTCTTGTAAGTACCTGTTTTCCTTTATCGGTGTACTTATATTGATAGGTAGTTGTTCATGTACCATCACTCTGCAGCTTATTTTCCTTTTCCCTCCATTTTCTACACATAAGATCTATATTTACTCTTACCATAAGGTTGGATAACACCGATGGTACTGAAGAAGTTTAGCTCTACATTGCTCTTGGCTGTACCTTTTGCCTGTATCACTGTACTTACATTTATAGCTACTTGGTTATGTAGCATCACTCTTCATCTTATCTTAAATATTCTCCATTTTTTCTTATATTGTCACATCTATATTTACTCTTAACAAAATGTAGAATAAAGGCAATGCTTATGAAGAAGATTCTATGGTAAACTTCTTGAATTGCCCCCCCATCAGCATGGACAAGGGCTTTATAGAGCCTGCCTTCACCAATAATGTAAGTTTGTCCTTCTCAAGCCTTCAAACTTTGTTTTGTATATTTGGTTAGGTATGACTAGAACAGCTATTTATTTTTGGTGTTTGCATCAAATTGCATGTTTAAAGTTTATTATGTACTCCAGTTCATAAACAAAAGTTTGTCCTTCTCAATTTAAGTTTTCAGTTGTACAACCAAGTTCCTTCTTCATACCATGTAAATTAAACTATATAGAGGAAGTGATCTTATTTTGCCAATATGAAATGGGATAAATTGACAGCACACTAACCATTGAAACTTATGAGTTCTTGATCTATAATCCAGTGGTGTCGTGAAGCTGCCAACTCCTTCACAATGTCATTTCCTGCCATGTCTTGACCTGAACAATACCATACTGTGTTAATGCTATTTTTAACTATGTCACTTTATTTGTCAGTAAGAAATGTGAAGAATTGTCAGCACTGATACTTATATGTGCAAAACCTGTCATCTGTCTGCTTGTTTATCTTTCAGATTGAGGAGGATATAAGTGTCAAACAAGTGTAGTTTCACCAGCTTGCTCAACTGCTTGCGCTGCAACTCCCGATCAGGCTAACCTTTCTTGAACTCTATTGAAGTGCTGTCGGTTTTGTATATTATTTTGTCAGCGTGTTTAGTTGCACTGGTGGCGATCTTTGATGCCCAGTGTATGTAATATGCTGTCTGCTTGTGCTTTATTATCATAGTGGCGAACTTTGATGCCCAGTAGATGTAATATGTCGTAATTTCTTTATTGTATAGTCTAGGTTTTTTTCTTATTCACGATGCTGTAGTTATTTTACTGTATATATATCATGTCTTCACAGTAAACCGGCCAAACGGCCGTCATGCAAATCTCATGTATGATCCGCATCATTGGCCCCGTCATCTTGGTCCGTTAATAGGCCTAAATGTAAACTGGCCCACTAGTAGATTTGGGCCTTTAATAGGCCGAGTAAACCGTCGGCCCTATTTTTCCAAGAAAACTCAATGGGCCTTTAGGAGGCTGAAAAGTAGGTTGGTCCTGAAACGTGCCGAACAGCTCATGGTCCGGTAGCAGGCCGAAATAGACCCGACCCATGAATGTGCCAATCAAATCATGGGCTTATAACAGGCCAAAATTGTCTCAGTCCTAGTTTGGCCTAATCAGATTATCGGCTGCGAGTAGGCCAGATGCAAACCGGGCCGCAGTTATGCCCAACTATATGACGGGCTTTTAACAGGCCGAAATTAATATAGGGATGAAATTTTAAACGGGCCCTTAACAGACCGAAACTAATATCAGGCCGAATTACTAAATGGGTCTTTAGCAAGTGGGCCGAAAAGCATAGCGTCCAGTTGACGGGGCGAATCTGATATGGGCATAATTTAGCCCAAAGCCTCTTAAAGGCCCAGACCTGATCTGGGCCGTAATTTGGCCCAGAACGTGGTAGGTTTTTAACGGGCCGGATCTCATATGGGCCGTTATTAGGACCGAAACGTGGTAGCCAGTTAATGGGCCGGCCTACTAGGGTCCTCAAAATCTTGTGGGCCTACAGCTGGGCCAGCCCATTAATGTTTGCGAAATCTCGTGGGCCTTTAGTTGGGCCGGCCCATTATGGTCCACAAAAATCTTGTGGGCCTTCACCTGGGCCGACCCATTATGGCCCGCAAAAATCTTGTGGGCCTTTAACTGGGCCGGCACATTATGGCCCGCAAAATCTTGTGGGCCTTTAGCTGGGCCGGCCCATTATGGTCCGCAAAATCTTGTGGGCCTTTAGTTGGGTCGGCCCATTTAAACTTTATGGGCCACTTTTGGGCCGGTTGATACGTCTCCAACATATCTACTTTTCCAAACACTTTTGCCCTTGTTTTGGACTCTAACTTGCATGTTTTGAATGGAACTAACCCGAACTGACACTGTTTTCAGCAGAATTACCATGGTGTTATTTATGTGAAGAAACAAACATTCTCGAAATGACCTGAAACTTCACGGAGCAACTTTTCAGAAAATATAAAAAATTCCTGCAAAAGATGAAGGCCAGGGGCCCACCACCTCTTCACGAGGGTGGGGGCGTGCCTGCCCCCCTAGGGCGCGCCCCCTACCTCGTGGGCTCCCCGTTGCCTCTCCGACTCCAACTCTAACTCTATATATTGTGTTTCGGGGAGAAAAAATCAGAGAGAAGAATTCATCGCGTTTTACGATACAGAGCCGCCGCCAAGCCCTAAAACCTCTCGGAAGGGCTGATCGGGAGTCCGTTCGGGGCTCCGGAGAGGGGGAATCCGTCACCATCGTCATCATCAACCATCCTCCATCACCAATTCCATGATGCTCACCGCCGTGCATGAGTAATTCTATCGTAGGCTTTCTAGACGGTGATGGGTTGGATGGGATCTATCATGTAATCGAGTTAGTTTTGCTAGGGTTTGATCCCTAGTGTCCACTATGTTCTGAGATATATGTTGCTATGACTTTGCTATGCTTAATGCTTGTCACTGGGGCCCGAGTGCCATGATTTCAGATGTGAACCTATTATGTTTTCATCAATATATGAGTGTTCTTGATCCTATCTTGCAAGTCTATAGTCACCTATTATGTGTTACGATCCATTAACCCCAAAGTGACAATAATCGGGATACTTACCGGTGATGACCGTAGTTTGAGGAGTTCATGTATTCACTATGTGTGAATGCTTTGTTCCGGTACTCTATTAAAAGGAGGCTTTAATATCCCTTAGTTTCCGTAAGGAACCCGCTACCACGGGAGGGTAGGACAAAAGATATCATGCAAGTTCTTTTCCATAAGCACGTATGACTATATTCGGAATACATGCCTACATTATATCAATGAAGTGGAGCTAGTTCTGTGTCACCCTAGGTCATGACTGTTACATGATGAACCGCATCCGGCATAATTCTCTATCACCGATCCATTGCCTCCGAGCTTTCCATATATTGTTCTTCACTTATTTACTTTCCCGCTGCTATTGCTATCATCACTACAAAATACCAAAAACATTACTTTTACTACTGTTACCTTTTGCAACTGTTACCACTACTATCATATTACTTTGCTACTAAATACTTTGCTGCAGATATTAAGTTTCTAGGTGTGGTTGAATTGACAACTCAGCTGCTAATACTTGAGAGTATTCTATGGCTCCCCTCGTGTCAAATCAATAAATTTGGGTTGAATACTTTACCCTCAAAAACTATTGCGATCCCCTATACTTTTGGGTTATCAAGACTATTTTCTGGCGCCGTTGCCGGGGAGCATAGCTCTATTCTTTGAGTCACTTGGGATTTACATCTGCTTATCATTATGAAGAACTTGAAAGATCCAAGAACCAAGATTTATCCCTCAACTACGAGGGGAGGTAAGGAACTACCATCTAGCTCTGCACTTGATTCACCTTCTGTTTTGAGTAAGCTTGCGACACCTATACCTGCTTCTACTATTCGTTTTGATATGTCGCATGTTATTGATGATGCCACTTCCACTATGCATGATACTTATGATCAAACTACTTCTATGCTTGATACTACTGTGCCACTTAATGATTTCCTTGATGAACAAATTGCTAGGGCTAGAGAGATTGAAAATATTGAATCTGATAATACTGATGAGAGTGATGATGAAGAATCACTTGTAATTCCTCAGGGTTATGTTTTTGATCAAGAAGCTTCTTTAGCTATTTTAGCTTGCAAAGATAGAAACGAACTTAAGAGGTTATTAGCTTAATGGAATAAGCAATCTCTAAATGCTAGAATGAAACCTGACCCTGCCTTTGCTACTTCACCTATTTGTGTTACCGATAAGGATTATGAATTCTCAGTTGATCCTGATATAATTACTTTGGTTGAACCTGATCCTTTTCATGGCTATGAATCTGAAATTGTTGTGGCACATCTTACTAAATTAAATGATATAGCCACCCTGTTCACTAAAGATGAGAGAACTCGTTACTTTTATATCCTTAAAATATTCCCGTTCTCATTAAACGGTGATGCTAAGACATGGTTTAATTCTCTTGATCCTGGTTGTGTGCGTAGTCCCCAGGATATGATTTATTACTTCTCTGCTAAATATTTCCTTGCTTATAAGAAACAAGCTGCTTTAAGGGATATATATAATTTTGTGCAAATTGAAGAACAGAGTCTCCCACAAGCTTGGGGAGGCTTCTCCAATTACTTAATGCTTTGTCTGATCATCCTCTTAAGAAAAATGAAATACTTGATATCTTTTATAATGGACTAACCGATGCTTCCAGAGATTACCTGGATAGTTGTGCTGGTTCTGTTTTCAGGGAAAGAACATAGGATGACGCTGAAATTCTATTGAATAATATGTTGACAAATGAAAATAATTGGACACCTCCGGAGACAATTCCTGAGCCTATTCCTAAACCAACTCCGAAGAAGAGGGGTATTCTATTTCTTAGTCCTGAAGATATGCAAGAGGCAAAGAAATCTATGAAAGAAAAAGGTATTAAAGCTGAAGATGTTAAGAATTTACCTCCCATTGAAGAAACATATGATCTTGATCCCTTACCTATTGAAGAAACTCATGGTTTTGATAACCTGACACAGGTAGTAAAGTTAAATTCTCTCTATAGATATGATAAAGCTGAAATCCCATTTACTAAGTTTGCTAGCCCATGGTTAGATGAGTTTGATAAATTTATGGCTAAGCAAGTTAATGCTTATTTTGGTAGATAATTGAAATACAATTCAAATATGCTTGAACACTTGGGTGATTATATGGCTAATGTCAAAGGTGAACTTAAACTTATTAGTAAACATGCTTCTATGGTTACCACTCAAGTAGAACAAGTACTTAAAGCTCAAAATGATTTGCTCAATGAATTGAATAGTAAGAATAATGATTATGCTGTTAGAGTGGCTACTAGAACTGGTAGAGTGACTCGGGAACCTTTGTATCCTGCAGGCCACCCTAAGAGAATTGAGCAAGATTCTCAGAGAAATAATATAGACGCACCTAGTCCTTCTAAAAGGAAGAAAAAGAAAAATGATAGGACTTTGCATGCTTCTAGTGAACCTGTTATTGAACCACCTGAGAATCCAAATGATATTTCTATTTCAGATGCTGAAACTCAATCTGGTAATGAACCTGAAACTAGTGATAATGTTAATAATAATGTTCATGATGATGCTCAACCTAGCAATGATAATGATATAGAAATTGAACCTGTTGTTGATCTTGATAACCCACAATCAAAGAATCAACGTTATGATAAGAAAGATTTTGTTTGCTAGGAAACATGGTAAAGAAAGAGAACCATGGGTTCAGAAACCCATGCCTTTTCCTCCCAAACCATCCAATAAAAAGGATGATGAGGATTTTGAGCGCTTTGCTGAAATGATTAGACCTATCTTTTTGCGTATGCGATTAACTGATATGCTCAAAATGAATCTGTATGCTAAATACATGAAAGAAATTGTTACTAATAAAATAAAGATACCGGAAGCTGAAATTTCCACCATGCTTGCTAATTATACTTTTAAGGGTGGAATACCAAAGAAACTTGGAGATCGAGGAGTACCCGCTATACCATGCTCCATTAAAAGAAACTATGTTAAAACTGCTTTATGTGATCTCGGAGCCGGTGTTAGTTTTATGCCTCTCTCTTTATATCATAGACTTGATTTGAATAAGTTGACACATGCTGAAATATCTTTGCAAATGGCTGATAAATCACCTGCTATACTTGTCGGTATTTGTGAGGATGTGCCCATTGTAGTTGCAAACGTTACTATTTCAACGGATTTTGTTATTCTTGATATTCCCGAGGACAATAGTATGTCTATTATTCTTGGAAGACCCTTTTTGAATATTGCAGGGGCTGTCATTGATTGCACTAAAGGCAATGTCACTTTTCATGTTAATGGTAATGAGCATACGGTACACTTTCCGAGGAAACAACCTCAAGTTCACAGTATCAACTCTATTGGAAAAATTCCATCGATTATATTTGGAGGTTTTGAATTTTCTCTTCCTACAGTCAAGAAGAAATATGATATTCTTATTATTGGGGATGTGCATATACCCATTGAGGTAACATAGTGTTATTCGAAATTTCTCCGGTTCCATGTTATTCAGAATGAGTTCGTTAACAAGACTTGATCAACCTTGTTAGTGGATTCCTTTTGATGATCATGAGATGGATGGAATTAGAAGGGACAACCTTCTATACCCCACTTTTACTTTCTGTTATTCATATTAAATAAATAAAAAATAAATATTTTTCTGTCTGTTATCTGATTATCCATGCAATATAAAAATACCTCAAAAATAAAAGTTCCCCAAATGCCCTGAAATTTAAATATGATTTTTTTCTAGAATATTTGAGAATATTTGGCACTAAGAACACACCAGGGGGGTCAACCACCTTCCCACGAGGGTGGAGGGCGCGCCCTACCCCCCTGGGCGCGCCCCCTGCCTCGTGGGCCCACTGTGGCCCTCCTCCACTTATCCTTTCACCCACACACTCCTTCCTCCCCCAAACACGAATATCCAGCTCAAGCACGAGTTCAAGCTCACTTTGCTGCCATTTTCGATCTCCTTGCTCAAAGCACCTCTCACAAAACTGCTTGGGGAGATTGTTCCTTGGTATGTGACTCCTCCATTGGTCCAATTAGTTTTTGTTCTAGTGCTTTATTCATTGCAAATTTTTGCGGCTTAGGTGACCCTGTTCATAAGCTTGCATGTCAAATTTATATGGTCAAAAGTAGTTTTGATGCATGATATAGGCCTTAGGCACTTGTAGGAATAGTTGCTATCAATATTATTGAGTTTGGTTTACTTTTATTTTGAAGTTACTAAAAATTTCAGAATTTTTCAGAAAATGATGAGGAGACTTTTGAGGGGCTCATCGAGCCAAAGCTCGAAGGAAAAGGCACCAAAGCCTAAGTATAATCTTCCTCGCACCGCGGAGGTTCGGGCGTGTGAATGGCCTTCTGATGATTTCTTGAGAGCAGACGGTATTTATGAAGATTTTCATGAATTGGCTAAGAATGCAGGCCTCACCGCTTTCCTCCACGACCAATGCGATCAGTATCTCTTACTCACAAATACCTTTGTGCAAAACTTTCATTTCCATTCTAGGAGCTTTCCACCTACGCTGGAGTTTCATTTATATGATGAGCATAAGGAGATGTCACTTTATGATTTTTGTCGAGTTTGTTTAGTCCCTTTTAACGGCAAGACAGAAGAACCACATCGCGATGATGTGGAGGGGTTTATTGATACTATCATTGTAGGGGAAACAAGGAAGGTTTCCGATGCACGAATCACTAGCATACATTTTCATGTTTTACTTTACTTTGCATTATTTGCTAGTCGTTGTTTAATTGGTCACGGAAACTGTGGAAACCTTAGTATCCCTGATATTATTATTTTGCTCCACGGTTTATACGGTGATAACTCTATTAGTATGGCGGTATTATTGCCAAACGGTTAAGTCTGAACCGTACCAAGGGCCCCATCTTTGGAGGCATCTATGCTTCACGCCTAGCTGCACATTTTAACATACCTATTAGGCATTATGAGAAGGAAGAAAAGATGTTGCCTCGTGTTTATCTAGATTATAAAAGTATGGTGGCACATGATTTTATTGTTAAGAATAGGGAAGGAGAGCTTAAATACCAATTGTTCTTTAATAAACATCATCCTGAGACTATTACCCTGCCTGCTCCTTCTTTGTTTGATTTATCTGTAGGCCAGTACCTTGTTCCGTTAAAGGCTATTCACGCCTATTGGAACCCTGCACCAGCCATGGAGCCAGAGCCAGAACCACAAGTTGATCCTCCACGACAGTCTAATTATCAGTGGGATCCGGAGATGATTGTCAGCCAGTGGCAATCGGAGTCTTCCTCTTCTTCATCTCAGTACGACCCCAACTACTATTATGGATATCCGCCAGGCCAGCTGTGGCCATAGACCAACTTAGTCCAAAAGCCTAAGCTTGGGGGAGTACGTATTTCCCACCGACATTACATTTATGTTCACACACTCATTGCTAGATGTCGGTGCTCATACTTTTTCATTGTATCATCCATGCTAGTTTAATTTCCTTTTTATGCTTTCTTCTTGTGTGTTTAATAAACCTTAATAAAAACCAAAAAAATTTAGTTGTAGCTTTTAGTTAGTTTACTTTCCATGCTTGAAGTAGTAATTGAAAATAAAACCCAAAAATATTTCCTGTTCTTCTTTTGCTTGTTGGGAGCTTTCCCGTGTAAATAGTTTTATTTCTTTTCTTTTCTTTGGGGGTCGATAGGAGAAGACCATCATTAAATTGTTGAAGTGGCTCTTATATGCATTATTGTTGATTTGACAAAAGAGCCCATATTGCCTTGTCTTCTCCTGTTTATTGAATGCTTGCAGATTCCAGCTTAGTCCAATGCACGCGCACTATTATTATTATTCACACTATTCGGTCGTGCAAGTGAAAGGCAATTATGATGATATATGATGGACTGACTGAGATGAGAAAAGTTGGTATGAACTCGACCTCTTTTGTTTTTGTAAATATGATCAGTTCATCGTTCCTGATTCAGCCTATTATGAATAAACATGTTTGCAATGACAACTAGAGATCATAGTTTCTTGCGCCATGCTTGATTATCTAAGAGTTATAATGGTTTACCTTGCGTGCCCACATGCTATTGAAATGGTTATGATGTGGTATGATAGGGTGGTATCCTCCTCTGAATGGTTTAAGTGACTTGGCTTGGCGCATGCTCACGCATGTAGTTGAAACAAAATCAACATAGCCTTCACGATATTTATGTTTATGGTGGATTATATCCTACTCATGCTTGCATTCGGTATTGATTAATTTTAATGCATGTTCATGACTGTTGTCGCTCTCTAGCTGGTCGCTTCCCAGTCTTTTGCTAGCCTTCACTTGTACTAAGCGGGAATAGTTCTTGCGCATCCAATCCCTCAAACCCCAAAGTTATTCCACATGAGTCCACTATACCTACCTATATACGGTATCTACCTGCCGTTCCAAGTAAATTTGTATGTGCCAAACTCTAAACCTTCAAATAAATATCACGTTTTGTATGCTCGAATAGCTCAGGCATCAACTAGGGTTGTTTGTATCTTCCATGTTAGGCGGGTTATTCTCAAGAGGAGTGGACTCCGCTCCTCACCCACGAGATAAAATGGCTGGTCACCGGGATGCCCAGTCCCATGCTTTATGCAAACTAAATCAAAATAATTGCAAACAAAACTCCCCCAGGATTGTTGTTAGTTGGAGGCACTCGTTGTTTCGAGCAAGCCATGCATTGATGCTTGTTGGTGGAAGGGGGAGTATAAACTTTACCATTCTGTTTGGGAACCGCCTATAATGTGTGTAGCATGGAAGATATCGCCATCTCTTGGTTGTTATGTTGACAACGAAAGTATACCGCTCAAAATATTATTCACCTCTGTTTCAAAACCGAGCTCTGGCACCTCTAGAAATCTCTGCTTCCCTCTGTGAAGGGCCTATCTATTTACTTTTATGTTGAGTCATCATCTTCTTATTAAAAAGCACCAGTTGGAGAGCACCACTGTCATTTGCATTCATTACTGTTAGTTTACATTGAGTATGACTTGACTGGATCTCTTTTACCATGAATTACAATGTCTAGTCAGTCCTTGGTCTTTAAAGGTGCTCTGCATTTATGTTTTGCGGTCTCAGAAAGGGCTGGCGAGATACCATCTTGTTATATCATATTATGATTGTTTTGAGAAAGTGTTGTCATCCGAGATTTATTATTATTGCTCGCTAGTTGATTATGCTATTGATATGAGTAAACTTGAGACCTAAGCGTTATTGTGAATGTGGTTAGTTATAATCTTTGCTGAAAACTTGAATGCTGGCTTTACATATTTACAACAACAAGAGCAAACAGAGTTTGTAAAAGTTTTTCTTTATCACTTTCAGTTTATCAACTGAATTGCTTGAGGACAAGCAAAGGTTTGAGCTTGGGGGAGTTGATACGTCTCCAACGTATCTACTTTTCCAAACACTTTTGCCCTTGTTTTAGACTCTAACTTGCATGATTTGAATGGAACTAACCCAGACTGACGTTATTTTCAGCCGAATTACCATGGCGTTATTTCTGTATAGAAACAAACGTTCTTGAAATGTCCTGAAACTTCACGGAGCAACTTTTCAGAAAATATAAAAAATACCTGCAAAAGATGAAGGCCAGGGGGCCCACCACCTCTCCATGAGGGTGGGGGCACGCCTGCCCCCCTACGGCGCGCCCCCTACCTCGTGGGCCCCCTGTTGCCTCTCCGACTCCAACTCCAACACTATATATTGTGTTTCAGGGAGAAAAAAAATCAGAGAGAAGAATTCATCACGTTTTACGATACGTAGCCGCCGCCAAGCCCTAAAACCTCTTGGGAGGGCTAATCTGCAGTCCATTCGGGGCTCGGAGAGGGGAATCTGTCGCCATCGTCATCATCAACCATCCTCCATCACCAATTCCATGATGCTCACCGCCGTGCGTGAGTAATTCCATCGTAGGCTTGCTGGACGGTGATGGGTTGGATGGGATCTATCATGTAATCGAGTTAGTTTTGCTAGGGTTTGATCCCTAGTGTCCACTATGTTCTGACATTGATGTTGCTATGACTTTGCTATGCTTAATGCTTGTCACTAGGGCCCGAGTGCCATGATTTCAGATCTGAACCTATTATGTTTTCATCAATATATGAGTGTTCTTGATCCTATCTTGCAAGTCTATAGTCACCTATTATGTGTTATGATCCGTTAACCCCGAAGTGACAATAATCGGGATACTTACCGGTGATGACCGTAGTTTGAGGAGTTCATGTATTCACAATGTGCTAATGCTTTGTTCAGGTACTCTATTAAAAGGAGGCCTTAATATCCCTTAGTTTTCGTAAGGACCCCGCTGCCACGAGAGGGTAGGACAAAAGATGTCATGCAAGTTCTTTTCCATAAGCACGTATGACTACATTCAGAATACGTGCCTACATTATATCAATGAACTGGAGCTAGTTCTGTGTCATGCTAGGTTATGACTGTTACATGATGAACCGCATCCGGCATAATTCTCTATCACCGATCCATTGCCTACGAGCTTTCCATATATTGTTCTTCGCTTATTTACTTTCCCGTTGCTATTGCTATCATCACTACAAAATACCAAAAACATTACTTTTACTACTGTTACCTTTTGCTACCGTTACCACTACTATCATATTACTTTGCTACTAAATACTTTGCTGCAGATATTAAGTTTCCAGGTGTGGTTGAATTGACAACTCAGCTGCTAATACTTGAGAGTATTCTTTGGCTCCCCTTGTGTCGAATCAATAAATTTGGGTTGAATACTTCACCCTCGAAAACTGTTGTGATCCCCTATACTTGTGGGTTATCATCGGTCCACGTGTTAACATATCATAGTCGCATCTCGCCCATTGGATGAGTGACACCTGTGCCAATGCGGAACTGACATGTGTTCCTCCGGCCAATGATGATTTTACACGTGGAAAATCCCCATTGGTCCGGTCTGTTAACGGGTTATCGGATCCAAAACTGGACCCGATAGCTTAACGGCGTTCCGTTACGGTGGATGCCACGTGTCGGTCACCCTTGATGAAAGAACTTCTGTGACGGGCGGTTTATCATCATGGAAGTAGACACTTCCGTGATGATAATTTTGGTAATGTCATGGACCACTTCTACGACAGCACATGTATGACTATCTTGATTCTGTCATAAATTTGTCATGGATGTACATGCATGACAAAAAAGGTGACCTACTGTGACAAACACGTATCATCACGGAAGTGTATTTTTTTGTAGTGTATATCCAATTATTATTAGTGCTAATCTTTCAGAACATGAAGAAGAAAGATTATTGAAAGTTCTAAGGAAGCACCGAGCTACTATTGGATATACTCTTGATGATTTAAAGGGCATTAGTCCCACTCTATGTCAACACAAAATTAATATGGAACCTAATGCTAAACCCGTTGTTGATCACCAACGTCGGTTAAATCCAAAGATGAAGGAAGTGGTAAGAACGGAAATCTTAAAGCTTCTGGAAGCAGGCATAATCTATCCTATAGCTGATAGTAGATGGGTAAGTAATGTTCATTGTGACCCTAAGAAAGGAGGTATAACTGTTGTTCCTAATGATAAGAATGAACTTATTCCATAAAGAATTGTTATAGGCTATAGAATGGTAATTGATTTTAGAAAATTAATCAAAGCAACTAGAAGAGATCATTACCCTCTGCCTTTTATTGACCTAATGCTTGAAAGATTATCTAAGCACACACACGTTTGCTTCCTTGATGGATATTTTGGTTTTTCACAAATACCTGTTTCTCAACCTGATCAAGAAAATATCACTTTTACTTTTCCCTTTGGAACCTATGCTTATAGACGTATGCCTTTCGGTTTATGTATGCACCTGCTACCTTTCAAAGATGTATGACTGCTATATTCTCTAATTTTTGTGAAAAGATTGTTGAGGTTCTCATGGATGATTTATCTGTTTATGGGAAGTCTTTTGATGATTGTTTAAGCAATCTTGATCGAGTTTTTCAGAGATGTGAGCAAACAGATCTTGTCTTGAATTGGGAGAAGTGCCACTTTATGGTTAATGAAGGCATTGTCTTGGGTCATAAAATTTCTGAAAGAGGTGTTGAAGTGGACCAAGCTAAGGTTGATGCAATTGAGAAAATGCCATATCCTAAAGATATAAAAGGTATTCATAGTTTCTTAGGTCATGTTGGTTTCTATAGGAGATTTATCAAAGAATTTTCTAAAATTTCTAGGCCTCTGATGAATCTTTTGCAAAAGGATATCCCTTTTGTCTTTGATGATGATTGTTCAGAAGCCTTTGAAACACTCGAGAAAGCCTTAATTTATGCATCTATTGTTCAAACACCTGATTGGAACTTGCCTTTTGAAATTATGTGTGGTACTAGTGATTATGCTGTTGGTGCTGTTCTAGGAAAAAGAGTTGATAAGAAACTGAATGTTATTCATTATGCTAGTAAAACTCTAGACAGTGCTCAAAGAAATCATGCTACTACTCAAAAAGAATTATTAGCAGCTGTGTTTGCTTGTGATAAATTTAGACCTTATATTGTTGATTCCAAAGTAACTGTTCACTCAGACCATGCTCCTATTAAACATCTTATGGAAAATAAAGATGCTAAACCTAGACTCATTCGATGGGTTCTCTTGTTACAAGAATTTGATTTACATATCATTGATAGAAAAGGATCTGAAAACCCTGTAGCTGATAATTTGTCTAGGCTTGAAATTTTTTCTGATGACCCACTACCTATTGATGATAGTTTCCCTGATGAGAACTTAGCTGCAATAAATGTTGCTCATAATACTCCTTGGTATGCTGATTATGCTAATTACATTGTTGCTAAATATTTACCACGTAGCTTTACATACCAACAAAAGAAAAATTCTTCTATGATTTAAGACATTACTTTTGGGATGACCCACATCTTTATAAAGAAGGAGTAGATGGTATTATTAGACGTTGTGTACCTGAGCATGAGCAGGGACAAATCCTACGGAAATGTCACTCCGAAGCTTATGGAAGACATCATGCTGGAGATAGAACTACTCACAAGGTATTGCAATCTGGATTTTATTGGCCTACTCTCTTCAAGGATGCCCATAAGTTCGTCTTATCTTGTGATGAATGTCAAAGAATAGGTAATATCGATGAGCATCAAGAAATGCCTATGAATTACTCACTTGCTGTTGAACCATTTGATGTTTGGGGATTTGATTATATGGGACATTTTCCTTCCTCTAATGGGTATACACATATTTTGGTTGCTGTTGATTATGTTACTAAATGGATAGAAGCTATTTCAACCATTAGTGTTGATCACAACATCGCTATTAAAATGCTTAAGGAAGTTATTTTCCCGAAGTTTGGAGTCCATAGATATTTTATGACTGATGGTGGTTCACACTTTATTCATGGTGCTTTTAGTAAAATGCTTGCCAAGTATGATGTTAACCATAGAATTGCATCACCCTATCATCCTTAGTCTAGTGGTCAAGTTAAACTTAGCAATAGAGAAATAAAATTAATTTTGCAAAAGACTGTTAATAGGTCCAGGAAGAATTGGTCTAAGAAATTAGATGATGCACTTTGGGCTTATAGAAGAGCATATAAAAATTCTATGGGTATGTCTTCATATAAAATGGTTTATGGAAAATCTTGTCATTTGCTTCTTGAGTTAGAACATAAATATTGGGCCGTTAAAGAGCTCAATTATGATTTCAAACTTGCTAGTGAAAAGAGGTTATTTGATATTAGCTCATTAGATGAATGGAGAACCCAAACTTATGAAAAATGCAAAATTATTCGAATAAAAAGTTAAAAGATGGCATGACAAAAGAATCCAAAAGCGTGAGTTTAAAGTCCGAGAATATGTTCTTTATTACAACTCTCGTTTCAGATTCTTTGTAGGAAAACTCCTCTCAAAATGGGAAGGCCCATACATCATCGAGGAGGTTTATCGGTCTAGAGCCATCAAAATAAATAACTCCGAAAGTAATAACCCAAAGGTTTTCAGTGGGCAACGAATAAAACATTATATCTTAGGTATGCCCATTAATGTTGAAAGTAATATTATACAAACTTTGACACCGGAAGACCACATAGAAGAGTCCTTCCGGAACACCCCAGAATCGTGAAAGGAGGTACGTGATACAATAAGTAAACGGACTCCGAAAAATCCACAAAAATATTTTTTATCAGTTTTGGAATATTTAAAAAAAATTGGAAATAAAGAAACTTCCAGGAAGCGTACCCTGGTGGGCACAAGACACCAGGGTATGCCAGGCTTTCCTGGCTCGCCCAGGTGGGTTGTGCCCACCTGGGACACCTTCTGTACTCCGTTTTTCTTCCGTATGCTTGTCCTCCAAGATAAAAAAAATCTATATATACTTCTTGAACCTGTTGATCACCGTATCATGGAGAAAATCCTCTGTTCTCTTTTCCTTGCTGTTTTCTATCAGATCCCCTCTACCATGGCCTCTTCAAGCTCCTCCAAGGACAAGTTCTTCAAGAACGTCATCAACCCATATCTACGGGAGGTGGTGCAGCACCCTCAGATCATCCAGATGCATGAGGGGTTGCTTCACCTCTGCGATGGGCCATGTCCCAAGGGGACGGGAACCATGGAGGACAGGCTCAAAGCTGTGGAGTAAGATGTCTTCCGGTGCAAGGGGATGGTCGAGCGTGGACTGAACGCCAATCACCTTATGATCACGGACATCTCCCATGATCTCATGGTGGATGGCAAAACCATGAAGGACATCGTCTTCTCCCTCAACGAGCAAATCAACTTCCTCCAAAGCCAGATCTATGATCTTCAAAACCAAGTCTTTGAATATGAGGCGAGGTTTGAAGGTATGAGTTTGGCTGCTAGTTGTAGGACCCGTGAGACTCACTCCTCCTCTTATGATGGTGGACCACTGCCATGGAAATCCGAGGACAAGATCTCTCCTTCATCACCACCATCACCTTCTTCACCACCAAAAGAGAACTGAGTATCAGGTATGGGCACTCCCCTTGCCTTCCGCCAAGCTTGGGGGAGGTGCCCCGGTATCGTATCATCCCACTATCTTTCACTTTTACTTATTCTACTTTGATCTTTTTGCTTAAGATGAATAAAAGTTTAGTTCAATCCTTTCTTCTTTGAGAGTTTGCTTAGTGATCTATCCTTGTAATCGTGTGCAAGTTATATAATAAAGTTAGTTTGACTTTTTGCTTTCTTTACCTTCTTGTTGCAAATTAAAGAAAGGAAATAAGAAAGAAAAGGAGAAAGGAAATAAATAAAAGAAAGGAAATAAATAAAATAAAATATCATATACTAATCCTAAGGTAGGTGATGACACCACATAAGGAAAAGTATAAGTAGAAAATTTTATTAGAGATTGACAAACATAGCATTAGTCAATTATGCAACTCGTGAAAGAATTAATAAGGGAAGAGAAGATTCACATATAAATACACTATCCTAGAAATCTTTTGTGATTGTGAGCCCTCATCAAAATATTATATGCCAAAATTGTTGACATTGGACAAGGAAGACAACTTCATGGTTTATGTTTGTTTGTATTCACATAGAAGTCATATTGCCATAGATCCTTCAACATGTGGTGCTTGCCCCCTATCTTTGCTAGCCAAAAATTCCGCACTAAGTAGAGATACTAGTTGTGCATGCAAAAACCCTTAAACCCAAATCTTATTTTCAAGTGTCCACCATACCTACCTAGGGATTGAGAAAGATCCCTCAAGTAAGTTGTCATCGGTGAAAAAAGGCAATAAAAATTGCTTCTAAAAGTGTGAGATCATTTAGTGCACGAGAAAATAGGGAGTTGCACGAACTTGTGATGGTGAAGAATAAAAGCGACAGACTGCATAATAAAGGTCGCTATCACAAGGGGCAATGTAACGTGACATTCTTTCGCACTAAGCGGTTGAGAATACAAACAAATAAGCACATGGCAACCTCTACTTCCCTCTACAAAGGGCCTATCTTTTGCTTTCATGTATTTACTTTTATGTATTTACTTTTATGCAAAGAAAGGAACCGATGGCGGGACTATTTTCTTTGGAAGATGTTTCTTACGTTAATAGTAATATAACATATCTCTCCGCGTACCTTTGTTTATAAAACTGTATGGCCGGATTGCCTTGTTTGCCGTAAATCTTTGCCCTCATAGAGGCTTTATAAAGTAGAACAAACACTCCCTGGTTACTGGCCGAGGAGGTTGAAGCCGATGGTCTGTCAACAAAGTTTTGTACAATGCAGATCCGAGCATTAATGACGTAGAATACTTGGATACATAGAATCATTACACATAATTGTGATTTTACTCCAGATATCAATCCTTAATTCGGCCACCCGTACCCACATTAAGGCTCGGGGGCTACTGGGCTTCAGGCTTATCATTTACAAATATTAAAGGGGCACATCGATCCCCAGATCTGGTGCTGCCACCTGACTAGTGGCTCGGGGGCTACTGCATTGCCTATTCAATGTAGAAAGTTCAAAGTGCCACGTGTTCAGCTTGACCGAACTAGGGGCAAACTGTAACGCCCTCGATGCGGCTATATCTCCCACGTGTCGAAGCATGACTTAGAGGCATAACCGCATTGAAAGCAATGTCGCAAGTGAGGTAATCTTCACACAACCCATGTAATACACAAGGGAAAAGATACATAGTTGGCTTACAATCGCCACTTCACACAATTACATGAATAAAGCATTACATCACCCAGATACACTCAAGGTCTGACTATGGAACCAAAATAAAGAAGACTACCCCAAATGCTACACAGATCCCCGATCGACCCCAACTGGGCTCCACTACTGATCAACTAGAAACGGAACAACATAAAGGACAAGATCTTCATAGAGCTCCTCCTTGAGCTTGGTTGCGTCATCTGCACGGTAACCTCGGCACCTGCAAGCTGGTTTTGGAAGTAACTGTGAGTCACAGGGACTCAGCAATCTCACACCCTCGCGATCAAGACTATTTAAGCTTATAGGAAGGATAAAAGGTATGAGGTGGAGCTGCAGCAAGCGACTAGCATATATGGTGGCTAACATACGCAAATGAGAGCGAGAAGAGAAGGCAAAGAGCGATCGAGAAACTATGATCAAGAAGTGATCCTAGAACAACCAACATCAAACATAACTCCAACACCGTGTTCACTTCCCGGACTCCGCCGGAAAGAGACCATCACGGTTACACACGCGGTTGATGTATTTTAATTAAGGTCAACTTCAGGTTTTCTACAACCGGACGTTAACAAATTCCCATCTGCCCATAACCGCGGGCACGGCTTTCGAAAGTTCAAATCCCTGCAGGGGTGTCCCAACTTAGCCCATCACAAGCTCTCACGGTCAACGAACGATATTCCTTCTAGCGGGAAGACCCGATCAGACTCGGAATCCCGGTTACAAGACATTTCGACAGGGTAAAACAAATCCAGCAACACCGCCCGATACGCCAACAAATCCCGATAGGAGCTGCACATATCTCGTTCTCAGGGCGCACCGGATAGGTCAAGCTACGAGTAAAACCAACCCTCGAGTTGCCCCGAGGTGTCCCCGCAGGCTGCCCGTTTCGGACCAACACTTAGAGGAGCACTGGCCCGGGGGGGGGGTTAAAATAAAGATGACCCTTGAGTCTGCAGAACCCAAGGGAAGGTGGTAGGTTGTTAGTGCAAATGGTAAAACCAAGGTTGGGCATTGCTGAAGGAGTTTTATTCAAGGCGAACTATCAAGGGGTTCCCATTATTACCCAACCGCGTAAGGAACACAAAATCCGGGAACATAACACTGATATGATGGAAACTAGGGCGGCAAGAGTGGAACAAAACACCAGGCATAAGGCCGAGCCTTCCACCCTTTACCAAGTATATAGATGCATTAATTAAATAAGATAATGTTGTGATATCCCAACAAGTAAACATGTTCCAACAAGGAACAACATCTCCATGTTCCCACAAGGAACAAACTTCAATCTTCACCTGCAACTAGCAACGCTGTAAGAGAGGCTGAGCAAAGCGGTAACATAGCCAAACAACGGTTTGCTAGGACAAGGTGGGTTAGAGGCTTGGTTCAAAAATATGGGAGGCATGATAAGCAAGTGGTAAGTATCGCAGCATAGGCATAGCAAAAGAGCGAGCATCTAGCAAAGCAAAGATAGAAGTGATTTCAAGGGTATGATCATCTTGCCTGAAATCCCGCAAGGAAGAAGAACGAGTCCATGAAGAAGACAAACAGACATAGACGAACGGGTCCTCACAAACGCAACGTTACCGGAACCAACCCGAAGAAGAAAACACCGGAAAGAAACACACAACATAGTAAACAACCAACACATGAACATGGTATGATATGCGGGATGCGGGATGCGATGCATATGCATGATTAGACAAGGAATGCATGAACCTGGCCTCAACATGGAAATCCAAGAGTTCCACTGGAAAGAGGAGATGATTTTGGTTGAAATCGATATAAAGAACACCGGAATCGGATGCACGGTTTGGAAATGGCAAGCAAAACAAATATGGCGACGGTTTGCGATAAACAGCAAGTAGCCATCCAAATGCATCAAGATAATTATGCTAAAGCACTCAAACATGGTAACAAAATACATGGCAGGGATCCACTCATGATGCTTGACAAAAGATGAACACTGAGCTACGGCTAATTCATCCAATAACAGGTTCAAACAAGGATGGAAAAAGTGCAATTGGTAAACAGGTTTCAGACTTAGTGAAATTAACACTTGTCTGGAATTTCAGATCAGGTAGCACACTTTGGAGCATGAAAAAAATATGCTACAGGAACTTAACATGGCAAAGAAAGGCATGGAATGGAGCTAATCAAAGAGCTTAACAAAAGTCCCTTAGTGACCTTGAGACAAAAGGGATCAGAAACTACAATTGCAAGCATGTGAACATGGCAAAAACATAATCAGACTCTCAGACTTAGTGAAAAACTGGAGCATGCAAATCAGATATCAAGTAGGCATGTTTACAAGCTCGATGCACTCACTACAGAGCAAGGCATGACAATCTAAGCATACACCCATCAAGAATACACATTATACAAGCTAGACATGGCAAGAACAATAACATATCATGCACGGATCAACTACAACATCCTCGACAAAATCGCTAACAAGTAGACAATCTGCCCAGATTCATGAAATAGCAAAAGTAGAGCTCGATTGACTCAAGCTGGGGTGCTTCATAATTGCAAACAAAGACATGGATGGATAGAGCACTACAAGATTAACAAATCATCCTTACTGATCATCCTCAAAAGAGGCACGGATCACTAGGAAACAACATGAACATATGGCATATTGAGATAAACAGATCAAGGACTTGGTGAAATTGCTAAGTCCCTAAAATCAGCATTAACGAATGCTCCAATTTGCAAGCTTGTGCTAGTCACCACACATATCACAAAAATACATGGCAAGAACCTCTGTAAAGATGGCAAAGCATATAACAAAACATATGTAGAGCTCAGGGGTATATCATGCACACATTAATCATGGCAAAAATGGCAAATAGCTATTTGGAGCAGCAGATCTGACACTTAACTCAAATAGCATTCTTCCAACAGCATTTCGGGCATCAAGATGAGCTTAAATGAAAATGATGCAATGAGATGAAATGATGTACTCTCTGACTTGAACATTTTGATATGCTAAACATGCAAAACGGAGCTACAGGTGCAATGTTACGGCACGATGAACATGGGCACGATGAAAAGTCAACGCGGGATGAGGATATCCGGGACATGGGGAAGGAGCCATTTGGTTGGAGGGATGGGTGGATCTGATCCACCCTCACCAGATTTGGCTGGAGTTGACTCCGGTGAGGGCGAGGGTGAACTCCGGTGAGGAGCGCGGAAGCCGAGGCGGCGGCGCACGGCACCCGAGGCAGCGGCGCACGGCGAGCAAGGCGGCGGGGCACCACGAGCGAGGCGGCGGCGAGCAAGGCGGCGGGGCACCACGAGCGAGGCGGCGGCGAGCGCGGCGCACGGCATGCGGCGGCGCAGCTCACCAGGCGGCGGCGCGGGAGACATGGCGGCGGCCGGCGGGAAGGTGCGCGGCCCACAAGCGCGGTGGCGGCGCTCGGGCAAGGCGAGGCGAGGCGACGGAGGGAGGTGCGCAGCCCGGATGGCGGCGGGGAGGGCCCGCCCTGGGCCGGGACGGGCCTCGCGCGGTGGAGGGCGCCGGTGTGGCGATGTGGCGTGCCGTGAGTGGGCGCGGGAGGCGGTGCGCTGACGTGGCGGCGCTCCATTGGTCAAGGCGACGTGGCGGCGGTGGTGGACGCGTCCGCCGGTGAACGGACATGTCCAGCAGCGCGGAGGAAGGTGAGATCTAGGGTTTGATCTGCGCGAATTATCAGGGGGAGACACAAATATATAGGTAGAGGGAGCTAGGAGAGTCCAAATGAGGTGCGGTTTTCGGCCACGCGATCGTGATCGAACGACCGAGATGATGGAGGAGGTTTAGGTGGGTTTTGGGCCACTTTGGAAGGGTGTTGGGCTGCAACACACACGAGGCCTTTTCGGTCCCTCGGTTGACCGTTGGAGCATCAAACGAAATCCAAATGGTACGAAACTTGACAGGCGGTCTACCGGTAGTAAACCAAGGCCGCATGGCAAGTCTCGGTCCAATCCGGAAATGTTTAATACCCGCACACGAAAGAAAGGTAGAAATGACCACCGGAGGAGATAGGAGCGCCGAAATGCAAAACGGACAACAGGGAAAATGCTCGTATGCATGAGACGAACATGTATGCAAATGAAATGCACATGATGACATGATATGCAATGCATGACACGCAAGCAATGACAAGGCAACAGCAGCGAATAACTGGACGACACCTGGCACATCGGTCACGGGGCGTTACACAAACGTGTCTTCGGATAACAATATGTACCATCTGGACCTATGCAGCGTCAAGCTAATATATTACGGCAACTTCTCGAGACCTTCTCTCAAGGGCCCGTTCGCCGATCACTATTTCCTCTAATATATTACACCGTATTTCTATTCCTAAGTATGTTGCCGAGCTAGGAACTGATCCTCAGGCTGATTTGCGAATCAACTTGAGTCTCAGGGGCTACTGGGATCAGCGGTCTTATGTCATCCTTCAGGTGCATCTCGGGTTTTAGACCGACACACACCTCATACGTCCATTTTTCATAATGTTTTCTTACTGTTATTTATAACTGTTTTTATCCATAATAATGCTTTTTGGAGTAATTATAATGCCTTTTTCTCATAATATGCAAGGTATACACAAAGAGGGAGAATTCTGGCAGCTAGAAATCTGGACCTGAAAAAGCTACGTCAGGCTACCTATTCTGCACAACTCCAAATGAGCTGAAACTTGACGAAGAATTTTTATGGAATATTTAAAAATAATTGGAGCAAATAACTACCAAAGGGGGCCGACCAGGTGGGCACAACCCACCTGGGCGCGCCAGGGAGCCCAGGCGTGCCCTGGTGGGTTGTGGTCACCCAGGCCCACCTCCGGTGCCCATCTTCTGGTATATAAGTCATTTTGACCTAGAAAAAATCAGGAGAGGACTTTTGGGACGGAGCGCCGCCGCCTCGAGGCGGAACTTGGGCAGGAGCAATTTTTCCCTCCGGCGAAGCGATTTCGCAGGCGGAACTTCCCTCCCGGAGGGGGAAATCATCGTCATCATCATCACAAACAACTCTCCCATCTTGGGGAGGGCAATCTCCATCAACATCTTCACTAACACCATATCCTCTCAAACACTAGTTCATCTCTTGTGTTCAACCTTGTTACCGGAACTATAGATTGTTGCTTGTGGGTGACTAGTAGTGTTGATTACATCTTGTAGTTGATTACTATATGGTTTATTTGGTGGAAGATTATATGTCCAGAATCAATATGCTATTTAATACTCCTCTGATCATGAGGATGTTTATCATTTGTGAGTAGTTACTTTTGTTCTTGAGGTCACGGGAGAAATCATATTGCAAGTAATCATGTGAACTTGATATGTGTTTGATATTTTGATAGTATGTATGTTGTGATTCACTTAGTGGTGTCATCAGAACATCGACTACATGACACTTCACCATATTTGGGCCTAAGGGAATGCATTGTGGAGTAGCAATTAGATGTTGGGTTGCGAGAGTGACAAAAGCTTAAACCCCAGTTTATGCAGTATTTGATTGGATCCAAAAGTTTAATGCTATGGTTAGAATTTATTCCTAATACTTTTCTCGTACTTGCGGATGCTTGCAGGAGGATTAATCATAAGTAGGAGTTTGTTCAAGTAAGAACAGCACCTAAGCATCGGTCCACCCACATATCAAATTATCAAAGTAGCAAACACAAATTGAACCAACATGATGAAAGTGACTACTTGAAATTCCCGTGTACCCTCAAGAACACTTTGCTTATCATAGGAGACCGTTTTGGCATGTCCTTTGCCTCAAAAGGATTGGGCTACCTTGCTGCAATTTTGCTAGTACTATCATTACTTGCTCGTTACAAATTATCTTGCTATCAAACTACTCTGCTACTTAAAATTTCAGCACTTGTAGACATTACCTTGCTGAAAACCACTTGTCATTTCCTTCTGCTCCTTGTTGGGTTCGACACTCTTACTTATCGAAAAGAGATAAAATTGATCCCCTATACTTATGGGTCATCAACACCTTGAGGGCTACTGGCTATATATCTCGGCAGAGAATAAATTGCACCAATCGAAAATATTCACAAAAAATTAGCCTGCAGTCAGGGTGGTGCACCGCCTCAGAAGTAGTCTGGCATAAAGCTCAGGCGCCAGTGGTTGGCTCCATAGAGGGCATTTCCGGTATTAAGCTCGGCTAAATTTGTTCAATCATTTAAAAGACCGAGGTAGTTTATGACACCTCGGACGCTAACCATTGTTAGAGCTCGGATGCAGTCCCGGCGTTGGAGCTCGGAAGCGGTCCGGCATAAAGCTCAGATTCGAATTTCTTGTTCCACAGAAGACTACTCTGGCATTTAAGCTCGGATGAACTCATTAAATATTTCAGAAGTCAAGGTAATCTATGATACCTCGGATGCCGACCATCGTCGGAGCTCGGCTGTGAAAAGACGCCTCAGATTTAGTTCGGTGTTGGAGCTCGGACGCAAGAGGATACCTTGAATGCCAAATAGTGTTGGATCTCGGCTATGAAAAGATGCCTCGAATTTAGTTCAACATTAAATCTTGGACACAAGAGGAAGCCGTTGCATGGGAAACACTTCAAACCCCAGGTGTGGTATAAAAAAATTACAAGGCATTGATAAAGGCCGATAACTTAAAGGGGCTCCTCGAATGCCCGACATGTAAACTCTTCAGAACCAGCTTGGTGATCGTCAAGATCGGACATGGGAAGATTTGTTGAACCAAGTTTCAAGACCGACAATCGAAGCCGAAGAATTATTCGGAAGAACTGAGGAGCCTCCTCAACTTGAAGAACCGGTTTAGGGGGCTACTGACGGTGTCCTGGACTAGGGGGTACTCACCATGTCGTCTCCTGAACAGTGGGTCGGGCCGAGGACCCCCATGATGATTCATTAATATGCCACTTCAGGTAGCCCATGTCTAATACATGGAGGATTCCACAAGACTTTGCGCAGAAGACAAGGACTCCTCTAAACCCTAGGCCTACGGTGCATATCTAAACCAAGGCCAGGATAGCCAATAGACAATCTCCTTTTCAATAGAACAATCTCGTGGTAGACACATGTACTCTGTACTATCCCGCATATGAATACAATCAAAAGCAGGACGTAAGGTATTATCTCCTCGAGAGAGCCCGAACCTGGGTAAAATCTTGTGTTCGTGTTTCCATCGTTCCAAGACGCCTAGCTTAGGACCCCTACTACGAGATATGCCAGATTTAACACCGACACCGGGGGCCATAGGTTTCACTAGAGGCTTCTCTCAAGATAGAAGATATTACGATGGGTAAACAAATTACTACCGAGCAATTGATAGAAAAGCGCAAAGTTATGATGATATCTAAGGCAATGATCATGAATATAGGCATCACGTCCGTGTCAAGTAGACCAAAACAATTCTTCATCTACTACTATTACTCCACGCATCGACCGTTATCCAGCATGCATCTAGAGTATTAAGTTCATAAAGAACAGAGTAACGCCTTAAGCAAGATAACATGATATAGAGGAATTAACTCAAACAATATTCTGAAAACCCCATCTTTTTATCCTCGAAGGCAACAATACAATGTGTGTCGGTTCCCCTTCCATCACTAGGATCAAGCACCGCAAGATTTAACCCAAAGCTAAGCACTTCTCCCATTGAAAGAAAAACCAATCTAGTTGGCAAAACCAAATCGATAGTTCAAAGAGACTTGCAAAGGTATCAAATCATGCATAAAAGAATTCATAGGAGATTCAAATAATATTCATAGATAAGCGGATCATAAATCCATGATACATCCATTTTGCATCATGCTTTAATATCGATATTTATTGCATTATGGGCTGTTATTACATATTATGTCACAATACTTATGTCTATTCTCTCTTATGTTACAAGGATTACATGAAGAGGGAGAATGCCGGCAGCTGGGATTCTGGGCTGGAAAAGGAGCAAATATTAGAGACCTATTCTGCACATCTCCAAAAGTCCTGAAACTCCACGGGAGCACTTTTCAGAATATATAAAAAAAACTGAGCGCAAGAAATACCAGAGGGGGGCCACACCCTGGCCACGAGGGTGGGGGCGCGCCCTACCCCCCTGGGCACGCCCCCCTGCCTCGTGGGCCCCCTGGTGGCCCTCCGATGCCCATCTTCTACTATATGGGGTCTTTCGTGAGGGAAAAAATCATAAGAAAGCTTTCGGGACGAGACTCCGCCGCCACGAGGCGGAACCTTGGCGGAACCAATCTAGGGCTCTGGCGGAGCTGTTCTGCCGGGGAAACTTCCCTCCGGAGGGGCAAATCATCACCATCGTCATCACCAATGACCCTCTCATCGGGAGGGGGTCAATCTCCATCAACATCTTCACCAGCACCATCTCATCTCAAACCCAGTTCATCTCTTGTATCCAATCTTTGTATCCAAACCTCAGATTGGTACCTGTGGGTTGCTAGTGGTGTTGATTACTCCTTGTAGTTGATGCTAGTTGGTTTACTTGGTGGAAGATCATATGTTCAGATCCATTATGCATATTAATACCCCTCCGATTATGAACATGAATATGTTTTGTGAGTAGTTACGTTTGTTCCTGAGGACGTGGGAGAAGTCTTGCTATTAGTAGTTGATATGTCTCCGTCGTATCTACTTTTGAAACACTTTTGCCCTTGTTTTGGACTCTAGCTTGCATGATTTGAATGGAACTAACCCGTACTAACGTTGTTTTCTGCAGAATTACCATGGTGTTATTTATGTGCGGAAACAAACGTTCTCAGAGTGACCTGAAACTTCACAGAGCAACTTTTTGGAAAGTATAAAAAATACCTGCAAAAGATGAAGGCCAGGGGCCCCACCACCTGTCCACGAGGGTTGGGGGCACGCCTGCCCCCCTAGGGCGCGCCCCCCTACCTCGTGGGTGTTGGGGAACGTTGCAGAAAACAAAAATTTTCCTACTCGTTTCAGCAAGATCATCTAGGAGTTCATCTAGCAACGAGTCATCGGATGCATCTACATACCTTTGTAGATGGCGCATGGAAGCGTTCAAAAGAACGGTGATGATGTAGTCGTACTCGACGTGATCCAAATCACCGATGACCAGCGCCGAACGGACGGCACCTCCGCGTTCAACACACGTACGGGACGGGAGACGTCTCCTCCTTCTTGATCCAGCAAGGGGGGAGGAGAGGTTGATGAAGATCCAGCAGCACGACGGCGTGGTGGTGGATGCAGGGCGTCACAGAAGCAGGGCTTCGCCAAGACTACGAGGGAGAGACGTAACGGGGGGAGATGGAGGCGCCAGGGGCTGGTGTGAAATCCCTCCTCTCCCCCCCACTATATATAGGGGTGCCATGGGGGGGCGCCGGCCCTAGTAGATGAGATCTACTAGGGGGGGCGGCGGCCAAGGGGAGGTTTCCCTCCCCCCCAAGGCACCTAGGGGTGCCTTCCACCACATGGACTCTTCCATGGTGGAAACCCTAGGCGCATGGGCCTATAGGGGCTGGCGCCCCAGCCCACTATGGGCTGGGTTCCCTCCTATTTCAGCCCATAGGGCCCTCCGGGATAGGTGGCCCCACCCGGTGGACCCCCGGGACCCTTCCGGTGGTCCCGGTACAATACCGATAACCCCGAAACTTGTCCCGATGCCCGAAACAGCACTTCCTATATATAATTCTTTACCTCCGGACTATTCCGGAACTCCTCGTGACGTCCGGGATCTCATCCGGGACTCCGAACAACATTCGGGTTACTGCATATACATATCTTCAAAACCCTAGCGTCACCGAACCTTAAGTGTGTAGACCCTACGGGTTCGGGAGACAAGCAGACATGACCGAGACGACTCTCCAATCAATAACCAACAGCGGGATCTGGATACCCATGTTGGCTCCCACATGCAACACGATGATATCATCGGATGAACCACGATGTCGAGGATTCAATCAACCCCGTACGCAATTCCCTTTGTCAATCGATATGTTACTTGCCCGAGATTCGATCGTCGGTATCCCAATACCTCGTTCAATCTCGTTACCGACAAGTCACTTTACTCGTACCGTAATGCATGATCCCGTGACCAGACACTTGGTCACTTTGAGCTCATTATGATGATGCATTACCGGGTGGGCCCAGCGATACCTCTCCGTCATACAGAGTGACAAATCCCAGTCTTGATCCATGTCAACCCAACAGACACTTTCGGAGATACCCGTAGTCTACCTTTATAGTCACCCAGTTACGTTGTGACGTTTGGTATACCCAAAGCACTCTACGGTATCCGGGAGCTGCACGATCTCATGGTCTAAGGAAAAGATACTTGACATTGGAAAACTCTAGCAAACGAACTATACGATCTTGTGCTATGTTTAGGATTGGGTCTTGTCCATCACATCAGTCTCCTAATGATGTGATCTCGTTATCAATGACATCCAATGTCCATAGTCAGGAAACCATGACTATCTGTTGATCAACGAGCTAGTCAACTAGAGGCTCACTAGGGACATGTTGGGGTCTGTTATTCACACATGTATTACGATTTCCGGATAACACAATTATAGCATGAATAAAGACAATTATCATGAACAAGGAAATATAATAATAATGCTTTTATTATTGCCTCTAGGGCATATTTCCAATAGTCTCCCACTTGCACTAGAGTCAATAATCTAGTTACATTGTGATGAATCGAACACCCATGGAATTCTGGTGTTGATCATGTTTTGCCCTAGGGAGAGGTTTAGTCAACGGATCTTCTACATTCAGGTCCGTGCGCACTTTACAAATTTCTATGTCTCCATCTTGAACATTTTCATGAATGGAGGTGAAGCGACGCTTGATGTGCCTTGTCTTCTTGTGAAACCTGGGCTCCTTGGCAAGAGCAATAGCTCCAGTGTTGTCACAGAAGAGCTTGATCGGCCCCGACGCATTGGGTATGACTCCTAGGTCGGTGATGAACTCCTTCACCCATATTGCTTCATGTGCTGCCTCCGAGGCTGCCATGTACTCCGCTTCACATGTAGATCCCGCCACGACGCTTTGCTTGCAACTGCACCAGCTTACTGCCCCACCATTCAAAATATACACGTATCCGGTTTGTGACTTAGAGTCATCCAGATCTGTGTCGAAGCTAGCGTCGACGTAACCCTTTACGACGAGCTCTTCGTCACCTCCATAAACGAGAAACATTTCCTTAGTCCTTTTCAGGTACTTCAGGATATTCTTGACCGCTGTCCAGTGTTCCTTGCCGGGATTACTTTGGTACCTTCCTACCAAACTTACGGCAAGGTTTACATCAGGTCTGGTACACAGCATGGCATACATAATAGAACCTATGGCTGAGGCATAGGGGATGACACTCATCTCTTCTATTTCTTCTGCCGTGGTCGGACATTGAGCTGAGCTCAATTTCATACCTTGCAACACAGGCAAGAACCCCTTCTTAGACTGATCCATATTGAACTTCTTCAATATCTTATCAAGGTATGTGCTTTGTGAAAGACCTATGAGGCGTCTCGATCTATCTCTATAGATTTTGATGCCTAATATATAAGCAGCTTCTCCAAGGTCCTTCATTGAAAAACTTTTATTCAAGTAGGCCTTGATGCTGTCCAAGAGTTCTATATCATTTCCCATCAAAAGTATGTCATCTACATATAATATGAGAAATGCTACAGAGCTCCCACTCACTTTCTTGTAAACACAGGCTTCTCCATAAGTCTGTGTAAACCCAAACGCTTTGATCATTTCATCAAAGCGAATGTTCCAACTCCGAGATGCTTGCACCAGCCCATAAATCGAGCGTTGGAGCTTGCACACCTTGTCAGCATTCTTAGGATCGACAAAACCTTCCGGCTGCATCATATACAATTCTTCCTTAAGGAAACCATTAAGGAATGCCGTTTTGACATCCATTTGCCATATCTCATAATCGTAGAATGCGGCAATTGCTAACATGATTCGGACGGACTTCAGCTTCGCTACCGGTGATAAAGTCTCATCGTAGTCAACCCCTTGAACTTGTCGATAACCCTTAGCGACAAGTCGAGCTTTATAGATGTCACATTACCATCCGCGTCTGTCTTCTTCTTAAAGATCCATTTATTTTCTATGGCTCGCCGTTCAACGGGCAAGTCAGTCAAAGTCCATACTTCGTTTTCATACATGGATCCTATCTCGGATTTCATGGCTTCCAGCCATTTTTCGGAATCCGGGCCCGCCATCGCTTCTTCATAGTTCGAAGGTTCACCGTTGTCTAACAACATGATTTCCAAGACAGGGTTGCCGTACCACTCTGGTGCGGAACGTGTCCTTGTGGACCTTCGAATTTCAGTAGGAGCTTGATCAGAAGTATCAAGATCATTATCATTAACTTCCTCTCTAGTCGGTACTGGCACCTCAGGAACATTTTCTTGAGTTGTGCCATTTGCCGGTTCAAGAGGTAATACTTCATCAAGCTCTACTTTCCTCCCACTTACTTCTTTCGAGAGAAACTCTTTCTCTAGAAAGGACCCATTCTTGGCAACAAAGATCTTGCCTTCGGATCTGAGGTAGAAGGTATACCCAATAGTTTCTTTAGGGTATCCTATGAAGACGCATTTTTCCGACTTGGGTTCGAGCTTCTCAGGTTGAAGTTTCTTGACATAAGCATCGCATCCCCAAACTTTTAGAAACGACAGCTTAGGTTTCTTCCCAAACCATAATTCATACGGTGTCGTCTCAACGGATTTCGACGGAGCCCTATTTAAACTGAATGCGGCAGTCTCTAAAGCATAGCCCCAAAAAGATAGCGATAAATCAGTAAGAGACATCATAGATCGCACCATATCTAATAGAGTGCGATTACGAGTTCGGACACACCGTTACGCTGAGGTGTTCCAGGTGGCGTGAGTTGTGAAACTATTCCACATTTTCTTAAGTGCGTGCCAAATTCGTGACTCAAGTATTCTCCTCCACGATCTGATCGTAGAAACTTGATTTTCCTGTCACGTTGATTTTCAACCTCACTCTGAAATTCCTTGAACTTTTCAAAGGTTTCAGACTTGTGTTTCATTAAGTAGATATACCCATACCTACTTAAATCATCAGTGAGGGTGAGAACATAACGATAGCCACCACGAGCCTCAACACTCATTGGACCGCACACATCAGTATGTATGATTTCCAATAAGCCGGTTGCTCGCTCCATTGTTCCTGAGAACGGAGTCTTGGTCATTTTACCCATAAGGCATGGTTCGCATGTGTCAAATGATTCATAATCAAGAGACTCTAAAAGTCCATCTGCATGGAGCTTCTTCATGCGTTTGACACCTATGTGACCAAGGCGGCAGTGCCACAAGTATGTGGGACTATCATTATCAACCTTACTTCTTTTGGTACTCACATTATGAACATGTGTAGCATCACGTTCGAGATTCATAAAGAATAAACCATTCACCATAGGAGCATGACCATAAAACATATCTCTCATAAAAATGGAACAACCATTATTCTCAGATTTAAAAGAGTAGCCATCTCGAATTAAACGAGATCCCGATACAATGTTCATGCTCAAAGCTGGAACTAAATAACAATTATTAAGGTTTAAAACTAATCCCGAAGGGAGATGCAGAGGCAGCGTGCCGACGGCGATCACATTGACCTTGGAACCATTCCCGACGCGCATCGTCACCTCGTCCTTTGCCAGTTTCCGCTTATTCCGCAGCCCCTGCTTTGAGTTACAAATGTGAGCAACTGCACCGGTATCAAATACCCAGGAGCTACTACGGGCACTAGTAAGGTACACATCAATTACATGTATATCACATATACCTTTTGTTTTGCCGGCCTTCTTGTCCGCTAAGTACTTAGGGCAGTTCCGCTTCCAGTGACCGCTTCCCTTGCAATAAAAGCACTCAGTCGCGGGCTTGGGTCCATTCTTTGGCTTCTTCCCGGCAGCTTGCTTGCCAGGCGCGGCAACCTCCTTGCCGTCCTTCTTGAAGTTCTTTTTACCCTTGCCTTTCTTGAACTTAGTGGTTTTATTGACCATCAACACTTGATGCTCCTTCTTGACTTCTACCTCCGCTGATTTCAGCATTGAGAACAACTCAGGGATGGTCTTTTGCATCCCCTGCATGTTGAAGTTCATCACAAAGCTCTTGTAGCTAGGTGGAAGCGACTGGAGGATTCTGTCAATGACCGCATCATCCGGGAGATTAACTCCCAGCTGAGACAAGCGGTTATGCAACCCAGACATAGTGAGTATGTGCTCACTGACAGAACTATTTTCCTCCATCTTACAGCTGAAGAACTTATCGGAGACTTCATATCTCTCGATCCGGGCATGAGCTTGAAATACCATTTTCAGCTCTTCGAACATCTCGTATGCTCCATGTCTCTCAAAACGTTTTTGGAGCCCCGGCTCTAAGCTGTAAAGCATGCCGCACTGAACGAGGGAGTAGTCGTCAACACGTGTCTGCCAAGCGTTCATAACGTCTTGGTTCTGTGGGACGGGAGGATCACCTAGCGGTGCTTGTAGGACATAATCTTTCTTGGCAGCTATGAGGATGATCCTCAGGTTCCGGACCCAGTCCGTATAGTTTCTGCCATCGTCTTTCAGCTTGGTTTTCTCTAGGAACGGGTTGAAGTTGAGGACTACGTTGGCCATTTGATCTACAAGACATATCGCAAAGATTTTAGACTAAGTTCATGATAATTAAGTTCATCTAATCAAATTATTAATGAACTCCCACTTAGATTAGACATCCCTCTAGTCATCTAAGTATTACAAGATCCGAGTTAACTAGACCGTGTCCGATCATCACGTGAGACGGACTAGTCAACGTCGGTGAACATCTTCATGTTGATCGTATCTTCTATACGACTCATGCTCGACCTTTCGGTCTTCTGTGTTCCGAGGCCATGTCTGTACATGCTAGGCTCGTCAAGTCAACCTAAGTGTTTGCATGTGTAAATCTGTCTTACACCCGTTGTATGTGAACGTCTGAATAAAACACCCGATCATCACGTGGTGTTTTGAAACAGCGAACTGTCGCAACGGTGCACAGTTAGGGGGAACACTTCTTGAAATTATTATGAGGGATCATCTTATTTACTACCGTCGTTCTAAGTAAACAAGATGCAAAACATGATAAACATCACATGCAACCAATTTATAAACGTGACATGATATGGCCAATATCACATAGCTCCTTTGATCTCCATCTTGGGGCTCCATGATCATCTTGTCACCGGCTTGACACCATGATCTCCATCATCATGATCTCCATCATCGTGTCTCCATGAAGTTGCTCGCCAACTATCACTTCTACTACTATGGCTAACGCGTTTAGCAATAAATTAAAGTAATTTACATGGCGTTCCTCGATGACACGCAGGTCATATGAAAGAATAAAGACAACTCATATGGCTCCTGCCGGTTGTCATACTCATCGACATGCAAGTCGTGATTCCTATTACAATAGCATGAACATCTCATACATCACATATAGATCGTTCATCATTTATCACAACTTTGGCCATATCATATCACAAACCACTTGCTGCAAAAACAAGTTAGACGTCCTCTAATTGTTGTTGCAAGTTTTACGTGGCTGAATTAGGGTTCTAGCAAGAACGTCTTCTTACCTACGTTAAAGCCACAACGTGATTTTTCAACTTCTATTTACCCTTCATAAGGACCCTGTTCATCGAATCCGCTCCAACTAGAGTGGGAGAGACAGACACCCGCCAGCCACCTTATGCAACTAGTGCATGTTAGTCGGTGGAACCGGTCTCACGTAAGCGTACGTGTAAGGTTGGTCCGGGCCGCTTCATCCCACAATACCGCTGAAGCAAGAAAAGACTAGTAACGGCAAGAAAGTTGACAAATCTACGCCCACAACTAATTCTGTTCTACTCGCGCAAGAAGAACTACGCATAGACCTAGCTCATGATGCCACTGTTGGGGAACGTTGCAGAAAACAAAAATTTTCCTACTCGTTTCAGCAAGATCATCTAGGAGTTCATCTAGCAACGAGTCATCGGATGCATCTACATACCTTTGTAGATGGCGCACGGAAGCGTTCAAAAGAACGGTGATGATGTAGTCGTACTCGACGTGATCCAAATCACCGATGACCAGCGCCGAACGGACGGCACCTCCGCGTTCAACACACGTACGGGACGGGAGACGTCTCCTCCTTCTTGATCCAGCAAGGGGGGAGGAGAGGTTGATGAAGATCCAGCAGCACGACGGCGTGGTGGTGGATGCAGGGCGTCACAGAAGTAGGGCTTCGCCAAGACTACGAGGGAGAGACGTAACGGGGGGAGATGGAGGCGCCAGGGGCTGGTGTGAAATCCCTCCTCTCCCCCCACTATATATAGGGGTGCCATGGGGGGGCGGCGGCCAAGGGGAGGTTTCCCTCCCCCCCAAGGCACCTAGGGGTGCCTTCCACCACATGGACTCTTCCATGGTGGAAACCCTAGGCGCATGGGCCTATAGGGGCTGGCGCCCCAGCCCACTATGGGCTGGGTTCCCTCCTATTTCAGCCCATGGGGCCCTCCGGGATAGGTGGCCCCACCCGGTGGACCCCCGGGACCCTTCCGGTGGTCCCGGTACAATACCGATAACACCGAAACTTGTCCCGATGCCCGAAACAGCGCTTCCTATATATAATTCTTTACCTCCGGACTATTCCGGAACTCCTCGTGACGTCCGGGATCTCATCCGGGACTCTGAACAACATTCGGGTTACTGCATATACATATCTTCACAACCCTAGCGTCACCGAACCTTATGTGTGTAGACCCTACGGGTTCGGGACAAGCAGACATGACCGAGACGACTCTCCAGTCAATAACCAACAGCGGGATCTGGATACCCATGTTGGCTCCCACATGCTCCACGATGATCTCATCGGATGAACCACGATGTCGAGGATTCAATCAACCCCGTACGCAATTCCCTTTGTCAATCGATATGTTACTTGCCCGAGATTCGATCGTCGATATCCCAGTACCTCGTTCAATCTCGTTACCGACAAGTCACTTTACTCGTACCGTAATGCATGATCCCGTGACCAGACACTTGGTCACTTTGAGCTCATTATGATGATGCATTACCGAGTGGGCCCAGCGATACCTCTCCGTCATACGGAGTGACAAATCCCAGTCTTGATCCATGTCAACCCAACAGACACTTTCGGAGATACCCGTAGTCTACCTTTATAGTCACCCAGTTACGTTGTGACGTTTGGTATACCCAAAGCACTCCTACGGTATCCGGGAGCTGCACGATCTCATGGTCTAAGGAAAAGATACTTGACATTGGAAAACTCTAGCAAACGAACTATACGATCTTGTGATATGTTTAGGATTGGGTCTTGTCCATCACATCATTCTCCTAATGATGTGATCTCGTTATCAATGACATCCAATGTCCATAGTCAGGAAACCATGACTATTTGTTGATCAACGAGCTAGTCAACTAGAGGCTCACTAGGGACATGTTGGGGTCTGTTATTCACACATGTATTACGATTTCCGGATAACACAATTATAGCATGAATAAAGACAATTATCATGAACAAGGAAATATAATAATAATGCTTTTATTATTGCCTCTAGGGCATATATCCAGCAGTGGGCCCCCTGGAGCTCCTCCGACTCCAACTCCAACTCTATATATTGTGTTTCGGGGAGAAAAAAATCAAAGAGAAGAATTCAACGCATTTTACGATACAGAGCCGCCGCCAAGCCCTAAAACCTCTCGGGAGGGCTGATCTGGAGTCCGTTCGGGGCTCCAGAGAGGGGAATCCGTCGCCATCGTCATCATCAACCATCCTCCATCACCAATTTCATGATGCTCACCATCGTGCGTGAGTAATTCCATCGTAGGCTTGCTGGACGGTGATGGGTTGGATGGGATCTATCATGTAATCGAGTTAGTTTTGTTAGGGTTTGATCCCTAGTATCCACTATGTTCTGAGATTGATGTTGCTATGACTTCGCTATGCTTAGTGCTTGTCACTAGGGCCCGAGTGCCATGATTTTAGATCTGAACCAATTATGTTTTCATCAATATATGAGAGTTCTAGATCCTATCTTGCAAGTCTATAGTCACCTATTATGTGTTATGATCCATTAACCCCGAAGTGGCAATAATCGGGATACTTACCGGTGATGACCGTAGTTTGAGGAGTTCATGTATTCACTATGTGTTAATGCTTTGTTCTAGTACTCTATTAAAAGGAGGCCTTAATATCCCTTAGTTTCCGTAAGGACCCCGCTGCCACGGGAGGGTAGGACAAAAGATGTCATGCAAGTTCTTTTCCATAAGCACGTATGACTATATTCGGAATACATGCCTACATTATATCAATGAATTGGTGCTAGTTCTGTGTCACCCTAGGTTATGACTGTTACATGATGAACCGCATCCGGCATAATTCTCCATCACTGATCCATTGCCTACTAGTTTTCCATATATTGTTCTTCGCTTATTTACTTTCCCGTTGCTATTTCTATCATCACTACAAAATTCCAAAAACATTACTTTTACTACTATTACCTTTTTCTAGCGTTACCACTACTATCATATTACTTTGCTACTAAACACTTTGCTGCGGATATTAAGTTTCCAGGTGTGGTTGAATTGACAACTCAGCTGCTAATACTTGAGAGTATTCTTTGGCTCCCCTTGTGTTGAATCAATAAATTTGGGTTGAATACTTTACCCTCGAAAACTATTGCGATCCCCTATACTTGCGGGTTATCAAGACTACTTTTTGGCGCCGTTGTCGGGGAGCATAGCTCTATTCTTTGAGTCACTTGGGATTTATATCTGCTTATCATTATGAAGAACTTGAAAGTTCCAAGAACCATGATTTATCCCTCAACTACGAGGGGAGGTAAGGAACAGCCATCTAGCTCTGCACTTGATTCACCTTCTATTTTGAGTAAGCTTGCGACACCTAAACCTGCTTCTGCTATTCGTTCTGATATGTCGCATGTTATTGATGATGCCACTTTTGCTATACATGATACTTATGACGAAACTACTTCTATGCTTGATACTACTATGCCACTTGGTGAATTTCTTGATGAATAACTTGCTAGGGCTAGAGAGATTGAAAATATTGAATCTGATAATACTGATGAAATTGATGATGAAGACTTGCCTGTTATTCCTGAGGGTTATGTTTTTGATAAAGAAGCTTCTTTAGCTATTTTAGCTTGCAAGGATAGACACGAACTTAAGAGGTTATTAGCTAAATGGAATAAGCAATCTCTAAATGCTAGGATGAAACCCGACCCTGCTTTTGCTACTTCACCTATCTGTGTTACCGATGAGGATTATGAATTCTCTATTGATCCTGATATAATTACTTTGGTTGAATCTGATCCTTTTCATGGCTATGAATCTGAAACTGTTGTGGCACATCTTACTAAATTAAATGATATAGCCACCCTGTTCACTACTGATGAGAGAACTCGTTACTTTTATATCCTTAAAATATTTCCGTTCTCATTAAAGGGTGATGCTAAGATATGTTTTAATTCTCTTGATCCTGGTTGTGTGCGTAGTCCCCAGGATATGATTTATTACTTCTCTGCTAAATATTTCCCTGCTCATAAGAAACAAGCTGCTTTAAGGGATATATATATATATAATTTTGTGCAAATTGAAGAAGAGAGTCTCCCACAAGCTTGGGGGAGGCTTCTCCAATTACTTAATGCTTTGCTTGATCATCCTCTTAAGAAAAATGAAATACTTGATATCTTTTATAATGGACTAACCGATACCTCCAGAGATTAGCTGGATAGTTGTGCTGGTTCTGTTTTCAGGGAAAGGACACCGAATGAAGCTGAAATTCCATTGAATAATATGTTGACAAATGAAAATAATTGGACACCTCCGGAGCCAATTCCTGAGCCTATTCCTAAACCAACTCCGAAGAAGAGGGGTATTCTATTTCTTAGTCCTGAAGATATGCAAGAGGCAAAGAAATCTATGAAAGAAAAAGGTATTAAAGCTGAAGATGTTAAGAATTTACCTCCCATGTGTTAATGCTTTGTTCTAGTACTCTATTAAAAGGAGGCCTTAATATCCCTTAGTTTCCGTAAGGACCCCGCTGCCACGGGAGGGTAGGACAAAAGATGTCATGAAAGTTCTTTTCCATAAGCACGTATGACTATATTCGGAATACATGCCTACATTATATCAATGAACTGGAGCTAGTTCTGTGTCACCCTAGGTTATGACTGTTACATGATGAACCGCATCCGGCCTAATTCTCCATCACTGATCCATTGCCTACTAGCTTTCCATATATTGTTCTTCGCTTATCATCACTACAAAATACCAAAAATATTACTTTTACTATTGTTACCTTTTGCTACCGTTACCACTACTATCATATTACTTTGCTACTAAACACTTTGCTGCAGATATTAAGTTTCCAGGTGTGGTTGAATTAACAACTTAGCCACTAATACTTGAGAGTATTCTTTGGCTCCCCTTGTGTTGAAGCAATAAATTTGGGTTGAATACTTTACCCTCAAAAACTGTTGCGGTCCCCTATACTTGTGGGCTGTCAGTAGTCATGTGAATTTGGTATCCGTTCGATATTTTGATGAGATGTATGTTGTTATCCCTCTAGTGGTGTCATGTGAACGTCGACTACATGACACTTCACCATTGTTTGGGCCTAGAGGGAGGCATTGGGAAGTAATAAGTTGATGATGGTTGCTAGAGTGACAGAAGCTTAAACACTAGTTTATGCGTTGCTTCGTAAGGGGCTGATTTGGATCCATATGTTTCATGCTATGGTTAGGTTTACCTTAATACTTTTGTTGTAGTTGCGGATGCTTGCAATATGAGTTAATCATAAGTAGGATGCTTGTCCAAGTAAGGACAACACCCAAGCACCGGTCCACCCACATATCAAATTATCAAAGTACCAAACGTGAATCATATGAACGTGATGAAAACTAGCTTGACGATAATTTCCATGTGTCCTCGGGAGTGCTTTACATCATATAAGAGTTTGTACAGGCTTGTACTTTGCTACAAAAAGGATTGGGCCATCTTGCTGCACCTTATTTACTTTTATTACTTGCTACTCGTTACCAATTACCTTATCACAAAACTATCTGTTACCGATAATTTCCGTGCTTGCAGAGAATACCTTGCTGAAAACCGCTTATCATTTCCTTCCGCTCCTCGTTGGGTTCGACACTCTTACTTATCGAAAGGACTACGATAGATCCCTATACTTGCGGGTCATCAAGACTCTTTTCTGGCGCCGTTTCCGGGGAGTGAAGCGCCTTTGGTAGGTGGAATTTTCTGAAATTTACTGTCACTTGTTACTATGGAAAGTAATCCTTTCAGGGGCTTGTTCGGGGTATCTTCACCCCGACCGGTAGAGCAAACAGTTGCTCCTCAACCTACTCAACCAACTGAAAAATGAAAATGTTTACTTTGACATTCCTTCGGGTATGATAGAGAAACTGCTAGCTAATCCTTCTGCAGGAGATGGAACATTACATCCCGACTTACACTTAATATATGTGGATGAAGTTTGTGGATTATTTAAGCTTGCAGGTATGCCCGATGATGTTATCAAGAAGAAGGTGTTCCCTTTATCTTTGAAGGGAGATGCATTGACATGGTATAGGCTATGTGATGAGATGGGATCATGGGACTACAAACGTTTGAAATTGGAATTCCACCACAAGTTTTATCCTATGCATCTTGTTCATCGTGATCGTAATTATATATATATATATTTTGGCCTCGCAAAGGAGAAAGCATCACTCAAGCTTGGGGGAGGCTTAAGTCAATTTTATATTCATGCCCCAATCATGAGCTCTCAAGAGAAATGATTATTCAAAAAATTTATGCTCGGCTTTCTGACAACAATCGCTCCATGCTCGATACTTCTTGTACTGGTTCCTTTATGATGAAGACTATTGAATACAAATGGAATTTATTGGAGAGAATTAAACACAACTCTGAAGATTGGGATCTCGACGAAGGTAAGGAGTCAGGTATAACACCTAAGTTTAATTGTGTTAAATCTTTTATGGATACCGATGTTTTCCATAAATTTAGCAATAAATATGTACTTGACTCTGAGATAGTAGCTTCTTTCTGTGAATCTTTTGCTACTCATGTTGATCTCCCTAAGGAGAAGTGGTTTAAATATAATCCTCCCATTGAAGTAAAAGTAGTTGCACCTATTAAAGTTGAAGAAAAGACTATCACTTATAATGATCCTATTGTTCCTACTGCTTATGTTGAGAAACCACCTTTCCCTGTTAGAAAAAAGAATCATGCTAAAGCTTCAATTGTGGTCAAAAAAGTAATATTAAGATACCTAAACCCCCTGAGCAAGTTAAAGTTGAACCTAATGTTGCTATGGTTAAAGATCACTTGGACAATAATATTGATGGGTAGGTTATTTACTTCTATGATGAGACTGCTAGAATTGCTAAACCTGGTGCTAAAGAGAAACATAGACCTATCATAGGCATGCCTGTTATTTCTGTTAAAATAGGAGATCATTGTTATCATGGCTTATGTGATATGGGTGCTAGTGCTAGTGCAATACCTATTTCCTTATACAAAGAAATTATGCATGATATTGCACCAGCTGAGATAGAAGATATTGATGTTACCATCAAGCTTGCCAATAGAGTACTATTTCACCAGTTGGGATTGTTAGAGACGTTGAACTCTTGTGTGGGAAGGCTAAATATCCTGCTGATTTTCTTGTTCTTGGTTCCCCACAAGATAGTTTTTGTCCCATTATATTTGGTAGACCCTTCTTGAATACTGTCAATGCTAAGATAGACTGCAATAAGGATATTGTTTCTATTGGTTTAGGGGATATGTCTCATGATTTTAATTTCTCTAAATTTCGTAGACAACCCCATGATAAAGAATTGCCTAGTAAAGATGAAATTATTGGTCTTGCTTCTATTGCCGTGCCTCCTACTGATCCTTTAGAACAATATTTGCTAGACCATGAAAATGATATGTTCATGAATGAAAGAAGGGAAATAGATGAAGTATTGTTTAAACAGGGACCTATTCTGAAACACAACTTGCCTGTTGAAATCCTAGGGGATCCTCCTCCACCCAAGGGTGATCCCGTGTTTGAGCTTAAACCATTACCTGATACTCTTAAATATGCTTATCTTGATGAAAAGAAGATATATCATGTTATTATTAGTGCTAACCTTTCAGAGAAGGAGGAAGAGAAATTATTGAAAACTCTGAAGAAGCACCGTGCTGCTATTGGATATACTCTTGATGATCTTAAGGGCATTAGTCCCACTCTATGTCAACACAAAATAAATTTGGAGGAAGACGCCAAACCAGTTATTGATAATCAACGACGGTTGAATCCTAAGATGAAAGAAGTGGTAAGAAAATAAATACTAAAGCTCCTTGAGGCAGGTATAATTTATCCCGTTGCTGATAGTCAGTGGGTAAGTCCTGTTCATTGTGTCCCCAAGAAGGGAGGTATTACTGTTGTTCCTAATGATAAACATGAATTGATTCCACAAAGAATTATTACGGGTTATAGGATGGTAATTGATTTCCGCAAATTAAATAAGGCTACTAAAACAGATCATTACCCTTTGCCTTTTATTGATCAAATGCTAGAAAGATTATCCAAACATACACATTTTTGCTTTCTAGATGGTTACTCTGGATTCTCTCAAATACCTGTGTCAGCTGATGATCAATCAAAGACCACATTTACTTGCCCGTTCGGTACTTTTGCTTATAGACGTATGCCTTTTGGTTTATGTAATGCACCTGCTACCTTTCAAAGATGCATGATGGCTATATTCTCTGACTTTTGTGAAAAGATATGTGAGGTATTCATGGATGATTTCTCCATTCATGGATCCTCTTTTGATGATTTCTTGAGCAACCTTGATCGAGTTTTGCAGAGATGTGAAGAAACTAATCTTGTCTTGAATTGGGAGAAGTGCCACTTTATGGTTAATGAAGGTATTGTCTTGGGGCATAAAATTTCTGAAAGAGGCATTGAAGTTGATAAAGCTAAAGTTCATGCTATTGAAAAGATGACGTGTCCCAAGGACATTAAAGGTATAAGAAGTTTCCTCGATCACGCCGGTTTTTATAGGAAGTTCATTATGGACTTTTAAAAAAATTCTCGACCTCTGACTAATCTATTACAAAAAGATATTCCTTTTGTCTTTGATGATGATTGTGTAGAAGCATTTGAAATACTTAAGAAAGCCTTGATTTCTGCACCTATTATTCAGCCACCTGATTGGAATTTACCCTTTGAAATTATGTGTGATGCTAGTGATTATGCTGTAGGTGTTGTTCTAGGGCAAAGAGTTGATAAGAAGTTAAATGTTATTCAATATGCTAGTAAAAATCTAGACAATGCCCAGATAAATTATGCTACCACTGAAAAGGAGTTCTTAGAAGTTGTATTTGCTTGTGATAAGTTCAGACCTTATATTGTTGATTCTAAAGTAACTATTCACACTGATCATGCTACTATTAAATACGTTATGGAAAAGAAAGATGATAAACCTAGACTTATTAGATGAGTTCTCTTGCTACAAGAATTTGATTTGCATATTATTGATAGAAAGGGAGCTGAGAACCCTGTTACAGACAACTTGTCTAGGTTAGAAAATGTTCTTGATGACCCACTACCTATTGATGATAGCTTTCCTGATGAACAATTAAATGTCATAAATGCTTCTCGAACTGCTCCATGGTATGCTGATTATGCTAATTATATTGTTGCTAAATTTATACCACCTAGTTTCACATACCAGCAAAAGAAAAAGTTCTTCTATGATTGGAGACATTACTTTTGGGATGACCCACATCTTTATAAAGATGGATTAGATGGTATTATTATACGTTGTGTACCAGAGCATGAATAGGAACAGATCCTACGCAAGTGTCACTCCGAGGCTTATGGAGGACACCATGCTGGAGATAGAACTGCACATAAGGTATTGCAATCTGGTTTTTATTGGCCTACTCTCTTCAAGGATGCCCGTAAGTTTGTCTTGTCTTGTGATGAATGTCAAAGAATTGGTAATATTAGTAGACGTCAAGAAATGCCTATGAATTATTCACTTGTTATTGAACCATTTGATGTTTGGGGCTTTGATTATATGGGACCCTTTCCTTTGTCTAATGGGTATACACATATTTTAGTTGTTGTTGATTACATTACTAAGTGGGTAGAAGCTATTCCAACTAGTAGTGCTGATCATAACACCTCTATTAAGATGCTTAAATAAGTTATTTTCCCGAGGTTTGGAGTCCCTAGATATTTAATGACCGATGGTGGTTCGCATTTTATTCATGGTGATTTTCATAAAATGCTTGCTAAGTATGATGTTAATCATAGATTTGCAGCTCCATATCTCCCACAGTCTAGTGGTCAAGTAGAATTAAGTAACAGAGAGCTCAAATTAATTTTGCAAAAGACTGTTAATAGATCTAGAAAGAATTGGCCAAGAAACTTGATGATGCATTACGGGCCTATAGAACTGCATATAAAAATCCTATGGGTATGTCTCCGTATAAAATGGTTTATGGTAAAGCATGTCACTTACCTTTTGAATTAGACCATAAGGCATATTGGTCTATTAAAGAGCTCAATTATGATTTCAAACTTGCCGGTGAGAAGAGGTTATTTGACATTAGCTCACTTGATGAATGGAGAACCCAAGCTTATGAAAATGCCAAGCTGTTTAAAGAAAAAGTTAAAAGATGGCATGATAAAAGGATACAAAAGCGTGAGTTCAACGTAGGTGATTATGTATTGTTATACAACTCTCGTTTAAGATTTTTTGCAGGCAAACTTCTCTCTAAATGGAAAGGTCCTTACGTTATCGAGGAGGTCTATCGTTCCGGTGCCATAAAAATCAACAACTTCGAAGGCACAAATCCGAAGGTGGTGAACGGTCAAAGAATTAAACATTATATCTCAGGTAATCCCATAAATGTTGAAACTAATATTATTGAAACCGTAACCCCGGAAGAATACATAAGGGACACTTTCTGGAACGTTTCAGACTCCGAAAAGTAATAGGTATGTGGTATGGTAAGTAAACCGACTCCAAAACAATTCTAATGGCAATATTTCTCCGTTTTGGAATATTTAGAAAAATAGGAAAATAAGAAGCAGTCCGGGAAGGACACGAGGCTTCCACGAGGCTGGGAGGCGTGCCCCCTGCGTCGTGGGCACCTCGTGTGCTCTCCGAACTCCGTTTTCTTGCACGATACTTCTCTTGGTCAGTAAAAATTCATTATATAATCTCTCGAAGGTTTTGACCTCCCTATCACGCAAATATCTTTTGTCTTTGTTTCGAGCTGTCCTGCTGCAGATTAGAGCAACATGTCGTCCCAGTATTCGGAAGGAGAGAGCTATGTGGCTGATTACCTTGCAGATCCTAAAGTCTGTGGGGATGTGGTGCATTGTGGTTGGACTACGAAAGAAGAAGAGGACTATGAACCTAAGGGAAAGGAGGAGACGAGCTCAGATGAAGATGAATTCCCGTTACCTCAACCTGGGGACATGCATGTGGAGTTCAAAAATTCAAGCCTCCCAGATAGAGCAAAGAAACCTAAGATCGAGTTTATCCCTTTTCGCCTCTTGCAAGAAAACTAGCAGGAATTATTCAAAAAGATACTAAGACTGGAGCAGGAGATCGATGACCTAAGGGATCAAAATTTTGTCCTCAAGCGCAAATTAAAGAAGAAGCCTACGCCATCAACAAAACCATCATATTCTTCACCAACAAAGGAGACATAATCACATGGGTATGGGTACTCCCCTTGGTAACTGCCAAGCTTGGGGGAGTGCCCCGGTATCATATCACCATCACTTTTATCTTTACCATTTTTCTTAGTTCGATCCTTTTGATAATATCTTGATCTAGTAGAATAAAGTTTTAGTATGATCTAGTCATGAGTTTTGGTTTATGATCCTTCTATGTAATCGAGTCCGTGAGCTATATATAATAAAGATTAGTGTTGAGTCAAGGTCTTGATTATTTTTCTATGATCTTGAGGGAATAAAATAAAAAGAGAAAGAATAAAAAGAAATAAAGAGATCATATGGATCTTATGGAGAGTAATGAGCTCACATATAAAGAGTATGATGAATAAAAGTTGCTGAGAGTTGACAAACATAGTTTTGGTCATCGTTGCAATGAATAGGAAGTAATAAAGAAAGAGAGGTTCACATATAAATATATTATCTTGGACATCTTTTATGATTGTGAGCACTCATTAAAGTATGACATGCTAAGAGTTGACGTTGGACAAGGAAGACAACGTAATGGTTATGTTTTCTCTCATCTGAGATAAATTATATTGTCATGGATCATCCAACATGTTGAGCTTGCCTTTCCCTCTCATGCCGACCAATTTCTTTGCACCAAGTAGAGATACTACTTGTGCTTCCAAATACCCTTAAACCAGTTTTGCCATGAGACTCCACCATACCTACCTATGGATTGAGTAAGATCCATCACGTAAGTTGTCATCGGTGCAAGCAATAAAAATTGCTCTCTAAATATGTATGACTTATTAGTGCGGAGAAAATAAGCTTTATACGATCTTGTGATATGGAAGAAATAAAAGCGACAGACTACATAATAAAGGTCCATATCGCAAGTGACAATATAAAGTGACATTCTTTTGCATTAAGATTTTGTGCATCCAACCATAAAAGCGCATGACAACCTCTGCTTCCCTCTACGAAGGGTGTATCTTTTACTTTTATCTTCCACCTTACATAAGAGTCATGGTGATCTTCACCTTTCCTTTTTACATTTTATCCTTTGGCAAGCACAATGTGTTGGAAAGATCCTGATATATATATAGCTAATTGCATGTGAGTCTTCATGAACTATTATTGTTGACATTACCCTTGAGGTAAAACATTGGGAGGCAAAACTATAAGCCCCTATCTTTCTCTTTGTCCGACTAAAACTTCATACCCATAAATATTGCGTGTGTGTTAGCAATTGTGAAAGACTAAAAGATGGTTGAGTATGTGGACTTGCTGAAAATCTCTTATATTGACTCTTTCCTATGTTATGAAAAATTGCAATTGCCTCAGTGACTGAGATTAGAGTTTGTTGGCTCTCCATGAAGTTTATGATTCATACTTGAAATTGTGATTGAATTGTTACTTTAGCATAAGAGATCATATGACAATATATATATATATATATATATATATATATTGTTGTTCTAAGAATGATCATGATGCCCTCATGTCTGTATTTATTTTTATCGACACCTATATCTCTAAACATGTGGACATATTTTTTGATTTCGGCTTTCGCTTGAGGACAAGCGAGATCTAAGCTTGGGGGAGTTGATACATTCATTTTGCATCATGCTTTTATATCGATATTTATTGCATTATGGGCTGTTATTACACATTATGTCACAATACTTATGCCTATTCTCTCTTATTTTACAAGTATTACATGAAGAGGGAGAATGCCGGCAGCTGGGATTCTGGGCTGGAAAAGGAGCAAATATTAGGGACCTATTCTGCACATCTCCAAAAGTCCTGAAACTCCACGGGAGCACTTTTCAGAATATATAAAAAATACTGAGCACAAGAAATACCAGAGGGGGGCCACACCCTGGCCACGAGGGTGGGGGCACGCCCTACCCCCTGGGCGCGCCCCCTGCCTCGTGGGCCCCTTGGTGGCCCTCTGATGCCCATCTTCTGCTATATGGAGTCTTTCGTGAGGAAAAAATCATAAGCAAGATTTCGGGATAAGACTCCGCCGCCACGAGGCGGAACCTTGGCGGAACCAATCTAGGGCTCTCGTGGAGCTGTTCTGCCGAGGAAACTTCCCTCCGGGAGGGGGAAATCACCACCATCGTTGTCAGTGTCAAAACCGGCGGGTCTCGGGTAGGGGGTCCCGAACTGTGCGTCTAGGCGAATGGTAACAGGAGACAAGGGACACGATGTTTTTACCTAGGTTCGGGCCCTCTCGATGGAGGTAAAACCCTACTCCTGCTTGATTAATATTGATGATATGGGTAGTACAAGAGTAGATCTACCACGAGATCAAGGAGGCTAAACCCTAGAAGCTAGCCTATGGTATGATTGTTATTCGTCCTACGGACTAAAACCCTCCTGTTTATATAGACACCGGAGAGGGCTAGGGTTACACAGAGTCGGTTACAATGGTAGGAGATCTACATATTCGTATCGCCAAGCTTGCCTTCCACACCAAGGAAAGTCCCTTCCGGACATGGGACGAAATCTTCAATCTTGTATCTTCATAGTCCAGGAGTCCGACCGAAGGTATAGTCCGGCTATCCGGACACCCCCTAATCCAGGACTCCCTCAGTAGCCCCTGAACCAGGCTTCAATGACGACGAGTCCGGCGCGCAGATTATCTTCGGCATTGCAAGGTGGGTTCCTCCTCCAAGTACTTCATAGAAGATTTTGAACACAAAGGTAGTGTCCAGCTCTACAAAATAAGTTTCCACATATTGCCATAAAGAGAATAATATTTACACAAATCTAATCTGCTGACGTATTCCGTAGCGTGACATCACACCACGTCCAAGTCTTTCTTTGAATCGTTTTACTGTCCCACCTCAGCGCATTTAGCGAGGCGGTTTCCTTGGCACATCTTGTCAAAGAAGAGATCGTGTCCCCTTATTCCGGGATTCTCATCAATACGGGTGTGGGTAACCCAACCGTACCCGTTGGTATGTTTTCTCGATCAAAGGCGAGTCCCAAATGGTCACGGGGAGGGCCCTTGGTATTCAACCTCTTATAAAGAGACCAAGGCTTTACTCCTTTCTTTCAATCTCAAGTGAGTTCGCCCTATGCCTCGAGTTCCAACACCCAAGGCTCCAGATTTCAGGCGCTTCGGACCTTTGACAATGTCCTGTTCCGACCTTCGGGGCCGATGGATGCCCTCCTCCGTCACGGAGGAGGACGTGCTGAAGTTGAGAGCGGACAAGTTCTTGACCGGCGAAATCTGGCATAGGCTGCCTGCTCAAGGGTAGGTCATTCCCACACCCACGCCTGGTGAGAGTGTGGTGTTCATGTCTCACTTCCTTCGGGGGCTAGGCTTCCTGACGGATCCCTTCGTGAGGGGGGCCATGTTTTATTATGGGCTGGAATTTCACGACTTGGCTCCGGAGTGCATCCTCCATATTTCCTCATTCATCGTCGTGTGTGAAGCCTTCCTCCGTATTACTCCTCACTTCGGACTATGGCTCAAGACCTTCAAAGTAGAGCCGAAGGTGATCGAGGGACGGCACGCGGAGTGCGGAGGCGCTGTTATAAGCAGGAATGCTGATGCCCCATGGCCTGAGGGCTCTTTTCAAGAGGAGTCTAGCTTATGGCAACGATAGTGGTTTTATATTACCGTTCCCAGGGGCACCAAGTGGGTGGTGTTGGTGTCAAAACCGGCGGATCTCGGGTAGGGGGTCCCGAACTGTGCGTCTAGGCCGGATGGTAACAGGAGGCAAGGGACACGAAGTTTTACCCAGGTTCGAGCCCTCTTGATGGAGGTAAAACCCTACGTCCTGCTTGTTTAATATTGATGATATGGGTAGTGCAAGAGTAGATCTACCACGAGATCGGAGAGGCTAAACCCTAGAAGCTAGCCTATGGTATGATTGTTGTTCTGTATGTTGTCCTACGGACTAAAACCCTCCAGTTTATATAGACACCGGAGACGGTTAGGGTTACACAAAGTCGGTTACAATGGTAGGAGATCTATATATCCGTATCGCCAAGCTTGCCTTCCACGCCAAGGAAAGCCCCTTCCGGACACAGGACGAAGTCTTCAATCTTGTATCTTCATAGTCCAGGAGTCCGGCTGAAGGTATAGTCCGGCTATCCGGACACCCCCTAATCCAGGACTCCCTCAGGTGGCGGCACCTGCCTTTTGCTCGGGTCCCCCACCACAGCTAGCGTCATGGGTCAATAAAGGACTGGACAAGGGGCCGTCCAAGACGTGCCCTTTTTGCAGGGCCGCATTTGAGATCTCCTAGAAAGAGATATCAGTCTGGTCGTGGTGACACAGGTTATGCTGATTCGCCGAGCTCTGCCCTGCGAACGTCGCCCCCTCCGCCCGTGGGAGTTCTATCCGGAGGGACCACGAGCTCTCCAACATTCTATGGGCGCGACGCCCGTGGAGATGTACAAATTGTTCTTCGGATCACAAGCAATGTGTCTGTACTTGACCGAGGATGCAGGTCTGAGCTGCAACCGCCCGGATACTCAAGTAAGTAGCCCTGTGCCCGGACTCGCAATCCGCATATTTATCATAAAATTGCCCTTAAAAGAGCTGTCCCTTAAACAGGAGTGGATAGCGAAAGCAAAGCTAATCAGGTGTCTGTCCCCCCTCCCCGAGACCATGCCGGGTCCCGTGCAAGTCAGGATGTTGGAGGTTGTGCCTTCGGAGGAAAGCGAGGGAGGGGACAAGGAAGCTATGGCCTCCTCGAAGGAGGCTGTTTGGAAGGGAGGAATCGAAAATTCCTCTCCTCAGGGGAAGAAGAGAACCGCCTCTAACGACCCGGAGACCATGGCCAGAAAGCGGGGGAAGAAATCTTCGCCAGAGGGTCCTGTGCTGGGGGATACTTTGGCCGAATTATGCCCTCAAGGGGATTAGCCCTCCACTGAGCCGTAAGTAGAGAGGAGTTTTCTTTTTAAGAAATGAGAGAAATCCTTGCTTTATATCTGAGAAAAGTAATCGAAAATTTACCTTGTAGCTCGGACCTTAGCCCTTCTCAGCAGAGCTCGTCTTCAGGGGATCTTCTTCCGAAGATGATGGAGAGCGAAACGCTTCCCCCTGCCGTACCACCTTGCGAGGCGGGCGACCCTGAGGTATCATCGCAGAGGGTTTCTCTGAATCCGGTAGGGCCGGAAGGTAGTCATATGGCCCCCCAAAGCCCTCCGCGTACGGCCTTCGAAAAGGGCCATCGGACGAGTCCAGCACCGTCTGGTGCGCGGTCGGAGGAGCTGAAGGATCTTCTAGGGCGAGCATCTATCTCAGAGGAGCACCATGCATTGATGGGTACGGTGATTGAGAGGATTTCATCCGCGGAGAGCGGATTGCACAAGGCCGTCAGGAGTTTACTGACAGGTTTTGAGGTACGCGAAATAATGTACCCTTTTTGGACAGTTGCGCATAAATAAGATGCGCCCTGTGCAGAGGATCATAATCCCAGGTCTAATATGCTGCCTTCATAAGTAGGTGGCGAAGTGTCCGGTGGCCAGCCAGACTGATGAATTTGCCGAGCTAAAGCGGCAACTTGACGTGGCAGATGCCGACATCACACTTGTCAAGAAGCGGCTTGACGAGGCACAAGGTATGTAATTCCTCCGGCGGCACCTGGTAAGAGGAGCTTTATGCCAGTATCTTACAATGTGTGCGCTTGATGCAGGTGGTGCTGTTGCCATGGAGAATCTTCGGGCGGAACTTGCCCGAGCCAAGGAGCAAGCCAGGAAAAGTGATGTGGCTGCCGGAAAGGCAATTGAAGAGCTAAAAGACGAACAGGCTGCTCACTGCCGAAGCAAGAAGGAAATGGCCGAGATGGCCGTGAAGCTGAAGAACGCTGCTGACCATTGCAAGCTTCTTGAAAAAGAATATCGGGCGGAATAGACGGACCTGGAGAAGGCCGTTGCCGATGCCAAGGATGCTCGCTCTGCGATGAGAGCTATGAAGGAGGAGCTGCGTCAGGCCGGAGAGATCGCGGCTGGAAAGCCCTTTATGCTGCGGAGGAAGTTCTGTGATCCTGAACATGCTCCGTTAGACCGGATGTGGAGTACGGCGGACACCTATCTGGATTTGGCAGCGAGTGCCGCAGATGCGGTCGAACACTTCCGAGACCAAGAAGATTGTGAAGTGGAAAAGCTCTTTTGGTCGTAGTTCCACAATCCAGAGCGTCCATTGTCATTAGCCGATCGTTTGGCCGAATGGGCCGAGTGAAATAGGTTGTCCGGACTCGCCATGAAGTATGTCATGAGTCATCTGTGGCTAGAGAGGCCAGAGCCGAAAAGTTATTTCAACTTGGTGCATCAGTTCCTTGGTGCGGCGCCGCATATCAGTGCGATGAAGAGGTCAGCGTGCATAGAGGGTGCACGGATGGCTCTTGCCCGTGTCAAGACATACTGGGCGGAAATGGAGGCCACCGCTGTTGCATCCCCAGACTCAGATGGAAGACGAGTACTTGTTGAGCACTATTTTCAGGAAGTTCTGCAAGGCGCTCGTTTAATAGAGACACGGTGCTCGAAGGATACTATATTCGAATAGCATATATTATTGTAAAACAATATTTTGATAAATTGTAGAAGCTTTTTATACTTGTGTCTGCAAGTATTATAATACCTCCTGTGCGGTCGTTTAACGTATATGTATATATAATCTGAAAGATGGCACTCGTCGGCTTCAGCCCCCACGCACATAATGTGGGGGTGTTTGCAGAAGGCGCATTTTCACACTTGATCCAACGTCTTGGTCCTACAAAGGAGGTGATAGCGCAGCGAACTAGGCAATTGGACTATGATGCTTTATCACTTTCACTTAGCCATAGGAGTTTGATAGTGAGGCTACTTATATAGCCCCTGGTGGCGCCTGCGCTCGCCCGAACTCGGGGCGCGTATGTGCCTGGCCGGGAAACGGCCCTTCGTTAATGCGGAGGAATCCTAAAGATTCCGGTAAGTCATCGAGTGGTTGACCAGTCTCACGTTATATCATGACAGTTAGTTTTTGGCTTTCTCTACTGAGGTGCTCGCCTGGCCGAACCGGCGCACAATCGAAGTAGTTCTCCTGGTGCCGCCTTAGCCGATAGAGCGGAACATAAGGCGACAAAACACAGGAGCCGGACAAACCCAACATTTGACCAAAGACATGATTCGGAGCTGATGCATATAAGGCCAAACTCGCGACACCGAACACTCCCTAAGGTATTTAGTCTTTATGAGGGCGGGCGGGATAACACCCTTAGTAATAAGCCCCTAGTGTCCAGGTACACGCAAAAACTCTGACGTGGCCACATGCCAAAACGCCAGCCTCCTCCTTGGTTATACCAAGAAACCAGGGGATGTGTATCAACAAGACACAGTAAGAAAGGTTTACGCAGGGTCTTAATCCGAAAAGAATCCTTGGAACGGGTCCCTGCTGCACGTCTGCGCCTGTGTCTCCGTTGTGCCGTATCCTGGACGGGCGTAGCACGGTGTTCATCTGTAAAAGAGAGGAACTTAGTTGAAGAAAGATCATGCTGAACATAAGTTATACTAAATAAACGAAGTATAAATCAAAATGGGTAAAATTGAGCTTTATTGTCTCTTGTTTTATATGCGCAGAGCCCCTAGTACAGGGGTATACGGCTATTAAGCCTTTATCAATTGTATGTTTATGCCAGACTTGTCTAGCCGTGTCCGTGGTCTTAACGACCTGTTTAGGTGCTTTGGCTGGTGAAGCCGCTTTATTGTGGGGCTGTCAAGGCAGCCGCACTGTCTTTCGCGCGGGAGGAACACTCAATTTTTCCCTTTAATGAGATGATGCCTCATGGACCGGGCATCTTAAGCATAAGAGATGCATAATGCGGTATTGCATTAAAGAGGGCGAAAGCTTCGCGTCCTAGCAGTGCTTGATAGCTACTTGAGAATGGGGCGATGTGGAAAGTTAGCTGTTCGCGACGGAAGTTATCGGGGGAGCCGAACATAACTTCTAGCCGGAGAGAACCCATGCAATGGGCATCCGGGCCTGGCGGTACCCCTTGAAAGGAGGTTTTGCTATGGCGAATTTTTGTTGGGTCTATCCCCATGTTGCGGATTGTGTCCTGGTATAACAGGTTTAGACCGCTGCCGCCATCCATCAGGACATTTGTAAAGTGGAGTCCGCCGATTATTGGATCTAATACCAAGGCAGTCCAACCTGCGTTCCGGATACTTCTAGTGTAATCCTGATGGTCGAAGGTGATCGGTTTTAACAACCATTGGCAAGAATCCTTTGGGATAGGCTATATGGCGCGTATCTCTGTTGGCTCCATTCTGTGCGTCACGTGAAGTAAGTTTACTATTTTGACTTCTTGTGGGAAATCCTTTTGTTTCCTGGTGCTCTGCTTGTGGGGGTCGTCATCGTCCTCACTTGGTGTGTCGAGCCCCTTGTGTTCGGCGTTGAGTTTGCCGGATTGCTTGAAAACCCAACAATCTCTATGGGTATGGTTCACAGGCTTCCCGGGAGTACTGTGTATTTGACATATCTTGTCCAAGATTTTGTTTAAGTTGGATAGCTCGTCCCTGTTATCCTTGAGGGGCGGCTTTCTCTGATTCTACCACGAGCTTTTGAATCCGGTGTTGACCGCCGTGCTCTTTGGGCTGTTTCTCTTATTCCGGCGCTGGTCCTTGCCGCGTCGGAGTTTTCCGTTTCCATCCCTAACTTCGGATGTACTTGGGTCACTGGTGCTACATCTTGCCAACCAGTTGTCCTCTCCTGTGCAAAAGCGGGTCATGAGGCTTGTTAATGCGGCCATTGTTCTTGGCTTTTCTTGGCCGAGGTGTCTGGCGAGCCATTCGTCTCAAACGTTATGCTTAAAAGCTGCTAGGGCTTCGGCGTCCGGACAGTCGACTATCTGATTCTTTTTAGTAAGAAATCTTTTCCAGAATTTCCGGGCTGACTCTCCGGGCTGTTGAGTTATGTGACTGAGATCGTCTGCATCCGGAGGGCGGACATAGGTCCCTTGAAAATTTTCCCGGAAAGCATCCTCAAGCTCTTCCCAACTTCCAATGGTGTTTTCGGGAAGGCTTTTGAGCCAATGCCGGGCTGGCCCTTGAAGCTTGAGGGGTAAGTATTTTATGGCGTGGAGGTCATCTTCTTTGGCCATGTGTATGTGGAGGATATAATCCTCGATCCAGACCCTAGGGTCTGTTGTTCCGTCGTACGCTTCTATGTTTACGGGCTTGAATCCCGCTGGAAATTCATGGTCCAGCACCTCATCGGTGAAACATAGGGGGTGTGCGGCACCCCTGTATTTGGGTGTGCCGTGATGTTCGGATATTTGTTGTGTTGCATTGCTTACTAGAGCTTGCTTTCTTGGCCCGTAGATAGATTTGACTGGGCCATCTTTTTGATGCAGATCCTTTGGTGGATCACGTGCCGGCTTGTGTGCGGCGCCCCCTGCCGCTCCATGCTGGCCATGCGGTCGTCTATCCGACCGGGTGGCTTTCCTATTTTTTGACTACGGGGGCTCTAAGGCCTCCTTGTCAAATTCAGGCAGTAGCTTTCGCTTTGGATAGCTTTTTGTGCGGCGACTGCCGCCATATTTGTCTGCGGTGCTGCATACTTTGCTCCATCTGATTCTGAGTGCATCTTCCGCAGTTTTGAGCTTCCACTTCTGCTTTTTCAGGCTACGTGCAGTGGCGACGAGCCTTTTATGGAGGTTCTTCTGCTCCATGAGCTTATCCGGTGTAAGGTCGTCCGGACTATTGTTTTCGCCGGGGACGGGGTGTTCAGTTTGTTTATCCAAGTTGCCCTGTTCAGACGGTTGCTCAAAGGCATGTTCGTCATCCGCCGGCTCGTCCTGCTCTATGGCTGGGTCTGTATGGCTGTTGTCTTTTCGAGTGAACGATCCCTCGTTGCATCCTTGTGTTCCTCGTCGTCGCTTCCTTTGGGTGTGTCCACCATGTATACATCATGAGATGAGGTAGCTGTCTAGTGCCTTATAGGCGTTGGTTCATGTTCATCTCCTACATCATCGTCCATACCGTCGATGTCTTCGGAGTCAAAGTCGAGCACGTCGTTTAAATTATCGACAGTGGCTATGAAGTGGGTGGTGGGTGGGCATCAAATTTCTTCGTCGTCCACATCCCAATCCTGCCGGTCATAGTCCGGCCAGGACTCTCCTGACAAAGAGAGACCTGAGTGAATTCAGAATGTCGCCGAAGGGCGAGTGCTGAAAGATGTCTGCGCTGGTGAAGTCCATGATTGGCGCCCAATCGGATTCAATCGGTAGGGGTGCGGAGGGCTCGGAGTCCGGAGAGGAGTCCGGCATCTTGTAGTCACGGGCTTCGCAAAGGACAAGGCTGGTGTTCGGCTTGATCGCCATAGAGATTGCAGCCCCCGAGGCGGTGTCTAACCACCCATCCTCGATTGGTGTGATCGGCTCCGAGCCAAGGGTCGGAGCGGACACAGGTGCGGCCTCCAGGGCACTGTTCGGCGGCAGAGCTAGATCATGCCCACCGGGACAGTGCGGCGCGCTTGGCTGTGGCTCAAATCCGTCGAAGATCAAGTCTCCGCGGTCGTCCGCTATGTAGTTTAAACTTCCAAATCTGACCTGATGGCCAGGGGCGTAGCTTTCGATCTGCTCCAGATGGCCAAGGAATTGGCCCGCAGTGCAAAGCCGCCAAATACGAAGATCTGTCCGGGGAGAAAAGTCTCACCCTGGATCGCATCGTCGTTGATGATCGAAGGAGCCATTGGGCCTAAAAGTGATGACATAGAGGAACTCTCAATGAAAGCACCAATGTCGGTGTCAAAACCGGCGGATCTCGGGTAGGGGGTCCCGAACTGTGCGTCTAGGCGGATGGTAACAGGAGACAAGGGACACGATGTTTTTACCCAGGTTCGGGCCCTCTCGATGGAGGTAAAACCCTACTCCTGCTTGATTAATATTGATGATATGGGTAGTACAAGAGTAGATCTACCACGAGATCAAGGAGGGTAAACCCTAGAAGCTAGCCTATGGTATGATTGTTATTCGTCCTACGGACTAAAACCCTCCGGTTTATATAGACACCGGAGAGGGCTAGGGTTACACAGAGTCGGTCACAATGGTAGGAGATCTACATATCCATATCGCCAAGCTTGCCTTCCACGCCAAGGAAAGTCCCTTCCGGACACGGGACAAAGTCTTCAATCTTGTATGTTCATAGTCCAGGAGACCGACCGAAGGTATAGTCCGGCTATCCGAACACCCTCTAATCTAGGACTCCCTTAATCATCATCACCAACGATCCTCTCATCGGGAGGGGGTCAATCTCCATCACCATATTCACCAGCACCATCTCATCTCAAACCCTAGTTCATCTCTTGTATCCAATCTTTGTATCCAAACCTCAGATTGGTACATGTGGGTTGCTAGTAGTGTTGATTACTCCTTGTAGTTGATGGTAGTTGGTTTACTTGGTGGAAGATCATATGTTCATATCCATTATGCATATTAATACCCCTCCGATTATGAACATGAATATGCTAGTTACGTTTGTTCCTGAGGACATGGGAGGAGTCTTGCTATTAGTAGTTGATACGTCTCCAACATATCTATAATTTTTGACTGCTCCATGCTATATTATCTACTATTTTGGACTATATTGGGCTTTATTTTCCACTTTTATATTATTTTTGGGACTAGCCTATTAACCGGAGGCCCAGCCCAGAATTGTTGTTTTTTGCCTATTTCAGTGTTTCGGATAAACGGAATATCAAACGGAGTCCAAACGGAATAAAATCTTAGGGAACGTGATTTTCTCACCGAACGTGATCCAGAAGACTTGGACCCTGCTCCAAGTAACAAAAGAGGCGGTCACGAGGGTGGGGGCGCCCCCCCCCCTAGGGCACGCCCCCCTACCTCGTGGGCCCCTCATTGCTCCTCCGGCGTACTTCTTCCTGTTGGAAATATGCCCTAGAGGCAATAATAAAAGCATTATTATTATATTTCCTTGTTCATGATAATTGTCTTTATTCATGCTATAATTGTGTTATCCGGAAATCGTAATACATGTGTGAATAATACACAAACCAACATGTCCCTAGTAAGCCTCTAGTTGACTAGCTCGTTGATCAACAGATAGTCATGGTTTCCTGACTATGGACATTGGATGTCATTGATAACGAGATCACATCATTAGGAGAATGATGTGATGGACAAGACCCAATCCTAAACATAGCACAAGATCGTATAGTTCGTTTGCTAGAGTTTTCCAATGTCAAGTATCCTTTCCTTAGACCATGAGATCGTGTAACTCCCGGATACCGTAGGAGTGCTTTGGGTGTGCCAAACGTCACAGCATAACTGGGTGACTATAAAGGTATACTACGGGTATCTCCGAAAGTGTCTGTTGGGTTGACACGGATCAAGACTGGGATTTGTCACTCCGTATGACAAAGAGGTATCACTGGGCCCACTCGGTAATGCATCATCATAATGAGCTCAAAGTGACCAAGTGTCTGGTCACGGGATCATGCATTACAGTACGAGTAAAGTGACTTGCCGGTAACGAGATTGAACGAGGTATTGGATACCGACGATCGAATCTCGGGCAAGTAGCATACCGATTGACAAAGGGAATTTTATACGGGGTTGCTTGAATCCTTGACATCGTGGTTCATCCGATGAGATCATCGAGGAGCATGTGGGAGCCAACATGGGTATCCAGATCCCGCTGTTGGTTATTGACCGGAGAGCGATCTCGGTCATGTCTACATGTCTCCCGAACCCGTAGGGTCTACACACTTAAGGTTCGGTGACGCTAGGGTTGTAGGGATATGTATATGCAGTAACCCGAATGTTGTTCGGAGTCCCGGATGAGATCCCGGACGTCACGAGGAGTTCCGGAATGGTCCGGAGGCAAAGAATTATATATAGGAAGTGCTATTTCGGGCATCGAGACAAGTTTCGGCGTCACCGGTATTGTACCGGGACCACCGGAAGGGTCCCGGGGGTCAACCGGGTGGGGCCACCTGTCCCGGGGGGCCACATGGGCTGTAGGGGGTGCGCCTTGGCCTACATGGGCCAAGGGCACCAGCCCCAAGAGGCCCATGCGCCTAGGGTTTCAAGGAGGGAAGAGTCCTAGGAGGGGAAGGCACCTCCTAGGTGCCTTGGGGAGGAGGGATTCCTCCCCCTTGGCCGCACCCCCTAGGAGATTAGATCTCCTAGGGCCGGCGCCCCCCCCCCTTGGCCCTCCTATATATAGTGGGGGAGATGGAGGACTTCTTACCTTTTGCCTTTGGTGCCTCCCTCTCCCTCTCCAACACCTCCTCCTCCCCCATAGTGCTTGGCGAAGCCCTGCCGGAGTACTGCAGCTCCATCACCACCACGCCGTCGTGCTGCTGCTGGAGCCATCTCCCTCAACCTCTCATTCCCCCTTGCTGGATCAAGAAGGAGGAGACGTGGCTGTTCCATACGTGTGTTGAACGCGGAGGTGCCGTCCGTTCGGTGCTAGGATCTTCGGTGATTCGAATCACGTCGAGTACGACTCCCTCATCCCCGTTCTTTGAACGCTTCCGCTCGCGATCTACAAGGTACGTAGATGCATCTAATCACTCGTTGCTAGATGAACTCCTAGATGGATCTTGGTGAAACCGTAGGAAAATTTTTGTTTTCTGCAACGTTCCCCATCAGTGGCATCATGAGCTAGGTCTATGCGTAGTTCTTCTTGCGCGAGTAGAACACAATTTGTTGTGGGCGTAGATGTTGTCAACTTTCTTGCCGCTACTAGTCTTATGTTGCTTCAACGGTATTGTGGGATGAAGCGGCCCGGACCAACCTTACACGTACGCTTACGTGAGACCGGTTCCACCGACTGACATGCACAAGTTGCATAAGGTGGCTGGCGGGTGTCTGTCTCTCCCACTTTAGTTGGAGCGGACTCGATGAAAAGGGTCCTTATGAAGGGTAAATAGAAGTTGACAAATCACGTTGTGGCTTTCACGTAGGTAAGAAAACGTTCTTGCTAGAACCCTATTTCAGCCACGTAAAACTTGCAACAACAATTAGAGGACGTCTAACTTGTTTTTGCAGCAAGTGCTTTGTGATATGATATGGCCGAAGTTGTGATGAATGATGAATGATCTATATGTGATGTATGAGATGTTCATGCTATTGTAATAGGAATCACGACTTGCATGTCGATGAGTATGACAACCAGCAGGAGCCATAGGAGTTGTCTTTATTTTTTGTATGACCTGCGTGTCATTGAGAAACGCCATGTAAATTACTTTACTTTATTGCTAAACGCGTTAGCCATAGTAGTAGAAGTAATAGCTGGCGAGCAACTTCATGGAGACACAATGATGGAGATCATGATGATGGAGATCATGGTGTCATGCGGGTGACAAGATGATCATGGAGCCCCAAGATGGAGATCAAAGGAGCTATGTGATATTGGCCATATCATGTCACTATTATTATTTGATTGCATGTGATGTTTATCATGTTTTTCATCTTGTTTGCTTAGAACGACGGTAGTAAATAAGATGATCCCTCATAATAATTTCAAGAAAGTGTTCCCCCTAACTGTGCACCGTTGCGACAGTTCGCTGTTTCAAAACACCACGTGATGATCGGGTGTTTTATTCAGACGTTCACATACAACGGGTGTAAGACAGATTTACACATGCAAACACTTAGGTTGACTTGACGAGCCTAGCATGTGTACAGACATGGCCTCGGAACATAGAAGACCGAAAGGTCGAGCATGAGTCGTATAGAAGATACGATCAACATGAAGATGTTCACCGACGTTGACTAGTCCGTCTCACGTGATGATCGGACACGGCCTAGTTAACTCGGATCATGTTATACTTAGATGACAGGAGGGATGTCTATCTAAGTGGGAGTTCATTGAATAATTTGATTAGATGAACTTAATTATCATGAACTTAGTCTAAAATATTTACAATATGTCTTGTAGATCAAATGGCCAACGTAGTCCTCAACTTCAACGCGTTCCTAGAGAAACCCAAGCTGAAAGACGATGGCAGCAACTATACGAACTGGGTCCGGAACCTGAGGATCATCCTCATAGCTGCCAAGAAAGATTATGTCCTACAAGCACCGCTGGGTGACGCACCTGTTCTCCCTGCAGAACAAGACGTTATGAACGCTTCGCAGGCACGTACCGATGACTACTCCCTCGTTCAGTGCGGCATGCTTTACAGCTTAGAGCCGGGGATCCAAAAGCGTTTTGAGAGACATGGAGCATATGAGATGTTCGAAGAGCTGAAAATGGTTTTTCAAGCTCATGCCCGGGTCGAGAGATATGAAGTCTCCGACAAATTCTTCAGCTGTAAGATGGAGGAAAATAGTTCTGTCAGTGAGCACATACTCACTATGTCTGGGTTACATAACCGCTTGACTCAGCTGGGAGTTAATCTCCCGGATGACACGGTCATTGACAGAATCCTTCACTCGCTTCCACCGAGCTACAAGAGCTTTGTGATGAACTTCAATATGCAGGGGATGGAAAAGACCATTCCTGAAGTATTTGCTATGCTGAAATCAGCAGAGGTAGAAGTCAAGAAGGAACATCAAGTGTTGATGGTCAATAAAACCACTAAGTTCAAGAAGGGCAAGGGTAAAAAGAACTTCAAGAAGGACGGCAAGGGAGTTGCCGCGCCCGATAAGCAAGCTGTCGGGAAGATGCCTAAGAATGGACCCAAGCCCGAGACTGAGTGCTTTTATTGCAAGGAAAGTGGTCACTGGAAGCGGAACTGCCCCAAATACTTAGCGGACAAGAAGGCCGGCAAAACAAAAGGTATATGTGATATACATGTAATTGATGTGTACCTTACCAGTACTCGTAGTAGCTCCTGGGTATTTGATACCGGTGCAGTTGCTCACATTTGTAACACAAAGCAGGAGCTGCAGAATAAGCGGAGACTGGCGAAGGACGAGGTGACGATGCGCGTCGGGAATGGTTCCAAGGTCGATGTGATCGCCGTCGGCACGCTACCTCTACATTTACCTACGGGATTAGTTTTGAACCTCAATAATTGTTATTTAGTGCCAAGTTTGAGCATGAACATTGTGTCAGGATCTCGTTTAATACGAGATGGCTTCTCATTTAAATCTGAGAATAATGGTTGTTCTATTTATATGAGAGATATGTTTTATGGTCATGCTCCGATGGTGAATGGTTTATTCTTAATGAATCTCGAGCGTAATGCTACACATATTCATAGTGTGAGTACCAAAAGATGTAAGGTTGATAATGATAGTCCCACATACTTGTGGCACTGCCGCCTTGGTCACATAGGTGTCAAACGCATGAAGAAGCTCCATGCTGATGAACTTTTAGAGTCTCTTGATTACGAATCATTTGACACGTGCGAACCATGCCTCATGGGTAAAATGACCAAGACTCCGTTCTCAGGAACAATGGAGCGAGCAACCAACTTATTGGAAATCATACATACTGATGTGTTCGGTCCAATGAGTGTTGAGGCTCGCGGTGGCTATCGTTATGTTCTCACCCTCACTGATGACTTGAGTAGATATGGGTATGTCTACTTAATGAAACACAAGTCTGAGACCTTTGAAAAGTTCAAGGAATTTCAGAGTGAGGTTGAGAATCAACGTGACAGAAAAATCAAGTTTCTACGATCAGATCGTGGAGGAGAATACTTGAGTCACGAGTTTGGCACACACTTAAGAAAATGTGGAATAGTTTCACAACTCACGCCGCCTAGAACACCTCAGCATAATGGTGTGTCCGAACATCGTAATCGCACTCTATTGGATATGGTGCGATCTATGATGTCTCTTGCCGATTTACCGCTATCTTTTTGGGGCTATGCTTTAGAGACTGCCGCATTCACTTTAAATAGGGCTCCGTCGAAATCCGTTGAGACGACACCGTTTGAATTATGGTTTGGGAAGAAACCTAAGCTGTCGTTTCTAAAAGTTTGGGGATGCGATGCTTATGTCAGGAAACTTCAACCTGAAAAGCTCGAACCCAAGTCGGAAAAATGCGTCTTCATAGGATACCCAAAAGAAACTGTTGGGTATACCTTCTACCTCAGATCCGAAGGCAAGATCTTTGTTGCCAAGAATGGGTCCTTTCTAGAGAAAGAGTTTCTCTCGAAAGAAGTAAGTGGGAGGAAAGTACAACTTGATGAAGTATTACCTCTTGAACCGGAAAATGGCGCAACTCAAGAAAATGTTCCTGAGGTGCCTGCACCGACTAGGGAGGAAGATAATGATGATGATCAAGATACTTCTGATCAAGCTCCTACTGAAATTCGAAGTTCCACAAGGACACGTTCCGCACCAGAGTGGTACGGCAACCCTGTCTTGGAAATCATGTTGTTAGACAACGGTGAACCTTCGAACTAAGAAGAAGCGATGGCGGGCCCGGATTCCGACAAATGGCTAGAAGCCATGAAATCCGAGATAGGATCCATGTATGAAAACGAAGTATGGACTTTGACTGACTTGCCCGTTGAGCGGCAAGCCATAGAAAATAAATGGATCTTTAAGAAGAAGATAGACGCGGATGGTAATGTGACCATCTATAAAGCTCGGCTTGTCGCTAAGGGTTATCGACAAGTTCAAGGGGTTGACTACGATGAGACTTTCTCACCGGTAGCGAAGCTGAAGTCTGTCCGAATCATGTTAGCAATTGCCGCATTCTATGATTATGAAATATGGCAAATGGACGTCAAAACGGCATTCCTTAATGTTTTCCTTATGGAATAATTGTATATGATGTAGCCGGAAGGTTTTGTCGATCCTAAGAATGCTGACAAGGTGTGCAAGCTCCAACACTCGATTTATGGGTTGGTGCAAGCATCTCGGAGTTGGAACATTCGCTTTGATGAGATGATCAAAGCGTTTGGGTTTACGCAGACTTATGGAGAAGCCTGTGTTTACAAGAAAGTGAGTGGGAGCTCTGTAGCATTTCTCATATTATATGTAGATGACATACTTTTGATGGGAAATGATATAGAACTCTTGGACAGCATAAAGGCCTACTTGAATAAGAGTTTTTCAATGAAGGACCTTGGAGAAGCTGCTTATATATTAGTCATCAAGATCTACAGAGATAGATCAAGACGCCTCATAGGTCTTTCACAAAGCACATACCTTGAGAAGATATTGAAGAAGTTCAATATGGATCAGTCTAAGAAGGGGTTCTTGCCTGTGTTGCAAGGTGTGAAATTGAGCTCAGCTCAATGTCCGACCACGGCAGAAGATATAGAAGAGATGAGTGTCATCCCCTATGCCTCAGCCATAGGTTCTATTATGTATGTCATGCTGTGTACCAGACCTGATGTAAACCTTGCCGTAAGTTTGGTAGGAAGGTACCAAAGTAATCCCGGCAAGGAACACTGGACAGCGGTCAAGAATATCCTGAAGTACCTGAAAAGGACTAAGGAAATGTTTCTCGTTTATGGAGGTGACGAAGAGCTCGTCGTAAATGGTTACGTCGACGCTAGCTTCGACACAGATCTGGATGACTCTAAGTCACAAACCGGATACGTGTATATTTAGAATGGTGGGGCAGTAAGCTGGTGCAGTTGCAAGCAGAGCGTCGTGGCGGGATCTACATGTGAAGCGGAGTACATGGCAGCCTCGGAGGCATCACATGAAGCAATTTGGGTGAAGGAGTTCATCACCGACCTAGGAGTCATACCCAATGCGTCGGGGCCGATCAAGCTCTTCTGTGACAACACTGGAGCTATTGCTCTTGCCAAGGAGCCCAGGTTTCACAAGAAGACAAGGCACATCAAGCGTCGCTTCAACTCCATTCGTGAAAATGTTCAAAATGGAGACATAGATATTTGTAAAGTACACACGGACCTGAATGTAGCAGATCCGTTGACTAAACCTCTCCCTAGAGCAAAACATGATCAACACCAAAATTCCATGGGTGTTCGATTCATCACAATGTAACTAGATTATTGACTCTAGTGCAAGTGGGAGACTGTTGGAAATATGCCCTAGAGGCAATAATAAAAGCATTATTATTATATTTCCTTGTTCATGATAATTGTCTTTATTCATGCTATAATTGTGTTATCCGGAAATCGTAATACATGTGTGAATAATAGACACCAACATGTCCCTAGTAAGCCTCTAGTTGACTAGCTCGTTGATCAACAGATAGTCATGGTTTCCTGACTATGGACATTGGATGTCATTGATAACGAGATCACATCATTAGGAGAATGATGTGATGGACAAGACCCAATCCTAAACATAGCACAAGATCGTATAGTTCGTTTGCTAGAGTTTTCCAATGTCAAGTATCCTTTCCTTAGACCATGAGATCGTGTAACTCCCGGATATCGTTGGAGTGCTTTGGGTGTGCCAAATGTCACAACGTAACTGGGTGACTATAAAGGTATACTACGGGTATCTCCGAAAGTGTCTTTTGGGTTGACACGGATCAAGACTGGGATTTGTCACTCCGTATGACAAAGAGGTATCACTGGGCCCACTCGGTAATGCATCATCATAATGAGCTCAAAGTGACCAAGTGTCTGGTCATGGGATCATGCATTATGGTACGAGTAAAGTGACTTGCCGGTAACGAGATTGAACGAGGTATTGGGATACCGACGATCGAATCTCGGGCAAGTAGCATACCGATTGACAAAGGGAATTGTATACGGGGTTGCTTGAATCCTTGACATCGTGGTTCATCCGATGAGATCATCGAGGAGCATGTGGGAGCCAACATGGGTATCCAGATCCCGCTGTTGGTTATTGACCGGAGAGCGATCTCGGTCATGTCTACATGTCTCCCGAACCCGTAGGGTCTACACACTTAAGGATCGGTGACGCCTGGGTTGTAGGGATATGTATATGCAGTAACCCGAATGTTGTTCGGAGTCCCGGATGAGATCCCGGACGTCACGAGGAGTTCCGAAATGGTCCGGAGGTAAAGAATTATATATAGGAAGTGCTATTTCGGGCATCGGCACAAGTTTCGGGGTCACCGGTATTGTACCGGGACCACCGGAAGGGTCCCGGGGGTCCACCGGGTGGGGCCACCTGTCCCGGGGTGCCACATGGGCTGTAGGGGGTGCGCCTTGGCCTACATGGGCCAAGGGCACCAGCCCCAAGAGGCCCATGCGCCTAGGGTTTCAAGGAGGGAAGAGTCCTAGGAGGGGAAGGCACCTCCTAGGTGCCTTGGGGAGGAGGGATTCCTCCCCCTTGGCCGCACCCCCCTAGGAGATTAGATCTCCTAGGGCCGGCGCCCCCCCCCCCTTGGCCCTCCTATATATAGTGGGGGAGATGGAGGACTTCTTACCTTTTGCCTTTGGTGCCTCCCTCTCCCTCTCCAACACCTCCTCCTCCTCCATAGTGCTTGGCGAAGCCCTGCCGGAGTACTGCAGCTCCATCACCACCACGCCGTCGTGCTACTGCTGGAGCCATCTCCCTCAACCTCTCCTTCCCCCTTTCTGGATCAAGAAGGAGGAGACGTGGCTGTTCCGTACGTGTGTTGAACGCGGAGGTGCCGTCCATTCGGTGCTAGGATCTTCGGTGATTCGAATCACGTCGAGTACGACTCCCTCATCCCCGTTCTTTGAACGCTTCCGCTCGCGATCTACAAGGTACGTAGATGCATCTAATCACTCGTTGCTAGATGAACTCCTAGATGGATCTTGGTGAAACCGTAGGAAAATTTTTGTTTTCTGCAACGTTCCCCATCGGTGGAATCATGAGCTAGGTCTATGCGTAGTTCTTCTTGCGTGAGTAGAACACAATTTGTTGTGGGCATAAATGTTGTCAACTTTCTTGCCGCTACTAGTCTTATCTTGCTTCAACGGTATTGTGGGATGAAGCAGCCCGGACCAACCTTACACGTACGCTTACGTGAGACCGATTCCACCAACTGACGTGCACAAGTTGCATAAGGTGGCTGGCGGGTGTCTGTCTCTCCCACTTTAGTTGGAGCGGATTCGATGAAAAGGGTCCTTATGAAGGGTAAATAGAAGTTGACAAATCACGTTGTGGCTTTCATGTAGGTAAGAAAACGTTCTTGCTAGAACCCTACTTCAGCCACGTAAAACTTGCAACAACAATTAGAGGACGTCTAACTTGTTTTTGCAGCAAGTGCTTTGTGATATGATATGGCCGAAGTTGTGATGAATGATGAATGAGCTATATGTGATATATGAGATGTTCATGCTATTGTAATAGGAATCACGACTTGCATGTCGATGAGTATGACAACCGGCACGAGCCATAGGAGTTGTCTTTATTTTTTGTATGACCTGCGTGTCATTGAGAAACGCCATGTAAATTACTTTACTTTATTGCTAAACACGTTAGCCATAGTAGTAGAAATAATAGTTGGCGAGCAACTTCATGGAGACACAATGATGGAGATCATGATGATGGAGATCATGGTGTCATGCCGGTGACAAGATGATCATGGAGCCCCAAGATGGAGATCAAAGTAGCTATGTGATATTGGCCATATCATGTCACTATTATTATTTGATTGCATGTGATGTTTATCATGTTTTTCATCTTGTTTGCTTAGAACGACGATAGTAAATAAGATGATCCCTCATAATAATTTCAAGAAAGTGTTCCCCCTAACTGTGCACCATTGCGACAGTTCGTTGTTTCGAAGCACCACGTGATGATCGGGTGTGATAGATTCTAACGTTCACATACAACGGGTGTAAGACAGATTTACACATGCAAAACACTTAGGTTGACTTGACGAGCCTAGCATGTGTACAGACATGGCCTCGGAACACAGAAGACCGAAAGGTCGAGCATGAGTCGTATAGAAGATACGATCAACATGAAGATGTTCACCGACGTTGACTAGTCCGTCTCACGTGATGATCGGACACGGCCTAGTTAACTCGGATCAAGTTATACTTAGATGACAGGAGGGATGTCTATCTAAGTGGGAGTTCATTGAATAATTTGATTAGATGAACTTAATTATCATGAACTTAGTCTAAAATATTTACAATATGTCTTGTAGATCAAATAGCCAACGTAGTCCTCAACTTCAACGCGTTCCTAGAGAAAACCAAGCTGAAAGATGATGGCAGCAACTATACGGACTGGGTCCGGAACCTGAGGATCATCCTCATAGCTGCCAAGAAAGATTATGTCCTACAAGCACCGCTGGGTGACGCACCTGTTCTCCCTGCAGAACAAGACGTTATGAACGCTTCGCAGGCACGTACCGATGACTACTCCCTCATTCAGTGCGGCATGCTTTACAGCTTAGAGCCGGGGCTCCAAAAGCGTTTTGAGAGACATGGAGCATATGAGATGTTCGAAGAGCTGAAAATGGTTTTTCAAGCTCATGCCCGGGTCGAGAGATATGAAGTCTCCGACAAATTCTTCAGCTGTAAGATGGAGGAAAATAGTTCTGTCAGTGAGCACATACTCACTATGTCTGGGTTACATAACCGCTTGACTCAGCTGGGAGTTAATCTCCCGGATGACGCGGTCATTGACAGAATCCTTCAGTCGCTTCCACCGAGCTACAAGAGCTTTGTGATGAACTTCAATATGCAGGGGATGGAAAAGACCATTCCTGAAGTATTTGCTATGCTGAAATCAGCAGAGGTAGAAGTCAAGAAGGAACATCAAGTGTTGATGGTCAATAAAACCACTAAGTTCAAGAAGGGCAAGGGTAAAAAGAACTTCAAGAAGGACGGCAAGGGAGTTGACGCGCCCGGTAAGCAAGCTGCCGGGAAGAAGCCTAAGAATGGACCCAAGCCCGAGACTGAGTGCTTTTATTGAAAGGAAAGTCGTCACTGGAAGTGGAACTGCCCCAAATACTTAGCGGACAAGAAGGCCGGCAAAACAAAAGGTATATGTGATATACATGTAATTGATGTGTACCTTACTAGTACTCGTAGTAGCTCCTGGGTATTTGATACCGGTGCAGTTGCTCACATTTGTAACTCAAAGCAGGAGCTGCGGAATAAGCGGAGACTGGCGAAGGACGAGGTGACGATGCGTGTCGGGAATGGTTCCAAGGTCGATGTGATCGCCGTCGGCACGCTACCTCTACATTTACCTACGGGATTAGTTTTGAACCTCAATAATTGTTATTTAGTGCCAAGTTTGAGCATGAACATTGTGTCAGGATCTCGTTTAATATGAGATGGCTACTCATTTAAATCCGAGAATAATGGTTGTTCTATTTATATGAGAGATATGTTTTATGGTCATGCTCCGATGGTGAATGGTTTATTCTTAATGAATCTCGAGCGTAATGCTACACATATTCATAGTGTGAGTACCAAAAGATGTAAGGTTGATAATGATAGTCCCACATACTTGTGGCACTGCCGCCTTGGTCACATAGGTGTCAAACGCATGAAGAAGCTCCATGCTGATGGACTTTTAGAGTCTCTTGATTACGAATCATTTGACATGTGCGAACCATGCCTCATGGGTAAAATGACCAAGACTCCATTCTCAGGAACAATGGAGCGAGCAACCAACTTATTGGAAATCATACATACTGATGTGTTCGGTCCAATGAGTGTTGAGGCTCGCGGTGGCTATCGTTATGTTCTCACCCTCACTGATGACTTGAGTAGATATGGGTATGTCTACTTAATGAAACACAAGTCTGAGACCTTTGAAAAGTTCAAGGAATTTCAGAGTGAGGTTGAGAATCAACGTGACAGAAAAATCAAGTTTCTACGATCAGATCGTGGAGGAGAATACTTGAGTCACGAGTTTGGCACACACTTAAGAAAATGTGGAATAGTTTCACAACTCACGCCACCTGGAACACCTCAGCGTAATGGTGTGTCCGAACGTCGTAATCGCACTCTATTGGATATGGTGCGATCTATGATGTCTCTTGCCGATTTACCGCTATCTTTTTGGGGCTATGCTTTAGAGACTGCCGCATTCACTTTAAATAGGGCTCCGTCGAAATCCGTTGAGACGACACCGTTTGAATTATGGTTTGGGAAGAAACCTAAGCTGTCGTTTCTAAAAGTTTGGGGATGCGATGCTTATGTCAGGAAACTTCAACCTGAAAAGCTCGAACCCAAGTCGGAAAAATGCGTCTTCATAGGATACCCAAAAGAAACTGTTGGGTATACCTTCTACCTCAGATCCGAAGGCAAGATCTTTGTTGCCAAGAATGGGTCCTTTCTAGAGAAAGAGTTTCTCTCGAAAGAAGTAAGTGGGAGGAAAGTACAACTTGATGAAGTATTACCTCTTGAACCGGAAAATGGCGCAACTCAAGAAAATGTTCCTGAGGTGCCTGCACCGACTAGGGAGGAAGATAATGATGATGATCAAGATACTTCTGATCAAGCTCCTACTGAAATTCGAAGGTCCACAAGGACGCATTCCGCACCAGAGTGGTACGGCAACCCTGTCTTGGAAATCATGTTGTTAGACAACGGTGAACCTTCGAACTATGAAGAAGCGATGGCGGGCCCTCCGACAAATGGCTAGAAGCCATGAAATCCGAGATAGGATCCATGTATGAAAACGAAGTATGGACTTTGACTGACTTGCCCATTGAGCGGCAAGCCATAGAAAATAAATGGATCTTTAAGAAGAAGATAGACGCGGATGGTAATGTGACCATCTATAAAGCTCAGCTTGTCGCTAAGGGTTATCGACAAGTTCAAGGGGTTGACTACGATGAGACTTTCTCACCGGTAGCGAAGCTGAAGTCCGTCCGAATCATGTTAGCAATTGCCGCATTCTATGATTATGAAATATGGCAAATGGACGTCAAAACGGCATTCCTTAATGTTTTCCTTAAGGAAGAATTGTATATGATGCAGCCGGAAGGTTTTGTCGATCCTAAGAATGCTGACAAGGTGTGCAAGCTCCAACACTCGATTTATGGGCTGGTGCAAGCATCTCGGAGTTGGAACATTCGCTTTGATGAGATGATCAAAGCGTTTGGGTTTACGCAGACTTATGGAGAAGCTTGCGTTTACAAGAAAGTGAGTGGGAGCTCTGTAGCATTTCTCATATTATATGTAGATGACATACTTTTGATGGGAAATGATATAGAACTCTTGGACAGCATAAAGGCCTACTTGAATAAGAGTTTTTCAATGAAGGACCTTGGAGAAGCTGCTTATATATTAGGCATCAAGATCTACAGAGATAGATCAAGACGCCTCATAGGTCTTTCACAAAGCACATACCTTGATAAGATATTGAAGAAGTTCAATATGGATCAGTCTAAGAAGGGGTTCTTGCCTGTGTTGCAAGGTGTGAAATTGAGCTCAGCTCAATGTCCGACCACGGCAGAAGATATAGAAGAGATGAGTGTCATCCCCTATGCCTCAGCCATAGGTTCTATTATGTATGCCATGTTGTGTACCAGACCTGATGTAAACCTTGCCGTAAGTTTGGTAGGAAGGTACCAAAGTAATCCCGGCAAGGAACACTGGACGGAGGTCAAGAATATCCTGAAGTACCTGAAAAGGACTAAGGAAATGTTTCTCGTTTATGGAGGTGACGAAGAGCTCGTCGTAAAGGGTTACGTCGATGCTAGCTTCGACACAGATCTGGATGACTCTAAGTCACAAACCGGATACGTGTATATTTTGAATGGTGGGGCAGTAAGCTGGTGCAGTTGCAAGCAGAGCGTCGTGGCGGGATCTACATGTGAAGCGGAGTACATGGAAGCCTCGGAGGCATCACATGAAGCAATTTGGGTGAAGGAGTTCATCACCGACCTAGGATTCATAGCCAATGCGTCGGGGCCGATCAAGCTCTTCTGTGACAACACTGGAGCTATTGCTCTTGCCAAGGAGCCCAGGTTTCACAAGAAGACAAGGCACATCAAGTGTCGCTTCAACTCCATTCGTGAAAATGTTCAAAATGGAGACATAGATATTTGTAAAGTACACACGGACCTGAATGTAGCAGATCCGTTGACTAAACCTCTCCCTAGAGCAAAACATGATCAACACCAGAATTCCATGGGTGTTCGATTCATCACAATGTAACTAGATTATTGACTCTAGTGCAAGTGGGAGACTGTTGGAAATATGCCCTAGAGGCAATAATAAAAGCATTATTATTATATTTCCTTGTTCATGATAATTGTCTTTATTCATGCTATAATTTTGTTATCCGGAAATCGTAATACATGTGTGAATAATAGACACCAACATGTCCCTAGTAAGCCTCTAGTTGACTAGCTCGTTGATCAACAGATAGTCATGGTTTCCTGACTATGGACATTGGATGTCATTGATAACGAGATCACATCATTAGGAGAATGATGTGATGGACAAGACCCAATCCTAAACATAGCACAAGATCGTATAGTTCGTTTGCTAGAGTTTCCCAATGTCAAGTATCCTTTCCTTAGACCATGAGATCATGTAACTCCCGGATATCGTAGGAGTGCTTTGGGTGTGCCAAACGTCACAACATAACTGGGTGACTATAAAGGTATACTACGGGTATCTCTGAAAGTGTCTATTGGGTTGACACGGATCAAGACTGGGATTTGTCACTCCATATGACGGAGAGGTATCACTGGGCCCACTCGGTAATGCATCATCATAATGAGCTCAAAGTGACCAAGTGTCTGGTCACGGGATCATGCATTACGGTACGAGTAAAGTGACTTGCCGGTAACGAGATTGAACGAGGTATTGGGATACCGACGATCGAATCTCGGGCAAGTAGCATACCGATTGACAAAGGGAATTGTATACGGGGTTGCTTGAATCCTTGACATCGTGGTTCATCCGATGAGATCATCGAGGAGCATGTGGGAGCCAACATGGGTATCCAGATCCCGCTATTGGTTATTGACCGGAGAGCGATCTCGGTCATGTCTACATGTCTCCCGAACCCGTAGGGTCTACACACTTAAGGTTCGGTGACGCTAGGGTTGTAGGGATATGTATATGCAGTAACCCGAATGTTGTTCGGAGTCCCGGATGAGATCCCGGACGTCACGAGGAGTTCCGGAATGGTCCGGAGGTAAAGAATTATATATAGGAAGTGCTATTTCGGGCATCGGCACAAGTTTCGGGGTCACCGGTATTGTATCGGGACCACCGAAAGGGTCCCGGGGGTCCACCGGGTGGGGCCACCTGTCCCGGGGGGCCACATGGGCTGTAGGGGGTGCGCCTTGGCCTACATGGGCCAAGGGCACCAGCCCCAAGAGGCCCATGCACCTAGGGTTTCAAGGAGGGAAGAGTCCTAGGAGGGGAAGGCACCTCCTAGGTGCCTTGGGGAGGAGGGATTCCTCCCCCTTGACCGCACCCCCCTAGGAGATTAGATCTCCTAGGGCCGGCGCCTCCCCTTGGCCCTCCTATATATAGTGGGGGAGATGGAGGACTTCTTACCTTTTGCCTTTGGTGCCTCCCTCTCCCTCTCCAACACCTCCTCCTCCTCCATAGTGCTTGGCGAAGCCCTGCCGGAGTACTGCAGCTCCATCACCACCACGCCGTCGTGCTGCTTATAGTTGAACTTGAAAGACAATTCAAGCACATGCATCCTTCCATACAAAGGATTTTTCTGGAATTTTCTAATATTGAGCATTCTTCTGTTAAGCGTGCCGCTACTATCTTTTTGGCTCATGAGTTTAGATTCACAATAAGAGAAGCCAAAGAAATCTTTGCGCATTATAGGGTGGACGCTTGCCGTCCTCCCATAGAAACTATCCTCTTTGATCAAGAAGAAATAATGCGTTTTCAATCTCTAGATTATGTTGCTTTCAATGAAAATCTTAGAAGAAGGGTTCCTACCAATGTTTTAGTTGATAGAATTTCTGAACTTAATGATGATTTAGCTATTCAAAATAATGAGCTAGGATATTCTCTTGAATATAGGCTTACAAAGTTCTGTCAAAAGAATGCTTATAATGATGAATTGGTTGTGCATTACGAAGGACCAAAGGAGGAACCTATACCTCCCAAGGTTGATCTTGGGGACTTTTGTCCCGTTAAATTTAGTAATTTTGATTACTTTCGCTTGCCTCAAAGAAAGCTTGCTGCCGAACATAGAGAATATGAAATGAGTTTTAATAACCTATCTTACTATTATGGCAATACCTAGATCTATCCTCGCTTTTATGCCTAGCTAGGGGCGTTAAACGATAGCGCTTGTTGGGAGGCAACCCAATTTTATTTTTATTCCTTGCTTTTTGCTCCTGTTTAGTAATAAATAATTTATCTATCCTCTGTTTTGGTTGTGTTTTTTGTGTTTAATTCGTGTTTGTGCCAAGTAGAACCGCTGGCAAGACTTGGGGAAAGTCTTGTTGAACTTGCTGTAAAAAACAGAAACTTTAGCGCTCACGAGAACTGCTTTAATTTTTATTTGAAGAGTGATATTTAGTTAATTATTTTTGCAGATGATTAATAGATAAATTCCTCACGTCCAGCAATTTATTTTAGAATTTTTGGGGTTCCAGAAGTTGCGTTAGCTACATATTACTACAGACTGTTCTGTTTTTGACAAATTCTGTTTTTTGTGTGTTGTTTGCTTATTTTGATGAATCTATGGTTAGTAAAAGAGTTTATAAACCATAGAGAAGTTGGAATACAGTAGGTTTAACACCAATATAAATCAAGAATGAGTTCATTACAGTACCTTGAAGTGGTGTTTTGTTTTCTTTCGCTAACGGAGCTCACGAGATTTTCTATTTCAGTTTTGTGTTGTGAAGTTTTCAAGTTTTGGGTAAAGATTTGATGGATTATGGAAAAAGGAGTGGAAAGAGCCTAATCTTGGGGATTCTCATGGCACCCCAAGGTAAAATTCAAGTACACCAAAAAGCCTAAGCTTGGGGATGCCCCGGAAGGCATCCCCTCTTTCGTCTTCGTCTATCGGTAACTTTACTTGGAGCTATATTTTTATTCACCACATGATATGTGTTTTGCTTGGAGCGTCTTGTATGATTTGAGTCTTTTCTTTTTAGTTTACCACAATCATACTTGCTGTACACACCTTTTGAGAGAGACTCACATGATTTGAAATTTATTAGAATACTCTATGTGCTTCACTTATATGTTTTGAGCTATATAGTTTTTGCTCTAGTGCTTCACTTATATCTTTTAGAGCACGGCGGTGGTTTTATTTTATAGAAATGATTGATCTCTCATGCTTCACTTATATTATTTCGAGAGTCCTTTAGAACAACATGGCAATAATAAAAACTTTCATACATGTGCATTGAATACTATGAGAAGTTTGATACTTGATAATTGTTTTGAGATATGGAGATGGTGATATTAGAGTCATGCTAGTTGAGTAGTTGTGAATTTGAGAAATACTTGTGTTAAAGTTTGTGATTCCCGTAGCATGCACGTATGGTGAACCGTTATGTGATGAAGTCGGAGCATGATTTATTTATTGATTGTCTTCCTTATGAGTGGCGGTCGGGGACGAGCGCTGGTCTTTTCCTACCAATCTATCCCCCTAGGAGCATGCGCATAATACTTTGCTTTGATAACTTGTAGATTTTTGCAATAAGTATGTGAGTTCTTTATGACTAATGTTGAGTCCATGGATTATACGCACTCTCACCCTTCCACCATTGCTAGCCTCTTTAGTATCGCGTAACTTCCGCCGGTACCATAAACCCACCATATACCTTCCTCAAAACAGCCACCATACCTACCTATTATGGCATTTCCATAGCCATTCCGAGATATATTGGCATGCAACTTTCCACCGTTCTATTTATTATGACACGCTCCATCATTGTGATATTGCTTTGCATGATCATGTAGTTGACATCGTATTTGTGGCAAAGCCACCGTTCATAATTTTCATACATGTCACTCATGCATCATTGCACATCCCGGTACACCGCCGGAGGCATTCACATAGAGTCATATTTTTTTCTAAGTATCGAGTTGTAATTCTTGAGTTGTAAGTAAATAAAGTGTGATGATCATCATTATTAGAGCATTGTCCCAGTGAGGAAAGGATGATGGAGACTATGATTCCCCCACAAGTCGGGATGAGACTCCGGATGAAAAAGAAAAAAAGAAAAAGAAAAGAGGCCGAAAAGAAAACAAAAAATAAAGAAGGCCCAAAGAAAAAAAATTGAGAGAAAAAGAGATAAGGGACAATGCTACTATCCTTTTCCACACTTGTGCTTCAAAGTAGCACCATGATCTTCATGATAGAGAGTCTCCTATGATATCACTTTCATATACTAGTGGGAATTTTTCATTATAGAACTTAGCTTGTATATTTCAATGATGGGCTTCCTCAAAATGCCCTAGGTCTTCATGAGCAAGCAAGTTGGATGCACACCCACTTAGTTTCTTTTGTTGAGCTTTCATATACTTATAGCTCTAGTGCATCCGTTGCATGGCAATCCCTACTCACTCACATTGATATCTATTAATGGGCATCTCCATAGCCCGTTAATACACCTAGTTGATGTGACACTCTCTTCTCCTTTTTGTCTTCTCCACAACCACCATTCTATTCCACCATAGTGCTATATCCAAGGGTCACGCTCATATATTGCGTGAAGATAGAAAAAGTTTGAGAACATCAAAAGTATGAAACAATTGCTTGGCTTGTCATCAGGGTTGTGCATGATTTAAATATTTTGTGTGGTGAAGATAGAGCATAGCCAGACTATATGATTTTGTAGGGATAACTTTCTTTGGCCATGTTATTTTGAGAAGACATAATTGCTTAGTTAGTATGCTTGAAGTATTATTATTTTTATGTCAATATTAAACTTTTGTCTTGAATCTTTGGGATCTGAACATTCATGCCACAATAAAGAAAAATTACATTGAGAAATATGTTAGAAAGCATTCCACATCAAAAATTCTTTTTTATCATTTACCTACTCAAGGACGAGCAGGAATTAAGATTGGGGATGCTTGATACGTCTCCAACGTATATATAATTTTTGATTGCTCCATGCTATTATATTATCTATTTTGGATGTTAATGGGCTTTATTTTACACTTTTATATCATTTTTGGGACTAACCTACTAACGGGAGGCCAGCCCAAATTGCTGTTTTTCCTATTTTAAAGTTTCGCTGAAAAAGAATATCAAACGGAGTCCAAACGGAATGAAACCTTCGGGAACGTGATTTTCTCAACGGACGTGATCTAGGAGACTTGGAGTGTGCATCAAGAAACAACCGAGGAGGGCACGAGGTAGGGGGGCACACCTACCCCCCTGGGCGCGCCCTCCACCCTCGTGGGCCCCTCGTTGATCCACCGACGTACTTCTTCCTCCTATATATATCCACGTACCCCCCAAATATCCAGGATCACCACAAAAACCTAATTCCACCACCGCAACCATCTGTACCCGAGAGATCCCATCTTGGGGCCTTTTCTGGAGCTCCGCCGGAGGGGGCATTGATCACGGAGGGCCTCTACATCAACTCCATGGCCTCTCCGGTGATGTGTGAGTAGTTTATTTCAGACCTTCGGGTCCATAGTTATTAGCTAGATGGCTTCTTCTCTCTCTTTGGATCTCAATACAACCTCGATCTTCTTGGAGATCAATTCGATGTAATCTTCTTTTGCGGTGTGTTTGTCGAGATCCGATGAATTGTGGGTTTATGATCCAGTTTATCTATGAACAATATTTGAATCTCCTCTAAATTATTTTATGTATGATTGGTTTATCTTTGCAAGTCTCTTCGAATTATCAGTTTGGTTTGGCCTACTAGATTGATCGTTCTTGCAATGTGAGAAGTGCTTAGCTTTGGGTTCAATCTTGCGGTGCTCGATCCCAGTAACAGAATGGGAACCAACACGTATTGTATTGTTGCCATCGAGGATAAAAAGATGGGTATTATATCATATTGCATGAGTTTATCCCTCTACATCATGTCATCTTACTTAAAGAATTACTCTGTTCTTATGAACTTAATACTCTAGATGCATGCTGGATAGCGGTCGATGTGTGGAGTAATAGTAGTAGATGGAAAATCGTTTCGGTCTACTTGTCGCGGACGTGATGCCTATATACATGATCATACCTAGATATTCTCATAACTATGCTCAATTCTATCAATTGCTCGACAGTAATTTATTTACCCACCGTAATACTTATGCTCTTGAGAGAAGCCACTAGTGAAACCTATGGCCCCCGGGTCTATCTTCCATCATATTAATCTTCTAATACTTAGTTACTTCTATTGCCGTTTACTTTACTTTGCATCTTTGTTTCTCTTTATCATAAAAATACCAAAAATATTATCTTATCATATCTATCAGATCTCACTCTCGTAAGTGACCGTGAAGGGATTGACACCCCCTTTATCGCGTTGGTTGCGAGGTTCTTGTTTGTTTGTGTAGGTGCATGGGACTTGAGCGTGATCTCCTACTGGATTGATACCTTGGTTCTCAAAAACTGAGGGAAATACTTACGCTACTTTACTGCATCACCCTTTCCTCTTCAAGGGAAAACCAACGCAGTGCTCAAGAGGTAGCAGAGATGTATCACTCATTCATTTACTTTTATCCACACCTCATGAACACAATGATCTCATCTTTACAAGATGCAACATTCAAACAAGATAAATTTAAGCTTGGGGGAGTTGATGAGTCCAAATTTTGCATTATTTTACACCTTTTATCTACACCATGGAAGTATTTGGAGGCGCATGGAAAGAATCCAAATAATATGGTATTAAAATCAAGTTAATTGGGATAATAAGAGACTACAGTAAAAGAAAGAAATGGGAAGAAAGAAGCGAAATAGAGGAGGACAACGCAATCGACAATGCACGGTATGGTTGCGCGTTCTCATACCGTCGGTCGTACCACTCACTGTTGCAACATCCCGGTCCAGTATTTTACCCCTATTCGATTGGGTGTGGATCAGACGCCTACCGCCACCAGAAAACTCTTCCATAACGGAGAACCCAGGACTCCGGAAGGATTTTAGTTGAGGAATTGATAGAAGGGCTCCACCGTGGCGTCCTCCCATCAAGAGGGCATCATCATCATCATCTGTTTACTCCATCACCATCTCATCTCCATCTCATTGTAATACATTAGACCATGTAGATCCATTTTTGTATTACTTTGGCACTTCATCATGTTTACCAAGATTCATAACACAATGGTTATGATCTCGACGTGTGAGTAATCTCCATAGTTCTTAGGGATATGGAGGAACGCTAATAATTTTAGGAATTGAACTTTGATAGGATTTGACATCCTCTTTATATGTTTATGTTAATGATCTTCTCAATGTTCGGTGAAGTTGACCATGCAACATATGCCTCTTTTTGAAAACCGGTTATTATTATCGATGTGATGGTGGGTTTGTGGAGGTCTGTAGTGACAGTACCTATCTCCTTCCTTCCTTAATCATTGAAATAGGTGATAAACGGAGACCGCCATATCTACATCCATGGGGAAACCCTTAATTATTACCGTTCGGTAACTAGAGTGGGGATAAACGGTGCTGGTGTATGTGATACGGGGTTGCGACATGTATTTATGTATTTGTACTTAGATCCGCCCACTTATAGTAACATATAAAGTGACTTAGGAATCCAAACTTCAAATTATGCTTAGGCATAGGTCATGTTACATACTCCATTGGGGAATCCAAACTCCCTGAGACACTCTAGCCGTATTGATTCCAAAAACCGTAATTTCACGTCTTGCGCTCTTTTATTTTTCTCTGGTATTTTATTACCTTGTTCACTATAACCTCGTAATATTTCAAACTTCCATCTCCACTTTGCTTTAGATGGCAACTTGCTGGGGGAACAACTTTATAAACCCTTACAAGAGACAAAGTCAATTTCCCATGCTCCATGTGGGCTCGATACTCTTACTTCAAAAAGGCTACAAAAAATCATGTGCACTTGCAGGTCATCAACATGTCTGAGGTCTAAGGTAGTAGATCAAGGAGCCCCACAAACCTACATGTATGGTTTTGAAAGTGCAACTATCCCTAGGTGGTTTTGGTAATTCATAACAACATATAGCTCATTGAGCTAATGCTATTCCAAGATGATTATTTCAGGAAAGCTCAATGATTGGCATGGCATGGATGTGAAAGTGGAACCCTCAAAATGCTAAGGACAAAGGATTGGCTCAAGCTCAAAAGCTCAAGACTCTTCATTTTATATTTTAGTGATCCAAGATCACATTGAGTCTTTAGGAAAAGCCAATACTATCAAGGAGGGATGAGGTGTTGCTTAATGAGCCTCTTGCTTCATGTGCTTAATGATATGCTCTAAAACCCTCAACTACTTTTCCATATCCACATATGACCTAAACCCTAAGCCAAACTCGGTCCTACCTATTCTTTCTATCCGGCGCCACCGAGTTTCACTTGTCATAAGCCACTGCCAAACCCTAGCAATTCGATTCTACCGATAGGGATCTCGGTCTCAACGAGATGGGATTGCAAACTCTCTGTTTCCCTTTCGTAACTTTTCGGTCTCACCGAAAGAGCGAATCGGTCCCACCGAGATTGCAATGTAAATTCAGTGTTTCCTTTTTGTAACTTTTCGGTCTCACCGAAAGAGCAAATCGGTCCCACCGAGTTTGCCTGACCAACTCTCTGGTTAGCTAATTACCAAAATCGGTCTCACCGAGTTTGTGTAATCGGTCTCACCGAGATTACGTTATGCCCAAACCCTAACCATATCGGTCCTACCGAGTTGCATGTCAGTCCCACCGAAAATCTCTAACGGTCACTAGGTTCACCTTTTCGGTCCGACCGAGTTTGTTGATTCGGTCCCACCGAGATTGGAAAACTGTGTGTACCGGTTGGATTTTGTGTGCAGGCTATATATACCCCTCCACCTCCTCTTCATTTGTGGAGAGAGCCATCAGAACACATACACAATTCCAACTCATATGTTCTGAGAGAGAATCACCTACTCATGTGTTGAGACCAAGATATTCCATTCCTACCATATGAATCTTGATCTCTAGCCTTCCCCAAGTTGCTTTGCACTCAAATCTTCTTTCCACAAAATCCAAATCCTATGAGAGAGAGTTGAGTGTTGGGGAGACTATCATTTGAAGCACAAGAGCAAGGAGTTCATTACCTACACACCATTTGTTACTTCTTGGAGAGTGGTGTCTCCTAGATTGGCTAGGTGTCACTTGGGAGCCTCCGACAAGATTGTGGAGTTGAACCAAGGAGTTTGTAAGGGCAAGGAGATCGCCTACTTCGTGAAGATCTACCGCTAGTGAGGCAAGTCCTTTGTGGGTGATGGCCATGGTGGGATAGACAAGGTTGCTTCTTTGTGGACCCTTTGTGGGTGGAGCCCTCCGTGGACTCGCGCAACCGTTACCCTTCGTGGGTGGAGCCCTCCGTGGACTCGCGCAACCGTTACCCTTTGTGGCTTGAAGTCTCCATCAACGTGGATGTAGGATAGCACCACCTATCCGAACCACGGGAAAAACATCCGTGTCTCCAATTGCGTTTGAATTCTCCAAACCCTTCCCTTTACATTCTTGCAAGTTGCATGCTTTACTTTCCGCTTCCAATATACTCTTTGCATGCTTTCTTGAATTGTGTGATGATTGCTTGACTTGTCCTACAATAGCTAAAATCTGCCAAGAACTAAAATTGGGAAAAGGTTAAGTTTTTATTTGGTAAAGTAGTCTAATCACCCCCCCTTCTAGACATACTTTCGATCCTACAAGTGGTATCAGAGCTTTGGTCTCCATTTGCTTTGATCTCCATAGCTTTTGGTGGTCATAGCCTTGGTTTCACAACCTAGGAGAGTATGGCGTCTAGCGAGGGAAATTATCACCGTAGAGGTCCTTACTTTGATGGTACTAATTTTGCTAGTTGGAAGCATAAAATGAAAATGCATATTCTTGGACATAACCCCGCCGTTTGGGCTATTGTGTGTGTTGGTTTGCAAGGTGACTTCTTTGATGGGAAAGAACCAAACCGTGAAGCTACCGCGGATGAGTTGAAGATGTTGCAATACAATGCTCAAGCTTGTGATATTCTCTTCAACGGATTGTGCCCCGAAGAATTCAACAAAATCAGCCGTCTTGAGAATGCAAAGGAAATTTGGGACACTTTGATTGATATGCACGAAGGTACCAACTCCGTCAAGGAATCCAAGTTGGATGTGCTTCAAAGTCAACTTGACAAGTTCAAAATGAAGGATGGTGAAGGTGTCGCTGAAATGATCTCTAGGCTTGCTCTCATCACAAATGAGATTGCCGGCTTAGGAAGTGAAGAGATGACTGATAGATTCATCATCAAGAAGATTCTAAGAGCCTTGGATGGAAAATATGATACCGTGTGCACATTGATCCAAATGATGCCCAATTACAAAGATCTCAAGCCAACGGAGGTGATTGGAAGAATTGTTGCTCATGAGATGTCACTTAAGGATAAAGAGGAACTTCACAACAAATCAAGTGGTGCCTACAAAGCTCATGTGAATCCCCTACATCATCAAGTGAGAAACAAAACTTCAATGAAGAATTGAGCTTAATGGTGAAGAACTTCAACAAGTTCTACAAGAGTAGAAGCAAAGATAGAAGCTTCAAGTCAAGGTCCTACAATGACAAAAGATCTTCTAGTCGAGAGCGAAACTGCTACAGTTGTGGAAGACCCAAACACTATTCCAATGAGTGTACGGCTCCCTACAAGAGAAGAGAAGATTCTCCAAAAAGAAGAAGCAAAGAATCACCACCAAGAGAGAGAAGGAGTAGAGATGATCGTTATGAACGAAGATACTCACGAAGAAGCAAGGATTCGGAAAGGAAGGAAAAATCATTAAGGAGCTACACAAAACGAAGACATCAAGCTCATGTTGGTGAATGGGTATCCGGCTCCGACTCCGACAGTCACTCCGAGAGAAGTTATTACTCCGACTCCGAAGATACTCAAGATGAAGGTGTTGCCGGTCTAGCACTTGTGTCAACCAACTCCTACGACATATTTGACTCACCAAATGAAGGAATTGGAAGATGCTTCATGGCCAAAGGTCCTAAGGTAACACACCCCGAGTATGTTGATTTCAATAGTGATGAAGATGACTTGCTAGGTGATGATTTGCTTTTTGACAACTCTAGTGATGAATACTATGATGAAACGTCAATTAATCATGCTAATCAAGATAAAACGAATGACAATGATAAGGAGAAGATTGAGGCTCTAACTAAAGAACCAAACACTCTTAAGTTAGCTCATGAAACTATCTTCGAAGATCATCGAGAACTTTTAAGAGCTCATGAGAAATTATGCTTTGAAAAGCTCAATCTTGAGCAAGAGCATGAGTTCTTAAAAGCAATCAATGATGATCTCTGCAAGAAAAGTTCTTCTTACATTGCCAAGCGTTTACTCTTATCCACTTACATGCCTCAAGTCAAGTCTAGTAACAAGAACAAGAAAGATTCTTCCTCTAGTAGTAACAATGATCATGCTAAATCCAATATTGTTGCTTCTAGTAGTTCTCTTGATAACACTAATGATTCTCTTAGCCAAGTTACACTTGAGCAAGAAAATAGCTTATTGAAGGGAATGATAGAGAAAGGAGTGTACAAAAGCCTTGCCGGGAGTAAGCAATTCGAGGAAATTGTGCGCAAGCAAGGAATGCACCGGAAGAATCAAGGTGTTGGTTTTGAACGAAAGTTCAATGCCAATGGAGTTGAGTGGGAAGAAGATCAATACCCCAAGACAAAGTTTGTTCCAAAACAAGAGAAGTATGATACTTCTTTCAAGGGGACACAAGCTCAAGATGATCTTCCACCACAATACTACAAGCAAAAAGGCAAGGACAAGCTTCAAGAGGAAATTGATGCATTTGAAGAAGCTCCTAAGACCTTAGTCAAGTGGATTCCCAAGACTACTTCAAGTTCCACTTCATCAAGTACGACTACAACTCCAAGGATTCCCATCAAGATGGTGTGGATCCAAAAGAAGAAGAACTAGAGAGTTCTTGAGGGTGACTCCGCCACCATACTTCACTCTTATCATTTTGGCAAGAACAAGTGCAATCAACTTCCACATCTTGCACTAGTTCAAGGAGTCACAAACCCTCTTGTTGGTAAGACAAGGGACAAGGTAACCTAAAAGTTTTCATGGACATCATCTTGTGTGTGCATCACTCTATGTCTATGGATATCCTTGTTTGTTCCTTGTGGGACTAACCCATGTAGGTATTGAAAGTGCAATTCACTCAAATGGATAGCTCCAAGTGATCTACATCAACATTGAGCATCCACATCTTCAACATCTACACGAAGTCATCATCGACAAAACCCGAGGTTAGTTCATCCCTCTAAGGGGGGATATCACATCTAGGGGGAGATTTACTCTAAGACTTGAGCTAAAGCAACTCTAAAGATGTGAACACAACAATGCTTTATGTAAAAGTGGTAACCCCACTTGAGCTTAAACGATGAGTATGACCTATGATCAAGTGTTCTCACTTGACTCCTAAGTCAATATACTCATATATAGATGACCTTGTCATCGCAAATTGCTTGATAGATGCTAGAATTGGTTGTGCATGCCTTGTCACATATTTCATTTGCCATCTTATTGTGTGAGCATGCTGGTTGCATATTTTACTCATTCGAGGACATCCACTTGTTGTTTTGATTGTTTGGTTTTATTTCCTTTTGCCAAGTGGACAGACAAGAATGCCTAAGAACCTCCTCTAGCTATCTATGCTTTTCTCGTCTCAAACTCTATTCATGCTACATCACAAAATTTGATCAAGTCGGATTTGAACCACTCTGTGTGAGGAGCGCTCAGAGTCCCCGATTCTTCATAGACTTAAACTTCCAAAACCTCTTTATGATTCTCGGTCTGACTGATACCCCACTTTCAGTCCTACCGAGATCATTAAGTTGATCTAGGTTTTCGATCTCGGTGCAACCGATTTGAACCTTTCGGTCACACCGAGTTGCAACAACTGTATATAGTTTTGCATCTCGATGCCACCGAGTTGTTCCACTCGGTCACACCGACAGGGTCGGGCTATATATATAGTCACGGGCAAAATTTGGAAATTTCTCCGAACCCCTTCGCCCGCGTGATAGCCTGCTCTGCCAACGTGGTCTCCGGATCGTCTCCTCGCCGCCAGCCGCCTCCAGTCGCTGGTCTCCGTCGCCGTCAACGGAATTCTACCCCGCCGTTGCCGCCGTAGCGAGTCTCTGCCGAACTAGGGTATGGACTCGATCTTTGTGCTATTCCCCAATCCGATTCTTAGCACATTGTGATCATCATGATTCTTGCCACGATTGAAACACTCCTATCCAGTCAATGCGCTCGTAGATTAGGTTTGATTCGAACATTTTAGGGTTAGGTTTCCGCCGAAACCATCTCGGACCCACCGAGTTGAAAAACTCGGTCCCACCGATTTGGCTTATGCCATTGCACAAGTGAGACTCGGTCTGACCGAGAATTACTTATCGGTGTGACCGTTTTTGGAACTTTGTGAAACCCTAGCAGTCTCGGTGCCACCGAACTGTGACTCGGTCTGACCGAGTTCACTAGTTTAGGTTCCAAAACTGCTTCGGTATCACCGAGTTTGAAAATCGGTAGATCCGAGATGATTTCAGTGGGAAACTAAAACTAAGTTTTTGGATCATTCTTTTGCAAAAATCTCTGCATTTTGTGATGCTCATCTATTCTACCTCATCTACAAACTATTCACAGGGTCAGCAGTCAGAGTTTGCAACATGTCAGACCAGAGTGATAGCCAGAATGTGTCAGAACAGCAAGTGCAGATGAGTGAGGGCACTAGTCCCTCAAGTTCTTCAGATGATGGCAGCAGGAGTACCCCAAGCAATCTGCCTAAAGCTGCCACCAGACAGAGGAAGAAGAGAACTTCAGATTCTGAGGATGAAGATTATGTGGCAGAAGAGGAAGCCACATCAAAGAGAGTTGAGTCAGCACAGGGCACAAAGCCAGGGTTAAAGATCAAAAGGCCAGCAGGCAGGCAGCCTATGTCAAAGGCCAGAGCTTCAACTGAGAAGCCCAAAGAGCCAGTTGCTGCTGAAGGCAAGAAAAGAAAGGAAAGGGTCAAGAAGACCGTAGCCAGAGTGCTTGGAAAGGCTTCCATCATGGAAGAGGAAGAGGAAGAAGAGGTTGCTGCACCAGCACCTAAGGCACCCAAGCTGATGGGTGATGCCATAAGATCAGGGGCAGCTGCTTCCAAGGCCAAGCCAGCTCCAAAGCCAAAACCAAAGAGGAATACAAGGAGCATACCTGCAGCTGAGAAGAACAAGGCCCCAGTGCCTGAAGCTGCAGAAGAAGATGATGAAGAGCAAGTACTCAAAAAACTCAAGCCCAAGATCCCAGACCACAACGATGCTCATCCTGTGGCTGAGGATATGAAGCTCAGGAGAGACTCAGGGCTCAGGAAGTGGAGAGAAGTAGATCCGTATGCTTCAAGGAGAAGAACTGCTGTGGATTACAGATTTCACACCAAGGAACAGCAGGAATTCTATGAGACAGTTTTGCTTGACAAGAAGCCAATAGTTTGTGACATGAGATGGGTTGATTGGGAGTACATCAAGGACAACGGAGAGTACTACCCTGGTGTGATTGACAGCTTTAGTGCTTGTGGAGTTGCAGACTTTGTTGGGCAGAAGCTCACAAAGTGGAATGAGGAGCTTATCATGCAGTTCTACTCCACAGCACACTTTTATCCAGATGGTAGGATAACTTGGATGTCTGAAGGTACGAGGTACCAATCTACAGTTGCTAAATGGGCTCAGCTGATCAATGCCCCTGAAGAGCATGAGGATGATTTGGATATCTATGCCAAGAAGAAGATGGATCATAACTCAATGTCCAATATGTACAAAGAAATTCTAAATGAAGCTCTTGACACTTTCAAATTTGGCTCACTGCATTATCTTCTGTCAGGGCTGCCAACTATCAATTGGATCTTGAGGCACACCTTATTGCCCAAGTCTGGAGATCACAAGATGATCAGAGGCCATGCAATCAATTTGCTTCATGTATTTGATGTGCCTCAGAAATTCAAGGTCATGAGCCTCATAGTAGAGACTATCAAGAGGACTGCAGCAGACCAGAAGAGGAGTTGTGGATATGCCCCACAGATTCAGGAGCTCATCAACTCAAATATGGGCACAGGCATATACTCATTGGACAAGGAACACATGCCCATCCGTCCAGATTTTGAGGATAATCAAGTGGTTATGACTGAGAATGAACCATCATCAGCACAAACACAAGCAAAGAAGGAGAAGGCAAGGAAGGAGAAAGCTGCCAAGATGCCAACTCAAGAGGAGGCATCTGAATATTTCTTGAAAACTAAACAAGAGCAGCTTGGTTACCTAATTGCATCCACCCTGCGGATTGAGAAAGGACTAGCCACCCTAACTCAGAACCAGGCAAGCCTAGAGAGAATTATGGAACAAAAGTTCTATGACTTGGATGTCAAGGTGACAGAGATTCAGACTGCAGTGGAGCAGCTCCAGGATGACATGCAGGAGAGGAGAGGCAGGACTACAACTGATGCCTTTGCCAGAGTGCCACGAGGTCCAAGGTCGTCTGCAGTGCCAGTTGCTGACACCAGAGCCACCACTTCTGCACCAGCTACAGCCTCAGTTCCACCAGCTCCAGCATCTACTTCAGCCCCAACTCCAGCGTCTACGGAAGCCTTCGTCCTTGGAGTGATCCGGACTCCACCACCACCTGAAGACCAAGCCTGAGCGTCGATCTAGCACTATGCATTTTCTAGGAACTTTTTGGTAACTTGTTGCCAAAGGGGGAGAAAAATGTATAGATCATAGGCTTCGAGAGAGTGTGTGTTGCTTTTTTCTCTCTTGCTTTATTTGGTGGTTTTTCGAACTTTGTTTGCTTTTGAGTGCTTGAGATACTATGTCATTGCTTGTGAGACATTGATGATCATGTGTTTGATCATAAGCTACACTTAATGCTTGGTGAATGCTATTATCTTATCTATCTTATGTGATCATTCACTATTCTTGGTGATGAGTGCATGTATTTCATTCTTATCATTTTAAGCGCTCCACCAAGATGTATGTGACATGGAAGAGTAACCCATGACTCTAACTCTTTGTGCATTTGCAGTCCAAAGCAAATTTTAAATATGCACAAATTTAGGGGGAGCTCTTACTTATCACATACTTCTCAAAGCGACGATATATTTCATGCTTATTATCATTTGTCGAAGCTTTGATCTATATGTTGTCATCAATTACCAAAAAGGGGGAGATTGAAAGTGCAACTATCCCTAGGTGGTTCTGGTAATTCATAACAACATATAGCTCATTGAGCTAATGCTATTCCAAGATGATTATTTCAGGAAAGCTCAATGATTGGCATGGCATGGATGTGAAAGTGGAACCCTCAAAATGCTAAGGACAAAGGATTGGCTCAAGCTCAAAAGCTCAAGACTCTTCATTTTATATTTTAGTGATCCAAGATCACATTGAGTCTTTAGGAAAAGCCAATACTATCAAGGAGGGATGAGGTGTTGCTTAATGAGCCTCTTGCTTCATGTGCTTAATGATATGCTCCAAAACCCTCAACTACTTTTCCATATCCACATATGACCTAAACCCTAAGCCAAACTCGGTCCTACCGATTCTTTTTATCCGGCGCTACCGAGTTTCACTTGTCATAAGCCACTGCCAAACCCTAGCAATTCGGTTCTACAGATAGGGATCTCGGTCTCAACGAGATGGGATTGCAAACTCTCTGTTTCCCTTTTGTAACTTTTTGGTCTCACCGAAAGAGCGAATCAGTCCCACCGAGATTGCAATGTAAATTCAGTGTTTCCTTTTTGTAACTTTTCGGTCTCACAGAGAAAGAGCAAATCGGTCCCACCGAGTTTGCCTGACCAACTCTCTAGTTAGCTAATTACCAAAATCGGTCTCACCGAGTTTGTGTAATCGGTCTCACCGAGATTACGTTATGCCCAAACCCTAACCATATCGGTCCTACCGAGTTGCATGTCAGTCCCACCGAAAATCTCTAACGGTCACTAGGTTTACCTTTTCGGTCCGACCGAGTTTGTTGATTCGGTCCCACCGAGATTGGAAAACTGTGTGTAACGGTTGGATTTTGTGTGCAGGCTATATATACCCCTCCACCTCCTCTTCATTCGTGGAGAGAGCCATCAAAACACATACACAATTCCAACTCATATGTTCTGAGAGAGAATCACCTACTCATGTGTTGAGACCAAGATATTCCATTCCTACCATATGAATCTTGATCTCTAGCCTTCCCCAAGTTGCTTTGCACTCAAATCTTCTTTCCACAAAATCCAAATCCTATGAGAGAGAGTTGAGTGTTGGGGAGACTATCATTTGAAGCACAAGAGCAAGGAGTTCATTACCTACACACCATTTGTTACTTCTTGGAGAGTGGTGTCTCCTAGATTGGCTAGGTGTCACTTGGGAGCCTCCGACAAGATTGTGGAGTTGAACCAAGGAGTTTGTAAGGGCAAGGAGATCACCTACTTCGTGAAGATCTACCGCTAGTGAGGCAAGTCCTTTGTGGGCGATGGCCATGGTGGGATAGATAAGGTTGCTTCTTCGTGGACCCTTTGTGGGTGGTTGCTTCTTCGTGGACCCTTTGTGGGTGGAGCCCTCCGTGGACTCGCGCAACCATTACCCTTCGTGGGTGGAGCCCTCCGTGGACTCGCGCAACCGTTACCCTTTGTGGGTTGAAGTCTCCATCAACGTGGATGTAGGATAGCACCACCTATCCGAACCACGGAAAAAACATCCGTGTCTCCAATTGCGTTTGAATTCTCCAAACCCTTCCCTTTACATTCTTGCAAGTTGCATGCTTTACTTTCCGCTGCCAATATACTCTTTGCATGCTTGCTTGAATTGTGTGATGATTGCTTGACTTGTCCTACAATAGCTAAAATCTGCCAAGAACTAAAATTGGGAAAAGGTTAAGTTTTTATTTGGTAAAGTAGTCTAATAACCCCCCCTTCTAGACATACTTTCGATCCTACAGGTTTGCACGCTCATCTCAGATCAAGACAACATGCATGAACTCTGGCCCTAGGTCGGCTCGAGTGGAGTAAAGCACTAAGGCATAAAGCTTGGCCTCCCACTATTGCCATCCTATCTTACTACCTCATGTCATAGCGAAGCTAGGTTAATCACTATCCATAAGGAACAACGGCTGGATATAACATGATGCGAGCAACACCCTAAGCATGCATGCTATGACTCACATGGCTAAACATGGCAATGGGTCAAGAAGAACAGGGCATGCTTGAACTAGAAGGTAAAGATAATATTAGATGACAATAATCAGGCTATACATAAGAATAGGCATCAAGACTCAATATAGCCCTGTCATACTAGTGCATGAAGAAGGGAGAAAAGACAAGATGTCTCGGAATGTTCAAGTAAGTTTTGTTTGCTTGATAGACTAGTAGCCTGGTACATGGTCGTATTCTTGTTCATAGCTCATGTCATCTCCGAGTCATATATGTGAAGAAGCAAACACTGAAGAAGCAATCAAATATGCATTCTATTGCTACAACCAGATCCAACAGGTGCATGATATCAAGAATGATATGTAAATACAACATAGATCAAGTTAATAGGATGCAGTACATAAGGCTAGTTCATTAAACATGACCAATTAAGGATGAAGGTTAACAAGTGTGGTTATCATGGATGAACATGGCATAATATGGTGAGGTGCATAAGCTAGCACTATCTACTTATTTTAAATGAAGTGGCAAGATAAAGCATTTACCAATTACTCCATTAAAGAAAGATTAATTGCTAATTAGGCCTAAATCAAATTTTAGTTGATGCAACCATGTATGAATATGACATATTAATGATCTATGTATTAATGTGATCAAGATGACATATTATAAACATATTAAATTAAGCTATGATTAATTAGTTGTTAAATATCCTTGCAAAAGAATTAGTTATTAATTATGCATGTAATTATTGTATTAATGCAATTTAATTAAATGTGGATATTATATGGTACAAACATGAATGCAAAAGGTATATTCATATACTACACATTTTTCTGAGCAAGTTTCTTATATAACACTAGATCATCTGAACAACATTTGAATTACTATGATTTATTCAATTGAAGTTTTTCCAATAATAATAAATAGGCAGAGAATATAAAAGATATTGGGCCAGCAAAACAGCGCATCAAGTGAAACTTAACTAAAGTACACCTACTGGGCCAGAAGCGTCAAGCTCGACCCAATAACCATCTCACCTTCCTAGTTGCTGTTAACATATACTAGAAATCTACCAATTTTTGTTTTGCAAAAAGGCCCAAGGTCATGTATTAAGTATTATGGGACCTTACAAAATACATTTACAAAAAAAATAGAAATACATTCAAAATCTTGGGGGGCCGAAGTCTGCTTCCTCCTGCATGCACCCACGGTGTGCTGTGGGCATGAAATATTTGACCAGCTATTACTAGTATATATACTGGTATATGAAATATACCTTTTGTGGATAAAGTCAGATGGTGAACCGGCGGCCTCCTGGTTCGTTCACCGGTCTGGTTTTCAGTACTGTGATTAAGACGCATAGAAGCAGCAAGATGTCGCATAATGTTTAGGGACCAAAAGTTTGGCAGGGTTTGGTTGGCAAATTTTGGCTGTTTATGTTGATCCAGTTTGACACGATCGTGTCGTTGATAGTTCAACAATTTGACAGAGTCATATTCTGCTCTGCGTTGATTATTGCTCATTCTCCTGCGAATTTTCACGCATGATCCAAGAAAGTTCCAACACTTTTTTTTTGTGTGTGCACGAATCGACAAGGAACTGTCGATCGTTGAAATGACCGGAGCGCAGTAGCAGGCCCACCATTTAGAAAATCGTCATCTTACTATGCGATCGCGCTGTATATCTTCCCTGGTACGTACGTTTCAATCTTTTCATGTCCCTACGTAGGAGTAGTAGATAGCTAGTGCGATGGATTTGGCAAGCACGAGTCAAATCCAAATCTCATGGTGTGACTTGTTTAAGCCGGCGATCACAATGATTAGTGTGACATACTGCTTATGCGCCTAGTCAAACCATGTCTGTCGAGCAGACCTTTTTAAGTCGGACGTTCGCTGTCCCAACTTTTGTAATCGGCACCAACCATAAGCAAAGGCCATTTCGTGAGGAAGAAACTTTTCTACAGTTAATCGTTAGCAAAGAGACAGCCGCTACGAACAAAAGGGGGCAGTAGCACGATAGTAATATATACGCAACGATAAGCATGCATTAGGTGAGTGAATTACGGTCAAGGTGACACTGACCCATTGCTGCTGACATGCAGAATGTATTCCCATATGCATCTGTCTGCCAACCAACAGTCCTCCCCGATGTGACTAATTTACCTGAGAAAACAAAAAACATTCGAACTGTTGCTTTTTTTTTATGGTAATACGTGTCTCATTCATATCATAAAGAACAAAGTATAAATCACGTAAAGACCGACATGACAAAACTGAAAAGATAGTAGAACATCTCTGAGTTTGACACCAACGCTCGTCAACTGCTTCCGGTACCACCACAGCAGCCACCGAAGAAAAGAATGACGAATCACCACCTCACCCGAGCTCGACGCGGCTCCATCGCTGATATGCAGCTTTGCGGACCTCCAAAGTGGCTCACCAAAAGTGAAGCCCTTACCGTTGAACGAATCAGACCGGGGCAACACCCCGGACACGCCATCCAACTTCAGATCTGGCACTCCACCACGACTAAGACGTCGAAGGAGGAAACCATATCTGCCATCCACAAACCACAATCTGCATCCGCTCCTGGACTACCTCCCAAGCTTCGCGTCGACGCTGGACTAAACGTCGTCGCAACGGCGGAGCCCGAGGACACACGTCCACCACGAGGATGCCGCCGCCGCCACACCATCCTTGCTTGAACAGACTGGTCTCCAAATCCATCCCCAACCATAGGACCGATGGCCTCGTCAGGGAAAGATCCGAAGATTCAGCGCCGCCATCGTCATCACCAAAGTAAAGACGATGAACAACCTAAAAACCTAAACTATAAAGGAGAAAAATCGATCCACACGCGTGGATCTGGCGGCCCCCCTCACCACCGACGACCGAGGTCGCCGGCGGAGGGGAGCCGCCGGAGAACGGCGTTGGGAGATTGGCCCTGGCGGCGGCTAGGGTTGTAGCCGCCAGGGACGAGAGGAAAACTGGCGAAGCGTTATACGTCGGAGAAATTTCGTTCGAACTGTTGCTTTTCGAACAAATTTCTCCAGACCGGACCCGTACTAAGAGCGTCTTCAATAAAAAATGTAATGCAAAAATAATAACTTTTGCATCTTTGAGGTTTAAAAATAACTCTCCAACAAATGATGCAGATGTAAAAAAAATTACACCTCCGCCTTCGCGGTTGTAAACTAAAGCATCTCGCGGTACAAATTTGCATCTTCACCTACAGAAAATGTAAAAACACGACTACACGCCAACTGCCCAACTGTCATTGTTTTTTCCTTCCGCACGACTAGCCATCACCCGACCGACTCCACCGCCAGCGAAATCCGCACCAAATCGACGCTGCCGCCCCCCCCCCTACCCGATGGCCGCTGGGCCCGCCGTGACTTCACCTCCCCGTCCCCCGCCGCTTGCCTCGCCGGCCCATCGCCCGCAGCCGCCAATTCACTTGCGGCCGCCGCCGAATCAAAGCTTCTCATGCGGCTGGCCTATACGCCTTCTCCGGCGGTCCCCGAGCCCGCCGCGACTTCGTCCCCGGCCGCCGCCGAATCGAAGCTTCTTCAGCGGCTCCGGCTGGCCTAAACGCCTTCTCCGGCAGCCACCGAGCCCGCCACGCCTTCGCCCCTCGTCTCCCGCCGCCCGCCTCACCGGCCCGCCACCTGCCCGATCCCCTTTCTGCCGCCGCCATCGTCGGCCGATTACAGGCAGCTCCGGCGCCGCCCCGTGCTGCCGCAATCGGTTTGGCTTCCTCTGGACCTCCCCTACCCATTCCTCTCCGTCGCCGGCCGATTCCGGCCATCCCCACTGGCCCCGGTGAGCTGCAACGGGAGCGCGTGAGCTTTGACAGTTTCGACAGTAGGTTCAATGCACTAGTTTTACATCTTCTAATACATGATCTGTTGGAGTTGGCTCTTTTTTGAAGATGTAAAAAACACTTTTTAGTGATGTAAATTATATAACACCTAGTTTTACATCTCTAAATTTACATAATCTATTGAAGATGCTCTAACGTATAACAACCTGCAGTGTCCATGGCCGGGGCACGTAGATTCCCAGCACGCACGACGCGCGATCGGGAGCACACGAGACGGCACGGGGATAGCCAGGTTCCCGTGCGAGGAGGGAATTTGGTCGCTTGGTCGTATGCAGCTCAATTATGCCGGCTCGCTTGGATTTTACCGGGTGGTGAGATGAGAGAGAGACCGTGGGATCCTGGCGGTGGTTGCAAAGGAGGTAATATGCATGTATGGTGCCGTGTTCTCTTGCTCGTGACCGGGCCCCGTTCTCTGTACGGCTCTAGGCTGAGATTCTCTCCGGGGTTTGGTTGCTCTCTTTCGACGTGGAAACGTGGAGCTTACTTGTTGACTGTGTACACTGAACTAGGGCCTCTCTTTCAGTGCAAATATATCGGTATCCGGAGCAAAGTAACCTCTAGCTAATTTTTGATAGTATGTTTTGCTTAATTACTAGCGTGCACGCCACTCATGGTAGAACAGAGTTCCGGTTAATCGGTGCACCTTTTAAGCTCACGGCGTGGCCTGAATCTAACACAGGCCCACATTTCTCCGAGTCCTCGCACTCGGGTGATGGGCGCGACGGCGCGGGCTCTGGTGATGAGAGGGACGAGAAGGACGGAAGCGAAACGTATTTGTTCGGCCCGTGTGACCTCCCTACTCCTAGCTCTGGTACACGATGGTATGGTCCCGTCTCTGAAGCTAGCCTCTCATTCTGCGAGATGACGACGACGACGACATCGATCGTGCGTACTATACGTCTCTACCACCCGAGGATGATATACGGGACGAAGAATATGAGAGGGAATAACGAGGGAATAAGAACCTCCAGTGCCTCTCTGGGAGGGCTAGCTAGCTGGCTTGGACGTGAACGTGAAGCCATGCAAACCGCCAAAGGCTACCCGCGTCACGGACGTCGCTCCACTCGGCGCCCTCACGCTAGATTGCCAACTCTTTTCACGAGGGACCAGACCATTGCTACTGCTCCGGTGTGATGCGATTCCTTTTCGACCTGTTGCGTTAGCCGCTAGCTAGTGCATGTTTGTTGGGTTGGCTGTTGCTTCTACTGCGTAGAGCGCTGTGTATGTACTGTACGCGGTCCAAAGTATGACTAATCAGCAGGGAAATCTACTCCTTTGGGATATATTTACGGATCTTCATACTATTTCGAGAACAGATGTGGGAGGATTACAGGGGCTCTAGAATGGCGGTAACGTGCTCAAATCCCGTTTCTTTCATTTTTTTTGCGGGGAAAATCCCGTTTCTTTTTGGGGTAGAAATCTTGTGTATGTATGTCAGCTTATATATCTCGAGATGTTGACACAGGCTTGGAGTAGTCTTGGCCCATGAAGTCACCCTCAACCTCAAGAGTCCATGTCAATTAGGACGTGGCAGAAACTGCCATCATCAGCGGCTAGCAGTCAGGACCTAGACAGGTAGGCACCAACATGTATATCTAGCACAAGAATTTTCGAAAATGCCTTTTGCAGCTCGGCCTCCATGGAGGCCGGTTTTTGAAAAACACAAAATTCATGAAAATTCATATTTTTACAATTCAAAAAAATCTGAAAAAAATTACAGATATACATGGAGGCATAACACACATGTGTGTAAATTTTTAGGACGAAATACGTTGAAATAAAGGCTGTGCAAAAAAGACAAATCTGAGGCTTTTTAACACATGTTACTATTCATCCTTAAAGTTCAGAAATTTGTCTTTTTTGTGTAGGTCGCATTTCGAAGTATTTCATCTTGAATTTTTACATGCACATACATTTCATCCGTGTATAGTTGCATATTTATTTTCAGAATTTTTTAAAGTCAAAAAGTTTGAATTTTGAATTTTTCAAAAATAAAGGGCTCCATGGTGCTCGGTCACCAAAACGCCCTACTCATCTCTTTCTCGGGACACTTACCATCAGCAAGACAAATTGACTAACTTTTTCTTCTGTGCTGTCTTTCGAAATAAATGAAAACTTTTCTCTGTTCTCCACGTTTCATGTTCCTTGTTGCACTCTCCTTGAGTTCCACTCCAATTAGAGCACGGCTTCAATCAACCGACCTACACGACACGCTTCCGCTGTATGAACAAATATTCCCAGTGTCCATGCCGCATCTCATCATTGTACCATAGCTTTCAGTCACAAGAGAAGGGTCCACTTTATTCTCTCGACGATCGGCCTAGCCAATTTACAAGACATGTATCACTGCATTATTTTGGCCTTTCTTTCTTCTGTAACCGGAAAACAGTAGGAAAATATCCTACCGTGATTTTTCATAATAAATGGTGTATGTACCTGGGCAAAAACAAAACCTAAATGCTAAAATCTGACATCAGATTTGTAATGTTTCCCGTCGAACGCGCTGACTACCGGGCGGACACACTTTCCTGGGTCATGCCTGGCCTCGGCCAAACAATAAGCTGCAACGCTCGAATGTTTCCCGTCGAATGTGCACCAACTTACCCACCACGTTCGATTAACTCCGGGCGGACACACTTTCCTGGGTCATGCCTGGCCTCGGCCAAACAATAAGCCGCAACCCGACCTAGGCTTAATAAAGAGGCCAGGACGCCGGACTAAACCAATGCCCTAGGGGTCATGGGCCATCTCCTCGGGAACTCCTGCACGTTGCGTGGGCGGCCGGTGAGCAGACCTAGCTATCTCCTTCAAAAAGGCAGGTGCTTACGCAATCCAACTCGGCGCGTGCCGCTCAGCCGCTGACGTCTATTAAACTTCGGCTGATGTATACAACACAGAATGCCCATACTATGCCCACGTGATGGTTAGTGCTATCAGGCCAGAGGCCCCTCGGATCAAATATCCAAATCGTAGTGGACTAGGAACGCGCGGTAACAAGCAGAGACTCACGAAAGATGTGACCCCGTCGCCCCGTCTCTTGTACTTGCGGCAAGGGCTAAGAATGCCCAGCCACGCCTCGTAAGTATCTCGCGGGCACCTTCCAGGTCAACCCGACTCCACATCACTCGCGGGTACCCCTCAGGGTCGACCCACCTTTCCAAGTAACAACTGTAAAGTCCAAGTATCCGTGTGTCCAAACATCAAGGGGAAAACCGAGGAATCACCCCCGGTGAATTCCACTCGATGTAATCATCAAGGTGAACGTAAGAGGATCCACCCTCGAGGTTCACACTTGAGGGGTTTCACGACAGAGCCGCATCGGAAGTGGTTAAGGAGGAAATCACCCTCGATGACCACGACCGAATAGCTACACTACATAGGTCTCATCAGGAGTGATGTATGAGGTTCGACCCTCGGCACTCGATGGCAACTCTGCAGAGTCGTCCAATTAGGGGGGGGGTGATGTGCGGTGTCGGGGCCTGGATGTTGATCACGTTGATCGAGTCATCGAACATAAAGCGGGGCAACTGGGACAAGGTGGGGGTCACTGATGGATCACTAACCAGCATATACTAAGCAGTTTAGGATAAGCAGGTAAGGTATGAAAGCAGGTAACAAGAACAGGCTATGCATCAGAGTAGGATCATACATAAAGCAGTAGCAGTTCTAATGCAAGCATGAGAGGGAAAGAAATGGGTGATATTGGAATGCTCAAGGAGGGTTTGCTTGCCTGGAAGCTCTGCTGAAAAGGAAGAAGTGTCGTCGTCGATGTAGTCGATCACAGGGCCGACATCGGTCTCGGGGTCTACCGGAGAGAAGAGGGGGAAGAAACAGTAAATACAGAGCAAACATATGCATCACTAAGCATTACATGACGACAGGCAGAGCTAGGGTTGTCCTAACGTAGTACTACACGTTGCAGAGGGGATAAACATCCAAGGATGAATTCCCGGCGTTAGACGAATTTCGGACAGGTGGAAGAGGGGGAACGGTTCCATGTTCAGCATGCTAGGGGCATGTGACTGATGAAAGGACCGCGTATTTGGATTCGTTGGATTTTTCTGAGCAACTTCCATATAGAAAACATTTTCATCCGAGCTACGGATTATTTTCTATGATTTTTCAAAGATTAAAGCATTTCAAGAAATTATTTAAATTGATAGAAAAGCAAAATATGATGTCAACATGACATGTTGATGATGTCAACAGTCAACAGGACTGCTGACCAGGTCAAACTGACCAGTGGGTCCCACATGTCATACACAGAGGGCTAACAGTGGGTTATTTTAATTAAACAGAGTTAATTAGCAGTAGGGCCCCACATGTCAGTGACTGATTAGGTTAACTAATTAGTTTTAATTATAAAAATGTTTTAATTAGTTTAATTACGCGGTGGGGCCCGCGTGTCAGTGACACTGTGTGCCCAGTCAGCACAGTTGACCACGGTCAACGTGGTCAACTGGGCCATGGGGCCCACGGGCAGTGACCCAAAGGCGGGCCCCAGGTGCGCCACATCGGTGGCGGCGGGGTTTCGCCGCTGGCGACCAAAACAGCGGCGGGGCTCGCCGGACTTCGTCTGAATCGCGCCATAGGGGGTCTTTAGGCGCGGGACATGGCATGTTCAAACGAGGGGAGCTCGCCGCGTCGCGTGGTGAGGTCGGTTGGGCTCGCGGCTGGCCGAAACTACGCCGGCGACGAGTGGAGGCGGGGTTCAGGCACGGATGGGGATTGCGCAACGGGGCTCCGTTTGCTGCGTGTTTGGGGCCGAACAGACGAGCGTGTCGAGGCGCGTCGAGGGGGTAGTGGTGGCTCGCCCGGGGATGGCCGGAAGTGAGTTCCTCGTCGATGGCAGCGGCGACGGCTTCGGGAGCTCAACGGAGTCGATGTAGCAAAGTGTGATACATCCATTTTGTATCATGCTTTTATATCGATATTTATTGCATTATAGGATGTTATTACACATTATGTCACAATACTTATGCCTATTCTCTCTTATTCTACAAGGTTTGCATAAGGAGGGAGAATGCCGGCATCTGGGATTCTGGGCTGGAAAAGGAGCAAATATTAGAGACCTATTCTGCACAGCTCCAAAAGTCCTCAAACTTCACGAAGACGTTTTCAGAATATATAAAAAAAATACTCAGCGGAAGAAGTTCACCAGGCGTCGTACCCCCTGGGCGTGCCCCCCTACCTCATGGGCCCCCTGGTGGCCCTCCGGTGGCCATCTTCTGCTATATGAAGTCTTTCAATGGGAAAAAAAATAAGAAGCCATCTTCTTGGACGAAACTCCGCCGCCACGAGGCGGAACCTTGGCGGAACCAATCTAGGGCTCTAGCCAAGCTGTTCTGCCGGGGAAACTTCCCTCCCGGAGGGGGAAATCGTCGCCATCGTCATCACCAATGCTCCTCTCATCGGGTGAGGGCAATCTCCATCAACATCTTCATCAGCACCATCTCCTCTCAAAACCCTAGTTCATCTCTTGTATCCAATTCTTGTCTCCAAGTCCGGGATTGGTACTAGTAGGTTGCTAGTAGTGTTAATTACTCCTTGTAGTTGATGCTAGTTGGTTTAATTGGTGGAAGATCATATGTTCAGATCCTATATGCATATTAATACCCCTTTGATTATGAACATGTTTATGCTTTGTGAGCAGTTACGTTTGTTCCTAAGGACATGGGAGAAGTCTTGCTATTAGTAGTCATGTGAATTTGGTCTTCGTTCGATATTTTGATGAGATGTATGTTGTCATCCCTCTAGTGGTGTCATGTGAACGTCGACTACATGACACTTCACCATTGTTTGGGCCTAGAGGAAGGTATTGGGGAGTAATAAGTAGATGATGGGTTGCTAGAGTGATAGAAGCTTAAACCATAGTTTATTCGTTACTTCGTAAGGGGCTGATTTGGATCCATATGTTTCATGCTATGGTTAGGTTTACCTTAATACTTTTGTTGTAGTTGCGGATGCTTGCAATAGAGGTTAATCATAAGTGGGAGGCATGTCCAAGTAAGGACAATACCCAAACACCAGTCCACCCACATATCAGATTATCAAAGTACCGAACGCAAATCTTATGAACGTGATGAAAACTAGCTTGACGATATTCCCATGTGTCCTCGGGAGCGCTTTTCTCTATATAAGAGTTTGTCCAGGCTTGTCCTTTGCTCCAAAAAGGATTGTGCCACCTTGCTGCACTTTATTTACTTTTGTTACGTGTTGCTTGTTACAAATTATCCTATCACAAAACTATCTGTTACCACTTATTTCAGTACTTGCAGAGAATACCTTGCGGCAAACCGCTTATCATTTCCTTCTGCTCCTCGTTGGGTTCGACACTCTTACTTATCAAAATGACTATGATAGATCCCCTATACTTGTGGGTCATCAAGACTCTTTTCTGGCGCTGTTGCCGGGGAGTGAAGCGCCTTTGGTAGGTGGAATTTGGTAAGGAAAAATTTATATAGTGTGCTGAAATTTACTCTCACTTGTTACTATGGAAAGTAATCCTCTGAGGGGCTTGTTCGGGGTATCTTCAACCCGACCAGTAGAGCAAAGAGTTGCTCCTCAACCTACTGAACGTTCTGAAAATGAAAATGTCTGCTTTGAAATTCCTTCGGGTATGATAGAAAAACTGCTAGCTAATCTTTTTTTAGGAGATGGAACAAGGCATCCTGATGAGCATCTAATATATGTGGATGAAGTTTGTGGATTATTTAAGCTTGCAGGTGTACCCGGAGATGTTGTTAAGAAGAAGGTCTTCCCTTTATCTTTGAAGGGAGATGCATCGACATGGTATAGGCTATGTGATGATATGGGGTCCTGGAATTACAAACGATTGAAATTGGAATTTCATCAGAAGTTTTATCCTATGCATCTTGTTCATCGTGATCGCAATTATATATATAATTTTTGGCATCGCGAAGGAGAAAGCATCGCTCAAGCTTGGGGGAGGCTTAAATCAATGTTATATTCATGCCCCAATCATGAGCTCTCAAGAGAAATAATTATTCAAAAATCTTATGCTCGGCTTTCTGATAGCAATCGCACCATGCTTGATACTTCTTGTGCTGGCTCTTTTATGATGAAGACTATTGAATTCAAATGGGATTTATTGGAAAGAATTAAACGTAACTCTGAAGATTGGGACCTCGACAAAGGTAAGGAGTCAGGTATGACACCTAGGTTTGATTGTGTTAAATCTTTTATGGATACCAATGTTTTCCATAAATTTAGCACTAAATATGGACTTGACTCTGAGATAGTAGCTTCTTTTCTGTGAATCTTTTGCTACTTATGTTGATCTCCCCAAGGAGAAGTGGTTTAAATATCATCCTCCCATAGAAGTAAAAGTAGATGCACCTATTAAAGTTGAAGAAAAGACTATCACTTATAATGATCCTATTGTTCCTACTTCTTATGTTGAGAAACCAGCTTTCCCTGTCAGGATAAAGGATCATGCTAAAGCTTCAACTGTGGTTCGTAAAAGCAATATTAAAACTTATACACCTCCTGAGCAAATTAAAGTTGAAACTAATACTACTATTGTTAAAGATCTCTTGTCTGATAATATTGATGGGCATGTTATTTATTTGTGTGATGAAACTGCTAGAATTGCTAAACCTTGTGCTAAAGATAAACCTAGACCTATGGTAGGCATGCCTGTTATTTCTGTTAAAATAGGAGATCATTGTTATCATGGCTTATGTGATATGGGTGCCAGTGCTAGTGCAATACCTATTAGCCTATATAGAGAAATTATGCATGATATTGCACCTGTTGAGTTAGAAGATATTGATGTCACAATTAAACTTGCCAATAGAGATACTATTTCACCAATGGAAATTGTTAGAGATGTTGAAGTCTTGTGTGGGAAAACTAAATATCCTGCTGATTTTCTTGTTCTTGGTTCCCCACAAGATAGCTTTTTTCCGATTATATTTGGTAGACCCTTCTTAAACACTGTTAATGCTACCATAGATTGCCAAAGGGATGTTGTTACTATCGGTTTAGATGATATGACTCATGAATTTAATTTCTCTAAGTTTAGTAGATAACACCGTGAAGAAGAATTACCTAGTAAGGATGAAATTATTGGTCTTGCTTCTATTGCCGTGCCTCCTAGTGATCCTTTAGAACAATATTTGCTAGACCATGAAAATGACATGTTTATGAATGGAAGAAGGGAAATAGATGAAGTATTCTTTAAACAGGAACCTATTCTGAAACACAATTTGCATGTTGAAATCCTAGGGGATCCTCCTCCACCCATGGGTGATCCCGTGTTTGAGCTTAAACTGTTACCTGATACTCTTAAATATGCTTATCTTGATGAGAAAAAGATATATCCTGTTATTATTAGTGCTAACCTTTCAGAGCATGAGGAAGAGAGATTATCGAAAACCCTGAAGAAGCACCATGCTGCTATTGGGTATACTCTTGATGATCTTAAGGGCATTAGTCCCACTCTATGTCAACATAAAATTAATTTGGAAGAAGATGCTAAACCAGTTCATGATCATCAACGACGGCTGAATCCTAAAATGAAAGAAGTGGTAAGAAAAGAAATACTAAAGCTTCTTGAGGCAGGTATAATTTATCCCGTTGCTGATAGTCAGTGAGTAAGTCCTGTCCATTGTGTCCCTAATAAGGGAGGTATTACTGTCGTTCCAAATGATAAAGATGAATTGATTCCTCAAAGAATTATTACAGGTTATAGGATGGTAATTGATTTCCGCAAATTAAATAAAGCCACTAAAAAGGATCATTACCCCTTACCTTTTATCGATCAAATGCTAGAAAGATTATGCAAACATACACATTTTTGTTTTCTAGATGGATATTCTGGTTTATCTCAAATACCTGTGTCAGCCAAAGATCAATCAAAGACTACTTTTACTTGCCCTTTTGGTACTTTTGCTTATAGACGTATGCCTTTTGGTTTATGTAATGCACCTGCTACCTTTCAAAGATGCATGATGGCTATATTCTCTGACTTTTGTAAAAAGATTTGTGAGGTTTTCATGGATGATTTCTCCATCTATGGATCCTGTTTTGATGATTGCTTGAGCAACCTTGATCGAGTTTTGTAGAGATGTGAAGAAACTGATCTTGTCTTGAATTGGGAAAAGTGCCACTTTATGGTTAATGAAGGTATTGTCTTGGTGCATAAAGTTTCTGAAAGAGGTATTGAAGTTGATAAAGCCAAGGTTGATGCTATTGAAAAGATGTCATGTCCCAAGGACATCAAAGGTATAAGAAGTTTCCTTGGTCATGCCGGATTTTATAGGAGGTTCATTAAGGAGTTCTCAAAAATTTCTAGGCCTATGACTAATTTATTACAAAAAGATATACCATTTGTTTTTGATGATGATTGTGTAGAAGAATTTGAAATACTTAAGAAAGCATTGATCTCTGCACCTATTGTTCAGCCACCTGATTGGAATTTACCCTTTGAAATTATGTGTGATGCTAGTGATTATGCTGTAGGTGTTGTTCTAGGGCAAAGAGTTGATAAGAAATTAAACGTTATTCAATATGCTAGTAAAACCCTAGACAATGCTCAAAGAAATTATGCTACTACTGAAAAGGAATTCTTAGCAGTTGTATTTGCTTATGATAAGTTCAGACCTTATATTGTTGATTCTAAAGTAACTATTCACACTGATCATGCTGCTATTAAATATCTTATGGAAAAGAAAGATGCTAAACCTACACTTATTAGATGGGTTCTCTTGCTACAAGAATTTGATTTACATATTGTTGATAGAAAGGGAGCTAAGAACCCCGTTGCACACAACTTGTCTAGGTTAGAAAATGTGCTTGATGACCCACTTCCTATTGATGATAGCTTTCCTGATGAGCAATTAAATGTCATAAATGCTTCTCATACTGCTCCATGGTATGCTGATTATGCTAATTACATTGTTGCTAAGTTTATACCACCTAGTTTCACATACCAGCAAAAGAAAAAGTTCTTCTATGATTTGAGGCATTAATTTTGGGATGACCCACATCTTTATAAAGAAGGAGTAGATGGTGTTATTAGACGTTGTGTACCTGATCATGAACAGGAACATGTCCTATGCAAGTGTCACTCCGAAGCTTATGGAGGACACCATGCTGGACATAGAACTGCACATAAGGTATTGCAATCTGGTTTTTATTGGCCTACTCTCTTCAAGGATACCCGTAAGTTTGTCTTATCTTGTGATGAATGTCAAAGAATTGGTAATATTAGTAGACGTCAAGAAATGCCTATGAGTTATTCACTCGTTATTGAACCATTTGATGTTTGGGGATTTGACTATATGGGACCCTTTCCTTCCTCTAATGGATATGCACATATTTTAGTTGCTATTGATTACGTTACTGAGTGGGTAGAAGCTATTCCAACTAGTAGTGCTGATCATAACACTTCTATTAAAATGCTTAAAGAAGTTATTTTTCCGAGATTTGGAGTCCCTAGATATTTAATGACTGATGGTGGTTCAAATTTTATTCATGGTGCTTTCCGTAAAATGCTTGCTAAATATGATGTTAATCATATAATTGCATCCCCTTATCACCCTCAGTCTAGTGGTCAAGTAGAATTGAGTAATAGAGAGCTCAAATTAATTTTGCAAAAGACTATTAATAGTTCTAGAAAGAATTGGTCCAAGAAACTTGATGATGCATTATGGGCCTATAGAACTGCATATAAAAATCCTATGGGTATGTCTCCGTATAAAATGGTTTATGGAAAAGCATGTCACTTACCTCTCGAACTAGAACACAAGGCATATTGGGCTGTTAAAGAGCTCAATTATGATTTTAATCTTGCTGGTGAGAAGAGGTTATTTGATATTAGCTCACTCGATGAATGGAGAACCCAAGCCTACGAAAATGCCAAGTTGTTTAAAGAAAAAGTAAAAAGATGGCATGATAAAAGGATACAAAAGCGTGAGTTTTATGTAGGTGATTATTTATTGCTATACAACTCTCATTTAAGATTTTTTGCAGGAAAACTTCTCTCTAAATGGGAATGTCCTTACGTTATCGAGGAGGTCTATCGTTCCGGTGCCATAAAAATCAACAACTTTGAAGGCACAAATCTGAAGGTGGTGAACGGTCAAAGAATCAAACATTATATCTCAGGTAATCCCATAAATGTTGAAACCAATGTTATTGAAACCGTAACCCCAGAGGAATACATAAGGGACACTTTTCGGAATGTTTTAGACTTCGAAAAGGAACAGGTATGTGGTACGATAAGTAAACCGACTTGAAAACAGTTTTTAAGACAATATTTCTCCATTTTGGAATATTTAGAAAAATAGAAAAATAAGAAGTAGTCCGGGAAGGACACGAGGGCTCCACGAGGGTGGAGGGCGCGCCCTACCCCCTGGGCGCGCCCCCTACCTCGTGGGCACCTCGTGTGCTCTCCGGACTCCGTTTTCGTACACGACACGTATTTTGGTCGGTAAAAATTCATTATATAATCTCCCGGGGGTTTTGACCATCGTATCACGCAAAAATCTCCCATTCTTGTTTCAAGCTGTTTTCTGCCAGGGTTGTCGAAGCTAGGCATCATCTCGTCTCCCTCCTCCTCCAACAATGGGGGCAACGATGCTTGGCTAATGAAGATAGAGCTGAAGAGAGAAGACCCATGGAGACCCACAAGGATGGAGGGATCAAGAAGGCCACTGAGGACCAAGCTCCGGCAACAGAAGACATCCTTCAACTTATTCAGAATCTTCTTACCCCAACTGAGATCGAAGCTTTCAAGATGATCGAGTTAGCTCGTATAAAAAATAAGTATCTCACACGTGAAAATATTTTCTTGAAGGAGCATATCATCGCACTCAAAGGTACTATCCACAAGTTAGAAGACCTCCTACGCTCGATGTGCGACTATCCATCATCAACAACCCCACCTTCTTCACCAACAAAGGAGACATAATCACATGGGTATGGGCACTCCCCTTGGCAACTGCCAAGCTTGGGGGAGTGCCCCGGTATCGTATCACCATCACTTCTACCTTTACTATTTTTCTTAGTTCGATCCTTTTGGTAATATCTTGTTCTAGTAGAATAAAAGTCTTAGTATGATCTAGTTGTGAGTTTTGCTTTATAATTCTTCTATGAAATTGAGTCCGTGAGCTATATAATAAAGATTAGTGTTGAGTCAAGGGCTTGATTAATTTTCCATGATCCTAAGGGAACAAAAGAAAAGAGAAAGAAATAAAAAGAAACAAAGAGATCATGTGAGTCTTATGGAGAGTAATGAGCTCACATAGAAAAAGTATGATGAATAAAAGTTGTTGAGAGTTGACAAGCATAGTTTTGGTCATCATTGCAATTAATAGGAAGTAACAAAGAAAGATAGGTCTTCACATATAGATATACTATCTTGGATATCTTTTATGATTGTGAGCACTCATTAAAATATGACATGCTAAAGAGTTGATGTTGGACAAGGAAGACAATGTAATGGGTTATGTTTTCTTACATCTGAGATAAATTATATTGTCATGGATCATCCGACATGGTTGAGCTTGGCTTTCCCTCTCATACTAGCCAAATTCATCGCACCAAGTAGAGATACTACTTGTGCTTCCAAATACCCTTAAACTAGTTTTGCCATGAGAGTCCACCATACATACCTATGGATTGAGTAAGATCCTCCAAGTAAGTTGTCATCGGTGTGAAGCAATAAAAATTGCTCTCTAAATATGTATGACTTATTAGTGTGGGAGAAAATGAACTTTATACGATCGTGTGATATGGAAGAAATAAAAGCGACATACTGCATAATAAAGGTCCATATCACAAGTGGCAATATAAAGTGATGTTCTTTCGCACTAAGATTTTGTGCGTCAAACCATAAAAGCGCATGACAACCCCCGCTTCCCTCTGCGAAGGGCCTATCTTTTACTTTTATCTTCAACCTTGCATAAGTGTAACATCCCAAATTTTCAATTTGGAATGTTATACATTAGAGCATCTTTGCATATCATGTTTTATTGCATTTTGGTTGATCCTAGAAATTCCATGCAACTCAAGGACCTACGGAGAGAGTTGGGGATTTTGTTATTTTCATATTTGAGGTTTTCTCGAATTATGAAAAGAGGATCGTTTGATTTTAATTATTTTTCTCTGAATTATTTCTTTCATTAAAAATGAAAGAGCAAGGATAAAATGACTTCCTCAAAATAAATAAATATCAGATATTTAATATTAAAATCAAATAAGGTTTTATTTTGGAGTTTTTCGCTATTTTATTTAAATTTAGGAAAAATGCGCATTTTTCAAAATTGCATTTAGGCCCCAAATAAATGTTCACCTTGTCCGGCTTGATTTTTGAAGTCGGGGAAAATTTATTTCGGGATTTTTGGAGTCCGTTTAGTATTTATTTTCTTTCTTTTTCTGCACGTCTAATTATTTTAAAAAAAAGTCGACCGACTTAGGGCCGTACTCGGCCAGGACTTCTCGGGCCAGGCCTTTATAAGCCGCTCCCGAGGCCCGTTACCGCCGCCCCACCTGAAACCCTAACCCCGCCGCCGCCCTTGTTCCCGCCCCGCACCGGAGCCCGCCACTGCCGCCGCCCCGCCGGACCTCCCGCCGCCGCCGACTCGTCGGTTGCCGCCGGAGTTCGAGGTAGCCGCCGGTTTTTTAAGAACCGATCGGTTTATTTGGTAAACCCTAGATCCATTTTTTTTCTAGATCCGGTTTGGTTTATTTTCTTCGGTTCATTTATTTAGCGAACGACCGCATTTAAGTTCGTTTTAACAAACAGTTTCCATCGTTTAGACGCAGACAACGAACGTTCGTTCGTTAGCCTGTTCGTCGTTTTTCTTTTTCTCAGATTTTTCCGCGTTTATTTCTGAACGCGATTCCTGATCCGATTTTCGTTTTAGTATAACTTTTCGCTCGTTTATCAGAATCAGGCGATTCAAGCGCCTAGTTTTTCGTCTCGAATCCCTCTTTTCGTTTAACCAACTCAAACAAGTTTTTGCTTCTGTAAAATTTGACATCCAGATTAGTAAACGAAGCCCGTTTCTTTCGCCGTTTGACTTCCGTCACTTCGTTTGTTTTGATTCTTTTTGCAAACCGGAGTTCTTAAGTTGAACTTTCTGGTTAGATCTCTTATTTGAGTTTTACCTATGCATTAGATGAGTACTTATTGTATGCTTGTTTGTTTGTTTGCGTTAGAGTACCCGAAGTGCGCCGCTTGCAACTTCGAGTCTCTAGGTTTCGCGGATCATCAGCAAGGCAAGTAACACTTTGATCATACCTCTTACTGCCCAGTTTTATTGCATTAGATCAAACCTCAAACATTGCATGATTAGGATCTAATTAAATTGTGGGTTTTGGGAAGTAGATGAGGTAGTACCTATTACCGGTTTTATTATCAAACCATTGGGAGTTACTTCTACGTGTTGCTTATATTGCCATGCTATGCTAGTAGACGTGGATTGGGTGAGTGTATCCATGACAGATGTGAGATTGTTAATTAATGGTTTATTTAAGGTGGCAACTTTAATACACATCTGGATGGATTGAGGCACCTGGGTATTCCAGCGATTGCCTGTTTTTCTTTATGAACCGCCACCCAAGCTCAAAGGGATCATGAGATTATTCATGCTAGAAACTTCCGTGTGCAGCCACAAGCTACTATGGGCTCTAGCATAGTTGATTAAGTCGTGCGAACTCTTACAGTGGTAGACTAGAAGATGTAGGGGAAAGTAGGTGTAACGGTCTACCCGATCGTAAGGTGCTAGCGCTTCTGAAAGACTGTCTCGGTCATCCGTTTCTCAAACACCATGTAGTGTGAGAATTCCAATGGAGGAGATCGAGTCTTGTGGGGAAAAGTACGCAAACCTCTGCAGAGTGTATAAACTAATCATGGTTAGCCGTGTCCCTGGTTATGGACATATTGAGTATCTAGTACTTGGATTATCATGTGAATCTCATCATGTGACCTTAATTAATTTTGTTGGGTTTTAATAATGATGCTTAATTGGGATTGAGAGGGTGTCTACACTCTCAATGTTTAAAAACCACCATGATAGTTAAAATAAAATTTATTCCTTTGCAGTAGGGAAAAAATGGCTTTACGCAAAACTGTAACCATAGAGCTTTCCACCAGCCATATATGCATATAGTATAGCCTATTTCTGTTCATTACTCTCTTTGTGTTACATTGCCAGCATATTCCATGTGCTGACCCGTTTTCGGGCTGCAACGTTCATGTTGCAGACTTTTCAGACGACGAGTAAGGAGTTTTAGGTCATGGTTCTATACTCAGTGATGCCGTTGGAGTTGATGGACTCACTTATCTTCCAAGCCTTCCACTATTATCGTTATTAGATGGCCTTAAGCCATATTATTTTGTAATAGGTTCTCTTTTGAGACACTCGTTGTAATAAGTGTGTGATTGTTACTCTGTTATAAATCCTTCAAGTACTGTGCGTGTCAGCATTACTGATCCAGGGATGACACTGAAGCACAGAGATCGGACCGTTTGAGGTTTGGTCGCTACAAGATGGTATCAGAGCACACGCTGACTGTAGGACATGACCACTAAGATAAAGACCTAGATCACTACTCACTCTTCTCATTTCTGACTCCTCATCTTTTCTACTCTTTTAGGATGGCAGATGCAAGGAACAAGTTCACGCAACCGGATGAAGATACACCCTTTGGACGCCACCTGAAGGAAGTCACTAAGTACCTGAACATTGGATTACCGAGCTTCACCGGGACCTACAACGCCACTTTACCCGAGGAGGAGCACTGGATGATTCAAGTTCAAGTTCCAGGAAGGACGTTCATGCCAGTCACCGAGCCCATAGAGTTTTCCTTTGATGCACCAACTTGGAGTCTAGGAAAGAGCATGGCAGCACACATCGCCATGGAGTCTAGAAGTTTACTACAATGATCTCAAGGATACTATCTACCAGATTTGTGGGCGCCGAGATGAGCACTGGGAAATGATCAGCACCAAGAAGGATAGATCGATCGCAGCTTTTATCCAGGAGTTAAACCAGCACATTCGACGTCAGGAAAACCAGATGTGCGCAGACATGATAGATCTGAAGAAGGCGATGACAAGAATCACGGAGCTGGAGGAACAACTCAAGGCTACACGTGAAGATTATGAGGAGGAAATCATCGTACTAGTGGAGAAGAATGACGAACTGATTAAGAAGATCGAAATATTCATGGGAGACCCCACACCAGTAGAGGAAGACGAAGAACCCAAGGAGATTCGCCCGGAAGACTACATCATCATCGACGACACCGACTCTGAACCGAGCGATGATGACTATGTTGACGAAGCTGGAGCAGATATCATGGAGTCTGCAACCAAAGAATATTTCTAGTAGACCACCACATTAGTAGTAGTATTCCACCATGTAAATAGAGTAGTCCGAGCACTTTTGCGATAGTTAGATCGATTGTATGCCCTTGTTTGATTGAATGAAGTGATTTTGTTTGCATTTGCCTCATGTGCATATGGGTAGTGTTTTCTCTCTAGACCTCTCTCTATTCTTAAATCTCATCTTTTCTAAACCCATCAGATGCCTCCGAGACGTGACAATGGATTTGCATTTCCACCGGAGCTCACTCAGTTGATCCAGTAGCAGAATGCGTTGATGCAGTTGCTAGTCCAGAACCAGAATCAGGGGAACAACAACAACAACAACAACCCACCACCACCACCACCACCTGTTGATCACTTAACCCGTTTCCTTAGACTGAATCCGCCGGTGTTCTCCAGTAGCATCGAGCCTATAGTAGCAGATGATTGGCTCTGCAAGATTGGAAGGGAGTTAACCACTACAGGATGTACCGATGCTGAGAAGGTGCGCTTTGCCACACATCAGTTGGATGGACCAGGAGCATCATGGTGGGAGAATTACACTGTCACCTACCCTATAGCCACGGTGACATGGGACCAATTTCAGCAGGCTTTCCGTACAACCCATGTTTCAGCAGGAGCTATGGCCATGAATAAGCATGAGTTTCGCAACTTGCGCCAAGGAGGACGGACAGTTGGCCAATACGTGGATGACTTTAGTAAGTTGGCACGTTATGCCCCGGATGACGTTGCTACGGATGCAGCTAAGTAGGAGATGTTTCTGGAAGGGCTGAATGATGAGTTGAGCATGCAGTTGATGGTAGCAACCTTCAACAACTACCAGGAACTAGTAGATCGTGCTCTTATGATTGAAGGGAAGCAGCAACAGATTGAGAACTGCAAGAGGAAGTATGGACAAGGGAAGTACAATTCAGGAGCTCAGCAGAAAGCCACATTTTACCCCGAAATCGGGAGGACATTTTCAGCATACCCATGGAGGGGGAAGTTCGCATAATCATAATGGCCCCAAGAACGGTAATGGGAATGGGGGAAGCAATGGTCAGAACCGTACCAACCCATCAACCCCAGCCAAGAGAGGCCTGAGCCAAGTCACTTGTTATAAGTGTTAGAAGACCGGACATTATGCTAATGAATGTCCTGAAACCCAGAATGGAAATGGCAATGGAAGCTCTGGGAAGAAGCCAAACCCTTTCAACAGGGGACAGGTGAACCACGTTAACATGGAGGAGGTTGAAGCCCAGCCAGATGCAGTAATAGGTAAGTTTTTGGTTAAATCATTTACTGCAATCATTCTTTTCGATACTGGTGCATCACATTCATACATATCAAGGGGATTCGTGGATAAGTATAACCTGCCCACCAAGGTTCTTAGAACACCTATGTTAGTAAGCTCACCAGGAGCGGAGTATATGTCCAGTAAAGGATGTTTTCAAGTGCCATTGAGTATAGGTAGGCATGTGTTTCCCTCGGATTTAATCATTTTGGAATCGCATGGTTTGGATGTAATTCTGGGTATGGATTGGCTATCGATGTATGGAGGAAACATCGATTGCGCCAGTAAGTCGATTTTGCTTACCACCCCAGAAGGAAGAAGGATCAAGTATGTATCACAGCATGTGCCGAATAGGACTCAAGTAAATTCCCTAACAGGAGTTGTACAGGAGGAAGTACCGGTGGTAAAGGATTTTCCGAATGTATTTCCAGAAGAGTTGCCAGGCATGCCACCGGATAGAGACATTGAGTTTTTGATTGAGCTTTTGCCAGGCACAGGATCAATATCTAAGAGACCATATCGAATGCCTGCAAAGGATTTGGAGGAGATTAAAAAGCAGATAAAGGAGTTACTGGATAAGGGATATATTCGCCCAAGTTCGTCACCATGGGGATCACCAATACTTCTAGTGGAAAAGAAGGATGGATCATTAAGGATGGTTGTTGATTATCGAGGATTGAATGAAGTGATGATCAAGAATAAGTACCCACTGCCGATGATCAATGATTTGTTTGACCAATTGCAAGGAGCAAAGGACTTTCCAAGATCGATTTGTGATCAGGATACCACCAGTTGAAGATTCGAGAGCAGGACATACCTAAGACAGCTTTTACTACGAGGTACGGGCTGTATGAGTATACTGTTATGTCATTTGGACTGACTAACGCACCTGCTTATTTTATGAACATGATGAACAAGGTGTTTATGGAGTTTTTGGATAAGTTCGTCGTAGTCTTCGTTGATGATATACTGGTTTACTCAAAGAATGAAGAAGAACATAAAGAACATTTGCGTTTGATACTTGTTAAGCTCAGAGAACATCAGTTATACGCCAAGTTCAGGAAATGTGAGTTTTGGTTGAAGGAAGTTGGATTCCTCGGACATGTTATATCCGGAGAAGGAATAGCTGTAGATCCCACCAAGGTTGTCACTGTGACAAATTGGGAAGCCCCAAGAACAGTTGGAGAGATCTGGAGTTTTCTTGGACTCGCAGGATACTACCGGAGATTCATTGAAAATTTCTTGAAGATTGCAAAACCTATGACAGAGTTGTTGAAGAAGGATACCAAGTTCAATTGGACTGAGGAATGTGAGGCCAGTTTCCAGGAGTTGAAGAAACGTTTGGTTACCTCGCCAGTGTTGATTCTGCCAGATCAGCGCAAGGATTATGAGGTTTATTGCGACGCTTGACGTCGAGGACTTGGAGCAGTGCTTATGCAGGAGGGAAGAGTTGTTTCGTATGCTTCACGATAGCTTAAGCCCCATGAGTTGAATTATGCTACACATGATTTGGAGTTAGCAGCCGTAGTGCATGCATTGAAGACTTGGAGACATTTTCTCATTGGAAACCATTGTGAGGTGTACACGGATCACAAGAGTTTGAAGTACATCTTCACGTAGAAGGAGTTGAATCTCAGGCAAAGGAGATGGTTGGAGCTCATCAAGGATTATGACATGAGATTGCATTATCATCCTAGAAATGCTAACGTAGTAGCCGATGCGTTGAGCCGCAAGAGCCATGTCAACACACTCATGACCGGAGAGTTACCAAAGGAGTTAGCCGAGGACCTTCATGAACTATGTTTGGAGATAGCTCCGAGAGGCTATGTAGCAGCATTGGAGGTTCAGTCTACTTTGATGGATAGGATCAGAGAAGCTCAGAAGACCGACAAGGAGATTGCCTTTATTAAAGAGAAAATGAGTAAGGGAAAAGTTAAAGGATTTCGTGAGGATGAACACGATACCTTATGTTTTGAGTCCGCGTTTCTGTGCCTAATGACCCAGAGATCAGGAAGCTAATTCTACAAGAGGCCCATGATTCGCCGTACTCGATTCACCCAGGAAATACCAAGATGTATTTGGATTTGAAGGATACTTTTTGGTGGACCGGAATGAAGAAGGATATTGCGGAGTATGTAGCCGTTTGTGATGTATTTCAGAGAGTAAAGGCAGAGCATCAGAAGCCAGCAGGATTGCTACAGCCATTGTCGATACCCGAATGGAAGTGGGATAAGCTAGGCATGGATTTTATCACGGGATTACCCAGGACCCGTTCAGGCTATGACTCGATATGGGTTATAGTCGATCGCTTGACAAAGGTAGCTCATTTCATCCCAGTGAAGACTACTTACAGCAGTGCCAAGTTGGCTAAGATATACATGACCAGGATCGTATGTCTGCATGGAGTTCTGAGGAGCATTGTATCAGATAGGGGAACTCAGTTTACCTCAAAGTTCTGGAATCAGTTGCACGAAACTTTGGGTACCAGACTAGAGTTCAGTACAGCTTTCCATCCGTAGAGCGATGGACAGACCGAGAGAGTCAATCAAATTTTGGAGGATATGCTGAGAGCTTGTGCGCTAGATTATGGATCTAGTTGGGATGACAACTTGCCATATGCGGAGTTCTCTTACAACAACAGTTATCAATCCAGTTTGAAGATGGCCCCTTTTGAAGCCTTGTACGGAAGACGGTGCTGAACACCATTGTTGTGGGATGAAGTTGGAGACCGCCAGTTGTTTGGACCAGATTTGATTAAGGAGTCTGAACAGAAAGTGAAGTTGATTCGCGATAGGATCAAGGTAGCCCAGTCCAGGCAGAAGAGCTATGCAGATTCTAAACGCAAGGAGACAGTTTACGAAGTCGGAGACAGAGTTTATCTTCGTTTATCCCCGCTTCTAGGAGTTATGCGTTTTGGAGTTAAGGGAAAGTTAGCGCCACGTTTTCTGGGACCATACAAAGTTTTGGAGCGTATGGGAGAAGTTGCTTACAAGTTGGAGTTGCCCAAAGGATTGTCGGGAGTTCACGATGTGTTCCACGTTTCCCAGTTGAAAAAGTGCCACACAGAGATGGCGGATATACCGCTGAGAGATACAGTGCCGCTGGAAGCAATACAGTTAGATAGCGATTTGACCTACGAGGAGAAACCAGTCAAGATACTCGAGTTTGCCAGCCGAGTTACACGTAGCTAGGTTATCAAATTTTGCAAGGTTCAGTGGAGTCACCATACCGAGGATGAAGCCACCTGGGAGCAAGAGGAAGATCTGCTGAAGGACCACCCTCACCTATTTTCTAGCCAACCCGAATCTTGAGGGCGAGATTCATCCTAAGGGGGGTAGGTTTGTAACATCCCAAATTTTCAATTTGGAATGTTATACATTAGAGCATCTTTGCATATCATGTTTTATTGCATTTTGGTTGATCCTAGAAATTCCATGCAACTCAAGGACCTACGGAGAGAGTTGGGGATTTCGTTATTTTCATATTTGAGGTTTTCTCGAATTATGAAAAGAGAATCTTTTGATTTTAATTATTTTTCTTAGAATTATTTCTTTTATTAAAAATGAAAGAGCGAGGATAAAATGACTTCCTCAAAATAAAGAAATATTAGAGATTTAATATTAAAATCAAATAAAGTTTTATTTTGGAGTTTTTTGCTATTTTATTTGAATTTAGAAAAAATGCGCGTTTTCAAAATTACGTTTAAGCCCTAGATAAATGTTCACCTTGTCCGTCTTGATTTTAGAAGTCGGGGAAAATTTATTTCGGGATTTTTGGAGTCCGTTTAGTATTTCTTTTCTTTCTTTTTCTGCACGTCAAATTATTTAAAAAAAAGTCGACCGACTTAGGGCCGTACTCGGCCAGGACTTCTCGGGCCAGGCCTTTATAAGCCGCGCCCGAGGCCCGTTACCGTCGCCCCACCTGAAACCCTAACCCCGTCGCCGTTGCCGCCGCCGCCTGCGCTGCCGTCCCGCGCCGCATCCCGCCGCCCACACCGCCCCGCCGGACCTCCCGCCACCGCCGACTCGCCGGATCCCGCCAGAGTTCGAGGTAGCTGCCCGTTTTTTAAGAACCGATCGGTTTTATTTCGTAAACCCTAGATCCGTTTTTTTCTAGATCCGGTTCGGTTTATTTTCTTCGGTTTAGTTATTTATCGAACGACCGCTTTTATGTTCGTTTTAACGAACGGTTTCCACCGTTTAGACGCAGACAACGAACGTTTGTTCGTTAGCCTGTTTGTTGTTTTTCTTTTTCTTGGATTTTCCCGCGGTTATTTCTGATCACGATTCCTGATCCGATTTTCGTTTTAGTATAAATTTTCGCTGGTTTCTCGGAATCAGGCGATACAAGCGCCTAGAGTTTCGTCCCAAAACCCTCTTTCCGTTTAACCAACTCAAACAAGTTTTTGCTTCTGTAAAATTTGACTTGGATCCAGATTAGTAAATGAAGCCTGTTTCTTTCGCCGTTTGACTTCCGTCGCTTCGTTTGTTTTCATTTTTTTGCAAACCGGAGTTCTTAAGTTGAACTTTCTGGTTAGATCTCTTATTTGAGTTTTACCTGTGCATTAGATGAGTACTTATTGTATGCTTGTTTGTTTGTTTGCGTTAGAGTACCCGGAGTGCGCCGCTTGGTACTTCGAGTCTCTAGGTTTTGCGGATCATCAGCAAGGCAAGTAACACTTTGATCATACCTCTTACTGCCCAGTTTTATTGCATTAGATCAAACCTCAAGCATTGCATGATTAGGATCTAATTAAATTGTGGGTTTTGGGAAGTAGATGAGGTAGTACCTATTACCTGTTTTATTATCGAACCCTTGGGAGTTACTTCTACGTGTTGCTTATATTGCCATGCTATGCTAGTAGACGTGGATTGGGTGAGTGTATCCATGACAGATGTGAGATTGTTAATTAATGGTTTATTTAAGGTGGCAACTTTAATACACATCTGGGTGGATTGAGGCACCTGGGTATTCCAGCAATTGCCTGTTTTTCTTTATGGACCGCCACCCAGGCTCAAAGGGATCATGAGATTATTCATGCTAGAAACTTCCGTGTGCAGCCACAAGCTACTATGGGCTCTAGCATAGTTGATTAAGTCATGCGAACTCTTACATTGGTAGACTAGTAGATGTAGGGGAAAGTAGGTGTAACGGTCTACCCGATCGTAAGGTGCTAGCGCTTCTGAAAGACTGTCTCGGTCATCCGTTTCTCAAACACCATGTAGTGTGAGAATTCCAATGGAGGAGATCGAGTCTTGTGGGGAAAAGTACGCAAACCTCTGCAGAGTGTATAAACTAATCATGGTTAGCAGTGTCCCTGGTTATGGACATATTGAGTATCTAGTACTTGGATTATCATGTGAATCTCATCATGTGACCTTAATTAATTTTGTTGGGTTTTAATAATGATGCTTAATTGGGATTGAGATGGTGTCTACACTCTCAATGTTTAACAACCACCATGATAGTTAAAATAAAATTTATTCCTTTGCAGTAGGGAAAAAATGGCTTTACGCAAAACTGTAACCATAGAGCTTTCCACCAGCCATATATGCATATAGTATAGCCTATTTCTGTTCATTACTCTCTTTGTGTTACATTGCCAGCATATTCCATGTGTTGAACCGTTTTCGGGCTGCAACATTCATGTTGCAGACTTTTCAGACGACGAGTAAGGAGTTTTAGGTCATGGTTCTATACTCAGTGATGCCGTTGGAGTTGATGGACTCACTTATCTTCCAAGCCTTCCACTATTATCGTTATTAGATGGCCTTAAGCCATATTATTTTGTAATAGGTTCTCTTTTGAGACACTCGTTGTAATAAGTGTGTGATTGTTACTCTGTTATAAATCCTTCAAGTACTGTGCGTGTCAGCATTACTGATCCAGGGATGACACTGAAGCACAGAGATCGGACCGTTTGAGGTTTGGTCGCTACAAGATGGTATCAGAGCACACGCTGACTGTAGGACATGACCACTAAGATAAAGACCTAGATCACTACTCACTCTTCTCATTTCTGACTCCTCATCTTTTCTACTCTTTTAGGATGGCGGATGCAAGGAACAAGTTCACGCAACCGGATGAAGATACACCCTTTGGACGCCACCTGAAGGAAGTCACTAAGTACCTGAACATTGGATTACCGAGCTTCACCGGGACCTACAACGCCACTTTACCCGAGGAGGAGTGCTGGATGATTCAAGTTCAAGTTCCAGGAAGGACGTTCATGCCAGTCACCGAGCCCATAGAGTTTTCCTTTGATGCACCAACTTGGAGTCTAGGAAAGAGCATGGCAGCACACATCGCCATGGAGTCTAGAAGTTTACTACAATGATCTCAAGGATACTATCTACTAGATTTGTGGGCGCCGAGATGAGCACTGGGAAATGATCAGCACCAAGAAGGATAGATCGATCGCAGCTTTTATCCAGGAGTTAAACCAGCACATTCGACGTCAGGAAAACCAGATGTGCGCAGACATGATAGATCTGAAGAAGGCGATGACAAGAATCACGGAGCTGGAGGAACAACTCAAGGCTACACGTGAAGATTATGAGGAGGAAATCATCGTACTAGTGGAGAAGAATGACGACCTGATTAAGAAGATCGAAATATTCATGGGAGACCCCACACCAGTAGAGGAAGACGAAGAACCCAAGGAGATTCGCCCGGAAGACTACATCATCATCGACGACACCGACTCTGAACCGAGCGATGATGACTATGTTGATGAAGCTGGAGCAGATATCATGGAGTCTGCAACCAAAGAATATTTCTAGTAGACCACCACATTAGTAGTAGTATTCCACCATGTAAATAGAGTAGTCCGAGCACTTTTGCGATAGTTAGATCGATTGTATGCCCTTGTTTGATTGAATGAAGTGATTTTGTTTGCATTTGCCTCATGTGCATATGGGTAGTGTTTTCTCTCTAGACCTCTCTCTATTCTTAAATCTCATCTTTTCTAAACCCATCAGATGCCTCCGAGACGTGACAATGGATTTGCATTTCCACCGGAGCTCACTCAGTTGATCCAGTAGCAGAATGCGTTGATGCAGTTGCTAGTCCAGAACCAGAATCAGGGGAACAACAACAACAACAACAACCCACCACCACCACCACCACCTGTTGATCACTTAACCCGTTTCCTTAGACTGAATCCGCCGGTGTTCTCCAGTAGCATCGAGCCTATAGTAGCAGATGATTGGCTCTGCAAGATTGGAAGGGAGTTAACCACTACAGGATGTACCGATGCTGAGAAGGTGCGCTTTGCCACACATCAGTTGGATGGACCAGGAGCATCATGGTGGGAGAATTACACTGTCACCTACCCTATAGCCATGGTGACATGGGACCAATTTCAGCAGGCTTTCCGTACAACCCATGTTTCAGCAGGAGCTATGGCCATGAATAAGCATGAGTTTCGCAACTTGCGCCAAGGAGGACGGACAGTTGGCCAATACGTGGATGACTTTAGTAAGTTGGCACGTTATGCCCCGGATGACGTTGCTACGGATGCAGCTAAGTAGGAGATGTTTCTGGAAGGGCTGAATGATGAGTTGAGCATGCAGTTGATGGTAGCAACCTTCAACAACTACCAGGAACTAGTAGATCGTGCTCTTATGATTGAAGGGAAGCAGCAACAGATTGAGAACTGCAAGAGGAAGTATGGACAAGGGAAGTACAATTCAGGAGCTCAGCAGAAAGCCACATTTTACCCCGAAATCGGGAGGACATTTTCAGCATACCCATGGAGGGGGAAGTTCGCATAATCATAATGGCCCCAAGAACGGTAATGGGAATGGGGGAAGCAATGGTCAGAACCGTACCAACCCATCAACCCCAGCCAAGAGAGGCCTGAGCCAAGTCACTTGTTATAAGTGTTAGAAGACCGGACATTATGCTAATGAATGTCCTGAAACCCAGAATGGAAATGGCAATGGAAGCTCTGGGAAGAAGCCAAACCCTTTCAACAGGGGACAGGTGAACCACGTTAACATGGAGGAGGTTGAAGCCCAGCCAGATGCAGTAATAGGTAAGTTTTTGGTTAAATCATTTACTGCAATCATTCTTTTCGATACTGGTGCATCACATTCATACATATCAAGGGGATTCGTGGATAAGTATAACCTGCCCACCAAGGTTCTTAGAACACCTATGTTAGTAAGCTCACCAGGAGCGGAGTATATGTCCAGTAAAGGATGTTTTCAAGTGCCATTGAGTATAGGTAGGCATGTGTTTCCCTCGGATTTAATCATTTTGGAATCGCATGGTTTGGATGTAATTCTGGGTATGGATTGGCTATCGATGTATGGAGGAAACATCGATTGCGCCAGTAAGTCGATTTTGCTTACCACCCCAGAAGGAAGAAGGATCAAGTATGTATCACAGCATGTGCCGAATAGGACTCAAGTAAATTCCCTAACAGGAGTTGTACAGGAGGAAGTACCGGTGGTAAAGGATTTTCCGAATGTATTTCCAGAAGAGTTGCCAGGCATGCCACCGGATAGAGACATTGAGTTTTTGATTGAGCTTTTGCCAGGCACAGGATCAATATCTAAGAGACCATATCGAATGCCTGCAAAGGATTTGGAGGAGATTAAAAAGCAGATAAAGGAGTTACTGGATAAGGGATATATTCGCCCAAGTTCGTCACCTTGGGGATCACCAATACTTCTAGTGGAAAAGAAGGATGGATCATTAAGGATGGTTGTTGATTATCGAGGATTGAATGAAGTGATGATCAAGAATAAGTACCCACTGCCGATGATCAATGATTTGTTTGACCAATTGCAAGGAGCAAAGGACTTTCCAAGATCGATTTGTGATCAGGATACCACCAGTTGAAGATTCGAGAGCAGGACATACCTAAGACAGCTTTTACTACGAGGTACGGGCTGTATGAGTATACTGTTATGTCATTTGGACTGACTAACGCACCTGCTTATTTTATGAACATGATGAACAAGGTGTTTATGGAGTTTTTGGATAAGTTCGTCGTAGTCTTCGTTGATGATATACTGGTTTACTCAAAGAATGAAGAAGAACATAAAGAACATTTGCGTTTGATACTTGTTAAGCTCAGAGAACATCAGTTATACGCCAAGTTCAGGAAATGTGAGTTTTGGTTGAAGGAAGTTGGATTCCTCGGACATGTTATATCCGGAGAAGGAATAGCTGTAGATCCCACCAAGGTTGTCACTGTGACAAATTGGGAAGCCCCAAGAACAGTTGGAGAGATCTGGAGTTTTCTTGGACTCGCAGGATACTACCGGAGATTCATTGAAAATTTCTTGAAGATTGCAAAACCTATGACAGAGTTGTTGAAGAAGGATACCAAGTTCAATTGGACTGAGGAATGTGAGGCCAGTTTCCAGGAGTTGAAGAAACGTTTGGTTACCTCGCCAGTGTTGATTCTGCCAGATCAGCGCAAGGATTATGAGGTTTATTGCGACGCTTGACGTCGAGGACTTGGAGCAGTGCTTATGCAGGAGGGAAGAGTTGTTTCGTATGCTTCACGATAGCTTAAGCCCCATGAGTTGAATTATGCTACACATGATTTGGAGTTAGCAGCCGTAGTGCATGCATTGAAGACTTGGAGACATTTTCTAATTGGAAACCATTGTGAGGTGTACACGGATCACAAGAGTTTGAAGTACATCTTCACGTAGAAGGAGTTGAATCTCAGGCAAAGGAGATGGTTGGAGCTCATCAAGGATTATGACATGAGATTGCATTATCATCCTAGAAATGCTAACGTAGTAGCCGATGCGTTGAGCCGCAAGAGCCATGTCAACACACTCATGACCGGAGAGTTACCAAAGGAGTTAGCCGAGGACCTTCATGAACTATGTTTGGAGATAGCTCCGAGAGGCTATGTAGCAGCATTGGAGGTTCAGTCTACTTTGATGGATAGGATCAGAGAAGCTCAGAAGACCGACAAGGAGATTGCCTTTATTAAAGAGAAAATGAGTAAGGGAAAAGTTAAAGGATTTCGTGAGGATGAACACGATACCTTATGTTTTGAGTCCGCGTTTCTGTGCCTAATGACCCAGAGATCAGGAAGCTAATTCTACAAGAGGCCCATGATTCGCCGTACTCGATTCACCCAGGAAATACCAAGATGTATTTGGATTTGAAGGATACTTTTTGGTGGACCGGAATGAAGAAGGATATTGCGGAGTATGTAGCCGTTTGTGATGTATTTCAGAGAGTAAAGGCAGAGCATCAGAAGCCAGCAGGATTGCTACAGCCATTGTCGATACCCGAATGGAAGTGGGATAAGCTAGGCATGGATTTTATCACGGGATTACCCAGGACCCGTTCAGGCTATGACTCGATATGGGTTATAGTCGATCGCTTGACAAAGGTAGCTCATTTCATCCCAGTGAAGACTACTTACAGCAGTGCCAAGTTGGCTAAGATATACATGACCAGGATCGTATGTCTGCATGGAGTTCTGAGGAGCATTGTATCAGATAGGGGAACTCAGTTTACCTCAAAGTTCTGGAATCAGTTGCACGAAACTTTGGGTACCAGACTAGAGTTCAGTACAGCTTTCCATCCGTAGAGCGATGGACAGACCGAGAGAGTCAATCAAATTTTGGAGGATATGCTGAGAGCTTGTGCGCTAGATTATGGATCTAGTTGGGATGACAACTTGCCATATGCGGAGTTCTCTTACAACAACAGTTATCAATCCAGTTTGAAGATGGCCCCTTTTGAAGCCTTGTACGGAAGACGGTGCTGAACACCATTGTTGTGGGATGAAGTTGGAGACCGCCAGTTGTTTGGACCAGATTTGATTAAGGAGTCTGAACAGAAAGTGAAGTTGATTCGCGATAGGATCAAGGTAGCCCAGTCCAGGCAGAAGAGCTATGCAGATTCTAAACGCAAGGAGACAGTTTACGAAGTCGGAGACAGAGTTTATCTTCGTTTATCCCCGCTTCTAGGAGTTATGCGTTTTGGAGTTAAGGGAAAGTTAGCGCCACGTTTTCTGGGACCATACAAAGTTTTGGAGCGTATGGGAGAAGTTGCTTACAAGTTGGAGTTGCCCAAAGGATTGTCGGGAGTTCACGATGTGTTCCACGTTTCCCAGTTGAAAAAGTGCCACACAGAGATGGCGGATATACCGCTGAGAGATACAGTGCCGCTGGAAGCAATACAGTTAGATAGCGATTTGACCTACGAGGAGAAACCAGTCAAGATACTCGAGTTTGCCAGCCGAGTTACACGTAGCTAGGTTATCAAATTTTGCAAGGTTCAGTGGAGTCACCATACCGAGGATGAAGCCACCTGGGAGCAAGAGGAAGATCTGCTGAAGGACCACCCTCACCTATTTTCTAGCCAACCCGAATCTTGAGGGCGAGATTCATCCTAAGGGGGGTAGGTTTGTAACATCCCAAATTTTCAATTTGGAATGTTATACATTAGAGCATCTTTGCATATCATGTTTTATTGCATTTTGGTTGATCCTAGAAATTCCATGCAACTCAAGGACCTACGGAGAGAGTTGGGGATTTCGTTATTTTCATATTTGAGGTTTTCTCGAATTATGAAAAGAGAATCTTTTGATTTTAATTATTTTTCTTAGAATTATTTCTTTTATTAAAAATGAAAGAGCGAGGATAAATTGACTTCCTCAAAATAAAGAAATATTAGAGATTTAATATTAAAATCAAATAAAGTTTTATTTTGGAGTTTTTTGCTATTTTATTTGAATTTAGAAAAAATGCGCGTTTTCAAAATTACGTTTAAGCCCTAGATAAATGTTCACCTTGTCCGTCTTGATTTTAGAAGTCGGGGAAAATTTATTTCGGGATTTTTGGAGTCCGTTTAGTATTTCTTTTCTTTCTTTTTCTGCACGTCAAATTATTTAAAAAAAAGTCGACCGACTTAGGGCCGTACTCGGCCAGGACTTCTCGGGCCAGGCCTTTATAAGCCGCGCCCGAGGCCCGTTACCGTCGCCCCACCTGAAACCCTAACCCCGTCGCCGTTGCCGCCGCCGCCTGCGCTGCCGTCCCGCGCCGCATCCCGCCGCCCACACCGCCCCGCCGGACCTCCCGCCACCGCCGACTCGCCGGATCCCGCCAGAGTTCGAGGTAGCTGCCCGTTTTTTAAGAACCGATCGGTTTTATTTCGTAAACCCTAGATCCGTTTTTTTCTAGATCCGGTTCGGTTTATTTTCTTCGGTTTAGTTATTTATCGAACGACCGCTTTTATGTTCGTTTTAACGAACGGTTTCCACCGTTTAGACGCAGACAACGAACGTTTGTTCGTTAGCCTGTTTGTTGTTTTTCTTTTTCTTGGATTTTCCCGCGGTTATTTCTGATCACGATTCCTGATCCGATTTTCGTTTTAGTATAACTTTTCTCTGGTTTATCGGAATCAGGCGATACAAGCGCCTAGAGTTTCGTCCCAAAACCCTCTTTCCGTTTAACCAACTCAAACAAGTTTTTGCTTCTGTAAAATTTGACTTGGATCCAGATTAGTAAACGAAGCCTGTTTCTTTCGCCGTTTGACTTCCGTCGCTTCGTTTGTTTTGATTCTTTTTGCAAACCGGAGTTCTTAAGTTGAACTTTCTGGTTAGATCTCTTATTTGAGTTTTACCTGTGCATTAGATGAGTACTTATTGTATGCTTGTTTGTTTGTTTGTGTTAGAGTACCCGGAGTGCGCCGCTTGGTACTTCGAGTCTCTAGGTTTTGCGGATCATCAGCAAGGCAAGTAACACTTTGATCATACCTCTTACTGCCCAGTTTTATTGCATTAGATCAAACCTCAAGCATTGCATGATTAGGATCTAATTAAATTGTGGGTTTTGGGAAGTAGATGAGGTAGTACCTATTACCTGTTTTATTATCGAACCCTTGGGAGTTACTTCTACGTGTTGCTTATATTGCCATGCTATGCTAGTAGACGTGTATTGGGTGAGTGTATCCATGACAGATGTGAGATTGTTAATTAATGGTTTATTTAAGGTGGCAACTTTAATACACATCTGGGTGGATTGAGGCACCTGGGTATTCCAGCAATTGCCTGTTTTTCTTTATGGACCGCCACCCAGGCTCAAAGGGATCATGAGATTATTCATGCTAGAAACTTTCGTGTGCAGCCACAAGCTACTATGGGCTCTAGCATAGTTGATTAAGTCATGCGAACTCTTACATTGGTAGACTAGTAGATGTAGGGGAAAGTAGGTGTAACGGTCTACCCGATCGTAAGGTGCTAGCGCTTCTGAAAGACTATGTCTCGGTCATCCGTTTCTCAAACACCATGTAGTGCGAGAATTCCAACGGAGGAGATCGAGTCTTGTGGGAAAAGTGCGCAAACCTCTACAGAGTGTGTAAACTATTCATGGTTAGCCGTGTCCCCGGTTATGGACATATTGAGTATCTAGTACTTGGATTATCATGTGAATCTCATCATGTGACCTTAATTAATTTTGTTGGGTTTTAATGATGATGCTTAATTGGGATTGAGAGGGTGTCTACACTCTCAATGTTTAACAACCACCATGATAGTTAAAATAAAATTTATTCCTTTGCAGTAGGGAAAAATTGGCTTTACGCAAAACTGTAACCATAGAGCTTTCCACCAGCCATACACTAGTAGAAAAAGGGTCAAACGTGAAGCACATTAGTGCCGGTTTGAATTTGAGCCGGCACTAATGTGTACATTAGTGCCGGTTCCAATGGCTAGCCGGGCCGCTCTCATTAGTACCGGTTCGTGGCGAACCTTTAGCACCGGTTCGTGCCACGAACCGGTACTAAAGTGAGTGGTGGCAGGATGTTGTCAGTCCGGGGCCCCTCCAGCACCTTTAGTACCAGGTCGTATCAAGAACCGGTACTAAAGCTCGTCCTACATAGACCCTTCGTCCACCCGAGCTCGCTCTGTTCTTCCCCTTTCCCCTCTCCTCTCTGTTCTTTTCCCTCTTCCTCTCAAGCTCATCACACATTTTGCCCAAGATTTGAAGGCCCCCATCCATTCAAATGATCGCAAAGGTTAGCAACTCTTTCCTTTCACCTCTCATTGCTAGATTAGCTCGTGCAGTGCTTTATATAGTGATTGATTTTTGAGTTTAGTAATTTGGGAGGAATTATATATATGTGCTAGTATTTGATTTATATGCAATTTGAGGTCAAAAATAACACTTAGTTTTGCATATGTAGGTGTGGTTTACTTAGTATCTTCTAAATCTCCGTCGTAACCACCGTCGATCGCTCGCAACGTCCCGTCGCCGGAACCACCTTGTGGTGAGCCTCTTGTTCATGAAGTTTTATATAAAAAAGATGATGTTTGTGTGATTTGGATATATAGTTACTCGTATAATTATCTTACCCATACGTTGTTTGTTATGCATAGTGCCATGGTTTTGATATCCGTCCCCATCGGCCCTCGTCCGGGTTATGATTCGGATGTGGTATATTCTCTTTTAAAACTATTCATTGCATTTCATGTTTATGACAAATTATGCCCATCAAGTTGACATAGATATTTGTATGTAGGAGGTAGTTGAACCCGAAATTCCAACCGACCCTATTGTCGAGAGGTTAAATTTAGTTGAAAGAGAAAACGAGGATTTGAAGGAAAAATTGAAAATAATTGAGGGGGAGAAGATGGAATTGGAGTTGCATGTTGCCGATGTCGTCGATGATCACAAGATTAAGATGGAGAAAATGCGCTTCAAGATTACAAAGATTAGAAAATATGCCATTCATAGTGAGGCTTGGTATCATTATGCTGTTGGATCAATTGTTACCTTAGTTGCGATCTTGATTGTATTTGTTGTTGCATTTAAATTCTTTAGCTAGAGAGTTATTTGTTTGTTGCATTGAAATGTTGAATGCTCTTTATGTATGAACTTTATGTATTGTATTAATTTGATGTTTTCGGTGCTGTGTATTGAAGATGAGACGGCAATGGATGTACGATGACCGATGCTCTCCCGAGTTCATTAATGGCGTGCGTACTTTTCTGCTTGCGGATGAGGCAAACAAGCGAGTAGATGGTTTTATGCATTGTCCATGTCTTGGCTGTAAGAATGGTCGCAATTACTCTACGTCAAGAACCATTCACGTCCACCTGTTTGAGTCCGGTTTCATGCCCCACTATAATGTTTGGACCAAGCATGGAGAAAGAGGGGTTATGATGGAAGACAATGAAGAAGAAGAGGATGACGACAACTATCCTGGCGATGGGTTCCCTGAATACGATGATACAACAATGAGGGAAGAAGCTGAGCCGGTAATGCGGGAAGAAGCTGAGCCGGCAATGCGGGAAGAAGCTGAAGAAGAGGCATCGGATGAGCTCGTTGATGATCTAGGTCGGGCCATTGCCGATGCAAAGAGAAACTGCGCAAGTGATTTGGAGAAGAAGAAGTTGCAGCGCATGTTAGAGGATCACAAAAAATTGTTGTACCCGAATTGCGAAGGTGACAAGAAAAAAGCTGGGCACCACACTGGAATTGCTGCAATGGAAGGCAGAGAATGGTGTATCTGACAAGGGATTTGGAAAGTTGCTGGTAATGATAAAGGATATGCTTCCAAAGGACAACGAATTGCCCGAGAGTACATACCAAGCAAAGAAGGCTGTCTACCCTCTAGGGTTACAGTTGCAGAAGATACATGCATGCCCTAATGATTGCATCCTCTACCGCCGTGAGTACGAGGATTTGAACGCTTGCCCGGTATGCAGTGCATTGCGCTATAAGATCAGCCGCGATGACCCTGGTGATATCGAGGGCGAGCGCCCCAGGAAGAAGATTCCTGCCAAGGTGATGTGGTATGCTCCTATAATACCACGGTTGAAACGTTTGTTCCAAAACAAAGAGCATGCCAAGGCGATGCGATGGCACAGAGAAGACCGTAAGAAAGACGGAAAGTTGAGAGTACCCGCTGACGGGTCACAGTGGAGAAAAATCGAAAGAAAGTACGGGAAGGAGTTTGCAGATGACGTAAGGAATGTATGGTTTGGTCTAAGCGCAGATGGCATTAATCCTTTTGGGGAGCAGAGCAGCAACCATAGCACCTGGCCTGTGAATCTATGTTTGTATAACCTTCCTCCTTGGTTGTGCATGAAGCGGAAGTTCATTATGATGCCAGTGCTCATCCAAGGCGCTAAGCAACCCGGCAACGACATTGATGTGTACCTAAGGCCATTAGTTGAAGAACTCTTACAACTGTGGAATGGAACAGGTGTACGTGTGTGGGATGAGCACATGGGGGAAGAATTTGACCTAAAGGCGTTGCTGTTCGTGACCATCAATGATTGGCCTGCTCTCAGTAACCTTTCAGGACAGACAAACAAGGGATACCGCACATGCACGCACTGTTTGGACGATACCGACAATATATATTTGGCTAATTGTAAGAAGAATGTGTACCTGGGACATCGTCGATTTATTCCAAGCAGGCATCCTGCAAGAAAGAAAGGCAAGCATTTCAAAGGTGAGGCGGATCACCGGACGAAGCCTCGCCACCGTACTGGTGCTGATGTACATGATATGGTCAAGGATTTGAAGGTGGTCTTTGGAAAGGGTCCTGGTGGACAACCTGTTCCGAATGACGCTGACGGACGCGCACCCATGTGGAAGAAGAAATCTATATTTTGGGACTTTCCCTATTGGAAAGACCTAGAGGTCCGCTCCGCAATCGACGTGATGCACGTGACGAAGAATCTTTGTGTGACCCTTCTTGGCTTCTTGGGCGTGTATGGGAAGACAAAAGATACACCTGAGGCACGGGAGGACCAGCAACGTATGCACGGAAAAGACGGCATACATCAGGGTCATGCAAGCTATGCTCTTACCAAAGAAGAGAAGGAAATCTTCTTTGAATACCTGCTTAGTATTAAGGTACCGTCTGGCTTCTTGTCGAATATAAAGGGAATAATAAACATGGCAGAGAAAAAGTTCCAGAACCTAAAGTCTCATGACTGCCACGTGATTATGATGCAACTGCTTCTGGTTGCATTGAGGGGGCTTCTACCGGAAAACGTTCGATTAGCCATTGTGAAGCTATGTGCATTTCTCAATCCAATCTCTCAGAAGGTAATCGATCCAGAAATCATACCAAGGTTAGAGAATTATTTGGTGCAATGTCTTGTCAGTTTCGAGTTGGTGTTCCCACCATCCTTCTTCAACATCATGACGCACGTCCTAGTTCACCTATGCGAAGAGATTAACATTTTGGGTCCTGTATTTCTACACAATATGTTCCCCTTTGAGAGGTTCATGGGAGTCTTAAAGAAATATGTTCATAACCGTGCTAGGCCAGAAGGAAGCATCTCCAAGGGCCATGAAAATGAGGAGGTCATTGAGTTTTGTATTGACTTTATTCCTGATCTTAAGCCGATTGGTGTTCCTGAATCGCGGCATAAGGGCAGACTAGATGGAAAAGGCATGCTAGGAGGGTAACAAATAATATGTATGGACGAACATTCTCTCACTGAAGCACACTACACAGTTCTACAGAATTCCGCCTTGGTGGCTCCGTATATGGATGAACACAAGAATTTGCTACGCTCCAAACACCCGGAGCGGTCTGATGACTGGATTACACGTGAACAAACCAGGAGTTTCGCCAACTGGTTGCAGACACGTACCATGCATGACACCTCTATTGAAGATGACCTGTACTTGCTGTCACAATTACCATCTTCGAATATAATGACTTTCAAAGGGTACGAGATAAATGGTAATACATTTTACATGATCGCCCAAGATAAGAAGAGCACCAACCAAAACAGTGGTGTCCGCTTTGATGCAGAAACCAAGACAGGAAAGGAAACATATTATGGTTATATACAGGACATATGGGAACTTGACTATCGACGTGGTTTGAAGGTCCCTTTGTTTCGGTGCAAATGGGTCAATATGACACGAGGCGGGGTAACGGAAGACCCGCAGTACGGAATGACAACAGTGGATCTCAACAATCTTGCGTATGCAGACGAACCATTCGTCCTAGCCAATGATGTGGCACAGGTTTTCTATGTGAAGGACATGTCTACCAAGCCATGAAAAAGAAAAGATAAGGAAGCAAATGCATCGTACGATGAGCCAAAGCGGCACATAGTTCTTTCTGGGAAGAGAAACATCGTGGGAGTGGATGACAAGACAGACATGTCAGAAGATTATGAAAAGTTTGATGAAATTGCTCCATTCATAGTGAATATTGACCCGAGCATCCCGTTAAATGATGAAGATTTTCCATGGTTACGTCGCAAAGGGACACACGCGAAGAAAAAGTTTCACACCCAAAGATCTGGGATGTGATCGGCTTCACTATCATCACTTTCTTCTGTGTTTCACACCCAGGAGGGAATCTCTATAATAGTTAGGGTAGTTATGTGTTTTGGCATTTGAAACGCGAAGATATTTTATGTGCAAACAAATTCTTTCATGCCTTCACTGATTTTTTTTAAGTTAAATGACCCTGAAATTGAAAAGCATTTCAAATGAACTCAGAAAAGGTTGAAAGTTGGCATGGTATAATAATTTCACCCACATAGCATGTGCAAAAAAGTAGAGAGGGTTACCGCAAAAACTGGATGCACTTCGTGTACTAAATGCACAATCTCTTTCGAAGTATCAGGGTTTCGGACGAAAACTCATCCGTTACAAAAGGCATTTCATTTTTTAAATAACCTAAGAATTACCAAATTGAATATAATGATAAAACACACTAATATTAAACATGAGAAAAAAGAATCACTGAAAAATCTATTCTCAAAGTTAAGTCATTCACAAACTAGTGATTCACACAAATTTCAAATAAATCAAAATTTAAACTATTCAAATTTGTAAACTACCGGTACTAACAGAAAGTTTGTAATTTTTTGTACCTAAAGCAAAAATATTCACAAAGAAACTCTAAATACAGCAAAAAAACAACTCAAACAAAAATAAATAAAGCAAAAAAAAGAAAAAAAGCCCACCTACTGCGCCACAGCGGCCTGCATACGACTAGAAACCCAACCTATTGTTGGGCCAGGATGCAGGCCCGCAAAGGCCCAGTAGGCCCACAGGGTAGCACAGAACATTTCGGCCCAGTAGGCCTGCTTTGGAGAGGAGCTCGAGGGAGCTACCGCACTGGGGCTTATAAACCAGTGCGGACGCCCCTCGGCTAGCGAGGTGGGACTAAACATTTCGCACCGCACCTGCGCCAGCGCACCCCCTTTAGTGCCGGGTGGTAGCACCAACCGGTACTAAAGGGGGGGCCTTTAGTACCGGTTGGAGCCACCACCCGGAACTAAAGGGGGTGCGGTTCCCGCCGCTTGGCCTGGCCAAAACAGGCCTTTAGTACCGGTTGGTGGCTCCAACCGGTACTAAAGGTCCTTCCTATATAACTAAATACTTCAAAAATTTCAGTTTCTCCTCTGCTTCTTCTCCTCTGCCCCGTCGCCCGCCACCCCCGTCTCCATAACCCTCGTCGCCGCCCCCGTCCCCGTCGTCGCCGCCCCATCGTCCCCGTCCCCGTCGTCACCGCCGCGTCATCCCGGCCCGTCCCGCGTCGTCCCCGTCCCCGTCATTGCCGCCCCGTCCCCGTCGTCGCCGCCCCGGCCCGTCCCCGTCGTCGCCGCCCCGTCCCTGTCCCCGTCGTCGCCATCCCCATCGTCGCCGCGCCCGTCGTCGTCCCCGTCGCCCCCCCCATCGCCTCTCGCCTCGCCGGTGAGCACACACACATACATTTTTTTAGTTTTTTTAGTTATAGAAATAGTTATAAAAATGTTATAAATTTTTCTTTTTTTAGTTATAGAAATAGTTAGTTATATAGCATTGTTAGAAATGTTATAATTGTTAAATTTTTTTCTGTTTTTTAGTTATAGAAATAGTTATAAAATAGTTAGAATTGTTAGAAATTTTTCTGTTTTTTAGTTATAGAAATAGTTATAAAAAAGTTAGAAATTTTTCTTTTTTTAGTTATAGAAATATTAGAAATGTTATACAAATGTTAGTTATATATATAGAAATGTTATAATTTTTTTTTCTGTTTTTTAGTTATAGAAATATTAGAAATGTTATAGAAATGTTAGTTATATAGCATTGTTAGAAATGTTATAGGAATGTTAGTTATATAGAAATGATAGAAATTTTAGTTATCAAAATCCAATCATTAAAAAATGTTACTTTTTGCGGGCATATAGCTAGTATTTGTTCTCGATGATGCCCGGCCCGCATCCTCGCCGTCGACCCGTCCGCGACGACGTCCGGCTGACCCATGTCCGAGACTGGGCTCCGCCGGGCTGACACTAGGTGGTGCTGCCTGGAGGGGCACGCCGCTTGATGAGGAACCCGGCCTCGGGTCCCGTCGTCGACCCTGATCTCATTTGGTGGCGTTCGCGTGGGCCAGTTTCGGTGCAGAGGGAGCCGGCCCCGCCGGAGGTGATACGTCGCCGTGTCAGGGAGGAGGACGAGCACGTCCATCACTACATGGTTGCGTTAGAGGGCGGCAGGTTCTCCAATACCTGGCAGTTTCTTTAGGGATCTCACTTCAGCTATGATCCTATGAGGGTTCCTTCTCTTTGGGTGTCCACCGCCCGCGCCACAGGAACCGCGAGTGTCCTAGATTCTTCTGTAGTATTCGATCTTTATTAGCTACCTAGCCAGTGATGTACTCCATATATAATATTCGAGACGATGTATTCGAGATTATATATTATTTGAGACGATGTATTCAAGATTATATCTATTATTCGAGACGATGTATTCAAGATTATATCTATTATTCGAGACGATGTATTCGAGATTATATCTATTATTTGAGACAACGTATTCGAGATTATATTTGATGATGCTTATTATGTACTATGATTGATTCAGTTTTTCCTTATTAATTGATTGCATCCATGCATTGTAATTTGAATATATTTCTTTTGGATTAGTTAAACAAAACCTATGGCGGACAATACCGACAGAGAGGGAGAAGAGGCCCTATTCAATATCATACGCAATCCTCGCGGGCCAGATGATGATCAGAATGAAGAAGATTATGACGGCTCTGAATATCTAAACAACACCAGGGAGGGTGATATGATATTCGATCGTGACGATCGAATTGATGAAGTCATGAACTATGAACATGACGAAGAAAATGTTGATCTTGAAACAACAAAGACCGGCGAGGTATATATATTTATATAAGCAGGCATCTTGGTGATCATCACATGTTTTAAATGACTTGAAGATATATTAACGAATCAATCTTTCTTCTTTCAGCCATCCGGATTGAGCAAATCTTCAGGCAACAGGACGAAACGAGGCCCCAACAAAAAGTTGAAGTAGGGCGTAAAGTACAATATCGAGGCAATCAGACCTAATGGCGAACCATTCGCGCCTAAGAAGATTGCGGACAAGTTCATTCGTCAGTGCGGAGTTCTTGTGAAGGACCAACTCCCGATCTCCCTTCAAGAATGGAGAGAGCCATCAAAGCCACGTCCAGGAGTTACTTTTGTCGACGACAGACAAAAACATTGGCTTTGGGAAATGCTCATGGAACATTTCACCCTACCAGATCATTTCACAAATGCAGATGTGGAGAAAGTCAAGGACGCTGCTCTTAGGAAGATGGCGGTTGCATTCAAGAACCACAAGATTCATGAATGGGCCAAGTATATCAACGGAGGAAGGAAGACTCCAGTATTCGAGGGAACACTAGAGAACCAAAGTGCTCATTGGGACGATTTCGTGAAATTCAAGGATTCGGAATTATCTAAGGAACGATCAAGAATAAACAAGGCCAATGCCGCAAAAAAGGATAAGTTCCATAAGCTAGGGCCAGGTGGCTATGCGACGGGAATGCCTAAGTGGGATAAGTCTGAGAAAGAGATGCTGGATGCAGGTGTCAATCCAGAAACATTGAGCTGGCCCCCAGGTGCATGACTTGGTTCTATGCGCATGGGGGGGAGTTGGACCTGAAGACAGGCACAGTTTCCAAGAAGGCATGTCTGGACGGAGCCGAAGATAAGCTACTTGTTGCAATAGAAGAGGCTCGATCCAGGTTGTTTGAGCCCAACAGAGAGAACGACGAGCTTACGCGTGCCCTGGGAAATCCTGAACACCCGGGAAGAACACGAGGCATGGGCGCTATTCCGTGGTATGAGGGGTTTTCGGACTGGAACGCCGACTATAGAACCCGTGCGAGAAAGAAGGTTGCGGAGGAGAAGAAGAGGAAGATGGAGGAGGAGCAGAGGAAGCTAGACTATGGATGCCTTCAAGGCCTAGAATCAGCGCACGCGGACTTGGCAATCAAATTCCAGTGGCAGCAGGAGCAGATCGACTCACTTAGCCAGCAAAGGGGGTCTCAGCAGCTAGCGGATGATCCACCAATGGATAGCACCGTCCCATCCATGCCGAGAAGCAGCGTGGGTTCCGCCCCGGGCGACGCATTGCTGGATAGCTACCCAGTGGATGACATCATGGAGAACACTAACTGCGAGCTACACTTCAAAATGAAGAACATATCCATGAAGGTGGCGGACGCCCTTGCTTTTACAAATCCCCCCGAGGCAACCTTCCATTGCAACCCGATTCCAGCGGGCTATGCTCGTGTCTTGGTTGATGAGGTGGTGGACCAATATTCGGGGCTAGAGCTTGACATTCCTGGAGGTGACGATGAGCACACACTAGGAGAGGCCAACCATCGTATCATCCTATGGAGAAAGGATTGCATCATCTTTCAAAGGCCACCGACATCGCGTCATCCGACTCCTCGTCGTAGTCCGCCACCGAGTCAGCAGACTCCCGCTCCTCCAAGTCCACCAACGCGTCAGGCCACTCCTCCTCCAAGTCCGGCACAGCTTCAGGCCACTGCTCCTCCAAGTCCGGCCAAAGCGTCAGGCCACTCCTCCTCCAAGTCCGGCACAGCTTCAGGCCACTCCTCCTCCAAGTCCGGCACAACTTCAGGCCACTCCTCCTCCTCCAACTCAGCCACGTCAACCGTCTTCGCCGCCTCAGCAATCACGAAAGAGAGCCGCCTCAGCTATGGTGCGTAGCGGTACAAGTCGAGGTAGTACTGTAGGTACAGGCGGAGGCAAGTGATTTCAATATGGTCCAAGCCTCGCGCCTCTTCCGCAGAGGCCTTACGACAAGTCCGAGGAGGAAAACGTAGCCATATCGAAGGCCGAGGTGGAAGCCCATTTTGCACCGAAACCGCCACCGCCGCCAAGGGAGAAAGTGCCTGTGGAAAAGATTGACCACTTCATTCGTATGGATAGACCACCAGCTCCCAAGCCTATTGACACAGACTATGAGCGCCACCTCAGGAAGTTAAATTGAGCACGTCTACAGAAAGAGGCGAGCTCGAGCTCGAGCAAATCAGCTGGCAAAAAATGCGGTAAAACCGTTCCCCAGCTGGGAGAACAGGCGGCGCAATCAATCCCCCCGCTTGTTGTGCCAACAACACATGAGAGTAGGCACGCCCAATATTATTGTGGGCAAACCGTTAACGTTCCCGGGGTGGGCAATGTGGTAATAACCGAGGAGCATATTGCGCAGGCTGAATCGATCGGGATCACTGTTGGACAACTCCTCAATATCGAGCCCATGTCTCCGACTAGAGAGGAGGAAATAAAACGGAAATATGCCCGGGGCCAACCTTTGGCCGAGACAGAGGAGGTCAATAAGCTCCCAACGAGAATGTATGCATTGCATCAATGCTACATGGACATTACCAAGATTTCCAATCGAGAGTCCCTCATGGTGAATGTCAACGAGGAGCATTACTACCATAAGAAATCTGTGACCGTTGAGTATTCAGAACTTTTTCATCTATACAATAAAGACGCACTCGACAAATCTATCGTCAGTTGCTATTGTCTATAAGTGATTTCTTTCTGTAATTTAAGTCTCAAGCTAGCTGATCATTTTGATCAATCATTACCTGTAATTATCCTCACTATATTCTTTTCTGTGGTATTATGCAGGATGAAGATTTATGAAATGAAAAAAGGTGGACGCTATGGCATTGGGTTCGTTGACCCAAATACCATTAATGAATACACATGGAAAATAGATCCATATCACACAAAATGTGTAGAGGAAAGCATGCTACAGTTCTTCAAGGAACTCAAATACAATGAAGATATACTACTTCCTTACAACTTCCAGTGAGTCACACTGTCTTGTACTACAAATTCTGTTTTTCCCTACTAGCTATAGCTACATGTTTTTTCTTACATATGCCCGCTTAATTAAGACATCAAAACGTGTGTGCATGCAGATTTCACTGGATCTTGTTAATCATTAAAGTTGATGAAGGAACAGTTGAAGTACTAGACTCGCTACTTAAGAAAGCAAGTGACTACAGCATCGTGAAGGGGATAGTCAACAGGTAATTTCAATCATTATTAACTATATCTCGGCCTATTTAATTAGTTCATCATTTCTTGATAACAACTATTTAATAACCCATTTATTCATTTTCTTTGTCGGCGGGCAGGGCTTGGGCAAAGTTCATCAGGGTCACTCCAGGCCCATGGAAACAAAGTCTGAAATGGTATCGACCCAAGGTAAGTAATTAAGTAGTACTAGCTAGCTGCCATCTCTTTAATTATCATGCTTGATTAAATATTATTTGATCAAAATTCCATTCTCGTAAAGGCCCTAAAGCAGGCGCCGGGGAATGATCTATGTGCATACCACGTTTGCGAGAACATTCGCATGATGGTGTCCGAAAGGAGCAAATCTCAAAGACAGGAGTGGGTACGATATCGATTGTCAGAACACTATTCACAATTTTTACACCATTATCGATATTTAGTCACACAACTAATACACATGCATATTGATCTCCTTCTTAACAGTTCAAAGAGGTGCGGGACAAGCTCCTAGCACAGGACCGCATAGAAGCAATTCAAGAGGAAATAACGGGATTTTTGCTCGACCAGGTCATAGATCCCAAAGGAGAATACTATTACCCACTACCGCCCCCATGAACCACTTCCAATTATTATCGTGCTCCGAAGGCACCAATTAGCTAGGCTAATGCCACTGGCTCTGAAGGCACCAATTAGGAGAAATTGTATATATATATACATGTGTGTATATATGTGTGAATTAATTAATGGTGGTTGTGAGACATTCGATGATATATATATATATATATATATATATTATGATCGGTTCTACTAGAAATTCTATTTATATATATGCATAACGTGTACAATATGTAGTATCGTAAAATACCAGCAAACGAAAAAGAATTAAATGGAAAACAAAAAATTAAATGAAAAAGAAATCATAAACCCAGACCCCCCCAATATTTTAATACCGGTTGGTGACACCAACCGGTACTAAAGGGCTCCCTGCCCCCGAAGCTGGCTCGTGCCACGTGGTTGCCCTTTAGCACCGGTTCATGCTGAACCGGTACTAAAGGGGGGGGGCTTTAGTGCCTACATTTTAGCGGCGGTTACCAAACCGGCACTAAAGGGCCTTACGAACCGGTGCTATGGCCCGGTTCTGCACTAGTGATATATGCATATAGTATAGCCAATTTCTGTTCATTACTCTCTATGTGTTACATTGCCAGCATATTCCATGTGCTGACCCGTTTTCGGGCTGCAACGTTCATGTTGCAGACTTTTTAGACGACGAGTAAGGAGTTTTAGGTCGTGGTTCTATACTCAGTGATGCCGTTGGAGTTGATGGACTCACTTATCTTCCAAGCCTTCCGTTGTTATCGTTATTAGATGGCCTTAAGCCATATTATTTTGTAATAAGTTCTCTTTTAAGACACTCGTTGTAATAAGTGTGTGATTGCTTCTTTGTTATAAATCCTTCAAGTATTGTGCGTGTCAGCATTACTGATCCAGGGATGACACTGGAGCAAAGAGATCGGACCGTTTGAGGTCTGGTCGCTACAGTAAGAGTCATGATGATCTTCACCCTTCCTTTTTACATTTTATCCTTTGGCAAGCACAGTATGTTGGAAAGATCCTGGTATATATGGCTAATTGGATGTGAGTTTTCATGAACTATTATTGTTGACATTACCCTAGAGGTATAACGTTGGGAGGCAAAACTATAAGCCCCTATCTTTCTCTGTGTTCGATTAAAACTCCATACCCCTAAGTATTGCGTGAGTGTCAGCAATTGTGAAAGACTATATGATAGTTGAGTATGTGGACTTGCTGTAAAGCTCTTATACATTGACTCTTTCCTATGTTATGATAAATTGCAATTGCTCCAATGACTGAGATTATAGTTTGTTAGTTTTCAATGAAGTTTACGATTCATACTTGAAATTGTGATTGAATTATTACTCTAGCATAAGAGATTATATGACAAGAATTATATAAGTTGCCGTTCTAAGAATGATCATGATGCCCTCATGTCCGTATTTTATTTTATCGACACCTCTATCTCTAAACATGTGGACATATTTTTCGATTTCGGCTTTCGCTTGAGGACAAGCGAGGTCTAAGCTTGGGGGTGTTGATCCGTCCATTTTGCATCATGCTTTTATATAGATATTTATTGCATTATGGTCTGTTATTACACATTATGTCACAATACTTATGCCTATTCTCTCTTATTCTACAAGGTTTGCATAAAAGAGGGAGAATGCCGGCAGCTGGGATTCTGGGCTGGAAAAGGAGCAAATATTAGAGACCTATTCTGCACAGCTCCAAAAGTCCTGAAACTTCACGGAAGACGTTTTCAGAATATATAAAACAATACTCAGTGGAAGAAGTTCACCAGGTGGGCCACACCCTGCCCATGAGGGTGGGGGGCGCGCCCCCTACCTCGTTGGCCCCCTGGTGGCCCTCCAGTGACCATCTTCTGCTATATGAAGTCTTTCGATGGGAAAAAATAAGAAGCCATCTTCTCGGACGAAACTCCGCCGCCACGAGGCGGAACCTTGGCGGAACCAATCCAGGGCTCTGGCGGAGCTGTTCTGCCGGGGAAACTTCCCTCCCGGAGTGGGAAATCATCGCCATCGTCATCACCAACGCTCCTCTCATCGGGAGAGGGCAATCTCCATCAACATCTTCATCAGCACCATCTCCTCTCAAAACCCTAGTTCATCTCTTATATCCAATTCTTCTCTCCAAGTCCGGGATTGGTACTAGTAGGTTGCTAGTAGTGCTAATTACTCCTTGTAGTTGATGCTAGTTGGTTTAGTTGGTGGAAGATCATATGTTCAGATCATATATGCATATTAATACCCCTCTGATTATGAAAATGTTTATGCTTTGTGAGTAGTTACGTTTGTTCCTGAGGACATGGGAGAAGTCTTGCTATTAGTAGTCATGTGAATTTGGTCTTCGTTCGATATTTTGATGAGATGTATGTTGTCATCCCTCTAGTGGTGTCATGTGAACGTCGACTACATGAAACTTCACCATTGTTTGGGCCTAGAGGAAGGCATTGGGGAGTAATAAGTAGATGATGGGTTGCTAGAGTGACAGAAGCTTAAACCCTAGTTTATGCGTTGCTTTGTAAGGGGCTGATTTGGATCCATATGTTCCATGCTATGGTTAGGTTTACCTTAATACTTTTGTTGTATTTGCGGATGCTTGCAATAGAGGTTAATCATAAGTGGGATGCTTGTCCAAGTAAGGATAGTACCCAAGCACCGGTCCACCCACATATCAGATTATCAAAGTACCGAACGCGAATCTTATGAACGTGATGAAAACTAGCTTGACGATATTCCCATGTGTCCTCGGGAGCGCTTTTCCCTATATAAGAGTTTGTCCAGGCTTGTCCTTTGCTCCAAAAAGGATTGGGCCACCTTGCTGCACTTTATTTACTTTTGTTACTTGTTGCTCGTTACAAATTATCCTATCACAAAACTATATGTTACCACTTATTTCAGTACTTGTAGAGAATACCTTGCTGGAAACCGCTTATCATTTCCTTCTGCTCCTCATTGGGTTCGACACTCTTACTTATCGAAAGGACTACGATAGATCCCCTATACTTGTGGATCATCAGTGTGTGGCAAAACAAACTAAGGGCACGGGCGGCTCCACCGCGAGGCCCTGAGCGTGATACGGGGCTCAGTTGAGCTTGACGACGTCAGTAGCGACGGCGAGGGGCTCTGCGGCGGGGCCGAGCTTCGGTAGCTGCGGTGATCAAGCTTGAGAGGGAGATGGCCTACGTGTGAGAGGTAAGAGGAGGGCGAGCTCACCGAGAGGGTGCACGAGGGCCTGACGGTGGGTTTAGGAGCTGTAGTGGGCACCGTCGTTGAAGAAGACGACGGTGAGCCGAGGAAGAAGACGACGATGGGGTGGGCACTGTAGGGGCGGCGAGCTCTAGTTCGTGGTTGGAGAAGACGTAGCGGGGCACCGCAGCACTCGGGGACTCGTCAGAGAGGGGCGGGGACAGTGGTGGCCGCGGTCAGCACGGTGCTGCGGCCATGGGCGCGCACGGGAGGAGGGATCTGGTGAGGGGGGCGAGGCGGAGAGGACCAGGGAGGGGGCGCGATGGGGAAGTAGGCGATCTAGGGTTGGCAGGGGCATCACCGGCGACCTTATCCGCGCGGGACGGCGGCGGATGGCCGGCACGTGGCCATCCCGGCCACGTGCGGCCGCACGGCATCCACGGCGCCCGTGTGAACAGAGGAGGGAGACAGGGGCACCTGGTGGGCTGGGCCGCGCTGGGTCTTAGGCCAGAGGCCAGGTAGGCCTTTTTTATATTTTTATATTCTGCCTTAATTTATTAACAGAGAGAGAAAGGGAATTATTTGGTCAACTGTTTCACTTAAGAAAAATTTGGGATGTGTCCCATTAAATCCCTGGTGATTATAGACAGTGCCACAAATATTTTGGAGACTAGAGGAATTCATTTGTTATTTTTCATAAATAGGATAGCATTTAAAAATGCTGAATTGGTGCTGTTATAATTGCTAATGCTCATCTTTGCACAAAAGTGATGTTGTGTTCCTTAATAAATAATTGTTATTGAATTTTTGACAAATGATGAACATTTTTCCAGCAACTTTTGAGCAACTTCAAACTTCACTTGAATTTGAATTGACTGGAATTTCATATGGGATATTGATCAAAGGTGATGAAGCACTGTTTGGAAAAATGATTAGTTTAATCACAGAGGGTTACTGTAGCATGACACTGGGGGTGTTACAAATCTCCTCCACTGCAAGAAATCTCGTCCCAAGATTTAAGTGCGGAAGTAAAAAGTAAGTTCGGGAGAACTGACCCTTATAGGGTTAATTATCTGGTGAACAATTCAGGGAATGTGGCAGAAGTATCCCTCGAGTTGAAACTTAATAAGACCTCGAGAGCATGTATGAAGGTACAACAGGAAGGATCAAACAGATAGACAAATGATTGATACCCGAACAGAGTGTGAGAAAGGGGTTCAGAGCATCGGTAATAGATCACCTCTCGGACAGTGGCTCGTGACAACACACAAAGCCAAGAGCAAATGATACTTCGGAATAAAGGATATACATGAGAGTCAGGTTCCGATCCTGTGGAACTATGGGTTATGGGCCCACCATGTGGGTTAAAATAGAAGGAGCGATGACATCTTGCGCGGTCATGATAGCAAGGCATGTCAGAGGGTAGCCTGTCAGTTATGTCGGCAACAACGTAGGTACCAAGGGCGAGGGACGAAGAGAACCATTTTCCTGCTCGTTGAACAAGGCGGGCCATTAGGCAAAGTTCTCGTCCATCGGTGGCTACCGGAATGTCATCAACAATAGTAACATGGTCTTTACTGACAGAGTTGTACATTGAGGTGCTTACCTAAGCAGGAAATTATCTCTACTGAGATAAGTTTGTTTACTGGAAAGGTTAAACAAAAGAATGGAAAGGAAAATGTGATTATCAGATTAAACAGAACAATGGAAAGGAAAATGTGTTTAAACACATATTTCAAGGGTATATCCTTCCCAAGAGCAAGTAGAGCATGATATCCATGATAGGACATAACGTAGAAAGCCCTTTTTAGGAAAGGGGAGAGAATCTTCATGACATTACCCATACAATGGTGTTTGGATATTTGATCAAGAGAAAAGAAAAAAATTAGCATTGCTATTCAAATGTTCTTGTTGATGAACAGAGTACCACAAACAGGCTTAGAGATAGCATTGACATGGCCCTCAAGCAAAGATCAGACTATGGATACACAAAGGATCCATCGGAAACAACTTAAAAAATATGTCAGACAATTTTAACAAGAAAAAGACGAGGATGGGGCCCATGGGCTCAGCAACAATTCATCGAGGGGCAAGGAGGGTATTTCTCATCATGAATTCGATTGATAACCTGGAAGAGCTCATAATGTTTATGATGATCACGACATATTTGTCGAGAGGTTTCATGAAGATGTAATTGATCGGCGATGACATCAATTCAAAGAAATGATGAAGCGAAAGGTTATGGGGACCATGGGTATGACACAAACTCGGAATCAAGCTTGTTGTTCAAGGTTAAAAGATATGACGAGGAAGATTGACGTAAGCTTAGCTCATCATCGAAAATTGTGCTCCGAGAAGGACCAGGTAGCATGGATAAAATTTAGCACGATAATGATATAGCCGATCAGGATGGGAATGATGTGATGGAGTATCATTCCAATGAGAATTCACAAGAGGTAGTGCAATGACACAATATCCTCGAGAGAACAAGGGGGCAATACTCGAGGTAGATCAAAATAGAGGTTGGACAGATGAAATGATCTGCAGAAGACAAGTATTTTAACTTGTCTGGGAAATGTAATCGAGGAGAAAATATGGTCGGAACCACGATTGCAAAGAACCAATTTACACATGCAAGATGAGCTTGTACCAAGGGAACATTAATTGTATGAGAAGCTTCCATGATAAGATCTACATCGTGTCTATGGGAATGAACACAAAGTTCAAGGTCAACTCCCACTTCTTCAATGCATAACCTCTCAATTACTTCTCGCATTTGACGAAGTTGTAGTGTAGAAATTTTTATCGGGCGTAACACTAGTAGAGTATGACCCATAGAAATTTCCGGGTTCACACAAATTAGGGATATCATTAGTTCAACCCCTTGGGGCATCTTAGGAACATATACCACAAGTTTCAGGAGTAATCAACACAAGCTCGAAAGCAGAGCATGTTTGACAAAAGGCTAGGATACAATTTACCAAAGCATTATGTATCCAAGGAAAGTCTCACAAGGTTATAGAATATGAAGGATGCCATCGGATAAAATCCAACAAGGGGTCTAGAGGTCCACAACGGAGTTGAAGTGAGTATCGGTACTCAACCAGAGGAAGAAGAAATACAAAGGCATCGGATTATAGAACATATGAATAATTTCAAAGTTTAAATGCAAGGAATTATGGTTTCCAAATGGGGGACCGGAAGTAGAAGCTCTGATCAAAAGATAAGCAAGTTGAATAGACATAGATCGACAATCATTCAAGGTTTGTTTACCGAGAACCAGCTCATGTCCGGAATGACGTTTGAGCCGGGAGGATAATTTATAAAGATCAACTGATGATTGCGGGCATCCACAAACATACCGAATCAAGGGCTCAAAATGACAATGAAAAAGGATGCCAATGAACATTGCTAGACATATGGAACACTACCATAATGCAAGCAAACAAGTATTTCAATAGCATAAGGCTGTTGAGGATTTTCGGAAGATCAAATAGTGTTTCAAAGTATCTCGTGAATCACCTGATCCACTAGGGATGAACAAATCCTCGATAAGGGTGAGGATTTATCGTAAGGGCTTTCATGCGGTAATGATTTGCAAGGCAGTACGTTCAAAGGGTTCTCGGGACAACGGAGAGTATTTCGAGACATCTTGTAATAACAAGAGCAACTCGGAAAGATTATATAGATGGCAAGTGCATGTAGTTAACCATAGGGGTTAATGGTGAAAGGGGTTGCAAAAGCGATGAGCACATGTTCTCGGGAGAACATCAGAGAGTATCTTCGAAGTCTTCTGGTGAGGCTGATGATCATTTGGAAAGAAGGGTTCTCCGGAGGAAGTAGTTACGAGAACCTAGAGTTAGAGTTAGAAAAATCATTTAACCAGAATAGAAGAGAGATCAGAGTCCCAGAGTATAGACGAAGAGTAAAAGATCCTAATACCACCCAATGGCGACATGGGCCCGTAAGGCACACAACCATGTTAGTAAAAGTTTTTCAGTAACTAGACTCGACTTCGGCCAATGAGTTGGAAAGGGGACTACCTACAGGCAGTCGGCTTTGATACCAACTTGTGACGCCCTCGATTCAACCATACACTAATCATACACGTAAATGTGTACGATCAAGATCAAGGACTCATGGGAAGATATCACAACACAACTCTAGACATAAATTAAAAACAATACAAGCTTTATATTACAAGCGAGGGGCCTCGAGGGCTCGAATACATATCGTCGAATACACAAGAGTCAATAGAAGCAACAATATCTGAGTACAGACATAAGTTAAACAAGTCTGCCTTAAGAAGGCTAGCATAAAAGAATCTATGATCTAAAAGGCAAGGCCTCCTGCCTGGGAGCCTCCTAACTACTCCTGGTCGTCGGCGGTCTTCACGTAGTAGTAGGCATCAGTGGCGTTGTCTGGCTCCTGGGATCCGTCATCTGGTCGCAACAATCGGGTATGGGAGAAAAAGAGGTAGCAAAGCAACCGTGAGTACTCATCGAAAGTACTCGAAAGACTTACATCAGATATAAACTAAGTATGCATCTGTATCAAAGGAAATGGGCTGTATCTGTGAACTAAACTACAGAATGCCAGAAGAGAAAGGGGAAAGCCTAGCCTAGCGAAGACTAGCATCTTCAAGCACCTTCAAGCATCTTGCAGCATATAGAAGAGGACAGATCAACATAATGTAAAGTAGTAGTGTTATCAACCTCGGCCAGAGATCCTTTCGCGACTCCCTGCGAGAAAGCAATCCCAGAGCCATACTATCCAGTTATCATCACAATTCATTTCTCATCACAAGTATCCAGTTCTAGTTGTATCGATCGGGATACAACTCCAAGTGTCCGTTACCGTAGGACAGGCTATCGATAGATGTTTTCTTCCCTACAGGGGTGCACCAACTTACCCACCATGCTCGATTAAATCTAGCCGGACACACTTTCCTGGGTAATGCCCGGCCTCAGCCAAACAATACGCCGCAACCCGACCTAGGCTTAATAGAGAGGCCAGCATGCCGGACTAAACCTATGCCCCCATGGGTCATGGGACAACTCCCCGGGAATTCCTGCATGTTGCGTGGGCGGCCGGTGAGCAGACCTAGCTACCTCCTTCAAAAGGCAGGTGCTTACGCAGTCCAACCCGGCACGCGCTGCTCAGTCACTGACGTCTATTAAACTTCGGCTGATGTATATGACGCAGAACGCCCATGCTATGCCCATGTGATGGTTAGTGCTATCATGCCAGAGGCCCCTCGGATCAAATATCCAAATCGTAGTGGATTAGGAACGCACGGTAACAAGAAGAGACTCACAAAAGATGTGACCCCGTCGCCCCATCTCATGTACTTGCGGCAAGGGCTAAGAATGCCCAGCCACGCCTCGTAAGTATATCGCGGGCACCTTCCAGGTCAACCTGACTCCACATCACTCGCGGGTACCCCTCAGGGTCGACCCGCCTTTCCAAGTAACAACTATAAAGTCCAAGTATCCATGTGTCCAAACATCAAGGGGAAAACCCGAGGAATCACCCCCGGTGAATTCCACTCGATGTAATCATCAAGGTGAACATAAGAGGATCCACCCTTGAGGTTCACACTTGAGGGGTTTCAAGACAGAGCCGTATCGGAAGTGGTTAAGGAGGAAATCACCCTCGATGACCACGACTGAATAGCTACACTACAGAGGTCTCATAGGAGTGATGAATGAGGTCCCACCTTCGGCACTGGATGGCAACTCTGCAGACTCGTCCAATTAGGGGGGTGATGTGCGGTGTCGGGGCCTGGACGTCCATCACGTTGATCGAGTCATCGAACATAAAGCGGGGCAACTGGGACAAGGTGGGGGTCACTGATGGATCACTAACCAACCTATAATAAGCAGTTTAGGATAAGCAGGTAAGGTATGAAAGTAGGTAACAAGAACATGCTATGCATCAGAGTAGGATCATACATAAAGCAGTAGCAGTTCTAATGCAAGCATGAGAGGGAAAGAAATGGGCTATATCGGAATGCTCAAGGACGGTTTGCTTGCCTGGAAGCTCTGCTGAAAAGGAAGAAGTGTCATCGTCGACGTAGTCAATCATAGGGGCGGCATCGGTCTTAGGGTCTACCGGAGAGAAGAGGGGGAAGAAACAGTAAATACAGAGCAAATAGATGCATCACTAAGCATTACATGACGACAGGCAGAGCTAGGGTTGTCCTAACATAGTACTAGACGTTGCAGACGGAGGGGATAAACATCCGAGGATGAATTCCCGGCGTTAGAGGAGTTCTGGACAGGTGGAAGAGGGGGAACAATTCCATGTTCAGCATGCTAGGGGCATGTGACTGATGAAAGGACCGCGTATTTGGATTCGTTGGATTTTTCTGAGCAACTTCCATATAGAAACATTTTCATCCGAGCTACAGATTATTTTCTATGATTTTTCAAAGATTAAAGCATTTCCAGAAATTATTTAAATTGACAGAAAAGAAAAATATGACATCAGTATGACATGTTGATGACGTCAACAGTCAATAGGACTGTTGACCAGGTCAAACTGACCAGTGGGGCCCACATGTCATACACATAGGGCTAACAGTGGGTTATTTTAATTAAACAAAGTTAATTAGAAGTAGGGCCCCACATGTCAGTGACTGATTAGGTTAACTAATTAGTTTTAATTATAAAAATATTTTAATTAGTTTAATTACGCGGTTGGGCCCGCATGTTAGTGACACTGTGTGCCCAGTCAGCATAGTTGACCACAGGGCCATGGGGCCCACGGGCAGTGACCCAGAGGCAGGCCCCAGGTGCGCCACATCGGCGGCGTCGGGGTTTCGCCGCCGGCGACCAAAACAGTGGCGGGGCTCGCCGGACTTTGCCAGGATCGCGCCACAGGGGGTCTTTAGGCGCGGGACTTGGCACGTTCGCACGAGGAGAGCTTGCTGCGTCGCGTGGTGAGGTCGGTTGGGCTCGCGGCTGGCCGAAACTGCGTCGGCGACGAGTGGAGGCGCTGGCGGTGTTCGTGCACGGATGGGGATTGCGCAACGGGGATCCGTTCGTTGCACGTTTGGGGCCGAACAGACGAGCATGTCGAGGCGCGTCGATGGGGTAGTGGTGGCTCGCCCGGGGATGGCCGGAAGTGAGTTCCTCGTCCACGGCAGCAGCGGCGACTTCGGGCGCTCGACGGAGTCGATGTTGCGGGGTGTGGCAAGGCAAAGTAAGGGCACAGGCGGCTTCGCCGCGAGTCCCTGAGCGTGACACGGGGCTCGGTTGAGCTCGACGACGTCAGTAGTGACGACGAGGGGCTCAGTGGCGGGGCCGAGCTTCGGCAGCTGCGGTGAGCGAGCTTGAGAGGGAGGCGGCCTACGTGAGAGAGGTAAGAGGAGGGCGAGCTCACCGAGAGGGCACACGAATGCCCGGCGGTGGGTTTAGGAGCTGTAGTGGGCACCGTCGTTGAAGAAGACGAGGTGAGCCGAGGAAGAAGAGGACGGCGGGGTGGGCACTGTATGGGCGGCGAGCTCTAGTCCATGGTCGGAGAAGACGTAGCGGGGCACGGCAGCGCTCGGGGACTCGTCAGAGAGGGGCGGGGACAGCGGTGGCCGCGGTCAGCACGGTGCCGCGGCCATGGGCACGCACGGGAGGAGGGATCTGGTGAGTGGGGCGAGGCGGAGAGGACCAGGGAGGGGGCGCGAAGGGGAAGTAGGCGATCTAGGGTTGGTAGGGCGTCGCCGGCAACCTTATCCGCGCGGGACGGCAGCGGATGGCCGGCACGTGGCCATCCCGGCCATGTGCGGCCGCATGGCATCCACAGCGCCTGTGTGAACAGAGGAGGGAGACAGGGGCACCTGGTGGGCTGGGACGCGATGGGTCTTAGGCCAGAGGCCAGGTAGGCCTTTTTTATATTTTTATATTCTGCCTTAATTTTTTAACAGAGAGAGAAAGGGAATTATTTGGTCAACTGTTTCACTTAAGAAAAATTTGGGATGTGTCCCATTAAATCCCTGGTGATTATAGACAGTGCCACAAATATTTTGGAGACTAGAGAATTCATTTGGTATTTTTCATAAATACGATAGCATTTAAAAATGCTGAATTGGTGCTGTTATAATTGCTAATGCTCATCTTTGCACAAAAGTGATGTTGTGTTCCTTAACAAATAATTGTTATGGAATTTTTGACAAATGATGAACATTTTTCCAGCAACTTTTGAGCAACTTCAAACTACACTTGAATTTGAATTGACTGGAATTTCAAATGGGATATTGATCAAAGGTGATGAAGCACTGTTTGGAAAAATGATTAGTTTAATCACAGAGGGTTACTGTAGCATGACACTGGGGGTGTTACACCCTACGGGTTCAAGAATGATGTAGACATGACCGAGACACCTCTCCGGTCAATAGACAATAGCGGGACCTAGATTGTAACATCCCAAAATTCTAAATTTTGGAATGTTATAATAATTAGATAGATTTGGTTGATTGTTTGATTGATTGTCTAAAAGTGAGTGAATTTGAAACTTTTTGAAAGTTAAATGAGAGGGAATAAAAGGACTTTCCCAAACTTTCATATTTTCTTTCTGATCTCCATGAATTCAAATTCTTTTCAAATACAAAACCCTTGAGCGAAGATGATATGACTTCTTCCATTTAAATTAAATGAAAGGGTATTTGAAAATAATTGGATTTCATTTGGAAATATTTCAATTCATAAACTTCATGCAGCTCAATGATTTTCATGAGAGAAGATAAAAGGACTTCTTCAAATTATATGAAATATGAGTTGGGAGTTTCAAAGAATTAAATTCAAAGTTCTTTTCAATTTATTTTCAATTTGGAGTTATTTGAGTTTTATTCAAATTATTTTTCTCCAAAAATAAAATATATGGAAATTAGGGTAACATGATTCCCTACAATAGAAAATTAGAGAAAAATTAATTTGAAATCATTTTGGTATTTTTAAAATGATTTTAGATGGATTTTAATAGACCAGCAGCACTCTTTGTTTTATCTGAATTTGTGTGGATTTTATTTGAAGTTATAAAAATGTTCATGTCGTAGAAAATCTGTTTCTGAAAATTTTGATATATAATATGCCTATATAATATTTTTAGTTATCTCGTTTTATTATTTTTACTTGTCTGGAAATGTTTTTTTTTTAAAAATTCTTCCCGCCGTAACTGGGCCGGCCCAGCTCCCAGCCGAGGCCCAGCCCAGCTCGCCCGACCGCTCCCATCTCCCTCCTGTGCGGGAGTCCGCCGCCCGCACGCCTCGCCGGTGCCGCCGTGACCGGGCGGGAGTCCGCAGCTCCGCCCCGGCCCCTCGCGCAAGGAATCGCCTCGCGCCCCCCTCTTAAAGGGCACGCCCGGTCCCGTTTCCCTCGGAGCCCGAGCCGCCAGAAGCCACGCCGCCGCCGCCGGAAGCCGTAGCCGCCGCCCTCGTCGCCGTCCACCGCCGCCGACGCTACCACTGCAACCGCTGCTCCACGCCGCCCCTCCCCGTGCTTTTCACTGCCTCCCGCGACGCCCGGAGCCGCCGCTCTGGCCGAGACCGAAGCCGCCGCCGCCGTCCTTCCCGACTCCGGTGATCGCCGCGGTAACCGCCGCCTCCCGTCCGTTGGATCTGGATCCAACGATCCAGATCTTTCTGTTTTTTTTGTTTCATTTTTTTAGAGAACGTTCGCTGGTTAGAGTTAGAAAGTGAGCGTTCGCTCAGTAGTTTTTTTCTTTTTCTACTTATTTTACGTCAAGGACCTATCCGTGAATATAATTATTTACAGATTGGCACCTAGTTTTCAAACGACCACAACTCTTTGCTCGTGTATCCAAATCCAACGAAACCAACGCCCACGTCTTCGTTATGATCTCCTCTATCCAGTAATCCAACTCAAACATGTTTGTGAAAATTTTAAATTTTGAATTAGATCAGATTTGAATTCAAACTTCGTTTGATCATAACTTGAGTTTCGTAGCTCTGTTTGAGTTGATTCTTTTTGCAAATCAAAGCTCTTGACCTAAATTTTCTGATAAGGCCAAATTCACATAATTTTGGTACTGTTAGAAATTGTTTTATGTTGCAAGAGTTATTTGCTTGGTTTTGATGTTTTCCGAATCGTCTTCTTCGTTCTTTCTGATCTTTTGAGTGATTGCTTATGTGTGGTTACTATTGCTTGCTTACGATAGATTGACCAGAGTGTGACGAGTAGATCTATCAAGAGTTTTGAGTGCGAATCATCTTCATCAACATTGCAGGCAAGTTCACACCTTGATCATACCTCTTTCATACCCAGTTTTTGTTGCATTAGATCAACCCTCAAACATTGCATGAGTAGGATTGATAACATGTGGGTATTGGGAAGTAGTTGATGAGGTCGAACCTATTATCCTGTTACATTCAAACCTTGGGAGTTACTTTTACGTTATGCTTACATGGCCATGCTATGCTCGTAGACGTGGATTGGGTTTTGAGAGTATCCATGACAGATGTGAGATTGTTAATGAATGGTTTACTTAAGGTGGCAACTTAAACACACATCTGGGTGGATTGAGGCACCTGGTTATTCTAGGATTGCCTGTCTAGGCACCTGGGTAATCCAGGACTTGCCTGTTTTCTTTTGGACCGCCACCCAGGCTCAAAGGGATCATGAGATTTTTCAAACTAGAAACTTCCGTGTGCAGCCACAAGCCATTATGGGCTCTGGCATAGTTGATTAAGTCGTGCGAAGTCTTACAGGGTAGACTAGCAGATGTAGGGGAAAGTAGGTGTACCGGTCTATCCATCGTAAGGTGCTAGCGCTTCTGAAAGACTGTGTCTCGGTCATCCGTTTCTCAAACACCATGTAGTGCGAGAAATCCAACGGAGGCGATCGAGTCTTGTGGGGAAAAGTGCGCAAACCTCTGCAGAGTGTATAAACTAATCATGATTAGCCGTGTCCCCGGTTATGGACGTTTTGAGTATCTAGTTCTTGGATTATCCTGTTGATCTCATCACGCTACTTTAAATGAATATTGTTGGGTTTTAATGATGATGCTTAATTGGGATTGAGAATGCTGTCAACCATTCTCAATGTTCAACAACCACCATGATAGTTAATTAAAATGTATTCCTTTGCAGTAGGGAAAAATTGGCTTTTCGCAAAAACCTTATAACCATAGAGCTTTTCCACCAGCCAAATATGCATGTAGTGATAGCCTTTATTCATCATTATCTATGGTGTGAATTTGCCAGTACATTCAATGTACTGACACTCTATGGCTGCAACGTCTCATGTTGCAGGATTATCTTACGATGAGTAAGTGATACGTTAGGGTTACGATTTCTACACTCAAGTTTGCTGTTGGTGTTGATGGGAATCCACAACCTTGTTACTTCCGCTATTTTGGATTTGAGGTAATAGTATTTACGTTACTTTTACATGTGATTTACCTCTGTTATAAATCCTCGAGTACTGTGTGTGTCAGCATACCGATCCAGGGATGACACTTAAGCACAGAGACTTGACCCATTCGGGTCGGGTCGCTACAAGATGGTATCAGAGCACATGTTGACTGTAGGACGTGACCCTAGAAACTGGCAAGCCCATAGCAAAGATTTTTCTCTACAACTTTCCCTTTCAAAAAGATCTTTTACCTCTCTTCTCTTCTGAGCTTATTCAAAAATTCTCTTTAGTGAGACCATACCCCTTTCCCCTTTTGACCACTCGAAGATTCCACTGATGAGACCACTCCAAGAAGTACAAGATATCAGAAAACTAAGACCACTTCAGAATGAAGAGTATTTTCCGTGCATCTGAATAATGGAAACTACAACTGTTGAAGGCCGAAGACAAGTAGAATTTGAAGGCTCTGAAGAATTCCTAGATTTATATGACCTAGGAAGGCTACCCTTATGGAACTTGGCAGACTACGGAAGTTGTCAATACCCGAGATCAAGGTGTATTGGAGAAAGACCAAAACATGGAGAGTTGAGAACTCAAAGTTTTGTCAAGAAAACCCTAAGGCAGGAGATATCAACTGGCAAGATAGCTCGTGGCAATGACAAGGGCAGAAACACGGTTATCCGTGATGTCATCACCATTGATACTATTGTCACCATGCTAAGTTAAGCATGCAGATGCATGGAATGATTGGATGGTAGAAGGCTGATGGAGCACCTGTCAGCAAAGGATACAGTTTTAACCTTAGCAGGTGTATCATCAGGATCTGGAGTGTTACATCAAGAAGTTAAGATGGACTTGTAGGAAGTCATATTTGACAAGGAGACCATTCATGAAGAACTCAGGAACCAAAAGCTGAAAGTAGCCAAGCTGGAGGAGCTACAACCTCGAGATACCGGAGATTTGTCAGGAACCGAAGGATAGTTGGACCATGGTTCATGCGAAGGATGTTGAAACCAGAAGTTTGGAACGCAACTCCAGAATATTAAAGGATGTCACGAGAGATTTCACGTCAACAGAGATGATCTGGCAAAAGAACTTGAGAAGAAAAGAATGATTGGAAGAAGCCATTGGAGGCATGAACAAGGCTTGAAGAGTTTGGAGACGTTGAAGATTTATTGACCTTTAGAAGACCAAACCCCTGTTATATACCTATGTTAGATGCGATGTTTGTGAGCTGTCATTTGTTTGATGTTTTCCCGACGGCCACAAATAAAATCTGTCTTTTCAAAACTTTTGTTTGAATTGTGTGCATCCCTCTCTATCTGTCTTATCTCACCCCAAACCCATTTACCCAATAGAAGAGGAATGAAGATGAGCTTGTATTTTCTGGACCGATGAGTTAGTTGGAGACGGACCGATGGATTCAGAACATGGAGGATCACATGGAGAATAACCCTATAGTTGGAAATGATATGACCCAACATGCTCTTCAGTGCTTTAAAGGAGGTGCTACTACTTGGTGGAGAATGTACCAAACCATGAATGGATGGCAAGGAGTAACCACTTGGAGAGAATTTAAGTTGACTCTGCCAAAGTCTCGGCTTGTGTCCCAGAAGTTGAAGCCTTATGGAAAGGATATGAAGAAACCTTGTGCATGCAAGATTTGTGGAGAAATAGGACACACCCATAAAGAACACAAGGATGAATGCCCGAATTGTGAAGAAAGTCACCCAGTTGAAGAATGCCCAACTAGGCAGATTACTTGTTTCTTGTGTGAAGATACTACCCACTATCCGGCTCAGTGTCACCATTACCCCATGGTACAACGAACCATCCAACAAAAGAAAGAAGAAATGAAAGGAGCCCTCATGGAAATTTTAGAAGAAGCTGTGATGGAGGACACACCTAAAGAAGACCTGAGTAAACCCTGCACCTAAGTCTTGCTATTCATGTGGAGAATAAGGACACATCTCCCAAAATTGTTTGAATGGGGATCTAGTAGAATTCCCAACAAAGGAAGTAGAATATGACCCAAAGAAATAGAATCCTTGAATGGAACGGAAAAGTCCAGGAAGAGAAGTAGATTGGATACCAGGAAGGACCTGAGTCATATCACCTGTTACAGGTGCAAGGAGTCAGGACACTACCTCAACAATTGCCCAAAAAGGAAACCTCGATACTTGTCAGAAGTAATATGTTTTAGTTGTAATGGAGCAGGGCACTTTGCCAGAGAATGCCCCAAGGAGAAGGAGACTTGTGCTAGATAGTTGAGTTTGCAACAAAAGAAATGGAGTAGTAGAAGTGAGAACATTTTCTTTTATATTGAGGTGTTGAGTTGAGACATGTAATGGAAAAGCAAAAGATTGTAATCATTGGAGAATCAATAAAGTTAGCATCATTGGTAAAGATTTGGGTTTTATGAGTTGTTACTCTATGAAGAAGAATTTTGGCCATTCTGAGGATATGAGAAATATTGTCTATGGAAGATTTGTGCATTTTAAGGGTGGTAGTACCCTGTAAGAACCGTTGACCCCTGGAAAAGGTAAGGATACTCCACTGAGTGGATTTTGGACAAAATGAATACGAGTTTTGTCTCGATATGTGTGATACCCCAAGAGTATGTGGGATGAAGTTGGAGACCGTCAGTTGTTTGGACCAAATGTGATCAAGGAGTCGGAAGAGAATGTTAAGTTGATTCGAGATAGACTGAAAGTAGCTCAGTCCAGGTAGAAGAGTTATGCAGACTTAAAAACGCAAGGAGGTAGTCTATGAAATTGGAGACAGAGCATGTCTTCGTGTGACCCCTCTGCGAGGAGTTAAACAATTTGGAGTTAAGGGAAAGTTATCCCCGAGATTTGTAGGACCGTACCGAGTTTTGGAGCGTATGGGAGAAGTGGCCAACAAGTTGGAGTCACCCAAAGGACTGTCAGGAGTTCATGAAGTGTTTCATGTTTCTCAATTGAAGAATGCCATGCAGAGATGGCCAATATTTCCCTATAAGGATGCTTGACCCTGGAAAGGATAACGATGTTCCACGAAGTGGAATATGGACTCGATAAGTATAAGTTTATATCTCGGTATGAGGGATATTCCACGAGGATGAAGAGATAAATTACTATTGGATATAAAAGAGGTATGATGTCGGAAATATGGATCAATGGAAACTCCATGATGAGTCTGAGTAATCATGTCCTAGTTTGGTGCCAATGGAAGGAAGGAAGATAGTACAATTGGACGGATTTAAGAATACTAGGAAGTTGGAAGTTGGAATAATGATCAGTTGCCCAATGATAAGTTCAAGGACTACAAGTGATGAGGTGTGCCATAACCCACAGGCCCCAGGACCTGCCAAGAAGCAAGCACATTCTTGCTGAAGGAAGAACCCTGGAAGAGGATATACCTTTGTCGACAGACAATCTTATAGGAGTAACGCAAAACCTGAGAGTTGTGAAGGAACGATAGATGTTTGTTTGGCTTGCAGAATCCATGGAATTTTCCGAACTTAGTTCATTGACAAGAGAAATTCTGCAATGCTTGTGAGGATGACCGAGTGTTAGAATGCGAGATTCACTAAAGCATATACAGGGTAATGATTTGGGTGCGGGATGGATTGATCACCATACCGACTTACTCTTATTATTCGCCTTGCTATATGGGATGGTAAATCTGAGTGACTTGCCTATAGTAGAGAGACGACGATATTAAACCTTGTTAAACCTTAGAATGATATAAGATTTTTTCCCTTGTACACGCCAGCTTTTTGCCAACCGTAGGTTATACAGTGAGGATCAACCCAGACCCATTTCCTGCAGGAGAAACCATAAATTGTTGACCACCATGAGATGTCGATAGTTGATTAGTATTGGTGCCAGACCCGTCCGCTAAGAAGACCCAGTCTCGGAATAACCTTACCTAGATGAAAGACAGAAGAATTGAGGAAAAGGTTATGCCGCTACCGGAAGAGCTCAGAGAAGGAATTTTCTCGAGGATCTGAGAAGACCGACACTGTTAAGAATAAGGATGGAGTATATGAGTTTTGATGGAATAGTAACCATGCTTCTAAGGGTGGTAGCACCCCAGACCCCTGGGATGATCGATGGATTTTGAGAAGACCCCAAACCCTAACCTATTTCTTTCTAGCCTCTCCGAATCTCGAGGACGAGATTCCTTTTAAGGGTGGTAGGTTTGTAACATCCCAAAATTCTAAATTTTTGGAATGTTATAATAATTAGATAGATTTGGTTGATTGTTTCATTGATTGTCTAAAAGTGAGTGAATTTGAAACTTTTTGAAAGTTAAATGAGAGGGAATAAAAGGACTTTCCCAAACTTTCATATTTGCTTTCTGATCTCCATGAATTCAAATTGTTTTCAAATACAAAACCCTTGAGCGAAGATGATATGACTTCTTCCATTTAAATTAAATGAAAGGGTATTTGAAAATAATTGGATTTCATTTGGAAATATTTCAATTCATAAACTTCATGCAGCTCAATGATTTTCATGAGAGAAGATAAAAGGACTTCTTCAAATTATATGAAATATGAGTTGGGAGTTTCAAAGAATTAAATTCAAAGTTCTTTTGAATTTATTTTCAATTTGGAGTTATTTGAGTTTTATTCAAATTATTTTTCTCCAAAAATAAAATATATGGAAATTAGGGTAACATGATTCCCTACAATAGAAAATTGGAGAAAAATTAATTTGAAATCATTTTGGTATTTTTAAAATGATTTTAGTTGGATTTTAATAGACCACTAGCACTCTTTGTTTTATCTGAATTTGTGTGGATTTTATTTGAAGTTATAAAAATGTTCATGTCGTAGAAAATCTTTTTCTGAAAATTTTGATATATAATATGCCTATATAATATTTTTAGTTATCTCGTTTTATTATTTTTATTTGTCTGGAAATGTTTTTTTTTTAAAAAAATTCTTCCCGCCGTAACTGTGCCGGCCCAGCTCCCAACCGAGGCCCAGCCCAGCTCGCCCGACCGCTCCCATCTCCCTCCTGTGCGGGAGTCCGCCGCCCGCACGCCTCGCCGGCGCCACCGTGACCGGGCGGGAGTCCGCAGCTCCGCCCCGGCCCCTCGCGCAAGGAATCGCCTCGCGCCCCCCTCTTAAAGGGCACGCCTGGTCCCGTTTCCCTCGGAGCCCGAGCCGCCAGAAGCCGCGCCGCCGCCGCCGAAAGCCGTAGCCGCCGCCCTCGTCGCCATCGACCGCCGCCGACACTACCACTGCAACCGCCGCTCCACGCCGCCCCTCCCCGTGCTTTTCGCTGCCTCCCGCGACACCCAGAACCGCCGCTCCGGCCGAGGCCGAAGCCGCCGCCGTCGTCCTCCCCGACTCCGGTGATCGCCGCGGTAACCGCCGCCTCCCGTCCGTTGGATCTGGATCCAACGATCCAGATCTTTCTGTTTTTTTGTTTCGTTTTTTTATAGAACGTTCGCTGGTTAGAGTTAGAAAGTGAGCGTTCGCTCAGTAGTTTTTTTCTTTTTCTGCTTATTTTACGTCAAGGACCTATCCGTGAATATAATTATTTACAGATTGGCCCCTAGTTTTCAAACGACCACAACTCTTTGCTTGTTTATCCAAATCCAACGAAACCAACGCCCACGTCTTCGTTATGATGTCCTCTATCCAGTAATCCAACTCAAACATGTTTTTGAAAATTTTAAATTTTGAATTAGATCAGATTTGAATTCAAACTTCGTTTGATCATAACTTGAGTTTCATAGCTCTGTTTGAGTTGATTCTTTTTGCAAATCGAAGATCTTGACCTAAATTTTCTGATAAGGCCAAATTCACATAATTTTGGTACTGTTAGAAATTGTTTTATGTTGCAAGAGTTATTTGCTTGGTTTTGATGTTTTCCGAATCGTCTTCTTCGTTCTTTCTGATCTTTTGAGTGATTGCTTATGTGTGGTTACTATTGCTTGCTTACGATAGATTGACCGGAGTGTGACGAGTAGATCTATCAAGAGTTTTGTGTGTGAATCGTCTTCATCAACATTGCAGGCAAGTTCACACCTTGATCATACCTCTTTCATACCCAGTTTTTGTTGCATTAGGTCAACCCTCAAACATTGCATGAGTAGGATTGATAACATGTGGGTATTGGGAAGTAGTTGATGAGGTAGAACCTATTATCCTGTTACATTCAAACCTTGGGAGTTACTTTTACGTTATGCTTACATGGCCATGCTATGCTCGTAGACGTGGATTGGGTTTTGATAGTATCCATGACCGATGTGAGATTGTTAATGAATGGTTTACTTAAGGTGGCAACTTAAACACACATCTGGGTGGATTGAGGCACCTGGTTATTCTAGGATTGCCTGTCTAGGCACCTGGGTAATCCAGGACTTGCCTGTTTTCTTTTGGACCGCCACCCAGGCTCAAAGGGATCATGAGATTTTTCAAACTAGAAACTTCCGTGTGCAGCCACAAGCCATTATGGGCTCTGGCATAGTTGATTAAGTCGTGCGAACTCTTACAGGGTATACTAGCAGATGTAGGGGAAAGTAGGTGTACGGGTCTATCCATCGTAAGGTGCTAGCGCTTCTGAAAGACTGTGTCTCCGTCATCCGTTTCTCAAACACCATGTAGTGCGAGAAATCCAACGGAGGCGATCGAGTCTTGTGGGGAAAAGTGCGCAAACCTCTGCAGAGTGTATAAACTAATTTTGATTAGCCGTGTCCCCTGTTATGGATGTTTTGAGTATCTAGTTCTTGGATTATCCTGTTGATCTCATCACGTTACTTTAAATGAATATTGTTGGGTTTTAATGATGATGCTTAATTGGGATTGAGAATGCTGTCAACCATTCTCAATGTTCAACAACCACCATGATAGTTAATTAAAATGTATTCCTTTGCAGTAGGGAAAAATTGGCTTTTCGCAAAAACCTTATAACCATAGAGCTTTTCCACCAGCCAAATATGCATGTAGTGATAGCCTTTATTCATCATTCTCTATGGTGTGAATTTGCCAGTACATTCAATGTATTGACCCTGTGTGGCTGCAATGTCTCATGTTGCAGGATTATCTTACGACGAGTAAGTGATACGTTAGGGTTATGATTTCTACACTCAACTTTGCCGTTGGTGTTGATGGGAATCCACAATCTTGTTACTTCCGCTATTTTGGATTTGAGGTAATAGTATTTACGTTACTTTTACATGTGATTTACCTCTGTTATAAATCCTCGAGTACTGTGTGTGTCAGCATACCGATCCAGGGATGACACTTAAGCACAGAGACTTGACCCATTCGGGTCGGGTCGCTACATGGATGCCCATATTGGTTCCTACATATTCTATGAAGATGTTTGTTGGTAAAACCTTATGACAACATACGCAATTCCCTTTGTCTGTTGGTATGTTACTTGCCCGAGATTCGATCATAGGTATTTTCATACCTAGTTCAATCTCATTACCATCAAGTCTCTTTACTCGTTCCGTAATACATTATCTCATAACTAACTCCTTAGTCACTTTGTTTGCAAGATTCTTGTGATGCTGTATTATCGAGAGGGCCCAGAGATACCTCTCAGATACTTGGAGTGACAAATCCCAATCTCAATTCATGCCAACTCAAACAGACACCTTCGGAGATACCTGTAGAGCATCTTTATGATCACCCCGTTATGTTGTGACGTTTGATAGCACAAAAGGCATTTCTATGGTATCCGGGAGTTGCATGATCTCATGGTCAAAGGAACATGTATTTGACATTAAGAAAGCAGTAGCACTAAACTGAAGGATCATATGCTAAGCTAACGGATGGGTAAGTGACAACACATGTCCATGGTTAGGAAACCTTAACCATCTTTGATCAACGAGCTAGTCTAGTAGAGGTTCACCAGGAACACGGTATTTGTTTATGTATCCGCACATGTATTTTAGTTTCTGATCAATACAATTCTAGCATGAATAATAAACCTTTATCATGAACAATGAAATATAATAAAAACATTATTTTTGCCCGTAGGACATATTTCCATCATTTTCATTGGAACCATGTAGAATTTGGAAAATTTTGCGAGTGTTACGGGGAAAACTTGATACACTTAGTGTACAAACTGAACACTCTCCAGTGATGTATCAGGGTTTAGAACGGAAAACACCGCCTATGACACACAACTCAATTTTAGACATCATTTTCACTTCAAACTTTTTCTATGTTTAATACACATGATTGGAACTCCCAGGCTGTAATTTGGCCACTTTTACAATTGGGTTGTTATTTTTGAAGCATTAACTTATTTTCTGACCATTAAAAAGGGCAAAATGATGTTCGATTCTCAATAACATGCAAATGAGCTCGAAAAGGGATAAAATTTGGCATGGTGTCTTCATAGGAGCCTGTAGGACATGGTAAAAATTTAAGAGCATTACAGCGAAAACTTGATGCACTTCGTGTACAAGCAGAATGCTCTCCTGCGAAGGATGAGGGTTTCAAACGGAAACCACCGCCTGCCACACACAACTTAATTTTCTTACATTATTTCCACTTCACGCTTTTGTATTTGTAATACACACCATTGAAAGTCCCATGCTGACATTTGGCCAATTTTATTATTGGTTTCTTATTTTTGAAGCATTAACTTATTTTCCGACCATAAAAAGGGAAAAATGCTCTTCGATTCTAAATAACATGCAAATGAGATCGAAAAGGGATGAAATTTGGCATGGTTTCTTCATAGGACCCTCTAGGACGTGGTAAAAATTTAAGAGGATTACGGTGAAAACTTGGTGCACTTCGTATACAAACTGAATACTCTCCAGCTAACGAAAACACTTTCCTTCCACATATAACTCCTTTCTTTTACACCATTTTACTTTTAAAAAATTTCTAAGATGAATATACACCATTGAAAGCGCCATGCTCAAGGTTGGGAGTAATCTGGGTAAATAATCATAATATGTCCAAGCACTTTCCTTACTTATATGAATCTTTTTTATTTTTAATTTAAGAAACTAGTGTATTTTTTAGGGCATACACTCCTATCTATATCTACTTTCCTTGAGCATAATATATGGATTTTTATTTGATTCTAAATTCCAAGATAAGTCATTAGAATTACTAAGAATATGGTCCTTATATATTAGCAATAATTAGATTACCCCCTCTTTTTATTCACTTTGTTACTTCTATTCTAGACCCTATCCCTATGGTTTATTCTTATGAAATGCCATATAAAATAGAAGGTATAAGAAATGGACATAATGAAATTCTTGATTCGACCTGACGACCTAATTTATTTGATTAATGGATCAACAACCAAACCACCCATTTTATGAAAAAGAAGGAGCATGGTCTTATTCAAATTCAAAGCGATTCGTAATCTTCAACTAGTTCTGTGCTTCAATATAATTTCCCGGAGAAAGCGCTATAGCTTGTTTCCAATATTCAACAGCTTGATCAAACCAAGCTTTCGCAAATTTCGAATCACCCGTGGCGGGTGCTATTTTTGCGCGACACTACTAATTTTAGAAACTTTTTAAGAGGTTGGGCGCGGGTTAGTGAACTACTGTAGTGGTGGGCAGGATCATACGTTCGCCATAGATACCTTGAGTGATGGCCTGCAAATGGACATGGTTTAATTGTAGTTTTTTTAAGTAAGAGTATCGATCCCATAAGAAGCACATGAATCAAACATTTATCTCTTGTAGGGTTCAAATAACAATGTGTGCAAGCTAACTGAAATCCAAAGCAATAGCAATATTGGTGAAAGTGTTATTGCGAACATAGAATTAAAGTATTGAAATAAAATAAAGTAACAAGGGATGTGGATGATAGATGTTGAAATCGATAGGACTAAGGCATTACTAAGGAGTCAGGATTCCCCATTAGTGTGCGTCTAATACCGATGCCTAAGAATAATGATGTGTCGGATTCCTAAGCCACTTTATATATTTTTATTTATGGGTGGAGCAGGTACAAATATGTGCATACATGTAGCAGCAGCCCTGTATGACATACGCCACCACCGTTCTTTCCCACTCCGGTTACCAGAAAGTGATTAAGGGGAAAAGGTCCTCGCACTACTAGGAAAAGGCCTACTAATGGCGCACCAGTTTTGCCTACTAATGGCGCATCACTGGTGCACCATTAGTATCACGCCACTAGTATTTTTTACTAATGGCGCACCACTGGTGCGCCATTAGTATCTGGTATACTAATGGCGCACCACCCAGTGCGCCATTAGTATATAACACCATGCGCCATCAGTATGCCTCCCAGGGCCATATTTAACCATGTGCTTTGGTACACTAATGGCGCACCGCGGATGGATGCGCCATTAGTATACTTGGCATACTAATGGCGCACTCTGTAGTGATGCGCCATTAGTATGAATATTAGGTTTTTTTACTTTTCTGATTTTTGCACTGGTTACAAAATATATTATTTGACAGAATATAGACAGTAGCACACAACAATAGCAGATTCATTGAATACAATTGAAGATTAGTCTCCGAATACAATTCATCATATTAGTCTCCGAATTCAAAAGACCGAACAAAGATAAAACATTACAAGTCTCGAGACCGCGAGTATCGAGTTTGTCGGAAGTAATACTAAACCTAACAAGTCCTACTAATCATCATCATACAACTTCTACTCGTTATTCATAACAAGTCATACGATCATCATCTTGATAGTCATCGAACCAACCCTACTTAATTGTTCTTAGCACATGATCATCAGTATTAGGCATGACCTAAATACCGTATTTAAGCTAAAATAGCATAAAACAATATAGACCCTGACTCTCCATTATGGAGAATGGAGAACATCCTGTCTCCAATTCTTGCGCTTCGCTTCCTTTTGTTTCCAAGAAGCTCCTTACGACTGTCCATACATTTTTTCCATCCTTTGATTTTCATGTCTCCACTTCTTTTAGAAATCTCGTATGGACAGTTGAGATTCGTAGGACGACCTGGCTGTATGTTCAAAATATTAACACTACCTTTCTGATAAATCATATGAGGCACACAATTCTCTGGGATTATCTATTGAAACACATAGTAATAACTTCATAGTTAGCAATGATGTACTAGTTTTAGAAGTATGCAAAAGATGCACGGATGTCGTAATAGTAAAAATCTTATCAGGGTATCTCCATGGTAGTTACCGTAGTTGAAAACATGCACTAGTGGCACGTATTTACCATAATGTTGAGGAGTTTGATTGTGGATGTTGTAATTCTCAATGTCAGTACAAAATCCGACCAGATGATTTTTCTCCTTGTAAGTTGTTAATTCGGAGCCATCGGTGTAGTGGGTTTTGTCTACCATCTCCCGCACATTCTTTGAACAATAAAAATAAGCTGTCAATGGAAATAAGATGTCAACTATTTTGAAATAAACAATATAAATTAGCTAATAACTATGTTTGAGAAACTCAGATAGCGGTAGAACTGGAGGCGTATCAACAAGGACCCAAATGTCCATATTGTCTTGGTTGATGTCAGGATTACCAAGATCCATGGTGATAAGCATACCCTCATCAAAACGATACATCTTGCAAAATGCTTCCCAATTTTTGCAACCAAAATGGGTTACGCTCTCAGAATTATATAGATTTACTTCAAAGTCCACATCGTGATGAGTCCTTAGGTGAATTTTCTTTGTTTCAGAAATTTCATGGTCTTCAAAATCCATCCTCTCCAAGACATAGAGTCTTGCATGGCATGGGATAAGCTATACTCGAATTGTAAAAGATGTAAATTACACGTTGAAATAGTTGAAGTCATGCTTAATTATGAAAATAACACTTGTCGTCGTTGTGTACCGTTTCAACTTCGAAGGTCTCCTCGAGCTTAATGCTGAAGCGCCGATCATCGTCCAGGTGAGGCATGTCGCACAGACCTCGATCGTCGTGGCACCAGTCGCACTCCGCCGGGAGACTTTCGTCGTCCGATGATGATGACGACATATCCTACGTTCATAATTCAAAACTACATCATTTAGGGTTTGTCGACACCGAGGCATCCAAAAATCTAAGCTTTTATCATTTAGGGTTTGTCGACACCGAGGCACCCTAAAAGCCTAAGCTTTCATCATTTAGGCTCTTATCGACACCGAGGCACCCTAAAAGCCAAGGTTTTATCATTTAGGGTTTGTCGACGTCGAGGCACCCTAAAAGCCTAAGCTTTCATCATTTAGGTTTTGTCGACGCCGAGGCACCCTAAAAGCCTAAGCGTACATCATTTAGGTTCTCATCGACACCGAGGCACCCTATAGAAGCCAAGTTAAGTTTTCATCATTTAGGGTTTATCGATGCCGAGGCACCCTAGGTTGGGCCTAATCACTTGGCACTAATCACTTGGCTCTATTGCCACCTATGTTGGGTTTATCATCTAGGGTTTATCGATGCTAAGGAGAATTCTTAGTTGGGCCTAATCACTTGGCTCTATTGCCACCTATGGTTTAATGCAACAAGAATGGCGGGGCAGTTGATCCTACTTAACTAAGTACTAAGATACCCCGGCCCATGCATTAGTCGCAACTACCCCATATGTCCTATTTCTAGCAAAGTCATGCTAAAATTCACGGAAAAGTTCAGCATGACCTTTGCTGAAAATAGGACATATGGAGTACCCGAATTTGCCGGAACGGAAGTTAATCGACATTCCGGCAAACTCAAGGGCCTCTCGGGGTACCTGCAAATTCATCACGACACAATGGTCGGAGACAAAACCCAGCAACTTTACAAGTCTTTCACATATTTGTTTGCAAGTTCTGATATGTAATAAAGATGAGCCTCAAAGATGAGCCTCCAATGCTGATTTGTTTGCCTCAGGACAAGATGAACCTCCAATGCAACAAGTAATAAAATGTTTGCAAGTTCTGATATGTTTGCAAGATGAACCTCCAATGCAACAGTCCTAGACAGTAGGACACTACAATGATCTACAACCTTATGTAAAGTGCCAACTCCACAGATTTCTTTTTCACAGCTTTTATATTATTTTTAGAAGCAACACAACAGGGTTAAACACCAGAATCTTGAGTCTAATTAAACCCTAAAATAAACATTTCTCTTTCCCCTCCCCCCTCCTATCCCTCTGTCTCTCTTTCCCAGCTCCAACCCCAAACACAAATTAAGTTAGCCATGGTTTAAACACCAGCTCATTCATTCTCACCTCTGGTCCAGGTGCTCTTCTCCTCCTCGTGCCTCTATCCTCTCCCTCAGCCCAGGAACACCTGCACATTCACAGCAAAAAGCAACAACTTGTTCAGACACTTCATTTTTACTGTGTTATTCCAGCTAGGAAAAAAAACTTTGCTTCAAAAGCAAATAAGAGAAGGAGTGCAAGCATCTAATGCTTGCTGCTCTTCTTCTTGCCACTTGCAGCACTGCAACTTGCCTCCTGATCCTCCTAATGCACCATCACAAAATTAAGTTCAGGTTAACCCAATGGTTCCAGATTATTTAATGTGTGTGGCCCAATTGATCTAGGGTTTACTCAATGGAGAGTAGTACTAGTATAGAAGTAAACAAAATCATGAGAGCTTGCGCCTGAATATACCGACACCCAACCGTGGCTAACTTAATGAGCTCCAATTCCCATTATTATACACTACTAGCTAAGGAGAGGAGGAAGAGAGGAGAAGAGAGGCAGAGGAAGGAGGGTTACCTGACCATGATGAGGAGGCGCGGGGGCGGCGACGGAGACGGAGGCGCGGGGGCGATGGCGGCGTGGGGGCGGTGACGGAGACGGAGGCGCGGGGGTGGCGGCGGCGTGGGGGCGGCGACGGAGACGGAGGTGCGGCGGCGTGGGTCGGGGAAGCGGGGGGAATTAGCTAGGGGGACGAGGGAGGGGGACGAAGGGGATCTGGCGAGAGGGAGGGAATTAGCTAGGGGGGAATCTTACTAATGGCGCACCTGCGGTCGGTGTGCCATTAGTAATCTTTTTTTACATAGCAATGGCGCACCAGGCAGAGGTGCGCCATTAGTAATCTTTTTTTACATAGCAATGGCGCACCAGCCAGAGGTGCGCCATTAGTAATCTTTTTTTATATATAGCAATGGCGCACCAGCTAGAGGTGCGCCATAAGTAATTTTTTTGTCGAATGTAATAATTTTTTAGAAAATGAATATGAATATGAAATAGTAATATTTTTTTATAAAAACAGTAATAATTGTTGTTTAACAACAATTGTAGTCTACACTTTATTATTTTTTTAAAAAAATGAAGAGGGGAGAGGAGGCGCGGGTGGGATCGAGATCGAGATGGAGGGGGAATCGAGATCGAGATGGAGGGGGATCGAGATCGAGTGTCCTCATGAATACTCAATATTTTATCATATTGAATATGAAAAAATATCATCAAATTTGAAAAAATATTCATGAATTCAAAAAGTGCCCATGAAATTTAAAACTATTCATGATATCAAAAAGTGCCCATGAAATACAACCGAGAAATGAAGACTACGATTTAAATACAGTCGATCTTAGCTAGCTATCTGTTCATAATCTTCTTGCCCTTCTTTTTCGCAAATGGAGTTCTTCTGTGGAACGGACGTCCTTTAGGTAGGGTGGTCCTGCTTCTTCTTGTGGTGTATGCTGCTACTTCATCGTCGTCGTCATGTTCGATCTTCGGGTCGCCGTACTTGTTGAAGTCTTGCTCATTGGCTACTTCATCCATTCCGATGATCTTCCTTTTGCCTCTCCTCACGACAACACGACTGGGCTTTGACGGGTCGGTAATGAAGAAGCATTGGTCCACTTGGGAAGCCAGTACCCATGGCTCATTTTTCGCGGTGACGTTTGCGCCCGCGGTCTTGGATTTGGCTTCGGGTATAACCATGGTGGTGAAATACCGGTCTTCTTTTAGGACGCTCTTGGCCCATCTGACACGGAACATCGGGACCTTCTCTCCAGTGTAGCTCAGCTCCCAGATCTCCTCGATCCTTCCGTAGTATCTGTCCTTGTCGTTACCAGTGTAGGATTCCATCGTTACCCCGGAGTTCTGATAACCATTGCTCTTCATGTCCTTGTCCTCGGTGTAGAATGTGTAGCCGTTGATATCGTACGCCTCATAGGTCATCAGGTTGTGCTCGGCGCCCTGTGACAAGGCGAATATGAGTTGTTCTTCCGCGGAAGAATCCTCATGTAAAGGGTACGACAGAAGCTTCTTCTTGAACCAACGCGTGTAAAGGGTGCTCTTTGATTATATCTCCGTCCGTCCTCTGTTGGCTTCGGTCATTGTACGTCTTCTCAATAAAGGTATTGTGCTCTACAACCCAAGGATCGACCACGTCTATGTGTTGTAGCGCGACTAGGTTTGCTCTTTCAAAGTCGGCGAGTCGACCCTCGAAGTCGACATGCATTTCGCGGCGACCCTCACGGTGACCCCATCCAGCGAGCCTGCCGAGGTGCCTGTTGACGGGCAGACCAACGGGGTTCTCGATGCCTAGATAATTCGTGCAGTAGGAGATGCACTCTTCGGTCATAAAGCCCCTGGCTATACTTCCCTCTGGACGTGACATGTTGCGAACGTATCCTTTGATGACACCATTCATCCTTTCGAACGGCATCATGCTGTGCAGGAACATCGACCCGAGTTGGATGATATCCTCCACGATATGGACCAGCAGATGCACCATAACGTCGAAAAATGCGGGCGGGAAGTACATCTCAAGCTCGCATAGTATCACCACGATCTCTTCCTGTAGCCTTCTGAGTTGCCTCACGCCAACCGACTTCCAAGAGATGACGTCGAAAAAGTTGCATAGGCCAAATAGCGTTTCAGAGACGTGCGCGTCCATGATCCCACGGATTGCAACTGGAAGTATCTGCGTCATCAGCACATGACAGTCGTGAGACTTCATCCCGCTGAACTTCTGCTTCGCTGGGTCTAGGTATCTGCTTATCTTCCCCGCATAACCGTAAGGAAGTTTTACTCCTACGAGGCAGGTGAAAAACTGCTCGATCTCCTCCTGACTTAGAGTGAAGCACATGGGAGGGTAGTCATTTCCGGTCTTCTTGGCCTTTTTGCCTTTGTGACGACTTTCTGTGTCCTGCTTCGCCTCATCAGCATCATCATCATCATCATCATTAGCGTGAAGCTCCTGCCTGATGCCCATTGATTTCAAGTCTACCCTTGTTTTCGGCCCATCTTTGGTCCTGTCTGGCATGTTGAGCAGGGTACCAAGCAGACTCTCGCACACGTTCTTCGTGATATGCATGGCATCAAGGCTGTGAGGCACACGGTGGATCTTCCAGTACGGCAAGTTCCAGAAAACAGACCTCGTTTTCCATACCTTCAGCAGCGGCTCTGGCGCCTTTTCGCTTCTTTCCCGGCTCTGGCGCCTTTTGCTTCTTTCCCGGCAGTGGGCAATCTTTCCAAATTTTCAACAGCCCGTCTATTTCCTCGCCGCTCCTCATACGCAGGCGTCTTCGGAGTTCGGTTTCACCATCGAACAGATCCTTGTGTTTCCTCCACGCATCATCGTCGCGAAGCCACCTTCGATGTCCCATGAACATGGTTTTCGAAGACCCGGGATCTCTATCTAGCTGGCGATACGTTGTGTCATCCATGCACCTGATGCATCCAGAAAATCCGTGGACCACCTGCCCCGCGAGATATCCGTAACCGAGATAGTCGTGCACTTTTGTGAGCAGTGCGGCTCTCATAGCGAAATATTCTTTCTCTACGGCGTCCCACGTATTGGCTGGCGTTTTCCACGGCGTGTCTAGCTCCTCTTTCAGCAGCCCTAGATACAGATTGATGTCGTTCCCTGGTTGTTTTGGCCCTTCAATTAGCATACTCATGTGAATGTACTTCCTCTTCATGCACAACCAGGGGGAAGGTTGTACATCCACACAAACACAGGCCAGGTACTATGTGCGCTTCTCTGGCTGCCAAACGGATTGACTCCATCGGTGCTCGCGCCCAGCACGATGTTCCTTGGATCCTTCCCAAATTCTGGGTGTTCAAAGTTCAATGCTTGCCACTGGCTCCCATCCTTAGGGTGACTCAGCATCTTGTCTTTTTTATTTATCTCCAGATCATTTGCGTCATCTTCTCGCTTCTTCTCCTCCCTATTCGCGTGCCAACGCAGGAGCTTTGCTACCTTAGGGTCCGCGAAATACCGCTGCAGACGAGGAGTGATCGGAAAGTACCACACCACTTTTTGAGGAGCTTTCTTCCTCTTGTTGTATCGAGTGATGCCGCACACTGGACATATGGTAGACTCCGCGTGCTCGCCCCGATAAATGATGCAATTGTTCATGCACACATGGTATTTCACGTGCAGTAAATCCAGAGGACACACGACTTTCTTCGCCTCCTCGAAACTGGTCGGGCACTTGTTCCCCTTGGGAAGACGTTCGTGCCAGAATGACATGTTCTCGCCGAAGCATACGTCGGTCATTTTGTGTTTTACCTTCATCTCCAAAGCCATGAGCGTTACTTTTAGGCGGGTATCCTCGGGTCTGCATCCTTCATACAATGGAGTAACCGCGTCTATCTCCAGTTGATCTAGCTTGGCTTTCTCTCGGGCGGCAGCTCTTGCGTTATCCGTCTGCTTGAGAAGCAGCTCTTGAATATGAGGGTCCTGCACCCAGCCCATCGATGGTCCATCGTCGTCTGCTCCTCCGGCATCTAGATCTTCATGATCATGCCCTTCGTTTGCTCCGGCATCTTCCTCATCATCATGTCCGGCATCTTCTACATGATGACTCTGTACAGCATCACCGCCGTGATCATGTCCTGGAGATTCTTCGTCTTCTCGCCCGCCCGAGCCGCGGTGGTTGTCTTGCTTCCCTTCCTCATTTCTTGCCCAGCCCCCATGGACGACTTCATAGTCATCTTCATCACCTTGCCACTGATAGCCATCCATGAAACCACGCAAGAGCAGGTGGTCCCGCACCTGCCCGGAATCCGGGTCCGCAATAAGGCTCTTCAGGTTGCATCATCGACACGGACATCTTATCTCCGTCTCATTCTTTTGAAGCATCTCGGCCTTCGCGGAGCTCAAAAACCTATTCATGATGCCTTCAGTCATCATGCGGACCATGGTCGCCTGCGGGGTAGAGCAAAACGATATTTTAGAACCAAGAAAAAATTTGGCATGACTTTCCCTAAAAATAGGACCAAAAAGAATGCATAGTGCCAAAATTCTCGCCGAAACGGAAATGAATCAACATTCCGGCAAAATATTGGCAACTATCGCATTTCAAATACTGGTACCTGCAAACACAAACATATATGCAACACCACAAACATACATAGATCTAGCTAGGCCACAAAAATTGCATGTGCACGTTGTTGGAGCGAGCTAGGGAGAAAAAAAGTAGATCTACAACATGAAGATAGCTTTCCCCTTACTTACCTATCAAAAAAAGGTAATTTCAACACTTAATTTTGATGAATCTATGGTGCAAATGAGGTGAGGAGGAGGAGGCAGCCGACAAGCTTAGAGAAGGAGGTGGGGGAATGAAGTGGGGAAAGTGAGTGTGTAGGTGTGGCTGTCCAAAAATATCTAGCTGGTCCCAGGTTACTAATGGCGCACCATAGAGACATGCGCCATTAGTAACTCAACATACTAATGGCGCACCACACAGACATGCGCCATTAGTAGTTTTGCAAAAAAGTAAAAAAAATAATTTTTATACTAATGGCGCACCATGGCAAAGTGCGCCATTACTAGTTTAAACTAGTAATGGCGCACTATGCAATGGTGCGCCATTAGTAGTTTTGCAAAAAAAATAAAAAAATACAGTAGTGGCGCACTCTATTGCTGGTGCGCCATTAGTAGTTCTAACTACTAATGGCGCACTCTGCCCGGATGCGCCATTAGTATGTTTGAAAAAATGAAAAAACATTTTGCTACTAGTGGCGCACCGTGTGCCTGGTGCGCCATTAGTATATAGTAATGGCGCACCACATGTCTAGTGCGCCATTAGTGTCATTTCCATCTATAGCCCTTTTCCTAGTAGTGTCGTGGACTCAACCTATAAGTGCTCTCCGTTTACCCCCCCCCCCTCATTGCAATGATCCCGGATGAAGGGAGATAGGCCCTGTCACATACTTACCATGGCAACCAACCGGTTCGCCAGCAAGCGGCAACAATAAGCTTCCATCCAAAATTGGCATATGTTGGATGGTCGAATTCACCCAACATCAAGAAAACTATTAACATAAACATACAAATAGGATATCAAATCCTAACAGCAAATGATCTATTACACATAGGATTCCTTCATATCCCCGAGAACTATGAAAATTACTTGCACATCAAGAGCACAATCGAGATGAGATGAATTATGATGAACATGGTGATCTCACACGAGTAACACAAGATTGAATCCACTCCCGATATTGTGTTACGAATGATGGGGATGAGATGATGATGATAGTGCACTACTGCAGGATGGTTCAAAGTGACACTACGATCAGAGACCCTTTGACGAAACTGTGTGTGATGCCATAATCGCAAAAGGTGGTGTAAAAACTGTCAAAAAGGTGCAAAAAGTTTGCGATGACGGATGCATCAAACACGGTTCAGATTTTAGTTGCATGTGCAATGCAGGGCATATGGTTCAGCTCAATTAACTATTTACGATGAGGAGGAACAAAAGGAACGGGCAGCCAGATGAAGGCGTGTGCGATATATAGCATACGGTTCACTAGGATGAACTGTGTGTGATTAGGCAAGACAATGGAAACGGTTCAACTGAACAAGATGTGTGTGATACGCGGCAAACAGGTCCGTAATCAGAAATGTGTGAGAAGACCAATAATAACACAAACGATTGCTACTAATAAGCCATGTGATTTTCTCTGTCTACACTCGAATTAACATGTATATATATAACTGAAATAAACATCCAATTACATATGTGACTATACAGATCATTCGCACACACCTCAATAAACAATTGCATGCATTCTAAAGTAGGATAAATGATCGTCTAGTCATCTACTTCTTGTGACGCTCCCGCCACTACTATGTGGCTCGATCCCTCGTCTGGGCCAGGAAGAAGACAGTTCCTCGTGTCAACGATCCGCCTGCACATCTCGTAGCTTGTGTACGCATCCATGGCCGCATACTTGACATGTTGTTCATTCAGTCTCTTATGCCACACACTGTGCCAGGCGTTCCTGTCCTTATTGCTCTCATTATTCATCTTCATGTAGTTGGGGTCGATGATGGCCAAGGCGATGTCAACCAGGGAGTTCAATTTGTTTTTATCGTTGCCCCAGACCTTGTAGTCGCGCTGGATTTTGACAAGATTCGGGCATTTCAAGCCCGAAACCTTGAGCGCTTTTAGATCATTGGTGGTGTCCACCGCAACGAAACTGTAGTCGGAGTTGTTGATAAACCTGGAGAACGCTCGCAAGGAGTTGTGTCCAAGTGGTAGTGGTAGACGAGGACGTCATCTCAAACGTACAGCTGGGCGACAGCAACCTTTTGATCATGCCCGGCATGACTCATGGTTTACTCGAGGTCGAAGCCGACCACTTGGTACTTGTCCTTGGCAAGGAACTGCTCCATTGTTTGGATGGAGCTCTCCACCGAGACCGGATCATCCGTCTACACCACCGAGAGAGCCTTCCCCCTCACCTGGGTGTCAACGACGTGTTGCGTGGTGAACTTCCCGCCGTTGTCGTCGTCGGCCACTTGGAGCGCCATTGGAGCCACAGGGGCCGCCGTTGGAACCGCTGGATGTCCTCTCTCTATGTGTCCTCGTGGGCGTGCTTATTGTGTCGTGTGAGAAAAAATATGAAGGTAAATGGCTGTAGGAATAAAGGGGGGCCCGACGGCGTGGATTCTCGGCGTGTCCGCATGGCAGTTTTTGTAGCGGCTGCATCGTCGCGCTGTGATAGGCGAGGAATCAGGAGATCTACGAGGAGAACCACCGCTTCGAGAGGGGTCATCTAGAGCGGCAGAGAGCGTTCGACGTGAGCGTCGCTGAAGCTGCAACAGCGGCAGGCACCGTATTGCGGTTTCCTCCTCCGCCTCTTACTGAGCGCGCTCGGGAGAGGAGAGGCAGCCGGAAGTAGTACAAAGCCCCTCTGCAGTAGTAGTAGTATTTAGGGGCTATTTTGTTCAGTTTATCTGACTATAGATGTGGTGGAACTATACAACGTACTTAAAAGTTAGCTAGTATATATAGTTGAACTAGCTATTTCAGTATGTGGTTGGCAACAATTGGGGTAAATTTTGGTCGATTTAGCTGTCGAGTTGACCTGTTTGTATAAATTAAGAATGACTGCTTAATCTAACTATGCTTAATTACTGAATTTTAGTTGCAAAAATTAGATACTGCTAGTGATTTTTAGCTTCATATTTTGACAAATAGCAGTGTTACAAGGTAGACAAATGGCAATGTTACTAGATCAAAAAATGTCAATCTTTCGAGTTTGACAAATGGTAACATACCCAATATGACAGATGCAAATCGCACCAAATTGTTTGTAAGTGGTTGCACATGGGTCATCCAAAAGAAACGTTTGTGTTGAAGAGATGCACAAATCTTGCGCTCACTTTGCATCATGTCGTCCCAGGGTCGATGGGCGGGGGGCGGGAGGACGGCAACTGGCGGCACTGAGAGGTAGCGTTCGACGACAGCATCCCATGCTACTAAGGGGGGCGCGCACACGGAGAGGAAGGCGGATGGCCGAGGCTGTGCAGCGTACTTCTCGCAAACTTCCTTGTGAGCCTGCGCATTTGAGGACAGCTTGCACTCCTCTCGGTCAGCCTGCCCACAGGACTATGCTCGCACGCCTCCTGTTTAGTCAAGATCAAGCAGCTGTCCGCACGACACCTCCTACAACCATTAAAACCATGACACGTGGCGTCACGTGAATGGTTAACAGAACACACACGGTTTGAATTATATAAACGTTTGAGATATTAAAGTGGCAGCTATTTTTTCAAAATGCCTTTGTTGGCTGTCTTATTCGAGTGCGCCTTCTCTCAAAATGGACACGAAAAATACCACAGCATGTCGGGTGCCATTCCTTGATAGCATGCTAAGTTTCATGAATTTTAGACAAGTTTTAGATTTACTAGAATTTAAAAATAAAGTATCGCAACATTTTGCCGGCAATCAACGGTGCCCTGGTGTTTGAAATTCATTCCCATTTCTTGCATGGGACCTAAGCATGCACCCAAGGACACATATTTGATTTTTCAACCAATTTATATGCCTTGGAGCATGTGCATGTAGTTCAAATTTGAATTATGCACATAAATGCATTAAAAACTCAGTTAATGCATAAAAATGTCGAAACGAACCCCGAAAAATAAAAAAAATGACACAACACACATGTTGTTCTATGTTGACACGAGAAAATTTTTGGAAGCAATAAGAGGCAATGGATATAGTTTCATCCCCAAAGGTGGGACGTTCCCCACCGAAACCATCATGCTTGTTGTGAGAAGCTTCGGTTTGCGAGAAGCATATACCCAAACCTGTCCCAAATGGGATAAATTTTTTACCACAGCATGCTGATGCCGCTCCATGATAGCATACCAAGTTTCATGAATTTCAGACGAGTTTTGGAGTACTAGAATTTAAAAACCAGGCATCTCAATGTTTTGACGGCAATCAACGGTGCCCTAGTGTTTGAAATTCATTCCCATTTCTCGCATGGGACCTAAGCATGCACCCAAGGACTCGTTTGAATTGTGCACATAAATGCATTGAAAACTCAGGTCATGCATAAAAATGTCCAAACGAACCCTGAAAAATCACAAAAATTGACACAACACTCTTGTTGTTCTATGTTGACACGAGAAATTTTTTGGAAGCAACAAGAGGCAATGGATATCGTTTCGTCCCCAAAGGTGGGACGTTCCCTACTGAAACCATCATGCTTGTTGTGAGAATCTCTAGTTTGTGAGAAGCATATACCCAAACCTGCCCCAAATGGGACAAAAAATTTACCACGACATGTTGATGCCGCTCCATGACAGCATGCCAAGTTTCATGAATTTCAAACGAGTTTCGGATTTAGTATAATTTAAAAAAAAGTCATCTCAATGTTTGCGGCCGAGTGTCGGTGGCAGGGTGTTTGACATTCATTCCCATTTCTTGCATGGTACCTAAGCAGGCAACCAAGGACACATATTTGAATTTTCAACTAATTTATATGCATTAGAGCATGTGCGTGTAGTTCAAATTTGAATTATGCACATGAATGCACAGAAAACTTAGTTAATGTATAAAAATGTCCAAGCGAACCCCAAAAAATCTCAAAAATTGACACAACACTCCTATTGTTCTATGTTGACACTAGGAAAAAAATTTGTAATCGAGAAGAGGCAACAGATATCATTTCGTCCAGAAAGGTGAATCGTTCCCTACGGAAACCATCACACTTGTTGTGTGAGAAGCTCTGGTCTATGAGAAGCTTATACCCAAAACTGCCCCAAATGGGACAAAATTTTTACCATGGCATGTTGATGCCGCTCTATGATAGCATGCCAAGTTTCATGAATTTTGGACGAATTTTGGATTTACTACAATTACGAAAGCAAGTACGTTGACATTTGCCGGAGAGCCACGGTGCCGTGGTGTTCTAATTTCATCCCCATTTCTTGCATGGGAGATAAGCATAAACCCATGGACACATAACCCATGTTGGTGCACTGGAGCATGTGCATGTAGTTTAATTTTGAATTGTGCACCTGAAATGGCTAGAAAACGAATTTAGTGTATAAAATGTTCAAACAAACCCTGAATAATTACAATTCTTTTACGAAACACATGTAGTTGCATGTTCACTCCAGATAAAATGTCTAGCAATTCAAACACCGTCCATTGCCGTTGTGACCCCATTATGTAATTCAAATCAAGATGAAAAATCAAGTAGATCTTACACAGTTTATTATCACCAACCGTGCGAGATAAAGCACAAAATATCCTGGAGCACCATCGGTGTATAGTACGCCTATGGCTTACGCGAGAAGGTGCGTCGGCTACAGTCCATAGCCGATGTCTCAAGCACACTAGCTCACTCCCCAAATATCATTTCACTATTCAATCATAGCCGATGAAAGATGGGCATGTGAACCCATGTCGTGAGGGCAACTTCGGTGGCCCACTCCAGCGAGAGAGCGGCCACAGCCGCCATGCATGTGCTAAGAAGGTGCATGAGCGCGGACACAATTTGCGACCGGGCAGCCATGGCTGCCCAGACGGCTGCTGTTGCATCTCAGGTGGCAGCAGCAACATCTGGCTCGGGGATAACAACTGGCGAGAGCGGCACAATAGCTGTCCATTCTGCAGCGGCGGCCTTAGCCCTGAAGGAGGTCGCCCAAGACCATGTCAAGGCCGCCCAAACCCAGCTCCTGGCGGTCACCGCACAAATTGAACGAAGCTTCTCCGACAACGGTCGGTAACCCACAGCCGAAGAGCTGGCAATCGCCGAGAGCATTCGAGCAGCTGTCTGTTCCTCCGCCGCATACCTTGCGACGACGGAGCCCGTCCAAGCCCAGATCGCGTCCTCCCACGCCCAGCTCGTGGCGGCCTTTTCTAACGAGATGGCGGACGTGGATGGAGAGATACTTGCAGAGTATGGTGCGATGGATGCCATGGAGCCCTTTCCCTGGGAGACCGTCGAGCGTGAGCTGGACATGGAGCCGGCGGTGGAGATCGACGAGCACCAACCGTAGTAGTACTCTTTGTTTTGTTTAATTAAGAGCGTTGGTCTTTAATTTGTTAGAGTAATGTTTAGGTCAGCTAGTGATAACCCGCAAGTATAGGGATCACAACATTTTTCGAGGGTAGAGTATTCAACCCAAATTTATTGATTCGACACAAGGGGAGCCAAATAAAATTCTCAAGTATTACAGTTGAGTTGTTAATTCAACCGCACCTGAAAGACTTAATATCTATAGCAAAGTATTTATTAGCAAAGTAATATGATGGTAGCGGTAATAGTAGCAAAAGTAATAGTTTTGGTTTTATAGTGATTGTAACAGTAGCAATGGAAAAGTAAATAAGCAAGGATCAATATGTGAAAAGCTCATAGGCAATGAATCAGTGATGGATAATTATGTCGGATGCGATTCCTCATGCAATAGTTATAACATAGGGTGACACAGAACTAGCTCCAATTCATCAATGTAATTTAGGCATGTATTCCGAATATAGTCATACGTGCTTATGGAAAAGAACTTGCATGACATATTTTGTCCTACCCTCCCGTGGCAGCGGGGTCTATTGGAAACAAAGGGATATTAAGGCCTCCTTTTAATAGCGTACCGGACCAAAGCATTAACACTTAGTGAATACATGAACTCCTCAAACTACGGTCATCACCGGTAAGTATCCTGATTATTCTCACTTCGGGGTTAACAGATTATAACACATAATAGGTGATTATAGACTTGCAAGATAGGATCAAGAACTCACATATATTCATGGAAACATAATAGGTCCAGATCTAAAATCATGGCACTCGGTCGCTAGTGACAAGCATTAAGCATAGCAAAGTCATAGCAACATCAACCTCATAACATAGTGGATACTAGTGATCAAACCCTAACAAAACTAACTCAATTACATGATAAATCTCATCCAACCCATCACCGTCCAGCAAGCCTACGATGGAATTACTCACGCATGGCGGTGAGAATCATGAAATTGGTGATGTAGGAAGGTTGACGATGACAATGGCGACGGATTCCCCTCTCCAGAGCCCCGAACGGACTCCAGATCAGCCCTCCCAAGAGAGATTAGGGCTTGGCGGCGGCTCCATATCGTAAAATGCGATGAATCCTTCTCTCTGATTTTTTTCTCCCCGGACATGAATATATGGAGTTGGAGTTGAGGTCGGTGGAGCGTCAGAGGGCCCACGAGGCAAGGGGCATGCTCAGGGGGGTAGGCGCGCCCCCACCCTCGTGGACAGGGTGTGGGCCCCCTGACGTTGATTCTTTCGCCAGTATTTTTATATATTCCAAAAATATTCTCCGTTGATTTTCAGGTCATTCCGAGAACTTCTATTTCTTCACAAAAATAACACCATGGAAATTCTGCTGAAACAACGTCAGTCCGGGTTAGTTCCATTCAAATCATGCAAGTTAGAGTCCAAAACAAGGGCAAAAGTGTTTGGAAAAGTAGTTATGATGGAGACGTATCAACTCCCCCAAGATTAAACCTTTGCTTGTCCTCAAGCAATTCAGTTCATAAACTGAAAGTGATAAAGAAAAACTTTTACAAACTCTGTTTGCTCTTGTTGTTGTAAATATGTAAAGACAGTATTCAAGTTTTCAGCAAATATTATGAACTAACCATATTCACAATAACATTTAGGTCTCATGTTTACTCATATCAATGGCATAATCAACTAGCGAGCAATAATAATAAATCTGGGATGACAACACTTTCTCAAAACAATCATAATATGATATAACAAGATGGTTTCTCGCTAGCCCTTTCTGGGACCGAAAAACATAAATGCAGAGCACCCGTGAAGATCCAGGGCTGACTGGAAATTTTAATTCATGGTAAAAGAGATCCAGTCACATTCGTACTCAATGTAAACTAATAATAATACATGCAAATGACAGTGGTGCTCTCCAACTTGTGCTTTTGAATAAGAGGATGATGACTCAACATAAAAGTAAATAGATAGGCCCTTCTCAGAGGGAAGCAGGGATTTGTAGAGGTGCCAGAGCTCGGTTTTGAAATAGTGATGAATAATATTTTGAGCGGTATACTTTCATTGTCAACATAACAACCGAGAGATCGCGATATCTTCCTTGCTACACACATTATAGGCGGTTCCCAAGCAGAATGGTAAAGTTTATACTCCCCCACCACCAACAAGCATCAATCCATGTCTTGCCCGAAACAATGGGTGCCTCCAACTAACAACAATCCTGGGGGAGCTTTGTTTGCAATTATTTTGATTTGGTTTGAGCATGTGTCTAGGCATCCTGGTGACCAGCCATTTTCTCGTGATTGAGGAGCGGAGTCCACTCCTCTTTAGAATAACCCGGCTAGCATGGAAGATATAGACAACCCTAGTTGATACATGAGCTATTCGAGCATACAAAACAGAATTTCATTTGAAGGTTTAGAGTTTGGCACATACAAATTTACTTAGAATGGCAGGTTGATACCGCATATAGGAAGGTATGGTGGACTCATATGGAATAACTTCTGGGGTTTATGGAATTGGATGCACAAGCAGTATTCCCGCTTAGTACAAGTGAAGGCTAGAAAGAGAATGGGAAGCGACTAGCTAGAGAGCGACAACAGTCATGAACATGCATTAAAATTAATCAACACTGAATTCAAGAATGAGTAGGATATAATTCACCATGAACATAAATATCGTAGAGGCTATGTTGATTTTGTTTCAACTACATGCGTGAACATGTGCCAAGTCAAGCCACTCGAATTGTTCAAAGGAGGATACCACCCTATCATACCACATCACAACCATTTTAATAGCATGTTGGCACACAAGGTAAACCATTATTAACTCCTAGCAAATTAAGCATGGCATGAGCAACTATAACCTCTATTTGTCATTGCATACATGTTTCATTCATAATAGGCTGAATCAGGAACGATGAACTAATCATATTTACAAAAACAAGAGACGTCAAGTTCATAGCAGCTTCTCTCATCTCAATCAGTCCATCATATATCGTCATTATTGCCTTTCACTCGCACGGCCAAACGGTGTGGATAATAATAATAGTGCATGTGCATTGGACTAAGCTGGAATCTAGAAGCATTCAATACAAGGGAGAAGACAAGGTAATATGGGCTCTCTGTTAGATCAACAATAATGCATATGAGAGCCACTCAACATTTTCATCATGGTCTTCTCCTCTCGACCCCCAAAGAAAAGAAAAGAAACAAAACTATTTACATGGGAAAGCTCCCAACAAGCAAAAGAAGAACGAGAAATCTTTTTGGGTTTTCTTTTTAATTACTACTACTACTGGAATGGAAAGTAAAATAGCTTAAAACCACAACTAATTTTTTTGGTTTTTCTTAAGGTTTTTAAAAGACACAAGAAGAAAGCTTAAAAAGGAAATTAAACTAGCATGGATATTACAATGAAAAAGTATGAGCACCGACAACTGGCATGAGTGTGTGAACATGAATGTAATGTCGGTGAGAAATACGTACTCCCCCAAGCTTAGGCTTTTGGCCTAAGTTGGTCTATGCCCATGGATCAAAGTTGTAGCTGGGGTCGTAATGAGATGCAGCGGCAATTGCCTCATGAGCTGCAGCTTGGAGGCGAGCTGCCTCCGTCCTCCTCTCATACTCGTTAGCCGCCTCCCTGGTTATAATATATCTCCTTTTTGCCTGAAAGTCAAACAAACCAGGAGCAGGGAGAGCAACATGGATAGTGCGACGTCTGTCAAAGATTAGTCGCTATTGGAGGAACGAACCCGTTCCTCTCAATAAACTGATGATGAACCATACCATTATAATCTAGATAAGTAGGGGGCAACTCCATATCATATCCATGTATGGGTACCTCAAGAAAATTAGCTAAACAGGCTGCGTAAATTCCACCAAACAAATCTCCATTAATACTGTTATTATGCAACCTACCTGCAATAATAGCCCCCAAGTTATATTGTTTATCACCTAATATAGCACTCTTGAGGACACTAAGATCTGGAACACACATGTGGCAGGCCTCATCTTTACCGTTAATGCATCTAGCTATAAAGAGAGCAAAATAATGTATGGTAGGAAAATGAATGCTCCCTATGGTAGCTTGTCTTATTTCTCTAGATTCCCCCATAGTGATACTAGCAAGAAATTCTTTAAATTCAGATTTGCGAGGTTCACTAACACTAACCCACTGCGGGAGTTTACAAGCAGTATTAAAATGTTCTAAGTCCATGGTATAAGATTTATCATAAAGATCAAATAGGGCAGTGTGAGAATTGCGTGATGATGTAAATTTAAACCTTCTCACAAAGGAATCAGTTAGGTAGTGGTACTGGGGGCACTTATCGGACACGAAGCCCTCAATTTTAGCATTACACACATATGCTTCAAATTCCTCCTTAATTCCTGCTTGCACCATGAAATTTTCTGATGGCCATTCACAAGGCCGCACTTGAGCTTCTCTTGGTAGTTCATAGTCCGGCTCACGTATTTCGGGCCTGGGTCCTTGCTTCTTTGAAGAACCACCTTGGTACATTTTCTTAAACATATTTCTTCCTCTGAAAAATTTCTAAAATTCTTAGTAACTCAAATATAAAAGTGAACCAAACTCAACAAGATTGATAGCAACTACTCCTACAAGTGCCTAGAGGCTATATCATGCATTAAAACTACTTTTGACCACATAAATTTGACATGCAAGCTCAAGAACAGGGTCAACTAAGAAGCTAAAATTTGCAATAGATGAAGCACTAGAACATAAACTAATTGGACCATTGGAGGAGTCACATACCGAAGAACAATCCCCCAAAGCAGTTTTGTGAATGGAGCTTTGAGCAAGGAGATCGAAAATGGCAGCAAGATGAGCTAGAACTCGGGTTTGAGCTGGTGGATGATTTTTCTGGAGGAAGACGAAGTGTGTGGGTGCAAGAATAAGTGGAGGAGGCCCACGTGGGGTCCATGAGGCAGGGGCGCGCCCAGGGGGGTAGGGCGCGCTCTCCATCCTCGTGGGCACCTGGTGAGGCCCCCTAGTGTGTTCTCAGTGCCAATAATTCTTAAATATTCCAAAAAATCATATTAGTTTTTCAGGCCATTCGGAGAACTTTTATTTTTGGGTTATTTTTTTATTGCAAGGATAATTCTGAAAATAGACAGAAAATACTATTTGTGCTTTATTTAAACTAAATAACAGAAAGTAAAAAGTGGGTACAAAGAGTTGTGCTTTCTAACTTCATCCATCTCATGCTCATCAAAAGGAATCTATTAACAAGGTTGATCAAGTATTGTTAACAAACTCATTCTGAATCGCATGAAACCGGAGAATTTTTGAATAACACTAAGTTACCTCAATGGGGATATGCACATCCCCAAGAATAGGAATATCATATTTCTTCTTGACAGTAGGAAGAGGAAATTCAAAACCTCCAATAATAATCGTTGAAATTTTTCCATTAGAATTGATACTATGGACTTGAGGTTGTTTCCTCGGAAAGTGTACCGTATGCTCATTACCATTAACATGAAAAGTGACATTGCCTTTGTTGCAATCAATAAAAGCCCCTATAGTATTCAGAAAGGGTCTACCAAGAATAATAGACATAATATCGTCCTCGGGAATATCAAGAATAACAAAGTCCATTAAAATAGTAACGTTTGCAACCACAACAGGCACATCCTCACAAATACCGACAGGTATAGAAGTTGATTTATCAGCCATTTGCAAAGATATTTTAGTAGGTGTCGACTTATTCAATTCAAGTCTACGATATAAAGAGAGAGGCATAACACTAACACTGGCTCCGAGATCACATAAAGCAGTTTTAACATAGTTTCTCTTAATGGAGCATGGTATAGTTGGTACTCCTGGATCTCCTAGTTTCTTTGGTATTCCACCTTTAAAAGTGTAATTAGTAAGCATGGTAGAAATTTCAGCTTCCGGTATCTTTCTTTTATTGGTAACAATATCCTTCATGCACTTAGCATAAGGGTTCATTTTAAGCATATCAGTCAAATGCATACGCAAAAAGATAGGTCTAATCATTTTAGCAAAGCGCTCAAAATCCTAATCATCCTTTTTCTTGGATGGTTTAGGAGGAAAAGGCATGGGTTTCTGAACCCATGGTTATGTTTCTTTAATGTGCTTCCTAGCAATGAAGTCTCTCTTATCATAACGTTGATTCTTTGATTGTGGGTTATCAAGATCAACAGCAGGTTCAATCTCTACATCACTGTTATTACTAGCACTACAAAAAAATACACTTCCGTGATGATACGTGTTTGTCACAGTAGGTCGCATTTTTTGTCATGCATGTACATCCATGACAAATTTATGACAGAATCAAGATAGTCATACCTGTGCTGTCATAGAAGTGTTCCATGACATTACCAAAATTATCATCATGGAAGTGCCCACTTCCATGACGATAAATCACGCGTCATAGAAGTGCTTTCGTCAAGGGTGGCTGACACGTGGCATCCACCGTAACGGAACGCCGTTAAGCTATCGGGTCGGGTTTTGGATCCGATAACCCGTTAACAGCGCCGACCAATGGGGATTTTCCACGTGTAAAATCATCATTGGCTGGAGGAAACACGTGTCGGCCCATCGTCGGGACAGATGTTATCCACTCATTGGACAGAAGGCGCTTATGATACGTTGACACGTGGCACGACCCAACAGAGGCCCATTCCTGTGAAAAGGCTGGCCCGTTTGACTTGGTCAAAAGGTGGCGGGCCGGCCCATGGAAAGCCTGTTAATGGCATGTTCGCATATAGCCCATTTACAGCCCGCTAACCCAAGGCCTGTTACGCCCTATCCGAATTAGGCCCAGTAGCATCATCTGGCCATCCAATATGATTCCAGCCTGTTTTCACTTCTGGCCCATGTATGGCCCATGACGCCTTACGGCCCATATGAGGCCCTATGTAACTCTTGGCCTATTAACGGCCCGTGGTGAAACTGGCCCGTAATGAACAGTGTATCACTTTACACCCATTAACGGCCCGTGGTGAAACTGGCCCGTAATGAATAGTGTATCACTTTATACCCATTAACGGCCCGTTATTCAGTTGGGCCGTCTCTAGCCCATGTTATCTTTTGGCCTTCTTAGAGCCCATTTATTCTTGGGCTCATTTCCAGCATTCGTTTACTTACGGCCCGTTACTGTCATTTTTTGCTTGTGGGCCAAATTCAGCCCGTGGTTACAGTCGGCCCGTTTGTGGTCCATTAATACATTGGGCCGTTTTCATAGCGTCATCAAATACGGCCTATTAACGATGGCTCGTTATGGTCGGCCCATGAACGGACGATTCCAACTCTAGCCCGTTTACGGCCAGAATGCGGTCTGTTTGGCCCGTATAAGGCCCATTGATGATACGGACCGTAGAAGGCCCATTGATGATACGGCCCGTAGAAGGCCCACTGTTTATACGGCCCGTAAAAGGCCCACTATTTCTACAGCCCGTAGGAGGCCCGGTGTCACTACAGTAAATATTAGCCCATGGTTATTGTGGCCTAGTTTTAAAAATAGGTTATCGCAGCCACTAGCAAACCGCAAAAAAAGAACTGCACTGACTACAAGCAAACAGATAAACAAGACAACAAGAAAATAAATAAGCAAGCAACTTACACTAGGCTAGCACGGCTATTACACATATTACATCCACAGGGCATCAAAGTTCGCCACCATTGCAAATATAGGGAACACAGCAGCATATAAACGCCGCAGCAAAACAAGTCCAGAACTGAAACCACTTCAGAAGAGTTCAAGAAACAATATCCTGGGTCCATAATGCTGGCAAGATGCTTAGCAAGCTTATTAACTTTCTCTTGTTTGGCGCTTAAGTCCTCCAGCGCTTGCTGTTGCACCAGAAAGTATGCATCTGAATTCTGTAGGGACTTCCTCAGTCCTTCGGCTTCCTGTCGCATAACATCTGATCGATGCCTTTGAACTTGAAGTTGATAGTCAAGAAGCCGAACTGATTCAGGCAATGAGTTCGAAGAGCTGGTGCCAGCAGTGGTAGCCAGTAACTCGAACACTACATCAAGACAGGACTTTGGGGTTGTCTCAGTGTCTTCAATATAGTTTTTATCAGCTTTCTTGGAGACCAACAGGGATGTCTCACTATCTTGAACCTTATCTGCATTACTTCCTTTACCATTGCATAATAGGGTACTCTTCTCCAATATTTTATCCTCGTTCTAAAAGAGAAACAAGCAAACACATCTCAGGTTTACAATGTAGTATATGAAACTCATTTTGGTAAACCAGTTCAGTAGTAAGGTGGACAGGATAACAACATGAAACAAACATATATCTATGTAGTATGGTCACTGTATGGTCTATATCATTCTATTTTATGTTGCCAAATCAAGATAGATACAGTTCGAATCATATCTATTTAAGACACAACAGCATAGACAGAATATAAGTGTGGGAAACTACACAACAATAACAACACTTGTAATGTGCATGGCATGAGAACATAACTGTTTATTCAATTGAAACTGAAATCAACATAGAGCAAGTTACAACAGCAAACAGCCAAACACGTTGAAGAAACAGGTTTAAAACATACCTATTGCGCCATTGGAGTTTCAATTGCATCCTTCAAATTTGAAATTAGTTGGTATCAGTAAATACTGTGATGCAAGAGCAAAGTAGTATGAAACATAGCTACGGAACCTGACCTGAGAACAATTCTTCTTCTGCTTTAAGCATTGACTTCGGGTTCGGAGTGGTGGTCCTCGTGATTTGGGCACTGCAGTTGCCTTACTAACTGCTCGTGTTTGGGTGCTCTGTGGTGGAGACGGTCTTGTGTCAACGGGAACTGGTTGTCTATCTGCTGGGGTTGGGGTCAGAAGGGGTGTAGCTGGTTCTCTGTCCAACTGGGTAGGGGTACAATCTGCATGAGTGTGGGTTATGTGTGGTGGGGCTGGTTCTTGGGCACACTACTAGGAAAAGGGCTACTAATGGCGCACCGGTTTTGCCTACTAATGGTGCATCACTGGTGCGCCATTAGTATCACGCCACTAGTATTTTTTACTAATGGCGCACCACTGGTGCGCCATTAGTATCTGGTATACTAATGGCGCACCACCCAGTGTGCCATTAGTATATAACACCATGCGCCATTAGTATGCCTCCCAGGGCCATATTTAACCATGTGCTTTCGCACACTAATATAGGCCACTAGTGCGCCATTAGTATAGGCCACTGGTGCGCCATTAGTATTTTTGAATTTTGAAGGCGGGAAAATAGTAGTGGCGCACCGTCTAACCCCCACCGTGCGCCATTGCTATTTTTGAATTTTGAATTTGGATCTGGATCGTGAATTTTTTGCGCATTTTTTGCTCATTTTCTTTGCTTGTTTTTTGGCACGATATTATTTCAAATTTTGTTCCTGTTTTTGGATCTTGTACGTTCTTTTGCCGTGTTCTTTTGCCGGAGAGGAGGAGGAGGAGGTCACCGGAGAGGCGCTCACCTACATCGCCGGAGAGGAGGAGGAGGTCGCCGTAGAGGAGTTCACCGGAGCATCGGAGAGGAGGAAGGAGAAACCATGAGGGGATGGGAGGGGAGGAGGGAGGAGAAACCGTGAGGGGAGGGGAGGGGAGGAGGGAGGAGGAGGTCGCCGGAGAGGAGGCGGAGGTCGCCGGAGAGGAGGAGGGTAGTATGGAGGAGAGAAGGGAAGATGGAGTGGAGGAGAGGAGGAGATGGAGTGGAGGAGAGGTGGAGTGGAGGAGAAGAATGAAGAGGTAAGGAGGAGAGGACCACGCCCAGCCATATATACGGCATAGTAATGGCGCACCGCGGGCAGGTGCGCCATTACTAACTTTTTTTTGATTTATTTTGAATTTTGAAGGCGGGAAGATACTAATGGCGCACCATGGGCACGTGCGCCATTAGTAACTTTTTTTTATTTTTTTGACTTATTTTGAATTTTGAAGGCGGGAAGATAGTAATGGCGCACCATGGGCAGGTGCGCCATTAGTAAGTTTGAATTGTTTTGCCTCTCCAGATCTTAAAAGCCCCGTATATTTTTTCTGTTAGGTTTTTGAGGATTTTGAAAATGTTTAACAGAGTTCCCCCCCGTTAAATTCGGATGTAACTTTTTGAGTAGATGATTTTTCATATAAAAAACTTTTTCATCCGAGTTTGTACGCAAAAGTTATGCCCATTTTACAAATTCTCGAGAGATTCGCAAATAAAGTCGAAATTCATATTTGTAAATTTTCACAACAACTAGACCACATATCACATGGGAAACTTATTTTTCTTTTTTTGACATTTCCATCATTTTTTATTTATTTTTAAACTGAAAAGGCGGTCCACGGGGGGGGGGGGGGTGCATTCGGTGGAAGTGGTGGCCAAGTTACTAATGGCACACCGTGGCATGGTGCGCCATTACTAGTTCAACTAGTAATGGCGCACGACATCCACGGTGCGCCATTAGTAAAAAAATTTAAATTTTTTCCAAAACTACTAATGGCGCACCGTGGGAGTGGTGTAATGGCGCACCACTCCCACGGTGCGCCATTAGTAGTTTTGGAAAAAATTTAATTTTTTTTTACTAATGGCGCACCGTGGATGTGGTGCGCCATTAGTATTTGCACACTACTAGTAATGGCGCACCACTCCCACGGTGCACCATTAGTAGTTTTGGAAAAAAATTAATTTTTTTTTACTAATGGCGCACCGTGGATGTGGTGCGCCATTAGTATTTGCACACTAATGGCGCACCAACACATGGTGCGCCATTAGTATTTAGTAATGGCGCACCACATGTACAGTGCGCCATTAGTGTCAATTTCATCTATAGCCCTTTTCCTAGTAGTGGCAAGTACAACCGTGGTTCTACTGCATCGGCAGGTAGCATGATCTTTTCTGAAGACCGTGTTTTTACTCCCACAGATACTGCCATCACTCCCTCCAATTGAAATGGCTGATAAACAAGAAAAGTAATTGAATGTACAGACATTGTAAGATAGACAGGTGCAATGGATAGTAGGGAAGAAAACAGGGCATGAAATAATTCACATTTATGTTGTCTAAGCAAACAGAATAGCAGGACATAATTTCACATATATGATGGCTAATTAAACAGGATAGCATGACACAATTTCACATGTATGATGGCTAACTAAACAGGATAGAATGACATACTTCAAAATATGATGACTATGTAAACAGGATGACATGATATAACTATACGATGTGTCTATTAAAGTGGTTGGCATGCCATAAATCACAAACATGCCGTCGATGGAAACATGATGGCATGATATAATTCACGGATAGAATGACATAATTTAAATATGATGACTATGTAAACAGGATGAGATGATATAGCTATATTATGTCTTTAGAAAATGGGTTGGCATGCCATAATTCAGATACATGCTGTCTATGTAAACATCATGGCATAACATAATTCAAATATATGATTTATATACTAAGGAAGTGAGCAGAGGGCAATCGCATATATGATGTGTCAAGTAAGGAGATGGCATTCAATATTGTGTATATGATGTAAAAACTAAGCATTGCAATGCAACATATGCACTATATGAGTAATATAACCCTGCCAAGTTTGAGCATACACCTCAGGGGGATAATAGGACTGGTCATCTGCCTCTGAATCCTCCTCTGATGAGCTATCTGTAACCAGCAAGATATCTGCTTCAGCAGGTAGCATTGTCTACTCTGAAGACCTTGTTTTCACTCCAGATTTCTCCATCACCAATTCAAATGGCTGATGCATAGCAAGAGCAGTTGAATATACAAACATTATCGACAAAAGCAATGAGCAATACAAAAAAAGGATGGCATGATATAATTCACATATATGACGCTTGCCTAAACAGCATGGCATTGCATAATTCACATACATAATGCCTTGTGACAAGATAACACTGCATAATTCACATATATAATGTCTTGCAACAAGATGGCATTGCATAATTCACATATATGGTAATTAGACACTAAACAGGTGGCATTCACACAAAGCATGTCTAAACTAAGCAAATGACATAGCAATGCAAGATACCATATGCACGATATGAGCAACATAACCCTGCCAAGTTAGGGCATGCACCTCGGGGGGGGGGGGGGAATATGACTGGTCATCTGTCTCTAAATCCTCCTCTGAGGAGCTATCGGTAACCAGCAAGACACGCGCTTCGTCAGATAGCATTGTCTGCTCTGAAGACCTTGTTTCCACTCTAGATTTTTCCATGACCGTGCCAAATGGCTGATGCACAGGAAGAGTAATTGAATGTACTAAAATTGTTGACAAATTTAACACCTAATAAAAAAATGATGGCATGATATAATTCACATATAAGATGACTGGCTAAACAGGGTGGCATTGCAAAATTCACATATATGATGCCTAGCTAGACAAGATGGCATTGCATGATTCACATATACGATAAAGAAACTAAACAGATGGCACTGACACAAAGCATGTCTAAACTAAGCAGATGACATCTTTAATGTATACAATAAGCAATGCAAGGCACCATATGCATGATATTACAAACATCAGCATGCCAAGTTAGAGCGAAGACCTCATGGGGTAAATAGGAGTGGTCTTCTCCTTCTGAATCCCCCTCATAACAGTTATCTTCCTCTTGATTATGATCCGAAATGGGTGGAGGGGGGCTGCCTTTGCGCCCACCATGGAACGACGTCTGCATGAAATATTATTGCCACGCAAGGCTCGTCTCTTTTGCTCTACATGATTAGTTCCATTGTGTACAATAACTGGCATGCATAGGAATAAAACATAGTGAGATTATGTAAGGAGTGCATGCACAAATCTAGAGTGATGGTAGCAAACTGTGGATAGACCCAACACCAATGATAGCAGGCAGATAATAGCTTTAGTTAAAAAATACATATAATGGCTCCTTTAATGTTTGTTTGCACCCAACATGAAACTCATAGTAGACACTGGAGATTAACCAGATAGTAGATAGATAGTACTGATTGCTGCCCCAATATGTACCCCACAACCATTTAAAAACTCAAGTTTCAGCATTAGTTTGGACCTGACTCGGAGTCTAATAGGTGAACACGACGATAATGTAGCATGTCATCATATTAAGCGACGCATAACGTAAGCAGACATGGAAGAGTGCGACCTCTCTTGCGGACCTGTGTAGTCCTCAAGGTCATCTGCTCAGTTGATGATGGTAATGCAGTTGCCGTGGCTGCCGGCAACGGGGAAGAAGATCTGAGGCGGCGAAAGATAGTCTGGAGAGCGTATCCCTGCTATGGTGAACCCTTCCGTCATTGGAGCAGCTGAGCTGGGGTGGAACACAGCGCCGCAGGAGCAGGAGAAACCACACAAGGTTTTCTTTAACACATATCTGTAACAGAAGTAATTGAGTAAGGGCTTGTTTGAATTTGAGGATTCTAACAATGCAGGGATAGGAAATAGACAGGAATAGGATAGGAAGGCACGTGCAAAGTAGAGAATTTAAAAACACAGTATTTCTGCCAATCTGGGTGTTTGATTCACAACAATTGGAAGATCACAGGATGCAAAAAAGCATGGTGAGATTAAGTCAAACCACAAGAAAATGTACGGTTATAATGCTATTATGCTACTATCTCTTAGTCTTGTGCTTGATGAATAGGAATATGAAAAGGAGGAGAAGTGGAAATTAGAATTCCTACGGTTTTTCTTTCAAGGAGACACTAAAGGAACAAATCCGACAGTATTCCTTTGCTCCATTCCTTTGCACCAAATTCATGAAAAGTAGTACCATAGGAAACTTTCCAAATCCGATGTTTTTCATTCACTTTTCCTTTCAAGCACTGGCGATTCTAGTAGGCAGGCTTGAGCAAGGAAAATCCTACACTAAAAAATGTTTTTGTGCTACTTCTATTACTTTGGACCTAGGCCACTGCCATACTAGCTCAACTCCCAGGCCCATCGACAAATGCACAACTCAAATGCGCAGAGATAAATAATGATGGCATTCAAGAGAGTCCATCACGGATAGCTAAGTTGCCTGGTACCTCACTGCTTGTCATATAGTAGGATAAAATAATCGTATTTCCCGTTACTACGAGTGCTCAGTGGACAATATATATAACATGTAGAGTAAAAAAAGAGATGCAACAAGTGTACAACCTCTTTGGCGAAGCCATGTCTATCTCAGTGTGATTGGGTTGGCCGGTGAGGATGCTCCGGCTGACTTGGATGTCGGAGGAGGGGAAGAAGATCTTAGGCGTCTGGAGATGGAGCCCGAGGTACTGCTCCGCTGTGATGGAGGGTTTCGTCGTTGGAGCAGCTCCGGTGAGTTGTACGACACCGAGGCTGAAGCAGGACAAGAGAGACAACGAACAACGTTAACCTGAGTGGAATTCTAATAGCATCTCCAATACATGACGTAAAATACATAACAACAAAGTGCTAGATGTAAAATACATCAGCCGCTCATCTCTGAACTTAACTGTCAAAACTGAATTTAACCGTCGAAACTGAACTTAACTGTCGAAACTGAACTTAACTGTCGAAACTAAATTTTGTTGTCGAAACTGAATTTTGCTGTCGAAACTAAATGCACTAGCAAGGTGAGGCTACACATCGGTCGACTGACTTTTTCATCTCTGGTCAGTCGATTTTGCAGCCGTTGGATACGAAATCAAGGGCCTGCGGTTCATCTTCAACCTCCACCCCCCTGAGCCGGCCAAATAGCAGCCCCCCACTGCCCGCGGCCGGCAGTGCGCCGCCCCGCCCGCCCCGAAAACACTCCCCACCGCCGGTCCGCCACCGCCCTGGCCATCCCTCTAGGCCCCCCCCGTGCCGAGATTTTTCTCCGGCGATCCCCACGCCACCGCCCCTCCAACGCCCCGCCACCGCCGGCGACCACCGCCCCCATCCTGAACCCTAAGATAGATAGTGGGGTACCTCTCTGGCGAGCCCCTCTCCCCGCTGCGGCTGGTTCTTCCTTCACCCCGGCGGCATCGGAGTGAAGTGTATCTAAATCGGAGCAGCATCACAAGCAAGAGCAAGAGCGAGAGCAGCAGCGCGAGCATGAGCAATAGCAAGAGCAAACCAGGCAGGGGACCGAGAGCAAGAGCAGAGCAGCAGCGCGAGCAAGAGCTAAAGTAGCAGCAGCTCCTACTGATGTGGATGTCGCCGCCGAGGGAGCGACGACGTGGAGGAAGTGGCCGGCGACGCCGCCGTGTATGGATCCGTGCCGTGTCGGCTCGGGACCGAGCGCCGACAGCACCGTGTGATCAAATCAAGAAGAAAATGTGGCGACTAGTGTACAACCTCTTTGGTGGCGCCGATTAGGCCGCAGCTTCATCCGAGGAAACGGTGATGATGATGCTCTTCCGGTGGTGCAGGTGAAGACAGCGGTGTGGGAATGGAGGTGGCGTGAAAGACGAGGGGAACGTCGGGGCAGCTCCTTGGAGGTGGAGGACGGGGTGGCTGAACCGGCGGGACGATGAGATCGACGACGGATCCTCATCCGGTACGGTGGATGAGGGACGTCGATGTGTTGCTGTGGACGATGTCGTCGGGGAAGAGGCTCCGGCTGGGTGGCGGACGGAGCAGGGTGTGGGGTTTCGTTGCGGGTTTTCGCGGCCTCGGTGTACGAATGGGTGGGCGGATGGGATGGTAGTGGGGAACCATGGCTTAGAGACGCGCTTGTCCGAAATGTGGGGTAAGTTATGAAAGTACCCCCACTGATTTGAGGCGGTTCTTTCGGTTCAGGGGTACCACGGGCATTTCGCGTGTCGGGATTTCGCAGGAGGTGGGAGTTTCTGCGCGCGTTGTAATTTCAGAATAGCAAGGCACGGGTTGAGATGGAGGGAGTTGTCGGAGCACAACGAGACAAAGATATATCTTAAATATTTCGGGCTAACAAGGCGCGGGTTGAAGAGGCGGGAGTTTCGCAGCACGATAGACAGAGATGCTAGCTTGAATTTTCGGCATAACAAGGCGCGGCTTGAAATTTTGGAAGAACAAGCTTAACGTGTACCCCAAAAAAACAATTGGCACCTCAACACGCACAACACACACACAAACACCATTTAGACTAGAGTAAGGAACACATGCATTGCACGCATGAGATTTGGCAACCAAATTATGAATAAATACCACATTATAGCATGCAAGCTTTGAGTCATATATGCGTGATGTAGATGTTCGTTTAATTCTTATAGTTCATTTCATTCAAAATCATCTAGTTTTTATAAGAAAGCTAATCTATTTTAAGAATCATGGAATTGTGCACCGTAAGACATAAAGTAAAAACAAATAATGGCAAATCATGTAGAAAAACATTTGGGCAATTCTGATACGGAAGATTCTAGAACAAATAAGAAGTGCTTGTGTTTTGATGTTTGTGCATTATGCTTAAGTTCAACCATGGAGTCTTCTAGATTATACATGTGGCGAAATCTGGTGGAATCTAGATAATATCCAACGACCAGTAGTGCTCAAATTTGCCATCTTCGGACCATCGGATTCGCCTCATCCAACGACCATCTTTCAAAGTTAAATTTACCTGCACACAATATAAAAAATATAAAAAATATAATATATATATAGGGGTATAGATATAGATATGTGATGCGAAAGCCACCCATCATCTTCAATTAGAATTGTGTGTCCATGCATGGATGCGACGTGGCCAAATGATGTCTGGCATCGGTATCTCAAATTCAAATCAGTCTGACCTTGTTCAATGTGTATACATTACAACATGCTCGTTTCCAAACCACACCGCGCTGATCTCCGTTATATTCATGCATGCATGGGTTTCAAACATCAGGATCTCTTATTAAAATATTTGAATTCAACTTTACATTGATTGTGACCTCACCTATTCAGCTATTCTTTTACACCCACACAGTAGTCTTCTCTTTATAATTGTACCACTAACTTTCTCTCATACATGCATGCACACACACTACCAGTCGGCATTATCCATCGCACGCATGCAATCTTTTTCTTCAGGTCGGTCTCCCATGAAGGCACACACCAACACACATCCCCCTCTCCATCATATCGGGCATTCTTTATCTCTCACGCATGCATGCACAACGATCGATGTTCCTCTATGTATGTGTGTATATAGCTAGGTCTTTCATAGTTTTCCACACAAACCGATCAATCGATATATCCAGTGAGGTCTCACCCTCTTTCCCACGTCCACATCGATCAATCTATGCCTCTCTATATAGGATTAACATATATAGCTAATACACCCACATTAATTATGTATCCAACGCCCCCCTCTCATCATCCATGCCTTCCGCTTCATCTCTCAGACGCGTGCACAATGGCAAAGACAGGGGGCAGTAAGGGCCCTGCCCCCTCCCCCCTAACATCACTATATATCAAGGCTAATATGAATGTGATCATTAGACAATTGCTGCTAAAAATGGTTTAAGTTCACGAATTGACCCTCCTCGTAAAGGATTAGCAATGCTTGGCCCCTAGATCATTTATTTTTCATGGCTTCGCCACTGCGCGCATCAGCGCACGTGTTCGCCCCCTCTTTCTAAATATCGATCTCGCACTTGTGCATTCCTTCATAGTCTCCCTCCACTCGGCCCCTCGCACCATCTTCTAGCCCCCACCGGATTTTTCCACATGTACAATCTAGCAGACTCCATGGTTGAACTTAAGCATAATGCACAAACCTCAAAACAACAGTGGTTCTCTTTTGTTCTAGAATCTTCCGTATCATAACTGCCCAAACTTTTTTCTAGTTGAATTGCCATTATTTGTTTTTACTTTATGCTTTACAACGCACAATTCCATGAATCATAAAACAGATTAAGGGCTTCTTTGATTCAAAGGATTCTCAAAGGAATTTTGGAGGATTCTAATCATTAGGAATTTTTCCTATCTTGGTTGTTCGATTCATAGGATTGTAAACCATAGGAATTTTTCCATATGATTCATTTGCACTAGATTTCATAGGAAACATCCCATCCACTCAAACCTCTTTGAAAGAATTCTGCGTTTTTTCTATGCACAATCAAACACTCGTACAATCCTGTAGGATTCCAGACGACATTCCACTATAATCCCATGTTTTTCCTATTCTTGCGTTCTTAGATTTTTTATAAAAACTAATTGATTTTGAATGAGATGAACTATAAGAATTAAACGAAGGGCTACATCAGACATATATGACTAAGAGCTTACATGCTATAGTGTGGTATTTATTCATTATTTGGTTGCAAAATCCGATGCGTGCAATGCACGTGTACCTTACTAGTACTTTGAGTATGTGCAAAACACGTATATTAGAATACCAATGGCACGCTACACAGTGTCTCTCTTACAGTTCATGAAGCCACGTGGCACATGTGTAGGCGTTGTCGCAACCTCCTTGCGTGGATTGATCACAGTGACGTGCTGCTGGTTCCAAAAGAATGTACTCGTCCTCCCTGAGCCATACTGGCGGTACATGCACGAAGCGAAGATGTGCACGCACGCCATGCACGCACTCATTCCTCGCACGCACACGCGAGTACACGGGCGGACGCAATTTTGTACCAAGATCCACCCCATGTGATAATTTGACGCGTGTAAAGTCGTTCACTTCATTGATGGCCAATTAATACAGCGCATGAAAATTGAGTGGACATGAGGGCGGAAGAAAGACATTATTACTCCACTGTGCGCATGCGGGTAGTTAAATCGTGGGTTGCTAGTAGTACTTCCATTGGTCTCCTTCGTATTTTGTGCCAATTTTTATAGTGACATAATATTTACGCATTTGAGCAGTGTAGTACTTGAAATTTATGTTCCGCTAAACTCATTGGGAGCCGTTTCGGGCCTCAAAACCAAAACCATCAATTAATCTTTACCTTGTTCCCATCACATTCGAAAGCCTGCTCACACCTACTAGTAGTATGTACCAAACCTGAACGTGTTCCCACTATGCAGGTATTAGTGTCTTATATGGGCCTAAGCCCATCCATAATCCAACAAGTACTAGTAATAGTACTTAGGTTATAAAAAGGGGAACTACCTAACCGAAAATAACTCTACCTTTCCTCCTCATAAGTGCTTCTTATTCGTCCGTCGTTGCCATGGCCGGTGAGCAGAGCTCTTGGTCGAGAACTACTCGTAACAAGGGAGCAGCAACCAAGGCTACGGAAAAAAATAGAGGGCTCGCTGCCACGCAGAGACCTCGAAAGATCTCTCACGGGCAGGCGATGGCTCCCAGGAGCGCCCTAGCCGCGGAGGCGAACATGCCGAGCCGGCAGAGCTGGAGTCGTTATCCCTCGATGGCATGCCCGATCAGCTCAATAAGCAGAAGGAGTTCATCCAAGGCTTGATGGAGTTGCTGAAGGAGAGCCTCGACGACATGCCCGCTGAGCTCAATCAGCAGGGGGAGTTGACCGCCGGCTTGGTGATGCTGCTGAAGAAGAGCATTGCCTCGGAGAAGAAGGCGACCGGCGAAATCCTGCGACTTCGGGAGGACAATGCGAAGCTCTGCCACGAGATCGACCTATTGAAGGAGAAGAACCCCGGCTCGAAGAAGCTGCATGAGAATAGTAGTTCCTCGACGAAGATGCTGCAGGCCCTCGCCATGGAACAGAAGGAAGAGTTGGCGAAGCTCCGCATGAAGCACCCGGCTACTGTCAAGGTACGTAATATGTCCGTGGAACAGATGATGAAGGCTCGCATCGAGAAATGCCGCGTCATGGACACAATAATGAAAATGGCGGAGGAGACGCGCAAGGAGATGGAGGTCGTGGAGGCGATGAAGAAGCAGTTACGACTCCACGGAGAATTAGATCATTTGGGGTGATAATCTTCCTTCTTCTTTTGCTCTTATGTTTCATCTTTTGCTTCGGGTGTTTCGCCGCACATGGCACGTTCTCTGCGAGGCATGAATAGAACAATGTTTTTTTGAGGGAATGAATATAATAATGCTAACAATGAGATGACTAGCAAATTAGATCATTTTTTATCGCCATATGGCACTGGGCTGCCATGTTTCGTGCTCCTCCGTTGCAGGACTACTCTAGTGGAAAACTTGAGTATACCGCATGGTTCTTTGCTCCTCCTCGATCAGGTCATCGGCGCATTTATACGAGCAGTCAAATCATAAGGCCCCGCCTTCCAGCAGTACTGAGCCGTCAAATCACAAAGGCCCTCGCCTCTCGTGAAGCCGACCAAGCTAGACTGCCCCGCCCTCTAACCTTTTAAAAAATGTATACTTTTGTACAACAGTAGTATCGATGGATAGCGCCATGGAGCAAAACATGAAATTAAAAAAAGGTGGTACATATAGAGAGCGCTCGTCACCAAATTATGCATATAGTACTATTAGAAAGGCTAGTCACAATAATGGTGTCCAGCACAACCCACCCCTCAAATAAAACTAAGAGGGTGCTTGGATACATTTTAGTCCCATGACTAAAAGTAGTGGGACTAAATCATGCTAGCCTCACCCATGCTTGGATCCAAATACTAAAAAGGCTAAAATCATGTTAATGAGCATTTATTATCCTCCAAACCCTCCAATCCAGAACTCGCCTGTGTTAAAGGAGAGGAGTTAAATGAGTAGAGAGAGGACTAATCCACATTTTAGTAGGGGTACCCCTGACTAAAAATTTTTAGTCTCAAGACTAGTTTTAGCCCCTCTTTAGTCAGGGGTGCTTGGAACTTTAGCCTCTTAAAGAGACTATTTTTAGTTAGACTAAAATAAGTCCCTTGGATCCAAGCACCCTCTAAGCATCCAGGAATTCTTTGACAAAACTAAGCACCCTGAAATTCTTTGACAACTAAACTGCTGGCTATATGATGTTAGCCATATATATTGTATGTATATAATGTGAAGAAACGAGTGGTAGTACTATACCAACTAAAAGATGAAATGTAAGAAATACTAGTATGTACGTACTGAAGAGTTGAAGTAATGAGAAGAAACATAACATAGTTCTGCTGGGGGCTCAGCACAACACACCCCTCAAATTAAATTAACACCTGAAATTAAACTTTGCAACTGTTCTGGTAGACACTGCATTAGAAGCACCATGAGCAACGACACTGCCACCTTACTCGGAGTCCTCGTCCACGTCCTCGACTTCGTCCCTGTCCCTCTTCCTCTTGGCCGATACTTCTTTGCTTGAACCGCACACTTGGCTGTTGCTCTTCATCCAACCCTTGTAGATATTGAAGCAAAGGTAGCCATCCATTGCAGCATAGTGGATGTGGTCTATATCTAGTACATTCCGCTGCCATTCATGACAATGAAACGTGTAATGAGGTTTCTCCAGTTTACCGTACGAAGGATGAACCATGGCTCCTGCCAGGGTCAGCATTGAAGGCTGACGAGAGGACACCAGCCGATTCTTCTGGAGGTCGAAGGTGTTGCCTACAACGAGGCCTATCCGGCGTAGGACTTATTTGTCGTTAGCAAAGTCTACAGTAACGAATTTCACTATTTTGTCCTTGAGGAAGTTCTTAAAATCCTGGCACTCAACGTCGGCATGGCATATGTGGTAGACCAAGCAAACATTATGTACACAAACCTGGATCACGGCGGGATTCTTCCTCTCTTCGTCCTTTAGATCCTTCTCTCGTCCCAGGACTATGGTGTATCAACATCTAGCCCAGCGACCCACTCATCATCTGAGTTTTCGAACATGCGGCTGAAGCGAGAAAGGCATCCTTTCACCGTCGTGGAAGAACGGGTGTAGATGACGTCGAACTCATCGCTGGTGATGGTTCTAACCTTGTACTCACCGCCTATCATGGAGATTTGGGACGCCATGGATTTGGGAGGAGGGTTAGGATTAGTGGAACTGCCGTAATGTGAATGGACGAGACGACTAGGAGCGAATCGTCATAGTATTGAAGGACGTGCGGGGACGAGTAGGAGCAAACTGTCACCGTGCGAATGGCAGGGTAGTGGCTTTCCATTCTCCCATGATACGGGCTTCCGAGAGCCCTTGGATCTGAGATTGAATGGTTGCATGGCGTGATTCTAGACCTATGGGTGAATATCTATCCTGGAGGGTTATTCTGCAAATTTTCAGCAACTTAGCATGCGACCGTTTGATCTCAGATCCAAGGGCTGCCAGCAGCCCGTATCATGGTCGCGCCTACCACGACCGTCGCGTCGCTCGTGCGGTCGCGCCCTTGGAGATTTAACACGGTGCGTTAGGCTATCTGATGTTGGCATGTCATACATAGTCATCACTTAGTCACTCATACTACAACAAGGTTGGCTATAAGTGTATTTTTTACTCCTCTCTATCTCTTTCTTCATACTCAAGGAAGAAACGGTGCTAAGAGCGTGTATTTATTGCATTTGCCAAGGAGTGACCTCTTCCAATGAAATGGTGTTGCTAAGTTTGCTTCATTTAATTATCTATAGACTCAAAATTGTCTTTTCACCTTGGTACACGCGCTTAGCACCGTTTCTTCCTTGGGTCACCAAACTAGTCTCTCTCTTCTTGATTAACTTGCCACATCAGACTTTATGCCTATGTGGCAAGCTTAAGCACTTGTAGGAGCAAGTAAAGGTAAGTACAATAGTGCGCTTTACATGGCATTTTTGCATATGTGGAGGAAAGAGAGGCAAGGAAAAAGTGGAGAAGTGGGCTCTCATGCAAGAGCAAGCCTCTACTACATGGTGGAGCATTGGGAGAGGCACCTGTATGGAGGTGGTCAGGAATCTGGGGACTCACGCTGGTTGTAGCGCCGCAGTTAAAATGATAATGGCAAGTCAAATCAAGGGGCCCCACCTGTCTAGCAGTAACTCGCTGTCAAATCACACAGCCCTACATTTGCAGCAGCCTACTCCCTCGTCTTCTCGCGTCTCTGTCGAACCAACTAGGCGGAACGGCCCCTGCGCCTACCGCGCAGGAAAAGCCCTGCCCTCGACTTTTAAATAGTATACAGTATACTAATTTTGTATCCATGGATTGCGCCCGCGCCATGGAGCAAAGCGTCTAGAAAACGGTGGAGAGACGGTGGTCTTGCAATAGAGAAGAGGGAGAGGCGAGACGATGGTTTTGGAATGGAAATGATGGAGAGGAGAGGAGGTGGTTTTGCAATGGAGAAGAGAGAGAGGAGCGTGCGGCAGCGAATTTAGGATTGGACGAGAGGGCCGGCGCGCTCTGACTGGATCAAAATCAAAATCAATTTACCCTTCAATTAAGAAAGCGACCCCACATTAACTAGTCTCCCTTTTATTCTGGGTCATAATTGACCATGATTTTCGCACATAAAATATATGTTATACGTTGTATACAAGGCCACTATCAAAATTACAATTTGCAACTATACAAGGCCACTAACATTAATCGAGGCAAAATTGATGGCGTTTGCCTCGTACTAGCACCCGAGGACATTAATATCCCTTGTGTGCATGCGGGAGTGAGAAGGTTAGCTTGCATTCCCAACATTAATCAACCAATGAGGAGTAAGAGGGTTGGCTTGTTGTGCTTGGGAGAGAAAAACCACATTAATTAACATGACAATCAAGGTGACAAGCTAGCTTGCAACATTGACTTAAACATAGCATTGATTTTTACCTTGGTACCTGTAATATGAGTTTGTGGCCTTGTATACAAAAATGGAGGGAGTATAATTTGAAAGTACATTCAGATACGAACCAAACGATACAATTTTTGGTGACATGCATTCACATTTTGCTTGTCAAATACGGTACGTGGTCAAACTTTGACCCAAAATACGCGAAACAACAAAAAAATACTTCCAAGACCAGTGCCGCTCTTCCGCTCTTCTCCTCTTAAACCACCGCCGCTCCTCTCCTGTTCCAATCTAAATGCAGCGCCGCTCCTCTCCTCTTCCATTTCAAAACCACCACCCCTCCTCTCCTGTTCCAGTCCAAAACCAGTGTCGCTCCTCTCCTGTTCTAATCCAAAACCAGCGCTGCTCCTCTCCTCTTCCATTCAAAAACCACCGCCGGCGAGTGAAGGTGTTGTGGAGAAGTAGATCGATGGAGGAGTACAACCTATATGTGAGGATCACAGACGGCGACCCTGTGAAGCTAGCTAGGATGTTGGAGATACATTCTTGGTTTGACAACAAAGACCAACTAGCGGCGAGGGCGACATCCATGGCCAAATATCTGCAACAGAGCGAAAAGGCGGCGATAATCCCGGAGGGAGTCGCGCCAGAGTACGTAGAGCTGCTCCTCTGGGTCATGGAGCAAACAGATTCACCGAATCCGATCGTGAGGGTGTGGTGGTGGGAGTATAGATCCCAAATGGAGCATCCACCAGAGATTGAAGGATCGAGCATCCACTGGGTGCCGTTTGTGAGGGTGTCCTGCCAGAGCGAGCCGCTGGAGTCTTCGTCGACCGAACCCAACTGCAAGAGGAGAAAAGCAGTTGGCCCGACGACACTTCCCCGCCATCGTCTCCTCGCCGTTCACATCGTCTCACGGGGCGGCTGTCTGCCACCGAGGAATAGGAGGGGGCTGCCCCCCAGCCCAATAGTCGGGTAGGTTGTGAATTGTCAGGAGGAGCTTAGGGTTGTCAGTATTTGCAGGTTGTGAATTGTGTTTTGTGTTGTGTATTTTGAGAGTACTTTCAGATATGAATATCTTTTGAATTTCAGATTTGCAGTATTGAGCATATAAAGTATCTTATGAATTCTAGATATCTATTTTTAGCACTTAAAATAATGTAGTTTCATAGGAGTATAAAAGTGCAAACAATGTGATTCTCACAGAAGAAACTGCAAGTTTCAGTTTCAGATAAGAAACTGCAAGTTCAGTTTCAGATAAGAAACTGCAACTTTCAGAGGCAGAGCATTTCTATTAACACTGCCTTCTCAAACAGGGTTAACATCATGTTGGAAGTTTTATTCATGGTCGAAAATGGAACTACCAGCGAGTTAACATCATGCTGATCAACATTCATGCATAGCACATCTTCATATGATGCACAGTCAAAATGCCCACACAATGTTGATTGTGCGAAACACAGAGAAAACAAGGGACGAAGTTTTTGCAAGTGTTGGACGTGGTTTTGGGTTGCCCTGTCTTGGCTTTCATTTTTAACATGCGCAGCCCACGACCTCGGATGGGAGGTCCATAGGCTTGTTTGTATTTTCTTAGGGCCGTCATGTATCGACTGGCCTATGGACCTCCCATCCGAGGTTTTATTTTTGGCAGCCCAATTTATGTATTTTTTTTGAAGAAAACACAGAGGTCTGTTCTATTTTTCTATATAAGAATAGGAACGCTAGGTCCAACTTATGTTTCCCTTCTAACTATATTATATATATTTAAATTATTTTATATGTTGACTGTTTAGTTCACATACTCCCTCCTTTTCGGTTTATAGGTCTTATCTCAAAATTTTAGTTTTTCCATTTTATAAGGCTCAATTTGGTTGTTCTCCATCACATGTTCAGATTCCAAGGTGCATTAAATCATTGCATGCAAGTATGAAGACAAAATTGACCAATGCATGTACTTTATGCATGCATGCATTGCAATTTATGCATTGATAAACATAATTTTTTGAGGAAAACAAGTGCATTAATTAGGTGCTTTTGCAAACTACAAAAAGTATTCCACCATTCATCATCTACCTTGGTTGATGAGATTTTTGAATTGAGCCCTATAAACCGAAAAGGAGGGAGTAATTGGCAAATAGATCTCGCCGCCACCCCCCGCCTCCTGACTCCGGGCGTGCCTGCCCCCCTCAACAAGTCCGCTCACGTGCCCCATGGAGTCGCCGGCCATATCCACAGGGGAATGGCTGGAAGACAGGCAGATGTACAAGATGCATCTCCCACATGTCTACAAAGCCTTCCGGCGGATGCTCCAGCCGCTCGACTCCGTCGCGCCGGAGGTGCTGTGGGAGACTCGAGGGAGGAGATGGAGGGAGCGGGCGATGCGGATCCGCGACGACGCTCTCTCCTAGACCCAGTGCACGCGCGAATGGAGGGAAGTAGAGGAGGAAGCTGCGAGGGAGGAAGCCGAGGAGGGACCGAATCCGTTCTCTCACTCACGCAGGTATGCTTGGATGTGCAAGGATCATGTGGATTGGGAGCTGCTGAATCTAGCCCTGTGGATCTACTTCGAAGGAGATTTCTCGGAGAAGCACAGGATGCCCCACCCCAGTGAGACGCCGATTGCGTTCGTTCGATGGGTGAAAGGAGAAGTGAATTCAGGAGATCCACACCGTGCTGCGAGATGGGAATGCTTGACTAGACTCCTGCCCACCAGCACGCCACCGGAGCCGGAGCAGGTGGATCCCCTACCTTACCTCTCTCCCAAACCTGCAGAAGATTGAAATTAGGCTTGCAATCTGCTTCAATTGAGCTGTTTGGTGGTTATTTCTGCTTCCTGAGAGACAACATCTGGTTGGAGGATGAGAAGGAACCAGGAACTCCGATGAATTTGCCCTATCACAATGGGGGGCAGTGCCGGTTGGGCAGTGGTACGGCCCACCTCCGCCCCAAATGGGGGCACAATCTGGGCAGGCTCCTGTAATTGCCCAAGATCAATCTACTGGTGATTCTGACTCTCAGATCAGTGGGAAATCTCAAGGCAAGAATCAGCAAAAGAATAGATAGGACATCCAGAAAACTGCTCCTGCCCCTGCTTCGGGCCTTATGGCATACTCTGAGGTGATCTGCTACAACTGTGGGGAACCAGGGCATCATTTGGATAAATGTGTCAAGCCCAAGAGTTATTTTATCTGCAAAATGGTTACCCATAAAGTTGAGAATTGCCCTGTCAGAGGGAAAACCCACAGTTCTGCTAGATATGTTGGAAGTGCTGCTCCAGGATTATGTCCACCATTGACAGAATTTTCTGTGACACGGAATTAGATAGTTTCTTTTCCCTTTCTAGTTGTAGAGCTCTGCCCAGATATGGTAGTGACCACACTCCTTTGCTCTGGGACTCTGGTCTTAACCAAACTCCAAAGAGCAATAGTTTTAAATTTGAAAAGTTGTGGTTGCTTAGAGAAGATTTTACAGAACTAGTCAGGAAAATCTAGAATGAGCCTACTAGGAGCAGCTGCCCCCTAGAAAATTGGCAGATCAAAATCAGGAGATTTAGAACTACCAAAGGGTGGAACTCCAATGAGGAAGCTAATCTTAGAAGATACAAAAGGGTTCTCCTCCTTGAGTTTGATTCTGTAGATATTAAGGTAGAAACCACTGACCTCTCTGAGGCTGAGACTAATAGATTAAACTTTGTCCATGGAGAGCTCAAGAAAATTTGGCTTCAAGATGAAATCAAAGCCAAACAAAGGTCTGGAGATAGGAACATTAAGGAGGGTGATAGAAATATTGCTTACTTCCATGCTGTAGCTAACCATAGGAGGAGGAAAACCCTCATTCACTCCCTTGATGGCCCTAATGGCCCTGTTACTGAGGTAGATGAGATGCTGAAAGTGGCTAGTGACTTCTACAAAGACCTGTTTAAGAAAGAAAACCCTTCTGGGTTCTCTCTATAATTTTTTTTCTCTGCTTCTGAAAAAGTCTCTCCTGCTGAAAATGAGCTGCTAGAAGCCCCCTTTTCAGAGACAGAGGTGAAGGAAGCCATTTTGAGATCTTATCCTGATGGGGCTCCTGGTCCTGATGGGATTCCCTTCTTGTTTTACCAGCATTTTTGGGACTTGGTGAAAAAAGATCTCTTAGATCTTTTCCAAGCCTTTCATAGAGGAGAGTTGGATCCAGCAACTTACTCATGGGGGGTCTGTTGGGGTCAAGTTAAATAACTATGGAAGTGATTTTTTCCTTGCTGGTAAAGGCCTTAGGCAAGGTGACCCCATCTCCCTGCTTTTGTTTAATTTAGTAGTGGACGTTCTTACTAAAATGCTGAGCAAATCTGCTGATCATAGTCTGATTGCAGGGCTCTGTCCTGAGGTCTACGCGGGTGGCATCATCTGCCTTCAATATGCAGATGATACCATCCTTTTCTTAGACAATGACTCCACACATGCTAGCAATCTGAAAACTATTCTAACCTGGTTTGAACAAGTCTCAGGCATGAGAATCAACTACTCTAAAAGTGAACTCATCCCTATCAACATGGATGATCAGGAGTTAGCTGACTTCCTCTCTATTCTAGTCTGTAATAAAGGTAACTTCCCCATTAAGTACCTAGGTATCGCTCTCCACTATGATAAACTAAGGAGAGAGGATATCCAACCCTTCTGGATAAAATCATTAAAAGGATTGTTGGGTGGAGGGGCAAACTTCTCTCTTACAGAGGTAGATTGATCCTCATACAAGCTTGTTTGGCTAGCATTCCAGTGTATCTCGTCTCCTTCTTCAAGTTCCCTAAATGGGCAGTGAACCTCATCAATTCTCAGATGTCTCATTGCTTGTGGAATGATTTTGAGGAAAATAGGAAGCTACACCCTGCTAATTGGGCCCTAGTCTCTATGAAAAAAGATTTTGGAGGCCTAGGCATACCTAACCTCCATGAAATTAACGTCTGTCTTCTAGGGTCTTGGATTAAAAGATTGTATGAGGAAGACCTGAAACCCTGGAAGCTTTTTATTGCCCATAAATACCTAGGAAATAAACCTAATATTTTTTCCCTTCCTCCAACCCTAAGACCTCTAGATTCTGGAAAGGATTAAAATCTATTATGCATGCTGTGAAATTTGGCTACAGATGGAACATAGGGGATGGGAGTAGAACCAGGTTCTGGGAAGATACTTGGTTTGGCACATCCCCCCTAGCAGTCCAATTTTGGCCTATTTACTCTGTCCACAATGAGCTTAACAAAAGTGTCAATGAAGTTTGGGATGGTCAATGCCTAAAACTCTCTTTTAGAAGGAACTTTAGTGATAGTCTCATGGAACAATGGTTCTAGTTGGAGGAAATTGCCAAAAGCATTACCTTTACTGCCGAGCCGGATGCCCTGATTTGGCAACTGGACAATAAGGGGAAGTATTCCTCCAGCTCCCTCTATCATGTTATCAACTTTAGAGGGGTTCAACCCATGTTTATCCCTGCTGTCTGGAAATTGAGAGTTCCCCCTAAAATTCATGTATTTCTCTAGCATCTCTCCAAAAACAAATTGATGACTAGGGATAACCTTAGGAAGAGACACATCATCAAACCCCTTAATTGTGTTTACTGCTTAGAACAAGAGTCTTGTTCTCACCTATTTTTTGAATGTATATTTGCTAAACATCTTTGGGCCCACATTGAGGAATATTTCTCTAGTCAGATTGGCTCATTCTTCGTATCTGTCGGCAGATTCTGGATTGCTACCAAAAAGTGCTCAGTTTTAAACACTGTTAGCTCAACTGTCCTTTGGTGCCTTTGGAAATATAGAAATTCTATGATTTTCAGTAACACCTCCAGGATTTCCATTCCACGGGTCTTGAGGTTGATCAGGAACATGGTGAGGAACTGGGCGATTCTCCTCCGGATCGGACAAGGACAAGTTGATGAGCTTCATGGAAACCCTAACAAGATCCCTCCAGAAACCGTTGGCAGTCACTTGTGGCTGAACAAGGCTCGACCTGCTCTGGGGCTGGACCCGTGGGCTCATCTCAAGATCTCTGATGAAGATGATGGGCACCTGGCGCCGAAAAAGAGGGGCATCCACCATGCTACGCCTTCCAACCCGGTGTCTCCGCTTGCTTACTGGTCGCCGCGGGCTGACACGGCCCCTCGGCTGAAGACCAGGAAGGCTTCGCTGGACCCTCCTTGTGTCATTTGAGTGCTCTATCTACTCTGCCTTTGGCACCGCTCGGGTGATTTGTATTATTCAGAGAACTTGTTCATCCACCCTTAGTTTGTAGCTTTTCTACCTTTCCTTTCAAACTGCTCTTTGAGCTGCTGTATCCGAATATGTTGTGGTTTCGTTCTCAACAATGGTACCGGGGAGATGCTCCCTGTTTTTTCTAAAAAAATTATTTTATATGTTATTATATATTATTTTTATTGTCATCATATATTTAACAGATACTTACATATGTAAGAAAACAATATCCCACATCTTATTAACTTATAAAAATAATTTCTTAACAAATAAAATCCTGAATTGTTTTGGCACGAAAATCCTAGTGATTGTGTACAAAAGCTTGGTAAGATTTAAGGACGAATGTAATAATATAACTTAATTAGATATACCCATAATTCTGTCCCTAAATCGAACCACCTAATCAGATATACCCCTAATTCAAAAGCCTGCTCAAATTTGCCCCTCCGCCGTTAGGTTCCCTTATAGAAATGCCCTTTTGCACCGTTACCGTCCGGTCAAACAGCTTTGACCGTCTTGAAAAAATAGCAAAAAAATCTAAAAAATCTAAAATTTTGTGAGATCAAAGATACTCATGTGCCCAAGGTTTGTGCAAATTTTCGTGCTATTTGGACATTCCAGGAGGCCATGGCGAGGAAAACAGTTAATCTGCACGCTTGTGAACAATAAATTTGAAATAAAATAGCAAAAAAATTTAAAAAATATGAAACTTTTTGGCATCAAAGGGGCTTGGGTGCACAAGGTGCTTGCAAGTTTTTGTGATCAAATGACATGCGAGGAGCTCTAGCAAGAAAAAACAAAATAATCATTTTTTCCCAAGTTTTTCCTGAGGCAAATTTTGTTTTTTTCTCCACAAGCCCCTCCAATATCCAAACACAACAAAAATTTGCACACAGCTTGCAGACCCGAGCCTCTTTGATGCCAAAAAATTTCATATTTTTTTGAATTTTCTTACAATTTTTTTGAATTTACTGTTCACAGGCTTACATATTTATTGTTTTTCCTCTAACACGAGCTCTTGGAATGTACAAACAGCACAAACCTTTGCATGCACCTTGCGAACCTGAGTATCTTTGATCCCACAAATTTTCAGATTTTTTAAAAAAATTTTGCTATTTTTTTCAGGATGGTCAAAGCCCTTTGACCGGCTTTGACCGGACGGTAACGACACAGAAGGGTATTTCTGTAAGTGCACCTAACGGCGGAGGGGCAAACTTGAGCAAGATTTGAAATTAGGGGTAAATCTGAGAGTGGGTGCAAATTAGGGGCATAGATGTAAATGTCCCATAAATATATTATAACAAAATGCTCAGCCCCTTTTTATTTTTTGATAACATTGCTGGCCCAACCCAACATTATAATTAGAATCAGCCCAGCAAAATCGTGTATTTCGAGAAAGTGCAAATGGCCTATAATTTTTTAGGAAATAAAATAAATGGGCCGCATGTACGCTACATTATTTGTTCACCCAGCCTAGCTAATGGCTGTAATTCAAAAAAATAGATCAAATTGACTGTAAATTCTACCGCGCAAAAAAAGACTGTAAATTCTGAAAAAATGGGTTGAATACGTGCCACATTTTTGGAGGCTAAAATGTGGGCCAATAGGTCGAAGCCAATGCAAGTCGTTGTCAATTTAGTCAACAAATGATTCTGACATGTTAGTCGTTGGATTTACATCCAACGACCGGCATCCATCTTCAATCTCCTGTCTTCTTCCTCCAGCGCCGCCGGGACCACCTCCCGCCTCCTGCTGCTACCAGCTCTGCTTAGCACGCTTCGCTATGAAGTGCTACTCCACCGTTGGCCTGGCCATCCCTCCACCCCTCCACACCTCCTGTTCTTCTCCACCGACTGCCGAACCACACCGCACTAGAGCCAATTAACCCTCGTACACCTCTCTGTCTGCGACACTACTCTCGCGTCTTCCCATCTCCGGCTCGTTGCTGTCCGGGGCCTCGCCGTCGTCCACCAACTTGGATGCGCTTGGCGCGGCATGGTCAAAGTGGTCAACGAACGACACCATCGGAAGTAGATTGTGCGTGGAGAGGCTGACAGCTGGGTCCACGGCCGCACACAAGGAAATTCCTCCTGATTACGTGCAAAATAATGATTCCTCCACCTGACATCTGGGACCCACTGGAAGGGCCTCTGTATTTCGCAAAATAAAGTGCCCCCCGCTGACATGTCGGACCCACCAGCTATCTTCACACGCAAGGAAGTGCCTCCTTATTACGCACAAAAAAATGAATATTCCCCCTGCCAGCTGGAACCCAGCATAGTGGGAGGCTGACTTGTGGGCCTACCAAGTTGACGGGGACGGGGGGCTTTGTCAACTTAGTCAATATGAACGATTCTAGTTCCTGTTACCGTACGATGTTCATCCAATGGCCGTAGTGCTTCTTCAACCTCTGGTCTTCTTGCTCCAGCCGCCCAAACCAGCACCGGTCGTGCCGCATGCTCCTGCCTCCCGTGGCCGGCTGTGATGCTATGGAGGCCTCACCGCACCCTACTACTCCCACCGCTGGCCAGGCCATCCCTCTACTCACCCACACCCCCTGTTATTCTGCGGCGACAGCAGCCTCACACCGCAGCAGAACCAGTGAACCCTCGTACTCCTCTTTGCGTGGGCCTCCACTTCTGTGTCTTCCCCGGCTCCGAGTCGTCCCCTTCCTAGTCCTCGTCGTCGTCCACGGCCATGGTGCTGTCGGTGCGGCATGGTCAACATTGTCAACGACCGACTTCCATCGAAAGAGTACTGTACGTGGAGAGGCTGACAGCTGGGTCCACGGCAGCCGCAAGGAAGTGCATCCTTATTACGCGGAAAATAACTATTCCTCCACCTGACAGCGGGGACCCACCGGACGGGCCACCAGTATTTTGCGAAAAAAATCATCTCCCCCTGACTGCTGGGACCCACCGGACGGGCCACCGTATTTCACGAAAAAAATGTTCCCCCCGCTGTCAGCTCGGACCCACCGGAAGTGCCTCCTTATTATGCACAAGAAAATGAATACTCCCCCAGCTAGCTGGGACCCACCTTGCGGGAGGCTGACTTGTGGGCCTACTAAGTTGACGGGGACGAAGGGCTTTGTCAACTTAGTCAATATGAACGATTCTAGCTCCAGTGACCGTACGATGTCCATCCAACGGTCGTAGTGCTTCTTCAACCTCTGGGCTTCTTGCTCCAGCCGCCCAAAGCAGCGCCGGTCGTGCCGCATGCTCCTGCCTCCCGTGGCCGGCTGTGCTGCCGCAGAGGCCTCACCGCCCCCTACTATTCCCACCACTGGCCAGGCCCTGCAGCGATGACAGCCTCACACCGCAACTGAACCAGTGAATCCTCGTAATCCTCTCCGCGCGGGCTTCCACTGCCGCATCATCCCCTTCCTAGGCCTCGCCGTCGTCCACCGCCGTGGTGCTCTCCGCGCGGCGTGGTCAACGTGGTCAAGGAACGACTTCCATCGGAAGAGTATTGTACGTGGAGAGGCTGACAGCTGGGTCCACGGCCACAGCCCAGTTTTTTTGTGATTTTCAAAGTAAGTCGCTTTGTCAGGCATGTTGGGCTGCAAATCTTTCAAGACGAGGAGAACTTTCATTCAGCTGGCCGAGAAAATGGCCCATCAGTAATGAGAAATGGGTTGTATATTTTTAAAACACATCAAACCGGCAATTAGTTTCAAATATCTTTTTTTTCATTTCAAGATTTTAAATTACATTAATTTTTATGCATGGAGAATTTGTTGGATTTTATATTGATATACATTTATTTTTAAAATCAGTTTGAATGTGAGTCGAAATTTTGGGATTAAAAATAGTTCGGACTGTACCGAAATATGCAAAATTTTGTATAATTGCAGACTAAGGCATAGCCTAGTGGTGGAAAGGGGCTGATGCCTTCCCACCCACCCAGGTTCAAGGCATGATACTTGCAATTTGGATTTGTTGCACCAATTATACTGTAGGGGGTTCCCTTACGGTCTTTCTATCGAAAAAAATTCGTATAATTTTTTAACCGTTGCCACAATATGGGCTGTAATGCTAACAAAAAGAATATGGGCTCCAAAAAAACCTTAAGAATTAGCAAATGGGCTGTAAATTATTAGAAATAATGGCGGATGGGCTGTATGCTGTTTTCCACAGATTTGAGGCTTTCCTAAAAAAAGGTTGACGCACAAGCACTGACTGTTGGATGTCCATCCAACGGCCATCGTGCTTCTTCAATCTCTGCTCTTCCTCCTCTAGCCGCTCAAACCAGCGCCATCGGGACTGCCTGCTCCCTCCTCCTCGCGGCCGGCTGTGCTGCCGCGCAGGCCTCACCGCCCGATCGTACTCTCATCGCTGGCCTAGCCATCCCTCTACTCGCCCACACCTGTTGTTATTCTCCAGCGACTATAGACGAACCAGTAAACCCTCATACAGTCGTACTCCCCTCAGCGTGGGAAACAACTGCCGAGTCTTCCCTGCCTCCGTGTCGTCCCCTTCCTAGGCCTCGCCGTCGTCCACCGCCCTGGTGCTCTCCGCGCGGCGTGGTCAACGTGGTCAAGGGACGACTTCCATCAGACGTGGACTGTACATGGACAGGCTGACAGCTGGGTCCACGGCCGCAGCAAAGAAGTGCCTCCTTATTACGCGGAAAATAATGATTCCTCCACCTGACAGCTGGGACCCACCGGACGGGCCACTATATTTCGCGAAAAAACGTTTCCCCCTGACTGCTGGGAACCGCCAGCTACATCTTCGCACGCAAGGAAGTGCGTCCGGGCAAAAAAAAAGATTCGCCCCTGACTGTTGGGACCGACCAGCTACATCTTCGCAGGCAAGGAAGTGCCTGATAGTCGGGACCCACCTGGTCGAAGCGTACATAGCGTTGTCATTCTGGTCGCGAACATGTACGTACATATTGGTCGATGTAGAGGCGCGCACGTGTCTTAGTAGAGGCGCGCACGTGTCATAGTAGAGGCGTGCGTCGTAGTAGAGGCACACACGTAGCATTTACACGTATGTACAGCGGCCAGGGTGCAAGAAAGAAAATATGGCCATGTATGTGTACATACGGGCGGGGTCTCGAACGCCTACTCGTGCATACGTACGGCCAGGGCTCGTGTACATGGCTGGGTCGGGACGGAGAAACAGCGTCGTCATCGTGTTCATGGGGAGGCAACGGAATGCGTCGTGTTCATGAGGAGGCAACGAAATGCGTCGTGTTCATCGGGAGGGCTTGGACGGAATAGGCGATGGAAACGGCCTTGTGTTCGACCGGCCACGTTCGAAACGGGATCCTGTTCATCGGGAGGGGTCTGGCGTACCGCAAAACGGAGGAAACGGACCTCCTACGGTCGAAACAGGGGTCCTGTTGATCGGGAGGGCTGTGGCGTACCGCAAAATGGAGGAAACGGACTTGTGTTGGAGCGCTACGGTCGAAACAGGGGTCCTGTTCATCGGGAGGGGTGTGGCGTCCCGCAAAACGGGACTCCACGAGATACTGTTCATCTCCACCGTTGACCTCCTCCAGCCTCCACGGGCTCCTGTTCATCCAGCCTCCACGAGCTCATGTTCATCCAGCCTCCACGGGCTCCTGTTCATTTAGCCTCCACCGCGCGCTACTCCACCGGCTACTGTTCAACCACCCCTCCACCATCTACTATTCATCCAGCCCTCCACACCATGGGGTCCTGTTCAACCACCACTCCATGGGCACCCCTCCACCGTCTACTGTTCATCCAGCCCTCCACACCACGGGGTCCTGTTCAACCACCCCTCCACCGTCTACTGTTCATCCAACCCTCCACACCACGGGGTCCTGTTCATCCACCCCTCCATGGGCACCCCTCCACCGTCTACTATTTATCCAGCCCTCCACCACACCACGGGGTCCAGTTCATCCAGAGGCAACGCCACCGCTCACTGTTCATCCAAACCCCCCCGCAACACTCACTGTTCATCCCATCGATCGGCTTCAGTTAGCAGTAGTAGCGAAGTAATCACTTGATCGGGTTCAGTTAACAGCCATCGATCGATCGCTCGGGTTCAGTAACGCGTAGCCTGTAGTGCAATCGCTCGGGTTCAGTTAGAGCCCAACGCCTCACTCGGGTTCAGTTAGAGCCAATGCCTCGCACACACGCGCGTACATGTACAAGAGAAACGCGCATCGCTCGGCCCCTGACCTCCCACCGTAACCGGGAACTCCCTGAAATTTTCCTCCCCCTCGCTTCTACCATGGGTTTTTCCGTCATGGACGGCCCAAAGAATGTCATGCAGCTGCGTCTCCGGCCCGCCCAGGATGAAAAGCCCATTTTCTGTCATGATTTTTTGTCATAGAAGTAGGATCCCACCACATCTATGATGATACCGGGTTTTGTCACAATTATCGTCATAGAAGTGTCATATGTATGACAGAAAAAAATTCGTTTGGCCCAAAATGTCACAGATGTGTCTTTTTTTTGTAGTGTAGGCTGAGCATCAGCATGAACATCATCATTAATATTATCAATAGGTTCATGTTCATTACTAGATTGTGTTTCAGCATCGGAAATAGAAATATCATTGGGATTCTCAGGTGTGTCTACAACAGGTTCACTAGAAGCATGCAAAGTCCTATCATTTTTCTTTTTCTCCTTCTTAGAAGAACTAGGTGCATCAACATTAATTCTCTAAGAATCTTGCTCAATTCTCTTGGGGTGACCCTCAGGATACAAAGGTTCCTGAGTCATTTTACACCCTCTAGTCATAACTCTAACAACATTATCATTTTTCTTATTATTTAATTCATTGAGCAAATCATTTTGAGCTTTAAGTACTTGTTCTATTGACTGGTAACCATAGAAGCATGTTTACTAATAAGTTTAAGTTCACCTTTAACTCTAGACATATAATCACTCAAGTGTTCAATCATATAAGGATTACGTTTCAATTGTCTACCAACATAAGCATTGTAGTCTTCTTGCTTAACCATAAAGTCATCAAACTCATCCAAGCATTGGCTAGCAAACTTAGTAGATGGGATTTCACATTTATCAAATTTATAGAGAGAATTTACCTTTACTACCCGTGTCAGGTTATCAAGACCATGTATTTCTTCAATAGGTGGTAAATTCTTAACATCTTCAGCCTTAATGCCTTTTTCTTTCATAGATTTATTTGCCTCTTGCATATCTTCAGGAATAAGAAATTGAATACCCATTTTCTTTGGAGTTGGCTTAGGAGTTGGTTCAGGAAGTGTCCAATCATTTTCATCACTCAACATATTATTCAATAGCAATTCAGCTTGATCAATAGTTCTTTTCCTAAAAACACAACTAGAACAACTATCCAGGTGGTCTTTGGAAGCATCAGTTAGTCCATTATAAAAGATATCAAGTATTTCATTTTTCTTGAGAGGATGATCAGGCAAAGCATTAAGTAATTGGAGAAACCTTCCCCAAGCTTGTGGGAGACTCTCTTCTTCAATTTGCACAAAATTATATATTTCCCTTAAGGCAGCTTGTTTCTTATGAGAGGGGAAATATTTAGCAGAGAAGTAATAAATAATATCCTGGGGACTATGCAAACAACCAGGATCAAGAGAATTAAACCATGTTTTAGCATCACCCTTTAATGAGAAAGGAAACAACTTAAGGCTAAAGTAATTGCGAGTTTTCTCATCATTAGTAAAAAGGGTGGCTATATCATTTAATTTAGTAAGATGTGCCACAATAGTTTCAGATTCATATCCATAAAAAGGATCAGATTCAACCAAAGTAATTAACTCAGGGTCGACAGAGAAATCATAATCCTTATCGGAAATAAAGATAGGTGAAGTAGCAAAAGCAGGGTCATATTTCATTCTAGCATTCAAAGACTTTCTTTAAGCTTAACTAATAATTTCTTAAGATCATATCTATCATTGCAAGCTAAGAAGTCTCTAGCTGTTTCTTCATCCATAACATAACCCTCAGGAACAACAGACAATTCATATCTAGGGGGAGAATCTTCATCATCACTTTCATCAATATTATCAGTTTCAATAATTTCATTCTCCCTTGCCCTAGCAAGTTGTTCATCAAGAAATTCACCTAGTGGCACAATATTATCAAGCATATAAGTAGTATCATCAGAAGTATCATGCAAAGCAGAAGTAGCATCATCAATAACATGCGACATATCAGAATGAATAGCAGGAGTAGGTGTTGCAAGTTTACTCAAAACAGAAGGCGAATCAAGTGTAGAGCTAGATGGTAGTTCCTTACCTCCCCTCGTAGTTGAGGGAAAAATCTTGGTTCTTTTTATCCTTGAAGTTCTTCATAGTGATCAGCAGATATAAATCTCGAGTGACTCAAAGAATAGATCTATGCTCCCCGGCAACGGCGCCAGAAAATAGTCTTGATAACCCACAAGTATAGGGGGTCGCAATAGTTTTGGAGGGTAGAGTATTGAACCCAAATTTATTGATTGGACACAAGGGGAGCCAAAGAATATTCTCAAGTATTAACAGTTGAGTTGTCAATTCAACTGCACCTGAAAGACTTAATATCTGCTACAAAGTATTTAGTAGCAAAGTATTAATATAGTAGCTGTAACGGTAGCAAAAGTAATTGTTTTGGTTTTATAGTGATTGTAACAGTAGCAACGGAAAAGTAAATAAGCAATGATCAATATGTGAAAAGCTCGTAGGCAATGGATCAGTGATGGATAATTATGTCGGATGCGATTCATCATGCAATAGTTATAACATAGGGTGACACAGAACTAGCTCCAATTCATGAATGTAATGTCGGCATTTATTGTGAATATAGTCATACGTGCTTATGGAAAAGAACTTGCATGAAATCTTTTGGCCTACCCTCCCGTGGCAGCGGGGTCCTATTGGAAATTAAGGGATATTAAGGCCTCCTTTTAATAGAGTACCGGACCAAAGCATTAACACTTAGTGAATACATGAACTCCTCAAACTACGGTCATCACCGGTAAGTATCCCGGTTATTGTCACTTCGGGGTTAACGGATCATAACACATGATAGGTGACTATAGATTTAAAAGATAGGATCAAGAACTCACATATATTCATGGAAACATAATAGGTTCAGATCTGAAATCATGGCACTCGGTCCCTAGTGACAAGCATTAAGCATGGCAAAGTCATAGCAACATCAATCTCAGAATATAGTGGATACTAGGGATCAAACCCTAACAAAACTAACTCGATTACATGTTAAATCTCATCCAACCCATCACTGTCCAGCAAGCCTACGATGGAATTACTCACGCAGGGCGGTGAGCATCATGAAATTGGTGATGGAGGGAGGTTGATGATGACGATGGCCACGGATTCCCCACTCCGGAGCCCTGAACGGACTCCAGATCAGCCCTCCCGAGAGAGATTAGGGCTTGGCGGCGGCTCCGTATCGTACAACGCGATGAATCCTTCTCTCTAATTTTTCCCCGAACGTGAATATATAGAGTTGGAGTTGAGGTCGATGGAGCGTCAGGGGCCCCAAGAGGCAGGGGCATGCCGGGGGGTAGGCGCGCCCCCACCCTCGTGGACAGGGTGTGGGCCCCCTGACATTGATTCTTTTGCCAGTATTTTTTATATATTCCAAAAATATTCTCCATTGATTTTCAGGTCATTCCGAGAACTTTTATTTCTGCACAAAAATAACACCATGGCAATTCTACTGAAAACAGCGTCAGTCCGGGTTAGTTTCATTCAAATCATGCAAGTTAGAGTCCAAAAAAGTGCAATGGTGTTTCGAAAAGTAGATACAATGGAGACATATCAGCTAGCTCTGTTTAATTGCTGAACTTGCTCGATTAAGAAGTTAGTCTCCTTTGTATACCCAAATTATGCAATGATGTGGATGACCACTGTAACCATGGAAATTCAAACCAAAATTTTTGACGTTCAAACTCATCACACACGGGTAATGCTATCTGAATTGTATGTGATGTTCACATATCATACACAGTTCTGAATAAGGGACCGTGTCTGATGACACTTTGCGCGCTAGTTTTTTCACTGAAGTGATTCCAAATTTTCGGCTTCCATGGAAATATCTACCTCCCCGCCCCCTCCCCCTAACCAAAAGCCACATTTCCCCTGTTTCTGCCTTCCTTTCCAAGTTGAAACCTTCACTCTTTGCTTGCAGCGCTGCCTCCTCGTCGGCGACCCTCCTTCATGCTACAGGACCTCGTCTATCTAGGCAGGTAATCCACACTCGACCCCCATCCTCCTCCTCCTTCCACATCCCACATGCCCGGACCGCCGGTGCGAGCACGACACCTTCCACCCAAATCACCGACCCCTCCACCAAATAAGCGTGACCCTAAGCCATGGTGCATGCAGTATAGCCAGGATCTCAAGGAGCATTTGGAAGTGGAGAAGCAAATCGTGGCCGCACGCACGGATGAGGTCATGATGGCTGCCATTCGTGCCAACCCCCAGATATTGGAGGAGCACCTTGCCATTTGCTAGCTACGCTGATTAAGCATGCTCAGTTTACCCGTTGCGTGTGCTGTTCCTGCCTTTCCTTCACAAATTCTAGTGAATTGTGCTATCTAATTTTACCATGCAATCTGTTGCTTTAGTGTATATGTTCTATATGTCGTGCAGCGTGGTGCTCACTTATTAACTATTTTGTTAATAAGTTGTTGTCTTCAGTTCACTGTTTGGATCAATTATGCAAATGTGATGTTCAATTCTTTAGGCTGCAATTTTTTATTGTCTTCAAAGTGAGAAATAAATCAAATTTATCTTTACAAAATACATGAGAAACGAATACAATTGCTATATTTCCAAGTTGTCAAGCATGCTTGGTTTGGTTATACATTGTGCAATGTGGTTCTCAGTTAACGTTTGGTTCATTTGTGTTGTGGTGTTTAGTTAACTGTTTGGTTCAATTCTGCAATGCAATGTTCAATAGTTTGTGGGTGCATTCTGTTTGGTTTTGACCCACCGTTCGACCCTTTTTGCATATGGGGAAATGAGTTGTCCTTGAATATAAATCGAATCAAGAAACTCAGAAAGATTGTTAGGACAAAGAAATTAGTGACAAAAAACAGCAAGATCTTTGTCTGCACAATGAAGAAGACATCGGTTCACTACAAGATGGTACTAACTATTATACCTTGGCTATTTTTTATTCCTTTGCCCCATTTCCAATATAGAGAAGATATTTATGCACATCCTTGTTTTCAGGCCTTTCCAAAGCAGTTCACTGATGATTACCTCTCAACCCACCTCTATGGTCAGGAGGCGAGGATGGTTTCATACAATAGCCACGGTTCAATATTGAAGTGTTCCTGAAGAGAACAAAGGATGGAAGGTCAATCATCGACAGACACTGGCCTAAAGTTGCAAAGACCTTCAACATGAATGAAGGCTCAATATTCGCCTTCCGCTTCAGCAGTTTTCCAGATGAGATACATCTATCTATATACCGTCTATGATGCTAATTTCGAAAGGTTGTACATGTTGCATGTGAAACTTGGTGCTGGTGCAGTTGTGTAATGGGGTAGCTGAGTGCTGAAGCTATATCATGTTGTACTCTAATGTATTTCAATTATGAAATTCTTCTTCCTTAATATGGTAATGAAATATATTATGTGCTTAATATGAATGTCAATTAGATTAATAAATGGATTATTAATAATAGGGCAATTAGTCCGCTAATGGTGAATTAGCCTGCTAATTGGGTTTTGCTCTTACAAACAGTTGTTGAAAATATACCATGGGCGATGACCTCAGCGAATGCACACAGTTTCTAGGAATAAACCGTGTTAGATCAATGAGCAATCAGACACGACTTTCTCTTGAATATTGTTTGCGTTAGAACACCTTGCGCAGATGTTTACCACATAGAAACATTATGTGATGGACAGCCTTTGCCACACAGTTTCTTCTACGGACCGTGTGTGATACATTCAATAATGCAAACGATTTAATGGGAAAAATTGTGTTTGATGTACCTGTGTGGGATGTACATACGAAAGGAAACGTTTAGCAGGGACTGACTGTGTGGGATGTACCTGTGACCGGAAATAATTTTGCCATATAATTGTATTTTTTTAGCTCTACTATACGTATTTCCGTATTTGAGCGCTCGCCGGTCGCACACGACCTCATTTTGCCGAGCGTGTATGCCAAGAGGGCATATCCCCGACGGTTTCTAGGCCGTGTGGGAAGGACCCCCTATCGCCCACACTCACTTGGCGACGGTTCCAAATGTCGTCGCGGAAAGGGGTTAAAAACCGTTTGTATAGCACCATGCGTACCAGTGGTGGTGATGATGATAAAGCACTCCTTATGCGGCATGGTGGCGGGAAGTCCTTGGATTGATTTCCCTCCGGATGCCCTCTGGAGGTTAGGGTTCTACCTTATGTATATGTTTCTCATGACTCCCTGCTTCTGATCCCCGATCTGACTTCGCAGGGTGGAAGTAGTGGTCAGGAGGTGCCATCGGCGCACCATACGACTGGCCCAGTTTCATGGTCTCCTTATTTCTCCCTTTGCATCGTTCTTTTTAGGGTGGTATATTATCACATTAAATAACATGATTACAGCAAAATTTCCCGGGATTCCTGTTGGTAAACGTAGTAGAAATAAAAAATTGCCCAATGATGACCCGGGAACAATATGAGGATGCATATATGGTTTGGATCAACGATCATTATCGACTCCGGAGTGTAGCAGAAGTAGATGAGTGGGTGGAGATAATACTTGGAGTCCCTCGAACCATTGATGATGGTCTCGCAAACCACCCACGAACGAAAGACCAAAAGCATGACCTCTCTACTTGGTTGCAAGCGTACGGTTTTCACGAGCCGGCATCGCTTCACCGTCTAGAGCTGAACGTCGCCAGAGAATTACAGGGAGGAGATTAGAACCACACTAGGTTCTAATTATGAGGATTAGAGGAACTAGTTCTAGCTCTAATTAGATCAATTAGGATAAACTAGAGCTAGAACTAGACGAACTAGAGGAGGCTACAAAACTTGTATGTCCAAAAGGGCCAATACCTCAAGTATATATAGGTTAGAGGGGAAGAGAGAAGCTTCCACCAAGGAGGGAAAGTCCCTCCTTGGGGCATGTCCAATGGGGAGAAGTTGGACCCGTCCCATAGTTCAATTCGGCCTCCCCATAGGAAAGGGGGGGGGGTGCGCCACCTCCACTTGGGCCTTTGTGGCCCAAGTTGCCTTCCACCACTTGGCCTTTTAAGGCCCGTTGATAGTAAATTAAATATAAAATCCTTCTAGAAATTACTAGAGCCTTTTACTATTCATTTAACACCTCTAAAAACATTTTACACCTACACATTATTTATCGTATTACCCGGTATTTCCCGATAAACTCCAAAACCCTTCAGGTGACACCGAAACGTGTCCGGTTCCACTAGAAACTATTCTAGATATTAATGAAACAATTTCACAAATAAATCCTCGATACTATCGTCATACTAACACTTAGCAGATCATGATTACATTAATCTTGTGACCCTGTAGGTTCGGTAAATCATAGACATGAACAAAAAAAATACTTTGTTCAATGACTAATAGCGGAACCATGAACATCCATATTGATACCTATGATTACATGAATGACATTCGAGTGAACCATTGGTTATCGTGTGATGTTCCCTTTGCTTAGCGATACTTTGCCAAACCCGAGGTGTGCCGGTTGAAGGAAATATGCCATAGAGGCAAAAATAAAGTTGTTATTTTATATTTCCTTATTCATGATAAAGGTTTATTATTCATGCTAGAATTTTTTTGATCGGAAACCTAAATACATGTGTGGATACACAAACAAACACCGTGTCCCTAGTGAGCCTCTACTTGACTAGCTCGTTGATCAAAGATGGTTCAGGTTTCCTAACCATGGACATGATTTGTCATTTGATAACGGGATCACATCAGTAGGAGAATGATGTGATGGACAGGACCCATCCATTAGCTTAGCATAATGATCATTCAGTTTTATTGCTATTGCTTTCTTCATGTCAAATACATATTCCTTTGATTATGAGATTATGCAACTCCCGAATACCGGAGGAATTCCTTGTGTGCCATCAAACGTCACAATGTAACTGGGTGATTATAAAGATGCTCTACAGGTATCTCCGAAGGTGTTTGTTGAGTTGGCATAGATCGAGATTAGGATTTGTCACTCTGAGTATCGGAGAGGTATCTCTAGGCCCTCTCGGTAATGAACATCATAAGCTTGCAAACAAATGACTAAGGAGTTAGTCACGAGGTGATGTATTACGGAACGACTAAAGAGACTTGACGGTAATGAAATTGAACTAGGTATGAAGATACCGACGATCGAATCTTGGGCAAGTAACATACCGATAGACAAAGGGAGTAACGCATGTTGTCATAACGGTTCGACTGATAAAGATCTTCATATAATAAGTAGGAGCCAATATGGGCATCTAGGTTCCACTATTGGTTATTGACCAGAGAGGTGTCTCGGTCATGTCTATATAGTTCTCGAACCCATAGGGTCCGCACGCTTAACGTTCGGTGACGATATTGTATTATATGAGTTATGTGATTTGGGGACCAAATGTTGTTCGGAGTCCCAGATTAGATCACGTACATGACGAGGAGTCTCGAAATGGTTAACATGTAAAGATTGATATATAGGATGATAGTATTCGAAGACTGGTAGTGTTCCAGAGGTTACCGGGTACATATCGGATCACCGGAAGGGGTTCCGGGCACCCCCGGCAAAAGATATGGGCCTAATGGGCCAAGAGGGGAAACACACCAGCCATCAGGGGCTGGTGCGCCCCCCATATGGGCCAAAGCAAAGGGAGAAGGAAAAGGGGGAAGAGAAAGGAAAGGGGGGATTCAGCCTCCCCCTTCCCTTTCTTCCCCTTCCCTTTCTCCCCCCTCCTCTTTCCTTCCCCCTCCGGTAAATAAGGAAGGGGGGCAGCCATCCTAGGAGGAACCCAAGTCGGATTCGGTCCTACTTGGGGCGCCTCCTGGCCTCTCCCATCTCCCTCCCACCAATATATATGTGGGGGCGCCCCCTAGCACACCCCAGGCAATTGTTAGCCGTGTGCGGCGCCCCCTCTCCACCGTTTACTCCCACGGTCATATCTTCGTAGTGCTTAGGAGAAGCCCTGCAAGGGTAACTTCACCATCACCGTCACCATGCCACCATGCTGACGAAACTCATCTACTACCTCGACAACTTTCTGGATCAAGAAGCCGAGGGACGTCACCGAGCTGAACGTGCGCAAAACTCGGAGGTGCCGTACGTTCAGTGGTTGATCGATTAGAGCTAGAAGAAGTTCGACTACATCAACCGCGTTGTTAAACGCTTCCGCTTATGGTCTACGAGGGTACATAGACACACTCTCCCCCTCATTGCTATGCATTTCCTTGGAAAGATCATTGTGTGTGCGTAGAATTTTTTTGTTTTCCATGCAACGTTTCCCAACAGTGGCATCATGAGCCAGGTCTATGCGTAGATGATATGCACGAGTAGAACACAAAGGGTTGTGGCCGGTGATAGTCATACTGCTTACCACCAACATCTTATTTCAATTCGGCGGTATTGTAAGATAAAGTGGTCCGATCCAACCTTACATGTCCACGTACATGAGACCGGTTCCACCGACAGACATGCAACTAGTTTTGCATAAAGGTGGCGAGCGATTGTCTGTTTCTCTTACTTCAGTTGAATCGAATTTGACTATGGCCAGTCCTTGAAGAAGGTTAATAAAACAAACTTGATGAAACACCATTGTGATTTGATGCATAGGTAAGAACAATTCTTTCTAGAAGCCCGTAGCAGCCACGTAAAACTTGCAACAACAAAGTAGAGGATGTCTAACTTGTTTTTGCAGGGCATGTCATGATGTGATATGGTCAAGACATGATGTGATATGGTCAAGACATGATGTGATATACTTTATTGTATGAGATGATCATGTTTTGTAAAAGTTATCAACAACCGGCAGGAGCCTTCTGGTTGTCTCTTTATTGTATGAAATGCGAACGCCATGTAATTGATTTACTTTATCACTATGCGGTAGCGATAATTGTAGAAGCAATAGTTGGCGAGACGACCACGACGCAACGATGAAGATCAAGGTGTTGAGCCAGTGATGATGGAGATCATGATGATGCTTTGCAGATGGAGATCAAAAGCACAAGATGATGATGGCCATATCATGTCACATATTTTGATTGCTTGCGATGTTTATCTTTTATGCATCTTATTTATCTTAGTACGACGGTATCATTATAAGATGATCCCTTAACTAAATTTCAAGGTAAAACTGTTCTCCCTGAGTATGCACCATTGCTATAGTTTGTCGTGTCGAGACACCACGTGATGATCGGGTGTGATAGACTCTACGTTCACATACAACGGGTGCAAGACAGTTTTGCACATGTGGAATACATGTGTTAAACTTGACGGGCCTAGCATGTACATACATGGCCTCGGAACACTGGAGATCGAAAGGTCGAACATGAATCATATAATAGATATGATCAACATAGAGATGTTCACCATTGATGACTACTCCATCTCACGTGATGATCGGACATGGATTAGTTGATTTGGACCACGTATCATTTAGATCACTTGAGGGATGTCTATCTAAGTGGGAGTTCTTAAGTAATTTGATTAATTGACCTTAATTTATCATGAACTTAGTCCTGATAGTATTTGCATATCTATGTTGTAGATCAATGGCCCGTGCTACTGTTCCCCTGAATTTTAATGCGTTCCTAGAGAAAGCCAAGTTGAAAGATGATGGTAGAAACTACACAGACTGGGTCCATAACTTGAGGATTATCCTCATTGCTGCACAGAAAAATTATGTCTTTGATGCACCGCTAGGTGTGCCACCCCGTCCAGCAAATGCAGACGTTGTGAACGCCTGACAGTCTTGTGTTGATGACTACTCGGTAGTTCAGCGTGCCATGCTTTACGGCTTAGAATCGAGACTTCAAAGACGTTTTGAACGTCATGGAGCATATGAGATGTTCGAAAAGTTGAAGTTAATATTTCAGGCAGATACCCGAGTTGAGAGATATGAAGTCTCCAACAAGTTCTATAGCTGCAAGATGGAGGAGAACATTTCTGTCAGTGAACACATAATCAGAATGTCTGGGTATCATAATCACTTGACTCGGCTGGGAGTTAATCTTCCAGATGATTGTGTTATTGACAGAGTTCTTCACTCACTGCCACCAAGCTACAAAGGCTTCGTGATGAACTATAATATGCAAGGAATGGAGAAGAGAATTCCCGAGCTCTTCGCAATGCTCAAGGATGCGGAGTAGAAATCAAGAAGGAGCATCAAGTACGTGTTGATGGTTAACAAGACCACTAGTTTCAAGAAAAAAGGCAAGGGAAAGAAAGGGGACTTCAAGAAGAATGGCAAACAAGTTTCCACTCCCGGGAAGAAGCCCAAAGCTGGACCCAAGCCTGAAACTGAGTGCTTCTAATGCAAAGGGACTGGTCACTTGAAGCGGAACTGTCCCAAGTATTTGAAGGAAATATGCCCTAGAGGCAATAATAATATTATTATTTTATTTCCTTATATCATGATAAATTTTTATTATTCATGCTAGAATTGTATTATCCGGAAACATAATACATGTGTGAATACATAGACAAACTAAACGTCACTAGTATGCCTCTACTTGACTAGCTCGTTAATCAAAGATGGTAATGTTTCCTAACCATAGACATGTGTTGTCATTTGATTAACGGAATCACATTATTAGGAGAATGATTTGATTGACATGACCCATTCCATTAGCTTAGCACCCGATCGTTTAGTATGTTGCTATTGCTTTCTTCATGACTTATACATGTTCCTATGACTATGAGATTATGCAACTCCCATTTGCTGGAGGAACACTTTGTGTGCTACCAAATGTCACAACGTAACTGGGTGATTATAAAGGAGCTCTACAGGTGTCTCCAAAGGTAAATGTTGGGTTGGCGTATTTCGAGATTAGGATTTGTCACTCCAATTGTCGGAGAGGTATCTCTGGGCCCTCTCGGTAATGCACATCACATAAGCCTTGCAAGCATTGCAACTAATGAGTTAGTTGCGAGAAGATGTATTACGAAACGAGTAAAGAGACTTGCCTGTAACAAGATTGAACAAGGTATTAAGATACCAATGATCGAATCTCGGGCAAGTAACATACCGATGACAAAGGGAACAACGTATGTTGTTATGCGGTCTGACCGATAAAGATCTTCGTAGAATATGTGGGAGCTAATATGAGCATCCAGGTTCCGCTATTGGTTATTGACCGGAGACATGTCTCGGTCATGTCTACATTGTTCCCGATCCCGTAGGGTCCGCACGCTTAAGGTTTCGACGACGGTTATATTATGAGTGTATGAGTTTTGATGTACCGAAGTTAGTTCGGAGTCTCGGATGTGATCACGGACATGATGAGGAGTCTTGAAATGGTCGAGACATAAAGATTGATATATTGGAAGCCTATGTTTGGACATCGGAAGTGTTCCAGGTAAAATCGGCATTTTACCGGAGTACCGGGAGGTTACCAGAACCCCCCGGTAACCTAATGGGCCTTACTGGGCCTAGTGGAGGAAGAGGAGAGGAGGCCTAGGGGCTGCCGCGCGCCCCTCCCCCCCAAGTTCGGATTGGACAAGGAGGGGGGCGGCGCCCCCCCTTTCCTTTCTTCCCTCTCCACCTTCCCCCCCAAGTCCTAATCCAACTAGGGAAAAGGGAGGGGAGTCCTACTCCCGATAGGAGTAGGACTCCTCCTGCGCGCCTCCTCCTAGGGCCGGCCGCACCCCTCCTTGGCTCCTTTATATACGGGGGCAGGGGGCACCCCTAGACACACAAGTTGATCTCTAATATCATTGTCTTAACCGTGTGCGGTGCCCCCTTCCACCATAGTCCTCGATAATATTGTAGTGGTGCTTAGGCGAAGCCCTGCGACAGTTGAACATCAGGATCGTCACCATGCCGTCGTGCTGACGGAAATCTTCCCCGACACTTTGCTGGATCGGAGTCCAGGGATCGTCATCGAGCTGAACGTGTGCTAGAACTCGGAGGTGCCGTAGTTTCAGTGCTTGATCGGTCGGGCCGTGAAGACGTACGACTACATCAACCGCGTTGTCATAATGCTTCCGCTGTTGGTCTACAAGGGTATGTAGATCACACTCTCCCCTCTCGTTGCTGTGCATCACCATGATCTTGCGTGTGCGTAGGAATTTTTTTGAAATTACTACGTTCCCCAACAGTGGCATCCGAGCCTAGGTTTTATGCGTTGATGTTATATGCACAAGTAGAACACAAGTGAGTTGTGGGCGATATAAGTCATACTGCTTACCAGCATGTCATACTTTGGTTCGGCGGTATTGTTGGACGAAGCGGCCCGGACCGACATTACGCGTACGCTTACGCAAGACCGGTTCTCCCGACGTGCTTTGCACAAAGGTGGCTAGCGGGTGTCAGTTTATCCAACTTTAGTTGAACCAAGTGTGGCTACGCCCGGTCCTTGCGAAGGTTAAAACAACACCAACATGACAAACTATCGTTGTGGTTTTGATGCGTAGGTAAGAACAGTTCTTGCTAAACCCGTAGCAGCCACATAAAACTTGCAACAACAAAGCAGAGGACGTCTAACTTGTTTTTGCAGGGCATGTTGTGATGTGATATGGTCAAGACATGATGCTAAATTTTATTTTATGAGATGATCATGTTTTGTAACTAATTTATCGGCAACTGGCAGGAGCCATATGGTTGTTGGTTTATTGTATGCAATGCAATTACGCTGTAATGCTTTACTTTATCACTAAGCGGTAGCGATAGTCGTGGAAGCATAAGATTGGCGAGACGACAACAATGCTACGATGATGATCAAGGTGTCGCGCCGGTGACGATGGTGATCATGACGGTGCTTCGAAGATGGAGATCACAAGCACAAGATGATGATGGCCATATCATATCACTTATATTGATTGCATGTGATGTTTATCTTTTATACATCTTATCTTGCTTTGATTGACGGTAGCATTTTAAGATGATCTCTCACTAATTATCAGGAAGTGTTCTCCCTGAGTATGCACCATTGCGAAAGTTCTTCGTGCTGACACACCACGTGATGATCGGGTGTGATAGGCTCTACGTTCAAATACAACGGGTGCAAAACAGTTGCACACGCGGAATACTCAGGTTATACTTGACGAGCCAAGCATATGCAGATATAGCCTCGGAACACGGAGACCGAAAGGTCGAGCATGAATCATATAGTAGATATGATCAACATAGTGATGTTCACCAATGAAACTACTCCATCTCACGTGATGATCGCACGTGGTTTAGTTGATTTGGATCACGTGATCATTTAGAGGATTAGAGGGATGTCTATCTAAGTGGGAGTTCTTTAGTAATATGATTAATTGAACTTAAATTTATCATGAACTTAGTACCTTATAGTATCTTGCTTGTTTATGTTTGATTGTAGATAGATGGCCCGTGCTGTTGTTCCGTTGAATTTTAGTGCGTTCCTTGAGAAAGCAAAGTTGAAAGATGATGGTAGCAATTACATGGACTGGGTCCGTAACTTGAGGATTATCCTCATTGCTGCACAGAAGAATTATGTCCTGGAAGCACCGCTGGGTGCCAGGCCTGCTGCTGGATCAACACCAGATGTTATGAACATCTGGCAGAGTAAAACTGATGACTACTCGATAGTTCAGTGTGCCATGCTTTACGGCTTAGAATCGGGACTTCAACGACGTTTTGAACGTCATGGAGCATATGAGATGTTCCAGGAGTTGATGTTAATATTTCAAGAAAATGCCCGGATTGAGAGATATGAAGTCTCCAATAAGTTCTATAGCTGCAAGATGGAGGAGAACAGTTCTTTCAGTGAGCATATACTCAAAATGTCTGGGTATAATAATCACTTGATTCAATTGGGAGTTAATCTTCCAGATGATTGCATCGTTGACAGAATTCTCCAATCACTGCCACCTAGCTACAAGAGGTTCGTGATGAACTATAATATGCAAGGGATGAATAAGACTATTCCCAAGATCTTCGCAATGCTGAAAGCTGCGGAGGTAGAAATCAAGAAGGAGCATCAAGTGTTGATGGTCAACAAGATCACTAGTTTCGAGAAAAAGGGCAAAGGGAAGAAAAAGGGGAACTTCAAAAAGAACAGCAAGCAAGTTGCTGCTCAAGAGAAGAAACCCAAATCTGGACCTAAGCCTGAAACTGAGTGCTTCTACTGCAAAGGGACTGGTCACTTGAAGCGGAACTGCGCCAAGTATTTGGCGGATAAGAAGGATGGCAAGGTGAACAAAGGTATATATGATATACATGTTATGGATGTGTACCTTACTAATGCTCGCAGTAGCACCTGGGTATTTGATACTGGTTCTGTTGCTAACATTTGCAACTCGAAACAGGGACTACGGATTATGTGAAGATTGGCTAAGGACGAGGTGACGATGCGCGTGGGAAATGGTTCCAAAGTCGATGTGATCACGGTCGGCACGCTACCTCTACATCTACCTTCGGGATTAGTATTAGACCTAAATAATTGTTATTTGGTGCCAGCATTGAGCATGAACATTATATCTGGATCTTGTTTGATGCGATACGGTTATTCATTTAAATCAGAGAATAATGGTTGTTCTATTTATATGAGTAAAATCTTTTATGGTCATGCACCCATGAAGAATGGTCTATTCTTATTAAATCTCGATAGTAGTGACACACATATTCATAATGTTGAAGCCAAAAGATGCAGAGTTGATAATGATAGTGCAACTTATTTGTGGCACTGCCGTTTAGGTCATATCGGTGTAAAGTGCACGAAGAAACTCCATACTGATGGACTTTTGGAACCACTTGATTATGAATCACTTGGTACTTGCGAACCGTGCCTTATGGGTAAGATGAAAAAAACACCGTTCTCCGGTACTATGGAGAGAGCAACAGATTTGTTGGAAATCATACATACAGATGTATGTGGTCCGATGAATGTTGAGGCTCGTGGCGGATATCGTTATTTTCTCACCTTCACAGATAACTTGAGCAGATATGGGTATATCTACTTAATGAAATATAAGTCTGAAACATTTGAAAAGTTCAAAGAATTTCAGAGTGCAGTTGAAAATCATCGTAACAAGAAAATAAAATTCCTACGATCTGATCGTGGAGGAGAATATTTGAGTTACGAGTTTGGTGTACATTTGAAACAATGCGGAATAGTTTCGCAACTCACGCCACCCGGAACACCACAGCGTAATGGTGTGTCCAAACGTCGTAATCGTACTTTACTAGATATGGTACGATCTATGATGTCTCTTACTGATTACCGGTATCGTTTTGGGGTTATGCTTTAGAGACGGCCGCATTCATCTTAAATAGGGCACCATCAAAATCCGTTGAGACGACGCCTTCTGAACTGTGGTTTGGCAAGAAACCAAAGTTGTTGTTTCTGAAAGTTTGGGACTGCGATGCTTATGTGAAAAAGCTTCAACCTGATAAGCTCGAACCCAAATCAGAGAAATGTGTCTTCATAGGATATCCAAAGAAAACTATTGGATGCACCTTCTATCACAGATCCAAAGGCAAGACTTTTGTTCCCAAATTCGGAAACTTTCTAGAGAAGGAGTTTCTCTCGAAAGAAGTGAGTGGGAGGAAAGTAGAACTTGATGAGGTAACTGTACCTGCTCCCTTATTGGAAAGTAGTACATCACAAAAACCAGTTTCTGTGACACCTACACCAATTGGTGAGGAAGCTAATGATGATGATCATGAAATTTCAGAACAAGATACTACTGAACCTCGTAGATCAACCAGAGTAAGATCCGCACCAGAGTGGTACGGTAATCCTGTTCTGGAAGTCATGCTACTAGATCATGATGAACCTATGAACTATGAAGAAGCGATGGTGAGCCTAGATTCCGCAAAATAGCTTGAAGCCATGAAATCTGAGATGGGATCCATGTATGACAACAAAGTGTGGACTTTGGTTGACTTGCCCAATGATCGGCAAGCAATAGAAAATAAATGGATCTTCAAGAAGAAGACTAACGCTGACGGTAATGTTACTGTCTACAAAGCTCGACTTGTCACAAAAGGTTTTTGACAAGTTCAAGGGATTGACTATGATGAGACCTTCTCACGCGTAGCGATGCTTAAGTCTGTCCGAATCATGTTAGCAATTGCCTCATTTTATAATTATGAAATTTGGCATATGGATGTAAAAACTGCATTCCTGAATGGATTTCTGGAAGAAGAGTTGTATATGATGCAGCCGGAAGGTTTTGTCGATCCAAAGGGAGCTAACAAAGTGCGCAAGCTCAAGCGATCCATTTATGGGCTGGTGCAAGCCTCTCGGAGTTGGAATAAATGCTTTGATAGTGTGATCAAAGCATTTGGTTTTGTACAGACTTTTGGAGAAGCCTGTATTTACAAGAAAGTGAGTGGGAGCTTTGTAGCATTTCTGATATTGTATGTAGATGACATATTACTAATCAGAAATGATATAGAATTTCTGGATAGCATAAAGGGATACTTGAATAAGAGTTTTTCAATGAAAGACCTCGGTGAAGCTGCTTACATATTGGGCATTAAAATCTATAGAGATAGATCAAGACGCTTAATTGGACTTTCACAAAGCACATACCTTGACAAAGTTTTGAAGAAGTTGAAAATTGATCAAGCAAAGAAAGGATTCTTGCCTGTGTTACAAGGTGTGAAATTGAGTAAGACTCAATGCCCGACCACTTCAGAAGATAGAGAGAAAATGAAAGATGTTCCCTATGCTTCAACAATAGGCTCTATCATGTATGCAATGCTGTGTACCAGACCTGATGTGTGTCTTGCTATAAGTCTAGCAGGGAGGTACCAAAGTAATCCAGGAGTGGATCACTGGACAGCGGTCAAGAACATCCCGAAATACCTGAAAAGGACTAAGGATATGTTTCTCATACATGGAGGTGACAAAGAACTCATCGTAAATGGTTACGTTGATGCAAGCTTTGACACTGATCCGGACGATTCTAAATCGCAAACCGGATACGTGTTTACATTAAACGGTGGAGCTGTCAGTTGGTGCAGTTCTAAACAAAGCGTTGTGGCGGGATCTACATGTGAAGCAGAGTACATAGCTGCTTCGGAAGCAGCAAACGAAGGAGTCTGGACGAAGGAGTTCATATCCGATCTAGGTGTCATACCTAGTGCATCGGGTCTAATGAAAATCTTTTGTGACAATACTGGTGCAATTGCCTTAGCAAAGGAATCCAGATTTCACAAGAGAACCAAGCACATCAAGATACGCTTCAATTCCATCCGGGATCTAGTCCAGGTGGGAGACATAGAGATTTGCAAGATACATACAGAGCTGAAAGTTGCAGACCCATTGACTAAGCCTCTTCCATGAGCAAAACATGATCAGCACCAAAGCTCCATGGGTGTTAGAATCATTACTGTGTAATCTAGATTATTGACTCTAGCGCAAGTGGGAGACTGAAGGAAATATGCCCTAGAGGCAATAATAATATTATTATTTTATTTCCTTATATCATGATAAATGTTTATTGTTCATGCTAGAATTGTATTTTCCGGAAACATAATACCTGTGTGAATACATAGACAAACTAAACGTCACTAGTATGCCTCTACTTGGCTAGCTCGTTAATCAAAGACGGTTATGTTTCCTAACCATAGACATGTGTTGCCATTTTATTATAGGAATCACATTATTAGGAGAATGATGTGATTAACATGACCCATTCCATTAGCTTAGCACCCGATCATTTAGTATGTTGCTATTACTTTCTTCATGACTTATACATGTTCCTATGACTATGAGATTATGCAACTCCCGTTTGCTGGAGGAACACTTTGTGTGCTACCAAACGTCACAACATAACTGGGTGATTATAAAGGAGCTCTACAGGTGTCTCCAAAGGTAAATGTTGGGTTGGCGTATTTCGAGATTAGTTCTCACTCCAATTGTCGGAGAGGTATCTCTGGGCCCTCTCGGTAATGCACATCACATAAGCCTTGCAAGCATTGCAACTAATGAGTTAGTTGCGAGATGATGTATTACGAAACGAGTAAAGAGACTTGCCGGTAACGAGATTGAACTAGGTATTAAGATACCGATGATCGAATCTCGGGCAAGTAACATACCGATGACAAAGGGAACAACGTATGTTGTTATGCGGTCTGACCGATAAAGATCTTCGTAGAATATGTGGGAGCCAATATGAGCATCCAGGTTCCGCTATTGGTTATTGACCGGAGACGTGTCTCGGTCATGTCTACATTGTTCTCGAACCCGTAGGGTCCGCACGCTTAAGGTTTCGATGACAGTTATATTATGAGTTTATGAGTTTTGATGTACCAAAGTTAGTTCGGAGTCCCGGATGTGATCACGGACATGACGAGGAGTCTCGAAATGGTCGAGACATAAAGATTGATATATTGGAAACCTATGTTTGGACATCGGAAGTGTTCCGGGTAAAATCGGCATTTTACCGGAGTACCAGGAGGTTACCGGAACCCCCCGGTAACCTACTGGGCCTTAATGGGCCTAGTGGAGGAAGTGGAGAGGAGGCCTAGGGGCTGCCGCGCGCCCCTCCCCCCCAAGTCCGAATTGGACAAGGAGGGGGGGCAGCGCCCCCCTTTCCTTTCTTCCCTCTCCTCCTCCCCCCCCCCAAGTCCTAATCCAACTAGGGAAAAGGGAGGGCAGTCCTACTCCCGGTAGGAGTAGGACTCCTCCTGCGCGCCTCCTCCTAGGGCCGGCCGCACCCCCCTTGTCTCCTTTATATACGGGGGCAGGGGGCACCCCTAGCCACACAAGTTGATCTCTAAGATCGTTCTCTTAACCGTGTGCGGTGCCCCCGTCCACCATAGTCCTCGATAATATTGTAGTGGTGCTTAGGCGAAGCCCTGCGACAGTTGAACATCAAGATCGTCACCACGCCGTCCTGCTAACGGAACTCTTCCCCGACACTTTGCTGGATCGGAGTCCGGGGATCGTCATCGAGCTGAACGTGTGCTAGAACTCGAAGGTGCCATAGTTTCGGTGCTTGATCGATCGGGCCGTGAAGACGTATGACTACATCAACCGCGTTGTCATAACGCTTCCGCTGTCAGTCTACAAGGGTACGTAGATCACACTCTCCCCTCTCATTGCTATGCATCACCATGATCTTGCGTGTGCGTAGGATTTTTTTTGAAATTACTACGTTCCCCAACAGTATTTGGCGAATAAGGATGGCAAAGTGAACAATGGTATATTTGATATACATGTTATTGATGTGTACCTTACTAATGCTCGTAGTAGCGCCTGGGTATTTGATACTGGTTTGGTTGCTCATATTTGTAATTCGAAACAGGATCTACGGATTAAACAAAGATTCGTTAAGGACGAGGTGACGATGCGCGTTGGGAATGGTTCCAAGGTCGATGTGATCGCCGTCGGCACACTACCTCTACATCTACCTTCGGGATTTGTTTTAGACCTGAATAATTGTTATTTGGTGCCAGAGTTGAGCATGAACATTATATCTGGAGCTCGTTTAGTGCGAGACGGTTATTCATTTAAATCAGAGAATAATGGTTGTTCTATTTATAAGAGCGATATCTTTTATGGTCATGCACCCTTGAAGAGTGGTATATTTTTATTGAATCTCAATTGTGGTAATACACATATTCATAATATTGATGCCAAAAGATGCAAAGTTGATCATGATAGTGCAACATATTTGTGGTACTGTATTTTTGGTCATATTGGTGTAAAACGCATGAAGAAACTCCATGCTGATGGACTTTTGGAATCACTTGATTATGGATCATTTGATACTTGCGAACCATGCCTCATGGGCAAGATGACTAAAACTCCGTTCTCTGGAACAATGGAGCGAGCTAATGACTTATTGGAAATAATACGTATCGATGTATGCAGTCCAGTGAGTGTTGAAGCACGCGGCGGGTATCATTATTTTCCGACCTTCACAGATGATTTAAGTAGATATGGGTATATTTACTTAATGAAACACAAGTCTGAAACATTTGAAAAGTTCAAAAAATTTAGAGTGATGTGGAGAATCATCGTAATAAGAAAATAAAGTTTCTACGATCTGATCATGGAGGCGAATATTTGAGTTACGAGTTTGGCCTTCATTTAAAACAATGTGGAATAGTTTCACAACTCATGCCATTGGGAAACACCGCAGCGTAATGGTGTGTCCGAACATCGTAACCGTACTTTATTAGATATGGTGCGATCTATGATGTCTCTTACTGATTTACCACTATCATTTTGGGGTTATGCATTAGAGACAGCTGCATTCACATTAAATAGGGCACCATCTAAATCCGTTGAGACGACACCGTATGAACTGTGGTTTGGCAAGAAACCTAAGCTATCATTTCTTATAGTTTAGGGTTACGACAATTATGTCAAAAGGCTTTGGCCTAATAAGCTTGAACCCAAATCGGAGAAGTGTGTCTTCATAGGATACCTTAAGAAAACAATTGGGTACACCTTCTACCACAAATCCGAAGGAAATATCTTTGTTTCCAAGAATGGAACATTTCTAGAGAAGGAGTTTCTCTTGAAAGAAGTGAGTGGGAGGAAAGTAGAACTCGATGAGGTAATTATACCTTGTCTCAATTTGGAAAGTAGCACATCAGATAAATCCGTTCCCGTGATGCCTACACCAACTAGAGAGGAAGCTAATGATGATGATCATGAAACTTCACATGAAGTTACTACTGGACCTCGTAGGTCGAACAGAGCATGTTCTGCACCAGAGTGGTACGGTAATCCTGTTCTGGAAGTCATGTTACTAGACCATGACGAATCTACAAACTATGAAGAAGCTATGATGAGCCCAGATTGTGATAAATGGATTGAAGCCATGAAATCTGAGATAGGATCCCTGTATGAGAATAAAATGTGGACTTTGGTGGACTTGCCTGATGATCGGCGAGCCATAGAGAATAAATGGATCTTCAAGAAGAAGACTGACGTTGATGGTAATGTTACTATCTATAAAGCTCGACTTGTTGTGAAAGGTTTTCGAAGAGCTCAAGGAGTTGACTACGATGATACTTTCTCACTCGTAGCGATGCTTAAGTCTGTTCGAATCATATTAGCAATTGTCGCATTTTATGATTATGAAATTTGGAAAATGGACATCAAAACTGCATTTGTTAATGGATTTCGTTTACAAGAGTTGTGTATGATGAACCAGAAAGTTTTGTCGATCCTAAAGGTGCTAACAAATTGTGCAAGCTCCAGCGATCTATCTATGGACTGGTGCAAGCATATCCGAGTTAGAATATACACTTTGATGAGGTGATCAATGTTGGGGAACATAGTAATAATTCAAAATTTTCCTACGTGTCACCAAGATCAATCTAGGATATGCTAGCAATGAGGGAGAAGTAGTGCATCTTCATACCCTTGAAGATCGCTAAGCGGAAGCGTTACAAGAGCGCGGTTGATGGAGTTGTACTCGCGGCGATTCAAATTGCGGAAGATCCGATCCAAGCGCCGAACGGATGGCGCCTCTGCGTTCAACACACGTACAGCCCGGGGACATCTCCTACTTCTTGAACTAGCAAGGGGAGAGGAGAAATTGAGGGACGACTCTGGCAGCACGACGACGTGGTGGCGGTGGAGCTCGTGGTTCTCGAGGAAAGCTTCGCTAAGCACTACGGAGGAGGAGGTGTTGGAGGAGGGTGGGGCTGCGCCAGGGAAGGGGGTGCGGCTGCCCTCCCCCCCAACTATTTATAGGGGGAGGGAAGAGGGGGCCGCCCCCCTAGATGCATCTAGAGGGGGGCCGGCGTCCAGGGGGAGACTTTCCCCCCAAGCAAGGTGGGAGGCGCCCCCTCCCCCTAGGGTTTCCAACCCTAGGCGCATTGGACCCTTGGGGGGCGCACCAGCCCACTAGGGCCTGGTTCCCTCCCATATTCAGCCCATTAAGTCCCCCGGGGAAGGTGGCCCCACCCGGTGGACTCCCGGACACCTTTCGGTGGTCCCGGTACAATACCGATAACCCCCGAAACTATTCTGGCGACTAAAACTGGACTTCCCATATATAAATCTTCACCTCCAGACCATTCCGGAAGTCCTCGTGATGTTCAGGATCTCATCCGGGACTTTGAACAACCTTCGGTAACCACGTACAATTTCCCATAACAACTCTAGCGTCACCGAACCTTGTGTGTGTGGACCCTACGGGTTCGGGAGCCATCCAGACATGACCGAGACATCTCTCCGGCCAATAACCAATAGCGGGATCTGGATACCCATGTTGGCTGCTACATGTTCCACGATGATCTCATCAGATGAACCACGGTGTCGGGGATTCAATCAATCACGTACACAATTCCCTTTGTCCATCGGTATGTTACTTGCCCGAGATTCGATCATCGGTATCCCCGTAACTCATTCAATCCCGTTACCGGCAAGTCTCTTTACCCGTTCCGTAACGCACGATCCCATGGCTAACTCCTTAGTTACATTGAGCTCGTTATGATGACGAATTACCCAGTGGGCCGAGAGATACCTCTCCGTCATACGGAGTGACAAATCCCAGTCTCGATTCGTGCCAACCCAACACACACTTTTGGAGATACTTGTAGTGCACCTTTATAGTTACATTGTGACGTTTGATACACCCAAAGCACTCCTACGGTATCCGGGAATTGCACAATCTCATGCTTTAAGGAAATGATACTTGACATTAGAAAAGCTCTAGCAAACGAACTACACAATCTTGTGCTATGCTTAGGATTGGGTCTTGTCCATCACATCATTCTCCTAATGATGTGATCCCATTATCAACGACATCCAATGTCCATGGTTAGGAAACCACAACCAGTTATTGATCAACGAGCTAGTCAACTAGAGGCTCACTAGGGACATGTTGTGATCTATGTATTCACACATGTATTACGGTTTCGGGTTAATACAATTATAGCATGAACAATAGACAATTATCATGAACAAAGAAATATAATAATAAATATTTTATTAATGCCTCTAGGGCATATTTCCAATAGTCTCCCACTTGCACTAGAGTCAATAATCTAGTTACATTGTGATGAATCGAACACCCATAGAGTTCTGGTGTTGATCATGTTTTGCTCATGGAAGAGGTTTAGTCAACGTATCTGTGACATTCAGATCCGTGTGCATTTTACAAATATATATGTCTCCATCTTGAATATATTCACGAATGGAGTTCAAGTGACGCTTGATGTGTCTGGTATTCTTGTGAAACCTGGGCTCCTTGGTAAGGGCAGTAGCTCCAGTGTTGTCACAGAAGAGAGTCATCGGGCCCGACGCATTGGGAATAACTCCTAGGTCAGTGATGAATTCCTTCATCCAGACTGCTTCCTACGCTGCCTCCAAGGAAGCTATGTACTCCGCTTCACATGTAGATCCCGCCATGGCGCTTTGCTTGCAACTGCACTAGCTCACTGCCCCACCATTCAAAATGTATACGTCTCTGCTTTGTGACTTGGAGTTATCTAGATCTTTGTCGGAGCTAGCATCAACGTAACCCATTACGACGAGCTCTTCGTCACCTCCATAAACGAGAGACATATCCTTAGTCCTTTTCAGGTACTTCAGGATATTCTTGACCGTTGTCCAGTGCTCCATACCGGGATCACTTTGGCACCTCCCTACCAAACTTACGGCAAGGTTCACATCAGGTCTGGTACACAACCTGGCATACATAATAGAGCCTATGGCTGAGGCATAGGGGATGACACTCATCTTTTCTCTATCTTCTTCCGAGGTCGGGCATTGAGTTGTGCTCAATCTCACACCTTGCAAGACAGGCAAGAACCCCTTCTTGGACTGATCCATATTGAACTTCTTCAATATCTTGTCAAGGTACGTGCTTTTTGAAAGACCAATGAGGCGTCTCGATCTATCTCTATAGATCTTGATGCCTAATATCTAAGCAGATTCTCCAAGGTCCTTCATTGAAAAACACTTATTCAAGTAGGCCTTTATGCTTTCCGAAAGTTCTATATCAGTTCCCATGAATAGTATGTCATCCACATATAATATGAGAAATGCTACAGAGCTCCCACTCACTTTCTTGTAAACACATGCTTCCCCATAAGTCTGTTAGGGAACGTAGTAATTTCAAAAAAATTCCTACACACACAGGATCATGGTGATGCATAGCAATGAGAGGGGAGAGTATGTCTACGTACCCTCATAGACCGAATGCGGAAGCGTTAGCACAATGCGGTTGATGTAGTCGTACGTCTTCACGATCCGACCGATCCAAGTACCGAACGCACGACACCTCCAAGTTCTGCACATGTTCAACTCGATGAAGTCACGCGAGCTCCGATCCAGCAAAGCTTTACAGGAGAGTTTCGTTAGCACAATGGCATGGTGACGGTGATGATGCTGCTACCGACGTAGGGCTTCGCCTAAGCACCGCTACGATATGATCGAGGTGGATTATGGTGGAGGGGGGCACCGCACACGGCTAAGGGATCAATGATCAATTGTGTGTCTATGGGGTGCCCCAGCGTTCGGATTTCGGGTTCCGGCAGACCCTTGAGGTTTGAACACTGGGGTGCACGCGGAGATCTTTCCCCTACCGATCTACGCCCAATCTCCTCGCGTGATCTAAGCTGGAAACAATGAACAACACAAGGGACACGAGGTTTATACTAGTTCGGGCCACCGTTGTGGTGTTATACCCTACTCTAGTGTGTGGTGTGGTGGATTGCCTTAGGGGGGCTGATGATGAAAAGTACAAAGGAAGAACAACCTCGCGAGAGGTGTTCTTGAGCTGGTGCGATGAACTGCTAGGGTCTATAAATAGAGCTACCTAGCACAGAGTAGGAAAGAGAGGGAAAATCTGGTAGAACCCTAGCAGAAGAGAGAGAAGCGATTGGCCCTGGGCCTCTCCCCAAATAATGAGCGGGAAGGGCGCCAACAATTGGCCATTTTGAAGGGGAACATGTAGTACAAGTTATCCTGACCAAAGGTGGTCTTCGGCTGCCAAAAACACTGGTGATGACGCCGTCTTGGGCTCCACGGTGACCTTCGTCCTGCCGCTCTGTTGGTCTTGGTCTCATTGCACCGGAATGGCAACCTTTGCCCGATGCCTTGGCCTGTGCTTGCCCCGTTTGCACCAAAGAGGAAACAAGGACACTGCGCAGGGCGGCGCCCGCCTGGTCTCGATCGTCATGGCTTGCGTCACGGGCTCTTTACCCCCTGCCTTGATCTCTCCGCCTCCTCGCGAGCCTGCCTAACGAGGCTGCCTCTGAGGAAGCTTCCTGTCATTTGCCCGATAAGGCTTGGCCCCTCGTGAGGGTCTTGAGCTTGAGCTGATGAAGATGGTCCGCTGGGCCCCCACTTGAGCCACGCCGCAGGCCGCAGGCAGGCAAGTTTGGGCACCCCCGTTCCCAGAACGCTGACAGTAGCCCCCGGGCCCAAGGCGCGCCCGAGCTTGGCCTAGCAGGAAAGCAAAGGGGCAAGCGCGAAGCGCCGCGGGCCCTAACAGCCTGCGGCCTTGGGCGCCGCGTGGCGAACGATTGGACGTGGGCGACCGCGCTTCCCCACGACGCCTCGGCGACCGCACGACTTGATACGTCCCTGTATGCAGAGAAACCGGTCATGATTACCTGCGATCGTGGTGCACGGCGGTTGGCCTCCTTCGGCTATAAGTACGGGGCTGGGTGGGCCCCTTCAGCCCGTCCCTTCTTGCTGCTCCTTTCCTTCTTCTCGATTGCTCGCCGATCACATGGCTCCAAGGAAAGGCCCCTCTGGCTGGGCCTGACTCCCCCCCGGCCAAGCACGGCCGAGGCCGCCCTCGCAAGTACACCACGGTCCCCGTGGTGGCCTCCCGCGGGCATGGAGGCGGTTCGCGGCGCGGTGGTGAGCGCCCGGTTGTTGACGGGGGGCACGTCGTGGGTGCGCGCCCCCCTAGGCCACGCTTTCGCTCTGTGGAGGTGCTGCCGGAGTTTGTCGTGTGGTTGGCAGACCCATCCAGCACCAGGCTCCAGCTCCCCCGTTTCTTCGTAGATGAACTGCCGGCCAGCGCCCAGTGCGGCTTCTGGCTCCAGGCAGACAGGTGCTGCAGGAGGGCCTCCTGGGCATTGATGGAGGTCTCCGTTTCTGGGAATGGGGCTCTGACTCGCAGCTGGCAAACGTTTGCCCGCGTGCGCGGCCTGAGCTGGTGGTGCACCCTGTACTTCAAGTTTGATGGCGACGCCACCCTCTACGTGAGGGTGTTCGGGGAAGACGGTCGCCGTGTTGGGTGCTGCCCTAAAGACGACGACCGCGGCCGCCTGCCCAGCCCGACAATGACCAGGATGAAGATGGCGACTGGCGTATAGGCGGCGGTGCTCGGGGTTTGCTGAGCTTCGGCGACCCCCTCTTAGGCAGCAGCTCCTCCAGCGGGGGCCGGTCCAGTCTCCTCGCCGTTGCGCCCGCCTGGGTGAAGGTAGCGGGTCAGCCGCCGTCGCGCTCGCTTGGGTGAAGGTAGCAGGTCAGGCGCCGGTGAAGCCAGAGGAGGGATCCGCCTGAGCCCTAGGAGCGGCTCGAGCCTTCGCTATGGGTTGGCGCAGGACGAATCGCGCCCGTTTTGTTTTCTTTTTATTCTACGCAAAAATAGAAACTAATGTAGGGGCCCACGGGGTCGTATTAGAACTGCTGCTGTTTAACCATCGTGTTTCTGCACCGTGTTTTTGCACCGCGCATCCATGTGCGGGAACTATTTTAGCTCGGTGGAGCTTGGCGCGGTCCTCGCCTCCCGATGCCGTGGCCTCCTCGCGCGCTTCGCGCCCTGCAAGGATCAGTAGGAGGGGTAACTTACGGTCTTAGTTGTGGGGGCGATCGGCCCAGGTCCTGTGCTCGTGTCGTGATGCTCGTGGGGCACGGACTGGGAGGGGTGCTCCCGCAGAGGACTCGGATAGGAAAGCTCCAAATGATCGGGGCAGAAAACACTCGCGAGGGCGCCCGCGAACCTCCCTCGCGAGACTTGTGCGAGAGAAAACGAGGCGAGCGAGCGAGAAAGACAAAGAGTCACAAGCCAGGAACGCCAGCAATTCCAATAAAACTTCAAACGGGAATAAACAAGCCAACTGCAGAAAGCAAATGGAAAAGCCGCGTCCGGCACCTATTCTAGTCTTCGACGTCTTCTCACCAGCGCGGAGCTAAGTGCTGCCACTGGGCGTGGGCAGCACTCCGGAGACTCCTGGGCGTGTACAACCCCACTCATTATTACATGAGAGTGTCACGGGCGGCGAGCTTCACAGGCATTGGCCTTCTTCACAGGCACCGGGCCTTTCTCGAAATGCGGCAACTTCACAGGCATTTGCCTTCTTCACAGGCACCGAGACTTTCCCAAAATGCAGCTTCACAGGCATTCACCTTTTTCACAGGCACCGGGCCTTTTCCAAAATGCAGCGGCTTCACAGGCACCGGACTTTTTCCAAAACGCAGCAGCTTCACAGGCATTCGCCTTCTTCACAGGCACCGGGCCTTTTCCAAAACGCAGCGGCTTCACAGGCATTCGCCTTCTTCACAGGCACCGGGCCTTTTCCAAAACGCAGCGGCTTCACAGGCATTCGCCTTCTTCACAAGCACCGAGCCTTTTCCAAAATGCAGCGTCTTCACAGGAATTCGCCTTCTTCATAGGCACCGGGCCTTTCCTAGGCGCTAGGCCTCGCTCAGGGATAGAACCTCCGGAGATGTTGAATGTTCCACGCGTTCTGGATGGGTACCCCCTCCGTGGTCTCCAAGCGCGCGGAGCCCGGCCTGGAGAAATGAACAACCTTGAACGGCCCTCACACATGGGAGAGAGATTGTGCAGCCCCTCCCTGGAGAGAACCCGTCTGAGCACGAGATCCCCTACCTCAAGAGTTCTGGGGCGGATGTTGCTGCAGTGGTATCGTCGCAGCGCCTGTTGATACCTTGCCGCTCGCAGCGCAGCTTCTCGACGGTGTTCCTCCCCCAGCACAATATCCGTCCCCTGCATGGCGTCCTGCCGCGTCTCGTCGAATGCTAGGTCCCGTGCGGAGCGACGCCTGGCCTCGTGAGGGAGGATAGCCTCTGCTCCCTAGACGAGGAAGAACGGGGTCTCACTAGTCGGCTTGGTCGCAGTTGTGCGGATTGACCACAGCACGGACTGGAGCTCGTTGTACCAGCCCCTGCCGCAGGCCTCCAGCTTCTTCTTGAAGGTCCTGGCTTTGAGTCCCCTCAGGACCTCCGCGTTGGCCCGCTCGGCCTGGCCGTTGCTCCGGGGGTGTGCTACCGATGCATAACATATCTGCGTTCCAAGGGTAGCACGGTACATTTTGAAGAGATTACTGGTGAATTGCGAACCGTTGTCGGTGATGATGCGGTGGGGCACCCCAAATCGGCTCACGAGGCCCTTGATGAATTTGACCGTAGAGCCTGCCGGGATTGTGCGGACGGCTTCCACCTCAACCCACTTGGTGAATTTGTACACGGCGATGTAGAGGTAGTGATAGCCCCCTGGCGCCCGAGGAAACGGGCCCAGAATGTCTAGCCCCCAAACTGCGAACGGCCATGAGAGGGGTATAGTCTGTAGACCCCCTACAGGCTGATGGATCTGCTTAGTGTGAAACTGGCAGGCCTCGCAAGCCTTCACAACCTCAACGGCGTCATTGAGCGCCGTGGGCCAGTAGAATCCACTGTGGAACGCCTTGCCGACGAGGGTCCGCGACGACGAGTGGTGCCCGCAGTCTCCGCCGTGTATGTCCGCAAGTAGCTCCTTCCCTTGCTCTCGGGAGATGCAGCGTAGGGACATGTCAGTTGGTCGCTTCCTGTAGAGCTCTCCATCCTTGATGCAATAAGCCGTGGCCTGCCACGCCACACGCTCCGCTTCCTCCTCATTCTCCGGCAGAGTCCCTTGCATCGGGTAGTTCTTGAGCTCCGGGATCCAACACCCTTCCTGAGGCTCTAATGCCAGGAGCAGGCATGCCCCTAAGGCTGGGCCGCAGACCGTGGCTCCTGAGGCAGGCGGCTGAGGGAGCTCCTCCCTTGGTTGCACCGTGCTCGATATTGGCGGCACCGCCGAGGGTTTGAAGAGTCGCTCCTCGAAGACGCCAGGCTCCTAAGGCAGCCCTCTGGACGCCCTCTTGGCAATGTCATCGGCCTCCTGATTGGTGCTGCGAGGCACATGCTGCAACTCCAGCCCCAGAACTGTTTCTCCATCTTGCGAACCTCAGTGAGGTAGGCTTCCATGTGCTCGTCCTTCGGCTCGTATATCTTGTTGGAGAAGTTGACGAGGAGCTGTGAATCGCCCTTGGTGACAAGGCGCTTTACCCTAAGACAGTTGCGGCCTTCAAGCCTGCTATTAGGCCTTCATACTCCGCTATGTTGTTGGAGACCTTTTCTCCGTGCTGGAAGTAGAGTTATGCGGCGTAATAGAGTTTGTCCTAGGTAGGGGACACAAGCACTACGCCAGCTCCCGCACCGTGTCGGGAGAACGCCCCATCGAAGTACATGACCCAGCCGTCGGGTGCTTCACTTCCCGGGGAAAGTGATCGGTCCTCGGCTGCCTCGAGACCCGGCGCTTCTGCCCATTCTGCCATGAAATCTACAAGTGCGGCTCCCTTGATAACTCTGGTCGTGCTAAATTCTAGCTGAAATGCATGTAGCTCAATGTTCCATTCGGCGACCCTTCCAACTAAGTTGGGGCTCCTGAGCACTCTTTACAAGGGGTATGCTGAGATGACCTTGATGGGATATCCTTGGAAGTAGTGGGGCAGCTTGCGCGAGGCCACTAGTAGCGCGAGGAGGAGTTTTTGAGGCATGGGATACTGTCGTGGGTTTGTCACGGCAGATGTCCTTGTGAAAGGACTTAGTCGTGGAGCCATCGCAACGGGTTAGCTCAAAGGGGTTAAACCGGACAAGGGGACACGGGGATTTTATACTAGTTCTGCCCCTCCAAGGAAGGTAAAAGCCTACGTCTAGTTGTGATTGGTATTGCTAGGGTTTTGAAGGCCAGGGAGCGAATTCGCTTTGTCTGGCTCTCGAGTTGTTGTCTGTCCCTAAACCGCAGCCGGGTCGTCCCTTTATATACATAGGCTGACGCCCACCGGGCTATAGAGTCCCAAAGCCGGATCATAAACGTATCCAGTTCATTCTCTATCCTTCCTATCTTATAATACAAGTTACATGACTAGGTCGGTTCACATTTGCAGGCTTTAACCCGCCTTTGGGCCTTGGGCCTTCGTGAAGCGCCATCATCCTTGCATCTTCATGGGCTTCTAAGCTTCAAGGACTTAACCCGGCTACACAAGGCCGGTTTACATCCAGTAGTAATATCCCCAACATTAGGCCCCAGATTGGTTTGAACTTGTTCATGTCAATCTTCTACACTTAGAAAAATTCCTCCCTCATCATCTTCACTTTGATCTTGTAAACCGCCGTGACGTCATATTTCCAGATTATGATAAATCGCCCTGACGTCAACCATCCGTTGATGTCGAAGATTACCTTCATTTAATGTGTATTTAGTCACCGAGGCGACACCTTTATTAACTTATCCATTTTTTGGGCTCCTCGATTCCTGCAATTGCCGTTTTATCGCTTCGCCTTATAATTAGGGGCAGAGGACCGCTTTCTTTTCTTTCCGCTACCCATTCATCTCTTCTTCTTCCTCTCGATGACCCCGCACTCGAGCGCCGCCGTCATCTTCGAAACTCGCCTCTGCTTCGCCGTTGGCCGCTGCATCAACCTGTTCGCACCAGAGTTCCACAACGCCCTTCCGCTGCTTCCGCGGTCGCAGTAAGTCCTTTCCCCCTTCTTTCCTAGATCCATTAGGGTTTCCTCGCTGTTCTTGAGGTTCATCAGAGCTTTTAGTGATGTTCTTCCTTGGCCCGTAGATGAATGCTTCGTACTTATCATATCCCTTGCCGTGATGAATCTTCTGTTACCCTCACAAATCCTTATACGCAAAAAACTGTTGCAGTCCTTCATAAACTATTTCAGGTCTTACCCTTTTTAGGTCCAATTATTTTTATTTTTCTATCTTATCTTAGATCCGAAAATTTCACATACCTCTGTGAAATTTGTTTCTCCTCACACCAACATAGGCAATTTAATTTTGAGTAAGCAATCTATACCATTAGCCCTCTGATAAATTGGAAGAGCCTTTTACCTCCATAATTATATTCCGGTTTAACAGTGTCTGAGTACCCCTGTCGTGGTACTACCTTTTATGCATTATTGCATTGATCTCCGGTTTATGCCATGTCCCCTATCAGGGCATATTTTACTCCCTTGCATCTTGTATATTATCCTGTGTAATTTATAAACCGGCCTTTTGTTTCTAGCTCGTTTGTTCCGTGATGGCCAAGCAATTCACCGCTTGCAACTGGGCTCGTTCCCGGGTCACAGAGGAACAATTGAATGATATGGTCAGCATTGGCACTTTGGCTAAGAAAACTAAAATCAAATGGCGAGTTCCAGGAATAGAAAATCCTCCAACCCCAAGGCAGGGTGAGGTGGATGTCTTTGTTGACCACATAGGCCGTGGCTTCAAACTGCCAGGGTCAAAGTTTTACCGAGATGTGCTTGCCAGCTTCCAACTTCATCGTCAAGATATTGGTCCCAACTTGGTCTCCAATTTATGCAACTTCCAGGTCTTTTGTGAAGTATATTTACAAGAAGAACCAACCGCCGAGCTGTTCCGGGACTTCTTTCATTTAAACCGGCGCACAGAATTTGTAAATGGCCCTAACACTGAACTTGGGGGTGTCTCAAGTCAAAAGCGGAAAGAGGTTGAATTTCCTCATGCCAAATTGCACAGCCATCCAAAGGAATAGAACAAAACTTGGTTTTATTGCAAAGATACATCCCCTGGAGATGAAAATCCCCTCCCCGGCTTTCGTGACCATAGACTATCCAACACCCATCCAATGCCACAACGCCTGAGCTCTTCAGAAAGGACGAAATATGCCCCTCAACTCGCCAAACTTCGGGCCTTTATGGCGAACGGTTTAACATGCGTGGACTTTGTGCGCTGTTGGATATCCTGGAGTATCTTGCCACTAAGCCGGCGTTCCGGTTTAATGTGTGAGTATACCGGTGAGGTTGACGACCCTCAACGCCATTGCAACCTTCAATTATCTGAGGAAGAAGTCACTGAAAGTGTAAAGAAGATTCTGAATGAATCAAAACTAGTCTGTAGTCAAACTGGTCTGAGTCCCTTCTATGCCAAGAACAAACCGCCTGCTGTAAGCATTATACTTCCTTTTCATCTCTAATATTTTTAGCTTTATGCAACCTGTAATCATTCTTCTGTGTATGTAGGGTGATGACCCCTTCTGGAAACGGAAAACCGTAGAGAAAGCGGCAAAGCCGACTGGGGATAAAGTGGTCAAGCCATCCCGCCCAAAAACCAAAGCCGTAAAACGGACGTCAAAACGGAAAACGGTTGACCGGATCAATATGGAACTTCATGATGACACTGATGATCCAGAAGTCGACGTAGAACTTGACTCACTTGGCTCTCTTTTCATGCATCTCATTAACAATGATCTTCCTCAGGAGGACGCAGAAGCTAGTCAAGCTGATGATGTAGAGGTAATTACCCTTTCCTTCGGTTCAGACTCTATGCCAACACAAAAAAAACCGCCAAGCAGTCCGGAAAGTAAGCTTTTCTCATCCTCTTGCTCACTTGGATCCAACATCTATTTTGAAGACTCGGCAGCATGAAGCTCGCCAGACAACCCGACACAGTGGACAACAGGTCACTTCAGCCAGTTTACCTGATACCCCGGTTCGGAAGCGCCGGTCTGAGGTCTCTCCTACTTCTGACCATTCTTACCCCAAGGCAGGTTATTTCAGACAGCCTCTTAATCCGTCCGATTCAAATTATCAGGTGACACCTCATTCATCTTCTGGTGAATCGACAGCAACTCAACTCCCCCATTTGAAAACAGTGGCCGGGTAAGTTGTAAAAACCTTTCCTTTCAATGCGTCACAAATCCTTTGAATAGGATGTTAATCCTATTTTATCCTGTTTGCAGGGCCAAAGCTAGACCCAGCAAGAAAGCTCGGGTCACCAATCCACCGGAAAACCTGGTCGCCAAAGAAGAAGAACCAAGAGGTGAACCGGAACAAACTTGTGAACCAAAAGGTCTTCATCCTGAAGCTACTTCTAATGACCTGCCCCTTGAAGGCCAAAATACTGATGAGCCCACAGACGTTGAGCCTGCCGCGCCCGATGCTGAACTGGCGGAACCAAACCGGGCTAGTCCGGTGAAAGATGCTGAAATTCCAATATCACCAACCAAAAACACTGAAGGCCAAGGAGACTATGTGATTATTACTGGAATGGGCCACATCTCTCCTGGTCATCCCGTCATTTTGGCTAAACACAGTGCCAAAGAAGAGCAAGCTGTCAGGGAAAAAGGCAAATGGAGCAGTGATTTATCAAGCTATGCTCATCTTAACGCTGATGAACTTCACTCTGGCTTCTTGAACCGTCTGCACTCAAACCGGGATTATGAAGCCGCTTTGGTGAACTTGATGAAAGAGCGATATGAGGTAAATTCCTCTCCCTTTGTTTATTGATTTATAGCTGAAATACTATCCCAAGTAGCCCCTAAGGGCCGTTTTATGATTATTAATCATAAACCGGGTCTTTGTAACACCTTAAGTTTCTCATCATTGATCCTTGGAATGGCAGGTCTCTAATAAGAGATAAGACTCATCTTGAAATAATTAGATAACTTTCTGCAACATAGCCCCCAAAGGCCGGTTTAACTTGGCAAGTTAATCCGGGTTTTAATACACACATCCGTTTAAGAACAGAGGCACATTAGCCCCCAAGTGTCAAGGACAATGCTTGCATTATTCGGGAGACTTGTATAAAATGTAGTACTTTAGAGAAAATAGGCATTAGCCCCCAAGTATGAAGTGCATAACTTGTTATACGCTTTGTACTTAGCACATATATATGATGTTTGTTTTAATATACCTTCGTCGTTGCAGGCTGAACTGAGAAGCAAAGATGCCCGAAATTCTGACTTGCAAGAGAATGTGAAGTCACAACAAGCCGAGGCTGAAAAAGCCAAAGAGGAGCTGACCCAGGGCCTGGCCGTGATGGAAAAGCTGAAAGAATCTTTCAACAAAGATCGTGCTGACTGGGAAACTAAGAAATCCGGTTTAACCAAAAGAGCTATAGACGCCGAGGGGGCCCTGAAGCCAGTGGTAGATGAAGTAGCCGGTTTGAAACGTCAAATAAATGCTATGACCTCTGCTATCTTTGGTAAGTGCCTGCTTATGTGTGTTGCGCAAGTCAATGAACCTTATAACTGACCAAAAAGTTGATAAAATCTTTGGCAGGCACTCGGATCGCTCATCTTGGTACCGATATGCGCATGAAGCTCAAAGCGGCATACACATTGGTTGAACAGCTGTACTCTGGGTCTCAGCGGGCTATTTGCACGGCAGCTTATACCAAACCGACCCCAACTTTGATTAAAGAAACTCTTGAGAAGTTGGCCATGTTACCAGCCCGTATCGCCGAGTTGAAGAAAGCAGCTGCCAGAGCCGGAGCTTTAACTGCACTTATTCCAGCCAAAGCCTGGATTACAGACCTTGAAGCGGAGGATATTATTAAAGGATACCTAGATGTAAAGGAAGACGGTTCAAACTTCGATAATGATGACCTCCGGCGGCTGACCAAACAGATGCGGCCACCAGCCAGCAAGTTGGCCGATGAGACCGATTTGTCCCATTTTCAACCGTTTTATGACGCGGGGGGGGGGGGGGGGGGGACAGCCGACCGACATCCATGAAGTTGAAGAACTCGTGCCTCCGATTCGTAAGCACACTTATGCTCCTGATATTAACCCCTCCAATCTTATTCATGAAGAAGCAGTGTTTCAAGCTTTAACTGGAATGGATTGGTCAACGATGGATTTCCAGCGTCTGGGAGGGATGAAGAAGTGCCCACACCAACTGACCCTCAACCATCAAACCGTCCAGATGAAAAATCCTGATCCGATAACCAGTTTACATGGCTACTGTGAAAAACAATGATACCATTGGAACTGCTTTGAAAGCTTCTTGTAATAGGATAGCTAAAAACTCCGTTATCTGCCATGCCATCGAGCATGCTTCGTAATACTTCGTGACAATCTTGTCCCACTTTTGGGATATATTTATGCATAACTCATGATGAATTGTGTTCCTCGGTACAACAACTTAAAAGTATCTAGCGGCTTACCGCTAGACGGGTCATGATGTCCAAGAAGTATATAATGCCTAGATGAATAATCAAGTGTTTGTACAAAAAGAAATGTACATACCTCATTGGCTGACCAACAGTGTATACGGCAAAGGCATTAATGCCAATTCGGATGTTGATAACCCCATTTTTGTAATGTCGGTCTATATATTAAACCGGACCGGGATAACTACCGGCTTTTCTTTATAACACTGGTGATTTAGTCAAACCAGACCAGGTCAATAAACACCGGTTTATAACTGATCATGTGCCGACAACTTTATAGTTGAAAAAGTAAGCCGGGTCAAGGACGCCGGATCATCAATAGATACTTATAAACTTCAACAAATAAAACTCAAAAAGGAAAATATGCAATGCTTTTTACGAGCTGCCAGGCTCCAAATAGAGGCTTTTCATGGGCTGCCAGGCCTCTGAGTTAAACAATTTAACAAAGCCTTTTAAGATGGGCATCCAATTAACCAATCATCGTTTCAACTTTGACAAGTTCAGGGTCTATAAAAGATTGACATGTCAAACATTCGATGGGTCATACCACGATTACCTGGATAGGAGTGGCTTACTTGATGAAGGCAGGTTAACCCGGGTTTTTAGGTGAATACACCAGGCTTCCAAGCCGTGGCTTGATAGCCAATTACAAGGGTCCTTTCAAACTCTTTGTTGCTTTGCAAAAAGAGCCCCCAAGTAACTTTGTGAGTTGTGCTCAGTGTGTGCCCATGTTAGAGTCTGTGCTTTGTGCAACACTCTCTTTGGCTCCACATATTTTTCTTTTGTGGCTTAAATGCCTATCAAGAGGTGTAGCTATGGTGTGATAACAACCAAGCCCCCTAGTGATATCCCTTCGTGGTTTTAAAACCTATCAAGAGGTGTAGCTGTAGTTCAAATATGACCAAGCCCCCTAGTGATTTTCTTTATACCCATGCAACTGCTAAGACCGGATTAAAAAATTCCGCCTTGCCAGTAAACTCGTATAACATACATAGGATGTAAAAAGAACAGATACCCCACTTAATCGGAGGCTCCGGATTATTATATAATATATACACTGTCATAAATATGTACAGATGAAGAGCCTATAGCTTCAAGTATAGTAAGGCCGAAGGAGAGCTATGTTCCATGGCCGCTTGGTCTCCTCCGATTGACGTGAGTCTTGATGCTCTCGAACATCAATGAGGTAGTAAGATCCGTTGTGCAGATTTTTGCTGACCACAAAGGGTCCTTCCCAAGGTGGGGATAACTTGTGCATATCAGTCTGATCCTGGATGAGCCGGAGCACGAAGTCGCCTTCTTGAAAGGTTCTGGTTTTAACCCGGCGGCTATGATAACGTCGGTGATCTTGCTGATAAATCGCCGATCGTGCTACTGCCAGATCACGCTCTTCATCCAACAGGTCTAGAGAATCTTGACATGCCTTCTCATTATCAGCTTCAACATAAGTTGTCACACGGGGCGAGTCGTGACGGATGTCACTAGGAAGAACTGCCTCCGCTCCATAGACCATGAAGAAAGGTGTGTAACCCGTAGACCTATTGGGTGTGGTGTTGATGCTCCATAACACAGAAGGTAGCTCCTCAACCCAACAACCCGGCGTCCGCTTTAAGGGGACCATAAGCCTGGGTTTGATACCTCGTAGAATTTCCTGATTTGTCCTCTTTGCTTGACCATTAGACTGGGGGTGAGCCACCGATGCTAGATCAAGCCGGATGTGCTCACATTGAAAAAATTCTTCCATCTCCCCATTTGACAGGTTAGTACCATTATCAGTTATAATGCTGTGTGGAAAGCCAAACCGGAATATCACCTTTTTGATGAATTGAACCGTCGTGGCTGCATCACACTTGCTGACTGGCTATGCCACCACCCATTTGGTGAATTTCTCAACTGCTACTAACAGATGGGTCTTTTTGTCCTTGGATTGTTTGAAGGGTCCAACCATATCAAGCCCCAAGTCGCAAATGGCCACGTAATTGGAATCATCTGCAATTCTTGAGCCGGAATGTGCGCACGACGGGCAAATTTTTGACACCCGTCACATCCCTTGACTAAATCTTCCGCACCAGCATGTGCCATCAACCAGTAAAAACCGTGGCGAAAAGCTTTAGCAACCAAAGACTTTGAACCGGCATGGTGACCACAGTCCCCTTCATGGATTTCTCTCAAAATCTCACAACCTTCTTGAGAAACACAACGCTGAATTGCTCCTGAAACACTGTAGCGATGTAACTCCCCATTAAGTATGGTCATGGACTTAGAATGCCGGATTATCTGTCGGGCCAACGTTTCATCGTCTAGTAACTCGCCCCGGTTCATGTAAGCCAGATAAGGGATTGTCCAATCCGGTATGGCATGCAGAGTTGCCACCAATTGAGCCTCCGGATCAGGAATAGCCAAATCTTCTTCAGTTGGCACCTTGACTGATGGACTATGCAACACATCAAGAAAGACATTAGGCGGGACCGGTTTACGCTGTGAACCAAGACGACTTAAAGCATCCACCGCTTCATTCTTCCGCCGGTCCATATGGTCCACCTGATAACCCTTAAAGTGACCAGCGACTACGTCCACCTCTCGCTGATATGCAGCCATGAGTGGGTCCTTAGAATCCCAGGTGCCAGACACCAATTAAGCCACTAGATCTGAATCACCAAAGCACTTAACCTGGCTTAAATTCATCTCCTTAGCCATCCGAAGACCGTGGAGCAAAGCCTCATATTCAGCTGCATTGTTAGTACAAGGGAACAATAAACGGGGGACATAACAAAACTTGTCACCTCATGGGGAAGTTAGTATGACTCCAGCCCCCGAGCCCTCCAACTGTCTGGACCCATCAAAATGAATAGTCCAATATGTATTATCTGGTTTCTCTTCAGGTGCCTGTAACTTTGTCCAATCATTGATGAAGTCCACGAGTGCCTGGGATTTGATCGATGTGCGGGGTATATATTTGAGCCCATGAGGTCCGAGCTCAATAGTCCACTTGGCAATCTGGCCAGTAGCTTCTCTGTTTTGAATGATATCGCCCAGAGGAGCCGAACTGACCACTGTGATGGGATGGCCCTAAAAATAATGTTTAAGCTTCCGGCTTGCCATAAACACTCCATACACCAGCTTCTGCCAATTTGGATACCTCTGCTTTGACTCAATGAGCACCTCGCTGATATAATAAACCGGTCGTTGAACCGGATATTCCTTGCCAAGCTCCTTGCACTCTACCACAATGGCTACGCTAACAGCCTGGGCATTAGCAGCCACATATAGTAATAGCGGCTCTTTATCGATCGGTGCTGCAAGCACGGGCGGTTCAGCTAGCTGCCTCTTCAGATCCTCAAACGCTTTATCAGCTGCCTCGCTCCAGAAAAAGTTATCTGTTTTCTTGAGCATCTGATATAAGGGGACGGCCTTCTCTCCAAGGCGACAGATAAACCGGCTCAAGGCTGTAATCCGGCCGGCCAGACGTTGAACATCATTGATACACGCCGGTTTAGCCAAGGATGTAATTGCTGCAATCTTTTCCGGATTAGCCTCAATGCCTCTGTTTGACACCAGAAAACCCAAGAGCTTGCCTGCCGTGACAACAAAGACACACTTCTCCGGATTGAGCATCATCTTATATACCCGGAGATTGTCAAAGGTTTCTCTCAAATAATCTATCAATGTGTCCTCCTTTCTGGACTTTACCACAATATCATCCACATATGCATGAACATTGCGCCCAATTTGCTTATGAAGGCAATTCTGAACACATCGCTGGTAAGTTGCCTAGGCACACTTGAGTCCAAAAGGCATGGAAACATAGCAGAAGGCTCCAAAGGGAGTTATGAAAGCTGTCTTCTCCTGGTCCTTAACTGCCATCTTGATCTGATGATAACCAGAATACGCATCCAGAAAACACAAACGGTCACTACCTGCCGTCGCATCAACTATCTGATCAATGTGAGGGAGAGCAAAGGGGTCTGCAGGGCAAGCTTTGTTTAAATTGTGTAATCCAGACACATACGCCAAGTGCCGTTTTTCTTAAGAACCAGCACTGGATTAGCCAACCACTCTGGATGAAAGACCTCTACAATAAACCCTGCGGCCAACAGACGGGCTACCTCTTCACCAATAGCCTTACGCCTTTCTTCATTGAAGCGGCGGAGAAACTGCCGGACTGGTTTAAACTTAGGATCAATGTTAAGTGTGTGCTCAGCGAGTTCCCTCGGTACACCTAGCATGTCAGAAGGTTTCCATGCAAAGGTGTCCCGATTCTCATGGATGAACTCGATGAGCGCGCTTTTTCCTATTTGGGATCCAGTTTAGCACTAATGCTGAACTGTTTGGATGAATCGCCAGGAACAAAGTCAACCATCTTAGTATCTGTGGCCGATTTAAACTTGAATGCCGGATCGTGTTCCGTAGTTGGCTTTTTCAAAGAAGTCATGTCTGCCGGATCAACTTGCTCCTTATAGAATTTCAGCTCCTCCGTGGCACAAACCGACTCAGCATAAGCCGCATCACCTTCCTCACATTCCAAAGCGATCTTTCTGCTTCCATGTACTGTGATGGTCCCCTTGTCACCTGGCATTTTAAGCTGTAAATAAACATAACATGGCCTTGCCATGAATTTAGCATAAGCCGGCCGCCCAAACAAGGCGTGGTACGGACTTTTGATTTTTACCACCTCAAACATCAATGTTTCTGACCTTGAATCATAATCATCTCCAAAAGCCACCTATAAGGCTATCTTGCCAATAAGATATGCAGACTTACCAGGTACCACGCCATGAAAAACGGTATTTGACAGTTTAAGATTCTTATCTGTCAACCCCATACGATGGAATGTGTCGTAATACGGAATGTTGATACTGCTTCCGCCATCCATGAGCACTTTAGTAAACTTGTATCCCCCGACTTGCGGGGCTACCACAGGGCCAAGTGACCCAGATTATCAACCCGAGGTGGGTGATCCTCCCTACTCCACAAAATGGGTTGCTCAGACCAGCGTAAATATTGAGGCACTGCCGGTTCAGCAGAGTTTACTACCCTTTTGTGAAGTTTCTGATGACGCTTACACAAACTAGTGGTGAAAACATGATATTTCCCGCTATTTAGCTGCTTGGGATTGCTCTGGTAACCGGACTGCTGCTGTTCCTACTGATTCCCGTGATGGTTGTAGCCTCCCTGGTTGCTTTGGTGCCCTTGATTGATGTGTCCGGTTTGGTTGCCTTGAAACCCTGAACCGGAACCACCACCTCCGTAACCCGGCCCATGGAAACCACCTCCTGAACCGCCGGGCGGGCCATTATCATACTGGAACATATTGGAATTCTTGAAATCCCGCATGATATAACAGTCCTTCCAAAGAAGCGATGCTGGCTTCCCGTTTGATCCATGCTTTGGACAGGGCTGATTTAACAGGCGCTCCAAATTGGGGCCTGAACCTCCTCCCCTCTGGGGCTGCTTGCCCTTACGGCGCTGGCCATTCTCCTGAGCATTGGTGTTAGCAACAAAGTCCAAGCTGCTGTCGGCCTTGCACTTACCGCTGTTCCCATGGCCTGCCGGATTAGGCTGCTGACCCTTGGCGTTGCCGTTATTTTTCCCTTTCTCCGGTTTGTCCTCCTCTGAATCTGGGTCCTTGGTATTATCTGAATCGGCGTATTTAACCAAAGCGGCCATGAGCATTGACATGTCATTGTAGTGACGTTTGAGCCTTCCCAATTTCTGTTTGAGCGGCTTGAAATGGCAATTGCCCTCTAATGTTAACACTGCAGTCTCTGCATTGATACGATCTGATGAGTGCAAAATCGCTGAGACCCGTTTAACCCAATGGGTCATGGACTCCCCTTCCTCTTGGACACAAGCGGCCAGATCCACGATTGACATTGGCTGCTTACAAGTATCTTTGAAATTCTGGATAAAGCAGTGCTTCAATTCGGCCCATGATCCGACAGAGTTAGTTGGCAAGTTCTTCAACCAAGTATGAGTTGTTCCTTCCAACATCATGGTGAAATATTTAGCACACACTGCCTCATCCACATCTAACATCTCCATTGCCATTTCATAGCTCTCCACCCATGCCTCTGGTTGCAAATCGGCGATGTAATTTGGTACCTTACGAGGTCCCTTGAAGTCCTTGGGTAGTCTCACATTACGCAAAGCAGGGATGAGACATGGCACCCCTAAGGAACTGAACACCACACCTAGCTCTACTGAAGTCGTAGGGTGAACCGGAGTATGTTGTCGTGCTCCGTGTCGAGCTGCTAACTCGGCCTCTCGACGTGCGCAGCCGTGGTCCACAACATCCTACGCATTAGCGCCTCCCCTGGCCGGGTTGTTTCCTCGCGGTGAATTTCGGCGACGTGCACTGATGGACATAGCCGGTTCGTCCTCCATGTGTCTGCTATAGCTCCGGCTTGGACGGGGAGTGGAATGAATCCTCTCACGACTGTGTGAATATGCCTGCTGTTGATTTAGCGCTGTTTGAAGGAGATCCCTGGGCCGACGTGCTTCCACCGCAACTGGTGACTCGCTGTCGGTTGGGAGGGCTGCCAGGCATGAAGCGGCGGCCACAATATTGTCCAACGGGTGGAAATAATGCCCGGGAGGTGTTGGTGCATACTGTGGCACAACGTTGCTCTGGCAAGGCGGGTCCATCACGCGCGGTTGAGCCGGCGCTCCTGTTCCTGGTGCCTCCGCCCGGTTTAGTATGGTTTGGTTACCAGCTCCTGCTCCTGGTGTGTTGAAGAGATTCTGCGGCTCATAAACCGATGGGAGTCGCGATCGGTAGCTTCTTCTCATGACTTCCTCTGAAGCATTCTGATCTAGCCTAATCTGGTAGGCCTGTGCTTCCAATTCAGCCCGCTCTGTAGCCATCCTAGCGTTCTCTGTCGCCAGGTATGCTTTAGCCTGAGCTATCTGATCTTTCACTTTTGCAATCTCTGCATTGCGCTGATCCATGGCTGCTGCAACCACCTCTGCGGCCATCAACGTTGCCAAAGCGTCAAACAAATCAGACAGGACTTGGGCCGGAGGTGGCGCAGAGCTTCTTGCCCCTGCCGGTTTAGCCATCGTTGAACCGGAGAGCATTGCTGCGGCGGTCGATGAATGAGGCACTGATTGTGTGCCGGCCATGAAGATGGCGGCCTGGTTTGGAAGATCAGGGGAATCCAGAATACTGTTGCCCTCGGATCGTCCATCAATCCGGCCATCCTGCAACTGATAAAGCGATTCGGTCTCTACAGAAGACTCGTCATCAGAACAAACCACGGTCTCTCCATCAGACACCGGCCCATCCTCGTATCTCGATCCATGGATGACATCTACGAAAACATGCCTTGCCTTGGGCTGAACCGGCAAAGAACTTGCACGCCGAGTCGTTTCGATGATGTCGGTGCAGATGTCCGGCTCAGGGGCCGGTTCGCCGATCTTGCCGATGAAGACGTGAATCCCACCGAAGGGGACCCAGTACCCGTACTCGATCGAATCGGCCTCGGGACCCCATCCTGCATTGTCGATGTAGAGCTTGCCGCGATGAATCTTCGTCATCCGGCCCACAGCGTATCCCTTAAGTCCATCGAAGCTGCCCTTCAGGAACTCCAAACCATCGTGCAATAGCCCCACGGTGGGCGCCAACTGTCGTGGGTTTGTCACGGCAGATGTCCTTGTGAAAGGAATTAGTCGTGGAGCCATCGCAACGGGTTAGCTCAAAGGGGTTAAAATGGACAAGGGGACACGGGGATTTTATACTAGTTCGGCCCCTCCAAGGAAGGTAAAAGCCTACGTCTAGTTGTGATTGGTATTGCTAGGGTTTCGAAGGCCAGGGAGCGAATCCGCTTTGTCTGGCTCTCGAGTTGTTGTCTGTCCCTAAACAGTAGTCGGGTCGTCCCTTTATATACATAGGCTGACGCCTGCCGGGCTACAGAGTCCCGAAGCCGGATCATAAACGTATCCAGTTTGTTCTCTATCCTTCATATCTTATAATACAAGTTACATGACTAGGTCGGTTTACATTTATAGGCTTTAACCCGCCTTTGGGCCTTGGGCCTTCGTGAAGCGCCATCATCCTTGCATCTTCATGGGCTTCTAAGCTTCAAGGAGTTAACCCGGCTACATAAGGCCGGTTTACATTCAGTAGTAATATCCCCAACAGATACCGTGCCCTTGCGTCCTGTAGCACGGGTCGATGCGGCCTTGGGTGTTGGCGGAGTAGGGGTGCTGACGAAGTACACGGGATGCTCGACGAGGTTGAGGGTGTTGGCGCAGCTAGCGTCCTCCAGAGGTCGAGGAATCTCTTGAGACGATGGAGCTCCCAGGGCTTGGTCACCTGAAGAGGCCTCTCCTGCTCCGGGTGCGTTCTCCTGCTGCGGCTGTTCCTTTCCGGCTGTGGTCGCGGCCTTCGCGAGGCCATCCTGGCTCTGCTTTGCTGTAGTTCGGATGGTCGATGCGGCCTTGGCACAGCGCTCCTCCCTGACCGCCACCAGGCTGCGCTGGCGGAGTAGGGGTGGCCGCAAGGTAGAGCACCAGGGGCTCCCGAGGACGCGGAGCTACCATCACTGGCGGACTGGTAAGGTACCTCTTGAGGTCTTGGAATGCCTTGTTGGCCTCTTCAGTCCATTCGAAGGGGGCCTTTTTTTCATCAGCTTGAAGAAGGGCAGCGCTCGTTCCCCCAGCTTGGAGATGAAGCGCCCCAGGGCAGTCACACACCCGGTGAGCTTCTGCATTTCTCAGAGGGTCGTCGGCGGGCTGATGTCTTCGACTGCCTTGACCTTCTTCGGGTTGGCCTCGATGCCCCTGTGGGATACAAGGAAACCCAGGAGCTTGCCCGAGGGGACTCCAAATACACACTTCTCCGGGTTGAGCCGTAGGTCCACTTCGTTGAGGCTTGCAAAGGTTTCTTCCAGGTCCTGTATCAGGGTTCTTGCCTCACGAGACTTCACCACAATGTCATCGACGTAAGCTTCAGTGTTCCTCCCGAGCTGCCGGCCTAAGGTGATGTGCATCAGCCGCTGAAAGGTCACGCCTGCGTTGCGCAGCCCAAACGGCATGCACGTATAGCAGTACACTCCACACGGGGTCCAGAAAGCCATCTTCTCCACGTCTTCTACCTCCATCTTGATCTGGTGATAGCCAGAGAAGGCATCCACGAAGCATAATAGGTCACACTCTGCGGTGGAGTCGACTATCTGGTCGATGCGGGGGAGCGGAAATGGATCCTGCGGGCATGCCTTGTTGAGGTTGGTGAAGTCGACGCACATGCACTCTTTTCCTCCCTTCTTAGGCACAACGACCAGATTAGCCAACCAATCAGGGTAGCGAACCTCGCGAATAACCCCTGCCGCCTCCAGCTTCTGGGTCTCTTGAACAATGAAAGCCTATTTCTAAGTAGACTGTTGCCTTGCCTTCTGCTTCACGGGGCGCACATTGGGGCAGACGTTGAGGTGATGCTCAATCACTTCCCTTGGGACCCCCGCTAACTGATCTGGTTCCCACGCGAACACCTTCTTGTTCGCACGCAGGAACCTGATCAGGGCCTTCTCCTGCTCGGGCTCGAGGTTGCCCCCTATGGTGAAGGTGGCGCCAGTGGACCCGTCCTCGTCGACTGGTACCTGCTTGGTTTCCGCCTTGTCTTGGGTGAACAACTACTTCTTTTTAGCCGGCGCAACGCCCTTGGGCTCAAGGGCATCGGTGCTAGTGGGCTATGCCACCGCGGCCGCCCTGAAAACAAGCCGGAGCAACTGCAACGCATCCCTTGTGTCTCCTGACACGGTGAGGACGCCGCTGCTCCCGGGCATCTTCATGAGGTTGTACGCCGGGTGAGTTGCTGCCATGAACCGAGCCAAGGCCGGATAGCCGAGGATGGCATTGTAGGGGAGGCCGATGGGGGCGATGTCGAAGTCGATCAGCTCCGTGCGGAAGTTGTCGCAGGTGCCGAAGGTCACTGGGAGGCGGATCTGTCCCAAGGAGGCAGTGGAACTGGCTCCGACGCCCGAGAAAGGCCTGCTGGGTTGGAGCCGCTCCAGCGGCATGTGGAGGAGGCTGAAGGCCTCCACCAAGAGTACGTTGAGGCCCGCACCACCATCAATGAGGGTCCTGGTGACGGCCACCTAGCAGATGGTGGGGGTGCACAGCATCGGGAGCGCGCCCGAACCAATGGGGATGAAGGGGTGGTCCTCCGAGTCGAAGGTTAGATCGGCCTCGGGCGCCACCCAGCCCGGGGGGGCTTCTCGGCGCTTGGAGGCGGTGCTGATCTGGCGGGCGAACGGCTTGACGTGATGACTCGAGGGTGGTGCCTGGGAGCCACCCAGGAGAGCTGCGATGACGGGCGGCGCTGGTGCGGCAAAACGGGCGAGGAAGAGGTCGCGCAGCTCCTCCCAGGAGGTGACAGAGGCCGTCGGCAGGTGGAGGAGCCACGTATGCGCGCGGGATGCCGGTGAGGGCCATGGGTAACCAGTTGGCCATCACCCGATCGTCACCCCCGGCTCCGAGGACGGCCTCCTCGTACGCCGGCAGGAAAATCATCGGGTCTGTCGTGCCGTCGTAGCACGGCGGCATCTCGGGCCTGAACTTGCGCGACCACTGCACCTGTCGCAAGGCGGGGGCCAAGGCCCGGAGCCCACTGGCCCCGATGTCGGCATCCGTTGCTGGAGCGGGCGGCGCGTTGTCCGCCATGAGGGCGGGATGCGATGTCGGGGGAGAGCGGGTCGTCACGAGGGAGGACTCCGGCGCACCCCTACCTGGCGCGCCAAATGTCGGATTTCGGGTTCCGGCAGACCCTTGAGGTTCGAACACTGGGGTGCGCGCGGAGATCTTTCCCCTACCGATCTACGTCCAATCTCCTCGCTTGATCTAAGCTGGAAACAACGAACAACACAAGGGACACCAGGTTTATAGTGGTTTGGGCCACCATTGTGGTGTAATACCCTACTCCAGTGTGTGGTGCGGTGGATTGCCTCAGGGGGCTGATGATGAATATTACAAAGGAAGAACAGCCTCGCGAGAGGTGTTCTTGAGCTGGTGCAATGAACTGCTCGGGTGAGTTCAGTCGCTTCTCTCTCTCTCTGCTAGGGTACTACCAAATTTTCCCTCTCTTTCCTACTCTGTGGTGGCTAGCTCTATTTATAGAGGCCCTGGGCCTCTCCCCAAATAATGAGTGCGAAGGGCGCCAACAATTGGCCATTTTGAAGGGGAACATGTAGTACAAGTTATCCTGGCCAAAGGTGGTCTACGGCTGCCAAAAGCACTGGTGATGACGCCGTCTTGGGCTCCACGGTGACCTTCGTCCTGCCGCTCTGCTAGTCTTGGTCTCGTTGCACCGGAATGGCAACCTTTGCCTGATGCCTTGGCCTGTGCTTGCCCCCTTTGCATCAAAGGGGAAACAAGGACACTGCACAGGCCGGCACCCGCCTGGCGCCCTCCTAGTCTCGATCTTCATGGCTTGAGTCACGGGCTCTTCGTGAGGTACCCCTGCCTTGATCTCTCCGCCTCCTCGCGAGCCTGCCTGACGAGGCTGCCTCTGAGGAAGCTTCATGTCGTCCGCCCCGCGAGGCTTGGCCCCTCGCGAGGGTCTTGAGCTTGAGCTGGTGAAGATGGGCCGCGCTGGGCCCCCACTTGAGCCACGCCGCAGGCCGCAGGCAGGCAAGTCTGGGGACCCCCTTTCCCAGAACACCGACACCAGCCCCCGTATATAAAGGAGCAAGGAGGAGGAGGAGGCCGTCCAAGGAGGGCGCGCCAACGGGGGAGCCCTACTCCCACTAGGAGTAGGACACCTTTTCCTATTAGGAGTAGGAGAGGGGGAAGGAAAGGGAGAGTAGGAGAAGGAAAGAGGGGGCCGACCCCCCTTGCCCTAAACCAATTTCAGTTTGGGCCTTGGGGGGCGCGCCCCACACTCCCCTTGATGCCCTCTCTTTCCACTAAGGCCCATGTAGGCCCATTAAGCCCCCCGGGGGGGGGGGTCCAGTAACCCCCGGTACTCCGATATATGTCTGAAACCTTCCGGAACCTTTCTGGTGTCCGAACATAGTCGTCCAATATATCGATCTTTACGTCTCGACCATTTCGAGACTCCTCATCATGTCCGTGATCACATCCGGGACTCCAAACTACCTTCGGTACATCAAAACACAAAACTCATAATACCGATCGTCACCGAACTTTAAGCGTGCGGACCCTACGGGTTCGAGAACTATGTAGACATGACCAAGACACGTCTCCAGTCAATAACCAATAGCAGAACCTGGATGCTCATATTGGCTCCCACATATTCTACGAAGATTTTATCGGTCAAACCGCATAACAACATACGTTGTTCCCTTTGTCATCGGTATGTTACTTGCCCGAGATTCGATCATGGGTATCTCAATACCTAGTTCAATCTCGTTACCGGCCAGTCTCTTTACTCATTTCGTAATACATCATCTCGCAACTAACTCATTAGTTACAATGCTTGCAAGGCTTATAGTGATGTGCATTACCGAGTGGGCCCAGAGATACCTCTTCGACAATCGGAGTGACAAATCCTAATCTCGAAATATGCCAACTCAACAAGTACCTTCAGAGACACCTGTAGAGCACCTTTATAATCACCCAGTTACGTTGTGATATTTGGTAACACACAAAGTGTTCCTCCGGTAAACGGGAATTGCATAATCTCATAGTCATAGGAACGTGTATAAGTCATGAAGAAAGAAATAGCAACATGCTAAATGATCAAGTGCTAAGCTAACGGAATGGGTCAAGTCAATCACATCATTCTCCTAATGACGTGATCCCGTTAATAAAATGAAAACTCATGTCTATGGCTAGGAAACATAACCATCTTTGATCAACGAGCTAGTCAAGTAGAGGCATACTAGTGACACTCTGTTTGTCTATGTATTCACACATGTATCATGTTTCCGGTTAATACAATTCTAGCATGAATAATAAACATTTATCATGATATAAAGAAATAAATAATAACTTTATTATTGCCTCTAGGGAATATTTCCTTCAGTCTCCCACTTGCACTAGAGTCAATAATCTAGATTACACGGTAATGATTCTAACACCCATGGAGCCTTGGTGTTGATCATGTTCTGCTCGTGGAAGAGGCTTAGTCAACGGGTCTGCAACATTCAGATCCGTATGTATCTTGCAAGCATCTATGTCTCGCACCTGGCCTTAATCCTGGATGGAGTTGAAGCCTCTCTTGATGTGCTTGGTTCTCTTGTGAAATCTGGATTCCTTTGCCAAGGCAATTGCACCAGTATTGTCAAAAAAGATTTTCATTGGACCCAATGCACTAGATATGACACCTAGATCGGATATGAACTCCTTCATTCGCTGCTTCGGAAGCAGCAATGTACTCCGCTTCACATGTAGAGCCCGCCACGACGCTCTGTTTAGAACTGCTCCAACTGACAGCTCCACCATTCAATATAATCACGTATCCGGTTTGCGATTTAGAATCGTCCGGATCAGTGTCAAAGCTTGCATCAACGTAACTATTTACGATGAGCACTTTGTCACCTCCATAAATGAGAAACATATCCTTAGTCCTTTTCAGGTATTTCAGGATGTTCGTGACCAATGTCCAGTGATCCACTCCTGGATTACTTTGGTACCTCCCTGCTAAACTAATAGGAAGGCACACATCAGGTATGGTACACAGCATTGCATACATGATAGATCCTATGGCTGAAGCATAGGGAACATCTTTCATTTTCTCTCTATCTTCTGCAGTGGTCGGGCATTGAGTCTTACTCAACTTCACACCTTGTAACACAGGCAAGGACCCTTTCTTTGCCTGATCCATTTTGAACTTCTTCAAAACTTTGTCAAGGTATGTGCTTTGTGAAAGTCCAATTAAGCGTCTTGATCTATCTCTATAGATCTTGATACCCAATATGTAAGCAGCTTCACCGAGGCCTTTCATTGAAAAACTCTTATTCAAGTATCCTTTTATGCTATCCAGAAATTATATATCATTTCCAATCAACAATATGTCATCTACATATAAAATTAGAAATGCTACAGAGCTCCCACTCACTTTCTTGTAAATACAAGCTTCTCCAAAAGTCTGTATAAAACCATATGCTTTGATCACACTATCAAAACATTTATTCCAACTCCGAGAGGCTTGCACCAGTCCATAAATGGATCGCTGGAGCTTGCACACTTTGTTAGTACCTTTTGGAACGATAAAACCTTCAGGTTGCATCATATACAACTCTTCTTCCAGAAATCCATTCAGGAATGCAGTCTTTACATCCATTTGCCAAATTTCATAGTCATAAAATGGGGCAATAGCTAACATGATTCGGACGGACTTAAGCATCGCTACTATCGAGAAGGTTTCATCGTAGTCAACTCCGTGAACTTGTCGAAAACCTTCCGTAACAAGTCGAGCTTTGTAGACAGTAACATTACCATCAGCGTCTGTCTTCTTCTTGAAGATCCATTTATTTTTGATGGCCTGCCGATCATCAGGCAATTCAACCAAAGTCCACACTTTGTTCTCATACATGGATCACATCTCAGATTTCATGGCCTCAAGCCATTTTGCGGAATCTGGGCTCATCATCGCTTCCTCATAGTTCGTTGGTTCGTCATGGTCAAGTAACATGAACTCCAGAACAGGATTACCATACCACTCTGGTGCGGATCTTGCTCTGGTTGACCTATGAGGTTCGTTAGTAACTTGATCTGAAGTTTCATGATCATCATCATTGATTTCCTCACTAATTGGTGTAGGTGTCACAAGAACCAGTTTCTATGATGGACTATTTTCCAATAAGGGAGTAGGTACAGTTACCTCATCAAGTTCTACTTTCCTCCCACTCACTTCTTTCGAGAGAAACTCCTTCTCTAGAAAGGATCCATTCTTAGCAATGAATGTCTTGCCTTCGGAACTGTGATAGAAGGTGTACCCAATAGTTTCCTTTGGGTATCCTATGAAGACACATTTCTCCAATTTGGGTTCGAGCTTATCAGGTTGAAGCTTTTTCACATAAGCATCACAGCCCCAAACTTTAAGAAACGACAACTTTGGTTCTTGCCAAACCATAGTTCATAAGGTGTCGTCTCAACGGATTTTGATGGTGCCCTATTTAACGTGAATGCAGCCGTCTCTAAAGCATAACCCCGAAACAATAGCGGTAAACCAGTAAGAGACATCATAGATCGCACCTTATCTAGTAAAGTATGATTACGATGTTCGGACACACCATTACCCTGTGGTGTTCTGGGTGGCGTGAGTTGCGTAACTATTTCGCATTGTTTCAAATGTAGACCAAACTCGTAACTCAAATATTCTCCTCCATGATCAGATCGTAGAAACTTTATTTTCTTGTTACGATGATTTTCCACTTCACTCTGAAATTCCTTAAACTTTTCATATGTTTCAGACTTATGTTTCATTAAGTAGATATACCCATATCTGCTGAAATCATCCGTGAAGATGAGAAAATAACGATACCCGCCGCGAGCCTCAATATTCCTCGAACCACATACATCAGTATGTATGATTTCCAACAAATCTATTGCTCGCTCCATAGTTCTGGAGAACGGCGTTTTAGTCATCTTGCCCATAAGGCATGGTTCGCAAGTACCAAGTGATTCATAATCAATTGATTCCAAAAGTCCATCAGTATGGAGTTTCTTCATGTGCTTTATACCAATATGACCCAAACAGTAATGCCACAAATAAGTTGCATTATCATTATCAACCCTGCATCTTTTGGCTTCAACATTATGAATATGTGTATCACTACTATCGAGATTCAACAAAAATAGACCACTCTTCGAGGGTGCATGACCATAAAAGATATTACTCGTATAAATAGAACAACCATTATTCTCAGATTTAAATGAATAACCATCTCGCATCAAACAAGATCCAGATATAATGTTCATGCTTAACGCTGGCACCAAATAACAATTATTTAGGTCTAAAACTAATCCCGTAGGTAGATGTAGAGGTAGCGTGCCAACAGTGATCACATCGACTTTGGAACCATTTCCCATGCGCATTGTCACCTCGTCCTTAGCCAGTCTTCGCTTAATCCATAGTCCCTGTTTCGCGTTGCAAATATTAGGAACAGAACCAGTATCAAATACCCAGGTGCTACTGCGAGCTCTGGTAAGGTACACATCAATAACATGTATATCACATATACCTTTGTTCACCTTGCCATCCTTCTTATCCACCAAATACTTGGGGCAGTTCCGTTTCCAGTGACCAGTTTGTTTGCAGTAGAAGCACTCAGTCTCAGGCTTAGGTCCAGACTTGGGTTTCTTCTCCTGAGCAGCAACTTATTTTCTGTTCTTCTTGAAGTTCCCCTTCTTCTTCCCTTTACCCTTTTTCTTGAAACTGGTGGTCTTGTTGACCATCAACACTTGATGCTCCTTCTTGATTTCTACCTCCGCCACCTTTAGCATTGAGAAGAGCTCGGGAATTGTCTTATTCATCCCTTGCATATTATAGTTCATCATGAAGCTCTTGTAGGTTGGTGGCAGTGATTGAAGAACTCTGTCAATGACACTATCAACAGGAAGATTAACTCCCAGTTGAGTCAAGTGATGATGATACCCAGACATTTTGAGTATATGTTCACTGACAGAACTATTCTCCTCCATCTTGCAGCTGTAGAACTTATTGGAGACTTCATATCTCTCAATCCAGGCATTTTCTTGAAATATTAACTTCAACTCCTGGAACATCTCATATGCTCCATGACGTTCAAAACATCGTTGAAGTCCCGGTTCTAAGCCGTAAAGCATGGCACACTGAACTATCGAGTAGTCATCAGCTTTACTCTGCCAGACGTTCTTAACGTCATCAGCAGCATATACAGTAGGCCTGGCACCCAGTGGTGCTTCGAGGACGTAATTCTTCTGTGCAGCAATGAGGATAATCCTCAAGTTACGGACCCAGTCCGTGTAATCGCTACCATCATCTTTCAACTTTGCTTTCTCAAGGAACGCATTAAAATTCAACGGAACAACGGCATGGGCCATCTATCTACAATCAACATAGACAAGCAAAATACTATCAGGTACTAAGTTCATGATAAATTTAAGTTCATTTAATCATATTACTTAAGAACTCCCACTTAGATAGACATCCCTCTGATCATCTAAGTGATCACGTGATCCAAATCAACTAAACCATGTCCGATCATCATGTGAGATGGAGTAGTTTTCAATGGTGAACATCACTATGTTGATCATATCTACTATGTGATTCACACTCGACCTTTCAGTCTCAGTGTTCCGAGGCCATATCTACATATGCTAGGCTCGTCAAGTTTAACCTGAGTATTCTGCGTGTTTAAAACTGGCTTGCACCCGTTGTAGATGAACATAGAGCTTATCACAACCGATCATCACGTGGTGTCTCGGCATGATGAACTTTGGCAACGGTGCATACTCAGGGAGAACACTTTTACCTTGAAATTTAGTGAGAGATCATCTTATAATGCTACCGTCAAACAAAGCAGAATAAGATGCATAAAGGATAAACATCACATGCAATCAATATAAGTGATATGATATGGCCATCATCATCTTGTGCTTGTGATCTCCATCTCCGAAGCACCGTCATGATCACCATTGTCACCAGCACGACACCTTGATCTCCACCGCAGCATCGTTGTCGTGTCGCCAACTATTGCTTCTACGACTATCGCTACCGCTTATAGATAAAGTAAAGCAATTACAGGGCGATTGCATTGAATACAATAAAGTGACAACCATATGGCTCCTGCCAGTTGTCGATAACTCGGTTACAAAACATGATCATCTCATACAATAAATATAGCATCATGTCTTGACCATATCACATCACAACATGCCCTGCAAAAACAAGTTAGACGTCCTCAACTTTGTTGTTGCAAGTTTTACGTGGCCGCTACGGGCTGAGCAAGAACCGTTCTTACCTACGCATCAAAACCACAACGATAGTTTGTCAAGTTAGTGCTATTTTAACCTTCTCAAGGACCGGGCGTAGCCACACTCGGTTCAACTAAAGTTGGAAAAACTAACACCCGCCAGCCACCCATGTGCAAAGCACGTCGGTAAAACCAGTCTCCCGTAAGCGTACGTGTAATGTCGGTCCAGGCCGCTTCATCCAACAATACCGCCAAACCAAAGTATGACATGCTGGCAAGCAGTATGACTTGTATCGCCCACAACTCACTTGTTTCTACTCGTGCATATAACATCTACGCATAAAACCAGGCTCGGATGCCACTGTTACGGAACGTAGTAATTTCAAAAAAATTCCTACGCGCACACAGGATCATGGTGATGCATTGCAACGAGAGGGGAGAGTATGTCTACGTACCCTCGTAGACCGAATGCGGAAGCATTAGCACAACGCTGTTGATGTAGTCGTACGTCTTCACGATCCAACCGATCCAAGTACCGAACGCACGACACCTCCGAGTTCTGCACACGTTCAACTCGATGACGTCCCACGAGCTCCGATCTAGGAAAGCTTTATAGGAGAGTTTCGTCAGCACGACAGCGTGGTGACAGTCATGTTGATGCTACCGACGCAGGGCTTCGCCTAAGCACTGCTACAATATGATCGAGGTGCATTATGGTGGACGGGGGCACCGCACACGGCTAAGGGATCAATGATCAATTGTGTGTCTATGGGGTGCCCCCTGCCCCTGTATATAAAGGAGCAAGGAGGAGGAGGCGGCCGGCCAAGGAGGGCGCACCAAGGGGGGAGTCCTACTCCCACTAGGAGTAGGACTCCTCCTTTTCCTATTACACTACTAGGAAAAGGCCTACTAATGGCGCACCGGTTTTGCCTACTAATGGCGCATCACCGGTGCGCCATTAGTAGCACGCCACTAGTAATTTTTACTAATGGCGCACCACTGGTGCGCCATTAGTATCTGGTATACTAATGGCGCACCATCCAGTGCGCCATTAGTATATAACACCATGCGCCATTAGTGTGCCACCCAGGGGCCATATTTAACCACGTGCTTTGGCACACTAATGGCGCACTGCAGATAGATGCGCCATTAGTATACTTGGCATACTAATGGCGCACTCTGTAGTGATGCGCCATTAGTATGAATATTAGGTTTTATTTATTTTTTTACTTTTCTGATTTTTGCACATGTTACAAAATATATTATTTGACAGAATATAGACAGTAGCACACAGCAACAGCAGATTCATCGAATACAATAGAAGATTAGTCTCTGAATACAATTCATCATATTAGTCTCCGAATTCAAAAGATCGAACAAAGACAAAACATTACAAGTCTCGAGACCGCGAGTATCGAGTTTGTCGGAAGTAATACTAATCCTAACAAGTCCTACTAATCATCATCATACAACTTCTACTCATTATTCATAACAAGTCATACGATCATCATCTTGATAGTCATCGAACCAACCCTACTTAATTGTTCTTAGCACATGATCATCAGTATTAGGCAGGACTTAAATACCCTATTTAAGCTAAAATAGCATAAAATAATATAGACCCTGACTCTCCAATATGGAGAATGGAGAACATCTTGTCTCCAATTCTTGCGCTTCGCTTCCTTTTGCTTCCAAGAAGCTCCTTACGACTGTCCATACATTTTTTCCATCCTTTGATTTTCATGTCTCCACTTCTTTTAGAAATCTCGTATGGACAGTTGAGATTCGTAGGACGACCTGGCTGTATGTTCAAAACATTAACACTACCTTTCAGATACATCATATGAGGCACACAATTCTCTGGGATTATCTGTTGAAAAACATAGTGATAACTTCATAGTTAGCAATGATGTACTAGTTTTAGAAGTATGCAAAAGATGCACGGATGTCGTAATAGTAAAAATCTTACCAGGGTATCTCCATGGTAGTTACCGTAGTTGAACACATGCACTAGTGGCATGTATTTACCATAATGTTGAGGAGTTTGATTGTAGATATTGTAATTCTCAATGTCAGTACAAGATCCGACCAAATGATTTTTATCCTTGTAAGTTGTTAATTCAGAGCCATCGGTGTAGTGGGTTTTGTCTACCATCTCCCGCACATTCTTTGAACAATAAAAATAAGTTGTCAATGGAAATAAGCTCTCAACTATTTTGAAATAAACAATATAAATTAGCTAATAACTATGTTTGAGAAACTCACATAGCGGTAGAACTGGAGGCGTATCAACAAGGACCCAAATGTCCATATTGTCTTGGTCGATGTCAGGATTACCAAGATCCATGGTGATAAGCATACCCTCATCAAAACCATACATCTTGCAAAATGCTTCCCAGTTTTTGCAACCAAAATGGGTTACGCTCTCAGAATTATATAGATTTACTTCAAAGTCCACATCGTGATGAGTCCTTAGGTGAATTTTCTTTGTTTCAGAAATTTCATGGTCTTCAAAATCCATCCTCTCCAAGACATAGCGTCTTGCATGGCATGGGATAAGCTATACTCGAATTGTAAAAGATGAAAATTACACACTGAAATAGTTGAAGTCATGCTTAATTATGAAAATAACACTTGTCGTCGTTGTGTACCGTTTCAACTTCGAAGGTCTCCTCGAGCTTAATGCTGAAGCGCCGATCATCGTCCAGGTGAGGCATGTCGCACAAACCTCGATCGTCGTGGCACCAGTCGCACTCCGCCGGGAGACTTTCGTCGTCCGATGATGATGACGACATATCCTACGTTCATAATTCAAAACTACATCATTTAGGGTTTGTCAACACCGAGGCATCCTAAAAGCCTAAGCTTTCATCATTTAGGTTCTTATCGACACCGAGGCACCCTAAAAGCCAAGGTTTTATCATTTAGAGTTTGTCGACGTCGAGGCACCCTAAAAGCCTAAGCTTTCATCATTTAGGTTTTGTCGACGCTGAGGCACCCTAAAAGCCTAAGCATACATCATTTAGGTTCTCATCGACACCGAGGCACCCTATAGAAGCCAAGTTAAGTTTTCATCATTTAGGGTTTATCGATGCCGAGGCACCCTAGGTTGGGCCTAATCACTTGGCACTAATCACTTGGCTCTATTGCCACCTATGTTGGGTTTATCATCTAGGGTTTATCGATGCTAACGAGAATTCTAAGTTGGGCCTAATCACTTGGCTCTATTGCCCCCTATGGTTTAATGCAGCAAGAATGGCGGGGCAGTTGATCCTACTTAATTAAGTACTAAGATACCCCGGCCCATGCATTAGTAGCAAGTACCCCATATGTCCGATTTTTAGCAAAGTCATGCTAAAATTCACGGAAAATTTTAGCATGACCTTTGCTGAAAATAAGACATATGGAGTACCCGAATTTTCCGGAACGGAAGTTAATCAACATTCCGGCAAACTCAAGGGCCTCTCGGGGTACCTGCAAAATCAGCACGAGACGATGGTCGGAGAAAAACCCCAGCAAACTAGCACCACAATGTGCCTCTACTTTCATATGGATGAAAAGGCCACAGACCATATGGTCCTCTGCTTTCATATGGACAAAAATCAGCTCAACTTATGTGAGCTTCCATTCCAGATCTAATAGGTCACCCAACAAAAAATCATGAATAGTTTTAGCTGAAAAAAAACCATGGATTGCTGTTAACTGAAAATTAGTGAAAGAAAATGTTGCTGATCATGGATTATTGTTAATTAAAAATAGAGCATCTGGCTTGTCTTATCATGTTCACTAAGTCCACAAAAATGAATAGGTTCAGTAAACTTGAAGTACTCAACACTAAACATGGTTTAGAGCTCACTACACTACACTACATCGTGCAATGGTTCAGACCTCACTACACTAGAACAAGCTCACTACACTACACTACACATGCTTAAACTCTGAACATAAACAAACACCAGCAATGCAATATGTAAACTACCTCTGTTTCTAGGCAACAAGAGTTATCATCAATGCTTTTGAGTTTACTAAGTACCTTCAGTTCTGAGTTTTAAATGTCAAAAGAGCTTCACAGAATCTTGAATCCTCCAAATCACTCTTAACAGTTCTGCATTGCACAAAGGCAGCAATGAGCCAATGATATCAGTAGCAATAATAGGTGCTTACATTCTCATAACGTCAGTATTAGTTAACCAAAATTCAACCTACAGAGTTCTAGTACAGTGAGTAACTCCCAATTCTTTTAATAGAAGCACAATTAACAACACAACTAGGGAGTCTAGGACAATGCCACCAGATAGAATTTGAAGGAAAAACATTCTTCCAGAACCTTCAAGCCACAATCATACATAGAGTGGCTGATCATATAAGCTATATTTAAATAAACATCAACTAAACTTGATGACAAGAAAAACTACAATCACATTGATACAAACTAGAGCATATAGCAATAGTAAATTGCTGCTCCATATAGCAATAGTAATGCACCTAATCAACATTGTAGAGCATCCTGTCACAAACTTGTTCTGATCCTGCAAATTAATGGGGAGGAAGAACTAGGGAGGGAGGGAATGGTAATGGTTCAGAGAAGAACAATAGTAATGCTCCATATAGCAATAGTAATGCTCCATATGTTCTGATCCATATAGCAAGAAGAACTAGGGAGGGAGGGAATGGGGAGGAAGGGTGGCGAGGGAGGAAGGAGAGGTACCTAGGCGGGCATGGCCAGTCGCTGGAGGGGTCGGGGACGGGGTCGGCGGCGGCATCGAAGGGGTGGCTCGAGGGCGTCCGAGCTTGTCTGGGTCCTCGTAGTCGAAGAGGAAGACGACGGCGGTCCTCCTGGGCGCCTCGGTTGGTCGTGGGGAGGCCGGCGGCCACGTGCTTCGCGGGTCGGGGGGCGCGGGGGCGGCGGCGCGGGGGAGCGGGGGCGGCGGCGCGGGGGAGCCGGAGCGGGTGTGGCGAGGGATGGAAGGGGATCTAGCGAGGGAGAGGGAAGGAGGTATCGGCCGAAGGGCCGGGTATCCAGCTATAGAGGGGGGAATGTTAGTAACGGCGCACCATCGAGGGGTGCGCCATAAAAACACTCATAGCAATGGCGCACCATTCTCTGGTGCGCCATTAGTAATTTTTTTTTCCGATAGCAATGGCGCACCCTCCTCTGGTGCGCCATTAGTAACTTCTTTTTTTCATTATTTCTTGTTGCATCTAATAATTTGTTTTTTATCAAATTTGTTATTTTCATGAGAACTAGAACAAAATATATCATCAAATATCATCAAATTTGTTTTTTTAATATCATCAAATTTGTTTTTTATTTTTAATTGAAAATATCATCAAATTTGTTATTTGAAAATATTATCAAAAAGCGGGGGAGGGTGCGGGGTGTCGGCGGCCGCGGTGGAGCGGGCCGGGGGAGGGTGCAGGGGGTCGGCGGCGGCGGTGGAGCGGGGGAGGGTGCGGGGGGTCGGCAGCGGCGATGGAGCGGGGGAGGGTGCGGTGGGTCGTCGGCGGCGGTGGAGCGGGGGAGGGTGCGGGGGGTCGTCGGCGGCGGCGTGGGTCGGGGCAGCGGGGGGAATTAGCTAGGGGGGCGAGGGAGAGGGATGAAGGGGATCTGGCGAGAGAGAGGGAATTACATAGGGGGAATCTTACTAAGGGCGCACCAGCGGTCGGTGCGCCATTAGTAATCTTTTTTTTACATAGCAATGGCGCACCGGGCAGAGGTGCGCCATTAGTAATCTTTTTTTAAATAGCAATGGCGCACCAGACAGAGGTGCACCATTAGTTATCTTTTTTATATATAGCAATGGCGCACCAGCCAGAGGTGCGCCATAAGTAATTTTTTTTGTTCCATGTAATAATTTTTTAGAAAATGAATATGAATATGAAACAGTAATATTTTTTATAAAAACAGTAATAATTGTTGTTTAACATCAATTGTTGTCTACACTATTTTTTTATTTTTTTAAAAATGAAGAGGGGAGAGGAGGCGCGGGTGGGATCGAGATCGAGATGGAGGGGGAATCGAGATCGAGATGGAGGGGGAATCGAGATCGAGATGGAGAGGGATCGAGATCGAGTGTCCTCATGAATATTCAATATTTTATCATATTGAATATGAAAAAATATCATCAAATTTGAAAAAATATTCATGAATTCAAAAAGTGCCCATGAAATTTAAAAATATTCATGATATCAAAAAGTGCCCATGATATTTAAAAATATTCATGATATCAAAATATATACTAATGGCGCACTTCTACAGGGTGCGCCATTAGTAGTTTAAACTAGTAATGGCGCACTGTGAGGCGGTGCGCCATTAGTAGTTTTGCAAAAAAAAGAATAAAAAAAATTCAGTACTGGCGCACTCCATGTCTGGTGCGCCATTAGTATGTATGTAAAAATGAAAAAAAATTATCACTAGTGGCGCACCAGTTTTCTGGTGCGCCATTAGTGTCTTCCACACTAATGGCGCATCACCAACTGGTGCGCCATTAGTATATAGTAGTGGCGCACTACTTCCCTGGTGCACCATTAGTGTCAATCCTATCTATAGCCCTTTTCCTAGTAGTGTTATGAGTAGGAGAGGGGGAACGAAAGGGAGAGGAGGAGAAGGAAAGAGGGGGCCGGCCCCTGGCCCTAAACCAATTCGGTTTGGGCCTTGGGGGGCGCGCCCCACACTCCCCTTGCTGCCCTCTATTTCCACTAAGGCCCATGTAGGCCCATTAAGCGCCCCCCCCGAGGGGGGGGGTTCCGGCAACCCCCGGTACTCCGATATATGTCTGAAACCTTCCGGAACCTTTACGGTGTCCGAACATAGTCGTCCAATATATCACTCTTTAGGTCTCGACCATTTCAATACTCCTCGTCATGTCCGTGAACATATCCGGGACTCCGAACTACCTTCGGTACAACAAAACACAAAACTCATAATACCGATCGTCACCGAACTTTAAGCATGGGGACCCTATGGGTTCGAGAACTATGTATACATGACTGAGACACGTCTCCGGTCAATAACCAATAGCGGAACCTGGATGCTCATATTCTAGGAAGATCTTTATCGGTCAAACCGCATAACAACATACGTTGTTCCCTTTGTCATCGGTATGTTATTTTCCCGAGATTCGATTGCCGGTATCTCAATACCTAGTTCAATCTCGTTACCGACAAGTATCTTTACTCGTCCCATAATACATCATGTCGCAACTAACTCATTAGTTACAATGCTTGCAAGGCTTATAGTGATGTGCATTGCCGAGTGGGCCTAGAGATACCTCTCCGACAATCGGAGTGACAAATCCTAATCTCGAAATATGCCAACTCAACAAGTACCTTTGGAGACACCTGAAGAGCACCTTTATAATCACCCAGTTACGTTGTGATGTTTCGTAACACACAAAGTGTTCCTCCGGTAAACGGGAGTTGTATAATCTCATAGTCATAGGAACGTGTATAAGTCATGAAGAAAGCAATAGCAACATATTAAACAATCAAGTGCTAAGCTAACGGAATGGGTCAAGTCAATCACATCATTCTCCTAATGATGTGATCCCGTTAATCAAATGACAACTCATGTCTATGGCTAGGAAACATAACCATCTCTGATCAATGAGCTAGTCAAGTAGAGGCATACTAGTGACATTCTGGTTGTCTATGCATTCACACATGTATCATGTTTCCGGTTAATACAATTCTAGCATGAATAATAAACATTTACCATGATATAAGGAAATAAATAATAACTTTATTATTGCCTCTATGGCATATTTCCTTCAAAGTCTACATAAACCCAAATGCTTTGATCATTTCATCAAAGCGAATGTTCCAACTCCGAGATGCTTGTACCAGCCCATAGATGGAGCGCTGGAGCTTGCATACCTTGTCAGCATTCTTAGGATCGACAAAACCTTCCGGCTGCATAATTTACAATTCTTCCTTAAGGAAACCATTAAGGAATGTCGTTTTGACGTCCATTTGCCATATCTCATAAACGTAGAATGCGGCAATTGCTAACATGATTCAGACGGACTTCAGCTTCGGTACGGATGAGAAGGTCTCATCGTAGTCAACCCCTTGAACTTGTCGATAACCCTTAGCGACAAGCCGAGCCTTATAGATGCTCACATTACCATCCGCGTCAGTCTTCTTCTTAAAGATCCACTTATTTTCTATGGCTTGCCGATCATCGGGCAAGTCTTTCAAAGTCCATACTTTGTTTTCATACATGGATCCTATCTAGAATTTCATGGCTTCAAGCCATTTGTTGGAATCCGGGCCTGCCATTGTTTCTTCATAACTCAAAGGTTCACCGTTGTCCAACAATATGATTTCCGGGACAGGGTTGCCGTACCACTCTGGTGCGGAACATGTCCTTGTGGACCTACGAAGTTCAGTAGCAACTTGATCTGAAGTTTCATGATCATCATCATTAACTTCCTCTCTACTCGGTGTACGAACCATAGAAACATCTTCCTGAGCTGCGCTACTCTCCGATTCGAGAGGTTGTACCTCATCAAGTTCTACTTTCCTCCCAGTTACCTATTTCGAGAGAAACTCTTTCTCCAGAAAGTATCCATTCTTGGCAACAATGATCTTGCCTTCAGATCTGAGATAGAAGGTATAACCAATAGTTTCCTTAGGGTATCCTATGAAGATGCATTTTTCCGACTTGGGTTCGAGCTTTTTAGGTTGAAGTTTCTCGACATAAGCATCGCATCACCAAGATTTCAGAAATGACAACTTAGGTTTCTTCCCAAACCATAATTCATACAGTGTCGTCTCAACGGATTTCGACGGAGCCCTATTTAAAGTGAATGCGGCAGTCTCTAAAGCATAACCCCAAAATGATAGCGGTAGATCGCACCATATCCAATAGAGTGTGATTACGATGTTCAGATGGACCATTATGCTGAGGTGTTCCAGGCGGCGTGATGTGTGAAGCAATTCCACATTTCCTTAGGTGTGTGCGAAACTCATGACTTAAATATTTTCCTACACGATCTGATCGTAGGAACTTTATTTTCCTGTCATGTTGATTCTCTACCTCGCTCTAAAATTCCTTGAACGTTTCAAAGGTCTTAGACTTGTGTTTCATTAAGTACACATACCCATATCTACTTAAGTCATAAGTGAGGGTGAGAACATAACGATAGCCACCGCGAGCCTCAACACTCATTGGATCGCACACATCAGTATGTATGATTTCCAACAGGTTGGTTGCTCGCTCCATTGTTCCGGAGAATGGATTCTTGGTCATTTTTCCCATGAGGCATGGTTCACATGTGTCAAATGATTCATAATCAAGAGACTCCAAAAGTCCATCTGCATGGATTTTCAACAATGTGACCAGTGCGGTAGTCCCACAAGTATGCGGGACTATCATTATCAACCATACATCTTTTGGCATTCACACTATGAATATGTGTAACATCACGTTCGAGATTCAATAGAAATAAACCATTGACCATCAGGGCATGACCATAAAACATATCTCTCATATAAATTGAACAACCATTATTCTCGAATTTAAATGAGTATCCATCTCACATTAAACGAGATCTAGATACAATGTTCATGCTCAAAGCTGGCACTAAATAACAATTACTAAGGTTTAGAACTATTCCCGTAGGTAAATATAGAGGTAGCATGCTGACGGCTATCACATCGAGCTTGGGATCATTCCCGACGCGCATCGTCACCTTGTCCTTCGCCAGTCTCCTCTTATTCCGCAGCTCCTATTTTGAGTTACAAATATGAGCAACCGCACCGGTATCAAATACCTAGGAGCTACTAAGAACGCTGGTAAGGTACACATCAATAACATGTATATCACATATACCTTTGGTGTTGTCGGCCTTCTTATCCTCTAAGTACTTGGGGCAAATCCATTTCCAGTGACCATTTCCCTTGCAATAAAAGCACTGAGTCTAAGGCTTGGGTCCATTCTTTGGCTTCTTCTCGGCAACTCACTTACCGGGCGCGACAACTCCCTTCCCGTCCATCTTGAAGTTCTTCTTACCCTTGCCTTTCTTGAAACTAGTGGTCTTATTCACCATAAAGACTTGACGCTCCTTTTTGATCTCCACCTCCACTGATTTCAGCATTGAATATAACTCTGGAATGGTCTGCTCCATCCCTTGCATATTGTAGTTCATCACAAAGCTCTTGTAGGTAGGTGGAAGCGACTGGAGGATCCTGTCAATGACTGAGTCATCTGGAAGATTAACTCCCAGCTAAGACAAGTGGTTGTGCAACCCAGACATTTTGAGTATATGCTCGCTGACAGAACTGTTTTCCTCCATCTTACAACTTCAGAACTTGTCGGAGACTTCATATATCTCGACCCGGGCATGAGCTTGGAAAACCATTTTTAGCTCTTGGAACATCTCATATGCTCTGTGTTGCTCAAAATGCTTTTGGAGCCCCGGTTCTAAGCTGTAAAGCATGGCGCACTGAACCAGGGAGTAATCATCACTATGGGACTGCCAGGCCTTCATAACGTCTTGAGTTGCTGGGAAAATGGGTGCGTCACCTAGTGGTGCTTCAAGGACATATGCTTTCTTGGCAGCGATGAGGATGATCCTCAAGTTACAGACCCAGTCCGTATAGTTGCTACCATTGTCTTTCAGCTTGGTTTTCTCTAGGAACACGTTGAAATTGAGGGCAACATAACATGGGCCATTCGATCTACAATACATATTGTAAAGACATTTTAGACTAAGTTCATGATAATTAAGTTCATCTAATCAAATTATTTAATTAACTCCCACTCAGATAGACATCCTGAAAGTGCAACTATCCCTGGGTGGTTTTGGTCATTACTAACCAAATATGGCTCATTGAACTAATACTATTTCAAGATGATTATTTCAGAAAGTTCAATGATTGGCATGGCATGGATTAGGAATGTGGACCCCTCAAAATGCTAAGGACACACATTGGCTCAAGCTCAAGACTCTACATTTTCATTTTACTGATCCAAGATCACATTGAGTCCATAGGAAAGCCAATACTATTAAAAGGGAATGAGGTGTTTATTAATGGCTTACTTGCTCAAAATGCTTAGTGATATGCTCCAAAAAGCCTCAACCACTTTCTCATATGCACATATGTCCCAAACCAAAAAGTTAAACTCGGTCCCACCGAAATTATCTATCCGGTGACACCGAGTTCACTTGACATAGCCACTGCCAGAAACCCTAGTCATTTCGGTTTCACCGATAGGGATCTCGGTCTCACCGAGATGGGATTGCAACTCTCTGTTTCCCTTCGTAGCATTTCATCCAACCGAGATGAGCGATCGGTCCCACCGAGTTCGCAATGCAAACTCTCTGTTTCCCTTACGTAACGTTTCGGTCTCACCGAAATGAGCGAATCGGTCCCACCGAGTTTGCCTGACCAACTCTCCGGTTAGCTTATTACCAAAGTCGGTCCTACTGAGTTTGTGTAATCGGTCCCACCGAGATTACGTTATGCCCTAACCCTAATGGAATCAGTCCCACCGAAAAGCCAAACGTTCACATTTTGAACTGAATCGGTCTCACCGAGTTTGGTGAATTGTGTGTAACGGTTAGATTTTGTGTGGAGGCTATATATACCCATCCACCCTTCCTTCATTATGAAGGAGAGCCATCAGAACGTGCCTACACTTCCATCATTCATTTTCTGAGAGAGAGAGAACCACCTACTCATGTGTTGAGACCAATATATTCCATTCCAACCATATGAATCTTGATCTCTAGCCTTCCCCAAGTTGCTTTCAACTTAAATCATCTTTCCACCAAATCCAAATCTGTGAGAGAGAGTTGAGTGTTGGGGAGACTATCATTTGAAGCACAAGAGCAAGGAGTTCATCATCAACACACCATCTATTACCTTTTGGAGAGTGGTGTGTCCTAGATTGGTTAGGTTTCACTTGGGAGCCTCCGACAAGATTGTGGAGTTGAACCAAGGAGTTTGTACATGCAAGGAGATCGCGTACTTCATAAAGATCTACCCTAGTGAGGCAAGTCCTTCGTGGGCGATGGCCATGGTGGGATAGACAAGGTTGCTTCTTTGTGGACCCTTCATGGGTGGAGCCCTCCGTGGACTCGCGCAACCGTTACCCTTCGTGCGTTGAAGTCTCCATCAACGTGGATGTGCGATAGCACCACCTATTAGAACCACGCCAAAAATCTCCGTGTCTACATTGCGGTTGCTCCCTCCAAAACTCCTCCCTTTACCTTCATATGCAAATGTTTTACATTTCGCTGCTATACTCTTAGACTTGCATGTGTAGGTTGATTGCTTGACTTGTGCTAAGTTACTAAAATCTACCGAGACTTAAAATTGGGAAAAGGCTAGATTTTTATTTGGTCAAGTAGTCTAATCACCCCCCCTCTAGACATACTTTCGATCCTACAAGTGGTATCAGAGCTTTGGTCTCCATTTGCCTTGATTTCCATAGCTTTGGTGATCATAGCCTTGGTTTCACAACCTAGGAGAGTATGGCGTCTAGCGAGGGAAATTACCACCATAGAGGTCCTTACATTCATGGTACTAATTTTGCTAGTTGGAAGTGTACGATGAAAATGAATATTCTTGGACATAACCCCGCCGTTTGGGCTATTGTGTGTATTGGCTTGCAAGGTGAATTCTTTGATGGGAGAGAACCGAACCGTGAAGCTAGCGTGGAAGAGTTGAAGATGCTGCAATACAACACTCAATCTTGTGATATCCTCTTCAACAGATTGTGCCCTGAAGAATTCAACAAAATCAGCTGTCTTGAGAATGCAAAGGAAATTTGGATACTTTGATTGATATGCACAAGAGTACTGACTCCGTCAAGGAATCCAAATTGGATGTGCTTCGAAGTCAACTTGACAAGTTCAAAATGAAGGATGGTGAAGGTGTCGCTGAAATATACTCTAGGCTTGCTCTCATCACAAATGAGATTGTCGGCTTAGGAAGTGAAGAGATGACCGATAGATTCATCATCAAGAAGATCCTAAGAGCCTTGGATGGAAAATATGATACCGTGTGCACATTGATCAAAATGATGCCCAACTACAAAGCTCTCAAGCCAACAGAAGTCATTGGAAGAATTGTTGCTCATGAGATGTCACTCAAGGATAAGGAAGAGCTTCACAACAAGTCAAGCGGTGCTTACAAAGCCTGATGTGATGCTCCTACATCATCAAGTGAGAAACAAGCCTTCAATGAAGACTTGAGCCTAATGGTGAAGGACTTCAACAAGTTCTAATGGGAAAGAAGTTCCAAGTCAAGGTCCTACAATGAGAAAAGATCTTCGAGTCATGAACGAAATTGCTACAATTGTGGAAGACCCGGACACTACTCCAATGAGTGTACGGCCCCCTACAAAAGAAGAGAAGATTAACCTAAAAGGAGAACTAGAAGAGAAGAATCACCACCAAGAGAGAGAAGGAGTAGAGATGATCATTATCAATGAAGAACATCACGGAGAAGCAAGGATTCGGAAAGGAAGGATAAGTGATCCAGGAGCTACACAAAATGAAGACATCAAGATTATGTTGGTGAATGGGTATCCGTCTCCTACTCCGACAATCACTCCGAGAGAAGTTATCACTCTGATTCCAAATATACTCAAGATGATGGTGTGGCCGGTCTAGCACTTGTGTCAACCAACACCTACGACAATTTGACTCTCCAAATGAAGGAATTGGAAGATGCTTCATGGCCAAAGGCCCAAAGGTATCACACCCCGAGTATGTTGACTTCAATAGTGATGAAGGTGATTTGCTAGGTGATGATTATTTACTTGTTGACAACTCTAGTGATGAAAACTATGATGAACTTGCTAATAATCATGCTAATCAAGATAAAATGAATGATGATGATAAGAAGGAGATTGAGCGTCTAAATAAAGAACCAAACACTCTTAAGTTAGCTCATGAAACTACCTTGGAAAATCATCGAGAGCTTTTAAAGACTCATGAGAAGTTACGCTTTAAAAAGCTCAACCTTGAGCAAGAGCATGGGTTCTTAAAAGCTATCAATGATGATCTTCACAAGAAAAGTTCTTCTTACATTGCCAAGCGTTTACTCTTGTCTACTTACATGCCACAAGTTAAATATAGCAACAAGAGTAAGAAAGATTCTTCTAGTAGTAACAATAATCATGTTAAATCCAATGTTGTTGCTTCTAGTAGTTCTATTGATTCCACTAATGATTCTCTTAGCCAAGTTACACTTGAGAAAGAAAATAGCTTATTGAAGGGAATTATAGAGAAAGGTGTTTACAAGAGCCTTGTCGGGAGTAAGCAATTTGAGGAGATTGTACGCAAGCAAGGAAGGCACCGGAAGAATCAAGGTATTGGTTTTGAACGAAAGTTCAATACCAATGGAGTTGAGTGGGATGAAGATCAATACCCTAAGATGAAGTTTGTTCCTCAACAAGAGAAGTATGATCCTGCTTCCTTCCAAGGGACACAAGCTCAAGATGATCTTCCACCACAAGACCACAAGCAAAAGGGCAAGGACAAGCTTCAAGAGGAGATTGATGCATTTGAAGAAGCTCCTAAGGCCTTGGTCAAGTGGGTTTCCAAGACTACATCAAGTACGACTACAACTCCAAGGATTCCCATCAAGATGATGTGGATCCCGAAGAAGAAGAACTAGAGAGTTCTTGAGGGTGACTCCGCCAACACACTTCACTCATATCATTTTGGCGAGGATAAGTGCAAACAACTTCCACATCTTTCACTAGTTCAAGGAGCCACAAACCCTCTTGTTGGTAAGTCAAGGGACAAGGTAACCTATGGCCTTCATGGACATCATCTCGTGTGAACATCACTCTATGTCTATGGATATCCTTGTTTGTTCCCTGTGGGACTAACCCGTGTAGGTATTGAAAGTGCAACTCACTCCAATGGATTGCTCCAAATGATCTACATCAACATTGAGCATCCACATCTTCAACACCTACATGAAGTCATCATCGACAAAACCCAAGGTTAGTTCATCCCTCTTAGGGGGGATATCACATCTATGAGGAGCTTTACTCTAATCAATTGAGCTAAAGCAACTCTAATGGTGTGAACACAACAATGCTTTATGTAAAAGTGGCAACCCCACTTGTGCTTAAACGATGAGTATGACCTACGATCAAATGTTCTCATTTGACTCCTAAGTCAATATACTCATATATAGATGACCTAGTCATCACAAATTGCTTGATAGAGCATGTTTCGCCACATATTTGATTTGCCATTTTATTGTGCGAGCATGTTGATTGCATATTTTACTCATCCGAGGACATCCACTTGTTGTTTTGATTGTTCGGCATTTTCTGTTTTGCCAAGTGGATGGACAAGAATGCCTAAGAACCTCCTCTAGCAATCTCGGAGTCAAGAGATGATGTCCATGAAGGCCATAGGTTACCTTGTCCATTTACTTGTTCAAATTGTGGACAAGGTAACCTATGGCCAAGGTAACCTATGGCCTTCATGCTACATCACACAGTTTGAACAAGTCAGATTCAAACCACTCAGTGTGAGGAGCACTCGGAGTCCCCGATTCTCATAAACTTAAACTTCCAAAACCTCTCTCTGCATTTCGGTCTGACTGATCCATACATTTCGGTCACACCGATTTCACTGAGTTGATCTAGGTTTTCAATCTCAGTGCAACCGATTTGAACTTTTCGGTCACACCGAGTTGCAGTAACCGCTTGCGATTCTGCATCTTGGTGCCACCGGGTTGTTCCTCTCGGTCACACCAACAGGGTCAGGATATAAATACCGACAGGTGAGATTTTGGAAATTTCTTCAAACCTCCTCAGCCCGCGCGTGCCTGCTCTGCCACCTCAGGTCTTCGGATCGTCTCCTCATCGCCAATGACCTCCCGCCGCTGGTTTCCATCGTCGTCAACGGGATTCTGCCCTGCCATTGACATCGTAGCGAACTCCCGCTGAACTAGGGTATGCGTTCGATCTTGTGTGCTAAATTCCTTACTCTGATTCCTAGCACATTGCTTTGCCATGATCATTACCACGTATGTTATCAGTCTATCCTGAGAAAACTCCCTTTAGGTTAGGTTTGATTCAAAAATTTAGGGTTAGGTCTCCGCCAAACTCATCTCAGACCGACCAAGTTGTAGAAATCGGTCCCACCGACTTGGCTTAGGCCATTGCACATGCGCTTTTCAGTCTGACCGAAAATTGCAAATCGGTGCGACCGAATTCGATTCTCTATGAAACCCTAGCAATCTCGGAGCCACCGAACTGTGACTCGGTCTGGCCGAGTTCACTAGTTTAGACTCCAACAGTTTCTTCGGTATCACCGAATTTAACAAATCGGTAGCTCCGAAATGATTTATGTGGAGAACTAAAACTAAGTTTTTGACTCATTTGTTTTGCATAAACTCTGCACTTTGTGATGCTCATCTATTCTACCTCATATATATCTATTCACAGGGTTTGTTGTCAGTTTGCTTGCCAGGATGTCTGACCAAAGTGACAGTCAGAATAAGTCAGAAGAGCAGGTGCAATTGAGTGAGGGCACTAGTCCCTCAAGTAGCTATGATGAGGGTAGCCGGACACTCCCGGTAATTTTCCCAATGCAGCCACCAGAATAAGGAAGTAGAAAACCTCAGATTCTGAAGATGAGGACTATGTGGCTATTGAGGAGGAAGTTAGCTCCAAAAAGGAAGTGCTGAAGAAAGAGTATGGTACTGCTGCAACAACTAAGCCTAGATTGCACAAGAAGACCCCTGCCAAGAGGGTGCCAACCCTAAAGGCCAAAGCCTCAACTGCAGAAATCTCTAAGCCAACTAAAGAGGCTGCTGGAGAGGGAAAGAAAAGGAAAGAGAGATCCCTGACAAATCTTGAGCCACACAAGCTTGGATCTGCGCATTATCTATTGTCCGGTCTGCCCATAATCAACACAATCTTAAGGCATACTCTATTACCCAAATCTGGAGATCACAAGATGATCAGAGGCCATTTAATCAACCTGCTGCAGATGTTTGAGCATTTACCATTGCACCCAGAATTTGAGGATAACGTAGTTGTGATGAATGCGGATGATCCTTCATCGGCACAAGCACAAGAGAAGAGGGCAAAAGCACAAGCAGAAAAGGCTGCAAGGATGCCAAGTGCTGAGGAAGCATCTAAGGTGTTCTTAAAGAGCAAACAAGATCAGCTAGGTTATCTGATTCAGGCAACTTTGAGGATTGAGAAGGGCTTGACCACCCTGACTCAAAATCAGGAGAGCTTGGAGAGGATCGTTGAGACAAAGTTTTACGATCTTGATCTGAAAGTAACTGAGATACAGACTGCAATCCAACAGCTCCAGGAGGAAGCAGAGGAGTGATACGTCTCCAACGTATCTATAATTTTTGATTGCTCCATGCTATATTATCTACTGTTTTGGACATTATTGGGCTTTATTATCCACTTTTATATTATTTTTGGGACTAACCTATTAACCGGAGGCCTAGCCCAGAATTGTTGTTTTTTGCCTGTTTTAGGGTTTCGAAGAAAAGGAATATCAAACGGAGTCCAAACGGAATGAAACCTTCGGGAACGTGATTTTCTCAACGAACAAGACCCAGGAGACTTGGACCCTACGTCAAGACACAAAAGAGGAGGCCACGAGGTAGGGGCGCGCCTACCCCCCCCCTCCCCGAGGCGCGCCCTCCACCCTCGTGGGTCCCTTGTTGCTCCACCGACGTACTCCTTCCTCCTATATATACCTACATACCCCCAAATGATCAGATACGGAGCCAAAACCCTAATTCCACCACCGCAACTTTCTGTATCCATGAGATCCCATCTTGGGGCCTGTTCCGGAGCTCCGTCGGAGGGGGCATCGATCATAGAGGGCTTCTACATCAACACAAAGCACCTCCGATGAAGTCTGAGTAGTTTACCTCAGACCTACGGGTCCATAGTTATTAGCTAGATGGCTTCTTCTCTCTTTTTCGATCTCAATACAATGTTCTCCCCCTCCTTATTTTTGCGGGGTGTTTGTTGAGACCGATGAATTGTGGGTTTATGATCAAGTCTATCTATGAACAATATTTGAATCTTCTCTGAATTCTTTTATGTATGATTGGTTATCTTTGCAAGTCTCTTCGAATTATCAGTTTGGTTTGGCCTACTAGATTGATCTTTCTTGCAATGGGAGAAGTGCTTAGCTTTGGGTTCAATCTTGCGGTGTCCTTTCCCAGTGACAGTAGGGGCAGCAAGGCACGTATTGTATTGTTGCCATCGAGGATAACAAGATGGGGTTTTCATCATATTGCATGAGTCTATCCCTCTACATCATGTCATCTTGCTTAAGGCGTTACTCTGTTTTTAACTTAATACTCTAGATGCATGCTGGATAGCGGTCGATGAGTGGAGTAATAGTAGTAGATGCAGGCAGGAGTCGGTCTACTTGTCTCGGATGTGATGCCTATATACATGATCATACCTAGATATTCTCATAACTATGCTCAATTCTATCAATTGCTCAACAGTAATTTGTTCACCCACCGTAGAATACTTATGCTCTCGAGAGAAGCCACTAGTGAAACCTATGGCCCCCGGTCTATCTTCATCATATTAATCTCCTACTACTTAGTTATTTCCTTTGCTTTTACTTTGCCTTTATTTTACTTTGCATCTTTATCACAAAAATACCAAAAATATTATCTTATCATATCTATCAGATCTCACTCTCGTAAGTGGCCGTGTAGGGATTGACAACCCCTATTCGCATTGGTTGCGAGGATTTATTTGTTTTGTGCAGGTACGAGGGACTCGCGCGTAGCCTCCTACTGGATTGATACCTTGGTTGTCAAAAACTGAGGGAAATACTTACGCTATTTTGCTGCATCATCCCTTCCTCTTCGGGGAAAACCAAGGCAGTGCTCAAGAGGTAGCAAGAAGGATTTCTGGCGCCGTTGCCGGGGACGACTACGCAAAAGTCAACATACCAAGTACCCATCACTTACCCTTATCTCCTGCATTACATTATTTGTCATTTGCCTCTCGTTTTCCTCTCCCCCACTTCACCCTTGCCGTTTTATTCGCCCTCTCTCTCTCTCTATCCTCCCTCTCTTTCTCTATTTGCCTCTTTTTGCCCGCTTGCTTTTTGTTTGCTTGTGTGTTAGTTTGCTTGCTTGTCACGATGGCTCAAAGTAATACTAAATTGTGTGACTTCACCAATACCAACAACAATGATTTTATTAGCACTCCGATTGCTCCTCTTACTGATGCTGAATCTTGTGAAATTAATACTGCTTTGCTGAATCTTGTCATGAAAGATCCGTCTTCCGGCCTTCCTAGTGAAGATGCTACTACCCATCTAAATAGCTTCGTTGATTTGTGTGATATGCAAAAGAAGAAAGATGTGGATAATGATATTTTTAAATTGAAGCTATTTCCTTTTTCGCTTAAAGATCGTGCTAAAGCTTGGTTTTCGTCTTTGCCTAAAAATAGTATTGATTCATGGAACAAATGCAAAGATGCTTTTATCTCTAAGTATTTCCCTCCCGCTAAGATCATCTCTCTTAGAAACGATATTATGAATTTTAAGCAACTTGATCATGAACATGTTGCACAAGCTTGGGAGAGAATGAAACTAATGATACGTAATTGCTCTACTCATGGTTTAAATTTGTGGATGATTATAGAAAACTTTTATGCCGGATTGAATTTTGCTGCTAGAAATCTTTTAGATTCGGCCGCGGGAGGCACTTTTATGGAAATCACTTTAGGTGAAGCTACTAAAGTCCTTGATAATATTATGGTTAATTATTCTCAATGGCATACTGAAAGATCTACTAATAAAAAGGTGCATGCGATAGAAGAAATTAATGTTTTGAGTGGAAAGATGGATGAACTTATGAAATTATTTGCTAATAAGAGTGTTTCTTCTGATCCTAATGATATGCCCTTGTCTACTTTTATTGAGAATAATAATGAATCTATGGATGTGAATGTTGTTGGTAGGAACAATTTTGGTAACAACGCGTATAGAGGAAATTTTAATCCTAGGCCTTATCCTAGTAATCCCTCCAATAATTATGGTAATTCCTACAACAATTCTTATGGAAATTATAATAATATTCCCTCTCATTTTGAATATAATATTAAAGAATTTATTACTTTGCAAAAGAATTTTAATGCTTTGATTGAAGAAAAATTGCTTAAGATTGATGAGTTGGCTAGGAACGTTGATAGAATCTCTCTTGATGTTGATTCTTTGAAACTTAGATCTATTCCACCTAAGCATGATATCAATGAGTCTCTCAAAGCCATGAGAATTTCCATTGATGAGTGCAAAGAAAGAACCGCTAGGATGCATGCTAAGAAAGATGCCCTTATAAGAGCGTGTTCTTCTAGTTCCTATGAAAATAAAGATGAAGATCTAAAAGTTATTTATGTGTCCCCTATTAAATCTTTTTTTTGCAATATGAATCTTGATAATGATGGGACTGAATTTGATCCACCTTTACCTAGAAGGCGTTCCAAGAATTCGGAATTTGTTGATCTTGATGCTAAAATTGATGAAAGTGGGATTGAAGAAATTAAAACCCTAGATGTTGTTAAACCCACTATTATGGATTTCAAGGAACTTAAATATCAAAATTGCTCTTTTATTGATTGTATTTCCTTGTTACAATCCGTGCTAAATTCTCCTCATGCTTATAGTCAAAATAAAGCGTTTACTAAACATATCGTTGATGCCTTGATGCAATCTTATGAAGAAAAACTGGAATTGGAAGTTTTTATCCCTAGAAAACTATATGATGATTGGGAACCAACTATTAAAATTAAAATTAAAGATCATGAATGCTATGCTTTATGTGATTTGGGTGCTAGTGTTTCCACGATTCCAAAGACTTTGTGTGATTTGTTAGGTTTCTTTTGATGATTGCTTTGTAAACTTGCACCTTGCAGATTCCGCTATTAAGAAACCTATGGGAAGAATTAATGATGTTCTTATTGTTGCAAATAGGAATTATGTTCCCATATATTTTATTGTTCTTGACATAGATTACAATCCTTCATGTCGTATTATTCTTGGTAGACCTTTCCTTAGAACGATTGGTGCAACTATTGATATGAAATAAGGAAATATTAGATTCCAATTTCCATTAAGGAAAGGCATGGAACACTTTCCTAGAAAGAAAATTAAATTACCTTATGAATCTATTATGAGAGCCACTTATGGATTGCCTACCAAAGATGGCAATACCTAGATCTATCCTTGCTTGTTATGCCTAGCTAGGGGCGTTAAACGATAGCGCTTGTTGGGAGGCAACCCAATTTTATTTTTATTCCTTGCTTTTTGATCCTGTTTAGTAATAAATAATTTATCTAGCCTCTTTTTGGTAGTGTTTTTTTGTGTTTAGTTAGTGTTTGTGCCAAGTAGAACCGTTGGGAAGACTTGGGGAAAATCTTGTTACACTTGCTGTAAAAAACAGAAACTTTAGCGCTCACGAGAACTACTGCCATTTTTATTTGGAAAGTGCTATTTAGTTAACTTTTTTTGTAGATGATTAATAGATAAATTCCTCACGTCCAGAAATTTATTTTAGAATTTTTGGGGTTCCAGATCTTGCCCTAGCTACAGATTACTACAGACTGTTCTGTTTTTGACAGATTCTGTTTTCCGTGTGTTGTTTGCTTATTTTGATGAATCTATGGCTAGTAAAATAGTTTATAAACCATAGAGAAGATTTAATACAGTAGGTATAACACCAATATAAATAAAGAATGAGTTCATTACAGTACCTTGAAGTGGTCTTTTGTTTTCTTTCGCTGACGGAGCTCACGAGATTTTCTACTTTAAGTTTTGTGTTGTGAAGTTTTCAAGTTTTGGGTAAAGATTTGATGGATTGTGGAACAAGGAGTGGCAAGATCCTAAGCTTTGGGATGCCCATGGCACCCCCAAGATAATCTAAGGACACCTAAAAGCCAAAGCTTGGGGATGCCCCGGAAGGCATCCCCTCTTTCGTCTACTTCTATCAGTAACTTTACTTGGAGCTATATTTTTATTCGCCACATGATATGTGTTTTTCTTGGAGCGTCTTGTATGATTTGAGTCTTTACTTTTTAGTTTACCACAATTATCCTTGATGTACACACCTTTTGAGAGAGTCATACATGATTTAGAATTTGTTAGAATACTCTATGTGCTTCGCTTATATCTTTTGAGTTATATAGTTTTGCTCTAGTACTTCACTTATATGTTTTAGAGCACGGTGGTGGATTTGTTTTATAGAAACTATTGATCTCTCATGCATCACTTAGATTATTTTGAGAGTCTTAATACCATGGTAATTTGCTTAAAATCCTAATATGCTAGGTATTCAAGATTAGTAAAATTTTCTTATGAGTGTTTTGAATACTAAGAGAAGTTTGATGCTTGATGATTGTTTTGAGATATGGAGGTAATAATATCAAAGTCGTGCTAGTTCAGTAGTTGTGAAATTGAGAAATACTTGTGTTGAAGTTTGCAAGTCCCGTAGCATGCATGTATGGTAAACGTTATGTAACAAATTTGAAACATGAGGTGTTATTTGATTGTCTTCCTTATGAGTGGCGGTCAGGGACAAGTATCGTGGTTCTAAGTCTGATAGTAGTGTAGGGGGTAAGTATGGAGAGGCAAGATCTTAGCTATGGAGAAGTTGTAAGCACGCAAGGTTTATGAGTTCGGACCCTTCTCGGAGGAAGTATTAGCCCTACGTCTCGGAGCCCGGAGGCGGTCGACTGGATTATGTGAGTATGAATTACAGAGGTGCGAACCCTTGTCTCGGAGGAGGGGTGGCTTATATAGAGTGCGCCAGGACCCCGGCCAGCCCACGGTACAAAGGGTTCAATGTACATTAGGGCAGGGCGTTACTGGTAACACTAGTAATAAAGTGCTATGATGACCATAAAAGCTACTTAATGACCGACCGTTAGCGTGCGGAGTGACTTTAGGTCACCTGGCCGTCGAGTGGTTGGATCTTGGTCGAGGGATTGCTTCTTGGTCGAGTGTCTTCGAGTCTGTCGATTGGAACACCTCCAAGTCGATTGAAAGGTGATTTCTTCTAGAGATGTCCTTGGGTAGGGCAGTTAGGACAGGTCCATGACCCTACCCTAGGTACATAGCCTCATCATTAGCCCCCGAATGGATCGAAGTTTGAGTGGGGAAGGAGTTGAGAACCTCTCCGACTCGTTTTTCATGCCGTGAGCATATCTTGTTTCGGATCAAAGGACCTGAGTGATGACAGCAACTTCCTTTTCAGTCGCCTTGATCCATTCTTAATTCTTCGTCGAGTGAGTTTCTTTACTTGTAAGGCTCCGAGTGACGGTGCGTAGGAGATCTTTGGTCTGACAAGTTTTTTGCTGCCCGCAGATTTCGTGGGATCCGAATTTTGGGAAGCGCGCGGGACGGGGGAGGCCGCAGTAATCGGATGGGATAGAGCGGAGCCGCCTCGATCCCCGCACCGCCTTTTTCGCCACGTACCGTGCGCGCGATCGTTACGGGATTTGACAGAGCCACCTGGGCCTACCCGTCAGCCACTCGGAAGCGGCCTCATATAAGGCGTTGGACCGGAGTCTCCCGAATAGTGCGTTCCCATTTCCTCTTCTCCTCTTGACACCCCTCCACTGCGCTCGCTCTTGCCCCAGCATCACCGCTCCATACGCATCTCGCCGGCGACAATGGGGAAGGAGAAGACGGCGGCTCTGGAGCGGGCAAAGAAGGCGACGGCAAGGTCGAAGGGGAAGGTGACCAGCCGGGGCGGATCTTCCTCGCGGACCGGCCTGCCGAAGGGCTGGATCCAGGGCGACTGGATCCACTCGAGGATCACCCAAGAAGACCTCGACGACCTGGCCGAAGGGGGGCTGATCCCCTATGACTCGGCCCGGCTTCCGGGGAAGGAATCTGAGCCGCAACCTCGGGAGGGTGAGCGTGTGCTTCTTGCCACCCACGTTGACTGTGGATTTTCCTTGCCTCCTCAGCCTTTCTTTCGAGGGTTTCTGAACTTCTTTGGGGAAAAACTCCACCATTTTACCCCCAACTCAATCGTTTATCTCGCCGCTTTCATTTCTTTGTGTGAGAATTTCCTGGGTTGCCGGTCTCACTAGGGTCTTTTCAAGCATATTTTCACTTGTCGCTCCCAGACAGTGAAAAAGGCTAATCCGAGTGACGAGAGGACCCAAGTGATACAGATGTGTGGGGGTCTTGGCATCCAGACGAGAGGGAAAAGCTCCTTTCCGGCCATGATTCTTCCTGACTCAGTTCGCGGATGGCAGTCGACCTGGTTTTACTGTAAAGACCAGTCGACGCCAGGGCAATCGACTAGCCTCCCTCCCTTTACCATGGACCGAGTGGAGAAACCCTCCCCTTTGAAGGTGCTCCCGGAGGAGAAGGCGCACGTGAAGGTGTTGGTCAATCGAGTGGTCCAGCTTATTCGTGACGGGGTCACCGGTATGGATCTCTTGGAGGTCTTCTTTCAGCGGCGCATCCAGCCTCTTCAAGATTGAGACCATCCGATGTGGATGTATTCGGGTCTTGAAGACTCCACTCAGATCCACCCGGAGGAGATCCGCGACGACACACTGGAGAAGTGGCTGTCGGGCATTACCGGGAACAAGGAAAATCCCAGGGGAGCCAGGAGAGTTCCCCCATTCGACCAGTCTCATGCACCAGAGCAGGTCTGATTCTGAGTTTTTTCTTGTAATCTGAATTCACTCGCGCAGCTGCCTATATTGCGTCGACTGACTTGGTTCTCCCTGCTTTCTTTCAGGCCATTATTGAAATGTATTCAATGCCCAACGGGGAGCAAGAGCAAGCTCTGGAAGGTGAGGCGAGTGGCGGCGACAATGGCGACTGGACTTCCGATGGTGAAGGGGATGGAGGAAGCGACGACTCAAGTGATGGAGAAGAAGTCGAGTCGCCCCCTCGCAGGGAGACTCAAGTGATGGACAAGGCAACTGCTCAGGCTGGTCAGTCTTCGAAGGGTCCTCGGATCTCTTCACCAACCCCGACTAAGAAGGCGCCCAAGCACCCCAAAGTTGCAGAGCCGAGGACTCGGAAGGCGTTGCCGAAGATCAAGATCGATATCCCTGTCGCCTCGGCGTGAGTGTCTCTCTTTGTATTCACTCGACGCTTCGTGCTGTTTGTTTTTCTTGTTTTAAGTGGACGAACTTTGGAATTGTCAGCGCTGCCACTTTCGGGACCTTAGCTTACAGGGATGATGATGAGGTGATGGAGGATGCGGTCACTTCTAATCCGGGTATGATTTCTGCCATACTATCTTTATTCGGTCGATTCAACTGCAATGTGCATCATTGGGTGACGTGATTTTGGCAATTGAACTTTGCACAGCTCCCAACATTATTGACCTCCCTGATGATGATGAAGAGCCCGAGAGGCCTTTGACGAGGAAGGATAGGCGAGCTCCTGTAAGTGAGGCGCTACAGTCGACGTCGAGTGCGGAACCAGTCGTTCAGGACATTGGCAACATCAATCGGGGTTCTGTTACCTTCGCCGTGCCACTGTCGAGTGCCTTGCCTTCTTCGTCGACTGCTCAGGCCCCTGTCGACCCGGCTTCAGTTTTTGCGACCCATCATGCCCCACAGGACGAGGTGAATGCTGCTAGGGAAGCCATACGCCAGGCGGGCATTATGATGGAGAAGATGAAGACGGTGCGGGACGCCAGCCAAGCCGCCTATGATGCCAGCTCGGCTCTCCAGAGCAACGTTCAGGTTAGTTGGTCGCTGCTTGTTCTGTTAGGATATGCTACCTGAAGATTCTTTCCGAAAATCTTTGCATTTGTACACCCACTGGGTGCGTCAATTGAATTTTTGGACTAGTGGGGGCACGCTGAGTGCACCCACTGGGTGTAGTCCCTGAGACTACGGTGGACTGATGGCAGTCGACTGTAGTCTTTGTATTTTGCCGAATGTATAAACCAAACTAGTAGTTTGTCTCTTCCACTCGGTCTGGTCGAGTGGGATCAGAACCGGTGGGGGCATGCAAAGTGCACCCACTGGGTGTAGTCCCCGAGACTACGGTGGACTGCTGGCAGTCGACGGTAGTCTGATTTCTACTTTCTCTCTTTCTGCCTTTTTTTTGGACTCGACTTCGGTGGGCCGGTCGAGTGGGATCAGAACCGGTGGGGGCATGCAAAGTGCACCCACTGGGTGTAGTCCCCGAGACTATGGTGGGCTACGGGCAGTCGACCGTAGTCTTAGTATTTATTGCCTTTGTTTTTTTGCTGTAAAAATAACTTCTCCCCTTTGATTTCAGAAATCTTGTGATCTTTGAGCTCGCTTTGCTGACTTGGAGAAGCAGCAGATTCAACTGAACCTTGACTTGGAGCTGGCCAGGACAGAGCTGCAAAAGGTCAGAGACGGCGCCGCTGGTAAGACGAGTTTGTCGACTGGTCAGTTTTAGGCTTGAGTACCCTTCTGCTATTTCTGAATCAATCGTCATTTCTTTGCAGAAAAACTGAGAGAAGCTCTCGCGAAGAAGGATCAGGATTTGGCTGTTGCTCGTAAGGAGGCTGACGACAGGACCGCTCTGGCCGAACAGAAGCTGGCTTCGGTCGGCCAGTTGGAAGAAGAGAATACCAGGCTGAAGACCGCTCTGAATGACTCCAACAAGGAGTGCTCGTGCTAGAAGAAGGTGAATCTCATCCAGGGCGAGAAAATGGAAGGCATTACGCAGGAGGGATGATCTGGAGAGCTATCTGAGAAGTCTTGCCAAGAAGTTGTTCATCAAGCTTGAAGGTGCACATTCTGTTCCGACTGATTTTTTTTGTGTCGACTCAGTGTACGAAAATTGACTTATCCTTGGATCATGAATGCAGAGTTTTGCTTGAACTTTGAAGAGGGGATTGGGCGGATCGACCAGGTTTGGATCCAATCAACTCTCCCGTGAAAGATGAAACTGCCATGAATCTGCTCCGTCTGGAATCTCGCATCGATAGTGCCGTGGACTACATGGCTCGACTGAAGGTCGCCACGTCGCGGATTGACTCGACACTTTGGCCAGAGACTGTGCTCCAAAATGATCTTGAGTCCCTGATGACTCGACTGAATGAAATCCCAGACCGAATGCAGGAGTGGAAGAAGTCTGCTGCTCGGTATGGCGCTGACGTGGCTTTGTCTTTGGTTCATGTCCACTGCAAGGAGGTGCGACAAGACAAACTGGCAGCAATCAAGGTCGCCAATACCCAGAAACATGACTTCCGAACCTTTATGGAGACTTTCATTGCTGCAGCCACTCGGATAGCCGACGGTGTCGACCTGGATGAGTTCGTCGAGCCTGCCAGCCCTCCTCCTGCGGAGTGAACAAACTCTTATGTCCCACCTTAAATTTGCCTCGGAATGCCGAGTGGTTTTTGTAACCGTTAAACTTTTTCAGGCTGCATGCCCGAGTACCTCGATCTGTGATCCGGAACCTTTAGAATTTATCTAAACTTGGTTTACTGTTGAATATCTTTATAAATCTCCTGCTGAGTAAACCCATTCTTCATTCGAGACAACTTTTGTATTCGCGGCGCAGCTCCGAAGGAGAGGGAAGCAGTCGACACATGTCTTGTCGCCCTTGCGGGTCGGCGATGGAGTGCACATCGTATTTGTGGCGAAGCTCTGCTGGGGAAGGCGGCGGTCGACCCACACCTTGTTACTGCAGAGCGGGACGGAGCGCACATTGTATTTGTGGCGAAGCTCTCCAGGAGAAGGTGGCAGTCGACCCGCACTTCGTTACTGTAGAGCGGGATGAATCGCGCATTGTATTTGTGGCGAAGCTCCCCAGGAGAAGGTGGTAGTCGACCTGCCCCTTGTCGTCCTTGAGGATTGAGATGTGTTTCGTACTTAGGCGAGTTCTGGACTGCAGCTAAGCCCCCGAGTGGGAGGATTGCTCTCCACTCGGTAGGATTTTTTCAAACTTAGGTGAGTGCCGGACTGCAGCTAAGTCTCTAAGTGAGAGAACTTAGGCGAGTACTGGACCGCAGCTAAGCCACCCGAGTGGGAGGATTGCTCTCCACTCGGTAGGATTTTTTCAAACATAGGCGAGTGCCTGACTGCAGCTAAGTCTCCGAGTGAGAGAACTTAGGAGAGTACTGGACTGCAGCTAAGCCCCCGAGTGGGAGGATTGCTCTCCGCTCGGTAGGATTTTTTCAAACTTAGGCGAGTGCCGGACTGCAGCTAAGTCTCCGATTGAGAGAGCTTAGGCGAGTACTGGACTGCAGCTAAGCCCCCGAGTGGGAGGATTGCTCTCCGCTCGGTAGGATTTTCTCAAACTTAGGCGAGTGCCGGACTGCAGCTAAGTCTCGAAGTGAGAGAACTTAGGCGATTACTGGACTGCAGCTAAGCCCCCGAGTGGGAGGATTGCTCTCCGCTCGGTAGGATTTTTTCAAACATAGGCGAGTGCCGAACTACAGCTAAGTCTCCAAGTGAGAGAACTTAGGCGAGTACTGGACTGCAGCTAAGCCCTCGAGTGGGAGGATTGCTCTCCGCTCGGTAGGATTTTTTCAAACTTAGGCGAGTGCCGGACTGCAGCTAAGTCTCCGAGTGAGAGAACTTAGGCGAGTACTGGACTGTAGCTAAGCCCTCGAGTGGGAGGATTGCTCTCCGCTCGGTAGGATTTTTTCAAACATAGGCGAGTGCCGGACTGCAGCTAAGTCTCCGAGTGAGAGAACTTAGGCGAGTACTGGACTGTAGCTAAGCCCCCGAGTGGGAGGATTGCTCTCCGCTCGGTAGGATTTTTTCAAACTTAGGCGAGTGCTGGACTACAGCTAAGTCTCCAAGTGAGAGAACTTAGGAGAATACCGGACTGCAGCTAAGCCCCCCAGTGGGAGGATTGCTCTCTGCTCGGTAGGATTTTTTCAAACTTAGGCGAGTGCCGGACTGCAGTTAAGTCTCCGAGTGAGAGAACTTAGGCGAGTACTGGACTGCAGCTAAGCCCCCGAGTGGGAGGGTTGCTCTCTGCTCGGTACGATTTTTTCAATCTTAGGCGAGTGCCGGACTGCAGCTAAGTCTCCAAGTGAGAGAACTTAGGCGAGTACTGGACTGCAGCTAAGCCTCCGAGTGGGAGGATTTTTTAAATACTTAGGCGAAACGGATTCGCAGCTAAGCCCCGGACTGGGAGGCTGGCTCGCCACTCGGTAGGAAACTGTTTTTACAAAATTAGGCGAAGCGGATTCGCAGCTAAGCCACCCACTTGGGGATTTCTTACGCAAACAAAAACAATAATAATCACTGGGAAAATTATAACGCTCTTGTCTTTGATAAATAAACTACAGGAGTTTTTCTTATTACATCTCATCTGAGTGAGAATTCAAGTATAAAAGGGGCGGAGTAGCTCCGCATTCCAGGCTCGTGGCTCATCAATCTGGCGATCGACATTGTAGAGGTGGTATGCTCCATTGTGGAGGACTCTGATGACCATGAAGGGGCCTTCCCAAGTAGGAGCGAGCTTGTGTGGTTTCTGCTGATCCACTCGGAGGACTAAGTCTCCTTCTTGGAAGGCTCGGCTCTTCACGTTTTTGGCATGGAATCGACGCAAGTCTTGCTGATAGATGGTCGATCGAATCAAGGCCATTTCTCTTTCTTCTTCTAGGAGGTCGACTGCGTCCTGCCGGGCTTGTTCTGCTTCATCTTCAGAGTAGAGCTCGACTCGGGGAGCGTTGTGAAGCAGGTCACTCGGTAAGAATGCCTCGGCTCCGTAGACCAGAAAGAATGGGGTTCTTCCAGTCGATCGATTCAGGGTTGTCCTCAATCCCCAAAGGACTGATGGAAGCTCGTCGACCCATGCACCTGCTGTGTGCTTGAGATCGCGCATCAATCGGGGTTTCAGTCCTTTGAGAATTAGGCCGTTTGCCCTTTCTGCTTGCCCATTCGACTGGGGGTGAGCGACTGAAGCATAGTCGACCCGAGTGCCCCGAGAGGCGCAAAAGGCCCTGAATTTGTCGGAATCGAAGTTTGACCCATTGTCCGTGATGATGCTGTGTGGAACTCCATATCTGAATGGGAAAACGTTGTTTTTGCCACTCTAGTTTTAGCCAATTTTGCTTATGCCACTCTAGAATTTGACATCTCACGTTTGCCACTCTTAGCTTTTGACAATACATTACAAATGCCATTCCGTGGCAAAACGATAATTTTTCATTTCATTTTTTCCACCCTTAGCTTTTGACATGTATCACAATTGCCACTCTAAAATTTTCGTTTTTGCCACGAAATGGCATTTGTGATGTATTGTCAACTGCTAAGAGTGGCAAAAGTAAAATGTCAAATTCTAGAGTGGCATAAGCAAAGTTGGCAAAAACTAGAGTGGCAAAAACAAAGTTTTCCCTATCTGAATATCAACTCTCTAATGAAACCGACAGCGGTGCAAGCATCGAGATTCTTGATAGGTTTGGCTTCAATCCATTTGGTGAACTTGTCGACTGCTACCAGCACATGAGTGAAGCCGCTCCTGCCTGTTCTCAGTGGTCCAACCATGTCCAGCCCCCAAACAGCGAAGGGCCAGACGAGTGGAATGGTTTTCAGGGCTGACGCGGGCTTGTGCGGCATATTGGAGTAATACTGACATCCTTCACATTTGTCGACTATCTCTTTTGCCATCTCATTGGCTCTTGGCCAGTAGAACCCCGCTCGGTATGCTTTAGCCACAATGGTCCGAGAGGACGCATGATGACCACAGGTCCCCGAGTGGATATCGTTAAGGATCATCTGACCTTCTTCTGGTGTAATACACTTATGGCCGACCCTAGTCGCGCTTTCTCTATATAACTGTCCCTTTATGACTGTAAAGACCTTGGATCGACGGACGATCTGTCGAGCCTCTTCTTCGTCTTCTGGGAGTTCTTTCCTTAGGATGTACGCGATCTACGGTTCTGTACAGACGGGACCAAGACTTCCATGATCAGGTCGACCACAGCTGGAACTTCAACTTCAGTCGGATCCGTGGCGCTTTTTGGCTGCGGGGCCTCTTAAGTGAAGGGGTCCTCTTGGACCGACGGTGTGTGGATGTGTTCCAGAAACACATTGCTGGGAATGGCTTCTCTTTTGGAACCTACTTTTGCCAGATCATCAGCTGCTTGATTTTTCAGTCGAGGTATGTGATGAAGTTCTAACCCCTCGAATTTCTTCTCCAACTTTCTCACTACATTGCAATAACCATTCATGGCTGGACTTCTGACGTCCCATTCCTTCATCACTTGATTAACCACCAAATCTGAGTCGCCATAGACCATGAGGAGACGAACGCCGAGTGAAATGGCCATTTGTAACCCATATAAAAGTGCTTCGTATTCTGCCTCGTTGTTAGAGGAATCAAAGTGGATTTGAAGAACATATCTGAGTTTATCTCCTCTGGGGGAGACCAACACTACTCGGGAAAAGCCTAGCAGCAGCGCGGGTTTTGGGCCCATTAGCAGCGCGGGGGCCGGCGCTACTAATAAGGCGCTACAGCTAACGTATAGCAGTAGTGCCAGACGAGTGGAATGGTTTTCAGGGCTGACGCGGGCTTGTGCGGCATATTGGAGTAATACTGACATCCTTCACATTTGTCGACTATCTCTTTTGCCATCTCATTGGCTCTTGGCCAGTAGAACCCCGCTCGGTATGCTTTAGCCACAATGGTCCGAGAGGACGCATGATGACCACAGGTCCCCGAGTGGATATCGTTAAGGATCATCTGACCTTCTTCTGGTGTAATACACTTATGGCCGACCCTAGTCGCGCTTTCTCTATATAACTGTCCCTTTATGACTGTAAAGACCTTGGATCGACGGACGATCTGTCGAGCCTCTTCTTCGTCTTCTGGGAGTTCTTTCCTTAGGATGTACGCGATCTACGGTTCTGTACAGACGGGACCAAGACTTCCATGATCAGGTCGACCACAGCTGGAACTTCAACTTCAGTCGGATCCGTGGCGCTTTTTGGCTGCGGGGCCTCTTAAGTGAAGGGATCCTCTTGGACCGACGGTGTGTGGATGTGTTCCAGAAACACATTGCTGGGAATGGCTTCTCTTTTGGAACCTATTTTTGCCAGATCATCAGCTGCTTGATTTTTCAGTCGAGGTATGTGATGAAGTTCTAACCCCTCGAATTTCTTCTCCAACTTTCTCACTACATTGCAATAACCATTCATGGCTGGACTTCTGACGTCCCATTCCTTCATCACTTGATTAACCACCAAATCTGAGTCGCCATAGACCATGAGGAGACGAACGCCGAGTGAAATGGCCATGCGTAACCCATATAAAAGTGCTTCGTATTCTGCCTCGTTGTTAGAGGAATCAAAGTGGATTTGAAGAACATATCTGAGTTTATCTCCTCTGGGGGAGACCAACACTACTCGGGAAAAGCCTAGCAGCAGCGCGGGTTTTGGGCCCATTAGCAGCACGGGGGCCGGCGCTACTAATAAGGCGCTACAGCTAACGTATAGCAGTAGTGCGGGCGCACCCGCGCTACTACTACGTCCGTTAGTAGTAGCGTGGGTAAAAACCCGTGCTACTACTAACCCGCGGAATTTTTTTTCGAATTTTTCGCCCGAATTTTCAAATTTCTGAATTATTTTAACCTCTAATCTCTAATCACCCTCATCGCTGCTCAATTTAATCTCTAATCACCCCTCATCATTCCAAATCATCTAACTTCCCGGACGGTCACCCATCCTCTTACTACTCCAGCCTGAGCACGCTTAACTTCCGGGTTCTATTCTCCCTCGATTCCAAGTCTGCACTTGTTGTTTTCCTGACAATAGTAAGATGTCAATCCTATTAACCCTCGGGAGTTTAGCTTGAGCATGAAGTCACACATTTCGCTGTTTGAGTTTAAAACAATTGTTCTAAACCACAATAATTATTTAGTAACACTAATATTTCTTGAATAAGGAGTTTGACCACATTTTAACCATAGTTTGACCAGATTTGACCAAAATTCCAAAAAACTGAAATAATTATTTAGTAACACTAATATTCTTGAATAATTATTTAGTAACACTAATATGTCTTGAATAAGTAGTTTGACCACAGTTTGACCAGATTTGACCAAAATTAAAAAAACTGAAATTTGAGCATAACTTTTTTCCTTTTAAAATTTGAGGATTCTAAAAATTTGCAAACAGGCCGTAGGCATTCTCCATCATATGCGGATTTTCGTGCTGAACATTTTGATATATTATACATTTTTTCTGACATCGTATGCAAAAGTTATAGCCGTTTTACATTTTCCCTACACTTTTTGCAAAACATGTCCAAATTTAAGTTTTTAAATTTTCCTAACTAGTAGATGTAAGAACATAACTACATCTCGAAGGATTTTAATTATTGAAACATTTTGATATATTATACGTTTTTTTCTAACATCGTATGCAAAAGTTATAGCCGTTTTACATTTTCCCTACACTTTTTGCAAAACATGTCCAAATTTAAGTTTTTAAATTTTCCTAACTAGTAGATGTAGTAACATAACTACATCTCGAAGGATTTTAATTTTTGAAGTTTTTATCATTTTCTTTTGCTTTTTACAAAACCGAAAAGGCGATCCACAAGGCGGGGGGGGGGGGGGGGGTAGAGTTTCGAAATGGGACCTTTAGTAGTAGCGAGGGATTTTACCCCTCGCTACTACTATGGCATGTCCCGGAGGGGCACGATTGAGACCTCTTAGTAGTAGCGCGGGTTTATAACCCTCGCTACTACTATGGCATGGCCCAGGGGCACGGTAGAGACCGCTTATTAGTAGCGAGGGGTAAAAACCAGCGCTACTGCTATCAACTTAGTAGTAGCGAGGGTTAAAAACCCGCGCTACTACTATGGCATGTCCCGGGGGGCACGGTAGAGACAGCTTAGTAGTAGCGAGGGTTAAAAACCAGCGCTACAGCTATCAACTTAGTAGTAGCGAGGTTTAAAAACCCGCGCTACTGCTACTTAGCAGCAGCGTCTGATTTTAAAGCGCGCTGCTGGTAAGATTCTGTGTATAGGCTTTTCCCTAGTAGTGCAACACCACTCCGGCGCCGGAACCATTTAGCATCTTGGAACCGTCGAAGAACATGGTCCAATGCTCCGAGTGAACCTGAGTCGGCAGTTGTTGTTCAATCCACTCGGCGACGAAATCCGCGATTGCCTGGGACTTGATAGCTTTCTTTGCCTCAAACTTGATATCTAGAGGAAGGAGTTCAATCGCCCATTTTGCCACTCGACTAGTTGCGTCTCTGTTATGCAAGATCTCTGACAACGGAGCATTGCTGACTACTGTAATGGAATGATCAGAGAAGTAGTGGGCAACTTTCTTTGTGGTCATGTAAATCCCATATACGAGCTTCTGATAATGAGGATATCTTTTCTTCGATGGGGTCAAGACTTCAGAAATATAATACACTGGGCGCTGAACTTTGAAGGTTTTCCCTTCTTCTTCCCGCTCGACCATAAGTACCGTACTGACGACTTGTCCTGTGGCTGCAATGTATTCTTCTTCCCGCTCGACCGTAAGTACCGTACTGATGACTTGTCCTGTGGCTGCAATGTAAAGCAGCAAAGTCTCCTTGCTAATTGGGGCAGCAAGCACCCACTGGGTGTGCACTGGCTGGGTGGAGAGCAGAGCTTTGAGCTCTGCGAATGCTGCGTCAGCTTCAGGAGTCCACTCAAACTTGTCAGACTTCTTCATCAATCGATAAAGAGGCAATGCCTTTTCACCGAGACGAGATATGAATCGACTTAGGGCGGCCAAGCAACCAGTAAGCTTCTGAACATCGTGCACTCGCACAGGACTTTTCATTCGGAGTATAGTACCGACTTTTTCTGGATTGGCATCGATTCCCCGTTCGGAAACGAGAAAACCGAGTAACTTTCTGCCAGGAACCCCGAATGTGCATTTTGATGGGTTAAGCTTGATATCAAACCTTCTGAGGTTGGCAAAGGTTTCAGCAAGGTTAGTCAGCAGGTCGGAACCCTTCCGTGACTTGACCACAATATCATCCATGTACGCCTCCACATTCCGACTGATTTGGGTGAGCAAACACTTCTGAATCATCCTCATGAATGTGGCTCCGGCATTCTTGAGGCCGAATGGCATGGTAACATAACAGAAGCACCCGAATGGAGGGATGAAAGCTGTTTTGATTTCGTCAGGCCCATATAGACGGATCTGGTCGATGCGGGGGAGAGGAAAATGATCTTTCGGGAAGGCCCGATTGATATGATTAAAGTCAATGCACATGCGAAGTGACTTGTCCTTCTTGGGGACCATGACAACATTGGCGAGCCACTCGGAGTGGTACATTTCTCGGATGAACTCCGCCGCTAAGAGCCGAGCCACCTCTTCGCCGATGGCCTTTCTCTTCTGGACGGTGGACCGTCGGAGATGTTCCTTGACAGGTTTTACTTTTGAGTCGACTCTTAGGCGGTGCTCAGCCAGCTCCCTGGGAACACCCGGCATGTCAGAGGGCTTCCATGCGAAAATGTCCCAGTTCTCACAGAGGAACTGGATGAGTGCTTCTTCCTATTTGGAGTCGAGTGTTGTCGAGATATGAGTTGGAGCAGCGCTGGGGTCGGTCGGGTGGCTGTGAGCTGTCTTCGTATCGCCATTTGACTGAAAAGCTGACTCTGTAGCGGGCTTCTTGGCTCGCAACAAATTACTCGGGTCTGCAGTCTTCTGGTATTCCTGCAACTCCACCACTGCCATCTGAGCATCGGTGATCTTTGAACCTTTCTGAAAACATGCTTCCGCTTTCTTCCGATTGCCCGTAATAGTGATCACACCTTTGGGGCCAGGCATCTTCAATTTGAGATACACATAACACGGTCGGGCCATGAAGCGTGCATAAGCCGGCCTGCCCAAAATAGCGTGGTAGGCACTCTGGATGTCTACAACTTCAAATGTCAATTTTTCTTTGCGGTAATTTTTGGAATCACCGAAAACCACATCAAGAGCAATCTGGCCGAGTGATTCAGCCTTCATCCCAGGAATGACTCCATGGAAACTCATGTTGCTGGCACTGAGTCTGGACATCGGAATGGCCATCCCTTTCAACGTCTCAGCATACAATATGTTCAAACCGCTGCCACCATCCATCAGGACTTTGGTCAGTCGAGTGCCTTCAACAACTGGGTCGACCACCAAAGCTTGCCTCCCAGGGGTGGCGATGTGCGTTGGGTGGTCGGACTGGTCGAATGTTATGGCAGTCTGAGACCATTTCAGGTAACTAGGTGTCGTCGGAGCGACCATATTCACCTCTCGGTTAATAACTTTCAGTCGACTTTTGCTTTCAACATCGGCGAAAATCATTAGAGTGGAATTGACCTGAGGGTATCCATCGTCACTGTCTTCTTTGTCCTCGACCTTGTCCTACTCCTTTTCCTTACCTTTGGGCTGCTTGCCCTGGAACTGCTGGATCAAGAGTCGACACTGTCGAGTGGTATGTTTCGGGTAAATGAAATTACCCTCTTCATCTTTCTTTGTGTGGACGAGACATGGTAAGTCCAACACATCATTTCCGTCCTGGTCTTTAACCTTTTTGGGGTTCTAAGGTCCTTTAGGTTTCCCTTTAAACTTTCCTTGGGTTAAAGCCAAGGCTTCCCCGGGAGCCACTGGCTCGGCTTTCCGCTTCTATTTCCGATTGGAATTTCCTCCGGTTTCTTGGGCGACTGACTTGAGCTTGCCACTCCCGAGTCGATCCTCATCTTCACCATTAGCGTACTTGGTGGCAACCTCCATCATCCGATTCAGGGACATATCTCCGGTTCGACCGAATTTCAAATTCAGTTCTCTGTACTTGACGCCTTCCTTGAAGGCACAAACTGCTTGGTGGTCAGGCACATTCTCCACCGAGTGATGTAACGTGATCCACCTCTGGATGTAATCCCTCAAAGTTTCATTCGGCTTCTGCACGCAAGACCGCAGTTCCGTCAGCCCTGCCGGTCGCTTGCATGTGCCTTCAAATGTGGTGACGAACACTCGGGAGAGATCTTCCCAAGTGTAAATGCTGCTAGGTGCTAACTGGTTCAGCCACGCTCTGGCCGAGCCCTCCAACATGAGAGGCAGGTGCTTCATGGCCACTTCATCATTGCCGCCGCCAATCTGGACGGCCACTCGGTAGTCCTCAAGCCAAGTATCGGGCTTGGACTCACCAGTGAACTTACTGACTCCAGTCGCCAAACTGAAGTTGGGAGGAATCACAGCGGCCCTGATGGCTCTACTAAAGCACTCTGGCCCCGAAACATGTACTCTGTTGCTGGTAGGTGCATCTCTGTCGTGACCTTCTCGGTGAGCCCTGTTCCTGTCGACCAAACCTTGGACGAGAATGCATCTCGCGTCAAAGCCTGGCCCTCTGGGGTCGACTGGAATCCTTCACCCACCACTATGAGGGCGCCTGTCATCCTGCTGGCGAGGCACATACGACCCGCTCCTCGGGGAAGGCGTGGGCACTCGACGTCGACCGTCACGATCGACTCGGTGATCATACTGCTCGTGGTTCCCGCAGTGGTCATGCCGGTCTCCACGTCCCTCACGCCTCGGGGGCGATCTCGGGCTGTGAGCCGACTTGACTGTGTCCGCGGCAACGGATCTGCTGTGAATCCTGTTCCGCCACTAAGAAACAGCGGAATTCTGATCTCCTACTGCTCGGAGTAACGGTCTGATCTGCAGCAAGCCTCTGCCAGCCTCCGACTGGGAAGGCTGAATCGACTCCGCTATACGGGCCGCATCTGCTAAATTCTGAATCGGAGTTCGATATACCTGCGGGGGCGGGAAGAGCTGACGTCGACTGGATTCGGGAACCCGTTGTCGTGCACGCTCGTCGAGTGCTTGTTGGAGATTCTCCAGTCAAGTGTGCTCGGCCAAGTTTTCCAGGCGAGCGTCCTCCAAGGCACGAGCCTCGGGGGTTTCTCCAAGGATAGGAGTGTGCAGTGCATCCACGTTCCGGCGGCGAAGTTCTTCTCTCTGCAGCGACGTGAGAGGCTCAGGAAGATACTCCTCATGGAGACGCGACGGGTCGCCTCCACCCGCGCCTCCGTCGGTGCGGGGAAAACCGGGAGGACTGGGCGGTCCATCGACCATCAGAACCTCCGCCGCCGGATCGCTGCTGTCGCACTCGGATGCGGTCTCTACGGAGCCAGTCGACAGGTCGAACATGCCATAGAGGGAATCGTCGGGCTCGATTGCCGCGACTTTAGGGGTGGCCGACTGACGTGCACCGCGTGTCTCACCCACCGCTGAAGTCTCGACCGACCGGAGCGCTTGCGCTGGCGGGAAACAGGGAGGGAGGACAACACAGGAGCCGACCGGTAGGGGGTCAACGGTTGCCGCAGGAGAACGCCGCGGACACATGCGCTAAAGTGCGTTGCCCCGCAAACAGGGAGTACGTCCACGTCGAGCGGAGCCTCCTGGAGCCAAGAAGAGTCGTCGATGATGAACGCGAGCGCACCGAGACGGATCTCGCGGCCCTCCACCGAAACTCCACCGAAAACCATGATGATTCGGGTCAGGAAAGGTCGCAACTCCTCCAAAAAACGCTAAAACACCTGCCCCACAGTGGGCGCCAACTGTCATGGTTCTAAGTCTGACAGTAGTGTAGGGGGGTAAGTATGAAGAGGCAAGATCTTAGCTATGGAGAAGTTGTAAGCGCGCAAGGTTTACGAGTTCAGGCCCTTCTCGGAGGAAGTAATAGCCCTACGTCTCGGAGCCCGGAGGCGGTCGACTGGATTATGTGAGTATGAATTATAGAGGTGCGAACCCTTGTCTCGGAGGAGGGGGTGGCTTATATAGAGTGCGCCAGGACCCCGACCAGCCGACCTTACAAAGGGTTCAATGTACATTAAGGCAGGGCGTTACTGGTAACGCTAGTAATAAAGTGCTATGATGACCATAAAAGCTAATTAATGACCGACCGTTAGCATGCGGAGTGACTTTAGGTCTCCTGGCCGTCGAGTGGTTGGATCTTGGTCGAGTGATTGCTTCTTGGTCGAGTGTCTTTGAGTCTGTTGAGTGGAACACCTCCAAGTCGATTGAAAGGTGATTTCTTCTAGAGATGTCCTTGGGTAGGGCAGTTAGGACAGGTCCATGACCCTACCCTAGGTACATAGCTTCATCAACGAGCGATGGTCTTTTCCTACCAATCTATCCCCCTAGGAGCATGCACGTAGTGCCGAGGTTTTTGATGACTTGTAGATTTTTGCAATAAGTATGTGAGTTCTTTATGACTAATGTTGAGTCTATGGATTATACGCACTCTCACCCTTCCATCCTTTCTAGCCTCTTCGGTACCGTGCATTTCCCTTTCTCACATCGAGAGTTGGCGCAAACTTCGCTGGTGCATCCAAACCCCATGATATGATACGCTCTTTCACACATAAACCTCCTTATATCTTCCTCAAAACAGCCACCATACCTACCTATTATGGCATTTCCATAGCCATTCCGAGATATATTGCCATGCAACTTTCCACCATTCCGTTTATCATGACACATTCATCATTGTCATATTGCTTAGCATGATCATGTAGTTGACATAGTATTTGTGGCAAAGCCACCGTTCATAATTCTTTCATACATGTCACTCTTGGTCCATTGCATATCCCGGTACACCGCCGAAGGCATTCATATAGAGTCATCTTTTGTTATAGTATCGAGTTGTAATCATTGAGTTGTAAATAAATAGAAGTGTGATGATCATCATTTTAGAGCATTGTCCCAAGTGAGGAAAAAAATAATAAAATAGAAAGGCCATAAAAAAGGAGAAATCCCAAAAAAATGAGAGAGAAAAAAGAGAAAGGACAATGTTACTATCCTTTGCCAGACTTGTGCTTCAAAGTAGCACCGTAATCTTCATGATAGAGAGTCTCTTGTTTTGTCACTTTGATATACTAGTGGGAATTTTTCATTATAGAACTTGGCTTGTATATTCCAACAATGGGCCTCCTCAAGTGCCCTAGGTCTTCATGAGCAAGCAAGTTGGATGCACACCCACTTAGTTTCTTCTGTTGAGCTTTCATACATTTATAGCTCTAGTGCATCCCTTGCATGGCAATCCCTACTCACTCACATTGATATCCATTGATGGGCATTTCCATAGCCCGTTGATACGCCTAGTTGATGTGATACTTTCCCCCTTTTTTGTCTTCTCCACATAACCCCCCTCATTGTATTCTATTCCACCCATAGTGCTATGTCCATGGCTCGCGCTCATATATTGCGTGAAAGTTCATAGGTTTGAGATTACTAAAGTATGAAACAATTGCTTGGCTTGTCATCAGGGTTGTGCATGATGAGAGCATTCTTGTGTGACGAAAATGGAGCATGACTAAACTATATGATTTTGTAGGGATGAACTTTCTTTGGCCATGTTATTTTGAGAAGACATAATTGCTTTGTTAGTATGCTTGAAGTATTATTATTTCTATGTCAATATGAAGTTTTGTCTTGAAGCTTTCAGATCTGAATATTCATTCCACAATTAAGAAGAATTACATCAAAATTATGCCAAGTCGCACTCCGCATCAAAAATTCCGTTTTTATCATTTACCTACTCGAGGACGAGCAGGAATTAAGCTTGGGGATGCTCGATACGTCTCCAACGTATCTATAGTACTTGGATACATAGAATCATTACAGATGATTTGTGATTTTACTCTGGATATCGATCCTTAATTCGGCCACTCGTGCCCGCATTAAGGCTCGGGGGCTACTGGGCTTCGGGCTTATCATTTACTAATACTAAAGGGGCACATCGATCCCCTGATCTAGTGTTGCCACCCGACCAGTGTCTCGGGGGCTATTGCATTGGCAATCCAGTGCCGAAAATTTAAGTGCAATATAGTTTTCGAGGAGATTATGATCCTCAGGTTGGTCGGCCGCACCCAACCTGAGTCTCGAGGACTTTGCACACCGCTTTTGTGTCCCTAAGTATTCTGCCGAGCTAGGAGTTGATCCTCGTGCCGATTTTGCAAATCAACCTGAGTCTCAGCGGCTACTGGGATTAGCAGTCTTATGTCATCGTTCAGGTGCATCCCGGGTTTTAGCCTGATACACACCTTGAGTGCTACTGGCTATATATCTCGGTAGAGAATAAATTGCACCAATCAAAAATATTGACAAAAAATAGGCCCACAGTCGGGGTGGTGCACCACCTCGGAAGCAGTCCGGCATAAGCTCGGGCGCCAGTGGCTGGCTCCATAGAGGGCATTTCCGGCATTAAGCTCGGCTAAACTCCATCAAATTTTTTGAACCAAGGTGATTTATGACACCTCAGATATAGTCCGGCGTTGGACCTCGGATACAGTCCAGCGTTGGAGCTTGGACATAGTCTGGCATTGGAGCTCGGATACATTCCGGCGTTGGAGCTCGGAAGCGGTCCGGCGTTGGTGCTCGGCTGCAAAGGATACCTCGAATGCAGTCCGGTGTTGGAGCTCAGACACAAGAAGATAGTGCCGCCCGGGAACAACTTCAAACCCGAGGTGTGGCATAAAAATAACAAGGCATTGATAAAGGCCGAGAACTTAAAGGGGCTCCTCGGATACCCGACGTGTAAACTCTTCGGATTTACTTCGGCGATCCTCAAGATCAAAGATGGGAAGATTTGTTGAACCAGTTTTCAAGACCGACGGCCAAAGATGAAGAACAGTTCAGAAGAATCGAGGAGCGTCCCCAACTTGAAGACCAGTTCAGGGGGCTTCTGACGGTGTCCTGGACTAGGGGGTACTCACCATGTCGTCTCCCAATCAGTTGGATTGGGCCGAGGACACCCATGGTCGTATGCTCATGGGCCAGTTCGGACAGCGGATGTATACACGAGGAAGATTCCACAAGACTTGGTGATCAAGACAAGGACCACTCTCCACCGGTGTATTCGACTTGGACTCTTGTTATCCTAGGCCTCTGGTACATTATATAAGCCGAGGCCAGGCTAGTCGATAGATGATTATGACATTACTCATCATACCTATACGGTTTAGACCACAACATAGGATCTCAAGGTAGATCAACTCTGTACTTGATACTCCATCAATATAAACAAGAGCAGGACGTAGGGTTTTACCTCCATCGAGAGGGCCCGAACCTGGGTAAACATCATGTCCCCTGTCTCCTGTTACCCATTGATCCATGATACACAGCTTGGGACCCCCTACCTGAGATCTACCGGTTTTGACACCGACAAGGGGCTGCATCAGGGAAGGGGGTGCGGCTATTTATAGGGGGAAGGGAAGAGGGGTCAGCCCCATAGATGCATCTTGATGGGGCGGCCGCCACGGGGGATACTTGCCCCCCAAGCAAGGTGGGAGGCGCCCCCTTCCGCTAGCGTTTCCATCCCTAGGCGCCTTGGGCCCTTGGGAGGCGCACCAGCCCACTAGGGGGCTAGTTCCCTCCCATATTCAGCCCATTAAGTCCCCAGAGGCAGGTTGCCCCACCTGGTGGACCCCCATACACCTTTCGGTGGTCTCGATACAATACCGATAACCCCCGAAGCTATTCCGGCGACTGAAACTGGACTCCCATACATAAATCTTTACCTCTGGACCATTCCGTAACTCCTCGTGATGTCTGCAATCTCATCTAGAACTCCAAACAACCTTCGGTAACCACATATAATTTCCCATAACAACTCTAGCGTTAACGAACCTTAAGTGTGCAGACCCTAAGGGTTCGGGAATCATGCAGACATGACCGAGACATCTCTCCGGCCAATAACCGACAGCGGGATCTGGATACCCATGTTGGCTCCCACATGTTCCATGATGATCTCATTGGATGAACCGTGATGTCGGGGATTCAATCAATCCCGTATACAATTCCCATTGTCCATCGGTATGTTACTTGCCTGAGATTCGATGGTCGGTATCCCCATACCTCGTTCAATCTCATTACCTGCAAGTCTCTTTACTCATGTCGTAACGCATGATCCCGTGGCTAACTCCTTAGTCACGTTGAGCTCGTTATGATGATACATTACCGAGTGGGCCCAGAGATACCTCTCCGTCATACGGAGTGACAAATCCCAATCTCGATTCATGCCAACCCAACAGACACTTTCAGAGATACCTGTAGTGCACCTTTATAGTCATCCAGTTATGTTGTGACATTTGATATACCCAAAGCACTCCTATGGTATCCGAGAGTTGCACAATCTCATGGTCTAAGCAAATGATACTTGACATTAGAAAAGCTCTAGCAAACGAACTACACGATCTTGTGCTATGCTTAGGATTGGGTCTTGTCCATCACATGATTCTCCTAATGATGTTATCCCTTTATCAATGACATCCAATGTCCATGGCTAGGAAACCACAACCATCTATTGATCAACAAGCTAGTCAACTAGAGGCTCACTAGGGACATGTTGTGATCTATGTATTCACACGTGTATTGCGGTTTCCGGTTAATACATTTATAGCATGAACAATAGACATTTATCATGAACAAGGAAATATAATAATAACCATTTTATTATTTCCTCTAGGGCATATTTCCAACAATCAAATCATATGGTTTTATACAGACTTTCGGAGAAGCCTGTCATAACAAGAAAGTGAGTGGGAGCTCTATAGCATTTCTAATATTATATGTGGATGACATATTGTTGATTCGAAATGGTGTAGAATTTTTGGATAGCATAAAAGGATACTTGATAAGAGTTTTTCAATGAAAGACCTCGGTGAAGTTGGTGCAGTTCACAACAGAGTGTCGTGGCGGGATCTACATGTGAAGCATAGTACATAGCTGCTTTGGAAGCAAAAAAATAAAGGAGTCTGGATGAAGGAGTTCATATCCGATCTAGGTGTAATACCTAGTGCATCGGGTCTAATGAAAATGTTTTGTGATAGTACTGGAGCAATTGCCTTGGCAAAGGAATCCAGATTTCATAAAAGAACCAAACATATCAAGAGACGCTTCAACTCCATCCGTGTAAGTCAAGTAGGAAGACATAGAAATTTGCAAAATACATACGGATCTGAATGTAGCAGACCAATTGACAAAGCCTCTTTCATGAGCAAAACAAGATCAGCACCAAGACTCCATGGGTGTTATATTCATTACAATGTAATCTAGATTATTGACTCTAGTGCAAGTGGGAGACTGAAGGAAATATACCCTAGAGGCAATAATAAGGTTGTTATTTTATATTTCCTTATTCATGATAAAGGTTTATTATTCATGCTAGAATTGTATTGATCGGAAACCTAAATACATGTGTGAATACATAAACAAACACCGTGTCCCTAGTGAGCCTCTACTTCACAGCTCATTGATCAAAGATGGTTAAGGTTTCCTAACCATGGACATGAGTTGTCATTTGATAATGGTATCACATCATTAAGAGAATGATGTGATGGACAAGACCCATCTGTTAGCTTAGCATAATGATCGTTTTGTTTTATTGCTATTGTTTTCTTCATGTCAAATACATATTCCTTCGACTATGAGACTATGCAACTCCCGGATACCGGCGGAATGCCTTGTGTGCTATCAAACATCGCAACGTAACTGGGTGATTATAAACATGCTCTACAGGTATCTCCGTAGGTGTTTGTTGAGTTAGCATAGATCGATCTTAGGATTTGTCCCTCCGAGTATCGGAGAGGTATCTCTGGGCCCTCTCGGTAATACACATCCTAAGCTTGCAAGCAAACGACTAAGTAGTTAGTCACGAGGTGATGTATTACGGAACAAGTAAAGAGACTTGCTGGTACCGAAATTGAACTAGGTATGAAGATACTAACAATCGAATATCGGGCAAGTAACATACCGACAGACAAAGGGAGTAACGTATGTTCTCATAACGGTTCGACTGATAAAGATCTTCGTAGAATATGTAGGAGCCAATATGGCCATCCAGGTTCTGCTATTGGTTATTGACCGGAGAGGTGTCTCGATCCTGTCTACATAGTTCTTGAGGGAGTCCTGGATAAGGGGGTATCCGGACAGCCAGACTATATCCTTTGGCCGGACTGTTGGACTATAAAGATACAAGATTGAAGACTTCGTCCCGTGTCTGGATGGGACTCTCCTTGGCGTGGAAAGCAAGCTTGGCAGTTCAGATATGTAGATCTCCTTCCTTGTAACCGACTCTGTGTAACCATAGCCCCCTCCGGTGTTTATATAAACCGGAGGGTTTAGTCTGTAGGACCAACAACAACAATCATACCATAGGCTAGCTTCTAGGGTTTAGCCTCTTCGATCTCGTGGTAGATCTACTCTTGTAATACTCATATCATCAAGATCAATCAAGAAGGAGTAGGGTTTTGCCTCCATCGAGAGGGCTCGAACCTGGGTAAAAAACATTGTGTCCCCTGTCTCCTATTACCATCCGCCTAGACACACAGTTCGGGACCCCCTACCCGAGATCCGCCGGTTTTGACACCGACAATTCTCGAACCCGTAGGGTCTGCATGCTTAACGTTCGATGACGATATTGTATTATATGAGTTATGTGATTTGGTGACCGAATGTTTTTCGGAGTCGGGGATGAGATCACAGACATGACAACGAGTCTCGAAATGGTCAAGAGGTAAATATTGATATATAGGACGATAGTATTCAGAGATCGAAAGTGTTTCTGAGGGTACCGGGTACATATCGGGTCACCGGAAGGGGTTCCGGGCACCCCCGGCAAAAGATATGGGCCAAGAGGGGAAATGCACTAGCCACCAGGGGCTGGTGTACCCCCCCCCCCCATATGGGCCGAAACAAAGGAAGAAGGAAAAGGGGGAAGAGAAAGGAAAGGGGGATTCAGCCTCCCCCTTCCCTCCCCCCTCCTCTTTCCATCCCCCTCTCGTAAATTAGGAAGGGGGTGGCCAGCCTAGGAGGAATCCAAGTAGTACTAGGTCCTACTTGGGGCGCCTCCTGGCCTCTCCCCTCTCCCTCCCACCTCTATATATATGGGGGGCTCCCCTAGCACACCCCAGACAATTGTTAGCCGTGTGCAGCGCCCCCCCCCCTCCACCGTTTACTCCCACGGTCATATCTTCGTAGTGCTTAGGCGAAGCCCTGCGAGGATCACTTCACCATCACCATCACCACACCGTCATGCTGACCAAACTCATCTACTACCTCGGCAACTTGCTAGATCAAGAGGGTGAGGGACGTCACCGACCTGAACATGTGTAGAACTCGGAGGTGTCGTACGTTTGGTGCTTGATCAGTCGGAGCTAGAATAAGTTCGACTGCATCAACCGCGTTGTTAAACGCTTCTATTTGTGGTTTACGAGGGTACGTAGAGACACTCTCCCCCTTGTTCCTATGCATCTCCATGGATAGATCATTGCGTGTGCATAGAAATTTTTTTGTTTTCCATGCAACGTTTCCCAACACCGGTATCCTCCTGAGTCATGCACATGCTCACTATACCATTCTTTGTTGGAAATATGCCCTAGAGGCAATAATATTGTATTATTATATTTCCATTATTCATAGTTAAGAGTTTATATTCGATGCTATAACTGCTATGATCCTGGAATATGTGATTCAGTGCTCATATGCACGTGTGGAATGATAAACGGTAAACAATAGGTTCCCAGTCCCACCTCTAAGACCGGCTCAAGTGTTGTTGGTGATCATGTTTTCCGGATCTTAGTGTATCGTTTAGTGTAATGGAAGTCCTAAAACAACATCGAGGGTATGACGTTAGAAGAATGATCATATTGAATCGACCCAATACGTGTATGTTATACTATGTGATCATATCATCTTAAATCATCTGTTATAACAGGGAGTGTTAGCATGTATTTTAGTTCCTCAGACAATGAGAGTGCCTCGATCACTTGCTACCTTACTGTGCTCTTTGGGGTTTCTCAAACATCATATGTAAAAAGGTGATCATAACGACAACTTTTAGGCACGTCGAAAAGTTTGACAAGTGACCAGACAGCTCGAGAGCGGGATTTGCTCCTCTGACTATGGGGAGATATTCTTAGGGCCCTCTTGATGTGACGACATACATCATCATCTGGCCATACATAGGTGACTACGTCATGGGGATGCCGGAACACGTCAACGAGAAAGAAGAACAAAACCGGTAATGGGAGCAACGATATAGTGAGCATGGCGATGACTCTGGAAGATGACGATGCACACTAGGCTTTGTAAAGTATCGCGAAGCAAAGGGAACATCACATGATAACCAAAGGTTCACTCGAATATCATTCGCGTAATCATAGGGACTGATATGGATATCCAGGGTTCCACTATGGCTCATTGAACGAAGGGGTTTCGTTCATGTCTATGGTTACCGAACCTACGGGGTCACAAGATTAAAGTAATCACGATCTTTTGAGTGTTAGTATGAGGGGAGTGATGATAATATATTTTTGGAATTGTTTAATTAATATCAGGAATGGTTCCGAGAGGTTCCGGAAGTGTTTCGGGGTCACCGGAAGGGTTTCAATGAATATAGGGTAATACCGGGTATTACCGATTAATATATATATATATATGTGGAAAATGTTTCTGGGGATGTTAAATTATATATATAATGCTCTGAATTTTTTTAGAACAAATACATATTTAATTTAATATCAATGGGCCTGATAAGGCCAAGAGGTGGAAGGAAACTTGGGCCAAAAGCACCCAAGTGGGAAAGTGCCTCCCTTCCCTAAGGAAGTGGGCCTAATAGGAGTAGGGGAGGAGTCCTACTCGTCCTTCCCTTAGTTGGAATCCCCAATGAGGTTTTCCCTCCTTGTTGGCAGCCCTCCCTCTCCCCTCTAACCTATATATAGTGGAGACTTGGTGCCCAATTAAATAACACAAGTTTTGGAACCTCCTCTAGTTGATCTAGTTCTAGTTCTTATTGGTCCTACTTGACTAATTAGAGGTAGACCTAGCCACCTCTAATCCTCATAATTAAAAGCCCTGTGTAGTTCTAATCTCCTCCCTCTAATTCTCCACTGACGATTACCTCTGGACGGCGAAGTGCTGCTGGATCGTGAAGACTGTACGCTTGCAACCAAGTAGAGAGGCCGTGGTTTTGGTCCTCCGTTCGAGGGATCATTCGTGGGCAGTTCGCGGGATCGATGTTCGAGGGACTTCAAGTACAATCTACACTGACTTTTCTACTTCTGTTGCACTCCTAGATTCGGTAATGATCGTTGATCACAACCCGTTGTGCATCTTCATATTATTCCTGGGTGATCATGAGGCAATTTTTTTGTTTTCTACTACATTTCCCAACAGTGGCACACTACAAGAAATATGTCAACTAGTGACCTTTTGTCCGTGACCCTGGAAGAATTGGTCATAGATCTATGACCATTTGAGACCAATTGGTCAAAAGTTGTTCAGGGGGCTCCAAACCCTAAACCATTGCAACCATTTTGGTCAGAAAGGTCGTAATTTCCTTACACGAAATGGTCATAAAGCAGACAGCACTAGTCCGCTGCCTTATTTCTAGCTGATCATGACCAATATAGATGGTCATAACCTTGTAAATTGTGGTGGATTGGTATGACTTGGCGCCACCTCATCAGTTTTGCCTATGTGTCATGTCCATGTGTCAATTTTTGCCCTAGGTTGTGAAGCAACCTATATTTCTGTCATTCCCAAAATTCCCAAAAAAATCTCATAAATTCTTTGGGTCATATCTTCATCAAATCTGTAAAAATCCTTCCTTGCCTAGTTCAAAACTAATTCAACAATATTCATTTTCCTATTTTGTTCACAACAATACTTTATGAAGAAAGTGCTATTTATATATTCTTGATTGCCCTCGGAATTTTTGGGCACTCTTTCCTATCCAAATCATTACCGCATGACAAAATTCAGCTCCATTTGCCTAGTAAATCTTCCTCGGCAAATTTCCAAAGTTTTTGTCCACCTAGAAGCATCGTGAAGGAAGTACCTTTTTTATATATCAAAATGACATGAAATTTATACAGTTCCTTCCTATGCGCAAATTATCACCCTCCTCCAAATTGAAGCTCAGTCAAATCATCTATGTGAGCCCAGGTTCAATTTATATTTTATGGGCAGATTGGCATGTTGCAAAGCAAGTGTTATCTAAACCCCTCCTATTACCTTCAAACTTTTTGGGCACTCTTCCATACCCAAATCATTGCCACATGATAATATTCAGCTCAATTTTCCTAGTAAATCTTTCTCAGGAAATTTCGAAAGTTTCTACCTCGAGAGAAGCTTTGTGAAGTAAGTACTAGCTAGGCTTACCCAAATGATCTGAAAATTTACCAGCACATGACCATACCTATTTAATTTACCTACACCAATTTTGAGCTCATTTCGTTCATCCAATCTCTCTCACTAGTTTTCCCAAGTTTCTGTCCATAGAAGAGCATTGTGAAGGAAGTACTACTTTGGCATGTCGAAATGGTATCAATTTTCTACAATGCTTTCCTATCCCCAAATAACCACCCCCCACCAAATTTCAGCTCAATCCATTCATTATTTTGAGCCCAGCTTCAACATTCATATTTTTGTCCAGCGTGGTACTTTGCAAAGCAAGTACCACCTAGGATCCTCCTTTTGAGCTAAAAATTTGTGAAGAAATTCTCCTTAGTAGATGATCATCCTCAGCCAAAACTCGCGCGCATTGGCCATATGAATTTCCCGCACCGCTAATCAAACACTTGGCTGCTAATTCATCTTTGAGCATTGGTCAGTCTCCTCGTGAGATTCTTCTGTTGTAATTTTCTTCCTAGCACCTACCTGGGGAGTGCCCAACCCACTAGACATGCCTAGGCCTCCCAGAACGCATGACAATGCCAAGGTCACGCGGTGACCACGCGGCGGGCATGCGAGTTTACGCGCTTTGCAGTTGGGGCCCTGGGCCACATCCAAACCTCGATGTATCGCCACCAAACCATGTATTTATGATTAAATAGATACTTATGTAACTAGAAATGATTTTTGGAAAAAATAAAGAACAAACAATAAGGTAGATGCAGTTCAAAATTGACCCGCTTCTTGCTGAATCGGCAGAAATTTGTCTTTTTCACAAGTGGTGGATCAAAACTTTTGACACCAAACCATTTTGTTAATTATGAATTAAATATGGCCAAATATTTTATAAAAATGATTTGGTCCAATTTTGCAACAAATATATGGTAGGTCCTTCACAAAAAGAACTCAATTTGGGCACTCGGAAAATGGAAAATGAATTTTCTGTGCAAAGAAAATAAAAAGTCCCTTAGGCAACATTGTTTGCCATTCCAATACGCACCCTTGTGCATAATATGTGATCATTTGAACAAACTATGCCATGAATGTGGCCATAAGATTGATCATTTGGCTTGAAAGCCATGAATCTTCACGCATGATAGCTCATTTCTGAGAACATTTTTTTAAAATAATTTCCGTATTAAAAGTTTATTATTTTCCTGGAAACTTGGTCACATATAATGACACAATGTGAAGGTTTCCCAAATTTTTGATTTTTTTGAATTTTTTATGCCCGTTTCAAAATGCGGTCAAAACGGCGGGTTTGACCGTTCCTAGCTAGTGGTTGAATATTGGAAAACTTTTGATGTTTCTCTAATTAAATAGATACTTATGTATCTAGAAATGATTTTTTGAAAAAATAAAGAGCAAACTATGAGGCAGTTGTAGTTCAAATTTGACCCGCTTCTTGCTGAAATGGCGGGAATTTGTCTTTTTCACCAGAGGTGGATCAAGGCTTTTGACACCCAACCATTTGGTCAATTTTGAATAAAATATGGCCTAGTATTTTAGAAAATTGATTTGGTCCAATTTTGCAACAAATATATGGTAGGTCCTTCACAAAAAGAACTCAATTCGGGCACTCGGAAAATGGAAAATGAATTTTCCGTGCAAAGAAAATAAAAAGTCCCTTAGGCAACATTGTTTGCCATTCCAATATGCACCCTTGTGCATAATATGAGATCATTTGAACAAACTATGCCATGAATGTGGCCATAAGATTGATCATTTGGCTTGAAAGCCATGAATCTTCACGCATGATAACTCATTTCTGAGAACACTTTTTAAAAATAATTGCCATATTAAAAAATTATTATTTTTCCTGGATACTTGGTCACATATAATGACACAATGCGAAGGTTTCCCAAATTTTTGATATTTTTTGAATTTTTTATGCCCGTTTCAAAATGCGGTCAAAACAGCGGGTTTGACTGTTCCTATCTAGTGGTTGAATCTTGAAAAACTTTTGATGTTTCTCTGATTAAATAGATACTTATTTATCTAGAAATGATTTTTGGAAAAAATAAAGAGCAAACTATGAGGCAACTGCAGTTCAAATTTGACCTGCTTCCTAATGAATCGGCGGAAATTTGTCTTTTTCATGAGAGGTGGATAAAAACATTTTACACCCAACCATTTGGTCAATTGTGCATTAAATATGTCCTAGTATTTTAGAAAATTGATTTGGTACAATTTTGCAACAAATATATTATAGGTCCTTCACAAAAAAACCTCCTTTTGGGCACTCGAAAAATGGAAAATGGTTTTTTCGTCCAAAGAAAATGAAAACTTCCTTAGGAAACATTGTTTGCCATTCCAATATGCACCCTTGTGCACAATATGAGATCATTTGAACAAACTATGCCATGAATGTGGCCATAAGATTGATCATTTGGCTTGAAAGCCATTGATCTCCATAGGTGATAGCTCGTTTCTGGGAACACTTTTTTAAAATAATTGCCGTATTACAAGTTTGTTACATTTCCTGGGAACTTGGCCACATATAAAGACACAATGTGAAGGTTTCCCAATTTTTTTGAATTTTTTATGCCCATTTCAAAATGCGGTCAAAACGACGGAAATGACCGTTCCTAGCTAGTAGTTGAATCTTGGAATTTTTTTTGGTGATTCTCTGATTAAATAGATACTTATGTACCTAGAAATGATTTTTGGAAAAAAATAAAGAGCAAACTACGAGGTAGCTACAGTTCAAATTTGACCCGCTTCCAACTGAATCAGCGGAAATTAGTCTTTTTCACGAGAGGTGGATCAAAACTTTTTACACCTAGCCATTTGGTCAATTATGCAATAAATATGTTCTAGTATTTTAGAAAATTAATTTGGTCCAATTTTGCAACAAATATATTATAGGTTCTTCACAAAAGAACTCATTTTGGACACTCGAACAATAAAAAATGATTTAAAAAACTCATTTCTCATAACTTTTTTAAAAAATATTTGTCTTATTTCAGTTTGTGATTATTCCTTAAAACTCTAGTCAAATTTGCTGGCATAATGAGAAGTTTTTTTTTCAATTTTTCAGGTCATAATAAAATAGTTAACATGATTTAGCACCTTAGTTTTAGTCGATTACGACAAATTTAAATGGTCAAAATATCATATTTGTATATTGCATTTTGATTGGTCAAGGGGCCTCTCACGCGGATCGCGGATAAATCACCGTCGGATGCTCCGGGAACCAACTGCCCGCAGCTCACCCTCTCACCCACCCACCGCGATCTACCCCTCAAAAAAAACCCACCGTACACCACTCCTCTCTCTCCACGCGCAGCAAACCCTAGCGCTCTCACCCTCTCCCTCCCTCTAGATCTCGACGCGTCGCCGCCCCCAACCCACTCCCTCCCTCTGGATCTTGACACGCCGCCGCCCCGACCTGCTCCTCATCGGGCTTATCATCGTCCTCCCTCCCACCCACCGCGAGCTACCCCTAAAAAGACCCACTGTGATCTGCTCTCTCCCTCGCACAGCGAACCCTAGCGCTCCCCGATCCAGATCCCTCCTATCCCCTCCCCTCACCGCCACCCACCGCCGCTCGCCGCTCGCCGCCGGCCTCGACCCCCTCCCCCTGCCCTCCAAACACTATCGCCGGCCAGATCCACCACAGCCCCCTCCCTGCCACCTCCTCCTTCCTCCAGTACCACCTCTCCAACCTCGCCTCTCGCTTCACCGCCCCGCGCCCCGATCTCGCCGAGGCGCACCCGCCGGTGCCCCATTGCGCACCCGCACTCGGACCAGCAACGAGTTCATGCTCGTCTCAGCAGCCCAACCCCACCCAACGCATCGCCGCCGCTAGGGTTTCACACCCAGCCTTCCCCCGCAGCCGCCCGCGCAGGAGGAAGGAGCACGAGTCTCCAGCGGCCATGAGCGACGGCAAGGACACCCTCGACCTCTCCTCCCTCGGCGCCGCCATCCCGCTCCCACTCCCGCGCGTCGGATTCGGTAACTGGTGTCTCCGGCACCGCGTCCGGTTCTTCGCCGCTCGTTTTTGGGTTGTGGGGTGAGATTTGTGACGGTTTGCCTGGGTTTTGCAGTTGTTCCACGAGTCCTTCGACGAGGGCTTCCAGGGGAGCTAGATCATCTCCGGCAAGGAAGAGTACACAGGTAAATTCCGTCTCTCTCTCTCCCCCTTTTGTTCTTGTCTTGTATGATCTGTGAGAGATCTGTGGATGTAGTGTAGTTCTGCATCTTATGCGGTGAACTGGTGATACGCTTCTATGTGGAATTCAATTCCTGTGTGTAGGCGAGGTAGTGATGATAAAGTAACCTTCCTGGTGTGATTCAGACCATTAGAGAGAGTCCAGCATTTACCATGGTAGGCAGCAGCCATGATCCATGTTAGGATGTTTTTGTAGGGATACATTGTTGTGTACTTATTGAGAATGATTGCAATGCTTTGGTTTTTTTCTACATATAGAATACAATTTTCAGTCACTGGAGAAACTTCATAAGATTATGTGTGTTGTTCACCTACAATTTTTTTAACTGTTCATGATTAAAATTCAGTGGCTCCTCTTCTTTATACATGTGAATGTGTAGTTCACCTACAATTTTGTGTGCTGCTCACACTGACAATTCGCAAACGAGTTTTTATCTCCCCAAATAGGTCGCAGAAGTGTGTGTTGATTGCCATTACAGGCTGAATTTGTCAATGGCCTATCTTTTGTCTAGTGCATTAGAGGCATGTCCTCACTTAGAACTGAAATAGTGAACTGAAGGTTCACGTGCCGTGTGCCGCCATAGCATACTTCTCACACCACGCCAACCTGTGACTTCACAACATAGTGGCGAGGTACTTTGTATCTACAAAATCTGGACGTGGTCTTTTTTCCAGACCAACTAAATATACGCTTTAGTTCAAGGAAATGTCTGAAAATGGTCATCAAGTTTAGACACTCTCAGTGCATCAGATGAAACGAGAGTTAAGAAGTGGCCCTGCAAAATATTTATTTTTCCCAGCAAAAAAATAATTAATTAAGAAGTGAAATGATTTAGGACTTCTTTGGACACAAAGAAATTTCTGTATGTTGAAAAACGCTGCAGGACTTGGTCAGTGCATGTCAGGTCTCTCCTTGATTAGTACGCTATGCCCAATCTGTTGTTCAAGTTCGGGCTAGTTGAATATTAGATTCAGACAATGAAGTGCTTTTCTTTACTGCCAGAATATGTGATAAAGCAACAAAAAAGGCAACCACATACAAAGGATCCTGCACATAGAATGGATCCTATTGGGTGCTAATTCTAGTTATTTTATATGAAGAAACACTTACCGTCCAGCCATCTAATATGAAATTCTAATAATATGTGATGCCTGATTGTTTTTTAGTTGTATATGCCATTCATGCATGAATTCCTTTTCTTATGTACCAACTCCCTAATCATGTTTTGTGTTTTCAGTTCGCTATCTTACGAGAACCTGGTGTGCTATATGGGGAAGCAAAGCAGCAGCCCACAACTCCAACCTGCGACTCCAGATGAAGGCACCATGATGCACCATGCTGCTCCCTTGGAAGGCCGGCTGAGCGACGCAGCGGCGAAGGCAGTGAACGAGCTACTGTCATCGGGCGCCGCCGGCAACCTGAGCAGCCTCTGCTCCTGGGCCGACAAGGTCAGGTTCAGGTACTACTAGTCGGTGCCGCTCCACTTCATGGACGTCCCCGACAACGTCTGCATCTACTACTACAACAGTACGTAGCAATTAATCAACACTCTATTTTGTTGGACTGAAATTGACTGTAGCATAATGGTTTGTGTGTTGTCTCAGGGGACTGCAAGGACGAGGAGGGCGTCAAGGTCCACTGCATCGCTGGTGCCATCAACAACTACACCTCCCAGCTCCTCACCTAGGGATCATCATTGCCATCACCATCTTCTAACTCTTTCGGCCAACGCAATGTTCAGTTACATCATACGAACTTCAGCACATCTCTTTTGATTGACTGAATTAGTACTGAAGATGCCATGTTTTTTCTGCATGGAATACTGCAGATAACCTGACCGAAGCGCTCTTGTTCCTCTCAAACTTCATGGGCGACATCCACAAGGTAGTACTCCTGCCAAACCCCAAGTGCCCGAATTTTTGCAAGTGTTTCTATTCCTGGTTGCAACTTAAGCTGACACTTCTTGTTTATGTAGCCACTGCATGTGGGGTCCTCCTTTGTAAAAGAAGACAACACCATCAAGTTCCACTAGTACAGAAGGAAATCTGTACTCCACCATTTAAGGCTAGTTTAGACTTAAGGCTGAACCCTTCTCTGTGTAGTACGATTCCAAGGAAACATATGGCAATAATGCTGAAACTTTTCACATTGGTGTTGCTATGTTTGATCTGGTGGTGCCAAAAAACTCATATGCTTATGCTGAGCTTACTTTTAATATCATTTTATTCTGTGTGATGAGTTTTGTTTTGTACTGTAGTCACCTTCTTGTTTACTTGTTGAATCTTGTCTTGTGTACTAATCATGAGCTACTAGCATTGGGCTTCTATGTGCTAATTAAACTTGATAAGTATGTATACTTCTTTGAGATACAAATTCCACATTGCATGTTTATCTGCTAATTAAACCTGATAAGTATGTATACTTCTTTGAGATACAAATTCCACATTGCATGTTTATGAGATTCAATTTCTACAGATGTTGCCAAATGAATGTGTCAACATGTCTCTCCTGAGGGGTTGTTTTAAACCGCAAATGATCTACTGTATCAATTATTTGCTGTTCAAAGATTGAAATCCTGGTTCATTTTCAAAGATCGAAATGTTGTTGACCCTGTTCTTCTATGCTTAAATGGTAAAAATGTCGCATTTTGCTTGTTCTAACCATTTTTCTTAATAACTTGCAGATGCTGGCCTTCATTCATGTTTTGTCGTGAGGTCCGGGATGAACAAGTTGTGAGAAGCATTGGAGCTAGTTATATTGTGATAGTTGTGTTACTGATGTGAACATTTTTTATTGTAAACTTGATGTGAACCATATTTTTCTGTAATAATGTGTTACCAGGATGAACCATCCTTGTTGTGTTACCAGGATGAACAAGTTTGATTGTAATAATGTGCCAAGTTTGGCTCTTTCCGATTGTATTCGTGATGTGAACCATATTTTTCCTGATTATTCGTGCTCTGTTTGAAGCATTTTGTTTCCTCTCTGTTCGGATTTAAATATTGTTATTTATTTACTGGAAAATTGAGATCTGAAGAATATAATAGTGACAATTGGGACCCACTTGTTAGAACCTGACAACGGGGTCCCATCTCACTAGTGGGCTCATCTTTTGGAAAAAATAAAATAAAAAAAGGCCTTGGCCTAGAAAATAAAAAGGCCGAATTCTTGGGCCAGGCCCATGTAGCTAATAAACGCATAGGAAAAAAAAAATATATATATATAAAGGCCGAATCGTTGGGCTAGGCCCATGTAGAACGCCGAATTGGACCGGGCTAAATCTTGTGCCACATCAGCTTGCCACGCTGGATGCCTACGTGGCCTGGGGAGGTTGCTAGTGGCCAAAACAAACCAGTAGGCATATGTTGGTCGTAAACGTCTATGACCTTCTCACAGAGAAGGTCGTTAATTTCAGTTTACGACCTTCTCGCTAGTGACCAAAACAAACCAGTAGGCATGCTATTATGAATTGCTTGAGATGTTTATCCCTTTGTTGTTTGCACCCTTTGATTACGCAGTAGTCAATTATTAGGGTGATCTCTCAAAGTAAATATCAAGTTAAAGGTGCTCTTCCAAGTGTTGCAACCTTCTATAACACGTAGCGTTCCGGAGTGGGTCATGTCCACATGAGCACAAATGGGACATGACATGTAAGACGGGGATGGTCAGACCATCCTTGCAGATAGCACTCGGTTGTCTTGAAGTTCTCGCAGAATCATTCTGAGCTCGGAGGACAAAGCATCGAAAGATGAACAAGAGTCATATGGAGATATGATCGGCAAAAGTTTGCCCACCGGTCAAAATTCTCGTCATCGGTGATGTCCACATCAATGACTGAGAACTAGACTTGGATCTTGAATCGATCACTATCAATTATGATAGCTATTGATTTGAGTGGGAGCACAATTATGTATTAATTAAGTTTAATAACTAGTGCAAATTAATTAAGAAAAATGTCTATGTGTAGTTTGCATTATAGTTGTAGAATTATGGCTCATAGTTCCACCTTTGTTGTTGAAATTGATTGATTGTTATTTATCTGGTTGAAACTTTATGTTTAGAGGATCGTATTTTAAAAGTGCCAAGAAGGATTTTGTCATACTACATGTTTATTATACTCTCTTGCTGATGCTATGGATGACAAGACGCATGTCCTTTGAAAACCGAACTTCGAAATGTTTGGGATAGTTATGTGATATTCTTGGGACTGAAAATTGTTTTCAGAAACAAACAAAGGCTAAAAGATATGCGATATATAAAGAAGTGTTTTGCAAATTCTAGTGAAGTGTTTAACTATGGTTAAGACTGAAATGCGTAAGATTCAGAAGAAAGCCAGTCATCTGTTGACGGTGAAAACTTGTAGAGAAAAGAACAAAACCAAAGAATGTTGTGAGACTTACATGCCTAGGGAAGTTCAGGGCTCACACCACTCTTAAAGTTGTTGTTTCTTCTCAGAGTAAGAGAAATATTGAAACTAAACTATAAGAAGTAAAAGGCAGAAAGAAAAGAAGACTGGAATGTCCAGCTTAGGTATGAATGTCATACAATTTATGATATGTAGAGGTGGTTGGTCAAGTAAAGTCTAGTTCTTGGGGAAAATGGTCAATTTGTTGATCAGTGATTCTTCGGTATTGTGCTTAAAATGTTAATCACAAGGATATCAACTCGATTGCATATTATTGCAAATCATTGCAAGAAACTTCGAATGGCCTAAATGACCAACAAATAATGAGGTTAAAATGTTTTGATGGACTGTAAAAGGTTAAAGTATTTCTATGAGTATATTTCCTCTGTATTTATTATCATAATTCATTTTAGATTTTTTGTACACTAATCCTTTTCATAGAAGTTGCAAGGAGGTTCGCCATGACAAAACAAGAGTTGTTCGATGTTAGAAGGAGGTTGTCCATGACAGAACAAAAGTTGTTCGATGTTATATATGAACAAAAGGGCACACTCTTATTGTGAATAAGATATATGTTATGAATATTGATAATAAAATCAAACATCCCAAACACTGACGGTAAATGTCGCAAGACTAAAAGAGTACCACATCTGTGTGACACTCCATTTAGTCACATTGGAGAAACTAGCATCGAGAAATTTCATAGTGATGAATTCTGAAGTCATCTGATTGAGAATCATCTTACACTTGCAAGTTTCGTCCAATTAGTGAAGTAAACTAAAATACCGTTCACAGGCCATAGAGAACAAGCAACAAAATAATTGGCAATATGCGTGTCGATGTGTGTAGTCCAATAAGAGTTGTTGCAAGCAGTGGATTTATCTATCTTCAAGGATGACTAAAGTAGTTATTTATATTTATTGAGACACGAAACCGGATCCTTTGAAATATTTGATAAGGTTTTCAGAATGATGTACAATTTATTGTAACAAGAAAATTATGTTTCTTCAATTAGATTATAGAAAGGAATATTTGAGTTACACGTTTAGCGAATGTTCGATGAGCTATAAAATTTGACCATGTTTATATGAAAAAATATCAACACCTACAATGCTAAAGTTATACAATATGAAAATTTAAATCACAACGCATCTGATGATAATGATTTCATATTGTGAATGTTCATATTTTTTTCTATAAAATTGGTCAAACTTTACAAGGTTTGACTTTAGACAAATCTTATATGAGAACTAAAAAGGACCGGAGGGAGTATTTTATAGTGTGCAAATCCTAGAACACTACTAAGAGTAGAGTGTTTTAGGTAGATGCAATTAAGCTATGTATGACATGGTAAGATCAAAGATGACATTAGTTATTTCGCCAATATACTTTCCAAGTGATGCATTAGAGATTGTGGCTTTTACACTAAAAAAGGAGCGCCATCAATTTATTGAAATAGGCTACTTTGAAGATTATCCCAAATAGTTGGGTATTCCACTATCACTACGCCGGGGCAAAGTGTTTTGCCACAGAGTGTGGATGTTTTGAAGAAAATGTGTTCTACAAAAGAGTGAGTGGGAGGACAGTGCAACTCGACAAGACTGCAAAATATTCACAATCAGCTCAAAGAAAAGAAACACTAGAAGTAATTCTAGAATTTGTTACAGTAACTGATACCAAAGCCTCTACATGAGATATAGAGACTATGGTCAAACTTGCAGTTGAACTATATAGGTTCAGCAAATAAGTTTAGACCTTTGTGGTATGCACATGAAATATCGTTGGGCAAACAATGAACCTATAATTCACAGAGAAGCATTGATGGGCCCTAACTCCAGAAACTGGCTACATGCCAACATAATTTGAGATAGTATCCATTCACATAATTCAAGCTTAGAACTTGATGAACCCTTCGAAAGACTTAGAGTCTAAAGAATAGTAATGGATATATAAATTGACAAAAGATAAAAATGTTTTATAATGCTTGACTTGTTACAAATAGTTTATGAGAAGATCAAAGAATTGACTATGACGAGATTGTCTCATCATAGCAATACTTAAAGTCAGTTCGGGTTAAACTAGCAATTATTGAATATTTCAATTATGACATAAAACAGATGGGTGTCAAAATGATTCCCATGAGATGGAAATATAACCAAGGTTGTATTTGATACAATCCAAGATAATTTTATCGATCCATAGGATGCTAGTAAGTATGCAAACTTCAAGAGATCCTATAATGATTTGAAGCAAGCATAGTGGAGTTGGTACCTTTGTATAGATGAAATGGTCAGATAAATTGATTTCATCGAGGGAAGCGAAGATGCTTGTATTTACAAGAAAGTAAATGGGAGCATGCTAATATTTCTAAACACTATATGTACATGACACATTGTTGATTGGAAGTTATGCAAATTTCTTGACACAGATTAAGACTTTACTGAAACTAGTTTTTCAGTAAAATACTTAGGCAATGAATAGTCTTGCTGTTAGACATAATGATCTGTGTAGATAATGGTGTCTAATCGGACTTAGCCAAAATACATATTGATAGAATACTAAAGCAGTTTAGTATTTAAAATGTCAAGAAGAGTTTCTTGTTAATGTCACATTGAAGGAGCCGGTTTTTTTAAATACTGATGAGCAAAATATGATTTCAACCACACTTGTATTCCATGGTATGTAAACAACCAGATATTTCCAATACTCCAAGTTAGTTGTAAGTAAAAGTTACTAGTACAATCAAATTTGTTATCATAGTACAATAATGAAAAAAATGTCGTTAAGAATTAACGACATGTTTCTCACACACAAAGAAAATGAAGAGATTGTTGTAAGGAGTTACATCAATGAAGGCTCCTTGTAAGTAGTACATCGATAAAATCTTCATCCGTTCTCCAAGTGATTTTTCGATTTCAAATTAAAAGTGATTTATGGTGGCACAGTAAGTTGGAATCGGTCCAAAAGGTTATTATGGTGAATTCTATAACAGAAGGCTAAGTATATTATTAATTTAGAAGCAAAAATGAAGGGTGATGAATCGAAAGTTCATTCATGAGCTTGGTGTGGTTTCTAGATGATTGTATCATTAGAACACTATTCTTTATAGTGGTTCAAAAACTCAGTCTAAGGAATCAAAGGTTCTACCAGTGATTCAATATATAAACAAAGCCCGTTTCACACAAATTATGAATTATTGTGAAAGCATTATAGATCATAGAAATGCAAATGATACACTCAGATCTGAAGTCGTCTGATTCGATAGGACGAAGCCTATACCACAAGCAAAGCATGGACTAACACCGAATTTCCATTGGTGTAAAAGTTAAAAGTGCTTACTAGCTTATTGACTCTAGTGCAAGTGTGAGACTATTGGAAATAAGTCTGACGCCCTCGATTCAATCGTACACTAATCATACACGCAAATGTGTACGATCTAGATCAAGGACTGACGGGAAGATATCACAACACAACTCTAGACACAAATTAAAATAATACAAGCTTTATATTACAAGCCAGGGACCTCGAGTGCTCGAATACATAAGCTCGAAAACACAAGAGTCAGCGGAAGCAACAATATCTGAGTACAGACATAAGTTAAACAAGTCTGCCTTAAGAAGGCTAGCATAAAAGCAACAACGATCGAAAAGGCAAGGCCTCCTACCTGGGAGCCTCCTAACTACTCCAGGTCATCAGCGGCCATCATGTAGTAGTAGGAACCCTCGGGGTAGTAGTAGTCATCAGTGGTGTCGTCCGGCTCCTGGGATCCATCATCTGGTCGCAACAATCGGGTATAGGGGAAAAAGAGGTAGCAAAGCAACCGTGAGTACTCATCCAAAGTACTCACAAGACTTACATCAGATCTAAACTAAGTATGCATCTGTATCAAACGAATGGGCTGTATCTGTGGACTAAACCACGGAATGCCAGAAGAGAAGGGGAAAGCCTAGCCTATTGAAGACTAGCGTCTTCAAGCATCTTCAAGCATCTTGCAGCATATAGAAGAGTACAGATCAACATAATGTAAAGTAGTAGTATTGTTATCAACCTCGGCCAGAGATCCTTTCTCGACTCCCTGTGAGAAAGCAATCCCAGATCCATACTATCCATTTCTCATAACCATTCTTACCTCAAGTATCCAATTCTAGTTGTATCGATCGGGATACAACTCCAAGTGTCCGTTACCGTAGGACAGGCTATGGATAGATGTTTTCTTCCCTGCAGGGTTGCACCAACTTACCCACCACGCTCGATTAACTCCGGCCGGACACACTTTCCTGGGTCATGCCCGGCCTCGGCCAAACAATACGCTGCAACCCGACCTAGGCTTAATAGAGAGGTCAAGCACGCCGGACTAAACCTATGCCCCAAGGGGTTTTGGGCCATCGCCCCGAGAACTCCTGCACATTGCGTGGGTGGCCGGTGAGCAGACCTAGCTACCTCCTTAAAAAGGCAGGAGCTTACCAGTCCAACCCGGCGCGCGCTGCTCAATCGCATGACGTCTATTAAGCTTCGGCTGATGCATACGACGCAGAACGCCCATACTATGCCCACGTGATGGTTAGTGCTATCAGGCCAGAGGCCCCTCGGATCAAATATCCAAACCATAGTGGATTAGGAGCACGCGGTAACTAGCAGAGGCTCACGATCGATGTGACCCCGTCACCCCGTCTCGAGTACTTGCGGCAAGGGCTAAGAATGCCCGGCCACGCCTCGTAAGTATCTCGCGGGCACCTTCCAGGTCAACCCAACTCCACATCACTCGCTATTAAGCTCACGCGGGTACCCCTCAGGGCCGACCCGTCTTTAGTGACATAGCTCAGTGCAAAGTCATAGTAACCATAGTAACTGTGTGTCTAACACCAAGGGGAAAACCCGAGGAATCACCCCCGGTGAATTCCACTCGATGTTGTCATCAAGGTGAACGTAAGAGGATCCACCCTCGAGGTTTACGCTTGAGGGGTTGCACGCCAGAGCCGTAACGGAAGTGGTTAAGGAGGAAATCACCCTCGATGACCACGACTGGATAGCTACACTACAGAGATCTCATCAGGAGTGATGTATGAGGTTCCACCCTCGGCACTAGATGGTAACTCTGCAGAGTCGAGCAACAAAAGGGGAAAGTGATGTGCGGTGTCGGGGCCTGGACGTCGATCACGTTGATCGAGTCATTGAACATAAAGCAGGGCAACTAGGATAAGGTGGGGGTCACTGATGGATCTCTAACCAACCTATACTAAGCAGTTTAGGATAAGCAGGTAAGGTATGAAAGCAGGTAACAAAAACAGGCTATGCATCAGAGTAGGATCATACATAAAGCAGTAGCAGTTCTAATGCAATCATGAGAGGGAAAGAAATGGGCGATATCGGTATGCTCAAGGTGGGTTTGCTTCCCTGGAAGCTCTGTTGAAAAAGAAGAAGTGTCGTCATCGACGTAGTCGATCACAGGGGCATCGGCATCGGTCTCGAGGTCTACCCGAGTCAAGAGGGGGAAGAAACAGTAAATATAAGGCGCACAGATGCATGACATGACAATATGCAACACTAGGCGTGTTCTAACGTAGTGCTACACGATACCGACGACGGGGGATAACATCCGGGAAAGTTTTCCCGAAGTTTGGCATTTTTGGACAAACGAAACGGAGGGGGGAAGGTTGCATGTTCGCTATGCTAGGGATGTGTGGTGGACGAACGGACCGCGTATTCGGATTCGTCTTGTCATTCTGAGCAACTTTGATGTACAAAGTTTTTCCATTCGAGCTACGGTTTATTTTATATTAATTTTAAAGATTTAAATCATTTTTAGGATTTATTTAATTAACTCAATCAACATTATCCAGAATAGTTTTTTGCTGACGTCAGCAGTCAACAGGGGTGTTGACTGGCCAACTGACGTGTGGGTCCCACCTGTGAGTGACACATTTTAATTAAACACATTAATTAACGTAATCAGGATTAATTAGTGGTGGGCACCACTGTCATTGACTACCTAATTAACTAATTACCTAATCAGGTTAATTAGTTAACTAATGTGTAATTAGATTAATTAGTTATTTAATTTAAATAATAAAAATTAATTAAGTTAATTATTTCTTTAATTAATTAATTATTAATCATTATTTATTTTTATTTTATTTTTATTTTTTATTACTATTAACTATTTATTTTAGCTAATAAATGAACTTTGTTTAAAAGTCCACTTATCAAATAAATACTAGACAATATTATAAGGCAGCACACGAAGTTTTAATTTATTTTGAAAAGGTTAGATATTTATTTAAATCAGTCAATTTAATCGTTGCTAACCATAAATTTATTCTAGGTGCATTTTGGGAATTCAAAGAGGTTGGTTCCAACATGACAATTATCCAGGGATTATTTGCCACACCTTGAAAATTTTAGATTTTATGTTTGAAAACTTTTAATTTTGACTTTGATTTGGATTAGAATTTGAATTGCGATTTGGGTCAAGCAGAGATTAGCAATAGTAACATGATAACATGGCACCATTAACGGGGGATTACTGTAGCTTAATTATCCAGGCGTCACAATATGCGCTAGAGGTAATAATATTGTATTATTATATTTCCATTAGTCATAAGTTAAGAGTTTATATTACATGCTATAACTGCTATGATCCTAGAACATGTGATTCAGTGGAATAATCATATGCATGTGTGGAATGATAAACGGTAAACAATAGGTTCCCGGTCCCGCCTCTAAGACCAGATCAAGTATTATTGGTGATCATGTTTTTCGGATCCTAGGGTATCGTTAAGAGTAATGGTAGTCCTAAAACAATATTGAGGGATGACGTTAGAAGAACAATAATATTGAATAGACCCAATACTTGTTTGTTATACTATGTGACCATATCGTCTAAAATCATCTGTTATAACATGGAGTGTTAGCATGTATTTTAGTTCCTCAGACTATGAGAGTGTCTCGGTCACTTCCGACCGGACAATGGGCTTTCGGGTTGCTCAAATGTCATTTGTAACAAGGTGATCATAACGACAACTTTCAGGCACACCGGAAAGTTAGACAAGTGACCAGACAGCTCGAGAATGGGATTTGCTCCTCCAACGATGGAGAGATATTCTTAGGGCCCTCTCGGTGTGACGGCATCCATCATCGGCTGGCCAGACACAGGTGACTACGTGACAGGGATGTGAGAACACGTCACCAAGAAATAAGAACAAAACCGGTAACGAGAGCAACGATATAGTGAGCATGGTGATGACTCTGGAGGATACTAATGCACATTGGTTTTGTAAAGTATCGCGAAGCAAGGGGAACATCACGTGATAACAAAAGGTTCACTCAAATATCATTCATGTAATCATAGGGACTGATGTGGATGTCCATGGTTCCGCTATCGGTCATTGAATGAAGGGGTTTCGTTCATGTCTATGGTTACCGAACCTACGGGGTCACAAGCTTAAGGTAATCACGATCTGTTGAGTGTTAATAGGATAGGAGTGATGAGAATATATTTGTGGAATTATTTCATTAATATCCGGAATGGTTCTGAGAGGTTCCGGAAGTGTTTCGGGGTCACAGGAAGGGTTTCAGTGAATATTGGGTAATAGCGATTAATATATATAGGTGGAAAATGTTTCTGATGATGTTAAATTATATATATAATGCTCTAAAAATGTTTAGAACAAATATATATATATATTTAATTTAATATCAATGGGCCTAATAAGGCCAAGAGGTGGAAGGAAACTTGGGCCAAAAGGTTATATAGTGGAGTTTGGTGCCCAATTGAATAACACAAGTTTTGGAGCCTCCTCTAGTTGATATAGTTCTACTTTTTGTTGGTCCTTGTCGGTGTCAAAACTGGCAGATCTCTGGTAGGGGGTCCCGAACTGTGCGTCTAGGCCGGATGGTAACAGAAGGCAGGGGACACGAAGTTTTACCCAGGTTCGGGCCCTCTCGATGGAGGTAAAACCCTACGTCCTGCTTGATTAATATTGATGATAGGGGTATTACAAGAGTTGATCTACCACGAGATCAGAGAGGCTAAACCCTAGAAGCTAGCCTATGGTATGATTGTTGATGTGTATGTTGTCCTACGGACTAAAACCCTCCAGTTTATATAGACACCGGAGAAGGTTAGGGTTACATAGAGTCGGTTACAATGGTAGGAGATCTGAACATCCGTATCGCCAAGCTTGCCTTCCATGCCAAGGAAAGTCCCTTCCGGACACGGGACGGAGTCTTCAATCTTGTATCTTCATAGTCCAGGAGTCCGGCTTGAAGGTATAGTTCGGCTATCCAAACACCCCCTAATCCAGGACTCCCTCAGTAGCCCCTGAATCAGGCTTCAATGACGACGAGTCCGGCGCGCAGATTGTCTTCGGCATTGCAAGGCGGGTTCCTCCTCCAAATACTTCATAGAAGATCTTGAACACAAAGATAGTGTCCGGCTCTGCAAATAAGTTTCCACATATTGCCATAGAGAGAATAATAATATTAACACAAATCTAATCTGCTGACGTATTCCGTGGTGCGACACGCCACGGCCAAGCCTTTATCCATTTAATTATCCCACCTCAGCGCGTTGTGCGAGGCGGTTTCCTTGGCACGTCTTGTTGAAGCAGAGATCGTGTCCCCTCATTTCGGGATTCTCATCAATACGGGCGTGGGTAACCCAACCGCGCCTTTGATTACGGCGCTTGGAGATAAGCTAGTTTTACCAGGCTGGTGGGGACATGTAGTCGCATCCACCCATATAAGGGGATAAGGATCCACCTTTTCTCCCACGCCTTCTTCCTCCTCTGCCTATCCATTCTTGCGCACTCGAGCTCCAGCGCCCAAGTCCGCACTACCACCTCGACCTTCTCCAGTCATGTCCGGAGCGGGAGGCAAGTGGATGGTCTCCTCCGTCACGGAGGGACACATAAAAAAGCTGAGGAAGGCCGGATATCTGGCCAGCGACATCGCGCACCGGCTCCCCGAAAAGGGGCAGCTCATCCCCACTCCTAGGCCCCATGAGAGGGTGGTATTTCTCCCCCATTTCCTCTGCGGACTGGGCTTCCCTCTGCATCCATTTGTCCGGGGCTCATGTTCTACTACGGCCTGGATTTCCACGATCTAGCCCCGAACTTCGTCCTCAACATCTCGGCGTTTATCATCGTGTGCGAGGCTTTCCTCTGCATCCGCCCCCATTTCCGCTTATGGCTAAAGACCTTCAAGGTCAAGCCGAAGGTGGTGCGCGGCAGCCAGGCGGAGTGCGGCGGCGCCATGGTTGGCAAGATGTCCAACGTCCTGTGGCTCAAGGGCTCCTTTGTGCTGACCCTGAAGGGGTGGCAATCAGGGTGGTTTTACATCACCGAGCCGTGCGACCCCGAATGGGTCGTGGCCCCCGAGTTTCGGTCCAGACCCCCTACGCGGCTCACCTCCTAGAAGGAGACCTGTCTGTCGTGGGGTAAAAAAGGAGAGCTGACCGGACTCCAAACATGCATCCAAACCCTGGTGGACAAGAAGCTCAAGCTTGTCAATGTAGTCCAGGTTATGCTGATCCGCCTGATCCTCCCGTGTCAACGACGGGCCTTCAACCTGTGGGAGTTCGACCCGGCGCAGCATCAAACTCTAAACAGGCTCTTTGACACGACGTACGAAGATGCCTGGAGGATACTTTTCGAGGGCGCCGAGGCTCCCGCATCCACTGCCGAGGATCGCGGATTCAGTACTCAGCATCACGCTCATGCGGTAAGCTGTTTTTGTCTTTTTACAGGGTATCAGTTTTTCATAGTTTGACTCTATGCGGGATCTGAGTTCCCTTATCTTTGATAGGATTGGGTGGTGACGTCCGGACAAATCAACTGTCCGGCTCCTCTGCCCGAAGGCCCAGCGGACGCTCGCTTAGCGAAGCTGCCGGTCCCGGCGCCCTATGTGGTGCCGGAGAAGAAGGTCACGAAAAGGGCCACGGGGACTCGAAAGAGTGCCCGGCGCCAGGAGGTGTCGGATTCGTCATCCGACGGTCCCGAAGCGCCTTCCTCTCGTGAAGACGAGGAGGAAGAAGAAGAGACCTCTCCCCCTCCAGTGGAAGGAGAGAAGAAAAGGAAGGCTGCCCTCTCTGAGGAGGCCGGAGGGTCCAAGAAGGGGAAAACCCTTCCTCTGGACTGCTCCACCGACGCCGACGATGACGAAGAGGATTGGCAGCCCAGATCCAAGCCCCTGGCGGAATCGTAAGTATCCGAATACCGGAGTGACTCATAGTATTTGTTTATTGCACAGCTTTCCCTTATGTCGAATGTGTTTATGCAGCCCACCCAAAGACCGGCTCGACACGTCGTCGAGCGGCTCACTGGACTCGTCGGAGGTGAACTCGCTTCCGACGGCTTCCTCCCCCCGCCCTACGGGCGACACCGAAGTTTTGTCCCAACAGGTTCCATGCAGGGAGGAGGTGGTCCTGGAGGCGCCGCAAGACGACCTCCCGGACTCCCAGAGCAAAGGGAAGGAAACCCCCAGGGCTCCAAGTCCGGCTTTAGGTCGGACACAGCTCTGGAATCTTCAAAGGTTCCAGAGTCTGGCGGGCGACCTCCTTCCAAGAGGAGCAAGCCTACCGTGCCGGTGACCTCCGTCCAACCGGAGGCGCCGGACAATATGTTGGAGGCGCTCCAAGGTGCCTCCATCGACGAGGGGCACCGCACTATTATGAGTGCGGTGATCCAGAAGGTTCAGTCAGCCAAAAGCGGACTGACCGAAGCTTGTACAAGCCTTTTAACAGGCTTTGAGGTAAGTAAAGAATGCGTAAATAATAGTACCGCATAGACAGTAGCCCCTGATGCTCTGTTGCGCGTTCAGGAAGAAAAGCCGAATAGAGGATCAAAGAATTCGCAGGAGTCTAACAAAAGGAGTCAATATGCGTATGCAGGCTTCCCTGCTAGCGTTCGCCGCACTGACTGCGGAAGTGTACGTGCTGAAGCAGAGCCTCGAGAAGTCCGAGCAAGAGCTCGGGCGTGCCAAGAAGCAGCTCGAGGAGAAGGAAGGTAAGAAATACCCTGTTTGAATATGTATATAAAAAAGGTGCAATTGCGAAAAATGACAGGATTATCGTGGCTATTGTAGGGGCCACGTCTGAGGTGGTGACCCTTAAGCAAGCGCTGGACGAGGCCGAGAAGAATTCGACCTTGGAGCGCACCGAGCGGGCGAAGTATGAGGCCGAGGTTGGCAAGGTGCGGCAAGAGCTTCAGGCTCTCATGGAAAAACATGAGGGTTTGGAGCGTGACTCGAAGACGCAAGCGTTCGAGCTTGCGGTGGCTATTGAAAATGCCAAATCTGCCAAGGCCGAATCCAAGAAGACCCTCCAAGAGTTGGATGAGGTGAAGAAGATAGCGGCGGGTAAGGCATTTTTTATGCAAAGTAAACATATAAACGTGACTTACTTGATACTTACCCGAATCCGGAGCTCTCCAGGGGCATTTGCAGATCTTCCCCGAAGTGTATTCGATGCCGCCGCATTCTATCGAGCCGAGGAGGGAAGCTCAACGGAGAAGGTGTTCTGGTCTCAGTACGCTGAGGCCGGATACCCCGTGCCCCTGACTGACCAGCTGAAGCAACTGGTCGAGCTCTACAAGGCGGCCGAACAGGCCATGAAGGGCCTCCTAGTTCAGCTGTGGCCTGGAGAGGCCCTGCCTGGGAGCTATTTCGGGCTGGTGCAGTGGCTGGTGGAGGCCTGTCCAAGGCTTAGAGACATCAAGCGCTCCGTCTGCATTGAAGGTGCCCGTAGGGCCCTTGCCCGTGCTAAGGTGCACTGGGGCAAGCTGGATGCGGAGAAGCTTGTGAAGGACAGGCCACCGCCGGGGAAAGAGCATCGCAAGCCCAAGAATTATTATAAGGATGTTCTGAAGGGTGCCCGCCTTGTTGCGGATGAATGTACCAAGGATGTATTTTTTGAGTAAAACCCGCTCGTGTTATCCTGTGCGCTGAAAACTTGTTCATATGCGCTAACCAATGCTGCTTGAATTTAAAATATTACCTTCTGTGCGGCTGTTTATCAATACTGAGAGATGGCGAGTCGTCGGCTTCTGCCCCCTTGCCGCTGGTGCTGGGGTGTTTGGGATAAACCTGGGCGCTCTTTTTCCCATATTTGGGTCCTTCGAGGGAGGCGCTCAGCCCAACGAACGAGGCAATCGAACTATAATGCGTGAACACTCTCACTTAGCCATAGAATTCTATAATTTTAAATTTCGGCGAAGCCCCTAGTATTCGGAAGACCGAGTTCGGGGCGCTATCCACGCCTTGGCCGGACAGAGCCGACTCCTCGCCCTAAGCGGCATAAGTCTTTAAGGACTCGAAAAGACCTCTCGAACAGCGACCAGCTCTCGCCTCATCATGACGGTCAGTTTTAGCTTTCTCCACTGATGTGCTCGACCCAGCTCAACCGGGGCACAATCGCAGTGGTTCTCCTAGTGCTACCTTAGCCGATATAGCGGAACGTAAGGCACCAAAACATAGGAGCCGGGCAAACCCAACTATTGACCCAAGACATGATTCGGAGCCGATGCATATAATGCTATAAGTTTGGGGTGCCGCACTTGTTAAAGTGTTCGGACTTCTTACACCATGTTGAGGGGTACTGAAGCCCCTGGCGTATTTTGGCCGTACCAAAGTGTACGGGTGCAATATGTCATTAAGGAACAGATATATATATATAAAGGTAATGTAAAAAATAGACAAAAGCTATGCATTGTTCATTAAAATAGCTGCGAACAAAGCAGAGCGATACAAGTAATGCAATAAATGAAAAGTTGGACTATTTAACATGTCTCCTCTGGGGGCAAGCTGCGGAATAGTATGCGAAACACGTATACTGCTCGTGATAGAGACCACCTGGGATTTCCGTGATGCGGCATGGCTTGTCTGCTTCCCTGGTCCTTGCATCGTTTGTGCGGCAATTGAACTGCCGAACAAGCCTTCCGAAGAGTAGAGTCCTGGAAGTAAGAGAAAAGTAAAAAAAATGGCAGCCCCTGGTGCGGTTTAAGCCGTGTTTTGGGCGTGCCGTGATGGTGCCCCTCCCCCTATGCCCATGGTATTTCTAGAGCATAGTTATGTACGCGAAGTACTGCCGTCGCCTTTTTGCGGGGGTTGGGGTTGGGGCCGCATTGCTACGCCTTCTCGGAATGTGCCAGGCGGTCTTGTTGTAGGTTACTCCGGGCGCGCTTAACGGTATCCGGACGTTTAATGGCCGGACTGGAGAACTGCATGGAGAGGCTGCTTTGTACTTCCGCTGCAAGGGCCGTCGTGTGCTCCTCCGTTCGGAGGGAGCGTTCGGTGTTTCCATTGACCATAATGACTCCACAAGGGCCTGGCATCTTGAGCTTAAGGTATGCGTAGTGCGGGACCGCATTGAACTTGGCGAATGCGGTTTGCCCGAGCAGTGCATGGTAACCACTGCGGAACGGGACTATGTCGAAGATTAACTCCTCGCTTCGGAAATTATCCGGAGATCCGAAGACCACTTCAAGTGTGACTGAGCCTGTGCAGCTGGCCTCTACACCTCGTATTACGCCTTTGAAGGTCATTTTGGTGGGCTTAATCCTTGAGGGATCTATGCCCATTTTCCACACTGTATCCTGGTAAAGCAGGTTCAGGCTACTACCGCCATCCATAAGGACTCTAGTGAGATGAAATCCGTCAATAATTGGGTCGAGAACCAATGCGGCGAATCCGCCATGACGGATGCTAGTGGGATGGTCTCTTCGATCAAAGGTGATCGGGCAGGAGGACCATGGGTTGAACTTTGAGGCGACTGGCTCTACCGCGTATACGTCCCTTAACGCGTGCTTCCGCTCCCTTTTGGGGACGTGGGTAGCGTATATCATGTTCACCGTCCGCACTTGTGGGGGAAAACCCTTCTGTCCTTTGTTGTTTGGTGGCCGGGGCTCCTCGTCGTCATCGCTATGCAACCCCTTGTCTTCACTGTTGGCGCTTAATCTGCCTGCCTGCTTGAACACCCAACAGTCCCTGTTGGTGTGATTGGCCGGCTTTTTGGGGGTGCCATGTATTTGGCACAAGCGGTCGAGTATTCGGTCCAAGCTGGACGGACCCCTAGGATTCCTTTTGAATGACTTTTTCCGCTGACCGGATTTAGAGCCTCTGAATCCGGCATTAATTGTCGTATCCTTAGCATTGTCGCCGTTGATGCGGCGCTTCTGCTCGTTGCGACGCGACCTGCCACTAATGTCCCTGGTGTCCGAACGACCAGGGTTCTTGGTCATATTGTTGCTACGAGCAAGCCAGCTGTCTTCTCCCCGCAAAAGCGGGTCATGAGTGCCGTGAGTGCTGCCATAGATTTTGGCTTCTCCTGTCCTAGGTGCCGGGCAAGCCACTCATCACCGATATTATGCTTGAAGGCTGCTAAGGCCTCTGCGTCCGGACAGTCGAGTATTTGATTTTTCTTTGTTAGGAACCGTGTCTAGAATTGCCTGGCCGATTCATCTGGCTGCTGAATTACGTGGCTTAGGTCATCAGCGTCTGGGGGTCGCACATAAGTGCCCTAGAAATTGTCGAGGAATGCGGCTTCCAGGTCCTCCCAACAGCTGATTGACCCTGTTGGTAGGCTGTTGAGCCACTGCCGAGCTGGTCCTTTAAGCTTGAGTGGGAGGTATTTGATGGCGTGGAAATCATCACCGTGGGCCATGTGGATATGAAGGAGATAATCCTCGATCCATACCGCGGGATCTATTGAGCCATCATATGATTCGATGTTTACGGGTTTGAAACCCTCGGGGATTTGATGATCCATTATTATGTCTGTGAAGCACAATGGGTGTGCGGCGCCTCAGTACTGGGCGATTTCATCATGTAGCTCCAATGAGCTTTGTCTACTGTGTTCGGCCCTGCCGAATTTGTGGCCGGCGTGACGGTTATCGTCCCGAGCCGTGGGGTGCCTACGCGATCCGTAGATCGATCTTGTTTGCCTTGCCTTTTCCTCCAACATGTCTCGTATGTCCAGTGCATATTCCCGTGCCTTGGTACGGGGTGCGGCTTGGGTGGAGGGCCATGAGGCCTCTCTGTCGTGGCAACGAGGTGGCCTGTCGGCCGCGTCGAGTGCTTCCTCCTCTAATCGGGATAGAAACCTACGCTTCGGGTAGCACTTGGAGGGGCGTTCGGGTTTATGCTCTTCGGCGGCAAGGACTTTAGTCCATCTATCGACTAGCCGATCTTGATCAGCTTTAAGCTGTTGCTGTTTTTTCTTGAGGCTTCTTGCTGTGGCCATAAGCCTGGCACGGCGAATTCGTCATCGTCGAGGCTTGCCTCGTCTTCGGAGGGAGGCATACAATTATCGTCCTCGACCTCTCTGTCGGCCGCTCTCTCATGAGGGCTGGTTTCTCCATCCTCCTGTGCTAAATCTTGCTCGGGGGGATGTTCTTCGGCGCTTTCGGGGTATTATTATCTCCCGTGCTGGAATCGCCGTTTTTGTGTTGGCGGGATTTTGAGCGGCGCCGCTAACGCCGGCGCTTTTTTTGTTTCTTGGAGGGGTCATCCTCCGCTGTTCCATCGCCCTCTCCCTCTTTTGGGGTGTCCACCATGTATATGTCATATGACGAGGTGGATTTCCAGGGCCTAGTGGGCGCTGATTCTCCATCATCTCCTTCATCGGCGTCCATACCGTCGATGTCGTCGGAGTTGAACTCGAGCATGTTGGTTAAATCGTCGACAGTGGCTACCAAGTGGGTGGTGGGTGGGCTTTGAATTTCCTCATCGTCCGAATCCCAACCTTGCTGACCGTAGTCCGGCCAGGGCTCTCCTGATAAAGAGAGAGACTTTAGTGACTTCAGGATATCACCGAAAGGCGAGTGCTGAAAGACGTCCGCGGCCGTGAACTCCATGATCGGCGCCCAATCGGATTCGCTTGGCAGGGGCGCGGAGAGTTCAGAGTCCAGAGAAGAATCCGGCTCCATGGAGCCACGAGTCTTGCAGAGTACGGGGCTGGTGTTCGGCTCAACTGTCGTTGGGATCGCAGCCCCGAGGTGGTGTCCAACCACCCATCCTCGATCAGCGCGGTCGGCTCCGAACTAGGGGTCGCGGCCGATGCGGGTGCGGCCTCCAGGGCACTGTTTGGCGGCAGAGCTAGATCATGCTCGTCGTGACAGTGCGGCTCGCTCGGCAGTGGTTCGAATCCGTCGAAGATCAAGTCCCCACGGATGTCGGCCGTGTAGTTTAAACTTCCGAATCTGACCTGATGGCCAGGGGCGTAGCTTTCGATCTGCTCTAGATGGCCAAGTGAATCGGCCCGCAGTGCGAAGCCGCCAAAGACAAAGATCTGTCCGGGGAGGAAGGTCTCACCCTGGACTGCGTCGCCATTGATGATCGTAGGAGCCATCGGGCCTGACCGCGACAGCACAGAGGAACTCTCAATGAAAGAACCAATGTCGGTGTCAAAACCGGCGGATCTCGGGTAGGGGGTCCCGAACTATGCGTATAGGCCGGATGGTAACAGGAGGCAGGGGACACGAAGTTTTACCCAGGTTCGGGCCCTCTCGATGGAGGTAAAACCCTACGTCCTGCTTGATTAATATTGATGATAGGGGTATTACAAGAGTTGATCTACACGAGATCAGAGAGGCTAAACCCTAGAAGCTAGCCTATGGTATGATTGTTGATGTGTATGTTGTCCTACGGACTAAAACCCTCCGGTTTATATAGACACCGGAGAGGTTAGGGTTACATAGAGTCGGTTACAATGGTAGGAGATCTGAACATCCGTATCGCCAAGCTTGCCTTCCATGCCAAGGAAAGTCCCTTCCGGACACGGGACAGAGTCTTCAATCTTGTATCTTCATAGTCCAGGAGTCTGGCTTGAAGGTATAGTTCGGCTATCCGAACACCCCCTAATCCAGGACTCCCTTAGTCCTAGTTGACTAATTAGAGCTATCCCTAGCCACCTCTAATCCTCATAATTAGAAGCCCCATGTGGTTCTAATCTCCTCCCTCTAATTCTCCAGCGTCGATTAGCTCTCGATGGCAAAGCGCTTCTAGATCATGAAGACCGTACGCTTGCAACCAAGTAGAGAGGGCATGCTTTCGGTCTTCCGTTCGATGGATCATTCGTGGGAAGTTCGTGGGATCATCATCGACGTTCGAGGGACTTCAAGTACGATCTACAATGACTCTTCTACTTTCGCTGCACTCTCGGAGTCGGTAACGATCATTTATCATACCTGTTATGCATCTTTATATTGTTCCTGAGTGATCGTAGGGCGATTTTTTTTGTTTTCTACTATGTTTCCCAACATTCTTATCGTTACTGGCTTTGTTCTTCTTTCTCATTGAAATGTTTCGGCATCCCCGTGACATAGTCACTTGTTTCTGGCCAGCCGATGATTGATGCCATGACACCGAGAGGGCCCTAAGAATATCTCTCCATCGTTGGAGGAGAAAATCCCTCTCTCGAGCTATCTAGTCCATTGTCAAACTTTCTAAAGAACCTGTAAGTTCTCATTATGATCACCATGTTTCAGATGACGTTAGAGCAACCCCAAAGATCACCGTATGGTATGAGGAACTAAAAACACATGCTAACACTTTGTGTTATTACAACTGATTTTAGACGATATTATCTCAAAGTATAACGAACAAGTTTGGATCGACTCAATAAGATTGTTCTTCTAATGTCATACTCTAAATGTTGTTTTAGGACAATTGTTACACTTAAACCAGTCTTAGAGGCAAGACCGGGAACATATACTTTATCATTTATCATTCCACACGTGCATATGAGTTTTTTCCACCAAAGCACATATTCCAGGATTGTAGCAGTTATAGCATGAAATGTAAACTCTTAATTATGAAAATGAAAATATAATAATACAATATTATTGCCTGTAGGGCATATTTCTTACAGAGTCCCACTTGCACTATAGTCAATAATATAGTTGCATAGTCTATTTAACACCTATGGCTTATTTGGTGTTGCTCATGCTTTGCTTGTGGTAAAGCCTTCGTCATCGGTTTTCACATATTCAAAACTATGTAATATTTGTGATACTCATGTCTAGATTTTGTAGGATGTTGATTCCTTTTGCTTTGAGCAGTGGTGCTATTAATCATAATACAATGTTATTGGTTTCATTGTAGTTGGGTGATAACCCACAAGTATAGGGGATCAATTATAACCTCTTTCGATAATTAAGAGTGTCAAACCCAACGAGGAGCTAAAGGTAGAAAAAATATTCCCTCAAGTTCTATCGACCACCGATACAACTCTATGCACACTTGACGTTCGCTTTACCTAGAACAAGTATGAAACTAGAAGTACTTTGTAGGTGTTGTTGGATAGGTTTGCAAGATAAAAGAGAGAGCATAAATAAAAAGTAGGGGCTGTTTAGATGAAGACACAACTAAGTTAGTTTTAATAGAGAGCTTGTTGTAACACAAGAAAGTTATTTGTCCCTAGGCAATCGATAACTAGACCGGTAATCATTATTGCAATTTTATTTGAGGGAGAGGCATAAGATAACATACTTTCTCTACTTGGATCATATGCACTTATGATTGGAACTCTATCAAGCGTCCGCAATTACTAAAGATCATTAAGGTAAAACCCAACCATAGCATTAAAGTATCAAGTCCTCTTTACTGCCATATGCAAACAACCTACTTACTCGGGTATGTGCTTCTGTCACTCACGCCACCCACCATAAGCAAATCATGAACGTATTGCAACACCCTGCAGCGGGAATCCCTCACGCTTGCGCGACACGGAGAGCACCATAGGAGATCACCAATAATAAAACATGCAACTCAAACCAATCATGATCATCAATTAACCCATAGGACAAAACGGATCTACTCAAACATCATATGATAGCGATACAGCATTGGGAAACAATATATAGCATTAAGCACCATGTTTAAGTAGAGATTACAGCGGGTAAAAGAGGGGTTACACCGCTGCATAGAGGAGGGAAGAGTTGGTGATGAGGGCGGTGAAGTTGTTGGTGTAGATTGCGGTGATGATGATGGCCCCGGCGGCGTTCCGACGCCACTGAAAGAGAGGGGGAGAGCCCCCCCTTCTTATTCTTCTTCCTTGACCTTCTCCCTAGATGGGAGAAGGGTTTCCCCTCTGGTCCATGGCCTCCATGGCATGGGAGGGGAGAGAGCCCCTCCGAGATTGGATCTGTCTCTCTGTCTCTCTCTGTTTCTGCGCTCCCAGATTCGGCCCTTTCACCATTTCTTATATTCCCGGAGACCCGTAACTCCGATTGAGCTGAATTTTGGACACGATCTCTATCCTGATATTACTTTTCTTGCGGCGAAAGAAGCGCACAAACCGCCTTATGGGGTGGCCATGAGGGCCTAGGGCGCGCCTGACCACCTGGGGCGCGCCCCCTGCCTCGTGGCCCCCTCGGGCATCTGCTCGCGTTGATTCTTCTTCCCAAAAATCACATATATTCCAAAAAAAATCTCCGTCAGTTTTTATCCCATTTGGACTCCGTTTGAAATGGATTTTCTGCGAAACAAAAAACATGCAATAAATAGGAACTGGCATTGGGCACTGGATCAATATGTTAGTCCCAAAAATAGTATAAAAAGTTACCAAAAGTATCTGAAAGTTGTATAATATTGGTATGGAATAATCAAAAATTATAGATACGACGGAGACGTATCTGCATCCCCAAGATTAATTCCTGCTCGTCCTCGAGTAGGTAAATGATAAAAAGATAATTTGTGATGTGGAATGCTACCTAGCATAATCTTGATCATGTATCTAATCATGGCATGAATATTAAGACACGGGTGATTCAAAGCAATAGTCTATCATTTTATTTTAAGACAATAATACTTCAAGCATACTAACCAAGCAATTATTTCCTCTCAAAATAACATAGCCAAAGAAAGCTCATCCCTACAAAATCATATAGTTTGTCCATGCTACATTTTCGTCACACAAAATGCTCCCATCATGCACAACCCCGATGACAAGCCGAGCAATTGGTTCATATTTTTTAACGCGCTTCAGCCTTTTCAACCCTCATGCAATACATGAGCGCAAGCCATGGACATAGCACTATAGGTGGAATAGAATATGATGATGGAGGTTGTGTGGAGAAGACAAAAAGGAGAAAGTCTCACATCGACACGGCTAATCAATGGGCTATGGAGATGCCCATCAATTGATGTCAATGTGAGGAGTAGGGATTGCCATGCAACGGATGCACTAGAGCTGTAAGTATATGAAAGCTCAAACTGAAACTAAGTGGGTGTGCACCCAACTTGCCTGCTGTCGGAGTAAGTAACCATGGGTAGCCTAGCCGGATTCCCCTGGCCCTTCTGAAAAAATTACGAGCCGATCCGGCCCTCAAGAATCCAAGACATGGGGCCGCCTTCCCCTTGCCAGCTGTCTCCCAGGCCGGCTATCGGAAGGCAACCCGACTTCAGTCCTCACGAAGAAAGCCACGGGAGGGCCGGCTTCGAGAAGCCGGCCGCGAGAGAGCCGACTCCAAGAAGCCGGCTCCCACAAAGCGGTCAAGATCGTACCCTCAAAGTCTACATCCACATAACGGCGATGTGACGGGGCGTGGCTACAGTAAGGCCTGCCACCCCCGAATCCCGGAGCACGCCTGGTACAGTGCGCCATACGGGTGGCCATGACCCGTCCGGGGCGGCACTGTTGCCATGTTGACCCTGATGTCATCCACGATGGGCTGCCAGAGTGGCCCACGGGCGGTGGGCCCCTACGGGCAAAGAGACACCCGAAGGCGGCCAGGCCTCCCCCAGTCGGCCCAAGACAGAGCCGGCTCCCCACAGCCGGCTTGCCACCTCCCTCGAAGGAGACGCCCCATTAAGGAGACAAGACGCAGTGAGGCTACAGCGATCCCCGCCTGACGGCAGCACTGTAGCCACGCCCACCTCGGCGAAGCCCTCGTCACCAGGATTGAGCAACAGTATCCAGCTGCCGACAAGGCCCTGGACAGTGGGGCCTGCCTGTCGACCAACAAGCCGGCAACCGGCGGGACCTACCAGTCGGCGGGCCCCAGCAGCCGGCGCAGAAGCCGACGAGTATAGACATAGACAGCTGGGCCCCACGCCCAGCCGGATTACCATTGTACCCCTGGGGGTAGGCCTATATAAACCCCCCGGGACACCCATGCAAAGGGTTGATCCCTGCTAGTTTTAGACACCACATAGGGAGGAGAAGAGAGCGGGCAGAGTCCTTCTTCCTCCTCTCGCAAACAGCTCAAGGAGCATCGTGTAGCTGCTTGTTCATCTAGCGACCATGCGGAGACCCCGCAGAGCAGCAGTAGGGGTGTTATCTCCGCGGAGAGCCCCAAAGCTGGGTAAGATTCGCCGGCGTGCATGTCTTCGCCTCATCCCGCTTCCAGGCACCGGCGACGTCTTACTGGCTCCCACAATGATAAGCCACCCGTTGGCATATGTCGCACCTACCACCCGACATTTGGCGCCCACCGTGGGGCCAGGTGCTCCGTCGTCTGGAGACCTGTTCTGGACGGGAACCCTCTTCCTCCCCCGTGAGCGTAGCTAGCCCGGCACGCCCGATGGCGCTCGCCACGACGCGCTGCAAGGCTTCACCAACGATTGCGCAGCGAGTAGCCTCGCTGATCTCCTCGACAAGACCCTCATCTCCGACGAGCTCGCCTCCGACGCGGGCACCGACCACCTCGTCGACCTCCTCGGCCAGCTCCACGTCTCCGGCGAGCCTGCAGGGGACTTGGAGTCGGTTGGCTCCACCAATCCGGTGCCTGTCGACTCCGACACGGCCTCATTCGACACCTTCCCCACCGACGTCGCGATCTACAACGACCCGCTTCCCCGGGCCGATGGCTGCGCTGTCACCACCGAGGTGATGGTCATCGGCCACGGCGGCGCTGCTGACGAGAGCGCTCACGACGCCCCGCACGCGGCGGTCCACAACTTGTCTATCCCCCTCCCGGCCAACGCCGACGCTGAAGCACTGGAAGCTCGCCGCCTCACCCTCGTCACGGAGGGCCAGAAGCTGGTTTCCATGAGACGCCTCGCTGAGGCCCACCGACGGGAAGCCGACCGCGCCGCCTTTGGCATGCCGCCCCCAGGCGGGCCCAGCCGGGTCGGTGTTGTCAGACAGCGCGCCGCTGTCGTTGCCGACACGTTAGGAGTCGACCGCCCAGTCTACGCCACCCCACTCGAGAACCTGCGCGCCACCCAGGCGGTCGTAGACGAGCTAGACAGACTAGGGGCCGAAGAACTCCCCCACATGACCCGACGCATCCAGCAGCTAATCGATGTAGCCGCGCAGCGGCACCAAGTCGAAGCCCACGCGGAAAGCCCTCCCTCACGCCGAGATCACGGCGCGACATCCCGGACGCCGACTACGGGTAGAGACCACGCGCGGCGCGAGAAAGAGCGGGCTGCCAGCCGAAGCCAAACCCGAATCTCCATCGAGCGAGACGCAGAAGGCCACCCTCGGGCCGTGGAGTGGCGGGGCAACCCGCCTCCGCCTCGGCCCCGTGGAAAGAGATATCCCACCCCGCCGCCTATTGCGCATCCGACTCTTAGCGGCCGGCTGGGTCGCCATGAAGGAGTCGGCGAAAACGATGCCCGCCATCGGATCGACCGCCTGCCGCGATCCCTGGCGCTGGAAGAAGAAGACGATGTCGGTCCGCCTTGCTTCGGCCCCCGCATCAGCGACGAGCCCTTCCCCAAAGGGTTCTCGCTCCCAAGGGACACGCCCAAGTACAACGGCTCCGTGAAGCCGGAATATTGGTTGATCGACTACTCCACGGCGGTTAGCATAGCCAACGGCAACAGGCGCGTTGCCGTGAAATATGTGCCCCTCATGCTGCAAGGCACGGCACGGACCTGGCTCAACAGCCTCAAGCCATACAGCATCAACAGCTGGCTAGATTTCACAGAAGCTTTCGTCCGCAACTTCACCAGCACCTACAAGCGGGCTCCCAAGCCCAGACAGCTCTCTTTGTGCATACAAGGCCCCGCCGAGTCTACTCGCGACTACCTCACGCGTTGGGCCGAGCTCCGCAACTCTTGCGAGGGGGTGCACGAGTTGCAAGCCATAGAATACTTCACTGCCGGGTGCCGAGAAGGCACCCTCCTCAAGCACAAGCTTCTCTGCGACGAGCCGACTATCCTCGACGAGCTTCTGGACATAGTGGACAAGTACGCCACCGCCGACTCCTCAATGAAGACCGAGCTCCGAGTAGACGCGTCCGGGAAAGTACTCAACCTGGCGCCCAAGACGCCGGCTGGGGATTCCGGCCGACGCCCACACCCGAACGACCACAAGCGCAAGGGCCCCGTGCCGCCTCCCGCCAGTTGGCAGGTGGCCACAGTCGAAGACGAGCCGCCCGAAGGGCGGCCCGCGCCCAAGAAACCCAAGGGCGGCAGGCCGGTTTGGCAGCCAGCCTTCTCCTACGAGCAAACTCTCGACGCCCCGTGCAAGTTCCACAGCGGCGCGAAGCCGTCCAACCACACAACCCGGAAGTGCCATTGGCTCACCCGAATCTCCAAAGGCGAAGGGCTCACGTCGCTTCCGCCTGCCGGTCCGCCGCCTCCGGCTCCGCAGCCGCCGGCCGTTCGGCCCGCAGTCGGAGCCGTGCATGATGAGTTCCCCGACGAGCATGCCGCCTATGTCATCTTCACAAGCCAGCACGAAGACCGGCGCAGCAAACGCCGAGAGCACCAGGAAGTCAGCATGGTCGCTGCCAACCCCGCTGAGCACATGCACTGGTCAAAAAAACTTATCAGCTGGAGCTGGGCCGACCACCCAGAGGTGATGCCATCTCCCGGCTCTTACGCGTTGGTTCTGGATGCCACCCTTGCAACGGACAAACGCGCCGCCCGTTTCTCCCGCGTGCTGATAGACGGCGGGAGCAGCATCAACATCTTATATCGTGACACCCTGGAGAAGCTGAACGTCAAGACGAAACAACTCATGCCTACCCGGACAGTGTTCCATGGCATCGTACCCGGCTTGTCCTGCGCCCCCATTGGCAAGATCAAGATTGATGTACTCTTTGGGGACAAGGAGCATTTCCGCCGGGAAGTGATCTGGTTTGAAGTGGTGGACCTGGAGAGCCCCTACCATGCATTGCTTGGCCGACCTGCCTTGGCCAGGTTCATGGCAGTTCCCCACAACGCATACCTCAAGATGAAGATGCCGAGCACCAAGGGCATCATCACCATAGCCGGCGATTACAATAAGTCCTCCGAGTGTGCGGCAGCCAGCAGCCGGCTAGCCGAGTCCCTTGTGATTACCGAAGAAAAGAAGATGTTGGACCGGGTCGTGGCCATGGCCGGCGAGCAGTTGGCCCTATCCCCCGATCCCAAGGAGTATGATGCCCAAGGATCTTTCCAGCCGGCCAAGGAGACGAAGAAGATACCCCTTGACCCCGAGCACCCAGAGAGGTTTGCCGTCATCGGGGTAAACCTAAACAGCAAATAGGAAGGCGAGCTCGCCGATTTCCTCCGTGAGAATCGGGACATCTTTGCATGGTCCCCCAAGGACATGCCGGGTGTTCCGAAGGAATTCGCCGAGCACAAACTACACATCCGAGAAGACGCAAAACCGGTCAAACAACCCCTCCGCCGACTGTCGGAGGAGAAAAGAAGGATTGTGGGAGACGAGATAGCCCGGCTTCTGGCAGCCGGCTTCATTATGGAAGTTTTCTTTCCAGAGTGGCTCGCCAACCCGGTCCTCGTATTGAAGAAGAACAATAAGTGGCGCATGTGCATAGACTACACGAGCCTCAACAAGGCCTGCCCCAAAGATCCCTTTGCCCTGCTGTAACACCCTCGATGCGACTATAGCTCCCACATGTCGAGGCACGACTTAGAGACATAATCGCATTGAAGGCATATGTCGCAAGTTTGGCAATCTTCACAACATCCCATGTAATGTAAATAATAAAGGGGAGATAACATAGTTGGCTTACCCTCGCCACGTCAATCAAGTACATAAATAACATTACATCATCCAAACACTCATGGCCTGACTACGGCGCCAAAATAAAAGAGAACCCAACATGCGACATGGTCCCAATCGCCCCCAACTGGGCACCACTACTGATCATCGGGAAAGGAAACATAGTAACGTTGAGAGTCCTCGTCGAACTCCCACTTGAACTCATACGCGTCTCCTGGAGCGGAATCATCAGGCCCTGCATCTGGTGTAATAGTAATCTGTGAGCCACAGGGACTCAGCAATCTTGCACCCTCGCGATCAAGACTATTTAAGCTTATAGGTAAGGCAAGGTAAATATATGAGTGGAGCTGCAGCAAGCGACTAGCAAGTATGGTGGCTAACTTATTCGCAAAAGAGAGCGAGAAGAGGAGGCAAAGCACGAGCGAGAAACTAGAGAACAACCTGCGCAAACATTACTCCAACACCGTGTCCACTTCCCGGACTCCGCCGAGAAGAGGCCATCACGGTAACACACTCAGTTGATTCATTTTAAATAATTAAGGTTCAAGTTATATACAACCGGACATTAACAAATTCCCATCTGCCCATAACCGCGGGCACAGCTTTAGAAAGTTCAATCCGTGCAGGGGAGTCCCAACTTAGCCCATGACAAGCTCTCACGGTCAATGAAGGAATAGACCTCCTCCCAAGACGTTCCGATCAGACTCGGTATCTCGGTAATTCAAGACAACTCCGACAATGGTAAAACAAGTCCAGCAACACCGCCCGCTGTGCCGACAAATCCCGATAGGAGCTGCACATATCTCGTTCTCAGGGCACACCGGATAAGCTAAGCGTACGGGAGCCAACGTAACCCAAGTTTCCAAGGGACGGCCCCGCACGGTGCTCTAGGTTGGACCAACACTCAGAGGAGCACTGGCCCGGGGGGGTTAAAATAAGATGACCCTTGAGTCCGCGAAACCCAAGGGAAAAGGCTAGGTGGCAAATGGTAAAACCAAGGTTGGGCATTGCTGGAGAAGTTTTATTCAAGGCGGACTGTCAAGGGGTTCCCATTATAACCCAGCCGCGTAAGGAACGCAAAATCCGGGAACATAACACCGATATGACGGAAACTAGGGTGGCAAGAGTGGAACAAAACACTAGGCGAGAGGCCGAGCCTTCCACCCTTTACCAAGTATATAGATGCATTAAGATAACATGGCAATATAATTATATCCCAACAAGTAAATAAACGATGTTCCAACAAGGAACGTCGTCCAATCTTCACCTGCAACTAGCAACGCTATAAGAGGGGCTCAGCAAAGCGGTAACATAGCCAATCAACGGTTTGCTAGGATAATGGTGGGTTAGAGGTTTGACATGGCAATTTGGGAGGCTTGCAAGCAAGTGGTAGGCATCGTAGCAATGGCATAGCAAAAGAGCGAGCAAACTAGCATAGCAAAGATAGTAGTGATATCGAGGGTATGATCATCTTGCCTGCACAGTTGTCAGAGTTGACTGGATCCTCAAAAGCGAACTCAACGGGCTCCTCGTTAGCGAACTCATCTCCCGTCTCTACCCAAACAAGACAAACAAGCAACAAGGATACAATCAACCACGTGCAAACTCAAACAACACGATGTAACGATGATATGCTATGCGGAATGCGATGCGGGATGCAAAATGCAAGATATGACAGGGAATGCATGAACCTGGCCTCAACTTGGAAAACCAAGTGTACCACTAGAAATATGAGATGAAATCGCTTGAAAACAATATAAAGAACGCCGGAATCGGAGTTACGGTTTGGAAATGGCAAGCGATTCAAAAATGACACCGGTCTGCGATTTACAGCAAGTAGGCATCTAAATGCAATGAGATGAACATGCTATAGCACCCAAACATGACAACAAAATACATGGCAGGGATGCTTACAAGATGCTTAACAAAAGTCTAGCACTGAGCTACGGCCAATTCATCCATTAACAGGTTCAAACAAGCATGGCAAAAATGCAAATGACAAACAGATCTCAGACTTGGTGAAATTAACACTTGTCTGGAATTTCAGATCAGGTAGCACTCTTCGGAGCAACAAAACTACATGCTACAGGACCTGAACATGGAAAAGTAAAGCATGGCATGGAGCTACTCAAAGAGCTTAACAAAAGTCCCTTAGTGACCATGAGCCAAAAGGGATCAGAAAATACAATTGCAAGCATGTGAACATAGCAAAAACATAATCAGTTTTCAGACTTCGTGAAAACTGGCACATGCTGAAATATAACTCAAGTAGGCATGTTTACGAGCTTGATGCACTCACTACGGTGCAAGTCATGGCAAGACAAGCATACACCCATCAAGAAGGAACAAAATGCAAGCTAGACATGGCAAGAAGAAAAGCATAGCATGCACGGATCAACTACAACATCATCGGCAAAATTGCAAACAAGTTGACAATCTGCCCAGATTCACAAAGTAGCAAAAGTAGAGCTCGATTGACTCAAGCTAGGGTGCTCCATAAATGCAAACAACGACATGTATGGATAGAGCAATACAATATTAACAAAACATCCTTACTGATCATCCTCAAAAGAGGCACGGATCACTAGGAAACAACATGAACATATGGCATCATGAGATAAACAGCTCCAGGACTTAGTGAAATCATTAAGTCCCTGAAAACAGAATTAGCAAGTGCACCTCTTTGCAAGCTTGCACAAGTCACCACACACATACTAAAAATACATGGGTTGCACCTCTGGAGAGATGACAAAACCCTTAACAAAACATATGTAGAACATCAGGGCATAACATGCACACATTAATCATGGCAAAAATGACAAAAAGCTAAATGGAGTAGCAGATCTGACAATTATCTCAAGTAGCCATCTTCTATCAGCATTTCAGGCATCAAGATGAGCTCAAATGAAAATGACACAATGGAATGAAATGATGTACTCTCTGAGGTGAACATTTTGATATGCTATATGCATGAATCGGAGCTACGGATGCAAAGTTACGGAGCTACGAAAATGAGCACTTGGGCTAGGGTTTCGGGCAAAAGTCAACCCTGAGATATTTTAGATCCAGATCGGGATCTCGCGGGTACTGTTCATGCACGGACTTCAAGGACGGCCGGAGGGGCTTGGAGCTCGCCGGAGTTGGTGGTGGTGCTCTCCGGGGACTCGGCCGGTGCGGGGCGGCGCGATGGAGGCGGCGGCCGGCGAGGCGCGCAGGCCGGGGCGGAGCGGGCGACGGCGAGGCGGCGCCAGCGCGGCGGAGCGGCGAACGCCGGCAAGGGGCGTGGTGCGGCGCGGGCTGCCGGAGGCGGAGGAGAGGGGCGGCGCCGGGCGGAGTGGCGGAGCTGGTGCGAGGCGGCGGCGGGCGGCGATGTGGGCCGCGGGGGCCGGCCTCAGGCTCCCGGGCCGCGGCGGCGGCGGGGACAGGCGATGGCCACGTGGCAGGCGGCGGCGGCGGGCTCGGCGCGGACGTTGTCCGGCGGCGGCGGAGATCTTTTTTTTTAGGGTTGGACGAGGAGAGATCCGGATTTGGAAATGGGGGAGGTATAAATAGGCATAGAGGGAGCTAGGTGAGTCCAAATGAGGTGCGGTTTTCGGCCACGCGACCGTGGTCGAACGCTCTAGATGATGGAGCAGTGTTAGGTGGGTTTTGGGCCAAAATGGAGGGGTGTTGGGCTGCAACACGCACGAGGCCTTTTCGGTCCCTCGGTTAACTGTTGGAGTATTAAACGAAGTCCAAATGATACGAAACTTGACAGGCGGTCTACCGGTAGTAAACCAAGGCAGCTTGGCAAATCTCGGTCCAATCCGGAAATGTTTAATCCGCACACACGAAAGAAAGGTAGAATTGACCACCGGAGGAGAACGAGGCGCCGGAATGCAAAACGGACAACGGGGAAAATGCTCGAATGCATGAGTATGCAAATGCAATGCACATGATGACATGATATGAGATGCATGACAACGATAACAACACACGGAGACAAAGACCCGAACCCGAGAAAATAAAATAACTTAACGCCGGAAACGGCAAGAGTTGGAGTACAAATTGGTAAAGTTACATACGGGGTGTTACAACACTCCACCACTACGAAAGGATCTCGTCCCGAGATCTAGGACTGAAAGAACGCCGGGTACTCAGAACGGAGGTGATCCTCACGTTCCCAGGTAGCTTCACGGCCAGAATGGTGTGACCACTTGACTTTGAGAAATTTGATTGACTTGTTGCGAGTCTTGCGTTCAGTCTCTTCAAGAATAGCAACTGGGTGCTCACGATAAGAGAGATCTTCTTGGAGCTCAATGTCCTTGAAGTTGACGGTGCGGTCAGTAGTCTTGAAGCACTTTCGAAGCTGAGAGACATGGAACACGTCATGAACATTTGCAAAGTTTGAAGGAAGCTCGAGTTAATAGGCGAGGTCGCCTCTCTTGCTGACAATCTTGAAAGGTCCCATGTTTCTAGGGGCAAGTTTCCCTTTGATACCGAAGCGACGAGTACCTTTCATAGGAGAGACACGGAGGTAAACATGATCTCCGATCTCGAAAGCCAAATCACGGTGCTTACTATCATAATAGCTCTTCTGACGGGATTGGGCTGCTTTGAGGTTATCACGAATGACTTTGCACATTTCTTCTGCCTCTGTGATTAAGTCATTACCCAAAAGCTGATGTTCACCGATTTCAGACCAGTTGAGAGGGGTACGGCACTTCCTGCCATACAGAATTTCAAAAGGGGCCTTGCCCGAACTTGCTTGAAAACTGTTGTTGTAGGAGAATTCAGCATAAGGAAGACAATCCTCCCACTTCATGCCGAAGGAGATCACACCATCCCTGAGCATATCTTCAAGAATCTGGTTGACACACTCGACTTGACCGCTTGTTTGAGGATGGAAAGCTGTGCTGAAGCGGATGTTGGTGCCCATGGCCTTCTGAAAAGAATCCCAAAATTTCGAGGTAAAGATGCTGCCACGGTCTGAAGAGACCACTTGTGGAATACCATGCAGAGAGACAATACGAGAGGTATAGAGTTCCGCCAATTGAGCTGCAGTGATCGACTCTTTGATAGGCAGAAAGTGAGCCACTTTGGTGAGTTTATCGATGACAACGAATATAGCATCATTGCCAAACTTGGACTTTGGAAACCCAGTCACGAAGTCCATTTCAATGTGGTCAAACTTCCATTCTGGAATGGCAAGAGGTTGGAGGTGACCTGCTGGCCTTTGGGGTTCTGCCTTCACTCTTCTGCAGACATCACATTCATTCACGAATTGAGCGATCTCGCGCTTCATTCGAGTCCACCAATAAGCCTGTTTAAGGTCCTGATACATCTTCGTGCTCCCAGGGTGGATGGAGAGGAGAGAATTGTGAGCCTCGTTCATGATCACTTTACGAAGGTCACCTTTGGGTACAACAATATGATCCTCGAAGAAAAGAGTATCCTTGTGATCAAGGCGGTAGCACTTGTACTTGGACTGACTCTTGGCAATCCCAATCTTCACCTTTTTCACCATAGCATCAAGAAGCTGGGCTTGGCGAATCTGGTCTTCTAAGGTAGGAGAGACTTGAAGGTTGGCGAGGAAACCTTGAGGAACAACTTGCAGATTAAGTTTGCGGAAAGCTTCACAAAGCTCGGGTTGATAAGGCTTAAGAATCAGACTGTTGCAGTACGCTTTCCTGCTCAAAGCGTCAGCAATCACATTGGCCTTGCCTGGAGTATACTCGATACTCGGATTATACTCTTGAATCATTTCGACCCATCGAGTTTTCCTAAGGTTGAGATTAGGCTGAGTGAAGATGTACTTGAGACTCTTGTGATCAGTGAAAATGTCCACTTTTCTACCCAATAGAAGATGTCTCCAAGTCAAAAGAGCATGCACAACTACCGCCAACTCGAGATCATGAGTGGGGTAGTTCTTCTCATTAGGCTTCAACTGGCGAGATGTATAAGCAACAACTTTCTTCTCTTGCATCAATACTGCGCCAAGACCTTGGAGAGAGGCATCACAAAAGACCTCGTACGGTTTGGATTCATCAGGCGAAGTCAGAACTGGAGCAGTGATCAATTTCTCTCTCAAAGTGTTGAAAGCAATGTCACACTCCGGAGACCAAACGTACTTGACGTGCTTCTGAAGAAGATTTGAGAGAGGCTTCGCAATCTTGGAAAAGTTTTCAATGAATCTTCGGCAATAGCTTGCGAGACCGAGGAAGCTACGGAGTTGCTTCACATTTTGAGGAGGTTCCCAATTCACAATTGCAGACACCTTCTCAGGATTCACGGCAATGCCCTTAGCAGAGATGATATGACCAAGATAAAGAACCTCATCGAGCCAAAATTCACACTTGGAGAACTTGGCATAGAACTGATGTTCCCTGAGCTTATCAAGAACCAAACGCAAGTGCTTGGCATGATCTTCCTTGTTCTTGGAGAAAACCAGAATGTCGTCGAGATAGACAAAAACGAAGTCATTGGTGTAGGCGTTGAAGATGAAGTTCATCATGCGAGAGAACGTCGGAGGAGCATTGACGAGGCCAAAAGACATGACAGTGTATTCATAAGAACCAAAGCTTGTCCTGAAAGCCGTCTTGGGAATATCTTGCTCACGGATTCGAATCTGATGATAACCCATACGGAGATCAAGCTTGGAGAATACTTGGGCACCTTTGAGTTGTTCGAACAGCTCGTTGATGTTGGGAAGTGGGTATTTGTTCTTGATGGTCTTCTTGTTCACTGGACGGTAATCAACACAAAGCCGGTCCGTTCCATCCTTCTTCTTCACAAAAAGAACACCACAACCCCACGGAGAAGAACTAGGCCGGATGAGACCCATTTTCTCTTGAATATCGAGTTGCTTCTTCAGCTCCTTCAACTCTTCAGGTCTGAGCTTGTAAGGACGTTTGCACACAGGTTCCGTACCAGGCTCAAGATCAATAACGAATTCAACTGGCCGGTGCGGAGGCATTCCTGGGAGCTCTTCTAGAAAGACGTCTTGATATTCGCAAACGACTGGAATTTGCGAGATAGCATCGAGTTCACCCTTCTCATTGAGAGAAAACAGACGGATGGTATCGTCATTCGCGGCAAAGACAATTACATCCTCAGACGAGTGAGTTAATTGAATCTGCCTGGCTGCACAATCTAGCTAAGCCTTGTGCTTAGAAAGCCAATCCATCCCGAGAATAAGATCAATATCCGAGTTACCAAGAACCATTGGAGAAGCCAGAAACTTGAAATCACCCATCATGATAGAAACATCCGAGACTATTGAAGTAGCCCTCATAGACTTAGCCGGAGAAACCACTCCCATAGGTTTACCCAACATTTGTGAAACAAAGTCATGCTTGGAGACAAATGATCTTGACATGAAAGAATGCGATGCACCAGTGTCGAAAAGAACTTTTGCTGGAAAAGAGTTAACTGGAAAGTTACCCATGATGACATCTAATGATTCCTCTGCATGAGCTGCATTCAGCAAGTTGACCTTGGCATGCTTGGGGTTATGCTTGACCACAGCTGTACTTGCCGATCTGACAGGAGGAGGAGGAAGACGCCTCTAGTTGAAACACTTGTTGGCATAGTGACCCATCTGTTGGCACTTGTTGCACGTGACCTCTGAAAGCGGATGGTGATACGGAGCACTCAATCTTGGAGCTTGAGACGAAGTCTTGTTCTGAAAGCCAGGGTTGGGTGGGTGGGAAGAACCACTGCCACCTTTGCTTTTCTGCTAATACGGCTGACGGAACGGAGGAGGAGGAAGCCAATACTTCTGCTGCTTGGCCACTTGAGTAGAGGAAGAAGGAGTAACATCTCTGACTCGCTTCTTGGAAGCATCACACCTGAACTGAGCAGCCTCTTGCTTCAGTGCCATGTTGTAGAACTCATCGTATCTCAAGGGCTCAAAGAGGACAAGAGCGAGCTGAATATCTTCTCTGAGACCACCCCTGAACTGATATATCATGCTCTTCTCATCAGGGACGTCCTGCTTGGCAAAGCGGGCGAGCTTCTGGAACAACTTGTTGTATTCATAGACAGACAAAGAGCCTTGCTTCAGATTGCGGAATTCCTCACGCTTGCTTTCAACCACGCTCTGGGGAATATGATGAGCCCTGAAATCTCGACGGAAATCATCCCAAGTGATAACACGTCCACCTCTGGAGTCCTTGTACTGCTGGAACCATTCTGCAGCTTGATCTTTGAGTTGGAAGGAAGCGAACTTAACAAAGTCCTCAGGCCTGACGTTACTGCACTCGAAATGCTTGCACAGATCCACAAGCCAATCGTCAGCATCGGTTGCCTCAACACAATTGCTGAAAGTCTTTGGCCCGTTAGCAAGGAACTGGTTGAGTGTAGCAAAGTGATTCTGATTGTTGCCTTGATTCCCTTGACTGCCTTGATTGCGGTCTTGAAGAATTTGCATGATCAACTGTGTGTTTGTATTGGTTGCGGCCATCATAGCTTGCCATGCCTCCGGAGGAGGGGGAGGTGGTGGCGGATCAGGATTCGGAGTCGTGTGCGTTGGAGGAGCCATCCTGAAGAGGTTGACCACCATTAGCACCTTGACAGACAAATATTGAAGCTGAATCCAATGGAATGAAAATTGCAACATATAGTCTTCACATCCGAACAAAATGAATGAATGCAATCCTCTTGAAATGGTCACATATCCATAAATTGAGAAGCCACGTAGAATTAAGGTAGAGAAATAAATCAACAAGGTACGGATCAAGAACGAATAATCGGTAAGAAATCCCAATCTCAAACCAATATCCGTGGAAGAAGAACTAGAGCTACTAGAATTCCCACCTATGAAACTCCCGAACCTTTCCGGTTATGCAATCAGGTGTTGGGGATACAGGGGAAGCATAATATCTCACCCAAACTAGCAAATCCTACATCCAGTTGTATCCATCCTTCAACACATAACCAAGAAACCTTCGGAAACCATCTACCTCAGCCTTCGAAAAAGCATCCGTTATACAAGTTATGGCGATACTCCCGAACTCCCGCCCCAGTACTGGGTGGAGTCGAGGTTATCTCACCAACGAACTGCATAAAAGAGATTTTCGATGTCGGCGTACTAGACTCAGGTATTCCAGAACTACAACGATAAAATTATGATGACAACACCTCAGAGCTCAACTCCCCGGGACACTTACACTAAACCCCTGACAGGAGGCACCAAGACAATGTTCTCATCATAAAACCATCGGAACGATTCCAAGATACCCGCGTGATCCTAAAAAAAATTAGTGAAATTTGGGAAGAGAAGAGTCAAAACTCTACGTCAGGATGCCTTACCAGAGCGATGAGGAGGCTGGGAAGTAAAAAGAATTCCTAAACTCTCCGATATATAATTCCTAAATGACTCAAAACATTTTTCTAGACACAACTCGGCCGCTAAAAACGATCAAGCAATGGAGCTCCTAAGGTCGGGGAAGGCTCTGATACCAACTTGTAACACCCTCGATGCGACTATAGCTCCCATGTGTCGAGGCACGACTTAGAGACATAATCGCATTGAAGGAATATGTCGCAAGTTAGGCAATCTTCACAACATCCCATGTAATGTAAATAATAAAGGGGAGATAACATAGTTGGCTTACACTCGCCACATCAATCAAGTACATAAATAACATTACATCATCCAAACACTCATGGCCCGACTACGGCGCCAAAATAAAAGAGAACCCAACATGTGACACGGTCCCAATCACCCCCAACTGGGCACCACTACTAATCATCGGGAAAGGAAACATAGTAACATTGAGAGTCCTCGTCGAACTCCCACTTGAGCTCATACGCGTCTCCTGGAGCGGAATCATCAGGCCCTACATCTGGTGTAATAGTAATCTGTGAGCCACAGGGACTCAACAATCTCGCACCCTCGCGATCAAGACTATTTATGCTTATAGGTAAGGCAAGGTAAATATATGAGTGGAGCTGCAGCAAGCGACTAGCAAGTATGGTGGCTAACTTATTCGCAAAAGAGAGCGAGAAGAGGAGGCAAAGCACGAGCGAGAAACTAGAGAACAACCTGCGCAAACATTACTCCAACACCGTGTCCACTTTCCGGACTCCGCCGAGAAGAGGCCATCACGGTAACACACTCAGTTGATTCATTTTAAATAATTAAGGTTCAAGTTATCTACAACCAGACATTAACAAATTCCCATCTGCCCATAACAGCGGGCACAGCTTTCGAAAGTTCAATCCCTGCAGGGGAATCCCAACTTAGCCCATGACAAGGTCTCACGGTCAACGAAGGAATAGACCTCCTCCCAAGACGTTCCGATCAGACTCGGTATCTCGGTAATTCAAGACAACTCCGACAATGGTAAAACAAGTCTAGCAACACCGCCCGCTGTGCCGAAAAATCCCGATAGGAGCTGCACATATCTCGTTCTCAGGGCACACCGGATAAGCTAAGCGTACGGGAGCCAACGTAACCCAAGTTGCCAAGGGACGGCCCCGCACGGTGCTCTAGGTTGGACCAACACTCAGAGGAGCACTGGCCCGGGGGGGTTAAAATAAGATGACCCTTGAGTCCGCGAAACCCAGGTTCAGCCCCGGATACCAGGCTCAGACGAACTCCAATGCCCGCCCAGCTCCAAGCCGGGCCGCCGATGCTTTCCAAGCCTTGAAACGGCCAACCACAACCTCCAAGCAGTCGGCAGTCCGGCTCGGGGTGCGGGGAATCGTCTCGCCTGGCCAGAGGGCGGCCAACACCTGCGCTCCGGTGCGCTGGAGGCGGCGGAGCAGACGATGAGCCGGCTGCAGCCGCGCTTGGACCGCCAAGAGTTGCTCCTCAAGCGTCCGGCTCGTGTCCGGCGCGATGTCGGCCCCCGCCTGACAGCGCGCTTCGCGATGGGCCTCGATGGTTTGGGTAGCAAAGACGGAGTAGCCGGGAAAGTAGTCTGCACAGAGAATAAAAAGCAGCTCAAGTCAGAACACAAATCAGGCGGCAAGGGGCATGCAAGGAGCGAGGAAGGCGGCTTACCGTCGATCAAATCCTCAATACGGCCGAAGCCTTCATTCAGCGCTTGCCTGGTCTCAGCCCAGCCCGCCGCTTCAGTCTCAAACTCGGCCCTCAGGGCGGCTTCGTTATCCTGCGCCTTCTTCAGGGCCGCCTTGTGGCTCTCCTCCTGGTCAGCCAGCTTCTTGGCCAGGCGGTCACGCTCCAGGACCAAGGCGTCATACTCGGTTTCCTTAGCGCGAAGGGCGGCCTGGGCCCCGCTGAGCTGCTCCCTCAAGTCGGCATTGGCTCCTGCAAGCATGAAGACAAGAAAGATTAGTAAGGAAGAAGTCATCGAGGAAGATCCGACCCGGCTGCTCAGCAGTCGGCCCGAATCTCGGGGACTACACCCAGTGGGTGCGCTGACGCGCCCCCACAGGAGATGAACGAAGCAAAGCACGCACTCCGGCTGCTGGTCAGATCCTCGGTTCTCCGGCTAAGCTCCTGGGCCTGGGAGTTGAAGACGGCGGCGCGGAGGTTATGATACTCCTGGAAGATCAGACAGGAGGCAAGAATAAGATAGTCGTCAAGGAAGATCCGACCCGACTGCTCAGCAATCGGCCCGAATCTCGGGGACTACACCCAGTGGGTGTGCTGACGCGCCCCCATGGAAGAAATCAAAGAGCAAAACAACCCAGGTCAGAAGACTCACCCGGATGACGGCCCGCGTCACAAGGAACTCTTGGGTGTATCGCTGCAGCGAGGCGGCCTGAGCTTGAAGCCGGCTCCGGACCTCCTGGGCTGCCGCGTTCAGCTCGCCCGTCCCCCCGCTGGGGGTCCACTCGGACATGCTGGCACTGGCCGCCTCCAGGGCCTCCGTCGTCTGGCCGGCGCCCGTAGCTTGGTGCGATTCCGGCACGGAGGCGCCACCCCCTGCGCGCCGGCGCAATGCCGGCTGCACCTCGAGGCCGGCCCCTGCCTCCGGCTCGCCCCCGGCCGGCTGCTCTGGCGCTGCAGCCGATTGGCCGCTTTGGCCCGCTCCGGTCGGTGTTGCCTGCGGCGCCCCCTCCACGAAGATCACAGAGTCCTCCCTCCTCTCCATCACCGGCGGGTCTCGGTCGACCTCCTCCGACGGGGGCACTGGGATGTCGGGGGCCATGGCGCAGAGGGGAATGACGAGCAGCGGAGGCAGGTTGTGCGAGGCCTCCGCCTCTGTCCCCGTGGCTGCCACATCCGCCCGGGCCTTAGCCGCCGCGTCGGCTTCCTCCTTCATCGCCTGGGCGGTCCTTCGCTCTGCCGCCTCCCGCTCCTCCCGCGCTTCTCGTGCGTTCCTCTCCGTGGCCTCCCGAAGGTCGGCGCGGGGATCCACGCGACGAGAGCCTGAAGACCCTCCAGTCGGCCCGACTACGGAGCCGCCCGGACCCCGCTCAAGGGAAAGTGGTGCCTTGTCCGGCGAGCAAAGAAAGGTTTAGAAGAGTTTCGGTCGAAAGGGACAACGAAAAATATATATACATAAGGCATCCGACGACTTACGCCGAGATTGCCTGCGGCTGTTTTACCGCCTTGCGGAAGCGGGCCGCCTTCGCGGCCGCCTCATCTCTCTTGGTCGCCGCCGTGGAAGCCTTGGATTTCTTCGACCGGCTGCCGAAGAGGATCGACGCGGCCCGGCGCTTCTGCGCGCCGCCGTAGGCAGCCGGCGCGGCGGACGAGCTCGCGCCTTGATGATCAGACGTCGGCTGGCGGCGCGGGGCGACTTCGACCTCGGCATCGTCCGGCCAGTCCTCGAAGCCAGCCGTGAGCCCCGCGCCTCTGGCCTTGTTGCTTTCCCCCACGATGGCGTCTTCCATGGCGGCCGCTCCCAAGTCCGGATCATCGACGTCGTCCACCGTGCGGTCGGGGAGGAGCTGGCGCTCTACCCCTGCGGCCCCGGTTGTCGGCGGAAGAAGAGGGTTCTGCTAAGGGAGAACCAACTAATCAGAAGTCGGCTGTCATGAGGCCGGCTACCAACGGAAGAAAAGAAGGAAAAACTTACGACGGGTGGAGGGTTGGCGCTAGAGTACGGCTCCTTGCCGTATCGCCAATCCTCGGCGAGCTTGCAGTTGGAGATATAGTTCACCATGTAAGACACCTCTGCATGAGGCATCTCCCTGGTGCTCAGCCGGCTTGGGTCGAAGTGGCCGCTCATCTGACAAATCATATGAGGCCGGCTTTGGAGGGGAAGTACCCGGCGCTCCACGAAGGCGGCCACCAAGTCGGCTCCGGTCAGGCCCTCTGACTGGATCATCACCCGAAGCCGGGAGATGGCTGCATTCCCGGCCTGAGACAATGACCTGGCCCGGTAGCTCCACGAAGGTCGCCTCCCAGCCGGCGGGCCGGCTTCATAAGCCGGCAGGTTGACGTAGTCGCCTTGCTGGGCGACATTCTTCACGTAAAAGTAAGACTTCTGCCAAAGCTTCACCGACTGGATGGGCGGGAACGGGTTGTTCTCGTCCGACCGCCTCATGGCAATATAGGCTCTGCAGGGGGCGGGCACGCCCGCGACGACGGTGCCAAGATTGCTCTGGAAGAATTCCCCCCAGAGCTCGAGCGTGGGGAGGACCCCGAGGAAGCCTTCGCACAGGGTGACGAAGGCCGACAGCAGCATCACCGCGTTGGGCGTGAGGTGATGCTGCTGGAGGTTGTAGAAGTCGAGGAAGGCTCGAAGGAACCCGCTCGCCGGAAGGCCAAAGCCGCGCAGGCAGTGCGAGCGGAAGATCACCCGCTCGCCCTCCTCCGATGCCGGCGAAATCTCCTTCTCTAGTGCTCGACGCACCCGCACGAAGTTCTCGCCCGGCAGGCGCCGCGTCTGACGGAGGAACTCGACGTGATCCTCGTGGACGTTAGAGCCATCCCACAAGCTTGACAGCGCCATGGGGCAACGCGGCGAGAAGCAAGACGATGCGACGGCGGAGCGGCGCAGCAATAGGTGGCCGCGGCGGCAGAAAGAAGAGGAAGGAAGACGAGGAGGGGCGGAGCGAGGGAGAGCGTGCGTGGCTTATAGACCCGCTTATAGACCCGCGCGGCGGAGCCGAGGAGGCGTGGCGTGGGGGAACGTGGGGATCAACTGTGCCCACTCCCCCACGTCCCGCGACTATTGCGCCTTTATGGCGTAATAAAATCGCCGCAGGAAGGTGAGCGGTCCGCGCGGGCCGTAGAAGATCCACGCTCGGGTCGAGGCCTAGGAGTGGCAGGCCCGGGCCTGCGGCGACGTCCCGTCGCGCGTGTGCACTGGCAGGGTTTCCTTGCCATGTGGCCCGCGGGATGGCCTACGGTCAGCTCGCAGGTCGACCGCGTTCTCGCCTATGAGAAACGGAGCTCTCCGGAGACGGCACACGCAAGCAAAGCCGGCCCCTCAGGATAGGAAGCTGACCAAGCTTCTCGTCCCTTTGTCAGCCTCGAAGCTCGATCAGCTTCGGGGACTACTGTCGGAGTAAGTAACCATGGGTAGCCTAGCCGGCTTCCCGTGGCCCTTCTGAAAAAATTACGAGCCGATCCGGCCCTCAAGAATCCAAGACGTGGGGCCGCCTTCCCTTTGCCGGATGTCCCCAGGCCGGCTATCAGAAGGCAACCTGACTTCAGTCCTCACGAAGAAAGCCGCGAGAGGGCCGACTCCAAGAAGCCGGCTCCCACAAAGCGGTCAAGATCGTACCCTCAAAGTCTGCATCCACATAACGGCGATGTGACGGGGCGTGGCTATAGTAAGGCCGGCCACCCCGAATCCCGGAGCACGCCTGGTACAGTGTGCCGTATGGGTGGCCATGACCCGTCCGGCGCGGCACTGCTGCCACGTTGACCCTGATGTCATCCACGATGGGCTGCCAGAGTGGCCCACGGGCGGTGGGCCCCTACGGGCAGAGAGACACCCGAAGGCGGCCAGGCCTCCCCCAGTCGGCCCAAGAGAGAGCCGGCTCCCCACAGCCGGCTTGCCACCTCCCTCGAAGGAGACGCCCCATTAAGGAGACAAGACGCGGTGAGGCTACAGCGATCCCCGCCGGACGGCGGCACTGTAGCCACGCCCACCTCGGTGAAGCCCTCGTCACCAGGATTGAGCAACAGTAACCAGCCGCCGACAAGGCCCTCGACAGTGGGGCCTGCCTGTCGACCAAGGAGCCGGCAGCCGGCGGGCCCCAGCAGCCGGCGCAGAAGCCGGCGAGTATAGACACAGACGGCTGGGCCCCACGCCCAGCCGGATTACCATTGTACCCCCAGGGGGTAGGCCTATATAAACCCCCCGGGACACCCATGCAAAGGGTTGATCCCTGCTAGTTTTAGACACCACATAGGGAGGAGAAGAGAGCGGGCAGAGCCCTTCTTCCTCCTCTCGCCAAACAGCTCAAGGAGCATCGTGTAGCTGCTTGTTCATCTAGTGACCATGCGGAGACCCCGCAGAGCAGCAGTAGGGGTGTTATCTCCACGGAGAGCCCCGAAGCTGGGTAAGATTCACCGGCGTGCATGTCTTCGCCTCATCCCGCTTCCAGGCACCGACGACGTCTTACTGGCTCCCACAATAATAAGCCACCCGTTGGCATATGTCGCACCTACCACCCGACACCTGCTCGTGAAGACCTTGGGCATTTGAGGAAGCCCATCATCGGAATATACAAGCCAAGTTCTATAATGAAAATTCCCTCTAGTGTATGAAAGTGATAACTCAAGAAACTCTCTATATGAAGAACATGGTGCTACTCTGAAGCACAAGTGTGGTATAAGGATAGTAACATTGCCCCTTCTCTCTTTTTCTCTCATTTTTTTGTTTTTTTGGTGGGCTTCTTTGGCCTCTTTTTTTAATTTGGGCTTCTTTGGCCTCTTTTATTTTTTTTAAAGTCCGGAGTCTCATCCCGACTAGTGGGGGAATCATAGTCTCCATCATCCTTTCCTCACTGGGGCAATGCTCTAATAATGATGATCATCATACTTTTATTTACTTACAACTCAATATTACAACCTGATGTCTAGAAAAAAGTATGACTCTATATGAATGCCTCCTGTGGTGTACCGGGATGTGCAATTATCTTGCGTAGCAATGACATCAAAAACTGACCAGCCATTAAAACATCATGCTAGCTATCTTACGATCATGCAAAGCAATATGACAATAAATGCTCAAGTCATGTATATGATGATGATGGAAGTTGCATGGCAATATATCTCGGAATGGATATGGAAATTCCATGATAGGTAGGTATGGTGGTTGTTTTGAGGAAGATATAAGGAGGTTTATGTGTGATAGAGTGTATCGTATCACGGGGTTTGGATGCACCGGCGAAGTTTGCACCAACTCTCGGGGTGAGAAAGGGCAATGCACGGTACCGAAGAGGCTAGCAATGATGGAAGGGTGAGAGTCCGTATAATCCATGGTCTCACATTAGTCATAAAGAACTCATATATTTATTGCAAAAGTTTATTAGCCCTTGAAGCAAAGTACTACTACGCATGCCCCTAGGGGGATAGATTGGTAGGAAAAGACCATCGCTCGTCCCCGACCGCCACTCATGAGGAAAGCAATCAAAGAACACCCCATGCTTCAAATTTGTCACACAACGTTTACCATACATGCATGCTACGGGACTTGCAAACCTCAACACAAGTATTTATAAATTTCACAATTACTCAACTAGCATGACTCTAATATCACCACCTTTATATCACAAAACTATTGCAAGGAAGCAAACATATCATATTCAGTGATCTACAAGTTTTATGTAGGAATTTATGACTAACCATGTGAATGACCAATTCCTGTCATCTCTCTAAATAGATATAAGTGAAGCAAGAGAGTTTAATTCTTTCTACAAAAGATATGCCCACGCTCTAACAAATATAGGTGAAGCAAAAGAGCATTCTATAAATGGTGGTTTTCTATGTGAAGAGAAAGAGGCAATCCAAACATCAAAAGATATAAGTGAAGCACATGAAGCATTCTATAAAGCCATACTCAAAAGATATAAGTGAAGTGCAATGATCATTCTATAAATCAACCAAAGACTATATCATACCAGCATGGTGCATAAAAGAAAAGTGAATACTAAATGCAAAAGACACTCCTAGATTTGCACACATCGCATGAACGAAACGAATCCGAAAACATACCTATACTTGTTGAAGAAAGATGAGATGCCTTTCGGGGCATCCCCAAGCTTATACGCTTGAGTCTCCTTGAATATTTACTTGGGGTGCCTTGGGCATCCCCAAGCTTTAGCTCTTGCCTCTCCTCCTTCTCCTCACATCAAGACCTCCTCGATCTTCGAACACTTCATCCACACAAAACTCAACAAAAAACTCGGTAAGATCCATTAGTATAATAAAGCAAATCACTACTCTGATACTGTTGCAAACCAATTCATATTTTGTTTTTGCACTGTAGATACTATAATATAACTTTTCCACGGCTTAATCCGCTGACAGAAATCGACAGTTTCATCAAAACAAGCAAACAATGCATCAAAAACAAAATCTGTCTTAAACAGGACAGTCTGTAGTAATCTGAAAATTCACCATACCTCTGGTACTCCAAAAATTCTTACATAATTAGTAAAAATAAACAATTTGTATATAAAGACATTGCAAGAAAATTCAGAACCGTTTGACGTTCCAGTAAAAAATGTAAAATCGCGCACTACAGCCAAAGTTTCTGTTCTGGACCGCACAAACCAACAAGCAATGTAAACATCCTAAAGGCAAATCTTGGCACATTATTTTTATAATACAAAGGAATTGTACAAGGGGATAATTATTTTTTTTTGAAAAGTTTCTTTAATCAAGATTCACAAAGTTTCCGTGAGCATGAACAAAGTTCAAGGCTAGCTCCCACTTTAACAATGCTCGTCTTTCTCACTTTTGCTTTTCTTTTTGAAAAAGTTTTAGGTTCCCCTCTTCATTTTTTGTTTTTAAACTTTATAAAAGCACTCGACAAAAATAAATGACTCTCTAAAACTTCCGGGTTGTCTCCCTGGTAGTGCTTTCTTTAAAGCCATTAAGCTAGGCATATAGTGTTCAAGTAATGAATCCACCCGGATCCCAAGGTATATCAAAGCCAATTTTAATTAACAATGATTTGTGATTTAGTAGTGAGCACAAAGTAACATATATCATGCAATGACGAAGTCTAACTCTCTTCCTATGCATCGCATGTCATAAAAGAACAATTCATGCGCACATAGTAAAGGCCAATGCATAGTATAAACAATTTCTTGCAATTTTATCGTGTTGGAAACATAGAGAGGTGGAGATGTAGTTCCTCTCTCATAATAATTGAAAGTAGGAGCAGCAAGCACATGCATATTACATTCATCAAAATCATCATGTGCAACGGTAAAATGCAACTCATCAACATAATCCTTAATAAGAGCAAACTTCTCCGATATAGTGTAGTTTGGAGAATTCAAAAAGATAATAGGACTATTATGTGTGGGTGCAATAGCAACAATTTCATGTTTAACATAAGGAACTATGGCAAGTTCATCACCATAAGCATCATTCATATTGGCATCATGGTCACAAGCATAGCAAGCATCAAGTTCATCAAAAATTGGTATTTCAAAAGAACCAACGGGATCATAACAATCATCATAGCAATCATCCTTCGGTAAGAACGAAGGGACATTAAATAATGTATGAGTTGGAAAGTTACTCTCATTAGAAGGTGGGCACAGGTAGCTAATCCGATCTTCCTCCTTTTGTTCTTCGCTCTCCTCATCATCTTTTTCATCCAATGAGCTCACGGTTTCATCAATTTCTTCTTCCATAGAGTCCTGCAAAATATTAGTCTCTTCTTGGACAACGGAGGAGTCCTCAATATATGGTTTAACATAGGCATTAGAAGCATAATTATCATAACAATATTTAAGCATGGCAAAAAAATTAGATTTGTAAAGAGTAGCATCATACTTTTCAATCAAAGAAGCAATTTCATAAGCACCCTTAAAAGCAACAAATTCTTCAATTTGTTGAACATCATAGTAATTATAAACACCCATAGCATACGAAGATACGATTCCATTATCACAAAACTCACATTAGTAGGGAAGGTGTTTCTTAGGGTTTTCAGAACAACAAGTAACATCATATATTTCACATAAATTCCAAGCATAGCATTGCAAATGATGAATTTGATCCAGTAAAAGTTTCCCTTTTCAGATATGCGGTGATGCACATAACAAGCATGCTCATCTAAAGAATTGCCCTCAACTATGCTAGTTGGGGTTTCAGCACGAGCACATAGGGATCGAAGATGATCCAAGTAAAAAGCTTCAATAGTGTGATAGATTTTGAGTGGTTCTTCAACCATTGGTTCAGTAAGTACAACTAATTTTTTGGTATTTTGTGTTTCCTACCCATAACTAAAGATAGAAAACAACTAAGAACAGCAAAAAAATTACTTAGTGATAAAGCAAACAAGCACACACAAGAATATTCACCCCACGCTATTGCTCCCCGGCAACGGCGGCAGAAAAAGGTCTTGATAACCCAAAAGTATAGGGGATCAATTGTAGCCTCTTTCAATAAGTAAGAGTGAACCCAACGAGGAGCTAAAGGTAGAACAAATATTCCCTCAAGTTCTATCGACCACCGATACAACTCTACGCACACTTGACGTTTGCTTTACCTAGAACAAGTATGAAACTAGAAGTACTTTATAAGTGTTGTTGGATAGGTTTGCAAGATAAAAGAGAGCACGTAAATAAAAACAAGGGGTTTTTTAGATGAAGACACAACTAAGTTAGTTTTAATAGAGAGCTTATTATCACACAAGAAAGTTATTTGTCCCTAGGCAATCGATAACTAGATCGGTAATCATTATTGCAATTTTATTTGAGGGAGAGGCATAAGCTAACATACTTTATCTACTTGGATCATATGCACTTATGATTGGAACTCTAGAAAGCGTCCGCAACTACTAAAGATCATTAAGGTAAAACCCAACCATAGCATTAAAGTATCAAGTCCTCTTTACTCCCATATGCAAACAACCTACTTGCTCGGGTATGTGCCTCTTCACTCATGCCACCCACCATAAGCAAATCATGAACGTATTGCAACACCCTACAGCAGGAATTCCTCACACTTGCGCGACACGGAGAGCACCATAGGACAGCACCAATAATAAAACATGCAACTCAAACCAATCACGATCATCAATTAACCCATAGGACAAAACGGATCTACTCAAACGTCATAGGATAGCCATACATCATTGGGAAATAATATATAGTGTTGAGAACCATGTTTAAGTAGAGATTACAGCGGGTAAAAGAGGGGTTACACCGCTGCATAGAGGAGGGAAGAGTTGGTGATGAGGGCGGTGAAGTTGTTGGTGTAGATTGCGGTGATGATGATGGCCCTGGCGGCATTCTCGCGCCACCGGAAGAGAGGGGGAGAGCCCCCCTTCTTCTTCCTTGACCTTCTCCCTAGATGGGAGAAGGTTTACCCCTTTGATCCATGGCCTCCATGGCATGGGAGGGGCGAGAGCCCCTCCGAGATTGGATATGTCTCTCTGTCTATCTCTGTTTCCGCGCTCCCTGATTCTGCCCTTTCACCGTTTCTTAAATTCCCGGAGATCCGTAACTCCTATTAGGCTGAATTTTAGACACGGTCTGTATCCGGATATTAGCTTTCTTGCAGCGAAAGAAGGGCACCAACCGCCTTACGGGGTGGCCACGAGGGCCCAGGGCGCGCCCCCTGCCTCGTGGCCCCCTTGGGCATCGTCTCGTGTTGATTCTTCTTCCCAAAAATCACATATATTCCAAAAAATCTCCATCAGTTTTTATCCCGTTTGGACTCTGTTTGATATGGATTTTCTGCGAAACAAAAAACATGCAACAAACAGGAACTGGCACTGGATCAATATGTTAGTCCCAAAAATAGTATAAATAGTTGCAAAAAGTATATGAAAATTGTATAATATTTGCATGGAACAATAAAAAATTATAGATACGGCGGAGATGTATCATTGGGATCACACCAACTTTATGAAGACACTTATTAATTAATGATATGTGTCCAATGTATCTATAATTTTTGATTGTTCCATGCTATTCTATTATCTGTTTTGGATGTTTGATATGCATTAATATGCTATTTTATATGATTTTTGGAACTAACCTATTAACCTAGAGCCCAGTGCCACTTTTTGGTTTTTTTTCCTTGTTTTAGAGATTCGCAGAAAAGGAATACCAGATGGAGTCCAAATGGAATTAAACTTTCGCCATGATTTTTCTTGGACCAGAAGACACCCAGGAGACTTAGAGTATGGTGAAGATCGAACCTCAATGGCGAGATCCGATCTGTTATTGCGGCCCAATCTTTCACGACACTCCACCACCAGCAGTAGCAACCTCTCGCTCGCGCACGCGATGTACACGAAGTAGAGGGTGTGAACCTTGCGGCTCAGCACGTGAAAACCAATCTTACCGAAGATACTCACGCGCAAAACAATTTCCACGAAGAGAAATCGCAACATAGAGGTTTTCTAAAGATCCCTCTAAAACTTGATACGGGTGTCTACCCTGAAAAACACATCGTGTCTATTTCATAAAAAAATAACCTCCTTACATTGAACTCATCATGGCTTTATATAGTAGCTGACCATCTAACTTGCCTTGAAAAGCAAACCGACCTTCTATCTCTAACTCAAGTAAAATCTGGACTCTCCTAAAATATAAACGTAATTGCCTTTTACATCTCAGCAGTTTCCTTTTATTCCTAACAGTAACAAACCGACTCATACTGTATACACATAAAATTAGGTGTGCCATCTCCGTGCCATACTCGAGCTGCCGGTCTGGTGGACCCCATCCCTGATCGCACAAGGAAAATAATCTCCACCATTTAAACCTGCTGACCTGCACCTGTAGCTCTGGCGGCCTTAATTGTGAGAAATAATAGCAGCTTATGATTCTGTGATTAATCTCAAGGAAACAAATCTCCTGGACGTGTATAAGTTGTACATGTTTCGGATCTATCAACCAAAAGAAATAACCAGATTGATGCACACCTTGATCAAACGTGCTAGTGTAATCCTTCTTTCCATGTACACACATGTATCTCTCCCCACGTAATGCATGCACGCCCAACATCTTACTTTCCTCTTTCTTAAGCGAGTGCGTCTCCGCCAATACCATAGTATGCATGCATGTAACTTTAACTAATTTTGCAATCTTTTCCGTGTACTGTTTATCAACGCTAGTATAGTTTGGCACATATACATCATTAACAGTAACTAATGGAGCAATGATAACTTGATCCTGGTGGGTAGCTTGTACATCGTCATTGTCGTTGGTCCGACTACAGGAGAAACTGGTCGTATCATCCTCTCCGCCTTGAAACGAAACCGTCCTCGGTTTCAGGTCCTCATTCTGAGCAATTACAGCTATCTTGATTTTTGACGTTAAAAGATCAGTAGCTTCGACCTCCTTTTCCATTGCTTCTTCCTTCTCTTTTAACCTCTCCAGGTGATCTTTCCTCTAGGCAATAAAAAACTGTTGCGGCATACACACAAGATCACACTTCTTACCCCCAATGATATGATACATGTATGTGAGATGGTCATATGTAGCATGATATTCCTTGTACCATGACTCTCCCAATAACAAGTGACATGAAATCATCGACACCGGTATCACGTCACACAAAACCTCACAAAAAAAATTCCCAACAAAAACGGTACCTTCGTTTGTTGAGTGCCAGCGAGATCTCCATCACCCCGGCGCAATAAGTACGGACGTGGTAGTGGTGTTTTCCGTAGCTCCAACTTCTCCACCATCTCAAGGCTTGCAGCGTTTATCAAACTCATGTGGTCTATCGTCATGGCACATGATATTTCTGTCACCACAACACGAGTATGAAAAAGTCCGGTCCAGCGGCCTTCCTCCTCTAACTAAAATCCATAGCTTAACTTCCTTAATGACGGCATGCCCGCCATCTTCTCCATAGTGTCGTGAACAACCTGATGCTCTGATACCACTTGATGAAGACCGAACCTCGATGGTGAGATCCGATCTGCTATTGCGGCCCGATCTTTCACGACACTCCACCACCAGCAGTAGCAACCTCTCGCCCGCGCACGCGATGTACACGAAGTAGAGGGTCTGAACCTTGCAGCTCAGCACGTGAAAACCAATCTTGACGAAGATACTCACGCGCAAAACAATTTCCACGAAGAGAAATCGCAACATAGAGGTTTTCTAAAGATCCCTCTAAAACATGATACGGGTGTCTACCCTGAAAAACACATCGTGTCTATTTCATAAAAAAATAACCTCCTTACATTGAACACATCATGGCTTTATATAGTAGCCGACCATCTAACTTGTCTTGAAAAGCAAACCGACCTTCTATCTCTAACTCAAGTAAAATCTGGACTCTCCTAAAATATAAACGTAATTGCCTTTTACATCTCGGCAGTTTCCTTTTATTCCTAAAAGTAACAAACCGACTCATACTGTATACACATAAAATTAGGTGTGCCATCTCCGTGCCATACTTGAGCTGCCGGTCTGGTGGACCCCATCCCTGATCGCACAAGGAAAATAATCTCCACCATTTAAACCTGCTGACCTGCACCTGTAGCTCTGGCGGCCTTAATTGTGAGAAATAATAGCAGCTTATGATTCCGTGATTAATCTCAAGGAAACAAATCTCCTGGACGTGTATAACTTGGACATGTTTCGGATGTATCAACCAAAAGAAATAACCAGATTGATGCACACCTTGATCAAACGTGCTAGTGTAATCCTTCTTTCCATGTACACACATGTATCTCTCCCCATGTAATGCATGCACATCCAACATCTTATTTTCCTCTTTCTTAACCGAGTGCGTCTGCGCCAATACCATAGTATGCATGCATGTAACTTCAACTAATTTTGCAATCTTTTTCATGTACTGTTTATCAACGCTAGTATAGTTTGGCACATATACATCATTAACAGTAACTAATGGAGCAATGATAACTTGATCCTGGTGGGTAGCTTGTACATCGCCGTTGTCGTTGGTCCGACTACAGGCGAAACTGGTCTTATCAGAGTACAAGTCAGAGGAGTCTCAAGGCGGCCACAAGGCTGGAGGGCGCGCCCCACGACCTTGTGGGCCCCTCGCAGCTCCCCTGACCTAATTCTTTCGCCTATATACACTCTTATACCCCAAAACCATCCAGGGGAGCCACGAAACCACTTTTCCACCACCGCAACCTTCTCTACCCGTGAGATCGATCTTGGGGACTTTTCCGGCATCCTGTCGGAGGGGGAATCGATCACAGAGGGTTTCTACATCAACACCATTGCCTCTCCGATGAAGCATGAGTAGTTTACTTCAGACCTACGGGTCCATGGCTAGTAGCTAGATGGCTTCTTCTCTCTCTTTGATTCTCAATACAAAGTTCTTCTTAGTGTTCTTGGAGATCTATTCAATGTAATACTCTTTTGCGGTGTGTTTGCCAAGATCCGATGAATTATGGATTTATGATCAGCTTATCTATGAATATCATTTGAATATCCTCTTAATTCTTATATGCATGATTTGATATCTTTGCAAGTCTCTTCGAACTATCGATTTGGTTTGGCCAACTAGATTGGTTTTTCTTGCGATGGAAGAAGTGATTAGCTTTGGGTTCAATCTTGCGGTGTCCTTTCCCAGTGATAGTAGGGGAAGAAAGGCACGTATTGTATTGTTTCCCTCAAGGATAACAAGATGGGGTTTTCATCATATTGCTTGAGTTAATCCCGCTACATTATGTCATCTTGCATAATGCGTTACTCTGTTCTTATGAACTTAATACTTCAGATGCAGGCGGGAGTCAGTGGATGTGTGGAGTAATAGTAGTAGATGCAGAATCGTTTCGATCTACTTGACACGGAAGTAATGCCTATATTCATGATCATTGCCTTAAATATCGTCATAACCTTGCGCTTTTGTATCAATTGCTCAGCAGTAATTTGTTCACCCATCGTAATAATTTCTATCTTGAGAGAAGCCACTAGTGAAACCTATGCCCCCCGGGTCTATTTTCCATCATAAAAGTTTCCGATCTACAATTCTAGTTTACTATTTACTTTCGTTTGCAATCTTTACTTTCCGTTCCATAAACCAAAAATACTAAAAATATTACTTTACCATTTATCCATCTCTATCAGATCTCACTTTGCGAATAACCGTGAAGGGATTGACAACCCCTTTGTCGTTGGTTGCAAGTTGGTGTTTGTTTGTGCGGGTATCCGGTGGCTTGTTGCATAGTCTCCTACTGGATTGATACATTGGTTCTCAAAACTGAGGGAAATACTTACGCAACTTTGATGCATCACCCTTTCCTCTTCAAGGGAAAAACCAACACAAGCTCAAGAGGTAGCAATTAACTATATTCCTAATACAGTATTATTGGTTTCAATACACTTGGGATTACACCAACTATATCAAGACACATCTTGATTAACTATATTCATAATATAGTATCATTGGTTCTATTACACTCCAGATTGCACCAATTTTATCAAGACACTTCTTGATTCAGATAAATTTGAAACATCTAATGCTTTTAACATATTCTTCTCACGTTACAGAATCCACAATATTGCTCATGCTCGAAAACTATTCCAAACAATCATGGCCCAATATAATTTATATCAATCATGAAGCTGGTGTTTGTGTAACCTTTTACAACAAACTTCATCATCTCCTCTATAGACAAATCATTTCTCCTTATGAGGTACTTAATTCTATTAACAGTTATCTAGTGAGCCAATCCATGATCACTTTGGTACCTGCTGCTAACATTTAGTACATAAAACATTTCTCTTTATACATATCATAACAGTCATGATGGATTCAATAATTTACTCATCTGTTCATGCTTATCAACTGTCTCGGGACATTGATTTCTTCTAAGCATCATGTTATGTAACATTGGGGGAAAACACATTCTCCATTTTAAAACTTTTAAAACCTTGTCAATGTATTAAATTTAGCTTAGCATAATCATACGTCTTGATCTATCTTTATGTCCAATAATTTGCTTCACTTTAGTCTTTCATTGGAAACATATGCTTCAATATTTTGTTGTGCTTAGAAACTTTGTATTATTTCCAGTCTATAATATTTCAGTTACATATAAGATTATAAATGTTATAGATCTCCCACTAAACTTCCTTCATGGTATATAAGGTATGGCCACCCAAGAAAATACCTCCAATGATAGTATCTAAGACAAACCTATACCAAGAAGTAACACCAACATAGAAATTTCTAAGAAGTACCATGGAAGATTGGTTTTGAGTAGATCTATGTTGAGCATCACACATTATATACCAAGCATCTTTTAAACTCTCTCCACCCCTTTGATTAAAACTAAGTACTTATAGCTTGAGCGTGAAAGCGACAACTGAGGAACTAGTCATGAACCAAGGCGCAAAAGTGGCAACAAAAGATACTTTTGGTATATTTGAAGTTTTCTAGGCAAGCTAAGATGCAAGCAAGGCAAAAAAGCAAAAGTAACTAGGCAAGATAGATAACAAATATGTACTGTAATGTTATGAAGGTGCCTCTTTTTTAGTAGAAGAGTCCCCAACAATGGTGTCAGAAATCTTGCTTGCTCCCGCGGGAATTGTTGGGATTCCCCCAAGTGTAAGGGTGAAGGAGAACTATAGAAAGTATTTCCGTCAGTTTAGAGAACCAAGGTTATCAGTCCATTAGGAATATCCAAGCTAACAAACACACTCGACCCCAACACGGCAACAAGGTTGTCAATCCCCTTATCTAGCTAGTAATAAGATTAAGCCCAAGTGATAGAGATAAATAGTAGCAAAGTATCATGGAAAAATTAGTAGCAATTGTGTAGAAAAATTAAGCAATGGAGAATAGACCTAGGGGGCATAGGTTCACTAGTGAAATCTCTCTCGAAAATAGGCAAATGGCATGGTAAACAAATTATAGTTGGGAAATCGGACAAATTGCGATGTTTATGACTATGATCATTCATGGTATAATCTCATCTAGGACTTACGTCCATGATAACTAGACCATTAATCCAACTGCATCTTCTACTAATACTCTACCACAAAACCACTACCCAGTATACAAGGTATTAAGTTTCCAAGAAACAGAGTATCACAATAAGCAAGATCACATAATGTAGACATGCATGAAGATGTTAATCAATATGACAAAAGCCCATCATTTAATCCTTAGTGGCAACAATACAATATGTGTCTTAGCCATTGTTGTTACTGGCTTAGAGCACCGCAAGATCGAACCCAAAGTGCCACTCTCTCTGAAGAAAAATGGATCGAACTTGGCCAAAGAATATTGATAGATGAGAGAGCACACAAAGCTATTTAATTATACAGAAAGAAAACCTCAAAAGATTCAATTGATTTCAATGAACAATGTGATCATAAAGTGAGAATTCATCATATCCCAACAAACACACCACCCATTACACTGAATTGATCCTGATCATGTGAGGCAGCTCACAGAAACATGGTATTGAAGATCCACAAGAGAGAGGGGGAGAGAGAGAGAGAGAGAGAGAGAGAAAGCCATCTAGCTAATACTAAGGACCCTAAAGTCCTAGTATAACTACTCACACATCATCATGGAGGTAGTAAGGTTGATGAAGGAGACGACAACTTGGGTTTCTTGCCAAACCACAGTTCATATGGTTCTCAATGGATTTCAATGGTGCCCTAGTTAACGTGAATGCAGCCGTCTCCAAAGCATAACGCCCAAACGATAGCGGCAAATCAGTAAGAGAAATCATAGATCGCACCATATCTAATAAAGTGTTGTTATGTGGCGTGAGTTGTGAAACTATTTCGCATTATTTCAAATGAATACCAAACTCATAACTCAAATATTCACCTCCACGATTAGATTGTAGAAAGTTAATTTTCTTGTTACGATGATTTTCCACTTCATTCTGAAACTCTTTGAACTTTTCAAATGTTTCAGACTTATGTTTCATCAAGTAGATATACCCATATCTGCTCAAGTCATCTGTGAAGGTCAGAAAATAATGATACCCGCCATGAGCATCAACACTCATCGGACCGCATACATCAGTATGTATTATTTCCAATAAGTCTGTTGCTCGTTCCATTGTTCCGGAGAACGCAGTCTTAGTCATCTTGCCCATGAGGCATGGTTCGCAAGCATCAAGTGATTCATAATCAAGTGATTCCAAACGCCCATCAGCATGGAGCTTCTTTATGCGCTTTACACCAATATGACCTAAACGGTAATGCCACAAATAAGTTGCACTATCATTATTAAACTTATATCTTTTGGCTTCAATACTATGAATATGTGTGTCACTACTATCGAGATTCAATAAAAATAGACCACTCATCGAGGGTGCATGACCATAAAAGATATTAATCATATAAACAGAACAACCATTATTCTCTGATTTAAATGAATAACCATCTCGCATCAAACAAGATCCAGATATAATGTTCATGCTTAACCCTGGCACCAAATAACAATTATTTAGGTCTAATACTTATCCCGAAGGTAGATGTAGAGGTAGCGTGCCGACCGCGATCACATCGACTTTGGAACCATTTCTCATGTGCATCGTCACCTCATCCTTAGCCAATCTTTGCTTAATCCGTAGCCCCTGTTTCAAGTTGCAAATATGAGCAACAGAACTAGTATCAAATACCCAGGCGCTACTGCGAGCATTAGTAAGGTACACATCAATAACATGTATATCAAATATACCTTTCACTTTGCCATCCTTCTTATCCGCCAAATACTTGGGGCAGTTCCGCTTCAAGTGACCAGTCCCTTTGCAGTAGAAGCACTTAGTCTCAAGCTTAGGTCCAAACTTGGGCTTCTTCACTTGAGCAGCAACTTGTTTGTCGTTCTTCTTGAAGTTTCCCTTCTTCCCTTTGCCCTTCTTCTCTAAATTAGTGGTCTTGTTGACCATCAACACTTGATGCTCCTTCTTGATTTGTAGCTCCGCAGCTTTTAGCATTGCGAAGAGCTCGGGAATTTTCTTATCCATCCGTTGCATATTCTAGTTCATCACGAAGCTTTAGTAGCTTGGTGGTAGCGATTGAAGAACTCTGTCAATGACACTATTATCAGGAAACTCCCAGTTGAGTCAAGTGGTTGTGGTACCCAGACATTCTGAGTATATGTTCACTAACAGAACTATTCTCCTCCATCTTGCAGCTATAGAACTTATTGGAGACTTCATATCTCTCAATTCGAGCATTTCCTTGAAATATTAACTTCAACTCCTCGAACATGTCATATGCTCCATGACGTTCAAAACATCGTTGAAATCCCGATTCTAAGCCGTGAAGCATGGCACACTGAACTATTGAGTAGTCGTTAGCTTTACTCTGCCAGATGTTCATAACATCTGGTATTGCTCCTGCAGCAGGCTTTGCACCGAGCGGTGCTTCCAGGACGTAATTCTTCTGTGCAGCAATGAGGATAATCCTCAAGTTACGGACCCAGTCCGTGTAGTTGCTACCATCATCTTTCAACTTAGCTTTCTCTAGGAACACATTAAAATTCAAAGGAATAGTAGCACGGGCCATTTATCTACAACAACATAGACATGCAAAATACTATCAGGTACTAAGCTCATGATAAATTAAAGTTCAATTAATCATATTATTTAAGAACTCCCACTTAGATAGACATCCCTCTAGTCATCTAAATGATCATGTGATCCATATCAACTAAACCATGTCCGATCATCACGTGAGATGGAGAAGTTTTCAATGGTGAACACCACTATGTTGATCATATCTACTATATGATTCACGCTCGACCATTTGGTCTCAGTGTTCCGAGGCCATATCTGCATATGCTAGGCTCGTCAAATTTAACCTGAGTATTTTGCTTGTGCAAAACTGGCTTGCACCAGTTGTATGTGAACGTAGAGCTTATCACACCCGATCATCACGTGGTGTCTCGGCACGACGAAATGTAGCAACGGTGCATACTCAGGGAGAACACTTATACTTTGAAATTTAGTGAGAGATCATCTTATAATGCTACCGCCGTACTAAGCAAAATAAGATGCATAAAAGATAAACATCACATGCAATCAATATAAGTGATATGATCTGGCCATCATCATCTTGTGCCTTTGATCTCCATCTCCAAACCACCGTCATGATCACCATCGTCACCGGCTTGACACCTTGATCTCCATCGTAGCATCGTTGTCATCTCACCAACTATTGATTCCACGATTCTTACCTACGCATCAAAAACCACAATGATTTTTCGTCAAGTGTGTTGTTTTAACATTCAACAAGGACCGGGCGTAGTCACACTCGATTGAACTAAAGTTGGAGAAACAGACACCCACTAGCCACCTGTGTGCAAAGGACGTCGGTAGAGCCAGTCTCATGAACGCGATCATGTAATGTCGGTTTGGGCCGCTTCATCCAACAATACTATTGAATCAAAGTATGACATGCTGGTAAGCAGTATGACTATTATCGCCCACAACTATTTGTGTTCTACGTGTGCATATAACATCTATGCATAGACCTAGCTCGAATGCCACTATTGGGGAACACAGTATTTCAAAATATTTGCTACGATCATGCAAGATCTATCTAGGAGATGCATAGCAATGAGAGGGGAGAGTGTGTCTACGTACCGTCATAGACCGAAAGTGGAAGCGTTTAGTAACGCGGTTGATGTAGTCGAACATCTTCGCAATCCAACCGATCAAGTATGGAACGCACGGCACCTCCGTGATCTGCACATGTTCAGCTCGGTGACGTCCCTCATACTCTTGATCTAGCTGAGGCCGAGGGTGAGTTCCGTCTACACGACGGCGTGTTGACGATGATGATGAAGTTACCGACGCAGGGCTTCGCCTAAGCACTACAACAATATGACCGAGGTGTAAAACTATGGAGGGGGGCACCGCACACAGCTAAAGATCAACTTGTGTGTCTATGGGGTGCCCCCCTCCCCTGTATATAAAAGAGGGGAGGAGGAGGCCGGCCGGCCACAAGGGGCGCGCCCAAGGGGGGATCCTACTCCAAGTAGGAATCAGTCCCACCCTTTCCTAGTCCAAGTAGGAGAAGAAGGAAGGAGAGGGAGAGGGAAAGAGGGCTCGTGCCCCCCTCCCCTAGTCCTATTCGGACTCCCCTTGGGGGGCACGCACCACCTCCTGCCTTCTGCCCTCTCTCTCCCCTAAGGCCCACTAAGGCCCATTACTTCCCCGGGGGGTTCCGGTAACCCCTCCAGCACTCTGGTTTTATCCAAAACTATCTGGAACACTTTCGGTGTCCGAATAACATGGTCCAATATATCAATCTTTATGTCTCCACCATTTCGAGACTCCTTCTCATGTCTGTGATCTCATCTGGGACTCCGAACAACCTTCGGTACATCAAATCACATAACTTTAATACAAATCGTCATCGAACGTTAAGCGTGCAGACCCTACGGGTTCGAGAACTATGTAGACATGACCGAGACACATCTCTGGTCAATAACCAATAGAGGAACCTTGATGCTCATATTGGTTCCTACATATTCTACGAAGATCTTTATCGGTCAAACTGCATAACAACATACGTTGTTCCCTTTGTCATCGGTATGTTACTTGCCCGAGATTCGATCGTCGGTATCATCATACCTAGTTCAATCTTGTCACCGACAAGTCTCTTTACTCGTTCTGTAATGCATCATCCCGCAACTAACTCATTAGTCACATTGCTTGCAAGGCTTGTAGTGATGTGCATTATCGAGAGGGCCCAGAGATACCTCTCCGACAATCGGAGTGACAAATCCTAATCTCGATCTATGCCAACTCAACAAACACCATCGGAGAAACCTATAGAGCATCTTTATAATCACCCAGTCACGTTGTGACATTTGATAGCACACAAGGTGTTCGTCCGGTATTCGGGAGTTGCATAATCTCATAGTCATAGGAACATGTATAAGTCATGAAGAAAGCAATAGCAATAAACTAAACGATCATAGTGCTAAGCTAACGGATGGGTCTAGTCCATCACATCATTCTCTAATGATGTGATCCCGTTCATCAAATGACAACACATGTCAATGGCTAGGAAAGTTAGCCATCTTTTATTAACGAGCTAGTCAAGTAGAGGCATACTAGGGACACTCTGCTTGTCTATGTATTCACACATGTTCCAAGTTTCCGGTTAATACAACCACTTGACTCAAATCGGAGTTAATCTTCCTGATGATGGTGTCATTGAAAGAGTTCTTCAATCACTTCCACCAAGATACAAAAGCTTCTTGATGAACTATAATATGCAAGGGATGGATAAGACAATTCCCGAGCTCTTCCCAATGCTAAAGGCTGCGCAGGTAGAAATCAAGAAGGAGCATCAAGTGTTGATGGTTAACAAGACCACTAGTTTCAAGAAAAATGGCAAAGGGAAGAAGAGGAACTTCAAGAAGAAGCCCAAGTCTGGACCTAAGCCTGAGACTGAGTGCTTCTACTACAAAGGGACTGGTCACTGGAAGCGGAACTGCCCAAGTATTTGGCGGATAAGAAGGATGGCAAGGTGAAAGGTATATTTGATATACATGTTATTGATGTGTACCTTACTAATGCTCGCAGTAGCGCCTGGGTATTTGATACTGGTTCTGTTGCTAATATTTGCAACTCGAAACAGGGCTACGGATTAATCAAAGATTGGCTAAGGACGAGGTGACGATACGCGTGGGAAATGGTTCTAAAGTCAATGTGATCGCCGTCGGCACGCTACCTCTACATCTACCTTCGGGATTAGTACTAGACCTAAATAATTGTTATTTGGTGCCAGCGTTAAGCATGAACATATATCTGGATCTTGTTTGATGCGAGATGGTTATTCATTTAAATCAGAGAATAATGGTTGTCTATTTATATGAGTAATATCTTTTATGGTCATGCACCCTTGATGAGTGGTCTATTTTTATTGAATCTCGATAGTACTGATACACATATTCATAGTATTGAAGCCAAACAATATAAGTTTAATAATGATAGTGCAGCTTATTTGTGGCACTTCCATTTAGGTCATATTGGTATAAAGCGCATGAAGAAACTCCATTCCGATGGGCTTTTGGAATCACTTGATTATGAATCACTTGATGCTTGCGAACCACGTCACATGGGCAAGACGACTAAGACACCGTTCTCCAGAACAATGGAACGAGCAATAGACTTATTGGAAAAAGTACATACTGATGCATGCGGTCCGATGAGTGTTGATGCTCGTGGTGGGTATTGTTACTTGACCTTCACAGGTGATTTGAGCATATATGGGTATATCTACTTGATGAAACATAAGTATGAAACATTTGAAAAGTTCAAAGAATTTCAGAGATAAGTGGAAAATCAAACAAGAAAATTAAGTTTCTACTATCTCATCGTGGAGGTGAATATTTGAGTTATGAGTTTGGTCTTTATTTGGAACAATGCGGAATAGTTTCGGAACTCACGCCACCTGGAACACCATAGCGTAACAGTGTGTTCGAATGTCGTAACTGCACTTTATTAAATATGGTGCAATCTATGATGTCTCTTACTGATTTACCGCTATCGTTTTGGGGTTATGCTTTAGAGACGACTGCATTCACGTTAAATAGTGCACCATCGAAATCCGTTGAGACGACACCATATGAACTGTGGTGTGGCAAGAAACCCAAGTTGTCATTTCTTAAAGTTTGGGGCTGCGATGCTTATGTGAAAAAGCTTCAACCCGATAAGCTCGAACTCAAATCGGATAAATGTGTCCTCATAGGATACCCAAAGGAGACAGCTGGGTACACCTTCTATCACAGATTTGAAGGCAAGATATTTGTTGCTAAGAATGGATCCTTTCTAGAGAAGGAGTTTCTCTCGAAAGAAGTGAGTGGGAGGAAAGAAGAACTTGATCAGGTAACTGCACCTTCTCCCTTATTGGAAAGTAGTTCATCATAGAAATCAGTTCTAGTGATTCCTACACCAATTAGTGAGGAAGCTAATGATGATGATCATGAAACTTCTGATCAAGTTACTACCGAACCTCGTAGGTCAACCAGAGTAAGATCTGCACCAGAGTGGTACGGTAATTCTGTTCTGGAGGTCATGTTACTTGATCATGACAAACCTACAAACTATGAGGAAGCGATGATGAGCCCAGATTCCTCAAAATGGCTTGAGGCCATGAAATCTGAGATGGGATCCATGTATGAGAACAAAGTATGGACTTTGGTTGACTTGCCCGATGATCGGCAAGCCATAGAGAATAAATGGATCTTCAAGAAGAAGACTGACGTTGACGGTAATGTTACTGTCTACAAGGCTCGACTTGTTGCGAAAGGTTTTTGATAAGTTCAAGGAGTTGACTATGATGAGACCTCCTCACTCGTAGCGATGCTTTAGTCCGCCCAAATCATGTTAGCAATTGTCGCATTTTATGATTATGAAATTTGGCAAATGGATGTCAATACTGCATTCCTTAATGGATATCTTAAAGAAGAGTTGTATATGATGCAACCAGAAGATTTTGTCGATCCAAATGGTCCTAACAAAGTATGCAAGCTCCAGCAATCCATTTATGGACTGGTGCAAGCATCTCGGAGTTGGAATATACGCTTTGATAGTGTGATCAAAGCATATGGTTTTATACAGACTTTTGGAGAAGCCTGTATTTACAAGAAAGTGAGTGGGAGCTCTGTAGCATTTCTGATATTATATGTGGATGACATATTGTTGATTGGAAATGATACTAAATTTGTGAATGGCATAAAAGGATACTTGAATAAGAATTTTTCAATGAAAGACCTCGGTGAAGCTGCTTATATATTGGGCATCAATATCTATAGAGATAGATCAAGAAGGTTAATTGGACTTTCACAAAGCACATACCTTGATAAAATTTTGAAAAAGTTCAAAATGGATCAAGAAAAGAAAGGGTTCTTGCCTATGTTACAAGGTGTGAACTTGAGTCAGACTCAATGCCCGACCACTACAGAAGATAGAGAGAAAATGAAAGTCATTCCCTATGCCTTAGCCATAGGTTCTATCATGTATGCAATGCTGTGTACCAGACCTGATGTGTGCCTTGCTATTAGTTTAGCAGGGAGGTGCCAAAGTAATCCAGGAGTGAATCACTAGACAGTGGTCAAGAACATCCTAAAATACCTGAAAAGGACTAAGGATATGTTTCTCATTTATGGAGGTGACAAAGAGCTCGTCGTAAACGGTTATGTTGATGCAAGCTTTGACACTGGTCCGGATGACTCTAAGTCACAAACCGGATACATATTTTTATTGAATGGTGGAGATGTCAGTTGGTGCAGTTCTAAGCAGAGCGTCGTGGCGGGATCTACATGTGAAGCGGAATACATAGCTGCTTCAGAAGCAGCAAATGAAGGAGTCTAGATGAAGGAGTTCATATCCAATCTAGGCGTAATACCTAGTGCATCGGGTCCAATGAAAATCTTTTGTGACAATACTGGTGCAATTGCCTTGGCAAAGGAATCCAGATTTCACAAGAGAACCAAGCACATCAAGAGATGCTTCAATTCCATCCGCGATCAAGTCAAGGAGGGAGACATAGAGATTTGCAGGATACATACAGATCTGAATGTTGCAGACCCGTTGACTAAGCCTCTCTCACGAGCAAAACATGATCAGCACCAAGACTCCATGGGTGTTAGAATCATTACTGTGTAATCTAGATTATAGACTCTAGTGCAAGTGGGAGACTGAAGGAAATATGCCGTAGAGGCAATAATAAAGTTGTTGTTTATATTTCTTTATATCATGATAAATGTTTATTGTTCATGCTAGAATTGTATTAACCGAAAACTTAGTACATGTGTGAATACATAGACAAATAGAGTGTTCCTAGCATGCCTCTACTTGACTAGTTCATTAATCAAAGATTGTTAAGCTTCCTAGCCATGGACATGTGATGTCATTTGATGAAAGGGATCACATCATTAGAGAATGATGTGATGGACTAGACCCATCCGTTAGCTTAGCATTATGATCGTTTAGTTTATTGCTATTGCTTTCTTCATGACTTATACATGTTCCTATTACTATGAGATTATGCAACTCCCGAATATCGGAGAAACGCTTAGTGTGCTATCAAACGTCACAACGTAACTGGGTGATTATAAAGATGCTCTACAAGTGTCTCCGATGGTGTTTGTTGAAATGGCATAGATCGAGATTAGGATTTGTCACTCCGATTGTCGGAGAGGTATCTCTGGCCCTCTCAGTAATGAACATCACTATAAGCCTTGCAAGCAATGTGACTAATGATCAGTTAGTTGCGGGATGATGCATTACGGAGCTAGTAAAGAGACTTGTCGGTGACGATATTGAACTACGTATGATGATACCGACGATCGAATCTCGGGCAAGTAACATACCGATGACAAAGGGAACAATGTATGTTGTTATGCAGTTTGACTGATAAAGATCTTCGTAGAATATGTAGGAAGCAATATGAGCATCCATGTTCCGCTATTGGTTATTGACCGGAGATGTGTCTCGGTCATGTCTACATAGTTCTCAAACTCGTAGGTTCCGCACGCTTAACGTTCGATGATGATATGTATTTTGAGTTATGTGATTTGATGTACCGAAGGTTGTACGGAGTCCCGGATGTGATCACGGACATGACGAGGAGTCTCTAAATGGTCGAGACATCAAGATTCATATATTGAAAGGCTACATTCGGACACTGGAATGGTTCGGGTCGTTTCAGATAAGTTTCGGAGTACCGGGGGTTACCAGAACCCCCTCCGGGAAGTTATTGGGCCTCATGGGCCTAATGGTGGAAGAGGGGAGGCAGGCCAAGGTGTGCCCCCCCCTAGCCCAAACTGAATTGGACTAGGGCTAGCCCCCCCCCTTTCCTTCTCTTCTACCTCTCCTTCCTTCTTCTCCTACTAGGACTAGGAAAGGGGGGAACCTAGTCCTACTAGGAATAGGATTCCCCCCCCTTGGGCGCGCCCCTTGTGGCCGTCCCTCCTCCTCCCCTCCTTTATATACGAGGGAGGGGGCACCCCATGGACACACAAGTTGATCTTTAGCCATGTGCGGTGCCCCCCTCCACAGTTTTACACCCCGGTCATATTGTCGTAGTGCTTAGGCGAAGCCCTGCGTCAGTAACTTCATCATCACCGTCAACATGCCATCATGCTGACGAAACTCATCCTCGGCGTTAGTTGGATCAAGAGTATGGGGGACGTCATCGAACTGAACGTGTGCAGATCGCGGAGGTATCGTGTGTTCGGTACTTGATCGGTTGGATCGCGAAGATGTTCGACTACATCAACCGCGTTACTTAACACTTCCACTTTCGGTCTACAAGGGTATGTAGACACAATCTCCCCTCTCGTTGCTATGCGTCTCCTAGATAGATCTTGCATGATTGTTGGAAATTTTTTGAAATACTGCATTTCCCAGCAGCCTCAACAACCCGGCGAACAGGAAGGCGGTTAGAGAGTTTATTTCCTCGGTCAAGTGCAACATGGTGTGTCTGCAGGAGACTAAATTGGATGCAATAGACCAATATATGATCGTGCAATATATTGGCCCATCCTATGATGGTTTTGCTTATCTTTTGGCGATTAACACATGTGGATGTATTGTGTTGGCGTGGGATTCCTCGGTGCTCGAGGTGGACACCATCCTTACTGATGCGCATTCCCTAACCGGGCTTGTGCACAACAATGATGGCTTCAAATGGTGGATCACTGTAGTTTATGGTCCCCAAGGAGATGAGTAGAAAATTTCTTTCCTGCGGGAATTGCATGAGCGGAGGGTGGGGTGCACTGGACCCTGGATGTTATTGGGAGACTTCAACATGATCCTGAGGGCGCCGGAAAAGAAAAACACAAACATTAACTGGAGGATGATCAATAGCTTCAAATTGTTTGTGGATGATATGGAATTGAAGGAGCCATATATGCATGGGAGGCGTTTCACTTGGATGAATGACAGAGACTGCCCGACTATAACCAAGATTGATTGTGTACTCGTGTTGGTCGACTGGGACTTGGCGAACCCAGATTGCTTCCTGCAAGCCTTGGGAACTAATGTTTCTGATCATGCTCTGTTGCTCCTTACAACAAATGTGATCTGCAACCCTAAGTGGAGATTTAGGTTTGAACTTTTTTGGACCAAACTAGAGGGATTCGAGGATGCGGTTAGGGAAGGTTGGGTCTGCGACGAAAACATCACTGATCCATTCAAATGATTGGATGCTTTGTTCCGTAACATGGCCATGGCTTTGAAAGTGTGGGGGCAGAGGAAGATTGGTAACATAAAGCTAAAGCTGGCGATTGCAAACTGGGTGATTCTGCAGCTCAAGCAAGCACAAGAGGATAGACCTTTAACTTGCCAAGAGATCTAGCTGCGTCGTTCCCGGAAGTTGATCGTACTGGGTCTTGCTTCCTTGGAAAGAACCATATCTAGGCAATGCTCGAGGATACGTTGGATCGGTGAGGGGGATGCTAACACGAGGTTGTTTCAGGCGGTGGCCAACGGGAGGCATACTAAAAACTACATCACGCATATCAAGCATGGGGATGAGATCATCACAGAGCAGAGAAGAAAGGAGGAAATATTCACTGAGAAACATAGAGCCCTGCCGGGCAAGCAACAGACCTGGGAGTATACCCTGGATCTCGATTACCTTGGGATGGATCAAGTGGATCTTCAAGAACTGGAGGCTATCTTTACTGAGGAAGAAATAAGGAACATAGTAAAGGAGTTGCCCTCGGATCATGCGTCGGGGCCCAATGGCTTCATAGGGATATTCTATCATAAGGTGTGGTCAATTATTAAGCAAGATATCATGGCAGCAATCTTGAGCTGTATATTAGTGATGGGAGAGGGTTGGCTAAGCTCAATAAGGCGCTGATCACGCTTCCCTAAACGGGCGGATGCTGAAGCAGTTGAAGATTATCGGCCTCTCAGCTTAACTCATAGCTTCGCCAAGCTCTTCACTAAAGCTCTAGCCTGTTGAGCAAGGAAAAGAATTCTGAGATTGTTACCACGAACCAGTCAGCTTTCATAGCTGGGAGATGTTTGCATGATAACTTTCTGTTGGTGAAACAGATAGCCAGGAAGCTACATGGTCGGAGGACCCCGGGAGTTTTTCTCAAGCTTGATATCACTAAAGCTTCTGATTCCCTTGCATGGCCGTTCTTGTTTCAAGTTTTGCGTAAGAAGGGGTTTGGGGAAAATGGATGAGGTCGATCGCGATCCTCTTACAAACGACAAGAACCAAGATTGTAGTCAACAAATGCCCAGGGTTGAGTTTGGCCCATGCATGTGCCCCTGCGACAAGGAGACCCGGTGTCCCCCCTTCTATTCGTGATAGCCATGGAAGCTTTGTCTTCCTTGTTCAGGAAGGGGCGGAAGTTGGGGCTGTGATCTCATTCCCTGGCATTTTGGCGACTCAAAGATTATCCATTTATGTTGACGGTGTCGCATTGTTCATAAGACCCACCATTCAAGATCTAAGATTTGTCGGGATGGCGTTGGATTTCTTTGGCACGGCATCAGGTCTTGCGGTGAACTATAACAAGTCTATGGCGATCGTGATAAGAGGGACTGAGGAAGATCAACATCGCGTGAGGGACATTCTGCACTATGCATTGGGCAGCTTTCCTTGCAAGTACTTGGGAATCCCGCTTGCGATCAAACAACTCACGTGGGGGGATTGGCAGCCCTTAATTGATTAGGCAAGGAAGTTCATCCCCGCTTGGCAAAGAGGACTCATCCAAAGGCCAGGCAGATTGGTTCTTATTAAGTCGATGGTCGCGGCGAGACCAATACATCAGCTTATGGTTCTCAATGCACCACATTCGGTATTTTAGGAGATCAATGCCTGGATGAGATCCTTCTTTTCGGCTGGGAAGGACAAAATGAATGGAGGGCAGTGCCTTCTCACATGGAACACAATTTTTCGTCCAACGTGCTATGGTGGACTTGGTATCAAAAACCTCAAGTTGCAGGCACTTGCACTTAGAGTCGGGTGGGAGTGGTTGAGAAGGGAAGATCCAACAAGGTCGTGGCAGGGCATTCCATTTATGATTGATGCTGATGCTCGAGAGGTGTTTAACAGTTTGGTGCACATTTCAGTTGGCATCGGGGAGCGAGTCCTCTTTTGGAAAGATAGATGGCTCAGTGGCGCAGCGGTGGCTGACATAGCACTGGCCATTTTGTCCTTGGTATAGACAAGAATGCAGAACTTGAGAACAGTGTGCCAAGCGTTGATAAATGATTAGTGGGAGCAGGACATAAACAGCGAGCCACCTTTCGTGGCCCTGATTCAGCTCATGCATCTCCGTGCGGCCATTGCTGGAGTGCAAAGGGGCCAGCTTGAGCCGAATGTGTTTTCTTGGCTGTGTGATAGTTCAGACAGCTACACGGCTAGATCAGTTTACCAATGGCTTTGCCTCGGTCTCATTAGATCCCCAACATATGAGTGCATTTGGAGGAGTGGACCCATTCTCAAATGCAAAGTTTTCGCTTGGTTGGCAGTTCAATATAGGTTATTGACATCGGACAGGAGGGCGAGGCATGGTCTGTAGGATGACATAGCTGCTTGCTTTTTATGCCTCCAAGAAGAGGATACCATTGATCACATTTTGGTGCATTGTAGCTATGCGAAGGAAGTCTGGTACCTTTGCTTTACAAAGGCTGGAGTCGGAGTACCCTACCCAGACCAAAATGCTACCTTTACCGCTTGGTGGCTTCAAGCAAGGAAGAGCGTTATTGCAAAACATAGGAGAGGATTTGACATGCTTGTTATGGCCATAGCTTGGTCTATTTGGAAACAACGCAACGCGCGGGTGTTTGGTCGCATGAAGCAAAGGACACCTCAACTCTTGGTGGACCAAATCATGGAGGAGCTGAAGGAATGGAAGACCGCGGGAGTTGGAAGATTAGAACCTTTCGTGAGATAGTAGTTTAGTTAATCTCATGTGGTGTGGGTGCCGCTAGCCGGGTGTTCGCATTCGTGTCTAGTCTCTTGTAATTATGTTGCTCTCTTCAATAAAAATATGGTACGCCATTGGCGTACTCTCGAAAAAAAGATCCAAATGGTAGCCTTCCTGAGTTTGGGCACTGTAATGCTGAAATTTGAGATGGGCTTTAGGCCCATATAGCAATTTCTGAAAAATCTCTAAGGGCCCATGTGGGTTTATTGGCACTAGGTGTAGTGGGAAGTTTAGTCCCACCCCGCTAGTGGAGAAGGAGTTGGACCTCTTTATTACGGATTGTCTTCCACATGCTATTGGATCTTGAGAATAGAAGAGGCCCTCACGCGCTCCTCCTCCGCCGCCCGCCTCGCCATGCCATGCCTCGGCACGACGCGTCGTAGGTTGCGGGATTGAGTCGAGCCAAGCTCACACCTATGCGCTTATTTTTACCAATCACTAACGGAGAGTTTCTGGCAGCTGGGCCACGATCTAAGACGTCGGATCATGGGCTGTCACGGACTCGGATGTGGATCGAGCACACGTCTCTCCACGCGGCTGCGCCTATATAAGTGTGCGGTGTCTCCCAACCCTAGCCGCCATGAACAGATCACATCTGCTCACGCGCACTACCCATCATCGTTCCTTTGCTGCTGCTGCTGCTGCCGGTGACTCCTTCCCATCCGCCGCATACATGGTCAACGAGAGAGCAGGTCTCCGAAACCCCGTCCCTCTGGTTCCTGTACGGGAGAGGGACGAATAGGTTTTTTGGGAAGCGATTATGCGACTGCTCGTTGTTCGTCTACTTCCTCTACGTCCATGTCGCCCTCATCATCGCCATGTCCACCGACGCCGAACGTGCCGCCGTCGAGAAGCTCCAGGCCGACAAGAAGGCCGTCGAGGACACTGCTGCCGCCGCCACCGCCGCGGCGGCCTCTGCATGGCCTACTGGAGGGTATAACTCGTTTATCCCGCTCCTTCCGTTTTCCGTTTTAGCCATGCTAGCGTTATACGTAGATCTGTCTCTAATTAGCGTAGTATGTGCTTGCATGATTGAATATCAGTATGCGATTATTTTTTTCAATTCCATGTTAGTGATTTACTAGTGGATTAAGTTAATCGAAAAATTTCCTATTTACTCAGCAATCCAAAAACCTATTGTGTGTAGGAATTTTTCGGCAAGTGGCTTTGCCGCAGCACTGAAACCAGATAAGTTTAACGGTACATATTTTAAGCATTGGCAGACAAAGGCCACCTTATGACTCATGGCTACGAACGTGTTCTAGGTCACCAGTGTTCCTTCAGGAACGATTGCTCCTGAACAGGAGAAGGCGTTCAAGGAAACTACCGTCATGTTCCTAGGAGGAGTTCTTAGCATGATCAGAGATAAGTTGGTCGACACATATTTACATGTGTGTGTTGCCAAGGACTTGTGGGAGACGCTCGAATCTAAGTTCATGGCCACCGATGCTGGGAGCGAAATGTATATTATAGAGCAGTTCCACGATTACAAGATGGTTGAAAACCGTCCTGTACTAGAGCAGGCTCATGAGATAATATGCAACGTCAAGGAGCTTGAGCTTCTTAAGTGTGAGTTACCGGGCAAGTTTGTCGCGGGCTGCATAATCACTAAGCTCCCTAATTCCTGGAGGAACTTTGCCACCACTCTGAAACATCAGAGGCATGAATTCTCTGTGGAGGATGTCATTGGCCATCTGAGTGTTGAGCAGAATTCGAGGGCAAATGACTCGCACAGAAAAGGGGCCGAAGGGACTTCTATCGCCAACATGGTGAACTAGAGGAACTTCAACTCCCACAAGCCCAAGGGAAAGAATGGTGCCCAACAGAATACTGACATTAAGAAGAAATGCAAGAAGACCTTCAAGAAGAACAAGAAGGATGAGGGCTGCTTTACTTGTGGTTCGGTTGAACATTGGGCCAACAAGTGCCCAAACAAGTACAAGAAGCCAGGACAAGACTCCACGCCTGTCAAAATGATTGTGGGCAACAATGAGAATGGTGCATCTGGGTACGGTAATTTATTTACTGTTTTTTCAGTGTTTCAGCCCACCGATTGGTGGGTGGACACAGGTGTAGGTGTTCATGTGTGTGGTAACATTTAATTGTTTTCTTCTTACCAGATCACATGCCATGGGTCCGTATTGATGGGGAATGGCGCGAGTGCTTCTGTTCATGGTGTTAGCACGGTCGATCTGAAGTTTACTTCGGGAAGGATCGTGCAGCTGAAGAACGTGCAGCATGTCCCCACCATCAGGAAGAACCTCGTTAGTGGCTCCCTTCTATGTAGAGAAGGGTTTAAGTTGGTTTTCAAGTATAATAAATTAGTTGTTACGAAATATGGCCTCTTTGTTGGAAAAGGTTATGAGAGCGGAGGGATGTTCCGCCTTTCCCTCACAGATTTTTGTAATAAAGTCGTGAACCATATTTATTCGAATGTTAATGAATCTGAAGTTTGGCATTCACGTCTTTGTCACATTAGTTTCGGTGTTATAACGCGGCTAGCTAAGTTGGATTTAATCCCGAGTTCCACTTTAGCCAAAGGTTCTAAGTGCCTTTCATATGTGCAAGCTAAGCAACCTTGCAAGCCTCACAAGGCCACGGAGGAGAGAAGCTTGGCACCATTAGAACTCATACATTCTGATCTTTGTGAGATGAATGGTGTGTTGACGAAAGGTGGAAAGAAATACTTCATGACATTGATAGATGATTCCACTAGATTTTGCTATGTGTATCTGTTAAATACTAAAGATGAGGCTCTACACTACATTAAAATCTATAAGGCAGAAGTTGAGAATCAACTTGAAAGTAAAATTAAACAAGTATGGTCACATCGTGGTGGAGAGTACTTCTCAAGTGAGTTTGATTCCTTTTGTGCAGAACACGGCATTATTCATGAGAGGACGCCGCCCTATTCACCCCAGTCAAACGGGGTTGCCGAGCGGAAAAACCGTACTCTACCTGATTTGGTTAACACCATGTTAGATACATCGGGTTTATCCAAGGCATGGTGGAGGGAGGCTATATTGACTGCATGTCATGTCCTGAATAAAGTTCCGACAAAGGATAATGAGATCACGCCCTATGAGAAATGGGCGAAGAGAAGGACAACACTCTCGTACTTGCGTACTTGGGGCTGTTTGGCAAAGTAAATGTGTCGATCCCCAAAAAGCGTAAGCTTGGACCCAAGACTATGGACTGCGTTAATTAGGGCTATGCTAAGAACAGCATTGGCTATAGATTTCTAGTAGTGAAATTTGAGGTACCTGACCAGAAGGTCAGTACAATTATGGAGTCTAAGGATGCTACATTCTTCGAGGATATTTTTTCTATGAGAGATATGCAAAGCACTTCTAGACAGGAATCTGATGAGACTCCTGAGCCTGCCTTTCCTATGGAATATTATGAATGATCACATGATGAAAATCCTGAGGAAGATAACGAGGAAACCCTTGGTAGGATGATGATTTCTTCATGTACCTCATGGATGATACTCCCACTTCTATTTCAGAAGCGTATGTGATACGTCCCAGACGTATCTATAATTTTTGATTGATCCATGCTATATTTTCTTTTGTTTTGGACATTGTCGGGCTTTATTATACACTTTTATATTATTTTGGGACTAAGCTACTAACAGGAGGCCCAGCCCAGAATTGCTGTTTTTTGTATTTTAGGGTTTCGAAGAAAAGGAATATCAAACCGAGTCCAAATGGAATGAAACCTTCGGGAACGTGATTTTTGGAACGAACAAGATCCAGGAGACTTGGACCCTACGTCAAGCAACCAACAGGGAAGCCACGAGGTAGGGGGCGCGCCTACCCCCCCCCCCCCCCAAGCGCCCTCCACCCTCGTGGGCCCCCTGTTGCTCCATTGACGTACTCTTTCCTCCTATATACACCTACGTACCCCCAAACGATCAGAAACGGAGCCAAAACCCTAAGTCCACCGCCGTAACTTTCTGTATCCACGAGATCCCATCTTGGGGCCTGTTTCGGAGCTCCGCTGGAGGGGGCATCGATCACGGAGGGCTACTACATCAACACCATAGCCCTTCCGATGAAGTGTGAGTAGTTTACCTCAGACCTTCGGGTCCATAGTTATTAGCTAGATGGCTTCTTCTCTCTTTTGGGATCTCAATACAAAGTTCTCCCCCTCTCTTATGGAGATCTATTCGATGTAATCTTCTTTTGCGGTGTGTTTGTTGAGACCGATGAATTGTGGGTTTATGATCAAGTTTATCTATGAACAATATTTGAATCTTATCTAAATTCTTTTATGTATGATTGGTTATCTTTTCAAGTCTCTTAGAATTATCAGTTTGGTTTGGCCTACTAGATTGATCGTTCTTGCAATGGGAGAAGTGCTTAGCTTTGGGTTCAATCTTGCGGTGTCCTTTCCCAGTGACAGTAGGGGCAGCAAGGCACGTATTGTATTGTTGCCATCGAGGATAGCAAGATGGGGTTTTCATCATATTGCATGAGTCTATCCCTCTACATCATGTCATCTTGCTTAAGGCGTTACTCTGTTTTTAACTTAATACTCTAGATGCATGCTGGATAGCGGTCGATGTGTGTTGTAATAGTAGTAGATGCAGGCAGGAGTCGATGTACTTGTCTTGGACGTGATGCCTATATACATGATCATACCTAGATATTCTCATAACTATGCTCAATTCTGTCAATTGCTCAACAGTAATTTGGTCACCCACCGTAAAATACTTATGCTCTTGAGAGAAGCCACTAGTGAAACCTATGGCCCGCAGGTCTATCTTCATCATATTGATCTTCCAACACTTAGTTATTTTCATTACCTTTTATTTTACTTTGCATCTTTATCATAAAAATACCAAAAATATTATCTTATCATATCTATCAGATCTCACTCTCATAAGTGACTGTGTAGGGATTGACAACCCCTTATCGCGTTGGTTGCGAGGATTTATTTGTTTTGTACAAGTGCGAGGGACTCGCGCGTAGCCTCCTACTGGATTGATACCTTGGTTCTCAAAAACTGAGGGAAATACTTACACTAATTTGATGCATCACCCTTTCCTCTTCAAGGGAAAACCAACGCAGCGCTCAAGAGGTAGCAAGAAGGATTTCTGGCGCCGTTGCTGGGGAGGTCTATGCAAAAGTCAACATACCAAGTACCCATCATAAACCCTTATCTCCCGCATTACATTATTTGTCATTTGCATCTCGTTTTCCTCAACCCCACTTCACCCTTGCCGTTTTATTCACCCTCTCTCTCTCTCTATCTCCATCTCTTTTCTGTTCGCCTCTTTTCCGTTTGCTTGTCATTATGGCTAGTCCCTTGTCTACTCCTTTGTCTCCCGAGTTTGAGGTTCTTCACTTCAAACAAAGGCAAGGAGAAAACTTAAAAGATGCCTAGTTTAGAATGATGGAATCTTATCATAATTTTACCCTAGAGGTGAATTTTAGAATATTGCTTTGCAACTTTTATGTTGGACTAAATATGTCTCATAGACAACTTTTGGATTGCGTTGCCAAAGGCAATTTTATTGAAATTGATCCCAGTATTGCGCATGAAATTATAGAAGGTATAGTACGAACTCTACCTCAACAAAAAGGGCCTCATCATACCCAAGAGGAAACGCAAGTTTTTGAGAAAATTTGCGAAGTAACTAAGATTTTACAAAAGTCTCTTGAACCTCTTAAGAGCGTTAGCGGGAATCTCCACTGCATGAATATGTTGATTACCCTTTGCAATAAGCGGTTGGACTCTTTAGATCTCAAGATTTCCGAATATGAAGGGAAACGTAAAGAACCTCCTGGATTAAAGCATAACTCCGCTAAAAGAATTAAGAATCAAGATGATAATACCTAAATCTATCCTTGCTTTTTATACCTAGCTAGGGGCGTTAAACGATAGCGCTTGTTGGGAGGCAACCCAATTTTATTTTTATTCCTTGCTTTTTGCTCCTGTTTAGTAATAAATAATTTATCTAGCCTCTGTTTTGGTTGTGTTTTTTGTGTTTAATTAGTGTTTGTGCCAAGTAGAACCGTTGGGAAGACTTGGGGAAAGTCTTGTTAATCTTGCTGTAAAAAACAGAAATTCAGCGCTCACGAGAACTGCTGCCATTTTTATTTGGAAAGTGCTGTTTAGTTAATTATTTTTGCAGACGATTAATAGATAAATTCCTCACTTCGAGCAATTTATTTTAGAATTTTTTGGGTTCCAGATCTTGTGCTAGCTACAGATTACTACAGACTGTTCTGTTTTTGACAGATTCTGTTTATCATGTGTTGTTTGCTTATTTTGATGAATCTATGGCTAGTAAAATAGTTTATAAACCATAGAGAAGTTGGAATACATTAGGTTTAACACCAATATAAATAAAGAATGAGTTCATTATAGTACCTTGAAGTGGTCTTTTGTTTTCTTTCGCTAACGGAGCTCACAAGATTTTCTACTTTAAGTTTTGTGTTGTGAAGTTTTCAAGTTTTGGGTAAGGATTTGATGGATTATGGAACAAGGAGTGGCAAGAGCCTAAGCTTGGGGATGCCCATGGCACCCCCAAGATAATCTAAGGACACCAAAAAGGCAAAGCTTGGGGATGCCCCGGAAGGCATCCCCGGGATGCCCCAGAACAAACCTCAAAGTCATTGAGGAGGTAAAATCGTTTCTATCTCAGAACTTTGAGATGAAAGACCTTGGTGTGGCTGATGTTATCTTGAACATCAAGCTACTAATAGATAATGAGGGTGGGTTACACTTCTGCAATCCCACTATGTTGAGAAGGTGTTGAGTCATTTTGGATATTTGGACTGCACACCATCTCAAACATCATATGATCCCAACGTGTTGATTCGAAAGTCCAAAGGAACGACTAAAGATCAATTGAGATACTCTCAAATCATTGGTTCACTGATGTACCTAGCGAGCGCAACGACGCCTGACATCACGTTTGCTGTGAGGAAACTGAGCCGGTTTGTTTCCAAACCGGGTGATGTACATTGGTATGTTGTTGAAAGAGTTATGCGCTATCTGAAAGGTACTATGAACTATGGACTTCACTGTACTGGAGACCTGTTGGTACTTGAAGGCCACAACTGGGTATATGTTTACTCTTGGAGGTGGCGCTGTTTCCTGGAAGTCTTGCAAGCAAACAATCTTAACGAGATCAACAATGGAAGCAGAATTAATAGCATTAGACACATCTGGTGTTGAAGCAGGATGACTTCGAGATCTTTTGATGGACTTGTCATTGGTTGATAAACCGGTTCCTGCTATCCTTATGAACTGTGACAATCAGACTATCATCACCAAGGTGAAGAGTTCAAAGGACAAGATGAAGTCCAACAAACACATAAGAATGAGATTAAAAGCTGTCAGAAAATTAAGAAACTCCGGAGTGATAGCGTTGGACTATGTCCATACGGCTAAGAATCTAGCAGATCCCTTTACGAAAGGCTATCACGTGTTGTGATAGATAATACATCGAGGGAGATGGTATGAGACCCACATGAGTTTCCATGGTGGTAACCCAACTTATGTGATCGGAGATCCCGTGAAGTAGGACCTGGGAAAACAAGCCAGTGGTGAACTGAGGAGAGTAACTATACTAACCCACTCCGTTGGAGATGCAAATACTCTGAGTACTGTATGGTAGGATGACTATTGTCTTAATGTGTTCCAAAGCTTATGTAAGCAAGATCACATCCTACAGACGATTTTTGGAGGAACACACCTATGTGAGCCCGACTGCTGGTCACAGTCTATGAGATTGGGGTGATCTCTAGTAAGCTCATGAATACACTACAAAAAAAAGACACATCCATGACATTTTGGGCCGAACGAAAAAAAAATCTGTCATACATATGACACTTCTATGACGATAATTGTGACAAACCCCGGTATCATCATAGATGTGGTGGGCTCCTACTTCTATGACAAAAAATCATGACAGAAAATGGGCTTTTCGTCCTGGGCGGGCCGGAGACGCAGCTGCATGACATTCTTTGGGCCGTCCATGACGGAAAAACCATGGTAGAAGCGAGGGCGAGGAAAATTTCAGGGAGTTCCCGGTTACGGTGGGAGGTCAGGGGCCGAGCGATGCGCGTTTCTCTCGTCCACGTACGCACGTGTGTGCGAGGCGTTGGCTCTAACTGAACCCGAGCGAGGCGTTGGGCTCTAACTGAACCACAATCATCTTTGCTGTACTCACCTTTTGAGAGAGACACACATGATTCGGAAATTATTAGAATACTCTATGTGCTTCACTTATACCTTTTGAGTTATATAGTTTTGCTCTAGTACTTCACTTATATCTTTTAGAGCACGGTGGTGGATTTTTTTATTGAAACTATTGATCTCTCATGCTTCACTTAGATTATTTTGAGATTCTTAAATAGCATGGTAAGTTGCTTAATTAATCCTAATATTCTAGGTATTCAAGATTAGTAAAAACTTTCTTATGAGTGTTTTGAATACTAAGAGAAGTTTGATGCTTGATGATTGTTTTGAGATATGGAGGTAGTGATATTAAAGTTGTGTTAGTTGAGTAGTTGTGAAATTGAGAAATACTTGTGTTGAAGTTTGCAAGTCCCGTAGGATGCACGTATGGAAAACGTTATGTAACAAATTTGAAACATGATGTGTTCTTTGATTGTCCTCCTTATGAGTGGCGGTCGGGGATGAGCGATGGTCTTTTCCTACCAATCTATCCCCCTAGGAGCACGCACATAGTGCTTGGTTTTTGATGACTTGTAGATTTTTGCAATAAGTATGTGAGTTCTTTATGACTAATGTTGAGTCCATGGATTATACGCACTCTCACCTTTCCATCATTGCTAGCCTCTTCGGTACCGTGCATTGCCCTTTCTCACATTGAGAGTTGGTGCAAACTTCGCCAGTGCATCCAAACCCCGTGATATGGTACGCTCTGTCACACATAAAACGCCTTATATCTTCCTCAAAACAGCCACCATACCTACCTATTATGGCATTTCCATAGCCATTCCAAGATATATTGCCATGCAACTTTCCACCATCCTGTTTATCATGACACGTTCATCATTGTCATATTGTTTAGCATGATCATGTAGTTGACATAGTATTTGTGGCAAAGCCACCATTCATAATTCTTTCATACATGTCACTCTTGATTCATTGCATATCCCGATACACCGCCCGAGGCATTCATATAGAGTCATGCCTTGTTCTAGTATCGAGTTGTAATCATTGAGTTGTAAATAAATAGAAGTGTGATGATCATCATTTAATAGAGCATTTTCCCAATAATAATAATAATAAAAGGCCAAAAAAGAAGGCCTTAAAAAGAGAGAAAAAAAAGAGAAATGAAAAGGGACAATGCTACTATTTTTTTCCACACTTGTGCTTCAAAGTAGCACCATGATCTTCATGATAGAGAGTCTCTTGTTTTGTCACTTTCATATACTAGTGGGAATTTTTCATTATAGAACTTGGCTTGTATATTCCAACAATGGGCCCCCTCAAGTGCCCTAGGTCTTCATGAGAAAGCAAGTTGGATGCACACCCACTAGTTTCTTTTGTTGAGCTTTCATACATTTATAGCTCTAGTGCATCCGTTGCATGGCAATCCCTACTCCTTGCATCAACATCAATCGATGGGCATCTCCATAGACCATTGATTAGCCTCGTTGATGTGAGACTTTCTCCTTTTTTGTCTTCTCCACATAACCCCCATCATTACACTCTATTCCACCCATAGTGCTATATCCATGGCTCACGCTCATGTATTGCGTGAAGGTTTATAAAGTTTGAGATTAATAAAGTATGAAACAATTGCTTGGCTTGTCATCGGGGTTGTGCACCATGAGAGCATTCTTGTGCGATGAAAATGGAGCATGACTAAACTATATGATTTTGTAGGGATGAACTTTCTTTGGCCATGTTATTTTCAGAAGACATAATTGCTTAGTTAGTATGCTTGAAGTATTATTATTTCTATGTCAATATTAAACTTTTATCTTGAATCTTTCAGATCTGAATATTCATGCCACAATTAAGAAGAATTACATTGAAATTATTCCTAGTAGAATTCCACATCAAAAATTCTATTTTTATCATTTACCTACTCGAGGACGAGCAGGAATTAAGCTTGGGGATGCTTGATACGTCTCCAACGTATCTATAACTTTTGATTGCTCCATGCTATATTATCTTCTGTTTTTGACATTATTGGGATTTATTATACACTTTTATATTATTTTTGGGACTAACCTACTAACAGGAGGCCCAGCCCAGAATTGCTGTTTTTTGCCTATTTTATGGTTTCGAAGAAAAGGAATATCAAACGGAGTCCAAACGGAATGAAACCTTTGGGAACGTGATTTTTGGAACGAACAAGATCCAGGAGACATGGACCCTACGTCAAGCAACCAACAGGGAAGCCACGAGGTAGGGGGCGCGCCTACCCCCCCCCCCCCAGGCGCGCCCTCCACCCTCGTGGGCCCCCAGTTGCTCCACCGACATACTCCTTCCTCCTATATATACCTACGTACCCCCAAACGATCAGAAACGGAGCCAAAACCCTAAGTCCACCGCCGTAACTTTCTGTATCCACGAGATCCCATCTTGGGGCCTGTTCTGGAGCTCCGCCGGAGGGGGCATCGATCACGGAGGGCTTCTACATCAACACCATAGCCCTTCTGATGAAGTGTGAGTAGTTTACCTCAGACCTTCGGGTCCATAGTTATTAGCTAGATGGCTTCTTCTCTCTTGTGGAGATATATTCGATGTAATCTTCTTTTGCAGTGTATTTGTTGAGACCGATGAATTGTGGGTTTATGATCAAGTTTATCTATGAACAATATTTGAATCTTCTCTGAATTCTTTTATGTATGATTGGTTATCTTTGCAAGTCTTTTCAAATTATGAGTTTGGTTTGGCCTACTAGATTGATCTTTCTTGCAATGGGAGAAGTGCTTAGCTTTGGGTTCAATCTTGCGGTGTCCTTTCCCAGTGACAGTAGGGGCAGCAAGGCACGTATTGTATTGTTGCCATCGAGGATAACAAGATGGGGTTTTTATCATATTGCATGAATTTATCCCTCTACATCATGTCATCTTGCTTAAGGCGTTACTCTGTTCTTATGAACTTAATACTCTAGATGCATGCTAGATAGCGGTCGATGTGTGGAGTAATAGTAGTAGATGCAGGCAGGAGTCGGTCTACTTGTCTTGGACGTGATGCCTATATACATGATCATACCTAGATATTCTCATAACTATGCTCAATTCTGTCAATTGCTCAACAGTAATTTGTTCACCTACCATAAAATACTTATGCTCTTGAGAGAAGCCACTAGTGAAACCTATGGCCCCCGGGTCTATCTTCATCATATTAATCTTCCAACACTTAGTTATTTTCATTGCCTTTTATTTTACTATGCATCTTTATCATAAAAATACCAAAAATATTATCTTATCATATCTATCAGATCTCACTCTCGTAAGTGACCGTGTAGGGATTGACAACCCCTTATCGCATTGGTTACGAGGATTTATTTGTTTTTGTGTAGGTGCGAGGGACTCGTGCGTAGTCTCCTACTGGATTGATACCTTGGTTCTCAAAAACTGAGGGAAATACTTACGCTACTTTGCAGCATCACCCTTTCCTCTTCAAGGGAAAACCAACGCAGTGCTCAAGAGGTAGCAGTATGCCTCTCTAGAAGCTGACTACTGGAAGGATGCGGTCCGTAGCGAGATGGATTCCATCATGGCTAACGGGACATGGGAGATCACTAATCGTCCCTATGGATGCAAACCACTGGGATGTAAGTGGGTGTTCAAAAAGAAGCTTAGGACCGACGGTACAATTGTAAAGTACAAGGCTAGGCGTGTGGCCAAGGGCTATGACCAGAAAGAAGAGGAAGATTTCTTTGATACTTATTCACCTGTGGCTAGACTGACCACCATTTGAGTATTACTCTCGTTGGAGGCCTCGCATGGTCTTCTCGTCCATCAGATGGATGTTAGGATGGCTTTCCTGAATGGAGAGCTAAACAAGGAAATCTACATGCAACAGCCAGATGGCTTTGTGATAGATGGTCAGGAAAGAAATGTGTGTAGGTTGCTGAAATCTTTATATGGCATGAAGCAAGCACCTAAGAAATGGCATGATAAGTTCAATACAACTCTGACATCTGTTGGTTTCGTTGTTAATGAGGCTGACAAATGTGTATATTATCGCCATGGTGGGGGCGAAGGAGTTGTACTGTGCATGTATGTTGATGACATACCGATATTCAGAACAAACCTCAAAGTCATTGAGGAGGTAAAATCGTTTCTATCTCAGAACTTTGAGATGAAAGACCTTGGTGTGGCTGATGTTATCTTGAACATCAAGCTACTAAGAGATAATGAGGGTGGGTTACACTTCTGCAATCCCACTATGTTGAGAAGGTGTTGAGTCATTTTGGATATTTGGACTGCATACCATCTCAAACATCATATAATCCCAACGTGTTGATTCGAAAGTCCAAAGGAACGACTAAAGATCAATTGAGATACTCTCAAATCATTGGTTCACTGATGTACCTAGCGAGCGCAACGAGGCCTGACATCACGTTTGCTGTGAGGAAACTGAGCCGGTTTGTTTCCAAACCGGGTGATGTACATTGGCATGTTGTTGAAAGAGTTATGCGCTATCTGAAAGGTACTGTGAACTATGGACTTCACTATACTAGAGACCTGTTGGTACTTGAAGGCCACAACTGGGTATATGTTTACTCTTGGAGGTGGCGCTGTTTCCTGGAAGTCTTGCAAGCAAACAATCTTAACGAGATCAACAATGGAAGCAGAATTAATAGCATTAGACACATCTGGTGTTGAAGCAGGATGACTTCGAGATCTTTTGATGGACTTGTCATTGGTTGATAAACCGGTTCCTGCTATCCTTATGAACTGTGACAATCAGACTATCATCACCAAGGTGAAGAGTTCAAAGGACAAGATGAAGTCCAACAAACACATAAGAATGAGATTAAAAGCTGTCAGAAAATTAAGAAACTCCGGAGTGATAGCGTTGGACTATGTCCATACGGCTAAGAATCTGGCAGATCCCTTTACGAAAGGCTATCACGTGTTGTGATAGATAATACATCGAGGGAGATGGTATGAGACCCACATGAGTTTGCATGGTGGTAACCCAACTTATGTGATCGGAGATCCCGTGAAGTAGGACCTGGGAAAACAAGCCAGTGGTGAACTGAGGAGAGTAACTATACTAACCCACTCCGTTGGAGATGCAAATACTCTGAGTACTGTATGGTAGGATGACTATTGTCTTAATGTGTTCCAAAGCTTATGTAAGCAAGATCACATCCTACAGACGATTTTTGGAGGAACACACCTATGTGAGCCCGACTGCTGGTCACAGTCTATGAGATTGGGGTGATCTCTAGTAAGCTCATGAACACACTACAAAAAAAAGACACATCCATGACATTTTGGGCCGAACGAAAAAAAAATCTGTCATGCATATGACACTTCTATGACGATAATTGTGACAAACCCCGGTATCATTATAGATGTGGTGGGCTCCTACTTCTATGACAAAAAATCATGACAGAAAATGGGCTTTTCGTCCTGGGCGGGCCGGAGACGCAGCTGCATGACATTCTTTGGGCCGTCCATGACGGAAAAACCATGGTAGAAGCGAGGGCGAGGAAAATTTCAGGGAGTTCCCGGTTACGGTGGGAGGTCAGGGGCCGAGCGATGCGCGTTTCTCTCGTCCACGTACGCACGTGTGTGCGAGGCGTTGGCTCTAACTGAACCCGAGCGAGGCGTTGGGCTCTAACTGAACCCGATCGATTGCACTGCAGGCTACGCGTTACTGAACCCGAGCGATCGATCGATGGCTGTTAACTGAACCCGATCGAGCGATTCCTTCGCTACTGCTGCTAACTGAAGCCGATTGATGCTGCCTCTGGATGAACAGTGAGCGTTGCGGGGGGGGGGGGGTTGGATGAACAATTCTCGGTGGGGGTGGATGAACAGGACCCCGATCGATCGAGTCGGTTGGGGCTGGATGAACAGGACACCGTGGAGGGCTGGATGAACAGGACCACCCCGTGGAGGGCTGGATGAACAGTAGACGGTGGAGGGCAGGATGAACAGTAGCCCGTGGAGGGGTGGTTGAATAGGAGCCCGTGGAGAGGGCTGGTTGAACAGTAGCCGGTGGAGTAGCGCGCGGTGGAGGTTGGATGAACAGGAGCCCGTAGATGAACAATCGCAGGTGGAGGCTGGAGGAGGTCGACGGTGGATGAACAATAGCTCATGGAGGCTAGAGGGGGTCGACGGTGGAGATGAACAGTCTCCCGTGGAGTCCCGTTTTGCGGTACGCCACACCCCTCCCGATGAACAAGACCCCCGTTTCGACCGTAGCGCTCCAACACAAGTCTGTTTCCTCCGTTTTGTGGTACGCCACACCCTCCTGATGAACAGGGCCCCCGTTTCGACCATAGGAGGTCCGTTTCCTCCGTTTTGCGGTACGCCAGACCCCTCCCGATCAACAGGATCCCGTTTCGAACGTGGCTGGTCGAACACAAGGCCGTTTCCTCCGTTTTGCGGTACGCCAGGCCTCGTTTCCATCGCCTGTTCCGTCCAAGCCCTCCCGATGAACACGACACATTCTGTTGCCTCCCCATGAACACGACGCATTCCGTTGCCTCTCCATGAACACGATGATGACGCTGTTTCTCCGTTCCGACCCAGCCATGTACACGAGCCCTGGCCGTACGTATGCGCGAGTAGGCGTTCGAGACCCCGCCCGTATGTACACATACGTGGCCGTATTTTCTTTCTTGCACCCTGGCCATTGTACGTACGTGTAAATGCTACGTGTGCGCCTCTACTATGACAAGTGCGCGCCTCTACTACGACACGTGTGTGCCTCTACATCGACCAGTATGTATGTACACGTTTGCGACCAGAATGACAACGCTACGTACGCTTCAACCAGGTGGGTCCCGACTGTCAGGCACTTCCTTGCCTGCGAAGATGTAGCTGGTGGGTCCCAGCAGTCAGGGGGCGAATCATTTTTTTGCCCGGACGCACTTCCTTGCGTGCGAAGATGTAGCCGGTGGGTCCCAGCAGTCAGGGGGAAATATTTTTTTCATGAAATACGGTGGCCCGTCCGGCGGGTCCCGCTGTCAGGTGGAGGAATAATTATTTTGCACGTAATAAGGAGGCACTTCCTTGTTGCGGCCGTGGACCCAGCTGTCAGCCTCTCCACGTACAGTCCACGTCCGATGCAAGCCGTTCCTTGACCACGTTGACCATGCCGCACCGAGAGCACCAGGGCGATGGACGACGGTGATGCCTAGGAAGGGGACGACGCGTAGCCGGGGAAGACGCGGCAGTGGATGCCCACGCGTAGAGGAGTACGAGGATTCACTGGTTCGCTGCGGTGTGAGGCTGCCGTCGCCTCAGAATAACAGGGGGTGTGGGTGAGTAGAGGGATGGCCTGGCCAGTGGTGGGAGTAGTAGGGGCGGTGAGGCCTCCGGCGCATCGCAGCCGGCCACGGGAGGCAGGAGCACGAGGCACGACCGGTGCTGGTTTGGGCGGCTGGAGCAAGAAGACCAGAGGTTGAAGAAGCACTACAGCCGTTGGATGGACATCGTACGGTCACTGGAGCTAGAATCGGGCATATTGACTAAGTTGACAAAGCCCTCCGTCCCCGTCAACTTAGTAGGCCCACAAGTCAGCCTGCCACTATACTAGGTCCCATCTAACAGGGGGAGTATTCATTTCTTGTGCATAATAAGGAGGCACTTCCTTGCGTGCGAACATATAGCTGGTGGGTCTGAGCTGTCAGCGGCGGTAACGTTTTTTCGCGAAATACAGAGGCCCTTTCGGTGGGTCCCTGATGTCAGGTGGAGGAATCATTATTTTGCGCGTAATAAGGAAGCATTTCCTTGCGTGCGGTCGTGGACCCAGCTGTCGGCCTCTCCACGTAAATTCCACTTCAGATGCATGTCGGTCGTTGACCATGTTGACCAGGCCGCGCCGAGAGCACCAGGGTGGTGGACGACGGCGAGGCCTTGGAAGGGAATGACACGGAGGCAGGGAAGACTCGGCAGTTGTTTCCCATGCGGAGGGGAGTACGACTGTACGAGGGTTTACTGGTTCGTCTGCCGTCACCGGAGAATAACAGCAGGTGTGGGTGAGTAGAGGGATGGCTAGGCCAGCGATGGGAGTATGGTGAGGCGGTGAGGCCTGCGCGGCAGCAGAGCCGGCCGCGGGGAGGAGGGAGCAGGCAGTCCCACCGGCGCCTGTTTGAGCGGCTGGAGCAGGAAGAGCAGAGATTGAAGAAGCACAACGGCCGTTGGATGGCCATCCAACGGTCACTGCTTGTGTGTCAACCTTTTTTTAGGAAAGCCTCAAATCTGTGGCAAACAGCATACAGCCCATCTGCCATTATTTCTAATAATTTACAGCCCATTTGCTAATTATTAAGGTTTTTTAGAGCCCATATTCTTTTTGTTAGCATTACAACCCATATTGTGGCCATAATTAAAAAATTATATGAAATTTTGCATATTTCGGTACGGTCCGAACTGTTTTTAATCCCGAAATTTCGACTCACATTCAAACTGATTTTAAAAATAAATGTATACCAATATAAAATCCAACAAATTCTCCACGCATAAAAATTAATGTAATTTCAAATCTCGAAATGAAGAAAAGATATTTGAAACTAATTGCCGGTTTTATGTGTTTTAAAAATGTACAGCCCATTTCTCATTACTGATGGGCCATTTTCTCGGCCAGCCGAATGAAAGCTCTCCTCGTCTTGAAAGATTTGCAGCCCAACAAGCCTGACAAAGCGACTTACTTGGCAAATCACAAAAAAATTGGGTTGTGGCCATGGACCCAGCTGTCAGCCTCTCCACGTACAGTACTCTTCCGATGGAATGTCGTTGACCACGTTGACCACGCCACGCCGAGAGCACCAAGGCGGTGGACGACGGCGAGGCCTAGGAAGGGGACGACGCGGAGCCTGGGAAGACGCGGCAGTGGATGCCCACGCGGAGAGAAGTACGAGGGTTCACTGGTTCGGCTGTGGTGTGAGGCTGCCGTCGCCGCAGGGCCTGGCTAGCGGTGGGAGTAGTAGGGGGCGATGAGGCCTCATCGGCAGCATAGCCGGCCACTAAAGGCAGGAGCAGGCGGTCTCCCCGGCGCTGGTTTGGGCGGCTGGTGCAAGAAGAGCAGCGATGTAAGAAGCAGCAGGACCGTTCGATTCAAATCCAACGGTTACTGCTGCTAGAATCGTTTGTTGACTAAGTTGACAAGCCCTGCGTACGCGTCAACTTAGTAGGCCCACAGGTCAGCCTCCCAACCGGTGTGCCCCAGATGCCTGTGGGAGGAATCATTTTTTCGCGTAATAAGGAGGCAGTTGATTGCGTGCAGCCAGGCCAGCGGAGGGAGTAGGGTGGGCCGGAGAAGTCTGCGCGGCATCACAGCGGGCCACAAGAGGAGGGAGCAGGCAGTCCCGCTGGCGCTAGTTTAGGCGGCTGGAGTAGGAAGATCAGAGATTGAAGAAGCACGTCGGCCGTTGGATGGACATCCAACACTAACTACTGCTAGAATCGTGTGTTCACTAACAAAGCCTTACATAAACAAGTCAGCCTCGAAATATGTGGCGTGTACAGCCCATTTGCTATTATTTTTATATTTTTTACTCATTTTCTAATTCATATTGAATTTATTGCAGCCCGTTTTCCATTTTTAGAATTGCTGGCCATTTTCTGGTCAGTACCAGGGTCAAAAAATTAACTAAATATGTGGGAAATTTTGAAAATTCACAAATTTTTGCTGGGGAACGAAATATTCTTAATCCAAAAATTAATAGCCATACTAAAACAAACTTAAAAAATAAATTATTACTATGTCATGTTAAATCCAATGAAATACGTATAAGATATCAGTGAAGAACAAAAACAAAAAAAGAAACTTATATCCCATTTGCTATAATTTTTTTGGAATTTTCAACCCCTTTTGATATTACTTTTAACAGACATTGACCATACTCTTAAGCCAGGCCGGAATGCATCCCTCCTTGTCTTGGAAGATTTGCAGCCTAGTAATTCGGAGAAAACAAATAGGCCTAGCTTGGGTATTCTTCTAAAAGAAATATTGGGCTACCTATTTTCCCAAAGAACTGGTGCATGAGCATTTAGCTTTATTTATTTATTTTCTTATTTATGTTTAGGGGACCATGAGCATGTACCTGGGCCGGATTCATGTGAGAGCCCCCTTCCAGTTAATTATGGGCTTCTCTATTGGGCCTTCATCAGTGGGCTCCATGTTATCAACAAGTGCTCCGAGTTTCAAAAAAATGTGTTATGTACGATAAATAGTATGCGCTACGTATGGTACGGGGCACTAAAGGATCGAACCGTGCAACGACTTCCAAAACATTGTGTTTGTCGTTCTAACAACACATTTATTCAACCAACAGACGAAATATACTACTGATTGTACATTGAAAATAGCAGCAGCAGCAACTAGGGCTGGGGGTGCAACAGAAGCAGTAAGCAGGCCAGAAGAGTGAAGACGCGGCTCTCTCTTCCAAACCAAACATCGGCCATCATTACAAAAGGGCTACCAAAAAAGAACAAGTGTATGCATCAAACTAAATAAAGATCCTACTACACCAAGTGTACGCATCTAACTAACTGGCTCAGTTAGACGTTGCTATTTATTAAGCTGTGGAGATTGGCTGACGGCTTGAACCAGATGGGTGCCTGACGGGGGAAACTCCAGCCAGTAGGTTGAAGTCTGATACTTGCGACCCTCTCTCCTACTTTGGGCTGCAGAGCATGGCGGCACATATCAGGGTATGGTGCATGCAGAGACGAATGGTACGCTGTGTACACATAGTTTTGCCTGATGAACGAAACCGCGCTGCCATCATGATCCTTGCCGTCGGTTATCTCCTGGTTAATCGGATAATTCAGTCCGACAAACAGAGAGCGTGTACCAAGGCTACTTACCAGCCTCCAGTCAAAAATTCCTGAAGGCCCAGAGAAGCTGGGATCCTGCTCAAAGACCTTGCAGTGACTGTGATTGTATTCCGCGAAACAACACGTCCGATATGTGCGAACGATCATCAATCTTTCGTCGTTGTCTGGTCGAGCCAGGAACCACCTGCAACTGCCATGCCGCTTTTCTTTGAAAGGTTCTGGGATTAGGAAGGGTAGGGACACAAGGCGGCCTACAACATCATATCAAGTTGGAGTCAAATAAAAAAGGGCTCTAGGTTTAGTCAATCTTAAGAACAGCATGTTATGAGCATGAATATTTTTTCAGCAAATGTTGACAGTAATATAAGCAAGCCATCATGATATCATAGGAAAGTAACATACTGCTGTAACAGCCATTTGTAGTGATGACTGGAGTAGGCCAGCAATACATCCAGCCATAGAAGGAGTCGACATCGTAAATGAAACACTTGTGTTCAATGGCATGAGAGAACCATGGAGGATGTATGATCCTGCGATGGATGTGCAGATTTATCCACTTACCGCAGTGACCTGTCAGATAGGCGAGACTGCGGTTGAAGAACGCAATTAGCCTGAAGTCTTTATAATTCGCAGATCTTGTGGGCACTTGGCAGATTACAACCTTGAGCAAATCAAACTTGGTATCATGTTGGCTACTGTAAGATTCCGAGTATTCTGGGCCGCGGTGCCAAAGCAGTGCAGTGTTAATCGAAGGAATGGGGATCAATCGCCGGGTGTAGACCTCCACGAGCATCCAGCTACCACGACCGTCAACGAGCACCATCCAAGACGTGTTCATGCCGACCCAGTACATACCGTTAATGTAGTTGAGGCTGACGGGAATCGGATCGCAGTCAAGGGGGTTGATGCTCGCCACCCTACGATCGTTATACTGCGTGACACGCCATTTCTGAAGATCAGGCGGCATCAGCAAGCAAGGAGCTGGCTTAAAAAGCTCCGGCCTGAGGGCTTTGAGTAAACGGTATAGCCCCGACAAGCACGCGGCGAGCGGCATGGTACTGAGATTGTCCACACGCGAAACAATGAGATTGATTACCTCTGTGGGGAGCGAATTCCAGCCACTCTTTCAGCGAACGCTGCTTGGTTCTTCCATTGTTAGTGCTTGGGTTTCGGACGAGGGGGGGAGGCGCCTTAGCGGGGATGGAAGATTGGACAAAATTATGTGCGGTCAAAGATGGAGAAGCGAATATGTGCTGCGGGAAGTGGACAGGTGATGATGACTACAGCATGCCGCTTGACTTACGAGACACATACCAGCAGCGTAGGGTCATGTCGATGCCAGACAACTTGCTTGAGTGATCACAGTACTGGTTCTCCCTACAATGCTATGCCCTAACTTGCTTGAGTAGAGTAGTAGAGTAGGACTCTGCTCTACTACTAGCACCGGAGGAGTAGTATATTCTAATCTAAAATAGTTACAAACTTCAATGCCCGAGCATGGAACAACTACGAACCGTGCTCAAAGACCGTGTCTACGTGGTGTTTGGACATGGGCGACAACCTCAACGCCAATGGTGCTGCTCCCGTTGCACCGTATGTGTTTCTGTCCTTCCTGTTCGAAATCGTGGTAAAATTCATGTTTCTACTCTGTATCCTACTACTATGCTAGTCCACATGATTAGTTGCGAACGACGACTTCTTCCCCGACCTCGGCAACCTCATCCTCGACGACATGGGCGACAACGTCAATGCTAGCAACCAGTGAGATACAGGGTGTAGGAAGCGGTTTGGGAATTTGCATGCCTTTCCAACCAGTGAGATACTCCATATAAAGTACGAAAGAGAAATAACCACAGAGAAGGAAGCTAAAAGTAAACAATCAAACGAGCATTTTTGCATTTGTTTTGCATTGAGTCGTTTCACAAGCTTGACTAGTGTTGTTTTTCTACTTTCACAAAAACTACATCGTAATGTTAAAACGTGCATTTGCACGTACATAAGTAATAGTAGTACTCCCTCCGTCTAGGTGTATAAGTCTTCCCTCCTTCTTGGTCATGGTGCACAACCGAAGATGACTTATTGACCTGGACGGAGGGAGTAGCACAGTCTGCAAGCATATACCGAGAGAGACGTGTAGTGCGATAGTGGAAAAAAATTATATGAGACCAGGTCTCACGGTTAGCAGGTGAGACCCGTCCTGATGGATGACACGTGGCATTCACAAATCACAAAGCATCTAATCTCTCCCCCCTGATTTTAAGTGGGGGTGGGGGATGCTTTGTGATTTGTGAATGCCACGTGTCATCCATCAGGATGGGTCTCGCGTGAGACCTGGTCTCATAGAATTCTTTTCCTGCGATAGTATATAGTAAAGTATGTGCTATATGCACGTACATGCAAAATGCATACGAATACACAAGGTTTCCAAACTTTCCCTTTTACATACTTAATTAAGGACGCTAAAAATTCCTGAACATTCGGGATTTATCATTTGCGTCCCAAAACTAATGAGATCGCCTTACGAAACAAAAAGTATACTCCTCCTAAAAAGCCACGGCGCTCGCAGGAGCGCTTGCGGCGAGCCACGAGTGCCCTGGTGCGCGGTCGTTTCCTAGCGTGCCAACACAACGCCTCTTCCTCAGCCTCGCAACTCGCGAGGTGCTGATTGGCGGCTTGCCGGCGGGCGAGCGTGATCTCACCGGTGTGGTGATCCAGCGCCAACAGGTACTCCTCCTCGCTGGAAGCATGCACCCGGTCCACGTACCGCAAGCGTAGATGAGGCGCTTGGGCCTGACTGCACTCAGAGCGTCGGCATGGGCGTCCTCCTCCACCCTCACGGCCCTCGCACGAGCCTTCTGCCAAAGAGCCAATTGCCTGACTCTCTCGGACGTGACATAGGCCTCCCAGGCAGCTTGTTCCATGGTGCGCTTCTCTTCCTCGGCCTTCTTCTCCGCCTCTATTTTGGCGCGCTCTGCTGGAGGCAAAGCCTCCCACAAGGCGACATCCATTTCTTTCCAAAGCTCCTCAAGGCTGGGGGGCTCGGCAGGCGGCGCGGCGTTCTCCTCATAGCGGGGAGCCGACGCGTCCTCTGGCGCGCGTGCCGGCGAGATTGGGAATGCCGACGCGTCTACCTCGACGCGTCGCGGCGAGGAGCGGAACGCCGATGCGTCCTCCTCGACTACTGGCGGCGAGGAACGGAACGGCGATGCGTCGCGTAGCGGCGAGGAGCAGAACACCGACGCGTCCTCCTCGACTAGTGGCGGCGAGGAACGGAATGGCGACGCGTGACCGTCCGTGCGGTGCAGCGAGGGGCTCCTAGGGCTTGGGAGGGGCGATGCCATGGTGGTCGACGTGAGAGGGAGGGGGAGGAGATAGCGATGAACGTGAACGTGAGGGGGAGGAGATAGCGATGTCGTGGGAGGCGTAGTATTTATAGCGAGCAATGGCACACCTATGTAAGATATGGACTGAGTTGCACTGACTTAACTGCCGGTCCAGTTGTGTCACTGACATGTGGGCCAGACCCCTGTTGGGCCCATATGTCAGTGACCGAATGAACCTGCAGTTAAGTAACAGCTACATGGGCATATTTGTTGGAGTAAATTACGGGAGAGCAAAGGGGTGGAAATATTGCTGGTCACAACGGATTGGACGAGCGTGGGGGGAGGAGAGTCATGCATGTAGATTTTTTCACATGGGGTGGAGTGGTGGGACCGCCGGAGGGAGAAGGAGAGTTTGGCAGGCATATTGTTTCCACACATGGACAGGAAAAAATTTGGAGACGAACGGGCTTCCTGTAGGTATGGGGAATGGTGCATAATAAGTCATCTTGCATGCCGGGCTAGGTATAGTCTCAAGTCATTAAAAACAAACACGCCCCACACATGTTCATATTTCAAGGTGCACTAAATTGTTGCATGTGATGATTAAGGCTGGCCATAATGGTGGTATCTTAGCTGGTATCATGCACACGCAAATAGCAAACATGCTGATGTGGCAAATAATTAAAGAAGAGAGGGGGTTAGAGTAACTAGAGTTCATGCATGCATTGGTAAACACATTTTTTTGTGGAGAACGACAACACTAGTTGAGTACTTTTGCAGACTTCAAAAACTATTCCACAATGTGTCAACATTCACAATGTCAAATCAATATTTTTACACTCATTATAGAACGTAGTTCTTATACTCCCTCCTTCCATCTATATAGGGCCTAATGCGTTTTTCGAGGCTAACTTTGACCAAATGTTAGAGCAATAATATATGACATGCAACTTACACAAAGTACATCATCAAATTTGTATGTGAAAGGAGCTTTCAATGATATAATTTTCACATTATGCATGTCATGTAGTATTAATTTTATCAATAGTCAAAGGCGGTCTTGAAAAACGCATTAAGCCCTATATTGATGGAAGGAGGGAGTACTCATTATAATTAGTACTCCCTCCGTCTAGGTGAGCAAGTCATCTTAGATTGTGCACTATGACCAAGGAGGAGGGGAAAACGAGAGATCTTAATGTTTATTTGCTAATTAATAGCATTGCATGCAATGAACTAACCACTGCATGTCGTGTTTGGTAGTATCAAGTCATTAAAAGCATGCACACCCACATCTCCTATTGGTTGATATGTCAAGAAACCAGAAACGGGGTAGAAGTTAATGCACCGCGCCTAAGTGTTTTGGGAGTATTGTAGATATATTTTTAGTATAAATTTGGTCGTGGGATTTCATTGATGCCTGTCAAAGCATTGACAGGTCTGCTATGCGTGACCTGAAGATGAAACCATTGAGCATCTCAAAGTTGATCAACAATCTTCAATTGTCAAAGATTAGCCGTTCGGCCAATAAGGTGGCACACTTAATCGCTAAGTATAGCTTTGACAATAGATTAGATGGTATTCTTGTAAATAACGTACCACCCTGTGTGGTGAATATTGTATCGAATGAGTGTACTGGTGTGGCTAGTTAATTAATATAAGGTGGTGTTCAAAAAAAGTATAAATTTGGTCAAACACTTTACAAACGGTTGACGGGAGTAAAAAGGACCAGAGGGAGTATCATGCATGCGGAGTAGGCAAAAAAATTGCTTGTCTAAAAAAAGGCAAAACAAATTGCTCATTTATAACCGGTCGAAGTCTCAAAGGGCGCGACCGCGCGAGGGAGGCAAAGGTCGTGGGAGGCACGACGTTTGACGGAATTAAGTGAAGTTACATCCATGCGCCGGCATGGCATGCGAACAGGCAGAAGCTATACCGTCAGGCCTACGATATGGGTCTAGTAGACATGACATCTAGTGGGTCCCGCATAGTTCTCGAGAACTCTTTGGGGGCTTGCAGCCGTTTATCCACCAGGCAAGCCAGCAACCCCATGTCATTCGCACGCCCTACTCGTCCCCGTCTTCTACCTTACAACAGTTCACTCCCAGTCGTCCCGTCCTTTCACATTAGTTTGCTCCCAGTTTTTTTGCGGGGTACAATAGTTCAAATTCTCCTAACCCTCCTCCAAAATCCATGGCCTCCCAAATCTCCATGGTCGCTGCTGAGTACCAGGTTAGAGCCATCACCGGCGATCAGTTCATCGTCATCTACACACGTGGATCCGAGACGGTGAAAGCATGGCTTGCTCACTTCCTACGCATGTTCAACAGTTCAACGGATGAGTGGGTCACTGGGCTAGATGTTGAGTACACCACAGTCCTGGGACAAGAGAAGGATCTAAAGGATGAAGAGAGGAAGAAGCCCGCCGTGATCCAGGTTTGCGTATATAACATTTGCTTGGTCTACCACATATGCCATGCCGACGTTGAGTGCTAGGATTTTAAGAACTTCCTCAAGGACAAAGAGTGAAATTTGTTACTGTAGGCTTTAAGAACGACAGTGACGTCCTGCGTCGAATAGGTCTCGTTGTAGGCCAGCCCTTCGATCTCCAGAAGGCAAGCCTGGTGTCCTCCTCTCAACCTTCAATGATGACCCTGGCAACAGCCATGATTGATCCTTCGTACGCTAAACTGAAGAAACCTCATCACGAGTTTCATCATGCATGGGAGTCGAAGACATTAGATGAAGATCACATCATGTACGCAGCAATGGATGCCTACCTTTGTTTAAATATCTACAAGGGTTGGATGAACAAGCAGAGCCCGGTGTCCGGTTCAAGCAAAGAAGCATCGGCGAAGAGGAAGATGGACGAGGACGAAGTCGAGGACGTGGACTCGGACTCCAAGTAGGTGGCAGTGTCGTCGCTCATGCTGGTTCTACTGTAGTGTCAAGTGGACTAGTTGCTTATTAGTTTATTTTCAAGGGTGTGTTGTGCTGAGGCCCCAGCAGAACTATGTTTATGTTCTTTCTCGTTATTTGAACTCTTTAGTACGTACAGTAGTACTAGTACTATGTCTTACTACTGTTCTTCTTGCAGTTGGTACTACTGCTCGTATCTTCATGTTCCTACTGTACTTAATACGTTCATACTAGTAGTATAATTTGGGTCAGTCGATTTGTGAAAGAAGTTCGATGGAGCGAAGGAAGAAGACGGCAGAAGAGGTGGAAGAAGCCCTTCTAGCCATCCATGTTGCATCAAACGGATCACATGAGTCGACTGACCCAAATTTCTCCTTCAGATTGCAGGATCCACGTGGCATTCAAGGTCTCGAAGGTAGATTCCGCGTCCGCACCCGGTTTGCGGGCTCGACGCGCGCGCGACCGGCTTCCGCCGCGACAGCCACCATGCGCGCCTCCTCCGCGCGGGCGGAGACGACAATGACACGCTAGTTCCTCCTCGTCGGCGTGCTGGAGCACGCGCTCGTCCTCCTCTTCGTACGCTGCGTGCATAGACGCGGCTCCACCAGCTGCTCGCGTGCTTGGCAACGCGGCGGCATCGCGAGGAGGGACTGCAGACAACGTGAGCGGGAGAGCCTTCGGCTTCATGGCACAGGGATGGCGGTGACACGACGGTGATGGGCGAGAAATTGTTGGCCGGAGCAGGCGGGCGCCGGCATGGGCAACGGCGGCGGCGGCATATTGATGAGTGCGCGTGTGGGAGCTTACTTTAGTTTTATATATAAGGTTGGTCAAACTTAAAATAAAACTGTACTAGTACACGTAAACATTAGACTTAGGCAGCGCTTTTATTAGTTACTAGCTTATGTTCTTACCCATTGTGACCAGCCTTAGTACCACGGCCACGATACGGAATCCTGTGCAAGCGCGTGAACCGCGGCCGCGCGGTCGATCGAACGGTGCATCACCGTGTCGCGCTCAAAGGACATCCACCGAACCTTTTTGTGTGTGTGAAAACAATCCTCGAATATTACTCAACTTTTTTTCCTGTGAAAGTTCTTGACGCTGCAATATTTCCATATATTTGAATTTAGCTCCAGTTCATGTTTATTTGGATTTGGACGTTTTAGGTGCGCCCTAGTTTTTTTAATACTGATTTTGTGTGTGTGACTGAGAGAGAACGTGTGTATGTTTCCATATGTGTGTTGTGGCGGAAGGGCAATGTGGAGACGGTGTGCGTATGATACACACATAGAGAGGTGTGAATGTGCAAATGATCGTGCATGAGTGAGACATAGACAGATGCCGATACATTGTGTATACATGAGAGAACGGTCGTCTAGTTTACTTGTGTGTGTGAGAGAGAGAGAGAGAGGGAGAGAGAGACAGAGAGAGGAGCATCTGTAACAGAACAACCATCTCTCTCAATTCGTCCGTCCCTCGCACGGTCGCATGCAACACATGCATCAACGCGCACATTTTGACACCCTCACCCGGCCCCTGCCCACCTCAAGGCCCGCACAATCTCTTCGTGAATACCCATTTCTCTCCTTAGGTTTGTTTTCTCTCAATATCTGACACACACACACGCACGCACACACACACACACACACAGAGAGACACACGCAGCACAACACACACACACTCCCCCGAGCACACAATTCATCCCCATCCAAGGTTATACGGCAACCACTCTCGCTTGTGCTTCTTTGCACCCCAACATGCACAACATCTCAATCTTCAAAGAGGGCAACGAGCAGATCGAAGACGGCGACCACACCGCGCTAGAGAATGCAGGGTCATATGGAAGCAGGGTGATGTGACGACGGCTAACTGACTCCTCCCCCCACCCTCTCCCTCTCTCTCTCTCTCTCTTGCACAAAATTACCAATCCCTCTCTCCCCCGCAGAAAATTGTCAATCCCTCAACCCATGAGATCCTTCCCCTCTCGTCCATGTTTTTCCTGCTCTCTCATCAAACATGTTGTCTCTTCTCCTTCCACGTATACAGAATCCTGATGCACACGCATCTCATGTATATTACATGTATGCATCTTTCTCACAAACCTAACTTCTTCCTCTCTCTTTCTCTCTCTATCTCTCTCTCTCTGTCTCGTTAGGTTTGTCTCCTACTCTCTCGTCCACATACATACAATCTTTCCCGCCCTATCTGCTCCATCTTCAAAAGCTCTCTCTGCACGTTTCATTCACACATTGGGATATGTCAAAATGTTGCTTCTATAATGGCTGATGTAGAGTTATGGTTGTTCTTGTTGCATCCTACAAAGTAATAACTATGAAATGCATTTAGATTCTCATTTGACTGGGATTATGTGAGTTTGAGCATGTTGTGAAGTACTATAGACCTTGTATACATCTTGGGATTCGACAATGATTGTAACTATTGAATTGTATAGACCATTACATTCGAAGTCAATAGCCTAATATATTTATTTCACAATTTCAACAAATGATTAGTTCACTACAAACTAAGAAAACAAATGTGTACTCCCTCCGTTTTTATTTAAGTCCGCGTATTAGCATTGGTCAAAGTCAAGTTTTGTAAACTCTCAGAAAGCTTATAACAAAAAATATTAACATATACAATAACAAATAAATACCATTAGTTTCATTATTGAATGTACTTTCACATCATACATATTTGTTATGGTAAATGTTTATATTTTTCTATAAACTTGGTCAAACTTTAGGAAGTTTGACTTCGGTCAAACCTAATATGCAGAGTTTACTACTACTACTCACTAGTTGCTTAGCCGAATCACTCAACACGCCACACGGGGAGTCCAGTGTCACAAAATTTTGAGGTCGGCGGGAAAATCTCCCGCGACCCTGATTCGAGCAGTGGGAAGTTACCATCATAGCCTTCGGAACAGGCCTACGGATGACGCTTGGTAGGGGGCTGTTTTCGTAACTTCAGGTTCACCCTACCCAGCGAACCCCACCCCGGCACCCAGAGTAGTACACCTGAATACTCCCCAATTTCTATCCCCACCGCAAAATAGACTTCTCCACGGCACCGCAGCCTTCGTGCTCCTCCCCTTTACATCGGCGCACTCGTCCACCACAGCGCATCTGCCTCATCGACGACCTCGTACGCCGCACTGGAGCCGGTCCACCATCGTCGTCGTACACGGAGCCTCTTCCCCGTTATCGTCTTCCACAGTCTCGTATCTGCTTCCCAGAAGCCGACGCCAAGCGCAGAAGTACCACCGTCATGGACAATGAACTGACTCCCGTTGCCGACCATGACTCACAGAGGCCGCCGCGACCATCGTTCTCCTCCTCGATTGGTAATGTGTGTATTGAATCACTTAGCAGTACATGTGCAGTTCCAATTTTGTTCATACCGACCCTTCAAATTTCATGGGTGCTATTGTTCCCGTAAAAGTAATTGGTTATAGCCCCCATTGTCCAACAGAATATCAGCTTGTAATTGTGCGTCGCTCCTGTATCGCGCTGTGCTTGGGTAGGTTTTTCATCTGCAACCAGTAGTGTCACAAATGATGGAAAGGTTTTTAGAACTAGCAAAATGCCCATGCGTTGCACGCATCAAGATGCATTTGTATGAGTAGTTTATCTTGTTGGAGATGCTCTAACATGGCAGACGAGTGCTTTAATGTTGCCCACAAGATGCGCGAGTATTACTAGTAGTATATTTTTCTTGCCATGTTGAGATTTTAAAACCATGAGTGCGAACATGCAGAGGAGCAATGAAGATCAAACACAGGATATTCGGGACATCTTCAAGGAGCGTGGCAAGTTAAAGAGGAGCTGCACCGAACCTATAAAACGAGCTTTGGTAAGTAACACCCTTTCAATTACTTTCGTGTAGCCTCGTGTTCTTTGATGTGTATATGTTGTAGTTTCTATTTCTCTTAAGCGTGGTGTTCTTCGATGTGTAATAAGAAGAGTCTTAATCGTCCTATTGCTTTCGTTTTTAGCTTGATGTAGGAAGTGGGTGTTCTCACCTTGTAGTTTGTTTTTATTTATTTTTTCCTTTTGAATTCACTTCTCCGAGCTCTGTTTATCTGGCTTCTACTAAATGGATCTAGGTTGCTCTGAGTATTGATCTAAAAAAGAAGTAACTTCATGTTAGGATGCAGTTCCTGTGAGGAGGGAAGGATGGTCAACCTCGAGATCATGTTTCCAAAATGAGGCTGGATTACACACAAGGTGTCAGTTCCCTAATGATGCTGGATTAGACACAAGGTGCAAATTCCCAGATGATGCTGGATTACACACAAGCCAGGTGGAGTCGTCAGCTGTTCGTGTCCTCGTGGCATTAGTAAAGGCTGAAAGAAAGCGTGCAGCAGCCCTTGAGAATGTAGCTGAGTTCCTGAAGAAGTGAAAAGAGCAATCAGATGCTCTCTTCACCCAAGCCAAAGAAGAGATGGAAGAAGCCAGAAATAAGCTAGCAGGGGCAGAGCAGGCTAGGCGTCTCCTGCTATCTAAAACTGTTGTCAATACAAAATTTCCTTCATAATAGCTAGATTCAAATGTTTATCCAGTCAGCATGCCTGTTGTGATGTCCGTGCATCTACTGATGTGGCACAAAATGTTTTTTTGGGTCATGTAATAACAGCAATTACTTTCCAAACAATAACAGACGAAGCATTGGACATGGTATAGTTCACGCGCAAGCCCGACATTCCAAGTTCAACTTCCACATCAAACTCATGTTCATAGATATCTGCACATTCATACATAATGTCCACAACCATGATTCACTTCAAAGCCAAAAAAATGTGAGGAGAGTTATAAATAAAGAAAATCCTATACTAGTTCCTGCTACCAGTGCGAGCACAACAAGTCAAGACCATGCGTAAATTAATTATATTTTAGTCATTTTTTGTGTTCTAAAATGCCTGCCGGCTCACGGAAGGATGTGTTGCCGGCACACATGCGGATTCAATGAAGGCAGGCGGGGCAGTCTTAAGCTGGTTGCACGCGGCGAGGAGGCGTGCTCAGTCGGGCCTGCAGAGAGTGCGGCCCTCTTGGCCGGCGCGCCGGTTCAATGCCTGCGCTATGAGAGGTCGCGTCCGTGTCAGAGCAATCACTCCCTCCAGTCCTTTTTAGTTTGGGTATAACAAAATCTCGTTTTCCATTCACATTTTAGTGGTAGGAGTTGTGTGTGTGTGTCTGTGTGAGAGAGAGAGGAGACAGTAGTCGGGGTTGTCTGATCGGTAAGCAAATGAATAATGTCAGTCTGGGATGGAGACGAAAAGGAGACCGCAACAAATGTTGTGTCTACAGGAGAGATAGAGAGAGTAATTTTAGTGGTATGAGTCATATGTAGAGACATATAGGGTGTGTGAGAGAATCCCATAGAGAGAAAGACAAAGTGAAAGATGAGTGGAGACTGTGTGTTTGGCGGTGAAAAAGAAAGCTTAGGTATCGAGTGATACCAGAGAACAGTAGAGACGTGAGAGATAATGAAAACCGTGTAATTTATAATGATAGGGAGAGTGTGACACTTCTCAAGGGAGACGTTGAGAGACCATGTTTGCGAGGATAGGAGCAACATGAAGTGAGTGTGCGAGTGAGTTGGAGAAAAGAGAGTGATAGCTACCTGAAGGAGCATGCATGCGAGAGAGATGGGCGTGAAAGGAGTAAACAAAAAAGGGATTCAAATATTTGAATTCGAGATGATGATACATATAATCCATACTCGAACCAAAATTGATCTATCAAACATGCATACTCATATGAATTTACGCACATCTATGTTATTTAATATGTAGATATTACTGATCCATACATTTTAGTAGAACATAATTTGGTTAAAATTTTTCGAATTCAACCTTAAGATTTCGAGATCGTTGTATTTGTAAATCATATTATACATGTAAAGGAGCAGAATTCTTTGTTGTGCTTTCGAAAGTATATATATAAAAAATTATGTATATAGAATGTAATTCCAATTAAAAATGGATCCCGCCCGAAAAAAATAGAATACAAACGGGATTCGAATTGAGTTGGCATGGTAAACGTGCACTCTGCAAAATTTGAATGAAGCGGGGAAAGTCGCAGTAACCGCCCGAAACCAAAATCTGCGAGATGGAAATCACTACTGCCTATCCCTGCCACGCAAAGCCTATATGTTGGATTTCTATAGGTTTTGATAGGGGTAGGTTTGTAATTTCACCCAAACGTGACGTAACCGCCTCTCACCCGGATTCATACACGGTGGGCGCCAAAACACAGTGTGTCCTCGGCCGAAATCGACTCCCTCCCCGTTTCATATTCATACACGATGGGTGCCAAAAACAAACTCTCGTCGGCAAATATACAGTGTATGCGAGATTACCGTCCTATCCCCAACCGACTAGTGTTGTTGTGATGTAGTAGAAATTTGAAACGGGGGCTATGTTTGTAAATTTCCTCACATTTGAGACAAGTGCGCCCTGAATGCATGGTTCCCCCCTTCCTCTCTACCTCCCTTTTCCCCATTCGTACTCTGTGGGCGCCAAAACACCCTCTCCAGCCCACCCTCCTCCGTTCGCCGTCGTCCGCCACCCCATCCACCAACGTCCTCCTCCACCATGCCGGAGCTGATACCCCGACGCCGTCGTCCATTACAAGAGATCGACCTCTCTCATCCACGGCTTCGGACCGGGATCCTTGCATCCCGTCCTCTCGCTTCATCCCCGCCGTCGTCCACCTTGCCGGCGCCGCTCCTACGACAGTCTCGTCCACCGCGCCCCGCCGCCACTGTCTACCCTCCTAGATCTGCTTCCACGCCGCCGATAGCCATCGCTACCACAGCACCGTCAAATTCTCAGCAGATGCGTACACGGCGCCACACCAGAGGCGGTACTCTTTCGTATCTACTCAACTTATTTATCGCAGCAAGAAAATAGATCGCCACTGCTTTACTTTGATTTCTTGTCTTGGTTGCGAAGTTGCCTTTGTCCGGTTTGCACCTTCAGATCCGCCATGGCACGCTCAACACCATACTTGCAATGCTTATGGTTTCCCCCTTTTATATTCCACACTAGTTAAATCACAGTAGACTAAATTTTAAAATTGGGTCGGTCGATTTTTCAGAGCTCGCCGGAGTTCGCCGGTGCGATCGAAGGGGCTCGGGTGGTTGTGGGGCCTCACCGAACAAAGAAAACTCGACGCGGGTGGGAGTTGGGGTGGGGGGTGGGGGTGGCGTAGGAACACGGGCGGTGGGGGCCAGTGGTCCGGCCGGCGGCCCGTGCGGTGTTCTGTATGGGAAGAATCAGAGACGAGGAAGAAGAAGGGTTAGGAGATGTAGGATCTTCATCCAACCGCCTGAAATGGTCGAGAGACAGCTAGGAGTTGCATTCTTAATGTGCTCTGGTTCATCATGTGTGGGCACTGCGCAACCAACATTTTATTATCCAAAATCTGCTGGCTCTTCTTTACCATGTTCCTCTTCCGTTCTTCTTTAATATGTACTCTCTCCATTCCTAAATACAAGTCTTTGTATAGATTCCACCATGGACTACATATGGAGCAAAATGACTGAATCTACACTCTAAAATGTACCTGTATACATCTATATGTGATCCATAGTGGAAATCTCTGCCAAGACTTATATTTTGGAATGGAGGGAGTATGATAGTAGTACAGTATGTTCCTTGTACTGAAGATGAGTAGGGACATTTGCAGTGTAGAGGTCTATACGGTCGGTTGTGATGGACACTTTGAGCCTCTTTGATTCGTAGGATCTTGTAAACATAGGAATGGGATTTGTAGTGGCCTGCCCACTTGAATCCTATAAGAATAGCAAGGAAATGCGGGGAGCTGTGTCGCCTTTGAGAGTTACATTGATATTAACAGTACCGCACCTTCACTTGAAGAGAGCTGGTATCTGAAGCCTTTCTAGCCGTACCGGCAATACTAGCACATATATTCCAGCAAGTTCCACTTTGCCGAGTTTACTCTGATGCTTAAGGTTTTCCCATTATATCTACACTATGATCTATGTAGCTGCTTTGTGTCTCACTAGCAGCAGTCCACTCTTGAAGCTAAACACTGCACTGACTTACAAAATTGGCACCAAGGCATTGAGTGCCATTCTGGATGCAATGAAACTCATACGCTCCCCACCTGTTGATTCTTGTTCAGAATATCATCCTAATGACTATTCTAACCTCGAGGAGTCAAAGGCAGATGGCCTGTCATGTTCACCCATCAAGGTGCATGTTCTAATTTGGCAATGTTTTATTGATTGCGGGTATCTTGCATATGTTGTCTTGCATTTCTTCTACTTTGTTGCACCGCCATCTGCTTAGTTTACTCATCATATATGTCGAGATGCCATGCCCATCCATTATCAATACATATTCCATCTGTCATCATACCATGTTTTTCCACTCAAATGCTATTCTTGTGCATCAGATATCAAAAAGGAAGAGGGTGATTGCTGAACCTGAAGGAGCACCAGCAAAGTCCTTGAAAAACGTGGTGGTGCCGGAGAAATCAGACAGCACCCCACTTATATTGGCTGTACAACCAGTGACACAAAACGTAGGACCGACTCCAGCAGACTGTACCCATACTTCACTGGCCACACCACTAGCCCCACCACACAGGACCTGCACTCCAGCAAAAGGTATACCGATTTCATTTGCCATAGCACCAGCTGTACCACAGAAAAATCCCACTCCAGCAAAAAGTACAGCAAGTCCACCGGCCGAAGACCTATCCCAACTGCAGAGACGGCCAATTCCTGCAGATTAAAACCCCATTCCATTTATTCCCAGTTTAAAAGACAATGCTTTCAATGTTGTTAGGCACTACGTGCATATATTCCCATCATGGGAAGATTATTGTGAAGACAAACACCATTTTCACATCTTCCTGTCCAACTTACGTGTAAGTGCTATTATTCATGGCTATTATTTTCCTGTTTTCTGCTGATTGAACACATCAATGATTTACATTACATTGTTGTCACTAGGCGAGGGTCAATCTGGATAGTCATGACGAGTAACGCTTGCTTGTGCTTTTCAAGGAAGCATTGCAGCAGTATTGGTGTTACCTGAGGAAATCACACTTTGATGGCAAGTCTATAAATGAATTTCTGGTGAAGTCTCCTGTGCTAAATTTAGAAGACATTGAATGGAAAAACCCTGTTATGCACTGGTATCGTTCCCAGGATGAGGTACTGTCTATGAAATCACATGACAATTTGAACTTCTACTTTTCCGCATGTGCCTTACGGATCTTTTTTGCAGGAAATCTGCTCGAAGAAGAATTCCGGTTTGACAAGAATGACAGGATATCGCAAATATGCTGCCCGCTGCTTTGCTCTTGTTAGTACCTGTTGTCCTGTACCACTGTACTTGCATACATACCTGGTTCATTATGTGACAGCAGTATGCATGATATCTTGCTTATCAATTGTTCGCTCCAAATTATCTGATCTGTATGAATGGTTACATTAGTGTAGAATATATCCAATGCCAATGTTTTTTTAGCTCTGCATTGTTCTTGTAAGTACATGCTGTCATTTATCAGTGTACTCATAATGACAGGTAGTTGTTCATGTACCATCACTCTGTAGCTTATTTTCCTTTGCCCTCCATTTTCTACATATCAGATCTATATTTACTCTTACCATAAGGTTGGTACTAAAGAAGTTTAGTTGTGCATTGCTCTTGGCTGTACCTTTTGCCTGTATCGCTGCACTTACAGTTATAGCTACTTGGTTATGTAGCATCACTCTTCATCTTATCTTAAATATTCTCCATTTTTCGTATATTATCACATCTATATTTACTCTTAACAAAATGTAGAATAAAGGCAATGCTTTTGAAGAAGATTCTGTGGTAAACTTCTTGAATTGCCCCCCCCCATCAGCATGGAAAATGCCTTTATAGAGCCTGTCTTCACCAATAATGTTAGTTTATCCATCTCAAGCCTTCAAACTTTGTTGTATATATTTGGTTAGGCATGACTGCAACAGCTGTTTATTTTTGGTGTTTGCATCAAATTGCTTGTTTAAAGTTTATTATATGTAGTTCATAAACAAAAGTTCGTCCTTTCTCAATTTAAGTTTTTAGTTGTACAACCAAGTTCCTTCTTCATACCATGTAAATTAAACTATACAGAGCGAGTGATCTTCTTTTGCACTGCATGTATGCTTCTGTTCTTCATCTGTAATCCAGTGGTGTGGTGAACCTACCCACTACAGCACAATGTCATATTCTGCAATGTCTTAACTATGAAAATGTCATATCATTCTACTATTATTTAAACCGTCTCTTTATTTGCCAATCTGAAATGGTATAAATTGACAGCACACTAACCATTGATACTTATGAGTTCTTAATCTGTAATCCAGTGGTATCGTGAAGCTGCCAACTCCTTCACAATGTCATTTCCTGCCATGTCTTGACCTGAACAATACCATATTGTGTTAATGCAAATTTAAACTGTGTCACTTTATTCGTCAGTAAGAAATGTGATGAATTGTCAGCACTGATACTTTTATGTGCAAAACCTGTCATCTGTCTGCTTGTTTATCTTTTAGAGTGAGGAAGATATAAGTGTTGAACAAGCGCAGTCTCATCATCTTGCTCAGCTGCTTGCGCTGCAGCTCCCCAGTAGGGCTAACCTTTCTTGAACTCTATTGAAGTGCTGTCGGTTTTGTATATTATTTTGTCGGCGTGTTTATTTGCACTGGTGGCGATCTTTGATGCCCAGTGTATGTAATCTGCTGTCTGCTTGTGCTTTATTATCATAGTGGCGAATTTTGATGCCCAGTGGATGTAATATGCCGTAATTTCTTTATTGTATAGTATAGGTTTTTTCTTATTCATGATGCTGTAGTTATTTTACTGTATATATATCCCGTCTTCGCAGTAAACCGGTCAAACCGTAAAATTACGGTACATAATCGGGCCGTCATGCAATCACGATGTAGGTTGGGCCTGAAACGTGCCGATCAGCTCACGGGCCGGCAGCAGCGCGAAATGAACCCCGGCCCATGATTGTGCGAATCAAATCACGGGCTTTTAACAGGCCGAAAAATTGTCTCGATCCTTGTTTGGCCCAATCAGATATTGGCTGCAAGCAGGCCGGATGCAAACCGGGCCGTAGTTAGGCCCAACTATATGGCGGGCTTTTAACAGGCTGAAATTAATATAGGGCCGAAATGTTAAACGGGCCCTTAACAGGCCAAAACTAATATCAGGCCGAATTACTAAGTGGGCCTTTAGCAAGTGGGCCCAAAAGCATAGTGTCCAGTTGACGGGCCGAATCTGATATGGGCCATAATTAGGCCCAAAACCTCTTAAAGGGACAGACCTGATATGGGCCGTAATTTGGCCCAGAACGTGGTAGGCTTTTAACGGGCCGGATCTCATATGGGCCACTATTAGACCCGGAGCGTGGCAGGCCATTAATAGACCGTATCAAATATGGGCCGGCATTTGGCCCAAAACATGGCAGACAGTTAACGGGCCGGCCTACTAGGGTCCTCAAAATCTTGTGGGCCTACAGCTGGACCGGCCCATTAATGTCGGCTAAATCACGTGGGCCTTTAGCTGGGCCGGCCCATTATGATCCGCAAGAATTTTGTGGGCCTTTACCTGGGCCGGCCTATTATGGCACACAAAAATCTTGTGGGCCTTTACCTAGGCCGGCCTATTATGGCCCGCGAAATCTTGTGGGCCTTTAGCTGGGCCAGCACATTATGGTCCGCAAAATCTCGTGGGCCTTTAGCTGGGCCGGCCCATTATGGTCCGCAATATCTTATGGGCCTTTAGTTGGGCCGGCCCATTTAAACTTGTTGGGCCGTGCCACGTGTCGACGTATCATAGGCGCCTTCTGTCTAGTGAGTGGATGACATCTGTCCCGACGATGAGCCGACACGTGTTTCCTCTAGCCAATGATGATTTTACACATGAAAAATCCCCATTGGTCGGGGCTGTTAACGGGTTATCGGATCCAAAACCCGACCCGATAGCTTAACAACGTTCCGTTACGGTGGATGCCACGTGTCGGTTACCCTTGACGAAAGCACTTCTGTGACACGCGATTTATCGTCATGGAAGTGGACACTTCCGTGATGATAATTTTGATAATGTCATGGAACACTTATACGACAGCATAGGTATGACTATCTTAATTCTGTCATAAATTTGTCATGGATATACATGCATGACAAAAAAAGCGACCTACTGTGGCAAACACGTATCATCACGGAAGTGTATTTTTTGTAGTGATAGGCCAGGAGTGTGACTTATATTCTCCACCCGAGGGGTCAGCCTTCGGCAGCCCAGTACTAGTAAGACATGTGGTGAAGCTTCTTTACGCCAAACTGACAATTCAAGGCATAATCCATTGTTCAATTGTGAAGGGGTGTAGCTACTTGCTCTAAGTGAAGCTCAACCTTAACAGGTCTTCACTGAAACACTGGTATATCAAAAACAACAATTGGAACAGAGGACACAATGGGCCCTCGAGATCTGGTGGGGGGTTGCTAAAATTTGAGATGGGCTTTAGGCCCATATAGCAATTTCTGAAAAATCTCTAAGGGCCCATGTGGGTTTATTGGCACTAGGTGTAGTGGGAAGTTTAGTCACACCCCGCTAGTGGAGAATGAGTTTGACCTCTTTATAAGGGATTGTCTTCCACATGCTATCGGAGCTTGAGAATAGAAGAGGCCCTCGCACGCTCCTCCTCCGCCGCTCGCCTCGTCACGACGCGACGCGATGCGACGCGGGTTGCGGGATTGAGCCGAGCCGAGCTCACACCTACGCGCTTATTTTTGCCAGTCACTAATGGAAAGTTTCTAATAGCTGGGCCACGATCTGAGACGTCGGATCGTGGGCTATCAAGGACTCGGACATGGGTCGAGCCCACATCTTCCCACGCGGCTGCGCCTATATAAGTGTGTGGTGTCTCCCAACCCTAACCGCCACGAACAGAACACATCTGCTCACGTGCACTGCCCACCGTCGTTCCTTTACTGCTGTCGCCGATGACTCCATCCCGTCCGCCGTGTACATGGTCGACGGGATAGCTAGTCTCCGAAACCCCGTCCCTCCGGTTCCTGTGCGGGAGAGGGACGAATAGGTTTTTGGGAAGTGACTACGCGACTGCTCGTTGTTTGTCTACTTCATCTATGTCCGTGTCGTCCTCATCATCACCATGTCCACCGACGTCGAACGTGTTACCACCGAGAAGCTCGAAGCCGACAAGAAGGCCGTTGAGGACACCGCTGCTGCCGCCACCGTCGCGGCGGCCTCTACATGGCCTACTGGAGGGTATAACTCGTTTATCCCGCTCCTTCTGTTTTCTGTTTTAGCCATGCTAGTGTTATACGTAGATCTGTCTGCAATTAGCGTAGTATGTGCTTGCGTGATTGAATATCAGTATGCGATTATTTTTGTCAATGCCATGTTAGTGATTTACTCGTGGATTAAGTTAATTGAAAAATTGCCTATTTACTCAGCATGTAATGCATTAGTCAACAATTTCAGTAGTTGTAGATGCATTCCAATCATCTGTTCTGGTGAGAGAAAAGGCGACTGCCGATGAATTGCAAAACACTTGGACAACACGTCAATACGTCTATACTCAATTAATGCTGATTAGCAATATATATTTTCCTCTTTTTTCATACATTTACCACGTACTTGCACTTTGTCCAGGAATCTAGAGGCTCATGTAGAGTACTAGTTTCTCAGCTGAGAAGTCACATGCATGGCTACTGTAGTTCGTAGCGACGCAATGGGTGGTCATAAACCCTCGAGCTCGATCAGCCAGCCTGCTTTCCCTTTCCTTTCCCCTCTGCACTGCCCGCCTTTCCGCTACAGTGGCATCACAGGCGCGCGCACGTCGCTGGAGCAGACCGACCAGTCCGTCGTGCCCCGAGAGGCCCCGGGCGGCGACACCGGCCGGCACGCGCGACAACAACGTCACGCCACACCCGCTGGCTTTGTCATCCCCTTCGCCGTTGCGGAGTCCGCCTCGCATGCATGCGGGCCCAGGTGGGCGTACGATGCCAAAAGCGCCGTCGCAACAAGCACGTCGCGTCGCCGGCGCCACTGTGCTGCTCCCGTCTTTCGGGCGCCGGGCATGCAGCCCGCCCGCGGCCGCGCGCGCCAGCCTTGGCGCGTGGTGGGCGCCAGGGTTGCCCACTGTTTGTTTCGCTAGGCGCGGCGTACGTGTGGCAGTTAACTGATGGAGCGTCGTCGGAGAGCGCACAGGCGAGATCGACACGGACGCGCTGGCTCGCGGTACGCCCCGCGGCCGGGGACCGGTCGACCGTCGGGGGCAGCATGCATCCATGATGCATAGGTTTAAAGCTGTTACCCATGGCACTGCACTGACACGGCCGTCCTCTACACGCCCGTGTGTACAGGGGGAAGCGGGTGGGCTCGTGCATGACACTGTCGTGGATTAAAGTTGCACCTCAATAACAAGCAAGATATGTTCGTGCGGAGCGCTTTTGGGAGTAAGTTCGTACTACCATGCAGTACTTGATCCCTCTGGTTTCGACAGCTAGCAAATGTACCAGCCAGGGGGTTTTCGCTTATAATTGCATGGGTCAAGTGTTAGTGCTGGCTGCAACAGAGATTAGAACAGACGAGGGACAAACCTCGATGGTTACTTGATACTTCTACCTCCAATTCAAAAAGATATTTCAGCAGACATCTGCGGATGTACGTTCGTTCTAAATTACTTGTCGCAAAAATGATCTAGATACATCTATTTTTGCGACGAGTAATTTAGAACGGGGGAAGTAGATCTGGAATCACATCCATGGAATGGTCCATATATAAACCCGACAATTAACCCAGCAGGACGGACCACACGATCTTAATTACGTGCCAGCGTCTCAAGTCTGAATGCAAGCAGAAGATAACCTCCCCTGTGAAACGCGATCTCTACCACTCACGGGGGAGTCGAGAAACATATGAATCCAAAGCCTCGCAAATCATAAGCCTGCCCGGTCCTAACGAGTAACGAGAGAAGAGAGGGACACATGCACGCTCGTCCACGCGAATAATTACACGCCATGCATAAAGCGTCCGACCGTCACTGCGCGCAGATACGCGCGCGACAAGACGCTATGGACACGTGACGTGCGTCCTTTTATTTTACCCGGCTGGATCCATCGATCGATCTCGGTCACTCTTTCAGCATTCATCGGCATGCATGCATGCATGACGCGGCAGAGCAGATGTCCACACCGGTGCATGCACGCGTCCGCATGCGGAATCTTGGGTTGAAATGGATAGCTCACCGAGTTTGAGCGGCGGGATTGAGACGGAGAGGAGGTGGAATCCGACGTGTAGAATGCCAAACGATGAGGGTATTATGCTGTCCGTGTGTCTTTGTTGCAGGTTCAGCGAGAGGCAATGCTGCATGCAGGATCGTGATGAATGAGTACGTGCCATGTGAACGAGTGCCTTGTATGTATTTTTCGTGAGCAACAACGGTACATCCGTACATTGATGAGGAAGACGAGCGCTCGGTATTGCATTATGCGTACAGGCGCACAGCTGCGCATGTCTCTGCTGCACTCCATATAGTAGCAGACTTCTTTTCACTGTGCAAGTCACGGATGTAGACATCACACCACTCAACCACGACCACCGGGCCTGGCAAGTGTAGACTCGTGACGCATGTGCGATGTTTTTGGAGGATTCTCATGACGAGGACGAGAGGGGCCTCGTGCGCGCGCGCTCCCGTGTTTGAGGATGCATGCATGTCCGCAGTGTAAGGTAATCGACCGGCCGGTATTTACCACAAGGGACGCATCAACTACGGGGTAGTGAAGACCCGAAAGGTTGGATGGATAGTTAAGAAAGAAACCCACACAGTTCGTGAGAGATTAATTTTACTTGTAAGGCACGCACGTACGCGAGGTAGAACACAAATAGAGAAATGAAACACACCAGACTGATCGCAGAGGCCTGGAGCCTGACCTGGACGCTGGCGGAGGACCGGATCACGGGCGGCTCCAACGCCGTCGACCCCACTAATCATCACCGAACTGGATCGAAAGATTCCTTCCTATGTATATCATCGTCGATGCGGCGTATTATGTCCGTGTACAACGTACGTATCCACCAGCATTTCAGGTACGTAGCCTCAATGATACTCATCATATATAGATGGGTAGCAGCAGAGGCACGTGGACGCGACATGGTAGATAGAGATGGGAAAATGGCGAGATATATGCAAATGCAAAGCTGCAAGCATGGCTCCAGCGAGGACTACGGTAGCATAAATGTACGTGGCTGTCGGACTAAAAACGCAGCATGCAACGCCTTTTCTCTCGTGGACCGGGACGTGAATCCATGCATGGCATGCATGGCACATGCACATGCGCGGCCCGTCTCCTCTCTCGCCGCGCCGGCCTTTTGTTCGCTCGCCGGCAAGGAGGCACGTCGTGTTGACGTGCTAGACTAACCGCTATCCGCTGTCATTCTGGTTGCTAGCTGCGCATCATCGCATGCTGCTCGTTGATTAAGTCGACAGGCGATGATAGCTCCGTGTATCAGTCCGCTCGACATGCCTTAGCCATTTTAGCCATCTCTCACCTTCTTCTTAGAGCCAGCCATTTCCCGTTCACATGGGAGCATATGACTCCGGGAAAGATGGCCATCTTCCTGGTGTCCCGTTGCGGCGGCTGGGCCGAGAAGCGATTGGGGCAACACAGTCCACAGCAGATACGAGAGAGCAGTGCCATGAACGTGAAGCACCTGGCGAGAGCAGAGGCAGGACCAGGGCCAGCGAAGCCATGGGGGTCCAGGACGTTCAGCCCACGGGCGGAGCTACGGACAGACAAGTCCAGTCCCATCTCCTGTCGGGGCGAGACATTCGTTCTGACTTCTGAGGCAGACCCGTGCCGGGACGTTCGCTGCACGCATCACTATGCTTTGGGGATCGCCTGGCAGCTAATCACGAGCTATCATTAAAGGAAAAACTAGTCACGAGCTATCATTTAAAGGCAAGCGTGTTTAGCCCTAGAAACAATAATCATGAACTTGTTTGTTTATGTTACTAGATGAATTTCAGAGAGCCCCAACTTCAAACATAGGAGAACTTATTGCATTCATTGAGTTTATGTCCCAAAACATATTTTTGTGCTAATGTTTTTCATAAGACCCAAAACTCTCATTTCATGTCAATAATTGCCAGGCTGAATCGACTTGTTATGCCATGTGGTGAATACGTTTTTAGTTTGAATTTCTTGACATAACTTCCCTTGTAGTTAGAATACTCTGTTGAAAAACATCGATTTTTTTTGTCAAAATTACGTAAAGTTTGGATGTAAACAATTTAAATCAAACTGCTCATCCAAATGAGTTGAAGATTTCCCGGAATAGCAATTAAACTATTTATATTTCTTTAATGAAAATTCTATCAACTTAGCATCTCCATCAGAAATTCAGACAACTTTGTACAACAATTTCAAAATTACGACACTCTTAAAATGCTCTTCTAAATGAGCTTAAACTTTTCTGGAATAGTAATTAAACTATTAATGTTTTTGTAATTAATTTATATTGCTAGAAACTTAGCATATCCAGCTAAAATTCAGACAAATTTGGACAACAAACTTCAAAATGATGGTTCCCTAGAAAAGCTCTTTCAAATGATTTAATGTTTTTTTTGGAATAGTAATTGAACTATTTATGTTTTAAAAATGAAATTCTACAAACTTAGCATTTCAGGCTGAAATTTGGACACATTTTGACAGCAAACTTCAAAGTGATGATTCTCTTAAAATGCTCTTCCAAACGAGCCGAAACTTTCTCTGAATAGCCATTGAATTATTATGATTTTCTAAATTTGTAAACCTTTCCAGAAATTTCATCTTCCCATAGATACTCGATCAAAACATGGACACAACTTTGATTTATTTTTTTGGAAACATTGTTCAGTTTGTGCCAGTTCATCATGTTGGCAGTAATCTCAATGAAGTGTCACACATAGTTAGAAGTACCAAAGGGGATTCACACGAGGCAATTAACTAGGCTTATGCCCTCATGATCGAGGTAAATTAAAAAGCCTACTCCTGCTTGGATTATATTGAAGGTGGACAGCCTTGTATGAGAGCTTGGGTATGGTGTACAATGAAGGATCGCTTGGATTATATTGGATTATCTGTAATCTAGCCCTAGCCTTTCCTTATATGTGGGAGAAGGTTTAGGGTTTACAGGTATCCAGGTCGGTTGAGGCCGTATGGGGATCCTCTAGGATCCCCGGGGAACTTGCCTTCATCGCCAAGCTGCTACGTGTCTCGCGAGGCCACTGAATGCAACGTGGCCTATTGCACCTGCTCCAAGCCTGCTAGGACGCCCTCGATACATGGCACCGCCAGTTCCTGATAACAGAGATCAAACACAACTAAAACCATAATCACCACAGTTGTGACAAAAGTGGGATTGGTCGGTGACATAGAATGGAACTTGTATGTGTTGCAGAAATTATTAGCACAAACCTTGTGGTTTTGCAATCTATTAGCTTTGTTGATTCTATATTTTGGATTTTGTAAAATTTATTTCAAAGTTCTTCTCGTAAATAAAATAGTATATTCCCGTGCACACAATAAGTTTAATAGGAAAATGCATAGTGCAACACTAAACAAAGGATGCTAGTACATATTTGCGCTACTATTTTTCCAAGTGATGGAAAGTGCGCTTAAAGTGCTTCTGCTTGCTACTAGAATTCAGCCTAAGGCCTTCTTGAGGTCTAGCCAAACATCTAGGGCATGGCTACGCCTCGCCTATAGCAGTATGGTAGCTCGCTCGCCTAAAGGGGAATCCTTTAGTGCGCCATTACCTCCTCTATTTTCGTTACCTTCATTCATTATTATTTTTCTTTTTTTCTTTTTTACGAAATATCCGAAATATGTATATTATAAAAATTAATTTACTTAATTTTATAAAAGTGTTCATCGCGCATTTGGAAAAAATGTTCATACATGTTAAAACAATGTTCGCGCAACTTCTTAAAGATACTGATAGCATTAAAAAAATATTTTCTTAACATTTAAAAAACATTGAACCATATTAATAATCGTTAAATTTTCGAGAAATATTTATAGAATTTAAAATAATATTCATTTAACTTTTAAAAAATGATTTGAGCCATTCGAAAAATGTTTAAGTGTTTAATATGTTTGCGACATTTTAAAGAAAATTTAATACAATATTTTTTGCGCTATTTTTTAAAGTCTTCCATACCATTTAGGAAAACGTACATGAATTGTTAAAAATATTCTAAGAGTTAACAAAATGTTTTACACATTTAGAAAATATTCATGACATTTATGAAAAAAATGTGTAATGTTCACCGTGTATTGAAAAAACATTCAACATGTGTTAAAAAAATAGAATATGTATCTGAACACGTTCAATGTGTACTAAAAAATGTTCAGTGTGTGTCAGAAAAATGTTGAATGTGCATGTATATAAAATTCGAAATGTACTTGAACAACGCCCCCCCCCCCCCCCCCCCCAGCCCAAAAAACGATGAAAACCAGTAGAGAAACACACATAAAGGAACACAAATCTGAAGAAAACAAACAAAGAAGAACATGGCAAAAAAAAAACTGCATGGAAGGTTCTAATACCGTATGTACCGGTTTGTAGAACATTCCCAACATCAATATACTGGATGATCCGCTATGGCGAGTGTCAGCGCTTCAGGCGAGATGGAGCTAGATCTCGCACTAATCAAGACACAGGTCCCCCACAAAATACAACACCAATTGGTGGTTCATTGGAATATCTTATTCGGCACGTTACTATATGTATTTGGTACGCAGCGTCCGCAACGGTTGCCATGCATAAGCTTTTTATGGGCCTACTATTTTACAACCAGTCATGGTTTCGTGGACCTTCTAGATTCTTCTGGTGTGTTTTCTTTTCTTCATTCTTACGAGGGTGTTTACCTGGTTTCTGTTTGGTTTCTAGCTGTTACGGAAATTATTAGCGTAACCGTTGTGGTTTTACAATTAACGAGCTATGTTTTCTTGCATACGTTTTCTTAACATTAGGGTTCTCTGAAATTCACTCTTCAATGTTTTGTGGGCCACATCTGCATGTGACGGAAGTGGACATGCATAATTAATTTTCTTTCACTCTCTAGCTTTGTTGATTCTATATTTGTATTTTTAAAATTTATTTGAAAGTTTTCCTCGTAAATAAAATTAGATATTCTCTTGACACGCAAAAGGTTTAACGGGACAATGTTTTCATATAGTGCAGAAAAAAAATGATGCTAGTACATGTTTGTGTTACTATTATTTCATGTGATGAGCAGTGGGCTTAAAGTGCTTCTGCTTGCTGCTGGGTGTAGCATATTCAACTAGAATTCAGCTTGAGGCCTTCTTGAGACCTAGCCGAACATATTTTTTTCGAAAAGGAGGAAGACCCTGACCTCTGCATTGCATGGTGCACACATCCACGAGCCCTAGCCGAACATATAGGGGCATGGCTACATCTCGCTTATAGCGGGATGGTAGCCCGCCACACCTCAATTGAACACTTTAGTGGGCCAACCCGGTATTGGTATGTTACCTTTTCTATTTTAATTACCTCCATTCCTTATTTGTTTCATTCCTTTTCTTACTTTTATTAAGTAAAATTAACTTTTCTTAATTTGTAGAAGCGTTCATCGCGCATTAGAAAAAAATCTTCATGTAGGGTAAAAAAAATGCTCGTCCAACTTCTTAAAAATATTGAGAGCATTAAAAAATGTTCTTGATATTGACAAACGTTCATGTGTTTTACAAGTATGTTGTGAAATTTTCCAAACGTATTTATAAATTGTAAAAAATATCCATGTAATGTTTAAAAAATGTTTCATACCATTCAAAAAATGTTTATGGGTTTAAAAATATGTTAGTGCCATTTTAAGAAAATATTTTAAAACATTAACATTGTTTATAAAAAGTATTCTGTACCATTTAGAAAAATGTGCAGGAAACTTAATTTTTCTCTAATGCTTAACAAATGTTTTACATGTTTAGAAAAATAAAATATGTTCATGAAATTTATGGAAAATGGTCAATGCGTGCTAAAAAGCATTCACCATGTATTAAAAATATCCAACATGTGTTAAAAAATATTGAATGTGTATCAGAAAAAGTTTAAAGTGTATTGAAAACATGTTCAATGTGTATGTGAAAAATGTTCAATATGTATCAGAAAAATGTTAAACTTGTATATACAAAATTATTGACGTGTATTAAAATAGAAGTCAACGTGTATTTGTAAAAATGAAAAAAATTAACTGAAAAACTTGAAAGAAAACCGATGAAAACCTATAGAGAAACACACAGAAAAATAAGATCAGAAGAAAACAAGTAAACAAAAAGGTAAAAAAAAAAGGCAAAAAAGAAACTACATGGAAGGTTCTGAAACTGGCCCGTACTAGTACAAAAAGGGCATTAGAAGCGCCCCTCGAAGCGGTTGTGATCCAAGATATCTAAGCTGTTTGTAATATTTCCACCGGTGATGGATATTTTTGTGGTCTATATAATGAAGGCGGTTGGAAATTTGGAACCACCTGCAATTGCTAAACATTGGAGACAGTTTTAGAATTCAAACAACATGATATAATTACACCACCTGTCTACAAAATGTATCCCCGCACCCCGTTATTCCACCCGCCACCATTTTCTTTCTCCACTACTACTCGAAGACGTGGCGGCAGATCCGCCTGCCAGGAAGACGTGACAACAAATCTACTGAGGGCAAAGGCTTGGCTAGAGACTCGTGTGGGAGTGTCACCGCCATGGCAACATTCGGGAAAGGGTAAGAGGCGTGCGTGTAAGTGTGCTAGCAGATCAGGGCTTGCGCCGCCAAGCCTGGTCGACGACCACATGGAGGATTCCTTCCTGATGTCGTCGACACCGCTGTGTGAACATCATTCAGGCAGGGTAAGAGGGGTGGGCATAAAATTTAGGTTCAACTTTTCGTAAGACTACCACCCCCTCCCTGTATAATTCATTGCACATCTATCATCACCCCTTTTTACATGTTGCCACACCCTACTTTATCCAGGTAACTTTCTTTTTGTATATCACATTCTATTTCATCAGTCTTAGTGATGCTAGCAACTTCATCATAGAGAGCGGCGATGTAGCGTACGAGCATGCCTGCTCCCGCTACACATACCAATGGAACGAGGACGCGCCATGCCATGTATTGAATGCGATTGTATGGAGCAGGTGGGGGTACTTAGGGTCTGTTTGGGACTGCTCTGCTTCTTAAAATTCAACTATGCTCCGGAAAACATAAGCCAAATAGGGATAGCTCCACGATATGCCGCTCCGTAAAAAACTAGAATCTGGGGTGCAACTCCTAGTTTTTTATGAAGCTAATCGGGGGGTGCTCCAAAAAACTCTAGAAGCTGGAGTTGGGTGAAAATTACCCACCACTGCCGCCGGTAAGTAGATACCCCTTCGTTTCTTTGCCCTCAACCAATCAAATAGATCTTTTCCATCAAATTTTCCATTCTTGAAGCTGGAGCTAGATGGAAGCTAAACATTCTCTTTGATAGTGCTACAACTTCAGCTTGAAACTGCTCCAAAGTAAATTTAGTGGAACAAAACTGATTTTGACGAAGCAGAGCAGTCCCAAACAAACCCTTAGCGTCGAACAGTGGCATACATGACTCCGCCGTTTGACATGACGATGCCGCACACGGTGCATATGTTTCTCTAGTGTAAGATACACATGGAAAAATATATGTACACACACGAACTAGTGTATGCATGCGTTAGCCGATTTCTTGATTGGATTTGTATGTGGTGCTGGTGCAGTGGTGCACGAAAACAATTGCCTACGTACTAACATGCATGCATCAAAGGCTAGGTAGTGCATGTAGTTCCCTGGCCGATGGATTCGGCAGCAAGAATGCATACACTAGTGCTACGTATATCCCGACTATACGCGGCGGCCACGAGGACTGGCACGTGTCAATACATACCCGAATACCCTGCGTTGGCCGGTATACATACTCGAATACCCACACAAATCATGCATTCAACTCCAGGCCAATGTATAGCCGACCAGGTATATATTGACCAGGTATATATCCCGACTATACGTTTTGTTTCTTTTTGTTTTGACGTCTGTCTGCACGCACCTTCCAAACGTCGGTAACTCCGTCCGGCATATCCATTAAATAACTCGGCGTACGCGCCTTGAAATACGGCGTCCGTCCCATATCCCTGAACAGCTCGACGCCTCACGATACCGCAAGCAGGCGAGCTCGTCCACGCCGGTGAATATCCGCTTCATCATACTCGGCATGCTTCTTAGATCAGCTAATTTGTGGATGATCATATCGTTGATCTTACTAAAGCATTTCGTGAGTCAACGCAGATTATTTTCATCGAATAAGCACGTGAAGTGACAATTTGAATAGGATGTGCATTGTTGAATATGACATGCATTATTGTTTTGTCCTTCAGTACACATTCACATCTAGCTACAGTTGGTGATGGAGCCACTAGCTCTTGCTCCTATATGTACAGTGACCATAGGAGTACATAATATCCACCATGGGTCCTCCAAGAGACATGACTGACCTTTTGACCATCTTCTACACATCTACACCATCGGAGTGCTCAAAGCCTTTGACCTAACCAGAGTGATCAACTACTCATGCTCCATGTCACGCCAGAGGAGAGGCGCAGCAAGAGTCCAACACTTCTACACATCCATCCATCTTATAGTTTGCCACAGACGAATGAACACACTTACCTATGGACCCAAGCCAGTGTTCTGATTGGGACGTGTTGTTTTCAACCGTCATTGTCGACACCCACCAACCTATCAAGGCCGTTAGTGGGGAACCTTCACGCTTGACATCTTTCAAATCAGGCGGAGAGAGTTGTCTGTCCTTGCCTTGGGGCTTCTACTCTTACATTATTCTAGTGGTTGACACATTTAACAGAGAGGGTCAACCTGCACTCAGCAAAGAAGCTCCTTTGCTCGCATGCCATTAGGTTCACCGTACGCTGGGCCTCCCTGCCGATTTGATTTGCCTCTTCGGTTAGAATATATGACGCGCGTGCTTAATGCTGCCTATCCTTGTTTTGTCTCTCTCCCTTCTCTAAAGGTGGAGGGTCCTTTTCTTGTCATTCACGTAGATATTATATAACCAATTCAGGAGCTTTATTAGTTCGCCTACAAAAGGGCCTTTATCAGTAGGCGTGATGGCCCTGAATCGCTTGATTATGATCTTTGTACTCTTCTTAACCATGTTGTAAAATGTGGACAGGATAGGAAAGGGGATGGGGGGATGGGGTGGTGATTCTTCCTGTCTCTTGTCGAAGCTCAAGTTGAAAACTTTGCCACCCCACCTTGGTTGACATCTCACCCCAGTGACCATTGACACTGAATTCTGAGCCTGCAAAGGAAAAGTTTTCTTCTCCATGCTTTCTCAGTTAACTATCTGGAGTGCAGAATGGGTGTCCTGCACCACGGATGGGGATAGGGTGGCGGCATCGGAAACGATTTTCTTTTCGCGATGCAATCCGAGAAGTTGTTTATCCCTCACTAAACAACAGCCTGCTGTCCCTCTCAAACATTCCTTTGGATTGATGAGACAACCGGCTGACCCCTCCAGACAACTAGTTTACTGATAAACTATAGGGGCGGTGATCAGTTTAAGGGTTTTGTAAGAATTTAATAACTGGAGTGGACGTCGCCGTAATTCTTTGCGAGCGCCCACCACTCTTCCCTATCTAGTGGTCGATGAGGAAATCAAAGAGTTGCAGTAAGTGTTATTTTTGTGTCTAGACAGATTAAAAACAATCATTCTGCCATTTTGAGTGTTGACCAAATGCTCTTACGCTGACAGGTGTCATGCGCAATTCCTGTTTTCCCACTAGAAGTTTTGGTATCCAAATTCTAAATCTGCCTTTTTATTTTGTTCTAGAATGTTTGGGGTCCCAGGATATTATTGGTATGAAGAAAGGCTATCTGAGGAATGCTGCGTCTGGTGGGACAAAATTTTAAGCTTATACTCCACTGTCGACTCTTTTGCCTAGCCACGTGTCGGGGTGTGATTCCTTTCTTCCTAATGAGTTGCTGCAAGGCCTAATTTTAGTTTTAATACAAGTATCAGCAGTTCATGTTTATTCTGTGTGGTTAATACTATTTGCACTAGCGGACAGTGCAAATTCTCATAGTCTCAGGCCACACTTGTTTTTCTCGAAACCCAGGCAAAACATTTGCCTCATCTGTTAATTAAGCAGAACATAGTTGTCCGATTAATTAAATATAAAACTAGGCTAAAACCGTCACAAACCGCCGAGCGACACACACATGACACCACACACACCTCAACAAAGAGGACCTCATCAAGATACACTGTGGCGTCATTATCATCACTTCTCCCCAACAAGCGTCGTCGCGCTCCCTAATCTCCGAGCAAGCAACTCCGACTCCATCGAAGACGAACCTCGACTCAACCCTCAGCATAAACGCTGTGTGGATACCCAATAAGACCCATCACATGCCCAGCCACCCACATCCCGAAGGCAGCGCAACTCTTCATAGAGAGCTTCGAAGGAGAACTATGCACGGCTAGCGCCGTGAAAGACCACCCAACAGACCACCTTGAAACCTGAATATGATTTCTTTTAGAAACTCAGTAGAAATAGACACTCTCATGCACACACATACACTCATTTCTATAAACGCATGCACATACATACACGTACACAATTCCTTAGGAGCAATACAAAAAAAAGACCGATGCACCAACATAAGCATCGATGGATGACTACATGATCGATGGGTATTAATTACCGAACCAAAGGCATCATGACGTGGTAGTAATTTACTTGCTGATGTTTTATTTATTTTATAAAAGATGGATCCAATTGTGTATGTTTATAAAAACCATGAAAAAAGTTGGATAGGAACAAAACCAGATTACTTTGTATAGCCATGCACAAATGAAAAAGGTGCCTAGAGTTCCAAATCTATTCTAGAAAATATTATATGACAATTGATCTAGTTGTGCACACATTGTAGGTTAGTTTGGTTGATGCCTGCACAACTCAACACCTTCGGAATTAATAAGAAAATTGGTAAATAGTATGAGTAAAAAATGTTTACATGAAATATATTTAAATATTTGACGATTTGCACGCACTGGGAAGGCCACCGTGTTAGTTCTCTTATTGGAAATGGGCATACTACAAACGAGTGCATATTTTTCTGCTCACGGGCTCCTTGGAGCCTGGTATTTAAAAGAAATAGAAAAAATATTTTAGAAAAATCAAGTTCTTTTCTGTGAAAGCTTATACATGGTCACTATGTTTTGCATTCTGTATTAAATAATATGGTTATTTGTAAGCTGCACAAAGAAAAAAACTCTGATCGACCGAAAAACAAGCCCATCCTAATATAACATATTTGTTTTTGTGTAGCCGTGTATGAAAATATATTTCCCTAGATCGACATAATATGAATTATATGTTGCAAAATTATACCATTAGAAACTTCAAATGTTTTAGTTTTTAATGGTATAACTTTTGTGATGTATATTTCATATTACATTAGAAAATTACGGACCTAGAGATACGTGCAGGACCTGTAAACCGAAAAGGAGATAGTATGACTCTAATTATTGCAAACCGTGATAAAATATACTCAGATCCATATGGAAATATGTGACTTATTGTGGGAAGTTTGCAATTGCCCCAATGACTCCATCTTTAACAGAAGAAAACTTCCAATCAAATTAGGTTGTCTATGAGATACACGATGGATTCGTACATGCTACTCACTGCGACATGTGGCGGGTGTGTATGGCCGCTATGTGCAACCGTTGAGAGCTGGTAGCACATAATATGTTGACTACCTTTGGATCTTGATAGTTGGTGTGTCTATCAAGGAGATAATTTTGCTGGCTATTGGTGCGGCGACTTCAACATCTCCTTCCGTGTTATCCTGCGGCATGGTTAGGTTTCTTCATCTCTCTGAACTGGGGGTGGTGGATCCCATGTCTGTACCGCGTGAGGTGATGCTTGAACTGATGTTCCTTTAGCTATTCGTAGATCTCGTTTCAAGCAATGGGTGACTACTGCAGCCTTTAAAGCTTGCTATAGCGCGTGCGTTTGAGGTGTATCTTTTCTTTACTGTTGGTTTAGTGCTTTTTTTCAATCTCCAGCGGACGTCGTACAATCGAAGGAAGAAAAGGGCTAGTATGTATTTCAATGTAATTTTATTTTTTAATGGTCATTCTACGTCCAGTTGTCTTTTCATTGTACTGGTTATTACTTTACTTGATAATTGTCTGATTTATGATGCCCCTTGGATGCCTTTTGTCAAAAATGAACAAAAATAAAAAATAGTTGTGTGCATCATATTTTGTAGCGGCCGGGGCTGTTTTGGCTCTTGGGAGCATATACTCCCTAATGAACAGTAAATTGAAAATAAATAGTAAATAAAATTTGAAAATTCTGATTTTTTTCATAGATGTTCTTGTTAGTGTAACAAGAGTGCTTGCCAACTTTCATGCGAAACGGGATGACGGTGATTCATCGGTGAAAAAAAAAAATAAGTGTAACATTTGGAGGTAACATTTGTCGTTTGACTTGTTTTTTTTTTTGCACAGATCAAAATACTTAAACTTTCCTCCTAAAAATTTGCAGGTAGCGTTTTGGTGTGACAATGATCACATATAATTTTTTTTTGATATTTGGAAAAAAAACATTTTTCATGGGCAGAAGCACATGCTCCCAAGAGCTGAATTGGATTTCTCGGTTTAAAGCTCCCTTTTATTTCAACCATGCATAGCCAAACATACAGAATTTCAACCTCCAAGTTATTCCAACCTACCTGTCAGGCAAGAGATGCCTTATCCTCAGTTAACTAAAGCAGGCAACATGTTATGCTGCTTGCATGTTCCCTTTTCAGCTGGCCTGCTGTCGAATTTTTAATTTGTGTTCAGATCGCAGGCCCCAGCCTTTCCTCCGATTCATCACACACCTTGGGCGATTCGAAGAGTCAGTTAGCAATGGATTGCAGCCCTGAAACCTCGCCTCGCCTCAGCCCACTACCGACGCCACCACCGTCCACCCACCAACCCTACGACGAGCTCTTTCCGACCCAAGGCTCCAATGCTCGCCGAGCAAGAGAGAACAGGGAAAGAAGCAAGACAAGGTGGTGCAGTGAAGTAGGGAACTAACAAGAGAAGAACGGTATGCTGCCAGTGAAGCCACTCGAGTGGAAACAAGACTGGAGATGGAGCAAAGTGACTGCTGCATGCTTACCGTTGTCTGAGAATATTCCTCTTCGGCCGGAGCTGTTTGCACAGTATAAAGTTGAGCAGAAGGCCAGCTGAGATTGGCATTCGTCCAAGTCCAGAGTGACGTGGTATGACGTCTCCAAGTTGAGCGTGGCTCCTTTCACCTAACATGCACTGTACGTGTAGATCTCGCCGCTCACAAAGGCGTATCTTGTATTCTTCCGCATGAGTCGTTGTGGAGAGCATATGAAACGGCTTCGGTCCTTCAGAGAACCGAGCAGCATAGAGCGAAGGGTTGCTTTGCAATATTGGTGTTAGTCAAGCAAGAGCGTCTCCGACAACAGAGCTAAAATATGTCTCTCTAAATCCATTTTTGGTAGACAATTTTATTTCTCCTTTTACAGCATACCTAAAACTTGATACCCATATTTACCGGAAAAGGGTTTTGATACCCATATTTTCGGAATGACATCAAACACAGGGGCGGATCTAGTGAGAGGGGAGGGGAGGGGGGGGGGTTGCTATTTTAAGATTACTAGTCAATGTGTGTACGTGCATTAATTTGGAAATATATTAAGTGCATGCCGATATTAAGTATGATATTATTTACGTATTATTATGTGATTAGCATTATTTTTGGCATGAAATTAATTGTACGCTAAACGTGTTGAACGCTCGACATTGAAGCAGTCTAGGTCGTTCGTTTGCCATGATTTGATGGCCGAGATTAATTAGATCTGCTCCTTTGGGTCTTTTTATATTGGTATAGATTTGTGAGGCTATGATGATGTTTAGTGTAAACTTTAAACTATGGCACCCCCAAGCCTGTAGTTCTAGGTCCGCCACTCATCAACAGTAAAGATCCGATGCAGGAGACGCCCGGACCGGGTAGGACAACAACAAAATTGATGCGCGACGACTGGAGTGGGAGGCGCGATAGTGGAGCTCGAGCGTTGCGAACTGGCGCACGAAGCTCGGGAACGGTGATGTTGGGCGGTTCGGAGGCAGATCAGACGACGAGATGGTGGAATCCGATCGGGACAATGTCGAAACTGCGTAGGACTGTGGTGGAGCTTGGATGGGCGCCACCACTGAGCTTGAGTAATGATGGCGAGGAGCTTGAGACATGTGGCAAGGGCAGAGCGAAGAGCAAATCTATGACGGACTGCCGAAATCGGGAGGCGGCGGGGAGGACCTGGCGGGATTCGGTGGCAACGGCCGTGGGGCTCGTGGCAGGCAACCTCAAGCGGCGGGATTGGGTGGCAGGGTGGCGGCGGCAGTGATCGGTGGCTGGAATCGACTGGCAGGGCGACATTAGAACTTCACCGAGCGATGGCTGCGGTTGGCGCCACGTTTTTGGGATTTCCGGTAGTGTGGTAGGAAAGACCTAAATATTGGACCTGGATAGCAAAATTTAGGTGACCACCAAAAGAATTATTTCCCATGCAGATTTAGATGTGTTGCTTGAGCCGTTTTCTTGGCAAAAGAAAATAAAAATAAAAATTCAGGTCTTAGGTCTTTGAGAAAATTTTAGGTTTGCCATTAGCGTTGTAATCTGCTACCTGCAGTGATTGTGCGTGTGTTACTTATGTAGTTATGTGACATAGCTCCTATTGTTTCATCAGCACGGAAGATCAAAATGTGATGGCACAAAGTGATGGTGCTATTTTTGCATGAAACCACATGCTTCCAAAATGTGCCTACAGGGAGGGAAATTAACCGGCATCCGTGTGTGTTGAAAAAGTATTGCCTTCCGTGGACCACCGTATGGCTAGTCCATCGTCCAATGATGTGGCAGTAGTCGCCATGAGAAGTCTGCCCGATTATTTTTTAGAAGGAAGGCTCAAGAAGAGCCCGGTTCTGAATTGACAATGGATTACACAAGGATTGCACAAGGCCGCCGGCACAACCGATTTGGAACAAAAAGAAACAATAGATAAACGGAGTTGCCGAAGCAACTTACAAGTTACAAGCACCCAAGACTACATACGCTATAGAAGTAATCAGAATAAGCACTACCTTGTAGTTGACGGAGTCCTCCGAGTGAACTTAACATAGTAGAGCAATCAGAGAAGAACTATAGTCGGAGCCAATGCCCAACATCGATGGACCTTGCCCTTATCTACCCTAGAAGGTCAACATCATAATCATGTCGCTCCTCTCCAAATTCGGAGGGGACCCCCGCTCTTCGCCTTGGCTCGAAAGGCACCTGACTGCCAGTAGATGGAATTGCTCTCCCTAGCGCGACGAATGAACATGGTTCCAGGCATCAAGGCAGATACTCAGCTCGACACGCCGATGCATGAATGATACCAGACGAAAGTCCACACCGTGACTCGCTGTAAAAAGAACAAAGAGGAAAAACTGCACAAGGGAGCTTTCACGGAACAAACAAACAGAGAGAAAATATGGAGCATTCATAATTGGTATCAGATTAGACCTGTAGGAATCAGCTCCATGTGTTTGCTACCACATCTTGCTTCTGCCAACAGAAGAGAGGATCCCTCTCCCATCCTCTCCAAAGGCAAAGACGCCCACCAAGCAAGCACATATCGACCAACGAAGATATCCTAAGGAAAGTGGTGAAGGAAATATGCCCTAAAGGCAATAATAAAGTTGTTATTTATATTTTCTTATATCATGATAAATGTTTATTATTCATGCTAGAATTGTATTAACCGGAAACTTAGTACATGTGTGAATACATAAACAAACAGAGTGTCACTAGTATGCCTCTACTTGACTAGCTCGTTAATCAAAGATGGTTAAGTTTCCTAACCGTAGACATGAGTTGTCATTTGATAAACGGGATCACATCATTAGAAAATGATGTGATTGACTTGACCCATCGGTTAGCTTAGCATTATGATCGTTTAGTTTATTGCTATTGTTTTCTCCATAACTTATACATGTTCCTATGACTATGAGATTATGCAACACCCGAATACCGGAGGAACACTTAGTATGCTATCAAACGTCACAACGTAACTGGGTGATTATAACGATGCTCTACAGGTGTCTCCGATGGTGTTTGTTGAGTTGGCATAGATCGAGATTAGGATTTGTCACTCTGATTGTCGAAGAGGTATCTCTGGGCCCTCTCGGTAATGCACATCACTATAAGCCTTGCAAGCCATGTGACTAATGAGTTAGTTACGGGATGTTGCATTACCGAACGAGTAAAGAGACTTGACGGTAATGAGATTGAACTAGGTATGATGATACCGACGGTTGAATCTCGGGCAAGTAACATACCGATGACAAAGGGAACAACGTATGTTGTTATGCGGTTTGACCGATAAAGATCTTCATAGAATATGTAGGAACCAATATGAGCATCCAGGTTTCGCTATTGGTTATTGACCCGAGATGAGTCTCGGTCATGTCTACATAGTTCTCGAACCCGTAGGGTCCACACGCTTAACATTCGATGACGATCAGTATTGTGAGTTTGTGTGTTTTGATGTACCGAAGGTAGTTCGCAGTCCCAGATGTGATCAAGGACATGACAAGGAGTCTCGAAATGGTGGAGACATGAAGATAAATATATTGGAAGGTTATGTTTGGACACCGGAATGGTTTCGGATAAGTTCGGGCATATACCGGAGTACCGAGGGGTTACTGGAACCCCCGGGGGGCTTAATGGGCCTACATGGGCTTTAGTGGAAGAGAGAGGAGGCGGCCAAGAGGTGGGGTGCGCCCGCCAAGCCCAATCCGAATTGGGAGGGGGCCCGGCCCCCTTTCCTTCTTCTCCTCTCCCCTTTCCTTCCCCCTCTTATTAGGACTAGGAAAGGGGGGAAATCTACTCCTAGTAGGAGTAGGTATCCCCCCTTGGGGCGCACCATGAGGGCCGGCCGTCCCCCTCCTCCCGTCCTTTATATACGAGGGAGGGGGCACCCCATGGACACACAAGTTGACAATTGTTTTAGCCGTGTGCGGCGCCCCCCTCCACAGATACACACCTTGGTCATATCGTCGTAGTGCTTAGGCGAAGCCCTGCACCAGTAACTTCATCATCACCATCAACACGCCGTCATGCTAATGAAACTCTCCCCCAGCCTCAACTGGATCAAGAGTACGAGGGACGTCACCGAGCTGAACGTGTGCAGATCACAGAGGTGCCGTGCGTTCGGTACTTGATCGGTTGGATCGCGAAGACGTTCGACTACATCAACCGCGTTTCTTAACGCTTCCGCTTTTGGTCTACGAGGGTACATAGACATACTCTCCCCTCTCATTGCTATGCATCCCTAGATAGATCTTGCGTGATCGTAGGAATTTTTTTGAAATACAGCGTTCCCCAACAAGTGGAGCTACACTAATTCAGAGACAAAGAACCATGATCCAAATCCCCAGCCGATGACGCAACAATCCTTGAGTGCTCAACCCCCCTGCACTCTCCCACCTTGCCCAAGCCGACAACTTCAAGAAGGAGGTGACACACGACGTGCCATTGCCGTCCAGTCTTAGCAAGAGAAGGGATTTCTCCTGGGAATGGAGCGGAAGGGAGAGGGCACGAACCTCGACGGCCCCTCCAAGGAGGGGAGTCACACCGGCTGGTGCTGCTGCCATCATGGCTACAGAACACCAGCCAAGTATTTCCCCCCGATTCATACCACAACTCCAGGCAGACACCTAGCAACGGATCTGGCGACCAAAGGCCACCGACGACTAGATCCGGCGGGATGAAGTGTTGCATGGGCGAGGAAGGCCGCCTTCAGATCCGGATGCCAGTGAGGAGGGCGCAACATCCAATGTGACTGGCGACAGCTCCGGCCATCTATGACGCCCCCGACTTAATCATGTTGGGGAATGCAATAATTTCAAAACAATTCCTACGTACACGCAAGATCTATCTAGGTGATGCATAGCAACGAGAGGGGAAGAGTGTTGTCCACGTACCCTCGTAGACCGTAAGCGGAAGCGTTATGACAACGCGGTTGATGTAGTCGAACGTCTTCACGATCCGACCGATCCAAGCACCGAAGATACGGCACCTCCGCGATCTGCTCACGTTCAGCTCGGTGACATCCCGCGAACTCTAGATCCAACTGAGTGTCGAGGGATAGTTTCGTCAGCACGACGACATGATGACGGTGATGATGAAGCTACCAGAACAGGGCTTCGCCTAAGCACCGGTACGATATGACCGAGGTAGATTATGGTGGAGGGGGGCACCGCACACGGCTAAGACAATGATCAACTTATGTGTCTATGGGGTTCCCCCTCCCCCGTATATAAAGGAGTGGAGGAGGGGGAGGGCCGGCCCTCTATGGCGCGCACTAGGGGAGTCCTACTCCCGGTGATTCCCCCTTCCAAGTAGGAGTAGGAGAGGAAGGAAGGAGGAGAGAGGGAGGAAGGAAAGGGGGCCCGACCCCCCTTCCCAATTCAGATTAGGCATGGGGGGCATCCTAGGCCGCCTCCTCCTCTCTCCCACTAAGGCCCAATAAGGCCCATACACTCCCCGGGGGGTTCCGGTAACCTCCCGGTACTCTGGTAAATGCCCAAACTCACCTGGAACCATTCTGATGTCCAAACATAGCCATCCAATATATCGATCTTTATGTCTCGACCATTTTGAGACTCCTCGTCATGTCCGTGATCATATCCGGGACTCTGGACTACCTTCGGTACATCAAAACACATAAACTTATAATATCGATTGTCACCAAACGTTAAGCGTGCGGACCCTATGGGTTCGAGAACTATGTAGACATGACCGAGAATAATCTCCGGTCAATAACCAATAGTGGAACCTAGATGCTCATATTGGTTCCTACATATTCTACGAAGATCTTTATCGGTCAAACCGCATAACAAAATACGTTGTTCCCTTTGTCATCGGTATGTTACTTGCCCGAGATTCGATCATCGGTATCATCATACCTAGTTCAATCTCGTTTCCGGCAAGTCTCTTTACTCGTTCCGTAATGCTACATCCCGTAACTAAATCATTAGTTACATTTCTTGCAAGGCTTATAGTGATGTACATTACCGAGAGGGCCTAGAGATACCTCTCCGATACTCGGAGTGGAAAATCCTAATCTCGATCTATGCCAACTCAACAAACACCATCGGAGACACCTGTAGAGCATCTTTTTAGTCACACAGTTACGTTGTGAAGTTTGATAGCACACTAAGTGTTCCTCCGGTATTCGGGAGTTGCATGATCTCATAGTCATAGGAACATGTATAAGTTATGGAGAAAGCAATAGCAGTAAACTAAACGATCATCATGCTAAGCTAACGGATGGGTCAAGTCAATCACATCATTCTCTAATGATGTGATCCCGTTTATCAAATGAAAACTCTTTGTCTATGGCTAGGAAACTTAACCATCTTTGATCAACGAGCTAGTCAAGTAGAGGCATACTAGTGACACTCTGTTTGTCTATGTATTCACACATGTACTAAGTTTCCGGTTAATACAATTCTAGCATGAATAATAAACATTTATCACGATATAAGGAAATATAAATAACAACTTTATTATTGCCTCTAGGGCATATTTCCTTCAGTCTCCCACTTGCACTAGAGTCAATAATCTAGATTACATTGTAATGATTCTAACATCCATGGAGTCTTGGTGCTGATCATGTTTTGCTCGTGAGAGAGGCTTAGTCAACGGGTCTGCAACATTCAGATCAGTATGTATCTTGCAAATCTCTATGTCTCCCTCCTAGACTTGCCCAAGGATGGAATTGAAGCATCTCTTGATGTGCTTGGTTCTCTTGTAAAATCTGGATTCCTTTGCCAAGGCAATTGCACCAGTATTGTCACAAAAGATTTTCATTGGACCCGATGCACTAGGTATGACACCTAGATCAGATATGAACTCCTTCATCCAGACTCCTGCATTTGCTGCTTCTGAAGCAGCTATGTACTCCGCTTCACATGTAGATCCCGCCACGACGCTCTGCTTGGAACTGCACCAACTGACAGCTCCACCATTTAATAAAAATACGTATCCGTTTTGTGAGTTAGAGTCATCCGGATTAGTGTCAAAGCTTGCATCGACGTAACTATTTACGACAAGCTCTTTGTCACTTTCATAAACGAGAAACATATCCTTAGTCCTTTTCAGGTATTTCAGGATGTTCTTGACCGCTGTCCAGTGATCCACTCCTGGATTACTTTGGTACCTCCCTGCTAAACTAATAGCAAGGCACACATCAGGTCTGGTACACAACATTTCATACATGATAGAACCTATTGATGAAGCATAGGGAATGACTTTCATTTTCTCTCTATCTTCTGCAGTGGTCGGGCATTGAGTCTGACTCAACTTCACACCTTGTAACACAGGCAAGAACCCTTCCTTTGCTTGATCCATTTTGAACTTCTTCAAAACTTTATCAAGGTATGTGCTTTGTGAAAGTCCAATTAAGCGTCTTGATCTATCTCTATAGATCTTGATGCCTAATATATAAGCAGCTTCACCGAGGTCTTTCATAGAAAAATTCTTATTCAAGTATCCTTTTATGCTATTCAAAAATTCAATATCATTTCTGATCAATAATATGTCATCCACATATAATAGCAGAAATGCTACAGAGCTCCCACTCACTTTCTTGTAAATACAGTCTTCTCCAAAAGTCTGTATAAAACCATATGCTTTGATCACACTATCAAAGCGTATATTCCAACTCCGAGAGGCTTGCACCAGTCCATAAATGGATTGGTGGAGCTTGCACACTTTGTTAGCACCTTTTGGATCTACAAAACCTTCTGGTTGCATCATATACAACTCTTCTTTAAGATATCCATTAAGGAATGCAGTTTTGACATCCATTTGCCAAATTTCATAATCATAAAATACGGCAATTGCTAACATGATTCAGACAGACTTAAGCATCACTACGGGTGAGAAGGTCTCATCGTAGTCAACTCCTTGAACTTGTCAAAAACCTTTCGCAACAAGTCAAGCTTTGTAGACAATAACATTACCGTCAGTGTCAGTCTTCTTCTTGAAGATCCATTTATTCTCTATGGCCTACCGATCATGAGGGAGGTCAACCAAACTACACACTTTGTTCTCATACATGGATCCCATCTCAGATTTCATGGCCTCAAGCCATTTTGCGGAATCTGGGCTCATCATCGCTTCCTCATAGTTCGTAGGTTCATCATGGTCAAGTAACATGACCTCTAGAATAGGATTACCATGTCACTCTGGTGCAGATCTTGCTTTGGTTGACCTACGAGGTTAGGTAGTAACTTGATCAGAAGTTTCATGATCATCATCATTAGCTTCCTCACTTACTGGTGTAGGAATCACTTGAACTGATTTCAGTGATGAACTACTTTCCAATAAGGGAGTAGGCACAATTACCTTGTCAAGTTCTACTTTCCTCCCACTCACTTCTTTCGAGAGAAACTCCTTCTCTAGAAAGGATCCATTCTTAGCAACGAATATCTTGCCTTCAGATCTGTGATAGAAGGTGTACCCAACAGTTTCCTTTGGGTATCCTATGAAGACACATTTCTCCGATTTGGGTTCAAGCTTATTAGGTTGAAGCTTTTTCACATAAGCATTACAGCCCCAAACTTTAAGAAATGACAACTTGGGTTTCTTGCCAAACCACAGTTTATAAGGTGTCGTCTCAACGGATTTTGATGGTGCCCTATTTAACGTGAATGCAACTGTCTCTAAAGCATAACCCCAAAATGATAGTGGTAAATCAGTGAGAAACATCATAGATTGCATCATATCTAATAAAGTGTGGTTACGACGTCCGGACACACCATTACACTATGGTGTTCCAGGTGGCGTGAGTTGCGAAACTATTCCGCATTGTTTCAAATGAAGACCAAACTCATAACTCAAATATTCACCTCCACGATCAGATCATAGAAACTTAATTTTCTTGTTACGATGATTTTCCACTTCACTCTGAAATTCATTGAACTTTTCAAATGTTTCAGACTTATGTTTCATTAAGTAGATATACCCATATCTGCTCAAATTATCAGTGAAGGTAAGAAAATAACGATACCCGCCGCGAGCATCAACACTCATCGGACCGCATACATCAGTATGCATAATTTCCAACAAATCTGTTGCTCGCTCCATTGTTTCGGAGAACGGAGTTTTTGTCATCTTGCCCATGAGGCATGGTTCGCAAGCATCAAGTGATTCATAATCAAGTGATTCCAAAAACCCATCAGCATGGAGTTTCTTCATGCGCTTTACACCAATATGACCTAAACGGCAGTGCCACAAATAAGTTGCACTATCATTATTAAACTTATATCTTTTGCCTTACTATGAACATGTGTATCACTACTACCAAGATTTAGTAAAAACAGACCACTCGTCAAGGGTGCAAGACCATAAAAGATATTATTCATATAAATAGAACAACCATTATTCTCTGATTTAAATGAATAACCATCTCGCATCAAACAAGATCCAGATATAATGTTCATGCTCAACGCTGGCACCAAATAACAATTATTTAGGTCTAAAACTAATCCCGAAGGTAGATGTAGAGGTAGCGTGCCGACAGTGATCACATCGACTTTGGAACCATTTCCCACACACATCGTCACCTTGTCCTTAGCCAATCTTCGCTTAATCCGTAGCCCTTGTTTCGAGTTGCAAATATTAGCAACAGAACCAGTATCAAATACCCAGGCGCTACTGCGAGCATTAGTAAGGTACACATCAATAACATGTATATCAAATATACCTTTCACTTTGCCATCCTTCTTCTCCGCCAAATACCTGGGGTAGTTCCGCTTCCAGTGACTAGTCCCTTGTAGTAGAAGCACTCAGTCTCAAGCTTAGGTCCAGACTTGGCTTCTTCACTTGAGCAGCAACTTGCTTGCTGTTCTTCTTGAAGTTCCCCTTCTTCCCTTTACCCTTTTTCTTGAAACTGGTGGTCTTGTTGACCATCAACACTTGATGCCCCTTCTTGATTTCTACCTCCGCAGCCTTTAGCATTGCAAAGAGCTCGGGAATCGTCTTATCCATCCCTTGCATATTATAGTTCATCACGAAGCTCTTGTAGCTTGGCGGCAGTGATTTGAAGAACTCTGTCAATGACACTATCATCAGGAAGATTTACTCCCAGTTGAGTCAAGTGGTTGTGGTACCCAGACATTCTAAGTATATGTTCACTAACATAACTATTATCCTCCATTTTGCATCTATAGAACTTATTGGAGACTTCATATCTCTCAATCCGGACATTTGCTTGAAATATTAACTTCAACTCCTGGAACATCTCATATGCTCCATGACGTTCAAAACATCGTTGAAGTCCCGGTTCTAAGCCGTAAAGCATGGCACACTGAACTATCGAGTAGTCATCAACTTTGCTCTGCCAGGTGTTCACAACATCTGGCGTTGCTCCTGCAACGGGTTTTTCACCCAGCGGTGCTTCCAGGACGTAATTCTTCTATGCAGCAATGAGGATAATCCTCAAGTTATGGACCCAGTCCGTGTAATTGCTACCATCATCTTTCAACTTAGCTTTCTCTAGGAGCGCATTAAAATTCAACGGAACAACAACACGGGCCATCTATCTACAACAACATAGACATGCAAAATACTATCGGGTACTAAGTCCATGATAAATTAAAGTTCAATTAATCAAATTACTTAAGAACTCCCACTTAGATAGACATCCCTCTAATCATCTAAGTGATCACGTGATCCATATCAACTAAACCATGTCCGATCATCACGTGAGATGGAGTAGTTTTCAATGGTGAACATCACTATGTTGATCATATCTACTATATGATTCACGCTCGACCTTTCGGTCTCAGTGTTCCGAGGCCATATCTGCATATGCTAGGCTCGTCAAGTTTAACCCGTGTATTCCGCGTGTGCAAAACTGGCTTGCACCCGTTTTATGTGAACGTAGAACTTATCACACCCGATCATCACGTGGTGTCTCGGCACGACGAACTATAGCAACGGTGCATACTCAGGGAGAATACTTGTACCTTGAAATTTAGTGAGAGATCATCTTATAATGCTACTGCCGAACTAAGCAAAATAAGATGCATAAAGGATAAACATCACATGCAATCAATATAAGTGATATGATATGGCCATCATCATCTTGTGCCTTTGATCTCCATCTCCAAAGCACCGTCATGATTACCATCATCGCCGGCTTGACACCTTGATCTCCATCGAAGTATCGTTGTCGTCTCGCCAACTATTGCTTCTATGACTATCGCTACCGCTTAGTGATAAAGTAAATAAATTACATGGCGATTGCATTTCATACAATAAAGCGACAACCATATGGCTCCTGCCAGTTGCCGATAACTCTGTTACAAAACATGATCATTTCATACAATAAAATTTAGCATCATGTCTTGACCATATCACATCACAAAATGCCCTGCAAAAAAAGTTAGACGTCCTCTACTTTGTTGTTGCAAGTTTTACGTGGCTGCTACGGGCTGAGCAAGAACCGTTCTTACCTACGCATCAAAAACCACAACGCGGTATATTGATTGCTTTTTGATCTTTAGAAAGAACCCTGTTCATTGAATCCGATTCAACTAAAGTTGGAGAAACTGACACCCACTAGCCACCTGTGTGCGAAGCACGTCGGTAGAACCAGTCTCGCGTAAGCGTACGCGTAATGTCGGTCTGAGTCGCTTCATCCAACAATACCGCTGAATCAAGAATCAACTAGTGACGGCAAACAATATGTATATACCCACACCCACAACTCCTTTGTGTTCTACTCGTGCATATAACATCTACGCATAGACCTGGCTCGGATGCCACTGTTGGGGAATGCAGTAATTTCAAAAAAATTCCTACGTACACGCAAGATCTATCTAGGTGATGCATAGCAACAAGAGGGGAAGAGTGTTGTCCACGTACCTTCGTAGACCGTAAGCGGAAGCATTATGACAACACGATTGATGTAGTCGAACGTCTTCACGATTCGACCGATCCTAGCACCGAAGATACGATCCCTCCGCGATCTGCACACGTTCAGCTCGGTGACGTCCCGCGAACTCTATATCCAGCTGAGTGTCGAGGGAGAGTTTCGTCAGCACGATGGCGTGATGATGGTGATGATGAAGCTATCGGAACATGGCTTCGCCTAAGCACCTCTACGATATGACCGAGGTAGATTATGGTGGAGGGGGCACCGCACACGGCTAAGACAATGATCAACTTGTGTGTCTATGGGGTGCCCACACCCCCGTATATAAAGGAGTGGAGGAGGGGGGAGGGCCGGCCCTCTATGGCGCGCCCTAGGGGAGTCCTACTCCCACCGGGAGTAGGATTACCCCCTTCCAAGTAGGAGTAGGAGAGGAAGGAAGGAGGGGAGAGGGAGGAAGGAAACGGGGGCCGGCCCCCCTTCCCATGGGCTTGGGGGGGGGGGCGCCCCCATCCTAGGCCGCCTCCTCCTCTCTCCCACTAAGGCCCAATAAGGCCCATACACTCCCCGGGTGGTTCCGGTAACCTCCTAGTACTCCGGTAAATGCCTGAACTCTCCCGGAACCATTCCGATGTCCAAACATAGTCATCAAATATATCAATCTTTATGTCTCGACCATTTCGAGACTCCTCGTCATGTCCGTGATCATGTCTGGGACTCCGTACTACCTTCGGTACATCAAAACACATAAACTCATAATACCGATTGTCACCGAACGTTAAGCGTGCGGATCCTACGGGTTCGAGAACTATGTAGACATGACCGAGACTCATCTCCGGTCAATAACCAATAGCGGAACCTTGATGCTCATATTGGTTCCTACATATTCTATGAAGATCTTTATTGGTCGAACCGCATAACAACATACGTTGTTCCCTTTGTCATCTGTATGTTATTTGCCCAAGATTCGATCATTGGTATCATCATACCTAGTTCAATCTCGTTTCCGGCAAGTCTCTTTACTCATTCCGTAATGCTACATCGCATAACTAACTCATTAGTTACATTTCTTGCAAGGCTTATAGTGATGTACATTACCGAGAGGGCCCAGAGATACCTCTTCGATACTCGGAGTGACAAATCCTAATCTCGATCTATGCCAAATCAACAAACACCATCAGAGACACCTGTAGAGCATCTTTATAGTCACCCACTTACGTTGTGACGTTTGATAGCACACTAAGTGTTCCTCTGGTATTCGGGAGTTGCATGATCTCATAGTCATAGGAACATGTATAAGTTATGGAGAAAGCAATAGCAGTAAACTAAATGATCATCGTGCTAAGCTAACGGATGGGTCAAGTCAATCACATCATTCTCTAATGATGTGATCCCATTTATCAAATGACAACTCTTTGTCTATGGCTGGGAAACTTAACCATCTTTGATCAACGAGCTAGTCAAGTAGAGGCATACTGGTGACACTCTGTTTGTCTATGTATTCACTCATGTACTAAGTTTCCGGTTAATACAATTCTAGCATAAATAATAAACATTTATCATGATATAAGGAAATATAAATAACAACTTTACTATTGCCTCTAGGGCATATTTCCTTCAAATCATGCACTAATCATACACGCAAATGCGCACGATCAAGGTCAGAGACTCACAGGAAGATATCATAGCACAACTCTAGACACGAATGAAACAATACATGCTTTATATTACAAGCCAGGGCCTCGAGGGCTTGAATATATAAGCTCAAGTTCACAAGAGTCAGTGGAAGCAACATTATCTGTGTACAGATGTAAGTAAACAAGTCTACCTTAAGAAGGCTAACACAAACATCAACATGGATCGAAAAGGCAAGGCCTCCTTCGTAGGAGCCTCCTAAACTACTCCTGGTTGGCGGCAGCCTCCACATAGTAGTAGGCATCCTCGAGGTAGTAGTAGTCATCGGTGGTGGCATCTGGCTCTTGGGATCCGTCATTTGGTCGCAGTAATTGGGTATAGGGGAAAAGAAGTTGCAAAGCAACCGTGAGGATTCATCCATTAGCATTAATTTCATTCTTTCCCAAGATTGCACAACATGTTCATGCTCACGTTGTTTAAAATTCATGATTTGATTTCGAAGGGAAATAATTTTTGCGGGCGGAAAATACTTAGTAATAAAAGCATCCTTGCACTTATCCATGAATCAATACTATTACGAGGCAAAGATGAATACCAAATTTTTGCACGATCTCACAAATAAAAAGGAAATAATTTTAATTTCACAATATCATTGTCCACATCTTTTTTATTTTGCATATCACACAATTATAAGGAAGTGTTTAGATGGGACGCGACATCCTCATTAGGAGTACCAGGAAATTGCTCTTTCATATCAAGATTCAACAAAGCGGCATTAATATCAAAAACTCCGCACTAGCGGCAGGAGGAGCAATCAGAGAACTAATAAAATCATTATTTTAAGTATTGGAAAAGTCACACAACTTGGTATTTTCTTGAGACATCATAACTACACAAATAAGAACTCAAGCAAAAAAGAGATCGAACGAGAAAAAGGCAAACAAAAAATATTTTTGTATTTTTGCAAAAATGTTTTAGAAGTGGGGGAGATGAAAACGAGAGGTGGATGGCAAATAAAGTAATTGCAAGGAGATGAGAGTTTGTGCGTAGGAAGCTGATAGTTGTTGATGATGTCTCCCCGGCAACGGCACTATAAATTCTTCCTGATTGCTTGTATCTGCATTGGTATTTCCACGAAGAAGAGAGGATGATGCAGCACAACAACGGTAAGTATTTCCCTTAGTTATGAAACCAAGGTTATCAATCTAGTAGGAGAACCAAGCAACACTATGAAAACATCACCTACACACAAACCACAAAAACTTGCAATCCAACGCGTAAGAGGTGTTGTCAATCCCCCCTCGGTATTGAGATAGATTAAATTGTATGAGATTGGATAAATAGATCTAGAAAAAACACAAAATAAAATAAGTAAAGAAAAAGTGTAATAAGGTATTTTTGGATTAATAGATCTGAAAATAACATGATAGGAAATAGACCTGGGGGCCATACATTTCACTAGAGGCTTCTCTCGAGAAAATAGCATACGGTGGGTAAACAAATTACTGTTGGGCAATTGATAGAAGAGCAAATAATTATGACGATATCTAAGGCAATGATCATGTATATAGGCATCACGTCCAAAATTAGTAGACCGACTCCTGCCTGCATCTACTACTATTACTCCACACATCGACTGCTATCCAGCATGGATCTAGTGTATTAAGTTCATGGAAAAACGGAGTAATGCAATAAGAACGATGTCATGATGTAGACAAGATCTATTCATGTAGGAATAGACCCCATATTTTTATCCTTAATAGCAATGATACATGCGTGTCATGTCGCTTTCTGTCACTGAGATTGAGCACCGCAAGATCGACCCATCACAAAGCACCTCTTCCCATGGCAAGAAAAATCAATCTAGTTGGCCAATCCAAACCAAACTTTCGGAGAAGAAATATGAGGCTATAACAATCATGCATAAGAGAGTTCAACAACAACTCAAACAATATTCACGGATAGAACTGATCATAAACTCACAATTCATCAGATCCCAACAAACACACCACCGAGAGTCATTACATCAAATAGACCTCCAAGAACATCAAGGAAAACATTGTATTGAAGATCAAAAAGAGAGAGACACCATCTAGCTACTGCCTACGGACCTGTTGGGGATATAACTATTGGATATAACCCGCCCAGGAGGGGCCGGGTCACGCCGCTGGCAGCTTAAAGATGAAGAAGCCCGACGAGGCCCAAGAAGATATGAAGATGGCGGTTCATGAAGCAGGCTTATTAATGACCCAAGACCCAGAGGCGACTTAAGGCCCAAAGGGATGAGCCGCCATATGTTTAAATTGTACTATAAGGCAAGCTTAGTAGAAACCGAGCCAGTTACGTTTTGTGTAATCCAACAGGTACTTTGTAAGTCGCCGGGCATCAACCTGTATATAAAGGGGTGACCCGGCGGCGGGTTAACACAAGAGACAACTCATTGAGAACTAGGCCAAGCATATTCACTCCCTGGTAATCGAAACCCAAGAAATACAACCTAAAGCAGGAGTACACTACAAAAAAAGACACATCCATGACATTCTGGGCCGAACGAATTTTTTTTCTGTCATACATATGACACTTCTATGACGATAATTGTGACAAAACCCAGTATCATCATAGATGTGGTGGGATCCTACTTCTATGACAAAAAATCATGACAGAAAATGGGCTTTTCATCCTGGGCGGGCCGGAGACGCAGTTGCATGACATTCTTTGGTCCGTCCATGACGGAAAAAACCGTGGTAGAAGCGAGGGGGAGGAAAATTTAGGGAGTTCCCGGTTACGGTGGGAGGTCGGGGGCCGAGCGATGCGCGTTTCTCTCGTACACGTACCCGCGTGTGTGCGAGGCGTTGGCTCTAACTAAACCCGAGCGAGGCGTTGGGCTCTAACTGAACCCGAGCGATTACACTACAGGCTACGCGTTACTGAACCTGAGTGATCGATCGATGGCTGTTAACTGAACCCGATCGAGCGATTCCTTCGCTACTGCTGCTAACTGAAGCCGATCGATGCTGCCTCTGGGATGAACAGTGAGCGTTGCCGGGGGGTTTGGATGAACAGTGAGCGGTGGCGTTGCCTCTAGATGAACAGGACCCCGTGGTGTGGTGGAGGGCTGGATGAACAGTAGATGGTGGAGGGGTGCCCGTGGAGGGGTGGTTGAACAGGACCCCGTGGTGTGGAGGGCTGGATGAACAGTAGATGGTGGAGGGGTGGTTGAACAGTAGCTGGTGGAGTAGCGCGCGGTGGAGGCTGGATGAACAGGAGCCCGTGGAGGCTGGAGGAGGTCGACGGTAGCCCGTGGAGGCTGGAGGAGGTCGACGGTGGAGATGAACAGTATCCCGTGGAGTCCCGTTTTGCGGTACGCCACACCCCTCCCGATGAACAGGACCCCCGTTTCGACCGTAGCGCTCCAACAAAAGTCCGTTTCGTCCGTTTTGCGGTACGCCACACCCCTCCCGATCAACAGGACCCCCGTTTCGACCGTAGGAGGTCCGTTTCCTCCGTTTTGCGGTACGCCACACCCCTCCCGATCAACAGGACCCCCATTTCGATCGTAGGAGGTCCGTTTCCTCTGTTTTGCGGTACGCCAGACCCCTCCCGATCAACAGGACCCCGTTCCGAACGTAGGAGGTCCATTTCCTCTGTTGTGCGGTACGCCAGGTCTCGTTTCCATCGCCTGTTCCGTCCAAGCCCTCCTGATGAACACGACCATGCATTCCGTTCCGACCCAGCCGGTTGGCTCCCATGCGTTCCGTTGCCTCCCGATGAACACGACGCATTCCGTTGCCTCCCCATGAACACGACACATTCCGTTGCCTCCCCATGAACACGACGACGACGCTATTTCTCCGTTCCGGCCCAGCCATGTATACGAGCCCTGGCCGTATAGTATCCCGTGTCCGTATTTTCTTTCTTGCACCCTGGCCGCTGTACTTACGTGTACATGCTACGTGCGCGCCTCTACTACGACACGTACGCGCCTCTACTACGACACGTACGCGCCTCTACTACGACACGTACGCGCCTCTACTACGACACGTGCGCGCCTCTACATCCACCAGTATATATGTACGTACACGTCCACGACCAGAACGACAACGCTACATATGCTTCGACCAGGTGGGTCCCGCCTGTCAGGCACTTCCTTGCCTGCGAAGATGTAGCTGGTGGGTCCCAACAGTCAGGGGGGCGAATTGTTTTTTTGCCCGGACGCACTTCCTTGCGTGCGAAGATGTAGCTGGTGGGTCCCAGCAGTCAGGGGAAAGCGTTTTTTTGTGAAATACGGTGGCCCGTCCGGTGGGTCCCCGCTGTCAGGTGGAGGAATAATTATTTTGCACGTAATACTGAGGCACTTCCTTGGTGCGGCCGTGGACCCAGCTGTCAGCCTCTCCACGTACAGTCCACGTCCGATGGAAGCTGTTCCTTGACCACGTTGACCACGCCGCGCCGAGAGCACCAGGGCGGTGGACAACGGTGAGGCCTAGGAAGGGGACAACGCGGAGCTGGGGAAGACGCGTCAGTGGATGCCCACGCGTAGAGGAGTACGAGGGTTCACTGGTTCGCTGCGGTGTGAGGCTGCCGTCGCCGTAGAATAACAGGGGGTGTGGGTGAGTAGAGGGATGGCCTGGCCAGTGGTGGGAGTAGTAGGGGGCGGTGAGGCCTCCGCCGCATTGCAGCCGGCCACGGGAGGCAGGAGCACGAGGCACGAACGGCGCTGGTTTGGGCGGCTGGAGCAAGAAGACCAGAGGTTGAAGAAGCACTACGGCCGTTGGATGGACATTGTACGGTCACTGGAGCTAGAATCGTGCATATTGACTAAGTTGACAAAGCCCTCCGTCCCCGTCAACTTAGTAGGCCCACAAGTCAGCCTGCCACTATACTGGGTCCCAGCTAACATGGGGAGTATTCATTTTTTTGTGCGTAATAAGGAGGCACTTCCTTGCGTGCAAAGATATAGCTGGTGGGTCCGAGCTGTCAGCGGCGGTAACATTTTTTTTGCAAAATACAGAGGCCCTTTTGGTGGGTCCCTGATGTCAGGTGGAGGAATCATTATTTTGTGCATAATAAGGAGGCATTTCCTTGCGTGCGGCCGTGGACCCAGCTGTCGGCCTCTTCACGTACAGTCCACTTCAGATGCATGTCGGTCGTTGACCATGTTGACAAGGCCGCGCCGAGAGCACCAGGATGGTGGACGACGGCGAGGCCTAGGAAGGGAACGACACGGAGGCAGGGAAGACTCAGCAGTTGTTTCCCACACGGAGGGGAGTACGATTGTACGAGGGTTTGCTTGTTCGTCTGTCATTGCCGGAGAATAACAGCAGGTGTGGGTGAGTAGAGGGATGGCTAGGCCAGTGATGGGAGTACGGTGGGGCAGTGAGGCCTGCGCGGCAGCACAGCCGGCCGCGGGAAGGAGGGAGCAGGCAGTCCCGCCGGTGCTTGTTTGACCGGCTGGAGCAGGAAGAGCAGAGATTGAAGAAGGACGACGGCCGTTCGATGGACATCCAACAGTCACTGCTTGGGTGTCAACCTTTTTTAGGAAAGCCTCAAATCTGTGGAAAACAACATACAACCCATCTGCCATTATTTCTAATAATTTACAGCCCATTTGCTAATTCTTAAGGTTTTTTTAGAGCCCATATTTTTTTGTTAGCATTACAGCCCATATTGTGGCCACGGTTAAAAAATTATACGAAATTTTGCATATTTCGGTGCGGTCCGAACTGTTTTTAATCCCGAAATTTTGACTCACATTCAAACTGATTTTAAAAATAAATGTATATCAATATAAAATCCAACAAATTCTCCATGCATAAAAATTAATGTAATTTAAAATCTCGAAATGAAAAAAAGATATTTGAAACTAATTGCCGGTTTGATGTGTTTTAAAAATGTACAACCCATTTCTCATTACTGATAGGCCATTTTCTCGGCCAGCCGAATGAAGCTCTCCTCATCTTGAAAGATTTGGAGCCCAACAGGCCTGACAAAGCGACTTACTTGGCAAATCACAAAAAACTGGGCTGTGGTCGTGGACCCAGCTGTCAGCCTCTCCACGTACAGTACTCTTCCGATGGAAGTCGGTCGTTGACCACATTGACCACGCCGCACCGAGAGCACCAAGGCGGTGGACGACGGCGAGGCCTAGGAAGGGGACGACGCGGAGCCGGGGAAGACGCGTCAGTGGATGCCCACGCGGAGAGGAGTACGAGGGTTCACTGGTTCGGCTGCGGCGTGAGGCTGCCGTCGCCGCAGAATAACAGGGGGTGTGGGTGAGTAGAGGGATACCCTGGGCTAGCGGTGGGAGTAGTAGGGGGCGGTGAGGCCTCCGCGACATCACAGCCGGCCACGAGAGGCAGGAGCATGCGGCACGACTGGCGCTGCTTTGGGCGGCTGGAGCAAGAAGACGAGAGATTGAACAAGAATGCCGGCGTTGGATGTAAATCCAACACCTTCTTAGGCTTCGACCTACTGGCCCACATGTCAACCAGTCTATTTCTTTTTAGTCCATTTGGTGGGCTGGGTGAAACAATGATGTAGCATCTATGTAGCCCGTTTAAATCCGCGGACTTGCTGGGCTGGGTGAAAATATCATGTTGGGCTAGACGGAGAAATGTTATAAAAACATAAACACATGATTGCACGTCAGTAAAATCTTTGCAAGCTTATGTACGCAATCACTAGGAGTTAACTTGCCAAGTTATATATAAATAATAATAATTATTATTTTGTAAGAACTTTAAACTTACGAAATAAAGTATCATTTTAATTTGATGAGTTAATAGTACGTGGGGTATTATTATTTTTAGGCTAGACGTGGGACAGTTGAGTTGGTTCTAGGGGAAAGTACTGGGAGAAAAATCAGTTTACATCGAAAAAGAAAGTGGGAGAAAATTCAGAGACCTGATGGGTCCACCTGAGGAGGGGAATATGTTGGGAGGAAGGAGATTCAAAGCACGACAGCCGAGTGAACTAGTTTTTTTTACGGACAAGTGAACTAGTTTACATACATAAGCAAATAGCCACTAAAAAAGCAATCAGGTTAATGCGTTCTTAAAAGAAATATTTTGGACAAAACAGATAATTACGACACATAGGCTAATGCATGAAACACTCAGATGATAAAGGTGCTTATAAACAGATAAAGTACAACATCTAGACCTTCCTGGCACGCTTGATCATGATGCTGCGGCTGTCCATGTACTCGTCGGTTACGGGAAGCAGACACGCCCTCATGTCCAAGATCTGCCTGTACATGTCATAGCATGCGTATGCGTCCTTGGCCGTGTAGGTTATGTAGGCTAGATTCAGAGGTACCTCCCACGTGTTCAGGTCGTCTTCTTTCATGTTGGCGTGTCAGGGGTCGATGATGGTCTCAGCGAGGTCAACCACGGAGTCCTTCTCCTGCCCGTTGCTGATGATCTTGTATTGCTTCTGGATGTCGACAAGCTTGTTGCACCAGATGGCCGCATCGTCGCGTTCTTCCTTCTCTCCACCGTAGCGAAGGTGCAGTCGGCGTTGCCGATGAAACGGGCGAATGCTCCAGAACCTGGTGCAGCCATAGGACTGAGGCGAGGTAGAGCTTCACCAAGTCCGTATCGTTGGTGTACATCACATTCAACTTGGTGCAGCCATAGGACTGAACGGCGAACTCAAAGGGGAACTCCTTGCTGAAGTCCATATCCAGCAGGCTCACCCCTCGGATCACCATTGGAGTCTCTTCGAGTGAACGAGTGTGTAGGCGGCAGCAGTTCGTTTTTCAACTCTTGGGGAACTGGATTGAACAGTAAGCTGAGTGTGTACAGGCGACAACAGTTACTACCCCTCCCTCATCCACTGCACGCCCGGCAGAAGATGCACCCAAGGCCATACGTCGGTTCACGAGCGGGTCTGTATTGGTACTGTAATAACAGGAGTTAGTGGTCACTTTACTTAAATTTAATTAGCTTTAATAGAAATTTATACTTAAAACAAGCAATGCATTCGCTCGTTTTATCAGTGCCACAGGATCAACATGCACAACAATTAGAATTATTATTCTCAGGACGCACACGATCTGCACATTTGTCGCACTTTCACAAAGATAATACTACCAAGTTTGAACTGTTTGTTATGGTTGTTGTCCTCTGCATCATCATGCCGTGTTTCCCAGCTTGCAAGATTCAGAACCAACAAATAAGATCCAAATAATAAGTACAACAAATATGCCTACACATCTCATTGATTCCCAGCTTGCAAGATTCAGAACCAATAAATAAGATCCAAATAATAAGTACAACAAACATGCCTACATATCTCATTGATTCCCAGCTTGCAAGATTCAGAACCAACAAATAAGATTCAAATAATAAGTACAACAAAGATGCCTACACATCTCACTGATTCCCAGCTTGCAAGATTCAGAACCAACCCATTAGAGCCTTTTGATAAAGTGAATATCGGGTTTAAATCCATCTTGGCTAGCCATGTCATACAATTGAAGAACTTGGCGAATGCTCTTGACCGTCACAACATCTGTAGTTGAGTATTCCTGTTTGCACAACATGTTTGCACAGCACAAACAAGGAGACAGGAGAGCATGATTTCTCTTTAATAGCGGCCTTCTTGAACTCAACCTCCAGCTCTACTTGGATGAGGTCTGCCTGGAGTTCCATGATTCAATTCATGCACCTTTTTCTGCAGTTCACCTGAAATGAAGCAAAGATTGCATCATTCAGTTAGCAAGAAGTACTTGCTCTTGTGAGCTGGTAGGTTCTTCTTTAGTAGTTGCACTAAAATTGAGGAACATTAAGGTTGGCTGTCCGGCTCATGTAAGGTGCAACTATAATTTTCTTATCCTTTTGTGCAGTTCCACTAAAATAAAGTGCCATTGTGGTGACAGTGATGACTCCATCTTGCAAAGGCTAATAAAATGTTGCACGAGATTACCAGCAGAACTTGACGAAGATTTTGGAAACTCCAATCACCATTTTGTGCAGTTCCACCAAAATTGAGAGATGTTGCCCACGTGACATTTTAGTTGAACTGCACAAGACACTCATTCCAAAAAAAAGTGTTTTGTGCAGTTCACCAAAAGGTCACAATAGCAACAAGATGAAATGGATATCCCTATCTGCACAAAAAGATAGAAAGTAAACAGTTGCTGGTCAATAAGAATATATGAAACATATACAAAATGAAAAGAAGCATCTTAATTATGTTCATGACAATCACGCAAGGACAGTAGAAATTTTAAAACGTGAGCAATGCTTCATGTTACTAGAAGCATTACAATCAACAATGAGATTCCTCAAATATGGGATTACTTTAATGGTGGCATTGCTTGTTTACCAGACACAGTAAATCAACAACAGCTAAAGAGTTGGTTTAAGGGCATGGGACCGTGGGGACACCAGGACACTCAGCAGCGTAAAGGAGCAACTTACTTTTCATACTGGGGAAAACAGCAGGAGTGCCATTTGTAACACAGTTTAATTGCATCTTATCACTGGAGGCATTAGATTAACAATAACACTAGTTAGACATGTCCCTAAGGTAACAACGTGATCGCTTCATTTTACATGCGCCCTTACATTAACAACAACAAAAGGTTTGTATAAGGACATGCGACAGTGGACGCATCAACACAATGTACCTACAAGGAGGCATAAAGTGGTGATGCCGAGTTTGTTCATGCTATGTGAGGGCAGCAAACCTAATCCTGGAGACCTTGTACTATGTGAGGGCAGCAAATCTAATCCTGGAGACCTTTTACTATGTGAGGGCAGCAAATCTAATCCTGGAGACCTTTTACTATGTGAGGGCAGCAAATCTAATCCTGGAGACCTTTTACTATGTGAGGGCAGCAAATCTAATCCTGAGACCTTTTACTATGTGAGGGCAGCAAATGTAATCCTGAGACCTTTTACTATGTGAGGGCAGCAAATCTAATCCTGGAGACCTTTTACTATGTGATGGCAGCAAATCTAATCCTGGACATACTCTGTTGACTTGTCCACCAGCTGCCACTTTCTATCCTTTTTTCAACCAATAATAGATCTGTTCCTTATCCAGTTTGTACTGCATTTTCCCATTATTTCCCTTTTCAACCAAGAGACCGGTTGGGTATCTGGTCTCTACTACTTTCACCATATTATTTCCTCTTTGAATCAAGTCCTAGATTCATGCTACAACTTTCCCCCCTTTCTTCGTTGTTTGAACAAAGCCCTAGATTCAAATTCATGAAGTAGTTTTACCTCTAATAATACTAAAAATTTAGGTGGCTTTGGAAGAGCTAATGGGAGTAGAAAAAGATGCACATGCAGACACGTGGGGGAGCTGGGGCAGTAGAGCAAGGCCGCTTTCGAAGAACTTATACCTGAGGGTCGCCGGGATGTCGGCGACAGCAGGTCGGATCTGCGGACAATACGACAGGGAGGAAGAAGGGTCGGAGGACCTCCCGAGCCGGTGCTGTGTCGGATAGAATGACACGGGCAGAGGATCGGGCCCCTCCGGCAGCTGTGGGTTTCCTCCCTCGGCGGTGATGACCGCGTGAATGATGCCTGCGGTCGCCAGCACCGTCTAGAAACACTGCACGGTGCGGGGCCACAGGCCGGCGCCTTGGATGATTTGGCACAACCGACTGCCGCTCGCGTCCATCGCCTCCATAGGTGCTTGTGGCTTCTGGTCACTTGGTCTTGGATTGGAGTGAGCAGTGTTGCGCAGAGACTTGGGAGTAGATGGATTGGAGTGGTGGGGCTATACTAGCAAGCAGTTGTACGTACTAGTACAATAGTGGGCTCACATAGCAATTTTGTCTCATGCAAGAGCCTGGCTATATGCGTGCTCCAATGTTCGCAACTGCAACATTCGGTTTGCGCTTGGCTCTTCGCCTCTTCGAGAAGACGAACAATGATGTTACTACTACTGCTTCTACAGTGTCGAATCCACTGCTGCATGTCCGTCCACCGTGAGCGGGACGGATAGCTTGTTGTAGAAGTACTACTAAGCAAAAGCATGTCCTCGTTTGCGAGCAACCGCGCGCATTGGTGAGGGAGAAGGCGTGTAGTAAAATCAAGCTTCTCCTCGTTGTACGAGTTGATGCGACACATCATAGCACTGGCCCCACATGCTTGCCTCTAAACTTGGTTGAAAGACCCGCAATGTACAATATATTTGCTGCAACCTCTAACATTTACCCACCACAAATTAAAATATATGTGGCCATATGCATCGTTCTGATGCAGAGGCCGGGGAGTCCCCCCTTTTCAAAAAAAAATTAAAAAATATATTTCTGTCTTGACCAGATGAGCGTGCAAACTACAATCACCAGGGTGTCAGGTGGGGCCAGAAGACTATTTTAATTTTTTTTTAAAAACTTCGAGACGACCACATAGCATGGAGCCGACCCCAACGATTTTAAGCTTACATTCATGGTACACGCTATCCTAGACTACTCTACACATGAAACTGCCACACGAGCGTCCGGGCTGCGCTTGGCTCTTCGCCTCTTCGGGAAGTCGAACAATGATGGAGTACTACTGCACTGGAGGAGTACTACAGTACGCTTCTGGCCATCTGACACCGATTGAACTGCTGCATGTCCACCGCGTGCGGGAGGGAGAGCGTGTAGCGAAAGCTTCTCCTAGTCTTGCCAGCCACCATGCTCATGGGCGAGGGAGGGACGCTCCTGCCTTTGCGTGTATGACAGGTGGGCCCGATAGGTGTGTGGCCAACCTGTCATACAGCCAAAGGCAGGTGTAGTTAAGTCCATAAGGGAGAGGATAATCAAACTTCTCGTTGATGTACGAGTTGACGCGACACATCAAAGCACTGCACTCGATATATTTCAATAATTTGCGTTTACCGATGCATTAATTACAACGCATGCATGCATGCCGTGGCTCTCCTTTTGATACTCCCTCCGGTCCTTTTTACTCTGCATATTAGGTTTGCCTGAAGTCAATCTCATCCAACTTTGACCAAATCTATACAAAAAATTATTAACATTCACATAACAACATATTTATTATTAGATCCATCTCGAAATATATTTTCATATTATATTTATTAGATGTTATAGATGTTAATATTTTTTAATATAAATTTGGTCAAACTTAGCAAACTTTGATTTCAGACAAAGCTAATGTGTGGAGTAAAAAGGACCGGAGGGAGTACTTGCATGTGTTGATTTAATGCACCTTGAAGTAGTATAAAATATGTGACGGTAAAGCTTTGTAATACCCCGGCCCAAGTCGAGAGGTGGCTGTGCACGAGGAGGGCGAGATCATGCAGACCGAACAGGACCCGATAATGGAGCTCTCTAAGGTCTCAATGGACCTCACCGTGCTCCACTGCCCCTTGTGCCTCTGCCCCTTGACGCCTCTAGTGTATGAGGTTCAAATACACCTCGTCCGTTCGGCTGATTGAGCAAGGTGCAGGTTTCTTGATTGATGTGCTGTTCGATTGATTTCTGCAGCGCAAGGGAGGGCACCTGGCCTGCGCGGACTGCCGCGTCGAGCGCCCCGGGAACCAGCGGCAGTGCCAGAAGTGTGAGCGCGGCAGTGGCTTCAACGTGCGGAACACGGCGGTGGACTCCGTCCTTTCGTCGGTGAGGGTGGAGTGCCCACACGAAGGCTGTGGGCTCTACGTCACTTACCACAAGCTCGCCGATCACCAGAGCGTGTGTCCGCTCGCGCCCTGCAAATGCCCCGTGCCCGTCTGCGGCTACGAAGGCCCGCCGCCGGCGCTCTACCACCACATCAACACCGCGCATCCCATGCCCGTGCACAGGATCCAATACGGCAAGGTGCTCCAGCTGCAAGTGCCACTGTCGGAGCCATGGCTCTTGCTGTTCGTGGAGGAGGACCGCCGCATGTTTTTCTTGGTCGGCGGCATGCTCGACATCGGCGTGCCTATCGCCGTGTCGGTCGTCTGCATCAGAGCGGGGGCATCCCCACTGCCGCACTACGTGGCCAAGCTGTGGGCGAACGGCCCGCCGGGGGAGCCCAAAGGCACGACCGACGCCGTCATGGTGGAAATGGAGGTGACAAGCAGCAAGGATCCCGGCGACGTCGACGTGCAGGAGCTGACCTTCTTGACAGTTCCGCCCAAGCTGCTGGCCGGGGCTAAGCTTGTGTCCCTCCACATTCAGATTGACAAGCTCACGTCCTAAATGTTTCTACAGTGCCTTCTGTTTATCTTAGCAATATGCTAATATAGGGATTACCTTGGTCTACTTTAGCTTAAGAAATGGTGGGTTTTGGTGGTGATGTAGCAATTACTTCGACATCAGATCAGTAATTTCCAACAGTCGAACGGATATTTTTGTGTCTGTTGGATATAAAGTTCCTTTGGGTAAGAAGTACTACTTGTCATCAAAATGGATAAAAGGAGATGTATGTAGACGTATTTTAGTTCTAGATACGTCCCTTTTTATCCATTTTGATGACAAGCACTCCCTCCGTTCCACAATACATGCCTTCCATTTGTGAAAATATAGATGTATCTAGCATGTTTTAGTATATAGGTACATCCATGATAGAGCCAATTAGATGGTTGAGAACACTACAATTCGTAGCTACAGATGCGTGTGTGACTCCCAGATGCAGAGGCCAGGGGTCATCATCCTCCTTTTCGAGAAAAAACAGATGCGTGTGTGAGAGGATGAGTGCGTGCGTGCACCTCTTCTCTTACTGTATAACGTACTACTAAACTCGGAGTACAAGTTTTTGTGGGTGGCACGATGGTGCGTGCGAGAAGTCCCGAGAGATAGGTTTAATGCGTCTGAAAAAAGACTAGCCTAGAGCTTGCCACGCGGCTATTCCTGTCAAACGCCCCATTAACCGTAATATATGTATACAACGGTGTCAGTTATTGCACGTACACAGCAGTACTCCCTCCTTTCCGGTTTATAGGGCTTAATTCAAAAATCTCACCAACCAAGATGGTGAGTGGTGGAATATTTTTTGTAGTTTGCAAAGCACCTAATTAATGCTCTTGTTTTTCTCAAAAAGTTATGTTTATTAATGCATTAATTGCAATGCATGCATGCATAATGTACATGCATTGGTCAATTTTCTCTTAATACTTGCATGCAATGATTTAATGCACCTTGGAATATGAACATGTGTTGGGGAACAACCAAATTGAGCCTTATAAAATGGAAAAACTAAAATTTAAGTTGCAAATTACTCCACGCTATATTGAATTGCAAACCTGTTCACACCGATCACAACCTAAACGGTTTCCCACTTAGGAGCGTATTAGTACCACGCTATATTGAATTGCAAACCTGTTCACACCGATCACAACTTAAACGGTTTCCCACTTAGGAGCGTATTAGTACCACGCTACTCCCTTCTTTCGGGTTTATTAGGCCTAAAGAAAATTTCTCTTAGACCAAGACACATAGTAATTTGCTCACATTAATTCTTTCATTTCACTCCCAATGCACTCTCTCACATGCATGCAGCCAATGAAAAAGCACGCATGAAGTATATTAATTTTTCAGCCATGGCACCAACAACAATGGCTTTCAATGCAACCAATGAAATGGTTGCATGCATGCACCTTTGCAAAGCGGGGCCTTACAAAAGGGGAGTATATTAAATTGCAAACCCGTTCACACCGATCACAACCTAAACGGTTTCCCACTTAGGAGCGTATTAGTACTCGGTTGTAAATACTAGTATGCCAAGATGACTGCACATTCCTCCTCAACTCCTCATCCACAAAAACAAACAAGTCATTCAACATCCTTCCCTTGCGTCTGCCATGGCCAGCGTGAGTTCTGGGTCGAGAGATTGCCACCAGGGAGAGGCGAGCATGGAAGTGGAAGCACGAGAGATGTCCCGCCTCGCTGCGAGAGCAGCCGACATGTCCAGCCGCACGGAAGTAGAAGCACAGAGGTCCCGTCGCGTCGCTGAAGCAACACAAAGGTCTCGCCGCGCCGTCGATGTAGCAGACTGGTCCGGCCGCGTCATGGAAGCAGCATAGATGTCCCGCCGCGCCACGAATCCAGCAAAGATGTCCCGCCGCGCCGCGGCAGCCTGGGAAAATTTCTCGCGGGTAGGAAACGACTGTTACAGGCGCATGCATGCGATATTCCATAGCCAGATGGATCAGATCTCCGGCTCGGCGAGGTTGCAGGATGACATGATAGCCTCGTTTGAACAGGCTACTGACGTCATCCGGCAACTAAGGGAGGGCAATGAGAGGCTTCGGGCCGAGCACGACCTGCTGAGGGAGAAGATCGTCCGAAGTGCAGACTAGCAAGAGAAGACCAGTGCCTTGTTGGAGAGGACCGGCGTCATCGTCAAGAAACTTATGGACGAGCATGACATGCTCCGCAATGAGCGCCAAAGGCTGGTGGAGGAATCCGTGGATGTTCTCAAGCAGCGTCTTAAGGACACGAAAGAGCTCATCGCCGCTCGCCGTGGAGACTAGTTTCCTGGTTTCTTTTGATGTAATAATCGGTTTAGGATGTGGATTGTGTCGTCGGTTGTGAAATGTTGGGTTCTAGAGCAGATGTTTGGCCTTGTTGGCCTCTTGGGATGTTGCGATTTCAATCTGGTAGCTTTTAATCCTTCGTGTTAGGCTGGAGTTGTGCTGAACTTCTTGTGAATTGTGGTGGTTTTCAGTAATGAAAATCGGAAGGGGCAAGCCCTTCTTTGATAAAAAATTAATCGTCCTTATATATACATCAGTCTTGCTATAAGTCGCAGTAGATGCTATATAGGTCCGTCGGATCTTACATCAAGATCCATGCTTTCAGATTTTCTTTTTTTCTCTCTTGAATCTCAGTCGAGTGAGACATAGCCACGCCATTAAACAGAGGCTCAGGCGCCATTAATGGAGACCTTGGGAGAGAGGTGGACGACAGATGGAGGTCAAAGGGCTCTCCTCCCGATAAGCACGCGCCGGGGTCTGATCGCATGCCTCTCGTACTCAAATAGCTACCCTGCATGGCGCCTCCTAGCTAATTAAAAATGGGGACGCGTGGCGGCACGTAAATGGTACTAGTAAGTAGAACCCCCACGGTTTCAATAATACTTGTGTTTCCGATTGTAACGTGACAACACTTGTTCCAAAATGACTTTGTTGATTGTTAATGTGCGCGCCTTCGCAAACCGGACTGCAAATTTACCACAGCATGTTGGTGCCATGTCATGGCACCAAGCCAAGTTTCATTATTTTCATGCGTGTTTTGGATTTACAGGAATTAAAAAACTCAGTTTCTCAATGTTTCCAACCCAGCCACGACGCCCAGAATTTTGAATTTCATTCCCATTTCTTGCATGGAACCTAGAAATTTACCCAAGGACACACATGTGATTATTCAACCAACTTTGGTGCACTGGAACATGTGCTTGTATTTCAAATTTGAACTATGCACACAAAGGTGACACGTTCCCTCCCAGAACCACGAGCCTTCTTGAGAGAAGCTCCGATTTGCAAGAAGCTTATACCAAAATTTGTTCCTATTCGGCCAATTTTTTTTACCACGGCATGGTACTACCATGACATGACACCATGCCAAGTTTCATGATTTTAAAACCAAGTTTCTCAATGTTCTCGACCGAGCCACGATGCCTAGATGTTTGAATTTTATTCTCATTTTTTGCATGGGACCTACTCCCTCCTTCCATCTATATAGGGCCTAATGTGTTTTTCAAGACAGCCTTTGACAATTGACAAGATTAATAGCACATGAGATGTATACTATGAAAATTATATTATTGGAAGCTCCTTTGACATACAAATTTGAAGGTATGCTTTGTGTAAGTTGCATGCCATATATTATTGCTCTAACGTTTGGTCAAAGTTAGCCTCGAAAAATGCAGTAGGACCTATATAGATGGAAGGAGGGAGTAGAAATTGACCCAAGGACACAAATGTGATTTTTCAACCAACTTTGGTGCACGGGAGCATGTGCTTGTAGTTCAAATTTGAATTATGCACATTAAATGACCAAAAACTCAATTAATGTGTAAATAAGGCCAAACGAAGCCGGAATAATTCCAAAATTTAACAGTGCACTCATGTAGTTCTATGTTGCCTTTGTAAATAAACTCAAGGGGGACAACGTATATTGTTTCGCACTCAAAGGTGGCACGTTCCCTCTCAGAACCACGAGCCTTCTTGAGAGAAGCTTTGGTTTGCAAGAAGCTTATACCAAAATCTGCTCCTATTCGACCAATTTTTTTTACCCCAACATGGTAGTACCATGACATGACATGACATCCATGCCAAGTTTCATGATTTTCAGACATGTTTTGGATTTACAAGAATTTAAAAACCAAGTTTCTCAATGTTCTCGGTCGAGCCACGATGCCCAGATGTTTTAATTTTATTCTCATTTCTTGCATGGGACCTAGAAATTCACCCGAGGACACAAATGTGATTTTTCAACCAACTTTGGTGCACGAGAGCATGTGCTTGTAGTTCAAATTTGACTTATGCACATTAAATGACCAGAAACTCAATTAATGTATAAAAAACGACAAATGAACCCAGAATAATTCCAAAATTTAACAGGGCACTAATGTAGTTCTATGTTGCCTTTGTTAAGAAACTCAAGGGGGGGCAGCGTATATCGTTTCACACTCAAATGTGGCACGTTCCCTCTTAGAACCACGAGCTTCCAAATCGGCCCAATTTTTTACCACAACATGTTAGTGCCATGACATGACACCATGCCAAGTTTCATGATTTCCAGGCGAGTTTTGGATTTACATGAATTTAAAATCAAAGTTTCTCGATGTTCTCGACCGATTCATGACGCCCAGATGTTTGAATTTCATTCTCATTTCTTCCATGGGACCTAGAAATTCGACCAAGGACACACATGTGATTTTTCAACCCACTTTGGTGCACCGGAGCATGTGCATGCAATTCATATTTAGATTATGCACATTAAAGTCCAGAAACTCAATTAATGTATAAAAAGGCCAAATGAACCCGGAATAATTCCAAAATTTAACAGGGCACTCATATAGTTCTATGTTGCCTCTGTAAATAAAATCAGGGGGGAGGCAGCGTATATCGTTTCACACACAAAGGTGACACGTTCCCTCTCGGAACCATGAGGCTTGTTGAGAGAATCTCCGGTTTTGCAAGAGGCTACCAAAACTTGTCCCAATTCAGCCAAAAATTATACATATGAAAACAGGGTTTAGATTATCTCAAACATCTTGCTACCTAGACCAATAATGTACTATGATTTGAATTCAACATAAAATGGATACAAATATTTGAATTGGAGAGCGTATGGTACATGTAGTTCATAGTGAAATATGATTACTGCTATATGTATGTTTTTTGTTATCAAGATAATATTTAAATTATTGTATAACTTGACAACAATCGTATTCAAATAAGGAAAATTGATTCAAATTTAGTCCATATGGTAGACGACAATATATATGTTCACATGGTGGAGTAAAATGTTCATATATGATGGAAGATCAAAATGTACGACTACATTAATTATAAACCGCAAGGTCACCTAACGATATATTCGAATTCAACATAACGTGGATTCAAAAATTGAAATTCAAGATCATGGCATCTGTAATCATATAAAAAGGGACATTAGTCTTTCTTTGGTGGGAATTGATTTGTTTTTTGTTGTTGCTGAGGGAAGTGCGAATCGATTTGGTACTGTGCAGGGTAATCTTGTTCTCCCGATTTATTTTTACATTTTTCTTGTAGTTTTTTCAATGGCATCTATAGCAATATAGTAAAAGGGGACATGACTCTCTTGTGTCTTGTATGAATTGTTTTTTTACACGTTAAGTTTGTTCTGCCGAACAAGGAATCCGCACCTTGTTATCCCGAAATTTTCAAGCTCGAGTATCTTTTGTCTCACCTGCTTTGAAACTCCCGCTTCTTCAACCCGCACCGCGCCTTGTTATCCCGAAATTTGGACGCGCGCGAGAACTCCCTCCTCATCCGAAATCGTTCCCGCAGCCCAGACACGCGAAATCCCCCTTCTACCCCTCAGCCAGAAATGAAGCTCCACGTCGCGGTGTCAAAACCGGTGGGGGTACGCTGGTAACTTACCCTACATTTCGGACAAGCGTGTCCCTAAGCTTGGCTCCCCCCTCCCCCTTCGCCCCCATTCATACACCGAGGCCGCCAAAACCCGCGAAACCCCATGCTCCTCCATCGGCCTCCCGACCGCCGCCCAGCCGGAGACTCTTCCCCGACTACGTCGTCCACCGCAACAGCTCGCCGTCCCACATCCACCGCACCGGATGAGGATCCGTTGTCTATCTCATCGTCCCGCCGGATTGGCCGCCCCGTCCTCCACCTCCAAGGATCTGCCCCCATGTTCGCCTCGTCCATCGCGCCACCTCAATCCCCACAACACCGTCTCGACCTGCCCCACCGGAACTGCAGCACCCTCACCAATTCCTCCGATGAAGCCGAGGACAACTCGGCGCCACCAAGGAGGTTCTGCACTCACCGCTACATTTTATCTTTTATTCAATCTCACGGGGCTACTGGTGCTTGATACCGAGCAGACATGGCGTGTCTCCATCGACGGCGCCGTCGCCGGCCACATCATCCACGACGTCTCTCCCCATGTCGTTGCTTCTCCGGCGGCGACGTCCACAACCGCACTAGCTGCAGCTGCTTCGGCTCTCGCTCGCGCTGCGGCTCTGTTCTTGCTGTTGGTCGCGCTGCTGCACTGCTCCTGCTTTCGTTCGTGCTACTGCTCTGCTCTTGCTCTCGCTTGCGCTGCTGCTACTGCTGCACGACCTCCGGCAGCTACAGGAGTTGCTGCTTTAACACTCGCTCGCGGTGCTACTGCACAACTTGCTCTCTGCTAGTGCGTTCCCTGCTCGAGCATCTGCTGATTTAGATCACTGCTTCTCTGCTACTAGTGCTCGAACGCCCTAAACATCTATTGCAATGCTCTGTTACTAGTTCAATCAGTTTCGATAGTAAAATTCAGTTTCGACTGTGAAGTTCATTTTCTTCAGTTAAGTTCAGAGTGAACAGTACTTACAGCATCTGTCGGAGCGGCCGTGGCGCGGCTGATGCGTTTTACATCTAGCACTTTTTGGTGATGTATTTTACATCATCTATTGTAGATGATATTAGGGTCCCACTTCAGGTTAACGTTGTCTGTCTTGTCATGCTCCATCCTCATCGTCGTACACCTTAGCGGAGCTGCTCCAACGACGGAACCGTCCATCACAGCAGAGCAGTACCCTCGGCGCCGTTTCCAGAGGCCTCGGATCTTCTTCCCCGCCTCCGACAGTCACACCAGCATCATCACCATCCTCCACGTCCAACCCAATGATGCTGAGGTCCCCAAGGATATGCCAAAGAGGTTGTACACTCGTTGCATCACTTTGTTTCTCCATTCCTCTGTTCTTCCAATTCATGTGAGCCAAACACCTAGGTTGACTGAAATCCTATGTTTCCAAATGCCCTGTTTTGCACGTGCATTCCCTATCCTATTCCTGTGTTTTTCCTGTCCCTACATTTATAGAATCCTCCAATTCTAAGGAGCCCTTACAGATTTACTTCATTTTAAGATAGGCGTCAAAGAAAACTCTGTGTGTTATGTCCTGCTCCTGCCGTGCCGTCATCCACCCCTCCTGAGGTGCACCATCGACAGAAGCGTTCACTGCAGCAGAGATCCCCCTTGTAGACTTCCTTTCACCGCCTCAGATCATCTTCGCCGTTGCCGGCAGCCACGCCAACTGCATTACCATCATCGACTGAGCAGATGAACCTGAGGACTACACAGTTCCGGAAGAGAGGTCATGGTCTTTCGTGTTTGCTTACTTCATACATAGGTTATTATTACCTGCTACTTTATCATTCAATCTTGAGTTTTGAATTTCCCATGGGTCTCATATCGAGCCAACAACGAATAGTATCTGTCTACTATCTGGTTCATCTGGGGTCTTCTATGTGGTTCATGTTGGGTGGGCAACAAACAATAGATGATCCATTGTCTATCTTTTTAAACTGAAGCTATAATCTACCTGCTATCATTAGTTTTGGATCCATCCACTCGTTTTCTACCATAAGTCTTGATTTTTGCATGCACCCCTTAGGCCTTACAAAATCTAACTATTTTTTATTATGCATGTCAGATATTGTACACAATCGTACTGAACATGTAGAGAAAAAGAGAAGACCGTTGCGTGCGAATATAATGTCATGCAGACGCTGCTCCATGGTGGGTGAAGTGCCCCCCCTCCTGCATTTCTAGATTGTATTCTAGAGGAAGATACCTGTTCAGATGGAGATTTAGAAGGAGCCGACCACGCCTGTTTACCACCTGAGGTGTTTGCTCTAACCTGGCATGCTGATGTTGGTCATATCATGCATATGGCGCCTTGCATTGCTTACATTATACATCATATATGTCATCATGTTAGTTTAGATTTGCATTGTGTGAATGCCACCTGTTTGGTTTCTATATCATACTCTTCCTGTGCATCAGCCATTTGAGTCGGTCATGGGAAAATCTGGAGTGAAAACAAGGTCTTCTGAGCAGTCAATGCTACCTGTCGATGCAGATTTCTTGCTGGTTACAGATAGCTCCTCAGAGGAGGATTCAAAGAGAGATGACCAGTCGTATTCCCCCCCTCGAGGTGCATGTTCTAACTTGGCTGGGTTATATTGCTCATATCATGCATATGGTGTCTTGCATTTCCATGCCATCTGCTTAGATTAGACATGCTTTGTGTGAATGCCTCCCGTTTGCTTTCTATATCAGATATGTGAATTATGCAATGCCATGTTTTTCAGCCAGTTATCATATATGTGAATTATGCACTGCCATGGAGCCAGGCATCATATATGTGAATTATCTCATGCCATATTTTTTTCATTACGTATTCCATTTGTCGACAATCTGTGTATATTGAACTACTCTTCATGTGTATCAGCCATTTGAGCCGGTTATGGAAAAATCTGGAGTGAAAACAAGGTCTTCAGAGCAGGCAATGGTACCTGTTGAAGCATATATCTTGATGGTTACAGGGAGCTCCTCAGAGGAGGATTTAGAGACAGATGACCAGTCCTATATCCCACCTGAGGTGTATGCTCTAAGTTGCAATGTTTATATTTCTCATATGATGCATATGGTGTCTTGCGTTGCTTAGTTTAGACATCATATGCACAATATTGAATTCTATCTGCTTAGTTTAGAGATCATACATGCGAGTGCCAACTGCTTAGTATATATGAATCAATTATGTCAATTATACCATGCCATCCTATATACTTAGACAACATGTATGTGAATTATTTCATCCCAACCTATTTTAGAAAGACATCATATAGTTTTGTCATGTCATCCTATTTAGATACTCATCATATGTTGAATTATGCCATTATATCATGTTAAGTTATCCATCATATATCTGAAACTGTGTCATGCTATCCTGTTTAGTTAGGCATCATATATGTGAAATTGTGTCATGCTGTCCTGTTTGGTTAGACAACATATATGTGAATTACCACATCTGTCTATCATACAATGTCTATACGTTCAATTTCTTTTCTTGTTTATCAGCCATTTGAATTGGAGGGGGTGATGGCAGTATCTAAGGGAGCAAAAACCCGTTCTTCACAAAAGACAGTGCTACCCGTCGATGCAGATAGAACCATGGTTGTACTGGCCCAGAAACTAGCCCCACCACACATAATCGAGACTCTTCCAAATTGCACACTTACACTGTTGGGCAGAGAACCAACTACAACCCATCTAACCGCAACCCCAGCGGATAGTAACCCACTTATAGTTGACAAAGCACCATGTCCACCACAGAGTACCCCCACACGAGCAGTTTGTAAAGCTACTACAGTGCCCAGAGCACGAAGACCACCACAGCTAACCCAAACTCCACGTTTAAAGCAGAAGAGCAACTGTTCTCAGGTTAGATTCCGTAGCTATGGTCCATACCCCTTTGCTGTTGCATCACTGTATTTACTCATACCAACTACTTTCAAATTTGAAGGATCCAATTGAAACTCCAATGGCGCAACAGATATGTTTTAAACCTATTTCTTTAACTGGATTGCCGTTCTAACTTCTTGCTCTATGTTGATTTCAATTTAAGTTGTATAAAAGTTATGTTCTCATGTGATGCACATTACAAGTGCTGCCAATGCTGTGTAGTTTCTCACACTTATATTCTGTCTATGTTGTTGTGTCTTAAAAATATATGAGTTGAACTGTGTCTCTATCTTGATTAGGGAACATAAACTAGAATGATACGGACAATACAGTGACCATAGTACATAGATATATGCTTGTTTCATGCTGTTATCTTGTCCACCTTACTACTGAACCGGTTTATCAAAATGAGTTTCGTATACTACAAGCTAAACCTGTGATGTGTCTTCTTGTTTCTCTTGTAGTATGCAAACAGAATATTGGAGAAGAGCACCCCACTATGCAATGATAGAGAAATTAATGCAGATAAGGTTCAAGATAGTGAGACAACCCTGTTGGTTTCCAAGAAAGGTGATAAAAACGATCTTGTAGACAGTGAGTAAACCCCACAGTCCTGCGTTGATGTAGTGTTCGAGTTACTGGCCGGTACCGCTGGCACAAGCTCTTCGAACTCGCTGCCCGAATCACTTCGGCTTCTTCAGTCTCAGCTACAAGCTGAAAGGCATCAGTCAGCTGTGCTGCGGCAAGAAGCCGAAGGACTGAGGAAGTCCCTGCGGAATTCAGATGCGTACTTTCTTGTGCAACAACAAGCGCTGGAGGATTTAAGCGCCAAACAAGAGAAAGTTAATAAGCTTGCTAAGCATCTTGCCAGCATTATGGGTACCCAGGATATTGTTTCTTGAACTCTTCTGAAGTGGTTTCAGTTCTGGACTTGTTTTGCCGCGGCGTTTATATGCTGCTTTGTTCCCTATATTTGCACTAGTGGCGAACTTTGATGCCCAGTGGATATAATATGTGTAATAGCCGTGATAGCCTAGCATAAGTTGCTTGCTTATTTATTTCCTTGTTGTCTTGTTTATTTGTTTGCTTGTAGTCAGTGCAGTTCTTTTTCCGCGGTTTGCTAGTGTCCGCAATAACCTATTTTTTAAAACTAGGCCACAATAACCATGGGCTAATATTTACTGTAGTGACACTGGGCCTCCTACGGGCTGTAGAAGCAGTGGGCCTTCTACGGGTCGTAGAAACAGTAGGCCTTCTACGGGCCATAGAAACAATGGGCCTTCTACGGGCCGTAGAAACAATGGGCCTTCTATGGTCCGTATCATCAATGGGCCTTATACGGGCCGTATGATCGATTGGCCAAACATGGGCCAATAACAGGCCGCATTATGGCTGTAAACGGGCTAGAGTTGGAATCGTCCGTTCATGGGCCGAGCATAACGGGCCATCGTTAATAGGCCATATTTGATGACGCTATGAAAATGTCCCAACGTATCAACGGACCACAAACGGGCCGACTGTAACCACGGGCTGAATTTGGCCCACAAGTAGAAAATGACAGTAACAGGCCATAAGTAAACAAATGCTGGAAATGAGCCCAAGAATAAATGGGCTCTGAGAAGGCCAAAAGATAAAATGGACTGGAAACGGCCCAACGGAATAACAGGCCGTTAATGGGTATAAAGTGATACACTGTTCATTACGGGCCAGTTTCACCACGGGCTGTTAATGGGTGTAAAATGATACACTGTTCATTACGGGCCAGTTTCACCACGGGCCGTTAATAGGCCAAGAGTTACATAGGGCCTCATATGGGCCGAAAGACGTCATGGGCCATACATGAGCCAGAAGTGAAAACGGGCTGGAATCATATTGGATGGCCCAGATGACGCTACCGGGCCTAATTCGGATAGGGCGTAATGGGCCTTGGGTTAGCGGGCTGTAAATGGGCTATATGCGAACAGGCTGTTAACAGGCTTTCCATGGGCCGGCCTGCCACCTTTTGACCAAGTCAAATGGGCCGACCTTATCACAGGAATGGGCCTCTGTTGGGCCATGCCATGTGTTGACGTATCATAGGTGCCTTCTGTCCAATGAGTGGATGACATCTGTCCCAACGATGAGCCGACACGTGTTTCCTCCAGCCAATGATGATTTTACACGTGGAAAATCCCTATTGGTTGGGGCTGTTAATGGGTTATCAGATCCAAAACCCGACCCGATAGCTTAACGGCGTTCCGTTACGGTGGATGCCACGTGTCGGTCACCCTTGATGAAAGCACTTCTGTGATGCGCGATTTATCGTCATGGAAGTGCACACTTCCGTGATGATAATTTTGGTAATGTCATGGAACACTTCTACGACAACACATGTATGACTATCTTGATTCTGTCATAAAATCGTCATGGATGTACATGCATGACAAAAATGCGAGCTACTGTGACAAACACGTTTCATCACGGAAGTGTATTTTTTATAGTGGTAGGCTTTTACCTCGTTGAGAGGGTCCGAACCTGGGTAAACTCTCTGTGTCCTTTGTCCCGTTTAACCCCTTTAAGCTAACCTAGATGCAATGGCTCCACACCTAAGTCCTTTTGCTAGGGCATCTGTTGTGTTAAGTCCACAAGAGTTGGCGACCATCGTGGGGCCATCATATGGTGGTTTCGAGTTCTTGAAGGGCAGCTTCGCAGGGATCAAGGGATACGCCGTCGTTCGGATGACTAAAAGCCGCCCCGACAAGCTCTACATCGACGATGCTGGCTGGGGCCCCGAGGCCGGCTCAATAGAGTATGGGTACCGGGTCCCCTTCGGCGGAATCCATGTCTTCATTGGCAAGACCGGTGAGTCAGAGCCTGAGCCGGACACCTGCACCGATATCGTCGAGTCGGCTCAGCGTGCACGACCTGCCAAGGTTCAAGCCGCCGTGAAGCACGCTTTTGTGGGTTTTACTCATGGAGTGGATCTTGAGGAAGGGTCTATTTCCGGTGGAGAGATGGCCGTCTATTCTGGTGATGAATCCTCAACCGGCGAGACCAATTCCATATATAAATTGCAAGATGGTAGGCTTGGGGGCTGTCCTGATGGTGACGGTATTCCGGACCCCTATGAGCCGCCGAACAGGGTTGCGATCTTCATGGCTGGCAGACAACCCATGCTCGGTTCGACGATTGCCGTGGCTATGACCTCCGGTTCAACGGTTACGACGACGGCCGGGGCGAGCGGCTCTGCGCACCCACTGGCTCAAGTGTTATCCAAGCTTTTGGAGGCATTAGCGACCTTATTGGCTGGAGAGGTGACACCCGAAAATCAGACACAACATAAGGTGGATGTTGCAAGACCGCGAGATGAGATAGCTCAAGCCAAGGAGGAGTTTAATGCTGAGAATGCTAGGATGGTGTCGGGACCCCGATTCCAAGTCACACCGATCTAGCCGGTAACACCTCATATCACTTTGCAGCCTCACGCACGGTATCCCCACGGGTGTCGCCTTACCATGGCCCAGGACCGTTTGCGCCTTTTGGCTCACGTATATGATAGTGTCGCTAGCATCCATATGACAGAGAACCCGGGCCGACATGGCTAGTCGTGAACCCAAAGCGGCACAGACCTATGGAGACAGGCATGCATGAATCACATCGAGCATGTCGGTCAACAGCGTATGAATCCGGGCTGTAGCATTGGGCTAACAGGACTTCGGGGAACCTGGGCTGTAGCAGGCTAGCAGGACTCCGGAAGTCACCGCGTGACATTTCCCCGAAGGGACAGACATAGGAACGAAGTGGAACACATGTCGGCCAGTCAAGTGTTCTGAGCAGTAGTGCTGGGCTAGCAGGACTCCGATGAACTGGGCTGTAGCGGACTACTATGGCTCAAGGAAGCACTAGACTACATTTCCCCATAAGAGAGGCTGCCAAGGATAAACAACTAGATTGTCGGATCCCACACATAGCAGTACACGTCACACGTACACATAACATGCAAGTATGTGCTGTACAACATGGCATCACAACATAACACAAACTCATATAGATAAAAGCTTAGAAGAGCCACATAGCATTAAATACAAACAGGGGTCACATGACCCATCATTCAGAGCATACAAGCAACGGAAGCATTACATGTCTGAGTAGAGACAACTACAAAAGGAAAAAAGGCTCAGAAGCCTGACTATCTACAAGTCCCTCCCAAGGGCACAAGATCGTAGCTGAGGTAACAAGCTACTCGTCGAAGTACAAGCGGTACTACTAGTGAGACAGATGTCTCACCTGCAAAACATAAATAAAGCAAACGTGAGTAGAAAGGTACTCAGCAAGACTTACATCAGATCCTATCATACATGCATTTGTATCAAGAAGGTAATGTGGGGTTTAGTTGCAGCAAGCCAGCTTTGACTCAGTGGCTATCCTGTTCTACGATAACGAGAAACTTCTTTGAGATGAGGCAGCGCACATGACTCCACTAATCACCACATCAATACACTACTATGGATTCATCCCCGTCTCCTTACGAGAAGCCATCCATAGCACTCACACTTGTCTTGAGCAATTTAGAGTATCCACTTTAAGTTGTCTATGTACCACATAAGCATCCAAGAAGTCCATAACCGAGGACACGGCTATTCGAATAGATCATGATAACCCTGCACGGGTGTACTTCTTCACACACGCTCTCACCACTTATCACCATATAGACGTCATGTATCTCGGCAACCTTCAAGCGGAAGCCTGGCGAGGGTGTCGGCCACGACCTAACTAACCACACAAGACTTTAGTCCAGGTCTATCGCCTATTCAGGTTCCATCCATAAGGAGATCCGGCCAGGGTTTCGCTCACGGCCCCAAACGATGTGTATAGGGTTCCCGAGCCCACCATCCGGGTGCCACTCGGTACATCGGGCCACGTGTGCCTAGTCTGTCCCAAGTCCACCCTGCCGGATGCCACTCGGTAGAAAAATAGCACTACCTACAAACACTAGAAACTATTTGCAACTCCTGGACAGAGATGAAGGCGGTTAATAAGTCGAGAGAGCTTGGAGCGCCCGAAGCCCAATGTGTGGTAGTAGCTAGTCATTGGACAACTTACATAGAACTCAGTTCTTAAGGACGGTCCCAATGAGACAACCCACCATGTACTCCTACATGGCCTCTCACCGCTACCTTTACCAAATCATGTTCACACGCTTAACTCTCAGCACCGGAACATATCGTAACACTCCAATTCATTCCCGATGAATCAGACCTGACATACCCTAAGCAATAGCAGGCAAAGCATGGTAGGAACACAACATGGCTCAATCAACTCCTACACATGCTAGTGGGTTTTAACTATTTACTGTGGCAATGACAGGTCATGGAGAGGAATGGGTTCAACTACCGCAGCATAAAGTAGCAGTTGAATCGTTGTTGTCCTAATGGAATAAATGTGAGCATGAGAGAGAGAGTAGGATTGTATCGGAATGAACAAGGGGTTTTGCTTGCCTGGTAGATCAACAGGGGGGCACTGCTCCTCGGATAGGTACTCTCGAACACTCTCCGGAGCAGGACCTATCGAGAAGGAACGGCGTTGAAAATCAAACACAAGCATATGCAACAATATGATGCATGAACATGGCATGAGTAAGTGATGTTGTTTGAGCTAATGCAACTAGCATTTATTTGGTTGAAGTCAATTTGAACCAAGGGTTCAAATGCAACTCCAAATTAAGCTCTCGAATATGCCATTTATATGTTTCCTCATAAACAGTATGTATAAGTTGGTTTGCCATGCATGAAAATGGTATAGATGGATAGATTGAATTTTTCTGATCATTTTTCATATATAAATTATTCCAATCTGAGCTACGGTTGAATTTCCATGAATTTTTGAAGTTTATATCATTTTCTGGAATTTCCTAATTTAATTTAATACCAGAAAATGATATATTGCGTCAGCACAGCGTCATGCTTACGTCAGCAGGTCAAAGGCGGCTGACCAGGTCAAACCTGACGTGTGGGGTCCACACGTTAGTGTCTGTGGCTAATCCTGATTTAAAATAAACCTAAACTGGTTTAGTTAATGGGGTTGGGCCCATGCATCAGTGACCCAATTAGCTAAACAGGGTTTAATTAGTTGTTAAACTAATCCTAACTAAAACTTAACAAGGCCGGGCCCCACATGTCGGTGACCCACGGAAAGGTCAAACCTCCTGTCTGCGGGGTCAAAGCCCGCTGGCGACTCGACGCCGGCGAGGCCAGACGCGACGGAGGCGTCGGAAATCACCTTCTGGCGACCAAACGCGCGGCGGAGACTACCTACGTGATGCCCAGGCTCGCGCACATCCAGTGGGACACGCTGGAAGCTGTGGGGTGGCCGGAGATGACCGCGGCGAGGTCATCCGCGGCGGCCGGTGTTCGGACACGCGCGGTTCAGTGCTACGGGGCTCGGGAGAGGAAGCTGTTGGTGGCTACGGGTTCGTGGAGGGACGCTGAGCGCGTTGACGTGCTCGCCCGCAAGCTACAGCGCCTGAAACAACGTCGGCGACATGGCTATGTGGCGGCGAGCTTTGGGCACGGCGGCGCTAGCGTTTGATGACGTGCGGGGCGACGAGGCAAGGGGGGATCAGTTCAATGGCTCACCACGGAGCTGCAGGGATGGTAAGCGGGCTCGGGGACGCGCTGATGGCGGCGAGTGGCGACAGAGATCAACGACGGCAGAGGTGAAGAAGGCGACAGCGACGGCTCCACGGGGCGTCCGACGATGCACGGCTTGGCGGAGAGGTTGCGGACGAGGTGGCGGAGCTTTTGGACACAGCAACGAGGCGAGGGGAGCACGATGGACACAGCTATGGTGAGCGGTGGCGACGGCGGCGCTCGGGCATGGGGAAGAGAGAGAGAGAGAGGTCCAGGGGAGGAGGGAGAGCGAGGGAGAGGAGGAGAGGGTCTAGGAGTTTTTAGGGGGGGTGCGTGTCGCCCTCGGAAGCCTCCAGCGGCGAGCAGGGAAGCAGGATGTGGCCAGCGTGTGCTCGCGCGCGGCAGCCACACGCGCGTCCTCCTGGCGGGAGGAAGACGACAGAGGAGGAGGCGAGCTGGGCCAGCTGGGCCGCACAGCTGGGCCGGTTGGCTGCAGTGCCAGGCCAGCAAGTGGCCCAGGTAACTCCAGGTAGTTCCTCTTTTTTTTCTCTATTTTGTTTTTGTTTTCTATTTTCTGACATTTGTTTGGTTTAATAAAAATACTAAACCATTTTATTTAATTCTGTCAAATTTTGCAGAGACCTAAGGAATTAATCCAGAGCCCCTCACCAAAATTCAGAAATATTGGACAATATTTTGTATATATAAAAATATTTATCCAACGCAAATAAATACTAGATTAATTCCAAATGCCCAAAATAAATACTTATGAGCTCTTTAAAATATTGGTTTGATTTTTTATCTCTGTCCAATATTTTCAGAGAGCAACATGAGCATTTTCTTGGACCCTTTTGGAGCAATTTTTACTTGGGTCATTTTTAGAAATGATTCTGAGGGTTTCAGAAATCCCCATTTCAAATTTGAATGGAATTTAAACATGATGCAAACATGAAGGGCTAGGCTAGGTCGTACCAGAACTAGGGATGTGACAGATGTCAACAGAACGAGCTGCTTTGGACGTTGCAACACAATAGATTCAGGTCGAGTCATTCCAGCTTACCTTGGACCAGAACGCTTCAAACACCATCATGAGGAAGAGGCACCAGACCCATCTACTCACAGTGTTTGAGGCTAGGAACCTTTTCAACACACCTGGGGCAGGAACTAGTGACCCGCCCGTGGTAAACCGGGTTGTCGAGGCGCCCATGACCGGAGCAACAGTTCAACCGCGTGTGGCGGACCCGCCTCATTTTAAGGTGACCCCCGCCTAAGCATGTTCCGACACCACCGGGTCACTATTCTAACCCTCTAGACAATATGATCGCGGCAGCCATGCGATTGGCGGCTCTCCATTTTGAAGGCGAGTCCCCATCCACGATGGAGATACGGAGGGCCGGAGATCTTCTTCAAACAACGGTGGCTCAACAGACGGCTTACTCGTACGGTCGTGATCGGATTCATTCAACCCCATGTCCATGCCGGAGCTATAGCAGGCATATTGACTCGCTAGCGGTTTCAGGCAATGAGCGGCACCATAACCAGCCTCGTAGGCATGACCCGCCGCGTGCTGATAACAATGATCAGGCTGTGGTGGATCAGGGCAGGGCACGTCGGGAGGCTAGCTGGCGGCTCAGTTGTCAACCCATCAACAATCTCCCGTTTACCCATCGGTGTCTGTGGAGGCAGGAATAACCTCTAGAACCCTTGGTGTGCCGTGCTTAGTGCCGGCTTTACGTAATGAGCGCTTGCCCAAGGATTTTAAGGGCCCCCGCAAGGTGCCTAATTACACGGTTGATCAGCCCCCAGAGGCCTGGATTGAGAGTTATGAGATGGCCATGGAGATGTTGGACGTCAGTGATGATGCATGCGCTAAACATTTCACCATGATGTTGGATGGGCCGACACGTACTTGGCTAAAAGGATTACCCCCTAATTCCATCAGATCATGGGCTGAATTGAAAATGCGTTTTATCTAGAATTTTAAGGACACATGTAAGCAGCCTATGCCGATTCTTGATTTAGACTCTTGTATCTAGGGTGAAGGCGAATCAACAACCAATTGGGTGCACCAGATCTCGGTCGTTATCCACTCATCGGATAGTATCAATGCCGGTTCAGCCGCCTTGATGTTGGAAAAGAATTGTCGGTTCCTTCCCCTTAAGAAGAAACTGGGGTGGCGTAGGCGCCACTGCAATGATATGGGAGAGCTCATGGCGGCTCTCGTCAAGTACGCCGACTCTGACAGTACTAAGGAACCTGAGTCTGATGAGGAGAAAGCTGGCAAGGGGAAGAAGAACGACAATGCAAAGGGGCAGTAGCACAATACGGCGGGTCAAGGTAATAATGGTAAGCGCAAGTAGATGGACGACGGTTCAGACTTTGTGGCCAATACCAACACACAGAGTAATAATCAACATCGTAAGGGGAAATCGTCAACACCCTGGTTTAGCGGGCCAAAGTTCAACATTGAGGCGATTATGAACCAGCCTTGCCCAAAACACGGTACGCACGAGAAGCCGGCCAGTCATCTAAATATTTGTTCATCATGAGGGAGTATAGTAATTCCGGTTTTTTCTAGAACAATCATGGCCCGCATGGCGGGTCAGGATCTGGCTCTCACGGACCTGGCTTTGGAGGTGGCGGCCCAAGCTCCGGTTTTCAGGGTCAAGGGAATCAAGGTGGTTTTAGTCAGCAATGTAGTTAAGGGAATCAACAGCAGCAGTCTGGCTATTAGAGTAATCCAAAGCAACTGAATAGTGGTCAATATCATGTGTTTACCACAAGCTTATGCAAATAAGACCAAAAGATTCATAAGCGGGCAGTGAACGTGGTTGAGCCGGTAGTCCCTCGATACTTGCGATGGTCCGAGCAGCCTATTGTATGGAGCCGTAAAGATCACCTGCCCCGGGTTGACAATCTGGGTCAATTGGCTTTGGTGGTTACCCCTCAGGTTGGAGGATACAAATTTACAAAAGTGCTTATGGATGGAGGCAGCAGTATCAATATCCTTTATCATGATACTTTTCGCCGTATGAATTTAACCGACAAAGATCTTAAGCCATCTTCTACTATTTTTCATGGGGTGGCGCCTGGTAAGTCAGCGTATCCGGTGGGTAAGATAGCTTTGGAAGTGGCTTTTGGCGATGAGCTTGATTACATGGCTGAAACATTGACCTTTGAGGTGGTCAAGATCAAGAGCCCTTATCACGCCTTGTTTGGACGGCTGGCTTATGCTAAATTTATGGCACGACCTTGTTATGTTTATCTACAGCTTAAAATGCCGGGTCGTAAGGGTACTATCACAGTGCATGGCAACAGGAAAATAGCTTTGGAGTGTGAAGAGGGCGACACTGCTTTCACTGAGTCTGTTTGTGCAACAGAGGAGTTAAAGTTCTACAAAGATAATGTTGACCCGGCGGATATGACCCCCTTGAAGAAGCCAACGACAAAGCATGGCCCTTTGTTGAAGTTTAAGTCGGCGGATGACACCAAACATGTTGATTTTGTTCCTGGCGACTCATCCAAACAATTCAGTATCACTATTAATATCGATCCGAAATAGGAAAGCGTGCTTATCGAGTTCATCCGTGAGAACCGGGACATCTTTGCATGGAGGCCTTCAGACATGCCACGTGTACCGAGGGAACTCGCTGAGCACACTCTTCATGTTGATCCAAAGTTTAAGCCGGTCAAGCAATTTCTTTGTCATTTTAATGAAGAGAGGCGCAAGGCCATCAGTGAAGAAGTGGCTCGTCTCTTGGCGGCTGGGTTTATTATTGAAGTTTTTGACCCTGAATGGTTGGCCAACCCGGTGCTGGTACTTAAGAAGAATGGCACTTGGCGTATGTGTGTAGATTACACAGACCATAACAAGGCCTGTCTGGCTGATCCTTTTGCTCTCCCTCATATTGATCAGATCATTGATGCTACGACGGGTTGTGAGTGTTTGAGTTTTTTAGATGCTTATTCTGGTTATCATCAGATCAAGATGGCAGTTAAGGACTAGGAGAAGACAACCTATATCACTCCGTTTGGAGCCTTCTGCTATGTGTCTATGCCCTTTGGGCTCAAGAGTTCCCAGGGAACTTATCAGCAATGTGTTCAGAATTTCCTTCACAACCAGATTGGACGCAATGTTCATGCTTATGTGGATGATACCGTTGTGAAGTCCAGGAAGAAGGAAACCTTGTTAGATGATTTGAAGGAGACCTTTGACAACCTCCGGGTCTACAAAATGATGCTTAACCCGGCCAAGTGTGTTTTCGGTGTACCAACCGGCAAGTTATTGGGCTTTTTGGTTTCTGAGAGAGGCATTGAAGCTAACCCGGAGAAAATCAAGGCTATTACTTCTTCGGCTAAACCGGCATGTATCAATGACGTCCAGCGTTTGGCGGGTCGTATCGCAGCTTTGAGCCGATTTATAAGCCTCATGGGAGAGAAGGATATCCCTTTGTACCAGATGATGAAGAAAATGAATCACTTTGTATGGAGTGATGCTGCTGATCAGGCTTTTGAGGCACTGAAAAAGAAGTTGGCTGAGCCGCCAATTTTGGCAGCTCCCATCGATAAGGAGCCCTTGCTTTTTTATGTGGCTGCTAATAGCCGAGCCATTAGCGTAGTGGTTGTTGTGGAAAGAAAATAATCAAGCAAGGAATATCCGGTTCAGAGGCCGGTTTACTAGGTCAATGAGGTGCAGAGATACCCACATTGGCATAAGCTGGTTTATGGAGTGTTCATGGCTAGTCGTAAGTTGAAACAATAATCCTTGGTCACCCCATCACTGTGGTCAGTTCTGCTCCATTGGGGGACATTACTCAAAACAGAGAAGCAACAGGTCGAGTGGCCAAGTGGGCCATTGAGCTTGGACCCCATGGTTTGAAATACATGCCTCGCACAATTATCAAGTCTCAAGCACTAGTGGATTTCATCAATGACTGGACAAAGCTGCAGATGCCCAAGGAAAAGCCTGATAACATATATTGGACTATTGATTTTGATGGGTCCAGGAAATTGGAGGGCTCGGGGGCTGGAGTTATTTTGACTTCCCCACAAGGTGATAAATTTTGCTATGTTTTAAGGTTAATGTTCCCTTCTACTAACAATGCAACTGAGTATGAGGCCTTGCTTCATGGTCTTCGGATGGCTAAAGAGTTGAATCTAAGCTGGGTGAGGTGCTTTGGCGACTCAGATTTGGTGGCTCAACAAGTTTTAGGAACTTGGGATTCCAAGAATCCACTCATGGCGGCTTATCGCCGAGAAGTTAATGCTATTGCTGGTCATTTCAAAGGCTATCAAGTGGAACATGTTGATCATAGGAAAAATGAGGCGGATGATGCGTTAAGCCGGCTGGGCTCTCAGCGTAAGCCGGTGACACCCAATGTTTTCCTGGATATTTTGAATAAACTTTCACTCAAATTGCCTACGGAGGAGGAGCTTGCTATCCCTCACCCGGAAGCACAGTTGGTGGCAGCTCTTCATGTTATTCCTGATTGGACAGATCCATATTTGGCTTATATGACCCGGGGTGAATTACCGGAAGATGAAACCTTGGCCAGGCAGATAACCCAGTGGTCTAAGTCAATGACTATTGTCAATGGTGAGTTGCACAGGTGCAGTGTCACAGGGGTGTTTCAGCATTGTATTTCTCCTATGGAGGGCCATGAGATTCTACGATCCATGAAGGATATTGTGGTCATCATGCCGGCTCTAAGTCTCTCGTGGCCAAGGCTTTTTGTCATGGGTTCTATTGGCTGACGGCTCATGCTAATGCAGAGGATCTGGTTAGTAAGTGTGACGACTGTCAAAATTTTTCTACATGAGATCATGTTCCGGCTCAAGAATTGAGGATGATTCCAATTACTTGGCCATTTGCGGTCTAGGGACTAGATATGGTTGGGCCTTTCAAAAAATCCAAGGAAAAAAGAGATTCACCTATTGGTGGCGGTTGACAAATTCACAAAATGGGTTGAGGCAGAGCCGGTCAGCAAATGTGATGCGGCAACAACGGTTCAATTCCTGAAAAAGGTGATTTTCCATTTTGGCTACCCTCATAGCATTATAACTGATAATGGTACCAATTTGTCCAAGGGTGCTATGAAGGTATTTTGTCAACGAGAGCAAATTCGTCTTGATGTTTTATCTGTGGCTCACCCCTAGTCCAATGGTCAAGCTGAAAGAGCCAATCAAGAAATCTTGAGAGGTATCAAGCCCCGGCTTATGGTCCCTTTGCAGAGGACACCGGGTTGTTGGGTTGAGGAGTTTCCCTCAGTACTACCCCCAAGAGATCTATGGGTTATACGCCTTTCTTCATGGTTTACAGAACAAAGGCGGTTCTTCCCAGTGACATCCGTCATGACTCGCCCCGTGTGGCGGATTATGTTGAAGCTGATGATGGAAAAGCACGTCAGGATGATCTTGACCTTCTGGATGAGGAGCGTGACCTTGCGGCAGCTCGTTTGACGATTTACCAGCAAGATCTGCGTCGTTATCATAGCCGTCGGGTTAAAACCCGAACCTCTCAAGAAGGTGATTTAGTGCTCCAGCTCATCCAGGATCAAACAGATATGCACAAGTTATCCCCACCTTGGGAAGGACCTTTTGTGGTCAGCAAGAATCTGAACAATGGATCCTACTACCTAATTGATGTTTGAGACCACCAGGACTCACGCACGTCGCAGGAGGAGACCCGCTGGCCATGGAACATTGCTCATCTCCGGCTTATTACACCCGAGCCACTGGCTCTTGTGATGTACATATTTCTACCAATGTATATATTATGATTAGTATAATAAAGTCGGCATCCCTGATAATTCAGGGCCACTATCATTTCATTTCCGAGTATCTGAGTCTTTATTACCAATTCATAAGATCACTTGGGGGCTTCCTACTCATTGAGCATAGCTATGACTACCCTCTAGATCCGGCTTGCATGCCTTGTTACAAATTACATGGGGGCTTCCTGCTCATTGAGCATAGCTATGACTACCCTTTAATCTGGCTCATACGCCTTATTGTAAATGACTTGGGGGCTTTTGCCCAAAGTTAAAAGGTTACCAAAGAGAACTTGTTACAATGTACAGTTCAAACATAGGTAACATGCCTTGATAGCTTATTATAGGTCACTTGGGGGCTTCCTGTTCAATGAACATAGCTATATTTACCCTTTTGATCGGCTTGGACGGCAGGTGTATTCACCAAAACTCCGGGTTATCATGCCTTTGTATGTCAGCCACTCCGCCCAGGTAATCTTAAATGACCGCCGTACTCTTGACAGTCAATCTTATAAAAACCCTGAACTTGTCAAAGTTGAAACGGCGGTGGGTCATGTGAGGCCCGACTTATAGGTTTGAATAGAGGATTAACTTAGTGGTTGTGCAGTCCTTGAACAACACTTGATATTGAGGTGTGGCGACCTATGAAAGCCTTGTTTTTCTTGTTTGTTCTTTTATTTGAACATTATTTGGGTTCATATTGTTGTACCATATTGACATATGGTTTAAAACGATTCGAGCCATGTAGCCTCAATATTTATGGCTCATTTTTGAGCGTGTCCGGAGTTTTGTTAACCCGGCCTGGCTTTGGATGATAAGTCGCTAGTTTGCTTTGATTGTGCACTTGGAGATCTGTGCTCTAAGTTTTTTGTGTTGTTACACTTTCTGTATCTGGTGTTGTAAGCCGGCAGTATGAATAAATCTCACAGGTATGTTATTTACTTGTTATGAGTATGTGAGGTTTTGATAACCTGCCCTGGTTATGTACTATACAGTCACCAGCAAATTTTATATGGGACATTATGACCCGCCCTGGAGTAAACTGCCAGGGCACATGTTATTTGCTTGTGTGCAAGGAATATGATAAATATGACCTATATGATTGATAATGGTGTGAGCAGAAAATGGTAGATCTTCCCATATCAAGATCGGCACTTTAAAGTGTTATGAAGATAAAACATGCACGATGGCATGGCAGATCATGTTTTCAGCTAACCTATTACATGGTGTCATATGGCTCAAAAGAATAAGTGTCTTTGCTATGCATAACTTCTATGTGGCAGGCTGATAGCCACCTCGTGATTCAGCGGCCCTGGTCTTGGCGTGTTGAAGATTCCGGGTTATCCTGCACCGGTTCTTCTTCTTCTTGTTGACCCATTGGCTAGAAGTCAGATGTGTCCCAGTTGATCCTAGTCAAAGCTCTAAATACAGCTTCATCATCTATAAGGCTTGACGGATCAATATCAGGAGTGAAGGTGTGCTTACGTGTTGGCGGGATGAGGTCCACGACCTCATGAACTGGCGCCTTCACTTTTGCGTTTTCAGCATCATAAACCGCGTGATATTTGGAGAGATCCATCTCCTCAGCCAGTTTGCTTGCCAAAGGATGCATCTCTTTTACTATTTTGGTGAAATCATTAGTGCTGAAGCGACACCCATCTTCTTTTAAGCTAGGGAAGCCGGTGGCTAGATCTTCCGGTCAAGTTCTGCTTGCCTTGCCTTTGCCCGGCTCGGGGCGGTGATGGCACCGGCTCAGGCGGCTGATCGCTTCAATTCTTCAATCCTTTGCGGTAGCACAAACAGTTTCTCCAACACTTCCTTGATGAGGGAATGTGTTTTCTTCTTATGGGTGGAAGCAAAAATAGCCCGTTGATCACCAGTGTATAACTTCTCCACAAGGGTATATACAACTTCAAGCCTTATGCGCATGTATTGACCCAGCTTGGAGCTTCTGGAGCCTGGATCAGCAAAGATATTGGTAAACCGGCTAATGGTTGTGATACACTGATGATACAAGTTGAAGTATTTTATTACTTACCGAAGATGGCAGCTGTCATGTTGTTGATTTGATGCTTTAAGCCGGATAACTCGCCAGCCACTGGCTTAAGAGCAGCCTCAGCATCTTCTGCTCTTTTTAACAGAGCCGTCTTCTCGGTCTCCCAGCTGGTTCTTTCAGCACTGAAGTCCCTTTTCAATTTTTCAATGTCTTCCAAAATGGTCTTCATCTCTAATTTGGCCTTAGAAGTCTCAGATTGCTGGGTATGGATGTTCTGCCTGAGATCATTGACTTGAGATTCCTTCATATTCAATTTAGCCTGCCACACAAAAATACAGGCAGTATGATGTTATGATAACCATCTTATTTAAAGTCCCAAGCATAATACAAATATTTTACTTGGCACTTGCGGGCTAATGTACATTGCTCTTTTGAAGATAAATCTCTAATGACCCGGCTAAATTCTTCAACTAAAGCCGGTTCATGGGGGATACATATTTGGATTTTTTCATAAATATGGTGATATCTCCCAGCTTAGCCCTGCTAATTAAGCCGGCCCTTGGGGGCTACTCATTTTGATTCTGCAGCTACAACATGCTATGACATAGATATAAGATTAAAAAGGCTATCCAAAGTCTACAACATATTCAATTCTATCATATTCAGTAGACTTGGCGGTTGGCAGAGATATACTTATAAGGAGAAGAATGTAGTGTTTACCTCAAAATGCTCCTTCATGAGGTTGACCAGGCCGGCCTCAAAGTCACGGCTGATGTAAAGGCGGTTTAGATAACCAACATGAATCTGCTGAGCATTGAACTGGGCGTAACTTTCCATATCCAGTTTCCACTTGCCCTTATCAACGGCCGAGAATTCCTCTTTGGCGCTGTGTTTAGACAAGAAAGTGGGGTTGCCCGGTGCTGTGTAAGTCGTCCCAGTAACTATTACATTTTCGGCTTCTCGAGCTGGCTGAGCGGGATTGGGAGGTGTAGCATGAGCCGGGTTGACATCCATGGAATCCATGGTGACATGGTGCTCTTCTGGAGGAGGGTCATCAGTGGCTGCTTCAAAGGTTGATGTGAAGATTCAGGCATTGTCTGCTTCTTTGGGTCAGTAGCATTGGGATCTTCTGCCGGTTTATTCACTTTCAGTTTCTTGCTGGGCTTGGCTATGGCACTAGAAACATGATGCATGGCAAGATTAATATATCAATCAAGTAAGCATTAAAGCAAATAAGATTAAAGCTCTCACCCAAGAACAGTTTTGAATAAAGGAATCTGAGTTCCAGTTGAGTCGCTGGAGGAGGAGTGAGAGGTTCCCTGATAATTTGAATCAGAAGGGTTAAGAGGTTGTCGAATAAGATCCGCCTTGGGAAAAGCTAAGTCGGAAATCTATGAAACCTCTGGACGGCGCTTGCGAGGAGCCGGCGTGTTGCGTAAGCCGGAGGAGAGAATCCCACTGCCACTGTTCTGGGTTGTGCGGCAAGCTTTGTGTTATTGTTTCTTCAAAAGAAAGTTGGGATCCAAGTAAGCTAAAGGGTGAGAAAACCTTACTTTTCGGCTTGCTTGACAAACTTTCTATCTTGGCAGAGGTTATGAGTCGGAGGAAAGGATAGTTATTTCTTCACCATCTGCATGGCTGCCTTCCGCATCATCCTGATAGTAATCAATGTCAATAATATGAAAAAATAAAGAGCCAAGGGAATCAAGTTCTACCTCTGACTCATCCTCAGAGTAAATGGATCAATTGCATCTGCCTTCTTCTTGGCAGGTTTCTTGTTCGCCTTGGTCTTATTCCTGGTCTTCTTGGCCGGCTTATCCTGATATTTCTTGCTCTAGAAAGAGGAGTCAGCCTGCAGAAAATTCAAATAGTAATGAGAAGATAGATCGATAAATAATGAGTTTGTGAAAATTGATGAAAATACTTATAGCCGGCGGCTTGTTGAGGGTGCAGAAGGGGTTTAGCCCCACCTTACTTCAAGTTTCTAGGCTCTCGTTGAGCAGGGTCTTGGTCATGTCGCTGGTCTATTTATCATCCAAACGAATTGAGGAGTACCGTAGCGGATCTTTGACGTCACCGGTATACTCGCACATTAAGACGGACCGACGGCTTAAGGGAAAGATCCTCCATGAGACCCAGCAACGAACCAGATCGACTCCGGTCAGACCGTTGGCAATCAGAGCTTTGATTTTTGAAAATATGGGCATGTATTTGGCCCACTCTTCTATGTTGATCCGTTTTGGGAGAGGATGTCTATTGCTAAGCCGGCTCTCACGGTAACCCGGCAAAGGATTTTCGCTGGCTGGAGAGGTGTCTTTACAGTAGAACCAAGTCTGGTTCCAATCCTTGGGATGACTGGGAGGTGCAGTAGCAGGAAATGTGGCTTATTTTTGACTCGCAAAACACTTGGAAATTGCAGATGTTTGAAACTGAGTTGGGCCCAATGTGTTGTGGATAGAGTTTGAAGAAGTGCAACACGTCATGAAAGAATTTGGAACCTGGTGGAGTAAACCCCTTGAGCATGTGGTCAGTAAAGACTACTACTTCACCTTCTTTGGGGTCAGGGGTGGTCTCATTTCCTGGGACCCTCCAGTGGATGACGTTCTTGGCAGCTAAAATGCCCACTTGAACATGCCCGTTCAGTGTTTGTTTGGCAACCCAGGAAGCAACCCAGTTACACGAGGTAACCATTTTTGTCATTTTGTCGCAGACAGCCTAGAAAGAAAGATATTGCCGGTTCAAGATTATGCTGTTAAGCCGGCCAGTGATCAAAAAGTAAGTGCATTATGTAAGGCTAATTAGTAAGACGGAAGAATGAAGTACTAGGAAGATTAACATGGTTAAACCGGAAGACAGGGCCGGGTTATACATATTGTGAACATGCGCTGGCAGCTTAACAAGGGGACTAATGCTATATGGTGGGTTATGGTTTATCATATTAGCCGCCCGCACGTTTTCAGTACAATTGATCTACAAGTGATTTTTTGGCTAAGTGATGGACAAACATATTCCACAGATTGGTTCTATGATTTTGGATCTACAATAGTTCAAAAAATAAAGAAAATTCTAAACCTAAGGTGGTGGTAGCAGAAGAGCTTGTATGCTCAGATGAGATTTTTGTACAGAGGGATGATCCTCTATGATTGAAAAAGGGTGCTAAACTACTGCCGCACAACTTCGGTACTATATTCAGATCAAACTATGCGACCAAGAAAGGAAAATGAGGAACTATGAAGAACACCGATGAACGGTGAAAACCCTAATGCAGATCTGCTACGGGGAAAAGTAAATACTTACTGATGTTGAGGAACAACGGAGGTGTGCCACAGTGCTCTGGTCCAATCAGGTCGATGCAGCGGTCGGAGTTGAGGAAGCTGGACGGCGGCGGCGGCGCTCGGATTGGCTGAGGCGTCGCGAGTAAGAAGACAAAGATGAGGGGGCAAGATAGAAGTGAAAAGGAGGACCCCTTGTCCCTATTTATAAGGAGGTGGATAAATGGCATGCGCGGGAAGTGAGGAGGCCGAAAAATGATTATGTGGCTACATGGATGCCTTGATTTTTAGGAGGTCCATTAAAGATAAAGATCTGTTGAGATGTCCTGGCTTCGTCCGAAATTAAAGCGAGATGATGTCATGGCAGGTTAACACAATTCTGAGATGTGACTTCATGGCGGGTTATAGTGAATTGGTAAAAAAAACTGACGACGGAAGATCCTGCTAAGTCAAGTACTGAAGATTGATATGAACAAGTTCAAATCAACCTGGGCCTAATGTTGGGGATATAACTATTGGATATAACCCGCCCAGGAGGGGCCGGGTCACGCCGCTGGCGGCTTAAAGATGAAGAATCCCGACGTGGCCCAAGAAGATATGAAGATGGCGGTTCATGTAGCAGGCTTATTGATGGCCCAAGACCCAGAGGCGACTTAAGGCCCAAACGGATGAGCCGGCATATGTTTAACTTGCACTGTAAGGCAAGCTTAGTAGAAACCGAGCCGGTTACGTTTTGTGTAAGCCGATCGGTACTCTATAAGCCGCCGGGCATCAACCTATATATAAAGGGGTGACCCAGCAGCGGGTTAACTCAAGAGATAACTCATCGAGAACTAGGCCAAGCGTATTCGCTCCCTGGTAATCAAAACCCAAGCAATACAACCTAAAGCAGGAGTAGGCTTTTACCTCGTTGAGAGAGGCTGAACCTGCGTAAACTCTCTATGTCCTTTGTCCCGTTTAACCCCTTTAAGCTAACCTAGCTGCGATGGCTCCACACCTATGTCCTTTTGCTAGGGCATCTACCGTGTTAAGTCCACGACAGGACCCGTAGGTCTGTGGTGAACTACTCACGTATCATCGGAGGGGCAAGGGCGATGATGAAGAACCCTTCCATGATTGTTTCCCCCTCCGGCAGAATGTCGGAAAAGGCCTCTAGTTTGGATCTCGTGGCAGTTGGAATTGTATTTCGTCGACTCCCCTAGGGTTTTGGGGAGTTTAGAGTATTTATAGAGCTGAAGGTTGGTGGAGAAGCCGCCTGTGGACCCCCACTACCCACCAGGGCATGCCTGGGCCTTCGTGTCGTATTTGGACTTCGTTTGGTATTGATATTCTGCAAAGTAAAAAACAAGCAGAAAACAACAACTCGCACTGGGCACTATGTCAATAGGATAGTCCCGAACAGTGATATAAAGTTGCTAGTAAATGAGTATAAAAGATCCGAGAATGATACTTTAATAGAATGGAACAATCAAACATTATAGATATGTTGGAGACGTATAAGGACTCCCGTCACCACGCCCACTATGGTGGCTTAACGCCGGAACCCCCCCTGTGCCATATATGCAGCCACCCATCCCATTTCGCCGGTCACCTCCACATCCTTATTCATCACTGGCGCCACTACAGAACAAACCCTGGCCCTCCTACCCTCCCGCATCCATGGTGTGGCTGCACAGCATCACTCTCGGTGAAGCCAAGCTTCTGGGCATCTGCGACATCCTGGCGCCGCCGGACATGCGTCTGCCAGTGGGATGGGTTCCGAGTGCACCGGGTCTTCTGGTGGCGCATATCCCCACCATCGGTGTGGTGGCCTTTGCACGCGCCACCCATAGGTTTCAGGAAGGTCTGACGCCGGAGGAGAGGGCACATCTAGGCTTCAAACCTAACAACCCATTATGGATGGAAATCCTTGGCCAGGACCACGCCGCTCGGATCCAGCACTTCGACGACCCCAACCTGATGCTGCACTTAAAGATCACTGAGTGATGTGCCTTCTGGGATGGCCTCAGCTTCGATGATGTCATTTCCATGTGCCGCTCGTAGGTTCACGAAGAAGATTAGTTTCAGATTTGGGAGTGGGGCCGTGTCGAACTTGTCGTTTTATTTGAATAAAATATGTATGATTTCGTGTGCTAAAAGTGGATTGCATTTCGAGTTGTTTTCATGCACTTGGAATGACTCATGAATTGTATGAATTTTCTTTGAATATGTGTGCAAATCATAAATTGGGTGCAAATTTGTATGATTTTCCATGCAATTTTGCAACATATTGAGAAAAACATAGAAAATGAAAAAAGGCTCAAAAATTGAAATCCTTTTTCATGGAGGCCTGTTATCTGCAATGGTTTGTGTGAAAATGGATAAACTAAGAATACCCCAAATAAAAAGTTACTTTCCATTTTTGTAGTGCCATACATGACTTTTCTGTTAAGCAAGTGCCACAAATAATATTGTTAATTGTGCCCTTACAATTTTCACCTAAAGTATACCACATGGGTTTCCAACTGCCAATTTTTCATGAATTTCATAGTAATATTGCCATATTTCATTAATTTATTGAATTTCTAGCCATTTACATCAAGTAATTCAAATTTCAATTGCATGTGTGCTCTAGTTTGGTCCAATAAATTCTGAAAATCATTTTCATCTTCAATATTAGGAATGTAGGAAGTATCCACAAACAAAACTCAAATTCCCAACCATTTTATATGATTAGTCATCCATGCAATTTTGACAACACATTGACAAAAAAATATAGAAAATGAAAAAAGGCTCAAAAATTGAAATCATTTTGCACGGATGCTTGTTATGTGCACTAGCTTGTGGGAAAATGGATAAAATGACAATACCACAAATAAAAAGTTAATTTTTCATTTTTCAGTTGCCATACATGACTTTTTTGTGAAACAATTTCCGTAAATAATATTGTAAATTGTTCCCTTACAATTTTCACCTAAAGTATACCACATGAGATTCCAACTGCCAATTTTTCATGAATTGCAGAGTGATATTGCCATATTTCGTTGATTTATTGTATTTCTGCTGATTTACATCAAGTAATTCAAATTTGAACTACTCCCTCTGTTTCTGAATATAAGTCTTTTTAAACACTCCAATAGGAACTACATACGGATGTATATAGACATATTTTAGAATGTAGATTCACTCATTTTGCTTTGTATGTAGTCTGCATTGAAATATCTAAAAACGAATTGTATTTAGGAACGGAGGGAGTACATGTGTGCTCCAGTTTGGTGCAATACATTCTGAAAAATCATTTTCACCTTCCACATTAGGAAGGTAAGTAGTATCCACAAACAAAACTCAAATTTCCAACCATTTTATATGATTAGTCACCCATGAAATTTTGACAACACATTGAAATAAATAATAGTAAATGAAAAATGCTCTAAAATTGAAATCCTTTTGCATGGAGGCTTCTTATGTGCAATGGCTTGTGGGAAAAATGATAAACTCGCAATACCACAAACTTGAAAAAAAACCCTTCACAAACTGACCTATCTCATATGAAGATCAATGACTTTCAACTGAACTTGCCCTTGTGCATATTCATGGCATAGTAGATCATAACATGACCATTTTTTGAACTAACTTGGGTGTTACCATTATGAGTAATTATTCCACAAAAAGATTGAGGCTGTGGTTAATAAAAAAATATTTTTCCATTTTTCTAGTGCCATACATGACTTTTCTGTGAAGCAAGTGCCATAAATAATATTATAAATTGTGCCCTTATATTTTTGACCTAAATTATACCACATAGGATTCTAACTGCCAATTTTTCATGAATTCCAGTGTGATATTTCCATATTTCATTGATTTATGGAATTTCTGGTGATCTACATCAAGTAATTCAAATTTGAACTGCAACTATGCTCTAGGTTTGTCCAATAAATTCTCAAACATCATTTTCACCTTCCACGTTAGGAATGTAAGCAACATCCACAAATGAAACTCAAATTCCCAACCATTTTATATGATTAGTCATCCTTGCAATTTTGATAACACATTGAGAAAAAATATAGAAAATGAAAACAAGCTCAAAAATTGAAATCATTTTGCATGGAGGCCTCTTATGTGCAATGACTTGTGGGGAAAATGATAAACTGTGAATACAAAAAACTTGAAAAAAAAACTTCACAAACTGACCTATCTCATATGAAGATCAATGACTTTCAACCAAGATGGCAATGCCCATTTTTGGAACTAACAAGGGTGTTACCATTGTGATCAATAATTCGAAAAAAAGATTGAAGATTTGGTAGATGTCCTAGTGTGACAAAGGACGAAAGGAGTTTATACTGGTTCGGCCCCTTGCAGTGAAGGTGAAAGCCTAATCCTGTTGTGATGGGATTGCTAGGGTTTCAATGACCAGGGAGCGAATACGCTTTTCCTGGCTCTCGAGTTGTTGTTTTTCGTCCTTGAACCGTCGCCGGGTCGTCCCTTTATATACACAGGTTGATGAACGGCAGTTTACAGAATCCTGGCCGGCTCATAAACGTGGCTGGCTTGGTTTATACCCTTTCCTATCTTACAACACATGTTACACACCATATGGCGGTTTATGTCTACGGGCCCTAATCCGCCTTTTGGCCCTAGGCCTTTAGATCTCTATAGTACAGCGCCATATTCCTTGTCTTCATGGGCTTCAATATGGATAACTCCTTATGGGTATAACCCGGCCCCTCCTGGGCGGTTTATACTCAGTAGTTATGTCCCCAACAATACTCGATGAAATAACAGAAATAACACACGTCTCTTTATTACATCGATAGTCCAGGAGCAATACATTTGTTACAAAATAGGGCATAATGCCAAATAAAACAAATACTGCGGAAGCAAAGTAGTAAATGAGTCCAAATCCACAAGCAAGGTTGAGTGTAGAACAACGACCTATCACACCTTAATCCTCGTCGGATATATTTGCAACCGTGATAAGTTGCAGCCATATAGGTCAGTACATTGAATGTACTGGCAAGCCACATCATAAAGTATAATGAACCTATTTGTACATGCAATTTGGTTGGTAGAAAGCTCTAAGTTTAGTTTTGCATAAAGCTAGTTTTCCCCTAGAATGAAAGATATTATTCTACCAATATAGTAATATCATAGGATGAGTTGGAAAACCCAATTCAATCCATTCCCAAAGTTTCATTTACACCCAACTGATTTTATTAAGTGTGATGAGATCTCCCGACAATTTCACTACTAGATGCTCAAGTTGTCCGTAACCGAGGACACAGGTAATCGATTAGGTTGACACTCTGTAGAGGTTGCACACTTTTCCCCACAAGACTCGACCACCTCCTTGATCGGAAGACCGAGACATAGTTTTTTGAAAGTACACTGTCTTAACCAACGGATAGGACAGTACACCTACTCATTCTACATCTGCTAGCTCATCCTGGAAGAGGTCACACTAACTACTCAACTAAGCCAGAGCCCATATTGGCTTGTGGCTGCACCCGTAAGCTTGTAGACATGAAAATAAGTTTGATCCCTTTAATCATGAGCAGACGGACCACTAGTGGTGTACCACCATGGATTTCACATGCATTCCCTACTGTACTTCGCCAACATTCAAAGCAATTTCCGCCCAGGTAGTTCATTAATTATCTTAGGTCCTATTTACTACATTGTCACTCACATTTTATAATGATCACTCCCCAATCCACGTCTGCTTTAGCGAAGCAATATAATGTAAAACGATGGCGACAAAGTTGTAAGGTTCAGACCTACCTCAATGAACTACTAGGTGTAAAGGATAGCCATCCGGCATAAAATTCCTACCATGCAATCCTACAGCAAAGGACTAAGTGCATATATAAAACATAGGTAATTGAAAGAATGGTCAAATGTGAACTTGCCTTGGTACTACTGGTTGAATTCTAGAGATTAATAATATTCAACTTCGCAGTCTGAACAATCTATCACAAAGTAAATAAACATACATAAGAAATCATTTCAGAGAACCAAAATAACATGCAAAGCAAAAAGGCTCGAAAAAACCAAACGAACATACAACACACTTAGGTATCACAAAAATTATTGTAAGTGCAAAACAACATATAACATGGGTTCAAAAAATGTGATGTGAACCATACGGCATACTAGTCATACGAGTAAAACTATCATGGATAGATCCTAAATGTGTGAAAATATTGTGAGATTGGCCCAAGTCATAGAGTTTGGCTACGGTGACAAAGTGCGAAAAGAATCAACTTAATCGAAGCTATGGTTTAGGAGATATTGCCAGTTAAAGTTTGAATTCAAATCTGAATAAATTTCGAATTTGAATCTCGCAAAAGTTTGCAAACATGTAATTACTGGATATATCTAATCACGAGGAAGAATTTGCTGCTGGTTTCATCGAGTTTGGACTTACGTTAAAAAGTTGTGGCCAAAATAAGATCAAGGCCTAATCTGCTAATTCCAGGGACTAAACATAAAACAAAATAACCGCAAACAGGTCCTCGGCCACGTGGCGGCTCGTGGCTGGCCGAGCAGCGTCCACTGCGGAAGCTATACGGCGAACGAACACTAAATAAAAAAACAAGTACAATGACTAAAAAATAAATAAACCGAGACCGGTTTAACTAAGCTGATTGGTTTATTAAAACCGTGGTTAACCACTATCGATCCAATCTAAAAAAATCACCTAAACTAATTTGGACAAGGAGATGGGCTGGCTCATAGAGGGCAACGACAGCGGCGACGTTGGTGGGGCGGCGGGTTCAAGTGGCGGGGAAGTGGTCGTGGAGGTAGGGCGCGGGTTGTCCGGAGGGGCGGAGGAAGTGTGGCGGCGCTCCGGTGCTCCGGTGGACTCAACATCAAAGGTTTGGCCACTCTGGCGAGACCTAGGGAAAAAATCATGTCAGACGGATGCGCCTCGGCGAGTAAAGAAGATTGACAGAAAAGTTGGTGGTCGGGGTGGCCTACTGGTGACGGAAACGACAGCGAGATGCTCCGGCTCCAGCAAGATCCAAAGCGGTAGGGCGTCGGCTATGAGTGGCGAGAGGACGAGCGAGTTGGCGAGCTCGAACGAGGGGACTCGGGGGCATTTATAGGTGCGGCTAGGGGCTGCGTCTATCGCAGATAAGGCTCATCCGCGGGGCTTCGTCGACGGTTGCGGGCGGGCGCACTCGCGGCTTGTCCCGTGCGGCGTGGCAGGAGGTTGGAGGTGACGAGGTGGAGCGAGGCCCACCAGTCAGTGGCAGAAGAAGTGGGAGGCAAGCAAAGGGATTCCGGTGCGAGCGACCGGCTAGAAGGAAAACTGCCGCGGGGCTGGGCCCGTAGGGCCAGCGGCTGGCTGGCTCCTGGGCCTCGCGCGTGCGTATGGGCGTGTTTTTTTACAAAGAACAAAGTGACCCTAAACAATTTAAAAATGAAATACAAAAAATACAAAAAATCCTAAAATTCATTTCTGAGTATTAGAGCATACTGAACATTAAATTAAGCATAGAAATTTTTTAAAACTCTAAAGCACTTTTGGCAAATAAAATAAATACCAAATAAACTCTAAAAACTCCAACTATCATTCAAAAAAATTCCAACTCTTTTATAATTTTAGGAAGTCATCTTATCTCCTCATTTGTTTATCTTGAGTGGAAAATATTATTTGAGTAATCTAGAAAAATTCCAAAATGCAATACAATATGATATGATTGAATGATTCCACTAACATCCAAATTTAATAAAAATTGGGATGTTACACTCATCCATGCATGTTTGACAATATTTTGAAAGAAATTACAGAAAAGGAAAAAAGGCTCAAATTTGAAATTCTTTAGCATGGGGCCATGGGTTGGGTAAAAAAGATCTTTCTCCCATTTCCTTGCACCCACGATGAATTTCTTGTGAAGGAAAGGCGATAAATTTCAGTACATAAGGTTGCATACACATCTCGGATCCACAACATTGGAAGAATCAACAATAAACAAACAAACTTCAGTAGATAAGGTAGCATACACATCTCGGATCAACAACATTGGAACATAAACGATGAATAGCAATCTTCAGTACATAGCGATAAACAAACTAGAAGTACATGACAACCCCAATTACACAACTACGGGCGACAACTCATCCTCCGGCTTTGCTTTGCACATGATGACCCCTAAAATGTCTTCGCCTTCACTCATACACTTTACGACGTACGAATACCTGTCCTTCTCTTCATATTCATCCTCGTCCTCCTCGTTGGCTACCAGAGCAGGCTTTTACAACCAATCCTTGTCGTCGTCCTCATCCTCAACTACTATTTGCTCATCTCCAGGACCAGGCCTTTCGATGGTCCTCATAAACCCCTCCACATTAGCATGCATAATTATGTGTACAGATGTCTCCGATGGTGTTTGTTGAGTTGGCATAGATCGAGATTAGGATTTGTCACTCCAATTGTCAGAGAGGTATCTCTGGGCCCTCTCGGTAATGCACATCACTATAAGCCTTGCAAGCAATGTGACTAATGAGTTAGTTGCGGGATGGTGAATTACGGAACGAGTAAATAGACTTGCCGGTAACGAGATTGAACTAGGTATTGAGATACCGACGATCGAATCGCGGGCAAGTACATACCGATGACAAAGGGAACAACGTATGTTGTTATGCGATTTGACCGATAAAGATCTTCCTAGAATATGTTGGAACCAATATGAGCATCCAGGTTCTGCTATTGGTTATTGACCGAAAGTGAGTCTCTGCCATGTCTACATAGTTCTCGAACCCGTAGGGTCCGCACGCTTAACGTTCGATGACGATCGGTATTATGAGTTTATGTGTTTTGATGTACCGAAGATAGTTCAGAGTCCCGGATGTGATCACGGACATGACGAGGAGTCTCAAAATGGTCGAGACATAAAGATCGATATATTGGAAGGCTATGTTTGGACATCGGAATGGTTCCAGATGAGTTCGGGCATTTACTGGAGTACCGTGGGGGTTACCCGAACCCCCCGGGGAGTCAATGGGCCTTATTGTGCCTTAATGGGAGAGAGGAGGAGGCGTCCAGGTGCAGGCCCCCCCAAGCCCAATCCGAATTGGGTGTGGGGCCGGCCCACCCTTTCCTTCCCTCTCTCTCCCTCTTCCATCTTCTCCTACTCCAACTAGGGAAGGGGGGAACCTACTCCTACTGGGAGTAGGACTCCCCCTTGGCGTGCCATTGAGTGGGCCGGCCCTCCCCTCCTCCCCTCCTTTATATACAGGGGAGGGGGGCACCCCATAGACACACAAGTTGATAGTTGTCTTAGCCGTGTGCGGTGCCCCCCTCCATAGATTTCCACCTCGATCATATTGTTGTAGTGCTTAGGCGAAGCCCTGCGTCGGTAACTTCATCATCACTGTCATCACGCCGTCGTGCTGTCGAAACTCTCCCTTGGCCTCAGCTGGATCAAGACTACGAGGGACGTCACCGAGCTGATTGTGTGCAGATCGCGGAGGTGCTGTGCATTCGGTACTTGGATCGGTTGGATCGCAAAGACGTTCGACTACATCAACCACGTTACTAAACGCTTCCGCTTTCGATCTACGAGGGTACGTGGACACGCTCTTCCTGCTTGTTGCTATGCATCACCTAGATGGATATTGCGTGTGCGTAGGATTTTTTTTGAAATACTATGTTCCCCAACACATGAGACCTCTATGAATTTCAGCAAGCTCGATGGTGAGGATCCGGTGACTCCATTGCTTCACACATCGCCAAGACGAAAACACCGATACAAGTCACCCCATTGACTCGATCTAGAATTATCTGTTGGATCTCATCCAGCCTCGCATCTATAAACAATTGCAATGCATGCTTCGCCAGAGCTTGCGTACTAGGAAACTAAGAGCAGATCTCCTTGCACTTCTCTAGTAAGACAACATCACAAGCATAGAACACCTCCAACGGCATCGTCGTCGCCAACGGTGGCCGCGGGATTGGGGGTGCGAAAGGGGGAGGTGGAGGTGGGCTGCTCGGGCCACGAGGGATGCGAAATGAGAGAGAGAGAGACTCCATCCCCTTTTTTAGACAAATGACCCAACCGTCCACCAACTGGTCTCACATGTCAACATTTTAGGTCGGTCCAATGTCGGCACTGGGCAAAGTAACAGTCAACATCTTTGACCTAACGACAAGACACCGTTTGGCCTTTTGTGAGGCGTTGGCGAGTGGAGGAGGGAAAAAGTGAGCAAAGTTAGATGGGTGGGGGAAAACTAAAAACTAAGGAAGGAGGCGCACAAAAATAGAAATCGTTTGGTTCAATTGGACATGATATATGAAGAGAACATGCAACAAATGACCTCTAAAAATGTGTAGAACATAGAACCATCAGAGGCCTCCGCTGGTGCTCTGCCAGAGGGGGAATCGATCATGGATGGCTTCTACATCAACCTTGCTACCTCTCCGATGATATGTGAGTTGTTCTTCACATGACCTATGGGTCCATAGCAGTAGCTAGATGGCTCTCTCTCTCTCTCTGATCTTCAATACAATGTTCTCTTCGGAGATAGATTCGATGTAATCTTTTTGCGGCGCATTTGTTGGGATCCGATGAATTGTGGGTTTATGATCAGAATATTCATTGAAAGTAATTGAGACTTTTCTTAACTTTATTATGTGTGATTCTTGTAACAATGCAATGCTTTTCGATCTATGAATTTTCTTTGGCTAAGTTTGAGTAGATCTTCAGTGAAAGTGTTGCATAGTATTAGGTTCAGTCTTGTGTTGTCCTCACCTCGTGATAGAAGGTGTAACGAGGAACGTATTGGTATTGTTGCTACTAAGGGTAAAACGACGGGGTTCGATCATATTAGTTGGTCTTATTTTGTCTACATTATGTCATCATGCTTCAAGCATTACTCTGTTTGTGATGAACTTAATACCTAGAGAGGCAAGAATAGAAGCTCTCTCAAAGTGGAGTAATAGTAGTAGATGCAAAATCATTTTGGTCTACTTGTCACGGAAGTAATGCATGTATTGATCATGCAATGAATAACATCATAACTATGTGCTTTTCTATCAATTAACCAACAGTAATTTGTGTACCCATTGTTGCTATGTTCCTGAAAGAGATGCCTCTACTGAAAGCTATGGCCCCATGGTCCATTCACATCATATTACTAAAAACCCTAAATACCTTGCTGAAGTTTATTTACTTTTATCTTGTTTTGCAATTTATATATCTACCACTATCAGAATTAATCCTTGTGATTAAGGAGTAGAAGGGGATTGAAAACCCTCTTACCCACGTTGGGTGCATGTATTTGTTGTGTGTGTGTGTGCATGTACCGTTTATCTTTGTTTGCATGAATCTCCTACTAATTCGATAAACTGTGGTTCTCTACTGAGGGAAATAATTTCTGTTGCTATACTACATCACCCTTCCTCTTCGGGGAAATCCCAACGCCTATCACAATTAGCAAAGACTTCCAAGAACCTGGCCGATCTAGGAGGCACACACCCTCCTAAAGTAACAAGACACAAGTTGCAGAAGTAGAAGTGGAAATCAAGGAGGGTTTAGATCTCAAAGGATTGACTATGATGGTTGGAGTAGAAAGCACTTTGAAATCAGCACAAGAAGATGGATTTCTCTCTCAGAATATATGATGGAAGTGAATTTTGCTTCGATTGAACACATGGAATGGGTTGGAGTATAAATTGGAGGGACCAATCTGGCCGTTGCCAACTTTATTACACAACTCAGAATCTCCAACATGAATAAATTCATACACTTCGGATGGTCCGACCAGCAAGCATTCGAAAGCTCCGAGGGGTACACTTGGGTAGTAGCACACTCTCTGTTATTGCTTCAGAAACATAAGGTTTGCCAATAGCTTCAGTGATTTTGAGAGGTGTACTTGGACACTCCGAATTGATTAGGTTATGCAACGACTATATTCTTGAATGATTCGGCGATTCCTACTGGAAGAGCTTGGAAGCCCCGGAGTGAATGGAAATAGGTAGGTAGAGTGAAATCTTTGAAGGAACTTGATGGGATTTTAGGAGTTTTGACCATTAAGCACATGAAGTGATAAGCTCATCACATCATCCTCACACCCTTTTCATAGTGTCGACATGCATATGGACTCAATGGGATCATGTATCACTAAAATGAAAAGGTGCAATCCTTCAGCTAGACCAACACTTGTCTTGCATTTTGTAGAGGTCACTTTCTATTCCTTTGTTGCACCCACAAGGAACTTTTCCTGAAATAAACTGGCAGGATACATTAGTTACTTCAGATATGTTGACATTTACAAAAATCCATGAAGTGTATTAGATGCACTTTTAGGAGTATTTCCTCTCATTAACACATCACAAGCACAACATCTTCTCAGTAAGATCGGGGTTCAATCTTGCGAAGTGTGAGTCTTTCTTCTCTTTGAACAGTAACAAAGCGCATGGCTTGTCTTCTAGTCTTAAGCAAGAAGAGAAGCAATGGAAGACTATCTTGTCTGTAAACTGTCATAATAAAGTGAAAATTTTCCTTTGGCAGTGTTTGCCCACGGGACATCACCTGGTTAAGTGCTATATTTCCAAAGATGGTGGTTGTTGTTTTTGCAGTCGAACAGTGCATGTAGAGCATATCTTTCTTCTATGTACTTTTCCTTGTCTAGTCTGGAGCTATGTCAAGGAGGAGTATTCTATTAGCTTGGGAAAAAAATCCATGTAGTGTGCATGACAATGGCTCTTCGACCTCCTCTCTAGGGCATCGCCTCTTCAGGAAATGGTCATGTCGATTACCCTTGGCACATCTAGGAGGTTTGTAATGATGCTTGTAACAATGTTGCTTCCGAGGAATCACAAAGAATAACTACCAAGATTTGTGCTTATGTTCATACTTGGTGCAACACTTCTTCAAATCAGGGACTGCAAATAGGCATGAATCTTGTTCGTCACCCCTTACATGGAATATGTCACCTACAGGTACAATTGACGTCAACGTAGATGCTGCACTTTTCCTTCATGCTAGCCGCATGGGTATTAGTTTCGTTTGTGGAAAACATCATGGTGAATGTCTCCTTTCCTATAATGAATGGCTCACTCAGCTGTGTGATCTTGAAATGGCTGAAGCCTTTGCTATTTCGGAAACTGTGAAAACCTATCAAGCTGAAGGTCTTCTGTCTATCAATATGGTGCCCAATTGCCTCTCTATAGTGGATATAATCAAATCTTAAGCCCAGGACCACTCAAGCTTGGGGGCTATGATAGCTGGTACGCCCCGTTCGGAAGCTACCTGGCTTCCCGAAACCGCTCACTCCTGCTCCGCATTCAGCCAGCTAGCTTCTCATAGGAGTATGAAACGTTTGGCTAGCTGATGCCGCTCCTGCTCGTATGCATGGGTCGGTGACCCTGGAAACCAGGCTAAGGCCTATTCGGCCACTCCTTGGACTAGGTTTTATTGGCCCAGTTCGGTCCTGGTTAGTGAGACGCTCGGTAGCTCGGTTGCTCGAGCAGGTTTCTTCTGTTCGAAATGATACGCAACATCACTTCGCGGTGGCATTCTTGCTGTAATTTCCATGAACTCCCGCTTCTAGTTTTTGTGAAGCTGGTCTGGTGCTGCGAGATTTACGTCTCCGTGAAGCTGGATTCATGAAGCAGGAGCGTTCGGGCTAGCTTCACGCAGCAATTTCAGGAAGCTGGCCCGTGGAGAGCTTCCGAACGGGCCCTAAGTATTTGGCATACGGTTTTGCTCGCTCCTACTCGTTCATCTCAAGCATGGTTTGAATGTGTTGGAACATATGTTAACTCGTAGTTGTGAGCATCATGTAACTAGTTTTTATCGAGGCATGATCCTTGGTTGTATCGGGGATGAACTTTGTACTGACACTACTGGAATTCTGTTGTACGCCGGGTGCCACGGACACTCGACAAATGGCCGAAAATCGTCGGCAAATCCTTTGCCGAGTGTTACCCTCGGCAAAAGCCACCCGACGTACACCTCTCCGGCAAACAGGAATTTGCCGAGAGGCAGAACACAGGAACTCGACAAAGACTTTGCCGAGAGCTAAACAATATAGCTCGGCAAAATAAAGTAGCTAATGGATAACAGACGGGGACGGTGGTTGCCACGTTGGCCAAGTTTGCCGAGAGCACCACTCGGCAAAGAGAGCCTGTAGCAGGTCGACATGTGTCAGCTCCTGACATGTGGGACCAGGAAAATAGGCCAAGGGCCAACGTTGCCGAGAGCACCACTCTTCAAAGAGAGCCAGTAGCAGGTCGACACGTGCCAGCTCCTGACATGTGGGACCAGGAGAATAGGCCGAGGGCCAACTTTGCCGAGAGCCCCACTCGGTAAAGAGAGCCAGTAGCAGGACGACACGTGTCAACTCCTGACATGTGGGACCAGGAAAACAGGCCGAGGGCCAACTTTGCCGAGAGCCCCACTCGAGAAAGAGAGCCAGTAGCAGGTCGACACGTGTCAGCTCCTGACATGTGGGATCAGGTGAACAGGCTGATGGCCAACTTTGCCGAGAGCCCCTCTCGACAAAGAGAGCGAATAGGAGGCAGACACATGTCATCTCCTAACATGTGGGACCGAGAAAACTGGTCGAGGGCCAACTTTGCCGAGAGGTACTCTTGGCAAAGACAACCAGTAGAAGGCTGACACGTGTCACCCCCCACATATGGGTCCATGAGAATAGGCCGAGGGCCAACTTTGCCGAGAGCTACCATCGGCAAACTCTATCTGTGCCGAGTGCTGCCCTCGGCAAACTGAGCCAATAGGGGAGGGCCACGTCACTTTTCCTAAAAGCCGTGCCCATACTTTGCCGAGGGCCACCGCCGGTAATCCTTTTACCTTTACCGAGAGGCCTCTCGGTTGTCAGGAGCACTACAGGTTATTATCCTTTACCGAGAGGCCTCTCGGTAAAAGTGCCAGGTTCTACTGGTTGGTACACTTTTACCGAGACCCCTCTCGATAAAGGGTGCATGCTGGTCCAGTTTCACAGTCTTTACCGAGAGGCACCCTCGGTAATGGGTGCATGTTGGTCCAGTTTCACACCCTTTTTCATTTCTGTTTCTTTCCTGCAGAGAAACATATACAACAACAACATATATTTAATCACACATAGAACATGTCACATATAGGCATCATTGAACAAAAAAAGCAATGATTCTGAAAAACATTCCACATAAAAGCAATAGTGCCTAAAAGGTGAAATAGTAGTCAAGACACTCGACTACCACAAGCTTCCAAGTCTCAAGATGCAAGAGTTCTCAAGCACATACAAGGAACAGTTTCAAACAAAACATGACATCAAGTTCACGCGATTTTGGAGATCGGAGTGATAACATTAACATTAGAAGGCGTCATTCCGTTTGCTGCCACAACTCCACCAACTTGAGATGGAACTATCAGAACATTGTTTGACCCTTTGATGGGTTGAGCTGTGATGGATTGACCCGATAGTGAGATGAATGCATATGGTAGTGCTGAAAATGGTGATAGAAATAGTTTGAACGAAACTGACAATGTTCCACTCTAGCGTCGGTGGCATCTCGGGCACTGGTTGGCCTTGCATGGAATAAAGATTGGCCACCATATGTTGTAAAGACTTCACTAGATCATCTTGTGCCTTCAGCTTGGCCCGGTTTTCATCTCGTTCGTTCTAGGTGTCAATCAGTCGAGTCTACAATATGAGGAAATGCAAATGTCATTCATGTTGAAATGCAAATATGTAGGACCATGAAGGATCAATGAAGAAGCACTGACCTGAATATCCTCAACAATGCTCACGGAATGTGGTACGTGATGCTCTACGGTAGGAGTAGAGCCAGTACTCATAGCATGGAGCGTGTTGACTCTCGGAAGGGAGGAGGTTATGACAAAATCAACAGGAACTGCCATCCGGCCATTCGGTCTACCGCCTGCCGTGACAATGGCCACAAGAGGGTCAAACGGTAGCATGTGAGGATCAGCGTCAGGCCCGTACATCTCCTTCAATTTTTTGGTGTAGTTCTCTCCATCTGAACAGGCCCGCCCCCCCCCTTTCCTTCCCTCTCTCTCCCTCTTCCTTCTTCTCCTACTCCAACTAGGGAGGGGGGGGGAACCTACTCCTACTGGGAGTAGGACTCCCCTTGGGCGCGCCATAGAGAGGGCCGGCTCTCCCCTCCTCCCCTCCTTTATATACGGGGGAGGGGGCACCCCATAGACTCACAAGTTGACAGTTGTATTAGCTGTGTGCGGTGCCCCCCTCCATAGACTTCCACCTCGGTCATATCATTGTAGTGCTTAGGCGAAGCCCTGCGTCTTTAACTTCATCATCACCGTCATCACACCGTCGTGCTGACGAAACTGTCCCTCGGCCTCAGCTGGATCAAGAGTACGAGGGACATCACCGAGCTGAACATGTGCAGATCGCGGAGGTGATGTGTGTTCGGTACTTCGATCGGTTGGTCGCAAATTCGTTCAACTACATCAATCGCGTTACTAAACGCTTCCGCTTTCGGTCTACGAAGGTACGTGGACACACTCTCCCCGCTCATTGCTATGCATCACCTAGATGGATCTTGCGTGTGCGTAGGATTTTTTTTGAAATACTATGTTCCCCAAAAGTGGCATCAGAGCCATGTCTATGCGTAGATATTATATGCACGAGTAGAACACAAAGGAGTTGTGGGCGTGGGTATATACATATTGCTTGCCGTCACTAGTTGGTTGTTGATTCAGCGGTATTCTTGGATGAAGCGGCTTAGACCGACATTACGCGTACGCTTACGCGAGACTGATTCTACCGACGTGCTTCGCACACAGGTGGCTAGTGGGTGTCTGTTTCTCCAACTTTAGTCAAATCAGTTTCAATGAACAGGGTTCTTTTTGAAGATCAAAAAGTAATCACTATACTACATTGTGATTTTGATGCGTAGGTAAGAACAGTTCTTGCTAGAAGCCCGTAGCAGCCACATAAAACTTGCAACAACAAAGTAGAGGACATCTAACTTGTTTTTGCAGGGCATGTTGTGATGTGATATGGTCAAGACGTGATTATATAAATTGTTGTATGAGATGATCATGTTTTGTAACACAATTATCAGCAACTGGCAGGAGCCATATAGTTGTCGCTTTATTGTATGAAATGCAATCGCCATGTAATTGCTTTACTTTATCACTAAACAGTAGTGATAGTCGTGGAAGCAATAGTTGGTGAGACGACTAGATGCTTCTACGGAGATCAAGGTGTCAAGACGGTAACGATGGTGATCATGACAGTGCTTTGGAGATGGAGGTCAAAAGGCACAAGATGATGATGGCTGAGGGAGTCCTGGACTAGGGGGTCTCCGGGCAGCCGGATTATATCCTTTGGTCGGACTGTTAGACTATGAAGATACAAGATTGAAGACTTCGTCTCGTGTCCAGATGGGACTCTACTTGGTGTGGAAGGCAAGCTAGGCAGTACGGATATGGATATCTCCTCCTTTGTAACCGACCTTGTGTAACCCTAACCCCCTCCGGTGTCTATATAAACCGGAGGGTTTTAGTCCGTAGGACACAATAACATACAATCATACCATAGGGTAGCTTATAGGGTTTAGCCTCTCTGATCTCGTGGTAGATCTACTCTTGTACTACCCATATCATCAATATTAATCAAGCAGGACGTAGGGTTTTACCTCCATCAAGAGGGCCTGAACCTGGGTAAAACATCGCGTCCCTTGCCTCCTGTTACCATCCGCCTTAGACGCACAGTTCGGGACCCCCTACCCGAGATCCGCCGGTTTTGACACCGACATTGGTGCTTTCATTGAGAGTTCCTCTGTGTCGTCGCCATTACGCTTGATGGCTCCTACGATCATCGATAGCGATGCAGTCTAGGGTGAGACTTTTCTTCCCGGACAAATCTTTGTGTTCGGCGGCTTTGCACTACGGGCCAACTCGCTTGGCCATCTGGAGCAGATCAAAATTTACGCCCCTGGCTACCAGGTCAGGTTTGGAAGCTTAAACTACACGACCAATATCTGCGGAGAGTTGATCTTCGACGGATTCGAGCCTCTGCCTTGTGTGTCACGCGGTCACGATGAGTACGATTTAGCTCTACCATCAGACAATGTTCAGGAGATCGCACCGGCAGTCGCTCCGACCCTCAATTCGGAGCCAGTTGCACCGTCCATGGACGAGTGGATGGACCCCGCCACGGAGGCCTTACCCTCAGCGGTGATCGAGCCGAACATCAACCTTACCCTGCACAAGAGCCGTGTTGTCAGACTGCCAGATCCTTCTCCGTCCACGGACTCCGAGCTGCCTGCGCCCTTTCCTAGCAAATCCAATTGGGTGCCGATCATGGAGTTTACCTCCGCGGATATTTTTCAGCACTCGCCCTTTGGCGACATACTGAACTCATTAAGGTCTCTCTCCTTGTTAGGAGGGTCCTGGCCGAACTATGTTCCACAGGATTGGGATGCGGACGATGAAGAAATTCGCTGCCCACCCACCACCCACTTAGTAGCCACTGTCAACGACTTAACCGACATGCTCGACTTCGACTCCGAAGACATCGACGGTATGGACGACGATGCGGGAGACGAAGAGGAACCACTGCCCACAGGGCATTGGACAGCCACCTCATCATACGATATATACATGGTGGATACACCCAAAGAAGGTAATGGCGACGAGACAGCGCAGGATGACCCCTCGAAGAAGCAACCCAAGCACCGACGTCAGCGGCGCCGCTCTAAGTCCCTCCAAAGCAAAAGTGTTGATACCGGCACAGGAGACAATAACACTCCGGATAGTGCCGAAGATGGCAACAATCCCCTCCAACAAGATTTAGAGCAGGAGGATGGAGGAGCTAGCCCTCCAGAGAGAGCGGCAGATGGAGAGGCGAAGGATGATAATTACATGCCCCCCTCCGAAGATGAGGCAAGCCTCGACGATGACGAATTCGTCATGCCAGAGGATCCCATCGACCAAGAGCACTTCAAGCGCCGACTTATAGCCACGGCAAATAGCCTTAAGAAAAAGCAGCAGCAGCTTCAAGATGATCAAGATCTGCTAGCAGACAGATGGACCGAAGTCCTGGCTGCCGAGGAATTTAAACTCGAACGCCCCTCCAAAAGTTACCCAAAATGCAGGTTGCTACCCCGACTGGAGGAAGAAGCGTATGATGCGGCTGATCGGCCACCCCATGGCCGCGACAGAGAGGCATTCCAGCCAAAAGCTCAGCCTGCACCCCAACGCCATTCATATAAAAAGGCATGGGGAAATACGCCAGACCTGCGAGACGTACTGGAGGACAAAGCAAAACATGCAAGATCGATCTACGGATCACGAGGGCGCACCACTATGCAAGACGATAAACGTCATGCCGGATACAGTAAAAGTAAATCCGGCCAGGCCGAACACAGCGGGCAAGACCGATTCGAGCTGCGTCGCGATATAGCCCAATACAGAGGCGCCGCACATCCCTTATGCTTCACAGACAAAATCATGGATCATCAAATCCCAGAGGGTTTCAAACCCGTAAATATTGAATCATACGATGACACAACAGATCCTGCGGTATGGATCGAGGATTTCCTCCTCCACATCCACATGGCCCGCGGTGATGACTTACACGCCATCAAATACCTCCCACTAAAGCTCAAAGGACCAGCGCGGCATTGGCTTAACAGCTTGCCAGCATAGTCCATTAGCTGTTGGGAAGATCTGGAGGCCGCATTCCTCGACAACTTTCAGGGCACTTATGTGCGACCACCAGATGCCGATGACTTGAGCCACATAATTCAGCAGCCAGAAGAATCGGCCAGGCAATTCTGGACTCGGTTCCTAACAAAAAAAAATCAAATCATCGACTGTCCGGATGCAGAGGCCCTAGCAGCTTTCAAACACAACATCCACGACGAGTGGCTAGCCCGGCACCTTGGTCAGCAAAAGCCGAAATCTATGGCAGCCCTCACGACACTCATGACCCGCTTTTGTGCGGGAGAAGACAGCTGGCTGGCTCGCAGTAATAACATATCAAAGAACCATGGTACTTGGGATACCAAGGACGGCAATACTAGGTCACATCGCAACAAACATAAGTGCCGCATTAACAGCGACAATACCGAGGATACGACAGTCAATGCCGGATTCAAAGGTTCTAAACCCGGTCAACAGAAAAAGCCATTCAAAAGAAGAACTCTGGGCCTGTCCAGTTTGGACCGTATACTCGACCGCTCGTGTCAAATACACGGTACCCCCGACAAGCCAGTCGACCACACCAACAGGGATTGTTGGGTGTTCAAGTAGGCCGGCAAGTTAATTGCCAAAGACAAAGATAAGGGGTCACACAACGATGACAAAGAGGAGCCCTGGCAGCCGAACACCGGAGGACAGAAGAGGTTCCCCCCAAAAGTGCGGACGGTGAACATGATATACGCAACCCACATCCCCAAGAGGGAGCGGAAGTGTGCGCTCAGGGACGTATATGCGTTGGAGCCAGTCGCCCCAAAGGTAGCACTAGGAGAACTACTGCGATTATGCCCCGGTTCTGCTGGGCTAAGCACCTCACTAGAGAAAGCTAAAACTGACTGTCATGATAAGGCGAGAGACTGGTCGCTGTTCGGCGAGGTTTTGAGTCCCTAAAACTTATGCCGCTTAGAGCGAGGAGTCGGTCCTGTCCGGCTTAAAGATGTGTATCGCGCCCCGAATTCGGCCTTCTGAATACCAGGGGCTTTGCCAAAATTTAAAATTATAGAATTATATGGCTAAGTGAGAGTGATAAAGCATTATTAGTCTGGTTGCCTGGTTCACTGTGCTGAGCACCTCCCTCGAAGGACCCAAACATGGGAACAAGAGTGCTCAGGTTTATCCCGAACACCCTAGCACTCGCGACATGGGGGCAGAAGCCGAGGACTAGCCATCTCTCAGATTGGATAAACAGCCAAACATAAGGTAATATTTTAAATTCAAACAAGCGTTGCATAGCGCATATGAAACAAGTTTTCATCATACAGGATCACACGAGCAAGTTTACTCAAATATTACATCCTTTGGACATTCGTCCGCTACAAGACGGGCACCCTTCAGGACACCCTCATAATTAATTTCGGGCGTGCGATGCTCCTTGCCCTGCGGTGGTCCTTCCTTGATCAGCTTCACGGCGTCTAGCTTGGCCCATTGCACCTTCACACGGGCGAAAGCCCGACGTGCACCTTCGATGCAGACGGACCGCTTGACGACTTCCAGCCGTGGGCAGGCATCCACAAGCCGCCTCACCAGGCCGAAGTAGCTGTTCGGAAGGGCGTCCCCAGGCCACAACCAGACTATAAAGCCCTTCATGGCCTGTTCGACCGCCTTGTGTAGCTTGACCAGCTGCTTCAGCTGGTCGCTCATAGGCACCGGGTGTTCGATCCTAGTATACTGGGACCAGAATAGCTTCTCCGTTGAGCTTCCCTCCTCGGCCTGGTAAAACTGTGCGGCATCCGACACGCTGCAGGGCAAATCTACGAATGCTCCTGGAGAGCTCCGGATTCGGGTAATAGGCAATTTACTTTCACATGCTTGCTTTGCATCTAGAATGCCTTACCTGCCGCTATTTTTTCATCGCGTCAATCTCCTGGAGGGCCTTTTAGGCTTCGGCCTTGGCACTCTTTCTGCTCTCGAGGGCTGCGGCAAGCTCAGACTCTCGCGTCTTCGATTCAAGCTCCAACGCCTCGTGCTTTGTCACGAGGGACTAGAGCTCGTGCTACACCTCGCCCACCCGAGCCTCTTGCCTTTCCCGCTCGGTGCGCTCCTTGGCCGCTTTGTCTTCGGCCTTGGATAGCTCTTGCTTTAGGGTCTCCACCTTGGTCGTGGCCCCTGGCAAATATACGATGATCCTGTCATTTTGCAATCGCGTCTTCTTTTATATATACACATCTATAGATAGGGTATTACTTACCCTTATTCTCCTCGAGCTGCCTCTTGGCAAGGACGAGCTCTTTCTTGGACCCCTCGAGGTCCTGCTTCAGTGTGGTGACCTCCGCAGTCAGTGCGGCTGAGGCCAACAGCGAAGCCTGCATACGCATATAGACATAATTATGTTAGACTCCTGCAGTATTATTCGATCCTCTATTCGGCTTTTCTTTTTGAACACCGAACAGAGGATCAGGGGCTACTGTCTATGCGGTAATATTTTTCCTATATTTAGAACACTTACCTCAAAGCATGTTAGAAGGCTGGCACAGGCTTCAGTCAATCTACTCTTGGCGGACTAAACCTTCTGGACCACCGCACTCATAATAGTGCGGTGCTCCTCGTCGATGGAAGCGCTGCGAAGCGCTCCCAGCAGATTGTCCGGCGCCTCTGGATGGACAGAGGTCACCGGCACAGGCGTCTTGCTCCTCTTGGAAGGAGGCCGCCTGCTCGAGTCCGGAACCACTGGAGGTTCCGGCGCGGTGTTCGGCTGAGGGCCGAACTCGGAGCCCTCAGGGGCCTTGTTCCCTCGGCTCCCGGAGTCCGGGAGGTTGCCTTGAGGCGCTTCCGGGACTGTCTCCCCTCGACCCAGTGCCTCTTGAGACAATACCTCGGCATCGTCCGCAGGGCTAGGGGAGGTGGCGGTCGGAAGTGGATCGCTATCCATATCCGATGAGCCCAGGGAGCCGTCCGACGATACATCAATACTGGCTCATGGCGGTGTGCATAATAATATTCGGCGTTAGGAGAAGCAGTGCGACAAAGGAATACTATGAGTTACTCTGGTATCCGAATACTTACGATTTCCCCAGGGGCTTGGCCCTGGGCAGCCACTCATCTTCGCCTTCGGCGGCGGTGGTAGAGTACTCCGGAGGGAGAGTTCTTCCCTTCTTGGACCCTTCGCCCCCCCCGGTTGGGGCGGCCTTCCTTTTCTTGTCTCCCCCGACTAGAGGGGGAGTGTCTTCATCTTCCTCCTTGTCTTCGGGGGAGGAGTGCGCCGCAGAGTTATCGGACGATAAGTCCGATAAACCCTGGCGCCGAGAACTCTTTCGGGTTCCCTTGGCCTTCTTGGTCTTCTCCGGCACCTTGTAAGGAGCCGGAGTCAGCATCTCCGTCAGGAGAGTGCCCGCAGTGTCTTCGGGCAGAGGGGCCAGACAGTTAATCTGCCCCGGCGTCTCCACCCAGTCCTGTCAAAGGCATGGAGATCAGACCCCGCACATGATTGATCTAGGGGAAATAAATATCCTACGGGACGTATTGAACTCACCGAATGCGCTAGGCGCTTTGCGCTTAGCCCGCGGTCCTCGGCGAGAGAAGGAGGGACCTCGGCGCCCTTGAACAACACCTTCCAGAAGTTCTTGTGCATCATGTCGAAGAGCTTGCTCAGAGTCTGGTGCTGGGCCGGGTCGAACTCACACAAGTTAAAACCCCGTTCTTGACACAGGAGGATCCGGCGGATGAGCATGACCTGGACTATGTTGACAAGCTTGAGCTTCTTGCTTGCCATACTCCGAATACATTTCTGGAGTCCGTCCAGCTCCACCTATGAACCCCACGACAAGCCCTTCTCTTTCCAGGAAGTAAGCCATGTAGGGAATCTGGATCGAAACTCGGGGGCCGCCGCCCATTTGGCGTCGCGCGGCTCGGTGATGTAGAACCACGCCGATTGCCACCCCTTTATGGTCTCCACAAAGGAGCCTTCAAGCCATATAACATTGGGCATCTTGCCCACCATGGCTCCGCCGCATTCTGCTTGTTGGCCTCCCACCACCTTCGGCTTGATATTGAAGGTCTTTAACCACAGGCCGAAGTGGGGCCGGATGCGGAGGAAAGCCTCACACACGACGATGAACGCCGAAATGTTGAGGACAAAGTTCGGGGCCAGATCATGAAAGTCCAGACCGTAGTAGAACATGAGACCACGGACGAATGGATGGAGGGGAAACCCCAGTCCATGGAGGAAGTGGTGGAGGAAAACTACCGTCTCATGAGGTTCCGGGGTAGGGACGATCTGCCCCGCAGCGGGCAGCCGATGCGCGATATTCGCAGCTAAGTATCCGGCTCCGCGTAGCTTCTTGATATGTCCCTCCGTAACGGAGGAAGCCATCCATTTCCCTCCCGCTCCGGACATGTTTGGAGAAGGTTGAGGGAAAGGATGTGGACTTGGGTGTTGGAGCTCGAGTGCGCGAAAATGGATGAGCAAAGGAGGAAGAAGGCATGGATGAAGAGGTGAATCCTTATCCCTTTATATGGGCAGACGAAACTATGCGTCCCCACTAGCCTGGTAAAACTCGCTTATCCCCCAAGCGCCGTAATCGATGGCGCGGTTGGGTTACCCACGCCCGTATTAATGAGAATCCCGTAATAAGGGGGACACGATCTCTGCTTTGACAAGACGTGTCAAAAAACCGCCTCGCGTTATGTGCGGAGCTAGTTAAAGGAAACGGTTCGGATAATCACCGGGCCATGGCATAACGTCATGTTGCCAAAACAAGTCAACAAACTGGATTTGTGGAAATATTCTCTTTACGGTGGTATGTGGGACTTATTTTGCAGGGTCGGACACTATCCTTGTATTCAAATTCTTCCGTGGTGTATTCGTAGGAGGAACCCGCCTTGCAATGCCGAAGACAATATTGCGCGTCAGACTCATCGTCATTGAAAGCCTGGTTCAGGGGCTACTAAGGGAGTCCTGGACTAGGGGGTCTCTGGACAGCCGGATTATATCCTTTGGCCGGACTGTTAGACTATGAAGATACAAGATTGAAGACTTCGTCTCGTGTCTGGATGGGACTCTACTTGGCATGGAAGGCAAGCTAGGCAGTACGGATATGGATATCTCCTCCTTTGTAACCGACCTTGTGTAACCCTAACCCCCTCCGGTGTCTATATAAACCAGAGGGTTTTAGTTCGTAGGACACAATAACATACAATCATACCATAGGCTAGCTTCTAGGGTTTAGCCTCTCTGATCTCGTGGTAGATATAGTCTTGTACTACCCATATCATCAATATTAATCAAGCAGGACGTAGGGTTTTACCTCCATCAAGAGGGCTCGAACCTGGGTAAAACATCGTGTCCCTTGCCTCCTGTTACCATCCGCCTTAGACGCACAGTTCGGGACCCCCTACCCGAGATCCGCCGGTTTTGACACCGACAATGGCCATATCATATCACTTATTTGATTGCATGTGATGTTTATCCTTTATGCATCTCATTTTGCTTAGTGCGGCGGTAGCATTATAAGATGATCTCTCACTAAATTTCAAGGTACAAGTGTTCTCCCTGAGTATGCACCATTGCTACAGTTCATCGTGCCGAGACACCACGTGATGATTGGGTGTGATAAGCTCTACGTTCACATACAACGGGTGCAAGCCAATTTTGCACACGCAGAATACTCAGGTTAAACTTGACGAGCCTAGCATATGCAGATATGGCCTCGGAACACTGAGACTGAAAGGTCGAGCATGAATCATGTAGTAGATATGATCAACATAGTGATGTTCACCATTGAAAACTACTCCATCTCATGTGATGATCGGACATGGTTTAGTTGATATGGATCATGTGATCACTTAGATGATTAGAGGGATGTCTATCTAAGTGGGAGTTCTTATGTAATATGATTAATTGAACTTTAACTTATCATGAACTTAGTACCTGAAAGTATTTTGTATGTCTATTTTGTTGTAGATAAATGGCCCGTGCGGTTGTTCTGTTGAATTTTAATGCGTTCCTAGAGAAAGCTAAGTTGAAAGATGATGGTAGCAATTACACGGACTGGGTCCATAACTTGAGGGTGATCCTCACTGTTGCACAGAAGAATTACGTCCTGGAAGCACCGCTGGGTGCCAAACCCACTCTAGGAGCAATGCCAGATGTTATGAACACCTGGCAGAGAAAAGCTGATGACTACTCGATAGTTCAGTGTGCCATGCTTTACGGCCTAGAACCGGGACTTCAACGTCGTTTTGAACGTCATGGAGCATATCAGATGTTCCAGGAGTTGAAGTTAATATTTCAAGCAAATGCTCGGATTGAGAGATATGAAGTCTCCAATAAGTTATATAGCAGCAAAATGGAGGAGAATAGTTATGTCAGTGAGCATATACTCAGAATGTCTAGGTACCACAATCACTTGACATAGCTGGGAGTTAATCTTCCAGATGATAGTGTTATTAACAGAGTTCTTCAATCACTGCCACCAAGCTACAAGAGCTTCGTGATGAACTATAATATGCAAGGGATGGATAAGACAATTCCTGAGCTCTTCAAAGTGCTAAAGGCTGCGGAGGTAGAAATCAAGAAGGAGCATCAAGTGTTGATGGTCAACAAGACCACCAGTTTCAAGAAAGAGGGTAAAGGGAAGAAGGGGAACTTCAATAAGAACGGCAAACAAGTTGCTGCTCAAGTGAAGAAGCCCAAGTCTGGACCTAAGCCTAAGACTGAGTGCTTCTACTGCAAAGGGACTGGTCACTGGAAGCGGAACTGCCCCAAGTATTTGGCAGAGAAGAAGGATGGCAAAGTGAAAGTTATATTTGATATACATGTTATTGATGTGTACCTTACTAATGCTCGCTGCAGCGCCTAGGTATTTGATATTGGTTATGTTGCTAATATTTGCAACTTGAAATAGGGGCTATGGATTAAGCGAAGATTGGCTAAGGACGAGGTGACGATGCACGTGGCAAATGGTTCCAAAGTCAATGTGATTGCCGTCGGCACGCTACCTCTACATCTACCTTCGGGATTAGTTTTAGACCTGAATAATTGTTATTTGGTGCCAGCGTTAAGCATGAACATTATATCTGGATCTTTTTTGATGTGAGACGGTTATTCATTTAAATTAGAGAATAATGGTTGTTCAATTTATATGAATAATATATTTTATGGTCATTCACCCTTGATGAGTGGTCTATTTTACTAAATCTTGATAGTAGAGATACACATGTTCATAGTATTGAAGCCAAAAGATATAAGTTTAATAATGATAGTGCAACTTATTTGTGGCACTGCCGTTTAGGTCATATTTGTGTAAAGCACATGAAGAAACTCCATGCTGATGGTCTTTTGGAATCACTTGATTATGGATCACTTGATGCTTGCGAACCATGCCTCATGGGCAAGATGACTAAGACTCCGTTCTCCGGAACAATGGAGCGAGCAACAAACTTGTTGGAAATAATACATACTAATTTATGCGGTCCAATGAGTGTTGATGCTAGCGGCGAGTATCATTATTTTCTGACCTTCACAAATGATTTCAGCAGATATGGGTGTATCTACTTGATGAACATAATTCTAAAACATTTGAAAAGTTCAAAGAATTTCAAAGTGAAGTGGAAAATTATCGTAACAATAAAATAAAGTTTCTATGATCTGATCGTGGAGGAGAATATTTGAGTTATGAGTTTGGTCTTCATTTGAAACAATGCGGAATAGTTTCGCAACTCACGCTACCTGGAACACCACAATGTAATGGTGTGTCTGAACGTCGTAACCGCACTTTATTAGATATGGTGCAATCTATGATATCTCTTACTGATTTACCGCTATTGTTTTGGGGTTATGCTTTAGAGACGGCTGCATTCATGTTAAATAGGGCACCATCAAAATCTGTTGAGATGACACCTTATGAACTGTGGTTTGGCAAGAAAAGCAAGTTGTCATTTCTTAAAGTTGGGGGTTGCAATGCTTATGTGAAAAAGCTTCAACCTGATAAGCTCGAACCCAAATCGGAGAAATGTTTCTTCATAGGATACCCAAAAGAGACTGTTGGGTACACCTTCTTTCACGGATCCGAAGGCAAGATATTCGTTGCTAAGAATGGATCCTTTCTAGAGAAGGAGTTTCTCTCGAAAGAAGTGGGTGGGAGGAAAGTAGAACTTGATGAGGTAACTGTACCTACTCCCTTATTGGAAAGTAGTTTATCCCAGAAATCAGGTCCAGTGATTCGTACACCCGTAAGTGAGGAAGATAATGATGATGATCATGAAACTTCTGATGAAGTTACTACCAAACCTCATAGGTCAACCAGAGTAAGATCCGCACCAGAGTGGTACAGTAATCATGTTCTGGAAGTCATGTTACTTGACCATGATGAACCTACGAACTATGAGGAAGTGATGATGAGCCCAGATTCCGCAAAATGGCTTGAGGCCATGAAATCTGAGATGGGATCCATGTATGAGAACAAAGTGTGGACTTTGGTTGACTTGCCCGATGATTGGCAAGCCATAGAGAATCTGGATCTTCAAGAAGAAGACTGACGCTGACGGTAATATTACTGTCTACAAAGCTTGACTTGTTGCGAAAGGTTTTCGACAATTTCAAGGAGTTGACTATGATGAGACCCTCTCACCCTCAGTGATGCTTAAGTCCGTCCGGATCATCTTAGCAATTTCCGCATTTTATGATTATGAAATTTGGTAAATGGATGTCAAAACTTCATTCCTTAATGGATATATTAAAGAAGAGTTGTCTATGATGCAACTGGAAGGTTTTGTCAATCCAAAAGGTGCTAACAAAAATGTGCAAGCTCCAGCGATCCATTTATGGACTGGTGCAAGCCTCTAGGAGTTGGAATATATGCTTTGATAGCGTGATCAAAGCATATGGTTTTATACAGACTTTTGGAGAAGCCTTTATTTACAAGAAAGTGAGTGGGAGCTCTGTAGCATTTCAGATATTATATGTGGATGACATATTGTTGATTCGAAATGATACTGAATTTTTGAATAGCATAAAAGGATACTTGAATAAGAGTTTTTCAATGAAAGACCTCGGTGAAGCTGCTTATATATTAGGCATCAAGATCTATAGAGATAGATCAAGACGCTTAATTGGACTTTCACAAAGCACATACCTTGATAAAGTTTTGAAGAAGTTCAAAATGGATCAAGCAAAGAAAGGCTTCTTGTCTGTGTTACAAGGTGTGAAGTTGAGTCAAACTCAATGCCCGACCACTGTAGAAAATAGAGAGAAAATGGAAGTCATTCCCTATACTTCAGCCATAGGTTCTATGATGTATGCAATGCTGTGTACCAGACCTGATGTGTGCCTTGCTATTAGTTTAGCAGGGAGGTACCAAAGTAATCCAGGAGTGGATCACTGGACATCGGTCAAGAACATCCTGAAATACCTGAAATGGACTAAGGATATGTTTCTCATTTATGGAGGTGACAAAGAGCTCGTCGTAAACGGTTACGTCGATGCAAGCTTTGACACTGATCCGGATGACTCTAAGTCACAAACCGGATACGTCTTTTTATTGAATGGTGGAGCTGTCAGTTGGTGCAGTTCCAAGCAGAGCATCGTGGCGGGATCTACGTGTGAAGCGGAGTACATAGCTGCTTCGGAAGCAGCAAATGAAGGAGTCTTGATGAAGGAGTTCATAACCGATCTAGGTGTCATACATAGTGCATTGGGTCCAATGAAAATCTTTTGTGACAATACCGGTGCAATTGCCTTGGCAAAGGAATCCAGATTTCACAAGAGAACCAAGCACATCAAGAGACGCTTCAATTCCATCCGCGATCAAGTCAAGGAGGGAGACATAGAAATTTGCAAGATACATACAGATCTGAATGTTGCAGACCCATTGACTAAGCCTTTCTCACGAGCAAAACATGATCAACACCAAGACTCCATGGGTGTTAGAATCATTACAATGTAATCTAGATTATTGACTCTAGTGCAAGTGGGAGACTGAAGGAAATATACCCTAGAGGCAATAATAAAGTTGTTATTTATATTTCCTTATATCATGATAAATGTTTACTATTCATGCTAGAATTATATTAACGGGAAACTTAGTACATGTGTGAATACATAGACAAACAGAGTGTCAATAGTATGCCTCTACTTGAATAGCTCGTTAATCAAAGATGGTTAAGTTTCCTAGACATGGACAAGAGTTCTCATTTTATGAACTGGATCACATCATTTGAGAATGATGTGATTGAATTGACCCATCCATTAGCTTAGCACTATGATCATTTAGTTTATTGCTATTGCTTTCTTCATAACTTATACATGTTTCTATGACTATGAGATTACGCAACTCCCGAACACTGTAGGAACACTTAGTGTGCTATCAAACATCACAACATAACTAGGTGATTATAAAGATGCTCTACAGGTGTCCCCGATGGTGTTTTTTGAGTTGGCATAGATCGAGATTAGGATTTGTCACTCCGATTGTCGAACATGTATCTCTGGGCCCTCTCGGTAATGCACATCACTATAATCCTTGCAAGCAATGTGACTAATGAGTTAGTTGTGGGATGATGCATTATGGAATGAGTAAACAGACTTGCTGGTAACAAGATTGAACTAGGTATTGAGATACCGACGATCGAATGTCGGGCAAGTAACATACCGATGACAAAGGGAACAATGTATGTTGTTATGCGGTTTGACCGATAAAGATCTTTGTAGACTATGTAGGAACCAATATGAGCATCCAAGTTACACTATTGGTTATTGACCGGAAGTGAGTCTCGGCCATGTCTACATAGTTCTCGAACCCGTAGGGTCCGCACGCTTAACATTCGATGACGATCGGTATTATGAGTTTATGTGTTTTGATGTACCGAAGATAGTTCAGAGTCCCGGATGTGATCACGGACATGACGAGGAGTCTCAAAATGGTCGAGACATAAAGATCGATATATTGGAAGGCTATGTTTGGACATCGGAATGGTTCCAGATGAGTTCGAGCATTTACTGGAGCACCGTGGGGGTTACCGGAACCCCCCGGGGAGTCAATGGGCCTTATTGTGCCTTAATGGGAGAGAGGAGGAGGCGTCCAGGTGCAGGCCCCCCCAAGCCCAATCCGAATTGGGTGTGGGGCCGGCCCACCCTTTCCTTCCCTCTCTCTCCCTCTTCCATCTTCTCCTACTCCAACTAGGGAAGGGGGGAACCTACTCCTACTGGGAGTAGGACTCCCCCTTGGCGTGCCATTGAGTGGGCCGGCCCTCCCCTCCTCCCCTCCTTTATATACAGGGGAGGGGGCACCCCATAGACACACAAGTTGATAGTTGTCTTAGCCGTGTGCGGTGCCCCCCTCCACAGATTTCCACCTCGATCATATTGTTGTAGTGCTTAGGCGAAGCCCTGCGTCGGTAACTTCATCATCACTGTCATCACGCCGTCGTGCTGTCGAAACTCTCCCTTGGCCTCAGCTGGATCAAGACTACGAGGGACGTCACCGAGCTGATTGTGTGCAGATCGCGGAGGTGCTGTGCATTCGGTACTTGGATCGGTTGGATCGCAAAGACGTTCGACTACATCAACCACGTTACTAAACGCTTCCGCTTTCGATCTACGAGGGTACGTGGACACGCTCTTCCTGCTCGTTGCTATGCATCACCTAGATGGATATTGCGTGTGCGTAGGATTTTTTTTGAAATACTATGTTCCCCAACACATGAGACCTCTATGAATTTCAGCAAGTTCGATGGTGAGGATCCGGTGACTCCATTGCTTCACACATCGCCAAGACGAAAACACCGATACAAGTCACCCCATTGACTCGATCTAGAATTATCTGTCGGATCTCATCCAGCCTCGCATCTATAAACAATTGCAATGCATGCTTCGCCAGAGCTTGCGTACTAGGAAACTAAGAGCAGATCTCCTTGCACTTCTCTAGTAAGACAACATCACAAGCATAGAACACCTCCAACGGCATCGTCGTCGCCAACGGTGGCCGCGGGATTGGGGGTGCGAAAGGGGGAGGTGGAGGTGGGCTGCTCGGGCCACGAGGGATGCGAAATGAGAGAGAGAGAGAGACTCCATCCCCTTTTTTAGACAAATGACCCAACCGTCCACCAACTGGTCTCACATGTCAACATTTTAGGTCGGTCCAATGTCGGCACTGGGCAAAGTAACAGTCAACATCTTTGACCTAACGACAAGACACCGTTTGGCCTTTTGTGAGGCGTTGGCGAGTGGAGGAGGGAAAAAGTGAGCAAAGTTAGATGGGTGGGGGAAAACTAAAAACTAAGGAAGGAGGCGCACAAAAATAGAAATCGTTTGGTTCAATTGGACATGATATATGAAGAGAACATGCAACAAATGACCTCTAAAAATGTGTAGAACATAGAACCATCAGAGGCCTCCGCTGGTGCTCTGCCAGAGGGGGAATCGATCATGGATGGCTTCTACATCAACCTTTCTACCTCTCCGATGATATGTGAGTTGTTCTTCACATGACCTATGGGTCCATAGCAGTAGCTAGATGGCTCTCTCTCTCTCTGATCTTCAATACAATGTTCTCTTCGGAGATAGATTCGATGTAATCTTTTTGCGGCGCATTTGTTGGGATCCGATGAATTGTGGGTTTATGGTCAGAATATTCATTGAAAGTAATTGAGACTTTTCTTAACTTTATTATGTGTGATTCTTGTAACAATGCAATGCTTTCCGATCTATGAATTTTCTTTGGCTAAGTTTGAGTAGATCTTCAGTGAAAGTGTTGCATAGTATTAGGTTCAGTCTTGTGTTGTCCTCACCTCGTGATAGAAGGTGTAACGAGGAACGTATTGGTATTGTTGCTACTAAGGGTAAAACGACGGGGTTCGATCATATTAGTTGGTCTTATTTTGTCTACATTATGTCATCATGCTTCAAGCATTACTCTGTTTGTGATGAACTTAATACCTAGAGAGGCAAGAATAGAAGCTCTCTCAAAGTGGAGTAATAGTAGTAGATGCAAAATCATTTTGGTCTACTTGTCATGGAAGTAATGCATGTATTGATCATGCAATGAATAACATCATAACTATGTGCTTTTCTATCAATTAACCAACAGTAATTTGTGTACCCATTGTTGCTATGTTCCTGAAAGAGATGCCTCTACTGAAAGCTATGGCCCCATGGTCCATTCACATCATATTACTAAAAACCCTAAATACCTTGCTGAAGTTTATTTACTTTTATTTTGTTTTGCAATTTATATATCTACCACTATCAGAATTAATCCTTGTGATTAAGGAGTAGAAGGGGATTGAAAACCCTCTTACCCACGTTGGGTGCATGTATTTGTTGTGTGTGTGTGTGCATGTACCGTTTATCTTTGTTTGCATGAATCTCCTACTAATTCGATAAACTGTGGTTCTCTACTGAGGGAAATAATTTCTGTTGCTATACTACATCACCCTTCCTCTTCGGGGAAATCCCAACGCCTATCACAATTAGCAAAGACTTCCAAGAACCTGGCCGATCTAGGAGGCACACACCCTCCTAAAGTAACAAGACACAAGTTGCAGAAGTAGAAGTGGAAATCAAGGAGGGTTTAGATCTCAAAGGATTGACTATGATGGTTGGAGTAGAAAGCACTTTGAAATCAGCACAAGAAGATGGATTTCTCTCTCAGAATATATGATGGAAGTGAATTTTGCTTCGATTGAACACATGGAATGGGTTGGAGTATAAATTGGAGGGACCAATCTGGCCGTTGCCAACTTTATTACACAACTCAGAATCTCCAACATGAATAAATTCATACACTTCGGATGGTCCGACCAGCAAGCATTCGAAAGCTCCGAGGGGTACACTTGGGTAGTAGCACACTCTCTGTTATTGCTTCAGAAACATAAGGTTTGCCAATAGCTTCAGTGATTTTGAGAGGTGTACTTGGACACTCCGAATTGATTAGGTTATGCAACGACTATATTCTTGAATGATTCGGCGATTCCTACTGGAAGAGCTTGGAAGCCCCGGAGTGAATGGAAATAGGTAGGTAGAGTGAAATCTTTGAAGGAACTTGATGGGCTTTTAGGAGTTTTGACCATTAAGCACATGAAGTGATAAGCTCATCACATCATCCTCACACCCTTTTCATAGTGTCGACATGCATATGGACTCAATGGGATCATGTATCACTAAAATGAAAAGGTGCAATCCTTCAGCTAGACCAACACTTGTCTTGCATTTTGTAGAGGTCACTTTCTATTCCTTTGTTGCACCCACAAGGAACTTTTCCTGAAATAAACTGGCAGGATACATTAGTTACTTCAGATATGTTGACATTTACAAAAATCCATGAAGTGTATTAGATGCACTTTTAGGAGTATTTCCTCTCATTAACACATCACAAGCACAACATCTTCTCAGTAAGATCGGGGTTCAATCTTGCGAAGTGTGAGTCTTTCTTCTCTTTGAACAGTAACAAAGCGCATGGCTTGTCTTCTGGTCTTAAGCAAGAAGAGAAGCAATGGAAGACTATCTTGTCTGTAAACTGTCATAATAAAGTGAAAATTTTCCTTTGGCGGTGTTTGCCCACGGGACATCACCTGGTTAAGTGCTATATTTCCAAAGATGGTGGTTGTTGTTTTTGCAGTCGAACAGTGCATGTAGAGCATATCTTTCTTCTATGTACTTTTCCTTGTCTAGTCTGGAGCTATGTCAAGGAGGAGTATTCTATTAGCTTGGGAAAAAAATCCATGTAGTGTGCATGACAATGGCTCTTCGACCTCCTCTCTAGGGCATCGCCTCTTCAGGAAATGGTCATGTCGATTACCCTTGGCACATCTAGGAGGTTTGTAATGATGCTTGTAACAATGTTGCTTCCGAGGAATCACAAAGAATAACTACCAAGATTTGTGCTTATGTTCATACTTGGTGCAACACTTCTTCAAATCAGGGACTGCAAATAGGCATGAATCTTGTTCGTCACCCCTTACATGGAATATGTCACCTACAGGTACAATTGACGTCAACGTAGATGCTGCACTTTTCCTTCATGCTGGCCGCATGGGTATTAGTTTCGTTTGTGGAAAACATCATGGTGAATGTCTCCTTTCCTATAATGAATGGCTCACTCAGCTGTGTGATCTTGAAATGGCTGAAGCCTTTGCTATTTCGGAAACTGTGAAAACCTATCAAGCTGAAGGTCTTCTGTCTATCAATATGGTTCCCAATTGCCTCTCTATAGTGGATATAATCAAATCTTAAGCCCAGGACCACTCAAGCTTGGGGGCTATGATAGCTGGTACGCCCCGTTCGGAAGCTACCTGGCTTCCCGAAACCGCTCACTCCTGCTCCGCATTCAGCCAGCTAGCTTCTCATAGGAGTATGAAACGTTTGGCTAGCTGATGCCGCTCCTGCTCGTATGCATGGGTCGGTGACCCTGGAAACCAGGCTAAGGCCTATTCGGCCACTCCTTGGACTAGGTTTTATTGGCCCAGTTCGGTCCTGGTTAGTGAGACGCTCGGTAGCTCGGTTGCTCGAGCAGGTTTCTTCTGTTCGAAATGATACGCAACATCACTTCGCGGTGGCATTCTTGCTGTAATTTCCATGAACTCCCGCTTCTAGTTTTTGTGAAGCTGGTCTGGTGCTGCGAGATTTACGTCTCCGTGAAGCTGGATTCATGAAGCAGGAGCGTTCGGGCTAGCTTCACGCAGCAATTTCAGGAAGCTGGCCCGTGGAGAGCTTCCGAACGGGCCCTAAGTATTTGGCATACGGTTTTGCTCACTCCTACTCGTTCATCTCAAGCATGGTTTGAATGTGTTGGAACATATGTTAACTCGTAGTTGTGAGCATCATGTAACTAGTTTTTATCGAGGCATGATCCTTGGTTGTATCGGGGATGAACTTTGTACTGACACTACTGGAATTCTGTTGTACGCCGGGTGCCACGGACACTCGACAAATGGCCGAAAATCGTCGGCAAATCCTTTGCCGAGTGTTACCCTCGGCAAAAGCCACCCGACGTACACCTCTCCGGCAAACAGGAATTTGCCGAGAGGCAGAACACAGGAACTCGACAAAGACTTTGCCGAGAGCTAAACAATATAGCTCGGCAAAATAAAGTAGCTAATGGATAACAGACGGGGACGGTGGTTGCCACGTTGGCCAAGTTTGCCGAGAGCACCACTCGGCAAAGAGAGCCTGTAGCAGGTCGACATGTGTCAGCTCCTGACATGTGGGACCAGGAAAATAGGCCAAGGGCCAACGTTGCCGAGAGCACCACTCTTCAAAGAGAGCCAGTAGCAGGTCGACACGTGCCAGCTCCTGACATGTGGGACCAGGAGAATAGGCCGAGGGCCAACTTTGCCGAGAGCCCCACTCGGTAAAGAGAGCCAGTAGCAGGATGACACGTGTCAACTCCTGACATGTGGGACCAGGAAAACAGGCCGAGGGCCAACTTTGCCGAGAGCCCCACTCGAGAAAGAGAGCCAGTAGCAGGTCGACACGTGTCAGCTCCTGACATGTGGGATCAGGTGAACAGGCTGATGGCCAACTTTGCCGAGAGCCCCTCTCGACAAAGAGAGCGAATAGGAGGCGGACACATGTCATCTCCTAACATGTGGGACCGAGAAAACTGGTCGAGGGCCAACTTTGCCGAGAGGTACTCTTGGCAAAGACAACCAGTAGAAGGCTGACACGTGTCACCCCCCACATATGGGTCCATGAGAATAGGCCGAGGGCCAACTTTGCCGAGAGCTACCGTCGGCAAACTCTATCTGTGCCGAGTGCTGCCCTCGGCAAACTGAGCCAATAGGGGAGGGCCACGTCACTTTTCCTAAAAGCCGTGCCCATACTTTGCCGAGGGCCACCGCCGGTAATCCTTTTACCTTTACCGAGAGGCCTCTCGGTTGTCAGGAGCACTACAGGTTATTATCCTTTACCGAGAGGCCTCTCGGTAAAAGTGCCAGGTTCTACTGGTTGGTACACTTTTACCGAGACCCCTCTCGATAAAGGGTGCATGCTGGTCCAGTTTCACAGTCTTTACCGAGAGGCACCCTCGGTAATGGGTGCATGTTGGTCCAGTTTCACACCCTTTTTCATTTCTGTTTCTTTCCTGCAGAGAAACATATACAACAACAACATATATTTAATCACACATAGAACATGTCACATATAGGCATCATTGAACAAAAAAAGCAATGATTCTGAAAAACATTCCACATAAAAGCAATAGTGCCTAAAAGGTGAAATAGTAGTCAAGACACTCGACTACCACAAGCTTCCAAGTCTCAAGATGCAAGAGTTCTCAAGCACATACAAGGAACAGTTTCAAACAAAACATGACATCAAGTTCACGCGATTTTGGAGATCGGAGTGATAACATTAACATTAGAAGGCGTCATTCCGTTTGCTGCCACAACTCCACCAACTTGAGATGGAACTATCAGAACATTGTTTGACCCTTTGATGGGTTGAGCTGTGATGGATTGACCCGATAGTGAGATGAATGCATATGGTAGTGCTGAAAATGGTGATAGAAATAGTTTGAACGAAACTGACAATGTTCCACTCTAGCGTCGGTGGCATCTCGGGCACTGGTTGGCCTTGCATGGAATAAAGATTGGCCACCATATGTTGTAAAGACTTCACTAGATCATCTTGTGCCTTCAGCTTGGCCCGGTTTTCATCTCGTTCGTTCTCGGTGTCAATCAGTCGAGTCTACAATATGAGGAAATGCAAATGTCATTCATGTTGAAATGCAAATATGTAGGACCATGAAGGATCAATGAAGAAGCACTGACCTGAATATCCTCAACAATGCTCACGGAATGTGGTACGTGATGCTCTACGGTAGGAGTAGAGCCAGTACTCATAGCATGGAGCGTGTTGACTCTCGGAAGGGAGGAGGTTATGACAAAATCAACAGGAACTGCCATCCGGCCATTCGGTCTACCGCCTGCCGTGACAATGGCCACAAGAGGGTCAAACGGTAGCATGTGAGGATCAGCGTCAGGCCCGTACATCTCCTTCAATTTTTTGGTGTAGTTCTCTCCATCTGAACAGGCTTTAGAGCTGATCCAGTCCCTCTCCGGGTGGAGAGGGTCCTTGTCCTTATCGTCTTTGGTACGTTTGATGGTCTATGCCTCGAAGTAAGTGATATCCTTGTCAGTGTCTTCTTTCTGCAAAAGAAAGCGATCCAAACAATCAAGGGAATGCTCACAAACGAAAGAGAACATGATGAAAAGAAAAGGATGTGGTTGCCTGCATGTTTTGAGACGACACCTGGGATGGTGAGGTTGCCTTGATGGTGTCCTGGACAACCCATCAACTTATGCCATTCAGATGTTGCTTTGTGTTCATCCCGCCACCCTAGATCTGTCCACTGTTCGACAATCTTCTCCCAGCATGGACGTTTGTCAGCACACCGCCGAGGAATCACCTGTATATTAAACAAATACATCTTAGTAAGGATTCTAATTTTGCGGTAATGTAGGGAATAGCAAGCATCCATCGTCACTTGCCTTGAAGTAATTGTCCAGTGAAAGATGCTTCCCTCAAGCCTCCTGTTTGGAAATCTTCTGGTTGAGATAGTCCGCGTGATACTTGACCACTAACCGGACGCGCTCCTCATAGTGCATGTCGTGGACTAGTTTCCTGGAAATATTCTTAACCACCACATTTGCATGATCCTTCTGACCCTCAATGCATGTATAGAAATCCTACAAACACGCATACATGTGAGAAAGGTTAAATCATGACTATGGCAAATTTAAACCTTTTGGTATTGACATTTAGGTGTTTGAAAGGACTTACCCAGAAATCGTTGACCACTCGCATGGCTCTGTTATCATAAACCCTCTGACCCATATCCAGGAAATCCAGTGCAAGTTTGTAGTGATCCCATGACCAAGCTGGCTCAATGATACCGTTCGGCAAAGTGACCAGTCCAGGATAATTTAACCTACAAAGACCCCCAATGATGCCACTCGGCGACCGTGGTCGATGCCAGTCACCACCTTTTACTAAGCTTCTACATTACGAAGAGCGAAGTCATATTATATGTGAGGAAATGACAAAAGGTACAATTTATATGGGATGAGTCGAGATAACCACTTACTTCTCTCCCATTGCTTTAATCAACACGTCGCTATGCACATATGGACATCTTGGAAGCTTTGAAGGACCACGCAGCCACACTTTCCCTCTGGAAGTAGTGCTGATAGTCGAACCGCTCGGTTGCGATCCGCTCACCTCGTGGTGCTCTGTCACCCGTGAGGGTCCATCCCACCCTCAGAAACCTGACGAACAACCAGCCTCCTCTCGGCGGCATCGTCCTCCACCACCTCCTCCTCCTCATCCTCCACCACCTCCTCCGCAAAATCCTCCTCGTCCTCCTCCTCACTCGCCTCATCCACATACTCTGTTTCCTCCTCCTGAGCATGATGAAGCACTGCATCAAAGGGTCCAGGAGAAGAAAGAGGCGCTCTACTCCAGGCTGCTTTACGTACTCCTCGTTCGCCTCCTCCTCCTGCCTCACCCACTCCCCCTCCTTGTCCGCCTCCTCGTCCGCCTCCTCCTCCTGCCTCACCTACTCCCCTCCTCGTCCGCCTCCACCTCGTCTGACTCCTACTCCTCCCCCGCGTGGTACTCTACCTTAATTCACACATTTTTTGGACGGGTGTCTAGACCCGCCAATCCTTTGGCCTTCTTGGGGGTTGTGGCAACCGATGAAGGAGCGGCCACCACTTTCACCGGTCGAGCAAGTTGATCATTATACAAATCATTCACTTTTTTCAAACTTTCCTTTGGATTCTTGTTGCTACCTGTCATGTTTCAATCACCTGATAAGAAGAAGAACAAACCAGTTAATACAAATGATACAACTTGATGTAAATACAATAAATATATCACATATGAAGAATAAATGGAATTGTCACAATAATACATATAGTTGTTACACACACAAATACATAGAGTTGTTGCACACACGAATACATAGAGTTGCTGCACACACGAATACATAGAGTTGCTGCACACACGAATACATAGAGTTGTTGCACACACAAATACATAGAGTTGTTACACACACAAATACATAGAGTTGTGACACAAATACATAGAGTTCTCACATAATTACATGGAGTTGTTAGAAATAAGGTCAATATTAGGTGTAACATTTGGATGAGGGCTTTCATCATCGCTATCCCACCCGTTCATACATTCATCCTCGAAGTCTTCAGGGGGGCCCTCATCCACATCTAGCCCCATGTTCCATCGCATAAGTAATGCGAAATATCGAGGGTCAGAAACATCCTCGTCTTCGTCCTCTGCATTATCTTCTTCCATGTCATCCATGGCCTCATGTTCCATAGCATCATGTTCGTGATGCACGCCATCATCTTCCTCTGCATCATCTTTGTCTTCGTGAGTGTTTGCTTCTTGAAAGAACTCTCCCTCGTATCTGTTAGGGTTTATATGGTAATCGTCCTTGTTTGGGGTAGGTACCTTGATACGCGGGGGTACCTTGTACACGACATCCCACTTCAAGAGGTCGATATATCCCGTACATGTGCATGTGTATGGGAGAAAAAAACACTTTTGTAGCCTGTTGAGCCATAATATAGACATCATTTCCTGCACATTTCGATGCTCGTCCAACTTCGACCAAGCCAATACTAGGGGTTCGTCTCACTTTCTCAGGATTGAGCCAGCTGCATCTGAATACGATGGGCTTCACTCCTTGTAAACCACAATACTGCAGCTCATAAATTTCTTCGATGGTTCCATAGTAGTGACGTCCATATGTCCCTAGACAATAGACCTCACTATTTATTGACCTTCGATTGGGCCTCTCACGCATGTGTTTATCAGTGTGGAAGCGATACCCATTCATGTCGTAAGCCTTAAATGACTTGGCCTCATATTCAAAACCTTTGGCTACTTCTCTCACTTTGGTGTCCATATCAACCTCCTGATATGCCTACAAGATTAATAGGAGATTGTCTGGTTCATTAGTGGAAGCATTACCAGCAAGTAAGATCAACTTGAAGTAACATAAAGTTAGAAAAGTTACTTTTCTTGAGACCCAAGAAATGAAACCGCCATCAGCATTGGTATCTTCAAGAAGGTTTGCTGATTCATCATCGCTAGGGGGCCGTGGTAGCTTCCAGAATTCGTTCGGGAATCCCTAGCAATGGGAAGAATTCGAGTTAGAACTCAAGACTAGTGAGTAGTTGTCAATAAAGGTGTTCTACACTTACTTTATGTATGGTTACACTTCTTCCATGTTGGTCAAGACATAGATCATAATAGTCCACCACTCAGTAGGTGAAAAGTTCATGGGCTTCGGTCCACTTGCTTTGCCACCTTGGCCTTCGAAGAGGCAAAGGTCGGAAACATTACTGGTGGGTTCTTCATTGTAACAAGGAGCTAGATTTAACCTAGTCTGAATGCTGTCATGATAGTACTTTGTCGTGGTCGTGGCTATCTCCTCGTTCAGCTATGCCTCGGCTATGGAGGCTTCAATGTGGGCTTTATTCTTACATTTCCCACAAAGATGCTTGAACTCCCGTTCAAGTGCATACTGCCATCGGAACTGCACAGGTCCTCCCATTCTAGCCTCATACGCGAGATGTAAGATCATATGTTGCATCGGATTAAAGAAACCTGGCGGAAATATCATCTCTAACTTGCATAGCAACTCAGGTGCTTGTTCCACCAACTTTGTAACCACTTCATAATCTAGTTCTTTGGCACAAAGCTGATGGAAGAAGTAGCTCAACTCCGCCAGCACTCGCCAAATGTCCTCTCTGACATACCCTCGAATCATCACAGGCATTATCCGCTCAAGCCATACATGGTAGTCATGGATCTTGAGGCCTCCTATTCGCTTTGTAGCCATATTCACTCCCCTCATGATATTAGCTGCATATCCATCAGGGAAGTACAAGTTGCTCACAATCCATTGGAGAATGTCCTTCCTTTGGGGCATTGAAGGGCCTGGTGGCTTCTTCCAAGAATTACCTTTTGCATGAGGCACCAAATTTAATTTTGGCATGTTGCATAGCTTGGCTTGAACGATCCTAGCCTAAATGTTATCCTTTGACTTCTCGGTGTTGAGGAGCGTGCGGAGTAAGGCCTCCGCAATATTCTTTTCAGTGTGCATTACATAATTGTTGTGTGGAAGTAGAAGATATTTAAAGTAAGGGAGCCTCCATAAGCTTGGAATGTGAGTCCACTGGTGTGTCTCTCCATATCCCACAAAACCTTTCCCATCGATCTTTTCCTCGAGAGCATTTAACTCATCCTTAAGCTGGGCACTGGTCATAATAGGTGGTGGCGGGTCATCAACAATAACACCTTTTCGGAAGTGCATAGTGTCTTATCTGTATGGGTGATCAAGACGAAGGAACTGCCGATGTTGGTCAAAGCATACATACTTGTGACCCTTAGCCAGCCAAATGAAAGTCACACGCTGTCGACACACTGGGCAAGGCCACTTCACCTTTACACACCAACCACAAAATATCGCACGTGTCGGTAGGTCATGTAGCGATGTGCGGTACCAGATATGCATATTGAAGTGCTTCTTTGAAATGACATCTTATGTCTGGACCCCATTGTTCCAAGCAACAAGTAAGTCGTCCACCAATGGCTCCATATACACACTCATATGCTTCCCGGGATAGTTAGAACCTGGAATTATCAACGTCAGGAACATGTGATGCCGTTTCATGCAAACACCAGGGGGCAGACTCAGGGCGATAACATATACTGGCCAACAACTGTATATGGCAGCCATCAAACCATATGGATTGAACCCGCCAGTTGTTATCCCAATAGCTACACTGTTCCCATCATCTGTTTTCTTATGAATTTCAACAAATTTCTTCCATGCTTCACCATCCCGTGGATGTTGCATCTTTTTTGTATTGTACATCTTCCCTTCAGCGGCCCATCTCATATATTGGGCAGTTTCCTCGGTCATATAAAGCCTTTGGATCCTTTCTATGAATGAAAGATATCAAAGGATATTGACGGCAATTATGAGCTGCCTCTTGCTACCATCATCATCTATTACTTCAATATACCAATAGGATTTGCACTTGACACAATAATTCGTATCTTTATGTTCATGTCTAAATAACATGCATCCGTTTGGACAAGCATGTATTTGCTCATACGACATCTTAAGTGAACCAAGGATTTTGTTCGACTCGTAGATGTTCTTTGGCAATATATTTTCTTTAGGCAACAGGCTAGCAATAACTGACAATAACTCATTGAAGCAAATTATGCTCATGTTATGGTTTGCCTTCAGGGCCATTAGGCGTGCAATGTCATATAGTTGAGTAACCTCTGTATGGGCGTGACGGGGTTTCTATGCCGCAAACAAAGATGCATGATACTCTTCAGGGCTTTCCGGCGGCTCCTCGGAGTTCGGGTCCTCCTACGGATCCGCACGGCGGATGTCATCTAACAGGTTTTCAATCCGAGTATCATATTGGCCGGTGCATTGTCGCACCACCTCTGCCCTGGACTGTTTTGTCTAACCGTGAAAGATCCACCGGTAATAGCCTGGCGTAAACCCATATTTTCCTAAGTGTTTACTCATAGCAATCTTATATCTTTCAGTCTGGTTATTACACTCCGTGCATGGGCACCAAATTCCACAAACTAGCGTTTCTCCAGCAAATACTAATTCCAGGAAATCATTGGTCTTCGGCCTCCACTCAGGGGTCATACCCTCCATGCTGGGATGCCCGGTGTACATCCACTCACGTTCTTCCATCCTCTGATATAAAGTGAAACACACACATATTTTTTTATGTAACGCGTGGTTCCATGAAGTTTTACGACATGCACTGAGCCATGTAATAGGTAAAGATAGGTCCTAATCCCACCTGAGAATGTGTAGGCTGGGTGCGCTTCCATGTCGTACTCCGACCCGAGACAAAATTTCGGCAGCACCTCCCCGCTGATCTCCAAATACACGTCTCAGTAATAAGCCAAGAGGATGTGTATCTAGAGACCAACAAGGAGACACTGTCGAAATTCAGTCTCGGATCTAAGCACATCATGTAAATGACCCGCCTACACAACCTCAGGTTGTCCATGGAAAACGTGGACAATTCGAAAGAGTTGAGGTTATAAATATGCAAAGACTTGCATATTTATAGATACAGCCCTTCCAAACGGGAGACACCTAGGTTACGCGACTATTTAGGTGATCTACAAATAATGAAAACCTACACATGAACGGGAAGAGATTACCCTTGAAGCGTGCAACGGAATTCACTCTCTCTATTGTCAAAATAGATGCATGTCCTGCATTAAAGAATGAAGTTGTGTCAATCATATGTCAAACACACAAACATCAATAGCACTCACTCACACACACCCCACACAAACACACTCACATATCCATACACACATATCACACACTCACTCACACATGCACACACACACACACACATCAATAGCACCCCTCTCCCACACACACACACTCACATACACCATTCATTATATATGCGCATACACACCTAAATATAAAAAATCAAATTTGAGGGACTCACCAACGTGGTAGGGGGGACGGCGGAGGCACTCCCGGTGGCGGTGGCAGCAACGGTGGAGCTCGGCGGCCATGGCCGTGGCGGCGGACGGGGTGGCGGTGGATGAGCTCGGTGGAGGTGGTGGTGGGCGGGGGGGCTTGGTGGAGGTGGATGGGTAGGGGAAGGCACTCCCAGTGGTGGCGGCGGCGGCAGAGGGGGCAGGGGCGAGAGAAATAGAGAGACGAGAGGAGTGAGCGCGTGCGAGGGGGAAATTTTGCACAAGTCCCCGCGGGAAACATTTTCGAGAGCCAAATTTTAGCGACACTCGGTAAAAGTCTTAACCTAGATCTCGGGGGGCTTTTCCGAGAGCCGCACCGATAGTGGTTACCGAGGGTCGGCCACACTCACTTGGTAATGGCCACTTTTTCCAAGAGAAGCTCTCGGTAACGCATCTAACCTAGATCTCTTTCCTTCTTGTGCACTCTCGATAATACGTATTATACTTTTTTGTTGTTTTTTTCTTCCATGCTTGGAAAACAACCTTAGCACATCATAATTACTGTCTTGTGTTTTCTTTTTCAGATGGGCCTCGCCCGGTTCTAGAGACCGACACCCCTCCGGTGGCCCCGACGGTCTAGGGCATTGTTCGGCACCTAGAGGGGGTGGGCCATGGGGAATAACTGCTTATTCATGTTAGTGCATGTCATCGCGAGATTATAAACAAAGTCTAGGCTCGTTCTGTCACAGGATTACCCACCGAAGACTCTGTCTTGAGGACGAACGCAGCCGGTCCTCGACGTTCCCGCCCGTGTGTGTGGTTTGTGAGGCACGTGCCACGTCAAGGAGGTGCGTTGCATATTCAAATAGCACAACACCCCTGCATGCATATGCATGGGTCACACACATGTAGGGGTGCCCTCCCGCCCTTGGGCGGTCTCTAGATCGAGCACCCATCCGGTGGCCCCGGCGGTCTAGGGCGTTGTTCGGCACCGAGAGGGTGTAGGCCACGGTGAATAACTGCTTCTTCGTGTTAGTGCATGTCATCGCAAGATGATAGACCAAGTCTAGGCCCGTTCTGCCACGGTCCACAACTGCTTCTTCTCATGTTTTTTTACTTTACAATCTTTAAAGTTATCTCTCGGTGCCGTTCTAGGAAGTGGACCGGCACCAAGAGAGGGGATAGGCCACGGTCAACAACTACTTCTTCTCATGTTTTTTACTTACAGTCTTTAATGTTCTCTGCCGGTCTAGGAAGTTGACCGACACCGAGAGAGGGGGTAGGACACGGTCAACAACAGCTTCTTCTCATGTTTTTTACTTTACACTCTTTAAAGCTGAGTTTTGAACAAATCTAACCCAAAAAGCATATATATATATATCTATGAGTGCATCAAAAGTCTTTTATCGAAAAATTCATCAAAAGTCATGGAATTTTCAAACTTTGGTTGTAAAAACATATGAAATATGAGATACAAAAAAGATAGTGCCAAACAAAAGTACAAAGAGAAGGAAAATAATTAGATCGGTGGTTACCGAGGGTCGATTATCGGCTCTCGGTAATGGCCACTTTGTCTGAGAGACACTCTCGGTAAAGCATCTAACCTAGATCTCTTTCCTTCTTGTGCATTCTTGATAATATGTATTATACTTTTTTGTTTTCTTCCATGCTTGGCAAACAACCTTAGCACATCATAATTACCGTCTTGTGTTTTCTTTTTCAGATGGGCCTCGCCTGATTCTAGAGACCGGCACCCCTCCGGTGGCCCCTACGGTCTAGGGCGTTGTTCAGCACCTAGAGGGGGTAGGCCACGGGGAATAACCGCTTATTCGGGTTAGTGCATGTCATCGCGAGATGACAGACCAAGTCTAGGCTCGTTCTGTCACGGGATCACCCAGCGAAGAATCTGTCTCGCGGAGGAATGCAGCCAGTCCTCGACGTTCCCGCCCCGTGTATGTGTGGCTTGTGAGGCACGTGCCACGTCAAGGAGGTGCGTTGCATATTCAAATAGCACAACACCCCTGCATGCATATGCATGGGTCACACACATGTAGGGGTGCCCTCCCGCCCTTGGGCGGTCTCTAGATCGAGCACCCATCCGGTGGCCCCGGCGGTCTAGGGCATTGTTCGGCACCGAGAGGGTGTAGGCCATGGTGAATAACTGATTCTCCGTGTTAGTTCATGTCATCGCGAGATGACAGACCAAGTCTAGGCCCATTCTGTCACGGGATCACCCACCGAAGACTCTGTCTCGCGGACGAACGCACCCGGTCCTCGACGTTCCTGCCCCGTGTGTGTGGTTTGTGAGGCACGTTCCACGTCATCCGGATATTGAGAGTTTCAAAGCTGCATGGGTGACATCTTTCCGTTGAACAGGATTTTAAACCGGAATCTTCATTTTCGGCCAGTAATTTTTTGACGACCTTTAAAGTCGAGCTTGTGAGAAATTAATTCTTTTTGAACCGGAAATTCTTAAACTAGATTTGAGAGCTTCAGTGAGACTGACTTCCCTTGAGCCGGATTTTAAACCAGAATCCTTTCGGATGACCCGGAACTTCTTCATTGAGCCGGGATTTTGTAACTGTCATATACTTTCTAAGCCAGAAGTTTTCTGACGGTCTTTAAATTTTCATCAATATAACAGTAGCCTCTGGGACTGGGTTATCTTTCCCTTCATCGTCCTGGGGTTCTTAAATTTGCTGAAACTGGCAAGATTTGTTGAGTCATGTCATCGTAGCCCCCGAGTCTCAAGGTGACTCGAGGACTTGGCTTGAGATTCTCCATATTTGACCGTGATATAAACCGGCATAAGTTGTATATCATTGGTGTTGATAGCACGATGTGAATCCACAGAAGGTTGAGGTGACTGTGGTGGGTTATAAATGATCCCGTATGAGCCGTGTCAGCAACTTGGTCAATGTTTCCTTCCAACTGGCTATTTGAAGCTTAACCAAACTGTAGTGGCGGCGACTTGTCGCCCGCCCATTGAGCCATCCAGTGCAGACGACGGTTGATAGTATATGATAATTTTCCTCCAATTTGTTGAAAGAAAACTGGGCTACCCAACCCGTGACTTGCTCATACTCAAAAAACAGCTCATGCAGACAGGTGCGGCCCGGTATGTTGATGCAGACCAGGCCGCAAGAGACGGACAGGAAAGACAACCGCAGCATCCGAAGCGGCACAAACAGATAAGTCGACCGCGGTGTTGTAAGCCGGTGCGGGAGGGAGAGTCGGTTGTGAGTGAGTTATCTGTGGTGTTATAAACCGGTGCAGACGGGTGAACCGGCCGCGGTGCTTGGTGTTGTAGACTGAGCCACAGAGGTGGAACAATGCGGTATGGTTGGATGCCGGCGCCTGATAATATTGGCGCAAGCTTTATATCCATGACATAACGATCATTCTTGCCGTGAATAATGGTCCTGCATAAACAATATTGCAGACCAAGGCAAAGATAAACTGTTCTTTGATAAAAACAATATGTGCTAATATAATAAATTTAGACGAATATCACCTGAATGCTAGATGATCTTTGCGTGGTCCATAAATCAACTCATATATGGAGGCCCGGCAATCGCGTGGATGGGCATATCACTACTGCCAGTAACAATAGATGACCCTAAGCTTTGTGAACCGGAACTTTTTGATAATCCGGAACTTTTTTGAGTCGGAACCTCTTGATAACCCGGCCGGAACTTTTTGAGCCGGAATTTTCTGAACCGGAACATTTTGATCGTCCGGCTAGAACTTTTTGATAATCTGGAACTTTTTTGAGCCGGAACCTCTTGATAATTCGGCCGGAACTTTCTGAACAGGAACGTTTTGATAGTCCGGCGGAACTTTTTGATAATCCGGAACTTTTTTGAACCGGGACCTCTGATAATCCGACCGGAACTTTTTGAACATGAACGTTTTGATAGTCCGGCGGAACTTTTTGATAATCCAGAACTTTTTTGAGCCGGAACCTCTGATAATCCGGCCGAAATATTTCATAATCTAAGTCAGAACTCTTTATCAACTCGGACAAAACCTTTCGGCGATTCGGCTGGAACCCTTTGGCGATTTGGACAGAACTTTTCGCCGAGGCGATCGGAACCTTTTGGTGATTCATACGGAACCTTATATCGAAGTGCTCGGAACTTTTCAATAATGCGGCTAGAACCTTCCGACGAGCCGGCGGAACCTTTTGATGAGCCTGACTGAACTTTTCGTCGAGCCGGTCGGAGCTCTTATGCGAGCCGGCCGAAACTCTTGAATGAGCTGGGCGGAACTTCTCAATCTCTATAATAGCGCCCTCCAAAAACTCAACACCACCGTGTGTGGGCCCCACGGTGGGCGCCAACTGTCGTGGAATTGTCACGGCAGATGTCCTAGTGTGAGGACTTAGTCGTGAAGGCAACACATCTATGTGGTAGCTTGAGAGGGGTTGAGCGGAATCGAGAGACACAACGCACAAGACAAGAATTTAGATAGCTTCGGGCCCCGGGAAATATCATCCGGTAATAATCCTACATGTTGTTTGTGGCTAGGTCTCATTATGATCATGAGGGAGTCGCCGATAAACCGGCTCTTTGTGTCTAGCTCTAAAGATTGTTTTCTTCTTGCTTGTCCCCCTTTTGGGGAGCTCTGCCCCTCCTTATATAAGATAGAGGGGTGGGTTACATGTGGAGTCCTATTAGGATTAGGACTAGTCTATCTTCTAATACAAACCGGATACAAGTCTAGGTCTTCACTCCTTGTAAGACAAATATTCCTCACGCCTTTCCTCTTAAACCGGCCCACCATAACATGAACCGGCCTTCTGGGCCTTGGGCCTTGTCATCCGTCTGTCCCGCCCACCAGGTTACTAGTGAATCATAATGTTCAGTCAGGTTGCTTGTAAACTATCTGGTCAGTGCGGGTCACCGGTGAATCGCCAAGTCCGGACGGGTTATACTTCTGGTCGGGTTACGCCGCGAGGTATATCCCCGACAGGATGGGTGCTCGATCTAGAGACCACCCGAGGGGGGGAGGGCACCCCTACATGTGTGTGGCCTATGCATATGCATGCAGGGGTGTTGTGCTATTTGAATAAGCAGCGCAGCTCCTTGATGTGGCACGTGCCTCACAAACCACACACACGTGCCACGTCAAGTAAGTGCGTTGCTTATTCAAATAGCACACCACCCCTGCATGCATATGCATGGGCCACACACATGTAGGGGTGCCCTCCCCCCTCGGGCAGTCTCTATATCGAGCACCCATCCGGTAGCCCCGGCGGTCTAGGGTGTTGATCGGCACCAAGAGGGTGTAGTCCACGGTGAATAACTGCTTCTTTGTGTTAGTGCATGTCACCGCGAGATGACAGACCAAGTCTAGGCCCGTTCTCTGAGATAGTCTATGGGTATTGAGAGGGAATGTGTCCGGTTTGTGCAGGAAGTGCGGCTCCTGTTGCTCCGTTGGCCTTGAAACTTCTTGTGATCTCAAAGGAGGCCATCACATGTATATGCATGGGCTATCCGGTGGCCCCTGCGGTCTAGGAAGTTGACCGGCACCGAGAGAGGGGGTAAGCCATGGTCAACAACTGCTTCTTCTCATATTTATTACTTTACACTCTTTAAAGTTCTCTGTCGGTGCCGCTCTAGAAAGTTGAGTGACACCGAGAGAGGGGTTACGGTCAACAACTGCTTCTTCTCATGTTTTTTCCTTTACACTCTTCAAAGTTCTCTCTCGGTGCCGTTCTAGGAAGTTGACCGGCACCTAGAGAGGGGGTAGGCCACGGTCAACAACTGCTTCTTCTCATGTTTTTTACTTTACACTCTTTAAAGTTCTCTCTCGGTGCCGGTCCTAGACCGGCACCGAGAGAGGGGGTAGGCCACGGTCAACAACTCCTTCTTCTCATGTTTTTTTACTTTACACCCTTTAAAGTTCTCTCTCTGTGCCGTTCTATGAAATTGACCGGCACCAAGAAAGGCGGTAGGCCACGGTCAATAACTTCTTCTTCTCATGTTTTTTACTTTACACTCTTTAAAGTTCTCTGCCGGTCTAGGAAGTTGACCGGCACCGAGAGAGGGGGTAGGCCACGGTAAACAACTGCTTCTTCTCATGTTTTTTACTTTACACTCTTTAAAGCTGAGTTATGAGCAAATCTAACCCAAAAAGCATATAAATATATATATCTATGAGTGCATCAAAAGTATTTTATCAAAAAAATTCATCAAAAGTCATGGAATTTTCAAACTTTCGTCATAAAAACATATGAAATATGAGATACAAAAAAGATTGTTCCAAACAAAAACACAAAGAGAAGGAAAAAAATAGAGCAGTGGTTACCGAGGGTCGATTATCGACTCTCGGTAATGGCCACGTTTTCCGAGAGACGCTCTTGGTAAATAATCTGACCTAGATCTAGGGGGACATATTTTCCAAGAGTTACTCTCGGTAAAAGTGTAACCTAGATCTAGAGTTGATTTCTTTTCCGAGAGCCGCGCCGACAAGCACTCGGTAAAGGTGACATCAACTACTTAAGCATATTCCCCCTGTTGTTTCTTCTCTCTGCTCCGCACCGACGGGCGCCCCTCCTCTCCTCTCCCCTCCTCTGCTCCCCACCGACCGGCGCCCCTCCACCAGTTGGCGCCCCCTCCACCGCCGCCCCACACACCACACCGAGCTCCTCCCTCTGGTGAGCCCCCCTCCTCTTCATGTGTACATAGATAGATGGATTGATAGATGGATGCATAGATAGATGGATGGATTGATGATGGATGCATAGTGCTGGGTTTCGTAGTAATTTCAAAAAAATTCCTATGCACACGCAAGATCATGGTGATGCATAGCAACGAGAGGGGGAGAGTGTGATCTACGTACCATTGTAGATCGACAACGGAAGCGTTAACTTGGTTGATGTAGTCGTACGTCTCCACGGCCCGACCGATCAAGCACCGAAACTACGGCACCTCCGAGTTCTAGCACACGTTCAGCTCGATGACAATCCCCGGACTCCGATCCAGCAAAGTGTCGGGGAAGAGTTCCGTCAGCACGACGGCGTGGTGACGATCTTGATGTACTACCGTCGCAGGGCTTCGCCTAAGCACCGCTACAATATTATCGAGGACTATGGTGGAAGGGGGCACCGCACACGGCTAAGAATATGATCACATGGATCAACTTGTGTCTCTAGGGGTGCTTCTTGCCTCCGTATATAAAGGCTCAAAAGGGGGGGGGGCGGCCGGCCAAGAGGAGGTGCGCCAGGAGGAGTCCTACTCCCTCCGGGAGTAGGACTCCCCCCCTTTCCTAGTTGGAATAGGATTCGCGGAGGGGGGAAAGAGGAGAGAGAGGAGGAAGGGGGATCGGCCCCCTCTCCTTGTCCTATTCGGACCAAGGGGGGGAGGGGCGCGCGGCCCATCTCTAGCCACCTCTCCTCTCTTCCACTAAGGCCCATATACCTCCCGGGGGGTTCCGGTAACCTCCCGGTACTCCGGTAAAATCCCGATTTCACCCGGAACACTTCTGATATCCAAACATAGGCTTCCAATATATCAATCTTTATGTCTCGACTATTTAGAGACTCCTCGTCATGTCCGTGATCACATCCGGGACTCCGAACAAACTTCGGTACATCAAAATGCATAAACTCATAATATAACTGTCATCGTAACCTTAAGCGTGCGGACCCTACGGGTTCGAGAACAATGTAGACATGACCGACACACGTCTCCGGTCAATAACAAATAGAGAAACCTGGATGCTCATATTGGCTCCTACATATTCTATGAAGATCTTTTATCGGTCAGACCGCATAACAACATACGTTGTTCCCTTTGTCATTGGTATGTTACTTGCCCGAGATTCGATCGTCGGTATCCCATACCTAGTTCAATCTCGTTACCGGCAAGTCTCTTTACTCGTTCTGTAATACATCATCTCACAACTAACTCATTAGTTGCAATGCTTGCAAGACTTCAGTGATGTGCATTACCGAGAGGGCCCAGAGATACCTCTCCGACAATCGGAGTGACAAATCCTAATCTCGAAATACGCCAACCCAACATTTACCTTTGGAGACACCTGTAGAGCTCCTTTATAATCACCCAGTTACGTTGTGACGTTTGGTAGCACACAAAGTGTTCCTCCGGTAAACGGGAGTTGCACAATCTCATAGTCATAGGAACATGTATAAGTCATGAAGAAAGCAATAGCAACATACTAAACGATCGGGTGCTAAGCTAACGGAATGGGTCAAGTCAATCACATCATTCTCCTAATGATGTGATCCCGTTAATCAAATGACAACTCATGTCTATGGTTAGGAAACATAACCATCTTTGATTAACGAGCTAGTCAAGTAGAGGCATACTAGTGACACTTTGTTTGGTCTATGTATTCACACAAGTATTATGGTTCCGGTTAATACAATTCTAGCATGAATAATAAACATTTATCATGATATAAGGAAATAAATAATAACTTTATTATTGCCTCTAGGGCATATTTCCTTCAGTCTCCCACTTGCACTAGAGTCAATAATCTAGTTCACATCGCCATGTGATTTAATAGCAATAGTTCACATCACCATGTGATTAACACCCATAGTTCACATCGATATGTGATCAACACCCGAAGGGTTTACTAGAGTCAGTAATCTAGTTCACATCGCTATGTGATTAACACCCAAAGAGTACTAAGGTGTGATCATGTTTTGCCTGTGAGCTAATTTTAGTCAACGGGTCTGTCACATTCAGATCCGTAAGTATTTTGCGAATTTCTATGTCAACAATGCTCTGCACGAAGCTACTCTAGCTTATTGCTCCCACTTTCAATATGTATCTAGATCGAGACTTAGAGTCATCCAGATCTGTGTCAAAACTTGCATCGACGTAACTTTTTATGACAAAACTTTTTTTCACCTCCATAATTGAGAAATATTTCCTTATTCCACTAAGGATAATTTTGACCGCTGTCCAGTGATCTACTCTTAGATCACAATTGTACTCCCTTGCTTAACACAGTGTAGGGTATACAATAGATCTGGTACACAGCATGGCATACTTTATAGAACCTATGGCTGAGGCATAGGGAATAACTTTCATTCTATTTCTATCTTCTGCCGTGGTCGGGCTTTGAGTCTTACTCAATTTCACACCTTGCAACACAGGCAAGAACTCTTTCTTTGACTGTTCCATTTTGAACTACTTCAAAATATTGTCAAGGTATGTACTCATTGAAAAAACTTATCAAGCGTCTTGATCTATCTCTATAGATCTTGATGCTCAATATGTAAGCAGCTTTACCAAGGTCTTTCTTTGAAAAACTCCTTTCAAATATTCCTTTATGCTTTCCAGAAAATTATACATTATTTCCGATCAACAATATGTTGTTCACATATACTTATCAGAAATGTTGTAGTGCTCCCACTCACTTTCTTGTAAATACAGGCTTCACCGCAAGTCTGTATAAAACTATATGCTTTGATCATACTATCAAAGCGTTTATTCCAAATCCGAGAGGCTTGCACCAGTCCATAAATGGATCGCTGGAGCTTGCACACTTTGTTAGCTCCTTTTGGATCGACAAAACCTTCCGGCTGCATCATATACAACTCTTCTTCCAGAAATCCATTCAGGAATGCAGTTTTGTTTATCCATTTGCCAGATTTCATAAAATGCGGCAATTGCTAACATGATTGAGACAGACTTAAGCATATATACGAGTGAGAAAATCACATCGTAGTCAACACCTTGAACTTGTCGAAAACCTTTTGCGACAATTCTAGCTTTGTAGATAGTAACACTACTATCAGCGTCCGTCTTCCTCTTGAAGATCCATTTATTTTCTATGGCTTGCCGATCATCGGACAAATCCATCAAAGTCCATACTTTGTTCTCATACATGGATCATATCTCAGATTTTATGGCCTCAAACCATTTCGCGGAATCTGGGCTCATCATCGCTTCCTCATAGTTCGCAAGTTCATCATGGTCTAGTAATATGACTTCTAGAACAGGATTACCGTACCACTCTGGTGCGGATCTCACTCTGGTTTACCTACGAGATTCGGTAGTAACTTCATCTGAAGTTACATGATCATCATCATTAGCTTCCTCACTAATTGGTGTAGTAGTCATAGGAACAGATTTCTGTGATGAACTACTTTCCAATAAGGGAGCAGGTACATTTACTTCATCAAGTTCTACTTTCCTCCCACTCACTTCTTTCGAGAGAAACTCCTTCTCTAGAAAAACTCTGAATTTAGCAACAAAAGTCTTGCCTTCGGATTTGTGATAGAAGGTGTACCCAATAGTCTCCTTTGGGTATCCTATGAAGACATATTTCTCCGATTTGGGTTTGAGCTTATCAGGATGAAACTTTTTCATATAAGCATCACAATCCCAAACTTTAAGAAACGACAACTTTGGTTTCTTGCCAAACCACAGTTCAGATTGTGTCGTCTCAACGGACTTAGATGGTGCCCTTTTAAACGTGAATGCAGCTGTCTTTAATGCATAACCCCAAAACGATAGTGGTAGATCGATAAGAGATATCATGGATCGCACCATATCTAATAAAGTACGGTTATGATGTTCGGACACACCATTATGCTATGGTGTTCCAGGTGGCGTGAGTAGTGAAACTATTTCACATTGTTTTAACTGAAGGCCAAACTCGTAACTCAAATATTTTACCTCTGCGATCATATCATAGAAACTTTTATTTTCTTGTTACGATGATTCTCCACTTCACTCTAAAATTCTTTGAACTTTTCAAATATTTCAGACTTGTGTTTCATTAAGTAAATATCCCCATATCTGCTCAAATCATCTGTGAAGGTCAGAAAATAATGATACCTGCTGCAAGCCTTAATATTCATCGTACCACATACATTAGTATGTATGATTTCCAACAAATATGTTGCTTGCTTAATTGTTCCGGAGAACGGCGTTTTAGTCATCTTGCCCATAAGGCATGGTTCGCAAGCATCAAGTGATTCATAATCAAGTGATTCCAAAAGCCCATCAGCATGGAGTTTCTTCATGCGCTTTACACCAATATGACCTAAACGGCAGTGCCACAAATAAGTTGCGCTATCATTATTAACTTTGCATCTTTTGGTTTCAATATTATGAATATGTGTATCGCTATGATTGAGATCCAATGAACTTGTTTCATTGGGTGTATGACCATCGAAGGTTTTATTCATGTAAACAGAACAACAATTATTCTCTGACTTTAATGAATAACCGTATTTCAATAAACATGATCAAATCATATTCATGCTCAACGCAAAAACCAAATAACACTTATTTAGGTTCAACACTAATCCCGAAAGTATAGGGGAGTGTGCGATGATGATCATATCAATCTTGGAACTACTTCCAACACACATCGTCACTTCACCCTCAACTAGTCTCTGTTTATTCTGCAACTCCTGTTTCGAGTTACTACTCTTAGCAACTGAACCAGCATTAAATACCGAGGGGTTGCTATAAACACTAGTAAAGCACACATCAATAACATGTATATCCAATATACCTTTGTTCACTTTGCCATCCTTCTTATCCGCCAAATGCTTTGGGTAGTTCCGCTTCCAGTGACCAGTCCCTTTGCAGCAGAAGCACTTAGTCTCAGGCTTAGGTCCAGACTTAGGCTTCTTCACTTGAGCAGCAACTCGCTTGCCGTTCTTCTTGAAGTTCCCCTTCTTCCCTTTGCCCTTTTCTTGAAACTAGTGGTCTTGTCAACCATCAACACTTGATGTTTTTCTTGATTTCTACCTTCGTCGATTTCAGCATCACGAAGAGCTTGGGAATTGTTTCCGTTATCCCTTGCATATTATAGTTCATCACGAAGTTCTACTAACTTGGTGACGGTGACTAGAGAATTCTGTCAGTCACTATCTTATCTGGAAGATTAACTCCCACTTGATTCAAGCGATTGTAGTACCCAGACAATCTGAGCACATTCTCACTAGTTGAGCGATTCTCCTCCATCTTTTAGCTATAGAACTTGTTGGAGACTTCATATCTCTCAACTCGGGTATTTGCTTGAAATATTAAACTTCAACTTCTGGAACATCTCATATGCTCCATGATGTTCAAAACGTCTTTGAAGTCCCGATTCTAAGCCATTGAGCATGGTGCACTAAACTATCAAGTAGTCATCATATTGAGCTAGCCAAACATTCATAACGTCTGCATCTGCTCCTGCAATAGGTCTGTTACCTAGCGGTGCATCAAGGACATAACTCTTTTGTGTAGCAATGAGGATAAACCTCAGATCACGGATCCAATCCGCATCATTGCTACTAACATCTTTCAACACAATTTTCTCTAGGAACATATCAAAATAAACATATGAAAGCAACAACGCGAGCTATTGAACATAATTTGCAAAATACTACCAGGACTAAGTTCATGATAAATTTAAGTTCAATTAATCATATTACTTAAGAACTCCCACTTAGATAGACATCCCTCTAATCCTCTAAGTGATCACGTGATCCATATCAACTAAACCATGTCCGATCATCACGTGAGATGGAGTAGTTTCAATGGTGAACATCACTATGTTGATCATATCTACTATATGATTCACGCTCGACCTTTCGGTCTCCGTGTTCCGAGGCCATATCTGTATATGCTTGGCTCATCAAGTATAACCTGAGTATTCCGCGTGTGCAACTGTTTTGCACCCGTTGTATTTGAACGTAGAGCCTATCACACCCGATCATCATGTGGTGTCTCAGCACGAAGAACTTTCGCAATGGTGCATACTCAGGGAGAACACTTCTTGATAATTAGTGAGAGATCATCTTAAAATGCTACTGTCAATCAAAGCAAGATAAGATGCATAAAAGATAAACATCACATGCAATCAATATAAGTGATATGATATGGCCATCATCATCTTGTGCTTGTGATCTCCATCCTCGAAGCACCGTTGTGATCACCATCGTCACCGGCGTGACACCTTAATCTCCATAGTAGCATCGTTGTCGTCTCGCCAATCTCATGCTTCCACGACTATCGCTACCGCCTAGTGATAAAGTAAAGCATTACAGCGCGATTGCATTGCATACAATAAAGCGACAACCATATGGCTCCTGCCAGTTGCCGATAACTCGGTTACAAAACATGATCATCTCATACAATAAAATTTAGCATCATCTCTTGACCATATCACATCACAACATGCCCTGAAAAAACAAGTTAGACGTCCTCTACTTTGTTGTTGCAAGTTTTACGTGGCTGCTACGGGCTTAAGCAAGAACCAATCTTACCTACGCATCAAAACCACAACGATAGTTTGTCAAGTTGGTGCTGTTTTAACCTTCGCAAGGACCAGGCATAGCCACACTCGGTTCAACTAAAGTTGGAGAAACTGTCACCCGCTAGCCACCTTTGTGCAAAGCACGTCGGGAGAACCGGTCTCGCGTAAGCGTACGCGTAATGTCGGTCCGGGCCGCTTCGTCCAACAATACCGCCGAACCAAAGTATGACATGCTGGTAAGCAGTATGACTTATATCGCCCACAACTCACTTGTGTTCTACTCATGCATATAATATCAACACATAAAACCTAGGCTTTGATACCACTGTTGGGTTTCGTAGTAATTTCAAAAAAATTCCTACGCACACGCAAGATCATGGTGATGCATAGCAACGAGAGGGGGAGAGTGTGATCTACGTACCCTTGTAGATTGACAACGGAAGCGTTAACTTGGTTGATGTAGTCGTACGTCTCCACGGCCCGACCGATCAAGCACCGAAACTACGGCACCTCCGAGTTCTAGCACACTTTCAGCTCGATGACGATCCCCGGACTCCGATCCAGCAAAGTGTCAGGGAAGAGTTCCGTCAGCACGACGGCGTGGTGACGATCTTGATGTACTACCGTCGCAGGGCTTCGCCTAAGCACCGCTACAATATTATCGAGGACTATGGTGGAAGGGGGCACCGCACACGGCTAAGAATATGATCACGTGGATCAACTTGTGTCTCTAGGGGTGCCTCTTGCCTCCGTATATAAAGGCTCAAAAGGGTGGGGGGCGGCCAAGAGGAGGCACGCCAGGAGGAGTCCTACTCCCTCCGGGAGTAGGACTCCCCCCTTTCCTAGTTGGAATAGGATTCGCGGAGGGGGAAAGAGGAGAGAGAGGAGGAAGGGGGGCCGGCCCCCTCTCCTTGTCCTATTCGGACCAGGGGGGGAGGGGCGCGCGGCCCATCTCTGGCCACCTCTCCTCTCTTCCACTAAGGCCCACTAAGGCCCATATACCTCCCGGGGGGTTCCAGTAACCTCCCGGTACTCCGGTAAAATCCCGATTTCACCTGGAACACTTCCGATATCCAAACATAGGCTTCCATTATATCAATCTTTATGTCTCGACTATTTCGAGACTCCTCGTCATGTCCGTGATCACATCCGGGACTCCGAACAAACTTCGATACATCAAAATGCATAAACTCATAATATAACTGTCATCGTAACCTTAAGCGTGCGGACCCTATGGGTTCGAGAACAATGTAGACATGACCGAGACATGTCTCCGGTCAATAACCAATAGGGGAACCTGGATGCTCATATTGGCTCCTACATATTCTACGAATATCTTTTATTGGTCAGACCGCATAACAACATACGTTGTTCCCTTTGACATCGGTATGTTACTTGCCCGAGATTCGATCGTCGGTATCCCATACCTAGTTCAATCTCGTTACCGGAAAGTCTCTTTACTCGTTCCGTAATACATCATCTCACAACTAACTCATTAGTTGCAATGCTTGCAAGGCTTCAGTGATGTGCATTACCGAGAGGGCCCAGAGATACCTCTCCGACAATCGGAGTGACAAATCCTAATCTCGAAATACGCCAACCCAACATTTACCTTTGGAGACACCTGTAGAGCTCCTTTATAATCACCCAGTTACGTTGTGACGTTTGGTAGCACACAAAGTGTTCCTCCGGTAAACGGGAGGTGCATAATCTCATAGTCATAGGAACACGTATAAGTCATGAAGAAAGCAATAGCAACATACTAAACGATCGGGTGCTAAGCTAACGGAATGGGTCAAGTTAATCACATCATTCTCCTAATGATGTGATCCCGTTAATCAAATGACAACTCATGTCTATGGTTAGGAAACATAACCATCTTTGATTAACGAGCTAGTCAAGTAGAGGCATACTAGTGACACTTTGTTTGTCTATGTATTCACACAAGTATTATGTTTCCGGTTAATACAATTCTAGCATGAATAATAAACATTTATCATGATATAAGGAAATAAATAATAACTTTATTATTGCCTCCAGGGCATATTTACTTCACATAGATAGATGGATGGATTGATAGATGAATGCATAGGTAGATGGATGGATGGATGGATTGATAGATGGATGGATGCCAGGTAGATACATTTTTTCTTTATCAAAAGAAAAATGTAGATAATTGTTGATAATGTTGTATGCATGGATGCTATGTGTGGATGTGACCGATGAGATACATGAGAGAGTGTTGATGAGAGTTGTTCTTGGAGGAAGAAAAATTAACTTTTGAGCAATGACGGTTGATCTGTGTGAGCTCCTGATGTTATATCTTGATAACGCACGAGGGGCTCACCCAGCTCAACCATCACCGAAAATTGAAATACCCGTGAGAGAATGTCCACCATATATACCACCACCTGCGAGAGTGTCCACAGTATATACGTGAGAGAGTGTCATTGAGAGTTGTTCTTGGAGGAAGAAAATCGACTTTTGATGATGGCGGTCGATCTACGTGAGCTCTTCATGTTATATCTTTCATGTTTGATTCTTATGTTATTTTCCATTGTGTGATGAAATGTGTTAGCATCGATCCATTTTTTGGCTATGGCTTCCTCCAACGGCGAAGCTTCCATTAGGGTCGACTCCACGGAAATGGAGAAGAGCGTCGAGGACCGCTTGGAGGCACTCCTTGACAAGAACCCATAACTAATCCTAATGAAGTTCTTTGTGGATCTAGCCAAGAAGAATCCCCCGGCTAAGGAGGGCAAGGCTCCACCACGTAAGGAGCCATTGAGTCCGCCGACCATCATTCCCGACGACGCTTGGTCCTCCATTGTGGGGGATGTCCCCACGTGCTCTGACTCGACGATCACTGGTTTCACCAACTACACCTCAGAGTAGTCACCTAGATAGTTTAACGTTGATTTAGTGGTATAGTTATGTACCTGCTGATATGGACCTGGATGGCCACTTGCGATGCTTTTGATTGTATGAGTGATGAATGCTTATGTTGATTATGCATGATGTGCATTATTTCTTATTCTTTTGTAGATGAAGTGGTATGTGGTGTACAAGGCTAATCAATGGGCTATGGAGATGCCCGTTGATTGATGTTAATGCGAGGAGTAGGGATTGCCATGCAACGGATACACTAGAGCTATAGATGTATGAAAGCTCAACAAAAGAAACTAAGTGGGTGTGCATCCAACTTGCTTGCTCACGAAGACGTAGGGCACTTGAGGAGGCCCATTGTTGGAATATACAAGCCAAGTTCTACAATGAAAAATTACCACTAGTATATGAAAGTGACAAAACAAGAGACTCTCTATCATGAGGATTATGGTTCTACTTTGAAGCACAAGTGTGGCAAAGGATAGTAGCATTGTCCCTTCACTCTTTTTCTCTCATTTTTTTTCATTTTTGGGGGCCTTCTCTTTTTTTATGGCCTTCTATTTTTTCGGGGCCTTCTCTTTTTTACGGCCTTTCTTTTTTATTCCTCACTTGGGACAATGCTCTAGAAAATGATGATCATCACACTTCTATTTATTTACAACTCAATGATTACAACTCGATACTAGAACAAAGTATGACTCTATATGAATTCCTCCGGCGGTGTATCGGGATATGCAATGAACCAAGAGTGACATGTATGAAAAAATATGAACGGTGGCTTTGCCACAAATACGATGTCAACTACATGATCATGCTAAGCAATATGACAATGATGAATGTGTCATGATAAACGGAATGGTGGAAAGTTGCATGGCAATATATCTCGGAATGGCTATGGAAATGCCATAATAGGTAGGTATGGTGGCTGTTTTGAGGAAGATATAAGGAGGTTTATGTGTGAAAGAGCATATCATATCACGGGGTTTGGAAGCACCGGCCAAGTTTGCACCAACTCTCAATGTGAGAAAGGGCAATGCACGGTACCGAAGAGGCTAGCAAGGATGGAAGGGTGAGAGTGCGTATAATCCATGGACTCAACATTAGTCATAAAGAACTCACATACTTATTGAAAAATCTACAAGTCATCAAAAACCTCGGCACTATGCGCATGCTCCTAGGGGGATAGATTGGTAGGAAAAGACCATCGCTCGTCCCCGACCACCACTCATAAGGAGGACAATCAAATAACACCTCATGTTTCAAATTTGTTACACAACATTTACCATATGTGCATGCTACGGGACTTGCAAACTTCAACACAAGCATTTCTCAATTTCACAACTACTCAACTAACACGACTTTGATATTATTACCTCCATATCTCAAAACAATCATCAAGCATCAACCTTCTCTTAGTATTCAAAACACTCATAAGAAAATTTTACTAATCTTGAATACCTAGCATATTAGGATTTTAAGCAAATTACCATGCTATTTAAGACTCTCAAAATAATCTGAGTGAAGCATGAGAGTTCATCTATTTCTTGAAAATAAAAGTACCACCATGCTCTAAAAGATATAAGTGAAGCACTAGAGCAACAACAAACTACTGTGAAAGATATAAGTGAAGATCAATGAGTAGTTGAATAATTATGCAACTATGTGAATAATATCTAACATTTAAGAATTTCAGATCTTGGTATTTTATTCAAACAACAAGAAAAGCAAAATAAAATGACATCTAAGAATAGCAAACATCATGTGAAGAAGCAAAAACTTAGGATCAACCGATACTAACCGAGAGTTGTTGAAGAAGAAAGGTGGGATGCCAACCGGGCATCCCCAAGATTAGACGCTTGAGACTTATTGAAATATTATCTTGCGGTGCCTTGGGCATCCCTAAGCTTGAGCTTTTGTGTCTCCTTAATTCCTCTCATATCACGGTCTCCCTAAATCTCAAAAGCTTCATCCACACAAAACTCAACAAGGACTCGTGAGATAAGTTAGTATAAACTATTGGAAAAACCTTATCATGCTCTACTGTAGCAAATCACTAAAATTATTATTCAACATTGCATACTAAATGCCTCTGCATATTTAATAGTCCTATCCTCAAATAGAATCATTAAAGAAGCAAACATATGCAAACAATGCAAACATAACAGCAATCTGCCTAAACAGGATAGTCTGTAAAGAATGGAGAAACATCCATACTTCCCTAGCTCCAAAAATTATGAAAGAAAATTCCCACTGTAGTAAATTTATCAGATCTTAATATAAAAAAGGTTTAAACATTTTATCACATTCTGAATTTTCTAGGGAATTATTGCAACAGCGGTAAACTTTTTGTTTTGAAACAGCAACATGTGGACTTCTAACATAGGCATAGTAAAGGCTATCAATGCCGCTTTTATTGAAATAAAAGATGCAAAACATTTTTCTAAATAACATAAATCAAATCCTAACAAAATAAATTGACGCACCAAGCAAAACACATATCATGTGGTGAATAAAAATATAGCTCCAAGTAAAGTTACCGATGAACGAAGACAAAAGAGGGGATGCCTTCCGGGGCATCCCCAAGCTCAGGCTCTTGGCTATCCTTGAATATTACCTTGGGGTGCCTTGGGCATCCCCAAGCTTAGGCTCTTGCCACTCCTTATTCCATAGTCCATCGAATCCTTAACCAAAACTTGAAAACTTCACAACACAAAACTTAACAGAAAACTCGTAAGATCCGTTAGCGGAAGAAAACAAAACACCACTTCAAGGTACTGTAATGAACTCATTATTTATTTATATTGGTGTTAAACCTACTGTATTCCAACTTCTCTATGGTTTATAAACTCTTTTTACTACCATAGATTCATCAAAATAAGTAAACAACACATGAAAAATGGAATCTGTCAAAAACAGAACAGTCTGTAGTAATCTGTAACTGATGCAAACTTCTGGAACCCCAAAAATTCTAAAATAAATTGATGGACGTGAGGAATTTATCTATTAATCATCTTCAAAAAGAATTAACTAAATATCACTCTCCAATAAAAAATGGCAGCAATTCTAGTGAGCGCTAAAGTTTCTGTTTTTTTATAGCATGATCAACAAGACTTTCCCCAAGTCTTCCCAAAGGTTCTACTTGGCACAAACATTAATTAAAAGCATAAAACCACATCTAAACAGAGGCTATATGAATTATTTATTACTAAACAGGAAAAAAAATCAAGGAACTAAAATAAAATTGGGTTGCCTCCCAACAAGCGCCATCGTTTAACGCCCCTAGCTAGGCATGATGATTTCAGTGATGCTCACATAAAGGATAAGAATTGTAACATAAAGAGAGCATCATGAAGAATATTACTAGCACATTTAAGTCTAACCCACTTCCTATGAATAGGGATTTTGTGAGAAAACAACTTATGGGAACAATAATCAACTAGCATAGGAAGGCAAAACAAGCATAACTTCAAAACTTTAAGCACATAGAGAGGAAACTTGATATTATTGCAATTCCTACAAGCATATATTCCTCCCTCATAATAATTTTCAGTAGCATCATGAATTAATTAAACAATATAACCAGCACCTAAAGCATTCTTTTCATGATCTATAAGCATAGAAATTTTATTACTCTCCACACAAGCAAAATTCTTCTCATTAATAGTAGTGGGAGCAAACTCAACAAAGTAACTATCATGGGATTGAACATTGAAATCAAGATGACAAGTTTCATTGTTATTATTATTCTTTAAAGCATACGTGTCATCACAATAATCATCATAGATAGGAGGCATGCTTTCATCATAATAAATTTGCTCATCAAAACTTGGGGGACAAAAAATATCATCTTCATCAAACATAGCTTCCCCAAGCTTGTGGCTTTGCATATCATTAGCATAATGGATATTCAAGGAATTCATACTAACAACATTGCAATCATGCTCATCATTCAAATATTTAGTGCCAAACAGTTTATAGATTTCTTCTTCTAGCACTTGAGCACAATTATCCTTTCCATCATACTCATGAAAGATATTAAAAAGGTGAAGCGTATGAGACAAAATCAATTCCATTTGTTTTTGTAGTTTTCTTTCATAAACTAAACTAGTGATAAAACAAGAAACTAAAAGACTCGATTGCAAGATCTAAAGATATACCTTCAAGCACTCACCTCCCCGGCAACGACGCCAGAAAAGAGCTTGATGTCTACTACACAACCTTCTTCTTGTAGACGTTTGTTGGGCCTCCAAGTGCACAGGTTTGTAGGACAGTAGCAAATTTCCCTCAAGTGGATGACCTAAGGGTTATCAATCCTTAGGAGGTGTAGGATGAAGATGGTCTCTCTCGAGCAACCCTGCAACCAAATAACAAAGATTCTCTTGTGTCCCCAACACACCCAATACAATGGTAAATTGTATAGGTGCACTAGTTCGGCGAAGAGATGGTGATACAAGTGGTATATGGATAGTAGATAAAGGTATTTGTAATCTGAAGTTATAAAAACAGCAAGGTAACTAATGATAAAAGTGAGCGTAAAGGGTATTGCAATGCGTTGAAACAAGGCCTAGGGTTCATACTTTCGCTAGTGCAAGTCCCCTCAACAATACTAACATAATTGGATAACATAATTATCCCTCAACATGCAACAAGGAGTCACTCCAAAGTCACTAATAGCAGATAACAAACGAAGAGATTATGGTAGGGTACGAAACCACCTCAAAGTTATTCTTTCCAATCAATCCGTTGGGCTATTCCTATAAGTGTCACAAACAGCCCTAGAGTTCGTACTAGAATAACACCTTCAGACACAAATCAATCAAAACCCTAATGTCACCTTGATACTCCAATGTCACCTCAAGTATCCATGGGTATGATTATACGATATGCATCACACAATCTCAGATTCATCTATTCAACCAACACATAGGACCTCAAAGAGTGCCCCAAAGTTTCTACCGGAGAATCACGATGAAAACGTGTGCCAACCCCTATGCATAGGTTCATGGGCGGAACCCGCAAGTTGATCACCAAAACATACATCAAGTGAATCAAGTGATATCCCATTGTCACCACAGATACGCACGGCAAGACATACATCAAGTGTTCTCAAATCTTTAAAGACTCAATCCGATAAGATAACTTCAAAGGGGAAACTAAATCCATTACAAAATGAGTAGAGGGGGGAAGAAACATTATAGGATCCAAATATAATAGCAAAGCTCGCGATACATCAAGATTGTATCACCTCAAGAACACGAGAGAGAGTGAGATCAAACACATAGCTACTGGTACATACCCTCAGCCCCGAGGGAGAACTACTCCCTCCTCATCATGGAGAACACCGGGATGATGAAGATGGCCATCGGAGAGGGATTCCCCCTCCGGCAGGGTGCCGGAACGGGTCTAGATTGGCTTTTGGTGGCTACGGAGGCTTCTGGCGGCGGAACTCCCAATCTATTGTGCTCCCCGATAGTTTTAGGGTATATGGAGATATATATAGGCGGAAGAAGTACATCAGGGGGGCCACGAGGGGCCCACGAGGGTGGAGGGCGCGCCCCCTGCCACGTGGCCTCCTCGTAGATCCCCTGACGTGCACTCCAAGTCTTCTGGGCTTCTTCTGATCCAAAAATAAGTTCCGTGAAGTTTCAGGTCAATTGGACTCCATTTGGTTTTCTTTCTCTGCGCTATTCTAAAACAAGGTAAAAATAGAAACTGGCACTGGGCTCTGGGTTAATAGGTTAGTCCCAAAAATAATATAAAAGTGCATAATAAAGCCCATAAACATCCAAAGTTGATAATATAATAGCATGGAACAATAAAAAATTATAGATACATTGGAGACATATCATAGTCTTGCAGACGCTATTGCCATGCTTGTAGTTGAACTTGAAAGAAAATTCATGCACATGCATCCTTGCATACAAAGGATTTTCCTGGAATTTTCTAATATTGAGCATTCTTCTGTTAAGCGTGCCACTACTATCTTTTTGGCTCATGAGTTTAGATTCATAATAAAAGTGGCCAAAGAAATCTTTGCACATTATGGGGTGGACGCTTGTCATCCTCCCATAGAGGCTACCCTCTTTGATCAAGAAGAAATAATGTGTTTTCAATCTCTAGACTATGTTGCTTTCAATGAAAATATTAGAAAAAGGGTTCCTGCCAATGTTTTAGTTGATAGAATTTCTGAACTTAATGATGATTTGGCTATTCGAAATAATGAACTAGGATATTCTCTTGAATATAGGCTCACAAAGTTCTGTCAAAAGAATGCTTATAATGATGAATTGGTTGTGCACTATGAAGGACCAAAGGAGGAACCTATACCTCCCAAGGTTGACCTTGGGGACTTTTGTCCCATTAAATTTAGCCCTTTCGATTACTTTTGGTTGCCTCAAAGAAAACTTGCTGCCGAACGTAGAGAATATGAAATGAGTTTTAATAATCTATCTTACTATTATGGCAATACCTAGATCTATACTTGCTTGTTATGCCTAGCTAGGGGCGTTAAATGATAGCGCTTGTTGGGAGGCAACCCAATTTTATTTTTATTCCTTGATTTTTGTTCCTGTTTAGTAATAAATAATTTATCTAGAATCTGTTTTGGTTGTGTTTTTTGTGTTTAATTAGTGTTTGTGCCAAGTAGAACCGTTGGGAAGACTTGGGGAAAGTCTTGTTACACTTGCTGTAAAAAACAGAAACTTTAGCACTCACGAGAACTACTGCCATTTTTATTTGGAAAGTGATATTTAGTTAATTCTTTTTGCAGATGATTAACAGATAAATTCCTCACGTCCAGCAATTTATTTTAGAATTTTTGGGGTTCCAGATCTTGCGCTAGCTACAGATTACCTACAGACTGTTCTGTTTTTGACAGATTCTGTTTTTCGTGTGTTGTTTGCTTATTTTGATGAATCTATGGCTAGTAGAACAGTTTATAAACCATAGAGAAATTGGAATACAGTAGGTATAACTCCAATATAAATAAATAAAGAGTTCATTACAGTACCTTGAAGTGGTCTTTTATTTTCTTTCGCTAACGGAGCTCACGAGATTTTCTACTTTAAGTTTTGTGTTGTGAAGTTTTCAACTTTTGGGTAAAGATTTGATGGATTATGGAACAAGGAGTGGCAAGAGCCTAAGCTTGGGGATTCCCATGGCACCCCCAAGATAATATAAGGACACCTAAAAGCCAAAGCTTGGGGATGCCCCGGAAGGCATCCCCTCTTTCGTCTACTTCTATCGGTAACTTTACTTGGAGCTATATTTTTATTCGCCACATGATATGTGTTTTGCTTGGAGCGTCTTGTATGATTTGAGTGTTTATTTTTTAATTTAACACAATAATCCTTGATGTATACACCTTTTGAGAGAGCCATACATGATTTGTAATTTGTTAGAATACTCTATGTGCTTCGCTTATATCTTTTGAGTTATATAGGTTTGCTCTAGTACTTCACTTATATCTTTTAGAGCACGGTGGTGGATTTGTTTTATAGAAACTATTGATCTCTCATGCTTCACTTAGATTATTTTGAGAGTCTTAAATAGCATGGTAATTTGCTTAAAGTCTTAATATGCTTGGTATACAAGATTAATAATAAACTTTCTTATGAGTCTGTTGAATACTATGAGAAGTTTGATGCTTGATAATTGTTTTGAGATATGAAGATGGTGATATTAAAGTTTTGCTAGTTGAGTAGTTGTGAATTTTAGAAATACTTGTGTTAAAGTTTGTGATTCCCGTAGCATGCACGTATCGTGAACCGTTATGTGATGAAGTCGGAGCATGATTTATTTTTTGATTGTCTTCCTTATGAGTGGCGGTCGGGGACGAGCGATGGTCTTTTCCTACCAATCTATCCCCCCTAGGAGCATGCGCGTAATACTTTGCTTTGATAACTTGTAGATTTTTGCAATAAGTATATGAGTTCTTTATGACTAATGTTGAGTCCATGGATTATACGCACTCTCACCCTTCCACCTTTGCTAGCCTCTCTAATACCGCGCACCTTTCGCCGGTATCATACACCCACCATATACCTTCCTCAAAACAGCCACCATACCTACCTATTATGGAATTTCCATAGTCATTCGTGATATATCTCCATGCAACTTTCCACCGTTCCGTTTATTATGACACACTCCATCATTGTCATATTGTTTAGCATGATCATGTAGTTGACATCGTATTTGTGGCAAAGCCACCATTCATAATTCTTTCATACGTGTCACTCTTGATTCATTGCGTATCCCGGTACACCGCCAGAGGCATTCATATAGAGTCATATTTTGTTCTAAGTATCGAGTTGTAATTGTTGAGTTGTAAGAAAAATAAAAGTGTGATGATCATCATTGTTAGAGCATTATCCCAGTGAGGAAAGGATGATGGACACTATGATTCACCCACAAGTCAGGATGAGACTCCGGACGAAAAAAGAGGCCATAAAAAGGAGAGAAAAGGCCCAAATAAAAAAATGAGAGAAAAAGAGAGAAGGGACAATGTTACTATCCTTTTACCACACTTGTGCTTCAAAGTAGCACCATGATATTCATAGTAGAGAGTCTCTCATGTTATCACTTTCATATACTAGTGGGAATTTTTCATTATGGAACTTGGCTTGTATATTCCAATGATGGGCTTCCTCAAAATGCCCTAGGTCTTCATGAGCAAGCAAGTTGGATGCACACCCACTTAGTTTCTTTTTGAGCTTTCATAGACTTATAGCTCTAGTGCATCCTTTGCATGGCAATCCCTACTCACTCACACTATTGATGGGCATCTCCATAGCCCGTTGATATGCCTACTTGATGTGAGACTATCTTCTCCCTTTTTTTCTTCTCCACAACCACCATTCTATTCCACCTATAGTGCTATGTCCAAGGCTCACGCTCATGTATTGCGTGAAGATTGAATTTTTTTGAGAATGACAAAAGTATGAAAAAATTGCTGGGCTTGTCATCGGGGTTGTGCATGATTTAAATATTTTGTGTGGTGAAGATGGAGCATAGCCACACTATATGATTTTGTAGGGATAACTTTCTTTGGCCATGTTATTATGATAAGACATAATTGCTTTGTTAGTATACTTGAAGTATTATTATTTTTATGTCAATATTAAACTTTTGTCTTGAATCTTTCGGATCTGAATATTAATACCACAATTAAGAAGAATTACATTGAAATTATTCCAAGTAGCACTCTGCATCAAAAATTCTGTTTTTATCATTTACCTACTCGAGGACGAGCCGGAATCAAGCTTGGGGATGCTTGATACGTCTCCAACGTATCTATAATTTTTGATTGCTCTATGCTATACTATCTACTGTTTTGGACATTATTGGGCTTTATTATCCACTTTTATATTATTTTTGGGACTAAATTATTAACCGGAGGCCCATCCCAGAATTGCTGTTTTTTGCCTGTTTTAGGGTTTCGAAGAAAAGGAATATCAAACGGAGTCCAAACGGAATGAAACCTTCGGGAACGTGATTTTCTCAACGAACAAGACCCAGGAGACTTGGACCCTACATCAAGACACAAAAGAGGAGGCCATGAGGTAGGGGGGCGCGCCTACCCCCCCCCCCCCAGGCGCGCCCTCCACCCTCGTGGGCCCCCTGTTACTCCACTGACGTACTCCTTCCTCCTATATATACCTACGTACCCCCAAACTTCAGATACACGGCCAAAAACCTAATTCCACCGCCGCAACTTTCTGTATCCACGAGGTCCCATCTTGGGGTCTGTTCCGAAGCTCTGCCGGAGGGGGCATCGATCACGGAGGGCTTCTACATCATCACCATAGCCCCTCCGATGAAGTGTGAGTAGTTTAGCTCAGACCTACGGGTCCATAGTTATTAGCTAGATGTCTTCTTCTCTCTTTTTGGATCTCAATACAATGTTCTCCCCCTCTCTTGTGGAGACCTATTCAATGTAATCTTCTTTTTGCGGTGTGTTTGTTGAGACTGATGAATTGTGGGTTTATGATCAAGTCTATCTATGAACAATATTTGAATGTTCTCTGAATTCTTTTATGTATGATTGGTTATCTTTGCAAGTCTCTTCGAATTATCAGTTTGGTTCGGCCTACTAGATTGATCTTTCTTGCAATGGGAGAAGTGCTTAGCTTTGGGTTCAATCTTGCGGTGTCCTTTCCTAGTGACAGTAGGGGCAGCAAGGCACGTATTGTATTGTTGCCATCGAGGATAACAAGATCGGGTTTTCATCATATTGCATGAGTTTATCCCTCTAGATCATGTCATATTGCTTAAGGCGTTAATTTGTTTTTAACTTAATACTCTAGATGCATGCTGGATAGAGGTCGATGAGTGGAGTAATAGTAGTATATGCAGACAGGAGTCGGTCTACTTGTCTCGGACGTGATGCCTCTATACATGATCATACCTAGATATTCTCATAACTATGCTCAATTCTGTCAATTGCTCAACAATAATTTTTTCACCCACCGTAGAATACTTATGCTCTCGAGAGAAGCCACTAGTGAAACCTATGACCCCCGGGTGTATCTTCATCATATTAATCTCCTACTACTTAGTTATTTCCTTTGCTTTTTTACTTTGCCCTTATTTTACTTTGCATCTTTATCACAAAAAATACCAAAAGTATTATCTTATCATATCTATCAGATCTCACTCTCGTAAGTGGCCATGTAGGGATTGACAACCCCTATTTGCGTTGGTTGCACGGATTTATTTGTTTTGTGAAGGTACGAGGGACTCACGCGTAGCCTCCTACTGGATTGATACCTTGGTTCTCAAAAACTGAGGGAAATACTTACGCTACTTTGCTGCATCTTCCCTTCCTCTTCAGGGAAAACCAACGCAGTGCTCAAGAGGTAGCAATGCACGGAGCCGGTCCTCGACGTTCCCGCCCCTTGTGTGTGTGGTTTGTGAGGCACGTGCCACATCAAGGACGTGTGTTGCTTATTCAAATCGCACACCACCCCTGAAAGCATATGCATGGGCCACACGCATGTAGGGGTGACCTCCCCCCTCTGGCGGTCTCTATATCGAGCACCCATCCGGTAGCCCCGGCGGTCTAGGGCGTTGATCGGCACCGGGAGAGTGTAGTCCATGGTGAATAACTGCTTCTCCGTGTTAGTGCATGTCATCTCGAGATGACATACTAAGTCTAGGCCTGTTCTTTGAGATAGTCTATGGGTATCGAGAGAGAATGTGTGCGGTTTGTGCAGGAAGTGCGGGTCTTGTTGCTCCGTTGGCCTCGAAACTTCTTGTGCTATCAAAGGAGGCCATCGCATGTATATGCATGGGCTATCCGGTGGCCCCTGTGGTCTAGGAAGTTGACTGGCACTGAGAGAGGGGGCAGGCCACGGTCAACAACTGCTTCTTCTCATGTTTATTACTTTACACTCTTTAAAGTTCTCTCTCGGTGCCGGTCTAGAAATTTTACCGGCACCAAGGGAGGGGGTAGGACATGGTCAACAACTGCTTCTTCTCATGTTTTTTCCTTTACACTCTTTAAAGTTCTCTCTCGGTGCCATTCTAGGAAGTTGACCGGCAACGAGAGAGGGGTTAGGCCACGGTCAACAACTGCTTCTTCTCTTGTTTTTTACTTTACAATCTTTAAAGTTCTTTCTTGGTGCCGGTCTAGGAAGTTGACCGGCACTGAGAGAGGGGGTAGGCCACAGTCAACAACTGTTCTTCTCATGTTTTTTACTTTGCAATCTTTAAAGTTGAGTTTTGAACAAATCTAACCCAAAAAGCATATGAGTTTTGAAAAAATTCATCAAAAGTCATGGAATTTTCAAACTTTGGTCATAAAAACATATGAAATATGAGATACAAAAAAGATAGTGCCAAACAAAAGAACAAAGAGAAGGAAAAAAATTCGAGCAGTGGTTACCGAGGGACTATTATCGGCTCTCGGTAATGGCCACTTTTTCTGAGAGACACTCTTGGTAAAGCATCTAACCTAGAGCTCTTTCCTTCTTGTGCATTCTCGGTAATACGTATTATACTTTTTTTGTTGTTTTCTTCCATGCTTGGCAAACAACCTTAGCACATCATAATTACCGTCTTGTGTTTGATGTCTACTACACAACATTCTTCTTGTAGACGTTGTTGGGCCTCCAAGTGCAGAAGTTTGTAGGACCGTAGCAAATTTCCGTCAAGTGGATGACCTAAGGTTTATCAATCCGTGGGAGGCGTAGGATGAAGATGGTGTCTCTCAAACAACCCTGCGACCAAATAGCAAAGAGTCTCTTGTGTCCCCAACACACCCAACACAATGGTAAATTGTATAGGTGCACTAGTTCGGCAAGAGATGGTGATACAAGTGCAATATGGATGGTAGATAAAGGTTTTTGTAATCTGAAAATATAAAAACATCAAGTTAGCAAGTGGTAAAAGTGAGCATAAACGGTATTGCAATGCTAGGAAACAAGGCCTAGGGTTCATACTTTCACTAGTGCAAGTTCTCTCAACAATAATAACATAATTGGATCATATAACTATCCCTCAACATGCAACAAAGAGCCACTCGAAAGTCACTACTAGCGAAGAACAAACGAAGAGATTATTGTAGGATACGAAACCACCTCAAAGTTATCCTTTCTGATCGATCTATTCAAGAGTCCGTAGTAAAATAACACAAAGCTATTCTTTCCGTTCAATCTATCCTAGAGTTCGTAGTAGAATAACACCTTAAGACACAAATCAACCAAAACCCTAATGTCACCTAGATACTCCAATGTCACCTCAAGTATCCGCGGGCATGATTATACGATATGCATCACACAATCTCAGATTCATCTATTCAACCAACACAAAGAACTTTAAATAGTGCCCCACAGTTTCTACCGGAGAGTCAAGACGAAAACGTGTGCCAACCCCTATGCATAAGGTCACGAGGTCACGGAACTCGCAAGTTGATCTCCAAGACATACATCAAGTGGATCACGTGATATCCCATTATCACCACGGATAAGCACATGCAAGACATACATCAAGTGTTCTCAAATCCTTAAAGACTCAATCCGATAAGATAACTTCAAAGGGAAAACTCAATCCATTACAAGAGAGTAGTGGGGGAGAAACATCATAAGATCCAACTATAATAGCAAAGCTCGCGATACATCAAGATCGTGTCGAATCAAGAACATGAGAGAGAGAGAGATCAAACACATAGTTACTGGTACATATCCTCAGCCCTGAGGGTGAACTACTCCCTCCTCTTCATGGAGAGCCCTGTGATAATGAGGATGGCCACCGGAGAGGGATTCCCCCCTCCGGCAGGGTGCCGGAACGGGTCTAGATTTGTTTTCGGTGGCTACTGAGGCTTGCGACGACGGAACTCCCGATCTAGGTTATGTTCTAGAAGTTTGAGTATATATATAAGAGGTGTTGTGTCGGGGACAAGTCAGGGGGGTCTCCGAGGCGGCCATGAGGTAGGGGGCGTGCCCAGGGGGGTAGGGCGCGCCCCCACCCTCGTGGGTGCCTCGGGACTCTTCTGGCCCATCTCTTATACTCCGTATGCTTCTTCTGGTCCAAAAATTATCTTCGTGAATTTTCAAGTCAATTGGACTCCTTTTGGTTTTCCTATTCTGAAATAGTCAAAAACAAGGAAAAAACAGAAACTGGCACTGGGCTCTAGGTTAATAGGTTAGTTCGAAAAATCGTATAAAATAGCATATAAATGCATATAAAACATCCAAGATTGATAATATAATAGCATGGAACAATAAAAAATTATAGATACGTTGGAGACGTATCAAGCATCCCCAAGCTTAATTCCTGCTCGTCCTTGAGTAGGTAAATGATAAAAACAAAATTTTTGATGTGGAATGCTACCTAACATAATTTTCAATGTAATTTTCTTTATTGTGGCAGGAATATTCAGATCCAAAAGATTCAAGACAAAAGTTTAATATTGACATAAAAAAATAATACTTCAAGCATACTAACCAAGCAATTATGTCTTCTGAAAATAACATAGCCAAAGAAAGCTCATCCCTACAAAATCATATAGTTTGGCCATGCTTCATTTTCGTCACACAAAATGCTCCGATCATGCACAACCTCGATGACAATCCAAGCAATTGTTTCATACTTTAGTATTCTCAAACTTTTTCAACTTTCACGCAATACATGAGTGCGAGCCATGGACATATCACTATGGGTGGAATAGAAAATGATGATGGAGGTTGTGTGGAGAAGACAAGAAGGGAGAAAGTCTCACATTGACGCGGCTAATCAACGGGCTATGGAGATGCCCATCAATTGATGTCAATGCGAGGAGTAGGGATTGCCATGCAACGGATGCACTAGATCTATAAATGTATGAAAGCTCAACAAAAGAAACTAAGTGGGTGTGCATCCAACTTCCTTGCTCACGAAGACCTAGGACATTTGAGGAAGCCCATTGTTGGAATATACAAGCCAAGTTCTATAATGAAAATTCCCACTAGTATATGAAAGTGACAGAATAAGAGACTCTCTATCATGAAGACCATGGTGCTACTTTGAAGAACAAGTGTGGTAAAAGGATAGTAGCATTGCCCCTTCTCTCTTTTTCTCTTTTTTTTGTTTTTTGGGGCCTTTCTCTTTTTTCCTTTTTTTATTTTTTTTCCTCACACGGGACAATGCTCTAATAATGATGATCATCAGACTTCTATTTATTTACAACTCAAGGATTACAACTCGATACTCAGAACAAAATATGACTCTCACTAGTAGAAAAAAGGGTCAAATGTGAAGCACATTAGTGCCGATTTGAATTTGAGCCGGCACTAATGTGACCATTAGTGCCGGTTCCAACGGCTAGGCGGGCGGACATCATTAGTACCGGTTCGTGGGCAACCTTTAGTACCGGTTCATGCCACGAACCGGTACTAATGAGGCCAGTGCGGTTGTGGTCAGGCTGGGGCCCCCACGAAGACCTTTAGTACCGGTTCATGGCATGAACCGGTAGTAGAGTTTCTTAGTAAGCTGATTTTTAGTACCACCTCGCCAAGGGAGAGGCAGTATGAGCGGTTTATAAGCCGTGAGTGCAGAGACAATGACGAAGAGGCGCAATGTTCACCTGCATGTTGATTAGCTTCAAGCCTTTCAGAATAGCATAGATTGCACTAAGCTATGTGCAGTGCAGTCTACACTATTCCAAAAGGCTTGAAGCAAATTAACCAGCATTGCACCTCTTTTTTTATTTTTAATAACTTATTTGAACTCCAGACTTCTTGTGTGTTCAGTATGCAGCATTCAAAGCGACGTCATCAATTTCCAACATGTCCTGACATCATTTGTTGTTTTTCAGTCATTTACCTAATTGTTTAGAGAGCTAAATGACCGTGAAATTGAAAATCACTACAAAATGAACTGTGAAAATGTTGAAACTTGGCATGGTATCATCATTTCACCCGCATAGCATGTGCGAAAGAGTAGAGAGGGTCACGGCAAAAACTGGACGCACTTCGTGTACAAACTGGACAATCTCTTTCGGAGTATCAGGGTTTCGGACGAGAACTCATCTGTTACATGGGCACTTCAATGTTTTTTAAACTTATTTGAACTCCGGACTTCTTGTGTGTTCAGTATGCAGCATTCAAAGCGACGTCATCAATTTCCAACATGTTTTGACATCATTTGCTATTTTTCAGTCATTTACCTAATTGTTTAGAGAGCTAAATGACCGTGAAATTGAAAATCACTACAAAATGAACTGTGAAAATGTTGAAACTTGGCATGGTATCATCATTTCACCCGTATAACATGTGAGAAATAGTAGAGAGGGTCACAGCAAAAACTGGACGCACTTCGTGTACAAACTGGACAATCTCTTTCGGAGTTTCAGGGTTTTGGACGAGAACTCATCTGTTACAGCGACACTTCATTTTTCTAAACTTATTATAACTCCAGACTTTTTGTGCATTCAGTATGCACCATTCAAAGCCACGCCATCGACTTTCAACCATCAACTTAGCATGGTATATAAAAATAAATGAATAGAAGAAAATAAATAAAGCAGAAAAGAAAAAAGCAGAAAAGAAAAAACTATATAAAAAACTACTCAGAAATAAATAGAAGAAAATAAATATAGCATAAAAGAAAAAACTACTCAGAAATAAATAGAAGAAAAAATAAATCAGAAAAGAAAAAATATATAAAAAAATTTGGGGCTCTGCCCTGTGGGCCTGCTAGACCACGGACGTGCAATTTCAGGCCCAGCAGACTCACAAGGCAGCGCACCGTAGTTAGGCCCAGAAGCCTGCTTTATAGAGGAGTTCGAAAGGGCAGCCGCGACTGGGTTAATAAACCAGTGCGGCTGCCCTTCGCCCGGCGAGGTGGGACTAAACTTTGTGCACCGCGGGTGGCAGCGCACAACCTTTAGTACCGGTTGGTGGCTCCAACCGGTACTTAAGGGTGCTCTTCCCGCCTCTTGGCCTGGCCAAAGTTGGCCTTTAGTATCAGTTGGTGGCTCCAACCGGTACTAAAGGCCCATCCTATATAAGAAAACACTTTAAAAAATTCAGTTTCTTATCTGCTTCTTCTCCTCTGTCCCGTCGCCCGCCGCCCCCGTCACTGCCCCCTTCGACGCCCCCGTCGCCACCCCTCGTCGCCGCCCCCGTCGCCGCCCCGTCCCCGTCCTCGTCGTCGCTGCCCCGGCCGTCCCCGTTGCCGTCGCCGCGCCGCGCCTCGTCGTCCCGTCGTCCCCGCCCGGCCCGTCCCCGTCCCCGTTGTCGCCGCCCTGTCACCATCCCCGTTGTCACCATCCCCGTCGGCGCTGCATGTCGCCGTCCCCGTCGCCGCCCCCGTCGCCGCCCCTGTCGCCTCGCCTCGCCAGTGAGATCCTGCCCCGGCCGCCATGTCCACACACACACATTGTTTTTTAGTTTTTAGTTATAGAAAATTTTATGTTTAGTTGAACTAGTTGAATTAATATAACTAGTTTATTTTTCGCAAATGCTTAGTTGAACTAGCTAGTTGAATTAGTACTAGTTTATTTTTAGTAAGAAAAATTTAGGTATATGAGATTTGATGATCTAATTAAAATATTACTATATATAGCTACTTTATATATTTTAGTAAGAAAATTAATAGAACTAGTTTATTTTTAGTAAATTCTTAGTTGAATTAGTTGAATTAATAGAACTAGTTATTTTTAGTAAGAAAATTTAGGTATATGAGATTTGATGATCTAATCAAAATATTACTATATAGAACTACCTACTTTATTTTAGTAAGAAATTAATAGAACTAGTTTATTTTTAGTAAATGCTTAGTTGAATTAATAGAACTAGTTTATTTAGTTGAATTAATAGAACTAGTAAGTGTTTAATGTTTCACCTATATATGAACATATGTTAGATATTAATGTCAAATGTTAGATGAATTAGATATAAATTATATGTTAGATATATATTTAATTGAGTTATATGAGATTTGATTATCTAATTAACATTTTATTATAGAACTAGCTACCTTATTTTTAGTAAGAAAATTAATAGAACTAGTTTAGTTGAATTAGTTGAGCTACTTTATTTAGGTATATTTTTCGTAAGTGCTTAGTTGAATTAGTTCAATTAATTAGTTGATCTAGTTGAATTAACAGAATTAGTTGAATTAATAGAACTAATAAGTGTTTAATGTTTCACCTATGAACATAGGAATGTCGTCTGACGACGAACACGATTTCATTATGTGCGAATACTGCGAAGACCAGCGCGGCCTATGCGGCAGAAATTTTCTAGTTGATGATAGATACTTCAACATCAAGCTGGATGAGAACTTCGAAGTGGATACAGTAAGTCACAACGACAAGTCTTTTTTCGTAATTAAGCATGACTTATGCTTCATTTGCTTCAACTTTTAATTTTAATTTTTCACTATTCTACTAGCGTATCCCCTGCCATGCAAGAATTTTTGTCTGGGATAAGATAGGTTTCTGTCCTAACAAAACTATGGAGGTAAAAAGAGTTTACTTGAAGACCGAGCATGGTTATACCTCAACGTCAAATTATACAATGCAGACACATACACCTATGTTGAATGCAAAACTTGGCAAGCACTATGCAAGGCTTATGCATTTGAGCCTGATATGGTTATCACCTTTGATATTCGTTCGGAAGATGATATTGAAGGTAATAGAGACATCTGGGTCGATGTGCAGACCCCTCCAGTTCTACCATTATGTGAGTTTCTCAACCATATTTATGTCTTCGATATGAGATTATTTGAACTAGTTGAATAATTAATAGATCTCAATTTATATTGACAGCTTATTTCCACTCAAGCAAACATGTCTAGCGCTTGGTAGACAGGACTGTCCACTGTCCCGGGGCTGAACTAAACTGCGAGGAGACAAGTCATTATGTTTCATGGCTTGAGGATCTTGATGCTGCCAAGACAATTTTTTTCCTCCACTTAGAAATGTTAGTACTCAAAACACGCGACCAATAGTGTTCGTACTGAACTACGGTCACATATATTTAGGAAAGATGGTAAGATTTCTACTATTTCTCCTCAGTGCATCTTTTGCATACATTTTTTAAGCTAAACTTCATTGCTAAGTATGTTACTATACGATGTTCTTCAACAGGGACTCCCGATGAATGTTGTGCCTGATTGGATTGAGACTAAAGGTACCATGAATATTGTTAGCTTACGGCCAAGATATCCTAGAATGCACTTTAGTGCATTCAGGATTTCTAATAGCGAGGAATGCTTAATAGTAAAAGACTAGAGCAAAATTGTGAACGATCGTAGAGAAGTACTAGGGGGCAGCAATCAGAAGCGCAACCCACAATTAGGAGACAGGTTCATCTGCATTCTCCAATATGATGAATCAGGAAATCTATACATGTTCTATGCTATTTTACCTGAGAGAGAGCAGCATGAGTGATTAATTAGCTAGTTCATGCTCTTAGTACTTGTCCTCTCATGTCCGTGTTCTTCTTCCTGAACTTTATCTCAAAGAGTGATTTTCTTTTGTGGTGTTATGAACGCTTGTAATATCATTACCATGTTGAACTCGATGATATCTTTGCTTCTGGTACAAGTGAATGTTTCTTCTTTAAGCTAGTGTTGGTGGTGATTAGATAGCGGTAATGACTATATGATGATTAAGTAGTGGTAATGAGACAACTATTATATGATGATTTTTAGCTAGCTATGAAAACTGTTGTTGGTGATGATATATATGATGCAAGAGTTTTTATATTAATATGATGATGATGAGTTATTATATCATTTATGAAAGAAACCGCAGATTAGTTTCAACTGGATGGATTCTAGCTAAGTGATCAAGTATATGCCATATCCATATTACCTCGATCACTTAATTAGGTGATCAAGTATATATAATATGGATATGACATATACTTGATGACTTAGCAGGATCCAGTCAAACTAATCTGCGGTACATTCGCCTAATGATTTAACAACTCATTATAATGTAAAACAATCACTAAATTAAATTGAAAACACAAAATTAAACTAAAAGTAAAAAATAAAACCAAAACACACCCAAACATTTAGTACCGGTTGGTGTTACAAACCGGTACTAATGTCCTACGCGCCCACGGAGCTGGCTCGTGCCACGTGGTTGCCCTTTGGCACTGGTTCGTGCTGAACCAGTACTAAAGGGGGGGCCTCTAGTGCCCACACTTTAGTGCCGGTTACCGAACCAGCACTAAAGGGCCTTACGAACTGGTGCTCTTGCCCGGTTCTGCACTAGTGTCTATATGAATGCCTCCGGCGGTGTACCGGGATGTGCAATGAATCAAGAGTGACATGTATGAAAATGTTATGAATGGTGGCTTTGCCACGAATATGATGTCAACTACATGATCATGCAAGGCAATATGACAATGATGAAGTGTGTCATAATAAACGAGACGGTGGAAAGTTACATCGCAATATATCTCGGAATGGCTATGGAAATGCCATAATAGGTAGGTATGGTGGCTGTTTTGAGGAAGATATAAGGAGGCTTATGTGTGATATAGCATATCATATCACGGGGGTTCGATGCACCGGCGAAGTTTGCACCAACTCTCAAGGTGAGAAAGGGCAATGCACGGTACCGAAGAGGCTAGCAATGATGGAAAGGTGAGAGTGCGTATAATCCATGGACTTAACATTAGCCATAAAGAACTCACATACTTATTGCAAAATTCTACAAGTCATCAAAAACCAAGCATTACACGCATGCTCCTAGGGGGATAGATTGGTAGGAAAAGACCATCGCTCGTCCCCGACCGCCACTCATAAGGATGACAGTCAAAGAACACCTCATGTTTCAAATTTGTCACACAACGGTCACCATGCGTGCATGCTACGTGACTTGCAAACTCTAACACAAGTATTTCTCAAATTCACAACTACTCAACTAGCATGACTCTAATATTACCATCATCGTATCTCAAAACAATCATCAAGTATCAAACTTCTCATAGTATTCAATGCACTCTATATGGAAGTTTTTATTATATCCCTCTTGGATGCCTATCATATTAGGACTAAATTCATAACCTAAGCAAATTACCATGCTGTTTAAGACTATACAAATAATATAAGTGAATCATGAGAGATCAATGATTTCTATAAAATAAAACCACCGCCATGCTCTAAAATGATATAAGTGAAGTACTAGAGCAAACGACAAACTACTCCACAAGATATAAGTGAAGATCAATGAGTAGTTGAATAATTATGTAACTATGTGAAGACTCTCTAACATTTAAGAATTTCAGATCTTGTTATTTTATTCAAACATCAAGCAAATCAAAAGAAAATAAAATGACGCTCCAAGCAAAACACATATCATGTGGTGAATAAAAATATAGCTCCAAGTAAAGTTACCGATGAATGAAGACGAAAGAGGGGATGCCATCCTTGGCATCCCCAAGCTTAGGCTCTTGGTTGTCCTTGAATATTACCTTGGGGTGCCTTGGGAATCCCCGAGCTTAGGCTCTTGCCACTCCTTATTCCATAGTCCATCAAATCTTTACCCAAAACTTGAAAACTTCATAACACAAAAAACTTAAGAGAAAACTCATAAGCTCCGTTAGTATAAGAAAATAAATCACCACTTAGGTACTGTTGTGAACTCATTCTAAATTCATATTGGTGTAATATCTACTGTATTCCAAATTCTCTATGGTTCATACCCTCCGATACTACTCATAGATTCATTAAAATAAGCAAACAACACAATGAAAACAGAATCTGTCAAAAACAGAACAGTCTGTAGCAATCTAGAGGTTTCGAATACTTATGTCACTCCAAAAATTCTGAAATAAATTGTTAGACCTGAGTAAATTGTCTATTAATCATCATCAAAATGAATCAACCTAAACACACTCTCCAGTAAACAATGGAAGCTAATCTCGTGAGCGCAAAAGTTTCTGTTTTTTTACAGCAAGATCGCAAAGACTTCACCCAAGTCTTCCCAAAGGTTCTACTTGGCACAAACACTAATTAAAACATAAAACCTCATCTAAACAGAGGCTAGATGAATTATTTGTTACTATACAAGAGCAAAAAGCAAGCAACAAAAGTAAAATTGGGTTGCCTCTCAACAAGTGCTATCGTTCAACGCCCCTAGCTAGGCATGATGATTTCAATGATGCTCACATAAAAGATAAGAATTGAAACATAAAGAGAGCATCATGAAGAATATGACTAGCACATTTAAGTCTAACCCACTTCCTATGCATAGGGATTTTGTGAGCAAACAACTTGTGGGAACAAGAATCAACTTGCATAGGAAGGTAAAGCAAGCATAACTTCAAGATTTTCAACATGTAGAGAGGAAACTTGATATTATTGAGATACGTAGAAGCATATGTTCCTCTCTCATAATAATTTTCAGTAGCATCATGAATGAATTCAAAACTATAGCTATCACATAAAGCATTATTTTCATGATGCATAAACATAGAAATTTTATTACTCTCCACATAAGCAAATTTATTGTCATGGATAATAGTGGTAGCAAACTCAACAAAATAACTATCATGTCAGGCATAATCCAATTGAAAATTAAAATCAAGATGACAAGTGCTACCTCTTGAGCACTGTGTTGGATTTCCTTGAAGACGAAAGGATGATGCAACAAAGTAGCGTAAGTATTTCCCTCAGTTTTTGAGAACCAAGGTATCAATCCAGTAGGAGGTTACGCATGCGTCCCTAGTACCTGCACAAAACAAATAACTCCTCGCAACCAACGCGATAAGGGGTTGTCAATCCCTTCACGGTCACTTACGAGAGTGAGATCTGATAGATATGATAAGATAATATTTTTGGTATTTTTGTGATAAAGATGCAAAGTAAACTAAAATCAAAGGAGATAACTAAGTATTGGAAGATTAATATGATGAAGATGGACCCGGGGGCCATAGGTTTCACTAGTGGCTTCTCTCGAGAGCATAAGTATTTTATGGTGGGTGAACGAATTACTGTTGAGCAATTGACAGAATTGAGCATAGTTATGAGAATATCTAGGTATGATCATGTATATAGGCATCGCGTCCGAGACAAGTAGACCGACTCCTGCCTGCATCTACTACTATTACTCCACTCATCGACCGCTATCCAGCATGCATCTAGAGTATTAAGTTCAAGAAAACAGAGTAACGCCTTAAGCAAGATGACATGATGTAGAGGGATAAATTCATGCAATATGATAAAAAAAACCATCTTGTTATCCTCGATGGCAACAATACAATATGTGCCTTGCTGCCCCTACTGTCACTGGGAAAGGACACCGCAAGATTGAACCCAAAGCTAAGCCCTTCTCCCATTGCAAGAAAGATCAATCTAGTAGGCCAAACCAAACTGATAATTCGAAGAGACTTGCAAAGATAATCAATCATACATAAAAGAATTCAAAGAAGATTCAAATATTGTTCATAGATAATCTTGATCATAAACCCACAATTCATCGGTCTCAACAAACACACCGCAAAAAGAAGATTACATCGAATAGATCTCCACAACAGAGGGGGAGAACATTGTATTGAGATCCAAAAAGAGAGAAGAAGCCATCTAGCTAATAACTATGGACCCGAAGGTCTAAGGTAACCTACTCACACTTCATCGGAGAGGCTATGGTGTTGATGTAGAAGTCCTCCGTGATGGATACCCCCTCCGGCGGAGCTCCGGAACAGGCCCCAAGATGGGATCTCGTGGATACAGAAATTTATGGCGGTGGAAATAGGGTTTTGGCTCCGTTTCTGATCGTTTGGGGGTACGTAGCTATATATAGGAGGAAGAAGTACGTCGGTGGAGCAACAGGAGGCCCACGAGGGTGGAGGGCGCGCCTGGGGGGTAGGCGCGCCCCCCTACCTCGTGGCTTCCCTGTTGGTTGCTTGACGTAGGGTCCAAGTCTCCTGGGTCTTGTTCGGTGAGAAAATCACATTCCGGAAGGTTTCATTCCGTTTGGACTCCGTTTGATATTCCTTTTCTTTGAAACCCTAAAATAGGCAAAAAAACAGCAATTCTGGGCTAGGCCTCCGATTAATAGGTTAGTCCCAAAAATAATATAAAACTGGATAATAAAGCCCAATAATGTCCAAAACAGTAGATAATATAGCATGGATCAATCAAAAATTATAGATACGTTGGAGACGTATCAACAAGTTTCATGGTTATCATTATTCTTCATAGCATACATGTCATCACAATAATCATCATGGATAGTAACTTTGTTCACATAATCAATTGGAACCTCTTCCGAAATAGTGGATTCATCACTAAATAAAGTCATGACCTCTCCAAATCCACTTTCATAATTATCACAATAAGATTCAACACCCTCCAAAATAGTGGGATCATTACTTCCTAAAGTTCACACTCTTCCAAACCCACTTTCATCAATATAATCATCATAAATAGGAGGCATGCTATCATGATAATAAATTTGCTCATCAAAACTTTGGGAACTAAAAATATCATCTTCATCAAACATAGCATCCCCAAGCTTGTGGTTTTGCATATCATTAGCATCATAAGTATTCAAAGAATTCATACTAACAACATTGCAATCATGCTCATCATCCAAATATTTAGTGCCAAACATTTTAATGCATTCTTCTTCTAACACTTTGGCACAATTATCGGAATCCTTATTTTCACGAAAGACATTAAAAAGATGAAGCATATGAGGCAACCTTTATTCCATTTTTTGTAGTTTTATTTTATAGACTAAACTAGTGATAAAACAAGAAACAAAAATATTCGATTGCAAGATCAAAAGATATACCTTCAAGAGATAACCTCCCCGGCAATGGTGCCAGAAAAGAGCTTGATGTCTACTACAAGACCTTCTGCTTGTAGATGTTGTTGGGCCTCCTAGCGCAGAGGTTTGTAGGACAGTAGAAAATTTCCCTCAAGTGGATGACCTAAGGTTTATCAATCTGTGGGAGGCGTAGGATGAAGATTCTCTCTCTCAAACAACCCTGCAACCAAATAGCAAAGAGTCTCTTGTGTCCCCAACACACCCAATACAATGGTAAATTGTATAGGTGCACTAGTTCGGTGAAGAGATGGTGATACAAGTGGTATATGGATAGTAGATAAAGGTATTTGTAATCTGAAGTTATAAAAACAGCAAGGTAAGTAATGATAAAAGTGAGCGTAAAGGGTATTGCAATGCGTTGAAACAAGGCCTAGGGTTCATACTTTCCCTAGTGCAAGTTCTCTCAACAATAATAACATAATTGGATCATATAACTACCCCTCAACATGCAACAAAGATTCACTCCAAAGTCACTAATAGTGGCGAACAAACCAAGAGATTATTGTAGCGTATGAAACCACCTCAAAGTTATCCTTTTTGATCGATCTATTCAAGAGTCCGTAGTAAAATAACACGAAGCTATTCATTCCGTTCAATCTATCCTAGAGTTCGTACTAGAATAACAACTTAAGACATAAATCAACCAAAACCCTAATGTCACCTAGATAATCCAATGTCACCTCAAGTATCCGTGGGTATGATTATACGATATGCCTCACACAATCTTAAATTCATCTATTCAACCAACACATAGAACTTCAAAGAGTGCCCCAAAGTTTCTACCTGAGAGTCAAGACAAAAACGTGTGCCAACCCCTATGCATCAGTTCACGAGGTCACGGAACTCGCAAGTTGATCACCAAAACATACATCAAGTGGATCACGTGATATCCCATTGTCACCACAGATAAGCACATGCAAGACATACATCAAGTGTCCTCAAATCCTTAAAGACTCAATCTGATAAGATAACTTCAAAGGGAAAACTCAATCCATTACAAGAGAGTAGAGGGGGAGAAACATCATCAGATCCAACTGTAATAGCAAAGCTCGCGATACATCAAGATCGTGCCGAATCAAGAACACGAGAGAGAGAGAGAGTGAACTACTGGTACATACCCTCAGCCCCGAGGGTGAACTAGTCCCTCCTCGTCATGGAGAGCACCGGGATGATGAAGATGGCCACCGGAAAGGGATTCCCCTCCTCCGGCAGGGTGCCGGAATGGGTCTAGATTGGTTTTCGGTGGCTACAGAGGCTTGCGGCGGCAGAACTCCCGATCTAGGTTTTGTTCTGGAAGTTTGAGTATATATAAGAGGTGTTGGCGTTGGGGACAAGTCAGTGGGGTCTCTGAGGCGGCCATGAGGTAGGGGCATGCCTAGGGGGTAGGGCGCGCCCCCACCGTCGTGGGTGCCTCGGGACTCTTCTGGCCCATCTCCTGTACTCCGTAGGCTTCTTCTGGTCCAAAAATTATCTCCGTGAATTCTCAGGTCAATTGGACTCCGTTCGGTTTTCCTTTTCTACACTACTCAAAAACAAGGAAAAACAGAAACTGGCACTGGGCTCTAGGTTAATAGGTTAGTCACAAAAATCATATAAAATAGCATATAAATGCATATAAAACATCCAAGATTGATAATATAATAGCATGGAACAATCAAAAATTATAGATACGTTAGAGACGTATCATGTTTTCTTTTTCAGAGGGCCTGGCCCGGCTCTAGAGACCGGTACCCCTCGGGTGGCCCCGACGGTCTAGGGCATTGTTTGCCACCTAGAGGGGGTAGGCCACGGGGAATAACTACTTATTCGTGTTAGTGCATGTCATCGCGAGATGATAGACGAAGTCTAGGCTCGTTCTATCACGGGATCACCCACCGAAGAATCTGTCTCGCGGAGGAACGCAGCTGGTCCTCGACGTTCCCGCCCCGTGTGTGTGTGGTTTGTGAGGCACCTGTGACGTCAAGGACGTGCGTTGATTATTCAAATACTAGACCAACCCTGCATGCATATGCATGGGCCACACACATTTAGGGTTGCCCCCCCTCGGGCGGTCTCTATATCGAGCACCCATCCAGTAGCCCCGGCGTTCTAGGGAGTTGTTCGGCACCGAGAGGGAGTAGGCCACGGTGAATAACTGCTTCTTCGTGTTAGTGCATGTCATCGCGAGATGACAGACCAAGTCTAGGCCCATTCTGTCATGGGATCACCCACCGAAGACTCTGTCTCACGGACGAACGCAGCCGGTCCTCGACGTTCCCACCCCCTGTGTGTGTGGTTTGTGAGGCACGTGCCACATCAAGGACGTGCGTTGCTTATTCAAATATCACACCACCCCTACATGCATATGCATGGACCACACGCATGTAGGGGTGCCCTCCCCCCCACAGGTGGTCTCCATATCGAGCACCCATCCGGTAGCCCCGCCGGCCTAGGGCGTTGATCGGCACCGAGAGGGTGTAGTCCATGGTGAATAACAGCTTCTCCATGTTAGTGCATGTCATCGCGGGATGACAGACCAAGTCTAGGCCCGTTCTTCGAGATAGTCTATGGGTATCGAGAGGGAATGTGTCCGGTTTGTGCAGGAAGTGCGGGTCCTGTTGCTCCGTTGGCCTTGAAACTTCTTGTGCTCTCAAAGGAGGCCATCACATGTATATGCATGGGCTATCCGATGGCCCCTGCGGTCTAGGATGTTGACCGGCACCGAGAAAAAGGGGGTAGGCCACGGTCAACAACTGCTTCTTCTCATGTTTATATTATACACTCTTTAAAGTTCTCTCTCGGTGCCGGTCTAGAAAGTTGACCGACACCGAGAGAGGGGGTAGGCCACGGTCCACAACTGCTTCTTCTCATGTTTTTCCTTTACACTCTTTAAAGTTCTCTCCTGGTGCCGTTCTAGGAAGTTGACCGGCACCAAGAGAGGGGGTAGGACACGGTCAACAACTGCTTCTTCTCATGTTTTTACTTTACACTCTTTAAAGTTCTCTCTTGGTGCCGGTCTAGGAAGTTGACCGGCACCGAGAGAGGGGGTAGGCCACGGTCAACAACTGCTTCTTCTCATGTTTTTTACTTTACACTCTTTAAAGTTGAGTTTTGAACAAATCTAACCCAAAAAGCATATATATATATATCCCTAATAATAAAGTACGGATTGACTCCATGGGTTCACTGTCACAATACGCTTTCTTCCTATAAATTTACGCTTTCAGTTTGAATCTTTCCCTAATAATAAAGCGATCCTGCCCGTGCACTTCGGCCCAGTAAACCAGGCCCACATACCCCGTTTGCATTAGAAAATAAAGCACCAATCGATCGATGCGTTGCCGAAGAAAATGCCGATCATTTCTCGATCAAACGCTTAAAAAGAATCCCAATCGATGGATGCGTTCCCGGAAGAAAAAATGCCGATCGTTTCCTAGCGCACGTACACATATTTCACCGGTCATTTCAGTGGCAAATAGTGATCGATCTTCACTGGGATTGTTTTTTTCATGGTTCACCAGGATCGATCTCCCAGCAGCTACCTAGCGCACGTGCAACATATCCCATTGAAAGATCTTCGGTAGGATTGTACTACTATGTTTTTCCTTTTGAGAAACAACCGTACTACATCTCGATGGATTTTTTTAGTGCCTGTTCAGAAACTCTCTCATCCCTTAAACTCCGCTCCGCTCGAGAATTGGTTTCAAGCCACTCCCTGCTTTTGTGCTGGCACTCCCTCCGCTCCGGGAGCTGCAGTGAGAGAGCGGAGAGAATCCGAACAGAGCCTTAGTAACCTACAACTGGATGGATGGCTGGTTATTTTCCCTGGCGTCATCAGTTTACATGATCCGACCACACTAATTGGTCTAACTAAGCCAGCGACGAGAGTCGAGCCTCGAGCGCAATGCGCCATTGACCAAGTCTAGCCGGGCGGCCAGTCGGACGACGTGGACGGAGACCAAGCAAACATAAGCACGACGATGCGTACACTCTTCACCGCTCCATGCATTATAGCCTCCATGTGACCACGTGCTCAGCGTCGAGCGGCCCTGTGATAGTACACAGCAAGGTTGCAAGACAGACATGAGGAGGAAGAGGCTAGCAAATACAAACGACAGAGGTATATATATTTTAAAAAAATCATACTACAGAACAATCCTCTACAAGTTTGACAACAATATCTACCTTGATTCTCACCCATGCCTAGATGATCAGCCCTAAATTTGCCTAAAAATGATTTTCACGAGTAGTCTGTTGTACACATAATATGAGTAATCGTAAGTTTTTTTAATATTAATATAATAGAAAAGAATGGCTAGGGGACAGTCTACTGAATTTCTTTTCTCTCGATTTGCTCCTAGCCATTGCATGAAAAAGGAACTGTCAGATCTTCTTATCTACCTCTTGGAAAAATTGTTCATCGTCTTCCTCCCCACGACCTTGATGTGAACCACCTGCCTCCGCCGGCACGGCCGGCCGCTCTCCCACGACTGCCTCACCCTCCCCCCACCACCGAGTTTGGCGCTGCCCCCACCCATCCCTCTGAAGCCGGTGAAGTACCCAGTTCTCCAGCCATTTGCACCCCCTGTACCCTAAGATAGACAGAGAAGGTTGGGATCCCCCCTGCACCCTAAGATAGACAAGATAAAAACCTACTGTCGGTGGCCTCAGTGCTTCGCAGTTGCTGCTTCCTTCTCCATCAAATCGTCAAACCCAAATTTGAATTACAGGCAACTTTCGTCTAGCAAAATTGATAATAGAAATTGTAAGTTTCATGCCATCAAAGACGAAGATGGTTGGCAACCTTGTCTCCGAGCAAGGGTTGTAGTTCATCGATCCGTGTCCATGCTCTCTATTTTCTCCCGTTGCAACGCGCGGGCATATGTGCTAGTATATATATATATATATAGGACATCACTATTCTAATCCTAGGATTAGAATAGTTATTTGGATCACAGCAGCCCCTATATAGTCTAAGAAACACACGGAGACTTCCAAGATGCTGGTTCACAGCCCTATCCGCACAAGTTTGCGCCTCCACCTAATTGGGTGACGCAGGAAATCCCCCACGGATTCTTTGTATCCACCAGCAGACTCCCAAGCACGCCGATGGAGGAGGGGGTTAGCTCAAGTCCTGTGTGCAACTCTGGAGGTTATCCTAGTGTGCCTCATCAATACCAAAGCGAAGCAACTAAACCGGATCCCGGGACAAATCCAACAGCAACACACACACGGAGTAGAGTGCTCTGCACACTACCACCGTTGGATCCTCCTACTGCTGCTACAAGTCATAATTGTACGGGGCATAAGGTAGATGGATTGCTTCACAAAACAAAACAGCAAAACAAGACCAGGATCGCAATACCTCCACAACCACCTCAAGCAAAAAGGACACAAACAAGAGGGACAGCAGCCAACACCGGCGGAGTTGCGATCATACACGCACGTAAGTGAAACAAAAAATATTTATATACGCATCTTGTATTATCTGCAAATTTTCTGCTCCCTCCAGGATAACAAGTTCATAAACTGCATTTTAACGTGTTGTTTGGAGTATTATTTTCTTTTTCTGCAGACGCCGGATCTACCGGATTATCTAATACCAAGACTAAAGATGCGATTCAAAGATGTAGAGAAAGCAAGGGAATTTTATAACAGATACGCCAGACACGCTGGTTTTGGAATCAGGAAGACAGGGGGAAATGACAACCACAAGTATTTTGTTTGCGCCTTCCAAGGGATACACACATCTTCTATTTCAGAGGCCAACAGGAAGCGAAACAAAACATCTCAGAGGACGGGCTGCAATGCAAGAATGAGGGTGAAGGTGCAGGAGGATGACACATGCGTGGCAGTGAACATTGAGTACAATCATAATCACAAACTCATGCAAACTGATGACATGCTGGTATTCTTGCACTCACACAAGAATTATGACCCCACTATTTTGGAGTACGTAAAGCTCCTGCAGTACCATGATGTCAAGCACACAACAGTCATGTCCATGCTATCTGAAAATGAAGATGGAAGCTACTTCCTAAGCATGACCGGACGAGACCTACTAAACCAGTAAGTATTCAAACACCCACATACTGCAATGTAAAATAGCATCCTAGCTCACAACCCTTTGCTAGGAAAAAAATAACAAATGCATGTTTGCATGTGATTTGCAGGAAAGCCATGAATGCAAGGAAAGATGATTTGGATGATGTATTGAAACTTGTTTCATTCTTCAAAGACATGAAGGAAATAAATGATGAGTTTTTCTATGACATCCAAGTGGACAAGGACAAGTCAATTAAAAACATTTTCTGGTCCAATGCAAGCTGCCGAGGAGCCTATAAAGGCTTTGGCGATTGCATAACATTTGACACAACTTACAAGACCAACAGATTTCATATGCCTCTGGGAGTGTTTGTTGGAACAAACCATCACTTGCAGTCAACGATATTTGATGTTGCCCTGATAAGAGATGAAGATGCAAAGTCATTCAAGTGGCTGTTCGATACATATGTATGGTGCATGAACAACAAGCACCCAACTTGCATTCTAATAGGTGAGTTCAAAACAAACCTCTTCAAGTTTCATCATCTTTTCAGTCTATGGGTCTGTGTTGGGTACATTGGTTTTGTCTAAAAATAATGTAAAGAACGCAGTTCAACCACTGTTTGCACAGAAGTCCAACTAGCAGTACAAGAAATCAAAATTATCTGTCACATGTTTAGAAAAAAATTAGTTATGAATGTGAAGTTCAAATACATGAATCATAGAAGTTCAAGGACAAAGTTGTAAGATAAATATATGTAGCATGTTCAGAAAAATATAGTTATTTATGTGAAGTTCAAGCACTGCTACCAAAGAAGTTCAACAACAATGCTTTAAGAAAATTTTTGAGTGTGACACTACTAGTTTGTCCTACTACAAACTGTGAAGTTCAAGCACTAGTACCACAGAAGTTCAGCAACACTGCTGTAAAGAAAAAATACATGTGACATTCTTAGATACCATACTGCTAGATGTGAAGTTCAAGTACTTGTACAGCATAAGTTCACTATCAGTACAAAAAAGAATCAAGTTTCAGTTTTTTAATTCATGCAGACCAATGCCCATCGATGGCGAAAGCTATACCACAATCATTTCCAAACACTGTCCACAAGCTATGCCGTTGGCACATCATGAAGAAGTACAGGGAATACCTCGCGTTGCTGTACAAAAAGTATAAAACATTCAAAGAGGAGTTCACAGCTATATTAAACTGTCCGCTGATGCCAACGGAGTTTGAAGATGCCTGGGATGAACTCGTGCACAAGTACAACCTGGAGAAAGACCAGATGATGATGCAGCTCTGGAGTGATAGGAAGATGTGGGTTTCAGCATATTACAAGAACACTGTGCTAGAATGACTTCCACACCACGAAGCGAGAGCATGAACCACGTGCTAAAGAAAGGGTTTGTCAAGGGGACCCAGAACCTACACAAGTTTGCTAGGCGGGTCAATGCTTGCATCCAAACTCGGATGCAGAACGAGAACGAGCAAACAGTGACCAGCATGGTATGATGACAAGTACAAAACACCCCCATCATGTTCTGTTTACCTTCAACATCTGCACTTTGAATTAAAAAAAATTAAACCCATGACTCTGCTTCGACTAATATCTCACTTTTTGACATGTGCAGACCAATCCTGTGACAAAAACAACTTACGGCTACGAGGAAGACATGTCTATCACGTACACGAGAGCCGTGTACACCGAGATGAGGAATAGGATGAGAAAGGCCACGCTATTTCTCGCAAAGCGTACAATAGAGCCCACTAAGTACCTTGTGTACTACCACAACAAGCCTGGCCATGATGATGAAGAGAGATTTTCCTGGTCAAAGCATGAATTCCAGGTTGTAGCTGACCCAGAGAATGAAATATACGAGTGTGAATGCAAGCTCTGGACACACACAGGTGAGCGAAAAAACAAACTCATTAAATAGCTAGACTAGTAGTTGTTGGAAATATGCCCTAGAGGCAATAATAAAATAGTTATTATTATATTTCCTTGTTCATGATAATTGTCTATTATTCATGCTATAATTGTGTTATCCGGAAATCGTAATACATGTGTGAATACATAGATCACAACACGTCCCTAGTGAGCCTCTAGTTGACTAGCTCGTTGATCAAAAGATAGTCATGATTTCCTGACTATGGACATTGGATGTCATTGATAACGGGATCACATCATTAGGAAATGATGTGATGGACAAGACCCAATCCTAAGCATAGCTCAAATATCGTGTAGTTCGTTTGTTGTAGCTTTTCCGAATGTCAAGTATCATTTCCTTAGACCATGAGATTGTGCAACTCCCGGATAGTGTAGGAGTGCTTTGGGTGTGCCAAACGTCACAATGTAACTGGGTGACTATAAAGGTACACTACAGGTATCTCCAAAAGTGTCTGTTGGGTTGGCACGAATCGAGACTGGGATTTGTCACTCCGTATGACGGAGAGGTATCTCTGGGCCCACTCGGTAATGCATCATCATAATGAGCTCAATGTGACCAAGTGGTTGATCACGGGATCATGCATTACGGCACGAGTAAAGTGACTTGCCGGTAACGAGATTGAACAAGGTATTGGGATACCGACGATCGAGTGTCGGGCAAGTAACATACCGATTGACAAAGGGAATTGTATATGGATTGATTGAATCCTCGACATCGTGGTTCATCCGATGAGATCATTGAGGAGCATGTGGGAGCCAACATGGGTATCCAGATCCCGCTGTTGGTTATTAACCGGAGAGTCGTCTCGATCATGTCTTCATGTCTCCCGAACCTCTAGGGTCTACACACTTAAGGTTCGGTGACGCTAGGGTTGTAGAGATATTAGTATGCAGTAACCCGAAAGTTGTTCGGAGTCCCGGATGAGATCCCGGATGTCACGAGGTGTTCCAAAATGGTCCGGAGGTAAAGATTTATATATAGGAAGTGCAGTTTGGCCATCGGGAAGGTTTCGGGGGTCGCCGGTATTGTACCGGGACCACCGGAAGGGTCCCGGGGGTCCACCGGGTGGGGCCACCTATCCCGGAGGGCCCCATGGGCTGAATTGGTTGGGGAACCAGCCCCTAGTGGGCTGGTGCGCCCCCCTTGGGCCTCCTCTGCGCCTAGGGTTCGGAAACCCTAGGGGTGGGGGCGCCCCCTGTTGGAAATATGCCCTAGAGGCAATAATAAATTAGTTATTATTATATTTCCTTGTTCATGACAATCTTTTATTATCCATGCTATAATTGTATTGATAGGAAACTCAGATACATGTGTGGATACATAGACAACACCATGTCCCTAGTAAGCCTCTAGTTGACTAGCTCGTTGATTAATAGATGGTTACGGTTTCCTGACCATGGACATTGGATGTCGTTGATAACGGGATCACATCATTAGGAGAATGATGTGATGGACAAGACCCAATCCTAAGCTTAGCTCAAGGATCGTGTAGTTCGTATGCTAAAGCTTTTCTAATGTCAAGTATCATTTCCTTAGACCATGAGATTGTGCAACTCCCGGATACCGTAGGAGTGCTTTGGGTGTGCCAAACGTCACAACGTAACTGGGTGGCTATAAAGGTACACTACAGGTATCTTCGAAAGTGTCTGTTGGGTTGGCATGAATCGAGTCTGGGATTTGTCACTCCGTGTGATGGAGAGGTATCTCCGGGCCCACTCGGTAGGACATCATCATAATGTGCACAATGTGATCAAGGAGTTGATCACGGGATGATGTGTTACGGAACGAGTAAAGAGACTTGCTGGTAACGAGATTGAACAAGGTATCGGGATACCGACGATCGAATCTCGGGCAAGTATCGTACCGCTAGACAAAGGGAATTGTATACGGGATTGATTAAGTCCTTGACATCGTGGTTCATCCGATGAGATCATCGTGGAACATGTGGGAGCCAACATGGGTATCCAGATCCCGCTGTTGGTTATTGATCGGAGAGTCATCTCGGTCATGTCTGCATGTCTCCCGAACCCGTAGGGTCTACACACTTAAGGTTCGTTGACGCTAGGGTTATAGAGATATTAGTATGCGGTAACCCAAAAGTTGTTCGGAGTCCCGGATGAGATCCCGGACGTCACGAGGAGTTCCGGAATGGTCCGGAGGTAAAGAATTATATATAGGAAGTGCTATTTCGGCCAGCGGGACAAGTTTCGGGGTCACCGGTATTGTACCGGGACCACCGGAAGGGTCCCGGGGGTCCACCGGGTGGGGCCACCTGCCCCGGGGGGCCACATGGGCTGTAGGGGGTGCGCCTTGGCCTACATGGGCCAAGGGCACCAGCCCCAAGAGGCCCATGCGCCAAGAGTAGAGGGAAAAGGGAGAGTCCTAAAGGGGGAAGGCACCTCCAAGGTGCCTTGGGGAGGATGGACTCCTCCCCCCCTTGGCCGCACCCTTCCTTGGAGGAAGGGGCAAGGGCTGCGCCTCCCCCCTCTCCCTTGGCCCTATATATAGTGGGGAAAAGGAGGAGCAACCATACCTAAGGCCTGGCGCCTCCCTCTCCCTCCCGTGACACATCTCCCTCCTCCCGCAGCGCTTAGCGAAGCCTTGTTGGAATCCCGCTACTTCCACCACCACGCCGTCGTGCTGTTGGATCTCCATCAACCTCTCCCCCCCCTTGCTGGATCAAGAAGGAGGAGACGTCGCTGCTCCGTACGTGTGTTGAACACGGAGGTGCCGTCCGTTCGGCGCTAGGATCATCGGTGATTTGGATCACGACGAGTACGACTCCATCAACCCCGTTCTCTTGAATGCTTCCGCGCGCGATCTACAAGGGTATATAGATCCACTCCTCCCTCATTGCTAGATGACTCCATAGATAGATCTTGGTGACACGTAGGAAAATTTTGAATTTATGCTACGTTCCCCAACAGTGGCATCATGAGCTAGGTCTATGCGTAGTTTCTATGCACGAGTAGAACACAAAGTAGTTGTGGGCGTTGATTTTGTTCAATATGCTTGCCGTTACTAGTCTTATCTTGATTCGGCGGCATCGTGGGATGAAGTGGTCCGGACCAACCTTACACGTACTCTTACGTGAGACCGGTTCCACCGACAAACATGCACTAGTTGCATAAGGTGGCTGGCGGGTGTCTGTCTCTCCCACTTTAGTCGGATCGGATTCGATGAAAAGGGTCCTTATGAAGGGTAAATAGCAATTGGCATATCACGTTGTGGTTTTTGCGTAGGTAGGAAACGTTCTTGCTAGAAACCCATAGCAGCCACGTAAAACATGCAAACAACAATTAGAGGACGTCTAACTTGTTTTTGCAGGGTATGCTATGTGATGTGATATGGCCAAAGGATGTGATGAATGATATATGTGATGTATGAGATTTATCATGTTCTTGTAATAGGAATCACGACTTGCATGTCGATGAGTATGACAACCGGCAGGAGCCATAGGAGTTGTCTTTATTTATTTATGACCTGCATGTCAACATAAACGTCATGTAATTACTTTACTTTATTGCTAACCGTTAGCTGTAGTAGTAGAAGTAATAGATGACGTGACAACTTCATGAAGACACGATGATGGAGATCATGGTGTCATGCCGGTGACGATGATAATCATGGAGCCCCAAGATGGAGATCAAAGGAGCTATATGATATTGGCCATATCATGTCACTATTATTTGATTGCATGTGATGTTTATCATGTTTTTGCATCTTATTTGCTTAGAACGACGGTAGTAAATAAGATGATCCCTCATTACAATTTCAAGAATGTGTTCTCCCCTAACTGTGCACCGTTGCTAGAGTTCGTCGTTTCGAAGCACCACGTGATGATCGGGTGTGATAGATCCTTACGTTCACATACAACGGGTGTAAGACAGTTTTACACATGCAAAACACTTAGGGTTAACTTGACGAGGCTAGCATGTGTATAGACATGGCCTCGGAACACAGAAGACCGAAAGGTCGAGCATGAGTCGTATGGTAGATACGATCAACATGAAGATGTTCACCGACGTTGACTAGTCCGTCTCACGTGATGATCGGACACGGCCAAGTTGACTCGGATCATGTGATCACTTAGATTTACACACGCAAAACACTTAGGTTGACATGACGAGCCTAGCATGTGTACAGACATGGCCTTGGAACATGTGTAAGACAGATTTACACACGCAAAACACTTAGGTTGACATGACGAGCCTAGCATGTGTACAGACATGGCCTCGGAACACAGAAGACCGAAAGGTCGAGCATGAGTCGTATAGAAGATACGATCAACATGAAGATGTTCACCGATGTTGACTAGTCCGTCTCACGTGATGATCGGACACGACCTAGTTGACTCGGATCATGTAATCACTTAGATGACTAGAGGGATGTCTATCTGAGTGGGAGTTCATAAGATGAACTTAATTATCCTGAACATAGTCAAAAGGTCTTTGCAAATTATGTCGTAGCTCGTGTTTCAGTTCCACTATTTAGATATGTTCCTAGAGAAAAATTAGTTGAAAGTCGATTATGCGGACTAGGTCCGTAAACTGAGGATTGTCCTCATTGCTTCATAGAGGGCTTATGTCCTTAATGCACCGCTTAGTGTGCTGAACCTCAAACATCGTCTGTGGATGTTGCGAACATCTGACATACACGTTTTGATAACTACGTGATAGTTCAGTTAAACGATTTAGAGTTGAGGCACCGTAGACGGTTTTGAAACGTCACGAAACATATGAGATGTTTCGAGGGCTGAAATTGGGATTTCAGGCTCGTGCCCACGTCAAGAGGTATAAGACCTCCGACGATTTTCTTAGCCTGCAAACTATGGAGAAAAGCTCAATTGTTGTGCTTGTGCTCAGATTGTCTAAGTACAACAAATCGCTTGAATCGAGTGGGAGTTGATCTTGCAGATGAAATAGTGATGGTTCTCCGCAGTCATTACCACCAAGCTGCTAGAGCTTCGTGATGAACTATAATATATCAGGGACATATATGATGATCCTTGAGAAATTCGCGATGTTTGACACCAAAGTAGAAATCAAGAAGGAGCATCAATTGTTGATGGTTGGTGAAACCACTAGTTTCAAGAAGGGCAAGGGCAAGAAGGGATACTTCATGAAAAACGGCAATTCAGCTGCTGCTCTAGTGAAGAGACCCAAGGTTGAACCCAAACCCGAGACTAAGTGCCTCTGTAATAAGGGGAACAGCCACTGGAGTAGAATTACCCTAGATACTTGGTAGATTAGAAGGCTAGCAAGGTCGATAGAAGTATATTGGATATACATTGTGTTGACGTGTACTTTACTAGTACTCCTAGTGGCACCAGGGTATTAGATACCGGTTCGGTTGCTAAGTGTTAGTAACTCGAAATAAAAGCTATGGATTAAACGGAGACTACCTAAAGGTGAGCTGACGATATGTGTTGGATGTGTTTCCAATGTTGATATGATCAAGCATCGCACGCTCCCTCTACCATCGAGATTGGTGTTAAACCTAAATAATTGTTATTTGGTGTTTGCGTTGAGCATAGACATGATTGGATTATGTCTATCGCAATACGGTTATTCATTTAAGGAGAATAATGGTTACTCTGTTTATTTGAATAATACCTTCAATGGTCTTACACCTAAAATGAATTGTTCATTGAATCTCGATCATAGTGATACACATGTTCATGCCAAAAGATATAAGATAGTAATGATAGTACCACCTACTTGTGGCACTGCCACTTAAGTCATATCGGTATAAAACGCATGAAGAAGCTCCATGTTGATGGATCTTTGGACTCACTCATTTTTGAAAAGTTTGAGACATGCGAACCATGTCTATTGGTGTTTATGCATGAAGAAACTCCATGCAAATGGACCGTTTGGACTCACTTGATTTTTGAATCACTTGAGACATGCAAATCATACCACATGGGCAAGATGACTGAAAGACTCGGTTTCAGTAAAATGGAACTAGAAAGCAACTTGTTGGAAGTAATACATTTTGATGTGTGCAGTCCAATGAGTGCTGAGGCATGTGGTGGATATCGTCATGTTCTTACTTCACAGATGATTTGAGTAGATGTTGAGTATATTTACTTGATGAATCACGAGTCTGAATTATTGAAAGGTTCAAGTAATTTCAGGGTGAAGTTGAAAGATCGTCGTGACAAGAGGATAAAATATCTATGATATGATCATAGAGATGAATATCTGAATTACGAGTTTGGCACATAATTAAGACATTGTGGAAATTGTTTCACAACTAATACAGCCTGGAACACCATAGTGTGATGGTGTGTCCGAACATCATAACTGCACCCTATTGGATATGATGCATACCATGATGTCTCTTATCGAATTACCACAATAGTTTATGGGTTAGGAATTAGAGATAACCACATTCACTTTAAATAGGGCACCACGTAATTCCGATGAGATGACACCGTATGAACTATGGTTTAGAGAAACCTAAGCTATCATTTCTTAAAAGTTTGGGTCTGCGACGCTTATGTGAAAAAGTTTCAGGCTGATAAGCTCGAACCCAAAGCGGATAAATGCATCTTCATAGGACACCCAAAACAGTTTTGTATACCTCCTATCTCAGATCCGAAAGCAATAAAGGGATTGTTTCTGGAAATCGGGTCCTTTCTCGAGGAAAAGTTTTCTCTCAAAAGAATTGAGTGGGAGGATGGTGGAGACTTGATGAGGTTATTGAACCGTCACTTCAACTAGTGTATAGCAGGGCACAAAGAGTTGTTCCTGTGGCACCTACACCAATTGAAGTGAAAGCTTATCATGAAACTTCAGATCAAGTCACTTCCAAACCTCGTGGGATGACAAGGATGCGTGCTACTTCAGAGTGGTACGTAATCCTGTCTTAGAAGTCATGTTGCTAGACAACAATGAACCTACGAGCTATGGAGAAGCGATGGTGGGCCTGGATTCCGATAAATGGCTCGAGGCCATAAAATCCGAGAGAGGATCCATGTATGAAAACAAAGTGTAGACTTTGGTAGAACGGCTCGATGGTCGTAATGCTATTGAGTACAGATGGATTTTAAAAGGAAGACGGATAATGATGGTAAATGTCACCATTAAGAAAGCTCGACTTGTCATTAAGAAGTTTCCCGACAAGTTCAAGGAGTTGACTACGGTGAGACTTTCTCACTCGTAGCGATGCTAAGAGTCTGTTGGAATTATATTAGCGATTACTGCATTATTTATGAAATCTTGCAGATAGGATGTCAAAACATTGTTTCCTTGACGATTTTCTTTAGGAAAGGTTGTATGTGATACAACCGAAAGGTTTTGTCAATCCTGAAAGATGCTAATAAGTATGCAAAGCCCCAGCAATCCTTCTGAGGACTGGAGTAAGCATCTCGGAGTTGGAATGTATGCTTTGATGGGATGATCAAAGATTTGGGTTTATACAAAGTTTATGAGAAACTTGTATTTCCAAAGAAGTGAGTGGGAGCACTATAGAATTTCTGATGAGTATATGTTGTTGACATATTATGGATCAGAAATGACGTAGAATTTCTAGAAAGCATATAGGGTTATTTGGAAAGTGTTTTTCAATGGAAAGCCTGGATTAAGCTACTTGAACATTGAGCATCAAGATCTATAAGGATAGATCAAAACGCTTAATGGTACTTTCAAATGAGCACATACCTTGACATGATCTTGAAGGTGTTCAAGATGGATCAGTCAAAGAAGGAGTTCTTGCCTGAGTTGTAAGGTATGAAGTTAAGACTTAAAGCTCGACCACGGCAGAAGAAAGAGGAAGGACGAAGGTCATCCCCTATGCTTTAGACATAGGCTCTACAGTATGCTATGCTGTGTACCGCACCTGAAATGTGCCTTGCCATGAGTCAGTCAAGGGGTACAAGAGTGATCCAAGTATGGATCACAGGACAGCGGTCAAAGTTATCCTTAGTAACTAGTGGACTAAGGAATTTTCTCGATTATGGAGGTGGTAAAAGAGTTCGTCGTAAAGGGTTACGCTGATGCAAACTTTGACACTAATCCAGATTATTCTAGTAAACTGGATTCGTATAATAGAACAGTTATTTGGAATAGCTCCAAATAGAACGTGGTAGCTGCATCTAGGAGATGACATAGAGATTTGTAAAGCACACACGGATCTGAAAGGTTCAGACCCGTTGACTATAACCTCTCTCACAAGCATAACATGATCAAACCCAGAACTCATCGAGTGTTAATCACATGGTAAATGTGAACTAGATTATTGACTCTAGTAAACTCTTTGGGTGTTAGTCACATGGGGATGTGACCTTGAGTGTTAATCACATGGCGATGTGAACTAGATTATTGACTCTAGTGCAAGTGGGAGACTGTTGGAAATATGCCCTAGAGGCAATAATAAATTAGTTATTATTACATTTCCTTGTTCATGATAATCGTTTATTATCCATGCTATAATTGTATTGATAGGAAACTCAGATACATGTGTGGATACATAGACAACACCATGTCCCTAGTAAGCCTCTAGTTGACTAGCTCGTTGATTAATAGATGGTTACGGTTTCCTGACCATGGACATTGGATGTCGTTGATAACGGGATCACATCATTAGGAGAATGATGTGATGGACAAGACCCAATCCTAAGCTTAGCTCAAGGATCGTGTAGTTCGTATGCTAAAGCTTTTCTAATGTCAAGTATCATTTCCTTAGACCATGAGATTGTGCAACTCCCGGATACCGTAGGAGTGCTTTGGGTGTGCCAAACGTCACAACGTAACTGGGTGGCTATAAAGGTACACTACAGGTATCTCCAAAAGTGTCTGTTGGGTTGGCACGAATCGAGACTGGGATTTGTCACTCCGTGTGACGGAGAGGTATCTCTGGGCCCACTCGGTAGGGCATCATCATAATGTGCACAATGTGATCAAGGAGTTGATCACGGGATGATGTGTTATGGAACGAGTAAAGAGACTTGCTGGTAACGAGATTGAACAAGGTATCGGTATACCGACGATCGAATCTCGGGCAAGTATCGTATCGCTAGACAAAGGGAATTGTATACGAGATTGATTAAGTCCTTGACATCGTGGTTCATCTGATGAGATCATCGTGGAACATGTGGGAGCCAACATGGGTATCCAGATCCCGTTGTTGGTTATTGACCGGAGAGTCATCTCGGTCATGTCTGCATGTCTCCCAAACCCGTAGGGTCTACACACTTAAGGTTCGGTGACGCTAGGGTTATAGAGATATTAGTATGCGGTAACCCGAAAGTTGTTCGGAGTCCTGGATGAGATCCCGGACGTCACGAGGAGTTCCGGAATGGTCCGGAGGTAAAGAATTATATATAGGAAGTGCTATTTCGGCCATCGGGACAAGTTTCGGGGTCACCGGTATTGTACCGGGACCACCGGAAGGGTCCCGGGGGTCTACCGGGTGGGGCCACCTGCCCCGGGGGGCCACATGGGCTGTAGGGGGTGCGCCTTGGCCTACATGGGCCAAGGGCACCAGCCCCAAGAGGCCCATGCGCCAAGAGTAGAGGGAAAAGGGAGAGTCCTAAAGGGGGAAGGCACCTCCGAGGTGCCTTGGGGAGGATGGACTCCTCCCCCCCTTGGCCGCACCCTTCCTTTGAGGAAGGGGCAAGGGCTGCGCCTCCCCCCTCTCCCTTGGCCCTATATATAGTGGGGAAAAGGAGGAGCAACCATACCTAAGGCCTGGCGCCTCCCTCTCCCTCCCGTGACACATCTCCCTCCTCCCGCAGCGCTTAGCGAAGCCCTGTTGGAATCCCGCTACTTCCACCACCACGCCGTCGTGCTGTTGGATCTCCATCAACCTCTCCTCCCCCCTTGATGGATCAAGAAGGAGGAGACGTTGCTGCTCCGTACGTGTGTTGAACGCGGAGGTGCCGTCCGTTCGGCGCTAGGATCATCGGTGATTTGGATCATGACGAGTACGACTCCATCAACCCCGTTCTCTTGAACGCTTCCGTGTGCGATCTACAAGGGTATGTAGATCCACTCCTCCCGCGTTGCTAGATGACTCCATAGATAGATCTTGGTGACACGTAGGAAAATTTTGAATTTATGCTACGTTCCCCAACTCCCCCCACTTGGCTTGGGGGGGAAGCCACCCCTTGGCCGCCCCCCCTTGGAGATCCATCTCCTCGGGCCGGTGCCCCCCAAGGCCCCTATATAAGGAGGGGGGAGGGAGGGCAGCCGCACCCTTGCTCTTGGCACCTCCCTCTCCCTCCGTAACACCTGTCCTCCCCGCTTGCGCTTGGCGAAGCCCTGCCGGGATCCTGCTGCATCCACCACCACGCCGTCGTGCTGCTGGATCTTCATCAACCTCTCCTTCCCCCTTGCTGGATCAAGAAGGAGGAGAAGTCTTCCCAACCATACGTGTGTTGAACGCGGAGGTGCTGTCCGTTCCGCACTTGGTCATCGGTGATTTGGATCACGTCGAGTACGACTCCATCAACTCCGTTCTCTTGAACGCTTCCGCGCGCGATCTACAAGGGTATGTAGATGCACTCCTCTCTCCCTCGTTGCTAGATGACTCCATAGATTGATCTTGGTGATGCGTAGAATTTTTTTTAAAATTCTGCTACGTTCCCCAACAGTGGCATCATGAGCTAGGTCTATGCGTAGTTTCTCTGCACGAGTAGAACACAAAGCAGTTGTGGGCATCGATATTGTCAATTATCTTGCCGTTACTAGTCATATCTTGATTCGGCGGCATTGTGGGATGAAGCGGCCCGGACCGACCTTGCACGTACGCTTACGTGAGACTGGTTCCACCGACTGACATGCACTAGTTGCATAAGGTGGCTGGCGGGTGTCTGTCTCTCCCACTTTAGTCGGATCGGATTCGATGAACAGGGTCCTTATGAAGGGTAAATAGAAATTGGCAATTCATGTTGTGGTTTTGGTGTAGGTAAGAAACGTGCTTGCTAGAAACCTATAGCAGCCACGTAAAAACTTGCAACAACAATTAGAGGACGTCTAACTTGTTTTTGCAGCATGTGCCATGTGATGTGATATGGCCAAAAGGATGTGATGAATGATATATGTGATGTATGAGATTGATCATGTTCTTGTAATAGGAATCACGACTTGCATGTCGATGAGTATGACAACCGGCAGGAGCCATAGGAGTTGTCTTTATTTATTTATGACCTGCATGTCAACATAAACGTCATGTAATTACTTTACTTTATTGCTAAAGCGTTAGCCATAGTAGTAGAAGTAATAGATGACGAGACAACTTCACGAAGACACGATGATGGAGATCATGATGATGGAGATCATGGTGTCATGCTGGTGACAACGATGATCATGGAGCCCCGAAGATGGAGATCAAAAGGAGCAAATGATATTGGCCATATCATGTCACTATTTGATTGCATGTGATGTTTATCATGTTTTACATCTTATTTGCTTAGAACGACGGTAGCTTAAATAAGATGATCCCTCGTAATAATTTCAAGAAAGTGTTCCCCCTAACTGTGCACCGTTGCGAAGGTTTGCTGTTTCGAAGCACCACGTGATGATCGGGTGTGATAGATTCTAATGTTCAAATACAACGGGTGTAAGCCAGATTTACACACGCAATACAGTTAGGTTGACTTGACGAGCCTAGCATGTACAGACATGGCCTCGGAACACAGAAGACCGAAAGGTCAAGCATGAGTCGTATAGAAGATACGATCAATATGAAGATGTTCACCGATGTTGACTAGTCCGTCTCACGTGATGATCGGACACGGCCTAGTTAACTCGGATCATGTTACACTTAGATGACTGGAGGGATGTCTGTCTGAGTGGGAGTTCATTGAATAATTTGATTAGATGAACTTAATTATCATGAACTTATTCTAAAATCTTTACAATATGTCTTGTAGATCAAATGGCCCACGTTGTCCTCAACTTCAACGCGTTCCTAGAGAAAACCAAGCTGAAAGACGATGGCAGCAACTATACGGACTGGGTCCGGAACCTGAGGATCATCCTCATAGCAGCCAAGAAAGATTATGTCCTAGAAGCACCGCTAGGTAACGCACGTGTCCCAGAGAACCAAGACGTTATGAACGCTTGGCAGTCACGTGCTGATGATTACTCCCTCGTTCAGTGGGGCATGCTTTACAGCTTAGAACTGGGGCTCCAAAAGCGTTTTGAGAGACACGGAGCATATGAGATGTTCGAAGAGCTGAAAATGGTTTTCCAAGCTCATGCCCGGGTCGAGAGATATGAAGTCTCCGACAAGTTCTTCAGCTGTAAGATGGAGGAAAATAGTTCTATTAGTGAGCACATACTCAAAATGTTTGGGTTGCATAACCGCTTGACTCAGCTGGGAGTTAATCTCTCGGATGACGCGGTCATTGACAGAATCCTTCAGTCGCTTCCACCGAGCTACAAGATCTTTCTGATGAACTTCAATATGCAGGGGATGGAAAAGACCATTCCTGAGGTATATTCAATGCTGAAATCAGCAGAGGTGGAAATCAAAAAGGAACATCAAGTGTTGATGGTGAATAAAACCACTAAGTTCAAGAAAGGCAAGGGTAAAAAGAACTTCAAGAAGGACGGCAAGGGAGTTGCGGCGCCCAGTAAGCAAGCTACCGGGAAGAAGCCAAAGAATGGACCCAAGCCTGAGACTGAGTGTTTTTATTACAAGGGAAGTGGTCACTGGAAGCGGAACTGCCCCAAATACTTAGCGGACAAGAAGGCCGGCAACACTAAAGGTATATGTGATATACATGTAATTGATGTGTACCTTACCAGTACTCGTAGTAGCTCTTGGGTATTTGATACCGGTGTGGTTGCTCACATTTGTAACTCAAAGCAGGAGCTGCGGAATAAACGTACACTGGCAAAGGACAAGGTGACGATGCGCGTCGGGAATGGTTCCAAGGTCGATGTGATCGCCGTCGGCACGCTACCTCTACATTTACCTACGGGATTAGTTTTAAACCTCAATAATTGTTATTTAGTGCCAGCTTTGAGCATGAACATTGTATCAGGATCTCGTTTAATTCGAGATGGCTACTCAGTTAAATCCGAGAATAATGGTTGTTCTATTTATATGAGAGATATGTTTTATGGTCATGCTCCGTTGGTGAATGGTTTATTCTTAATGAATCTCGAACGTAATGTTACACATATTCATAGTGTGAATACCAAAAGATGTAAGGTTGATAATCCCACATACTTGTGGCACTGCCGCCTTGGTCACATAGGTGTCAAACGCATGAAGAAGCTCCATGCAGATGGACTTTTAGAGTCTCTTGATTACGAATCGTTTGACACGTGCGAACCATGCCTCATGGGTAAAATGACCAAGACCCCGTTCTCAAGAACGATGGAGCGAGCAACCAACTTGTTGGAAATTATACATACTGATGTGTGCAGTCCAATGAGTGTTGAGGCTCGCGGTGGCTATCGTTATGTTCTCACCCTCACTAATGACTTGAGTAGATATGGGTATGTCTACTTAATGAAACACAAGTCTGAGACCTTTGAAAAGTTCAAGGAATTTCAGAGTGAGGTTGAGAATCAACGTGACAAGAAAATCAAGTTCTTGCGATAAGATCGTGGGGGAGAATACTTGAGTCACGAATTTGGCACACACTTAAGAAAGTGTGGAATAGTTTCACAACTCACGCCGCCTGGAACACCTCATCGTAATGGTGTGTCCGAACGTCGTAATCGCACTCTGTTAGATATGGTGCGAACTATGATGTCTCTTACCGATTTACCGCTATCATTTTGGGGCTATGCTTTAGAGACTGCCGCATTCACTTTAAATAGGGCTCCGTTGAAATTCGTTGAGACGACACCGTACGAATTATGGTTTGGGAAGAAACCTAAGCTGTCGTTTCTAAAAGTTTGGGGGTGCGATGCTTATGTCAAGAAACTTCAACCTGAAAAGCTCGAACCCAAATCGGAAAAATGCGTCTTCATAGGATACCCTAAAGAAACTATTGGGTATACCTTCTACCTCAGATCCGAAGGCAAGATCTTTGTTGCCAAGAATGGGTCCTTTCTAGAGAAAGAGTTTCTCTCGAAAGAAATAAGTGGGAGGAAAGTAGAACTTGATGAAGTATTAACTCTTGAACCGGTAAGTGGCGCAGCTCAAGAAAATGTTCCTAAGGTGCCTGCACCGACTAGAGAGGAAGTTGATGATGAAGATCATGAAACTTTAGATCAAGTTGCTACTGAACTTCGTAGGTCCACAAGGACACGTACCACACTAGAGTGGTACGACAACCCTGTCTTGGAAATCATGTTGTTAGACAACGGTGAACCTTCGAACTATGAAGAAGCGATGGCGGGCCCAGATTCCGACAAATGGATGGAAGCCATGAAATCCGAGATAGGATCCATGTATGAAAACGAAGTATGGACTTTGACTGACTTGCCCGATGATCGGCGAGCCATAGAAAATAAATGGATCTTTAAGAAGAAGACAGACGCGGATGGTAACATAACCATCTATAAAGCTCGGCTTGTCGCTAAGGGTTATCGACAAGTTCAAGGGGTTGACTACGATGAGACTTTCTCACCCGTAGCGAAGCTGAAGTCCGTCCGAATCATGTTAGCAATTGCCGCATTCTATGATTATGAGATATGGCAAATGGACGTCAAAACGGCATTCCTTAATGGTTTCCTTAAGGAAGAATTGTATATGATGCATCCGGAAGGTTTTGTCAATCCAAAGAATGCTGACAAGGTGCGCAAGCTCCAACGCTCGATTTATGGGCTGGTGCAAGCATCTCGGAGTTGGAACATTCGTTTTGATGAGATGATCAAAGCGTTTGGGTTTAGAAAGACTTATGGAGAAGCCTGCATTTACAAGAAAGTGAGTGGGAGCTCTGTAGCATTTCTCATATTGTATGTGGATGACATACTGTTGATGGGAAATGATATAGAATTCTTGCAAAGCATAAAGGCCTACTTGAACAAGTGTTTTTCAATGAAGGACCTTGGAGAAGCTGCTTATATATTAGGCATCAAGATCTATAGAGATAGATCGAGACACCTCATTGGTCTTTCACAGAGTACGTACCTTGACAAGATATTGAAGAAGTTCAAAATGGATCAGTCAAAGAAGGGGTTCTTGCCTGTATTGCAAGGTACGAGATTGAGCACGGCTCAATGCCCGACCACGGCAGATGATAGAGAAAAGATGAGTGTCGCCCCTATGCCTCTGCCATAGGGTCTATCATGTATGCTATGCTGTGTACCAGACCTGATGTAAACCTTGCCGTAAGTTTGGTAGGAAGGTACCAAAGTAATCCCGGCATGGAACACTGGACATCGGTCAAGAATATCCTAAAGTACCTGAAAAGGACTAAGGATATGTTTCTCATTTATGGAGGTGACGAAGAGCTCGTCGTAAAGGGTTACGTCGATGCAAGCTTCGACACAGATCTGGATGACTCTAAATCACAAACCGGATACATGTATATCTTGAATGGTGGGGCAATAAGCTGGTGCAGTTGCAAGCAGAGTGTTGTGGCGGGATCTACATGTGAAGCGGAGTACATGGCAGCCTCGGAGGCAGCACAAGAAGCAGTCTAGGTGAAGGAGTTCATTACCGACCTAGGAGTCATACCCAATGTGTCGGGCCCGATGACTCTCTTCTGTGACAACACTGGAGCTATTGCCCTTGCCAAGGAGCCCAGGTTTCACAGGAAGACCAGGCATATCAAGCGTCGCTTCAACTCCATTCGTGAAAGTGTTCAAAATGTAGACATAGAGATTTGTAAAGTACATACGGACCTGAATGTGGCAGATCCGTTGACTAAACCTCTCCCTAGAGCAAAACATGATCAACACCAGAACTGCATGGGTGTTCGATTCATCACAATGTAACGAGAATATTGACTCTAGTGCAAGTGGGAGACTGTTGGAAATATGCCCTAGAGGCAATAATAAAATAGTTATTATTATATTTTTTTTGTTCATGATAATTGTCTATTGTTCATGCTATAATTATGTTATCCGAAAATCGTAATACATGTGTGAATACATAGACCACAACATGTCCCTAGTGAGCCTCTAGTTGACTAGCTCGTTGATTAAAATATAGTCATGATTTCCTGACTATGGACATTGGATGTCATTGATAACGGGATCACATCATTAGGAGAATGATGTGATGGACAAGACCCAATCCTAAGCATAGCTCAAAGGTCGTGTAGTTCGTTTGTTGTAGCTTTTCCGAATGTAAAGTATCATTTCCTTAGACCATTAGATTGTGCAACTCCGGAATACCGTAGGAGTGCTTTGGTTGTGCCAAGCGTCACAACGTAACTGGGTGACTATAAAGGTACACTACAGGTATCTCCAAAAGTGTCTGTTGGGTTGGCACGAATCGAGACTGGGATTTGTCACTCCGTATGACGGAGAGGTATCTCTGGGCCCACTCGGTAATGCATCATCATAATGAGCTCAATGTGACCAAGTGGTTGATCACGGGATCATGCATTACGGCACGAGTAAAGTGACTTGCCGGTAACGAGATTGAACGAGGTATTGGGATACCGACAATCGAGTCTCGGGCAAGTAACGTATCGATTGACAAAGGGAATTGTATACGGATTGATTGAATCCTCGACATCGTGGTTCATTCGATGAGATCATTGAGGAGCATGTGGGAGCCAACATGGGTATCCAGATCCCGCTGTTGGTTATTGACCGGAGAGTCGTCTCGGTCATGTCTGCATGTCTCTCGAACCCGTTGGGTCTACACACTTAAGGTTCGGTGACGCTAGGGTTGTAGAGATATTAGTATGCAGTAACCCGAAAGTTTTTTGGAGTCCCGGATGAGATCCCGGACGTCACAAGGAGTTCCGGAATGGTCCGGAGGTAAAGATTTATATATAGGAAGTGCAGTTTTGGCCATCAGGAAGGTTTCGGGGGTCGCCGGTATTGTACCGGGACCATCGGAACCGGGTGGGTCCACCTATCTCGGAGGGCCCCATGGGCTGAATTGGGTGGGGAACCAGCCCCTAGTGGGCTGGTGCGCCCCCCCCTTGGGCCTCCCCTGCGCCTAGGGTTTGGAAACCCTAGGGGTGGGGGAGCCCCCCACTTGGCTTGGGGGGGGGGGGAAGCCACCCCTTGGCCGCCGCCCCCCCTTGGAGATCCATCTCCTAGGGCCGGCGCCCCCCCAAGGCCCCTATATAAGGAGGGGGCGGGAGGGAAGCCGCACCCTTGCTCTTGGCACCTCCCTCTCCCTCCGTAACACCTCTCCTCCCCGCTTGCGCTTGGCAAAGCCCTGCTGAGATCCTGCTGCATCCACCACCACGCCGTGGTGCTGCTGGATCTTCATCAACCTCTCCTTCCCCCTTGCTGGATCAAGAAGGAGGAGACGTCTTCCCAACAGTACGTGTGTTGAACGCGGAGGTGCTGTCCGTTCGGCACTTGGTCATCGATGATTTGGATCACGTCGAGTACGACTCCATCAACTCCGTTCTCTTGAACGCTTCCGCGCGCGATCTACAAGGGTATGTAGATGCACTCCTCTCTCCCTCGTTGCTAGATGACTCCATAGATTGATCTTGGTGATGCGTAGAATTTTTTTTAAATTCTGCTACGTTCCCCAATAGTAGTATCATATCAAAATTTATGAAACTCACTGCTAGCTCACAAACTATGTATTCTACATTCATCACAAAAATTTAGGCCTGTTCTGCCTTCACATCATGAACATACTGGACTACTTCAAGCCTGAAAAATTTCCAAACAAGTATATCCTCAAACGGTACACAAAGACTGCAAAATCACAACCAACCTTTGATACAAGGGACTACAACACAACCGCATCAGATGGCAGCTCAAGGCTATCGAAGCAAGACATCTTGCTGCAGCTGAATTTGATGGTTAACAAGAAAGCGATGAGATGTGACCAGCAATATGACATAGCCTACTATGTTCTCAAGAGGCTCGTGGAAGAGCTTGATGCAAACGAAAGGATGGCTAACGAAAGGATGGCTAAAGAGGACGCTGAAATTGAAGATGACCTTCATTATTATGCAGCTGAAATGCTCAACACCGCCGCTGAAGCCAACCAATGCAAGCAGGGTGATCACCAATCAATGGAGCAGCGACTGCAAGAGACGATGAAACTGCCGCTGTATTCTGAAACAAAGGGTAGGAAGAAAATTACTGCAACAAAGAAAAGTGACAAGAGAGCTCAAATAAAGGCACCACCTGCAGGAAGAGTCGTCGTGCTCGATGAGAACGGAGTGCCACATGGACACAGGAAATGTAGTGTGTGCAACCAGGTTGCGGGACACAACAAGCTGACCTGTCCAACACTCTTGGAAATAAACAATGATGAGGAGGTCAATCAACCCAAATCTCAAAAACAGCGGCCCAAAGTTATGGAACAAAAGAAGGGACCACACCCAAAGAAAGCAAGCAGCAGACTTTGTAGCATATGCAAGGAGTATGAACCACATAATGCAAGAACATGCCCGAAGCGCGCAGATGCTGAAAAGACAAGTAAAAAGACAGAGAAGAAACATAAAGCAAAACCTAGAGCCATTGACAAGAAAGTGGTGGAAGATGAGGAGGAAGACGAAGATGAAGACACCATTGAAGAAGAGGAAGACGGAGAGGAAGAGGAAGACGACGATGAAGAGGAAGAGGACGATGAAGAGGAATAGGAAGAGGTACATGTCAAGCGAAAACCTCTACCACCAAAGCCTAGGAGGAGCGCAAGGCTGATGAATAGTTAGAATAGGTCAATTAACACAATGCAAACTTATGTCATGTCAATGTGCAGAAAAATATTATGTCATGCCCTTTTATTGTTGACCTTTCAAAGAAATTATACACTAGAAGTCCTGGTAAATATACACTCTGAAGTTCAAGTAAGATTACAGTGGAAGTTCTGGTATATTATGAGAGGAAGTGTTGTGCTCATGATGTATTGCATGAAAGTGTAAGCAAGAACAAAAATGAAAAAATACACTGTGAAGTTCAACTAAGATTACAGTGGAAGTTCTGGTATGTTATGAGAGGAAGTGTTGTGGTGGTGCTGCTTGCATGAAAGTGCAAGCAAGAACAAAAATGAAAAACATACACTGTGAAGTTCAAGTAAGATTACTGCAGAAGTCCTGGTATATTATGGCAGGAGGTGATGGTGTTGTATTCCATAAAACAGCAACCGAAAAATAATCATACAGTTTTGAAGTTCAGGTCAACTTACAGAAGAAGTTATGGTATATAAAACCGATGTAGGAAAAAATATACTTAAAAAATAAAGTTTCACCGCACAAATTAAGGTTAGCAAAGCCTAAGACAACGCGTTCAAATGTGAAGTTCTGCTTGGATACGTGCAGAAGTTCATGTATAATGCCGACAAAAGATAAAGAAATGTCAAGAATATTTTTGCACAAAGTTACAGCTGAAATACATTCGCACTGGAAAAAACACAAAAAAACAAATATAGATTCTATGCAAAAGCATACATATTGGTTGGGTTGAAAATTACCAATACATTACACAACATAGAATATCCTATCCATCTGAAACCAGCAGCCCAGCCACATCTCAAAGCAGAAGTTCAAGTCAACAATCATATGTTGGGGACCAAAAAATAAACAACACAAAAAATATCAAGCAGTTCAGCCATAACCAAGGGAGAAGTTCAGGTACATCTGTTCGGGCAAAAACATGCAACACACGGATACTGAAAATGATGCAGTACATTGAAATTCACAAAGCCAAATCATTCTTCACACCAAATACATTTTTCACAATATCATAAGTAATAGTGCTGCACCTATAGATACACAAATCACTAAAACATTCTTACAACCAAATCTTTACGGGATTGTTCCAATCATTATCAAACCTAAAAATCTGCACGAAATCAAATCTACAATGAAACTAATGCTTTGAATTCATGGCCCAAAGGACTGGATCTCTTTAGGGAGCTCTGAACGAATGACTCCATTCTTCTCGCTAAACATGAGAGTGTGCATGAACTCAGCCTTCCAGTCATCTGCAGCAGCCTGCAAACAAAGAAAATGAAATGATGGCTTAGTAACGGATAACTAAAACCAAAGCAGGAGCGTCTCAGCAAAAACACACAAGAAAAATGAAAGGATGATCAGACAAGAACAAGGACGGAACATACTTCCATATCACCAAAATATTCAACAATCTCATCGCCATCATATGAAGAGTAGAACTTCACGGCAAAGAAACCACAATCATTATTCTTCTGCTTCGGAACATCGATAAAAGTTGGCCTCTTTGCAATAGTCACCCAGTTAGGCTGCTTGCTCGCTTTGTACGCAGCCTTGCCGTACACCTCCTCGAGCAACCCAACAAATCTCTTGATCTGCCAGAAATAACAAAATAAGATGAAGTCAAAAACATGTTAACCAAAATAGTTAAGTTCAGGTACATAAAAAGCGACACTTGCATAAGATCCAGCTAAACAAAATGGGAGAAGTTCAACTTCCAAATCATAGTCAGTTCAAGTAGTATTACCAAAAAACATAGACAGCAACATATTTTGTCAACACAACGCATAATAAAATATGTGTCAAACAAGAGAATGTGAAAGGAGGTTCAGGCTAAGAAACACTCACGATATTTTGGCAGTCCCCGTGGAAACTCATTCGCGACGTTTCCATATTAGCATAAGAAAGTGAATCAAGGATGTCAATGCTCCCACGATATCTATTCACCACATACACACTGTAGTACGCCATTGTGCCAATTGGCTTGAATAGTATCAAGAAAACCTGCCAAGAATGAAAGGACCGGTGAACACAAACTATAAAGCATATGTACTAAAGAACCGGCATGAACAAAAACTTCTTGACAAACTCAGCAAAAGGATGCACATGAAATTTTAAAAAGCAAGAGTTATGAAAACCTAACCAGCTTTGCGTTAAGAAGGTCTTCTTCCTTGCGAACAAGCATTGCGAGGAGAGCAGCAGATTTTTTGCATTAAACTTTGGAACTGTTGTAGCGTAGAAATCATACTCCAGGAAGTACTGTGCATTCACAAAAACACAATTAAAAACACCTCCCAAATGCCACTACAACAAAACCAAGGAAAAAAAGGGAGATAGGGGTGCAAAGAACTAAAACCTGTATGAAGTAGGGACTAAGAACAACCCTGTCAGCACTAGTGTATATCTCAGAGGTCTCCGGATTATCCTTCCACAAATTTATGAGATAATCCATTATGTCTCCTTCCATCTGCTGCCCTTCACCAAAAAGAGTATAAAAGACACATCATGTGAGGTCAATCACATTCGCAGGGATCGTAAACATGCAGTAGCTTGTCCTGCAGAATACAAAAGGATGGTAAAAAAATATTAGAAGTTCAGATACAAGAACAAAGAGAAGTTCAGATACTATAAATCAAAAAGCAAGAGGAGACATAAAACAGAAGTTCAAATACTACAATGACGGCAGTTCAGACAATATAATCACAGAAGTCCAAACACTATAACTCCAAGGCAAGGGAGAAAATGAGCAGAAGTCCACATACTACAACAACAGAAGTTCAGACACAGAGTAGCATCTCACTACTAGGGAAAAGGCTAGCAGCAGCGCGGGTTTTAGGCCTATCAGCAGTGCAGGTGCCCGCGCTACTAATAAGGCGCTACAGCTAACTCTTAGTAGTAGCGCTTCCTGTACCCGCGCTACCACTATTGACTATAGCAGCAGCGCTTTTCAGGAACATGCTGCTATTACTTAGCTGTAGCGATTTCCCGGTCCAGCGCTACTGTTATATCTTTCACCATTTCCCCATTCCAGCTTCGATAAACTGCAATTTCCAGATACTAGGTACTACTAGATATCAAATTCATAAAGCATTATAGGTACTAGGTAGTACTCCCTCAGTTTGAAATTACTCGTCGTGGTTTTAGTTCAAATTTGAACTCAAACCACGACGAGTAATTTGGAACCGAGGGAGTACTAGATAACAATTTCATATATACTCAACATGCATCCTCAAGCAGTACAAGGTGACATCGACGACAATCATCATATTTAGTTCTAGATGATATCGACGACGATCATCATATGTAGTTCTACATGATATCAACGACGATCATCATATGTAGTTCTAGATGATATAGCCACACACACATATGTAGTTCTAGATGATATCGACGACGATCATCATCCTCAAGCCTGGGCGGTGGGTGTTCCTGATAGTAATTAGGATGGCCTGTCCAGCACGAAGATTCTTGCCAACGAGGAATCTCTTCCACCCAACCGAGTTCAAGTGTGTGCGACCATCTGTGCCCATGCGGTAAGTACATGTGGTGACGGAGCCCCTTGCGGTAAGACGTAGTCCAACTGAGCCTTCATCATCAGGCTCGATACCACAACTCATAGATAGGTTCTTTTGCAATCTCTGAATAAGAAAAACATATCAATTAATAAATAGCCTCACACATACTCTTGCAAATATATTTCTATTAAGTCTAGATTTCTACACTATCAAAAGACACAGTACTACGCATTTGTACTAATTAATCATGAATTCTACTAATAAGTATATATATGGATTATCTACACTATTAATAGTTCCTTGGATTCTACACTAATAAGCATGTGATCAGACTCTACACTAAAGTATATCATCGACTAGATTCCACAAAGCATATCATTGGACTCTACACTAAGCATATCATCGGATTCACTAAGCATATAATCGGATAATTTGCATTTGTAAGTATAACAATAAAGCATATATATATATCATCAAATTACTACATGCAGTATGTATAACATACCATTTCATGCCGATCGACCATGGTACATGTCAGGCGGGTCACGAATGGCACCCCGACAAAGTCATCACGTGGCGGAATTATGTCCCTTAGGTTGCACACCTCCTCCTCGCTCAGCCTCATTCTTTGAGCTATGATGGCTTCATGAAGTGGGTTCTCATCATCTTCATTGAGTGGGTCCTCATTATCTTCATCATCTTCCACCAGGTTGATATAAATGACAACCAGCTTGGGTCTTTCTGCTCTGAAGGAGAATCTGATCAACTCACCACCAGTAAGATGCATGCGAGCGAGGAAACGGGCCCATCCATCTCCTCCAATCTGTGACATATTGCGTCCTTTCTCGACCTCCATAGTGTACGGCCCCCAGTAGCCTCAAATGTCGCAGTGTCTCCTGTCAGCTTGTGGAATTTCAACCTCACATTGCATGGGACGATCTGTGTAAGAAAAGCAAAATGACACAATGCAGTAATGCCAACACTAAAAATAAAATAGTTGTTACATTTCATCTAATTTCTTACCGTCACATGACGAAAACTCGGATGGAAGTAGATGCCGAACAGCTTGCCAGTTGCAAGGCTGCTGGCGCACCTTGACTTGCACAGTCGACATAGTGGTCCTGGTGGTGGCGCCATTTTCCTAAAGCAATATGAGCAAAGGATTAATGATTCACTTCACAGGAAACAAGTGGCAAATTTAACTAAATTGGCACCTACATTTTGCCAAAAAATTACTTATTACAAAAAAACTAAATCAAGCATACTAAATCAACTAAATCAACTAGCATACTAAATCCACTAGCATACTAAATCAACTAAATCAAAATGTTCTAAATCAACTAGCCTACTAAATCAACTAAATCAACTAGCCTACTAAATAAACTAAATCAAAATGTTCTAAATCAACTAAATCAACTAGCCTACTAAATCAACTGAATCATATAAACTAAATAAAAATGTTACATATGAAAGCCTACTAAATCAAAATGTATTAGGGAGGAGGGACAAGGAGGGGCGACTCGAGGAGGGAGAAAATAGTAGGACGGAGGAGGAAGGCGCAGCGAGGAGGGGCCGGCCAGCGGCGAGTGGAGGGAGGACGAATCGAGGAGGAAGGCGGAGCGAGGAGGGGGCGGCCAGCGGCGAGTGGAGGGAGGACGGAGGAGGAGGCCGGTACCGAGTCTAGCAAGGAGGATGAGGCGATAGCGGCGCAGATCGGGGGAGGGGCGACGGGGGAGGACCGGCGGCGCGGGGGGTGAGAAGGAGACCGTGAGTGTGTGTGAGAGTGATCTGTTGATGAGGCTAGTGAGTGGGGGAGATGGAATGGAATAGCAGTAGCGCGCTATAGGTAAACGCGCTACTACTAAACTACCTATCAGTAGCGCCTTTCAGCCTGAACGCGCTACTGCTATGTGTCAGTATGTAAAAATAGACATAGACATAAAAAATACACTGGTGCTACGTTACGCTGAATGCGCTGAATGCTCATTGATTTTTGTAGTTAATTTAGAAGTAGCGATTATTGACTGAATGCGCTGCTACTACGTTACGTAGCAGTAGCGCTGTTTATTTTAACGCGCTGCTGCTATAACTGGCCTCGCGGCGGCGTCATGGGAATTTTAGCAATAGCGCTTCTTGGAGTGCTCGCGCTACTGATAAACTTGTTTCAGCAGCGAGTTTCCATGGCCCGCGCTACTGCTACTTAGCAGCAGCGCCTGATTTTAAAGCGCGTTGCTGGTAAGATTTTGTGTATAGGCTTTTCCCTAGTAGTGTCTCTGGCAGCAACAAAGTTAAGACAAACAAAAGTCACTTAGAATACTTCTCCAGACCCTCTTCACTAAGCACATACTGTTTCAACTTCTGGGCCTCGGATAGATGAGGGTAACTGTATTTTTTTAGGGGAGCGACAGGAGAACGCCACTTCAAAGGCAACCTTGATGCTCTCTTGGAGGAAGTAATGTTGCCAGACTCAACTGCCGGTTTTGTCAGGACCCCGATTCCATGTCACATCGATCTAGCCGGTAACACCTCATATCACTTTGCGGCCTCACGCACGGTATCCCACGGGTGTCGCCTTACGATGGCCCGGAACCGTTTGCGCCTTTTGGCTCACGTATACGATAGTGTCGCTAGCATCCATATGACAGAGAACCCGGGCCGACATGGCTAGTCGTGAACCCAAAGCGGCACAGACCTATGGAGACAGGCATACATGAATCACATCGAGCATGTCAGTCATCAGCGAGTGATTCCGGGCTGTAGCACTGGGCTAACAGGACTCCGGGGAAACCCAGGCTGTAGCAGGCTAGGCAGGACTCCGGATGTCACCGCGTGACATTTCCCCGAAGGGACAGACATAGGAACGACGTGAATCACATGCCGGCCAGTCAAGTGTCCTGAGTAGTAGTGCCGGGCTAGCAGGACTCCGGGAACCGGGCTGTAGCGGACTACTATGGCTCGAGGAACAATAGACTACATTTCCACATAAGAAAGGCTGCCAAGGATAAACAACTAGGTTGTCGGATCCCACTCATACCAAGCATTTCAATCATACACACAATATGCCCGATATGAGTACATACAACATGGCATCACAACAAAACTCTACAACTCAAGTACTTTATTTAAAGGCTCTAGAGAGCCATACATAACATGTTCATACAGATAGGGGTCACATGACCCGACACTCAAGTCATACAATCGTACAAGCACAAGCGGAAGCAGCTAGTCTGAGTACAGACACTAGAAAGAAAGAAGGCTTCTCGAAGCCTGTCTATCCACATAGGGCCCTCCATGGCCAGGATCACCACCTGGGTGGCTAGTCACTCATCGACGTCAAGGTCTATGTAGAACCCGTCAGAGGGGGCGGTGTTGTCGTCTGAAAACAGTAATTAAGCAAACATGAGTACAAAGGTACTCAGCAAGTCTTACATCAGAACCTAATATACATGCTCATTCTCAAGAAGGTGGTGGGGTTATTGCAGCAAGCCAGCTTTAACTCTTGGCTAAGCTATCCTACGGAACTCTACTAGTAAAATAGTTTTCGCACACGAGTCCACTACTCACCAACACAATACTCCATGGGGGATCCTCTCTCATCATCCTACGAGAGGGCCTTCCTCGGTACTCACACTTATCTTGAGTCTTTTAGTAGTATCCATTAACTTGTCTATGAAATGTATAGGCAACCAAGTAGTCCTTTACCGCGGACGCGGCTATTCGAATAGTTTTATACCCTGCAGGGGTGTACTTCTTCATACACGCTTTCACCACTTACCGCCGTTTACACGACATGTACTCGGCAACCTTCAAGCGGAAGCCCAGCGAGGGTGTCGGCCACGGCCTACCTAAACACTTAAGTCTCTAGTCCAGGTTTATCGCCTATCCAGGTTCCATCCGTAGGGAGTTCGGCCGAGGTTTCCACATACGGCCCCGAACGATGTGAATAGGGTCCCGAGACGCCAAACGGGTGCCCGGCATACCCGACCACGGTGTATCTACCGCAACATAGCCCACCCCTAGGGTCAGCGCTACGCACGGCCGCCAACACATAACCTACAAACACCAAAAACTATTTGCAACTCCTGGACAGAGTACTAGGGTGATTAAGAAGCCGAGAGGGTCCATTGGTTTCGGGCCCAATGTACGGTAGTAACTGCATCTTAAATCACACATATAGATCTCAGTTCTTATGGACGGCCTCAATGAAACAACCCACCATGTACTCCTACATGGCCTCTCATCGATACCTTTACCAAAACATGTTCAACACATCCCTCATATTACCGACATAATCATATCACTCTAGCCCATCACCCAGATGAACCAGACCTGACACAACTCTAAGCATAGCAGGCATAGCAAGGTAGGAATCACATACATGGCTCAATCAACTCCTACACATGCTAGTGGGTTTCATCTAGTTACTGTGGCAATGACAGGTCATGCAGAGGATAAGGGTTCAACTACCGTAGCACACAACAGTTTGAATCGCGTTGTCTTAATGCAATAAACCAGAGCAGAAGTGGGAACATGGGTTGTATCGGAATGATCAATGGGTTGCTTGCCTGTTGTAGAGGTAGTAGGGTACTGCCCTTCAGACGGATACTCGGGGTTATCCTCGGAGGCAGAACCTACCACGAAAGACACACTGAACATAATCAACACATGGCAATATGCAACAATATGATGCATGCTATGACATGGCAAGATTAAAGTGTTTTGGCCTAATGCAAGATAAAACAGAAGGGTATGAACTCATTTGAATCAAAGATTCAAATATTAGCTCATTAAACATGGCCTTATTAGTGCATTACCTTATTCTGCTTAAACAGCAGGGTTAACTTGTTTTGTCATGCATGAAACCATTACAAATGGATAGATTGAATTTTTCTGATCATTTTTCATATATAAATCTTTGCATTTGGAGCTATGGTTGATTTTCTATGATTTTTAGAAGTTTTGACTATTTCCTGGAATTTCCTATTAAAGAATAAATCCAGTAATTGAGTTAATACGTCAGCACTGCGTCACTGTGACGTCAGCGGGTCAAAGGCGCCAGCCCAGGATCAAACCTGACTGGTGGGCCCCTTCTGTCAGTCTCTCAGCTAATTAACGGAATTAGATTAACACTAATTAGCTGTTAATGGGGCCTGGGCCCACATGTCAGTGACTGAACTAATTAAACTTAGTTAAAACTAATCCTAACTAATTAGCAGACCGGCCCCACCTGTCATAGACTCAGGGGGGGTCTACTTGGGCCCACCCAGGGTCAAACTGAGTCAAACTCGCCAGCGGCTTGACGCCGGCGACGTCAAACGCGGCGGAGGGGCTCGGGTTTGCATTTCTGGCGACCAAAACGACGGCGGAGAGCAGCTACGTGACGCGGGGAGCGAGCCGCATCGTTTGGTGGAGGAAGTGGGGCTCGGGAAGGCCGGAAACGACGCCGGCGACGACCTTGGCGGTCGCCGGAGTTCGGGCGTGGATGAACCCGGCACTACGGGGCATGGCAAGGCACGGGGAGTGGTGCGTTAGGCTCCTGGGAGCGCGTGGAAGACGAAGGCGTGCTCGGATTCGAGCTTACACGCCTGTGGCCACAGCGGCGACATGGCCGGCAGAGCCGAGCTCTCAGCCTAGATGGCAGAGGGGGTTGGAGGACGCAGGACGAGCGCGGGGAGAGGGGCGGAGGAAAGATGGGCTCACAGGGAACTCGCGGAGCAGGCTAGTGAGCTCGGGGAGGACTTGAGGCCGGCGAATCGAACGACGTCATCCGGCGGCCGTAGACGGGGAAGAAGGTCACCACGTCGTCTTGGGGTCGTCCGAGCTTGGGTGGGTCGACGGAGAGGTCGTGGACGGCAGCGCAGAGCTAATGGGCTAGTCGGAATGGCGGGGGGTGGCTCTGGTGTCGACTACGGCGAACGGCGGTGACAATGGCTCTTGGTGCGTGCGAGAGGAGAGCCAAAGGAGGGAAAGGAGCACGGGGAGAGTGAGGGAGGGACAGAGGGGAACGTGGGGGTTGGCGTGGCACCCCTAGATGCCTCCAGGGCGTCGGCAGAAGCAGGAGGTGGCCGGCGTGTGGCCGCGGGCGCCGGCCACGCGCTCCTCGTCCTCCTGGCGGGAGGAGGATGACGACTGGCAAGGCCAGTTGGCTGGGCCAAGCCAGGTGGGCTGGGCCAACACAGGTGAGGCCCAGGTGGGTTTCCCTCTCTCTTTTTTTTGATTTGTTTTCTTTTTCTATTTAACTGCAACTGTTGGGCTTTATTAAAAATACTAAAAAATTTCCAAAAATCCTGAAAATAATTGTGGGCTTTGTTTAGAATATTTCCAACAGCAAACATTTATTTCCAGAATTATTTGAGCACTTAAATTATTTTATAGCATTTAAATGCCCAAATTCAAATACTTATGATTTAATTCAATGACCTTCTGTTGACCTAGAAAATTGTGCACCAAATTTGCGAGAGGTTCTAACCCAAGACAAAGAGGGTGAACTTTTTAGAAGGGCATTTCAGGTTCATTGAAAATAATTTTAGTAAACCCTAGTTGTTTCCAGGGGGGTGTTGGGGGTTTGTGCCTTCCCCATTTCAAATTTAAGAGGAATTTAAACATGATGCACACTCTAATGCTTGAACTAGCTAGGGTGTGACAACTCACCCCCACTCAAAAGAATCTCGTCCCGAGATTTAGGATCCTCCGGGAAGAAGGTGGGGTACTCGAGTCGAAGACGATCCTTCCTTTCCCAAGTGGCTTCTTTCTCGGAATGGTGTGACCATTGAACCTTGAGAAACTTGATGTTATGGCGTCGAGTGGTACGGTCGGCTTGATCGAGGATACGAACGGGATATTCCCGATATGAGAGGTTATCTTGTAGATCAAGCGTTTCGTGGTCCACTCCACGGATAGGATCCGCAAAGCAACGCCTGAGTTGAGAAACATGGAAGACATCGTGAACTCTGGAAAGATGCGAAGGTAGTTCCAATTGGTAGGCAACTTCTCCCTGTTTGGCAAGAATGCGAAAGGGTCCAATGTAACGAGGAGCCAATTTGCCTTTGATACTAAAAGGATGGGTTCCCTTTAACGGATTAACCCGAAGGTAAGCCTTCTCGTCGACTTCATAAGTCATAGGCTTATGTTTACGATCATATTGACTCTTTTGACGAGATTGGGATGTTTTCAATTTCTCATGAATAACGCGAACCTGCTCTTCTGCTTCCTGAATCATATCCGGGCCAAAGAGTTGTCTTTCCCCAGTTTCTGACCAGTTAAGAGGCGTTCGACATTTTCGTCCATAGAGAACTTCGAAAGGAGCCTTGCCCAAGCTAGCTTGATAACTATTATTGTAAGCAAACTCCGCGAATGTAAGGCATTTCTCCCAACCCATTCCGAACGAGATGACAGAGGCTCGGAGCATATCTTCCAGAATTTGATTGACTCGTTCTACTTGACCACTTGATTGAGGATGGAAGGCGGTGCTAAAAGAGAGACGAGTTCCCATAGCATTTTGGAAACTTTCCCAAAATCGAGAGGTGAAGAGACTCCCATGGTCTGAGTCATTTTCCAATGGGACACCATGAAGAGACACTATTCGGGAGATGTATAAATCGGCTAGCTGGCTAGCGGTGATACTCTCACGAACAGGCATAAAGTGGGCTACTTTGGATAGATGGTCGATCACGACGAAGATGGCATTATTCCCTCTCTTGGTCCTGGGAAACCCAGTGATGAAATCCATACTGATTTTATCCCATTTCCACTCGGGAATAGCCAAAGGTTGAAGGGTGCCAGCAGGCCGTTGATGCTCTGCCTTAACACGACGACAAACGTCGCAATTAGCAATGTATTGAGCGATTTCTCTCTTCATCCTAGTCCACCAAAACCTCTGGCGTAGGTCTTGATACATTTTAGTACTACCGGGATGAATGGTGAGAGGGGATTCATGAGCTTCCTTAAGGATCAGCCGCCTCAGGTTTCGTGCCTTTGGAACCACTAGGCAATTACCAAAGTATACGACACCTTGATCATCAATGGAGAAACAATTCGCGACTCCTTTCTTAATGTTTCTCTTAATACGGGAGATTCCCGAATCTACCTTCTGTGCCTTGATGATCTGATCCGTAAGGGTAGGTTTCGCCACCAGGGTAGATAGGAATCCTCGAGGAACAATGTGAAGATTAAGCTTACGAAATTCCGCATGGAGAAGTGGTTGACTTTGTTGTAACATCAGGTTGTTACAATAGGACTTACAGCTTAGCGCATCAGCCATGACATTGGCTTTGCCCGGGGTGTAAGTTATTCCTAAGTCGTAATCCGAGATCAACTCGACCCAATGTCTTTGCCTGAGATTCAAATCTGGTTGGGTGAAGATATATTTCAAACTTTGGTGATCGGTGAAGATCTCGCAACGAGTACCGAGAAGGTAATGTCGCCAAGTTTTAAGTGCATGGACTACAGCTGCAAGCTCAAGATCATGTGTGGGATAATTTTCCTCATGTGGATGTAATTGCCGTGAAGCATAGGCAATTACCTAACGATCTTGCATGAGTATTCAACCTAGTCATTGTCGCGAGGCGTCGCAATAGATAATAAAGTCCTTGGAGAAATCTGGTGGTACCAGTACGGGAGCAGATGTCAGGCGTCTTTTCAGTTCCTGAAAGCTGAACTCGCACTGTGGAGTCCACTCGAACTTTTTATCTTTCTTGAGGAGTTCAGTTAGAGGTTTAGCAACCTTGGCGAAATTCTCGACGAAGCGGCGGCAATAGCTTGCTAAGCCCAGGAAGCTCCGAACTTGCTTGACCGTCTTAGGTGGAGTCCAATCAAGGACGGCTTGAACTCGCTCGGGATTGACAGCAATACCCTTACCAGAGATTACATGGCCTAGATAGGTCACTTCTGGCAACCAAAATTCAGACTTGGAGAATTTGGCATAAAGGCGATGCTCTCGAAGTTTCATCAATACCAGCCTTAGATGTTCGGCATGTTCCTCTTCATTCTTGGAGTAGATGAGTATGTCATCGAGGCATACTACGACAAATTTATCCAAATACTCCATGAAGACCAAGTTCATTAACCGGGAGAAGGTGGCTGGGGCATTGGTTAAACCGAAGGACATAACGGTGTACTCGTATTGGCCATAACGAGTAACAAAGGCCGTTTTGGAAATGTCCCCGTTTCTGATTTTGATTTGATGGTAGCCCAACCTCAAATCCATCTTGGAAAAGACTGAGGATCCAGCGAGCTGATCATACAGATCGTTGATCCTGGGAAGCGGTATTTGTTCTTGATGGTGACCAAGTTGACAGGTCGGTAATCCACAACCATTCGATCCGTTCCATCCTTCTTCTTGACGAAGAGGACGGGGCAAGCCCAAGGAGAGGAACTAGGACGGATGAAACCCTTTTTCAAGGACTCATCGAGTTGGTTCTTAAGCTCGGCTAGTTCTAAGGGTGCCATCTTGTAGTGTCTTCTAGAAATTGGAACGGTTCCTGGAACAAGGTCTATCAAAAACTCAACATCCCTGTCAGGTGGAACACCTGGCAGTTCTTCCGGAAAGACATCCGGAAAGTCTCGGACTACCGGAACATCCTCAAGGTCTGGAAGGGGGTTGGCATTTAGGGAGTAAAGCTGGCGCTTGGCCACTCGAGTTAAGACATTGACTGTCTTGCCCGATGGGTGAGTAAGTTGAACGGTTCTAGTGGCACAATCAATCTTAGCATAATGAGCTAACATCCAGTCCATACCCAAGATGATGTTTATGTCCGAGGACTTGAGAGCTATTAAGGATGCGAGGAAGACAAGTCTATCGACAAGAATTTCGTTCCCATGGCTTACTCTAGAAGTTTTCCATCTAGAGCGAGGGGTTTGAATTTCCATGGTAGAGGGCATGTCACAGAATGTCATGTTATGCAATCGAGCATAGTTCTCGGATAAGAATGAATGAGATGCTCCAGTATCAAAAAGAACAAATGCCGGATGGCAGTTAACAAGGAGCGTACCAAGGACGATGTTAGGATCCTCATGAGCCTCCTCGGCTGAAACATAGTTGACATGGCCACGGGCAGTGGTGACCGGCTTGGCGTAGAATGTCTTTCCCGCGGGCTTACCATGGCCAACGGACTTTCCAGTTTGATTGGGGTTGTTGTTCTGGGGACACTCTCGGCTATAGTGACCCGGCTCTCCACACTTGAAACAAGTCACCACATTGGGACGTGGAGCTGTAGGGGAACGTAGCATAAATTCAAAATTTTCCTACGTGTCACCAAGATCAATCTATGGAGTCATCTAGCAACGAGGGAGGATTGGATCTACATACCCTTGTAGATCGTGCGCGGAAGCGTTCAAGAGAACGGGGTTGATGGAGTCGTACTCGTCGTGATTCAAATCACCGATGATCCTAGTGCCGAACGGACGGCACCTCCGCGTTCAACACACGTACAGCCCGACGATGTCTCCCACGCCTTGATCCAGCAAGGAGAGAGGGAGAGGTTGAGGAAGACTCCATCCAGCAGCTGCACAACGGCGTGGTGGTGATGGAGGAGCGTGGCAATCCTGCAGGGCTTCGCCAAGCACCACGAGATATGAGGAGAAAGAGAGGGAGGGCTGCACCAATAGGCAGAGATCAGATCGCGTGTTATGGGCAGCCCCTAGGCCTCACTATATATAGGGGAGAGGGAGGAGGGTGCGCCCCCTCTAGGGTTCCCACCCCTAGAGGGGCGGCAGCCCTAGATGGGACTTGGGGTGGCGGCCAAGGGAGGATTCCCTCCCCCCAAGGCACCTAGGAGGTGCCTTCCCCTCCTAGGACTCTTCCTTTTAGGGTTTCCCCACCCTAGGCGCATGGGCCCTAGGGGAAAGTGGCGCCCCAGCCCACTTTGGACTAGATCCCTTCCCACTTCAGCCCATGGGACCCTCCGGGATAGGTGGCCCCGAAACTCGTCCCGATGGCCGAAATAGGACTTCCTATATATAAATCTTTACCTCCGGACCATTCCGGAACTCCTCGTGACGTACGAGATCTCATCCGGGACTCCGAACAACATTCGGTAACCACATACAAACTTCCTTTACAACCCTAGCGTCATCGAACCTTAAGTGTGTAGACCCTACGGGTTCGGGAGACATGCAGACATGACCGAGACGTTCTCCGGTCAATAACCAACAGCGGGATCTGGATACCCATGTTGGCTCCCACATGTTCCACGATGATCTCATCGGATGAACCACGATGTCAAGGACTTAATCAATCCCGTATACAATTCCCTTTGTCTAGCGGTACGATACTTGCCCGAGATTCGATCGTCGGTATCCCGATACCTTGTTCAATCTCGTTACCGGCAAGTCTCTTTACTCGTTCCGTAACACATCATCCCGTGATCAACTCCTTGATCACATTGTGCACATTATGATGATGTCCTACCGAGTGGGCCCAGAGATACCTCTCCGCTTACACGGAGTGACAAATCCCAGTCTCGATTCGTGCCAACCCAACAGACACTTTTGGAGATACCTGTAGTGTACCTTTATAGTCACCCAGTTACGTTGTGACGTTTGGCACACCCAAAGTATTCCTACGGTATCCGGGAGTTGCACAATCTCATGGTCTAAGGAAATGATACTTGACATTAGAAAAGCTTTAGCATACGAACTACACGATCTTTGTGCTAATGATGGCTTAGGATTGGGTCTTTGTTCATCACATCATTCTCCTAATGATGTGATCCCGTTATCAACGACATCCAATGTCCATGGTCAGGAAACCGTAACCATCTATTGATCAACGAGCTAGTTAACTAGAGGCTTACTAGGGACATGGTGTTGTCTATGTATCCACACATGTATCTGAGTTTCCTATCAATACAATTCTAGCATGGATAATAAACAATTATCATGAACAGGGAAATATAATAATAACCAATTTTATTATTACCTCTAGGGCATATTTCCAACAGTCTCCCACTTGCACTAGAGTCAATAATCTAGTTCACATCGCCATGTGATTAACACTCACAGGTCACATCGCCATGTGACCAACACCCAAGAGTTTACTAGAGTCAGTAGTCTAGTTCACATGGTGTTGGGTTTGATCATGTTTCTTGTGAGAGAGGTTATAGTCAACGGGTCTGAACCTTTCAGATCCGTATGTGCTTTGCAAATCTCTATGTCATCTCCTAGATGTAGCTACCATGTTCTATTTGGAGCTATTCCAAATAACTGTTCTACTTGGAGCTATTCTAAATTGTTGCTCCATTATACGTATCCGGTATCTCTAATCAGAGCTATCCGGATAGGTGTTAAGCTTGCATCGGCGTAACCCTTTACGGCAAACTCTTTTACCACCTCCATAATCGAGAAAATTCCTTAGTCCACTAGTTACTAAGGATAACTTTGACCGCTGTCCTGTGATCCATTCTTAGATCACTCTTGTACCCCTTGACTGACTTATGGCAAGGCACATTTCAGGTGCGGTACACAGCATAGCATACTGTAGAGCCTATGTCTTAAGCATAGGGGAAGACCTTCGTCCTTTCTCTCTATTCTGCCATGGTCGAGCTTTAAGTCTTAACTTCATACCTTACAACTCAGGCAAGAACTCCTTCTTTGACTGATCCATCTTGAACACCTTCAAGATCATGTCAAGGTATGTGCTCATTTGAAAGTACCATTAAGTGTTTTGATCTATCCTTATAGATCTTGATGCTCAACGTTCAAGTAGCTTAATCCAGGCTTTCCATTGAAAAATACTTTCGAAATAACCCTATATGCTTTCCAGAAATTCTACATCATTTCTGATCCATAACATATACTCATCAAAAATTCTATAGTGCTCCCACTCACTTCTTTGGAAATACAAGTTTCTCATAAACTTTGTATAAACCCAAAATCTTTGATCATCTCATCAAAGCATACATTCCAACTCCGAGATGCTTGCTCCAGTCCTTAGAAGGATTGCAGGAGCTTTGCATACTTATTAGCATCTTTCAGGATTGACAAAACCTTTCGGTTGTATCACATACAACCTTTCCTCAAGAAAATCGTCGAGGAAACAATGTTTTTGACATCCTATCTGCAGGATTTCATAAATAATGCAGTAATCGCTAATATAATTCCAACAGAATCTTAGCATCGCTACGAGTGAGAAAGTCTCATTGTAGTCAACTCCTTGAACTTGTCGGAAAACATCTTAACGACAAGTCGAGCTTTCTTAATGGTGACATTTACCATCATTGTCCGTCTTCCTTTTTAAAATCCATCTGCACTCAATAGCCTTACGACCATCGAGCCGTTCTGCCAAAGTCTACACTTTGTTTTCATACATGGATCCTCTCTCGGATTTTATGGCCTCGAGCCATTTATCGGAATCCGGGCCCACCATCGCTTCTCCATAGCTCGTAGGTTCATTGTTGTCTAGCAACATGACTTCCAAGACAGGATTACGTACCACTCTGAAGTAGTACGCATCCTTGTCACCCTACGAAATACGGTAGTGACTTGATCTGAAGTTTCATGATCACTATCATAAGCTTCTACTTCAATTGGTGTAGGTGCCACAGGAACAACTTCCTGAGCCCTGCTACACACCAGTTGTAGTGACGGTTCAATAACCTCATCAAGTCTCCACCATCCTCCCACTCAATTCTTTCGAGAGAAACTTTTCCTCGAGAAAGGACCCGATTCTAGAAACAATCCTTTATTGCTTTTGAATCTGAGACAAGAGGTATACCCAACTGTTTTGGGTGTCCTATGAAGATGCATTTATCCGCTTTGGGTTCGAGCTTATCAGCCTGAAACTTTTTCACATAAGCATCGCAGCCCCAAACTTTTAAGAAATGACAGCTTAGGTTTCTCTAAACCATAGTTCATACGGTGTCATCTCATCGGAATTACGTGGTGCCCTATTTAAAGTGAATGTGGTTGTCTCTAATGCCTAACCCGTAAACTATTGTGGTAATTCGATAAGAGACATCATGGTATGCATCATATCCAATAGGGTGCAGTTATGATGTTCGGACACACCATCACACTATGGTGTTCCAGGCTGTATCAGTTGTGAAACAATTTCCACAATGTCTTAATTCTGTGCCAAACTCGTAATTCAGATATTCATCTCTATGATCATATCATAGATACTTTATCCTCTTGTCACGACGATCTTTCAACTTCACCCTGAAATTACTTGAACCTTTCAATAATTCAGACTCGTGATTCATCAAGTAAATATACTCAACATCTACTCAAATCATCTGTGAAGTAAGAACATAACGATATCCACTACACGCCTCAGCACTCATTGGATTGCACACATCAAAATGTATTACTTCCAACAAGTTGCTTTCCAGTTCCATTTTACCGAAACCGAGGCTTTCAGTCATCTTGCCCATGTGGTATGATTTGCATGTCTCAAGTGATTCAAAAATCAAGTGAGTCCAAACGGTCTATTTGCATGGAGTTTCTTCATGCATAAACACCAATAGACATGGTTCGCATGTATCAAACTTTTCAAAAACGAGTGAGCCCAAAGATCCATCAACATGGAGCTTCTTCATGCGTTTTACACCGATATGACTTAAGTGGCAGTGCCACAAGTAGGTGGTAATATCCTTACTATCTTATATCTTTTGGCATGAACATGTGTATCACTACGATCGAGATTCAATAAACCATTCTTTTTAGGCGTAAGACCATTGAAGGTATTATTCAAATAAACAGAGTAACGATTATTCTCCTTAAATGAATAACCGTATTGCGATAGTCATAATCCAATCATGTCTATGCTCAACGCAAGCACCAAATAACCATTATTTAGGTTTAACACCAATCTCGATGATAGAGGGAGCGTGCGATGCTTGATCATATCAACATTGGAAACACTTCCAACACATATCGTCAGCTCACCTTTAGCTAGTCTCCGTTTATTCCGTAGCTTTTATTTCGAGTTACTAACACTTAGCAACCGAACCGGTATCTAATGCCCTGGTGCTACTAGGAGTACTAGTAAAGTACACATCAACACAATGTATATCCAATATACTTCTATTGACCTTGCCGGCCTTCTAATCTACCAAGTATCTAGGGTAATTCTGTTCCAGTGGCTGTTCCCCTTATTACAGAAGCACTTAGTCTCAGGTTTGGGTTCAACCTTGGGTTTCTCCACTAGAGCAGCAGCAGATTTGCCGTTTCATGAAGTATCCCTTCTTGCCCTTGCCCTTCTTGAAACTAGTGGTTTCATCAACAATTGATGCTCCTTCTTGATTTCTACTTTCGCGGTGTCAAACATCGCGAATATCTCAAGGATCATCATATATGTCCCTGATATATCATAGTTCATCACGAAGCTCTAGCAGCTTGGTGGTAATGACTTCGGAGAACCATCACTATTTCATCTGGAAGATCAACTCCCACTCGATTCAAGCGATTGTTGTACTCAGACAATCTGAGCACAAGCACAACAATTGAGCTTTTCTCCTTAGTTTGTAGGCTAAGAAAATCGTCGGAGGTCTTATACCTCTTGACGTGGGCACGAACCTGAAATCCCAATTTCAGCCCTCGAAACATCTCATATGTTTCGCGACGTTTCAAAACGTCTTTGGTGTCTCAACTCTAAGCCGTTTAATTGAACTATCACGTAGTTATCAAAATGTGTATGTCAGATGTTCGCAACATCCATAGACAACGTTCGAGGTTCAGCACACTGAGCGGTGCATTAAGGACATAAGCCTTCTATGAAGCAATGAGGAAAATCCTTGGTTTAGGGACCTAGTCCGCATAATTGCTACTATCAACTTTCAACTAAATTTTCTCTAGGAACATATCTAAACAGTAGAACAGAAGCGCGAGCTACGACATAATTTGTGAAGACCTTTTGACTATGTTCAGGATAATTAAGTTCATCTTATGAACTCCCACTCAGATAGACATCCCTCTAGTCATCTAAGTGATTACATGATCCGAGTCAACTAGGTCGTGTCCGATCATCACGTGAGACGGACTAGTCAACATCGGTGAACATCTTCATGTTGATCGTATCTTCTATACGACTCATGCTCGACCTTTCGGTCTTCTGTGTTCCAAGGCCATGTCTGTACACATTCTAGGCTCGTCATGTCAACCTAAGTGTTTTGCGTGTGTAAATCTGTCTTACACCCGTTGTATGTGAACATAAGAATCTAACACCCGATCATCACGTGGTGCTTCGAAACTACAAACTGTCGCAACGGTGCACAGTTAGGGGGAACACTTTCTTGAAATTATTATGAGGGATCATATTATTTACTACCGTCGTTCTAAGTAAACAAGATGTATAAACATGATAAACATCGCATGCAATCAAATAATAGTGACATGATATGGCCAATATCATATAGCTCCTTTGATCTCCATCTTGGGGCTCCATGATCATCTTGTCACCGGCATGACACCATGATCTCCATCATCATGATCTCCATCATCGTGTCTTCATGAAGTTGTCTCGTCAACTATTACTTCTACTACTACAGCTAACGGTTAGCAATAAAGTAAAGTAATTACATGACGTTTATGTTGACACACAGGTCATAAATAAATTAAGACAACTCCTATGGCTCCTGCCGGTTGTCATACTCATCGACATGCAAGTCGTGATTCCTATTACAAGAACATGATCAATCTCATACATCACATATATCATTCATCACATCCTTTTGGCCATATCACATCACATAGCATACCCTGCAAAAACAAGTTAGACGTCCTCTAATTGTTGTTTGCATGTTTTACGTGGCTGCTATGGGTTTCTAGCAAGAACGTTTCTTACCTACGCAAAAACCACAACGTGATATGCCAATTGCTATTTACCCTTCATAAGGACCCTTTTCATCAAATCCGATCCGACTAAAGTGGGAGAGACAGACACCCGCTAGCCACCTTTATGCAACTAGCGCGTGTCAGTCGGTGGAACCAGTCTCACGTAAGAGTACGTGTAAGGTCGGTCCGGGCCGCTTCATCCCACAATGCCACCGAATCAAGATTGGACTAGTAACGGTAAGCATATTGAACAAAATCAACGCCCACAACTACTTTGTGTTCTAATCATGCATAGAAACTACGCATAGACCTGGCTCTGATACCATTGTAGGGGAACGTAGCATAAATTCAAAATTTTCCTCCGTGTCACCAAGATCAATCTATGGAGTCATCTAGCAACGAGGGAGGATTGGATCTACATACCCTTGTAGATCACGCGCGGAAGCGTTCAAGAGAACAGGGTTGATGGAGTCGTACTCGTCGTGATTCAAATCACCGATGATCCTAGTGCCGAACGGACGGCACCTCCGCGTTCAACACACGTACAGCCCAACGATGTCTCCCACGCCTTGATCCAGCAAGGAGAGAGGGAGAGGTTGAGGAAGACTCCATCCAGCAGCAGCACAATGGCGTGGTGGTGATGGAGGAGCGTGGTGATCCTGCAGGGCTTCGCCAAGCACCGCGAGATATGAGGAGAAAGAGAGGGAGGGCTGCACCAATAGGCAGAGATCAGATCGCGTGTTATGGGCAGCCCCTAGGCCTCACTATATATAGGGGAGAGGGAGGAGGGTGCGCCCCCTCTAGGGTTCCCACCCCTAGAGGGGCGGCAGCCCTAGATGGGACTTGGGGTGGCGGCCAAGGGAGGATTCCCTCCCCCCAAGGCACCTAGGAGGTGCCTTCCCCTCCTAGGACTCTTCCTTTTAGGGTTTCCCCACCCTAGGTGCATGGGCCCTAGGGGAAAGTGGCGCCCCAGCCCACTTTGGGCTGGATCCCTTCCCACTTCAGCCCATGGGACCCTCCGGGATAGGTGGCCCCACCTGGTGGGCCCCCGGGACCCTTCCGGTGGTCCCGGTACAATACCGATGACCCCGAAACTCGTCCCGATGGCCGAAATAGGACTTCCTATATATAAATCTTTACCTTTGGACCATTCTGGAACTCCTCGTGACGTCTGAGATCTCATCCGGGACTCCGAAGAACATTCGGTAACCACATACAAACTTCCTTTACAACCCTAGCATCATCGAACCTTAAGTGTGTAGACCCTACGGGTTCGGGAGACATGCAGACATGACCGAGACGTTCTCCGATCAATAACCAACAGCGGGATCTGGATACCCATGTTGGCTCCCACATGTTCCATGATGATCTCATCGGATGAACCACGATGTCAAGGACTTAATCAATCTCGTATACAATTCCCTTTGTCTAGCGGTACGATACTTGCCTGAGATTCGATCGTTGGTATCCCGATACCTTGTTCAATCTCGTTACCGGCAAGTCTCTTTACTCGTTCCGTAAAACATCATCCCGTGATCAACTCCTTGATCACATTGTGCACATTATGATGATGTCCTACCGAGTGGGCCCAGAGATACCTCTCCGCTTACACGGAGTGACAAATCCCAGTCTCGATTCGTGCCAACCCAACAGACACTTTCGGAGATACCTGTAATGCACCTTTATAGTCACTTAGTTACGTTGTGACGTTTGATACACCCAAAGCATTCCTACGGTATCCGGGAGTTGCACAATCTCATGGTCTAAGGAAATGATACTTGACATTAGAAAAGCTATAGCATACGAACTACACGATCTAGTGCTATGCTTAGGATTGGGTCTTTGTCCATCACATCATTCTCCTAATGATGTGATCCCGTTATCAACGACATCCAATGTCCATGGTCAGGAAACCGTAACCATCTATTGATCAACGAGCTAGTCAACTAGAGGCTTACTAGGGACATGGTGTTGTCTATGTATCCACACATGTATCTGAGTTTCCTATCAATACAATTCTAGCATGGATAATAAACGATTATCATGAACAGGGAAATATAATAATAACCAATTTTATTATTGCCTCTAGGGCATATTTCCAACAGGAGCAGCGTTAGCAGCGGGGCCACCATAGGGCTTGGGCGGTGCAAATTGCTGGTTGGGATGAGGCGCCTCAAAGGATGGCCTCGGGATGAACCTAGGTGGCAGTGCCGTGCTTGGGATCCACACCCGGCGCTTCTGAGCTCTAGAGCCGGATGAAGAACCACAATCACGGGAGTGCTTGCGTGAAGCGTCATAATCAGTCTGGCCTGTCTCAGCACTGATGGCTTTATTGACCAACTTCTGAAAGGAGGTGCACTCGTGCAGACGAAGATCGCGGCGAAGCTCAGGGCTAAGTCCCTTGCAGAACCTTGCCTGCTTCTTAGCGTCAGTAGATACCTCTTCAGGGGCATAGCGTGCCAGATTCCCAAATTCACGACTATATGCATCCACAGTCAGTCTTCCTTGGGTGAAATTGCAGAACTCCTCCCTCTTGCGATCCATGAGACCTTCCGGAATGTGATGCTCACGGAAAGCCTCACTGAATTCGGCCCAAGTAGTGATTTGGCCGACTGGGCGCATAGCTTCAAAATTTTCCCACCAGAGGCTAGCAGGGCCTTCGAGATGGTAGGCAGCATAAGTAACCTTGTCGGCTTCGGCTACGTTGGCAGAATGTAGCTTGTGGGTGATGTTGCGAAGCCAGTCATCCGCGTCGAGGGGCTCGACGGAATGGTTAAACTTTGGTGGGTACAGCTTGATAAAGTCATTGAGTGACACCAAGTCATTTCGCGGATGGCGTGCAGTGTTCTGCTCAATCCGCTCCAGCAGGAGGTTAGTCTCACGCTTGTTTCTTTCCGCCTCCAGCATTACTTCGGCCAGAGAAGGCGGATGAGGCAGATTTTCACCCCTTGCTGCACTGGCTTCCCCCTGCTCCGAGGCAGGAGGGTTGCTGCGAGTGTTGACCATCCTAGGAGAAAACAAGACAACGGTTTAGATAAGGATGGCTCAACTTAGCAAGGAAATGCAGAATGTAATGGATAACACGGAATGCAAAGATGTTCATCCGTATGTCATGGGTATATAAAACTGCCATATATATACCAACGGTCATACACATCATACATAGCTTAGTACAAGCCCAGGCTACAGTACAACTATGATGAAAGACGTTACATCTTATCGGAGGCATTCCAAGCTCCTATACATTATTTGTCTACACCTCCGGAATTGATTACACGCCAAGTCATATTCCACAAGTCACACAGGACAGTGGAGATACAACTATTACAATACTAGTGATACTACTACTAACTCAGACAGCTCCGTAGTAGTCCTCATAGAAGTCACCTCCAAAGCCTGGAAGTTCAACGTGATCATCCGGGAACAGACGGTCCTGAGGAGCTTGTGGACCATAGGGGCTAGGATGAGGTCTTGGACCAACAAACGGTGGCCTGCGAGGACCATGGGGTGGGGTGATGCCCCCCACATCACGCCAATCCACCATGTCTAGCAGAGCAGATCTCACAGGATACAGATCCCTTGTATCCATACATCCAGCTTGCACCGCAGGTGCAAACCGAGTCAATGTGGCCCAATGATCAGCAGGGGTATTGAAAAGCTCCAACCTCAAGGCCCGATTCTCTCGGTCCTTATCTTCGAGCATCTCGGCAGTGGTACGAGTTAATGAGTCCTCCTGAGTGGAGTCAGCATAGATAGCCTGAAGATACCCTTGCGCTCCCGGAAGTGAAGCTGGCATGTAACGGAAGTCGGTGTTCCGAAGCAGGCCAGTCCGGACTCGCATGATGGTCATCATGGAATAGGTAGCATCCTGCACAGCCATCTCAACAGTAACCCCGAGTCCATATGAACAGTGAAGGGGCTCGGTAGATCCAGGATAAGAATGGAATATCCTGACGGTGTAGAAATATTGGCTTTGATTAAAGTCGCAGAACTGTTCTTCGACAGTGTATTCGGGATACCAACGGTAACCCGTCTCGATCATTACCCGGACTAATATAGTAGTATGACCGGGCACGTCGAGGCACCGGGTCAGGCGAACCACTTGGTTTTGAACACGGTTGGCCATCTGAAAGCACAACCACAATGCAAAGACATTAGAATTTCCAGGGAAAATTGGACAGCATAACAGCTGTAAATGCTCAGAAAAAGATTTGAGACATCCACAACAGTTTGCAATACCACTCACCAACATCATATCAAGGTTCTGATCCAATTAGCAACATACTAAAAGTAGTAGAAACTGTACTGAGGCTTGTAACAACAATCCTATAAGCTACTACGGATTAGAAACACGTGAACCTGATAGAGGGAGAGAGCCTAGTCCTTAACCCATGTTGAATGAGAAGAGAATGACTCAGATTAGAGGGCATAGGGTAAAGGATTAAAAGAGCCTTACGTTCCCTCCCACAATCAATTCCCCTACATATAACTAAAGCATTTCTAGACTCGACATCGACCAGTTTGGCTCAACGAACCTACAGGCAATCCGGCTCTGATACCAACGCTGTCAGGACCCCGATTCCAAGTCACATCGATCTAGCCGGTAACACCTCATATCACTTTGCGGCCTCACGCACGGTATCCCACGGGTGTCGCCTTACCATGGCCCGGAACCGTTTGCGCCTTTTGGCTCACGTATATGATAGTGTCGCTAGCATCCATATGACAGAGAACCCGGGCCGACATGGCTAGTCGTGAACCCAAAGCGGCACAGACCTATGGAGACAGGCATACATGAATCACATCGAGCATGTCGGTCATCAGCGAGTGATTCCGGGCTGTAGCACTGGGCTAACAGGACTCCGGGGAAACCCGGGCTGTAGCAGGCTAGGCAGGACTCCGGATGTCACCGCGTGACATTTCCCCGAAGGGACAGACATAGGAACGACGTGAATCACATGCCGGCCAGTCAAGTGTCCTGAGCAGTAGTGCTGGGCTAGCAGGACTCCAGGAACCGGGCTGTAGCGGACTACTATGGCTCGAGGAACACTAGACTACATTTCCCCATAAGAAAGGCTGCCAAGGATAAACAACTAGGTTGTCGGATCCCACTCATACCAAGCATTTCAATCATACACACAATATGCCCGATATGAGTACATACAACATGGCATCACAACAAAACTCTACAACTCAAGTACTTTATTTAAAGGCTCCAGAGAGCCATACATAACATGTTCATACAGATAGGGGTCACATGACCTGACACTCAAGTCATACAATCATACAAGCACAAGCGGAAGCAGCTAGTCTGAGTACAGACACTAGAAAGAAAGAAGGCTTCTCGAAGCCTATCTATCTACATAGAGCCCTCCATGGCCAGGATCACCACCTGGGTGGCTAGTCACTCGTCGACGTCAAGGTCTACGTAGAACCCATCGGAGGGGGCGGTGTTGTCGTCTGAAAACAGTAATTAAGCAAACATGAGTACAAAGGTACTCAGCAAGTCTTACATCAGAACCTAATATACATGCTCATTCTCAAGAAGGTGGTGGGGTTATTGCAGCAAGCCAGCTTTAACTCTTGGCTAAGCTATCCTACGGAACTCTACTAGTAAAATAGTTTTCGCACACGAGTCCACTACTCACCAACACAATACTCCACCGGGGATCCTCTCTCGTCATCCTACGAGAGGGCCTTCCTTGGTACTCACACTTATCTTGAGTCTTTTATTAGTATCCATTAACTTGTCTATGAACTGTATAGGCAACCAAGTAGTCCTTTACCGCGGACGTGGCTATTCGAATAGTTTTATACCCTGCAGGGGTGTACTTCTTCATACACGCTTTCACCACTTACCGCCGTTTACACGACATGTACTCGGCAACCTTCAAGCGGAAGCCCAGCGAGGGTGTCGGCCACGGCCTACCTAAACACTTAAGTCTCTAGTCCAGGTTTATCGCCTATCCAGGTTCCATCCGTAGGGAGTCCGGCCGAGGTTTCCACATACGGCCCCGAACGATGTGAACAGGGTCCCGAGACGCCAAACGGGCGCCCGGCATACCCGACCATGGTGTATCTACCGCAACATAGCCCACCCCTAGGGTCAGCGCTACGCACGGCCGCCAACACATAACCTACAAACACCAGAAACTATTTGCAACTCCTAGACAGAGTACTAGGGTGATTAAGAAGCCGAGAGGGTCCATTGGTTTCGGGCCCAATGTACGGTAGTAACTGCATCTTAAATCACACATACAGATCTCAGTTCTTATGGACGGCCTCAATGAAACAACCCACCATGTACTCCTACGTGGCCTCTCATCGATACCTTTACCAAAACATGTTCAACACATCCCTCATATTACCAACATAATCATATCACTCTAGCCCATCACGTAGATGAACCAGACCTGACACAACTCTAAGCATAGTAGGCATAGCAAGGTAGGAATCACATACATGCCTCAATCAACTCCTACACATGCTAGTGGGTTTCATCTAGTTACTGTGGCAATGACAGGTCATGCAGAGGATAAGGGTTCAACTACCGTAGCACACAGCAGTTTGAATCGCATTGTCTTAATGCAGTAAACCAGACCAGAAGCGGGAACATGGGTTGTATCGGAATGATCAATGGGTTGCTTGCCTGTTGTAGAGGTAGTAGGGTACTGCCCTTCAGACAGATACTCGGGGTTATCCTCGGAGACAGAACCTACCACGAAAGACACACTGAACATAATCAACACATGGCAATATGCAACAATATGATGCATGCTATGACATGGCAAGATTAAAGTGTTTTGGCCTAATGCAAGATAAAACAGAAGGGTATCAACTAATTTAATCAAAGATTCAAATATTAGCTCATTAAACATGGCCTTATTAGTGCATTACCTTATTCTGCTTAAACAGCAGGGTTAACTTGTTTTGTCATGCATGAAACCATTACAGATGGATAGATTGAACTTTTCTGATCATTTTTCATATATAAATCTTTGCATTTGGAGCTATGGTTGATTTTCTATGATTTTTAGAAGTTTTGACTATTTTCTGGAATTTCCTATTAAAGAATAAATCCAGTAATTGAGTTAATGCGTCAGCACTGCGTCACTGTGACGTCAGCGGGTCAAAGGCGCCAGCCCAGGTCAAACCTGACTGGTGGGCCCCTTCTGTCAGTCTCTCAGCTAATTAACGGAATTAGATTAACACTAATTAGCTGTCAGTGCGGCCTGGGCCCACATGTCAGTGACTGAACTAATTAAACTTAGTTAAAACTAATCCTAACTAATTAGCAGACCGGCCCCACCTGTCATAGACTCAGGGGGGGTCTACCTGGGCCCACCCAGGGTCAAACTGAGTCAAACTCGCCGGCGCCTTGACGCCGGCGACGTCAGACGCGGCGGAGGGGCTCGGGTTTGCATTTCCGGCGACCAAAACGACAGCAGAGAGCAGCTACGTGACGCGGGGAGCGAGCCGCATCGTTTGGTGGAGGAAGTGGGGCTCGGGAAGGCCGGAAACGACGTCGGCGATGACCTTGGCGGTCGCCAGAGTTCGGGCGTGGATGAACCCGGCGCTACGGGGCACGTCGAGGCGCGGGGAGTGGTGCGTTAGGCTCCTGGGAGGGCGTGGAAGACGAAGGCGTGCTCGGATTCGAGCTTACACGCCTGTGGCCACGGCGGCGACATGGCCGGCGGAGCCGAGCTCTCGGCCTCGATGGCAGAGGGGGTTGGAGGACGCGGACGAGCGCGGGGAGAGGGGCGGAGGAAAGATGGGCTCACAGGGAACTCGCGGAGCAGGCTAGTGAGCTCGGGGAGGACTTGAGGCCGGCGAATCGAACGACGGCATCCGGCGGCCGTAGACGGGGAAGAAGGTCACCGCGTCGTCTTGGGGTCATCCGAGCTTGCGTGGGTCGACGGAGGGGTCGAGGACGGCAGCGCAGAGCTAATGGGCTTGTCGGAATGGCAAGGGGGTGGCTCTGGTGTCGACTACGGCGAACGGCCGCGACAATGGCTCTCGGTGCGTGCAAGAGGAGAGCCAGAGGAGGGAGAGGAGCACGGGGAGAGTGAGGGAGGGACAGAGGGGAACGTGGGGGTCGGCGTGGCACCCCTAGACGCCTCCAGGGCGTCGGCAGAAGCAGGAGGTGACCGGCGTGTGGCCGCGGGCGCCGGCCACGTGCTCCTCGTCCTCCTGGCGGGAGGAGGACGACGACTGGCAAGGCCAGTCGGCTGGGCCGAGCCAGGTGGGCTGGGCCAACACAGGTGAGGCCCAGGTGGGTTTCCCTCTCTCTCTTTTTTTGATTTGTTTTCTTTTTCTATTTAACTGCAACTGTTGGGCTTTATTAAAAATACTAAAACGTTTCCAAAAATCCTGAAAATAATTGTGGGCTCTGTTTAGAATATTTCCAACAGCAAACATTTATTTCCAGAATTATTTGAGCACTTAAATTATTTTATAGCATTTAAATGCCCAAATTCAAATACTTATGATTTAATTCAATGAACTTCTGTTGACCTAGAAAATTGTGCACCAAATTTGCCAGAGGTTCTAACCCAAGACAAAGAGGGTGAACTTTTTAGAAGGGCATTTCAGGTTCATTGAAAATAATTTTAGTGAACCCTAGTTGTTTCTAGGGGGTGTTGGGGGTTTCTGCCTTCCCCATTTCAAATTTAAGAGGAATTTAAACATGATGCACACTCTAATGCTTGAACTAGCTAGGGTGTGACAGGTTTCCTCCTGGTGATGACAACATTCTTCCCACATCTACTAGCAATAGTACCAGTGGCACATTTAACATTCTTCGGGTAAGCAATCTTCCCAAAATCATCATCAGATGAAATAACTTCTGCTTCGGCTGCTTCGACTGCAGCAACCTTCTTGGAGCAAGGGGTTTTTGGAGTACCACGAATACCACCAGCCTGCTTCCCCAACTTGGAAGGAATAAGGGTTCGAGGTCTATCATCTTCTATCGGAGCTGTACTCATCGATTCCTCCCTAGGCTGGTATTCCTGTGACCCGAGGAATTAGTAGTGGTAATCGCTCAAGTCCAATGGATCCACTTTCAAAGAAAAAGGAAGAGAAAACATCACCATTAAAATACAACTAAAGTTCAGGAACAGCACAATGTGCAGTCCAACTAATAAAGATGACATGGTTACTACTCAAGCTGACCTAAAAAAATTAGTTGCAGTAAAAAACCAAATGAAGTTCAGGCACAACCAAAGGCACAGTTCAACATAAACCGATGAACTGGAAATCATTCAACTACAGCTAACAAAACCATAGAAAGGCATCATCTCTGAAGTTCAATTAGAAAAGAAAATGTTCATGTCCAAGTAAGCAATGGAAGGAAAGAAATTACTGAAACAAAACACACAAGCAAAATAAAAAAGATAGAAATGAAGTTCATGCACAAAGAAAATGCTCCTCTCCTTCTAAAACCAGCTGCCCAGCCAGATCTCAAGCAGAAGTCCAAGTTCAGAGAAAAATATGAAGTTCAGGTAGAATAAAAGATGCAGTGCAGGTAAGCAGTTCAAGTTCCAAATACTTACATGTGTAGTAGCCAAACAGAGCTTGGAAGTCTGTCTCAAACAGGTTAGAAGAAGCGATTGAGTACAACCACATCTTCCTGATATCCGCAATATTCTCACGGGAATAATTTGCAAGAACCCCGTCATGATAAGAATTAACATTCGTAAGCATGAAGAATCCGCAGTCGATACTGACATCAAACGTAGTAAAAGAATAGTGTTAGAACAGAAAAAGAAAGCCAATGAATAAAACACGTCACAGCTTAAGTACAACTATAGTTAAACAGATGTGATAAAGAGAAAAAGTGGAACTCATACTTGTTTTGCTGCTGGGGCACATCAATCCAATCCAAAGCGAAATGGTCGATGGTAAGAGGACTGAAGGGTGTCTCCCTGTCGTTGCTGGCATCCTTCCAAAGCCTCTTCATGTTGTCGGTCATCCGCCGAAACAGGCATACCGCACATTCATCGTCTGGTCCATAATAGGAGTCAAGAAGCTGGAACCTTGAATTCTTCAGGTCAAGAAATATCAAAACCCTGTGACCAACACCACCCATGGAAGCAGGAATCTCAGGCGGGTCAAAAGTGGGGAAAACAACCTGAAGCATCATAAACACACGAATCATTAAAAACTGAGAATTAATATCAAATGGTACAAAGAAAAAATAAAACAAATATTAACACAGTGGATTGCACTGCAAAACTAATACAGAGGCAAAGAACAAACCGAATCATGTGCATCCATGCTATCTGGACCACTTGCCATGAAGTACTTCCTCACACGGGAATCAAATTGACCTCTGAAAATCTTGTCCTAAAATAATGTAGACAACACCAATAGATGAAAAATACAAAAATGAAACAAACAAGTTTTAACTAAAATGGTAAGGAACAAAACAGAAAAGAAATCACTATATGGTTGACTTACACAAACCCAATATAGCAGGATGAGTTTATCTGATCCCTGGTACTTCGCACATAGACAGTAGAGTGCACTCAGGCACATTAGATCGAAGCATTCCACGAGGAGCAAAAGATACTGCAACATATTCAACAGAAGCTTCGCACTCCTTGTTTTGGAACATAATCGTTGATCTAAAACAAGCAAATAGAAAGTAAAACAAGTTCAGCAGCAGGAACTCAGGAAGTTCATAACACATGTTAGCACAAAAGTTCAGCTATATCACAACAGGCAGTATGGTACAAAAAGAGGCCAGAAGTTCAGCACCAGAGAAGTAAAAATAAGAAGTTCAAGTACATATAGTGGAGAAGTTCAGGTATGAAACCACATGCAATTCATAGGGGGTTCATGAATGATGTAAAATATTGACCAGCTGCACTCACCTCTTGGAACGATTATTCTTAAGCGTAGTTACACTATAATAAAAGTCATCAACCTTCTTTCGGACGACAGCAAGGTCGCTATCTGCTCACCAAAAAGAAAATAGCAATTAAGAGCAACACTCAAGCACATAGATTCACGATAGTTTCAATTAAGACCAACATTCAAGCACAAACATTCAAAACATAAGCACATTTCAGCTGCTACATCAGAAAAGATAAAACCACAACATCATACACATCACAACCCATGCATTACGAAACCTTCACCCACATAGAAAACAGGTTCACTTAACATTCTTTACAACCCATATGACAAACAACAAAACCAGAAGTTCAACTTAGACCACACAGGCAGTTCACAAGGGATATCATGGACTAAACCAAACAACAAAAGCGAAGGGGGTGGGGAAAGAAGAGAGAAGCATGCTCCTCTCTTCATGGATCCTTGCCTAGACTAGTGGCAGCACTGGAATGATCAACCTCCTCTCCATAGCTATCGTTTTTGGTATCTTCATCATCGTTTCCAGTAGACATTGCAGCGTCGTCGGGAAGGACACTAGCAGCAGCTGGAGCAACTGGAGAATCTGAAACAAGAAAAACTTTTGGTTGTGCATGTACAACATCAACATCAACTGATGGCTCTGCTGCAGGAGACTTCTCCGGGCTTGCAGCAGCACTATCACCAGTTTCAACAGCAGACTCAACAGGATCTTTCTCCAAAATGATGTCTCCAGTTGTCTTGCCCTGCTCAGCATCAGAAACCTCGGCGCCAATGGATGACTAAGGTTCAGTTAGGACCACCCCGTCGGAGCAGCCGGTGCCTGAGACGGACTTGTCTGCAACCTTCTTTAGAGGAACACTAACATCATCATTCTGCTGCTGCAAAAAGAAACAGAAAGTCATTACAAAGGGCTGACTGAACCTCATGCATAGGGGAAGCAAGTCCGTCTCAGGGGCAACAAGACAAATGGACAAGAAAAATGGTACCTTATTTTCACTGCCATGAACCTCATCGACTATTACGCCACTAGCGGGAGCAGGTTCATGCACAGGTAAAACATCCTCCTCAACCCTAGCATCATCATTAATAGCCTACAAAAAAATCATGTAGAAAACAAATACCTAATCAGCAGAAGTTCAGATTGCATAATCAGAGAAGGTCAGCTATCACAAACTGACACATAATGGAAGTCCAAATACTGTAAACATAGCAAGTCAGATATCAAACTACTCTAAGATACAAAAAGTGAACAAAAAGGGCTAGTCATCGAAGTCATGGAAGTTCAGGTGCTGTAGCAGTTGAAGTTCAGGTTCTATAAACAGAGAAGGTCACCTAGGAACACTAGTGCTAAAAAGAAATAGTTTACGACACATGAAATCAATAACGGTCGCCTATGACTACAAACAGTAATAACTGAAAGCTAACATTGAACATTAGTGCAAAGAAATATCAAAAGCCAACATAAACAAACCTCTTTGGTATGCTCCACATGGCCTCCTTCATGACCCAAACGAACAGAATCCTGCCTCTGAGTCTGTCTCACAACAACACTTGCCTCATCTTCAAAAGGCTTGCAACGAGCATCCTGCATTTCCTTGAATAGCCCAACGCTAGTCCGGAGGTGGGAAGTGCTCTGACGAAGCTCTTCAAGAAATCTAGCTTCAATAGATAAGGCCTCCTTCGAAGACTCAGCATCAAAATCGTGTCCGGGAGGAAGAATCCCAACAACGCGACTAAGAGCTCAGCAGTTGAAGGAACACGAGCCAACTCCCCACAAACAGTTTCAAGAACACTGTCAATCCTAACCAGAGAAACATTGGCAGCTTCAAACAAATTCTCGGAAGAAACGCCACCTGCAGCACTCACACGGGCAGAAGAACCTCCTGGGATCTACAGGTGGGGCACCGGTATTAACATCCCGGGAGAATTCAAATCTTGGGGAAGTTCCACTCCCTAGGCCAGCAGAACAAGGCATAGTTAGAACAGGACGTTCAATAACCCTAAAGAACACAACCTCAGCCTGTGTCTTCCACTTCATACAAAAACAAAAGTCAACACGTCAGAAAATAAATGAAGGAACATGGGAACAAAAAAATATACAAGACAATACCAGAAGTTCAAGGTAAACTACATAGGAAAGAATAATGCATAGAAACACTCACAGGCAGTCTCCCAAACACCCAGTTGGCTGGGTCATCATCACCCTTCGTGACCAAGTCAGCCGCAGCAAGCTCAAGAAGCTTGGCCTGATCCATGAAATTGATGCGAGGGGTCCTCAAGTCAATATTAGGCGTCTTGCCAATGATAAGGCGGTCCACATACATAAGAAGCGGCGCGATGGCACAGCCTGTGGCAGCTTTTCCTCTGCTAGTACGTTGCTAATACCTAACAACAGCACTCCGAATATCGTCAACAACCAACTGGCAGTAGTCCATGTTTGCCATATCCTCAAACACAAGGTTCTCGACCATTGCTGCCTCCCTGGACACTCATGTAGACATTCCAGGGATAACCACCTTCATGAAAACAATAAGGTAAAACACCTATAGAGCAAGATCATCCTTCGTCTCATCCTTCACAAGTTCAGCAAGGATATTCCGCAAATCCTTTGTCTTGATGTCGTCACTCCTAGCATACCCAAGCTTGCCCTTCAACCTCATAACAGCATCATCAAAACCATCATTCGAGGGCCTAGGGGGGTACGATTACCTTGAGGGCCAAAGAGATGGTGAATAGCATCACTTGTAATACGTATAACCTTGTTCGCCTCACCCATGTCCAAAATCATGGTTGAAGGGTCAATCCTCGTGTAGATGTTGCCCATCAAAGGACGAGAAATGTTGGAATCAACCTTCAAGTCAAACACACAACCAAAACCAACCTTGATAACCCTCGTCTTGTGCCTAGCTTGTAGCATTTTCGCACACATCTTGACCTCTCCTAGTGAGCAGCGAACCCTCTTATTAAAACGTTTCGCCTCACCTCCTCCCTGACCACCTTCTTCGGGCGCTTTGCCTCCTCTCTTCCTCCTCTCAGGCCGCTCCACAAGCTAACACTGAAGAAAAATACATTGACAAGGAAAAAGGCAGAACAATGACACACACACTTCACCAAAATTCCACTAATGCCTACATACGCACTACATATGAGAAGTCAAACTATGTTTACATAGGTAGAACAACCATGTATGACCAGAAGTAAAAGATGCTTTCAAATTGTTGGAAATTTACAAAGTAGAAGTTCAACCATGTATACCAAGGCAGTAATCAAACATGTATCTCAGAAGTCCAACTACGTCTATATAGGCAGTACAACCATGTATGACCACAAGTTAACATGCTTTCAAAAATGTTGAAATTTAAAAAGCAGAAGTTCAACCATGTACACTAAGGTAGTAATCAAACATGTATACCAACAAGTTAAGCTAATTTCTTCATGTATATACCCAGAAGTCCAACTATGTACACAAAGGCAGTAATACCATAAAAGCAAAGCACATCGGCTAATTTATTCGTCTATATGGAGCAGAAGGTCAGCTATGTACGCCAAGGCAGTGCTAAAAACAAATAAAACTACAGCAATAGCGACAAATGCTCTAAAAAATAGTAAACATGAGACATTCATACCTGATTAGCAGCAGCAGCATCATCGTCGTCGTCCACATCATCAGCATTGAAATCAGCATCATCCTTGTCCTCTGGATTAACACGAGAACGCTTCTTCACACCCTTGTTGACCTTTGCAGGTGGAACCTTGCGCTTCACGCCGCATTTCTTCCCCTTGCTAGATGCACCAGCACCAAGCGGAGAAGGTGTCAGCGCGGCAGTGGCAAGCACACAAGGACTACGGTGTGGCGTACCACCAAGGCCTAGCCCTTCATCTTCAACAACTTCTGCAGGCCTTGAAACACATGGGCTCCTCTGAGGAGCAACTTCACCAACTACTAACTTCCTCGCGGCGGTCTTCTTGATTTTCTTCTTAAGAGGGACAACCGTGCCATCACTGCCACACGGCACGTCTTCCTCAACAGTGAGCTCAGCCGCATGAACAGATCCAGGAACATAAGAACCTTTCTCAAGGCGGGCCACCCTCTTCTTGTCAAAATCTTCTTGCTTCTTCCTCTTATGTTGGTCCTCCAGGAGAAGCTGAAGAGGCACATCCTTGGGTTGCGTGACAGGTTAAGTGCCATCAACATACTACGACTGCGTCTCCGACATCTGAAGACAGCACAAAGGATCCAGAACGGAATCACAACCTTTGACTGACGGAGCCCCCTCCTCAGCAGCAGCAGGGGTTTCTGATAAACCCAACTCAGATAAAAAATCATTGATGGTGTTCACAGCTTCCTCCTCTGTGGACACATCTGCAAAGAACACAAAAAATCGAAGCAAAAAAAAGTCAAGAACAAAAACAAAAACAACCGACATGAACAAGCTAAAAAAACATGGCTCAAAACTTTAAAATGAAAAAGAAAAGGGGTTTCACATACTAGGTGAAGCAAGAGTTGCAGAAGCAAGATCCTCGAGGCTTGAAAAATTCTCAAGGCTCGAAGCAACCTCGGCAATCACAATCAAAGGGATCATGGGTGATTTAGCCGCATCAGATATAGGAGCATCAGTATTAACCTCTGAAGCTCCATCTTCATCGCAGGCATTTTTTTCAGAACTATTCAACTCATCACCAACTACAAAAAATGCAAGTAAAAAGGCAGCTGAGTTCTAATGCACAATCCTACACCAAAGGGACTTCTACTTTGACAACAATGTCCAATACCCAGAAGTTCAACAATACCTAACAAAGTAGTAAACACAACAAACAAACTAAAAATCTACAAACTAGATATAAAAACAATCTACACCAGAGGGGCTACTACATATAACATGAATGTCCAGAAGTTCAACGATATATAACAAAGAAGTAAAACAAAATGTGCATAACAGAAGTTCAATCAAATTTCATTATAAACAAACAATAATTAAAACCAAAAGTTCAACTATGTGACCCAAGCAAGTAGCACATAAAAGAATGTAGCATGACCACAAATAGTATTTCTCGGGCAAACTAAATATCAATACCATCAACATGAAAACAAAAAAAACAAAGATATACACTACAAATATGAAACATCTGGGAAGTCCAACAACACTTGGTGACATAGTATCTGTTGGAAATATGCCCTAGAGGCAATAATAAAATGGTTATTATTATATTTCTTTGTTCATGATAATTTTCTATTGTTCATGCTATAATTGTGTTATCCGAAAATCGTAATACATGTGTGAATACATAGACCACAACACGTCCCTAGTGAGCCTCTAGTTGACTAGCTCGTTGATCAAAAGATAGTCATGGTTTCTTGACTATGGACATTGGATGTCATTAATAACGGGATCACATAATTAGGAGAACGATGTGATGGACAAGACCCAATCCTAAGCATAGCTCAAAGATCGTGTAGTTCGTTTGCTGTAGCTTTTCCGAATGTCAAGTATCATTTCCTTAGACCATGAGATTGTGCAACTCCCAGATACTGTAGGAGTGCCTTGGGTGTGCCAAATGTCACAACATAACTGGGTGACTATAAAGGTACACTACAGGTATCTCCGAAAGTGTCTGTTGGGTTGGCACGAATCGAGACTGGGATTTGTCACTCCGTATGACGGAGAGGTATCTCTGGGCCCACTCGATAATGCATCATCATAATGAGCTCAATGTGACCAAGTGGTTGATCACGGGATCATGCATTATGGCGCGCGTAAAGTGACTTGCCGGTAACAAGATTGAACGAGGTATTGGGATACCGACGATCGAGTCTCGGGCAAGTAACGTACCGATTGACAAAGGGAATTGTATACGGATTGATTGAATCCTCGACATCGTGGTTCATCCGATGAGATCATCGTGGAGCATGTGGGAGCCAACATGGGTATCCAGATCCCGTTGTTGGTTATTGACCGGAGAGGCATCTCGGTCATGTCTGCATGTCTCCCGAACCCGTAGGGTCTACACACTTAAGGTTCGGTGATGCTAGGGTTGTAGAGATATTAGTATGTAGTAACCCGAAAGTTGTTCGGAATCCCGGATGAGATCCCGGACATCACAAGGAGTTCCGGAATGGTCCGGAGGTAAAGATTTATATATAGGAAGTGCAGTTTCGGCCATCGGGAAGGTTTCGGGGGTTGCCTATCCCGGAGGGCCCCCATGGGCTGAAGTGGGAGGGGAACTAGCCCCTGGTGGGCTGGTGCGCCCCCCTTAGGCCTCCCCTGCGCCTAGGGTTGGGAAACCCTAGGGGTGGGGGCGCCCCCCACTTGGCTTGGTGGGAGCCACCCCTTGGCCGCCGCCCCCTTGGAGATTGCATCTCCTAGGGCCGGCGCCCCCCCCAAGGCCCCTATATAAAGAGGGGGGAGGGAGGGCAGCCGCACCCTTGCTCTTGGTGCCTCCCTCTCCCTCCGTAACACCTTCCTCCCCGCTTGGGCTTGGCGAAGCCCTACCGGGATCCTGCTGCATCCACCACCACGCCGTCGTGCTGCTGGATCTTCATCAACCTCTCCTTCCCCCTTGCTAGATCAAGAAGGAGGAGACGTCTTCCCAAACCGTACGTGTGTTGAACGCGGAGGTGTTGTCCGTTCGGCACTTGGTCATTGGTGATTTGGATCACGACGAGTACGACTCCATCAACCCCGTTCTCTTGAACGCTTCCGCGCGCGATCTACAAGGGTATGTAGATGCACTCCTCTCTCCCTCGTTGCTAGATGACTCCATAGATTGATCTTGGTGATGCGTAGAAAATTTTAAAATTCTGCTACGTTCCCCAACAGTGGCATCATGAGCTAGGTCTATGCATAGTTTCTATGCACGAGTAGAACACAAAGCAGTTGTGGGCGTGGATATTGTCAATTTGCTTGCCGTTACTAGTCTTTTCCTGATTTGGAGGCATCGTGGGATAAAGCGGCCCGGACCGACCTTACACGTACGCTTACGTGAGACTGGTTCCACCGATTGACATGCACTAGTTGCATAAGGTGGCCGGCGGGTGTTTGTCTCTCCCACTTTAGTCGGATCGGATTCGATGAAAAGGGTCCTTATGAAGGGTAAATAGGAATTGGCATATCACATTGTGGTTTTGGCGTAGGTAAGAAACGTTCTTGCTAGAAACCTATAGCAGCCACGTAAAAACTTGCAACAACAATTAGAGGACGACTGACTTGTTTTTGCAGCATGCGCCGTGTGATGTGATATGGCCAAAAGGATGTGATGAATGATATATGTGATGTATGAGATTGATCATGTTCTTGTAATAGGAATCACGACTTGCATGTCGATGAGTATGACAACCGGCAGGAGCCATAGGAGTTTTCTTTATTTATTTATGACCTGCGTGTCAACATAAACGTCATGTAATTATTTTACTTTATTGCTAAAGCGTTAGCCATGGTAGTAGAAGTAATAGATGACGAGACAACTTCAAGAAGACACGATGATGGAGATCATAATGATGGAGATTATGGTGTCATGCCGGTGACAACGATGATCATGGAGCCCCGAAGATGGAGATCAAAAGGAGCAAATGATATTGGCCATATCATGTCACTATTTGATTGCATGTGATGTTTATCAGGTTTTACATCTTATTTGCTTAGAACGACGGTAGCTTAAATAAGATGATCCCTCGTAATAATTTCAAGAAAGTGTTCCCCCTAACTGTGCACCGTTGCGAAGGTTCGTTGTTTCGAAGCACCACGTGATGATCAGGTGTGATAGATTCTAATGTTCGAATACAACGGGTGTAAGCCAGATTTACACACACAATACACTTAGGTTGACTTGACGAGCCTAGCATGTACAGACATGGCCTCGGAACATAGAAGACCGAAAGGTCGAGCATGAGTCGTATAGAAGATACGATCAACAGGAAGATTTTCACTGATGTTGACTAGTCCGTCTCACGTGATGATCGGACACGACCTAGTTAACTCAGATCATGTTTCACTTAGATGACTGGAGGGATGTCTATCTGAGTGGGAGTTCATTGAATAATTTGATTAGATGAACTTAATTATCATGAACTTAGTCTAAAATCTTTACAATTTGTCTTGTAGATCAAATGGCCCATGTTGTCCTCAACTTCAACGCGTTCCTAGAGAAAACAAAGCTGAAAGACGATGGCAGCAACTATACGGAATGGGTCTGGAACCTGAGGATCATCCTCATAGCTGCCAAGAAAGATTATGTCCTAGAAGCACCGCTAGGTGACGCACCTGTCCCAGAGAACCAAGACGTTATGAACACTTGGTAGTCACGTGCTGATGATTACTCCCTCGTTCAGTGCGGCATGCTTTACAGCTTAGAACCGGGGCTCCAAAAGTGTTTTGAGAGACACGGAGCATATGAGATGTTCGAAGAGCTGAAAATGGTTTTTCAATCTCATGCCCGGGTCGAGAGATATGAAGTCTCCGACAAGTTCTTCAGCTGTAAGATGGAGGAAAATAGTTCTGTTAGTGAGCACGTACTCAAAATGTCTGGGTTGCATAACCGCTTGACTCAGTTGGGAGTTAATCTCCCGGATGACGCGGTCATTGACAGAATCCTTCAGTCGCTTCCACCGAGCTACAAGAGCTTTGTGATGAACTTCAATATGCAGGGGATGGAAAAGACCATTCCTGAGGTATATTCAATGCTGAAATCAGTGGAGGTGGAAATCAAAAAGAACATCAAGTGTTGATGGTGAATAAAACCACTAAGTTCAAGAAAGGCAAGGGTAAAAAGAACTTCAAGAAGGACGGCAAGGGAGTTGCCGTGCCCGGTAAGCAAGCTGCCGGGAAGAAGCCAAAGAATGGACCCAAGCCCGAGACTAAGTGTTTTTATTGCAAGGGAAGTGGTCACTGGAAGCGGAACTGCCCCAAATACTTAGCGGACAAGAAGGCCGCCAACACTAAAGGTATATGTGATATACATGTAATTGATGTGTACCTTACCAGTACTCGTAGTAGGTCCTGGGTATTTGATACCGGTGCGGTTGCTCACATTCGTAACTCAAAGCAGGAGCTGCGGAATAAACAGAGACTGGCGAAGGACGAGGTGACGATGCGCGTCGGGAATGGTTCCAAGGTCGATGTGATCGCCGTCGGCACGCTGCCTCTACATTTACCTACGGGATTAGTTTTAAACCTCAATAATTGTTATTTAGTGCCAGCATTGAGCATGAACATTGTATCAGGATCTCGTATAATTTGAGATGGCTACTCATTTAAATCCGAGAATAATGGTTGTTCTATTTATATGAGAGATATGTTTTATGGTCATGCTCCGTTGGTGAATGGTTTATTCTTAATGGATCTCGAGCGTAATGTTACACATATTCATAGTGTGAATACCAAAAGATGTAAGGTTGATAATGATAGTCCCACATACTTGTGGCACTGCCGCCTTGGTCACATAGGTGTCAAACGCATGAAGAAGCTCCATGCAGATGGACTTTTAGAGTCTCTTGATTACGAATCATTTGACACGTGCGAACCATGCCTTATGGGTAAAATGACCAAGACTCCGTTTTCAGGAACAATGGAGCGAGCAACCAACTTATTGGAAATCATACATACTGATGTTTGCGGTCCAATGAGTGTTGAGGCTCGCAGTGGCTATCGTTATGTTCTCACCCTCACTGATGACTTGAGTAGATATGGGTATGTCTACTTAATGAAACACAAGTCTGGGACCTTTGAATAGTTCAAGGAATTTCAGAGTGAGGTTGAGAATCAACGTGACGAGAAAATCAAGTTCTTGCGATCAGATCGTGGGGGAGAATACTTGAGTCACGAATTTGGCACACACTTAAGAAAATGTGGAATAGTTTCACAACTCACGCCGCCTGGAACACCTCATCGTAATGGTGTGTCTGAAAGTCGTAATCGCACTCTATTAGATATGGTGCGATCTATGATGTCTCTTACCGATTTACCGCTGTCATTTTGGGGCTATGCTTTAGAGACTACCGCATTCACTTTAAATAGGGCTCCGTCGAAATCCGTTGAGACGACACCGTATGAATTATGGTTTGGGAAGAAACCTAAGCTGTCGTTTCTAAAAGTTTGGGGATGCGATGCTTATGTCAAGAAACTTCAACCTGAAAAGCTCGAACCCAAATTGGAAAAATGCGTCTTCATAGGATACCGTAAAGAAACTATTGGGTATACCTTCTACCTCATATCCGAAGGCAAGATCTTTGTTGCCAAGAATGGGTCCTTTCTAGAGAAAGAGTTTCTCTCAAAAGAAATAAGTGGGAGGAAAGTAGAACTTGATGAAGTATTACCTCTTGAACCGGTAAGTGGCACAGCTCAAGAAAATGTTCTTGAGGTGCCTGCACCGACTAGAGAGGAAGTTGATGATGATGATCATGAAACTTCAGATCAAGTTGCTACTGAACTTCGTAGGTCCACGATGACACATTCTGCACCAGAGTGGTACGGCAACCCTGTCTTGGAAATCATGTTGTTAGACAACGGTGAACCTTTGAACTATGAAGAAGCGATGGCGGGCCCGGATTCCGACAAATGGCTGGAAGCCATGAAATTCGAGATAGGATCCATGTATGAAAACGAAGTATGGACTTTGACTGACTTGCCCGATGATCGGCAAGCCATAGAAAATAAATGGATCTTTAAGAAGAAGACAGACGCGGATGGTAATGTGACCATCTATAAAGCTCGGCTTGTTGCTAAGAGTTATCAACAAGTTCAAGGGGTTGACTACGATGAGACTTTCTCACCCGTAGCGAAGCTGAAGTCCGTCCGAATCATGTTAGCAATTGCCGCATTCTACGATTATGAGATATGGCAAATGGACATCAAAACGGCATTCCTTAATGGTTTCCTTAAAGAAGAATTGTATATGATGCAGCCGGAAGGTTTTGTCGATCCTAAGAATGCTGACAAGGTGTGCAAGCTCCAACGCTCGATTTATGGGCTAGTGCAAGCATCTCGGAGTTGGAACATTCGTTTTGATGAGATGATCAAAGCGTTTGGGTTTACGCAGACTTATGGAGAAGCCTGCGTTTACAAGAAAGTGAGTGGGAGCTCTGTAGCATTTCTCATATTGTATGTGGATGACATACTGTTGATGGGAAATGATATAGAATTCTTGGAAAGCATAAAGGCCTACTTGAACAAGTGTTTTTCAATGAAGGATCTTGGAGAAGCTGCTTATATATTAGGCATCAAGATCTATAGAGATAGATCGAGACACCTCATTGGTCTTTCACAGAGTACATACCTTGACAAGATATTGAAGAAGTTCAAAATGGATCAGTCAAAGAAGGGGTTCTTGCCTGTATTGCAAGGTACGAGATTGAGCATGGCTCAATGCCCTACTACGGCAGAAGATAGAGAAAAGATGAGTGTCGTCCCCTATGCCTCGGCCATAGGGTCTATCATGTGTGCTATGTTGTGTACGAAACCTGATGTAAACCTTGCCGTAAGTTTGGTAGGAAGGTACCAAAGTAATCCCGGCATGGAACACTAGACAGCGGTCAAGAATATCCTGAAGTACCTGAAGAGGACTAAGGATATGTTTGTCGTTTATGGAGGTGACGAAGAGCTCGTCGTAAAGGGTTACGTCGATGCTAGCTTCGACACAGATCTGGATGACTCTAAGTCACAAACCGGATACGTGTATATTTTGAATGGTGGGGCAGTAAGCTGGTGCAGTTGCAAGCAAAGCATTGTGGCGGGATCTACATGTGAAGCGGAGTACATGGCAGCCTCGGAGGCAGCACAAGAAGCAGTCTGGGTGAACGAGTTCATTATCGACCTAGGAGTCATACCCAATGCGTCGGGCCCGATGACTCTATTCTGTGACAACACTGGAGCTATTGCCCTTGCCAAGGAGCCTAGGTTTCACAGGAAGACCAGGCATATCAAGCGTCGCTTCAACTCCATTCGTGAAAGTGTTCAAAATGGATACATAGAGATTTGTAAAGTACATACAGACCTGAATGTGGCAGATCCGTTAACTAAACCTCTCCCTAGAGCAAAACATGATCAACACCAGAACTGCATGGGTGTTCGATTCATCACAATGTAACTAGAATATTAACTCTAGTGCAAGTGGGAGACTGTTGGAAATATGCCCTAGAGGCAATAATAAAATGGTTATTATTATATTTCTTTGTTCATGATAATTGTCTATTGTTCATGCTATAATTCTGTTATCCGAAAATCGTAATACATGTGTGAATACATAGACCACAACATGTCCCTAGTGAGCCTCTAGTTGACTAGCTCGTTGATCAAAAGATAGTCATGGTTTCCTGACTATGGACATTGGATGTCATTGATAACGGGATCACATCATTAGGAGAATGATGTGATGGACAAGACCCAATCCTAAGCATAGCACAATGATCGTGTAGTTCGTTTGCTGTAGCTTTTCTGAATGTCAAGTATCATTTCCTTAGACCATGAGATTGTGCAACTCCCGGATACCGTAGGAGTGCCTTGGGTGTGCCAAACGTCACAACATAACTGGGTGACTATAAAGGTACACTAGAGGTATCTCCGAAAGTGTCTCTTGGGTTGGCACGAATCGAGACTGGGATTTGTCACTCCGTGTGACGGAGAGGTATCTCTGGGCCCACTCGGTAATGCATCATCATAATGAGCTCAATGTGACCAAGTGGTTGATCACGGGATCATACATTACAGCGCGAGTAAAGTGACTTGCCGGTAACAAGATTGAACGAGGTATTGGGATACCGACGATCGAGTCTCGGGCAAGTAACGTACCGATTGACAAAGGGAATTGTATACAGATTGATTGAATCCTCGACATCGTGGTTCATCCGATGAGATCATCGTGGATCATGGGGGAGCCAACATGGGTATCCAGATCCCGCTGTTGGTTATTGACCGGAGAGGCGTCTCGGTCATGTCTGCATGTCTCCCAAACCCGTAGGGTCTACACACTTAAGGTTCGGTGACGCTAGGGTCATAGAGATATTAGTATGCAGTAACCCGAAAGTTGTTTGGAGTCCTGGATGAGATCCCGGACGTCACGAGGAGTTCTGGAATGGTCCAGAGGTAAAGATTTATATATAGGAAGTCCAGTTTCGGCCATCAGGAAGGTTTCGGGGGTCGCCTATCCCGGAGGGCCCCCATGGGCTGAAGTGGGAGGGGAACCAGCCCCTGGTGGGCTGGTGCGCCCCCCCTTGGGCCTCCCCTGCGCCTAGGGTTGGGAAACCCTTGGGGTGGGGGTGCCCCCACTTGGCTTGGGGGGGAAGCCACCCCTTGGCCGCCGCCCCCTTGGAGATTGCATCTCCTAGGGTCGGCGCACCCCCAAGACCCCTATATAAAGAGGGGGGAGGGAGGGCAGCCGCACCCTTGCTCTTGGCGCCTCCCTCTCCCTCCGTAACACCTCTCCTCCCCGCTTGCGCTTGGCGAAGCCCTGCCGGGATCCTGCTGCATCCACCACCACGCTGTCGTGCTGCTGGATCTTCATCAAACTCTCCTCCCCCCTTGCTGGATCAAGAAGGAGGAGACGTCTTCCCAAACCGTACGTGTGTTGAACGCGGAGGTGCTGTCCGTTCGGCACTTGGTCATCGGTGATTTGGATCACGACGAGTACGACTCCATCAACCCCGTTCTCTTGATCTACAAGGGTATGTAGATGCACTCCTCTCTCCCTCGTTGCTAGATGACTCCATAGATTGATCTTGGTGATGCGTAGAAAATTTTAAAATTCTGCTACATTCCCCAACAGTTTCACCTGCAAAATCATCAACTACAAAGTAACAAAACACTATTCTAACTCAAACTAATGGTTAAAAAGCATACACATAACCTTTTCTAGAAGTTCACACTATTAAGAATGGCAGTCCAACATGAATACTAAGGGAAGATATGGGCAGACATATATAAGAATAATGCTATTGAAAATACACGATACAACTACATTAAGATACCTGGAGAAGGTTTTGAAGCCATGACAACACAACCGGCCTGATGAATGCAACTCCAAACACTAGAATAACCTGCTAAAAACAGGGGATTGATTGCATATAGTTAGCAAGTAAAAATCACACAACAAAATACAAAAAGAAACTGAATCAAACCCTAGAATGAAACAACCAGAACATACCAACAAGTATAAAAAGATAAACAGTAGCACATCTAGGCAAGCACAAATAAAAAAAGAATCCATAAACTATCTAGCATGTGAGGGACACAATATAGACTTCAAAATCAAAAGCACTAAAACAAATTAGATACATCAGATCCAGCATCACACCACACCCTCTCTTACATGCATCTGAATGCTGAAATCAAGAAAGGGGAAATGAAATCCACACAAGCCTGAAGGGACAAATAGCACACACAAGCATCACATAGACAAATCTGACCACAGGGGAATGCAATCCACCCACCACAAGCACAAGAACCCTACCTAATCTACCACCAAACCATCAGAAGAAGGGGGTATAGAGGCAGACGCGAGAGCACACAAGAGGCGGACTCGACAGATGTGGCGAAACTAGAAGCAAGCATTAGGGCGGGGCAGCACTTGTACCTCTCCAGACGACCCCCACACGCACGAATCCGCGGCGGTTCTTCAACTCCCCATGACACCATGCGCACCTTGCAACTGCGCAGGAAGTTGCCGCCCTCGCTTCGGAGCAGGAGAGAGCGGGATGGGCAAGGGAGAGCCGGGCATGGGGGAGAAATAGGAGTGCGGGTGTGCGCCGGTTACTCCACTCACGAGGGCAAGGGACATGGGCGGAGAAATCGGGAGGAGTTGCAGGCGACGAAGGCGGTGGAGCGACGGAGAGGGGGGAGAGAGTGAGTGACAGGGGAAGAGGGGTTTTCTGACAGGTGGTGGAGAGGGAGATGGTCAATTAATGTAGCGACCAGACCTCACACGGTCCAATCTCTGTGCTCCAGTGTCATCCATGTATCAGTAATGCTGACACAGCATAGTACTTGAAGGATTTATAACAGAGTAGCAATCACACACTTATTACATCGAATGTCTCAAAATAAAACTTATTACAATAAAAATATGGCTTAAGGCCATCTAATAACGATAACAGCGGAAGGCTTGGAAGATAAGTGAGTCCATGAACTCCAACGGCATCACTGAGTATAGAACCACGACCTAAAGGCACCTTACTCATCGTCTGAAAAGTCTGCAACATGAATGTTGTAGCCCGAAACGGGTCAGCACATGGAATATGCTGGCAAAGTAACACATAGAGAGCAATGAAAGAATAAGGCTATACTACATGCATATTTGGCTGGTGGAAAGCTCTATGGTTACAGTTTTTGCGTAAAGCCAATTTTTCCCTACTCCAAAGGAATAAATTTTATTTAACTATCATGGTAGTTGTTAAACATTGAGAGTATAGACACCCTCTCAATCCCAATTAAGTATCATCATTAAAACCCAACAAAATTAATTAGAGTAACATGATGAGATTCACATGATAATCCAGGTACTAGATACTCAAGCTGTCCATAACCGGGGACACGGCTAACCATGAATAGTTTATACACTCTGCAGAGGCTTGTGCACTTTTCCCCACAAGACTCGATCTCCTCCATTGAGATACTCGCACTACATGGTGTTTGAGAAACGGATGACCGAGACATAGTCTTTCGGAAGCACTTGCACCTTACGAACGGGTAGACCGTACCAACTTACACCCCCTACATCTGCTAGTCTACCACTGTAGGAGTTCACACAACCTAGTCAACTATGCTAGAGCCCATATTAGCGTGTGGCTGCACATGGAAGTTTCTAGTATGAATAATCTCATGATCCCTTTGAGCCTGGGTGGCGGTCCAAAAGAAAACAGGCAATCGCTGGAATACCCAGGTGCCTCAATCCACCCAGATGTGTGTTTAAATAGCCACCTTAGATAAACCATTAATTTTTAACAATCTCACATCTGTCATGGATACACTCACCCAATCCACGTCTACTAGCATAGCATGGCATAATAAGCAAACGTAGAAGTATCTCCCAAAGGTTTGAATAATAAAACAGGTGATAGGTACTACCTCATCTACTTCCCAAAACCCACAATTTAATTAGATACTACTCATGCAATTGTTTGAGGATTGATCTAATCCAATAAAACTGGGTAGTAGGAGGTATGATCAAAGTGTTACTTGCCTTGGTGATGATCCGCAAAACCTAGCGATTCGAAGTAGCAAGCCGCGCACTCCGGGTACTCTATCGCCAACAAACAAGCATACAATAAGTACTCATCTAATGCACGGGTAAAACTCAAATAAGAGATCTAACCAGAAAGTTCAACTTAAGAACTCCGGTTGGCAAAAAGAATCAAATCGAACGAAGCAACGAAAGACAAACGACAAAAGAAACAATCTTCGTTTACTATTCTGGATCTAGGTCAAATGTTATAGAAGCAAAAACTTGTTTCAGTTGGTTAAACGTAAAGAGGGTTCTGAGACGAAACTCCAGGCGCTTGAATCGCCTGATTCCAATAAACGAGCGAAAAGTTATACTAGAACGAAAATCGGATAAAAAATCACGATCAGAAATAATCATGGAAAATCCGAAAAAAAAGAAAAACGATTAACGAATGAATGTTCGTTATCTGGATCTAAACGATGAACGCGTTCGTTAAAACGAAAGAACGAGCGAACGCTCACTAAATAAACTAAACCGAAAAAATGATCTATCTAAAAAAATGGATCTAAAAAAACCGACGAAAAACCGATGGAAAAATCGAGCGGTTTTTTCAAAAATAACCGCGGCGGCGGGGTCAACCTCGGCGTGCGGGGCGGCGGGATCCGGCATCGGCCGCGGCGGCGCGGGGCGGCGGCGACTAGGGTTCCTGGCGGCGGCGGCTTGGGCTGAGGCGGCCCGGGGCGGCGCTATTTAAAGGGGCCCGGCTAGAGGAGTCCTGGCCGATCCCGGCCCGAAGTCGGTTCGCACTTTTTTTTAAATAATTACGCGTAGAAAAACAAACAAAATAAATACTATATGCACTCCAAAAATCCCGAAATAAATTTTCCCCGACTTCTAAAATCAAGCCGCACAGGATGAACATTTATTTGTGGCCTAAATGCAATTTTGAAAAACGCGCATTTTTCCTAAATTCAAATAAAATAGCAAATAATACCAAAATAAAATCTTATTTTATTTTATTATTAAGTCCTCAATATTTCTTTATTTTGGGAAAGTCATTTTATTCCCTCTCTCATTTTTTTGATAGAAATAATTGAAGATAAAATGCATAAGATCAGATGATCCTATTTTCAAAATTTGAGAAAACTCAAATATGAAAATAACGAAATCCCGAACTCTCTCCGAGGGTCCTTGAGTTGCCTGAAATATTTGGATCAACCAAAATGCAATAAAATATGATATGCAATGATGACCTAATGTATAACATTCCAAATTGAAAATTTGGGATGTTACAAACCTACCCCCCTTCAGATGAATCTCGCCCTTGAGATTTGGGTTGGCTAGAAAATAGGTGAGGGTGGTCCTTCAGCAGATCTTCCTCTCGTTCCCAGGTGGATTCATCCTTCGTGTGGTGGCTCCACTGAACTTTGCAAAACTTGATGACCTTACTGCGGGTTACTCGGCTGGCATACTCAAGAATCTTGACTAGTTTCTCCTCATAGGTCAAATTGCTGTCCAACTGAATCTCTTCCAGCGGCACTGTATCTCTCAGCGGTATATCAGCCATCTCTGCGTGGCACTTCTTCAACTGGGAAACGTGGAATACATCGTGAACTCCTGAAAATCCTCCGGGCAATTCCAATTTGTAGGCTACTTCTCGCATACGCTCCAAAACCTTGTATGGTCAAAACGTGGCGCTAACTTTCCCTTAACTCCAAAGCGCTTAACTCCTCGAAGTGGAGATACTCAAAGGTAAACTCGGTCTCCGACTTCGTAAACTGTCTCCTTGTGTTTAGAATCTGCGTAGCTCTTCTGCCTGGACTGGGCTACCTTGAGCCTAACGCGAATCAATTTCATCTTCTGTTCAGACTCCTTAATCAGATCCGGTCCAAACAACTGGCGGTATCCAACTTCATCCCATGACAATGGGGTCCTGCACCTCCTTCCGTACAAGGCTTCTAAAGGGACCATCTTCAAACTAGATTGATAGCTATTGTTATAAGAGAACTCCGCGTATGGCAAATTGTCGTCCCAACTAGATCCATAATCTAGCGCACAAGCTCTTAGCATATCCTCCAAAATGTGATGGACTCTCTCGGTCTGTCCATCCGTCTGCGGATGGAAAGCTGTACTGAACTCTAGCCTACTATCCAAAGTTTCGTGCAACTGATTCCAGAACTTTGAGGTAAACTAGGTTCCTCTATCCGATACAATGATCCTTGGAACTCCATGCAGACATACGATCCTGGTCATGTATATCCTTGCCAACTTAGCACTGGTGTAGGTAGTCTTCACTGGGATGAAATGAGCTACCTTTGTCAAACGATCGACTACAACCCAAATCGAGTCATAGCCTGAAGGAGTTCGGGGCAAACCCGTAATAAAATCCATGCCTAGCTTATCCCACTTCCATTCGGGTATTGGCAATGGCTGTAGCAATCCCGCTGGCTTCTGATGCTCTGCCTTTACTCTCTGACATACATCACAAACTGCTACATACTTCGTGATATCCTTCTTCATTCCGGTCCACCAAAAAGTATCCTTCAAATCCAAATACATCTTGGTATTTCTTGGATGAATCGAATATGGTGAATCATGGGCCTCCTGCAGAATTAACTTCCTAATATCTGGGTCATTAGGCACATAAACATGGTCTTCAAACCATAGGGTATCGTGCTCATCCTCACGAAATCCTTTAACTTTTCCTTTGCTCATTTTCTCATTAATAGAAGCAACCTCCTTGTCAGTCTTTTGGGCTTCTCTGATCTTATCCATCAAAGTAGACTGAATCTCTAATGCTGCTACATAGCCTCTCGGAACTATCTCCAAACATAGCTCACAAAGATTTTCGGCTAACTCCCTTGGTAAATCTCCCGTCATTAGGGTGTTGACATGACTTTTACGACTCAGCGCATCGGCTACTACGTTAGCCTTTTCAGGATGATAATGCAATCTCATATCATAATCCTTGATGAGCTCCAACCATCTCCTTTGCCTGAGGTTCAACTCCTTCTGCGTGAAGATGTACTTCAAACTCTTGTGATCCGTGTACACTTCACAATGGTTTCCAATGAGAAAATGTCTCCAAGTCTTTAATGCATGCACTACGGCTGCTAACTCCAAATCATGCGTGGCATAATTCAACTCATGAGGCTTAATCTATCATGAGGCATATGAAACAACTCTTCCTTCCTGCATAAATACTGCTCCAAGTCCTCGACGAGAAGCGTCGCCATACACCTCATAATCTTTGTTCTGATCCGGCAAAATCAACACAGGTGATGTAACCAAACATTTCTTCAACTCCTGGAAACTGGCCTCACATTCCTCAGTCCATTTGAACTTGGTATCCTTCTTCAACAACTTCGTCATAGGTTTTGCAATCTTCGAGAAATTTTCAATGAATCTCTAGTAGTATCCTGCGAGTCCAAGAAAACTCCGGATTTCTCCAACTATCGTTGGGGCTTCCCAGTTTGTCACAGTGTCAACCTTGGTGGGATCTACTGCTATACCTTCTCCGGATATAACGTGTCCGAGGAATCCAACTTCCTTCAACCAAAACTCACATTTGCTAAACTTGGCATATAACTGATGTTCTCTGAGCTTCCCAAGTACCAAACGCAAATGCTCCTTATGCTCCTCTTCATTCTTAGAATAAACTAGGATATCATCAATGAACACTACGACGAACTTATCCAAAAACTCCATAAATACTTTGTTCATCATGTTCATGAAATATGCAGGGGCATTAGTCAGGCCAAATGACATAATGGTATACTCGTACAGCCCATACCTGGTGGTGAAAGTTGTCTTAGGTATATCTTGTTCTCGGATCTTCAAATGATGGTATCCTGATCGCAGATCGATCTTGGAAAATACCTTAGCTCCTTGCAATCAATCAAACAGATCATTGATCATCGGTAGTGGGTACTTGTTCTTGATGGTTCCTTCATTCAATCCTCGATAATCAATAACCATCCTTAACGATCCATCCTTTTTCTCCACTAGAAGTACTGGCGATCCCCAAGGCGAAGAACTTGGGCGAATATAACCTTTATCTAGTAACTCCTTAATCTGCTTATTAATCTCCTCCAAATCCTTTGCGGGCATCCTGTATGGTCTCTTAGATATTGGCCCTGTGCCTGGCAAAAGCTTAAACCAAAACTCAATATCTCTATCCGGTGGCATGCCTGGCAACTCCTCTGGAAATACGCTAGGGAAATCCTTCACCACTGGTACTTCCTCCTGCACAACTCCTGTTAGGGAATTTACTTGAGTCCTCTTCGGCACATGCCGGGATACATACTTGATCCTTCTTCCTTCTGGCGTTGTAAGCAAAATTGACTTACTGGCGCATTCAATGTTCCCTTCATACTTCGATAACCAATCCATGCCTAATATCACATCCAATCCTTGAGATTCCAATACTATTAGGTCCGAAGGAAATACATAGTTACCAATCCTTAATGGTAACCGATCACACCATAGACTAGCCATATATTCTGCTCCAGGTGAGGTTACTAACATGGGTGACCTAAGGGCTTGGGTTGGCAGTTTATACTTATCCACAAATCCCCTTAAGATGTATGAATGCGATGCACCAGTACCAAAAAGAATGAGTGCAGTAAATGACTTAACCAAAAACTTGCCTATTACTGCATCTGGCTGAGCTTCAACCTCCTCCACGTTTACGTGGTTCACCTGTCCCCTATTGAAAGGGTTCGGCTTCTTCCCAGAGCTTCCATTGCCATTTCCATTCTGGGATTCAGGACATTCATTTGCATAATGTCCGGTCTTCTGTCACTTAAAGCAAGTGACTTGGCTTAGGTCTCTCTTGGCTGGGGTTGATGGGTTGGTACGGTTCTGGCCGTTGCTTCCTCCATTCCCATTACCATTCTTGGGGCCATTGTGATTGTGCAAGCTACCTCCTCCATGGGTATGCTGAAAATGTCCTCCCGGTCTAGGGGTAAAACGCGGCTTCTGCCGAGCTCCGGAATTGTACTTCCCTTGTCCATACTTCCTTTTGCAGTTCTCAATTTGCTGCTGCTTCCCTTCAATCATAAGAGCACGATCTACCAACTCCTGGTAGTTGTTGAAGGTTGCTACCATCAACTGCAGGCTCAACTCATCATTCAGTCCTTCCAGAAACTTCTCCTGCTTAGCTGCATCTGTAGCAACATCATCTGGGGCATAACGTGCTAGCTTACTAAAATCCTCCACATACTGGCCAACTGTCCGTCCTCCTTGGCGCAAATTGCGAAACTCACGCTTCTTCATGGCCATAGCTCCTGTTGAAACATGGGCAGTACAGAAAGCCTGCTGAAACTGGTCCCATGTGACAGTGTCGATAGGGAAGTGGTTGTCAAGTTCTCCCACCATGATGTTGCGGGTCCGTCAAGCTGATGTGCGGAAAACTTCACCTTTTCCGCATCTGTGCATCCTGCCGTGGTCAACTCCCTTGCTGTCTTGCGGAGCCAATCATCTGCTACTATAGGCTTGGTGCTACTGGAGAACACCAGCGGATTCAGCCTAAGAAAATGGGCTAAGTGATCAACAGGTGGTGGTGGTGGTGGGTTGTTGTTGTTGTTCCCCTGATTCTGATTCTGGACTAGCAACTGCATCAATGTGTTCTGCTGCTGGATCAACTGAGTGAGCACCGGTGGGAAGGTAAATCCGGGGTCACGTCTCAGAGGCATCTGATGGGTTTAGAAAAGATGAGATTTAAGAATAGAGAGGGGTCTAAAGAGAAAACACTACCCATATGCACATGAGGCAAAAGCAAACAATTCACTTCATTCAATCAAACAAGGGCATACAATCGGTCTAACTATCGCAAAAGTGCTCGGACTACTATATTTACATGGTGGAATACTACTACTGATGGGGTGGTCTACTAGAAATATTCTTCGGTTGCAGACTCCATGATATCTGCTCCAGCTTCATCAACATAGTCATCATCGCTATCGTCTGGGTCCGAGTCGGTGTCGTCGATGATGATGTAGTCTTCCAGGCGAATTTCCTTGGGTTCTTCGTCTTCTTCTACTGGTGTAGGGCCTCCCATGAATATTCCGATCTTCATTGTTAGGTCGGCATTCTTATCCATTAGTACTTTGATTTCCTCTTCATAATCTTCACGTGTAGCCTTGAGTTCTTCCTCCAGTTCCTTGATTCTTGTCCTCGCCTTCTTCAGATCTATCATGTCTGCGCACATTTGGTTCTCCTGACGTCGAATGTGCTGGTTCAACTCCTGGATAAAAGCTGCAATTGATCTATCTTTTTTGGTGCTGATCATCTCCCAGTGCTCATCTCGGCGCCCACAAATCTGGTAGATAGTATTATTGAGATCATTGCGGTAAACTTCTCCAATACGTCCCATGGCGATGTGAGCTGCCATGCTCTTTCCTAGACTCCAGGTTGGTGCATCAAAGGAAAACTCTATGGGCTTAGTGACTGGCATGAACGTCCTTCCGAGAACTTGAACTTGAATCATCCAGCGCTCCTCTTCCGGTAAAGTGGCGTTGTAGGTTCCGGTGAAGCTTGGTACTCCGATGTTCAGGTACTTAGTGACTTCCTTCAAGTGACGTCCAAAGGGTGTATCTTCATCGGGTTGGTGAACTTGTTCCTTGCATCCGCCATCCTAAAATAGTAGAAAAGATGAGGAGTCAGAATGGGAAGAGTGAGTAGTGATCTAGGGCTTTAGCTTAGTGGTCGTGCCCTACAGTCAGCGTGTGCTCTGATACCATCTTGTAGCGACCAGACCTCAAATGGTCCATTCTCTGTGCTCCAGTGTCATCCCTGGATCAGTAATGCTGACACCACACAGTACTTGAAGGATTTATAACAGAGTAGCAATCACACACTTATTACATCGAATGTCCTAAAAGAGAACTTATTACAATAAAAATATGGCTTAAGGTCATCTAATAACGATAACAGCGGAAGGCTTGGAAGATAAGTGAGTCCATCAAGTCCAACAGCATCACTGAGTACAGAACCACGACCTAAAGGCACCTTACTCGTCGTCTGAAAAGTCTGCAACATGAACGTTGCAGCCCGAAACGGGTCAGCACATGGAATATGCTGGCAAAGTAACACATAGAGAGCAATGAAAGAATAAGGCTATACTACATGCATATTTGGCTGGTGGAAAGCTCTATGGTTACAGTTTTTGTGTAAAGCCAATTTTTCCCTACTGCAAAGGAATAAATTTTATTTAACTATCATGGTAGTTGTTAAACATTGAGAGTGTAGACACTCTCTCAATCCCAGTTAAGTATCATCATTAAAACCCAACAAAATTAATTAGAGTAACATGATGAGATTCACATGATAATCCAGGTACTAGATACTCAAGCTGTCCATAACCGGGGACACGGCTAACCATGATTAGTTTATACACTCTGCAGAGGTTTGCGCACTTTTCCCCACAAGACTCGATCTCCTCCGTTGAGATTCTCGCACTACATGGTGTTTGAGAAACGGATGACCGAGACATAGTCTTTCAGAAGCGCTTGCCCCTTACCAACGGGTAGACCGTACCAACCTACATCCCCTACATCTTCTAGTCTACCATTGTAAGAGTTCACACGACTTAGTCAACTATGCTAGAGCCCATAGTAGCTTGTGGCTGCACACAGAAGTTTCTCGTATGAATAATCTCATGATCCCTTTGAGCCTGGGTGGCGGTCCAAAAGAAAACAGGCAATGGCTGGAATACCCAGGTGCCTCAATCCACCTAGATGTGTGTTTAAGTAGCCACCTTAGATAAACCATTAATTTTTAACAATCTCACATCTGTCATGGATACACTCACCCAATCCACGTCTACTAGCATAGCATGGCATAATAAGCAAACTTAGAAGTAACTCCCAAAGGTTTGAATAATAAAACAGGTGATAGGTACTACCTCATCTACTTCCCAAAACCCACAATTTAATTAGATACTAATCATACAATTGTTTGAGGATTGATGTAATGCAATAAAACTGGGTAGTAGGAGGTATGATCAAAGTGTTACTTGCCTTGCTGATGATCCGCAAAACCTAGCGATTCGAAGTAGCAAGCGGCGCACTCCAGGTACTCTATCGCAAACAAACAAGCATACAATAAGCACTCATCTAATGCACGGGTAAAACTCACATAAGAGATCTAACCAGAAAGTTCAATTTCAGAACTCCGGTTGGCAAAAAGAATCAAATCGAACGTGCAACGAAAGACAAACGGCAAAAGAAACAAGCTTCGTTTACTATTCTAGATCTAGGTCAAACTTTACAGAAGCAAAAACTTGTTTGAGTTGGTTAAACGGAAAGAGGGTTTCGAGATGAAACTCCAGGCGCTTGAATCGCCTGATTCCGATAAACAAGCGAAAAGTTATACTAGAACAAAAATCGGATCAGAAATCGCGATCAGAAATAATCACGGAAAATCCGAAAAAACGACGAACAGATTAATGAACGTTCGTTATCTGGATCTAAACGATGAACGCGTTCGTTAAAACGAACGAACGAGCGAACGCTCGGTAAATAAAGTAAATCGGAAAAAAAACCGATCTATCTAAAAAAACGGATCTAAAAAACCGACGGAAAAACCGAGCGGTTTTTTAAAAAAAATGGCGGCGGCGGGATCAGCCTCGGCGTGCGGGGCGGCGGGATCCGGCATCGGTGGCGGCTAGGGTTCCTGGCGGCGGCGGCTTGGGCTGAGGCGGCCCGGGACGGCGCTATTCAAAGGGGCCCGGCCAGAGGAGTCTTGGTCAATCCCGGCCCGAAGTCGGTTTGCACTTTTTTAAAATAATTACGCGTAGAAAAACAAACAAAAGAAATACTAAACGGACTCCAAAAATCCCGAAATAAATTTTCCCCGGCTTCTAAAATCAAGCCGCACAGGATGAACATTTATTTGGGGCTTAAATGCAATTTTGGAAAACGTGCATTTTTCCTAAATTCAAATAAAATAGCAAATAAATCCAAAATAAAATCTTATTTGATTTTATTATTAAATCCTCAAGATTTCTTTATTTTGGGAAAGTCATTTTATTCCCTCTCTCATTTTTTTGATAGAAATAATTGAAGATAAAATAAATAAGATCAAATGATCCTATTTTCAAAATTTGAGAAAACTCAAATATGAAAATAACGACATCCCTAACTCTCTCCGAGGGTCCTTGAGTTGCGTGAAATTTCTGGATCAACCAAAATGCAATAAAATATGATATGCAATGATGATCTAATGTATAACATTCCAAATTGAAAATTTGGAATGTTACAATTAATGCCTCTCTGTTGTGGGACATGCAATGCAGGAGAAATTACAGTTTTACCCCCCCCCCCAACAGCTAAAAAAGTAAATACATCTATAGATAAAATGAATGCACCATTTGAATGCATCTATTATGAGATAAAATCACACAACAGCACTGTTGATATCCTTAAAACCAAAAATAGATGGCAGATACACTACCAAAAGGAACAAAAATACATACATAAATATGCACCTAAAAAACAAGAGAAAGAAGTTCAAAAAATAAAGAACATAAATTCAAGTACTCTAATAAAAGAAGTAAAGAAATAAGAATAAATAAACCCAAAGAAACAAAAAGAAGAAGTTCAAGTACAGAAACAGATGAAATTCATATCTAACTAAAACACGCACCCTAAACCCTAAAAACCCTAAGATAGATAGTGGGGTCACGGATGTGATGGACTCGCCTCCGCATGCGACGATGCGGTACGCCGCGTTGTCCCCTGCTCCGGCTCGTTCCTGTCTTGGTCTCGCAGGGGGAGGGGAGGGGGGTCCCGCCCCCCCTCCCCTCGTGCTCGGCCTCGCGCTACCGCATTGTTGCGCGCTAGGATTTGACAGGATGCAATGCGGTTATTCTGTTTCCACCCCCACCGCACGCACCCTAAACCCTAAAACCCTAAGATAGATAGTGGGGTCATAGATGTGACGGACTCGCCTCCGCATGCGACGACGTGGCACGCCACGTCGTCGCCTGCTCCGGCTCGTTCCTGCCGCCCCCTCCTCCGCAGCGCCCAACTGTCACCGCCACCAAGCTTCATGGCCGGCGATCGGTGCGGCGGTTCTTCGATGCTGGCTGAGGACGGCAATTGCAGCGGAGCTCCTAGGGTAGTGCGGAAGCTGGAGATGCCCTCAGGTTAGTAGAAAACCGGCCCCTCCCCCCTCTCTCGTCTCTTCCTCTTGTCCTCCTCCATCGTTGAGAGTCATGGTGGTAGGGGCATCCTCTTTCTCAGGCAATGCCTCCGGTGGAGTAGGCATAGGTGTTTGTATTGTCATGCCATGATCACTAGTTGGTGAATAAATGTTACATGCAATCTGCAATGATGAAACAGATTTTCAATGCCATTTGCCACATTCATTTGTTTTGCAAGTTTGTAGTTTTGGATGTGCGAAAATCTTTCATCATGAGTTAAATTCGCCTCCTTATATAAGTAGGAATGAATGCACCTGCAAGGAATCATACATTATTTGGCTTCAAAGTCGAACCATGGATAAATTGCTTGCTTGTGTAACGAAGTTTGGAATAGACCGCAACGATTAAGCATTGTACCTTTCGACCATCTATCCAAATCTTGGGGTCCTTCTAAGAGTACTTGAAAGTCCATGGTGCCATAATCCACATATGTTGAGTGAACTTTAATCTCCGCCTATCATCAAGAACAATGAAATACATGTTGTTATTGTGTCGGGATTTAGAGGAGCCTGTTGCGAACTGTGTATCCAAGTCAGATTTGATAAGATCTAAAGAGTGGGAATCATATATGAATTATGCTTGTTGACATATATTACATCCAGTTAAAATGAAGCTTGCATAAACCATGGAGTATGCTTCAATACTTTTTATTGACCATTTTGGTTGTGCTTATACCCTTCTTTCACATAACTTACGATTTTTTCGTTTGGACATATAGGCCGGCTCCACTTTTATATTGAAATGAAACCAAGCATCCAACTAGTCATCGTCCCTAACATTGATATGTGAACTAATCAACAATGTGAATACCTATTGGCTTGGTTTTCTTTAATGAAAATCGGAAGGGGAAAACCCTTCTTTGATAAAAAAAAGTCTGATGCCTATTGAAGTGGTATGGTTAATATTCACCATATTTATTTTGTTTTTCAGATTCTGATGGGGGAACTGTAAGTATCGGAGAGTCCCAATTGGTAGGACCGAGTCGTCCGCCTCCCATCAGTCCTCTCCCGACGATGAGTCATCATCGTATGGCGATGTCGGAGTGGACTTAGATGGACCAGATCCGCTCGCTACCGAGTCGGGCGACATGGGGACCTCGGATGGCTCGGGGTCTACCTCGAGCAACACTTCCAAGAGGAAGAAATCCGGGCATGGTCCGGGGAAGGTCCCGAAACCAACTGCTGCCAGCGACCGTCCATCATATTTTGGATGCCTCAACTTTGACACTCACATATGCTTGTCTTTTATATCATGCAGTCAGTGGAAATTTATCCCGACACAACCTAAGGGGGCATGCCCGCCGAACCACATCATCGGCTCCCTCTTGAGGAAGCACTTCCCTGGATTGTCCAAGCCAGGTGATGACGAGCCGCCGTCGCCGGGTTTAACCTGGGAGCATTACAAACACAACAAGGACGAGCACAATGTCACCATGGCCACCCCGGTCATCAATGCTTTTTTGTAAGTATCTTCGCTCCGACCATTGCATTTTTCCATATCCAAATCCTTACTTGTGTGGATGGTGAGAAGATGCAATATGCTTTCTTGTAGCAAACATTTGCTTGCGTGGATGGTGAGCAGCAGAAGGCGATCAAAGGCGTCGTGAAATCTGCCCGAAAGATACTCTCTGACACCAAGCACACGCTGCGGTACAAAGCCGTGATGCAGTGCCGGCCGCTCGATGACAAGGGAGAGAAGATGACAAGGAAGACTGCTTGCCAGACCAACTTGTCGCGAGAAGAATACATGTCAGTGGTAAGTGACTACATCGGTTGCTAGTACTTTGATTCATCCCTCTTGTTCCCCAATTATTCAATTTTGTCTGACTAGTTGAAGGAACCCTGGATGAAGGACGATTGTTGGGAGGCCCTGGTTGACATGTGGTGTGACCCAGCATGGCAGGCGCAACATGTGGAGAAGGGAAACGATCAAGCCAAAATGTCAGGCCCGGCTCACCGGCTCATTTCCATAGGAGCCGGAACCTAACCGCTCTCAAGCAACACATGGTATGTGGATTAAGATGTTAACTTTTTCGCATGGTGCATCTTGGTTCATTAAACTTGATGGTTAATTTTGCAGGAAGCGAAGGTTGGTCGCCCGGTCCACATCCTAGAAGCCTGGAGAGAAGGTCACAAGGGGAAGGATGGCGCCGAGTTCTGCGGTGAGTCGGGGGAGGAGAAGTGGGGGACCTTCAAAGAGGTCTTCCAGGAGGTGCACGGGCAGGAAGCCGAACCTTCGTCCAAGCCCGTTGATCCTGAGCTTCTCATCATTGTTGGCCAGGGGAAGGGCCATAGCTGCCACCTCCTTTGCAATGAGGCGATCGCCACCTCCTCGCATCTCAAACTGCACGAGATACGCGCTTCAAGCACCAGCTCAACTCCGTCCATACGGAGTCGCCCAACCGCCGCATCACGTGAGATAACGCGCATCAAGGTTAGCATCCTAACCTTTCATTTATGTCCATGTCTCGAAATAGCATCGTTCCAATCTATATGAGCCTAATAGCATGTTACAGGATTTAATGGAGCAGGGGGCTGTTGAAGAGGAGCAAAGGCAGAAGGATGAGCAGGAGTCCAGAGAAAAGGAACGGGAAGACACGAACAAGAGGTTGAAGCTGCTTGAGGATCAACTACAGGTAGAACATTATCTAAACTACAGTAGAAGATTCATTACATAGGGACGAACCACCCTCACGTGACTCTACTCTTATAGGTTCTTATGCAATCTCGAAGCAGTGCAAGTGATGCCCCTCCTCCTCCTCCGGAATGTTAACCCGATGGCCTCTCCTCCTCAAGATGATCTATATATGAACAAGTGTACTTCTATTGTGACGTGCACCTGTTTTGCAATTAGTGACAATATGTATGAATTTGCGACTTGTGTGTGACGTCTACTAGGATAATACATTCGACTTGTGTGTGACAATATGTGGATTATCCCTAATTATGCATATATATGTGGACTAGATCAAATTATGCATATATATGATCAAATTATGCCTATATATGTGTGGACTACTCCAAATTGCACTGTAGTTGTTTTTATCTGCAGGGATCAGAAAAGAAATAGTTTAACAGCAGAATGGATGGGAAAGATTTTCGAGAGCAGCACTCGGAAAATGATATACTACCAGAGCACCTCTCGGAAAACTGGTCGTCTGGGAGACACTACTATTGTGCCCACACCTTTTCCGAGAGCACCTCTCGGAAAATTGGTCGTCTGGGAGACACTACTATTGTGCCCACACCTTTTCCGAGAGCTGCTCTCAGAAAAGAAGGCGAGCATTGCCGAGACAAGCTCTCGGCAACGATATGTAAACTGTCAGCTGCCATGTGGGCCACACTGTCCTACTGGTCAGGAGAATTGCCGAGAGCAGCTCTCGGCAAAGATATCGTCATTTTTTTTCAAAAATATTTAGCAAGTTATTTGAAACTTTTACTGATAAATGTGACCAGTTGGATCACATGTCAGTTAGAAAGAACACACACAAAAAAGAAAATAGGATGTGGCATATACTTTGCCAAATGTCGTTTGGCGGCTCTCGGTAATGTACGCAGTAACTGACGGAGTCGTCTGTTGCGGACGGGCATGCCACGTGGCTCCTCTTTGCCGTGAGCGGCTCTCGGCGTCTGCAGGGTTTGCCGTGCGGTGCCTCTTTGCCGTGAGGCAGTGACGGCAAAAAAGGCAGTTTGCCGTGAAGCTGGGTTTGCCGAGAGTGACTCTCGGCGTTGTTATCTTTGCCGAGTGTCCGTGTTTTAGCGCTCGGCGAAGAGCATGCCACCCAACGTATGTGAAAATTCCAGTAATGTGATGTTCATTAGTCAATAACGTGTCAAAATTCTCTCAAACAAAAATGGGTAGTTTTCTCTTTGGGCGAGTGTGGACGGGTGGGAGCGGAGGTCAATTTGTAGCACATCTCTGTTTCTTTTCTATTATGCTTTTAGTATATATATAATTGATAGATAAATTTTGCAATGGATAATTTACCTACGGTTTACCTAAAAAGCATCTTTTCCATAAATAAACGAATTTGATAGCCGTCGAGCACTTAAATGGGTTGGTGAGACGATAAAGTGAGAAACCTCTAGGCTCTAGCGAGTTTTAAAATGAATGAAATGCAGCACTTGATACTGGTAGGTACTGCACCTTTTTGAAGAAGCTAAACTGCAAGAAACTTCAAAGTTCCGTAGGATTATCTAACGCCTAGCTACACGTAGCTAGCCCTTGCTTCACCAAGATTTGCATAAACAGTTCTTAAAAGGCTCAGAATCATACTACTAGCTGTCTGTCTGATGACAGTCTTCTTACTGAAACTTTTAAAGCATGGCTACTCCGATCCGCATGCATACACAGTAGTAATATTTAAGAAAAAGAAAGGAGACAAAATTCTCAATGATGTCTTCCCGCATGCTTTCGTCATGGCAACGTGAGCATATCCTCCTCAAAAACCTCGCCGGGAAAACTTCCAGGCGCTTGCGGCTACAAATAGGCCCCCACGGCAACTTTGGTCCACTCCACTTGGTCCACTGCGCCTTGTTCGATCCACGCATGCTATGCATCTGCACGCAGGCGAGGTGCACCTCCAGTATTTCATGCCCCGCCAGCAGCAGGACGCAACCGACCTTCCGGACCTGGCAGCCAGCACCTCCTCCGCAGCTTCGCCGGCCGCCACCATGTGGGAGTATCACCAAGCGCATGCGGCCTTGCAGCCTTCCCCCTCCTGGAGCCCCTACACCGGGCCGTCCACCGCGGCTCTCCTCGATGGCTCGACCTTCGCCGCCGACTCGGTGGCAGGCGCGGCCGACATGAGGCTGCCGGTCGGCGAGCACGTCCACGGCCAGGCCTGGAGCCACGACGAACTGTGAGTACTTAATTATATGCATGCATGCCCTAAGTCCTAGTAATAACTCCCGGTAATTCGATTGAATGCTTGATGTAGATAGTGGATCCATGTCATCGCAAGTCAAATATATTTTCTGTTTTCAGAAGCAACGACAACACCGGCTACAGGGAGAACTTCCTGGACCTGCTCGCATCGAAGAACGTGACACAGGAGATGTTCGAGGACGTCCCGGCCGGCCGTTATGCCGCCGCACCCGCCCTCGCGGCACGGTTCGAGGCAGGCTCCGACGTTTCTCCGATCAAGTACGAGGTTGTCGCCTCGCCGTTGTTCATGGGGAGCGGTTCTAATGCTGCGCTCGAGGCCCAGGGGATGAACATGATGAGCGGCATGCCATCCTACGCCGACGACCACCACCACCATCAGAGGAAGGAAGGCATCAACCACCAGCAGCAAGAACATGGGAACCCCATGGCTTCCTTTCTGCAGCACATAAGTACTCGCACTAGTGCCGCCATGCACGCTAGCCTGGATTATTCAGGCTTGGGAGCGCTTGACAAGATTTGCCAGGACGGCCGAGCAATGGAGGCGGCGAGCCCTTTTAGCTTGAGGAGTCTGCCGGATTTCGGCTCTATCGGCGGCTACAAACCAACCAAGGAATCGACGTTGGTGCCACCGTACATGAGATCCGCCGACAGGCCAGACAGAAGCAGACAAGAGCAAGAGATCCTGCCCGTAAGTATGCTTGCACATCCATAGCATTTGATACAGTGACTTGCCAATGGTGCAATTAGCTAGTACACTAATCAGTGACAGCTGTTCATGAACCATACGTAATTTGGTACTTGGATGGATGTGTACTGTGGGTTCAGGCTAGGAGTAGTAGCAGCGGCAGTGGACCGCCGGCGGCGACTGATCGTAAGAAGCGAACATCTGAGGAAAGGCGGGAAAGCACTGTCAAGAAGTCCAAGCAGGAGGCATCCACAGCATCACCTCCTAAGGTAACAGCGAAAACAAGTTAAATGTTTGATAGCAGACTATTCAGTTAGCATCTGTGAGGTGCTCATTGGGCTACCGAATGCAGCAACCAGTTCCTAAAGTGAAGCTGGGGGAGAAGATCACAGCACTGCAGCAAATCGTTTCGCCGTTTGGGAAGGTAGGTACACACATAAACAAAGTTTTTATTTCAGATGTCACCAATTCTGAAACTGCTATTCCCTTCGATCCATATCAGTTGTCGCTAATGGATGTATGTAGCGCTGGAATAGGTCTAGATACACCCATTTCAGTGACAATTATTATGGATAGGAGGGAGGGTAACATTCTAGTCTAACTCTTCCTTTCCAACTTCACATATGAGCAGACAGACACAGCATCGGTGCTGTTTGAAACGATCAAGTATATCAAGTTTCTGCACGAGCAAGTACAGGTATAAATACTAAAACCATATTGCAGATCGAATTAATTCTCTACATGCCATTCTTTCAAAAATCCCTCAATTCATGCATGCATATGCTCTCCGTGTATAATTTGACCTAGCTAGAGCCACAAAAGCTTCCGGGAAAGCATAAGATTCCTGCACCCCCACCCCGACATTCCTAGTAAAAAGAAAGTGTAGTCCAGACGAGAAACGTATACGCACACCACACACGAAACACGATCCGTGGTATCTTCCGAGATGCAATGAATCGTTGCAATGACTGTTTAGCTGGTTCCACTTCACATATGATATTGACTTGTTGCGCGTCCCTTTATCAGTGCACTTCCTAGTCATGCATAAATATACCCGAGAGACCACATAAAGAATGTCCCAACTTGTCCTGCCTCACACTCCACCAGAAACATGAGATAAGGACAGTGCACGCACACACACATGTCGCCATCCCATCACAGAGAGAGTAGTGGAGCTTTCTGAGTCCCAGCTATGCTGATTAGCCCGCCTCTCCTGCTTTGTTTGCGCAGCTGCTGAGCGAGCCGTACACGAACGCGAGCAGGAACAAGGTACAGACAAACTGATGCTGCAAAATCCATTCTTTTTGCAAAATAAGATCCGGGCTACGAGCACGTAATTAATCGTCGTCGTCGGTGGGTTTCAGGGTAACTGCAGCAACCTTCTTCCATGGGGAGAGCGCGCGGAGGCGAGCAAGGGGGAGGGGGAGCATGACCTGAGGGAGAGAGGGCTTTGCTTGGTCCCTGTCTCGTGGACCCCTGAGGTGTACCGGGACGGCAACGCCATGGACTACTGGACGCCGGCGTACAGGGGCTGCCTCTACCGGTGATGGAGCCTGCCTCACTGACTGCGCTGCAAAACTCCTTTGTCTCAGTAGCTCCGCGCCGCGCCTGCCCGATCGACGCAGATTGATCGTTCCAAGTTATGTAGGCAGCTGATGACCGGCCTGCTTGTGGTGCCTGTATTGCCTAGGTTATAATTCGTTCCTCTCTTTGCGTTTCTAATTAAGTTTGTTGATCTGTAACGAGTAACCACTGCTCTCTTACAGACATGGTATGAGTACGTTGCTGACATTTGTAGCTACTAATACAGTAATATTGCGCATGATATAAAATCATCAGTAGATATGTCTCAAGACCTGTTAAGTAATGTACTACATCCGAGCCTCTTTGATGATCCGCAAGTCAGATGATGTCTCGCCGCAGGAGGCCGGCGTCTCGGCGGGGAAGACGAGATAGGTTGTGCACAGGAGAGCAGCGTACTCCATTTACAGAGACTGTTTTTTCTTTGGAAGCAACCATATATTCATTAGGCAATGAGATTACACATATGGTCACCATACGAGACACAAATGCTTGTCAAGGAACTTTGCATAAAAAATTTCACAAGAAGTAAAACTACTATTCCACCTTTGCAGAAACCCGTACCTCACCATAACGTTGTAGTCCACAAACCTCCGCCGTCATCATGGCAACGCCGGAAAAAGATGAGAACAATTGCCATATCAAGATCTAAGAGAGCACCACCGCATACAAAGATGCTTTTGAGCTGATGAAGTGGGTCGCCGCAAGCGATGAGATCGAGTCTTTGTGGCACATATCTTCCCCGTTGTCAACAGATCTCGACACCATCAACTTCATCCGATGTAGTCGAAGAAGAGGAACGTCGTCGCCTGCCGTCATCCACGCACCCAATTATAAGACAGTAAACATGACTACAACAGCCGGCACGACCGCCACCCGCGAGAGCGCCGTCAACCGACCACCAGACACGAACCTCACCAGATCCAAAGATCGGCGAGACGACGAGGCCACCTGCCCCCCGACCCCACCGGTTGCAGCAACGCCAAGATGAAGGAAGAGCAGAGACAACTTATTCCGACGCGGCGTTACCTCCCCCATGAAAACAGCGCCCCGAGGAAGCACTAGGCCAACCCTAAGTACAGAGACGGTTAGTTACTCTTGCCGCGGTCGGCGTGGGTGTCCGCGACGCGTCCTACGTTTGAGGCGTGGGCCGGTGGGCGGCGGAACGGAGGAGAACCAGCCGTCAGAATTAATGGGTTCGACCGAAGTGCGTGGGGCAGTCCCACCCGACTGAAAGCGAGGACACGGCGCATCACGCGGGGGCCGGCGCTCGAGCCATAGGGTGGATTAGGACCCGCAACGCGTCGCGGCAGCCGTGGAATTCCTCTCGCCATCAGCCGTCCGTCCACATCGCGCGGTCCTCCGCTGCCGCGCAGGCGTCCAGCGACAAGCGTATCGGACCGGTGCGCGTCAAACCGCTCGTGCGTCAGCTGTCTATTCCTCTCTTTCCGATCGATGGGAGGGAGACGAGGCTGCCAAAGCTTTGCTAGGGGCCACGTCCAACGACACGAGACAGGGAGATGGGCATAATTTCTCCTAATTAGGCTTTACTAGCGTTGTCTTTCCAAAAAGATGAAATAATTCAGTCTCCCTCAAAACACATTTCATCTTCGGACCACGTGGTTGTGTCTCTCAACACGGCATTCCTCATTTCATCTTCGAACCACATGGTTGTGTCTCTTAACACGGCATTCCTTTACAGTTGGCTGAGGCCTTCTTTGGTTCATAGGATTGGAAAATTATAGAAACAGAAAAGTTATAAAAAATGAGATGACATGTATCTTAAATCCTATGCATACGAATAGAAAAGGAAATGTTCTTTAATTCATACCATAGGATTTTTTTTCGTTGAGTCTAGGCTAATATTTATTTTCCTATGAATTATGGAGGATAGAAAGAATTCCTCCATAGAAATATAATTTCATTCCTACAAACCAAATAACTTTAAAGGAATTTTTCCTATAAAAATCCTATCCCTAGGAAATCCTACAAAATTGCTCCAAACCAAAGGAGGCCTGAACAGCGTGTGTGCGGCTAGGGTAGCACCGTGCACCTCTCATTATGTGTAGAGCAACACTTGCGGAGTATCATTATGGGTCCGATCGTCGTAATAACCGTTCGTATATGTTGATTTTGGCCCCAAAAAAAGTTTGTCTAGCAGAATTTCCATCCCCCACTGAGTCGCTATGTTTTTTTAGGCTGCACCAAATCGAGCCCGCAAGCATTCATATTTGGGGCTGGGTGAGACGATATAGCACTCCCTTCATCAATCAACCCAATCTTGATGCCACGGACATTTCAGCATGTTCCCCCTTTGTTGTAGGGTGGAACCCTAAGTGAAGATCTTTCACGAATTGAAGGGAAAATCTCCAAGAACAAAAAGAACACCAAGGGAAAACACAAGAGGAACACTCAAGAACAAGCCCAAATCACACGCCCACTAAACTCAAATCCACACAAGATCCACAAAGGTACATAAAAAACAAGAGGAACATGGGTACATGGTAAAGTTCATCTCAAATCCAAAGGAGATGAGGTCTTGGTGATCTGATCCTTCCCTCAAGGGGGCCTTGAATCCCTAGGGATCTTCTCCAATAGAGGCCTTGAACTCCAATCGAGTGTGTCTCTCTCAAGAGGAATCCCACAAGGGGAGATACATGAGCTAAGCTCTAATGTCTAGATCTATTCTTAGCTAAGTCTAAATAAAGGAGATGGTAGGAACGGAGCCAGGAATTTTGTATGGGGTGGGGGGGGGGGGGGGCGAGTTCCACACTTACGCTCTCTTACGGACTAATGAGCACTGGTCGAGTGGAAAAACGGTTTAAAGTATGCAAAAAAGCATAGGCCTGAAATCAGGCTTTCACTGATGTAAACACTAAAAAATACTACCAAATTATTGACTTTTTACAAAAAAAGTAGTTTTCGAATTTGCTATATAGAAAATTTTAGTGCATGGTACTAGAACAAGTTGATTCTGAATCTAGTTTTCGAGTCAATCAATCATTCATATAGACAACAAAAAACTGAGATTTGAAACTGAGGCTAATTGTCAGAGTGGATTTACCATATAGGCATATTCTTGGATGTGGTATGCTGTCAGATCTGTGGTTTCTATTGGTGGATGGTGCTTACCATGATCCTCTTTATGCTGGTTGACGATGATATGATCGATTGGGGATTGAAGCTTTAATGGTTGGACGCACTGTTCAAGATATCTTTCGATATTCCTATAAATCGGTCGATTTATCGCGTACCGTTGTCTAACCGATAAGATAAATCGGCCGATAATTCAGCCGATATGGCGATAAATCAGCCGATATGCCGATAAATTGGCCGATTTACCACTTATCATGGGTCGACCGATAAGTTTTCGATAAGCGATATCCCCAACATTGGTTGGACGTAAATGCCCATAGAAAACTTTTTCTCAATGTTCTCTTCCTCTTCTTATCTATAGAAATAGAATTAGACAATCAAGCATTTCCTAATTAACTTCTAATGTTCATAGATTTTTTAATGGCATAGCAGCGCAGGTTTTAACAAAATAAAAATCAAGAGACAAGCAAGGAGTTATGGTTAACCTGCACCTATGCAGCCGTGCTAGACCTTGATCGGTCCCCTTCTGGTGGTCTTTTGCCTGAAGGCTGGAGAAAATTCATCCTGGCGGCGGTAGGCGGAGACTCTAGCGGACGATGGGTAGGAAGGTCAAACGAAGCCACGATCTGCGGTCAAATATGTCGATCGAACTGCCAGGAAACAAAGGGCATGCATGCGCTTCTGCTGCCTGCTGGGCTTCGCGTTTGATGTTGGGCTTTTTTCCTGCTCTAGGTTTTAGTCTGTAACTATTGTACATGGGCTGGGGCATGGGGAGGAGTCCTGAGGAGCTTGACGATGCGTCACACAGGGGGGGGGGGCGAATTGAGTCAAAATGGGTGCATAATTAGGATCTGCCTAATCGCTATCAAAGGAAAACGTGATCGTTAGGAGGGGCCTCGACCCCCCTCGTCCCCCCTTGGATTCGTCCCTAGGTGAAGGAGGAGTATCTATAGCCCTAGGGGGTGAAGGGGTAAGCAAAGGGCGTCATGGGAATTACATGGGCAAAGCCCGCAGCTTCACACAGGGGGGCTCGTGTGCATGGGGTAAGTGGAGCCCGTGCGCACGGTCTCTGTGAGGCCCGTGGACACAGGGGTCCCGTGGGCACGATACACACCCGTGCGCATGGGGTCTTTAGGACCGTCCAACTTGGGATGCCTGTGGGCATGGGGTTGAGGAGGCCCGTGCGCACGGGGTGGCCTGGGAGCTTTTGCCTTCTTCTTAACCGGTTCCTTCTCTGCTTTCATGCTGCCGTCTTGGATGGTGTAGTAGTTCTCTTGCGCTTGGACTCCTCCTCGATAAATGTGTAGCTCCACTCACACCTATGTATGCATACGAGAGAGGGGTCAAGTAGTATACCATCCTCGAAGGGCACAAGCGAACACGTGTAAAGGAGATGATTCACCTTTATGTATGTGAAGTAGATGTGGCACGTGTCACTTGCCAAATGGACTCTTTACATGGTGATGCCCGTAGGATGCTCCGCATCATCCCCTCCCCCTTAGGAAAGATCCATCCTCGGATCAAGAACCAAATCACTATGGGAAAGAGATGGCGCCCCGTGTTGAAGTGGACGATCACCAAGCGTTCTTCATCTTGAAGCTCGAAATGGGAACTCTCCAATGTCGCACCATCTCGTAATTTCTTCAAAAGAAGCAAAGACAACAAACGCTTGGAAAAACAAATGTGGTTAGCGTTAGTGCAAAATCAAGCATTCAAGAGGTGATTCACCCAACAAGTGTCATCATCAAGCATAGCATATGGTTTGACAAAGAAGTGTGGCATGGCATTTAAGCATATAAATTGAGAACAATCAAGGACATCATGGAAACAAGCATGTAAATGTGAGGTAGCGATGCAAATATGTGTGGCAAGAGAATAAGAATCGACCTCTAGTTCATAGCAAGCATACATAAAGTGCTCAACAAATGGTCTATGGTATGCATAGGAATCATTCACAACACCAAATATAATGAGATGTCTAAATGCATGGGGCAAGTGCAAGACAATCCAAGCATAATGTGCATATGGTGTAGTGAAAATTGAGTGGCACTCAACACAATAGAAAGAGCAATTGTTCATCATGTGTGAGGCAATCAAGTCAATAATGTGACAATCACACACAACAAAACAAAGAACGTATGTGCATGGTAGATAAACACATCTCTGTCATGATGGTTCTCGTCTCTTGCACATAACCATTAGAAGCAAAAGTGCATGAGTAATATGATGCAATGGCTATACTCATGGTACTAGGCATAAGGTGCAAAGAAGGAAGATAAGCATGCTTCACAAGAAATATGTCAACATCTCCAAATATATGTGAGAATGCTATGGGGGAAATCTCATTAGCAAGACTAAAAGCATTGTTGCACTCAATACAAGGAGAGTCATATAGCATGAGAGAGGCAACATATAGAGATGTATGACAAGAAGCAATAGCAAGCATGTGCAAAGCATGGCAATAGGGGCTATCAACCGCATGAAATGGGCAAGTATGAATCATGGGTGATGCACTACGCGAAGCAAGCATATCAATCATGTCGTGCAAACTATTGGAGCGAAGATGCAACACACTAGAGGATATCATGGTAACCATGTCATGTGAGCAAATAATAGGCATAGGCAAGCACGGACATAAAGCGAGATCAAAGCATCACCATAGGCATGGGGTACAAATGGAACATGGCAATTGCAAGAGATATCTCCACCAAACTTGCAAATACACATACAAGTATGAGAATCAAAGAACATGTGTGATGCAAAGCATGGGTCACAAATGCATTGCAAAGGCATAGGAATGGGCATATCATGCAAAGTGAACATGGCAATATGGGCATAAAGTGGGCAGTGGTATATAACCCATAACCATGTGAGGGCCATGTAGAAGAAATGCGTGAAGTATTTGCATGAAAGGAGTGGTGGGAATGAAAATCCATGGAATCCCAAGTCATCATTGCTCTCTAGAGCTCGTTTCATCAACTCGTGGGATTGTGAGGTTGATGAGGAAGCATGTGTACCTACACAAAAGAGACACAAACCAAAGAAAGGGTGTGCATGGTAATGTACACATCATCCATCATGTTGTGTATGTGCATGTGAGAATTAGCACAAGATAAACAATGCTCAAAGAAATTTGAGGCACGGTAGAGAAACATGTCATCCATCATGAAAGAATGGTTGTTACGTATAACATGATGGGGACACAAATTATAGCAATTGTATGGCACATCAATAGCATGTTTATTCATGGGATGCATATGGTGCACACAATCATGGGGATCATGCAATTCATAAGATGTAGCAAAATCTCCTAATGGGTATGAGGAAACTATGGGGGTCTCCTCATGAGCAATAACGGAAGCATAAGATGGAGAAAATTTACAACATGACAATCAATGCATGTCCTAAGCTAGGTGGTCATGGCATGTCATATGAGATAAATGATGCAAAGGGGCATTCAATATCATCAAAAGAAAAACAAATGCCAATAACGATGGGCTTGTCATCTATGCCATATGTGCAAATTGGGTTTATTTAATGGCATATGCATAATTACTATGAAGATATTGCAAACATGACATATGGTTAATCTTATGCATAGCATATGACAAGTCAAGTAGAGTATCAAACATGATGTGACCGAGAGAATTATCCCAAGAAATGCTATGTAACATGTCATCACAACTAATAGACTCCACATGACAATCATCAAACTCATCATAAATGGGTAAATCGTCGCATGGGGAAATCATACTAGCATGAAGCATGGTAATAGGTGGATCAACATCATGCAAGCAATCAGTGTTAAGAATTTACACTAGTGGGACAAGAGCATCACCTTCACCTATGTTACCTTTCAAATTCCACTCATGTGGTGTAGGTGAGGTGGCAAGAACCAACTCGTGGTCATTGTCATCCTGATGGAACCATGTGGGGGTGCATCCTAGTCCACAATGGCCATCGTCTTGTGAAGGAAATATGCCTTAGAGGCAATAATAAAGTTGTTATTTATATTTCCTTATATCATGATAAATGTTTATTATACATGCTAGAATTGTATTAACTGGAAACTTAGTACATGTGTGAATACATAGACAAACAAAGTGTCCCTAGTATGCCTCTACTTGACTAGCTATTTAATCAAATATGGTTATGTTTCCTAACCATAGACATGTGTTGTCACTGGATGAACGCGATCACATCATTAGAGAATGATGTGATGGACAAGACCCATCTGTTAGCTTAGCATTATGATCGTTGAGTTTTATTGCTATTGCTTTCTTCATGACTTATACATGTTCCTCTAACTATGATATTATGCAACTCCCGAATACCGGAGGAACACCTTGTGTGCTATCAAACATCACAACGTAACTGGGTTATTATAAATATGCTCTACAGGTGTCTCCGATGGTGTTTGTTGAGTTGGCATAGATCGAGATTAGGATTTGTCACTCCGATTGTCGGAGAGATATCTCTGGGCCCTCTTAGTAATGCAAATCACTATAAGCCATGCAAGCAATGCGACTAATGAGTTAGTTACGGGATGATGCATCACGGAACGAGTAAAGAGACTTGTCAGTAACGAGATTGAACTAGGTATGATGATACCGATGATTGAATCTCGGGCAAGTAACATACCAATGACAAAGGGAACAACATATGTTGTTGTGCGGTTTGACCAATAAAGATCTTCGTAGAATATGTAGGAACCAATATGAGCATCCAGGTTCCGCTATTGGTTATTGACCGGAGCTATGTCTCGGTCATGTCTACATAGTTCTCGAACCCGTAGGGTCCGCACGCTTAACGTTCGATGACGATATGTATTATGAGTTATGTGATTTGATGTACCGAAGGTTGTTCGGAGTCCCGGATGTGATCACGAACATGACGAGGAGTCTCGAAATGGTCGAGACATAAAGATTGATATATTGGACCATGTTGTTCGGACACCAGAAGTGTTCCGAAGAGTTTCGAATGAAATCGGAGTGCTAGAGGGTTACCGGAACCCCCCTGGAAGTTAATGGGCCACCGTGGGCCTTAGAGGAGAGACGGCCGGCCAGGAGGTGGCGTGCGCTCCCCTAGTCTGAATTGGACAAGGGGTGGGGGCGGTGCCCCCCTCCTTCCTTCTCTCCCCTTCCTCCTTCCTTCCCCTCCTAGTTGGACTAGGAAAGGAGGGACCTACTCCTAGTAGGAGTAGAATTCTCCCCTTAGGGCGCGCCCCATGAGGCCGGCCGGCCCCCTCCTCCCCTCCTTTATATATGGGGGAGGGGGGCACCCCATAGACACACAAGTTGATCTTTTAGCCATCTGTGGTGCCCCCTCCATAGTTTTCCACCTCGGTCATATTGTTGTAGTGCTTAGGCGAAGCCCTGCGTCAGTAACTTCATCATCACCGTCACCACACCGTCGTGCTGATGAAACTCTCCCTCGGCCTCAGCTAGATCTAGAGTTCGAGGGACATCACCGAGCTGAATGTGTGCAGATCGCGAAGGTGCCGTGCGTTCGGTACTTGATCGGTTGGATCGCGAAGACGTTCGACTACATCAACCGCGTTACTAAACACTTCCGCTTTTGGACTACGAGGGTACGTAGAAACACTCTCCCCTCTCATTGCTATGCATCTCCTAGATAGATTTGGCGTGATCATAGGTAAAAAAATTGAAATACTGCGTTCCCCTACAGTGGCATCCGATCCAGGTCTATGCGTAGATGTTATATGCATGAGTAGAACACAAAGAGTTGTGGGCAATAATAGTCATACTACTTACCAGCATGTCATACTTTGATTCGGCGGTATTGTTGGATGAAGCGGCCCAGACTGACATTACATGACCATGTTCATGAGACTGGTTCTATCGACGTGCTTCGCACACAGGTGGCTAGTGGGTGTCTGTTTCTCCATCTTTAGTTGAATCGAGTTTGACTACGCCCGGTCCTTGTTAAAGATTAAAACAGCACACTTGACGAAAAATTGTTGTGCTAAGAATGGTTCTTGCTAGAATCCCGTAGCAGCCACGTAAAACTTGCAACAACAAAGTAGAGGACGTCAAACTTGTTTTTGCAGGGCATGTTGTGATGTGATATGGTCAAGACATGATGAGATATAAATTGTTGTATGAGATGATCATGTTTTGTTGAAGTTATCGGCAACTGACAGGATCCTTATGGTTGCCTCTTTATTGTATAAGATGCAAGCGCCATATAATTGCTTTACTTTATCGCTATGCGATAGCAATAGTTGAAAAAGCAATAGTTGGCGAGAAGACGATGTGACGACACGTTGATAGAGATCAAGATGATCGAGATCATGGTGTCATGCCGGTGACGATGGAGATCATGACGGTACTTTGGAAATGGAGATCAAAGGAACAAGATAATGATGGCCATATCATGTCGCATATTTTGATTGCATGTGATGTTTATCTTTTATGCATCTTATTTTTCTTAATACAGCAGTAGCATTATAAGATGATCTCTCACTAAATTTCAAGGTACAAGTGTTCTCCCTGAGTATGCACCGTTGCGACAGTTCATCGTGCCGAGACACCACGTGATGATCGGGTGTGATAAGCTCTACGTTCACATACAATGGGTGCAAGCCAGTTTTGCACATGCAGAATACTCGGGTTAAACATGACGGGCCTAGCATATGCAGATATGGCCTCGAAACACTGAGACCGAAAGGTCGAGCGTGAATCATATAGTAGATATGATCAACATAGTGATGTTCACCATTGAAAACTACTCCATCTCACGTGATGATCGTACATGGTTTAGTTGATATGGATCATGTGATCACTTAGATGATTAGAAGGATGTCTATCTAAGTGGGAGTTCTTAAGTAATATGATTAATTGAACTTTAATTTATCATGAACTTAGTACCTGATGGTATTTGCATATCTATGTTGTAGATCAATAGCTTGCGATGTAGCTTCCAGTTTATTTTTTTTGATATGGTCCTAGAGAAAAATAAGTTGAAAGATGATAGTAGCAATGATGCGGACTTGGTCCGTGATCTGAGGATTATCCTCATTGCTATACAGAAGAATTATGTCCTTGATGCACCGCTAGGTGATAGACCTATTGCACGAGCAGATGCACACGTTATGAACGTTTGACAAAGTTCGGTATGATGACTACTTAATAGTTTAGTGAACCATGCTTTACAGCTTAGAACCGGGACTTCAAAAACGTTTTGAATGCCACGGAGCATATAAGATGTCCTAAGAGTTGAAATTGGTATCTCATACTCATGCTCGTGTCGAGAGGTATGAGACCTCTGACAGTACTTTGCCTACAAGATGGAGGAGAATAGCTCAACCAGTGAGCATGTTCTCAGATTGCCTAGGTACTACAATTGCTTGAATCAAGTGGGAGTTAATCTTCTAGCTAAGATAGTAATTGACAAAGTTCTCTAGTCCACTGGTGTGTCTCGGTCCTAAGCAAATGATTTTTTTACCCCTTTCCACCACGACATTTGGAACCGTCACCAAGTGAGTGTGTGATATAGGGTGTCCTTCCTACATGACCCAGAAATCGTCGGGGATAGGCCCTCTTGGGACCCAGGCTGGGGCCGTGTGCGATCAAGCGAGGCATCGAAACCCAATCATTTCCGTAGGTATGTACATCCCACACGGTAATCCGAGAAAATCATTTCCGTAGGTATGTACATCCCACACGTTGAATCCCAGAAAAACAATTCCGTTCGTATGTATATCACACACAGTTAATCCAAGGAATATGTTTCTGTTCTTATGTACATCCCACACAGTCAATCCAGGGAAAGCGTTTCCGTTCGGACGTAAATCCCACACACTTTTATGTGTAGGCTCGTGTGTGAAAGGTGTAACTATCACACACGGTCTTCCTTGGTTAACTGTTTGCTTTTATCAACTATATCACACACGATTTAATGAAGAAAATTGTGTGGCATTGGGCTATCCATCGCAACCGCTTTTACTGCTAGAACCGTTTGCAAAGGTCCATGACACATTTAGCAGGTTCACTACAAGAAACCTGTTAATCCATGACGGATTGCCGATGACATTTTCAAAAACTGTCATGGATGGGCTGGTACAGCCCCGCAAGCCCGCCGATGCCCGCTAAAGCCCGGCTAACCGTTTCGTGTATAAAAACCTAACCCTAACACCCTCCTCCCTCCCTCCGCAGCCCCCTCCCATTCCCCATCATCTCACATCGCTGCCACCCTTCCCCTTCTCTCCTCCCTCCAATAGCTCGCCGCCGGCCCTCCACCTCCCCTGCTCTCACCTTGCAGCACCGGTAGCTGCCAAATCCGCTGAATCCCCCACCCATCCATCCCTCTCCAACCCATGGCTAGGGTTTTGTCCTCCATTAGATTGGTCCCTCCTGCACGCTCATCTTTTCCGGGATCCGTCGCAACCTCGCCTCACCTACTCCCCCTCGCTCTCAGATCGACCAGACCAGGCTCCTCCCATGGGATCCATGGCGTGGGTCGCCCTATTGTAGCTGATTTGTGATGAGCGAGGCTGGGAAGAGGTGTTCCTTTTGGTGTGCCGCACAACTCGCGTTCCACGACGTCCTTGGCTAGATGTATGTGACTTCTTCAGCACATACAAATTCACAGGGTAGTGAAGATCAGAAGCTGCAGCTGTACGACCATGGTGGTGGTTAGAGAAGGACGTCCCCTTCCCTTCCTTGCTAGCTAGCTGTATTGATTTGGGTTGGTCCAATCCAATCCATTCCAGCCACGTAGTTTGGCTGTAACATAGGAGAGGGACACCTACAGTTGAGCTTCAGTTTGGACAGCATTTCACACACATGGATTGGGGGATTTGGTTTACTTCAATTTGTATGTGCATTCCTAAAACTTAAAATGAAATTGCTTGGGCGTTCAATTCCTATGAACCAATCTGCAAAATTTTCTATTTAAGTTGTGCTGCACCAAAAACTTAATTTTTTCTGTTTTATTTACCAAATTTGTAGAGGCTTGATAGATATCAATGTCACCCTGCTGTTAGTTTGCTTGCTCCGGGTCTTGGGGGGTTGGGGAGTGTTGGGGCCTCACTCTACCCAGCTGCAAGAAGCTGGCTGGGGGAGCACTACTGTTTAGTAGTACATTATTGCCACCTGTCAGGTTTATACTATTTTTTAGCATTTCATGGCCGAGAGTGATGTTGTGAAATGGCCGAACATATATAGATGTTACCATGGAATTGAACCACCGTGTGATTTATGTGTGTTATCAAATGAACCCTCCTAATGATTTGTTAAATGTTTGTTTGTGGTTTGTTCTTGCATAATCCGCTCTTGTTGCTTCTACATTCAGTTCTTGTAATGATTCAGTTCTTGCTTATATTCATAATTTGTGGTGTGTGTAATCTTCTATGTAAGGATTAAGTTCTTGCTTCCGTATAATCTGCTTCTGTATTCTATTCTCGTGTAACCTTGCTTTGTAATGATTCAGTTTCTGCTTCCATATTCTGTTCCTGTATAATTGGCTCTGTGGTACTCAAGGGATTGCTGCCCAAGGACGTCGGCCGCTGCCGTGCTGTCAGTACGTTGTGGCTGGTTGCTTAGTTTCTTACTGTTCCTAATCCACACTCATATAGGTACTAGGCGATCATGTAGGTTAAGTTAGAGTTGTTTCTGGCATGCACGAGGGGAAGGGCGAAATGGCTCGGTTTGCTGATGCTTTTATTGCTATACTAGGTACCAATAGAATTCTTCCACAAGTGAAGGAAATTTCTGAATACAATTCTTCCACAGGTGTTTTGACATTCAGTTAATTTGACAGGCAGCTATGGAACCTTGGAGGAGTTGCTTGAAGTCATCACGTGGGCACAACTAGGAATAAGCAAGAAGTCGGTAAAAACTAACTTCCATTTGCTGTTGATGCTTATCATACAAAAATTATACGACCCCAATCATCTTGGGATGATGTGTTTGTCTGCAATATATACTGACTGGCTCATCAGCATGCATGCATCTCCCCTAGGCATGTATGTGTCAGACCAACGGTGAGCAAATTAAAGTTTGTTGCCAAGACCAAGTGTGCTACTACTAGTCTACTGCATAGGAATCTTTTGTGCATGCAAGTTTTGTGCTTATACAGTGCCACTACGTGAAAGCTTGGTGGCCCTGTGCCACAAGCTAGCGTGCTACTACAAAATGAACATTAATGCATGCAAGTGTTTGTGCTAGCTTAGAATGGTCCAGTTTGGTTAAATACCTTACTGTTTGTACTACAGAACTAGTGCTAGTGTGCTACTACTGTACTATAGAACTCGTGAATGAGTGGTGGTCATTTTAGTTTTTAGTAAAGATATTTTCACCTACTAAATTTATCATGTATATGAGCTTTTTCATGTGAAGTCACTGTGTCGTTTTATATTCGCGACACCTATTGTTTATATGGTATTTACTGAAATTGTACCAAAATAATATGGTATATATCAAAACCTTGTCAAGGGAACATCAACGCTTCATTATTGCCTTGATGTCTCATTCAATTATTACCTTACTTCTTTCTATAGTTGTATAAATAATCCTTCTGTTTTCCGTTCTTCTTTGGGTTTGCAAGCAACATTTTTATTGATGTTGAGTTTTTTCCCTTATTACAACAGAGATGATGGATTTTTTACTACTGTATTTCTGGAAATGCGTGTACACAGAATTGCAATCCGAAGGAGCAATGTAAGTGCTTTTCTGTAAGATTACAAATGGATGGTATATTATTTTACTTCAGATTTAGGAGTGTTCAATCTGTTACATAGTGCATTTGTACTGTTCTTCACAATTCCCAGGTGTGGTTAATCTAGATGTGAAGGTTATGGTCTGAAAGAATCAGACTAAATTTTAACTAGTAGGTTCATCTTTGTTCTAAAGTGCTTATCGGAAGTTTTCTGATGCTCATGAATATTTGGTATTCATAAAGTCTACTGCTAGCATAATAAGATCAATAAGTGGATCATTTGATTGGCTAAAAGGTTCTTGCCTTTGAGTGGTTTTGCTTTACATTACATGCAAAAAGCAAGTTTTTCATAGAAATTAGTTTTAATTGATAAGAAAGTGTGCCTCCACTATTATTATTTTCATGTATTATTAACTATAAACTACATTGCATTGTATGGAAACATCCATTTTTATATATACAAGCCTTGTCATGTGCATATAAACTTGATTTTTTGTTGCACTTGATGAATATGAAATTATCTATCCATCCTTTATTTCAAAATGATTTCTATGTTTGGATGATAAAATGACACATTTATAGAACAATTTTTTTAACTTGTAACTAGTATGCTTTTTTTGAGCGTGTGTTACCCCATTTTCATGGTACCTTAATATAGTAGTGGTGTGTCCATCGGATGATTGCTTGGAAAATCAACTAATATTATTACTCTATTCATTTGGGAGCTGGCTTTTATAACTTATTATAATGTTGTATGTGTTTTGAATTGTGCAGGTTTGACACTTAGTCTGTGTTATTGGAGATTGATGTTTTTGGCAGGAATTACTTGGGTCAGCTGCCTGGAAGTGGTGCTGTAGTGTTGGAGTTCAAATCAGCTAGTAGTGCATTGTAGTCATGTTACTTGAATTCTTAAAAAATGCTTATAGTGTGTTCTAAATATGCTTGTGATGTTTCGATATTAAGCTTTGGTTTTGGACATCAGACTAGATTGTTGGAAATTTGTATTGTCTTATGGACAAATGCTATTATTTGAATGAATATAATTTGGTTGCCTTTGTAAATTGGGCTGCATCAAGAAAATCGGCAGGACTAGAAAGGGGCTAATTTGTTGGACTAAAACATTGGGTAGGCTATAATGGGCAGGAAAAAGACAAACAGCAGACCGGAACAAAATTATTGGGCCAAAACCCTAATTGGATTTGTCACTACATGGGCCATGTTGGCATGCACGTCAGATCCATGTGGATGTCCACGTCTCTTCCACGTCATGTAAATCGGTGACGGTTTGTTCCGTCACATCCTAGTTTGGGCTGGGCGGGCCTGGGGCAGATCCATGATGGCCGAGAACCGTCATGGAAGGTACGATGTCAAATTATGATGCGATATACATGATGGATTTCAAATGGACTGTCATGTATTAAAAAGTTTCTTGTAGTGGTTTAGTAGTTTACAATTTATAATTCCAGTATTATGCAAATTCACATTTCATATCGAACAACTGTTTGCCAAATTTCATATCAGGCAGATAAAGATATTATAACATCATAGTACGGTAGCTACATGAAAATAGCACAGTACAACATATAGCTAGTTCAACTTCATAAGAACAATATTCATTTCCCTAATCGAGATCATCCAGGCTCGTCTTATCCACCTCTGCTTTCAGTTTAGTAAGAACCCGTTTTGCACTGGCCAACTAGGAAAGTGCCTCCTCCTTCGCCAACACCATCCTAGCAAAGTCTTTTTTTAAATCTGAGCTCATTCTCCACCTTTAACTTTTTATCCCACATCTTGAAATATGCTTCAGCGTTGAAAAGACTTTCTCTAAGCCTAGCTGTGTTCACTTCCTCATACATGCTCCAGAGCTTCATTAGACACATCTTCAAAGATTGTGGCCACTCTTGATCAACCCACTCCAAGTAAGAACACTTCCATTCATCCTATAATATTTAAAACTAGATCAGTAACAATTGTAGGGGAAATGGGTTTATAGCAACATAGAAAATCACCAATGTTTATTTTGAAAAACTAAAGAAACATGTTAATTATGACATATCTTCTCAAACATATCAATGTGCAAATGAAATAATTGGTACTGAGACAACAACCAAATTCTGGAACATCAGAAGCTATAATTAACTACAACGACGCTACAAGTTCTTACTCATGTACAATAAATAACAAATTGAACACTTTATGAGGAAGGTAAATATAACTGCAACAGCATAGCGACAGTGTTTGGATGACAGCAAATTGATACTAACATGTGTGTACATGCACAAATTTTGTAACATAGAACTAATAGCACTAAGGTCGTCCACTATGTATGCCAAAACTGGTGTAAAGACAAGTGTTGCTACATCTCGCACCGGTGCCCTGAACTGGTGAGCCGATGCAGCAGAAAAAAACATCAGGAACCCGGACACCAGAGCACGTAGTTGCTCCGATGCCCAGTTCCTTCGTGCCATAAAGATTTAGTATTTTACAGCTTGGCTGCGCGGATGTGTGGACCAAAGTTGGCTGCACAAACTGCTGAAGCGATGCCAAATAATTTTCTAATGGCACCACTGATGAGATGGCAACAATTTAAGATACTAGGTACAAACTGTGACACTGTCTTAGGATGCGTTTGGTTGAAGGTGTGGTATGAATGGGTTGGGACCGTGACAGTGTCTGAATCACATCTAACAAAATGATTTGTAACAACAGAAGAGGGTCTAACCTTCTCTGCACATGCCAGAACCTTCCTCCCAGTGTGCATAGAATCAAACGCAAGTAGCTTCACGCATGGAGATTGATGGTGACAACGAGCATATAGATCTTCAGCCACCCCGCTCCACTCATTGCCACTGATGGTCTTAGGGAGCTACAAGAGGAAGAAACGACTCAAATCGACCTCCGGGTAAAATCCTTCATTCCAAGTAATAGCCCGAGAGAGAGAAGAGAGGCATACCCAGGTGGTGAAGGAGTAGTCGCCGGAGGAGGAACCGCTGGAGATGTCTTTGAAGAAGACCATGGCAACCCCGGCGCTAGGATGGGAGACGGCGAGAGCGAGGAAGCGCTATAGCTTAGCAAGGAAGAAAGGAAGGAGGAAACAAGGGGAAATGTGACTTGTGGTCGGGAAGAAAAGGGGATGTGGAAGGGGGGAAGGGGGCGGGGGTAGATATTTTGGCGGTAGGCCAGAATTTTGGAAATGTGGAGGGAAACTTTGCGCACGGTGCCGCCGGACCATTCACTTTGTACGATTGTGTGCATCGCAAACGATTCTTCTGCTTTACGCGCATGGGATGAGTTTGATAATTCAAATTTTGGTCTGAAGGCATGGTCACATTCACTTTGAACGTGCGTGGTGCCGCCGGACCATTCACTTTGAATGATTGTGTGCATCGCAAATGATTCTTCTGCTTTACGCGCATGGGATGAGTTTGATAATTCAAATTTTGGTGGAAATTTCCCCGTGACATCATTGCATAATTTAACATCGCTTGCTAATTTGGGCATAGAAAAGAGCGTACAACAGACAGACCACACTTACTGAATCGAGCAATTTCAGTAATTACACAGAGCCAGTTGACCTAAACATTGCTCTAACAAAAGACCAACATTAAAAACAAAGCCTAAGTACGCATAATTAAAAATCCGCAGTTGCGCCAGCCTATGCATCGCCGGTGTGAGATGAGACGTCGATGACTTGTACTGGTGACATGCCGCCGTTGGTGGACTCCTCGTTCCCCCTGCTGAACTCGACCGCGTCCTCGTCCTCGTCCTCATCCTCAGCGCCGCCCTCAAGGTTGTAGTACTCGTAGTAGTGGCTGCGCTAGAGCTCGCATTGGTACTCCACCGTCGATTCCTCAACGGACAGACTCTTCTCTACCTCGACCTCGGCCATGCGCAACTCCTCCTCCCGGCGCTCCTCGATCTCCGCCGCCTCCTGCATCTCCAACTCCCGCTCGGCGACCTCATGAGGAAGCAGGTGCTCCATGGCCACCGACGCCTTTACATACGTGGGTTGCATGCTGGAGTCCGAGGTGACCTAGAATATCTCGGCGTGTGCATCCTTGATCTTGGTGTGGATGTCCTCAACCCGGGCCAGGGCGACATCAGCGGCACGGACGGCAGCTCGAGCACTCTCGGCATTTGCAGCCGCCATCACAGCAGCCGCTGCAGCCGTCTCGACTGCTGCAGTTGCCATGTCGGATACCGCAGACGCCCTCTCGGTGGAAGTGGTCGCGCTCAATGCGGATGCGGCGGCACTCTTGGCATAGGCGGCCGCGCTCTCGGCACAGGTGGCGACGCTCGAGGGGGGGGGCACGTGGCCATCGTACGGGCCTTCACGAAGCGTTTCCACAGCGTCATCTTTGCAAGAACGGGGTGCGGGAATGGGGATCGGGATTCATGGATTCGGGGGTTGCCAGCACTAGAGCAGACGAGCTGGCGAACCTTAAGGAGGGAGACTTAGGGTGTGTTCGGATCTCCTCCAGCTTCACAAAACTTCTCAAATCCAGCTTCTTTTTGTGGCTTCTAGCTTCACCTGGCGATCCAGAAAGCGTTCTGCTTGAATCGACAGCTTCTTGTAGCGCTGGAGCCCAGCTGGGAGGGTTGTGGCCCATTTGGCACCGATTGGGCCGGCTAGAGGCAGCTAATTCAGGCCTAGTGCATAGATTCATGTGGGAAGAGGTGTAGAGATTCGCTACAGATCGCTACATTCTTTTCTTCGAGCGAGGGGGCAGCGAACCGTTTTCTTTGGCGGTGGCAACACCTTGTAAATTGAGCAAACTTCTGATTCTCCAATCCGTGGAGCTGGGCCGACGCTGCTTCGCGTTTTTGCACTGCAATCAGTCGGAGCTTCCTGAAGCTAGCTTCTCTGAGATATTTCGTTCGGCTCAGATCTGCTCCAAGAATTTATGAAGCATGGAGTGAGAGGAGCTCAGAACACGCCCTTAAATAGACCCAGATATTTTCATCGCAAACGGTTCCTAGAAAACAACTGTGTGTGATGTTGTAGATATTTTTTATTAGCTGTGAAAGATGAATTTGGAATAAAGTGCCAACGGATGGTGTTTTAAATGAATGAGAAATTTTGTAGTACTAATACAACTGTCATGTCAAATTTTGGAAAACTTCAGGGGTCATTTGACCTTCTTAGACATTTAAGTGATTTTCTAGCCATTTAATGACCGTAATTGATATTTGAACTACATGTACATGCAACAGCTAACCATAACGGTTTGGAAAACTCATATTTCATGTACTTGTGTGTGATTTAATTCCATGTGCAGTAAATTGCAAGGAATTTTCAAACATATTGGTCTAACGGCTATGACAATATTAAGCATGGAGTGACATGGCATTTTAATTCCATTTTTTTTAAAAAGCAGAAACACATGAAACCTTGGTTAATGTAATGTCATACCACCAAGATGATGTGGTAAAAAATTGGCATGTTTGACCAAAGTTTGGACACACACCCCTCACAAACTGGAGCAACTCACTAGAAGGCTCGTGGTTCCGAGAGGGGACAATGCATGTTTGATGACGAACGGGAGATAGCTTCCTCTTACGGCCTTCAAATTTTTTTATACGTCTAACATGCACTACTACAACTGTAATGTGAAATATTTGAAAATTCTAGGGGTCATTTGACCTTTTAAAGACATTTAAGTGATTTTCTAGCCATTTGATGACCGTAATTCAAATTTGAACTACATCTACATGCAACGCGTAACCGAAACGGTTTGAAAAATCATATGTGTACTTATGTGCGAGTTAATTCCATGTGCAGTAAACTAGAAGGAATTTTCAAACATATTTGTATCACGACATGGACACATATGCATGAATACATATGCATGGAGTGGCATGACATTTTAATTCCAAAAAAGATCAGAAACACATGAAACCTTGCTTGATGTAATGTCATGCCACCAAGATGACGTGGTAAAGAAATCGGCATGTTTGATGAAAGTTTGGACACACACCCCTCACAAAACGGAGCAACTCGTTAGAACGTTCGTCATTCCGAGAGGGAACAATGCATGTCTGATGACGAACAGGAGATAGCTTCCTCTTACGGCCTTCAAAAAATTTCTACGTCTAACGTGCACTACTACAATTGTAATGTGAAATTTTGGAAAATTCTAGGGGTCATTTGACCTTTTAAAGACATTTAAGTGATTTTCTAACCATTTAATGACCGTAATTCAAATTTGAACTACATTTACATGCAACACCTAACCAAAACGTTTTGAAAAATCATATATGTGTACTTGTGTGTGAGTTAATTGCATGTGCAGTAAATTAGAAGGAATTTTAAAACATATTGGTCTCACAACATGGACACATGCATACATATGCATAGAGTGACATAGCATTTTAATTCAAAAAATAGAAAAATGATGAGAAACACATGAAACCATGGTTGATGTAATGTCATGCCACCAAGATGATGTGGTAATGAAATTGGCATGTTTGACGAACGTTTGGACAGGCACCCCTCACAATCCGGAGCAACTCGCTAGAAGGTTCATGGTTCCGAGAGGGAACAATGCATGTTTGATGACGAATGGGAGATAGCTTCCTCTTACGGCCTTCAAATTTTTTTCCTACGTTTAACGTGCACTAATACAATTGTCATGTGAAAATTTGGTAAATTTCAGTGGTCATTTGACCTTTCAAAGACATTTAAGTGATTTTCTAACCATTTAATGACCGTAATTCAAATTTGGACTACATCTACATGCAATGCCTAACCATAACGGTTTGAAATATCATATTTTTGTGTACTTGTGTGCGAGTTAATTCCATGTGCAATAAATTCGAAGGAATTTTCAAACATATTGGTGTCAAGGCATGGGCACACGCATGGAGTGCATGCCATGACATTTTAATTCCAAAAAATTAAAAAATGATCAGAAAAACATGAAACCTTGCTTGATTTAATGTCATGCGACCAAGATGATGTGGTAAAGAAATTGGCATGTTTGACAAAAGTTTGGACACACACCCCTCCCAAACCGGAGCAACTCGCTAGATGGTTCGTGGTTCTGAGAGGGAACAATGCATGTTTCATGACGAACGGGAGATAGCTTCCTCTTTAGGCCTTGAATTTTTTTCAACGTCTAACGTGCACTACTACAACTGTAATGTGAAATTTTGGAAAATTCTAGGGGTCATTTGACCTTTCAAAGACATTTAAGTGATTTTCTAACCATTTAATGACCGTAATTCAACTTTGAACTACATCTACATGCAACGGCTAACCAAAACGGTTTGGAAAATCATATCTTTGTACTTGTGTGCGAGTTAATTCCATGTGCAGCAAATTAGAAGGAATTTTCAAACATATTGGTCTCACGACATGGACACATGCATACGTATGCATGGAGTGACATGGCATTTTAATTCAAAAAATAGAAAAATGATTAGAAACACATGAATCCTTGATTGATGTAATGTCATGCCACCAAGATGATGTGGTAAAGAAATTGGCATGTTTGAAGAACGTTTGGACACACACCCCTCACAAACTGGAGCAACTCGCTAGAAGGTTCGTGGTTCCGAGAGGGAACAATGCATGTTTGGTGACGAACGGGAGATAGCTTCCTCTTACGGCCTTCAAATGTTTTCCTACGTTTAACGTGCACTAATACAAATGTCATGTGAAAATTTGGTAAATTTCAGGGGTCATTTGACCTTTGAAAGACATTTAAGTGATTTTCTAACCATTTTATGACCGTAATTCAAATTTGAACTACATCTACATGCAACGCCTAACCAAAGCGGTTTGAAAAATCATCTTTTTTTGTACTTGTGTGCGAGTTAATTCCATGTGTAGTAAATTCAAATGAATTTTCAAACATATTGATGTCAAGGCATGGGCACATGCATGGAGTGCATGCCATGGCATTTTCATTCCAAAAAATTAAAAAATGATCAGAAAACATGAAATCTTGCTTGATTTAATGTCATGCCACCAATATGGTGTGGTAAAAAATTGGCCTGTTTGACGAAAGTTTGGACACACACCCCTCACAAACCGGAGCAACTCACTAGAAGGTTCGTGGTTCCGAGAGGGAACAATGCATGTTTGCTGACGGATCGGAGATAGCTTCCTCTTACGGCCTTCAAATTTTTTCCTATGTTTAACGTGCACTAATACAACTGTCATGTGAAAATTTGGAAATTTTCAGGGGTCATTTGACCTTTTAAAGACATTTAAGTGATTTTCTAACCATTTAATGACTGTAATTCAAATTTGAACTACATCTACATGCAACCCCTAACCTAAACGGTTTGAAAAATCATATTTTTGCGTACTTGTGTGCGAGTTAAAAAATCATCAGACGATGTAGATATCTGGTGTTGAAAAAAGAAAATGTAAAGCTCTGGCAAGATAACCGGCCGCCACACGATTGGCACTGTATCTCGCGGCTCGAGGTTTGGTTAGTGATTGGCGGGGATCGTTAATCATACATGGTTCTGTATTGGAAACCGTCAGCTATTATGTTCACACACGGATTTGCTGCGGGAATTGTGTATAATTCAAACTACAGTGCTCGCAAATTCTGGCGACCGACGTGTGTATTGTCCCCGTCGATCTAGATTCCGGCCGCCAATAAATACTACCTTGCTCACGTCGTCCCGCTTGCATTCTCATCTACATCCTCCCCTCGCTCGCCCTATCTCTCTCTCAAATCTCTGCCATGGCGCCGCCGGTCTGCCCACGCGCCGACGAGGAGTCGCCGCCCCCCGAGGACGCTCACTCGATTAGCAGCGACAAGGACCCCTACGCGTCGCCTGACGAGGTTGCACCGGACCCCCCAACTTTGGATTGGTTTTGGGGCCAGTACAATCTTTGTCTGTGGAAGTCGCTACCGCCGACTGAGAAAGCCAGGCAAGTGGCGTTCAAGAAGGAGATGGTGGAGGAGGAAGCCAGGTACCAGGCGGCCTGTGAAGCCCGTGATGCCGCCTGGAAAAAGAAGGCGGCGGAGCTTTGGGGGCGGGCGCGTCGTCGTGCCGAGGAGGTGTACGAAGACGGGTACTTCGCGAGGAAGGTCATAGGCGTTGGGCTACTCGTCGTTGTGTTGAGGTGGGCCGATAAGCTCTAGCGTGCCACCGACGAGGAGCTCCGGTGGGCACCCAACAAAATGGCAAGATCGGCCGCGCGCATCTGCAAGCAAGAGGCAGATCGGTACGTCAAGCGCTGCGAGGCTGAGGAGTCGGAGTACTGCCTTCGCACTGGGAAGACACCGCGCACCGGGGAGCTGCTGGCGAGGGGCTGCCGGAATACTGGCCCCATGAGGGATTATTAGTTTTAGTATTGTTTGTTTTCAATTTTTTGCACTGTACCTAGTAGTTAAGTATCATCACATATATGTGATGATATTATATATATATATATATATTCTGTGACGATCTAATGAACAATTAATATATATATTATGAATTCCATTTTCTATCTGTTTTTGTATACTAATTTGAATCTAGCTGTTATCATCCACATATACAGAACGGAAAGCGTATATACACACAATGAAACAGAACTTATAAGAATGGAAAACAGTGTACACACATGGAAATAGAGCAATAAACAGAGAAATACTATGATTGCAGTGAATACAAAGCTATCCACGTCGAAACAACTTTTCAAAATAAAACGCGTCCATGAGACCATGACCAGTAACCCTTGCCTAGGGTAGCTCTTGGCTCTGCCTGAACTCGTGCAGACGTTCGTCCAAGTAGTCGACACACTCGCGGTACATCTGGAGCATGATCTCGAGCTCCAAGTTGGCTATTTCATCATAGATCACCAGCTCGAGTATGCGACGGCCATGTTCCTCTACTGCGCCCAGGTGGACACCTGGGCCAAGGAGGCGGTCGAGCCTACGGACCAGGCGTTGGCATCCAGCGGGCCGCGAACAAGGCAAACGGCTGCACCGATGTGAACGGCACGACAGGCGTTTGGTGCAAGTACGGCGTGGCCGGCATCTGGTGCAAGTACAGCGCTAAGGGCCTCTGCCCACTCCTGGCGAGGAATGGGGGTACTGACAGGACGTGTACCTAGCTGCGACGCTGTGTCGACAGCAGGCAAGCACCGATGGATCCTCTCTCCCTCCATTTCCTCATTCGTACTCCGTGAGCGCCAACACACCCTCTCCACCCCAGCCTCCTCCGTCCGCCACCCCATCCACCATCGTCCTCCTCCACCATGCCAGAGCTGATACCCCGATGTCGTCGTCCATTACAAGAGATTGACCTCTCTCATCCAGAGCTTCGGACCAGGATCCTTGCATCCCGTCCTCTCTCTTCATCCCCGCCGTCGTCCACCTTGCCGGCGCCGCTCCTATGACCGTCTCGTCCACCGCGCCCCACCGCCACCGTGTACCCTCCTAGATCTCCTTCCATGCCACTGAAAGCCATCGCTACCACAGAACCATCAAATTCTCAGTAGATGCATACATGGCACCGCACCAGAGGCGGTACTCTTTCCTATCTGCTCAACTTATTTATCGCAGTAAGAAAATAGGTCGCCACTGCTTTACTCTGATTTCTTGTCCATCACTTACTTGTTAGTTGAAAGCAAACATTGTTGCGAAGTTGCCTTTGTCCGGTTTGCACCTTCAGATCCGCCATGGCATGCTCAACGCTATACTCGTAATGCTTATGGTTTTCCCCTTTTATATTCCACACTAGTTAAATGACAGTAGACTAAATTTCAAAGTTGGGTCAGTCGATTTTTGAGAGCTCGCCGGAGTTCGCCGGTGCGAAGGAAGGGGCTCTGGAGGGGATGATGGTTGTGGGGGGGCGGTGGTGGGGCCTCGCCGAACGAAGATAACTCGATGTGGGTGGGGGCAGGGGTGGGGTGGGGTGGCGAAGGAACATAGGAAGTGGGGGCGGTTCAGGGGAGGGCGGGGGGGGGGGGGGGGTCGGGGTCGGGGCCGGTGGTTCGGCTGGCGGCCCGTTCGGTGTTCTGTATGGGAAGAATTGGAGACAAGGAAGAAGAAGGGTTAGGAGACGTAGAATCTTCATCCAACCGCCTGAAATGGTCGACTGACCCAAATGACAAAAGTCACCCGACTTGCATGCAGACATACCTTTATATTCAGTACCATCACCGTACCTTCTTAGCACTGCTCCTGAATCCATCAAGCTAAACAACGTGCCACTCATAATTCCAAAATTGTTGCTCAAGTACGAATCTGATATGATGTTGATATTACTAAAATAGATAATGTTTAATTGGTCAGCTAATGTTCCTACTTTACTTTAGAAAAGCACGTGCACCACATATAGAGAGACAGCAGGGAGCTACATTCTTAATGCGCTCTGGTTCACCATGTGTGGACACTGCGCAACAAACATTTTATTATCCAAAATCTTCTTGCTCTTCTTTAGCATGTTCGTCTTCTGTTCTTCTTTAATAAGTACTCTCTCCGTTCCTAAATACAAGTCTTCGTATAGATTCCACCATGGACTACATATGGAGCAAAATGAGTGAATCTACACTCTAAAGTGTATCTGTATACATCTGTATGTGATCCATAGTGGAAATCTCTACAAAGACTTATATTTTGGAACAGAAGGAGTATGATAGAAATCAAGAAATAGCATCAAGTGTTGATGGTTCACAATACCACTAGTTTCAAGAAAAGGGCAAAGGCAAAGAAAGAGGAACTTCAAACAAGAATAGCAAGAAAGTTGCTGCTCCCATGAAGAAGCCCAAAGCTAGACCCAAGCCTGGAACTAAGTGCTTCTACTGCAAAGGAAATGATCACTGGAAGTGGAACTGCCCTAGATACTTGGCGGATAAGAAGGATGGCAAAGTGAACAAAAATATATTTGATATACATGTTATTGATGTGTATTTTACTAGTGTTTATAGCAACCTCTCAGTATTTGATACTGGTTCAGTTGCTAAGAGTAGTAACTCAAAATGGGAGTTGCAAAATAAATAGAGACTAGTTAAGGGCGAGGTGATGATGTGAGTTGGAAGTGATTCCAAGGTTGATAAGATCACCATTGCACACTCCCTTTACCTTCGGGATTAGTGTTGACCTAAAATAAATGTTATTTGGTATTTGCGTTGAGCATGAATATGATTGGATCATGTTTATTGCAATACGGTTATTCATTTAAGTCAAAGAATAATTGTTGTTCTATTTACAAGAATAAAACCTTCAATGGTCATACATCCAATATAAATGGTTTATTGAATCTCGATCGTAGTGATACACATATTCATAATATTGAAGCCAAAAGATGCAAAGTTAATGGTGGACTTTTGGAATCACTTGATTATGAATCACGTGATGCTTGCGAACCATGCCTCATGGGCAAGATGACCAAGACTCCATTCTCCGGAACAATGGAGCGGGCAATTGACTTATTGGAAATAATACATACTGATGTATGCGGTCTGATGAGTGTTGAGGCTCGCGGTGGGTATCTTTATTTTCTGACCTTCACAGATGATTTCAGCAGATATAGGTATATCTACTTGATGAAACATAAGTCTGAAACATTTGAAAAGTTCAAAGAATTTTAGAGTGAAGTGGAAAATCATCATAACAAGAAAATAAAGTTTCTACGATCTAATCATGGAGATGAATATTTGAGTTATGAGTTTGGTCTTCATTTGAAACAATGTGGAATAGTTTCGCAACTCACGCCACCTGGAACACCACAACGTAATGGTGTATCCGAACATCATAACCGTACTTTATTAGATATGGTGCGATCTATGATGTCTCTTACCGATTTAACACTATCGTTTTGGGATTATGCATTAGAGACAGCTGCATTCACGTTAAATAGGGCACCGTCTAAAACTCCATTGAGATGACACTATATGAACTGTGGTTTAGCTAGAAACCTAAGCTGTCATTTCTTAAAGTTTGGGGTTGCGATGCTTATGTGAAAAAGTTTTAGCCTGATAAGCTCAAACCCAAATCGGAGAAATGTGTCTTCATAGGATACCCAAAGGAGACTGTTGGGTACACCTTCTATCATAGATTCGAAGGCAAGATATTCGTTGCTAAGAATGGATCCTTTCTAGAGAAGGAGTTTCTCTCGAAAGAAGTGAGTGGGAGGAAAGTAGAACTTGATAAGGTAATTGTACCTGCTCCCTTATTGGAAAGTAGTTCATCAAAGAAATCTGTTCCAGTGATTCCTACACCAATTAGTGAGGAAGCTAATGATGATGATCATGAAACTTCTGATCAAGTTACTACCGAACCTCGTAGGTCAACCAGATTAAGATCCGCACCAGAGTGGTATGTTAATCCTATTCTGGAAGTCATGTTACTGGACCATGACAAACCTATGAACTATGAGGAAGCAATGTTGAGCCCAGATTCCGTGAAATGGCTTGAGGCCATGAAATCTGAGATGGGATCCATGTATGAGAACAAAGTATGGACTTTCATTGACTTGCCCGATGATCGGTGAGCCATTCGGAATAAATGGATCTTCAAGAGGAAGACAGACGCTGATAGTAGTGTTGCTATCTACAAAGCTCGAATTGTCTTTTTTTGACTGAACACAAAGCTCGAATTGTCGCAAAAGGTTTTCAACAAGTTCAAGGTGTTGATTACGATGAGATTTTATCACTCGTATCGATGCTTAAAAGTCTGTCCGAATCATGTTAGCAGTTGCCACATTTTATGAAATCTGGAAAATGGATGTCAAAACTGTGTTCCTTAATGGATTTATTAAAGAAGAGTTGTATATGATGCAACCAGAAGGTTTTGTCGATCCTAAAGGTACTAAAAAAGTGTGCAAGCTCCAGCGATCCATTTATGGACTCGTGCAAGCCTCTCGGAGTTGGAATATGTGCTTTGATAGTGTGATCAAAGCATATAGTTTTATTTAGATTTGCGGTGAAGCCTGTATTTACAAGCAAGTGAGTGGGAGCACTATAGCATTTCTGATAAGTATATGTGAATGACATATTGTTGATCAAAAATAATGTAGAATTTTTTCTGGAAAGCATAAAGGAGTGTTTGAAAGGAGTTTTTCAAAGAAAGACCTCGGTGAAGCTGCTTACATATTGAGCATCAAGATCTATAGAGATAGAACAAGACACTTGATAAGTTTTTTCAATGAGTACATACCTTGACAAGATTTTGAAGTAGTTCAAAATGGAACAGTCAAAGAAGGAGTTCTTGCCTATGTTGCAAGGTGTAAAGTTGAGTAAGAGTCAAAACACGACCACGGCAGAAAATAGAAAGAGAATGAAAGTGGCTCATCAAAGTATGCTATGCCTCGGCCATAGGTTCTATAAAGTATGCTATGTTGTGAACAAAAACTTTTTGTGTACCTTGCCATGAGTTTGGCAAGGGGGGACGATATTTGTAATAGCCTAGTTTTCGGCCCTTTTATTTTTCTTTTGAGTTATTTAGTTTTTGCTCTGTTTTTATTTTTGGAGTGGTTCTGTGGCCTGCCACCTGGGAAATCTTCCACATTCCCCTTCCCAAGTGGCCCATCATTCTCAAAACTCATGTCACTTCAGTGCTTGACCAAACCCTAATTTCTTTTTCTCATGAATATTCCTTTTTCTATAAAAGGAATAACCCTATCTGCCCTAGGTTGTGAAGCAACCTATATTTCTGTCACTCCCAAAATTCCCATAAGTTCTTTGGGTCATATTTTGCTAAAATATGCCCAAACTTTCCTGTCCTAGCTCAAGAATAATTCCTGAATAATTATTCTTCATCTCTGTCCAGAGGGGCACTTTGTGAAGGAAGTGCTATTTATCCAACCTTGTTTCCTCCCAAACCTTTTGGGCATTCTATTATGTCCAAATCATTGCCTCATGTCAAAGTTCAACTTTATTTGCCTAGCCAATCTTCCTCAGCAAAATTTCAAACTTTCTGTCAAACAGAAGGCATTGTGAAGGAAGTACTAGCTAGGGTAATCCAAATGAGTTGAAATTTTGCACACTTCTTCATGTTCTCATATTAGCACACTCCTCCAAATTTCAGCTCCATCCGTTCAACTATGTGAGCACAGGATCAAATAGTTGATTCTGTCAATATTTCCAGGTTGTGAAGCAAGTATATTTTATATTGCTTCATTTTGCCTGAACATTTACCAGACGATTCTCCTACCCAAATAACTTCTCTCCACCAAATTTTGGATCAATTAATCAAGCAAATATTCACCTAGAATTTTTGCAAGTTTCTGGACAGAGGGAATAGCTGTGAAGGAATTACAATTTTGGTGAATTCATTTGGTTCAAACTTTTTACAAAATCTTCTTATGATCAAATCACTAAGCCTCGTAAAATTTCAGCTCAAGTGGCATCTCCATTTGAGTGCACCTTCCTAATCAAGTTTCTGGACCCATAATGTGAGTTACAAAGCAACTATACTAGTTTGTGCTCCATTATGCCCCAAAACCTCTAGGATCATAGTCCTTCCTCATCTAATGACCCCAGACAAACTTTTTGGGCCCAACCAAGTCACTGTAAATCACCAGTGCACGTTCAAGTTTACTTCAGTAAACTTCAGAGGATGATTACCATTTAACCACAGCTCCTTTCATCGATCTACCACCGCCGTTGAAAACTCCCCTGGAAGAACTTACCACTAGACAACAGGTTCCAGCCCATCGCCCCCGCTACATGCCAGTGCACGCGGTGACCGCGTTAATGGCATCACAGTGCGCACGCTCTGTGCGAAGTGGCCGCATCCAGGGCGTCGTTTCTGCTTCGTCCGCTCCCTTCTCATCGTATTCGCGCGCGTGAGCGTGTCCCTTGGCTTCACCTCATCGTCGCTGTTCCATTGGACCCCTCTCCCCCTCCATCTGTTTCCTCACCGACGCTCGCCGCCGAACACCCACGAGAGCAGAGTGCGCCGACCATCGTCTTCCTCCTCGCCCCTTTCTCCCTCCGCTCCTTTGGCCTTTTCTTCCCCGTGAGAACCTCCACTGCTCCTCCTACATCGTCTACCTCCAAGATCATGAGCGTGGGCACGCGTCCGCGACGCCGGACACGCGTCCGCGGTGACGCCAGCGCAGCAGCCCCTCCCTCGCCTATATAAACCCACCTCGAGGCCTCTCGACCTCACCATCGCCTTTTCCTCACTCCACCACCCCTCCCAAGCCTCTTCCCCGAGCACCAGAGCCTCTCCTCGACCTCCATCGCCACCATGGCTGCCGCCTCGGCTCGCCTAAATTGGCTCAATGCCGAGCCCTCCTCTCCCTCATTCCTCCACTAGCAGTTCACCCGAAGCCCGGCGCACCTTCCCTCGCCCTCAAATCGTCGCCGAAGGCGCCCGTGCCCTCGCTCCCAAGAACGGCCGCCGCCCCTGTCTTCTATCACCGCGGGGCGCCGCCGCTCTGTTGTCCTCTCCAATGCCCACGGATGGGTTGGACGGCCGCGCCGCCCCTCCACGAGTTCGCCGGTTCCCTCACTCCGGCGGGAGGTGGCCGGAGTTGGCCGGGCTGGCACCGGCCTCACTGTTGCCTCGCCCCTCCTCTGTACTGCGGGCGTGCATTGGGGGAGAAGAAGGAGAAGGCCAGGAGGAGAGAGAAGAGGCGGCGGGTCCTGCTCGTCGGTGAGACCAAGGCCCGGTCCTGCCACCGCTGAAGTGGATAAGTGGAGACGTACTCCTGGCGAGTACGCTTTCCCTTATCGAAAGTGTATCGCTCCTTCTTCGGTCCAGAATGCGCTTTCCTCTCTGAAAAGTGTATTTCTGAGAAGGGCGCATTCTGTTTTCCAGCCCAGGGCCTGTTTGTGATGATTTCTTTATAGATAGGTCCCTGGAAGAAAAACATTCATATCTTTTTACCCATAGCTCCAAATCAGGTGATTCCAAAGCCCACTTCTTCGTTTCGCCGAGCCCGTTCCAATAGAACCATTTTCACCATGTTTAACATTTTGAGAATGACCATTTTGCCCCTGCCCTTATTCAGCCCCCTCCGAGAGGGTACGTTTTCTGGCGATTTGTTCCGCGAGCATCTCGCACTTTCTCCCGGTGATTTCTTCCACCCGAGGCAAGCCACACCCTCCATTCGCATGATTGCAATGCAGTGACATGGTTTATTCATTTGAACTTGTTTAAAATATTGCTTTAGCTATGTATTATTTGTTCATGGCATTTATCGGAGTATTGTTTGATCTTGATGTTTCCATGATATTGCCTGGAGTTCTAGGACTTATGTTTTGATGATTATGTGGATGACATGTGCCTTTGGATTCTTAGTGGATATAATGATTATTTTCATGAGGGTATCTGGTATTATTTTGGAGTATTACTTTGGATATCATGTTGCCTTTGGATTATTAGTGGCTAGTGTTATTTTCATCATGATGCTAGATGATATTATGTTTTGGAGTATGATTTTGAAGATGATGCTTGCATGTGGATCATACTTGGATGGTTAGTTCTTTATATTTGAGTAGTAGTATCATTCTTGGATTCATCATGATAGTAGTGTTACAATATCCTCGGAGTATCTTGGTATGATGTTATGATGCTTGGATTATTTGTTGGATAGGCTATGACTTGGATTATAGTTTGATAGATGGTATCGGAGTATCAGTGAGCACGGTTATATTTTTTGGGGTTAAATTCCGTCATTAAGTTGGTCAGGTGCCACCGAACCGGGCTTTTCCAGTGCAACCACATTTGCCTTTTTTGGGAAGGCCCTAATGTGGTCTATTATCGTGCCTCTCGCCGGTGCCTCCAACAAAGGAAGGTTATGCGCGGGCGCTACCCTGATCAGGTAGGACGACATAAGCCTTGTGTGCCCGTAGTTGGTATTGACATCTCTTGTCCCTGTTTGGGACCATTTTTGTGTTGCCACAACGGTGGTCGTTGGCGCCTTTGGCAGGCACGAGGCCACCCAGGACTGAACCCAAAAGGGGTGTTGGTCGGAGTGGCCGGGAGAGTTTCATGGAAGTAGGTTGGTTTTGTTGGAACTTCGTTGGTCCACCCGAATGGGAGTGCGAGGCCATGGGTTCCGTGGTGTGGGTAAAGTGCGCTACCTCTGCAGAGTGTGTTTGTTCAAACTATCGATAGCCGCGTCCTCGGTCATGGGCATAAGTTCATACTAGGTCACACCGTTCGATCAACACTCACATTATGGAATGACTTATAGGTGATTTATATATTGATATTTGGATCAGTACAGATTGGCAGGATGTTGATGATGATGTTGGAATGATCTTGAGGATGATCATTCAGTTTGTGATGTGGTCACGAGGTGATCATGTGGATGTTCCGTTTGTGATCCGTGAATGATCACCTTTTGGTTACGAGGTAACCCGTTGAACCAAGTGTGGTTCCGTTTGTGATCCATGAGTGATCACCGTTGGGTTTTGATCACGAGGTGATCGAGATGGTATATTGCTTGGCCGGTTAGCCAAGAGTGATATGGTTATGGAGATCTGAGATGTTGGTTTATCAGTATAATAGTAGTTTCATACCATGCTTAGTAGTTGCTTCATCATAGTAGTTGTTAATTAATTTGCCTGCTAATGCTATGTTATTGTCTTGACTTGATGTTTATGGTTGTTGTGAGCTTGCAAGTACATTCAATGTACTGACCTGGCGTGTCATGCCAGATTGCAGGTGATGCCATGATTGCTTGATGGCTTGTCGAGGTTGCCGTGCGTGTGAGATAGATCGTGTCCCAGCCAGAGTCCCTGTGGAGTGGAGTTCACCACCTTCGTCGTTGTTCCGCTGCTAGCATAGAGCAAGTGTAGTATCGCAGGCGTAGTGTTGCCATGCTGATGTGCTTCTTTGTAACATCAGACCCTTGTATTATTATTCTTGTAATAAGAGTTGATTTGTTCTATGCAAGCAGTGTCGTATTCCAGAGACTTCTCCTCGATCTCTGGGCTGGAATACGGGGTGTTCCGGTTTCTCTGAGCCAGGGTGCCACAACGCTTGGTATCAGAGCAGGTCTGGCTGTAGGACGCCCTAGTCAGCGCGAGCGATAGAAATCAGTAGTTTAAAGTCCGGCATGTATATTTCATTTGATTTCTGCATTTGTTTGTAGCATAGCATACATATAGCCTTATTATTTTACTACTGACGATTTATCTGGTGAGTGTAGATGGCATCGGTTCGGATCCACTACAGCTCAGCCCCTGCATTTCTCCAGCTTTCTTTTCTTGCCTGTTCTTTGGTGTTTGGCATCATTTCTATCCCAGCAGAGTGATGTCAAGTGATCCCGACACTATTTGCAAAAATGGTGCTCAGGTATCGCGTCGAATTCCTTCCTTCAGCCTCTTTTTGTTTCGGTGGTAGCCATGCTTCTACCCCAGATCGTCCTTTTTCTTGTCGTGTTGGCAACCCTTAATGGTCTTAGTCATCAAGAAAGGGCAATGCTAGCAGACTCAGTTTCCCCGCTATCCTTATTTCTTGGACGAGTATGGATATTTTCCGTCCGCTTGATAATAATGTGGCAACGACATTTGTGTCCTGCTACATGGTTACCAAGTACGTCCTCGCCTCCGAGCTTGTCCAGGTTGCTACCTGGCTAAGCTAGCACTTGGTGTAGCGCTGTTTACACCAATTCTTCCACACATTTATTCATCCTCGTGCACACCGTCACAACATGCTAGATCATAGAACCGGAGATCCCGCGAGATTTGTGTGGTTAAGTAGGCATGCATATTGTGTAACTAGCAGTACTATGTGACTTTGTTTGAGTGTGTAGTGATTGTTATTTTGTGCTTTTGTTTAGTTGAGTTTTCTTTTGCTTCTTTCTTTTTGGGCCCCGGTGTTACATTATTTTTTCCCTTATGGAAGTTGCTCCTCAACCGACACCGGACCCGAAGAATCAGCAAGGAGTTCAAATATTTGGAAACTCAGCTAAACAGAATAGAATTCTCAGCCGACTACAATGAAATGGGGAATATCTGATCTTGAGGCTAATAATCAATTTTGCATTAATGTGCACTCCTCATAACCGTACTGATAACTCAAGTCTACATCAGTACAAAATCCTCATAGCAGTAATGATCAAGTTAGCAGCAAGACAAGTCAGGTACAAGCTCAGCGGTATATTTTCAGTCAAAGGTATGGATCATATACAAAATTTTGGCTCAACAATGCATGATGCTTGCAATATGTTATCATACGAAATAAAATCAGAATGTGATATGCTCAAGGAAGACAATCAACCAAATTTTCTCATGCAAATAATTAGCCACAGAATATTATAGGTGTGTGTATGGCTTTTAGTCTACATATCATAGTATGAAGTTTTGGATATGAGAAACTCAGTCTTCCCCCACATGCTATTAGGAGAAATTTATGATGCAAGGCTCCTCAATTTTCCTCAACATGATAGGTGAACAGTTTTCGGCCCAAGATACCTCGTCTTTCACGGCAAGATACCTCGGTAAAAGCTTCCGACAGACGGAAAATGAATCTTTCTCAACAAGCATCTCGAGGAGAAGCTTCTCAAGTACGGAAACCCGGCTTCTCCTGCACAATACTCAGGTCAAGCTTCGTGTGTAAGCTATAGAGGCTTCTTCTGCACACTACCCAGACAAAAGCTTCGAGAAGAAGCTAACAAGCCTTCCTCGGCAAGCTACATGAATGGCTTTTCTATGCAGTTCAAGGATCAGATTTGCAATAATTTTGTCACAGATACAATGCAGTCAAAACATATGCCTACCGCAAGGATCGAGTGTTCGGTGGCATATTATTCTTATACATATGGTGAGCATGCATCCCCAACCATATCAGTCACTCATATGAGGTACGGATCCAACAGATATACCTAAAGGAAAGTATGAATCCCACAGCTTCATGAATCATGCAAATGAAGATAAACAGAGATACATTTCATATAATACAAGGATCGACAAGACCTGGAGATGACATCATAGAATCAATAGTCTTGACAATGGTCATCAAGGTCATTATTCCCGCAACTGACAAGGAGATGTCCGAAAACCACCTTCTTGTATGGTTGGCCTAAACAACAAGCTCTATATATCTACAAGCCCCGAGTATATGTGACATATGTGCGGACCCATGCCAGAAAACAAGCACAAGGAATAATGTAAAAATATTGCACTAATCACGTCCATGGTCATACGAAGAATCAAGGACATGTGTGGCCAAATTATTTTAGTAAGGAATCCTAACAAAGAAAATCATGACCGTTAAAGGGTGATACTGACAGCAAAGGTATGATGATTTTTTTGCACAACCATCAGGGTCCGGATACCCAAATTAGTTGGAGGCCGTAATTCCATACGAATCCACAAAGGCATACTCTCACCAGACTACTCTGTCTTACAAGGATTTCATATCCCGCTGACCCACTTGGAATGGTTAGTGTAGAAAATCCAATTGGGTATACCGACAAAATGAGAAAAATCAAAAGCCAAACAATCAGCTCAGACCCGGTATACTCACGGACAAAATCAAGTACACGGACAGTCTGTTAGAAAAAGCATTTGTCCGTCAGCCCCCTGTCAGGCCAGTCTCAAGATGTAAATATTTGAGGTATGACACAGCTATAACTCCATACACCGTTATATTGCTCACGACAAAAGGCAGTCGAATCCTTCGCACATATCTCATGCTCGAGCCAAAGGAATAAATAAAAATAAAACAATACCACCTATGAGCAGTCAGATCCCGTCAGAAGATGGCCATGATTAATTCTCAGCATTTATTGAAGCCAGAAGGCCTGCATTTATTTGAAGCAACCTCATGACAGAAGTATTAATGTTTTCATGACAAAAGGAAAAGTTTATGCTCAGACCCAGTGGATATCACCCCAGGTATGGAGAATCAATGTAAGCAAAAGAAATTGGTATATGAGAAAAAATCAGACAGAATTTGGGAAAGGTGAAGCAAACTACCCCAGCGAAAGGTAAGTTGATCATCTGAAATTCTTAGGGGAACAATAAATAAAGGAAAAAGGATACCCGAGTGGGAAATGGTGTCCTCAATTCATACTTGTTCCCTGAGCAACCAAATCTCGAGGATGAGATTTCTTTAAGGGGGTAAGAGTTGTAACAGCCTGGTTTTTGACCCTTTTCTTTTTCTTTTGAGTTATTTAGTTTTTGCTCTGTTTTTCTTTTTGGAGTGGTTCTATGGCCTTGCCACCTAGGAAATCCTCCTCATTCCCCTTAACAAGTGGCTCATAATTCTCAAAACCTTTCCAAGATCATGTCACTTCACTGCTTGACCAAACCCTAATTTCTTTTTCTCAGGAATATTCCTTTTTCTATAAAAGGAATAACCCTATCTGCCCTAGGTTGTGAAGCAACCTATATTTATGTCACTCCAAAAATTCTCAAATAATTCTCATAATTTCTTTGGGTCATATGTTGCTCAAATATTCCCAAACTTTCCTGTCCTAGACCAAGAATAGTTCCCTAATAATTATTCTTCATTTATGTCCAGAGGGGCACTTTGTGAAGGAAGTGCTATTTATCCAACCTTGTTTTCTCCCAAACCTTTTGGGAATTCTCTTATGTCCAAATAATTGCCTCATGCTAAAGTTCAACTTTATTTGCCAAGCCAGTCTTCCTCAGCAAATTTTCAAACTTTCTGTCAGACAGAAGGCATTGTGAAGGAAGTACTACCTAGGGTTATCCAAAGGAGTTGAAATTTTGCACACTCCTTCATGTTATCATATTAGCACACTCCTCGAAAATTCAGCTCCATCCCTCCATCTATGTGAGAACAGGATCAAATATGTGATTCTGTCAATATTTTTAGGTTGTGAAGCAAGTATATTTTATATTGCTTCATTTTGCCTGAAAATTTACCAGAGCATTCTCCTACCCAAATAACTTCTATGAACCAAATTTGGGATCAATTCATCAAGAAAATATTCCCCTATAATGCTTGCAAGTTTTTGGATAGAGGGAATAGTTGTGAAGGATGTACCATTTTGGTGAATCCATTTGGTGTAAACTTTTTACTACATCTTCTTATGACCAGATCACTAAGCCTTGCCAAATTTCAGCACAAGTGGCATCTCCATGTGAGTGCACCTTCCTAATCAAGTTTCTGGACCCATAATGTGAGTTACAAAGCAACTATATTAGTTTGTGCTCCATTATGCCCCAAAACCTCCAGGATCATAGTCCTTCCTAATCTAATCACCCAGACAAACTTTTTGGAAACAAGCAAGTCCCTGTAAATCACCAGTGCACGTTCAAGTTTACTGTAGTAAAGTTCAGAGGATGATTACCATTTAACCACAGCTCCTTTCATCGATCTACCACCGCAGTTGAAACCTCCCCTAGAAGAACTTACCACTAGACAACAGGTTACAGCCCATCGCCCCTGCTACATGCCAGTGCACGCGGTGACCGCGTTAATGGCATCATAGTGCGCGTGCTCTATGCGCAGTGGCCGCGTCCAGGGCGCCATTTCTGCTTCGTCCGCTCCCTTTTCGTCGTCTTCGCACGCGTGAGCGTGTCCCTTGGCTTCACTTCATCGTCATCGTTCCCGTGGACCCCTCTCCCCCTCCGTCCGTTTCCTCACCGACGCTCGCCACCGAGCACCCACGAGAGGACAGTGTGCCGACTGTCGTCTTCCTCCTCGTTCCTTTCTCCCTGCGCTCCTTTGGCCTTCTCTTCCCCGTGAGAACCTCCACTGCTCCTCCTACGTCATCTACCTCCGAGCTCGCGAGCGTGGGCACGCATCCGTGGCGCCGGACACGCGTCCGTGGCGACGCCAGCGCAGCAGCCCCTCCTCTCGCCTATATAAACCCACCCCGAGGCCTCTCGACCTCACCATCGCCTTTGCCTCACTCCACTACCCCTCCCAAACCTCTTCCCCGAGCACCAGAGCCTCTCCTCGACCTCCATCGCCACCATGGCCGCCGCCTCAGCTTTCCTAAATTGGCTCAATGCCGAGCCATCCTCTCCCTCATTCCTCCACTAGCAGTTCACCCGAAACCCGGCGCACCTTCCCCCGCCCTCAAATCGCCGCCGGAGGCCCCCGTGTCCTCGCTCCCAAGAACGACCGCCTGATAGGTCTCCGTCGTATCTATAATTTTTGATTGTTCCATGCCAATATTCTACAACTTTCATATACTTTTGGCAACTTTTTATACTATTTTTGGGACTAACATATTGATCCAGTGCCCAGTGGCAGTTCCTGTTTGTTGCATGTTTTTTGTTTCGCAGTAAATCCATATCAAACGGAGTCCAAACGAGATAAAAACCGACGGAGATTTTTTTTGGAATATATGTGATTTTTGGGAAGAAAATCAACGCGAGACGATGCCCGAGGGGGCCATGAGGCAGGGGGCGCACCCTGGGACCTCGTGGCCACCCTGTAAGGCGGTTGATGCCCTTCTTTCTCCGCAAGAAAGCTAATATCCGGATAGAGATCATGTTAAAATTTCAGCCCAATCGGACTTACGGATCTCCGAGAATATAAGAAACGGTGAAAGGGAAGAATATGAGAACACAGAAATAGAGAGAGACAGAGAGACAGATCCAATCTCAGAGGGGCTCTCGCCCCTCCCATGCCATGGAGACTGTCGGTGTCAAAACCGGCGAATCTCGGGTAGGGGGTCCCGAACTGTGCGTCTAAGGCGGATGGTAACAGGAGGCAGGGGACACAATGTTTTACCCAGGTTCGGGCCCTCTTGATGGAGGTAAAACCCTACGTCCTGCTTAATTAATATTGATGATATGGGTAGTACAAGAGTAGATCTACCACTAGATCAGAGAGGCTAAACCCTAGAAGCTAGCCTATGGTATGATTGTATATTGTCCTACGGACTAAAATCCTCCGGTTTATATAGACACCGGAGAGGTTAGGGTTACACAAGGTCGGTTACAAAAGAGGAGATACACATATCCGTATTGCCTAGCTTGCCTTCACGCCAAGTAGAGTCCCATCCGGACACGAGACGAAGTCTTCAATCCTGTGTCTTCATAGTCTAACAGTCCGGCCAATGGAGATAGTCCGGCTGTCCGGAGACCCCCTAATGCAGGACTCCCACAGTAGCCCCTGAACCAGGCTTTCAATGACGATGAGTCCGGCGCGCAGTATTGTTTTCGGCATTGCAAGGCGGGTTCCTCCTCCGAATATACCACGGAAGAATTTGAATATAAGGATAGTGTCCGACCTTGCAAAATAAGTTCCACGTACCACCGTAGGGAGAATAATATTTCCACAAATCCAATTTGCTGACTTGTTTTGGCAACACGACATCACGTCACGGCCCGGTGATTGTTCAAACCGTTTCCTTTAACTAGCCATGCACATAACGCGAGGCAGTTTTTTGACACGTCTTGTCAAAGCAGAGATCATGTCCCCCTAATTACGGGATTCTCATCAATACGGTTGTGGGTAACCCAACCGTGTCTAGGACTCCTAGATTATAGGCAAGTCCCGAACGGCTATGGAGAGGATGCTTGATATTCACCCTCTTTATAAAGGGATAAGGCTTTTACTTTTTTTCCCTCCCGTGCTCAATCCAATCCTTCCCCCGCCTCGAGTTCTAACACCCAAAGCCCAGGTCAGGTGCTTCGGACCTTCAATCATGTCCGGATCTAGCCTTCAAGGCCGGTGGATGCCCTCCTCTGTTATGGAAGAGGATATCAAGAAGTTGAGGGAGGCCAGATACCTGACCGCCGAGATTTCGCATCGGCTGCCTGCCCGAGGGCAGGTTGTCCCTACTCCTGAACCCAACAAGAACGTTGTGTTCATCTCCCACTTCCTCCGAGATCTAGGCCTCACCCTGGATCCCTTTGTTAGGGGTTTGATGTTCTATTACGGGCTAGATTTCCATGATCTAGCCCTGGACTCCTTTCTCCACATCTCGACATTCATTGTCGTGTGCGAGGCCTTCTTCCGCATTACCCCTCACTTCGGCCTGTGGCTCAAGACCTTTGACGTGAAGCCGAAGATGGTCGCGGGGCAGTATGTAGCGTGCGGAGGCGCATTAATAAGCAAGATAGCAGGAGCTCCGTGGCCCAAAGGTTCCTTTCCAGAGGTGTCCGAATTATGGCAACAGGAGTGGTTTTACATCCCAGCTCCTAGAAGTACCAAGTGGGTGACTGCCCCTGCTTTCCGCTCGGGCCCTCCACCAGAACTGATGTCATGGATCAGCAGAGGACTGAGCTGGGGTCCAGCCAAGGACGTGCCTATACTGCAGAGCCGTATTCGCGATCTCTTCGAAGGAGATTTTAGTCTGGTTATGGTGGCGCAAGTCATGCTGGTTCGTCGAGTCCAGCCTTGCAAATGTCAGCCCCTCCGCATGTGGGAGTTCAACCTAGAAGGGCCGCGTACTATTCAGAATTTCCTCGGCCTGACGCATGAGGAGATGTACAAATCATTCTTCGGACCCCAAATAGAGTGTCCGGATACTACCGAGGACGTGGGCCTGAGCAGCAACCGTACCGCCGACCAAGTAAGTAATCCTTTAGCCGAACACACCATCTTTTATTTACCATGACGTCATTCTGAGAAGTCGCTCTTTGACCAGGACTGGCTAACAAAGGCGAAGATGATTCGGTGTTCGGCCCCCCCTTCCTGAGGGTTTGGAGAATCCGGTACAGGAAAAGATGCTCGAGCTAGCACCTTGCCCGGAGCCCTCAAAGGAAGATAAAGGGGGGAATAATGAGGTCGAAAGCGGGCCCCCATCACTACCAATTCCAACCGAGGGAATGAGCACCTCCGTGAAGGAGGATAACCAAGGACAAGAATCTGACCTTCTCTCGCTTCGGGGAAGGAAGAGGACTGCCTCTAAAGATCCGAAAACCGAGGCTTCCAAACGGGAGAAGAAGTCTCCACTAGAGGGTCCTGCCTTGGAGGGTGCTTTTGCCGCACAAAGTCCGCGCGAGGATCAGCCCTCCAACGAGCTGTAAGTTATCAGAAAGTACTTTAATAGTGGAGATATACTACCTTACCTCTGAGGAAAATAACCGAAGAGTTTATCTTGCAATTCGGATCTTAGCCCTTCTCAGCAGAGCTCGTCTTCAGGGGATCTTCTTCCGGAGATGATGGAGAGCGAAACGCCTCCCCCGGACTCCCCCACTCAAGAAGTGGATGACACGCGGAGGGCCTCTCCAGATCCGGTGAGGCCAGAAGATAATCCTATAGTCACCCGAAGTCCCCAGCATCCGGCTCTTGAAGAGAGCAAACAAAAGAGTCCGACACCGTCTGGTATGCGGTCGGACGTATTGAGGGAGCTGTTGGAGCGAGCGGCCATCTTAGAAGAACACTGTACGTTGATGGGTACAGTGATGGAAAGAATTTCGTCCGCCGAAAGCGGATTGCATGGAGCCTTTATGAGTACTGACGGGCTTTGAGGTACGTGAAACGATATACTTTTTGATAGTACCGCACATTTTTAGGTGTGCCCTGTGTAGATAGTAGCCCCTGAGACTGTGGTTGTCGTCGAGAACGGCGGCGAACAGAGGATCGTAGTACCAGGTAATAATCATATCGCTTTATGTGCAGGTGATGGGAGCTCCGGTGGCTGGCCGGACTAATGAGTTTGCCGAACTAAAGCGGCAACTGGATGCGGCAGATGCCGACATCGAGCTTGTTAACAAGCGGCTTGACGAGGCACAGGGTAAGTAATGTTTTTCCGGTCAACATCACATAGTAAGAGCAGCATGATGCCAGTATCTTTAATATGTTGTGACTGCAGACGGAGCTGCCACCGTGTGGACCCTTCAGGCGGAACTTGCTCGAGCCAAGCAACAAGCAAGAGTTAGTAATGCGGCTGCTTTGAAGGCGGCCGAAGAGATAAGAGCCGAGAAGGCCGCGCATTAGGAAAGCAAAGAGAAGATGGCCAAGATGGTCGTAGAATTAAAAGACACTGCCGGCCATTGCCAGTTCCTTGAAAAGGAGAACCGAGTGAAGGCAGCGGACCTTGAAAAGGCCACGATGGTGACCAAAGACACTCGCTCTGCTATGAGGGCGAAGAAGGAGGAGCTGCGCGAAGCTGGGGATATTGCGGCTGGGAAGCCCTTTCTGCTGCAGAGGAAGTTCGGAGATCCGCAGTATGCCCCTCTAGATCGGCTGTGGAGTTCGACAGACGCATATATGGACTTGGCGGGAAGCGCTGTCGATGCGGTCGAATACTTCCGAGATCAGACAGATCGTGAAGTGGACAAGCTGTTCTGGTCGCAATTTAACATTCCAGAGCGTCCGCTTCCCTTGAACGATCAACTAGCCGAATGGGCCGAACTTAATAGGTTGTCCGGACTTGCCATGAGGTCTGTCATAGATCATTTGTGGCCGGAGAAGCCGAAGCCGAAGAGCTATTTTAGCTTAGTGCAGCAGTTCCTTGGTGCGGTGCCGTGCATCAATGCGATGAAGAGGTCGGCGTGCATAGAAGGCTCGCGGATGGCCTTTGCCCGTGTCAAGGCATACTGGGCGGAGATGGATGCTACCACTGTTGCGGCACAAGGTTCGGCCATAGGACGAGTAACTGCCGAGCACTATTTTGAAGAGGTTCTTGAGGGTGCTCGTTTAATAGAGTCCAAGTGCTCGAAGAATATTATGTTTGAGTGACATGTATTCCCATTGTAAGCACAATGTTTTTATGAAATGTAGTAAGGCTGTATTTATACTTTTGCCGTAAAGTAATCTGATGCCTCATGTGCGGCCGTTTATGTATATATGTATATAACCTGAAAGATTGCAGTCGTCGGCTTCAACCCCCACGCATATAATGCGGAGGTGTTTGCAAAAAACGCGTGTTCACACTTAACCCAACGTCTTGGTCCTATTAAGGAGGTGATAGCGCAGCGAACGAGGCAACCAGACTATGATGCTTTAACACTTTCACTTAGCCATAGGAGTTTGACGGTGGGGCTACTATATAGCCCCTGGTGGCTCCGCACTCTCCCAAACTCGGGGTGCGCATATGCCTGGCCGGGAAATGACCCTTCGTTAAAGCGGAGGAATTCTAACATTCCGATAAGTCATTGAGTGGTTGACCAGTCTCGCGCTATATCATAACAGTCAGTTTTCGGCTTTCTCTACTGAGATGCTCGTCTGGGCAAACCAGGGCACAATCGCAGTAGTTCTCCTGGTGCTGCCTTAGCCGATAGAACGGAACATAAGGCACCAAAACACAGGAGCCGGGCAAACCCAACATTTGACCAAAGACATGATTCAGAACTGATGCATATAAGGCCAAACTCGCGACACCTAACACTCCCTAAGGTATTCGGTCTTTATGGTATAAACCGGGCCTAAATAGTGCCCTTTGTAAGAAGCCCCTTGTGTCCAGGTACGGGCGTTTAGTCTGACTTGGCCACATGCCAAGACGTCAGCATCCTTCTCAATTGTATTTGAGAATCCGAGGGATGTGTATCAACAAGAGACAGTAAAAAAGGTTTACGCAGGGTCTTAATCTAAAAAGAATCCTTGGAGCGGGTCCCTGCTGCACGTCTGCGCCTGTGTCTCCGTTGTGCCATATCCTGGACGGGTGTAGCACGATGGTCATCTGTAAAATAGAGGAACTTATGTGAGAAGTTTTCGTGCAGAAAGGTAGTTTTTAAAGAAACCATGTGTAATTAAAGATGAGTAAAAATGCCACTTGTCTGCGCGCGTTGAGCCCCTTGTATTTGTAATAGGGGTGTGGCCATCAATCCGGTATGAATTACATATAGCTGCGCCGGACTCGTCTAACCGTGTCCGTGGTCTTGACGACCTATCAAATGCTTTAGTTGGTGAGGCCGTTTTTAGTGTGCGGTTGCCAAGGCAGTCGCATTCTCTTCGGCGCGCAAATATCGCTCAATATTTCCATTAACTGTAATGATGCCATGTGGACCGGGCATCTTGAGTGTGAGGGAAGCATAATGCAGTATTGCATTAAAGCGAGCGAAAGCTTCGCGTCCAAGTAGTGCTTGATAGCCACCTTGGAATGGAGCAATGTGGAAGGTTAAATGTTCACTACGGAAGTTATCGGGGAAGCCGAATATAACCTCTGGTAGAAGGGTGCCCGTGCAGTGAGCCCTGGGCCTGGTGTTACTCCTTTAAAGGTAGTGTTGCTATGGCAAATTTTCATTGGATCTATCCCCATTTCGCGGATTGTATCCTGGTATATCAGGTTTAAACTGCTGCCACCGTCCATCCAGACTCGTGTAAAGTGGTGTCCGTCAATTATTGGGTCTAATACCAGGGCAGCCCATCCTGCACGCCGGATACTTGCTGAGTAATCACGATGGTCGAAAGTGATCGGTTGAGACGACCAGTGGCAGGACTTCGTGGTGATAGGCCTTTGGGCATATTTTTCTGGGAGTGCCGATTTGTTTCTTCCCTTGATCACGTGTAACACGTTGACTGTTTTGACTTCTGGTGGAAACTTCTTTTATTCCCCAATGTCTTGCTTGGGAGGCTCATCCTCGTCTTCACTTGGTGTATCCTCCCCCTTGTGTATGGCGTTGAGCTTGCCGGACTGCTTGAAGACCAAACATTCTCTATATGTATGATTAGCGGGTTTACCAGGGGTGCTATGGATCTGACATACTTGGTCCAGAATTTTGTTTAGGCTGGACAGTTCGTCTCTAGCGCCTTTAGAGGGCGGCTTTTGCTGACTCGACCGAGAGCTTTTGAATCCCGCGTTTACTGCCGTGCTCTTCGTGCTGTCTTCTTTATTCCAGCGTTTGTTATTGTTGTTGCACTGTGATTTCCCGTTTCCATCTCTAACTTCAGATGTACTGGGATTGCTGATGCTGCATCTGGCTAGCCAGCTATCCTCGCCCGCACAAAAGCGGGTCATGAGGCTTGTTAATGCTGCCATTGTTCTCGGCTTTTCTTGGCCGAGGTGTCTGGCAAGCCATTTGTCACGGACGCTATGGTTAAAAGCTGCCAAGGCTTCAGCGTCCGGACAGTCGACTATTTGGTTCTTTTTAGTAAGAAACCTGTTCCAAAGCTTTCGGGCTGACTCTCTGGGCTGTTGAGTTATATGACTCAAATCGTCCGCGTCCGTAGGTCGGACGTAAGTCCCCTGAAAATTTGCCCGAAAAGCATCTTCGAGCTCTTCCCAGCTTCCAATGGAACTTTCGGGGAGGCTCTTAAGCTAGTGCCAAGCTGGCCCTTTGAGTTTGAGGGGTAAATACTTAATGGTGTGGAGGTCATCTCCTCGAGCCATATGGATATGGAGGATATAATCCTCAATCCAGACACCAGGGTCTGTTGTTCCATCGTATGCCTCTATATTTACGGGTTTGAATCCCTCTGGAAATTCATGATCCAGCACCTCATCGGTGAAACATAGGGGGTGTGCGGCACCCCTGTATCCGGGTGTACCACGTTCTTCGAATATTTGTTGTGTTGCGTTGTATGCTGGAGCGTGCTTACGTGGTCCATAGATGGATATGGTTGTGCCGTCCTTTTGATGCGAGTCCTCGCGTGGATCGCGTATTGGCTTATGTGCGGCGTTGTTTGCTGCTCTATGTTGGCTGTCAGGTCGCCTATCCGGCCAGATGGCTGTTTTGATTTTTGGTTGTGGGGGATCTAAGGCCTCCTCATTGAATTCAAGTAGCAACTTCCGCTTCGGGTAGCTCTTGGTGGGGCGATTACCGCCGTACTTTCCTGCCATGTTGAGTACTTTGCTCCATCTGATTTGGAGTGTGTCTTGCACAGCTTTGAGCCTTTGCTTATGCTTTTTTAGACTCCTTGCGGTGGCAACGAGCCTTTGATGGGCATTCTATTGCTCCGGGTGTCCATCTGGTGTGACGTCAGCTGGACTATGATCTTTGACAGAGTCGGGTTGTTTGGCTTGATTCTCCGTGTTGCCGTGGTCCGGCAATGGTTCCCCCTGCTCTAACACTGGGTCTCTATGATCGTTGTTTCTGCCGAGGCGGGATTTGGGGCGGCGCTTACGCCGCCGTTTTGACTGCTTGTCAAGGGAACAACCCTTCGTTGCATCCTTCCGTTCCTCGTCGTCGTTTTCCTTTGGTGTGTCCACCATGTATACATCATGTGGTGAAGTGGGCGTCCAGTGCCCTGGGGGCAGTGGTTCCTGTTCGTCTCCTGCATCATCGTCCATGCCGTCGATGTATTCGGAGTCGGAGTCGAGCATGTCGGTTAAGTCATCGACAGTGGCTATTAAGTGGGTGGTGGGTGGGCGGCGAATTTCTCCGCCATCCGCATCCCATTCCTACCGGGCATAGTTCGGCCAGGATCCTCCTGACAAGGAGAGAGACCTTAATGAGTTCAGTATGTCGCCAAAGGGCGAGTGCTGAAAAATATGCGCGGAGGTAAACTCCATGATCGGCGCCCAATCATATTCGATAGGAACGGGCGCAGGCGGCTCGGAGTCCATGGCCAGAGAAGGATCCGGCAGTTTAACAACACGACTCTCGTGCAAGGTAAGTTCGATGTTTGGCTCGATCGCCGCTGAGGGTAAGGCCTCCATGGCGGGGTCCATCCACCCGTCCATGGACGGCGCAACGGGCTCTGAATTGAGGGTTGGAGCGGCTGCCTGTGCGATCTCCTGAACACTATCCGATGGTAGAGCTAAATTATACTCATCGTGACCGCGTGGCGCACAAGGCAGAGGCTCGAGTCCGTTGAAGATCAAGTATCCACGGATATCAGACGTCTAGTTTAAGCTTCCAAGCCTGGCCTGGTGGCCAGGGGTGTAACTTTCAATCTACTCCAAATGGCCAAACGAATTGGCCCGCACTTCAAAGCCGCCGAACACGAGGATCTGTCCGGGGAGAAAAGTCTCACCCTGGACTGCATCACTATCTATGATAGTAGGAGCCATCAATCCTAACGGTGACGACACAGGGGAACTCTCAATGAAAGCACCAATGTCGGTGTCAAAACCGGCGGATCTCGGGTAGGGGGTCCCGAACTGTGCGTCTAAGGCGGATGGTAATAGGAGGCAGGGGACACAATGTTTTACCCAGGTTCGGGCCCTCTTGATGGAGGTAAAACTCTACGTCCTGCTTGATTAATATTGATGATATGGGTAGTACAAGAGAAGATCTACCACGAGATCAGAGAGGCTAAACCCTAGAAGCTAGCCTATGGTATGATTGTATATTGTCCTACGGACTAAAATCCTCCAGTTTATATAGACACCGGAGAGATTAGGGTTACACAAGGTCGGTTACAAAATAGGAGACACACATATCCGTATTGCCTAGCTTGCCTTCCACGCCAAGTAGAGTCCCATGCGGACGCGAGACGAAGTCTTCAATCCTGTGTCTTCATAGTCTAACAGTCCGGCTGTCCGGAGACCCCCTAATGCAGGACTCCCACAGAGACCAAGGACCAGAGGGGAAACCCTTCTCCCATCTAGGGAGGAGGTCAAGGAAGAAGAAGAAGGAGGGGGGCTCTCTCTCCCTCGCTTCCAGTGGCGCCGGAGTGCCACCGGGGGCCATCGTCATCACCGCAATCTTCACCAACAACTTCACCGCCATCATCACCAACTTTCCCCCCTTCTATGCAGCGGCGTAATCCCTCTTTTATCCTCTGTAATCTCTACTTAAACATGGTGCTCAATGCTATATATTATTTCCCAATGATGTATGGCTATCCTATGATATTTGAGTAGATTCGTTTTGTCCAATGGGTTAATTGATGATCGTGATTGGTTTGAGTTGCATGTTTTATTATTGGTTCTGTCCTATGGTGCTCTCCGTGTCGCGCAAGCATGAAGAATTCCCGTTGTAGGGTTTGCAATATGTTCATGATTTGCTTATGGTGGGTGGCGTGAGTGACAGAAGCACAGACCCGAGTAAGTAGGTTGTTTGCGTATGGGATAAAGAGGACTTGATACTTTAATTCTATTGTTGGGTTTTACCTTATGATCTTTAGTAGTTGCGGATGCTTGCTAGAGTTCCAATCATAAGTGCATATAATCGAAGTAGAGAAAGTATGTTAGCTTATACCTCTCCCTCAAATAAAATTGCAATAATGATTACCGGTCTAGTTAACGATTGCCTAGGGACAAATAACTTTCTTGTAACAAAAAGCTCTTTACTGAAACTAACTTAGTTGTGTCTTTATCTAAACAGCCCCTAGCTTTTATTTACTTGCTCTTTATTATCTTGCAAACCTATCCAAAAACACCTACAAAGTACTTCTAGTTTCATACTTTCATACTTGTTCTAGGTAAAGTGAATGTCAAACGTGCGTAGAGTTGTATCGGTGGTCGATAGAACTTGAGGGAATATTTGTTCTACCTTTAGCTCCTCGTTGGGTTCGATACTCTTACTTATCAAAAATTGTTGCGATCCCCTATATTTGTGGGTTATCAAGACCTTTTTCTGGCGTCGTTGCTGGGGAGTCATAGCGTGGGGTGAATATTCTCGTGTGTGCTTATTTGCTTTATCACTATGTAATTTTTATTTTTTGCTCTTAGTTGTTTTCTATCTTTAGTTTTGGGTAGGAAACGCAAAATACCAAAAAAAATACTTGTACCTACTGAACCAATGGTTGAAGAACCACTCAAAATCTATCACACTCCTGAAGCTTATTACTTGGATCATCTTCGATCCCTATGTGCTTGTGCTAAAACCCCAACTAGCTTAGTTGAAGGCAAGTCTTTAGATGAGCATGATTGTTATGTGCGACACCGCATATCTGAAAAAGGGAAACTTTACTGGATCAAATTCATCGTTTGCAATGCTATGCTTAGAATTTATGCGAAATATATGATATTACTTGTTGTTCTGAAGACCCTAAGAAACACCTTCCCTACCAATGTTTGTTTAGTGATAATGGAATCGTATCTTCTTATGCTAAGGGTGTTTATAATTACTATGATGTTCAACAAATTGAAGAATTTGTTGCTTTTAAGGGTGCTTATGAAATTGCTTCTTTGATTGAAACGTATGATGCTTACTACAAAAAATACACTTCCTTGATGATACATGTTTGTCACAGTAGGTCGCGTTTTTTGTCATGCATGTACATCCATGACAAATTTATGATAGAATCAAGATAGTCATACATGTGCTGTCGTAGAAGTGTTCCATGACATTACCAAAATTATCATCACGGAAGTGTCCACTTCCATGACGATAAATCGCGCGTCACAGAAGTGCTTTTGTCAAGGGTGACCGACACATGGCATCCACCGTAACGGAACGCCGTTAAGCTATCGGGTCGGGTTTTGGATTCGATAACCCGTTAACAGCCCTAACCAATGGGAAATTTCCACGTGTAAAATTCTTATTGGCCGGACGAAACATGTGTCAGCTCGTCAGTGGGTCAGATAGGCACCTATGATACATCGACACATGGCACGGCCCAACGGAGGCCCATTCCTGTGAAAAGGCCGGCCCGTTTGACTTGGTCAAAAGGTGGCGGGCCATCCCATGTAAAGCCTGTTAACGGCCTGTTCGCATATAGCCCATTTACAGCCCGCTAACCCAAGGCCCGTTACGCCCTATCCGAATTAGGCCCAGTAGCGTCATCTGGACCATCCAATATGATTCCAGCCCGTTTTCACTTCTGGCCCATGTCTGGCCCATCATGTCTTTCGGCCCATATGAGGCCCTATGTAACTCTTGGCCTATTAACGGCCCGTGGTGAAACTGGCCTGTAATGAATAGTGTATCACTTTACACCCATTAACGGCCCATGGTGAAACTGGCCCGTAATGAACAGTGTATCACTATATACCCATTAACGGCTCATTATTTCGTTGGGCCGTTTCCAACCCATGTTATCTTTCGGCCTTCTCAGAGCCCATTTATTCTTGGGCTCATTTCCAGCATTCGTTTACTTATGGCCCGTTACTGTCATTTTCCGCTTGTGGGCCAAATTCAGCCCGTGGTTACAGTCGGCCCGTTTGTGGTCCGTTAATACGTTGGGCCGTTTTCATAGCGTCATCAAATACGGCCTATTAGCGATGGCCCGTTACGGTCGGCCCATGAACGGACGATTCCAACTCTCGCCCGTTTACGACCATAATTCGGCCTATTATTGGCCCATGTTTGGCCAATCGATCATACGGCCCGAATAAGGCCCATTGATGATATGGCCCATAGAAGGCCCATTGTTTCTATGGCCCGTAGAAGGCCTACTATTTCTACGGCCCGTAGAAGGCCCACTGTTTCTACGGCCCGTAGGAGGCCCAGTGTCAGTACGGTAAATATTAGCCTATGGTTATTGTGGCCTAGTTTTAAAAAATAGGTTATTGCAGCCACTAGTTAACCGCAGAAAAAGAACTGCAATGACTACAAGCAAAAAAATAAACAAGACAACAAGGAAATAAATAAGCAAGCAACTAACGCTAGGCTATCACAGCTATTACACATATTACATCCACTAGGCATCAAAGTTCGCCACCAGTGCAAATATAGGGAACAAAGCAGCATATCATATACACTGGCCGTCAAAATTGGCCACCATTGCAAATAAACGCGGCAGCAAAACAAGAGCATAACTGAAACAACTTCAGAAGAGCTCAAGAAACGTTATCCTGGGTATCCACCATGCTGGCAATAAGATTAGCAAGCTGATTAGCTTTGTCCTGTCTGGCGCTAAAATCCTCCAACGCTTGCTGTTGCACAAGAAAGTATGCATCTGAATGCTCTAGGGACTTCCACAGTCCTTCCGCTTCTTGTCGCTACACAGTTGATCGATGTCTTTCAGCTTGTAGTTGACACTCAAGAAACCGAACTGATTCAAACAATGAGTTTGAATAGCTTGTGCAAGTGGTACTGGCCAGTAACTCCAACACTAAACCAAGACAGGATGTGTCACTATCCTGAACCTTATCTGCATTAGTTCCTTTACCGTTCCTTAATAAGGCACTCTTCCCCAATATTCTATCAGCATTCTAAAAGAAGAAACAAGCAGACACATAACAAGTTTAGCATGTACTAGTATATGAAACTCATTTCGGTGAACCAGTTCATTAGTAAGGTGGACAGGATTAAACTACCAAGTCTTCTATTGCCAAGTACTAGTACATAATAAAAGCATCAAACAAACATATATCTATGTCCTATAGTAGCAATGGAATCTTAAATTAGAATAGTTGTTCTTCAGGTTTAGGCACTTGTTCTACATGAACAGAGTACAGTAAGACGCAAGAATATAATACTTAAAAATAGAAAATGAGCTCATAGACCTTACCACATTCTTGGTTCGGGACCAGTACAGAACAAGGCGTTCCCAGTCATCATCCAGTAAATGTGTCTCAAGAGAACGTAAGGGAATTTGATGAGTTTCTTTGCCGGTGAAGTACGTTTTCTTTAGGTAATTCTGATACTGCCACCAAGCATTCTTGAATATAGTAGAGGTATTAGCACAGGTTACCTCATCCTGAGTTTCCAAATTGGTCCTTCTCTATAGAGAAAAATGGGAAATTTTGCTGTATTATAACCATCATGGAGGTAGGATGTATGTGACGAAGCAAAGTAATTGCCATGAATAACATTACTTACACATAACTCCTGGACAAACACCTGGAACTGGCATTTTCCTTCATCTTCAGTATAATATTTCCAAGATGGGAAGATACGCACATACGATTTAACAACATCAAATGCGATAGATGTTAAACTACGACTAGCTGGTTGTGCTTCCTCCACAGGAATAGGCATACTAACTGGTGGAGTTTGGGTTCGCCGTGATAGTACTGGCCCCTTGGGAACTGGAGCTGCCTTACTAACTGCTCTTGTTTGGGAGCTCTGTGGTGGAGATGGTGCTGTGTCAACAGGAACTGGGTTACTATCGGCTGGGGTTGGGGTTAGATTGGGTGAAGCTGGTTCTCTGTCCATCATAGTAGGGGTACAATCTGCGAGAGTTTGGGTTATGTGTGGTAGGGCTGGTTCTTGTGCATGTACAACCGGGGTGCTATCTCCACCAAGAGGTAGCACTGTTTTATTTGAAGACCGTGTTTTTAGTCCGCTAGATACTGGCATCACCCGCTCCAATTCAAATGGCTGATAAACAAGAAACATAGTTGAATGTAGAGACATTGTATGAGAGACATATGCAATAGATAGTGTGGAAAAAAAGAGGGCATGAAATAGTTGACATGTATATTGTTTAACTAAAACGGATAGCATGACATAATTTCACATATATGATGTCTATCTAAACTGGATAGCATAGCATAACATAATTCAAAGATATGATGAATAACTAAACAGGATCGCATGACATAATTCACCTACATGTTATCTAAGTAATCAGGATCGCATCATTTAATTCACATATGTGATTTATATGCTAAATAGAGGGCATTCGATATGATGTCTGAACTAAGAACATGGTGTTGAATATTGTGTATATGATGTCTAAACTATGCAATGCAAGACACCGTATGCATGATATGAGTAGTATAGCCGTGCCAAGTTAGAGCATACACCTCAGTGGGGGAATAGGACTGGTCATCTGTCTCTGAATCCATCTCTGAGGAGCTATCGGGACCCAACAAGAGATCTGCTTCGACAGGTAGCACTGTCTGCTCTGAAGGCCTTCTTTTCACTCCAGATTTTTCCATCTTCCACCCAAATGGCTGATTCACAGGAAGAGTAGTTTAATGTACAAACATTGTCGACAAATGGAAATGTAATGAAGAAAAGGATGGGCAAGATACCATTCAAATATATGATGCCTGGTTAAACAGGATGGCATTGCACATTTCACATATATTATGGCTGGCTAAAAGACATGAGACTGCATAATTCCCATATATGATATAGAAACTAAACAGGTGGCATTACAGAACATGTCTAAACTAAGAAGATGACATATATGATGTCAAAAGTAGGCACTGCAAGGCAACATATGCATGATATGACTAACATCATCATGCCAAGGTAGAGCAAACACCTTGGGGGGTAAAAAGGAGTGGTCAACGGCGTCCGAATCCGCCTCAGAACAGATATCTTCCTCTGGATTACAATCTGGAGAGGGGTGGGGAGGGTTTGCCATTGAACCCACCATGGAGCGATGTCTGCATGACATTGTATTGCCGCGCAAAACTCTTTTCTTTTTCTCTACATCTTCAGCATGACTGTGTACAATATCTGACATGCATACGAAAAAAATATGGTGAGATTATGTAAGGAGAGCATGCAGAAATTTAGAGTGATGGTAACAACCAGTGGATCGATGTTTTTCCGTTGAACCAAAATAGCCCTAATGGATCGACGTGAAAGTATAGTAATAAGTGATGCAACAAGTGTAAAACCTCTTTGCCATAGCCGTGTCGACCTCAGCATCATTGGGTTGGTCACTGAAGCAGTTGAGGCAGAGGTGGCTGTCAGAGGTGTGGAGGAAGATCTGAGGAATCTGTAGACGGCGTCCAGGGCACTGCTCTATTGTGATGGATCATTCTGTCGTTGGAGCAGCTCCGATGAGCCATAAGACGTCAAGGCTGAAGCAGCACAAGACAGACATCGTCAATCTCAAGTGGGATTCTAATAGCATCTCCAATAGATGATGTAAAATAGATGTAAAATTAACATCACCAAAAACCACTTGACTACAACAGATGAGGTAAAAATTGTTGACTCTGAACTTAACTGTTGAAACTGAAATTTACTGTGGAATCTGAATGCTACTGTCGAAACTGAACGCAATGGTAGCAGAGAGGCACTTGACATGTAGTTTAGGGAGGGCCTGCAGTTCATCTTCAACCTGCACCCCCCTGAGCTGCCAGCCACCACCGGCCGAACCGCCGGCCCCAGCGCCGCCTCGCCGCCCCGAAACAACTCGCCACCGCCGCCCCGGCCAGCCCTCTAGGCCCCACGCCCCCACCCTGAACCCTAAGATAGATAGTGGGGTACCTCTCCGGCGAGCCCCCGTCCCCGCTGCGGGTGGTTCTTCCTTAACTCCGGCGAGCCCCCCGGCCCCAAAAGTCGATTCAGTCGACTGAAGTGTTGCTTAATCGGAGCAGAGCAGCAGCAGCAGCTGGGCGAGCGAGCGATCGAGCGAGAGCCGGAGCAGCAACAGCAGATCCGGCTGGTATGGATGCCGCAGCCGAAGGGGCCTCGCACTGGGGAGAGCCGCCGTGGAGATTTCACCCGCGGCGCCGGATTCAAGGTAGCCGCTCCATGGGGGTGCGGGATGGAGCACCGTCGGCGCCGGGAGGTCGAGTTAAGGAGAAGGTGCGATGCGATGAGTGTATAACCTCTTTGGTGGCGTCGAGTAGGCCTCGGCTTCGTCCAAGGAGTCGGTGAGGATGCTACAGTTCTGGTGGAGCAGGTTAAAGCGGCGCTGTGGGGATGGAGCAAGCGCGATAGACGAGGTGATCGTCGGAGCAGCAACTTCGAGGTGGAGAACGGGGCGGCTGAACCGGCAGGACGGCGAGATGGACGATGGATCCTCATCCGGGGAGGTGGATGAGGGACGTCGAGCTGTTGCGGTTGACGACGTTGTCGGGGAAGAGGCTCCGACTAGGCAGCGGTGACATGGCGGACGGAGGAGGGTGGGGTTTCGCGGCTGGAGCGGAGAGGTTATGGCGGCCTGGGATTTCGAATGGCGAAAAGGGGGCGATGGGAGGGGGTGAAGCATGACTTAGGAACGCGCTTGTCCAAAAGGTAGGTGTGTTACAAAAGTACCCCCCCCCCACCGATTTGAACTAGCGGCCCTTTCGGTTCAGGGTTAGAAGGGGGATTTCGCGTGTTGGGATTTGGCAGCTGGAGGGAGTTTTCGCGCGCATTGTAATTTCGGGATAGCAAGGCGTGGGTTCTGAAGGCGCCAGTTTTGGGAGCACGATATCTGAATTTTCGGGATATAACAAGATGTGGGTTGAATTTTAGGGACAAGCCTAACATGTAGTAATATTGTACTTGCACGTACCAAATCAATTCGCACTTCCCTCAACCAAAAAGAAAACGAAAAAAATAAAACTATTCACACCACACAAAGAGAGAGTCTTGCCCCATTTTACTATATAAATGCTATTCAAAGCTACTCCCTCCTTCCATCTATATAGGGCCTAATGCATTTTTCGATGCTAACTTTGACCAAATATTAGAGCAATGATATATGACATGCAACTTACACAAAGCACACCGTTAAATTCGTTTGTGAAAGGTTCTTTCAATGATATAATTTTCACATTGTGCATGTCATGTACTATTAATCTTGTCAATAGTCAAAGTCGGTCTTAAAAATCTCATTACGCCCTATATAGATGGAAGGAGGGAGTATGAATCCATGTTATGTCCGATTAAATTTTTTTGCTTGCTGTATAATGCATGTAACCTACTCATACCAACATTTTAGTGCATTCCAAATGTCTATACTACCGCTGCAATTCGAACTAATTTTGAATTCGTTTCTCTATTTCAATAAGAATCTAAAATCATGATTGTTTCCAACTTCAACCATCATAGTTTCCTTGCTATCCGCCAGATATAAATCAGACGGCCTATAATGCAGGATGGCAGGCACACCATCATCAACAACTCCGTTTTTTTATAAGAGTAGAGATAAAATATATTAAATGTAGTATACCATGTTCATAACCACACCATGTGTATCACCGTTATATATATTCACACATCCGTCGGTTTGAAACACTATGATAAATTCTTCAAATATCTGAATTCGCCTTTTATAATGAAGTATATATGATCTCTCTTCGTCTTTTACACCCACACAACTCTCGCTAGCGCTAACTTTCTCTTGTGCATGCACACGCCCGCATCCCTCTCACCCTCCCTCAACATTCTCTAGCTCCATCATGCAAATTTGTCTTTCACTTTAGGTCGTTCACCCACGGTGTGTGTAGGCCCCCCAGCTCCTTCTTTACGGCACACATCGATCGATATGCCTCTCTAGCCAGGTGTGCCTAGCACAAACACAAGCTTCCCCTCTTCTCTTGTCACCGTCCATGCCTCACTCCCACCACTCTTTTCATCATTCTCGTACTCGCACACTCCTCCCCCTCGATATAGTATGCCTCTCGTACCACCTCCTACATGCATCCCTCTCTCTATCCTTCTCCTCGTGCCTCATTTGCTTCTAACACACACATGCATGTATACCGATCGATCTCCCAACATATACCTAGATCGACTTTAACTACCCCCCATAGATCGACGTACCTCACAAGTTATGTCTCTCCTTTCTCTTACAAAGGGCGATTGATCTTCCTATGTGGTTATGTCTGCTTACCACAGCCACATCGTCCCCACTCATCATTCGTGCATGCCTCCTGACCTGTCTCTCACACGCACGTGCACAGACAACAAGCAGCCATCTCCTCTCTTATTAATATTGCGGGTGTGCCCTCCATTTATCTAGCAAGCCTATCCCACCATTTGTTAGAAGAAACTCCACTACCACTCCCTCCAACACTCTAGCTCTGTCTCTCTCCCAACCTTATTCATCTCCTGCACATATGCATGGATGTTGATCGATCTCCCTTAATACATGAGGCAAATCGATCTCCTTAATACATGAGGTAGGCCTCTCTCCTACTCCACACATATACCAGCCATTGTACCTCTATAGTTAATTGGGCCTCCCTCTTCCCCCACCACACACCGATAGTCGAGCGTTGCAGGTAGGTATCCATGCCACAGAGACAAACTGCACATATCCCATCTCACGTTCCAGTAGGCCAGCCACTCTATATCTTTGATGTGGGCACACAAAAATTCGATGGCACTCTTTATCGATCGCGCGCGCGCACACACACACACACATCATCCCTCCCTTTGATTCTATGGACACCTCAAGCCGATGATACCTCCACTCTCTTCTCGTGGATCGCCCCCTCTATATATATATTATATCCAGGACTCTATTTCACACACATTGCATATGTTAAATTTTTTGATTGACCCCCCCCAAAACACTCAAGAACCCACACACTATATCTCTCTAGGTTTGTATCTCTCTCACACAACCCCACATAGGTGGTATATGTATACAAGAAGAGAATAGGTGCACCGTGCACGTACTCACGCTTCATGCCCAACCACACCCGCGCGGGTACACGGTGGAGCTCATTTCTCCGTAGAAGCTGAATTTGTTTTTGAAACATCAAGTGGCCAGAGACTCGAAAACTTATTTTCCCATTAGTGACTTGTCAGGGCGGTTGATTTTAGTTTGTACGATAATGCTGCATCCACCTAAAGTAACGAAAGTTCTTACGTAAACTTCCTAGTAATTCCCTCTTTGTAGGTGCAGCATTACTCCTAACATTTGTAATATCATTTTGAAACTTGTAATATTGCCGTGTCCTATTCCGGCGTTTTCAAAATCCTGCGAATCAAACAGGTCCTGAGTTGGTGATGATGTTGTGCCTCCCATCTTTCACCAATAGCCGTCGGATCTAGATCTGACGCATACAAACCAAGCTTCTCCATTTTTGCAAAAAGATGCCCGCACTTGTTCCCTATTTACAAACAACTCCGTGTCCCTCACAATCAGTCTCATCTCCTCCCCACCACATCTAGGAGTAGAAGGCCGTGGAAAAATCTGGCGCGATGGCCGCTGCTGGAGCCGTCCACCCCCAATCTTGGTGTTCCGTGCAATGCATGGACATCTACGCACAGGAAATTATGTCGAACAGGGCTAGTTGTAAGCAGGCTAGCTCTACAGCCATGATGATAGTGACTGCAGATGGTGAGGCTGACTATGGTATGCCGAACACAGCGCCTATACTCAGGTGTCATCTCTGTCGCAGGGTCTTGTCACTTCACTGTGAGGAGCAGCACGTAATAATTTGACCAACGGATAGTACAGTGCTAGTACTCCTACTACTACTCCTACATTGGTAGTACTACTACTAGTACTAGTAGCACCACCGTCTGGATTTAGGAGTACTACCACGTCCATCTGGATTTTAGTATTTGACTAGCAATATCTAGTAATGCATGTCACCAAAAATGTACTACTCCCTCTGTAAATAAATACATGGTGTTTTATTCCTATCAGCGAGAGAACTTAATGTTTTTTTGCTACTCCTAACCAGAGTACTAATAGGATTACATGCAATGAACTAAACACTACATGTCATGTTTGGTAGTCTCAAGTCATTGAAAGCATGCACGGCCCACATCTCTCATTGGTGGATATGTCACGAAATAAGAAACAAGGAGGGAGTTAATGCACCATGCCTAAGTATTTTGGGATTATTTGGTTTTCATAAGGTGACTTACACAACATTTTTGTTTACATGCATTAACATTTTATTAGTTAAATCAAAGGTCAAAACTTGGCGCAAAATGCAAAGGGGACCAATAAACCAGTAAACATCAAACTTCTCTCGTTTGGCCCCAACTAGAGGTCCGGTGAGATGACTATACTGCATCGACACGGAGGGGGACGCAGCATCATTGACTTACGACAACTGCCTTTGGGTGAATGACACGTGGCCCCAGGGGGTGGCTGGCCCACCTATCATACAACCAAAGGCAGGTGCAGTAGAGGGCCGAGGAGTAGTAAGAAATCCTACGCACCTACGCACGCTAACCAAGGGCTGAGTGATCACTCAAATCGCAAGATCAGTTGACTAGAAGCTACGCTAGACCCATGGAGGCGATGAGCGCGAGCATCAGCCGGCTGTGCCAGATGGTCCACGACGCCGGCCTGCGGCCCGGCACCGAGGAACGTCTCTAGGTAGTATTGCTTGAGGCCGCCAGGGCGAGGGGCCGCTTGGACGATAGCTTCATCTCCTTGTTCGACGAGGTCCTCGTCGGTTTCCTCGACAAGTTCACCGTCGTCAAGAAGCTTGCGGACAACTTTGACGTAAGCCTCCAGCCGACGCGCCCAGGCTCTGCGATGCCCGCCACCCTCAACGGCCACTATGGTAACAACCTCTTCGACGCACTGGTGGCCATGCGACTGCCCGCCGTCGCGCCGGAGAATGTCCACGTCGAGGTCGCGCTCGCCGCGCAGCGCCTGGCGCAGCAAGACACCATCGACATAATTACCCACGTCTACGCGCAAATCGTCCGCAAGGACTACTACATGCAAGAGGAGGACGGTAGGATGCTGGCCTTCTTGGAGCGCATGGCAACCTTGGACGTCACTTTTCAGAAGCACGTTGAGCTCGCCGCCAACACCGCTGCTCCTCACACGTCGGTTGGTGACCGGGCGCACTAGGGCGTGAGGATGTCGTTGAACATTGATGGATCTGTATGTATTTTTATCTTTCCGTCAAATCCATGTAGTAGTATATGATACTACAGTAATTATCTTACCTTTCGCATCAACTTCATAATTTTCATACGTACTCCATGCATGAACGGCGCCAGAACCAAACTTCTCATTACTCTAGGAAAAATCGTTATATTCTATCTATCGATCGCGCCATGGAGCAGAACCAAATTTTACAAGTTATGAGTTCAAAAGGAAAAGCCTGCCGTGTTCGCGTCGCACCCCCACACGGTTGGTCCGGCACGCCACTCAAGCGGGAATGCGTGCGGTGTTGCATTTTCACTTACAAGTGGGACCGCAGTTGAGCAAACCGACTATCGGCAAACCCCCACCCCGCCCACCGCGCGATGGCTGAAAAACAGGAGGGAGAAGAGATGGCTGTAGCACGGACTCCAATAAAATTGGTGTCGGATGGGACTCGTGTGGGCGGCGTGTGCCGTACTGCTAGACGAGAATGCTAGTTATGGCCCATGCCACCCCACTATATCGAGCCTATATCGAGGTACATAGAACAAATTTCCTGCAGTCCGTGCTCAGCCCTCCTCTATCTCTCTTCTCAGCCAGCCAGCAGATGCGTGGAGCCCATCGTCTGTTTGCTCACATGCGGCCCCACATGTCAGTGAAAACGCAAGAGGACCCACTGAACCTGCACATCTTTCACCTCGACGTGCTGGTGATGAAAAACAAATCCAATAAAGATCTTCAGTGGCCGCTTTTGGAGTTACACAAGAGTAGAAAGATTCTATTTACAGTTTAACCCAAGATGCACATCTCGTGGCTTCAACTACCAATCTATTTTCTTGCATGACACGACCTGGATGCTGGATGTCCCACGTGTCGGCAAAAGGAGGAAGAACCCGACCAAATCTTTGGTTCTGTTCTCAGATGAGATTAGTGCACTTGTTGATACTCCTACTAGAATAGAGGCTAGACATGAGACTAGATGCGAGGAAGCAACGTCTACTTCTTTACACTCGAAGAAGAAAGAAGCACGCAAGATCGAGCCTCCGCAGATCAACAATGAGTGCATCGAGAAGGCACTAATCCAACTTACAGGAGTAGTAAAATGTATTCTTGTGGTTCTTGTTTTTTTGGTCTTGCTTTTCTAGTCAAAATTATCATTGGAGTTCATGCAAAACGGTGGTCCGTTTGGGCTCGTGCATTGGAGTTGGCCTTACAAGTGGGACCACAGTTAAGGAAACCGACTATCGGTAAACTCCCACCTCGCCCGCCGCGCGATGGCTGAAGTTAGAGGTAAAAGCACCCCAAGTACCCTAACTTGCATGGAATGTGATGATTTAGTCCCAAACTTGCAAAATGTAACTCCATCATACCCCAACTTGCACTAGATGTGATGATTTAGTCCCCAACCTATCACAACTTAACAAGTGGCAGCCAGGTGGCTTGACCAGTCTTCGTCCGCACTTTTGTAGGAAACACCCTGTCGTCTTCTCTAATTAACCCACAATACTAAATGTTAAGGTGCAGTTAACTGTAGGAAACACCGACTGATCTGTGAATGAACTTGAAAAGAAACTTTGCTTCAGGGCAGGGTAAGGCAGGAGTACTAAGCTGAAGCCTAAAGGAACAAAAGTAACTTACGTACTTGATTGTAACCTAAGAAACAAAAGAACGGCGAAGAACTGATGACTAGCTGCTGCTAATTAGACACAAGCAGCATTTTACAGCTGCTGTGCTACGTGTTGATACTACCCAACAGTCCTTTCATAGGATCGGCGAGCTGCTCGGGTTCCTCTCCCACGGCTTGGCCTGAGCGCTCGGGCCGGAGCCGAACGTCTCCGCCGCGCCGCTGCCGGTCCGGGCCATGCTGACCGTGCCGCCCAAGGGCTGCATGAACACGGGGAGGCCCCTGCTCGTCGCTGCACTGGTGGGGCTCATCCCGAGCCCCAGGAAGTCCAGCGTGGCCGGCTTGGCACTGAACAGTGATGACTGGCCCATCATGAGCTCCGGCAACCCCATCGGACCGCCGGTAGAGTCGTCTGGTAACCCGAGGCCCAGCCCGGCCGACATCATCGGAGCTGGCTCGGGCTCCAACCGCAACGGCCATTGCTGCAGCGACCCCTCTGGGAACTGCATTTGCATGGGCTCCTGGTGGTGGTACTCCTGCTGTTGATGCTGACCTAACGACGTCGACATCGGCGACGACGACGAGATGTCCAGGCCCAGGCCACGCAGGAACGAGGAGCTCGACAAGGTGGCGCCCATCTGCGCCGCCTTCTGAAGCAGCGTCATGGCGGACATGTGCGCCGCCTTCTGAAGCAGGTTGAAGAGATTGCTCTAGCACGGACTCCAAGAAATAATATGCTGTCAGATGGATGTCATGGTGGTGGCGTGTGCCGTACTCCTGGACGTGAATGCTTGTTCTGGCCCATGCCACCCTACTACTCCTACTACTTACTCCAACTATATAGTACTAGTATCGAGGATTCGAGGTGCTGGTTACATACAGTGAACACATTAACATATGGCTACAGTAAAAACACCCGCCCGATGCGCAAAGCATGTGAAGCTAGTACAAATAGTGTACTACTATTGTTGATTGGCCTCATCCGATAACCTGTTGCAATGCACGTACAATTATGTATTCGGAAAATAATTTTTTGCCTCGTCGCACCACTCACTCAGAGAAGCGACTCGAAAGCCATTCATAAATTTAGTAAGTTTATCACAGGCATATCATTTTATTACATACAACAGGTCATCAACCCACATCGACAACGAGGATACATCATAAATACTAAAGTTTTCACCACACAACAAATAACAAGCCATGAAATGAACTTCAACTCAACCATTCCGCGGCGTTGGAAACGCTTGCTTTGAACCACAAGTGATTCTCTGGGACGGGCTATCCGTTGCCGATCTGGAGACCAACGCAGGACTGATCATCCAGGCTGAAGCGGCCTACTATATCAGTACTAGGGTAGGGAACCACCCAAATGTCTGAGGTATAGACACAGTTGCTTCTCATAAATGTGTCAATAGCAGTTGGATTGCCTTTCACCATCATCGGATAGTTTTTTCCAAGGAAGAGCGAGTTTTCTCCAAGACTATCAATTCTGTGCCAGGGAGAAGGAGTTGGCGCTAGCACACTAGTATCCATCCCGAATACCATGCAACGGGTGTTGGAATAGGTCCGGAGAGTGCGACCATGGGAGACACCTGCTTCCTTAGCAGTAACATCATCAGTGGGCAGTATACACACAAGAAGAGGTGATCCATCGGAATTAGTTGCCAGGCACCACAGAGTATATGGGCGCTGCTCGTCCTCATGCTCGTGATCATCACCATCGGCATCTCCCCCTTGGTTATAAAAAATTTCAAGTATAGGTGGTGGGATGTTCACAGGACCTTGGAAACACAAGAAGAAGGTTAATTAGTAAAGGGAAACTTGCTAACCCGCATGCATGTGGATGAAACAATTATAATTACGGTGGAAGACAAACATACCGAAACTACGAGGATACCATGCAAAAAGAGTGCCACGAGTGGTGGCAGCAAACACAAGGCCCTCGTATTGAATTGCATCACAGTACTCATTCGTGCACAGAAACTGATTTTTGAGCAATGTCCATCGAGTCAAACCACTAAGGATGGCAACAAGCTTGTCGAAGATATCAACAACTTCATAGTTGTTGTAATTCCAAGAGCGGTTGGGAACTCGACAAATTGCTATCTTCCGTAGAAGACAGTCACCATGATCGTATTTGAACGCGCGTACATTACCGGTGTGCTCAACCTCTGGGCAGTGTGCTGAGATTTTTGGAAGTGGAACCCGGTGACGAATGTACACATTCACAAGTTCCCACTCGTAGTTGGACCCAATGTAAACAACCCAATCTCCATTTGCGCCCGCCCAAGCCTTGCCCTCAAGCGATGGCATCTTAACATCATACGTATCATTATCTAGCGGCATCAACTAGCACAGGGCGAGGCCTCCGTCGTGCCGGCGCCAGTCATCAGGGTCACGGCGAAGAAGATAGGGGAGATCAAACCTCTCCTTGACTTTTGGGTTCTTTGTAATGATGTTATTAGTTGAGTCGAGAATGGGCTTGAACGAACCTGCCATGCTAGCCGAGGTGATGACATCGCACCGATCAATGAGTTCCTCCACCACGTCATCTTTCAGATCGGGGCAAGAATAACAGGGTTGTTTCCGGCCAGTTCCCTCCAGGGAGAAGACGATCAAACAATGGCAGAAGAAAGGTTGAAGGGCTGAAGGAAAATGGAGGGAGAGGAAGAGCGTGCGACATCAGTTCCAAATCGAGAGGGAAAGGCGAAGAGTTGGTGGACGGTTGTGAGTTTGCCATGGTTCATGAAGAGGCGCCACGGCCTACACGTCCGTTCGGAAATACTCCTACTACTCGCCGTCGTCTCACTAATATGTTGGAACGGGACCACATGTCAACGAAACATGGTGTGTAATTTCTCGTGAAAAATGCGATCTGGCCGCGTTGGCCTGAGGTGCCGCATTAGTTATCGACCTTTATTTTTTTAATGGCGTGCCGATCAGTTTTGAAGCATGACTAACTGGTACTGTACATGGAGAGGATGACAGGAGGGACCCGCCAAGGTCATAGCGGTACGCAAGCAAGTGCCTCCTTTTTTCAAGCCAATAAAAAATTGGCTTCTCCTAGTGGATTTCTGACATCTGGGTCCCATGCCATTGTCAACGTAGTCAATAAACGATAGAATTGCACAACGAGCGACTGACACGAGGGACCCAGCAGCTTGCCCAGTTATTATTTTTTGGGTTAATTTGATAAATGCCACTCCAAATCTGGTGTATCCGAGAAATGCCACTGCAATTTCCAAACTTTGAAAAATGCCATTTCATGCCATTTCTAGTGGCATTTTTCGAAGTCTGGAGTGGCGTTTTTCAAAGTTTGCAAACTGCAGTGGCGTTTTTCAAAGTTTGCAAAAATTGCAATGGCATTTTTCAAAGTTTGGAAATTGTAGTGGCATTTTTATGAATCGCCATAATTGGAGTGGCATTTATCTAATTTGTTTTGAGACGGAAGTAGGGTGTAAACTGGGCTGTGCAGGACACTCTGGCCTGTCTAGACAGCCTTTTCTTTTATGTTTACCATAGACCAGCACAGTAGTTTTTTTTCTTTCTGAAAATGGCTAGCCCGGTTCTTTTGTGATTTGTCAAGTAAGTCGCTTTATGAGGCTTGCTGGGCTGCAAATCTTTCAAGACGAGGAGAACTTCATTCGGCTGGCCGAGAAAATGGCCTATCAGTAATGAGAAATGGGCTGTACATTTTTAAAACACATCAAACCGGCAATTATTTTCAAATATCTTTTTTTCATTTCGAGATTTTAAATTGCATTGATTTTTATGTGTGGACGATTTATTGGATTTTATATTGATATACATTTATTTTTAAAATCAGTCTGAATGTGACTCAAAATTTCGGGATTAAAAATAGTTCAGACCCCACCGACATATGCAAAATTTCGTATAATTTTTTAACCGTGGCCACAATATGGGCTGTAATGCTAACATAAAGAATATGGGCTCCAAAAAACCCATAAGAATTAGCAAATGGGCTGTCAATATTCACTATTCTAGCTCAACTGACCGTACGATGTCCATCCAACGGCTGTAGTGCTTCTTCAACCTCCGGTCTTCTTGCTCCAGCCGCCCAAAGCAGCGCCGGTCGTGCCGCCTGCTCCTGCCTCCCGTAGCCGGTTGTGCTGCCGCGGAGGCCTCACTGCCCCCATACTACTCCCACTGCTGGCCAGGCCATCCCTCCACTCCACTCACCCACACCCCCTGTTATTCTGCGGCGATGGCAGCGCAGCCGAACCAGTGAACCCTCGTACTCCTCTCCGTGTGGGCATCCACTGCCGCGTCTTCCCCGGCTCCGCGTCGTCCCCTTCCTAGGCCTCGCCGTCGTCCACCGCCGTGGTGCTGTCGACGCGGCGTGGTCGTTGTGGTCAACGACCGAATTCCATCGGAAGAATACTGTACGTGGAGAGGCTGACAGCTGGGTCCACGGCAGCCGCAAGGAAGTGCCTCCTCATTACGCGGAAAATAATTATTCCTCCACCTCACAGCAGGGACCCACCAGACGCCCACCAGTATTTCGTGAAAAAAACGTTTGCCCCTTACTGCTTGGACCCACCCGACGGGCCACCGTATTTCGCGAAAAAAACGTTCCCCCTGCTATCAGCTCGGACCCACCGGAAGTGCCTCCTTATTACGCACAAAAAATGAATACCCCCTGCTAGCTGGGACCCACCTTAGTGGCAGGCTGACTTGTGGGCCTACTAAGTTGACAGGGACGGAGGGCCTTGTCAACTTAGTCAATATGCACGATTCTAGCTCCAGTGACCGTACGATGTCCATCCAACGGCCATAGTGCTTCTTCAACCTCTGGTCTTCTTGCTCCAGCCGCCCAAACCAGCGCCGGTCGTGCCTCGTGCCCTTGCCTCCTGTGGCCGGCTGCAATGCGGCGGAGGCCTCACCGCCCCTACTACTCCCACCGCTGGCCAGGCCATCCCTCTACTCACCCACACCCCCTGTTATTTTGCGGCGACGGCAGCCTCACACTGCAGCGAACCAGTGAACCCTCGTACTCCTCTACGCGTGGGCATCCACTGCCGCGTCTTCCCCGGCTCCGCGTCGTCCCCTTCCTAGGCCTCGCCATCGTCCACTGCCCTGGTGCTCTCAGCGCGGCGTGGTCAACGTGGTCAAGGAACGGTTTCCATCGGACGTGGACTGTACGTGGAGAGGCTGACAACTGGGTCCACGGCCGCAGCAAGGAAGTGCCTCCTTATTACGTGCAAAATAATTATTCCTCCACCTGACAGCGGGGACCCACTGGACGGGCCACCAGTATTTTGCGAAAAAAATCGTTTCCCCCTGACTGCTGGGACCCACCGAACGGGCCACCGTATTTTGCGAAAAAATCATCCCCCCCCCTCGCTGTCAACTCGGACCCATCGGAAGTGCCTCCTTATTACGCACAAAAAATGAATACTCCCCCGGATAGCTGGGACCCACCTTGCTGGGAGGCTGACTTGTGGGCCTACTAAGTTGACGGGGACGAAGGGCTTTGTCAACTTAGTCAATATGAACGATTCTAGCTCCAGTGACCGTACGATGTCCATCCAACGACCATAGTGCTTCTTCAACCTCTGGTCTTCTTGCTCCAGCCACCCAAAGCAGCGCCGGTCGTGCCGCATGCTCCTGCCTCCCGTGGCCGGCTGTGCTGCCGCAGAGGCCTCACCGCCCCCTACTATTCCCACCGCTGGCCAGGCCCTGTGGCGACAGCAACCTCACACCGCAGCCAAACCAGTGAACCCTCGTAGTCCTCTCCGCGCGGGCTTGACTGTCGCGTCGTCCCCTTCCTAGGCCTCGTCGTCGTCCACCGCCGTGGTGCTCTCTGCGCGGCGTGGTCAACGTGGTCAAGGAACGACTTCCATCGGAAGAGTGCTATATGTGGAGAGGCTGATAGCTGGGTCCACGGCCACATCCCAGTTTTTTTGTGATTTGCCAAGTAAGTCACTTTGTCAGGGCTGTTGGGCTGCAAATCTTTCAAGACGAGGAGAGCTTTCATTCGGCTGGCCGAGAAAATGGCCCATCAGTAATGAGAAATGGGTTGTACATTTTTAAAACACATCAAACCGACAATTAGTTTCAAATATCTTTTTTTATTTCAAGATTTTAAATTACATTAATTTTTATGCGTGGAGAATTTGTTGGATTTTATATTGATATACATTTATTTTTAAAATCAGTTTGAATGTGATTCGAAATTTCGGGATTAAAAACAGTTCGGACCGCACTGAAATATGCAAAATTTCGTATAATTTTTTAACCGTTGCCACAATATGGGTTGTAATGCTAACAAAAAGAATTTGGGCTCCAAAAAAACTTAAGAATTAGCAAATGGGCTGTAAATTATTAGAAATAATGGCAGATGGGCTGTATGCTGTTTTGCATAGATTAGAGGCTTTCCTAAAAAAAGGTTGACGCACAAGCACTGACTGTTGGATGTCCATCCAACGGCTGTCGTGCTTCTTCAATCTCTGCTCTTCCTGCTCCAGCCTCTCAAACAAGCGCCGGCGGGACTGCCTACTCCCTCCTCCTCGCGGCCGGCTGTGCTGCCGCGCAGGCCTCGCCGCCCGACCATACTACCATCGCTGGCCTAGCCATCCCTCTACTCACCCACACCTGCTGTTATTCTCCAGCAACGGCAGACGAACCAGTAAACCCTCGTACAGTCGTACTCCCCTCCGCGTGGGAAACAACTGCCGCGTCTTCCCTGCCTCCATGTCGTCCCCTTCCTAGGCCTCGCCGTCGTCCACCGCCCTGGTGCTCTTGGCGTGACGTGGTCAACATGGTCAAGGAACGACTTCCATCGGACATGGACAAGGCTGACAGCTGGGTCCACGGCTGCAACAAGGAAGTGCCTCCTTATTACGTGGAAAATAATGATGCCTCCACCTGACAGCTGGGACCCACCGGACGGGCCACTGTATTTCGTGAAAAAAACGTTTCCCCCTGACTGCTGGGACCCACCAGCTACATCTTCGCACACAAGGAAGTGCGTCCGGGAAAAAAAACGATTCGCCCCCTGACTGCCGGGACCCACCAGCTACATCTTCGCAGGCAAGGAAGTGCCTGACAGTTGGGACCCACCTGGTCGAAGCGTACGTAGCGTTGTCATTCTGGTCGCGGACGTGTACGTACATACTGGTCGATGTAGAGGCGCGCACGTGTCGTAGTAGAGGCGCGCACATAGCATGTACACGTACGTACAGCGGCCAGGGTGCAAGAAAGAAAATACGTCCACGTATGTGTACATACGAGCGGGGTCTCGAACGCCTACTCGCGCATACGTACGGCCAGGGCTCGTGTACATGGCTGGGTCGAAAGAGAGAAACAGCGTCATCGTCGTGTTCATGGGGAGGCAACGGAATGCGTCCTGTTCATGGGGAGGCAACGGAATGCGTCGTGTTCATGGGGAGGCAACAGAATGCGTCGTGTTCATCGGGAGGGCTTGGACGGAACAGGCGATGGAAACGAGGCCTGGCGTACCGCAGAAGGGAGGAAACGGCCTTGTGTTTGACCGGCCACTTTTGAAACGGATCCTGTTCATCGGGAGGGGTCTGACGTACCGCAAAACAGAGGAAACGGACCTCCTATGGTCGAAACAGGGGTCCTGTTGATCGGGAGGGGTGTGGCGTACCGCAAAACGGACGAAACGGGCTTGTGTTGGAGCGCTACAGTCAAAACGGGGGTCCTGTTCATCGGGAGGGGTGTGGCGTACCGCAAAACGGGACTCCACGGGATACTGTTCATCTCCACCGCCAACGCCCTCCAGCCTCCACGAGCTACTGTTCATCCACCGTCGACCTCCTCCAGCCTCCACCTGCGACTGTTCATCCATGGGCTCCTGTTCATCTAGCCTCCACCGCGCGCTACTCCACCGACTACTGTTCAACCAGCCCTCTCCACGGGCTCTTGTTCAACCACCCCTCCACGGGCTACTGTTCATCCTGCCCTCCACCGTCTACTATTCATCCAGCCCTCCATAGGGTGGTCCTGTTCATCCAGCCCTCCACGGGGTCCTGTTCATCCAGCCCCAACCGGCTCGATCAATTGGGGTCCTGTTCATCCACCCCCACCGGGAACTGTTCATCCACCCCCCCCCCCCCCCCGCAATGCTCACTGTTCATCCAGAGGCAGCATCGATCGGCTTCAGTTAGCAGCAGTAGTGAAGGAATCGCTCGATCTGGTTCAGTTAACAGCCATCGATCTATCGCTCGGGTTCAGTAACGCGTAGCCTGCAGTGCAATCGCTCGAGTTTAGTTAGAGCCCAACGCCTCGCCCGGGTTCAGTTAGAGCCAACTCCTCGCACACACGCGCGTACGTGTATGAGAGAAGTGCGCATCGCTCGGCCCCCGACCTCCCACCGTAACCGGGAACTCCCCGAAATTTTCCTCGCCCTCTCTTCTACCACGGCTTTTTCCGTCATGGACGGCCCAAAGAATGTCATGCAACTGCGTCTCCGGCCCACCCAGGACGAAAAGCCCATTTTCTGTCATGATTTTTTGTCATAGAAGTAGGAGCCCACCACATCTATGATGATACCGGGTTTTGTCACAATTATCGTCATAGAAGTGTCATATGTATGACAGAAAAAAATTTCGTTCGGCCCAAAATGTCACGGATGTGTCTTTTTTTTGTAGTGGCTACTCTTTACAAATCTGAAAATTTTGGCATACTTGAATATTGTTATGAGAATTATGCTTCTAATGCCTGTGTTAAACCATATATCAAGGTCTCCTCCGCTTTCCAAGAAGAGACTATTATTTTGTAGGAGTCTATGGAAGAAGAAATTGATGAAATTGTGAGCTCATTGGATGAAAAAGATGATGAGGAGAGCGAAGAACAAAAGGAGGAAGAGTGGATTACCAACCCGTGCCCACCTTCTAATGAGAGTAACTCTACAACTCATACATTGTTTAATTTCCCTTCGTGCTTACCGAAGGATGATTGCTATGATGATTGTTATGATCCCGTTGATTCTCTTAAAACATCCCTTTTTGATGATGCTTGCTATGCTTGTGGCCAAGATGCCAATATAAATTATGCTCATGGAGATGAACTTGCTATAGTTCCTTATGTTAAACATGAAATTGTTGCTATTGCACCCACGCATGATAGTCCTATTATCTTTTTGAATTCTCCCGACTACACTATATCGGAGAAGTTTGCACTTATTAAGGATTATATTGATGGGTTGCGTTTTACTATTACACATGATGATTTTGATGAATATAATATGCATGTGCATTCTGCTCCTACTTGCAATTATTATGAGAGAGGCACTATATCTCCACCTCTCTATGTTTCCAATACGATAAAATTGCAAGAACTGTTTATACTATGCATTGGCCTTTACTTGATGTGCGTTAATTGTTCTTGTATGACATGCCAATGCATAGGAAGAGAGTTAGACTTCGTCATTGTTTGATATATGTTACTTTGTGCTCACTACTAAATTACAAATCATTGCTAATTCAAATTGGCTTTGATATACCTTGGGATCCGGGTGGATTCACTACTAGAGCACTATATGCTTAGCTTAATGGCTTTAAAGAAAGCACTGCCAGGGAGACAACCCGAAAGTTTTAGAGAGTCATTTATTTCTGTTTTGTCCTTTTATAAGGTTTAAAAATAAAAATAATGTGCCAAGATTTTCCTTTAGGATGTTTACTTTGCTTGTTGGTTTGTACGGTGCAGGACAGAAACTTTGGCTGTAGTGCGCATTTTACATTTTTTTTACTGGAACGTCAAATGGTTCTGATTCTTTTTGCACTGTCTTTCTATAATTTTTTTTATTTTTCCTAATTTTGGTAGAATTTTTGGAGTACCAGAGGTATGGTGAATGTTCAGATTATTACAGACTGTTCTGTTTTAGACAGATTCTGTTTTTGATGCATAGTTTGCTTGTTTTGGTGAAACTATCGATTTATATCAGTGGATGAAGCCATGAAAAGGTTATATTACAGTATCTACAATGCCAAAACAAAATATGAATTGTTTTGCAACAGTACTTAGAGTAGTGATTTGCTTTATTATACTAACGGATCTTACCGAGTTTTCTGTTGAAGTTTTGTGTGGATGAAGTGTTCAATGATCGAGAAGGTCTCGATGTGAGAAGAAGGAAGAGAGGCAAGAGCTCAAGCTTGGGGATGCCCGAGGCACCCCAAGTAAATATTCAAGGAGACTCAAGCGTCTAAGCTTGGGGATGCCCTGGAAGGCATCCCCTCTTTCTTCAACAAGTATCGGTATGTTTTCGGATTCGTTTCGTTCATGCGATATGTGCAATCTTGGAGCGTCTTTTGCATTTAGTTTTCATTTTTATTTTATGCACCATGCTGGTATGAGATGGTCCTTGGTTGATTTATAGAATGCTCTTTGCACTTCACTTATATCTTTTGAGTATGGCTTTATAGAATGCTTCATGTGCTTCACTTATATCATTTGAAGTTTGGATTGCCTGTTTCTCTTTACATAGACAACCGCCATTTGTAGAATGCTCTTTTGCTTCACTTGTAATTGTTAGAGCACGGGCATATCTTTTGTAGAAAGAATTAAACTCTCTTGCTTCACTTATATCTATTTAGAGATATGACAGAAACTGGTCATTCACATGGTTAGTCATAAAATCCTACATAAACTTGTAGATCGCTGAATATGATATGTTTGATTCCTTGCAATAGTTTTGCGATATAAAGATGGTGATATTAGAGTCATGCTAGTGGGTGGTTGTGAATTGTAGAAATAGTTGTGTTGAGGTTTGTGATTCCCGTAGCATTCACCTATGGTGAACCGTTATGTAACGAAGTTGGAGCATGATGTATTTATTGATTGTCTTCCTTATGAGTGGCGGTCAAGGATGGGCGATGGTCTTTTCCTACCAATCTATCCCCCTAGGAGCATGCGCGTAGTACTTTGTTTCGATGACTAATAGATTTTTGCAATAAGTATGTGAGTTATTTATGACTAATGTTGAGTCCATGGATTATACGCACTCTCACCCTTCCATCATTGCTAGCCTCTCTATTACCGCGCAACTTTCGCCGGTACCATAAACCCACCATATATCTTCCTCAAAACAGCCACCATACCTACCTATCATGGCATTTCCATAGCCACTCCGAGATATATTGCCATGCAACTTTCATCATCATCATATACATGACTTGAGCATTTATTTTCATATTGCTTTGCATGATCGTAAGATAGCTAGCATGATGTTTTCATGGCTTGTCCATTTTTTGATGTCATTGCTACGCTAGATCATTGCACATCCCGGCACACCGTCGGAGGCATTCATATAGAGTCATATCTTTGTTCTAGTATCGAGTTGTAAGTAAATAAAAGTGTGATGATCATCATTATTAGAGCATTGCCCAAAAAAATAAAAATAAAAATAAAAAGAGAGGCCAAAGAAGCCTAAATAAAAAAATGGGGCCAAAGAAGCCCGAAAAAAAAGTAGCACCATGTTCTTCATATAGAGAAGTCTCTTGAGTTATCACTTTCATATACTAGTGGGAATTTTCATTATAGAACTTGGCTTGTATATTCCGATGATGGGCTTCCTCAAACGCCCGAGGTCTTCATGAGCAAGCAAGTTGGATGCACACCCACTTAGTTTCCAGTTTGAGCTTTCATACACTTATAGCTCTTAGTGCATCCGTTGCATGGCAATCCCTACTCCTCACATTGATATCTATTAATGGGCATCTCCATAGCCCGTTGATACGCCTAGTTGATGTGAGACTTTCTCCTTTTTTGTCTTCTCCACATAACCCCCATCATAATATTCTATTCCACCTATAGTGCTATGTCCATGGCTCACGCTCATGTATTGCGTGAAAGTTGAAAAGGTTTGAGAACGTCAAAAGTATGAAACAATTTCTTGGCTTGTCATCGGGGTTGTGCATGATGTGAATGCTTTGTGTGGTGAAGATGGAGCATAGCCAGACTATATGATTTTGTAGGGATGGGCTTTCTTTGGCTATGTAATTTCAATAAGACATAATTGCTTGGTTGGTATGCTTGAAGTATTTTTGTTTTTATGTCAAAGGATAGATTATTGCTTTGAATCACTCGTGTCTTAATATTCATGCCATGATTAGACATATGATCAAGATTATGCTAGGTAGCATTCCACATCAAAAATTATCTTTTTTATCATTTACCTACTCGAGGACGAGGAGGAATTAAGCTTGGGGATGCTGATACGTCTCCGTCGTATCTATAATTTTTGATTGTTCCATGCCTATATTATTCAACTTCCATATACTTTTTGGCAACTTTTTATATTATTTTTGGGACTAACATATTGATCCAGTGCCCAGTGCCAGTTCCTGTCTGTTGCATGTTTTTGGTTTCACAGAATATCCATATCAAACGGAGTCCAAACGGGATAAAAACGGATGGAGCTTATTTTTGGAAAATATGGAAAATTCGGACGGAAAATCAACGCGAACCAGTGCCCGAGGTGGTCACGAGGCAAGGGGGCGCCCCCCCTTAGGGCGCGCCGCCTACCCTCGTGAGCCCACGGTAAGGCGGTTGACGCTCTTCTTTTGCCGCAAGAAAGCTAATATTCGGAAAAAAAATCACGGTGAAGGTTTCAGGCCAATTGGAGTTACGGATCTCCATATATATACGAAACGGTGAAACAGAGCCAAAAGAGAACGCAGAAACAGAGAGAAACAAAGAGATAGATCCAATCTCGGAGGGGCTCTCGCCCCTCCCACGCCATGGGAGCCAAGGACCAGAGTGGAAACCCTCCTCCCATCTAGGGAGGAGGTCAAGGAAGAAGAAGAAGAAGGGGGGCCCTCTCCCCCTTGCTTCCGGTGGCGCCGGAGTGCTGCCGGGGCCATCACCATCACCTCCATCTTCACCAACAACTTCACCGCCATCATCACCAACTCTTCCCCCCTCTATGCAGCGGTGTAACCTCTCTCTTACCCGCTGTAATCTCTACTTAAACATGGTGCTCAACGCTATATATTATTTCCCAATGATGTATGGCTATCCTATGATGTTTGATTAGATATTTTTTGTCCTAATGGCTATTTGATGATCTTGATTAGTTTGAGTTGTATGTTTTATTATTGGTGCTGTCCTATGGTGCTCTCCATGTCGCGCAAGCGTGAGGGATTACCGCTGTAGGGTTTGCAATATGCTTATAATTTGCTTGTGGTGGGTGGCGTGAGTGACAGAAGCACAGACCCGAGTAAGTAGGTTGTTTGCGTATGGGATAAAGGGGACTTGATACTTTAATGGTATGGTTAGGTTTTACCTTAATGAATCTTTAGTAGTTGCGGATGCTTGCTAGAGTTCCAATCATAAGTACATGTGATCCAAGTAGAGAAAGTATGTTAGCTTATGCCTCTCCCTCAAATAAAATTGCAATAATGATTACCGGTCTAGTTATCGATTGCCTAGGGACAAATAACCTTCTTGTTGACAAAAGCTCTTTACTAAAACTAATTTAGTTGTGTCTTTATCTAAACAACCCCTAGCTTTTATTTACGTGCTCTTTACTTTATTGCAAGCTTACCCAAAAACACCTACAAAGTACTTCTAGTTTCATACTTGTTTCCGGTAAAGCAAACGTCAAGCGTGCGTAGAGTTGTATCGGTGGTCGATAGAACTTGAGGGAATATTTGTTCTACCTTTAGCTCCTCGTTGGGTTCGACACTCTTACTTATCTAAAAAGGCTACAATTGATCCCCTATACTTGTGGGTTATCAGTGACGATGGAGATCATGACGATGCTTTGGAGATGGAGATCAAAAGCACGAGATGATGATGGCCATATCATGTCACATATTTTGGTTGCATGTGATGTTTATCCTTTTATGCATCATATTTTGCTTAGAACGACATTAGCATTATAGGATGATTCCTTCACTACTAGGAAAACGGCTATAGCTAATATGGACATTAATGGCGCATCACGTATGTGGTGCGCCACTGCTATATAGCAGTGGCGCACCAGATACATGTACGCCATTATTGACATATTACTAATGGCGCACCTGGTGTGTGGTGCGCCATTACTAGTTTTGAAATAAAATAAAATAAAAAATTGTTAGCAGTGGCGCACCAGGGGACAATGCGCCATTACTAGTTGACATACTAATGGCACACCTGTACAAAGTGCGCCATTACTATGTGTATGACTAGGTCAAACCTTGGTCAAACTTAGTAATGGCGCACTTTGCATAGGTGCGCCATTACAATGTCAAACTTAGTAATGGCGCACCTATACAAAGTGCGCCATTACTAACTTTGACCAAGGTTTGACCAAGTCATACACATAGTAATGACACACTTTGTGAAGGTGCGCCTTTACTAACTTTCTTTGCACCCCACCCCCCGTGGACCGCCTTTTCATTTTAAAAAAATAAAATAAAATGATGGAAATGTCACAAAATAAAAGAAAATAAGTTTCGCATGTGATATGTGGTCTAGTTGTTGGCAAAATTTACAAATACGAATTTCGACTTTATTTGCAAAACCTCTCTGGAATTTAGTAAAATGGGAATAACTTTTGCATACGAACTCGGATTAAAAAGTTTTTTATATGAAAAATCATCTACTCGAAAAGTTACATCTGAATTCAATCGGGGGAACCCCATTGAAGATTTTCAGAATCCCCAAAAACCTAATAGAACGAAAGATACGGGGCTTTTAAGATCTAGAGGGGGGAAAATGGAAAAAGTTTCAAACTTAGTAATGGCTCACCATTTGCTAGGTGCGCCACTAGTAACAGAAAAAAATTGGTTTTAAATTTTTTTTGGAATTTTTTTTTCAAAATATGATACGTAATATGACTGGGAAGTTTGAAATATTTTTTCAAAATTTCATCACACTCATGAACATGAACAAAGTCCTAGACATCAACAAGGTTTAATAGGATTGATATGATAGATATATCAACAAGTGCCTGTTAAGTGAGGTGGTGCTGGGGTTGGATAGAACTGCGAAGTTAAACATGCTCGGGCTGGAGTAGTGTGAGGATGGGTGACCTTCCGAGAAGTTTGACCATGAAGTGCGATTTGACTTGAGATTAAGCCATAGTGACCCGAGATTAAGAAAAAAAACGAAAACAAAATTTGAAACAAAAATTTCTGAAAAAAATGTTAGTAATGACGCACTTCTATGTGGTGCGCCATTACGAAGTCAGATAGTAATGGCGCACTTCTAGGCATAGTAATGGCGCACAGTGCGCCATTACTGTTTGTTACTAGTGGCGTGGTAATAGTGGCGCACCTATAGTGCGCCATTAATGGCAAAAATAGGTGCGCCACTAACAGGCCTTTTTCTAGTAGTGCTTCACTAAATTTCAAGATAAAAGTGTTCTCCCCGAGTATGCATCGTTGCCAAAGTTCGTCGTTTCGAAGCACCACGGGATGATCGGGTGTGATAGACTCTACGTTCACATACAACGGATGTAAGATAGTTTTGGACATGCAGAATACTTGGGTTAAACTTGACGAGCCTAGCATGTACAAACCTGGTCTTGGAACACTGGAGACCGAAAGGTCAAACGTGAGTCATAAAGTAGATATGATCAACATAGAGATCTTCACCATTGATAACTACTCCATTTCACGTGATGATCGGACATGGGTTAGTTGATTTGGATCATGTATCACTTAGATAACTTGAGGGATGTTAATTTAAGTGGGAGTTCATTAGTAATTTGATTAATCAAACTTAAATTTATCATGAACTTAGTCTTAATAGTTTTTGATACTGGTCACTAGAAGCGGAATTGCCCCAAATACTTGGCAGATAAGAAGGATGGCAAGGTGAACAAAGGTATATTTGATATACATGTTGATGTGTACCTTACTAGTATTCATAGTAGCCCCTGGGTATTTGATACTGGTTCAGTTGCTATGATTAGTAACTCGAAACAGGAGTTAAAGAATAAACAAAGACTAGTTAAGGGCGAGGTGATGATGTGTGTTGGAAGTGATTCCAAGGTTGATACGATCACCATCGCACACTCCCTCTATCTTTGGGATTAGTGTTGAACCTAAATAAATGTTATTTAGTGTTTGCGTTGAGCATGAATATGATTAAATCATATTTATTGCAATACGGTTATTCATTAAAGTAGAGAATAATTGTTGTTCTCTTTACATGAATAAAACCTTCTATGGTCATACACCAAATATGAATGGTTTATTGAATCTCGATCATAGTGATACACATATTCATAATATTGATGCCAAAAGATGCAAGGTTGATAATATTCATATCAGTGGATTAAGCCATGAAAAAGTTATATTACAGTAGACACAATGCAAAAACAAAATATGAATTGGTTTGCAACAGTACTTAGAGTAGTGATTTGCTTTATTATACTAACAGATCTTACCGAGTTTTCTGTTGATGTTTTGTGTGGATGAATTGTTCGATGATCGAGAAGGTCTCAATGTGAGAAGAAGGAAGAGAGGCAGGAGCTCAAGCTTGGGGATGCCCGAGGCACCCAATAAATATTCAAGGAGACTCAAGCGTCTAAGCTTGGGGATGCCCCGGAAGGCATCCCCTCTTTCTTCAACAAGTATCGGCATGTTTTCGGATTTGTTTCGTTCATGCGATATGTGCAATCTTGGAGCGTATTTTGCATTTAGTTTTCATTTTTCTTTTATGCACCATGCTAGTATGAGATAGTCCTTGGTTGATTTATAGAATGCTCTATGCACTTCACTTATATCTTTTGAGTATGGCTATATAGAATGCTTCATGTTCTTCACTTATATCATTTGAAGTTTGGATTGCCTGTTTCTCTTTACATAGAAAACCGCAATTTGTAGAATGCTCTTTTGCTTCACTTATATTTGTTAGAGTGTGGGCATATCTTTTGTAGAAAGAATTAAACTCTCTTGCTTCACTTATATCTATTTAGAGACATGACAGGAACTGGTCATTCACATGGTTAGTCATAAAATCCTACATAAAACTTGTAGATCACTGAATATGATATGTTTGATTCCTTGCAATAGTTTTGCGATATAAAGATGGTGATATTAGAGTCATGCTAGTGGGTAGTGTGGATTAGTAGAAATACTTTTGTTGAGGTTTGTGATTCCCGTAGCATGCACGTATGGTGAACCGTTATGTGATGAAGTCGAAGCATGATTTATTTATTGATTGTCTTCCTTATGAGTGGCGGTCGGGGACGAGCGATGGTCTTTTCCTACCAATCTATCCCCCTAGGAGCATGCGCGTAGTACTTTGTTTCGATGACTAATAGATTTTTGCAATAAGTATGTGAGTTCTTTATGACTAATGTTGAGTCCATGGATTATACGCACTCTCACCCTTCCATCATTGCTAGCCCCTCTAGTATCGCGCAACTTTCGCAAGTACCATAAACCCACCATATACCTTCCTCAAAAAAGCCACCATACCTACCTATCATGGAATTTCCATAGCCATTCCGAGATATATTTCCATGAAACTTCCATCATCATATACATGACTTGACTATTCATTGTCATATTGCTTTGCATGATCGTAAGATAGCTAGCATGATGTTTTCATGGCTTGTCTGTTTTTTAATGTCATTGCTACGCTAGATCATTGCACATTCCGGTACACCGCCGGAGGAATTCATATAGAATCATATCTTTGTTCTAGTATCGAGTTGTAATATTGAGTTGTAAGTAAATAAAATTGTGATGATCATCATTATTAGAGCATTGCCCCAGTGAGGAAAGGATGATGGAGACTATGATTCCCCCACAAGTCGGGATGAGACTCCGGACTTTAAAAATAAATAAAAGAGGCCAAAGAAGCCCAAATAAAAAAAGTGGCCAAAGAAGACTACCATAAACAAAACAAAACAAAAACAAAAAATGAGAGAAAAAGAGAGAAGGGGCAATGTTACCATCCTTTTACCACAGTTGTGCTTCAGAGTAGCACCATGTTCTTCATATAGAGAGTCTCTTGACTTATCACTTTCATATACTAGTGGGAATTTTCATTATAGAACTTGCCTTGTATATTCCAATGATGGGCTTCCTCAAATGCCCGAGGTCTTCATGAGCAAGAAAGTTGGATGCACACCCACTTAGTTTCCAGTTTGAGATTTCATACACTTATAGATCTTAGTGCATCAGTTGCATGGCAATCCCCACTCCTCACATTGACATCAATTGATGGGCATCTCCATAGCCCGTTGATTAGTTGCGTCGATGTGAGACTTTCTCCCATTTTATCTTCTCCACACAACCTCCACCATCATATTCTATTCCACCTATAGTGCTATATCCATGGCTTACGATCATGTATTGCGTGAAAGTTGAAAAGGTTTTAGAACATCAAAAGTATGAAACAATTGCTTGGCTTGTCATCGGGGTTGTGCATGATTTGAATATTTTGTGTGGTGAAGATGGAGCATAGCCAGACTATATGATTTTGTAGGGATAACTTTCTTTGGCCATGTTATTTTGAAAAGACATGATTGCTTTATTAGTATGTTTTAAGTATTATTATCTTAATGTCAAATGATAGACCATTTCTTTGAATCACTCGTGTCTTAATATTCCTGCCAATCTCGGAGGGGCTCTCGCCCCTCCCATGCCATGGAGACCAAGGACTAGAGGGGAAACCCTTCTCCCATCTAGGGAGGAGGTCAAGGAAGAAGAAGGATGGGGGCTCTCTCTCCCTCGCTTCCGGTGGCTCCGGAGTGCCACCGGGGGCCATCATCATCACCGCAATCTTCACCAACAACTTCACCGCCATCATCACCAACTCTTCCGCCTTCTATGTAGCGGTGTAACCCCTCTTTTATCCTCAGTAGTCTCTACTTAAACATGGTGCTCAACGCTATATATTATTTCCAAATGATGTATGGCTATCCTATGATGTTTGAGTAAATCCGTTTTGTCCAATGGGTTAATTGATGATCGTGATTGGTTTGAGTTGCATGTTTTATTATTGGTGTTGTCCTATGGTGCTCTCTATGTCGCGCAAGAATGAGGGATTCCCGCTGTATGGTTTGCAACATGTTCATGATTTGCTTATGGTGGGTGGCTTGAGTGACAGAAGCACAGAACTGAGTAAGTAGGTTGTTTGCGTATGGGATAAAGAGGACTTGATACTTTAATGCTATGGTTGGGTTTTACCTTAATGATCTTTAGTAGTTGCAGATGCTTGCTAGAGTTCCAATCATAAGTGCATATGATCCAAGTAGAGAAAGTATGTTAGCTTATGCTTCTCCCTCAAATAAAATTGCAATAATGACTACCGGTCTAGTTATCGATTGCCTAGGGACAAATAACTTTCTCGTAACAAAAAGCTCTTTACTGAAACTAACTTAGTTGTGTCTTTATCTAAACAGCCCCTAGCTTTTATTTACTTGCTCTTTATTATCTTGCAAACCTATCCAAAAACACCTACAAAGTACTTCTAGTTACATACTTGTTCCAGGTAAAGCGAACGTCAAGCGTGCGTAGAGTTGTATTGGTGGTAGATAGAACTTGAGGGAATATTTGTTCAACCTTTAGCTCCTCGTTGGGTTCGACACTCTTACTTATCGAAAACTGTTGCGATCCCCTATACTTGTGGGTTATCACCGCCGCCCCTGTCTTCTGTCACCGCGGGGCGCCACCGCTCTGTAGCCCTCCCCAACGCCCACGGACGGGCTGGACGGCCGCGCTGCCCCTCCCCGAGTTCGCTGGTTCCCTCACTCCGGCGGGAGGTGGCCGGAGTTGGCCGGGCCGGTGCTGTCCTCGCTGCAGCCTCGCCCCTCCTCTGTACTGCGGGCACGCGTGGGGGGAGAAGAAGGAGAAGGCCAGGAGGAGGGAGAAGAGGCGGCGGGCCCCGCTCGTCAGCAAGAGCATGGCCCAGTCCCACCACTGCTGACGTGGATAAGTGGAGACGTATTCCTGGCGAGTACGCTTTCCCTTATCGAAAGTCTATTTCGCTCCTTCTTCGGTCCAGAATACGCTTTCCTCTTTGGAAAGCGTATTTCTGAGAAGGGTGTGTTCTATTTTTCCAGCCAAGGGCATGTTTGTGATGATTTCTTTATAGATAGGTCCCTGGCAGAAAAACATTCATATCTTTTTACCCATAGCTCCAAATCAGATGATTCCAAAGCCCACCTTCGTTTCACCGAGCCCGTTCCAATGGAACCATTTTCACCATGTGTTAACATTCTGAAAATGACCATTTTGTCCCTGCCCTTATTCAGCCTCCTCCGAGAGGGTACGTTTTCTGGTGATTCGTTCCGCGAGCATCTCGCACTTTCTCCCGGTGATTTCTTCCACCCCAGGCAAGCCACACCCTCCATTTGCATGATTGCAATGCAGTGACATGCTTTATTCATTTGAACTTGTTTAAAATATTGTTTTAGCTATGTATTATTTATTCATGGCATTTCTCGGAGTATTGTTTGATCTTGATGTTGCCATGATATTGCCTGGAGTTCTAGGACGTATGTTTTGATGATTATGTGGATGACATGTGCCTTTGGATTCTTAGTGGGTATTATGATTATTTTCATGAGGGTATCTGGTATTATTTTGGAGTATTACTTTGGATACCATGTTGCCTTTGGATTATTAGTGGCTAGTGTTATTTTCATCATGATGCTAGATGATATTATGTTTTGGATTATGATGTTGGAGATGATGCTTGCGTGTGGATCATAGATGGATAGTTAGTTCTTGATACTTGAGTAGTAGTATCGTTCTTGGATTCATCATGATAGTAGTGTTACAATATCCTCGGAGTATCTTGGTATGATTTTATGATGCTTGGATTATTTGTTGGATAGGCTATGACTTGGATTATAGTTTGATAGATGGTACCGGAGTATTAGTGAGCAGAGTTATATTTTTTGGGGTTAAATTCCGTCATTAAGTTGGTCAGGTGCCACCGAACCGGGCTTTTCCAGTGCAACCACATTTGCCATTTTTGGGAAGGCCCTAATGCGGTCTATTGTCGTGCGTCTCGCCGGTGCCTCCAACAAGGGAAGGTTATGCGCGGGCGCTACCCTGATCATGTAGGACGGCATAAGCCTTGTGTCCCTGTAGTTGGTATTGAGATCTCTTGTCCCCGTTTGGGACCGTTTTTGTTTTTGCCACGATGGTGGCCGTTGGTGCCTTTGGTAGGCACGGGGCCACCCAGGACTGAACCCAAAAGGGGTGTTGGTTGGAGTGGCCGGTAGAGTGTCATGGCAGTAGGTCGGTTTTGTCGGAACGTCGTTGGTCCACCCGAATGGGAGTGCGAGGCCATGGGTTTCGTGGTGTGGGTAAAGTGTGCTACCTCTGCAGAGTGTGTTTGTTTAAATTATCGATAGCCACGTCCTTGGTCATGGGCATAAGTTCGTACTAGGTCCCACCGTTCGATCAACACTCACATGACGGAATGACCTATAGGTGATTTATATGTTGATATTTTGATTAGTACAGATTGGCAGGATGTTGATGATGATGTTGGAATGATCTTATGGATCATTCAGTTTGTGATGTGGTCATGAGGTGATCATGTGGATGTTCCGTTTGTGATCCATGAATGATCACCGTTTGGTTACGAGGTAACCTATTGAACCAAGTGTGGTTCCGTTTGTGATCTGTGAGTGATCACCGTTGGGTTTTGATCACGAGGTGATCGAGATGGTATATTGCTTGGCCGGTTAGCCAAGAGTTATATGGTTATGGAGATCTGAAATGTTGGTTTATCAGTATGATAGTAGTTTCATACCATGCTTAGTAGTTGCTTCATCATAGTAGTTGTTAATTAATTCGCCTGCTAATGCTATGTTATTGTCTTGCCTTGATGTTTATGGTTGTTGTGATCTTGCAAGTACATTCAATGTACTGACCTGGCGTGTCATGCCAGATTGCAGGTGATTCCATGATTACTTGATTGCTAGTCGAGGTTGCCGTGCATGCGAGCTAGATCCTGTCCCAACCAGAGTCCCTGCAGAGTGGAGTTCACCACATTCGTCGTTGTTCCGCTGCTAGAAGTATTCTGTTGCTATGAGTTATTACGCTGCTAGCATAGAGCAAGTGTAGTATCACAGATGTAGTGTCGCCATGCTGATGTGCTTCTTTGTAGCATCAGACCCTTGTATTATTATTCTTGTAATAAGAGTTGATTTGTTCTATGTCAAGCAGTGCTATATTCTAGAGACTTCTCCTCGATCTCTGGGCTGGAATACGAGGCGTTCTGGTTTCTCTGAGCCGTGGTGCCACAATATTGATCCAGGAGTGGATCACTTGACAGCGGTCAAAATTATCCTTAGGAGACTAAGGAGATATTTCTCGGTTATGGAGGTGATAAGGAGTTCGTCGTAAAGAGTTACGCCGATGCAAGCTTTTACACCAATCCGGATGACTCTGAGTCTCAATCTACATACATATTGAAAGTGGGAGCAATTACCTACAGTAGCTCCATGCAGAGCATTGTAGACATAGAAAAATTGAAAAATATATATGGCTATGAATGTGACAGAACCATTGACTAAGCTTCTCTCACAAGCAAAACATGATTACACCTTAGTACTCTTTGGGTGTTAATCACATAGAGATGTGAACTAGATTATTGACTCTAGTAAAATCCATTGGGTATTAGTCACATGGCGATGTGAACTAATCACATGGTGATGTGAACTATTGGTGTTAAATCACATGGTGATGTGAACTAGATTATTGACTCTAGTGCAAGTGGGAGACTGAAGGAAATATGCCCTAGAGGCAATAATAAAGTTGTTATTTATATTTCCTTATATCATGATAAATGTTTATTGTTCATGCCAGAATTCTATTAACCGGAAACTTAGTACATGTGTGAATCCATAGACAAAACAAAGTGTCCCTAGTATGCCTCTACTTGACTAGCTCGTTAATCAAAGATGGTTATGTTTCCTAACCATAGACATGTGTTGTCAATTGATGAATGGGATCACATCATTAGAGAATGATGTGATGGACATGACCCATCCGTTAGCTTAGAATTATGATTGTTGAGTTTTATTGATATTGCTTTCTTCATGACTTATACATGTTCCTCTGACTATGAGATTATGCAACTCCCGAATACTGGAGGAACACCTTGTGTGCTATCAAACATCACAACGTAACTGGGTGATTATAAAGATGCTCTACAGGTGTCTCCGATGGTGTTTGTTGAGTTGGCATAGATCGATATTAGGATTTGTCACTCCGATTGTCGGAGAGGTATCTCTAGGCCCTCTCGGTAATGCACATCACTACAAGACTTGCAAGCAATATGACTAATGAGTTAGTTATAGGATGATGCATCACGAAACGAGTAAAGAGACTTGCCGGTAACGAGATTGAACTAGGTATGATGATACCGACGATTAAATCTCGGGCAAGTAACATACCGATGACAAAGGGAACAACATATTTTGTTGTGCGGTTTAACCGATAAAGATATTTGTAGAATATGTAGGAAGCAATATGAGCATCCAGGTTCCGCTATTGGTTATTGACCAGAGATGTGTCTTGGTCATGTATACGTAGTTCTCGAACCCGTAGGGTCCACACGCTTAATGTTCGATGACGATATGTATTATGAGTTAGGTGATTTGATGTACCGAAGGTTGTTTGGAGTCCCGGATGTGATCACGGACATTACGAGGAGTCTCGAAATGGTTGAGACATAAAGATTGATATATTGAACCATGTTGTTCGGACATCGGAAGTGTTCAGGAGAGTTTTGGATAAAACCGGAGTGCCGGAGGGTTACCGGAACCCCCCCTCGGGAAGTTAATGGGCTACCATGAGCCTTAGAGGAGAGAGGGCCGGCCAGGAGGTGGCGCGCGCCCCCCTGGTCCGAATTGGATAAGGGGTGGGGGCGGCGCCCCCCTCCTTTCTTCTCTCCCCTTCCTCCTTCCTTCCCCTCCTAGTTGGCCTAGGAAAGGGGGGAACCTACTCCAAGTAGGAGTATGATTCCCCCCCTTAGGGCGCGCCCCATGAGGCCGGCGGGCCCCCTCCTCCCGTCCTTTATATACGAGGGAGGGGGCACCTCATAGACACAGAAGTTGATCTTTTAGCCGTGAGCGGCACCCGCTCCATAGTTTTCCACCTCGGTCATATTGTCGTAGTGCTTAGGCGAAGCCCTGCGTCGGCAACTTCATCATCACCGTCACCACGCTGTCGTGCTGACGAAACTCTCCCTCGGCCTTAGCTGGATCTAGAGTTCGAGGGACATCACCGAGCTGAACATGTGCAGATCATGGAGGTGCCTATGTTCGGTACTTGATCGGTTGGATCGTGAAGACGTTCGACTACATCAAATGCGTTACTAAACGCTTCCGCTTTCGGTCTACGAGGGTACGTAGACACACTCTCCCCTCTCGTTGTTATGCATCTCCTAGATAGATCTTGCATGATCATAGGTAAAAAATTGAAATACTGCATTCCCCAACATCTTGTCCAAAGGGAGGACGAAGTCGTCGAAGATCGGCGTGTAATCATATATGGGACCTAGCACCAAATGAGAAGACACAATATAGGTAGCGGGTAAGTCGTTAGAAATCGGAATGGCCTCACATGCCCTATCAACTATCTCACTCTCTCTATGTGGTGGTGGCTCACTCACTCCCTCAAGGTAGGTGCACTCAATGTCACATATGGTGGGGTCACTTAAATCACTCAAGTGGTGGTGGTGGTGGTGGCTCTCCTCACATGGGAATTGGGGCAGCTCGTCATATATGGAGCTAGTGGTAAAGTCACTCTCACTCTCAATATGGTGGCAAAAGTCACTCAAGCGATCATACGTCGTCGTGGTCGAAGGGAAAATCACATGCTCAACTGTCTCGTAGTCGTTCCCGTCGATGAAGGCCGAAGATGGCACATCATCACTCTCGCCTCCTATGACGGAAGCATCGTCTTGGAGCTCATCAGGCTTGGACATATCAATGGTACAAGCCTCATGCTCCCGTATCAGAGTGTGGTCATCATGAAAGTGAGCTCGGGGTCAATTAGACTTGGCCTTCTTGAGTTCTTGTTCCGCCTTGAGAGCACCAATGTAGAGGTCGTCGAGGGACTCATATGTGTTGAGGAAGATAGTCTTGATGATGTTGTTTTTCAATCCCATCATTAAGTAGAACTTCATCCAAATGGGCTCGTCCACACCGGCTCGTCGCAAGGCTTCCTATTGGGAAACGTCGCATGAAAAACAAAAAAAATTATACGCACACACAAGATCTATCCATGGAGATGCATAGCAACGAGAGGGGAGAGTGTGTCTATGTACCCTCATAGACCGTAAAGCGTAAGCATTTATCAATGCGGTTGATGTAGTCACACACCTTCACGATCTGCCCGATCAAGTACCAAATGTATGGCACCTCGGCGTTCAGCACACGTTCAGCTCGATGACGTCCTCGCCTTATTCATCCAGCAAGATGAGCAAAGTAGTGGATGAGTTCCGGCAGTGATGAAGACATGTACCTAGGGTAGGGACACGGACCTGACCAAAGAGTCCTACTCTAGGACACCCCTGGGAGAAGTCACCTTTCAATCGACTTGAAGGCATCCCACTCGACAGGTTCGAGACACTCGACCAAGAAGCTATCACTCGACCATGAAACCAACCACTCGACCGCCGGAAGATCTATAGTCCCTCCGTAGGCAAACGGTCAGCTGTTAAATAGTCTTCATGGTCATTATAGCACTTTATTAGAGGCGTTACTAGTAACGCCCCATCTTAAATGTACTTTAAACCCTGCATTACTGAGGGCAGGAGGAGGCCGGCGAACTCTATATAAGCCACCCCCCTCCTCAGTAGGAAGGGTTCGCACCCCTGTAATCTATACACGCATAAATCCAGTCAACCGCCTCCGGGCTCCGAGACGTAGGGCTATTACTTCCTCCGAGAAGGGCCTGGACTCGTAAACCTCGCGTGTAACAACTTCCCAATAGCTAGGATCTCGCCTCTCCATACTCACCCCCCTATATCACTGTCAGAGTTAGAACCACGACAGTTGGCGCCCACCGTGGGGCAGGAATCTTGGCGCTTAGTTGGAGAAGTTGCGATCTTTTCCGATCCCTTTGATCATGGTTTCTTGCGGAGTTTTGGTGGAGAGCTGCGAGATCCGTCTCGGCACGCTTACCTTCATCGTCGACGACTCCGCCTGGCTTCAGGAGGCACCGCTCGACAACGACGCGCTCCTCGCCCGCGGTGCGACACATTTCCATGCATGCATTCGTGGCGTCCTCCTGCGGCAACCGTCGATCCAATATGGGTCGGCCCCCGTATCATCTCCCCACCCTGTCTCCCACCAGCGCAAGCGCTCCGGTCGGTCAAGACTTCAGCGGTGGGTGAGGCACGCCGTGGCCCGCCAATCGGCAGCCCCGCAAGTCGCGGCCATCGAGCCCGTCGAATCCCTCTACGGCCTGTTCGACCTGTCGACTGGATCCGTGGAGACCGCATCCGAATGCGACAGCAGCGATCCAGCGGCTGAGGTTCTGGCGGTCGATGGAACGCACAGTCCCCCTGGTTTTCCTCGCACTGATGGAGGCGCGGGTGGGGCGATCCGTCGCATCCCCACGACGAGTATCTCCCCGAACCTCTCACGTCGTTACAGCGAGAAGAGCTTCGCCGCCGGAACATGGACGCGCTCCGCACTCCTACCTTCGGAGAGACCCCCGAGGCCCGGGCCTTGGAGGACGCGCGTTTGGCCAACATGGCCGAGCGCACTCGACTGGAGAACCTCTAGCGAGCACTCGACGAGCAAGCGCGTCAGCGGGCTCCCGAGTCTAGTCGACGCCAGCTCTTCCCGCCGACGCAGGTATATCGAACCCCAGTTCAAAATTTGGCCGCCGCCACCCGTATAGCAGAATCGATTCAGCCCTCCCAGTCGGAGGCTGGCAGGGGCTTGTTACAGATCAGAGCATTGCTCCGGGCGGCGGGAGACCAGAATTCCGCTGTCTCTCAGTCACGGAATAGGATCCACAGTCGGTCTGTCGCAACAGATACAGTCGAGTCAGCTCACAGCCCGAGATCGCCCTCGAGGCGTGAGGGACGTGGCGGCCAGCATGATCAGTACAAGAGGAATGAGCAATATGATCACCGATTCGACCGTGATGATCGACGTCGAGTGCCAACCCCTCCCCCGAGGAGTGGGTCATATGCGCCTCGACGACGAGATGACAGACGCCCTCATAGTATTGGGCAGAGGATTCCAGTCGACCCCAGAGACCCAGGCTTTGGTGCGAGATCCATCCTCGTTCAAGGTTTGGTTGACAGGAACAGAGCTCATCGAGAAGGACACAACAGAGATGCGCCTGCCAGCAGCAGAGTACGTGCTTCAGGGCCAGAGTGTTTCAGTCGAGCCATCAGAGCCGCGGTGATACCTCCCAATTTCAGGTTGGCGACTGGAATCGGCAAGTTCACCGGTGAATCTAAGCCTGACACCTGGCTCGAAGATTACCGAGTGGCTGTTCAGATTGGCGGTGGCAATGACGAGGTGGCCATGAAGCATTTGCCTCTCATGTTAGAGGGCTCGGCCAGAGCATGGTTAAATCAGTTGGCACCCAGCAGCATTTACACTTGGGAGGACCTCTCCCGAGTGTTTATCACAACCTTTGAAGGAACATGCAAGTGACCTGCAGGCCTAACCGAGCTGCGGTCTTGCGTGCAGAAGCCAAATGAAACTCTGAGGGAATACATCCAGAGGTGGATCATGCTGCATCACTCGGTTGAGAACGTGCCGGACCATCAAGCGGTTTGCGCCTTCAAGGAAGGTGTTAAATACAGAGAGTTGAATCTGTAGTTCGGTCGAACTGGAGAGATGTCTCTGAATCGGATGATGGAGATTGCCACCAAGTATGCTAACGGAGAAGATGAAGATCGACTCCGGAGTGGCAAGCAGAAAGCAGTCGCCCATGAAACCGGAGGCAATTCCAGTCGGAAGCAGAAGCGAAAGGCCGAGCCAGCCGCTCCTGGGGAGGCCCTGGCCGTAGCCCAGGGAAACTTCAAGGGAAAATCCAAGGGCACCTGGAAGCCCAAGAAAGTCAAGGAACAAGACGGAAATGATGTTTTGGATCTGCCATGTCACATCCACACCAAGAAGGATGAAGAGGGTAATTTTATTTACCCAAAGCATACCACTCGACAGTGCCGACTCCTGATCCAGCAGTTCCAAGGAAAACAGTCCAAGGATAAGGAAAAAGAGTCGGGCAGAGTCGAGGACAAGGAAGACAGTGACGATGGATACCCCCAAGTCAATTCCACCCTGATGATTTTTGCCGACGTCGAAAGCAAAAGTCGACTGAAAGTCATTAACCGAGAGGTGAACATGGTTGCCCCGGCAACACCCAGTTACCTGAAGTGGTCCCAGACTGCCATCACGTTCGACCAGTCTGATCACCCGACGCACATTGCCACCCCTGGGAGGCAAGCTTTGGTGGTCGACCCAATTGTTGAAGGCACCCGACTGACTAAAGTCCTGATGGATGGAGGCAGTGGCCTGAACATATTGTATGCTGAAACATTGAAAGGAATGGGCATTCCGATGTCCAGACTCAGCACCAGTAACATGAGTTTCCATGGAGTCATTCCTGGGAAGAAAGCCCAATCACTCGGCCAGATCGCTCTTGATGTGGTTTTCGGTGATTCAAAGAATTACCGCAAGGAAAAGTTGACATTCGAGGTTGTGGACTTCCAAAGTGCTTATCACGCCATTTTGGGCAGGCCAGCTTACGCACGCTTCATGGCCCGACCATGTTACGTGTACCTCAAACTGAAGATGCCTGGCCCCAAAGGTGTGATCACTGTCACAGGCAATCGGAAGAAGGCGGAAGAGTGCTTTCAGAAGGGCTCCAAGATTGCAGATGCTCAGATGGCAGTGGTCGAGCTGCAAGAGTACCAAAAGACTGCCGACCCAAGCGAGTTGCTACGAGCCAAGAAGCCTGCTTCAGAATCAGCTTTTCAGTCGTCCGGTGAAACAAAAACAGTCGACATTCACCTGACCGACCCCGACGCTGCCCCGACTCACATCTCAACGACGCTTGACTCCAAATAGGAAGAAGCACTCATCCAGCTCCTCCGTGAGAACTGGGACATCTTCGCATGGAAACCCTCCGACATACCTGGAGTTCCCAGGGGGCTGGCTGAGCACCGTCTACGGGTCGACCCAAAATTCAAGCCCGTGAAGGAGCATCTTGGACGGTCCGCCGTCCAGAAGAAGCAAGCCATTGGCGAGGAGGTGGCTCGGCTCTTAGCAGCAGGGTTCATCCGAGAAATTTACCACTCCGAGTGGCTCGCCAATGTCGTCATGGTCCCCAAGAAGGACATGTCACTTCGCATGTGCATTGATTTCAAACATATCAATAGGGCCTTCCCGAAAGATCATTTTCCTCTCGCTCGCATCGACCAAATAGTCGACTCGACTGCAGGGTGCGAGAGATTGTCTTTTCTAGATGCTTATTCCGGGTACCATCAGATCCGTCTGTATGGACCCGACGAAATCAAAACAGCTTTCATCACCCCATTCGGATGCTTCTGTTATGTCACTATGCCGTTCGGTCTCAAGAACATCGGAGCCACGTTCATGAGAATGATTCAGAAGTGTTTACTCACTCAAATCAGTCGGAATGTGGAGGCATACATGGATGATATTGTGGTCAAGTCACGCAAAGGTTCCGACCTGCGAGCTGACCTTGCCGAAACTTTTGCCAACCTCAGGAGGTATGATATCAAGCTCAATCCATCAAAATGCACATTCGGAGTTCCAGGCGGAAAGTTACTCGGTTTTCTCGTTTCCGAACGAGGGATCGATGCCAATCCTGAGAAAATTGGCACCATACTCCGGATGAAGCGTCCTGTGCGCGTGCACGATGTCCAAAAGCTTACAGGCTGCTTGGCCGCTTTGAGTCGATTCATTTCTCACCTCGGTGAAAAGGCGTTGCCTCTCTACCGACTGATGAAGAAGTCTGACAAGTTCGAGTGGACTCCAGAAGCTGACGCAGCGTTTGCAGAACTCAAAGCTCTGCTCTCCACCCAGCTGGTGCTTGCTGCCCCAATCAGCAAAGAGCCTCTGCTGCTGTACATTGCGGCCACGGGACAAGTTGTCAGTACAGTACTCACGGTCGAGCGCGAAGAAGAAGGAAAGGCCTTCAGAGTTCAGCGTCCAGTCTATTATCTATCTGAAGTTTTGACCCCTTCAAAACAAAGATACCCTCACTACCAGAAGCTTGTATATGGGATTTACATGACCACGAAGAAGGTTGCACATTACTTCTCTGACCACTCCATTACAGTCGTCAGCGACGCCCCACTGTCAGAGATTCTGCATAACAGAGATGCAACTGGTCGAGTGGCCAAGTGGGCGATTGAACTCCTTCCCTTAGATATCAGGTTTGAAGCAAAGAAGGCTATCAAGTCCCAAGCAATCGCAGATTTCATCGCCGAGTGGATTGAGCAGCAACTTCCGACTCAAGTTCACTCGAAGCACTGGACCATGTTCTTCGACGGATCTAAGATGCTGAATGGTTCCGGTGCTGGGGTAGTTCTAGTTTCCCCCCGAGGAGATAAGCTCAGATATGTTCTCCAGATTCACTTCGATTCCTCCAACAATGAAGCAGTGTATGAAGCACTTTTGTATGGGTTGCGGATGGCCATTTCACTCGGCGTCCGTCGCCTCATGGTCTATGGCGACTCAGATTTGGTGGTTAATCAGGTGATGAAGGAGTGGGATGTCAGAAGTCCAGCTATGACTGGTTATTGCAATGCAGTAAGAAAGTTAGAAAACAAATTCGAGGGGTTGGAACTTCATCACATCCCCCGACTGAAAAACCAAGCAGCTGATGACCTGGCAAAGATAGGCTCCAAGAGAGAAGCCATTCCCAGCAATGTGTTTTTGGAGCATATCCGCTCGCCGTCAGTCCAGGAGGATCCTTTCACAGAAGAAGCCCCACAACCGAAAAGTGCCACAGATCCGACTGAAGTTGAAGTTCCTGCTGTGGTCGACCTGATCATGGAAGTCTTGGCCATTACTCCCGACTGGACGATACCATACATCGCGTATATCCTAAGGAAAGAGCTCCCAGAGGACGAGGAAGAGGCTCGACAGATCGTCCGCCGATCCAAGGCCTTCACAGTCATAAAGGGGCAGTTGTACAGAGAAAGCGTGACCGGAATCGGTCAGAAGTGCATAACTCCGGAAGAAGGTCAGATGATCCTTGATTTGATCCATTCGGGGACCTGCGGTCACCACGCGTCCTCCCGAACCATTGTGGCCAAAGCATACCGAGCGGGATTTTACTGGCCAAGAGCGAATGAGATGGCAAAGGAGATAGTTGACAAGTGTGAGGGGTGTCAGTTCTACTCCAACATGTCCCACAAACCCGCATCAGCCCTGAAGACCATTCCACTCGTCTGGCCCTTTGCTGTCTGGGGACTGGACATGGTCGGCCCTCTGAGAACAGGCAGGAGCGGTTTCACCCATGTGCTTGTGGCAGTCGACAAGTTTACCAAGTGGATTGAAGCTAAACCCATCAAGAACCTCGATGCTGGCACCGCTATTAGTTTTGTCAGAGGACTAACATTCAGATATGGAGTCCCTCATAGCATCATCACTGACAATGGGTCAAACTTTTATTCAGACCAGTTCAGAGCCTTTTGCGCCTCTCAAGGCACTCGGGTCGACTATGCGTCAGTCGCCCATCCCCAGTCGAATGGACAAGCTGAAAGAGCAAATGGTCTGATCCTCAAAGGACTAAAGCCTCGACTAATGCGTGATCTCAAGCACGCAGCAGGTGCCTGGGTCGACGAGCTTCCGTCAGTTTTGTGGGGATTAAGGACCACCCCTAACCGGTCGACTGGAAGAACCCCATTCTTTCTTGTTTATGGAGCCGAAGCCGTTCTGCCAAGTGATCTCCTTCACAACGCTCCCCGAGTCGAGCTTTACACCGAAGATGAAGCAGAACAGGCTCGGCAAGATGCAGTAGACCTCCTGGAAGAGGAAAGAGAGATGGCCATGATCAGATCGACCATTTATCAGCAAGACTTGCGTCGATTCCATGCCCGACATGTGAAGAGTCGAGCCTTCCAAGAAATCCTACCGAGTGGAGAGCAAACCTCCCACTCGGAGGCTTAGCTGCAGTCCAGCACTCGCCTAAGTTCTCCTACGAAGAGACTTAGCTGCGGTCAGTACTCGCCTAAGTTTGAAAAATCCTACCGAGTGGAGAGCAAACCTCCCACTCGGAGGCTTAGCTGCAGTCCAGCACTTGCCTAAGTTCTCCTACGAAGAGACTTAGCTGCGGTCAGCACTCGTCTAAGTTTGAAAAATCCTACCGAGTGGAGAGCAAACCTCCCACTCAGAGGCTTAGCTGCAGTCCAGCACTCGCCTAAGTTCTCCTACGAAGAGACTTAGCTGCGGTCAACACTCGCCTAAGTTTGAAAAATCCTACCGAGTGGAGAGCAAACCTCCCACTCAGAGGCTTAGCTGCAGTCCAGCACTCGCCTAAGTTCTCCTACGAAGAGACTTAGCTGCGGTCAGCACTCGCCTAAGTTTGAAAAATCCTACCGAGTGGAGAGCAAACCTCCCACTCGGGGGCTTAGCTGCAGTCCAGCACTCGCCTAAGTTCTCCTACACAGAGACTTAGCTGCAGTCAAGCACTCGCCTAAGTTTGAAAAATCCTACCGAGTGGAGAGCAAACCTCCCACTCGGAGGCTTAGCTGCAGTCCAGCACTCGCCTAAGTTCTCCTATGAAGAGACTTAGCTACGGTCAGCACTCACCTAAGTTTGAAAAATCCTACCGAGTGGAGAGCAAACCTCCCACTCGGGGGCTTAGCTGCAGTCCAGCGCTCGCCTAAGTTCTCCTACGAAGAGACTTAGCTGCGGTCAGCACTCGCCTAAGCTTGAAAAATCCTACCGAGTGGAGAGCAAACCTCCCGCTCGGGGGCTTAGCTGCAGTCCAGCAGTCGCCTAAGTTCTCCTACATAGAGACTTAGCTGCAGTCAAGCACTCGCCTAAGTTTGAAAAATCCTACCGAGTGGAGAGCAAACCTCCCACTCGGAGGCTTAGCTGTAGTCCAGCACTCGCCTAAGTTCTCCTATGAAGAGACTTAGCTGCGGTCAGCACTCACCTAAGTTTGAAAAATCCTACCGAGTGGAGAGAAAACCTCCCACTCGGGGGCTTAGCTGCAGTCCAGCGCTCGCCTAAGTTCTCCTACGAAGAGACTTAGCTGCGGTCAGCACTCGCCTAAGCTTGAAAAATCCTACCGAGTGGAGAGCAAACCTCCCGCTCGGGGGCTTAGCTGCAGTCCAGCACTCGCCTAAGTTCTCCTACGAAGAGACTTAGCTGCGGGCAGCACTCGCCTAAGTATGAAACACTTCTCATTTCCCAAGGACGACGAGGGGCAGGTCAACCGCCACCTTCTCCTTCAGAGTTGCGCCACGGACACAAAATTATTTCGAGTGAAGAACGAATCTACAAAGAGATTCAACGACAAATCAAGTTCAAATGAAGCCTAAAATATCAAAGTACTCGAGCCCACGGCTCGGCAGAGTTTAACTGTTACACTTCCACTCGGCATTCCGAGGCGAATTTAAGGCAGAGTTTAACGGATTACAAAATACACTCGGCATCCCGAGGCAAGTTTTTTCATTCCTCAGGAGGAGGAGGACTGGCAGGAGCGACAAACTCATCCAAGTCGATCCCATCTGCGATGCGGGTAGCAGCAGCAATGAATGTCTCCATGAAGTCCTGGAAGTTGTGCTTCCTCGTGTTGGCGACTTGGATGGTGGCCAGCTTCTCCTCCCGCACCTCCTTACAGTGGACGCGGACCAGGGACAGAGCCACGTCAGCGCCACACCGAGCTAAAGACTTCTTCCACTCCTGCACTCGGTCAGAGATTCCATTGAGTCGAGTCATCAGAGACTCAAGATCATTCTGGAGCGTAGATTCCGGCCAAAGTGTCGGGTCGATCCGCGTCATGGCAACCTTCAGTCGAGCCAAGTAATCCACGACGCCGTCAACACGAGACTCCAGACGGAGCACGTTCATTACGGCCTCGTCCTTCACAAGAGAGTTAACAGGATCCAAGCTCGGCTCCACTCGACTGGTCTCCTCTTCAAAATTCTGGCAAAGCTCTGCATACAAGATTCAAGGATAACACAATTTTCACAGAATGAGTCGACTCAAAAACCAGTCGGAACTGAATGCGCACCTCCAAGCTTAAGGTACAGCTTCTTGGCGAGGCTCCCCAAGTAGCTCTCCAGGTCGTTTCTCCCGCGAGCGAGGCCTTCCAGCTTCTCGCTCAGGGTGAGGTTCTCCTTCTTCCAACGTGAACACTCCCTGTTGGCTTCATTCAGAGCAGTCTTGAGCTTGGTATTCTCTTGTTCTAAGTGGTCGACTGAAGCTAGCTTCTGTGCGGCCAGAGCGGTCTTGTCATCAGCCTCCTTGCGGGCAGCAGTCAAGTCCTGATCCTTCTTCGCCAGAGCTTCTTTCAGTGTTTCTGCAAAAATGATGATTGAGTCGGAGAAAGCGAAGAGATACTAACCAGTCGACAAAGGCGTCTTACCTGCGGCGCCGTCTCTGACCTTCTGCATCTCCGTCCTGGCCAGCTCCAGATCGAGGTTCATTTGAATTTGCTGCTTCTCCAAGTCAGCCAAGCGTGTTCCAAGATCACAGGATTTCTGAAGTCAAAGAGGAGGAGTTACAATTTCAGTAAAAAGGAAAAAGCAACGAAGGCAGTAAATACTAAGACTACAGTCGACCGCCAGCAGTCCACCGTAGTCTCGGGGACTACACCCAGTGGGTGCACTTAGCGTGCCCCCACCGGTTCCTATCCCACCCGACCGACCCCCGAAGTCGAGTCAAAGACAAGTTGCTTCCGAGCAGCTAAGAGACAATAAGCCTACACCCAGTAAAAAAAAGAGAGAAAGACGTCGACTGCCCGCAGTCGACGGGATACCATTCCATTCGACATGGCCCGATCAGACAGAGGGAAGAAACTCAACTACGACTCAATTTAAAGACCACAGCCGACTGCTAGCAGTCGACCGTAGTCTCGGGGACTACACCCAGTGGGTGCACTTAGCGTGCCCCCACTCGTCCAATAAAAAAAACACCCAGTGGGTGGGCGAACTCAAAGATCTTCGGAAAAGAGATTCTTCAAAGAACATACTAAAACAGACCAAGTGTCGAAGTCGACTGACCTGGACATTGCTCTGAAGAGCCGAGCTTGTGTCGTAAGCCGCCTGGCAAGCCTCCCGAGCCACCTTTACCTGTTCCATCATGACTCCAGCCTGGCGTACAGCCTCCTTCGCAGCAGCTGCTTGGTCCTCAGGGACGGAGTACGCAGCAAAAAGCGAAGACGGATCTGCAGTCGACGATGAAGGCTGCACACTCGTCAAAGGAACAGCGAAAGTCACGGAAGCCCGAGTGGGTTCGCCATCATCCCGAGCTGCAGCCTCAGGCGCGGGAGTGGATTGCGGAGTCTTGCCAGCCAACACCTTCTTGTTCCTCTTCACCCTCAGTGGTGCGTCGTCGTCGTCGTCTGGGAGGTCGATAACATGAGGAGGAGCTGCAAGGAAAACATTCAATCGACCAACGCTTCAGTCGACTCGTAAGGAGGACGGCAGATCGTACCAGGGTTGGAGGTGACAGCGTCCTCCATCTCTTGGTCGTCGTTCCTGGCAGAGACCTCAGAAGTTGCACCACTACAAATCTCAAAAGATTAGTCAGTTGGCCCAGTGAATCGACCAAGGATCCGTCCACAGTCGACAAAGAAAAGCAAGTGTTGTTGTTACCCCGAAATGGTGGGAACAGCTATCTTCATCTTGGGCAAAGCCTTGGGCGGCTTAGATGGCGCCGTTCGTGGGTGCTTGGGAGCCTTCCCGGTCGGCGGAGGAGAAGAAGTCCGAGGGCATTTCGATGACTGCCCAACAGGAGCGGTCGCCTTGCCACGTTCCTGCGCTAGATCGTGGGCGAGCTTGGACCGTCCCTCCGGGCGGGAGGGTTCAGCCTCCTCCTCCTCTTCACTAGAGAAGATGTCGTCGCCCTCCTCTCCCTCGCCGTCGGACTCCCACTTGACCTGGTCGTCCCCGCTCTCGCCTCCGCTCCCCTCACCTTCCTCGGTCGGCCCTTGTGCCCCGTTGGGTGTCGACTACATCTCAGTGGTAGCCTGGAAGACAATAGACAGGACGAAAGTCAGTCGACTCACACAAAGAAGACTAATACAGAAGACCAGATGTCCGACACAAAGACATACCTGATCCACTTCATATGAGTTGTCGAGTGGAATCACCCTTCTGGCTCCTCGGGGGTTGTCTTTGTTCCCCGTGATGCTTGACAGCCACTCCTCCAGCATCTCATCGGTGACCTCCTCCGGGTGGATTCAAGTGGTGTCGTCAAGGCCAGAATATAGCCACATCGGATGGTCTCGCGCCTGGAGCGGTTGGATGCGCCTCTGGAGAAAAACCTCTAACAGGTCCATCCCAGTCACCCCCTCACGGACAAGTTCAACCACTCGACCCGCCAATACCTTGACTTGGGCACTTTCCTCCGACATGACTTTCAGAGAGATAGGCTTCTCGGCTCGGTCGAGTGAAAAAGGAGGAAGACCGGTCGACTGTCCGGGGGTCTCCTGGTCCTGGCAGTAGAACCAGGTCGACTGCCAGCCGCGGACCGACTCCGGGAAGGTGATAGAAGGGAAACAGCTCTTCCCCCTCGTCTGGATCGCCAGGCCCCCGCACAGCTGGATCACTTGCGTCTTCTCATCACTCGACTTGGCCTTTTTAACCGACTGAGAGCGGCAAGTAAAGATATGCTTGAAAAGCCCCCAGTGCGGACGGCAACCCAGGAAGGCCTCACACATGGAAATGAACGCGGCAAGGTAGACTATGGAATTGGGGGTAAAATGATGGAGCTGCGCTCCGAAGAAATTCAAGAAGCTCCGGAAGAATGGATGGGGAGGCAGAGAAAACCCTCGGTCGATGTGGGTGGCGAGGAGCACGCACTCACCGTCGCGGGGTTGCGGCTCGATCTCCCTCCCCGGGAGACGCGCGGCCTCGTGGGGAATGGCTCCTCCCTCGACCATGTCGTCGAGATCTTCCTGCCGGAGCACCGATGGCATCCAGTCGCCCTGAATCCAACCCTTGGGCAGTGTGGTCCGGGAGGAAGATCCACCTCGCGAAGACTTCTTCCCTTTCCCTGCCGCCGCCGCCTTCTTCGCGCGCTCCAGAGCAGTGGTCTTGCCCTTCACCATCATCGCCGGAGAGATCTCTCACGGGCTCGCGGCGCTAGGGTGAGAGCGGAGGTAGCGGAGAGACTGGCAAAGGGAGAGAGGAAGGAGGAAGGAGAAGAGAGCGCGCGGCCTGGAAACCCCGAGCCGGCAACTTATAAGGGGCCGCTCCCGAGTGGCTGACCGGTAGGCCCAGGCCATCCAGTCAAATCCCGCAACAGACGCGCGCGCAGTACGTGGCGAAAAAGTCGACGTGGAGATCGAGGAACTTCCGCTTTATCGCTTCCGATTACTGCGGCTGCTCCCGTCCCGCGCGCTTCCCAAAATCCAAATCCCGCGACATCCGCGGGCCGCAGAACAACTTGCTAAAAAACAGAAGACCCCGATCGCGCCGGCACTCGGTATAGCACAAACAAAGAAATTCAATCGATGGAAGGCCTAGAATGGATCAAGGCGACTGAAAAAGGTTGGCAACGTCATCCGTGACGATTGTCCCGAAGCGAGGCGCTCACATAGCCCGAAGAACCGGTCGGAAAGATCTCCAACTCTTTCCCCACTCTAACCTCGATCCATTCGGGGGCTAATGATGAAGACATGTACCTAGAGTAGGGACACGGACCTGACCAAAGAGTCCTACTCTAGGACACCCCTGGGAGAAGTCACCTTTCAATCGACTTGAAGGCATCCCACTCGACAGGTTCGAGACACTCGACCAAGAAGCTATCACTCGACCATGAAACCAACCACTCGACCGCCGGAAGATCTATAGTCCCTCCATAGGCAAACGGTCAGCTGTTAAATAGTCTTCATGGTCATTATAGCACTTTATTAGAGGCGTTACCAGTAACGCCCCATCTTAAATGTACTTTAAACCCTGCATTACTGAGGGCAGGAGGAGGCCGGCGAACTCTATATAAGCCACCCCCCTCCTCAGTAGGAAGGGTTCGCGCCCCTGTAATCTATACACGCATAAATCCAGTCGACCGCCTCCGGGCTCCGAGACGTAGGGCTATTACTTCCTCCGAGAAGGGCCTGAACTCGTAAACCTCGTGTGTAACAACTTCCCAATAGCTAGGATCTCGCCTCTCCATACTCACCCCCCTACATCACTGTCAGAGTTAGAACCACGACAGGCAGCACGACGGCGTGGTGACGGTGGTGATGCAACTATCTTCGCAGAGCTTACACCAAGCACTACGAAAATATGACCGAGGACGAACTAGAGGGAGAGGGGTGCCTCGCATGGCTAGGAATCATGGTGTGTGTTTCCCCTCTCCCTCCTCTCATATATATAGGTGGAGGGGGAGGGGAGGCAGCCCCTGAAGGAAATATGCCCTAGAGGCAATAATAAAGTTGTTATTTATATTTCCTTATATCATGATAAATGTTTATTATTCATGCTAGAATTATATTAACCAGAAAGTTAGTACATGTGTGAATACATAGACAAAATAGAGTGTCCCTAGTATGCCTCTACTTGACTAGCTCGTTAATCAAAGATTGTTATGTTTCCTAACCATAGACATGTGTTGTCAATTGATGAATGGGATTACATCATTAGAGAATGATGTAATGAACAAGACCCATCCATTAGCTTAGCACGATGATCGTTTAGTTTGTTGCTATTGCTTTCTCCATAACTATACATATTCCTATGACTATGAGATCATGCAACTCCCGAATACCGGAGGAACACTTTGTGCGCTACCAAACGTCACAACGTAACTGGGTGTTTATAAATGTGCTCTACAGGTGTCTCTGATGGTATTTGCTGAGTTGGCATGGATCAAGATTCAGATTTTTCAATCCGATTGTCGGAGAGGTATCTCTGGGCCCTCTCGGTAATGTACATCACAATAAGCCTTGCAAGCAATGTAGCTAATGAGTTAGTTACGGGTGGTAGCATTACGAAATGAGTAAAGAGACTTGCCGGTAACGAGATTGAACTAGGTATTGAGATACCGGCGATCGAATCTCAGGCAAGTAACATACCGATGACAAAGGGAACAATGTATACCGTTATGCGGTTTGACCGATAAAGACCTTCATAGAATATGTAGGAGCCAATATGAGCATCCAGTTTCCGCTATTGGTTATTGATAGGAGACATGTCTCGGTCATGTCTACATAGTTCTCGAACCCGTAGGGTCCGCACGCTTAACATTCGGTGACGATCAGTATTACGAGTTTATGTGTTTTGATGTACCGAAGGCAGTTCGGAGTCCCGTATTTGATCACGGACATGACGAGGAGTCTCGGAATGGTCGAGACATAAAGATAGATATATTGGAAGCCTATATTTGGACATCGGAATGGTTCTGAGTGGTTCGGGCATTTTTCTGGAGTACCGGGAGGTTACCAGAACAACCCGGGGAGTATATGGGCCTTATTGGGCCTTAGTGGAATATAGGAGAGGGAAGGGAAAAGAGGGAGGTGCCCCCCAAGCCCAATCCTAATTGGGAGGGGGCCGGCCCCCCTTTCCTTCCTCCCTCTCTCCTCCTTCCTTCCTCTCCTAGTCCTACTTGGAAGGGGGGAATCCTACTCCCGGAGGGAGTAGCACTCCCCTAGGGCACGCCATAGAGAGGGCCGGCCCTCCTCCTCCTTCACTCCTTTATATACGGGGGAGGGGGCACCCCATAGACACACAAGTTGATCATTGATCTTTTAGCCATGTGCGGTGCCCCCCTCCACCATAATCCAGCTCGGTTATATCGTAGCGGTGCTTAGGCGAAGCCCTATTCTGGTAGCAACATCATCAACTTCATCATGCCGTTGTGCTGATGAAACTCTCCCTGGAAGCTCTACTGGATCGTGAGTTCGTGCGACGTCGCTGAGCCGAACGTGTGCAGATTGCGGAGGTGCCGTACCTTCGGTGCTAGATCGTTCGATCGTGAAGACGTACGACTACATCAACCGCGTTGTCATAATGCTTCCGCTTACGGTCTATGAGGGTACGTAGACGATACTCTCCCCTCTCATAGCTATGCATCACCATGATCTTTCGTGTGCGTAGGAAATTTTTGGAAATTACTGCGTTCCCCAACAGTGGCATCCGAGCCAGGTTTATGCGTAGATGTTATATGCACGAGTAGAATACAAAGGAGTTGTGGGCATGGGTATATACATATTGATTGCCGTCACTATTTGATTCTTGATTCAATGGCATTGTTGGATGAAGCGGCCCAAACCAACATTACACGTACGCTTACGCGAGACTGGTTCTACTGACGTGCTTCGCACACAGGTGGCTAGTGGGTGTCTGTTTCTCCAGCTTTAATTGAATCGGATTCAATGAACATGGTTCTTTCTGAAGATCAAAAAGCAATCACTATACCATGTTGTGGTTTTTGATGCATAGGTAAGAACGGTTCTTGCTCAGCCCGTAGCAGCCACGTAAAACTTGCAACAACAAAGTAGAGGACGTCTAACTTGTTTTTGTAGGGCATGTTGTGATGTGATATGGTCAAGACATGATGCTAAATTTTGTTGTATGAGATGATCATGTTTTGTAACACAGTTATCGGCAACTAACAGGAGCCATATGGTTGTCACTTTATTATATGAAATGCAATCGCCATGTAATTGCTCTACTTTATCACTAAGCGGTAGCGATAGTCGTATAGGCAATAGTTAGCGAGACGACAACGATGCTTCAATGGAGATCAAGGTGTCAAGCCGGTGATGATGGTGATCATAACGGTGCTTTGGAGATGCAGATCAAAGGCACAAGATGATGATGGCCATATCATATCACTTATATTGATTGCATGTGATGTTTATCCTTTATGCATCTTATTTACCTTAGTTCGGCGATAGCATTATAAGATGATCTCTCACTAAATTTCAAGGTATACGTGTTCTCCCTGAGTATGCACTGTTGCTATAGTTCATCGTGCCGAGACACCACATGATGATCGGGTGTGATAAGCTCTACATTCACATACAACAGGTGCAAGCCAGTTTTGCACACGCAGAATACTCGGGTTAAACTTGACGAGCCTAGCATATGCAGATATGGCCTCGGAACACTGGAGACCGAAAGGTCGAGTGTGAATCATATAGTAGATATGATCAACATAGTGATGTTCACCATTGAAAACTACTCCATCTCACGTGATGATCGGACATGGTTTAGTTGATATGGATCACATGATCACTTAAATGATTAGATAGATGTCTATCTAAGTGGGAGTTCTTAAGTAATTTGATTAATTGAACTTTAATTTATCACGAACTTAGTACCTGATAGTATTTTGCATGTCTATGCTATTGTAGATAGATGGCCCGTGTTGTTGTTCCATTGAATTTTAATGCATTCCTAGAGAAAGCTAAGTTGAAATATGATGGTAGCAACTACACGAACCAGGTCCGTAACTTGAGGATTATCCTCACTGCTGCGCAGAAGAATTACGTCCTGGAAGCACCGCTAGGTGACAAACCCACTGCAGGAGCAACGCCAGATGTTATGAACACCTGGCAGAGCAAAGTTGATGACTACTCGATAGTTCAGTGTGCCATGCTTTAGGGCTTAGAACCGTGACTTCAACAACCTTTTGAACATCATGGAGCATATGAGATGTTCCAGGAGTTGAAGTTAATATTTCAAGCAAATGCCTGGATTGAGATATATGAAGTCTCCAATAAGTTCTACAGCTGCAAGATGGAGGAGAATAGTTCTGTCAGTGAACATATACTCAGAATGTCTGGGTACCACAACCACTTGACTCAACTGGGAGTTATTCTTCCTGATGATAGTGTCATTGACAGAGTTCTTCAATCACTGCCACCAAGCTACAAGAGCTTCGTGATGAACTATAATATGCAAGGGATGGATAAGACGATTCCTGAGCTCTTCGCAATGCTAAAGGCTGTTGAGGTAGAAATCAAGAAGGAGCATCAAGTGTTGATGGTCAACAAGACCACCAGTTTCAAGAAAAAGGGTAAAGGGAAGAAGGGGAACTTCAAGAAGAACAACAAGCCAGTTGCTTCTCAAGTGAAGAAACCCAAGTCTGGAACTAAGCCCGAGACTGAGTGTTTCTACTGCAAAGGAACTGGTCACTGGAAGCGGAACTGCCCCAAGTATTTGGCGGAGAAGAAGGATGGAAAAGTGAAAGGTATATTTAATATACATGTTATTGATGTGTACCTTACTAATGCTCGCAGTAGTGCCTGGGTATTTGATACTGGTTCAGTTGCTAACATTTGCAACTCGAAATAGGGGCTACGGATTAAGCGAAGATTGGCTAAGGACGAGGTGACGATGCGCGTGGGAAATGGTTCCAAAGTCGATGTGATCGCCGTCGGCACTCTACCTCTACATCTACCTTCGGTATTAGTATTAGATCTAAGTAATTGTTATTTGGTGCCAGCGTTGAGCATGAACATTATATCTGGATCTTGTTTGATGCGAGACGGTTATTCATTTAAATCATAGAATAATGGTTGTTCTATTTATATGAGTAATATCTTTTATGGTCATGCACCCCTGATGAGTGGTCTATTTTTTACTAAATCATGATAGTAGTGATACACATGTTCATAGTATTGAAGCCAAAAGATACACAGTTGATAATGATAGTGCAACTTATTTGTGGCACTGCCGTTTAGGTCATATTGGTGTAAAGCGCATGAAGAAACTCCATTCTGATGGACTTCTGGAATCACTTGATTATGAATCACTTGGTACTTGCGAACCATGCCTCATGGGAAAGATGACTAAAACTCCGTTCTCCGGAACAATGGAGCGAGCAACAGAGTTATTGGAAATCATACATACTGATGTGTGTGGTCCAATGAACATTGAAGCTCGTGGCGTATATCGTTATTTTCTCACCTTCACAGATGATTTGAGCATAGATGGGTATATCTACTTAATGAAACATAAGTCTAAAACATTTGAAAAGTTCAAAGAATTTCAGAGTGAAGTGGAAAATCATCGTAACAAGAAAATCAAGTTTCTACGATCTGATCGTGGAGGCGAATATTTGAGTTATGAGTTTGGACTTCATTTGAAACAATGCGGAATAGTTTCACAACTCACGACACCTAGAACACCACAACGTAATGGTGTGTCCGAACATTGTAATCGTACTTTACTAGATATGGTGCGATCTATGATGTCTCTCACTGATTTACCGCTATCGTTTTGGGGTTACGCTTTAGAGACAGCTGCTTTCATGTTAAGTAGGGCACCATCTAAATCCGTTGAGACAACACCTTATGAACTGTGGTTTGGCAAGAAACCCAAGTTGTCATTTCTTAAAGTTTGGGGCTGCGATGCTTATGTGAAAAAGCTTCAACCTGATAAGCTCGAACCCAAATCAGGGAAATGTGTCTTCATAGGATACCCAAAGGAGACTGTTGGGTACACCTTCTATCACAGATCCGAAGGCAAGATATTCGTTGCTAAGAATGGATCCTTTCTAGAGAAGGAGTTTCTCTCGAAAGAAGTGAGTGGGAGGAAAGTAGAACTTGGCGAGGTAATTGTACATTCTCCCTTATTGGAAAGTAGTTCATCACTGAAATCAGTTCCAGTGATTCCTACACCAGTAAGTGAGGAAGATAATAATGATGATCATGAAACTTATGATCAAGTTACTACCGAACCTCGTAGGTCAACCGGAGTAAGATCCGCACCAGAGTGGTACGGTAATCCCGTTCTGGAAGTCATGTTACTTGACCATGACAAACCTACGAACTATGAGGAAGCGATGATGAGCCCAGATTCCGCAAAATGGCTTGAAGCCATGAAATCTGAGATGGGATCCATGTATGAGAACAAAGTATGGACTTTGGTTGACTTGCCCGGTGACTGGTAGGCCATAGAGAATAAATGGATCTTCAAGAAGAAGACTGACGCTGACGGTAATGTTACTGTCTACAAAGCTCGACTTGTTGCGAAAGGTTTTCGAAAAGTTCAAGGAGTTTACTACGAGGAGACCTTCTCACCCGTAGCGATGCTTAAGTCCGTCCGAATCATGTTAGCAATTGCCGCATTTTATGATTATGAAATTTGGCAAATGGATGTCAAAATTGCATTCCTTAATGCATATCTTAAAGAAGAGTTGTATATGATGCAACGAGAAGGTTTTGTCAATCCAAAAGGTGCTAACAAAGTGTGCAAGCTCCATCGATCCATTTATGGACTGGTGCAAGCCTCTCGGAGTTGGAATATACGCTTTGATAGTGTGATCAAAGCATATGGTTTTATACATACTTTTGGAGAAGCCTGTATTTACAACAAAGTTAGTGGGAGCTCTGTAGCATTTCTAATATTATATGTAGATGACATCTTGTTAATCGGAAATGATACTGAATTTCTGAATAGCATAAAAGGATACTTGAATAAGAATTTTTCAATGAAAGACCTCAGTGAAGCTGCTTATATATTGGGCATCAAGATCTATAGAGATAGATCAAGACGCTAATTGGACTTTCACAAAGCACATACCTTGATAAAGTTTTGAAGAAGTTCAAAATGGATCAGGCAAAGAAAGGTTTCTTGCCTGTATTACAAGGTGTGAAGTTGAGTCAGACTCAATGCCCGACCACTGCAAAAGATAGAGAGAAAATGAAAGGTGTTCCCTGATGTGTGCCTTGCTATAAGTTTAGCATGGAGGTACCAAAGTAATCCAGGAGTGGGTCACTGGACAGCGGTCAAGAACATCCTGAAATACCTGAAAAGGACTAAGGATATGTTTGTTGTATATGGAGGTGACAAAGAGCTCGTCGTAAATGGTTACGTCGATGCAAGCTTTGACACTGATCCGGATGACTCTAGGTCACAGACCGGATATGTTTTTTATTAAATTGAGGATCTGTCAGTTGGTGCAGTTCCAAGCAGAGCTTCATGGCAGGATCTACTTGTGAAGCGGAATACTTAGCTCCTTCGGAAGCTGCAAATGAAGGAGTCTAGATGAAGGAGTTCATATCCGATCTAGGTGTCATACCTAGTGCATCGGGTCTAATGAAAATCTTTTGTGACAATAGTGGAGCAATTGCCTTGGAAAAGGAATCCAGATTTCACAAGAGAACCAAGCACATCAAGAGACGCTTCAATTCCATCCGCGATCAATTCAAGGAGGGAGACATAGAGATTTGCAAGATACATACGGATCTGAATGTTGCAGACCCGTTGACTAAGCCTCTCTCACGAGCAAAACATGATCGGCACCAAGACTCCATGGGTGTTACAATCATTACAATGTAATCTGGATTATTGACTCTAGTGCAAGTGGGAGACTGAAGGAAATATTCCCTAGAGGCAATAATAAAGTTGTTATTTATATTTCCTTATATCATGATAAATGTTTATCATTCATGCTAGAATTGTATTAACCGAAAACTTAGTACATGTGTGAATAAATAGACAAACAGAGTGTCACTAGTTTTCCTCTACTTGACTAGCTCATTGAATCAATGATGGTTATGTTTCCTAACCATAGATATGAGTTGTCATTTGATTAACGGGATCACATCATTAGAGAATGATGTGATTGACATGACCCATCTGTTATCTTAGCACGATGATCCTTTAGTTTGTTGCTATTGCTTTCTCCATAACTATACATGTTCCTATGACTATGAGATCATGCAACTCCCGAATACCGGAGGAACACTTTGTGTACTACCAAACATCACAATGTAACTGGGTGATTATAAAGGTGCTCTACAGGTGTCTCCGATGGTGTTTGTTGAGTTGGCATGGATCAAGATTAGGATTTGTCACTCCGACTGTCGGAGAGGTATCTTTGGGCCCTCTCGGTAATGTAAATCACAATAAGCCTTGCAAGCAATTTAGCTAATGAGTTAGTTACGGGATGTAGCATTACGGAACGAGTAAATAGACTTGCCGGTAACGAGATTGAACTAGGTATTGAGATAGCGACGATCGAATCTCAGGCAAGTAACATACCGATAACAAAGGGAACAATGTATACTGTTATGCGGTTTGACCGATAAAGATCTTCGTAGAGTATGTAGGAGCCAATATGAGCATCCAGGTTCCACTATTGGTTAGTGACTGGAGACATGTCTTGGTCATGTCTACATAGTTCTCGAACCCGTAGGGTCCGCATGCTTAACATTTGGTAACGATCGATATTATGAGTTTATGTGTTTTGATGTACCGAAGGTAGTTCAGAGTCCCGGATTTGATCACGGACATGACGAGGAGTCTCGGAATGGTCGAGATGTGAAGGTAGATATATTGGAAGCCTATATTTGGACATTAGAATGGTTCTGAGTGGTTCGGGCATTTTTTCGGAGTACCGGGACGTTATCGGAACCCCCCGGGGAGTATATGGGCCTTATTGGGCCTTAGTGGAATAGAGGAGAAGGAAGGGAAAAGAGGGAGGCACGCCCCCAAGCCCAATCCGAATTGGGAGGGGGGTGGCCCCCTTTCCTTCCTCCCTCTCTCCTCCTTCCTTCCTCTCCTACTCCTACTTGGAAGGGGGGATCCTACTCCCGGAGGGAGTAGGACTCCCCTAGGGCGCGCTATAGACAGGGCCGGCCCTCCCCCTCCTCCGCTCCTTTATATACGAGGGAGGGGGCACCCCATAGACACACAAGTTGATCATTGATCTTTTAGCCGTGTGTGGTGCCCCCTCCACCATAATCCACCTCAGTTATATCATAGCGGTGCTTAGGCGAAGCCCTGTTCCGGTAGCAACATCATCACCGTCATCACATCGTCGTGCTAACGAAACTCTCCCTCGAAGCTCTACTGGATCGTGAGTTCGCAGGACGTCACCGAGCCGAACATGTGCAGATCGCGTCGGTGTTGTACCTTCGGTGCTAGATCGTTCGATCATGAAGACGTACGACTACATCAACCGTGTTGTCATAACACTTACGCTTACGATCTACGAGGGTACGTAGACGATACTCTCCCCTCTCGTTGCTATGTAGCACCATGATCTTGCATGTGCGTAGGAAATTTTTTGAAATTACTGCTGAGGGAGTCCTGGATTAGGGGGTCTCCAGACAACTGACTATATCCTTTGGCCGGACTGTTGCACTATGAAGATACAAGATTGAAGACATCGTCCCGTGTCTGGATGGGACTTTCCTTGGCGTGAAAGGCAAGCTTGGCAATACGGATATGTAGATCTCCTCCCTTGTAACCGACTCTGTGTAACCCTAGCCCCCTCCAGTGTCTATATAAACCGGAGGGTTTAGTCCGTAGGAAAAACAACAATCATACCATAGGCTAGCTTCTAGGGTTTAGCCTCTACGATCTCATGGTAGATCAACTCTTGTAATACTCATATCATCAAGATCAATCAAGCAGGACGTAGGGTATTACCTCCATCAAGAGGGCCCGAACCTGGGTAAACATCGTGTCCCCCGCCTCCTATTACCATCCTCCTTAGACGCATAGTTCGGGACCCCCTACCCGAGATCCACCGGTTTTGACACCGACATTGGTGCTTCATTGAGAGTTCCACTGTGCCGTCACCGTAAGGCTTGATGTCTCCTTAAATCATCGGTAACGATGCGGTCCAGGGTGAGGTTTTCCTGCCCGGACAGATCTTCATATTCGGTGGCTTCACACTGCGGGCCAACTCCCTTGGCCATCCGGAGCAGATCGAGAGCTACGCCCCTGGCCATCAGGTCAGGTTCGGAAACTTAAGCTACACTGCTGACATCCGTGGAGACTTGATCTTCGACCGATTCGAGCCCATCTTAGGTGAACCGCACAATCACAACAAGAATGACGTAACTCTGCCGTCGGACAGTGTTCGGGAAGTCACACCTGCAACTACTCCGGCCTTCAAGCCGGAGCAAATTGCGCCATCCGAGGACGGGTGAATAGACCCCGCCATGGAGGCCGCACTCTCAGTGGCGATAGAGCCGGATACTGACTTCACCCCTTACGAGAGCCGTGTCGCCAAACCATTGGATTCATCTCCGGCCATGGACTCCGAGCCGCCTGCTTCCATGCCTATCGAATCCGATTGGGCGACGATCATGGAGTTCACCTCCGCGGATATCTTTCAGCACTCACCTTTCAGCGACGTGATAAATTCATTAAGGTCTCTCTCCTTGTCAGGAGAACCTTAGCCGAACTATGTCCGGCTAGAATGGGATACGGATGATGAAGAAATTCTCTCCCCACCCACCACCCACTTAGTAGCCACTGTCGATGATTTAACCGACATGCTCAACTTCGACTACGAAGACATCGACGGTATGGACGATGATGCAGGAGACGAACAGGAACCACCGCCCACAGGGCGCTGGACCGCCACCTCATCATATGATATATACATGATGGACACCCCCAAAGAAGGCAATGGCGACGAGATAGCGGAGGATGACCCCTCCAAGAAGCAACCCAAGCGTCAACGTCAGCGGCGCCGCTCTAAGTCCCGCCATAGCAAAAGTAGTGATACCGGCACAAGAGACAATAACACTCCGGATAGTGCCGAAGACAACAATCCCCTCCAGCACGATTTAGAGCGGGAGGGTGAACAAGCTAGCCATCCAGAGCGGGCAGCAGATGGAGAATTGGAGGAGGACAATTACATGCCTCTCTCCGAAGATGAGGCGAGCCTCGACGACGAAGAATTTATCGTGCCTGAGGATCCCGTCGAGCAGGAGCGCTTCAAGTGCCAGTTTATAGCCATAGCAAATAGCTTGAAGAAAAAGCAACAACAGCTTCGAGCTGATAAAGATTTGCTAGCAGACAGATGGACCAAAGTCCTTGCGGCCGAGGAATACAAACTCGAGCACCCAGTCAAGAGTTATCCAAAGCGCAGGTTGCTACCTCACCTCAAGGAGGAAGCATTGAAACCCACATCACCGGCGTATGATGCGGCTGACAGGCCACCTTGTGGCCGAGACAGAGAGGCATTTCAGCCTGAAGTCCAGCTCGCGCCCCACCACCAACCAAACAAAAATACCAAGGCCCGGGGCAACACGCGGGACCTGCGAGACATATTGGAAAACAAGGCAAAACATGCAAGATCGATCTATGGATCACGGGGGCGCGCACCAACATGCGACGATGACCGTCACGCCGGATACACTAAAAGTAAATCCGGCCGGGCCGAATACAGCAGACAAGACTCATATGAACTGCGTCGTGATATAGCCCGGCACAGAGGCGCCGCACACCCCCTATGCTTCACTGATGAAGTTATGGAAAACGAATTCCTGGAGGGTTTTAAACCCGTAAATATCTAATCGTATGATGGTACAACAGATCCCGCTGTATGGATTGAGGATTTCCTCCTCCACATCCACATGGCTCGCAGTGATGATCTGCATGCCATCAAGTACCTCCAACTAAAACTTAAAGGACCAGCTCGGCATTGGCTGAATAGCTTTTCAGCAGACTCCGTTGGCAGTTGGGAGGATTTGGAAGATGCATTCCTTGACAACTTCCAAGGCACTTATGTGCGACCACCAGATGCTGATGACTTGAGCCATATAACTCAGCAGAGGGGGGAATCGGCCAGGCAATTCTGGACACGGCTTCTAACTAAGAAAAACCAAATTGTCGATTGTCCGGATGCAGAGGCCTTAGCGGCATTCAAGCATAACATCCGTGACGAGTGGCTCGCCCGGCACCTCGGCCAGGAGAAGCCGAAGTCTATGGCAGCCCTCACGACACTCATGACCCGCTTTTGCGCGGGCGAGGATAGCTGGCCAGCTGATGACCAACAAGTATAGGGGATCTATCGTAGTCCTTTCGATAAGTAAGAGTGTCGAACCCAACGAGGAGCAGAAGGAAATGATATGCGGTTTCCAGCAAGGTATTCTCTGCAAGTACTGAAATAAGTAGTAACAGATAGTTTTGTGATAGGATAATTTGTAATGAGCAACAAGTAACAAAAGTAAATAAAGTGCAGCAAGGTGGCCCAATCCTTTTTGTAGAAAAGGACAAGCCTGGACAAACTGTTATATAGAGAAAAGCGCTCCCGAGGACACATGGGAATATCATCAATCTAGTTTTCATCACGTTCATATGATTCGCGTTCGGTACTTTGATAATTTGGTATGTGGATGGACCGGTGCTTGGGTACTGTCCTTACTTGGACAAGCATCCCACTTATGATTAACCTCTATTGCAAGCATCCGCAACTACAACAAAGGTATTAAGGTAAACCTAACAATAGCATGAAACATATGGATCCAAATCAGCCCCTTACGAAGCAACACATAAACTAGGGTTTAAGCTTCTGTCACTCTAGCAACCCATCATCTACTTATTACTTCCCAATGCCTTCCTCTAGGCCCAAATAATGGTGAAGTGTTATGTAGTCGAAGTTCACATAACACCACTAGAGGAGAGACAACATACATCTCATCAAATATCGAACGAATACCAAATTCACATGACTACTAATAGCAAGACTTCTCCCATGTCCTCAGGAACAAACGTAACTACTCACAAAGCATAATTCTGTTCATAATCAGAGGGGTATTAATATGCATATAGGATCTGAACATATGATCTTCCACCAAATAAACCAACTAGCATCAACTACAAGGAGTAATTAACACTACTAGCAACCTACTAGTACCAATCCTGGACTCGGAGACAAGAATTGGATACAAGAGATGAACTAGGGTTTTGGGAGGAGATGGTGCTAGTGAAGATGTTGATGGACATTGCCCTCTCCCAATGAGAGGAGTGTTGGTGATGACAATGGTGATGATTTCCCCCTCCCGGAGGGAAGTTTCCCAGGCAGAACAGCTCTGCCGGAGCCCTAGATTGGATCCGCCAAGGTTCCTCCTCGTGGCGGCGGAGTTTCGTCCAAGGAGATGGCTTCTAATTTTTTTTCTCATCGAAAGACTTCATATAGAAGAAGATGGACATCGGAGGGCCACCAGGGGGCCCACGAGGTAGTAGGGCACGCCCCCCACCCTCGTGGGCAGGGTGTGGCCCCCCTGGTGAACTTCTTGCGCCCAGTATTTGTTATATATTCTGCAAACGTCTTCCGTGAAGTTTCAGGACTTTTGGAGCTGTGCAGAATAGGTCTCTAATATTTGCTCCTTTTCCAGCCCAGAATCCCAGCTGCCGACTGTAAGTGCATCTAGTGCCACCCCTAGTTGGTTTTGGAGTATTGACGACAAACCTAGTTGAGGGACTAATGTGTTTGTGAGAATTGCAGGATAACACAGGTAGAAGTCCCTCATGATTCGGTTTTACTACCAGAGATGACCCCTAAAAATGTATGAAGACATTGAAGTCAAAGGTGGTATATGAAGATATTCACATTGAAGACTATGACAAGAGAAGACATGATACGAAGCCTATGGAGCTCGAAGACTTAGATCTTTCGTAGTTCTTTTTCTTTTGTGTTGAGTCATAGGAACCACCGTACTATTAAGTGGGGTCCAAGAGAACCAATCAGAATGACTGAAGTGATGCCTAAACCAAAAACCTATGTCTTCGAGTGAAGACTATGAGAGCGAATCTTGTCCAGAGTCAGACAAGTCAGCTTTGCTTGTAGCCCAAGTAAAGTTGCCGTGTGAGTTTGAAATCTGACCGTTGGAACACGTGTCAGTTCCTTAGTGACCCAGGGTCATTTCGGACAAATCAGGTCGGGTTGCCAAGTGGCTATAAATAGCCCACCCCCTACAACCATAAACGGTTGGCTGGTCAGATTGAAAGTACGGCTTTTGTCGTTTGAGAGCAACCCACCTCAAAGCCTTTGAGAGAGAATTCCTTGCGAGGATAAAAGCCCTAACCACCAGAGCCAGAGAGAATTGGGCATCACTTAAGTCTTCTTGTCTGTGTGATCTGAAGACTTATTGCACTTGAGGACTGTGCATCCTCCAGCCGGTTAGGCGTCGCATTCTGAGCATCCAAGAGACATTGTGGATTGCCGGTGAACGAAGTCTGTGAAGGTTTGGGAGTCTACCTTGAAGACTTACCAGAGTGATTGGGCGAGGTCTATGTGACCTTAGCTCAAGTAGAATACGGTGAGGACTGGGTGTCCTGAGCTGCGTGTTCAGGACTGGGTGTCCGGGACTGTGTGTCCTAAGGTTTAAATACCAAGCCGCTCCAACCAGACGTACAGTTATCACAGCAACTGGAACTGGTTCAACAAATCATTGTCTTCAACGAGTCACTGGTTTCATCTTCACTTCACTTTACTTACTGTTCCTCCTTGTGAAGTCATTGTATGTTTGCTCTATCATTTGTCTTCACTGAGTGACTGCGTGTTCTATTTGGCTTCACAATATCTTCCTACCTGATCCTTACTACCTAGCTGCTATTAGTCTTTGTGCTTTCACTTCATTGAATACTTGACTATGGTTTGCCTAGTGTAGTCTACCTTCCGCTGCATGGTAATAGGTTTAATTTTATCGTTTGTCTTCAAAACTCCCATGGTCTGAAGGCTTTCATAAAAATCGCCTATTCACCCCCCCTCTAGTCGATATAACACACTTTCAATTGGTATCAGAGCAGGGTGCTCCCTTGTTCTGTGTGATTTGGTTTAACCACCTGGAGTTTTAGCTATGTCGACTGCAGGGATAATTAAAGTCTCCGTTGCGTGCCCCGTCTTCGATGGAATTGAATATCCCTACTGGAAGAATAAGATGCGCATGCATCTTGAAGCCATTGACGTCGACCTATGGTATGTCGTCGAGAACGGTGTTCCCAAGGCTGGAGAAGGTGTCACTGCTGCTGATTTCAAGAAATTCGTTCAACTGGACTCTACTGCCAAGAATATCATCTGTGGTCATCTGACCAAAGGACAGTATGGCCGTGTGAGTGCTTTGAAGACATCCAAGCTGGTCTGGGACTAGCTCTCCAAGGTCAACGAAGGCATCTCAACCCAGAGAGATCAGAGAATCAGTGTCCTTCGCAACCTCTTCAATCGCTTCAAGCGAAATGACAATGAGAATGTCCAACACACATTTGACCGACTCACTGACATCACAAATGAGCTTCAAGCCCTCGGCGCCACTGAGATTACCAAACACGAAGTCGTCAAGACGCTGCTGAGATCACTTGATAGTTCGTTTGACATACTGGCCCTGATGATTCAAGAACGTCCTGATTTCAAGACACTCGATCCGTCTGACATACTTGAGAGGCTCAACACACATGAGTTTCAGCTTTCGGAGAAAACAGATATCTACGGTCCAAACTATGGGCGAACTCGTGCCTTGAAGGCAAAAGTTGTCTCCTCATCTGAAGAAGAATCAGACAGCAGTTCTGATGATCCTGAAGACATTGGAAGGGAACTTGCTATGCTTGTCAAGAAGTTCTAAAAATTCACCAAGAAGAAAGGCTTCAGAAAGTCTTCCCGATCAAGTTCAAGGAATGATGAAGCTCCTGCTCATGACTACAAGAGGAAAACATGTCACAAGTGCAAGAAACTTGGCCACTTCATCTCTGAGTGTCCACAGTGGGACAATGAGAACAAAAAGAAGAAGAAGAGCAAGGAATATGACTCTGACGACAAGAAAAAAGAAGAAGAAATACTCAAAGTCTTCTTCCAAGTCCTCCTCAAAGTCTTCATCACACAAGAAGAGCTCATCTAGCAAGACACGTGCGTTTGTTGGCAAGGAAATGGATTCAGAGGAGGAGTCTGCTTCTGAGGAGGCGGAGGTGGAGTCTGAGGAGGAATCCAACTCAGGCGTCGCAAGTCTGGCTACAGCATACGTTGCCAAGTCCATCTTCAACACTGAAGACAATGACTTCATCACCGACACCGATGCAAATGACAAGGACTACTCCGCTTCTACCTACTGCTTCATGGCACGCGGTGCCAAGGTAAACACACGCACTACTCACTATCAAACATCTAGTGACGATGACTCTGATTGTGGTTCAAAACCTAGCTACAAAACACTTGCTAAAATTGCAACTGAACAACAGAAAGCTATGGATCATATTCAAAAACTGTTAGACAGAAGCGATGATCTGTTAGGTGCTGAAATGACTCGATCTGAATCCTTAATTGAAGACATAAAAAATCTTCACGTTAAGTATCAGGAACTTGAAAGTCGTCATGAAACTCTCTCAACAACTCATGAAGAGCTTTCCTATGATTATCTTCAAAGGAAGCAGGATCTTGAGAAATTGAGAGCGGTTCATGAAGATCTTCAAATGGAAAACGAGTCACTTCGCGCCAAACAGATCAGTCCCGCTCAGGAAAGATTTGAACCACCATGTCTTAAATGCCTTGAGCGTGATAATGCTACTTCTGTTGCTGAATGTTCTACTGCTACTACTGTTGCAATATCTTCAACTGTTGATGTGGTAACTAACCCCTCTGCTGAGGATACCACCGCGATTGCTGATGAGAATGCTAGGTTGAAGGCATTGCTTGAAACAGGGATGTACAAAAGTCTTAAAGGGCACCAGACGCTATGTGATGTCCTGAAAAAGCAGATTCTTAACCGAAACCCTAGGAAAGAGGGTGTAGGGTTCGTAAGGAAAATGAATGCAGATGGCTCTTACTGGAAACCTGAGCAGTACCCCAAAACCATGTGGGTTGCTGCAAAGGAACCTTCAGCAGATCCATCCAATCTATCTGGCTTCACTTGTGCTAACCCCATTATCATTGATGAATCCTTTGATGCAAACTATATACTGTTTAAGAATCAGAATGGTGAAGTATTTGCCAGGTACATTGGTACAAACTGCAGGAATGGACCGCCTATGAAGAAGATTTGGGTTCCGAAAAGGTGTCTGGAGAGTCTTCCTGTGAATGTCATCATGACACCTCACGTGAAGAGGACAAACCTCAGACCAAAGGCTTCATACAGTCCAAAGGCTACATACAGATAGAGGACTCACCTGAGTCGCACTAACGCAAATGTTTTGCAGGGAAATCACACTCAGGCATATGAATATGAGAGCGGTTCATCAAACCGCCATGTTCATAAGACCAAGAACTATTCTTCTTATTCTTATGAGTACTATTGTCCGCCTGCAAGACTGTTTGCTAAGGCTTCAAAGCCAAAATTTTCAGATGCTGCACTTAGACTTATTGCTTCTAAGCCACCCTTGAAGATGTTGGTGGTTAAGAAGGCTTGACTCTCTTTTGCAGGGAAAGGTCTCCAGCAGAAAAGCAAAATCGTCTGACGCTATTGCTGGGGACCTTAAACATCTTGTAGGGCGCAAGATCAAATGCCCAAATGGTCTTACTATGTACTTCGTACCTGAATCGCTTGCTACTCTCCCTATTAGTCCTAACCTGGATCTAAGCTTTCATAACCCACTGGTTCGTCAAATGTTTTTGCTTCACAATGCTCTTGGTGAAGCCTATCCCCCTAACTGCACTGTAGGGTACGACACCAGCGTCTTCAGAATGGATTATTGACAGTGGGTGTACAAATCACATGACTGGCAAAAGAAGTCTTCTTATGGACTCAACCTTACGTCCATCCGACAAGAGCCACATCACATTTGCTGACACTGGTAAAAGTAAGGTATTGGGTCTAGGTAGAGTTGCAATCTCAAGGGATCAACACATGGATAAAGTCATGCTTGTTGAATCCCTTGGCTTCAACTTAATGTCTGTCTCAATGCTTTGCGATTTGAACATGATCGTAATGTTTGGAAAATATCGTTGCCTTGTACTAATGGAATCTGACAAGTCTCTAGGGTTTGAAGGGTATCGAAAAGATGATTTGTACGTGGTAGATTTCTCAGCAGGGCCACAGCTTGCAGTATGTCTTCTAGCAAAGGCTTCAGAATGCTGGCTCTGGCATCGGAGGCTTGGACATGCTGGCATGAGGAACCTCCACACCCTTGCGAAGAAGAAGCATGTCATAGGCATCGAGGGCATCAAGTTCAAGAAAGACCACTTATGCGGTGCCTGTGAAGCAGGGAAGATGACGAGGGCCAAACATCCCTCGAAGACAATCATGACCACTACTCGACCCTTCGAACTGCTTCACATGGATCTTTTCGGTCCTACTCATTACTCAACTCTAACTACTACTGCTTGCCTCTATGGCTTCGTTATTGTTGATGATTATTCTAGATATACTTGGGTGCACATAATCCTTTACAAGACTGAAGTGCAGGATGTCTTCAGACGCTTCGCCAATCGAGCTATGAACAACTTTGGCGCCAAGATAAAGCACATCAGAAGTGACAATGGCACTGAATTCAAGAACACTGGCCTTGATACATATCTTGATACCTTGGGAATCACACATGAATTCTCAGCCCCGTACACGCTACAGCAGAATGGCGTCGTCGAACGCAAGAACAGAACACTAATTGAGATGGCCAGAACGATGCTAGATGAATACAAAACCCCAAGAAAATTCTGGCCCGAAGCCATTGATACTGCATGCCATACAATCAATCGTGTTTATCTTCACAAGCTACTGAACAAGACATCTTATGAGCTCCTTACTGGCAAGAAGCCAAATGTCAGTTACTTCAGAGTATTTGGCGCAAGGTGCTGGATCAAGGACCCACATCACACCTCAAAATTTGCACCAAAAGCACATGAGGGTTTTATGCTCGGATATGGAAAGGACTCGCACTCCTATAGAGTCTTCAATCTCTTTCATTACAAAGTGGTTGAAACAGTGGATGTGCGGTTCGATGAGACCAACGGTTCACAAAGAGAGCAGCTGCCAAATGTGCTAGATGAAGTTCCATCTAGTGAATCAATCAAGCTAATGGGAACTAGAGAAATTATACCTTCTGAAGCTCATCCTGAAGAAGAACTTATCATTTCAGCACCTGATCAACATGAAGACGATGCTCAGCCTGAAGACATTCCTTCCAACAACGACAATGAACAGCAAGAGCGAAGTCTTCGCCCTGTACATCCTCGCGTTGCCAATGAAGTGCAGATTGAAAGAATAATTGATAGCATCAAGGCACCTGGTCCACTCACTCGTTCAAGGGCAACTCAGCTAGCAAATTTCTGTGAGCACTTCGCATTCGTCTCAATAGCAGAACCCAAGAAAGTTGAAGAAGCCTTCATGGAACCTGAATGGATTCAAGCTATGCAAGAAGAGCTTCAACAGTTTGAGCTGAATAATGTATGGGAACTGGTTAAGCGTCCTGATCCACGGAAGCACAATATAATAGGCACCAAATGGATATACCGCAACAAGCAAGATGAGCATGGTCAAGTTGTCAGAAAGAAAGCTCGCCTCGTTGCTCAAGGATATACTCAAGTGGAAGGCATTGACTTCGATGAAACATTTGCTCCTGTGGCTAGACTTCAAGCCATACGCATACTGCTGGCCTATGCAAATCATCATAACATACTTCTATATCAAATGGATGTGAAGAGTGCCTTTCTCAATGGCAAGATTGAAGAAGAAGTGTATGTTGCACAACCACCTGGCTTTGAAAATCCAAAACATCCTGACATGGTATACAAGCTCAACAAGGCACTGTATGGCCTCAAACAAGCCCCTCGGGCCTGGTATGACACACTCAAATACTTCCTGAAGAGCAAAGGCTTCATACCTGGTTCCCTAGATCCCACTCTCTTCACGAAGACATATGATGGTGAACTGTTTGTGTGCCAAATATATGTGGATGACATTATCTTCGGCTGCACCAATCAGAAGTACAGTGAAGAGTTTGGATATATGATGCAAGAGCAATATCAGATGTCCATGATGGGGGAGCTGAAGTTCTTCCTTGGTCTTCAAATACGACAACAACGCAATGACATCTTCATATCTCAAGAGAAGTATCTCAAAGATTGCCTAAAGAAGTTCGGTATGCAAGACTGCAAAGGCTTCACAACACCAATGCCAGCCAAACATCATCTGGGTCCTGACGACAATGGTAAAGAGTTCGATCAAAAGGTATACCGCTCCATGATTGGTTCTTTACTTTATCTATGTGCATCTAGGCCAGATATTATGCTTAGTGTTTGCATGTGTGCTCAATTTCAAGCGGCACCAAAGGAGTCGCATCACTTAGCTGTGAAGCGAATTCTTCGATATTTGGCTCACACCCCAACTCTAGGATTATGGTATCCAAAGAGCTCAGAGTTTGATCTGGTTGGATTCTCGGATGCTGATTATGCTGGTGACAAAGTTGATCGCAAGTCTACATCAGGCACATGTCACTTTCTGGGACGATCACTTGTATGTTGGTCTTCAAAGAAGCAGAACTGTGTATCTCTCTCCACTGCTGAATCTGAATACATTGCTGCTGGATCTTGCTGCGCTCAGCTTCTGTGGATGAAGCAAACACTCAAGGACTATGGCATTCATCTGAAGCAAGTGCCACTTTACTGCGACAACGAAAGCGCCATCAAGATTGCTAACAACCCAGTTCAGCACTCGAAGACAAAGCACATTGAAATTCGTCATCACTTTCTCAGAGATCATGTTGTGAAGGAAGACATTGATATCACACACGTCAACACTGAAGAGCAATTGGCAGATATCTTCACCAAGCCCTTGGATGAGAAGAGGTTTTGCAAGTTACGGTGTGAGCTAAATATCCTGGAATCCTCAAATGTCCTGTGATCAGGCACACATCCTAACCCTTATGCATATTGATGACTTAGATGTGCAACACACGAAGTGAAGTATATCTTCAATCAATGACGACATACATTCTAAGTGTGAATACATTAATGTGGAATTTGACTTCGGAGCGCCATGATAATTGTGTGCCGTGTCTGGGTCTAATACTTCCTATACGGTGGGTAACGCCACCACCAAACGTTCTATTTTGAAGTGTTTCACTCATGGCGTTACCTTGCAATGTCTTCACATTTGGTTTGGCTTCGATCTCAACATATTTTCATGATTATCTTCACTATGTTAATTATAGATATTCTGTCCTCTACAGCATTCACTTATAGCTATGTCTTCATGTTGAATCTTTTGAACTAAGTGAATGTGATCGGACCCTAACCTCTCTATGCTTTCTATCTCAAACTCTATCTCTCCAAGTCATATGCATTCTATTGAAACTGTCGAATGTCTTCTCTGCGTCCTTGTCAGCAGAAGATACAGAGATAACCATTAAGTCTGTTTTCAATGCTCATTCCTCCACATGAATTCCGGAGAAGTAGGAACAACCACCCGACAATCCAGGCATGCGTGGGACGTGGAACAAACCCCAAAATTCCGCATAATGGCCACGTGTTCCTCAAATGCGAATCGCCAGGGGCACCTGTGTAATAGCACAGTGCCGCCCCTGTGCCTATAAATACACACTCACAGCGGTCATTATCTCTTCTCCCACCCTCGCACGAACCCTAGCGCCACCGCTAGCTCTCGACGACGCCGGCGACGAAGCGCTTCGCTGCCGCAACCTCTCCGACGCCGTCTTCATGCCGACCGCGGACATCGTCCTCTCCGCCGTCGCCGTAGGTGTCCTCCGTCGCCAAGTTAGGGCACGGAAGATCGAACTGCTCGGCCTTATCTCCCACTTCGTCTAGCAGTTCTCAGTGTGGTAAATCAAACTCCCTTTTTTACAGCACCGTTGATCCTATTGATCTGTCATTTTCTACCACAAGCAGTTTCTGTTCACACAAGCTAGATCTCTCTCATACTGCATCTCATAAACATGCCTAGTATATTCGCTTGTGCTTCACAAAGTAGTTAGATTCCTCACTTGTACTGATCTGTGGATTCGTACAAATCTGGAACCAACTTCTTATCTATGTGTGAATGTCTTCGCACGATGAGGTCAATGTCTTCTAAACTGATTTATCTTCAAAATCTTCTGAGAATGCATATGACCTCTTCCCCTTCCCTCGCACCTTAATGCTGTCACAGGTACATGTCCATGGGAGAATCCTTTGGTTCTCATAGTCTGCATTCATTTGCAGAATTCTTACAGCATCACATAAATTCTCCCGAAGCCAGTTCCTATTGGTTCAGCAAACGAAAACCTTTGAAGCCTTTGAACATCTTGAAGCCTTTCAAGTTAAAGTTTATGGCTTCAGAGAAAGCAGCAAGGAAGGGTGGCAGAAAGCGTCGTGGTGAGACCTCCAGAGATCTGCCAGATGAACTCTCAGAAATGTACAAGACAGATCCTGAAGAGGATTACAGTCAGCGCAAGACCCGAATCCAATGGATTCGAAGATATTGGGCAGAACAATGGTTCAAATACAGATTTGTGACCCAGGAGTATGCTGAGAAAAACGCCATCAAGAGATCATGGGGAGACATCCTATTCAAGAATCTTCTACCCAGGTCCAGAGATGAAGCCATTGCTCAAGGCTTCTATCCATGCATGGTCCGTGGACCACAGCCTGCTGATGCACACTCGTCGTCACTGCTATGGTGTCGTGACGACAATCTGTTCAAATGCAACTTCCTGTTTGCTCAGAACTCAGCGAAGCAGAACAAGAAGACTTTTGGGTTAGACTTCAACCCTGGTCCCTCATCTCCAAGGGCAGATGGCACACAACATGCAGAACCCAATGTCATCGGTCCTTTGGCCAACCTTGAAGGCCTCATCACCTACATCTTGGTTCAAGGGACTGCAGTGAATGAGCCTGCAGCTGACACTGAGTCTGATGACGCGCCTGCAGTGCCGAAGCCAAAGCAGTTGAAGAAGCCAAAAGCTTCAAAGCCGGCCCCTTCACCAAAAATCTCAAGGGCGAAGCCATTGGCAACTGCACCTCCTGAAGACGGTGTGCAGTCTGAAGACTTATCACGCGTCTCAAGGCCCCAGAAGGCCAAGATGCCTCTGTCTCACACTGGCAAAAAGCTAACAGCTACTGCCATTCTGCGCAACGATGACATTGATCTGTCAAGTGATGAAGATCTTGAAGATGACGCTCTTGAGCAACTCATCAAGAGCAAAGAAGAAGCAGAAATCTTCAATGATCTGCCTCTCTTTGATGTCACCATCATCCACAACTTCATTGACGAGTGGTTTGACGCCAAACATCAGCTTTGAAGATTTGCAGCTACCCATTGGCCTCAGTGTCGCCTTCCAAGGCGCCATTGCTTCAGAACTTGCTATTGCTCAGCGCATTGTTGAGCTGAAGCTGAAGATTGACTATGAAAAGGCTCAGTTCAAGAAGCATATGGCCAAGCTCAGCGTGTAAGAAGTGAAGAACTTCAAGACAATGATGCACGAGCTCAAGGAAGCCTTTGTGAAGAAGCGTGCAGAAGCTCAGGGTTCGCGTGAGCGCATGAAGACTCTGGCTGACAGATGTGTGCAAGCCTATAATGAGGCTGAGAAGCGCAAGGCACTTGGGCGTCCTGGCATCGACCCCAGGATGGCCGCAAAGAAGAAGAAGAAGCCTGCTACGGCTGAAACTGATGCACCAAGGCAAGAAGCAGTTCCGATTGTCTTCCCAACAAGAATGACTGGCTCGAAGCCAAAGAGCCGGTCAACAGCTTCAGAGCTCAAGAATACAAGAACTGCTGAGGCTGAAGCCAGGAAGAGGAAACACTCTGAAGACTCTCCTACTGCCCCCACCAAGAAAAAGCGAAAGACCAAGAAAGCTCGGGCTGCTCCCACAGAGCCCTTGATAGTTGAACCAATTTCTATGGTTCATCCTGACGCAGAACGTCAACTGACAGTTCATGAGCCTGCTTCCACAGAGGCTCCTGAAGCTGAAGACAATGTAGAAGATGATGCAGTCCTTCCTTAGTTAGAAAACAGCGAACTCATCAGCATTGGTCGTCCACTGACGCCAATTGCACAGGATGCTTCATGGGCGGATCGCCCACAAGAGGAAGAAGACTATGAGGCCCAGCCCACTCCAACTCCACACGCGCCGTCTGCGTTCCGCAGGCTTCACAAAGGTCCAAGGCCTCATGTCTCTGCTGAAGACATTCCGGCTGCATCAGCTGCAAAAGAAGAAGTACCACAAGATCCCACTCCCCTGCTCCACCAAGAAGCAGTTCTCCAGGAGAACATGCCTATGACCGACCCTCCAGCTAGTCAAGTGGAGGATGAAAATCTTGAGGCTGCCACAACCAACAACGAAGCTAATGTGGAGCCCTCCCCAGCAAAAGCTTCAGAAGACAGCGAAGCCACTGATCCCGCCACTTCTGTTCCTGAGTCTGCTGCCGGTCCCCAATTCAACTATCATGTTGAGCACAGGCCTCAGGTCCAGAAGCCAATCCCAAGACTGCCAAGGTTTCCAGGTCCTGCATCAGCACCTGGCTCCTTCAACATCAATGCCTTCAGGGCAGATAACACTTTCTTCAATAGCTCCAGGAACCCCTACTCAAGGTAAAGGATATCATCTGCAGTTCTGGAGCTATCCTCAGCGAAGCTATTACTCTTGCATTCTTTACAACCAAGGTGATGGCATCTTCCCACACAAGCGCCTTGACGTTGAAGCTATAGCTGGTCTGCCCTGTCTAGAAGAAGCGTTGGATTGCTTCAAGCAAGTGGGTCTGCTGCAGTTTGTTACAGATGAAGAGCATTGGAATGAAGAGCTGCTACTACAATTCTATGCCACACTTCACATCAAAGGGTACAGCAGAGATCCGAAGACTTGGGTCCTGGAGTGGATGACTGGCAACGTTCATCATGAAGCCAATGCATTTGACATCATTGAGCTCACTGGCTTGCCCACTCCTGGCGATCTCTTCGAGCAAGGCTGTCAGCTGCATGCTGAAGCTATTGAGAGCATCTTTCAACGGCCAGAACCTGATATGAGTCAAATGCTCAGCATGATGAAGCCATTGCCCCAAGATGCTGCGTATCCCATAGAGTTCTTCGTTGAAGACCTTGAATACCTGCCCAGAACCATCTATCACATCATCAGGCGAACTCTCTGGCCTATCAAAGGGCGCTCTCCAAATGCCAAGCTTCAGGGTGCAATGAAGACTTTGGTCTTCTATATACTTCATGGAAAATGCTTCAATGCATAGGACTTCTTCATACGCCAACTTGCTGCATCAGGCATTGATCTGTTTGGTTTGAAGTTCTACGCCCCTTGGGTCATGCGGCTGATCAAGCTACACTCTGCCATCTCTTATCAGCCCTCAGCCCGCAACCATTGGATCTTCTTTCTTGACGTGGATATGTCTACTAAAGCCATATATTCTGAGCCTGCCAAGCAACCTCTAAGTCTTCAGAATGCAGAACATCAGAGTTTTACATAGAATGTTGAAGGCGTTGAAGCAGTTTCTCGGGTGTATCCTTTGGCTGGCACTACACGTGCACCACACCCTGCTTCCACTGAAGCCACTGACAGTGCCACTGCTCCAAGACCCAAGAAGCGCACTCGTGTTCTCAATGACCGAGAGCTTCTTATGGCTCTACATCAGAAACAGGATAGGCATCATGACTGCCTGAAGCGTCAGATGAAAAGCCTCTCGGTGGATGTTAATCGCACTCGAAATCTTGCCACCAAGAACGCTTTCGTTGCCCATGAAACCTGTCGCCGCACATGGAAAGGGCTCACGATGATGTGTTCTGAAGCTGATCTTCAAGAGGATGGCTTCTCTGAGAGATTCAAGTTTGATTCCACACCTCCTCGAAGGGCTGTGCTGCTAGGAACTCCATCCCTTGAAGACTCTGAGTTCTCTTCCTCTGCTGCCACAGTCACTGCCAGAATTATTGAGGAAGAAGACGATGCTACTTCACCGCCACCTCCTTCAGCACCTCCAAGCTCTTCTGCTCCGCCAAACAACACCAACAACCCTGTTACTTCACCTACTCCTCATGGGAACGAGTAGAGGCTCTATGTCTTCAAACCTTTTTGGTCATTACTGACAAAAGGGGGAGAAGCATATGAGATTGATAGTCTTCAAGCGGGTCCATATGGGCGGGTGCTTTATATTTTGCTTCGTGCTTACAACTCTCGTTTTTGCTACATTTGGTTCTTATGAGTTGTAACACTTAAACCAGATGGTCGTCTGCTACTTATTTGCCACCTTGTTTTGCGAAGATAAATTCCGCATGTGCGACGATAAATTCCGCACTTAGCTCATTCTGCAAACGTCCATTTTCCATTATGCATGTCATTATCTTCATCTACTTTCACATGCATAGTGGATTGTCATCATAAGTTGAAGTGGATCTCCACAAGTACCACCTGCCATGTGCATTTGCATTCCAAAAGCAAATTAACTTATATGCACATCTTCAGGGGGAGCCCTTGCAACTTATGAAGACAATTCCTTATCCTTTCCAATTTCACAGATTATATTCCCCGTTGAAAACTTCGACTAGTTTGTCATCAATCACCAAAAAGGGGGAGATTGTAAGTGCATCTAGTGCCACCCCTAGTTTGTTTTGGAGTATTGACGACAAACCTAGTTGAGGGACTAATGTGTTTGTGAGAATTGCAGGATAACACAGGTAGAAGTCCCTCATGATTTGGTTTTACTACCAGAGATGACCCCTAAAAATGTATGAAGACATTGAAGTCAAAGGTGGTATATGAAGATATTCACATTGAAGACTATGACAAGAGAAGACACGATACGAAGCCTATGGAGCTCGAAGACTTAGATCTTTCGTAGTTCTTTTTCTTTTGTGTTGAGTCATAGGAACCACTGTACTGTTAAGTGGGGTCCAAGAGAATCAGTCAGAATGACTGAAGTGATGCCTAAACCAAAAACCTATGTCTTCGAGTGAAGAGAGAATAAGTATTGTGACATAATGTGTAAACCTTGTAAAATAAGAGAGAATAGGCATAAGTATTGTGACATAATGTGTAATAACAGCCCATAATGCAATAAATATTGATATAAAAGCATGATGCAAAATGGACGTATCAACTCCCCCAAGCTTAGACCTCGCTTGTCCTCAAGCGAAAGCCAAAATCAAAAAATATGTCCACATGTTTGGAGATAGAGGTGTCGATAAAAGTAAAATGCAGACATGAGGGCATCATGATCATTCTTAGAACATCAACTTACATAATTCTTGTCATATGATCACAATTTCAAGTATGAATTGTAAACTTCATTGAAAACTAACAAACTATAATCTCAGTCATTGGAGCAATTGCAAGTTATCATAACATAAGAGAGAGTCAATATATAAGAGCTTTTCAGCAAGTCCACATACTCAACTATCATATAGTCTTTCACAATTGCTGACACTCACACAATACTTATGGGTATGGAGTTTTAATCCGACACAGAGAAAGATAGGAGCTTATAGTTTTGCCTCCCAATGTTTTACCTCAAGGGTAATGTCAACAATAATAGTTCATGAAAACTCACATCCAATTAACCATATATACCAGGATCTTTCCAACATACTATGCTTGCCAAAGGATAAAATGTAAAAAGGAAGGGTGAAGATCACCATGACTCTTATGCAATGTAGGAGATAAAAGTAAAAGATAGGCCCTTCGCAGAGGGAAGCAGAGGTTGTCATGCCCTTTTATGGTTGGATGCACAAAATCTTAATGCGAAAGAACGTCACTTTATATTGCCACTTGTGATATGGACCTTTATTATGCTGTCTGTCGCGTTTATTTCTTCCATATCACACGATCGTATAAAGCTTATTTTCTCCCACAGTAATAAGTCATACATATTTAGAGAGCAATTTTTATTGCTTGCACCGATGACAACTTACTTGGAGGATCTTACTCAATCCATAGGTAGGTATGGTGGACTCTCATGGCAAAACTGGTTTAAGTGTATTTGGAAGCACAAGTAGTATCTCTACTTAGTGTGATGAATTTGGTTAGCATGAGGGGGAAAGGCAAGCTCAACCATGTTGGATGATCCATGATAATATAATTTATCTCATATGTAAGAAAACATAACCCATTATGTTGTCTTCCTTGTCAACATCAACTCTTTAGCATGTCATATTTTAATGAGTGCTCACAATCATAAAAGATGTCCAAGATAGTATATTTATATGTGAAGACCTCTCTTTGTTTATTACTTCCTATTAATTGCAATGATGACCAAAACTATGTTTGTCAACTCTCAACAACTTTTATTCATCATACTTTTTCTATGTGAGCTCATTACTGTCCATAATATCCATATGATCTCTTTGTTTCCTTTTTTATTCCTTCTCTTTTCTTTTATTCACTTAGGATCATGGCAAAATAATCAAGCCCTTGACTCAACACTAATCTTTATTATATAGCTCACAGATTCGATTACATAGAGGGATCATAATGCAAAACTCAAAACTAGATCATGCCATAAACTTTATTCTACTAGATCAAGATATTACCAAAAGAATCGAACTAAGAAAAATGGTAAAGATAAAAGTGATGGTGATACGATACCGGGGCACTCCCCCAAGCTTGGCAGTTGCCAAGGGGAGTGCCCATACCAGTGTGATTATGTCTCTCTTTTCGGGGATGGTGATGTGATATTTTTGGCGATGATGCCCCTCAGGATACGATTCTCCTCCTCGAGCTTATCGACTTGCTGCTTGAGGTCCATTATTTCCTTTCGGAGTTTTCCTGTAACAACCAAATCTCCCTGCACCCAGGGGTGCTGCATAGCTGCGGGAGAACCAGTGACCCTCCTTTTCATATTCTCATAAGAAAGAAATCTAACATTGGAAGGGACAACCGAGTTTGGAATAGCCGAGCTCTGCACTTCTCCCATTGTGAATCCAGCTCGGAAGCGGGAAGTGACTTCTTGATCCTCTTCCATGGCATCTATCCTCTTCAAATCATCCTCCATCTCTTCCTCCGTTGCTGGCCCAAAGAGGTCAACATTGTTGTTTGTCATTGATCTCGGTGCCGGATGAGACACCCGGCTCTCCCCGACTGACTCTTGCAAAGCCATCTTGCTCTAATCTGCAGCAGCAGCAACAACTCGAAACACAAACAGAGGATAATTGTGTGATACAGGAGTCAAAACCCCCGGGAGATTATATAATGATTTTTTACCGACCAAAATACGTGTCGTGTAAGAAAATGGAGTCCGTAGAGCGCACGAGGTGCCCACGAGGTAGGGGGCGCGTCCTCCACCCTCGTGGAGGCCTCGTGTCCTTCCCGGACTGCTTCTTATTTTTTATTTTTATAAATATTCCAAAACGGAGAAATATTGCCTTAAAAACTGTTTTGGAGTCAGTTTACTTACCGTACCACATACCTATTCCTTTTCGGAGTCTGAAATGTTCCGGAAAGTGTCCCTTATGTATTCCTCCAGGGTTATGGTTTCAATAACATTAGTTTCAATATTTATGGGATTAATTGAGATATAATGTTTGATTCTTTGACCATTCACCACCTTCGGATTTGTGCCTTCGAAGTTGTTGATTTTTATGGCACCGGAACGATAGACCTCCTGGATAACATAAGGACCTTCCCATTTAGAGAGAAGTTTTCCTGCAAAAAATCTTAAACGAGATTTGTATAGCAATACATAATCACCTACATTAAACTCACGCTTTTGTATCCTTTTATCATGCCATCTTTTAACTTTTTCTTTAAACAACTTGGCATTTTCGTAGGCTTGGGTTCTCCATTCATCGAGTGAGCTAATATCAAATAACCTCTTCTCACCAGCGAGTTTAAAATCATAATTGAGCTCTTTAATAGCCCAATATTCCTTGTGTTCTAGTTTGAGAGGTAAGTGACATGCTTTTCCATAAACCATTTAATACGGGGACATACCCATAGGATTTTTATATGCAGTTCTATAGGCAAATAATGCATCATAAAGTTTCTTGGACCAATTCTTTCTAGACCTATTGCCAGTCTTTTGCAAAATTAATTTGAGCTCTCTATTACTCAATTCTACTTGACCACTAGACTGAGGGTGATAAGGGGATGCAATTCTATGATTAACATCATACTTAGCAAGCATTTTACGGAAAGCACCATGAATAAAATGTGAACCACCATCAGTCATTAAATATCTAGGGACTCCAAATCTTGGAAAATAACTTCTTTGAGCATTTTAATATAAGTGTTATGATCAGCACTACTAGTTCGAATAGCTTCTACCCACTTAGTAACGTAATCAACAGCAACTAAAATATGTGTATAACCATTAGAAGCAGGAAAAGGTCCCATATAGTCAAAGCCCCAAACATCAAATGGTTCAATAACGAGTGAATAGTTCATAGGCATCTCTTGACATCTACTAATATTACCAATTCTTTGACATTCGTCACAAGATAAGACAAACTTACGAGCATCCTTGAAGAGAGTAGGCCAATAAAAACCGGATTGCAATACCTTATGTGCAGTTCTATCTCCAGCATGGTGTCCTCCATAAGCTTCGGAGTGACACTTGCGTAGGATATGTTCCTGTTCATGCTCAGGTACACAACGTCTAATAACACCATCTACTCCTTCTTTATAAAGATGTGGGTCATCCCAAAAGTAATGCCTCAAATCATAGAAGAACTTTTTCTTTTGCTGGTATGTGAAACTAGGTGGTATGAATTTGGCAACAATGTAATTAGCATAATCAGCATACCATGGAGCAGTATGAGAAGCATTTATGACATTTAATTGCTCATCAGGAAAGCTATCATCAATAGGTAGTGGGTCATCAAGCACATTTTCTAACCTAGACAAGTTGTCTGCAACGGGGTTCTCAGCTCCCTTTCTATCAACAATATGTAAGTCAAATTCTTGTAGCAAGAGAACCCATCTAATAAGTCTAGGTTTAGCATATTTCTTTTCCATAAGATATTTAATAGCAGCATGATCAGTGTGAATAGTTACTTTAGAATCAACAATATAAGGTCTGAACTTATCACAAGCAAATACAACTACTAAGAATTCTTTTTCAGTAGTAGCATAATTTCTTTGAGCATTGTCTAGGGTTTTACTAGCATATTAAATAACGTTTAATTTGTTATCAACTCTTTGCCCTAGAACAGCACCAACAGCATAATCACTAGCATCACACATAATTTCAAAGGGTAAATTCCAATCAGGTGGCTGAACAATAGGTGCAGAGATCAATGCTATCTTAAGTATTTCAAATGCTTCTACACAATCATCATCATAGACAAATGGTGTATCTTTTTGTAATAAATTAGTCAGAGGCCGAGAAATTTTTGAGAAGTTGTCGGTGTCAAAACCGGCGGATCTCGGGTAGGGGGTCCCGAAATGTGCGTCTAGGCCGGATGGTAACAGGAGGCAAGGAACACGATGTTTTACCCAGGTTCGGGCCTCTTGATGGAGGTAAAACCCTACGTCCTGCTTGATTAATATTGATGATATGGGTAGTACAAGAGTAGATCTACCACGAGATCAAGGAGGCTAAACCCTAGAAGCTAGCCTATGGTATGATTGTTGTATGATGAAGTTGTCCTACGGACTAAAACCCTCCGGTTTATATAGACACTGGAGAGGGTTAGGGTTACACAAAGTCGGTTACAATGGTAGGAGATCTTGAATATCCGCATCGCCAAGCTTGCCTTCCATGCCAAGGAAAGTCCCATCCGGACACGGGACGAAGTCTTCAATCTTGTATCTTCATAGTCCTGCAGTCCGGCTAAAGGTATAGTCCGGCTACCCGAACACCCCCTAATCCAGGACTCCCTCAGTAGCCCCTGAACCAGGCTTCAATGACGACGAGTCCGGCGCGTAGATTGTCTTCGGCATTGCAAGGCGGGTTCCTCCTCCAAATTCTTCATAAAAGTTTGTAAACACCAAGAGTAGTGTCCGTCTCTGCAAAGTAAGTTTCCACGTATTGCCACAGAGAGAATAATATTAACACAAATCTAATCCGCTGACGTATTCTGCAGCGCGACATCACACTACGGCCAAGCCTTTATTCGAATCGTTTTCACTTTTCCACCTCAGTGTGTTTTGCGAGGCGGTTTCCTTGGCACGTCTTGTCAAAGCAGAGATCGTGTCCCCTTTATTTACGGGATTCTCATCAATACGGACGTGGGTAACCCAATCGTGCCCGTTAGCATGTCTTCTCGATTAAAGGCGAGTCCCAAACGGATACGGGGAGGGCTCCTGGTATTCAACCTCTTATAAAGAGACCAAGGCCTTAATCCTTTTCTCCAATCTCAAAACAAGTTCGCCCGTCGCCTCGAGTTCCAACACCCTAGGCTCCAGATTCCAGGCGCTTCGGACCTTCGACAATGTCCGGTTCCGACCTTCAAGGCCAATGGATGCCCTCCTCCGTCATGGAGGAGGACGTGCTAAAGTTGAGAGAGGCTAAGTTCTTGACCACCAAAATTTTGCACAGGTTGCCTGCTCAAAGGCAGGCTATTCCCAGTCCCCATCCCGGTGAGAGCGTAGTGTTCATGTCTCACTTCCTTCGGGGGTTAGGCTTCCCGATGGATCCCTTCGTGAGGGGGCTGATGTTCTATTATGGGCTGGAATTTCATGACTTAGCTCCGGAGTCCATCCTCCACATTTCCTCATTCATCATTGTGTGTGAAGCGTTCCTCCGTGTTACTCCTCACTTCGGATTATGGCTCAAGACCTTTGGAGTGGAGCCAAAGATGATCGAGGGACGGCACGCAGAGTGCGGAGGCGCTGTCATAAGTAAGAATGCTGATGCTCCATGGCCCGAGGGCTCCTTTCAAGAGGAGCTCGGCTTGTGGCAACGAGAGTGGTTCTATATCACCGCTCCCAGGAGCACCAAGTGGGTGGCGCCTCCTGCCTTTCGCTCGGGTCCCCCACCACGGCTAGCGTCATGGGTCAACAAAGGATTAGATTGGGGGTTATCCAAAGACGTGCCCTTGTTGCAGGGACGCATTAGGGATCTCTTAGAAAGAGACCTCAACCTGGTCAAGGTGACGCAGGTCATGCTGATTCGCCGAACACTGCCCGGCAAACGTCGCTCCCTTCGTCTGTGGGAGTTTAATCTGGAGGGACCACGAGCTCTCCAGCATTTTATGGGCGCAACGCCCGTGGAGATGTATAAAATGTTCTTCGGATCACAAGCAATGTGTCCGGATTTGACCGAGGACGCAGGTTTAAGCTGCAATCGCCCGGATACTCAAGTAAGTAACCTTGTGCCCGGACTCGCTATCCGTAAAATTGTCATAAATTCGCCCCTAAAAGAGTTGTCCTTTTAAAAAGGAGTGGATAGCAAAGGCAAAGCTGATCAGGTGTCCGGCTCCCCTTCCTGAGACCAGGTCAGATCCCGTGCTAGTCAGGATGTTGAAGATCGTGCCTTTGGATGGAAGTGAGGGGGAGGACAAGGAAACTATGGCCTCCTCGAAGGAGGCTGCTCCGAAGGGAAGAACCGACAATTCCTCTCCTAAGGGGAAGAAGAGGGCCGCCTGTGAAGACCCGGAGACCATGGACTCAAAGCGGGGGAAAAAGTCCTCGTCAGAGGGTCCGACGCCGGGGAGATCCTCGGCCAAACTACGCCCTCAAAGGGATCAGCCCTCCAGCGAGCCGTAAGTAGAGAAATATTTTCCTTTAGAGGGATGAGAGAAATCCTTGCTTTTTATCTAAGAAGATTAACCGAAATTTTACTTTGTAGCTCGGACCTCAGCCCTTCTTAGAAGAGCTCGTCTTCGGGGGATCTTCTTCCAGAGATGATGGAGAGTGGAACGCCTCCCCCTGCCGTACCGCCTGGCGAGGCGGGCGACCCTGAGGTGTCGTCGCGGAGGGTTTCTCCGAATCCGGCAGGGGTGGAAGGTAGCCATATGTCCCCCCAAGTTTCTCAGCGTCCGGCCTTCGATGGAGGTCATAGGACGAGTCCGGCACCATCCTATGCGCGGTCGGAGGAGCTGATGATTCTGCTGGGGCGAGCTTCTATCTCGGAGGAGCACCATGCATTGATGGGTACGGTGATTGGAAGGATTTCGTCCGCGGAAAGCGGATTGCATGAGGCCGTCAGAAGTTTGCTGACGGGTTTTGAGGTACGTTTGATAATGTACTTCTTTGTCAGTTGCGCATAAACAAGATGCATCCTGTGTAGATAGTATCCCCTGAGACTCTGTGCGTTGTCAAAATTGATGGCGCGCAGAGGATCATAATCCCAGGTCTAAAATGTCGCCTTTGTATACATGTCGCGAAGTGTCCGGAATCGAGCCGAACTGATGATTTTGCCAAACTAAAGCGGCAACTTGACGTGGCAGATGCCGACATCGCGCTCGTCAACGAGCGGCTTGATGAGGCTCAAGGTATGCAATTCCTCGGGCGGCATCAGGTAAGAGGAGCTTTATGCCAGTATCTTACAATGTGTGTGCTTGACGCAGATGGTGCGGCCGCCGTGGAGAGTCTTCGGGCGGAACTTGCCCGAGCTAAGGAACAAGCCAGGAAAAGTGATGCGGCTGCCGAGAAGGCCCTTGAAGAGCTAAGAGCCGAACAGGCTGCTCACTGCCGAAGCAAGAAGGAGATGGCCGTGATGGCCGTGAAGTTAAAAAGTGTTGCTGACCGTTGCAAGTTTCTTGAGAAAGAAGACCAGGCGAGACAGACGGACTTAGAGAAGGCCGTTGCTGATGCCAAGGACACTCGCTCTGCGATGAGAGCTGCGAAGGAGGAGCTGCGTCAGGCCGGACAGATTGCGGCTGGAAAGCCCTTTATGCTGCGGAGGAAGTTTTGCGATCCGAAGTTTGCTCCGTTGGACCGGATGTGGAGTGCGGAGGACACCTATCTGGATTTGGCAGCGAGTGCTGCTGATGCGACCGAATACTTTCGAGATCAAGAAGATCGCGAAGTGGAAAGGCTTTTCTGGTCGCAGTTCCAGAATCCAGAGCGTCCACTGGCAGTGGACGATCGTCTGGCTCAATGGGCCGAACTGAATAGATTGTCCGGACTCGCCATGAAGTACGTCATGGGTCATCTGTGGCCGGGGAGATCGGAGCCGAAGAGTTATTTCAGCTTGGTGCAGCAATTCCTTGACGCGGTGCCACGTATCAATGCGATGAAGAGGTCAGCATGCATAGAGGGCGCACGGATGGGTCTTGCCCATGTCAAGACATACTGGGCAGAGATGGAGACCACCGTTGTTGCATCCCGAGATTCGGACAAAAGCCGAGTACCCTCCGAGCACTATTTTCAGGAAGTCCTTGAAGGCGCTCGTGTAATAGAGACGCAGTGCACGAAGGATGCTATGTTCTGATAGCATATGTAATTATAAAGCAATATTTTGATGAATTGTAGTAGCCTTTTATACTTGTGCCTTCAAGTATTTGGAACACCTCCTATGCGGCCGTTTTAAGATATATATACAAAATCTGAAAGATTGCAATCGTTGGCTTCAGCCCCCACGCACATAGTGCGGGGGTACTCGCAGAAGGCACATTTTCACACTTAATCCAACGTCTTGGTCCTACAAAGGAGGTGATAGCGCAGCGAGCTAGGCAACCGGACTATAATGCTTTAACACTTTCACTTAGCCATAGGAGCTTGACAATGGAACTATTTAGGTAGCCCCTGGTGGCGACTGCGCTCGCCCGAATTCGGGGCGCGTATGTGCCTGCCAGGAAACGGCCCTTCGTTAATGCGGAGGAATCCTACAGATTTTGGAGAGTCATCGAGTGGTTGACCAGTCTCACGCCATATCATGACAGTCGGTTTTCGGCTTTCTCTACTGAGGTGCTCGCCTGGCCGAACCAGGGCACAATCGCAGTAGTTCTCCCAGTGCCGCCTTAGCCGATAGAGCAGAACATAAGGCGGCCAAACACAGGAGCCGGGCAACCCAACATTTGACCAAAATCATGACTCGGAGCTGATGCATATAAGGCCAAACTCGCGACGCCGAACACTCCCTAAGGTATTCGGTCTTAATGAGAGCGGGCGAGGTAACACTCTGAGGTATAAGCCCCTAGTGTCCAGGTACGCGCAAGAATTCTGACGTGGCCACATGCCAAGACGCCAGCCTCCTCCTTGGTCATAGAACCAGGGGATGTGTATCAACAAGAGACAGTAAAAAAGGTTACCGAGGGTCTTAATCTGAAAAAGAATCCTTGGATCGGGTCCCTACTGCATGTCTGCGCCTGTGTCTCCGTTGTGCCGTATCCTGGACGGGCGCAGCACGACGTTCATCTATAAAAAGAGAGCAACTAAGTTGAAAAAGGGGTGTGCCGAACAAAAGTTATATGAAATAAACAAAGTGTAAAGTAAAATATGAAAAGTTGAGCTTTATTGTCTCTTATTTTATACGTGTGAAGCCCCTAGTGCAGGGGTATATGGCCACTAAGCCTTTATCAACGATACTTTTGTGCCGGACTCGTCTATCCGTGTCCGTGGTATTAATGACCTGTTCCGATGTTCTGGCTGGTGAAGCCATTGTATTGTGGGGCTGTTTCCTCCGCTTGGGGGAGGTGTTCTCACTGCTTCCCCTTTAAGGAGATGATGTCGCGTGGACCGGGCATCTTAAGCGTAAGAGATGCATAATGCGGTATTGCGTTAAAGCGGGCGAAAACTTCGTGTCCCAGTAGTGCTTGATAGCGACTTGAGAATGGGACGATGTGGAAAGTCAGCTTTTCGCGACGGAAGTTATCGGCAGAGCCGAAAATAACCTCGAGCCGGAGAAAACCCATGCAATGGGTGTCCGGACCTGGCGTTACTCCTTGAAAGGAGGTTTTGCTGTGGCAAATTCTTTTTGGGTCGATCCCCATGTGGCGGATTGAGTCCTGATATATCAGGTTGAGTCCGCTGCCACCGTCCATAAGGACATTTGAAAACTAGAGTCCGCCAATTATTGGATCGAGTACCAGGGCAGTCCAGCCTGGGTTCCTGACACTTCTAGAATAATCCAGATGATAGAAGATGATTGGTTTTGACAACCAGTGGCGGGATTCCTTTGGGATAGGCCATGGGGCGCGTACCTTTATGGGCGCCGCACGTTTTGTTATGTGGAGTAAGTTTACTGTTTTTACTTCTTGTGGGAAATTCTTTTGTTTCCTGGTACTCTACTTTTGGGGTTCATCCTCGTCTTCGCTTGGTGTGTCGAGCCCCTTGTGTTCGGCGTTGAGTCTGCCGGATTGTTTGAAAACCCAACAATCTCTGTGGGTATGGTTAGCAGGCTTTCCGGGAGTGCTGTGTATTTGACATATCCTATCCAAGATTTTTTTTAGGTTGGATAGGTCGTCCCTGTTATCTTGGAGGGGCGGCTTTTTCTGATTCTGTCATGAGCTTTTGAATCCAGCGTTGACTGCCGTGCTTATTGCGTCGCGGTTTTCCGTTTCCATCCCTAGTTTCGGATGTACTTGGGTCACTGGTGCTGCATCTTGCCAACCAGCTGTCCTCTCCTGCGCAAAAGCGGGTCATGAGGCTTGTTAGTGCGGCCATTGTTCTTGGCTTTTCTTGGCCGAGGTGTCTGGCGAGCCATTCGTCTCGGACATTATGCCTGAAAGCCGCTAAGGCTTCAGCGTCCGGACAGTCGACTATCTGATTCTTTTTAGTAAGAAATCTATTCCAGAATTGCCGAGCTGACTCTCCGGGCTGTTGAGTTATGTGACTAAGATCGTCTGCATCCGGAGGGCGGACATAGGTCCCTTGAAAATTTGCTCGGAAAGTGTCCTCGAGCTCTTCCCAACTTCCGACTGTGTTTTCAGGAAGGCTTTTGAGCCAATGCCGGGCTGGCCCTTTAAGCTTGAGGGGTAAGTATTTTATGGCGTGGAGGTCATCTCCTCTAGCCATATGTATGTGGAGGATATAATCCTCGATCCAGACTCCAGGGTCTGTTGTTCCATCATATGCCTCTATGTTTACGGGTTTGAATCCCGCTGGGAATTCATAATCCAGGACCTCATCGGTGAAACATAGGGGGTGTGCGGCACCCCTGTATTTGGGTGTGCCGGATTCTGATAATGGTTTTATTGCATTGCTTACGAGAGCTTGCTTTCTTGGCCCGTAAATGGACCTGGCTGGGCCATGATGCGAATCCTTAAGTGGGTCGCATGCCGGCTTAAGTGCGGCGCTGCATGCCGCTTTATGCTGGCCATGGGGTCGTCTATCCGACCGTGTGGCTTTCTCACTTTTGGAATGCGGGGGCTCTAAGGCCTCCTCGTCGAATTCAGGCAGTAGCTTTCTCTTCGGATAGCTTTTAGTGCGGCGACTGTCGCCGTATTTGTCTACGGTATTGATTACTTTACTCCATCTGATCCTGAGTGCATCTTCCGTAGTTTTTAGCTTCCGCTTCTACTTTTTCAGGCTGTGTGTGGTTGCAACGAGCCGTTTGTGGAGGTTCTTCTGCTTCGTGGGCTTGTCCGGCGTAGGGTCGTCCGGAATGCCATTTTCGCCGGGGGAGGGATGTTCGGTTTCTCTATCCGGGTTGTCTTGTTGGGACAGTTGCTCTAAGGCATGCTCGTCGTCTACCGGCTCATCCTGCTCTATGGCTGGGTCTTTATCGAGGCGGGGCTTGGGTCAGCGTTTACGCCGACGCTTTGATTGTTTTTCGAGAGATCGATCCCTCTTTCCATCCCGTTTTCCTCGTTGTTGCTTCCTTTAGGGGTATCCACCATGTACACATCGTGAGATGAGGTGGCTGTCGAATGCCCTATAGGCGTTGGTTCTTGGTTGTCTCCTGCATCGTCGTCCATACCGTCGATGTCTTCGGAGTCGAAGTCGAGCATGTCGGTTAAGTCGTCGACAGTGGCTACGAAGTGGGTGGTGGGTGGGTTTTGAATTTCTTCATCATCCGAATCCCATCCTTGCTGACCGTAGTCCGGCCAGGGCTCTCCTGATAAAGAGAGAGACCTTAGCGAATTCAGGATGTCGCCGAAGGGCGAGTGCTGAAAGATGTCTGCGGCGGTGAACTCCATTATCGGCGCCCAATCGGATTCGATCGGCAGGGGCGCGGGGGGCTCGGAGTTCGGAAAGGAATCCGGCTCCTCGGAGTCACGGGCCATGCGGAGTGCGGGGCTGGAGTTCGGCTCGATCGCCTCTGAGATCGCAGCCCCTAAGGCAGCGTCCAACCGCTGATCCTCAATCAGCGCAGTAGGCTCCGAATCAATGGTCGGAACCGATGCGTGTGCGGCCTCCAAGGCGCTGTTCGGCTACAGAGCTATATCATGCCCATTGAGACAGTGCGGTGCGCTTGGCTGTGGCTCGAATCCGTCGAAGATCAAGTCCCCGCGGATGTCAGCCATGTAGTTTAGGCTTCCAAACCTGACCTGATGGCCAGGGGCGTAGCTTTCGATCTGCTCAAGGTGGCCAAGCGACTTGGCCCGCAGTGCGAAGCCGTCGAAGATGAAGATCTGTCCGGGGAGAAAAGTCTCACCCTGGACTTCATCGTTGTTGATGATCGAAGGAGCCATCGGGCCTAAAGGCGATGACACAGAGGAACTCTCAACGAAAGCACCAATGTCGGTGTCAAAACCGGCGGATCTCGGGTAGGGGGTCCCGAACTGTGCGTCTAGGCCGGATGGTAACAGGAGGCAAGGAACACGATGTTTTACCCAGGTTCGGGCCCTCTTGATGGAGGTAAAACCCTACGTCCTGCTTGATTAATATTGATGATATGGGTAGTACAAGAGTAGATCTACCACGAGATCAGGGAGGCTAAACCCTAGAAGCTAGCCTATGGTATGATTGTTGTATGATGAAGTTGTCCTATGGACTAAAACCCTCCGGTTTATATAGACACTGGAGAGGGTTAGGGCTACACAAAGTCGGTTACAATGGTAGGAGATCTTGAATATCCGCATCGCCAAGCTTGCCTTCCACGCCAAGGAAAGTCCCATCCAGACACGGGACGAAGTCTTCAATCTTGTATCTTCATAGTCCTGGAGTCCGACTGAAGGTATAGTCCGGCTACCCGAACACCCCCTAATCCAGGACTCCCTCAGAAGTCCTTAATGAATCTCCTATAAAATCCGGCGTGACCAAGGAAACTTCTTATACCTTTGATGTCCTTGGGGCATGGCATCTTCTCAATAGCATCAACCTTGGCTTTATCAACTTCAATACCTCTTTCAGAAACTTTATGCCCTAAGACAATACCATCATTAACCATAAAGTGGCACTTTTCCCAATTCAAGACAAGATTAGTTTCTTCACATCTCTGAAAAACTCGATCAAGGTTGCTCAAGCAATCATCAAAAGAAGATCCATAGACGGAGAAATCGTCCATGAAAACCTCACAAATATTTTCACAAAACTCAGAGAATATAGCCATCATGCATCTTTGAAAGGTAGCAGGTGCATTACATAAACCAAAAGGCATACGTCTATAAGCAAAAGTACCAAAAGGGCAAGTAAAAGTAGTCTTTGATTGTTCCTCGGCTAACACAGGTATTTGAGAGAAACCAGAATAACCATCTAGAAAGCAAAAATGTGTATGTTTGGATAATCTTTCTAGCATTTGATCGATAAAAGGTAAGGGGTAATGATCCTCTTCAGTGGCCTTATTTAATTTGCGGAAATCAATTACCATCCTATAACCTATAATAATTCTTTGAGGAATCAATTCATCTTTATCATTAGGAACGACAGTAATATCTCCCTTCTTAGGGACACAATGGACATGACTTACCCACTGACTATCAGCAACGGGATAGATTATACCTGCCTCAAGGAGATTCAGTATTTCCTTTCTTACCACTTCTTTCATTTTAGGATTCAGTCGTCGTTGATAATCACGAACTGGTTTAGCATCTTCTTCCAAATTTATTTTATGTTGACATAGAGTGGGACTAATTCCCTTAAGATCATCAAGAGTATACCCAATAGCAGCACGGTGCTTCTTTAGAGTTTTCAATAATCTCTCTTCCTCATGCCCTGAAAGGTTAGCACTAATAATAACATGATATATCTTTTTCTCATCAAGATAAGCATATTTAAGAGTATTAGGCAATGGTTTAAGCTCAAACACGGGATCACCCTTGGGTAGAGGAGGATCCCCTAGGATTTCAACAGGCAAATGGTGTTTCAGAATAGGTTCCTGTTTAAAGAATACTTCATCCATTTCCCTTCTTTCATTCATAAACATATCATTTTCATGGTCTAGCAAATATTGTTCTAAAGGATCACTAGGTGGTACGGCAATAGAAGCAAGACCAATAATTTCATCCTTACTAGGTAATTCTTCTTCACGGTGTTGTCTACTAAATTTAGAGAAATTAAATTCATGAGACATATCATCTAAACCAATAGTAACAACATCCTTTTTGCAATCTATCTTAGCATTAACAGTGTTTAAGAAGGGTCTACCAAATATAATGGGACAAAAGCTATCTTGTGGGGAACCAAGAACAAGAAAATCAGTAGGATATTTAGTTTTCCCACACAAGACTTCAACATCTCTAACAATTCCCATTAGTGAAATAGTATCTCTATTGGAAAGTTTAATTGTGACATCAATATCTTCTATCTCAGCAGGTGCAATATCATGCATAATTTCTTTGTATAAGGCGTAAGGTATTGCACTAGCACTAGCACCCATATCACATAAGCCATGATAACAATGATCTCCTATTTTAACAGAAATAACAGGCATGCCTACCACAGGTCTGTTTTTATCTTTAGCACAAGGTTTAGCAATTATAGTAGTCTCATCAAGGAAATGAATAACATGCCCATCCATATTATCAGACAAGAGATCTTTAACAATAGCAATATCAGGTTCAACTTTAATTTGCTCAGGAGGTGTATAAGTTCTAATATTGCTTTTACGAACCACAGTTGAAGCTTTAGCATGATCCTTTATCCAAACAGGGAAAGGTGGTTTCTCAACATAAGAAGTAGGAACAATAGGATCATTATAAGTGATAGTCTTTTCTTCAACCTTAATAGGTGCAACTACTTTTACTTCTATGGGAGGATGGTATTTAAACCACTTCTCCTTTGGGAGATCAACATAAGTAGCAAAAGATTCACAGATAGAAGCTACTATTTCAGAGTCAAGTCCATATTTAGTGCTAAATTTACGGAAAACATCGGTATCCATAAAAGATTTAACACAATCAAACTTAGGTGTCATACCTGACTCCTTACCTTCGTTGAGGTCCCAATCTTCAGAGTTGCGTTTAATTCTTTCCAATAAATTCCATTTGAATTCAATAGTCTTCATCATAAAAGAGCCAGCACAAGAAGTATCGAGCATGGTGCGATTGTTATCAAAAAGCCGAGCATATAAATTTTGAATAATCATCTCTCTTGAGAGCTCATGATTGGGGCATGAATATAACATTGATTTAAGCATCTCCCAAGCTTGAGAGATGCTTTCTCCTTCGCGAGGCCAAAATATATATATATATATATATATATATAATTGTAATCACAATGAACAAGATTCATAGGATAAAACTTCTGATGAAATTCCAATTACAATCGCTTGTAGTTCCATGACCCCGTATCATCACATAGCCTGTACCGTGTCAATGCATCTTCCTTCAAAGATAAAGGGAAGACCTTCTTCTTAACAACATCTCCGGGTACACCTGCAAGCTTAAATAATCCACAAACTTCATCCACATATATTAGATGCTCATCAGGATGCTTTGTTCCATCTCCTGCAAAAGGATTAGCTAGCAGTTTTTCTATCATACCCGAAGGAATTTCAAAGCAGACATTTTCATTTTCAGTAGGTTCAGTAGGTTGAGGAGCAACTCTTTGCTCTACTGGTCGGGGTGAAGATACCCCGAACAAGCCCCTCAGAGGATTACTTTCCATAGTAACAAGTGACAGTAAATTTCAGCACACTCTATAAATTTTTCCTTACCAAATTCCACCTACCAAAGGCGCTTCACTCCCTGCCAACGGTGCCAGAAAAGAGTCTTGATGACCCGCAAGTATAGGGGATCTATCGTAGTCCTTTCGATAAGTAAGAGTGTCGAACCCAACGAGGAGCAGAAGGAAATGATAAGCGATTTCCAGCAAGGTATTCTCTGCAAGTACTGAAATAAGTAGTAGCAGATAGTTTTGTGATAGGATAATTTGTAACAAGCAACAAGTAACAAAAGTAAATAAAGTGCAGAAAGGTGGCCCAATCCTTTTTGTAGCAAAGGACAAGCCTGGACAAACTCTTATATAGAGAAAAGCGCTCCCGAGGACACATGGGAATATCGTCAAGCTAGTTTTCATCACGTTCATATGATTCACATTCGGTACCTTGATAATTTGGTATGTGGGTGGACCGGTGCTTAGGTACTGTCCTTACTTCGACAAGCATCCCACTTATGATTAACCTCTATTGCAAGCATCCCCAACTACAACAAAAGTATTAAGGTAAACCTAACCATAGCATGAAACATATGGATCCAAATCAGCCCCTTACGAAGCAACGCATAAACTAGGGTTTAAGCTTATGTCACTCTAGCAACCCATCATCTACTTATTAGTTCCCAATGCCTTCCTCTAGGCCCAAATAATGGTGAGGTGTTATGTAGTTGACATTCACATAACACCACTAGAGGCGAGACAACATACATCTCATCAAAATATCGAATGAATACCAAATTCACATGACTACTAATAGCAAGACTTCTCCCATGTCCTCAGGAACAAACGTAACTACTCACAAAGCATAATCATGTTCATAATCATAGGGGTATTAATATGCATATAGGATCTGAACATATGATCTTCCACCAAATAAACCAACTAGCATCAACTACAAGGAGTAATTAACACTACTAGAAACCTACTAGTACCAATCCCGGACTTGAAGACAAGAATTGGATACAAGAGATGAACTAGGGTTTTGAGAGGAGATGGTGCTGGTGAAAATGTTGATGGAGATTGCCCTCTCCCGATGAGGGGAGTGTTGGTGATGACGATGGTGATGATTTCCCCCTCTCGGAGGGAAGTTTCCCCGGCAGAACAGCTCTGCCGGAGCCCTAGATTGGATCCGCCAAGGTTCTGCCTCATGGCGGTGGAGTTTCGCTGAGGAGATGGCTTCTAATTTTTTTTCCTCATCGAGAGACTTCATATAGCAGAAGATGGACATTGGAGGGCCATCAAGGGGCCCACGAGGTAGGAGGACGCGCCCAGAGGGGTAGGGCGCGCCCCCCACCCTCGTGGGCAGGGTGTGGCCCCCTGGTGAACTTCTTACGCTCAGTATTTTTTATATATTCTGAAAACATCTTCCGTGAAGTTTGAGGACTTTTGGAGTTGTGCAGAATAGGTCTCTAATATTTGCTCCTTTTCCAGCCCAAAATCCCAGCTGCCGGTATTCTCCCTCTTTATGTAAACCTTGTAAAATAAGAGAGAATAGGCATAAGTATTGTGACATAATGTGTAATAACAGCCCATAATCCAATAAATATCGATATAAAAGCATGATGCAAAATGGACATATCACTGGCTCGCAGCAACAACACATCAAGGAATCTGGGCACTTCGTATACTAAAGATGCCGATGGCAGACCACATCATAACAGACATAAGTGCCACAACAACGGCGATAACGCCGATGATACGACAGTCAATGCCAGATTCAGAGGCTCCAGATCCGGTCAGCAGAAAAAGGCATTCAAAAGAAGTACTCCGGGCCCGTCCAGTTTGGATCGCATACTTGATCGCTCGTGTCAAATCCATGGCACCCCCGATAAGCCAACCAATCACACCAACAGAGAATGTTGGGTGTTCAAGCAGGCCGGCAAGTTGAATGCCGAAAACAAGGACAAGGGGCTGCATAGCGATGACGAGGAGGAGCCCCGACTGCCGAACACGGGAGGACAGAAGAGGTTCCCCCCACAAGTGAAGACGGTGAACATGATATACGCAACCCACATTCCCAAGAGGGAACGAAAGCATGCACTGAGGGACGTCTATGCGATAGAGCCCGTCGCCCCAAAGTTCAACCCATGGTCCTCTTGTCTGATCACCTTCGATCACAGGGACCACCCCACTAGTATCCGTCATGGAGGATCCGCCGCATTGCTCCTAGACCCCATCATCAACGGATTCCACCTCACTCGAGTCCTTATGGACGGCGGTAGTAGCCTGAACATGCTCTATCAGGAAACAGTCCGCAAAATGGGTATAGATCCCTCGAGGATCAAACCCACCAAAACCACCTTTAAGGGCGTCATCCCAGGTGTAGAGGCCCATTGCACAGGCTCAATCACACTGGAAGTGGTCTTCGGACCTCCGGACAACTTCCGAAGCGAGGAGTTAATCTTCGATATAGTTCCGTTCCGCAGTGGCTATCACGCATTGCTCGGGCGAATCGCATTTGCAAAATTCAATGCGCTACCGCATTACGCCCACCTCAAGCTCAATATGCCAGGACCTAGGGGGGTCATAACAGTCAATGGAAACACAGAACGCTCACTCCGCATGGAAGAGCACACTGCGGCCCTCGCAGCAGAAGCACAAAGCAGCCTTTTAAGGCAAACCGCCAATTCGGCGATACAGCCCTCGGACACCGTTAAGCGAGTCCGGAGTAACCTGCAATAGGATATCCTGGCACGTTCAGAGCTCGCCTAGCAATTCGGCCCCCGTCCTAGTCCCAGTCAAGCGACGAAATACATGCCGTGCGCACATAATTACGCACTGAAAATACCATGGGCATAGGCGGGGGCACGATCAGGGCATGTCCCGTAATACGGCTTAACCGCCCTAGGGGCTACATACCTTTATCATTTTTTTTCTCTTTCAGGACCTTACTCTCTAGAAGCCCTTTCCGGCAGTATGGCTGCGGGACACATTAAGGGAAGGAACAACCAAGGAGGCAAGAAGCTAAGACGTACAAGGGAACCCCCAGGTGGTCTCTAATAACAATCGATATACCTGCTTTTTACTACCCATACGCAGCTTGCCCTTGGATAGGACATGTCAAATAGTCCTATTTTTTGCTTATTGCACTACTTGTATCAATACGCTTCGACGTATTATTTAAATAACAATGCATAGCATTAGCCTATTATTGCATTATCCATCCCTTTTTTCTTATATGTTCATTTATGACAACTTGCACCTATACATTCTGGTACGATCAGTACGCCAGGGGCTTTCGTTTACCCCATAATGCGGCGTGAGAAGTCCGAACACTTTCGACAGTGCGGCACCCCGAACTTATAGCATTATATGCATCAGCTCCGAATCATGTCTTGGGTCAATAGTTGGGTTTGCCCGGCTCCCATGTTTTGGTACCTTACTGAGGGAGTCCTGGATTAGGGGGTATCCGAACAGCCGGATTATATCCTTTGGCCAGACTGTTGAACTATGAAGATACAAGATTGAAGACTTTGTCCCGTGTCCGAATGGGACTCTTCTTGGCGTGGAAGGCAAGCTAGGCAATACGGATATGTATATCTCCTCCTTTGTAACCGACCTTGTGTAACCCTAGCCCCCTCCGGTGTTTATATAAACCGGAGGGTTTTAGTCTATGGGACAACATACAATCATACCATAGGCTAGCTTTTAGGGTTTAGCCTCTCTGATCTCGTGGTAGATCTACTCTTGTTCTACACATATTATCAAGAATAATCAAGCAGGACGTAGGGTTTTACCTCCATCAAGAGGGCCCGAACCTGGGTAAAACATCGTGTCCCCTGCCTCCTGTTACCATCCGCCTTAGACGCACAGTTCGGGACCCCCTACCCGAGATCCGTCGGTTTTGACACCGACATTGGTTCTTTCATTGAGAGTTCCACTGTGCCGTCGCCATAAGGAAGGATGCCTCGTCTCGTTGTTAAAAACAACATTACTGCCGGAGGAGCCCTGGCTGTCGGCCAAACTCTCCGGCTTGGCAGTTTCATCATGACCGCCAGTCCGGCCGCTGCACCGACGATGACTTCTCGGGTCATCAAAAACAGCCTCCACGTCGCCTCGGAATTCGCTAAGCAGATGAATCCAATAGAGCTCTCTTCCCTAAACGAGCTCTTGGATCGTATCTCCGCCTTGGGAGTCGCTATAGATTATGATCGGATTGGGCTTAAACCCGATCAAAGGGAGATTAATTCTCCACTGGTCACCCACCATATTTCAGTGGTGGAGGAACAATGCGGCGATTTAGCCTCTACCTTGAGGACTAACTATGTCCGGATTCCTGAGCTCTCCGAGCCGGATACCCGTTTACGGGAGGACATCACCCAAGCCCTGAACCTAGAGTCAGACAACGGGCCAGACTCATCGGGCAACACTCCGGAATACGAACTTCCAAGATCGGAAACTCCTCGGCCCCTGGGTCTTAGATCGGGTAGGGGTTCGGACTCAAATCCACCCACCCACCTAGACATAAACGATCTTTCCCACATCAGGCAAGAGCCCCATGAAACAGTACATCATTATTGGGCCAGATTCCTCCTGGTGATGAACAAGGTTAAGGACTATCGTGAGGAAGATGCAGTCTCATTCTTCTGCAATAATTGCACGGACAAGTGAATCCTTAACGCCTTAAGTCGTCATGACATATCACGCTTCGCTGACTTGGCGTCCATAGTATGAAAGTACTTTGCGATGGAAAGCGCCTGGAAAACCAAAACGAAATATTGGGATAATCCGGCTCGGAATATACACCCAGTCTGAAGTAAAAGAGTGTGCTATCATAAGACACCCGAGCTAGTTACAAAGAAACGAAAACCCTCTACAGGGCATGGAACCATATTGGAGGGATGGCTTAACAGACCCTGCAAAATTCATAGTACAACGGATACCATACCAACACACAGCCTTAGAGCATGTTGGATACTCCGGCAGGTGGCCAAAAGCGGCGAGGATCTTCTCATCTCAGATGCCACAGAGCACCATCCCAGGGATAACAATATGGTATTAACTGTCTTTGAGACCTTCGCATCAAATAATAGGCGCAAGCGAACACTCCGCAGCATTGCCGAAATCTGCCACGTGGCAGTAATAAATCCATGGAGCGACACGGCTATTACCTTCAATGCCAGTGACGAACCTAAATTCCAAACAGCCCGAGCACTAGCTGCACTAGTCCTCAGTCCAATTGTTGACGGCTTTCGACTCACCAAAGTACTCATGGACGGCAGTAGTGGATTAAACCTCGTCTACGGGGAAACTCTTCAAAAAAATGGAAATAGACTGGAACCGCATTGAGCAAAGCAGCACAACCTTCAGAGGAATCATCCCTAGATGGGAAGCACGTTGTGCTGGGAAAATCACACTAGATGTGGTATTCGGCACGCCGGATAACTATAGGTCCGAAGAAATTACATTCCAAGTGGCCCCTTTAGTAGTGGATACCACGCCCTTTTAGGACGGGGGGCGTTCACGATCTTCCAAGCCATACCCCATTATGGGTACATGAAGCTCAAAATGCCCGGGCCCAATGGAATCATCACTCTCGCTAGTGATCCGGACACAGTGCTCCGCGCCGAAAACAAAACAGCCGCATTGTCCCTCGAGGCATTATTCGAAGCCCTTTCGGCCGAGGAATTAACTGCGCTATGCTCCACACTGGACAGGGACGACGTGATACTTGACAAGAGATCCAAGTCCACCTCTTTTAAACTAGCGGATGAAATAGTCAAATTCCAAGTCCACCCAACGGACCCTACAAAAACAGCCTCCATCGGGGCACAGTTAAACCCCGCCGTGGACGCCGCACTACGAGAGTTCCTGCGCGAGAATTGGGACATATTCGCCTGGCACCCCTCAGACATGTCAGGAATCCCACGCAGGCTGGCCGAGCATAGCCTCAATATCCTAAAGGGATTCAAGACGGTCAAGCAGGCTCTTCGGCGTTTCTCTGAACCTAAGAGACAAGCTATGGGAGAGGAACTAGCCAAGTTATTGGAGGCCGGATTCATTAGAGAAATAAAACACCCGGAATGGCTAGCAAACCTGGTGATGGTACCAAAGAAGGACAAATCCTGGCGCCTATGTGTCGATTTCAAGGACCTCAACAAGGCTTGCCCAAAGGATCCCTTCCCCCTCCCCCGCATCGATCAAATTATGGATGCTACCGCAGGACACGAGTCATTGTGTTTCTTCGACGCATACTCCGGCTACCACCAAATCAAGATGGTGGAGTCCGACCAAGCCACAACGGCATTTATCACACCATACGGCCTTTTCTGTTTCAACACAATGCCTTTTGGGCTCAAAAACGCCGGCGCAACATATCAGCGCATGATTCAGACATGTCTGGAGAAACAGATCGGCAAAACAGTAGAGGCATACGTAGATGATGTGGTCATCAAAACCAAACACGTTGACTCTTTAATAGACGACTTGAGGTTCACATTTGACAATCTCCGAACATACGACATCAAGCTCAATCTGGAAAAATGTGTTTTCGGCATACCAGTCGGAAAGCTCCTGGGCTTCATTGTCTCCAGTAGAGGAATTGAAGCTAATCCGGCCAAAATCCGAGCTTTGTCATAGTTGGCTACCCCAACAGACCTCAAACAAATCCAGAAATTAACTGGATGTGTGGCGGCTCTAAGCCGCTTTATCTCCCGCTTCGGAGAAAAGGCATTACCCCTTTATCGCCTCCTTCGGTGCACCGAACACTTTGAGTGGACGGACGCTGCCACAGCCGGATTAGAAGAAATAAAAGCCATACTAGCAACCAACCCAATCCTGGTCGCGCCAAACATTGGCGAACCAATGTTGTTATACATTGCGGCAACTCATCAGGTTGTAAGCGCAGTGCTTGTCGTCGAACGAGAAGCGGACGGACATAAATTCCCTCTTCAAAATCCGGTATATTATGTATCCACCGTCCTCACTCCATGCAAACCACGGTACCCACATTATGAAAAGATAGCCTATGAGGTATTCATGGCATCCCGGAAGCTGTGACACTACTTTCAAGAGTGTTCGATTACAGTAGCCTCGGAAGTGCTACTTAATGATATTATAAATAACCGTGACGCCAAGGGCCAGATTGCCAAATGGGCCATTGAGCTCCTCCCGTTTGACATAACATACAAACCTCGACGAGCCATTAAATCGCAAGTATTGGCCGATGTACGATCGAAAGTATGTCTAGAGGGGGGTGATTAGACTACTTGACCAAATAAAAAATTTAACCTTTTCCCAATTTTAGTTCTTGGCAGATTTTAGCTAATTTAGGACAAGTCAAGCAATCATCACATAATTCAAGCAAGCATGCAAAGAGTATATAGGCAGCAGAAAGTAAAGCATGCAACTTGCAAGAATGTAAAGGGAAGGGTTTGGAGAATTCAAACGCAATTGGAGACACGGATGTTTTTCCCGTGGTTCGGATAGGTGGTGCTATCCTACATCCACGTTGATGGAGACTTCAACCCACGAAGGGTAACGGTTGCGCGAGTCCACACAGGGCTCCACCCAAGGGTAACGGTTGCGCGAGTCCACACAGGGCTCCACCCATGAAGGGTCCACGAAGAAGCAACCACCCACAAAGGGTCCATGAAGAAGCAACCTTGTCTATCCCACCATGGCCATCGCCCACACAGGACTTGCCTCACTAGCGGTAGATCTTCATGAAGTAGGCGATCTCCTTGCCCTTACAAACTCCTTGGTTCAACTCCACAATCTTGTCGGAGGCTCCCAAGTGACACCTAGCCAATCTAGGAGACACCACTCTCCAAGAAGTAACAAATGGTGTGTAGGTAATGAACTCCTTGCTCTTGTGCTTCAAATGATAGTCTCCCCAACACTCAACTCTCTCTCATAGGATTTGGATTTGGTGGAAAGAAGATTTGAGTGGAAAGCAACTTGGGAAGGCTAGAGATCAAGATTCATATGGTAGGAATGGAATATCTTGGTCTCAACACATGAGTAGGTGGTTCTCTCTTAGAACATATGAGTTGGAATGGTGTATGTGTTCTGATGGCTCTCTCTTTGAATGAAGATGAGGTGGAGGGGTATATATAGCCTCCACACAAAATCCAACCGTTACACACAGTTTTCCAATCTCAGTGGGACCGAATCAACAAACTCGGTCGGACCGAAAATGTAAACCTAGTGACCGTTAGAGATTTTCGGTGGGACTGACATGCAACTCGGTAGGACCGATATGGTTAGGGTTTGGGCATAACGTAATCTCGGTGAGACCGATTACACAAACTTGGTGAGACCGAATTTGGTAATTAGCTAACCAGAGAGTTGGTCAAGCAAACTCGGTGGGACCGATTTGCTCTTTCGGTGAGACCGAAAGTTACAAAGGGGAAACACTGAATTTACATTGCAATCTCGGTGGGACCGATTCGCTCTTTCGGTGATACCGAAAAGTTACGAAAGGGAAACAGAGAGTTTGCAACCCCATCTCGGTGAGACCGAGATCCCTATCGGTAGAACCGAATTGCTAGGGTTTGGCAGTGGCTTATGACAAGTGAAACTCGGTGGCGCCGGATAGGAAGAATCGGTAGGACCGAGTTTGGCTTAGGGTTTAGGTCATATGTGGATATGGGAAAGTAGTTGAGGGTTTTGGAGCATATCAGTAAGCACATGAAGCAAGAGGCTCATTAAGCAACACCTCATCCCTCCTTGATAGTATTGGCTTTTCCTAAAGACTCAATGTGATCTTGGATCACTAAAATATAAAATGAAGAGTCTTGAGCTTTTGAGCTTGAGCCAATCCTTTTTCCTTAGCATTTTGAGGGTTCCACTTTCACATCCATGCCATGCCAATCATTAAGCTTTCCTGAAATAATCATCTTGGAATAGCATTAGCTCAATGAGCTATATGTTGTTATGAATTACCAAAACCACCTAGGGATAGTTGCACTTTCAATCTCCCCCTTTTTGGTAATTGATGACAACATATAGATCAAAGCTTCAACAAATGATAATAAGCATGAAATATATCGTCGCTTTGAGAAGTATGTGATAAGTAAGAGCTCCCCCTAAATTTGTGCATATTTAAAATTTGCTTTGGACTGCAAATGCACAAGGAGTTAGAGTCATGGGTTACTCTTCCATGTCACATACATCTTGGTAGAGCGCTTAAAATACATGCACTCATCACCAAGAATAGTGAAAGATCACATAAGATAGATAAGATAATAGCATTAAGCAAGCATTAAGTGTAGCTTATGATCAAACACATGATCATCAATGTCTCACAAATAACGACGTAGTATCTGAAGCACTCAAAAGCAAACAAGTTTGAAAAACCACCAAATAAAGCAAGAGAGAAAAGCAACACTCTCTCTCTCTCGAAGCCTATGATCTATACATCTTCTCCCCTTTGGCAACAAGTTACCAAAAAGTTCCTAGAAAATGCATAGTACTAGATCGACGCTCAGGCTTGATCTTCAGGTGGTGGTGGAGTCCGGATCACTCCAAGGACGAAGGCTTCTGTAGACGCTGAAGTAGACGCTGGAGTTGGAGCTGAAGTAGATGCTGGAGCTGGTGGAACTGAGGCTGTAGCTGGTGCTGAAGTGGTGGCTCTGGTGTCAGCAACTGGCATGGCAGATGACCTCGGGCCTCGTGGCACTCTGGCAAAGGCATGAGTGGTAGTCCTGCCTCTCCTCTCCTGCATGTCCTCCTGGAGCTGCTCCACTGCAGACTGAACTTCCGTTACTTTGACATCCAAGTCATAGAACTTCTGTTCCATGATTCTCTCTGGACTCTGCTGATTCTGAGTGAGGGTGGCCAGACTTTTCTCAATCCTCAGCATGGATGCAATGAAGTAACCAAGCTGCTCTTGTTTAGTCTTCAAGAAATACTCAGATGCCTCCTCTTGAGTTGGCATCTTGGCAGCTTTCTCCTTTCTTGCCTTCTCCTTCTTTGCTTGTGCTTGAACTGATGATGGCTCATTCTTAGTCATGACCATTTGGTTATCCTCAAAATTTGGACGGATGGGCAGGTGTTCCTTGTCCAATAAGTATATGTCTGTGCCCATCTTGGAGTTAATGAGCTCCTGGATCTGAGGGGCATATCCGCAACTCCTCTTCTGATCTGCTGCAGTCCTTTTGATAGTTTCCACTATGAGGCTCATCACCTTGAACTTCTGAGGCACATCAAATACATGTAGCAAGTTGATCGCATGGCCTCTGATCATCTTGTGATCACCTGACTTGGGCAACAAGGTGTGCCTTAATATCCAATCGATGGTTGGCAATCCTGACAAAAGATAGTGCACTGAGCCAAATTTGAAAGTGTCAAGTGCCTCATTTGGAATTTCCTTATACATATTGGACATGGAATTGTGGTCCATTTTCTTCTTGGCATATATGTCCAAGTCATCATCATGCTCCTTTGGGGCATTAATGAGCTGTGCCCACTCAGCCACTGTAGATTGGTACCTTGTACCCACAGACATCCATGTGATCTTTCCATCTGGGTAAAAGTGTGCCGTGGAGTAGAATTGCATGATCAGTTCCTCGTTCCACTTTGTGAGCTTCTGCCCAACAAAGTCAGCTACTCCACAAGCAATGAAGCTGTCTTGCACTCCAGGATAGTGCTCCTCATTGTCCTTGATGTACTGCCAGTCAACCCATCTCATATCACATACAATGGGCTTCTTATCTAGCAGCACAGTCTCATAGAAATCTTGCTGATCCTTAGTGTGAAATCTGTAGTCCACAGCAGTCCTTCTCCTTGAAGCATATGGGTCTGCTTCTCTCCAATGAGCTTCATGTCCTCAGCCACAGGATGAGCATCGTTGTGGTCTGGGATCTTGGGCTTGAGCTTTCTCAGAACATTCTCTTCCTCTTCTTCAGCAACAGTCTCAGGCACTGGGGCCTTGTTCTTCTCAGCTGTAGGAATGCTCCTTGTATTCCTCTTGGGTGCAGACTTGGGCTTGGAGGCAGCTTTGGGCTTAGATGCAGTAGCCCCTGATCTTATGGCATCACCCATCAGCTTGGGTGCCTTGGGTGCTGGTGCAGCTACCTCTTCTTCCTCTTCCTCTTCCATGATGGAAGCCTTTCCTAGCACTCTAGCTATGGTCTTCTTGACCCTTTCCTTTCTCTTCTTTCCCTCAGCAGCAACTGGCTCTTTGGGAGTGGGCTTCTCAGTTGAGGCTCTTGCCTTTGACATGGGCTGCCTGCCTGCTGGCCTTTTGATTTTCAGGCCTGGCTTTGTGCCTTGAGCTGGCTCAACTCTCTTGGAAGTGGCCTCTTCCTCTTCCTCTGCCACATAGTCCTCATCTTCGGAGTCTGAAGTTCTCTTCTTCCTCTGTATCGTGGCAGCCTTTGGCAAGTTGCTAGGGGTGCTCCTGCTACCCTCATCTGAAGAACTTGAGGGACTAGTGCCCTCACTCATCACCACTTGCTGTTCTGACAGATTCTGGCTATCACTTTGATCAGACATGCTGCAAACTCTGACTGCTGACCCTGTGAATAGGTTATAGATGAGATAGAGTGGATGAGCATCACAAAATGCAGAGATTTTTGCAAAAGAATGATCCAAAAACTTAGTTTTAGTTTTCCACTGAAATCATCTCGGATCTACCGATTTTTAAACTCGGTGATACCGAAGCAGTTTTGGCACCTGAACTGGTGAACTCGGTTGGACCGAGTCACAGTTCGGTGGCACCGAGACTGCTAGGGTTTCACAGAGTTCCAAAATCGGTCACACCGATAAGTAATTCTCGGTCAGACCGAGTCTCACTTGTGCAATGGCATAAGCCAAATTGGTGGGACCGAGTTTTTCAACTCGGTGGGTCCGAGATGGTTTCGGCGGAAACCTAAACCTAGAATTTTCGAATCAAACCTAATCTATGAGTTCATTAACTAGATAGAAGTTTATCAAACGTGGCTAGAATCAATATGATCACAATGTGCTAGGAATCAGATTGGGGAATAGCACAAAGATCGAGTCCATACCCTAGTTCGGCGGAGACTCGCTACGGCGGCAACGGCGGGGCAGAATTCCCTTTGACGGCAACGGAGACCAGCGACTGGAGGCGGTTGGCGGCGAGAAGACGATCCGGAGACCACGAGGGCAGAGCAGGCTATCGCGCGGGCGAAGGGGTTCGGAGAAATTTCCAAAATTTTGCCCATGACTATATATAGCCCGACCCTGTCGGTGTGACCGAGTGGAACTACTCGGTGGCACCGAGATTCATAACTGCGTGCAGTTACTGAAACTCGGTGTGACCGAAATGTTCAAATCGGTTGCACCGAGATCGAAAACCTAGATCAACTTAATGATCTCGGTAGGACCGAAAGTGGGGTATCGGTCAGACCGAGAATCATAAAGAGGTTTTGGAAGTTTAAGTCTATGACGAATCGGGGACTCCGAGCGCTCCTCACACAGAGTGGGTCGAATCTGACTTGATCAAATTTTGTGATGCAGCATGAATAGAGTTTGAGACGAGAAAAGCATAGATAGCTAGAGGAGGTACTTAGGCATTCTTGTCCATCCACTTGGCAAAAGAAAGTAAAACCAAACAATCAAAACAACAAGTGGATGTCCTCGAATGAGTAAAATATGCAACAAGCATGCTCACACAATAAGATGGCAAATGAAATATGTGGCAAGGCATGCACAACCAACTCTAGCATCTATCAAGCAATTTGCGATGACAAGGTCATCTATATATGAGTATATTGACTTAGGAGTCAAGTGAGAGCACTTGATCATAGGTCATACTCATCGTTTAAGCTCAAGTGGGGTTACCACTTTTACATAAAGCATTGTTGTGTTCACATCTTTAGAGTTGCATTAGCTCAAGTCTTAGAGTAAAGCTCCCCCTAGATGTGATATCCCCCCTAAGAGGGATGAACTAACCTTGGGTTTTGTCGATGATGACTTCATGTAGATGTTGAAGATGTGGATTCTCAATGTTGATGTAGATCACTCGGAGCTATCCATTTGAGTGAATTGCACTTTCAACACCTACATGGGTTAGTCCCACAAGGAACAAACAAGGATATCCATAGACATAGAGTGATGCACACAAAAGATGATGTCCATGAAAACTTTTAGGTTACCTTGTCCCTTGTCTTACCAACAAGAGGGTTTGTGACTCCTTGAACTAGTGCAAGATGTGGAAGTTGATTGCACTTGTTCTTGCCAAAATGATAAGAGTGAAGTATGTTCGCGGAGTCACCCTCAAGAACTCTCTAGTTCTTCTTCTTTTGGATCCACATCATCTTGATGGGAATCCTTGGAGTTGTAGTCGTACTTGATGAAGTGGAACTTGAGGTAGTCTTGGGAATCCACTTGACTAAGGTCTTAGGAGCTTCTTCAAATGCGTCAATTTCCTCTTGAAGCTTGTCCTTGCCTTTTTGCTTGTAGTCTTGTGGTGGAAGATCATCTTGAGCTTGTGTCCCCTTGAAAGAAGTATCATACTTCTCTTGTTGAGGAACAAACTTTGTCTTGGGGTATTGATCTTCTTCCCACTCAACTCCATTGGCATTGAACTTTCGTTCAAAACCAACACCTTGATTCTTCCGGTGCATTCCTTGCTTGTGCACAATTTCCTCGAATTGCTTACTCCCGGCAAGGCTTTTGTACACTCCTTTCTCTATAATTCCCTTCGATAAACTATTTTCTTGCTCAAGTGTAACTTGGCTAAGAGAATCATTAGTGGAATCAAGAGAACTACTAGAAGCAACAATATTGGATTTACCATGATCATTATTACTGCTAGAGGAAGAATATTTCTTGTTCTTGTTACTAGACTTGACTTGAGGCATGTAAGTGGATAAGAGTAAACGCTTGGCAATGTAAGAAGAGCTTTTCTTGCGGAGATCATCATTGATTGCTTTTAAGAACTCATGATCTTGCTCAAGATTGAGCTTTTCAAAGCGTAATTTCTCATGAGCTCTTAAAAGTTCTTGATGATCTTCGAAGATAGTTTCATGAGCTAACTTAAGAGTGTTTAGTTCTTTAGTTAGAGCCTCAATCTTCTCCTTATCATTGTCATTCGTTTTATCTTGATTAGCATGTTTAATTGATGTTTCATCATAGTATTCATCACTAGAGTTGTCAACAAGCAAATCATCACCTAACAAGTCATCTTGATCACTATTGAAATCAACATACTCGGGGTGTGTTACCTTAGGACCTTTGGCCATGAAGCATCTTCCAATTCCTTCATTTGGTGAGTCAAATATGTCGTAGGAGTTGGTTGACACAAGTGCTAGACCGGCAACACCTTCATCTTGAGTATCTTCGGAGTCGGAGTGATAACTTCTCTCGGAGTGGCTGTCGGAGTCGGAGCCGGATACCCATTCACCAACATGAGCTTGATGTCTTCGTCTTGTGTAGCTCCTTGATGATTTTTCCTTCCTTTCCGAATCCTTGCTTCTCCGTGAGTATCTTCGTTCATAACGATCATCTCTACTCCTTCTCTCTCTTGGTGGTGATTCTTTGCTTCTTCTTCTTGGAGAATCTTCTCTTCTCTTGTAGGGAGCCGTAAACTCATTGGAATAGTGTCCGGGTCTTCCACAATTGTAGCAGTTTTGCTCTCGACTAGAAGATCTTTTGTCATTGTAGGACCTTGACTTGAAGCTTCTATCTTTGCTTCTACTCTTGTAGAACTTGTTGAAGTTCTTCACCATTAAGCTCAATTCTTCATTGAAGTCTTGTTTCTCACTTGATGATGTAGGGGCTTCACATGAGGCTTTATAGGCACCACTTGATTTGTTGTGAAGTTCCTCTTTATCCTGAAGTGACATCTCATGAGCAACAATTCTTCCAATCACCTCCGTTGGCTTGAGATCTTTGTAATTTGGCATCATTTGGATCAATGTGCACACGGTATCATATTTTCCATCCAAGGCTCTTAGAATCTTCTTGATGATGAATCTGACGGTCATCTCTTCACTTCCTAAGCCGGCAATCTCATTTGTGATGAGAGCAAGCCTAGAGTACATTTCAGCGACACCTTCACCATCCTTCATCTTGAACTTGTCAAGTTGGCTTTGAAGCACATCCAACTTGGATTCCTTGACGGAGTCGGTACCTTCGTGCATATCAATCAAAGTGTCCCAAATTTCCTTTGCATTCTCAAGACGGCTGATTTTGTTGAATTCTTCGGGGCACAATCCGTTGAAGAGAATATCACAAGCTTGAGCATTGTATTGCAACATCTTCAACTCATCCGCGGTAGCTTCACGGTTTGGTTCTCTCCCATCAAAGAAGTCACCTTGCAAGCCAACACACACAATAGCCCAAACGGCGGGGTTATGTCCAAGAATATGCATTTTCATTTTATGCTTCCAACTAGCAAAATTAGTACCATCAAAGTAAGGACCTCTATGGTGATAATTTCCCTCGCTAGATGCCATACTCTCCTAGGTTGTGAAACCAAGGCTATGACCACCAAAGCTATGGAGATCAAAGCAAATGGAGACCAAAGCTCTGATACCACTTGTAGGATCGAAAGTATGTCTATAGGGGGTGATTAGACTACTTGACCAAATAAAAAACTTAACCTTTTCCCAATTTTAGTTCTTGGCAGATTTTAGCTAATTTAGGACAAGTCAAGCAATCATCACATAATTCAAGCAAGCATGCAAAGAGTATATAGGCAGCGGAAAGTAAAGCATGCAACTTGCAAGAATGTAAAGGGAAGGGTTTGGAGAATTCAAACGCAACTGGAGACACGGATGTTTTTCCCGTGGTTCGGATAGGTGGTGCTATCCTACATCCACGTTGATGGAGACTTCAACCCATGAAGGGTAACGGTTGCGCGAGTCCACACAGGGCTCCACCCAAGGGTAACGGTTGCGTGAGTCCACACAGGGCTCCACCCACGAAGTGTCCACGAAGAAGCAACCACCCACAAAGGGTCCACGAAGAAGCAACCTTGTCTATCCCACCATGGCCATCGCCCACACAGGACTTCCCTCACTAGCGGTAGATCTTCACGAAGTAGGCGATCTCCTTGCCCTTACAAACTCCTTGGTTCAACTCCACAATCTTGTCGGAGGCTCCCAAGTGACACCTAGCCAATCTAGGAGACACCACTCTCCAAGAAGTAACAAATGGTGTGTAGGTAATGAACTCCTTGCTCTTGTGCTTCAAATCATAGTCTCCCCAACACTCAACTCTCTCTCATAGGATTTGGATTTGGTGGAAAGAAGATTTGAGTGGAAAGCAACTTGGGAAGGCTAGAGATCAAGATTCATATGGTAGGAATGGAATATCTTCGTCTCAACACATGAGTAGGTTGTTCTCTCTCAGAACATATGAGTTGGAATGGTGTATGTGTTCTGATGGCTCTCTCTTCGAATGAAGAGGAGGTGGAGGGGTATATATAGCCTCCACACAAAATCCAACCGTTACACACAGTTTTCCAATCTCGGTGGGACCGAATCAACAAACTCGGTCGGACCGAAAATGTAAACCTAGTGACCGTTAGAGATTTTCGGTGGGACTGAGATGCAACTCGGTAGGACCGATATGGTTAGGGTTTGGGCATAACGTAATCTCGGTGAGACCGAATTTGGTAATTAGCTAACCAGAGAGTTGGTCAGGCAAACTCGGTGGGACCGATTTGCTCTTTCGGTGAGACCGAAAGTTACAAAGGGGAAACACTGAATTTACATTGCAATCTCGGTGGGACCGATTCGCTCTTTCGGTGAGACCGAAAAGTTACGAAAGGGAAACAGAGAGTTTGCAACCCCATCTCGGTGAGACCGAGATCCCTATCGGTAGAACCGAATTGCTAGGGTTTGGCAGTGGCTTATGACAAGTGAAACTCGGTGGCGCCGGATAGGAAGAATTGGTAGGACCGATTTTGGCTTAGGGTTTAGGTCATATGTGGATATGGGAAAGTAGTTGAGGGTTTTGGAGCATCTCACTAAGCACATGAAGCAAGAGGCTCATTAAGCAACACCTCATCCCTCCTTGATAGTATTGGCTTTTCCTAAAGACTCAATGTGATCTTGGATCACTAAAATATAAAATGAAGAGTCTTGAGCTTTTGAGCTTGAGCCAATCCTTTTTCCTTAGCATTTTGAGGGTTCCACTTTCACATCCATGCCATGCCAATCATTGAGCTTTCCTGAAATAATCATCTTGGAATAGCATTAGCTAAATGAGCTATATGTTGTTATGAATTACCAAAACCACATAGGGATAGTTGCACTTTCAGCCTACTTTGTCACCGAATGGACGGAAGTCGAACTCCCTAAAGAGTGCGGCGCATACTCCAATTGGATCATGCACTTTGACGGCTCCAAAATGTTGGCTGGTCTGGGGGCTGGCTGCTACGTCTTGAGCTTGCATTGGTTTTCCCCGAAGAGGAAGGGATGATGCAGTAGAGTAGCGTAAGTATTTCCCTCAGTTTTTGAGAACCAAGGTATCAATCCAGTAGGAGGCCACGCTCAAGTCCCTCGTACCTGCACAAAGCGATAGCTACTCGCAACCAACGCGATTAGGGGTTGTCAATCCCTTCACGGTCACTTACGAGAGTGAGATCTGATAGATATAATATTTTTGGTATTTTTGGTATAAAGATGCAAAGTAAAAAGTAAAAGCAAAGTAAAAAAACAAAGTAAGATTAAAGTGATGGAGATTGATATGATGAGAATAGACCCGGGGGGCATAGGTTTCACTAGTGGCTTCTCTCAAGAGCATAAGTATTCTATGGTGGGTGAACAAATTATTGTTGAGCAATTGACAGAATTGAGCATAGTTATGAGAATATCTAGGCATGATCATGTATATAGGCATCACGTACGTGACAAGTAGATCGAAACGATTCTGCATCTACTACTATTACTCCATTCATCGACCGCTATCCAGCATGCATCTGTTAAAAATAGAGTAACGCCTTAAGCAAGATGACATGATGTAGAGAGATAAATTCATGCAATATGAAATAAACCCCATCTTGTTATCCTCGATGGCAACGATACAATACGTGCCTTGCTGCCCCTTCTGTCACTGGGTAAGGACACCGCAAGATCGAACCCAAAGCTAAGCACTTCTCCCATGGCAAGAACTACCAATCTAGTTGGCAAAACCAAATGGATAATTCGAAGAGACTTGCAAAGATAACCAATCATACATAAAAGAATTCAGAAAGGATTCAAATATTATTCATAGATAGACTTGATCATAAACCCACAATTCATCGGTCTTAACAAACACACCACAAAAAGAAGATTACATCGAATAGATCTCCACGAGAGAGGGGGAGAACTTTGTAGTGAGATTCAAAGAGAGAGAAGAAGTCATCTAGCTACTAACTATGGACCCGAAGGTCTGAGGTAAACTACTCACACTTCATCGGAGAGGCTATGATGATGTAGAAGCCCTCCGTGATGACGGCCCTCTTCCGGCGGAGCTCCGGAACAGGCCCCAAGATGGGATCTCGTGGATAGAGAAAGTTGCGGCGGCGGAATTAGGTTTTTGGCTCCTGTTCTGATTGTTTGGGGGTACGTGTGTATATATAGTAGGAAGAAGTATGCCGGAGGAGCAACGAAGGGCCCACGAGGCAGGGGGCGCGCCCTAGGGGGGGCGCCCCCACCCTCGTGACCGCCTCTTTTGTTCCTTGGAGCAGGGTCCAAGTCTCCTGGATCACGCTCGGTGAGAAAATCACGTTCCTGAAGATTTTATTCCGTTTGGACTCCGTTTGATATGTCATTTATCCAAAACACTAAAATAGGCAAAAAAAACAGCAATTCTGGGCTGGGCCTCCAGTTAATAGGTTAGTCTCAAAAATAATATAAAAGTGGAAAATTAAGCCCAATATAGTCCAAAACAGTAGATAATATAGCATGGAGCAATAAAAAATTATAGATACGTTGGAGACGTATCAGGCATCCCCAAGCTTAATTCCTGCTCGTCCTCGAGTAGGTAAATGATAAAAAAAGAATTTTTGATGCGGAGTGCTACATGGCATAATTTCAATGCAAATCTTCTTAATTGTGGTATGGATATTCAGATTAGAAAGATTCAAGACAATAGTTTATATTGACATAAATAATAATAATACTTCAAGCATACTAACAAAGCAATTATGTCTTCTCAAAATAACATGGCCAAAGAAAGTTATCCCTACAAAATCATATAGTCTGGATATGCTCCATCTTCACCACACAAAGTATTTAAATCATGCACAACCCCGATGACAAGCCAAGCAATTGTTTCATACTCTAACTTTTTCAAAACTTTTTCAATCTTCACGCAATACATGAGCGTGAGCCATGGATATAACACTATAGGTGGAATAGAATGGTGGTTGTGGAGAAGACAAAAAGGATGGGAACATAGTCTCACATCAACTAGGCGTATCAACGGGCTATGGAGATGCCCATCAATAGATATCAATGTGAGTGAGTAGGGATTGCCATGCGACGGATGCACTAGAGCTATAAGTATATGAAATCTCAAAAAGAAACTAAGTGGGTGTGCATTCAACTTGCTTGCTCATGAAGACCTAGGGAAATTTGAGGAAGCCCATCATTGGAATATACAAGCCAAGTTCTATAATGAAAAATTCCCACTAGTATATGAAAGTGATAATATGAGAGACTCTCTACTATGAAGATCATGGTGCTACTTTGAAGCACAAGTGTGGTAAAAGGATAGTAACATTGTCCCTTCTCTCTTTTTCTCTCATCATTTTTTTTATTTGGGTCTTTTCTCTTTTTTATGGCCTCTTTTTATTTGGGCTTCTTTGGCCTCTTTTATTTATTTATTTATTTTTCGTCCGGAGTCTCATCCCGACTTATGGGGGAATCATAGTCTCCATCATTCTTTCCTCACTAGGACAGTGCTCTAATAATGATGATCATCACACTTCTATTTTTCTTGCAACTCAATACTTAGAACAAAATATGACTCTATATGAATGCCTCCGGTGGTGTACCGGGATATGCAATATGACAATGATGGAGTTTGTCATGATGAACTAGATGGTGGAAAGTTGCATGGCAATATATCTTGGAATGGCTATGGAAATGCCATAATAGGTAGGTATGGTGGCTGTTTTGAGGAAGGTATATGGTAGGTGTATGATACCGGCGAAAGGTGCGCGGTATTAGAGAGGCTAGCAAAGGTGGAAGGGTGAGAGTGCGTATAATCCATGGACTCAACATTAGTCATAAAGAACTCATATACTTATTGCAAAAATCTAGAAGTTATCAAAGCAAAGTATTACGTGCATGCTCCTAGGGGGATAGATTGGTAGGAAAAGACCATCGCTCGTCCCCGACCGCCACTCATAAGGAACACAATCAATAAATAAATCATGCTCCGACTTCATCACATAATGGTTCACCATACGCACATGCTACGGGAATCACAAACCTTAACACAATTATTCTTTAAATTCACAACTAATCAACTAGCATGACTTTAATATTATCACCTCCATATCTCAAAACAATTATCAAGCTTCAATGTTTTCTTAGTATTCAACACACTCAAATGAAGCATGAGAGATCAATAGTTTCTTTAAAACAAATCCACCACCGTGCTCTAAAAGATCTAAGTGAAGCACATAGAGCAAAATTATAATGCTCAAGAGATATAAGTGAAGCACATAGAGCAAAACTACTTAGATCAAAAGGTATAAGTGAAGCACATAGAGCAAAACTACTTAGCTCAAAAGATATAAGTGAAGCACATAGAGTATTCTATCAAATTTTAATTCATGTATGGCTCTCTCAAAAGGTGTGTACAGAAAGGATGATTTTGGCATACTAAGACACAAAGACACAAATAATACAAGACGCTCCAAGCAAAACACATATCATGTTGGTGAATAAAAATATAGCTCCAAGTAAATTACCGATGGAAGTGGACGAAAGAGGGGATGCCTTCCGGGGCATCCCCAAGCTTTGAATTTTTGGTGTCTTTGGATTATATTGGGGGTGCCATGGGAATCCCCAAGCTTAGGCTGTTGCCACTCCTTGTTCCATGATCCATCAAAAGAATTCACCCAAAACTTGAAAACTTCACAACACAAAACTCAAAATAGAAAACTCGTGAGCTCCGTTAGCGAAAGAAAACAAAAGACCACTTCAAGGTACTGTAATGAACTCATTATTTATTTATATTGGTGTTGAACCTACTGTATTCCAACTTCTCTATGGATTATAAACGATGTTACTAGCCATAGATTCATCAAAATAAGCAAACATCACACGAAAAACAGAATCTGTCAAAAACAGAATAGTCTGTAGTAATCTGTAGCTAGCGCAAGATCTGGAACCCAAAAAATTCTAAAATAAATTTATGGACGTGAGTAATTTATCTATTAATAATCTTAAAAAATAATTAACTAAATAGCACTCTTAAAATAAAAATTACAGCAGTTCTCGTGAGCGCTAAAGTTTCTGTTTTTTACAGCAAGTTCAACAAGACTTTCCCCAAGTCTTCCCAACGGTTCTACTTGGCACAAACACTAATTAAACACAAAAAACACAAACAAAACAGAGGCTAAATAATTTATTTATTACTAAACAGGAGCAAAAGGCAAGGAATAAAAATAAAATTGGGTTGCCTCCCAACAAGCGCTATCGTTTAACGCCCCTAGCTAGGCATAAAAGCGAGGATAGATCTAGGTATTGCCATGTTTGGTTTTAGAGAGAAAGAGACCAAACTTGTTATCTATGGAATTAATCTTTCTATTTTGACAGAGTACATGTCCATTAATGGTAGAAGAAAGATTAAGAATGTTGCGAAAATTAGCATCTAGGCTAGCTTTTATCTCTTTAATAGATTTGTTTTGGTAAGAAAGCAAGAGAGATGTGATTTAAGTTTTCTCATTAATGGGATGACCAAATATAGTTTTCATTCTCTCATAGGTATCTATGGGGTCCCCTTCAAGAAAACCCCCCTCGAAAATAGAATCTAAAACTTGTTTGAACGAAGCGGGTAGCCCAACATAAAATCTCTTTAAGTAAACCTCAATTTGATATTGTGGTACATAGCTAGCCCGGATCTTTAACAGCCTATCCCAAGCATATTTCAAGGATTCATCAAGTAAATAACGAAAAATTCCAGAATCATCTTTATCAAAATTACTAAGGTTCTCATTGATAACTCCGGCAAGTTGTTCTATAGTACTCCGATTCATGAGTTTAGATAAGATAGCAGGATTGTCTAAAGCACTAGAACTTGGGAGAGAACCCCCAACTCTTCTTGGTTCTGACATGGCGAGGGAAAAGGGCAAATAGAGAGGGAGGATAGAGAGAGAGGGCGAATAAAACGGCAAGGGTGAATTGGGGCGAGAGGAAAACGAGAGGCAAATGGAAAATAATGTAATGCGAGAGATAGGGATTGTGATGGGTACTTGGTATGTTGACTTTTTGCATAGACTCCCCGGCAACGGCGCCAGAAATCCTTCTTGCTACGTCTTGAGCTTGCGTTGGTTTTCCCCGAAGAGGAAGGGATGATGCAGCAGAGTAGCGTAAGTATTTTCCTTAGTTTTTGAGAACCAAGGTATCAATCCAGTAGGAGGCCACGCTCAAGTCCCTCGTACCTGCACAAAGCGATAGCTACTCGCAACCAACGCGATTAGGGGTTGTCAATCCCTTCACTGTCACTTAAGAGAGTGAGATCTGATAGATATAATATTTTTGGTACAAAGATGCAAAGTAAAAAGTAAAAGCAAAGTAAAAAAACAAAGTAAGATTAAAGTGATGGAGATTGATATGATGAGAATAGACCCGGGGCCATAGGTTTCACTAGTGGCTTCTCTCAAGAGCATAAGTATTCTACGGTGGGTGAACAAATTACTGTTGAGCAATTGACAGAATTGAGCATAGTTATGAGAATATCTAGGCATGATCATGTATTTAGGCATCACGTACGTGACAAGTAGATCGAAACGATTCTGCATCTACTACTATTACTCCATTCATCGACCGCTATCCAGCATGCATCTAGAGTACTAAGTTAAAAATAGAGTAGCGCCTTAAGCAAGATGACATGATGTAGAGAGATAAATTCAATGAATATGAAATAAACCCCATCTTGTTATCCTCGATGGCAACGATACAATACGTGCCTTGCTGCCCCTTCTGTCACTGGGTAAGGACACCGCAAGATCGAACCCAAAGCTAAGCACTTCTCCCATGGCAAGAACTACCAATCTAGTTGGCCAAACCAAATGGATAATTCGAAGAGACTTGCAAAGATAACCAATCATACATAAAAGAATTCAGAAAGGATTCAAATATTATTCATAGATAGACTTGATCATAAACCCACAATTCATCGGTCTTAACAAACACACCGCAGAAAGAAGATTACATCGAATAGATCTCCACGAGAGAGGGGGAGAACTTTGTAGTGAGATTCAAAGAGAGAGAAGCCATCTAGCTACTAACTATGGACCCGAAGGTCTGAGGTAAACTACTCACACTTCATCGGAGAGGCTATGATGATGTAGAAGCCCTCCGTGATGACGGCCCTCTTCCGGCGGAGCTCCGAAACAGGCCCCAAGATGGGATCTCGTGGATAGAGAAAGTTGCGGCGGCGGAATTAGGTTTTTGGCTCCTGTTCTGATTGTTTGGGGGTACGTGTGTATATATAGTAGGAAGAAGTATGCCAGAGGAGCAACGAAGGGCCCACGAGGTAGGGGACGCGCCCTAGGGGGGCCGCCCCCACCCTCGTGACCGCCTCTTTTGTTCCTTGGAGCAGGGTCCAAGTCTCCTGGATCACGCTCGGTGAGAAAATCACGTTCCTGAAGATTTTATTCCGTTTGGACTCCGTTTGATATGTCATTTATCCATAACACTAAAATAGGCAAAAAAAACAGCAATTCTGGGCTGGGCCTCCGGTTAATAGGTTAGTCTCAAAAATAATATAAAAGTGGAAAATTAAGCCCAATATAGTCCAAAACAGTAGATAATATAGCATGGAGCAATAAAAAATTATAGATACGTTGGAGACGTATTAGGCATCCCCAAGCTTAATTCCTGCTCGTCCTCGAGTAGGTAAATGATAAAAAAAGAATTTTTGATGCGGAGTGCTACATGGCATAATTTCAATGCAAATCTTCTTAATTGTGGTATGGATATTCAGATTAGAAAGATTCAAGACAATAGTTTATATTGACATAAATAATAATAATACTTCAAGCATACTAACAAAGCAATTATGTCTTCTCAAAATAACATGGCCAAAGAAAGTTATCCCTACAAAATCATATAGTCTGGATATGCTCCATCTTCACCACACAAAGTATTTAAATCATGCACAACCCCGATGACAAGCCAAGCAATTGTTTCATACTCTAACTTTTTCAAAACTTTTTCAATCTTCACGCAATACATGAGCGTGAGCCATGGATATAACACTATAGGTGGAATAGAATGGTGGTTGTGGAGAAGACAAAAAGGATGGGAACATAGTCTCACATCAACTAGGCGTATCAACGGGCTATGGAGATGCCCATCAATAGATATCAATGTGAGTGAGTAGGGATTGCCATGCGACGGATGCACTAGAGCTATAAGTATATGAAAGCTCAAAAAGAAACTAAGTGGGTGTGCATTCAACTTGCTTGCTCATGAAGACCTAGGGAAATTTGAGGAAGCCCATCATTGGAATATACAAGCCAAGTTCTATAATGAAAAATTCCCACTAGTATATGAAAGTGATAATATGAGAGACTCTCTACTATGAAGATCATGGTGCTACTTTGAAGCACAAGTGTGGTAAAAGGATAGTAACATTGTCCCTTCTCTCTTTTTCTCTCATCATTTTTTTATTTGGGTCTTTTCTCTTTTTTATGGCCTCTTTTTATTTGGGCTTCTTTGGCCTCTTTTATTTATTTATTTATTTTTCGTCCGGAGTCTCATCCCGACTTATGGGGGAATCATAGTCTCCATCATTCTTTCCTCACTAGGACAGTGCTCTAATAATGATGATCATCACACTTTTATTTTTCTTGCAACTCAATACTTAGAACAAAATATGACTCTATATGAATGCCTCCGGTGGTGTACCGGGATATGCAATATGACAATGATGGAGTTTGTCATGATGAACTAGATGGTGGAAAGTTGCATGGCAATATATCTTGGAATGGCTATGGAAATGCCATAATAGGTAGGTATGGTGGCTGTTTTGAGGAAGGTATATGGTAGGTGTATGATACCGGCGAAAGGTGCGCGGTATTAGAGAGGCTAGCAAAGGTGGAAGGGTGAGAGTGCGTATAATCCATGGACTCAACATTAGTCATAAAGAACTCATATACTTATTGCAAAAATCTAGAAGTTATCAAAGCAAAGTATTACGCGCATGCTCCTAGGGGGATAGATTGGTAGGAAAAGACCATCGCTCGTCCCCGACCGCCACTCATAAGGAACACAATCAATAAATAAATCATGCTCCGACTTCATCACATAATGGTTCACCATACGCACATGCTACGGGAATCACAAACCTTAACACAATTATTCTTTAAATTCACAACTAATCAACTAGCATGAATTTAATATTATCACCTCCATATCTCAAAACAATTATCAAGCTTCAATGTTTTCTTAGTATTCAACACACTCAAATGAAGCATGAGAGATCAATAGTTTCTTTAAAACAAATCCACCACCGTGCTCTAAAAGATCTAAGTGAAGCACATAGAGCAAAATTATAATGCTCAAGAGATATAAGTGAAGCACATAGAGCAAAACTACTTAGATCAAAAGGTATAAGTGAAGCCCATAGAGCAAAACTACTTAGCTCAAAAGATATAAGTGAAGCACATAGAGTATTCTATCAAATTTTAATTCATGTATGGCTCTCTCAAAAGTTGTGTACAGAAAGGATGATTTTGGCATACTAAGACACAAAGACACAAATAATACAAGACGCTCCAAGCAAAACACATATCATGTTGGTGAATAAAAATATAGCTCCAAGTAAATTACAGATGGAAGTGGACGAAAGAGGGGATGCCTTCCGGGGCATCCCCAAGCTTTGAATTTTTTTTGTCTTTGGATTATCTTGGGGGTGCCATGGGAATCCCCAAGCTTTGGCTCTTTCCACTCCTTGTTCCATGATCCATCAAAAGAATTCACCCAAAACTTGAAAACTTCACAACACAAAACTCAAAATAGAAAACTCGTGAGCTCCGTTAGCGAAAGAAAACAAAAGACCACTTCAAGGTACTGTAATGAACTCATTATTTATTTATATTGGTGTTAAACCTACTGCATTCCAACTTCTCTATGGATTATAAACTATGTTACTAGCCATAGATTCATCAAAATAAGCAAACATCACACGAAAAACAGAATCTGTCAAAAACAGAATAGTCTGTAGTAATCTGTAGCTAGCGCAAGATCTGGAACCCAAAAAATTCTAAAATAAATTTATGGACGTGAGTAATTTATCTATTAATAATCTTAAAAAATAATTAACTAAATAGCACTCTTAAATAAAAATTACAGCAGTTCTCGTGAGTGCTAAAGTTTCTGTTTTTTACAGCAAGTTCAACAAGACTTTCCCCAAGTCTTCCCAATGGTTCTACTTGGCACAAACACTAATTTAACACAAAAACACAAACAAAACAGAGGCTAAATAATTTATTTATTACTAAACAGGAGCAAAAGGCAAGGAATAAAAATAAAATTGGGTTGCCTCCCAACAAGCGCTATCGTTTAACGCCCCTAGCTAGGCATAAAAGCGAGGATAGATCTAGGTATTGCCATGTTTGGTTTTAGAGAGAAAGAGACCAAACTTGTTATCTACGGAATTAATCTTTCAATTTTGACAGAGTACATGTCCATTAATGGTAGAAGAAAGATTAAGAATGTTGCAAAAATTAGCATTTAGGCTAGCTTTTATCTCTTTAATAGATTTGTTTTGGTAAGAAAGCAAGAGAGATGTGATTTCAGTTTTCTCATTAATGGGATGACCAAATATAGTTTTCATTCTCTCATAGGTATCTATGGGGTCCCCTTCAAGAAAACCCCCCTCGAAAATAGAATCTAAAACTTGTTTGAACGAAGCGGGTAGCCCAACATAAAATCTCTTTAAGTAAACCTCAATTTGATATTGTGGTACATAGCTAGACCGGATCTTTAACAGCCTATCCCAAGCATCTTTCAAGGATTCATCAAGTAAATAACGAAAAATTCCAGAATCATCTTCATCAAAATTAATAAGGTTCTCATTCATAACTCCAGCAAGTTGTTCTATAGTACTCCGATTCATGAGTTCAGATAAGATAGCAGGATTGTCTAAAGCACTAGAACTTGGGATAGAACCCCCAACTCTTCTTGGTTCTGACATGGCGAGGGAAAAGGGCAAATAGAGAGGGAGGATAGAGAGAGTGAGGGCGAATAAAACGGCAAGGGTGAATTGGGGGGAGAGGAAAACGAGAGGTAAATGGCAAATAATGTAATGCGAGAGATAGGGATTGTGATGGGTACTTGGTATGCTGACTTTTTGCATAGACTCCCCGGCAACGGCGCCAGAAATCCTTCTTGCTACGTCTTGAGCTTGCGTTGGTTTTCCCCGAAGAGGTAGGGATGATGCAGCAGAGTAGCGTAAGTATTTCCCTCAGTTTTTGAGAACCAAGGTATCAATCCAGTAGGAGGCCACGCTCAAGTCCCTCGTACCTGCACAAAGCGATAGCTACTCGCAACCAACGCGATTAGGGGTTGTCAATCCCTTCACTGTCACTTACGAGAGTGAGATCTGATAGATATAATATTTTTGGTATAAAGAAGCAAAGTAAAAAGTAAAAGCAAAGTAAAAAAACAAAGTAAGATTAAAGTGATGGAGATTGATATGATGAGAATAGACCCGGGGCCATAGGTTTCACTAGTGGCTTCTCTCAAGAGCATAAGTATTCTACGGTGGGTGAACAAATTACTGTTGAGCAATTGACAGAATTGAGCATAGTTATGGGAATATCTAGGCATGATCATGTATATAGGCAGCACGTCCGTGACAAGTAGATCGAAACGATTCTGCATCTACTACTATTACTCCACTCATCGACCGCTATCCAGCATGCATCTAGAGTACTAAGTTAAAAATAGAGTAACGCCTTAAGCAAGATGACATGATGTAGAGAGATAAATTCATGCAATATGAATTAAACCCCATCTTGTTATCCTCGATGGCAACGATACAATACGTGCCTTGCTGCCCCTTCTGTCACTGGGTAAGGACACCGCAAGATCGAACCCAAAGCTAAGCACTTCTCCCATGGCAAGAACTACCAATCTAGTTGGCCAAACCAAACGGATAATTCGAAGAGACTTGCAAAGATAACCAATCATACATAAAAGAATTCAGAAAAGATTCAAATATTATTCATAGATAGACTTGATCATAAACCCACAATTCATCGGTCTCAACAAACACACCACAAAAAGAAGATTACATCGAATAGATCTCCACGAGAGAGGGGGAGAACTTTGTATTGAGATTCAAAGGGATAGAAGAAGCCATCTAGCTACTAAGTATGGACCCGAAGGTCTGAGGTAAACTACTCACACTTCATCAGAGAGGCTATGATGATGTAGAAGCCCTCCGTGATGATGGCCCTCTTCCGGCGGAGCTCCGGAACAGGCCCCAAGATGGGATCTCATGGATACAGAAAGTTGCGACGGTGGAATTAGGTTTTTGGCTCCTGTTCTGATCGTTTGGGTGTACGTGTGTATATATAGGAGGAAGAAGTACGCCGGAGGAGCAACGAGGGGCCCACGAGGCAGGGGGCGCGCCCTAGGGGGGGTGCGCCCCCCACCCTCATGACCGCCTCTTTTTTTCCTTGGAGCAGGGCCCAAGTCTCCTGGATCACGTTCGGTGAGCAAATCACGTTCCCGAAGATTTTATTCCGTTTGGACTCCGTTTGATATTCCGTTTATCCAAAACACTAAAATAGGCAAAAAAACAGCAATTCTGGGCTGGGCCTCCGGTTAATAGGTTAGTCCCAAAAATAATATAAAAGTGGAAAATAAAGCCCAATATAGTCCAAAACAGTAGATAATATAGCATGGAGCAATCAAAAATTATAGATACGTTGGAGATGTATCACTGGCGCCGTCCTGACGTCCCCAACCGGAGATACAGTGCAATACGTACTGTAGATATTGTATACAGACTCCAACAACGCAGCCGAATACGAAGCCCTGTTACATGGTCTTCGGATGGCAGTTTCCATGGGCATTCAACGCTTGGAGGTGCGTGGGGATTCGAACCTCGCAATATCCCAAATAAATGGAGACTTCGATGCCAAGGATCTGATGATGGCGGCCTATCAAAACGTCGTCCTAAAGATGTTAGCTCAATTCGAGGGGCTCGAATTTCACCATGTGGCTCGGGAAAACAATCAGGCAGCGGATATCCTCGCCCGCATCGGCGCAAAACGCGATGTGGTCCCCCTAACATCTTTTTGGAAAGGTTGTTTAAGCCATCCATGGTATGGGAAGGGGACACCGGTAATAATAGTCCGGACCCGGCCACAATGCCCGATACCGAACACTCTGACATAATCGGAGGCTTTGCCACCATAATAACACCTTTAGCCCACGTCATAATGGCCATCATTGCCCTGTGGACAGAACCATTCTTGGCCTACCTAACTAGGCAGGAACTTCCCGATGACCAAAATGAGGCACGCTGCATAGTGCGGCGATCTAAAGCCTACAGGGTCCACGAGGGAGAGTTGTATAAAAAAGCACTACCGGAGTCCTTCAAAGGTGCATCTCCGAAGAGGAAGGGCGGAAGCTTTTGGCAGAAATTCACGCCGGACTTGGCAGCCACCACGCCGCAGCCCGGGCCCTTGTAAGCAAGGCCTTCCGTACAGGGTTTTATTAGCCGACGGCCCGGGCAAACGCACAAGACTTGGTCCAACGCTGCGCCGGTTGCCAGCTTTTTGCAAACCAAAGCCACATGCCACCCACCGCCCTCCAAACAATCCCCATTACCTGGCCCTTCGCGGTCTAGGGGCTTGACGTGGTTGGACCCCTTAAAGGGGGAACCCATAAGAAAAAAACTTACTGGTCATGGTGGATAAATTCACCAAATGGATCGAAGCCAAACCTGTTAAAACAGGTGAATCCGGACCGGTGATAGACTTCATATCCGGGGTCGTACACCGTTATGGCATCCCCCACAGCATCATCACTGACAACGGCACGAACTTCACGGCCGATGAGGTAAAACTCTGGTGCAGCAACATGGGCATGAAGCTCGATTATGCTTCCGTCTATCACCCACAAACCAACGGCCAAGTTGAGCGAGCAAATGGTCTTATCATGAGTGGCATTCAACCCAGATTAGTGCGGTCCTTAAAGGAGTCTAACACGCACTGGGTAGAGGAGCTCGACTCCATACTCTGGGGGCTGCGGACCACGCCGAATCATACTACCGGATATACACCCTTCTTTATGGTGTACGGCGTAGAGGCAGTTCTGCCCTGCGACATAATTCATGACTCACCTCGAGTGCGGATATACGAAGAAATAGAAGCCGAGCTCGATCGACAAGATAGTCTGGACACCCTGGAGGAGGAGCGCGATGTGGCAAAAGCCCGTTCCGCATTTTATCAGCAACAGGCTCGCAGATACCAAAGCAGAGAAGTACGGGCCAAAACTTATAACGTTGGCGAGTTAGTTCTACGCCTGCCGGAGAAGAAAAAGTCCAAGCTCGAGCCCAAATGGGAAGGTCCCTTCATTATTGACCAAGTTATGACCGGTGGAGCGTACCGTCTGCGGGATGCATCGAATAATCGACTAGAGCCTAACCCATGGAACACAGCCAGGCTCCGAAGATTCTACACCTAGCGCCGGACTCTATGTTCGTCTCCTTCCTCTGTCCATTTTTTGCATATAAATTATCTGTCTTTTTTCTCTTTCTTTCTTTTATTCTTTCTCTAGGCCTTCAAGGGCCAACTTGTGCCTCGCTTGCACATTATAGATGCGCTAACCGCGCTCATTATACCTGGGGGCTTCTTACACAGAAGCTTAATTATCTATCTGGGCTTCATGCCCAGCACATGCGTTATTCTTCTGCATGTACCTTGTTCTGGCTAAGCTGGGTTGCCTGGCTCTTGTTTTTATGCCCTACGTTCCCATTAATTCAGCTAGGGCATAAGGGGAGCACCTCTGCGATTGTTACTGCCGGGTCAGCCGGATGTGTACCTCAGACTGGGTGAAGCCGAAAGCTAGCGTTCTTAAGGGAATATTCGGTCGGTGAACAAAAGATGATTTTTATTTATTTTCCATATGTGCCCCCAGATGTTTTTTGCCTGCGTTTCCTCTCGCAGTCCAGACATGCACTTTAGGGCATGTGTACCCTGGGAAAGGAACCCTTAACGGAACTATTCTCCCTAGAAGATGTTTCTTACTACCCATGTAATATAACATAACTAGTTGGGCACTTGTCTGTTCAAGCACTAATGACCCCTACGCCTGGTCTCCACACATACCCTGGTTCTTATATAACTAAGCGGGTATTCGGATACACTCCGGACTATCGGGTTCCGAGGTTGAAGCGAAAAGGTCCGCCATGACAAATGATTTACAATCCGACTAGAAGGCATTATACATGTCACATTAATTACATAGTCATGGAGACTGACTAAATTCCTCTTCTATACCATCCAACGGGTGGTCTAGCCTACAATCCTATTGGGAATACTTTGCGGCTAATTCTACTTGCCCATAGACTAAGCTAACGGGGATCTCTTTCCCATCGGGCCCCACAGGTCCGACCTCGGCCATGTGATTTGGGTCAGCCTTGGTATACCGCGTCTTCACCATGGCCCAGGCTTCCCTGGCACCTTGACGGCAGGCAGATATCTTCCATAATCGGAAGCGCCGCCGTGCTCCCCTGAGCTTCTCCGCAAGCTCTTCAATGCCTTCTGGCAGGGAGACGGATGGCCACAAGGCCTGGGCAATACCTTGCATCACCTACCGAACTTGTTCGTGCAGTTGAGAGAGCTCGGATAGAAGATCACCCGTAGACCCGGGCATCTCCTCCGCGGGACGACCCATCAGCATACCTGCAGACATAACTCTGTTAGCCGGCTTCTCTACCGACCCCTTTTTAAGGGTTTGTTCAAGCACTTACTAAAAATGCCATGTCGAAGCCGCTTATTCTCCTTCTCGGAGTCCGCAAGCTGGGCTTGAACATCTTTCAGTTCCACGCTCAGCTTGGTATTGGCATCTTGGAGATTGTTTTTCTCCCGCCTAACCTCAGACAGCACGCGTTCGCCAGCCTTTAGCTATCGTACGGCATGCTAGTCCTCTGGATTCTCTCCGGATTCATCTCCAATATCTACTATTTGATCTGCAGCCACGCCGCACGCTATATGGTACCTATCATTCTTTGAAACAAATGTTACCAACTGGGGAATTTTTAGGTTCCTTCAATGCGGCAACGGCGGCCCGAAGTTGGGTCTTGCATTCCTCCAGCTCTTGTGACAGTCGAGTATTCTTCTCTGTAAGAACCTGCACAATAGATGATCCTTAAATCAGTTCTGCTAGCTGTTTCAAGTCTCAGGGGCTACTGATACATATAATCATCAGATTTGCTTACCCGTACATCCCTTACATACTGGTCCCTGGCTCTGGCTAGACCATTTTGAGTAGCACGGAGGTATGCGTCTCCAGAATTGAAGGCATCAAATACCTCTAGGGAGAAGCAAGCGTCACGGAGTACGTCTCGGCGATGCCTATGATTCATAGCGTTCTCCACTTCTAAATTTGTAGCGGATAGTCTATCCGCATCCTCTGTAGGAGGAGTATCCGGCGTCCGCCCCATGTCGGCTTCTGCCTCTATGTCCGGCCCTGGAGCCCGACTGGTGGAAGCATGATCGGCAGCCTCACCGGACATATTCCGGCGAGCGTTTTTTCTGTTAAAGAAACATGGACGTCATTACATTTTGAGAAAGACGACAACCACGGAGCGGGGTTTTTGTCATACCTCTGCGCCGGCGTCTCCGTCCTGACCGCCTTCCTTTTTGGCATGCCCGGCCTCGGTACCTCTTGTTGGCGAGTTGCTACGGGTTCGGCACGGCGTCCCGAAGGCCTTCCTTGTAAAACACCATATGTATATGGTAGGTGAAGTGTCTAAAAGGGGATCCTAGTTTTTGGAGTTGGGATTTTTGGTTTTTCTTACGTGCGACGCGGGAAGCAGTCCGGGATAGTCGGCCATAATGGCCACCATGGCGTCATCACAGCTTAATTGATAGAACTGCCGGTCTATCAGCTCCACGAATATGTCCGGATCTTCTTCGAGTCCGGGACCGAAGGCCCGATCAGGGTCCTCTGGTTGTGGGGATGGGCTGTTGACCTCCCTTATGGCTTTTCGCAGTTCCTGCCGCACAATGGCAAGGTGAATACCTACGACAAAGAATGCGGGAAGAATGGAAGTAGGGGGATATAACTCACCCAGCTTGGAGGGTTGTACATGGAGAATCCATCCGGTGGCTTGATGCGGATGAACTCCTCCTCCTCTCCCTTGAACAACTCGGACAGAATTTTTGCCAAAGCATCAACGTTGTTCGGACCCTTGCGCCCGCAACAGGTGGCATCATCTTCCCCGTTAAAACACCATAGGGGGTGCCCTCGATATTAAAGTGGTTGCACTCCCCGCATTATACATATTGACATAACCTCGATTACTGTCAATCCTGATTGAGCCAGCGCTTTAATCCGGTTCATCAGATAAAGGACTTCTCCGTTGTCTTCCTCCTGGGGGCTCCGTGGGTGCCAACTTCGGCGTTTCTTCAGAGGAGCATTGCTGAACTCAGGAAGACCCCGCCGAACAGGGTCTGGAAGGGGGACGTCCTCCATATAAAACCATTCCGAAGGCCAGTCTTCGGACGTCTTCTTCGGAGTACTGGACAGGTATCTGGTTTCGGCGATGCGCCATATTTTTGCTCCGCCTACTTGATAAAGTGACCCCTTTTGTGTGAGGGGGACGAGGCAAAATAACCTTTTCCACAGCTCGAAATGAGCCTCGCAGCCCAGGAATAACTCGCAAAGGGCAACATAGCCGGCGATGTGTAATATGGAAGCAGGGGTGAAATTATGCAGTTGGAGGCCGTAAAACTCCAGGAGCCCGCGGAGGAAACGGGTGAATTGGAAATCCGAGTCCCCTTAATAAATAAGGAACAAGGCATACCCGCTCCCCCGTAGAGGGGCTGGGGAAGCTCTCCACTTGCTCCCCGCCATTGTAGGTGGCGAGCCCGGCTCGGACGGGAACCATATACGCTGGAGGGAGAAATCCCTTAGTCTGCAGTTCGACTAATCGACTGTGTGGGACTGAACACCTCTCCCAATCACCGGTCTTAGGGCTACGGGGGCGGGAGGAGGAGCTGTGGAGGTCGGCCATGTTGGAGTGGATTTTTCTGAAGCACGCTCCGATGGATTCTCGCTGGGGGAGGATGATATGGATTGGATCTAAGAATCCCCATCCCTTTAATAGACAATTTATTTATCTGGCTAGGGAGGCGAATGTAAAAATGCCCTAGCACCTCGTATTCATTCGACGCGTGGAAGATAGCCCTTATTGGGCGCAGAAGCCAAGAGGTCCAACATTTATGGGGCTGGACACTGCTTAACAAACGTTCGAAATTTGGAGAAGAACCCGCCTTGCAATGCCGAAGACAGCACTGCGCGCCGGACTCATCGTCAATGAAGCCTGGTTCGGGGGCTACTGAGGGAGTCCTGGATTAGGGGGTATCCGGACAGCCGGATTATATCCTTTGGTCGGATTGTTGAACTATGAAGATACAAGATTGAAGACTTCGTCCCGTGTCCGGATGGGACTCTACTTGGCGTGGAAGGCAAGCTAGGCAATACGGATATGTATATCTCCTCCTTTGTAACCGACCTTGTGTAACCCTAGCCCCCTCCGGTGTCTATATAAACCGGAGGGTTTTAGTCCGTAGGACAACATACAATCATACCATAGGCTAGCTTTTAGGGTTTAGCCTCTCTGATCTCGTGGTAGATCTACTCTTGTACTACTCATATTATCAAGAATAATCAAGGAGGACGTAGGGTTTTACCTCCATCAAGAGGGCCTGAACCTGGGTAAAACACCATGTCCCCTGCCTCCTGTTACCATCCGCCTTAGATGCACAGTTCGGGACCCCCTACCCGAGATTCGCCGGTTTTGACACCGACACTTACGTTCCGCTATATCGGCTAAGGTAGCGCTGGGAGAACTACTGCGATTGTGTCCTGGTTCTTCCAGAAGAGCACCTCAGTAGAGAAAGCCGAAAACTGACTGTCATGATAAGGCAAGAGCTGGTCGCTGTTCAAGAGGTCTCAAGTCCTTAAAGACTTTTTCCGCTTCGGGCGAGGAGTCGGCCTTGCCCGACTTAGGCATATATAGTGCCCCAAATTCGGCCTTCCGAATACTAGGGGCTTCGCCAAAATTTAAAATTGTAGACTTCAATGGCTAAGTGAGAGTGATAAAGCCTTATAGTCCGATTGCCTGGTTCGTTGTGCTGAACACCTCCCTCGAAGGACCCAAAATTGGGATAAAGAGTGCTCAGGTTTATCCCGAACACCCCGGTACTAGTTACATGGGGGCAGAAGCCGACTACTGGCCAACTCTCGAATTTTATAAACGGCCGCACATAAGGTAATATTTTAAATTCAAAAAGCGTTGCATAGCGCAAATGAACTCGTTTCACATTACAGGACCACATGAGCATGTTCATTCAAAAATTACATCTCTAGCACATTCCTCTGCCACAAGGTGGGAACCCTTTAGGACACTGTCATAATACATTTTGGGGCTGCGATGCTCCTTGCCCTCCGGCGGCCTCTGATACGTCTCCAACGTATCTATAATTTTTGATTGCTCCATGCTATATTATCTACTGTTTTGAATGTTTATGGGCTTTATTATACACTTTTATATCATTTTTTGGACTAACCTATTAACCCAGAGCCCAGTGCCAGTTTCTGTTTTACCCTGTTTTTGGGTTTCGAAGAAAAGGAAAATCAAACGGAGTCCAATTGACCTGAAACTTCACAGAACTCTTTTTTGGAAGGAAAGAAGCCCAGAAGACTTGGAGTGCACGTCGGGGGACCTGCAAGGAGGCCACAAGGCAGGGGGCGCGCCCACCCCCCCTGGGCGTGCCCTCCACACTCGTGGGCCCCTCGTGGCCCCCCTAACGTACTTCTTCCACCTATATATATCTCCATATACCCTAAAACATCCGAGAGAACATTAGATCAGGAGTTCCACTGCCAGAAGCCTCCGTAGCCACCGAAAGCCAATCTAGACCCGTTCCGGCACCCTGCCGGAGGGGGAATCCTTCTTCAGTGGCCATCTTCATCATCCCGGTGCTCTCCATGATGAGGAGGGAGTAGTTCTCCCTCGGGGCTGAGGGTATGTACCAGTAGCTATGTGTTTGATCTCTCTCTCTCTCTCGTGTTCTTGAGATGATACGATCTTGATGTATCGCGAGCTTTGCTATTATATTTGGATCCTATGATGTTTCTACCCCCCTCTACTCTCTTGTAATGAATTGAGTTTCCCCTTTGAAGTAATCTTATCGGATTGAGTCTTTAAAGATTTGAGAACACTTGATGTATGTCTTGCCGTGGATATCTGTGGTGACAATGGGATATCACGTGATTCACTTGATGTATGTTTTGGTGATCAACTTGCGGGTTCCGCCCATGAACCTATGCATAGGGGTTGGCATAGGTTTTCGTCGTGATTCTCCGGTAGGAACTTTGGGTCAGTCTTTGAGGTCCTTTGTGTTGGTTGAATAGATGAATCTGAGATTGTGTGATGCATATCGTATAATCATACCCATGGATACATGAGGTGACATTGGACTATCTAGGTGACATTAGGGTTTTGGTTGATTTGTGTCTTAAGGTGTTATTTTAGTACGAACTCTAGGGCTGTTTGTGACACTTATAGGAATAGCCCAACGGATTGATTGGAAAGAATAACTTTGAGGTGGTTTCATACCCTACCATAATCTCTTCGTTCGTTCTCTGCTATTAATGACTTTGGAGTGACTCTTTGTTGCGTGTTGAGGGATAGTTATATGATCCAATTATGTTATTATTGTTGAGGGAACTTACACTAGCGAAAGTATGAACCCTAGGCCTTGTTTCAACGCATTGCAATACCGTTTACGCTCACTTTTATCATTTGTTACCTTGCTGTTTTTATAATTTCAGATTACAAATACCTTTATCTACTATCCATATACCACTTGTTTCACCATCTCTTCGCCGAACTAGTGCACCTATACAATTTACCATTGTATTGGGTGTGTTGGGGACACAAGAGACTCTCTGTTATTTGGTTGCAGGGTTGCTTGAGAGAGACCATCTTCATCCTACGCCTCCTACGAATTGATAAACCTTAGGTCATCCACTTGAGGGAAATTTGCTACTGTCCTACAAACCTCTGCACTTGGAGGCCCAACAACGTCTACAAGAAGAAGGTTGTTTAGTAGACATCAAGCTCTTTTCTGGCGCCGTTGCCGGGGAGGTTAGCGCTTGAAGGTATATCTTTAGATCTTGCAATCGAGTCTTTTAGTTTCTTGTTTTATCACTAGTTTAGTCTATAAAATAAAACTATAAAAAAATGGAATTGAGTTTGTCTCATACGCTTCACCTTTTTAATATCTTTCGTGAGTATAGTGGAAAGGATAATTGTGCTCAAGTGCTAGAAGAAGAAATCTATAAAATGTTTGGCACTAAATATTTGAATGATGAGCATGATTGCAATGTTGTTAGTATGAATTCCTTGAATATCCATGATGCTAATGATATTCAAAGCCACAAGCTTGGGGAAGCTATGTTTGATGAAGATGATATTTTTTGTCCCCCAAGTTTTGATGAGCAAATTTATTATGATGAAAGCATGCCTCCTATCTATGTTGATTATTGTGATGACACGTATGCTTTAAAGAATAATAATAACAATGAAACTTGTCATCTTGATTTCAATTTTCGAACCCATGATAGTTACTTTGTTGAGTTTGCTCCCACTACTATTAATGAGAAGAATTTTGCTTATGTGGAGAGTAATAAATTTCTATGCTTGTAGATCATGAAAAGAATGCTTTAGGTGCTGGTTATATTTTTTAATTCATTCATTGTGCTACTGAAAATTATTATGAGGGAGGAACATATGCTTGTAGGAATTGCAATAATATCAAGTTTCCTCTCTATGTGCTTAAAGTTTTGAAGTTTTGCTTGCTTTACCTTCCTATGCTAATTGATTATTGTTCCCATAAGTTGTTTGCTCACAAAATTCCTATGCATAGGAAGTGGGTTAGACTTAAATGTGCTAGTCATATTCTTCATGATGCTCTCTTTATATTTCAATTCCTATCCTTTATGTGAGCATCATTGAAATCATCATGCCTAGCTAGGGGCGTTAAACGATAGCGCTTGTCGGGAGGCAACCCAATTTTATTTTAGTTCCTTGATTTTTGTTCCTGTTTAGTAATAAATAATTCATATAGAGTCTGTTTAGATGTGGTTTTATGCTTTTAATTAGTGTTTTTGCAAACTAGAACCTTTGGGAAGACTTGGGGAAAGTCTTGTTGATCATGCTGTAAAAAACAGAAACTTTAGCGCTCACGAGAATTGCTGCCATTTTTATTTGGAGAGTGCTATTTAGTTAATTCTTTTTGCAGAAGATTAATAGATAAATTCCTCAGGTCCAGAAATTTAGTTTAGAATTTTTGGGGTTACAGAATTATACGTTTGATCCAGATTACTACAGACTGTTCTGTTTTTGACAGATTCTGTTTTTCGTGTGTTGTTTGCTTATTTCGATGAATCTATGGCTAGTAAAATAGTTTATAAACCATAGATAAGTTGGAATACAGTAGGTATAACACCAATATAAATAAATAATTAGTTCATTACAGTACCTTGAAGTGGTGATTTATTTTCTTATACTAACGGAGCTTGCGAGTTTTCTGTTAAGTTTTGTGTTGTGAAGTTTTCAAGTTTTGGGTAAGGATTCGATGGACTATGGAATAAGGAGTTGCAAGAGCCTAAGCTTGGGGATTCCCAAGGCACCCCCAAGGTAATATTCAAGGATGACCAAGAGCCTAAGCTTGGGGATGCCCCGGAAGGCATCCCCTCTTTCGTCTTCGTTCATCGGTAACTTTACTTGGAGCTATATTTTTATTCGCCACATGATATGTGTTTTGCTTGGAGCGTCATTTTACTTTATTTAGGATTTGCTTGCTGTTATTTAGAACAATGTTTTGCATCTTTTATTTCAATAAAAGTGGCATTGATAGCCTTTACTATGCCTATGTTACAAGTATACATGTTGCTGTTTGAAAACAGAAAGTTTACCGCTGTTGCAATAATTCCCTAGAAAAGTCAGAATGTGATAAAATGTTGAAACCTTTTGAATGTTAATATCTGATAAATTTAATACAGTGGGAATTTTCTTTCATATTTTTTGGAGCTAGGGAAGTATGGATGTTTCTGCATTCTTTACAAACTGTCCTGTTTAGGCAGATTGCTGTTATGTTCGCATATGTTTGGTTCTTTAATGATTCTATTTGAGGATAGGACTATTAAATATGCAGTGCAATTTAGTATGAAATGTTGAATAATAATTTTAGTGATTTGCTACAGTAGATTATGATAATTTTTTTGCAATGTGTTATGCTAACTTATCTCACGAGTCCTTGTTGAGTTTTGTGTGGATGAAGCTTTTGAGATTTAGGGAGACCATGATATGAGAGGAATTAAGGAGACACAAAAGCTCAAGCTTGGGGATGCCCAAAGCATCCCAAGATAATATTTCAAGAAGTCTCAAGCGTCTAAGCATGGGGATGCCCCAGTTGGCATCCCACCTTTCTTCTTCAACAACTATCGGTTAGTTTTGGTTGATCCTATGTTTTTGCTTCTTCACATGATGTTTGCCATTCTTAGAATGTCATTTTATTTTGATTTGCTTGCTTTTTGAATAGAATACCCAGATCTGAAATTATTAAATGTTAGAGAGTCTTCACATAGTTGCATAATTATTCGACTACTCATTGATCTTCACGTATATCTTTCGGAGTAGTTTGTCGATGCTCTAGTGCTTCACTTATACCTTTTTATAGCACGGTGGTGGTATTATAGAAATAGATGAACTCTCATGCTTCACTTATATCATTTTGAGAGTTTTAAATAGCATGGTAATTTTCTTAAATAATCCTAATATGTTAGGCATCCAAGAATAGTAAAAACTTTCATATAGAGTATTGAATACTAAGAGAAGTTTGATGCTTGATGATTGTTTTGAGATATGGAGGTAATAATATCAAAGTCGTGCTAGTTGAGTAGTTGTGAATTTGAGAAATGCTTGTGTTGAAGTTTGCAAGTCCCGTAGCACGCACGTATGGTAAACGTTATGTAACAAATTTGAAACATGAGGTGTTATTTGATTGTCTTCCTTATGAGTGGCGGTCGGGGACGAGCGATGGTCTTTTCCTACCAATCTATCCCCCTAGGAGCATGCGTGTAGTGCCGAGGTTTTTGATGACTTGTAGATTTTTGCAATAGGTATGTGATTTCTTTATGGCTAATGTTGAGTCCATGGATTATACGCACTCTCACCCTTCCATCCTTGCTAGCCTCTTCGGTACCATGCATTTCCCTTTCTCACATTGAGAGTTGGTGCAAACTTCGCCGGTGCATCCAAACCCCGTGATATGATACGCTCTTTCACACATAAACCTCCGTATATCTTCCTCAAAACAGCCACCATACCTACCTATTATGGCATTTCCATAGCCATTCCGAGATATATTGCCATGCAACTTTCCACCATCCAGTTTATCATGACGCATTCATCATTGTCATATTGCTTAGCATGATCATGTAGTTGACATAGTATTTGTGGCAAAGCCACCATTCATAATTCTTTCATACATGTCACTCTTGGTTCATTGCATTTCCCGGTACACCACCGGAGGCATTCATATGGAGTCATACATGTTCTATTTTCGAGTTGTAATCATTGAGTTGTAAATAAATAGAAGTGTGATGATCATCATTATTAGAGCATTGTCCCAAGTGAGGAATAAATAAAAAAAAGAAAGGCCATAAAAAAGAGAAGGCCCAAAAAAAGAGAAAGGCCATAAAAAAGAGAAGGCCCAAAAAAGGAGAAAGGCCATAAAAAAAGAAAAGGCCCAAAAATGAGAGAAAAAGAGAGAAGGGACAATGTTACTATCCTTTACCACACTTGTGCTTCAAAGTAGCACCATAATCTTCATGATAGAGAGTCTCTTGTTTTGTCACTTTCATATACTAGTGGGAATTTTCCATTATAGAACTTGGCTTGTATATTCCAACAATGGGCCTCCTCAAGTGCCCTAGGTCTTTGTGAGCAAGCAAGTTGGATGCACACCCACTAGTTTCTTTTGTTGAGGTTTCATACATTTATAGCTCTAGTGCATCCGTTGCATGGCAATCCCTACTCCTTGCATTAACATCAATCGGTGGGCATCTCCATAGCCCATTGATTAGCCTCGTTGATGTGAGACTTTCTCCTTTTTGTCTTCTCCACATAACCCCCCTCATTATATTCTATTCCACCCATAGTGCTATATCCATGGCTCGCGCTCATGTATTGCATGAAGGTTTATGAGTTTGATATTACTAAAGTATGAAACAATTGCTTGGCTTGTCATCGGGGTTGTGCATGATGAGAGAATTCTTGTGTGATGAAAATGAAACATAACTAAACTATATGATTTTGTAGGGATGAACTTTCTTTGGCCATGTTATTTTGAGAAGACATAATTGCTTAGTTAGTATGCTTGAAGTATTATCATTTTTATGTCAATATGAACTTTTGTCTTGAATCTTTCGGATCTGAATATTCATACCACAATTAAGAAGAATTACATTGAAATTATGCCAACTAGCATTCCACATCAAAAATTCTTTCTTTTATCATTTACCTACTCGAGGACGAGCAGGAATTAAGCTTGGGGATGCTGATACGTCTCCAACGTATCTATAATTTTTGATTGCTCCATGCTATATTATCTACTGTTTTGAATGTTTATGGGCTTTATTATACACTTTTATATCATTTTTGGGACTAACCTATTAACCCAGAGCCCAGTGCCAGTTTCTGTTTTTACCCTGTTTTAGGGTTTCGAAGAAAAGGAAAATCAAACAGAGTCCAATTGACCTGAAACTTCACAGAACTCATTTTTGGAAGGAAAGAAGCCCAGAAGACTTGGAGTGCATGTCGGGGGACCTGCAAGGAGGCCACGAGGTAGGGGGGCACGCCCACCCCCTAGGCGCGCCCTCCACCCTCGTGGGCCTCTCGTGGCCCCCCTGACGTACTTCTTCCGCCTATATATCTCCATATACCCTAAAAACATCGGAGAGCACATTAGATCGGGAGTTCCGCCGCCAGAAGCCTCCGTAGCCACCGAAAGCCAATCTAGACCCGTTCCGGCACCCTGCCGGAGGGGCAATCCTTCTCCGGTGGCCATCTTCATCATCCTGGTGCTCTCCATGACGAGGAGGGAGTAGTTCTCCCTCGGGGCTGAGGGTATGTACCAGTAGCTATGTGTTTGATCTCTCTCTCTCTCTCTCGTGTTCTTGAGATGATATGATCTTGATGTATCGCGAGCTTTGCTATTATATTTGGATCCTATGATGTTTCTTCCCCCCTCTACTCTCTTGTAATGAATTGAGTTTCCCCTTTGAAGTAATCTTATCGGATTGAGTCTTTAAAGATTTGAGAACACTTGATGTATGTCTTGCCGTGGATATCTGTGGTGACAATGGGATATCACGTGACTCACTTGATTTATGTTTTGGTGATCAACTTGCGAGTTCCGCCCATGAACCTATGCATAGGGGTTGGCACACGTTTTCGTCGTGATTCTCCAGTAGGAACTTTGGGGCACTCTTTGAGATCCTTTGTGTTGGTTGAATAGATGAATCTGAGATTGTGTGATGCATATCGTATAATCATACCCACGGATACTTGAGGTGACATTGGATTATCTAGGTGACATTAGGGTTTTGGTTGATTTGTGTCTTAAGGTGTTATTCTAGTACGAACTCTAGAGCTGTTTGTGACACTTATAGGAATAGCCCAACGGATTGATTGGAAAGAATAACTTTGAGGTGGTTTCGTACCCTACCATAATCTCTTCGTTCGTTCTCCGCTATTAGTGACTTTGGAGTGACTCTTTGTTGCATGTTGAGGGATAGTTATATGATCCAATTATGTTATTATTGTTGAGGGAACTTACACTAGCGAAAGTATGAACCCTAGGCCTTGTTTCAACGCATTGCAATACCATTTACGCTCACTTTTATCATTTGTTACCTTGCTGTTTTTATAATTTCAGATTACAAATACCTTCATCTACTATCTATATACCACTTGTTTCACCATCTCTTCGCCGAACTAGTGCACCTATACAATTTACCATTGTATTGGGTGTGTTGGGGACACAAGAGACTCTTTGTTATTTTGTTGCAGGGTTGCTTGAGAGAGACCATCTTCATCCTACGCCTCCTACGGATTGATAAACCTTAGGTCATCCACTTGAGGGAAATTTGCTACTGTCCTACAAACCTCTGCACTTGGAGGCCCAACAACGTCTACAAGAAGAAGGTTGTGTAGTAGACATCAGCCTCTCCTTCACCAGCTTTACTGCGTCCAGCTTTGCCCAGTGCACCTTCGCCCGGGCAAAAGCCCTGCGCACCCTTGATGCAGGCGGACAGCTTTATGACTTCAAGCCGCGGGCAGGCATCCACAAGCCGCCTCACCAGACCGAAGTAGATGCTAGGCAAGGGATCGCCAGGCCACATCCGGACTATAAGACCCTTCATGGCCTGTTCGAGCGCCTTGTGAAGCTCGACCAGTTGCTTCAGCTGGTCGCTCAAGGGCATTGGGTGTTTGGTCCCAGTATACTGAGACCAGAACAACTTTTCCATCGAGCTCCCCTGCTCAGCTCAGTAAAACTCCACGGCATCCAGTACACTGCGGGGAAGATCTGCAAATGCTCCTAGAGAGCTCCGAACTCAGGTAAGTAAAAGGAAAGTTTCCTTCACATGCTTGCTTTGCATAATGAATGCCTTACCCGCTGCTATCTTCTTCACCGCATCAATCTCCTGGAGGGCCTTGTGGGCTTCAGCCTTGGCTCTCCATGCGCTTTCGAGTGCCTTCGCAAGCTCGGACTCTCGCCTCTTAGAGTTAAGCTCCAAGGACTCGTGTTTTTTGGCAAGAGCCTCGAGCTCTTGCTGCACCTCGCCTACCCGGGCTTCTTGCTTTTCCCACTCAATGTGCTCCTTGGCCGCTTTGTCTTCGGCCTCGGACATCACCTTCTTCAGGGTCGCCACCTCGGTTATGGCCCCTGGCAAATTCATGATGATCCTATTAATTTACAACCGAATTTCTTTTTAATATATAGATAAGGTATTGCTTACCTTTGCTCTCCTCGAGCTGCCTCTTGGTAAGGCCGAACTCTTTCTCGGACCGCTCAAGGTCCTGCTTCAGTGCAGCGACCTCCGCAATACGTGCGGCAGCGGCCAGCAGTGAAGCTTGCATATGCACATAGACATATTCTAATTAGACTCCTGAGTCATTATTTGATCCTCTATTCGGCCTTTCTTCGCGAACGCCAAACAGAGCATCAGGGGCTAATGTCTATGCGGTAATATTTTCCTATATTTTTATTTCTTACCTCAAAGCCTGTTAGGAGGCTGGCACAAGCTTCGGTTAGTCCGTTTTTGGCGGACTGAACTTTCTCGATCATCGCACTCATGATAGTGCGGTGCTCTTCGTTGATGGAAGCGCCGCGAAGTGCTTCCAGCAAGTTGTCCGGTGCCTCTGGATGGATAGAGGCCACCGGCACGGGCGCTTGCCCCTCTTAACGGGGGATCACCTGCCGGAGTCCGGAACCACCGAAGATTCTGGCGAGTGTTCGGCTGGGGGCCGAACATGGAGCCCGTGGGAGTCTTGCTCCCTTTGCGCCCAGGGTCCGGAAGGTCGCCTCGAGGCGCCCCCAGGACTACCTCCCCTCGGCTCGGTGCCTTTTGAGACAACACCTCGACGTTGTCAGTAGGGCAAGGGGTAGAGGCGGTCAGAAGTGAATCACTATTCATATCCGACGAGTCCAAAGTACCGTCCGACGAAGATACGTCGAGACGGGCTCGGGATGGACTGCATAATCATATTCGGCGTAAGGAGAAGCAGCGCAATAAAACATACCATGAATTACTATGGTATCTGGATACTTACGACTTCGCCGGGGGCTTGTCCCTGGGTAACCACTCGTCGCCGCTGTAGGCGGCCGTCGTGGAGCAGTCCGGAAGGAGGGTCCTTCCCTTCTTGGACCCTTAGGCCTCCCCGGTTGGGGTGGCCTTCCTTTTCTTGTCTCCCCTGGCTGGGGGGAGATCTTTCCTCTTCCTCCTCCTCGTTTTCGTGGGAGGAGGGCGCCTCGGAGTTATCGGATGATGAGTCCGATATAACCTTGCGTCGGAGACCCTTTCAGGTCCCCGTGGCCTTCTTCTTGGCCTTCTTCACCAGCACCTCGTAAGGCGCCGAAACCAGCATCTCTGCTACAAGAGCATCTGCAGGATCTTCAGGCAGGGGGGCTGGGCAATCGATCTGCTCCACTGTCTCTACCCAGTCCTGTTAAGGGCATGGAAGCTTAGATCCCGCACATGATTAAACTGGGGAAAATAAATATCTTGTGAGATATAAAAACTTGCCGGATTGGCATGGCGCTTTGCGCTGAGTCTGCGGTCCTCGGTAAGGGGAGGAGGTACCTCGGCACCCTTGAACAACACCTTCGAGACATCCTTGTGCGTCATGTCGAAGAGCTCTCGCAGCGTCTGGTGCTTGGCCGGGTCGAACTCCCACAAATTGAATGCCTGTCATTGACACGGGAGGATCCGGAGGAAGAGCATGACCTGGACCACGTTGACATGTTCCCATTTTCTTGCTCATCATGTTCTTGATGCAGGTCTGGAGTCCGGTTAGGTCTATCGAGGAACCCCAGGACAGGCCCTTCTCTTTCTAGGAAGTGAGCCGTGTGGGGATTCTGGATCGAAATTCGGGGGCCGCCACCCAGTTGGGGTCACACGGCTTGGTGTTGTAGAACCACCCCGATTGCCACCCCTTTATGGTCTCCACATAGGAGCCTTCGAGCCAGGTGACGTTAGGCATTTTTCCCACCATGGCGCCTTCGCACTCTGCTTGCTGGCCGATCACCACCTTCGGTTTAACATTGAAGGTCTTCAGCCACAGGCCGAAGTGGGGCCTGATGCGGAGGAAGGCCTCGCACACGACGATAAACGCCGAGATGTTGAGGATGAAATTGGGGACCATATCATGAAAATCCATCCCGTAGTAGAACATGAGCGCACGAACAAACGGGTGAAGGGGAAATCCCAGTCCGCGGACAAAGTGGGTAAGGAAAACTACCCTCTCATGGGGTGCGGGTGTAGGGATGATCTGCCCCACATCTGGCAGCCGGTGCGCGATGTCCGCGGCCAGATATCCGACTTCCCGTAGCTTTGTGATATTCTCCTCCGTCACGGAGGAGACCATCCAATTGCCTCCCGCTCTGGACATGCTTGGAGTGGTTTGAGGAGAAATACGCAAACTTGGGCGCTGGAGCTCGAGTGTGCGAGAATGGATAAGCAAGGAGGAAGAAGGCGTGGGTAAAAAGGGTGAATCTTTGTACCTTTATAAGGGTGGAGGAGGCGATGCGCCTACTCGTTTACCTGGTAAAATCGCTTATTCCCCGAACGCCATAATTGATGGCGCGGTTGGGTTACCCATACCCGTGTTGATGAGAATCCTGTTATAAAGGGACATGATCGCTGCTTCGACAAGACGTGTCAAGAAAAGCGCCTTGCGATATGTGCAATGCTGGTTGAGAAAAACGGTTCGAATAATGACCGGGCCGTGGTATGATGTCATGCTGTCAAACGTGTCAGCACATTAGATTTGTGGAAATATTATTCCCTCTACGGTGGTATATGGAATTTGTTTTGCAGAGCCGGACACTATCCTTGTGTTCAAAATCTTCTACGGAGTATTCGGAAGAACAACCCGCCTTGCAATGCCGAAGACAAATCTGCGCGCCGGACTCGTCGCCATTGAAGCCTGGTTCAGGGGCTACTGAGGGAGTCCTGGATTAGGGGGTCTCCCGGACAGCCGGACTATATCCTTTGGCCGGACTGTTGGACTATGAAGATACAAGATTGAAGACTTCGTCCCGTGTTCGGATGGGACTTTCCTTGGCGTGAAAGGAAAGCTTGGCAATACGGATATGTAGATCTCCTCCCTTGTAACCGACTCTGTGTAACCCTAGCCCCCTCCGGTGTCTATATAAACCGGAGGGTTTAGTCTGTAGGAAAAACAACAATCATACCATAGGCTAGCTTCTAGGGTTTAGCCTCTACGATCTTGTGGTAGATCAACTCTTGTAATACTCATATCATCAAGATCAATCAAGCAGGACGTAGGGTATTACCTCCATCAAGAGGGCCCGAACCTGGGTAAACATCGTGTCCCCCGCCTCCATTTGCCATCCGCCTTAGACGCACAGTTCGGGACCCCCTACCTAAGATCCGCCGGTTTTGACACCGACAACTACGTTCCCCGACAGCCCCTAGGGGGGCCCAAGTGGTCGGCGGCTGCCCTAGGGCGCCTGCCCTGGCCGAACTCCCCCCTTCCATATTTGTGTAGGGGGAAGGAAAGGGGGACTGGCTGCCTTTGGGGTGCCTCGCCCTTCCTTTCCTCCCTCCTTTGGTGTGTGGGCAAGGTGGAGGGGCGCACCAGCCCCCTTGTGGGCTGGTGTGCTTCCCCCCTTTGGCACATAAGGCCCACCACTTACCGGTGGCCTCCCGAAACCCCTTCCGGCACTCTGACGCATACCCGGTACATTCTGAAACCTTTCCGGTGTCCAAATTGCATCGTCCTATATATCAATATTTACCTCTGGACCATTCCGGAACTCTTCGACATGTATGTGATCTCATCCGGGACTGCAAACAACATTCGGTCACCAATTCACATAACTCATATAGTGTTATGTCGTCAACGAACGTTAAGCGTGCGGACCCTACGGGTTCGAGAATGATGCAGACATGACCGAGACACCTCTTCGGTCAATAACCAATAGTGGGACCTAGATGCCCATGTTGGTTCCTGCATATTCTACGAAGATCTTTATCGGTCGAACCTTTATGACAACATACATAATTCCCTTTGTCTGTCGATATGTTTTTTCCCGAGATTTGATCGTCGTTATCTTCATACCTAGTGCAATCTCGTTACCAACTAGTCTCCTTACTCATTCCATAATACATCATCTCGTAACTAACTCCTTAGTCACGTTGCTTGCAAGTTTCTTGTGATTTGTATTACCGAGAAGGCCGAGAGATACCTCTTCAATACACGGAGTGAAAAATCCTAATCTCCATCCATGCCAACCCAACAGACACCTTAGGAGATACATGTAGAGCATCTTTATGATCACCCAGTTACGCTGTGACGTTTGATAGCACACAAGGTATTCCTCCGGTATCCAGGAGTTGCATGATCTCATGGTCGAAGGAATATGTATTTGACATTTCAGAAAGCAATAGCAATAAACTGAACGATCATATGCTAAGCTAATCGGATGGGTCTTGTTCATCACATCATTCTCCTAATGATGTGATCCTGTTTTCAAATGACAACTCATGTCTATGGTTAGGAAACCTTAACCATCTTTTAATCAACGAGCTAGTCTAATAGAGGCTCACCAGGGACACGGTATTTGTTTATGTATCCACACATGCATTTAAGTTTCCGATCAATACAATTCTAGCATGAAAAATAAAACTTTATCATGGTTAAGGAAATATATTAATAACCATTTTATTATTGCCTCTAGGGCATATTTCCATCAGTCTCCCACTTGCACTAGAGTCAATAATCTAGTTCACATCGCCATGTGACTAACACCCATAGTTCACATCGCCATGTGACCAACACCCAAAGAGTTTACTAGAGTCAATAATCTAGTTCACATCGCCATGTGACTAACACCAAAAGAGTACTAAGGTGTGATCATGTTTTGCTTGTGAGAGAAGTTTAGTCAACGGGTCTGTCACATTCAAATCTGTATGTAATTTGCAAATTTCTATGTCTACAATGCTCTGCATGGAGCTACTCTACCTAATTGCTCCCACTTCGATACGTATCCAGATTGAGACTCAAAGTCATCTGAATCGGTGTCAAAGCTTGCATCGATGTAACCCTTTATGACGAACTCTTTATCTCCTCCATAACCGAGAAATATTTCCTTAGTCCCCTTAGGTAACTATGGATAATTTTGACCGCTGTCTAGTGCTCTACACCTGGATCACTATTGTACCCCCTTGCCAAACTCATGGTATGGTACACAATAGGTCTGGTACACAGTATGTCATACTTTATAGAACCTATTCCAGAGGCATAGGGAATGACATTCATTCTCTCTCTATCTTCTGCCGTGCTCGGGCTTTGAGTCTTACTCAACTTCACACCTTACAATACAGGCTAGAACTCCTTCTTTGACAGAATGATGACCCACAAGTATAGGGGATCAATTGTAGCTCTTTTCGATAAGTAAGAGTTTTGAACCCAACGAGGAGCAGAAGGAAATGACGAGTAGTTTCAGTAAGGTAGTGTTTGCAAGTGCTAAAATTGTAAGTAGCAAAGTACTTTGATAGAAAGATAATTTGTAATGAGCAAGTAACGATAGTTTTAACAAAAGTGCAGCAAGGTATCCCAATCCTTTTGAGGAAAAGGATAGGCCAAAACAGTCTCTAATAATAAGCAAAGCGTTCTTGAGGGTACACGGGAATTTCATCTAGTCACTTTCATCATGTTGGTTTAATTTGTGTTCGCTACTTTGATAATTTGATATGTGGGTGGACCGGTGCTTAGGTGATGTTCTTACTTGAACAAACCTCCTACTTATGATTAACCCTCCCACAAGCATCCGCAACTACGAGAAAAGTATTAAGAATAAATTCTAACCATAGCATTAAACTTTTGGATCCAGTCGGTCCCTTACGGAATAGCGCATAAACCGGGGTTTAAGTTTCTGTCACTCTCGCAACCCATCATCTAATTGCTACTCCACAATGCATTCCCTTAGGCCCAAATATGGTGAAGTGTCATGTAGTCGACGTTCACATGACACCACTAAGGGAATCACAACATACATACTATCAAAATATCGAACACATATCAAATTCACATGATTACTTGCAACATGATTTCTCCCGTGACCTCAAGAACAAAGGTAACTACTCACAAATGATAAACATGCTCATGATCAAAGGGGTATTAAATAGCATATTGGATCTGAACATACAATCTTCCACCAAATAAACCATATAGTAATCAACTACAAGATGTAATCAACACTACTAGTCACCCACAAGTACCAATCTATAGTTCCGGTAACAAGATTGAACACAAGAGATGAACTAGGGTTTGAGAGGAGATGGTGCTATTAAAGATGTTGATGGAGATTGCCCTCCCCAAGATGGGAGAGTTGTTGGTGATGATGATGACGATGATTTCCCCCTCCGGGAGGGAAGTTCCCTCGGCGGAATCGCTCCGCCGGAGGGCAAAAGTGCTCCTGCCCAAGTTCCGCCTCGAGACGGCGGCGCTCCATCCCGAAAGTACTCCTATTGTTTTTTATAGGTCAAAATGACTTATATACCAAAAGATGGGCACCGGAGGTGGGCCGAGGAGGGCACAACCCACCAGAGCGCACCTAGGTTCCCTGCGCGCCCAGGTGGGTTGTGCCCACCTGGTGGGCCCCCTCTGGTAGTTATTTGCTTCGATAATTCTTAAATAATCCATAAAAAATCTCCGTGAAGTTTCAGCTTGTTTGGAGTTGTGCAGAATAGGTGGCCTGACGTAGCTTTTCCAGGTCCAGATTTCCAGCTGCCAGAATTCCCCCTCTTGGTGTGTACCTTGCAAATTATGATAGAAAAGGCATTAGAATTACTCCAAAAAGCATTATTATGGATAAAAACATTGTAAATAAAAGTAAGAGAACATGATGCAAATGGACGTATCAACTCCCCCAAGCTTAGACCTCACTTATCCTCAAGCGAAAATCGAAAATCGAAAAACATGTCCACATGCTTTGAGAAAGAGGTGTCGATAAAAACAAAATACGGGCATAGAAGCATCATGTTGATTATTATAACAGCAACAAAATTAAACATAGTACTTTTTCCATAGAACTTTTATCATATACTTCTCATGAATAAGTAATAGTTCATCACACAATCGAAGTATAAAGCAAAAACTATATTAGAAACCAACAAACTATGTTCTAAGTCAACTTTGCAACTACAATTCATCATCTTTGCAGGAACGGTCATGTGTCGGAGCCTTTAGGCAAGTCCACATACTCAACCATCATATAGTCTTCTACGATTGCTAACACTCACCTAGTACCCATGAGCAAAACGTTTGAACCGGACACATAGAAAGATAGGGGCTTATGGTTTCACCTCCCAACATACTCACCTCAAGGGTGATGTCAACAATAATAACTCATGCCACCCATATTCAACTGGACATATGTGCCTAGATCTTTCCTCACCATATGATGCTTGCCAAAGGAGAAAAATAAAAGGAATAGAGAGAAAAACTTTGACTCTTGCATAAAAGTAAATACATAAAAGTAAAAGATAGGCCCTTCGCAGAGGGAAGCAGAGGTTGTCATGTGCTTATTTGTTTGTATGCTCAATCCCTTAGTGCAAAAGGACGTCACGTTACATTGGCCCTTGTGATAGCAAACTTTATTATGTAGCTTGTCTCTTTTATTCTTCACTGTCACAAGTTCGTGCAACGCTCAATTTTCTCTTACACTAAATGATCTCACAGTTTTAGAAGCAATTTGTATTGCCTTTTTACACCGATGACAACTTACTTGAGGGATCTTGCTCAATCCCTAGGTAGGTATGGTGGACACTTGAAAATAAGATTTGGGTTTAAGGGTTTTTGGATGCACAAGTAGTATCTCTACTTAGTGCGGAATTTTTGGCTAGCAAAGATAGGGGCAAGCACCACATGTTAAAGGATCTATGACAATATGACTTCTATGTGAATATAGGCAAACATAAATCATTAAGTGGTCTTCCTTGTCCAACGTCAACAATTTTGGCATATAATATTTTGATGAGGGCTCACAATCACAAAAGATTTCTAGGATAGTATATTTATATGTGAATCTTATCTTCCCTTATTAATTCTTTCATGAGTTGCACCATTCACTAATGTTATGTTTGCCAATCTCTAATAAAATTTTCTACTTATACTTTTCCTTATGTGGTGCCATCACCTACCATAGGATTAGTATATAATCTTTTCTTTATTTATTTTCTTTCTTTTATTTGTTTCCTCTCTTATTTATTTTATTTTATTTGCAACATGAAAGTAAAGAAACCAAAAACTCATACTAAACTTTACTCCCTCCGTTCCTAAATATAGGGTGTATAGTTTTTGGCACAAAAATTAAAGAACGCGCGTGGAGGGAAAATTTCACAAGTTTTGGGCGAGATTACACCTGACTAATTGACATGAGAAAATAGAGGAGCTTGCATGATATAAGTAAATGTAATCAAATCCCTAAAAAAATTATCCAAACGAGTGGTGCAACGCAATAAACCTTATATTTCGGATTTTTTTTCTCAAAAATCTATACACCTTATATCAAGGAACGGATGGAGTATTATATAACTTGCACATGATTACAAGGATAGATCACTAAGCAAACTCACAAAGAATAAAGGATCGAACTAAAATTTTATTCATCTAAAGCAAAAGGAACGAACTAAAATACGTAAAAGCAAAAAGATAGTGGGGTGATACGATACCAGGGCACCTCCCCCAAGCTTGGCTAAAGCCAAGGGGAGTGCCCATACCCGATACTCAATTCTCTTTTGGTGGTGAAGATGATGGTGGTGGTAGTGAGGAAAATTGTGCCTTCAAATTTTTCATGCTGTGGTTGAGGAGAGCAATTTCCTCTTTTAAATCATTGACCTCCAACTCCAGCTTCAAGATCTTATCACATAAATCTCCTTTGCTTTTATGCCGAAAACGAGAAGGAATAGAGCGGTTATTAGACTGGTTAGCTCTCTTAGGGAGACTGGACTTCTTCAACTTTGTGTGCATATCCCCATGTTGAGGTAGAGGAACATCCGCCTCCTCCGAGCTTGAATCATCAATCTTCTTCAAGTGAGCATTTTCATAACCTTTTTTCACCAGCAAGTTTGAAATCATAATTGAGTTCTTTGATTGCCCAATATGCTTTATGTTCTAACTCAAGAGGCAAGTGACAAGATTTTCCATAAACCATTTTATAAGGAGACATACCCATAGGATTTGTGTATGATGTTATATAAGCCCAAAGTGCATCATCTAATTTCTTAGAACAATTCTTCCTGGACCTATTGACAGTCTTTTGCAAAATTAATTCTATTTCTCTATTGCTAAGTTCAACTTGACCACTAGACTGGGGATGATAAGGTGATGCAATTCTATGGTTTACATTATACTTGGCAAGCATTTTACGGAAAGCACCATGAATAAAGTGTGAACCACCATTAGTCATTAAATATCTAGGGCTCCAAACCTTGGGAACATAACTTCCTTAAGCATTTTAATAGAGGTGTTGTGACCATTACTACTAGTTGGAATAGCTTCTACCCATTTAGTAACATAATCAACAGCAACCAAAATATGTGTATACCCATTAGAGGAAGGAAAAGGTCCCATGTAATCAAATCGCCAAACATCAAATGGCTCAACAACAAGTGAATAATTCATACGCATTTCTTGACGCTTACCGATATTACCAATTCTTTGACATTCATCACAAGATAAGACAAACTTACGGGCATCCTTGAAGAGAGTAGGCCAATAAAATCCAGATTGCAATACCTTGTGAGCAGTTCTATCTCCAGCATGATGCCCTCCATAAGCCTCGGAGTGACATTTCCGTAGGATTTGTCCCTGTTCATGCTCAGGTACACAACGTCTAATAATACCATCTACTCCTTCTTTATAAAGATGTGGGTCATCCCAAAAGTAATGTCTTAAATCATAGAAGAATTTTTTTTATTTTGTTGGTATGTAAATCTAGGTGGTAAATATTTAGCAACAATGTGATTGGCATAATCAGCATACCAAGGAGTACCATGAGAAACATTTATTGCAGCTAACTGCTCATCAGGAAAACTATCATCAATAGGTAGTGGGTCATCAAGCACATTTGCAAGCCTAGATAAATTATCAGCTACTGGGTCCTCAACTCCTTTTCTATCGATGATATGTAAATCAAATTCTTGTAACAAGAGAACTCGTCGAATTAGTCTAGGTTTAGCATATTTCTTTTCCATAAGATATTTAATAGCAGCATGGTCTGTGTGAACAGTTACTTTGGAATCAACAATATAAGGTCTAAATTTATCACAAGCAAACACCACTTCTAAGAATTCTTTTTCAGTAGTAGCATAATTTCTTTGAGCATTGTCTAGAGTTTTACTAGCATAATGAATAACATTAAGTTTCTTATCAACTCTTTGTCCTAGAACAACACCAACAGCATAATCACTAGCATCACACATAATTTCAAAAGGCAAGTTCCAATTAGGTGGTTGAACAACAGGTGCAGAAATTAAGGCTTTCTTGAGTGTTTCAAAGGATTCTAAACAATCATCATCAAAAACAAAGGGAATATCCTTTTGCAAGAGACTAGTAAGAGGCCTAGAAATTTTAGAAAAGTCTTTGATAAATCTCCTATAGAAACTAGCATGACCTAAGAAACTACGAATACCTTTTATATCTTTAGGACATGGCTTTTTCTCAATTGCATCAACCTTAGCTTTGTCCACTTCAATACCTCTTTCAAAAAATTTATGACCCAAGACAATGCCTTCATTAACCATAAAGTGTCACTTCTCCCAATTCAAGACAGGATTTGTTTGTTCGCATCTCTACAAAACTTGATCAAGATTTCTTAAACAATCATCAAAAGACTTCCCATAAACAGAAAAGTAATCCATGAAAACCTCAACAATCTTTTCACAAAAGTCAGAGAATATAGCATTCATACATTTTTGAAAGATAGCAGGTGCATTACATAAACCAAAAGGCATACGTCTATAAGCATAGGTTCCAAAGGGACAAGTAAAAGTGGTCTTTTCTTGATCAGGTTGAGAAACAGGTATTTGTGAAAAGCCAGAATATCCATCAAGGAAGCAAAATTGCGTGTGCTTAGATAATTTTTCAAGCATTTGATCAATAAAAGGAAAATGGTAATGATCTTTTCTAGTTGCTCATGTAACAATTCTTTGTGGAATAAGTTCATTCTTATCATTAGGAACAACAGTTATACCTCCTTTCTTAGGAACACAATGAACATGACGTACCCATCTACTATCAGCTATGGGATAGATTATAACTGCTTCCAGAAGTTTTAATATTTCTGTTCTTACCACTTCTTTCATCTTCGGATTTAATCGACGTTGGTGATCAACAACAGGTTTAGCATCAGGTTCCATATTAATTTTGTGCTGACATAGAGTGGGACTAATGCCCTTTAAATCATCAAGAGTATATCCAATAGCAGCTTGGTGCTTCCTTAGAACTTTCAATAATCTTTCTTCTTCATGTTTTGAAAGGTTAGCACTAATAATAACAAGATTATATCTTCTTTTCATCAAGATAAGCATATTTCAAAGTGTCTGGCAATGGTTTTAATTCAAACACAGGATCGCCTTTAGGTGGAGGAGGACCTCCTAGAGTTTCAATAGGCAAATTGTGTTTAAGCAGAGGATGTTGTTCAAAGAAAATCTTATCTATTTCATTTCTTTCATGCATATGAAAATCATTCTCATGGTCTAGCAAATATTGTTCCAAAGGATCAGTAGGTGGTACAGCAATAGTAGCAAGACCAATTAATTCATCTTTACTAGGAAATTCTTTTTCATGAAGATTTCTACTAAACTTGGAAAAATTAAACTCATGAGACTCATTACCAAAACTAACACCGATACTTTGTTTCTCACAATATATCTTAGCATTAACGGTGTTCAAGAAAGGTCTACCAAAGATAATGGGACAAAAGTCATCTTGTGGGGAACCAAGAACAAGAAAATCAGTAGGGTATTTTATTTTCCCACACAAGACTTCAACATCTCTAACAATCCCAATTGGTGATATAGTGTCTCTATTAGCAAGTTTAATAGTAACATCTATTTCTTCTATCTCTGTGGGTACTATGTCTTTCATAATTTCTTGATATAAGGTATAAGGAATAGCACTCATACTAGCACCTATGTCACATAAACCATGATAACAGTGATCTCCTATTTTAACTGAGATGACATGCATGCCAACAACAGGTCTATGTTTATCTTTCTTATCAGGTTTGGCAATTCTAGCAGCTTCTTCACATAAGTAAATAGCATGCCCATCCATATCTTCCTTCAAGAGATCTTTAACCATAGCAATACTAGGTTCTACTTTAATTTGCTCATCAGGATTAGGTGTTCTAATATAGCTTTTGTTAACCACAGTTGAAACTTTAGCATGTTCATTTATCCTAACAGGGAAAGGTGGTTTCTCAATATAAGCAGAAGGAACAACTGGATCAACATTATAAAGTATAGTTTCTTCTTTAACTTGTATTGGTTCTGTAATTTCTTCTTTAATAGGTGGGTGATATTTAAACCGCTTCTCTTTAGGGAGTTCAACATGAGTAGCAAATGATTCACAAAATGAAGCTACTATCTCAGAGTCAAGTCCATATTTTGTGCTAACCTTTTGAAAAGCATCGGTATCCATAAAAGATTTAACACAATCATACTTAAGTTTAATACCTGACTCTTTACCTTTGTCGAGTACCCAATCTTCAGAGTTGTGTTTAATTCTTTCCAAAAGATCCCACCGAAATTCAATAGTTTTCTTCATAAAGGAACCAGCACAAGAAGTATCAAGCATGGTTTGATCATTACAAGAAAGCCGAGCATAAAAGTTCTGAATAATATTTTCTCCTGAGAGCTCATGATTGGGGCATGAATATAACATTGACTTAAGCCTCCCCCAATCTAGAGTGATAATTTCTCCTTCACGAGGCCAAAAATTATATATAATTCCGATCAAGATGAACTAGATGCATAGGATAAAAAATTTGGTGGAACTCCAATTTCAAATGATTCCAGTTCCATGATCCAATATCATCGCATAGCATATACCATGCCAATGCTTTTCCCTTCAAAGATAAAGGGAAAACTATCGTGGAAACATCACGGAAGATGTCCTAGTGTGAGGACTTAGTTGTGGAGCCATCGCGTTGAGGTTAGCTTAAAAGGGGTTAAGCAGGACAAAGGACACGGGAGTTTCTACTGGTTCGGCCCCGTACGATGAAGGTAAAAGCCTAGTACAGTCTATAGTTGGTATTGCTAGGGTTTCGATGAACGGGGAGCGAATACGCTTGACCCGGCCCTCGATCTCTTCTTTCTTGTCCCTAAACCGTCGTCGGGTCATCCCTTTATACACACAGGTTGACGCCCGGCGGTTTATAGAGTCCTGGTCGGCTCATAAACGTGTCTGGCTCGGTTTTTACCCTTTCTTATCTTACAACACAAGTTATACATCTTATGGTGGTTTACATCTACGAATCATAATCCACCTTTGGGCTTTGGGCCTTCTTGTTAACTCTCCTTCGTAAAGCGTCGTACTCCTTGTCCTCGTGGGCTTTGACAGGATCAACTTACTATGAGTATAATCCGGCCCCACCTGGGCGGTTTATACTCAATAGTTATATCCCCAACATTAGGCCCCAGATTGATTTGAACTCGTTCATGTCAACCTTCAGTACTTAAGAAAATTCCTTCTTCAACATCTTCACGAAAACCTTGTAACTCGCCGTGACGTCATCTTCAATATCATGAAAATCCGCCGTGACATCATCTGCCATTAACTTTCTATAGGACCCAAATCTTTTAATGTATCTCCTTTAATGAATCTCCAAAAATCGAGGCGTCTGCATATCTATAGATCCGTTTTTCGACCTCCTCGATTCCTGCGCCTGCCCCTTATCTATTCACCTTATAAATAGGGTCGGAGGTCATTTCATTTTTTCCCTCATGCCTCTTCGTCTCATCGTCTTCCTCGCGTCGCCCTAGTGCTTCGAACTCCACCGCCGCCGTCGGACTTCACCTCTGCTTCGACCTTGGTCGCTGCATCACCCTGAATGCACCAGAGAATCGCGGCACCTCTCCGATGTTCCCTCAGCATCAGTGATCTTCCCTTTCTTCCCCCGTAGATCTGTCTTTAGGGTTTGAACATTCATCGGTATTCATCGGTGTTCGTCACTGTGTGATGAGTTTTGATTCAAACCTCAGTATTCAACTTGTATGGCGATGGCCATAGTCCTTCTTTTTCATCAATGCATCTTGTTTAAGCAGAAACTCGAATCTAAACCTTTATCAACTGCTTCGGTATCCATATTTAAGTCTGAATATACTTTCATTTTCTGACCCGTGGTAGATCCAAAATTATTGTGCCAACTTGTGAAACTTGTTTTTCCATCACTTAGTTATTTCAGATATGTACCTTCAATATCAATGTAGGCGGTTTAACGTTAGAAAATGATAACCCGCCAGGTACCATTAGTCCCCTCTTAAACCGCCAATCGCTTATCATTGTACTTCTGACAACATCAATATCCGGTTTAACAATTTTTGCATGCATTAACACTTTCCATCTCTTAACCTACAACGCTTTATGCTTGTCAACCATGAATCTTAAACCGGCACAAACCTTCCTTCAGGTTGTCAAAGAAATGGCCAAGTCTTTTTATGCTTGCAACTGGGTTCCATCCCGTATTACGGAAGAAGATTTGGACGGATGTGTTGCAACTGGCGCTTTACCCAAACAGAGTGATATCCATTGGAGAGCCCCCGGTCCAGAAAATCCTCCTACGCCCAAGGATGGCGAAGTAGTTGTGTTTGTTGATCATCTGAGCCGCAGTTTTAAACCTCCCGGATCAAAAAAAATTGTGATGTGCTTGCTAGCTTCCAACTCCACCCTCGAGATATTGAACCTAACTCTGTGTCCAATATTTGTAATTTTCAAGTGTTTTGCGAGGCTTATCTGTAAGAAGAGCCGACCGCTGAACTGTTCAGAGACTTCTTCTATTTAAACCGTCGTACTGGATTTACAGATGGGCCCAATACTAAACTTGGCGGGGTTTCAATTCAGAAAAGGAAAGATGTTAGCTTCCCTCACGCCAAGCATCATAGTCACCCGAAAGACTAGAATCATACTTGGTTCTATTGCCGAGATACGTCTCCAGATGATGAGAATCCTCTGCCGGGTTGTCGCGCTCACCAGCTTACCAATACACATCCATTTCCCCAAAGGCTGACTGCGAAAGAATGGGCCAAATATTCACCACAACTTTCAAAGCTCATAGCCTTTGTGGCTAATGGTTTAACAGGCCTTGATTTCGTTTGGTGGTGGATATCTTGGAGCATTTTACCTTTAAGCTGTTGCCCTGGTTTAATGTGTGAGTACATAGGGTATTTGAAAGACCCTCAACGGCATACTGACATTCAGCTAACTGACGCTGAAATCACTGAAGCTGTCAAGAAGATACTGGATGAACCGGTGGTTGTTTGCAGTAAAACAGGGCTTAGTCCTTTCTGCGTTTCCAATAAACCGCCAGCTTAAAGGTAAAATCACATAACTCTTGTTTTAATCCAGATAATTTTTGTCAATCCTCGATAGGGTGATGATCCATTCTGGAAGAGGAAAACGCGGGATAAACCGGCCAAGACTCCTCGCCCCAAGACCATGGTCATCAAAAGATCTACCGAGTCCGCCGAGCTGAACATCGATGATGATCTCAGAGGTAGAACTTGATTCTCTTGGTTCCTTTTTCATACACCTCATTGACAATGACCATTATCAGGATGACGCTGAGGCTAGCCGGGCTGACGATGTAGAGGTGATTATTCTTTCCTCCGGCTCAGACCCTTTGCCAACACAAAAGACCCGTCAAGCAAACCGGAAAGTAAGATTTTCACACCCTCTTGCTTATTTGGATCCAAATTTTCTTTTGAAGAAACAGCACCACGAAGCTCGCCGCACAACCTGGCATAGTGGCCAAGCGGTTACTTCGTCCGGTTTACCGAACACGCCGGTTCGTAAACGTCGCCCAGAGGTTTCACCTATTCCTGATCCATCTTATCCCTAGGCGGGCTATTTCCAACAACCTCTTAATCCGTCTGATTCAAACTATCAGGGAACATATCATTCATCTTCTAGCGAGTCAACAGGGACACAACTTCCACCCCTTAAAACTGTTCCTGGGTAAGCATATTAAACTAACCCTTTATACCTTGGGCCTGCTTAATATACTAACCTTTATTTCCATTCATTTTAGAGCCAAAACCAGACCCAGCAAAAAGGCCAAGTTGAATAAACCGGCTGATGATGACATGGCAGCTGACACGAAAAAGGCTCCAAAACTGTTTGAACCAAATATTGATGTTGTCCTTGATGATCCGCCAGCACAAGACTATGAAACCTTTGTTGAGCAAGTGGAAATTGATCTGATGGCTCATGACGATAATCCGCCAAGCCCAACCAAAACTTCTGATGATAAAACGGACGATGTTGTCATTACTGGCGTCAACTATACGGCCCCCGGCAACCCCACTTCTCTGTCAAAACATAGTGCCAAAGAAGAATTTTCTGCTATAGACAAGGGCAAGTGGAAGGTGGATCTAGAAAGTTATGCCCATCTCAGCGCCCAAGATATCCACTCTGGGTTTTTAAACCGGCTGTACACCAGCCGTGATTATGAAGCCGGGTTACTGAACATGATGAAGGAGCGACATGAGGTAAACACTGTTGATTTCTGTATAACTACTCTTCCCTTATAACCGGTTTAGAGCTACTAACTCCAGTAGTCCCCAAGGGCCGGTTTATAGTACTGATATGAACCGGGACTTTGTAGAGAATACTTCAACTTTCCCTGTGTAGCCTCTAAGGACCGGTTTATCTTTTCAAGATGAACCAGTTCTTTTTACTATCAAACTCAACATTCATCTACAAATCTGTGTAAACCGATGAACCACCAAGCTGATTGATGGCAGCAAAATCCATAGTCTTTAACTTGAGCAAATATGCATTAGTCCCCAAGTGCCAAGTATATGACTTGTCATGTGCTTGGGACTTTATAATAATTTTGGAGAAGAAGCAATAGCCATTAGCCCCCAAGTGCCAAGTGTATGACTTGTCATGTGCTTGGGACTTCAAATGTATACTACCAATTGACAAATTGCATACCTCTTGCAGGCTGAACTTAGCAAAAAGGACACCCAAGTCGTCGACCTTCAAGAGAATATCAAAACACAACAAGCCGAGACTTCCAAGGTGTTGGAGTAATGGGCCATGGGTAGGCTAACCTGAGTCCCATGACCTTTCAGGACATCGGCGCAAGCTGCGCCCCTCAAGACCCCAGGGCGAAGAGCCGTCTCCTGAGGAGTCAACGGCAGGGCGGCCGACTACCCGCTCACGGCCGAGTTCCAGGGACGACTTCCAGAGAAGCCGGCTTTGAGGAGTCGGCTAGCGACTCCAGCAAACCCATGACCTCATCAAAGGGGACGGGGCAGAGGCGTGGCTACAGTGAAGCCCACTCCCACCCCTTACCAAGGGCAGGCATGGCCACAGCACGCCGTACCCGGGAAGATCTCCGGGTGGCGTGGCACTGTTGCCCGGCCGGCCCTGACATCAGCACCACAGTACCAAGTCCTGCTCCCACGACGGCTTGTCTGTACGGCCTAGAGGCAGCAGGGCCCACCAGTCAGCGAGACATCGGGAGACGGCGGGAGAACCGCCAGTCGGACCCGTCGGGAGTCGGCCCGGGGGAGTCGGCCGAGCCCTCCCCCGGGGCCCACGCGCCATTAATCAAGATGAGATGGGGAGTGGCCATAGTGATTGCCCGCCAGGCGGCGGGGCTGTTGCCACGACCCCATGACCAAGCCCGCGTCATCAGAAACACGGCTACAGTAATCAGTGGCCGGCAAGACCCGCCCGCGGCGGACGCAGCCTGTCGGCTCCGTACCAGACCAGTCGGCGGGGCCCACCAGTCGGCGGGCCCCAGCAGTCGGCGGAGAAGTTGGAGGTCGGAGGCACAGACGGCGGGGCCCGCGCCCAGTCGAGTTACCATTGTACCCCTGGGGGGTAGGCCTATATAAACCCCCCAGGGCACTCATGCAAGGGGTTGGACCCCAGTAGTTCTAGACCATACCAGATAGAAGGAGAGAGCTAGTCTTGCCCTCTTCTACCACCAGAAACAGCTCAAGGAGCAACCTTGTAAACACTTGGCCATAGTGATCATGCGGAGACCCCGCAAAGCAGCAGTAGGGGTACTATATCCCCGGAGAGCCCCGAAGCTGGGTAAGATTCGCCGGCGTGCATGTCTTCGCCTCATCCCGTTTCTAGGCACCAGCGACGTTCTACTCGCCCCCACCATGATAAGCCATCCGTTGGCATATGTTGCACCAAACCCCCGACATTTGGCGCCCACCGTGGGGCCTGGTGCACCGCCGTCCGGAGATCTGTTCTGGACGGGAACCCTTTTTCCTCCCTAACGAGCGCAGCCAGCTAGGCACGCCAGGTGAAGTCTGCATTGACGCGCTGCGCGGCGTTTAGATCGCCTGCGCAGCTAGCTCCTTGGCCGAACTTGTCGGTGAGGTCCGCCTCTCCGACGAACCTGCGTCCGACGCAGGCGCGGGCGGCCCCGAAAACCTCCTCACGGGCCTCCTCGATCAACTCCACATTTCCGGCGAGCCTGCCGTAGACTTGGAGTCCGTAGGCTCCACTGACCCGATGCTAGTCGACTCCGACACCGCGTCGATCGATGCGTTCCCCACCAACGTGGTGGTCTACGACGAGCCGCTCCCCCACGCAGAGAGCGACGGAAGCACCGTCACCGAGGTGCTAGTCATCAGTCATGACGAGTTCCCTGGCGGAGGAGCGCCCGACTCACTCGGCACAGCGCTGCAAGACCTGACTGCGCCCATTCCGGAAGATGCTGATGCGGAGAGGTTAGAAGCGCGCCGCCTTCAGCTCGTTGAAGGCGCGAAGAAGCTGGCCAGCATGAGAAGCTTGTCAGAAGCTTACCAGCGGGAGATGGATCACGCTGTTGGCGGCTTGCCGGCCCCGGCAGGGCCTAGCCGCCTTGGCGCGGTCCAGCAGCGCGGTGTAGCCATCTCCAGCCTGTTTGGGGCTAGCCGCCCCGTGTACGCTACACCGGCGGAGAACATTCGAGCTGCCCAGGCAGCGGTGGATGAGCTGGGCAATCTCAAGGGCGAAGAACGCCGCCTCATGATGGAGCGAGTCCAGCGGCTCCTCGACGCGGCTGCCGCGCAGAACGAGGCCGGCTGCATCACGGAGGCGCTGCAGCGGCCAAACGATGACCCGCACCAAGATCAAGGCACGACGTCTCAGACGCTGACTGGCGGCGCCCGAGGAAGAAAGGACAAGGAGCCAGCTGTCAGCCACAGCCGGACTCGCATTACCATAGAGCGCGACCGAGATGGCTGCCCGAGAGCAGTGGAACGATGGGATGACTGTCCGCCTCCCCCTCCCCGCAAGGAGAGGCGAGTCTCCCCGCCGCCTATTGACCATCCGACTCTTGGTGACCGCCTTGGCCGCCGAGAGGGAGTTGGAGAGAATGACGCCTGCCACCGGATCGATTGACTTCACCGGTCCCTGGCGCTGGAAGAAGAAGACGAGCTGGGTCCGCCTTGTTTCGGGCCCCACATTCGGGACGAGCCCTTTCCCAGAGGTTCATGCTCCCAAGAGACACGCCCAAGTATACCGGCTCCGTGAAGCCGGAAGACTGGCTAGTCGACTGTTCCACGGCTGTCAGCATAGCAAACGGCAACAAGCGTGTCGCCGTAAAGTACGTTCCGCTCATGCTCCAGGGCACGGCCCGGACATGGCTGAACAGCCTGAAGCCCCGCGGCATCAACAGCTGGGTCGACTTCACTGAAGCGTTCGTCTACAACTTCACCAGCACGTACAAGCGTCCTCCCAAGCCTCGTCAGCTCTCCTTGTGCGTGCAAGGTCCTGACGAGTCGACTCGCGACTACCTCACGCGTTGGGCTAAGCTCCGGAACTCTTGTGAGGGCGTGCACGAGGTGCAGGCCATCGAGTACTTCATGGCCGGGTGCCGAGAAGGAACCCTCCTCAAGCACAAGCTCCTCTGTGACGAGCCAGAAACCCTCGACGAGCTGCTGATCATAGCGGACAAGTATGCCACAGTCGACTCCTCCATGAAGGCGGAAATTCAAATTAGCACAACTAGCAAAGTAGCTCCTCAAGCTCCAAGAACTCCGGCGGCAGACGCCGGCCGGCGACAACAGCAGGGCGACAACAAGCGCAAGGCCCCGCAGCCGGCTTCCGGCAGCCGGCAGGTCATGACCGTTGAAGCCCAGCAGCCAGAAGAGCAGCCTCCGCCCAAGTGACAGAAAGGCGGCAAGCCGAACTGGTTGCTGGCTTTCTCCTATGAGCAGACCTTGGATGGACCTTGCAGGTTCCATAGCGGCACGAAGCCGTCGAATCATACCACCCGGAAGTGCCACTGGCTCACCAGGATCGCCAAGGGAGACGGCCTCCTGCCACCCCCGCCTGCTGGGTAGCTGCCTCCGCCTCCACCCCAGCAGCCGGCAGTCAGGCCAGTCGGCGCAGTACGAGGCGAATACCCTGAAGAGCATGGAGCCTATGTGGTGTTCACCGGTGTGGCTGATGATCGGCGCAGCAGGCAGCTGCAGCGACAAGAGGTGAACGCAGTAGCCTCAGAGATGCCAGAGTTCATGCACTGGTCTGAGAGGCCCATCAGCTAGAGCAGGGCTGACCACCCAAAAGTGATGCCCAGTCCGGGCTCCTACGCCTTGGTCCTGGACGCCACCTTTGCCACGGACAAATGGGCCGCACGTTTCTCACGAGTTCTGATAGACGGGGGCAGCAGCATCAATATCCTGTACAAGGACACCATGGAGAAGTTAGGAATCAAGCAAAGACAGCTTCAGAACAGCCGGACTATGTTCCACGGCATTGTTCCTGGGCTTTCCTGCTCACCAATCGGCAAGATCCTGATTGACGTCCTCTTTGGGGACAAAGATCACTTCCGAAGAGATTTTGTTTGGTTTGAGGTGGTGGACCTTGAGAGCCCATACCATGCGCTACTCGGCCGACCCACCTTGGCCAAGTTCATGGCGGTCCCCCACTACGCCTACCTCAAGATGAAGATGCCCAGTTCCAGGGGAATTCTGACTGTGGCCGGTGACATCCCAAGTCGTCCGCTTGCGCGGCCGAGAGCAGTCGGCTGGCCGAGTCCCTGGTGATCGCGGCCAAGAAGCGACTCCTTGAACGAGTTGTGGCGATGGCCGGCAAGCAGCCGGAGATATCGCCCGACCCAAAGGAGTCGGAAGCCGAAGGTTCGTTCAAGCCGGCCAACGAGACAAAGAAGATACCCTTGGACCCGGAGCACCCAGAGAGGTATGCCGTCGTAGGTGCAAACCTCGACAGCAAATAGGAAGGCGAGCTCGTCGATTTCCTCCGTGAGAATCGAGACATCTTCGCGTGGTCTCCCAAAGACATGCCAGGTGTACCGACGGATTTCGCCGAGCACAAGTTACATGTCCGATCTGATGCAAAGCCAGTCAGGCAGCCCCTACGCCGCTTATCAGAAGAAAAGAGAAGAGTTGTCGGAGAAGAGATAGCTCGACTCCTAGCAGCCGGCTTCATTATGGAAGTTTTCTTCCCGGAGTGGCTGGCAAATCCGGTCCTGGTGCTAAAGAAGAACAAGCAGTGGCGAATGTGTATCGACTACACGAGCCTCAACAAGGCCTGCCCCAAGGACCCATTTGCTCTACCAAGAATTGACCAAGTGATAGACTCCACAGCCGGATGCGAGTTGTTGAGTTTCTTGGATGCATACTCAGGATATCACCAGATCAAGCTGAACCCGGCTGACAGATTGAAGACCACGCCGTTTGGAGCATTCTGCTACCTCACCATGATGTTCGTCTTAAGGAATGTCGGTGCCACCTTTCAGCGTTGCATGCAGAAGTGCCTCCTCAAGCAGCTCGGCAGGAACGCCCACGTCTACGTGGACGACGTGGTGGTGAAGACGAAAAAGCACGGAACACTGCTGGAAGACCTCAAAGAGACCTTTGAGAACCTGCGCCGGTTCCAGATCAAGCTCAACCCCGAGAAGTGTGTCTTCGGAGTACCAGCCGGCCAGCTGCTAGGTTTCCTGGTCTCTGAATGCGGCATAGAATGCAACCCAGTAAAAATCAAGGCCATCAAGAGAATGGAGGTACCCAGCCGACTGCTGGATGTGCAGAAGTTCACCGGCTGCTTAGCATCCATTAGCCGATTCATCAGTCGGTTGGGCGAGAAAGCTCTCCCCTTATACCAACTCATGAAGAAGACCACTTTTTTCGAGTGGAACCATAAGGCGGATGAAGCTTTTCACCAGTTGAAGAAGATGCTGACTACTCCACCCGTCCTGGCGGCTCCGACTCCCAAGGAACCTATGCTCCTGTACATCGCCGCCACCAGCCGAGTAGTCAGCACAGTCATGGTAGTGGAGCGCAAGGAGGAAGGCAAGGCGCTGCCTGTCCAGAGACCAGTATATTACCTGAGCGAGGTATTGTCGACCTCCAAGCAGAACTACCCCCACCACTAGAAGATGTGCTATGGCGTACACTTTTCTGCCAAGAAATTGAAGCCTTACTTTCAAGAGCATCCAATCACAGTGGTCTGCACGGCCCCACTTGCCGAGATCATCGATAGCCGAGATGCCTCTGGTCGAGTGGCCAAGTGGGCCATAGAGCTGGCTCCTTACACCATCTACTACCAGCCCCGCACCGCTATCAAACCACAAGCATTGGCCGACTTCCTCGTCGACTAGGCCGAGACCCAGTACCTGCCTCCAGCGCCTGACTCCACCCATTGGCGGATGCACTTCGACGGCTCCAAGATGCACACCGACTTGGGAGCCAGCATCGTCCTCACCTCTCCCAAAGGCGACAAGCTCAAGTATGCACTGCAAATCCATTTTGCCGCATCCAACAACGTTGCCGAGTACGAGGCGCTCATTCACGGGCTCCAGCTTGCCAAAGAGCTTGGCATCCGCCGGATCTTGTGTTATGGCGACTCGGACTTAGTGGTCCAGCAGTCATCTAGCGACTGGGACGCGAAAGACGCAAACATGGCGAGCTACCGTTTCCTCGTGCAGCAACTCAGCGGGTATTTCGAAGGGTGCGAGTTCCTCCATGTGCCAAGAAACGACAACGACCAAGCAGACGCCTTGGCACGAATCGGCTCTACCCACCAAGCAATACCATCTGGCGTCGCCCTTCAACGCCTCCTCAAGCCGTCTATCAAGCCTTCACCAGAATCAGACTCCATTTTTGTGCCGGCTCCTCCCGAAGACGGCGGATCCGACTCCAGAGCTCCGGCAGGCGGAACGGGGACTTTGGCGGATGACTCCAAAGCCGCCACAGTCGAGCCCGGCCCAGGGACTGCGGTGGCGGACTCGAAGATTCCAGAACTCGGCCCAAGGACCACGCCAGTCGGCCTGGGGACTTCATCAACCCAGCAAGCGGCTGTTGACTCCAACCCACCGCCTCCCAGCTCGGCCGCCCACGTCCAAGTCGCAGTTCTGGTAGTCGAAGAAATAGCAGCACCCTCATGGGCTCAGCCCATCCTCAAATTCCTGGTGAACAAAGAGCTACCAACTGATGAGACCTCAGCCCGGCAAGTACAACACCGGGCGGCGGCCTATACCATAGTCAACAGAGAGCTGGTCAGGCGCAGCGTCACTGGTGTCTACCGGCGCTCCGTAGAGCCAGAGCAAGGCCAGGCGATTCTCAAAGACATCCATCAAGGCGTATGCGGCCACCATGCGGCTTCAAGAGCACTCGTCGCCAAAGCCTTTCGGCACAGTTTCTTCTGGCCTACTTCCTTGGAAGAGGCCAAGGAGTTGGTCCAAAAATGCAAAGGGTGCCAGAAGTTCAGCTACAAGCCGCACCAGCCGGCTTCTGCGCTCAAGACCATCCCCATTGCCTAGCCTTTCACAGTTTGGGGTCTAGACATGGTGGGACCATTCAAGACAGCACGAGGTGGTTTAACCCACCTACTTGTCGCAGTGGACAAGTTCACCAAGTGGGTGGAAGCGAAGCCAATTAAGAAACTGAACGGTCCGACTGCCGTGACCTTCATCACCGATATCACAATTCGGTACGGCATACCACACAGCATCATCACCGACAACGGCACAAATTTTGCCAAAGGCGCCTTGGCCCATTTCTGCGCAACACAGGGCATCCGACTGGACCTAGCGTCCGTCGCCCATCCGCAGTCAAACGGCCAAGTGGAGCGAGCAAACGGCCTCATCCTGTCCGGCATCAAGCCTCGGTTGATCGAGCCTCTGGAGCGCTCGGCTGGCTGCTGGCTCGACGAGCTGCCAGCCGTCCTCTGGAGTCTGCGCACGACTCCAAACAAGTCAACCGGCTTCACGCCCTTCTTCCTCGTCTACGGTGCCGAAGCCGTCATCCCAACGGACATAGAGTTTGACTCCCCACGAGTCACCATGTACACCGAGGAGGAAGCAGAAGAAGCACGACAAGATGGCGTCGATCTGCTAGAAGAGGGCCGGCTGTTGGCACTCAGCCGGTCCAGCATCTACCAGCAGAGCCTGCGCCGATACCACAACAGGAAGGTTAGGCCAAGATCTTTCCAAGAAGGCGACCTTGTGCTCCGGCTGATCAGCGAACAGCCGGCCAGCACAAGCTGTCGGCGCCTTGGGAAGGCCCTTTCATCATCAGCAAAGTACTGGGCAACGATTCCTACTACCTGATCAACGCTCAGAAGCCCCGAGCACGCAAGAAGGACGACTCCGGCAAGGAGACGGAGCGGCCATGGAATGCAAATCTCCTCCGAAGATTTTACAGTTGATGCAGCATGTACCGCGCTACCTTTTGTATTAAAGTACCAAGACTTCGGGCCCCCCGAGACGAGCTCGGGGACTGCCCTCTTTTGTCTATATGATAAAAATTATGCCTACAAGCATGTTACTCTTTGTCATGCCACTTGGCACCGGGTTCGACAAGTCGGCCCGGGGACTTGCCGCCTTGCACTATGAAATGCTTCCTGCAGCCGGACAAGTAGTGTGTAACACCTAAACCGTCTTCTGTCAGAAGCCGCAGCTCGCAGAGCGACTGTACGGTGGGCAGAGGTAAGGTAGAATGGGTGTTCGCATGAAAAATGGCTAAGGACTCAAAGCGTAAAACATAGCTCAAGACGGCTTCCAGCCTTTCTCGCAAACCGACTCTCGGACAGTCGGATTGTCGCCTTCTATCCAACTTGCTCAAACAATCTTGAAATCGGCTAAGTACTTGCTTCCCAAAGTAGCCTAACACTTGATCCAGCAACAGTCCGCAGAGCGGCTGTCCGATTGGCAAGGCAGGCAACTAAGAGAAAGCGGCAAAGGAAAAAAGCCAAAAGAACAATGAGCAAGAAAAGATAGATAGATATATTTACATAACATAGGCCCTTGGCCGAATTGTCGAGTAGAGGTTCAAAATACACCCCGCGGGTGGAATTGTGCGAATTAACAAGTTCTTCAAAGACTACTGAAGAAGATAAAATGAAAGATACAACGGCAGCTTAGGAGGCAGCAGACAGATTCGGGGGGTCGGAGGAGGCGCCAGCGTCAGGCGTCGGGGCAGCCGGCTGGCTAGTCTCGGCTTGATCACCTCCGGCGGCAGTCAACTCGGTCGCACGCGGCTCGTTGCTGGAGGCACGGTCGGGCTGAGGCTGGCCGTCTGCTCCGTCTTCTGGTGCCTCCGCCTCGCCTCCGTCCTCCGCTTCGTCCTCCTCCTCGACGCTGGAGCCAATCACCTCCGCCGAGTCTTCGCTGTAGTCTGGGTTCATCCCAAACCACTCCGGCGGTACCTCCTCGCCGTCTTCAGACCGCTCGGGGACGAAGATGCTGGTGTCGGTGTACTCGGCAATTGCCACAGCACGTTTGACGAGGGCGTCTTCCGCAGCCGCCAGCTCCAGCTAGGCCTCGGACCGAGGCGTGGCCAACCGGTCTAGATCCAGCCCCGGGTACCACGCCTTGACGAACTCCAAGCCTCGGCGCGCTCCAGCCCGGGTCGAAGAGCCCTTCCAGGCCTCAAGATGACCAGCCATGACCTCCAGCCAGTTGGCCGTCAGGCTGGGGGTGCGCGGAGCCTGCACATCCGGCCAAAGGGCGGCAATCACCTGGGCACCGACGCGCTGGAGCCGGCACAACATCCGGTGAGCCGGCCGGAGGCGAGCCTCGATGCTCAGGATGTGCTCGTCAAGAGTTCGGGGGGCATTGGCGGCGATCTCTGCGCCCTCCGCCCTCCGACCTTCACGGTCAGCCTCGATGGCTTGGATGGCGGCCTGTGACTGCCCAGGGAAGAAGTCTGCACAGACACGAAGAAACAAGGAAGCAATTCAAAAACCAGGAGTCGGCACGATCTAAGTCGGAAGCTCGAAGAAAGAAAATAAAGAGGATCACCATCAACGATGTCTTCAATCTCGTGGAAGCCGGAGGACAGCAGCGCCTCCTTGTCAGACCAGGAGGAGCGCTCGCTCGCGAACTCGGCCAAGAGGGCGGTTTCCGTGTCCTCCGCCTCCCTCTGCGACTTCACAAGCAGCTCCTTCTGCTCTGCCAACTGAGTGGCCAGCAGATCGCGCTCTGCGGCGAGCTTGCTGCACTCCTCCCCTTTGGCGCGCAGGGTGGAGTTGGCTTCGCTCAGCTGCTGTTGAAGAGCAGCGTTGGCTCCTGAAGGAAAGGAAGAAAGACAACAGTCGTCAATAAAGTAGGTCGTCAGGGAGATCCGGCCCGGCTGCTCAGCAGCCGGCCCGAATCTCGGGGACTACAGCCCGCTGGTGCGCTAGCGCGCCCCCGCAGAAAAAAAAAGAGGGGGGACTTACTCCGGCTCTCCGCTAACTCGGTGGTCTGCTTGCCCAGCTCTTCAACATTACGGTTGAAGGCAGTGACGCGGAGGTTGTGGTAATCCTGCAACAAGCATTTCAGACAAAGTTAGTACCCAGAAGTTCATCAATTGGAGTTCCGGGCCGCCTGCTCAGCAGTCGGCCCGAAACTCGGGGACTACACCCAGTGGGTGTGCTGGCGCGCCCCCGCAGAGTGGAGCAAGAAAACAAAGACCAAAGAAAAAAACATAACCGGACGGCTGCCCGCGATGCTAGGAACGCCTTGGTGCAACTCTGGAGAGCGTCGCCCTCAGCACGGAGCTTCGCCTGGACGTCCAGGAGCGCCCGGTTCAGCGGCCCTATGCCGCCTCCTCGCACCCACCCAACAGGTGCGGCGCTCGTCGCTTCGGCGTCTGGGGCCGCCGAGCTGGTGGTGCCGGCTTCCAGCGGGCGGGGTGCCGAAGTCGCCTTCTCCAAACGACGGCGCGTTGGCGAGCCGACTTGGAGGAGCAGCCTCGCCACGGCCTCGTCTTCGGTCGGCGGCACCGAAGGGTCCGCTGGCTGCTCACCTTGCGCGCCTTCAGACGGCGGCGGAACGTGCGCGTCCGGAGTAGAGGAGTCGCCGCCTTCCCTCTCCTCGACGAGGTTCTCCTCGCCGGCTTCTCCAGTTGGCCCCATGAACTCCGGAGGCGGCGGCACAGAGTTCAGTGGGGTGACAAGCAAGGCCGACTGGCGGCGTGCGGCTTCCTCAGCCTGCTGCTTCGCCGCGGCGGCGGTTTCGGCCTCCGCTAGTTTTTTCTTAGCAGAGGCCTCCGCCCTGTCGGCCTCCGCCTTCTCCAGGCGGAGGGCCTCTTCTTCATTGCGCCTCTCCTGCGCATTCCGCTCCGTCGCCTCCCGGAGGTCAGCAGCAGGGTCAATCCGGCGAGCGGTGGCGGACATCTCCGCTGACCCCATGACGGAGGCCGCGGCGACCCGCTCAAGAGAGAGGGGAGCCCTGAAGAAAGAGGGGCAAACAGAGACTCAGACAAATCACGAAGAAAGAATAAAACTTTGAAGACAAAATACTTACGCGGAGACCAACGGCGGCTTCTTCATTTCCTTACGGAAGCGGATGGCCTTCGCAGCTGCCTCGTCCCGCCGGGTCGCCGCAGCCGAGCCCTTGGGCTTCTTCGGCCGACTGCCGAACAAGGTTGGCACGGCCCTGCGCTTCTTCCCGCCGCCTGGAGCGCCCGGCGCGGCAGAAGAGCCCGCGCCAGGCTGGCTGGCTCCTGGCCGATGGCGAGGGGCGACTTCCCCCTCGGTGCTTTCTTCAGGCCAGTCGGCGAAGGTAGCCGAAGGCCTAAAGTCGCCTGCTGTCCCTCCTCCTCCCTCGGCGTCGTCTTCCAGAGCCGCCGCCCCCTGATCGGGGTCGTCGACGTCGCTCTCCGCCCGGTCGGCGATGAACTCACGGGTCGGCCCCGGGGTGCCGGCTGGTGGATGAAGAAGGGGATTCTAACCAAAGCCGACTGGTCAAAACAAAACTCGGCAAGAAGAAGACAATCTAAAGAAAGAAAAGAAAGGCGACTCACCATGGGCGGGGGGTTGGCGCGGGAGTACGGCTCCTTGCCGAATCGCCAGTCCTCCGGGAGCTTGCTGTCCGAGAGGTAGTTCACCATGTGGGCCACCTCTTCGTGAGGCATGTCCTTGGTGCACATCCGACTCGGGTCGTGGCGCCCACTCATCTGGCTCATCATGTGAGGGCGGCCTTGAAGTGGGAGAACTCGGCGCGAGACGAAGGCGGCCAGCAGGTCTGGACCAGTCAGACCCTCCGACTGCGTCAGCACTCGGAGTCACGTGATGGCGCCGGCTCCCGCAGGCGTCAGCGACTTGGCCCGGTACGACCAGTTGGGCAGTCTCCCAGCCGGCGGGCCGGCTTCGAAAGCCGGCAGATTGACCCAGTCGCCCCTCGTGGCGACGTTCCTGACGTAGAAGTAGGATCTCTGCCACATCTTCACCGACTTTATCAGCGAGATGGAGGGGAAGGGGTTGTCGGCTCCTGACCTTCGCACGGCGATGAAGGCGCCGCATTGAGCCGGCACGCCCGCGGCCTGGGTGCCGAGCTTGGAGAAGAAGAACTCCCCCCAGAGCTCGAGGGTGGGGAGGACTCCGAGGAAGCCCTCGCACAAGGCCACGAAGGCGGACAGCAGCACCACTGTGTTGGGGGTGAGGTGGTGCGGCTGGAGGCCGTAGAACTCCAAGAAAGACCGAAAAAAGCTGCTCGCCGGCAGCCCCAGCCCGCGCAGGCAGTGCGAGCGGAAGATGACCCACTCGCCCTCCTGCGGGGCGGGGGAGATCTCCCCCTCTGGTGCAAGACGCACCTGCATGAGATCCTTGCCGGGAAGCCGACGGGTCCGGCGGAGGAACTCGATGTGGTCTTCGTGAACCTCAGAACCGTCCCAGGTGCCGGAACGCACCAGGGGAGGCGCGGCAGCGGAGGAGGAACTCATCGGGAGCTGTCACCGCGGCGTTCGCCGGAGCTTGGGCGTGCGGCAGAGCAAGGAGGAGAGCGAGGAGCAGCAAGGGGGAGGAGAGCGAGGAGGAGCAAGGAGGAAGAGAGCGAGGGGTAGTGGGAAGGAGGGGCGCGCGTGCCCCCCTCTTCCCCCTACTTATAGCCCCGTGGGCTGCGAAGCCGAGGGGGCGGACGTGGGGATTTACTGCGCCTACAACCCCACAACCCCCACGATCCACGTAAAGTTATTGTGCGCAGTAACTCCACGGGAATCCCAACAGTCCACCGGGGCCGCAGCGGATCTGCTCGGGCGCCGAGGCGCGGTAGTGGCGGGCCCCGCCCATGGGCCTGTCCCATCGCATGCGTGGGCTGGCAGGACGGCCTAGCCACGTGCCTTCATGTGACAGGCCAAGAACGAGCGGCGGCCTGGAGGCTTAGCTAGCACGGCACTTAAAATCCCGCCGCGAAGTTCGAAATACCGAGCAAGTCGAAATTGAGTGAAGTCCGAGTTGAGCAAGTCCGACTCCTTCTAGACGGCCCAGCAAAAGTCAATCAAGACCATGTGTTGAGCACCCGGAAAGAGAAACTGCTGAGGCTTCTCGGCCGATCGTCCGTGGCGCCTCACCAGCTTCGGGGACTACTTTCGGAGTAATGGGCCACGGGTAGGCTAACCCGAGTCCCATGACCTTTTAGGACATCGGGGCAGGTTGCGCCCCTCAAGACCCCAGGGCGAAGAGCCGTCTCTTGAGGAGTCAATGGCAGGGCGGCCGACTGCCCGCTCACGGACGAGTTCCAGGGACGACTTCCAGAGAAGCCGCCTTTAAGGAGTCGGCCGGCGACTCCAGCAAACCCAAAACCTCATCAAAGGGGACGGGGCAGAGGCGTGGCTATAGTGAAGCCCACTCCCACCCCTTACCAAGGGCAGGCATGGCCACAGCACGTCGTACCCGGGAAGATCTCGGGGCGGCGTGGCACTGTTACCCGGCCGGCCCTGACATCAGCACCACAGTACCAAGTCCTGCTCCCACGACGGCTTGTCTTTACGGCCTGGAGGCAGCAGGGCCCACCAGTCAGCGAGACATCGGGAGACGGGGGGAGAACCGCCAGTCGGACCAGTCGGGAGTCGGCCCGGGGGAGTCGGCCGAGCCCTCCCCCGGGGCCCACGCACCATTAATCAAGATGAGATGGGGAGTGGCCACAGTGATCGCCCGCCAGGCGGCGGGGCTGTTGCCACGACCCCATGACCAAGCCCGCGTCATCAGAAACACGGCTACAGTAATCAGCGGCCGGCAAGACCCGCCCGCGGCGGACGTGGCCTGTTGGCTCCGTACCAGACCAGTCGGTGGGCCCCAGCAGTCGGCGGAGAAGTCGGAGGTCGGAGGCACTGATGGCGGGGCCCGCGCCCAGTTGAGTTACCATTGTACCCCTAGGGGGTAGGCCTATATAAACCCCCCAGGGCACCCATGCAAGGGGTTGGACCCCAGTAGTTCTAGACCATACCAGATAGAAGGAGAGAGCTAGTCTTGCCCTCTTCTACCACCAGAAACAGCTCAAGGAGCAACCTTGTAAACACTTGGCCATAGTGATCATGCGGAGACCCCGCAGAGCAGCAGTAGGGGTATTATCTCCCCAGAGAGCCCCGAAGCTGGGTAAGATTCGCCGGCGTGCATGTCTTCGCCTCATCCCGTTTCCAGGCACTGGCAACGTTCTACTCGCCCCCACCATGATAAGCCATCCGTTGGCATATGTCGCACCAAACCCCCGACACAAGGCCAAAGAGGAACTGACCAACGCTTTAGCAGCCATGGAAAAGCTGAAGGAGAGCTTTAAAAATGAGCGGGCAAGCTGGGATATAGAGAAAACCACTTTGCTGAAGAAGGCTCAGGACGCTGAAGCGGCCCTTAATCCGGTCATGGAGGAGTTAACTAGCTTGAAGCAGCAAATAAATGCCATGACTACTGCTATCTTTGGTAAGTAATTGTCTTCACAACCCGTAGACATGTATTATCAAATAGACTGCCGGTTTACCAATATTTTTGTCAATGCAGGGAGTCGTGTTGCTCATCTTGGCTTGGACATGCGTCAAAGCCTGAAAGTTTCCTATACATTTATAGAACAGCTATATACCGGCGTACAATGGGTCATCTGCACAGCCTCTCATAATAAACCGCCACCAACCTTGATCAAGGATACATTGGTAAGGCTAGATGTGATGCCTGCTCGGATTGAGGAGCTGAAGAGATCAGCTGCCAGGGCGGGTGCTCTTACCGCATTGATTCGAGCCAAAGCCTAGATATCTGATCTCGACCCGTCCGATCTTGGAAACGGCTATCCAAGCATAAAAGAGGACGGGTCATATTTTGATAATGATGACCTCAAAGCTTTGATAAGGGAGATGCGTCCACTGGCTAGCAAATTGGCTGAAGAAACTGATGTGTCACATTATCAGGCAATTTATGATGCCAACAACAAGAAGGTTAACCCACCAAGTTGCAACACTCTGGATCTTATTCCGCCAATCCGTAAGCATACATATGCTCCTGATGTTGACCCCTCCTCACTTATAAGCGATGAAGCTGTATTCAGAGCCTTAACTGGGATCGATTGGTCAACCAATGACTTCCATCCATTGGGTAGAGAAGAGGAGGGTGAACTGGCGTAGGATGATCTGCAACCTTCAAGCGAGCCCAATCAAGATTCATAAACCGGTAGCCAGTTTAGCTTCTTCCCTCTACAAGACTTGTTTGAAACAATTGCTCTTATGGGCACCAAACCGCCTTGTAATGGGCTAGTTCAAATGCTTGGTCTGCTATGCCATCGTGCATATTTACTTTGCATGACACTGTTAATCCGCCATGTTAATATGTGCTATGTCTGCTTATGATACTTTAGCACCATGGAATCTGCTCTTGCAATTAATAAAATAAAAAATGTCCTGGCGGTGTACCGCTAGACGGGTTATCTTGCCCAATAACATAGTTTATAACCATGGCTAGGCATAAAAATAACCATATACAATGCAAGATATACCATACCTGTGATATTTTATCACACTGTTGGTTTAGCAAGCCGGTATAATAAGGGTGATAACCCATAACTTGAATACTGGTACTCATCATCTTTTTGCCGGTTTATGAACGGGCCCAGGTCGGATCAATAAACACCGGACATTAGTTTTCCGCTTGCTGGGGACTTATAGTCAAAGGCCAGGCCGGGTTAATAAACATATATAAATTATACTCATAAAGCATTATAAACCGGAAAAATCAAGAAGGGTTTTAAGTAGTCATAATTGTGGTGTTGCACTGATCAAGAGGGTTTAAGCTATGGTTCGAATATGACCAAAGCCCCCAAATGATTTCCCTGGCGGCCTTATGCCTATCAAGAGGTGTAGCTATGTTTCGAATACAACCAAGCCCCCAAGTGATTTCCCTGGTGGCCTTATGCCTATCAAGAGGTGTAGTTATGGTTCGAATACGACCAAGCCCCCAAGTGATTTCCCTGGTGGCTTTATGCCTATCAAGAGGTGTAGCTATGGTTCGAATACGACCAAGCCCCCAAGTGATTTCCTTGGTGGCCTTACGCCAATCAAGAGGTGTAGCTATGGTTCGAATACGACCAAGCCCCCAAGTGATTATGTGGGTTGTGCCCTAGGGGTACCTATGTTTGAGTTGTGTTGTGCAACAGACTCTCTTTGGTCCCTTTAATCCAGGCATTAAGCCTCCAAGTAGACCAGAGCTATGCTCATATGAAGTTATAATATTGGCTTGTTAGCCGGATTACCAAGGTAATCAGAGCTGTGCTCTTATAATATGGGCTTGATAGCCGGATTACCAAAGTAACCAGAGTTGTGCTCTTATAATATGGGCTCGATAGCTGGATTACCAAAGTAACCAGAGCTGTGCTCTTATAATATGGGCTTGATAGCCGGATTACCAAAGTAACCAAAAGCTCATTTAAGAGAACGACAGAGGCCCCACTTTAGCAAGGATGCCGTTTTATTATATCAATCATAATATATACATTGTCTAAATATGTACATAAGGAGAGCCTTGGCTCAAGTGTAATATGGCCTAAGCTGAGCAATATTCCAAGGCCGGCGGGTCTCCTCCTCCAACGTGCGTGACTCTTTGTGGTCTCGAACATCGACAAGGTAATATGACCCATTGTTTAGATTCTTGCTGACCACAAAAGGTCCTTCCCAAGGTGGGGATAACTTGTGCATATTAGTCTGATCCTGGATGAGCCGAAGCACCAGATCACCTTCTTGAAAGGTTCTGGTTTTAACCCGGCGGCTATGGTAACGACGTAGATCTTGCTGGTAAATTGCCGAACGAGCCGCTGCGATGTCACGCTCTTCATCTAACAGGTCAAGTGCTTCCTGACGTGCTTTTTCATTGTCAGCTTCAACATAAGCCGCCACGCGGGGCGAGTCATGATGGATGTCACTAGGGAGAACTGCCTCTGCTCCATAAACCATGAAAAAAGGCGTATAACCCGTAGACCTGTTGGGGGTGGTATTAATGCTCCATAACATGGAAGGTAACTCCTCGACCCAACATCTCGGCGTCCTCTGTAGGGCAACCATAAGCCGGGGTTTGGTACCTCTCAAAATCTCTTGATTGGCTCTCTCAGCTTGACCATTAGACTGGGGGTGAGCCACTGATGATACATCAAGCCGGATATGCTCACGTTCACAAAAATCTTCCATAGCTCCCTTGGAAAGGTTAGTGCCATTGTCAGTTATAATACTATGTGGAAAGCCAAAGTGGAAGATCACCTTCTTCATGAATTGAACCGCCGTTGCTGCATCACACTTACTCACTGGCTCTGCCTCTACCCATTTAGTAAACTTGTCAACTGCCACCAAGAGGTGGGTCTTCTTATCCTTGGATCTCTTAAAGGGCCCAACCATATCAAGTCCCCAGACTGCAAACGGCCAAGTAATTGGAACCATCCTTAACTCCTGAGCCGGAACATGAGCTCGACGTGCAAATTTCTGACAACCGTCACACCTTCTGACCAAGTCCTCAGCATCAGCATGAGCCGTCAGCCAATAAAAACCGTGACGAAAAGCTTTGGCCACCAGATATTTTGAACCGGCATGATGACCACAGTCCCCTTCATGGATCTCACGTAGGATCTCACAACCTTCTTTGAGATACACGCAATGCTGAAATGCCCCTATGACATTGCAATGATGCAATTCTCCGTTGACAATAGTCATTGATTTGGACCACCAGATTATCTACCTGGCCAAAACTTCATCCTCAGGTAACTCGCCCCAGGTCATATACGCCAAATAGGGAACTTTCCAATCTAGGATAACATGAAGAGCCGCCACCAACTAAGCCTCCGGGTTAGGAATAGCCAAATCCTCCTCTGTGGGTAACTTGACCGACGGGTTATGAAGGACATCAAGAAAAACATTGGACGGCACCGGTTTACGTTGAGAACCCAACCAGCTTAAAGCGTCTGCTGCTTCATTCTTTCTCCGATCCACATGCTCAACCTAATAACCCTTGAAGTGACCAGCAATAACATCCACCTCCCGTCGATAAGCCACCATGAGTGGATCTTTGGAGCCCCAAGTACCTGATACTTGTTGAGCTACCAAATCTGAGTCACCAAAGCACCTAACCCGGCTTAAGTTCATCTCCTTAGCCACTCAAAGACCGTGGAGTAAGGCCTCATATTCAGCTGCATTGTTAGTGCATGGAAACATTAAACGGAGAACATAACAAAATTTATCACCTCGAGGGGAAGCTAGCACAACTCCATCCCCCGAGCCCTCCAACTGCCTGGACCCACCAAAGTGAATAGTCCAATATGTGTTATCAGGCTTTTCCTCCGGTGTCTCCAACTCTGTCCAGTCATTGATGAAATCCACAAGTGCCTGGGACTTGATTGCCGTACGAGGCATATACTTTAACCCGTGAGGTCCAAGCTCAATGGCCCACTTGGCAATCCAGCCAGTTGCCTCCCTGTTTTGGATTATATCTCCCAAAGGAGCAGAACTGACCACAGTAATGGGATGACCCTGAAAATACTGCTTAAGCTTCCGTCTTGCCATGAAAACTCCATACACCAGCTTCTGCCAATGTGGGTATCTCTGCTTGGACTCAATAAGAACCTCACTGATATAATAAACCGGCCGTTGAAGCGGATATTCCTTGCCTGCCTCCTTTTGCTCTACCACAACAGCCACACTGACAGCCCTGGCATTGGCAGCCACATATAGCAACAATGGCTCTTTATCAACAGGAGCAGCAAGGACAGGTGGCTCGGCTAACTGCTTTTTCAAGTCCTCAAACGCCGCATCAGCAGCATCACTCCAAACAAAATTATCTGTCTTTTTCATCATCTGATATAGAGGGATAGCTTTCTCCCCCAACCGGCTGATAAAGTGGCTCAACGCTGCAATATGACCCGCTAGACGTTGAACATCGTTGATACACACCTGTTTAGCCAGAGAAGTAATTCCCTTGATCTTTTCCGGGTTAGCCTCAATGCCCTTGTTAGACACCAAAAAACCCAAGAGCTTGCCTGCCGGTACACCAAAGGCACACTTGGCCGGATTAGGCATCATTTATAAATTCATAGATTATCAAAAGTTTCCTTCAAATCATCTATCAACGTCTCCTCCTTCCTGGACTTCACAACAATATCATCCACATAAGCATGAACATTGCGCCCAATCTGAGTATGAAGACAATTCTGCACACAGCATTGATAAGTCGCCTCGGCACTCTTGAGCCCAAAAGGCATAGACACATAGCAGAAGGCTCCAAAGGGAGTTATAAAAGCTGTCTTCTCCTGGTCCTTAAATGTCATCTTGATCTGATGATAACCAGAATAAGCATCTAGAAAACTCAAACGCTCACAACCCGCCGTAGCATCAATAATCTGATCAATACGAGGGAGAGCGAAAGGATCATCCGGACAAGCCTTGTTTAGATCTGTGTAGTCCACACACATGCGCCAAGTGCCATTCTTCTTAAGTACCAGCACCGGGTTAGCCAATCACTCAGGATGAAATACTTCAATGATAAACCCAGCTGCCAGGAGCCGGGCTACCTCCTCACCAATAGCCTTACGCCTTTCTTCATTGAAGCGGCGGAGAAACTGCTTAATTGATCGGTTTAAACTTAGGATCAATGTTAAGAGTGTGCTCAGCGAGTTCCCTCGGTACACCTGGCATGTCAGAAGGCTTCCATGCAAAGATGTCCCAGTTCTCACGGATGAACTCGATGAGCGTGCTTTCCTATTTTGGACCCAGATTAGCACTGATGCTAAACTGCTTGGATGAATCGCCAGGAACAAAATCAACTAACTTGGTTTCCTCAGTCGATTTAAACTTCAAGGCCGGATCATGCTCTGTAGTTGGCTTTTTTAAAGAAGGCATATCTACTGGATCAACATTGTCCTTATAAAATTTCAAATCCTCTGTTGTACAAACCGACTCAGCATAAGCCGCATCACCTTCTTCACATTCCAACGCTATCCTTCGGCTCCCATGTACCATGATGGTCCCCTTATGACCTGGCATCTTAAGCTGCAGATAAACATAATAGGGCCTTGCCATGAACTTAGCATAAGTCGGCCGTCCAAACAGAGCATGATAAGGGCTCTTGATTTTCACCACCTCAAAGGTCAATGTCTCTGATCTAGAATCATGATCATCTCCAAAAGCAACTTCCAGAGCTAGCTTACCAACTGGATATGCCGACTTACCGGGCACCACACCATGGAAAACAGTGTTCGACGGTTTGAGACTTTTATCCGTCAACCCCATACGACGGAAGGTTTCATAATAGAGGATATTGATGCTGCTCCCTCCGTCCATGAGCACCTTGGTGAACTTATACCATCCAACCTGAGGTGCCACCACCAATGTCAGATGACCCGGATTATCAACCCGGGGCGAATGATCCTCTTGACTCCACACAATGGGCTGCTCAGACCAGCGCAAGTAATGGGGTACTGCCGGTTCAACGGAGTTTGCTGCCTTTTGATGAAGCTTCTGATCCCGCTTACACAAGCTTGTGGTGAAGACATGATACTGCCCGCTATTCAACTGTTTTGGGTTACTCTGGTATCCAGACTGCTGTTGCTGATTCCCCTGACCAGACTGTTGATGGTAGCCGCCTTGATTGCCTTGACTGCCTTGATGACCTTGATGACCTTGAAATCCAGAGCCTGAACTGTTACCATCGTTACCCGGCCCCTGTGAACCGGATCCTGGACCGCCTCCCGGTCCATTGTTACCTTGAAAAAGATTTGAATTCTTGAACTCCTTCATGATGTAACAATCTTTCCAGAGATGAGTAGATGGTCTTTGACGTGTACCATGCTTTGGGCAGGGCTGATTCAACAGATGCTCAAGATTCATACCTGATGCTCCAGTTTATGGGGGCGGTCTACCCTTACGACCCTGTCCATTATTCTGTGCATTGGTGTCTGCTATTATCAGCCTTGCGCTTACCATTACCACCTTGATTCGTTGTCGGGTTATGCTGCTGCCCTTTAGTGCTGCCGCTCTTCTTTCCCTTTCCTGGTTTGTCCTCATCATACTCGGGGTCTGTCGGTGCGGAACGACACCTATGGGATCACGAGAATCCCTACTACGGTTAGCGGGGCGCGGGGTCGTGAGAAGAGCGGATCAAGCAGGTAGCACATGGTTCGTTTATCCAGGTTCGGGCCACAAGGATGCGTAAAACCCTACTCCTGCTTTGGTGGATTGTATATCTCTGTTCTTAAGCTAGCTATGGGGCGTGAGGAGCTCCAAAAAGCCGAATCCTTCTCCTGGTCGCCTCGGGCCTCCTTTTATAGGAAAAGGGGTTGCCACAGTGTCACACAGGAGGTGGAAAGGGAACAGTGATGCGAGGTTATCCCTCGCATTACATGACAAGGCGCATTTAATGCGTCTTGCTTAGGTGTCCTTGCTTTATCGGGGACGGGGGAGAGATCTGTCTCGTCCATCGCCGCTCCTTCTTGTGTCGACACGCGCCCTGGCCAGCGATGCCTGAGATGCCACATAGGTAGGCGGGCAGCTGAGGTGGCGCAGTGGTGGGTCTTCATGAAGATCTGCATGCCGCCACGCAGGTGCCTGCCCAGCTGGTTGGGGCGGCAGCTGCATGCATGTGGTGGTGGAGGTTTAGTCGGCATGGGCCTGATGGTGGCCCTGCGGGTGTCCTTAGCAAGGGCCTTGCCGGGGCCCCGGCAAGGGTCTTGCCGAGGCGCCTGCTGTCATCCCCGGCAAGGCGCTTGCCGGGGGCCTTGTGGTCTTCCTCGGCTGGGATCCCGCCAAGGGTCGTCGTCTCCTTAGTGCGTATCTGATCTTGAATGTCTTCACGAAGATCTGCATGCCGCCACGGCGATGTCTCCCAAATCCTTGCCCTTTGGGGGCAGTGGACTCAAGGGTGATTCGCTTCGTAGGCGCGGGACGAGTCGCCGCGGCAAGGGTCTTGCCGGGGCTACTAGAATTTTCTCCCGGCAAGGATCTTGCCGGGGGAGTCCGCTTCGTCCCCTTTTCTCTTCGTGGTCTTGGCCTTGGCGTCGTAGTTCTCTTGAGATTCAGTCTTACCCTGGCTCACCTCCCTTGCCTTGCTTGGTGTGGTGGTGCCCGCGGCTCAGACTGCCCGTGCATAGTTATAGGGGTACAAAAAGTGTACCCCTCTTTTTGTACACCGACAGGAGCCCCCGGGCCTGGGCCACACATAAGCGCAACGCGTTGTTGGGACTAGGCCCAAAAATGGTGCGCGGGCAGGCGGGGCAGTTTTTACCGTGGTAAGATCCTTCGCGCGCTGCGCTTCCCACGACTCCCGCGCGTGGCGCGGCGTGGGGAGGCGTGTGTGACGTGGGAAGCATGCGTGGGGTTGGTTCCCGCAGGCATGCATCACATCATAGTAAAGGGGCGGTTCGCGCCTTCCTCATAAATAGAGGGAGGCGTGGAGGCGCGGCCCATTTACTGAATGGGGCTGAGGTGCGGTCTTCGAGGCGTCCACTCCCCATGATCACGGCGTGGGGAGAGGTCGCCTCACCCGTCCCCTCGGTTCTGCACATCCGCCACGTGTCTCTCATGCGCTTGGGGTGGCAAACGGTGGAGGCAGGAAACCGGGCCGTCGCTGGTTGGGGCAGCGGGTCAGCCCTGGCTCCCTGCGCCTCCTGTGTCTTGATTGGCCGAGCGGGGCGGCCAAGCCCCAACCCCGATCCTTTATAAAGAGTGGGAGGGGGATGGCGTCCCGCATTCTTTCATCTTCTTCTTCCTTCAGCTTCTGCTCCTCCCTTCCATCTGTCATGGAGAGAGGGAACCCCGGTCCTTCAATAGTGGCGGCGAGGGTCGCCGCTCGACAACGCGTCCCTCCTTCTCCTGCGCCTGTGGTGGCAGAGCCAGCCGCGAGGGGAAGGGGGAGGGGGCGAGGCCGTGGGCGAGGCCGGGGCGCTCGGGGAAGAGGAGGACGGGGTGGCGCGCCGGCCTCGCCTCCGCCAGCAGCTCCTCCTCCAATGGAGGGCAATGTTGGGGATGACCCTTGTGAGTTCTTTGTCAGGTTGCGCCAGCCGCTGCGCCATCGCCTTCGTCTCCCGACTCCATTTGCACGGGAGATGGAGCTGGATCCGCCAGAGTCATTGTGGCTACACATGAGGGGCTGCGTGATCAGTGGCACGCGGGCCCGTGTCGACTTCCCCACCCCTCACGTGATGTATCTCCGTCGAGGATGGAAGACGTTTGCTCATATCCACCGCTTGACGGAGGGGCTCACACTCCATTTTAAGCTGATGGAGGGAGGCCTTCTCTCCGTCAAGGTCTTCGGGTGCTTTGGGACCCGTGCAAGGTGCTGCGTGGAGAGCTCTTCTGACAGTGAAGACTCCTCCTCAGGCGGGAGTGACGAGGAGGACAGCGGCAGTGACGACGAGGGTAGTAGGTGGCAGGATGACGGGTCCGATTAGGTGTCGGGGGCCGCTCCGTGTGGCACCGGCGACCCCATCATCCGTGTCGCCGGCTCCCTGAACTTCTCGGGGTCGTCTCCTGGGGCGTCTGGCATTGGGAGGCTGCGGAAGAGGAAGAGGGCGGGCGGCAAGGCCGTCAAGTCGGAGTACGCGGGCACCGATGCCTTCAGCGCGTGCTGACGTCCTGCCGCCTCGTCTTCGAGCTCTGCTTCCGGCGCCGCCATCACCATCCAGCCTTTGGACGGCCACCAAGATGTTCTCTTGGTGTCTCTGCCCCCCGTAGCTCGCCTAGGTGCTCCTTTTATCCTTTTTGCCTCCTTGACCTACCTCCTAAGGAGAGGGACAAGAAAGGGATTACGGGCACCTTATCTTTTTTTAGTTTGTAAGCCTTCGGGCCTTTGTTGAATTTAAAACTTGTAATCCCATCATTCATGTTTTTCATCCCCTATGGACTGTACCTGAGTGGAATGTTTTTAATGAAAAGGGATGCTTGCCGGGTCATTTGTTTGTGGGTGAAACCCACGGCAAGGAATAAATCCTTGATATCTTTAAGATAAACATTTCCTTGCCCGGCAGCAGGCCTTGCCGTCTCCCCACTTCGCTCGACCTTTCTCATGCCTTTGGCGGAGGCAGGGATGAGGCGGGTTCAGGCTCCTTGTTTCATCCTTTCGCTGCCGCGACTACGACCAAACTTGGCCCTAGGAACGAGCCCTAGGGCCTAGAGTTATGGGAGCACAGTAGCTTAGGGGAAAACGAGGTTTGACATACCTCAGTCCATAATGGAATGCATGATAAGTGATGAAGAACTTATCTGAAGCTGCAGTCCCCGGCGACCCTGGTTCGCCGTGGGTGAATCTTCGCTCTTTCAGCCCCCGGCGATACTGGCTTGCCGGGGGCTAGATGCTGGTCTGTTCCTCCTTTTTTCCCTCCCCAAGTGGTTCGGCATGGATATCCGTGTGCCCTGTGAACCAAAGAAGACAAAAGAAAGACAAAGAGACGCACATTCGACCTCTAAGCTAGGGGTTAGTCGCCGCTAAGCACTATCAACCCTAACCACGGACGAGACTCGACCTAGCATGCATGCTATAACTCAGGGCGCCAGCGCTTCATTTATGCTCAGGGTCTGCCCCTGGCTTTGTACAAAGGGTTACATGCGTCATCGTCAAGGCTCGTACAAAAGGTGGCTTGCCGGGGGGCCCGGCATGCCGCGCCTCACGGGTAAAACTTGCGAAGATGCTCAATGTTCCAGGAGTTAGTCACCGGAACGGCATCTTCGGTCTCCAGGCGGACTGCGCCGGGCCTGGTGACTCGTATATCCCGATAAGGGCCTTCCCACTTCGGCGTCAACTTGTTGGAATTCTTGGCCGATTGAACGTGCCGAAGAACAAGGTCGCCTTCCTCAAAGCTTCGGGCATGAACCTTGCGGCTATGGTAGCGACGCAAGGCTTGCTAGTAGCGCGCTGCTCTCACAGCCGCCCGAAGACGACCTTCCTCAAGGAGTGTTGCGTCATCTTGCCACAATTACTCTTGCTCAAGCTCGTCATAAGCGAGTACTCGAGGTGACCCGTATATGAGTTCCATGGGGAGAACTACTTCTGCCCCGTATACCAGGGCAAAGGGTGTCTGGCCGGTGGCTCGATTTGGTGTCGTCCTGATTGACCAAAGAACCGCCGGCAATTCATCAATCCAGCACCTTCCACTCTTGCGCAGCCTGTCAAAGGTCTTTGTCCTTAAGCCTCGCAGTACTTCAGCGTTTGCCCTCTCAGCTTGACCATTGCTTCGTGGGTGAGCAACGGAAGCGAAACAGACTTTGTTGCCGAGGTCTTGGGTATGTTGCATGAAGGTGCGGCTTGTGAACTGTGTACCGTTGTCGGTGATGACCCTGTTGGGTACACCAAAATGGCACACTAGTCCCTTGAAGAATTTGACGGCTGACTGAGCTGTGACCTTCCTCACTGCTTCCACTTCTGGCCACTTTGTGAACTTGTCGATTGCGACGTACAAGTACTCAAAGCCCCCGACAGCACGGGGGAAAGGGCCCAGTATGTCGAGCCCCCAGACCGAGAAAGGCCAGGAGAGAGGAATGGTTTGAAGGGCTTGAGCCGGCTGATGAAGCTTCTTTGAATGGAACTGACACGCTTCACACCTAGTGACTAGTGTCGTCGCATCCTGGAGGGCGGTGGGCCAGAAGAAGCCTTGCCGAAACGCTTTGCCAGCAAGGGCCCTTGACCCGATGTGGGATCCACATATGCCTCCATGTATCTCTGCCAACAGCCCCAGTCCTTCCTCTCGAGGGATACACTTCAATTTCACGCCGTTCGGCCTCTTTCTGTACAGGACGTCATCGACGAACTGGTACATAGTAGAGCGACGGGCTACTTTTTCCGCTTCTTCCTGCTCCTCAGGAAGTTCACCAGTTTGGAGGAATCGGACGGTATGTTGTGCCCACGCTGGAGCCTGGGGCTCGACGGCGAGGACTAAAGGCGTTTCCTCCGCTACAGGAGTGGCTGCCTCAATGGCAAGAGCTTGATGCTCCGCCAGAGCTAGCCGTCCCGTGGCGGGCTCAGTATCTCCGGCAACATCCTTGCCGGCGGCTCCGGGGAGCTCGGCGGTAAAGTACTTGCCGGGCCCTGATTTCCTCCTCTTGTTTTGCTCTGTTGATGGATCAACGGATGGCTGAGTTAGCTGAAGCACAAAGGTACCTGGTTCCACAGGTAGCTTGAGGGCAGCGCGTTTTGACAGGTAATCGGCGATATCATTCTCCGCTCGGGGAACGTATTCTGCCTGTATATCGTCAAAACGCTCTTCTAGCTTTCTCACTTCATCAACGTAGGCCTTCATCAGCGGGCTCTGGTAATCCTTGTTGACTTGCTTGACGACAAGTTGCGAGTCGCCTCTGACGACGAGTTTCTTGATTCCGAGGTCTGTCGCGATCCTAAGACCGGCAAACAGCCCTTCGTACTCGGCCGTATTTTTTGTTGACACCTCCCTGGGGAAGTGCATCTGGATCACGTACTTGAGGTGCTCTCCGGTGGGCGCGACAAGCAGTACGCCAGCCCCGGCGCCCTGTAAGGAGAAAGCTCCATCAAAGTACATGATCCAGTCGCGACTTGCCTCCTTGCCAGGGAGAGTAGTCTCTTGGGTTTCTTCGTCAGGCGTCGCGGTCCATTCTGCAATGAACTCCGCCAGGACTCGACTTTGAATCGTCGAGGTACTCTCAAACTTGAGGCCAAAGCTGGACAGTTCCAGTGCCCACTCTACGATCCTTCCCGTTGCGTCCGGATTGTGCAATATTCGTTGCAGAGGGAGGCGAGTGACGATAGTAATTTCGTGCGCCTGGAAGTAGTGACGCAGCTTCCTCGAGGCCATAAGAAGGCCAAAGAGCAGTTTCTGCACACCGGAGTACCTTGATCTAGCCCCCTGCGGAAGGGAGCTAACAAAGTAGACCGGGTGCTGCATCATCTTCTTCCTTGGCGGCACTCCAACCGGCTACGCGTCTCGACATCGGTGGCATCGGGCTCCGTCGCTGCTATTACCTCATCATCAATTTCTCTCTGCGCCACTAGTGCGGCGCTGACCACCTGGTTCGTTGCCGCCAGGTACAGCAGCAACGGTTCCTGTGGCCTAGGCACAACTAGTATTGGCGCGGAGGAGAGGTACCTCTTCAAATCTTGCAATGCTGCTTCGGCTTCTGGCGTCCACTCCATTGGGCCCGCCTTTTTCAAAATCTTGAAAAAGGGAAGGGTGCGCTCGGCGGACTTGGAAATGAACCTGCTCATGGCGGCGACGCAACCAGCAAGCCGACGGACATCCTTGACTCGCTTGGGCGCTTCAATCCGCTCTATAGCTTTGATCTTGTCCGGATTGGCCTCTATCCCACGCTGTGACACAAAGAACCCGAGAAGCTTGCCGGACGGGACGCCGAAGACGCACTTCTCAGGGTTCAGCTTGAGATTGATCTTGCGTAGGTTTGCAAATGTTTCTTGTAAATATGATATGAGGGTTGCCCTGTTCTTGGTTTTGACCACTATATCATCCATATAGGCTTCCATATTTCTATGGAGCTGGGGTTCAAAACCAATCTGGACCGCCCATGCAAACGTTGAACCAGCACTCTTCAACCCGAAAGGCATCCGTATAAAGCAATACGTACCACATGGGGTGATGAATGCCGTTTTCTCTTCATCTTCCCTTGTCATGAAGATCTGGTGGTAGCCGGAGTAGGAATCGAGGAACGACAACAGATCACACCCAGCTGTGGAGTCAACAATCTGGTCGATGCGTGGCAATGGGAAGGGGTCTTTGGGACAAGCCTTATTAATATCTGTGTAATCAATACACAGCCTCCACTTCCCATTTGCCTTGCGCACTACCACCGGATTGGCCAACCATGTTGGATGGAGCACTCCTCTTACCAAACCCGCTGCTTCCAGTTTTCGGATCTCCTCTGTGATGAACTCTTGTCGTTCCAAAGCTTGCTTTCTGATCTTCTGCTTGACGGGCCGCGCATGAGGACAGACAGCAAGGTGGTGCTCAATCACCTTCCTGGGAACACCGGGGATGTCGGATGCTTGCCATGCAAACACATCGACATTCTCCCGCAGGAAGGTGACGAGCGCGTCTTCCTATTTGTCATCAAGGGTGGAGCTTATGGTAAAAGCTCCTCCCGTGCCGTCCTCCTTGACAGAAACCTTCTTGGTTCCCGGCGGTGTGGCCCTGGACTTCTTGTTTCTGTCGGTGGAGCTCTCTGGCACGTCCTCGATGGGAGCGCTACACTCCGAAGAGGTGCGCTTGCCGGAGTGGGTGCCTGAGGTCTCAGCGGTCTTCTTCTTTTGCCTTCCTGGGGCTCCAGCGGCGGGAGCAAGCGCCTTAGCAGTGGCGGCTGCTACAACTGCTTGTTGGTAGAGTTGGTCAGCGCAAATTAGCGCATCCTTCTCGTCGGAGGGGATGGTGATGATCGTCACAGGTCCTGGCATCTTCAGGGTGTTGTAGGCATAGTGTGACGCCGCCATGAACTTGGCCAGCGCTGGGCGGCCAAGGATCCCGTTGTAGGGCAAGGGGATCTTGGCAACATCGAACACGATCCTTTCTGTCATGTAGTTCAGATCACTTCCAAAGGTCACGGGCGGCATGACCTTCCCCTTTGGTTGACTTCTTCCCGGGTTGACCCCCTGAAACGTGCTCGTCTCTTCGAGGTCTCCGTCAGGAATCTGCAATTTCTCGATCATGGCAGGCGAGATTAAGTTCAGACCGGCCCCGCCATCGACTAGCATCTTTGTCACCTTGAGGTTGTGTATTGTTGGTGAAACCAACAATGGCAAGCACCCGACTGTAGTAGTGCGATCAGGGTGATCCTCAGTGTCAAAAATGATAGGTGTGTTGGACCACTTCAGCGGCCTTTGGGCATCAAACGACGGTTCCGCCGCTGTAATTTCACGCGCCCACTGCTTAAGCTGGCGGTGAGAGGTATGCAGCGAGGCACCGCCATCGACGCACATGGCCTCTGTAGCTTTCTGAAATCCTTGGTCACCAGACTCATCGTCCTCTTCGTGATCATCGTCTTCTAGCTTTTTGTCACGGCCCCGGGCGGGCCTCTCCCGCTGTTTATCTTTGCCGCGACAGCCCGCCTGGCCGTCACGCTTCTTGCCGGACCCCTCAGCACCGTCCTGGCCTTTCTCCTTGTCCCGCCTCTCATATTCAGCCCTCTGCTTCTCAGCAAGGAGCTCAACCTGTCGGCAGTTCTGGAGATCGTGGCCTTTGGTGCGATGGATCTTGCAGTATTGCTTGTCGGAGTTTCCTGGCTTCTCGGCAGCCACCAAGGGTCGGCAGGCGACACATCCGGAAATTTCCTTGCCGGGGTCATCTGCCTTGGTTTTCTTGGCGGAGCCGGAGTCGCCAGATCCCTCGACGGCAAGCACAGCTTTACCTTTGCGCTTCCTGTTGCGGCGCCGGCCTTTCTTCGTCGGGGCGGCAGTATCCTCATCTGAGGAGTCGGTTTCCACACCGGCATCTTCGCCGGGGTACTTCCTTCCCTCTTCAGCTCAGGCACACTTCTCGGCAAGAACATAGAGTTCTGCCACATCTTTCACCTTGTTCATTCCCAGTTCTTCGCGCATCTTGCGGTTACGCACGTTCTGATGGAACACGCTGATGATGGCGGCAGGGTGAACATCAGGGATATTGTACTGTACCCGGCTAAACCTCTATATATACTTGCGCAGACTCTCGCCTCCCTTCTGGGGAATGACATGCAGGTCGCTTTCTTGGCCATGGGCTTGGTGACCCCCAGTAAAGGCGCCCACAAACTCATGGCACAAATCCGACCAGGAGGAAATAGAGTCTACCGGCAAGTGCATCAACCACGACATGGCGTTGGGTTTAAGAGCCAATGGAAAGTAATTCGCAAGCACCTTATCGTCGCGGGCTCCGGTGGCTTGCATCGCGATGGTGTAGATGCTGAGGAACTCAGACGGGTGAGTCTTGCCGCTGTACTTTTCGCCAACGTCAGGTTTGAAGGTGCGGTGAGTGGGCCACTGGAACTGCCGCAGCTCACGGGTAAAAGCCGGACAACCTATCTCGTAAGGTAGGCCTCCAGGGCTCTCCGGGGCCGGGTGGTTCACAGCAGGCCCTGCTCGCCTGTCTGATTGGTGGCGTGCTCCGTGCCCGCGCTCGATAGTGGTTCGAGCGTCTTCATGGGCTCGTTCCCGAAGAACTTGGCGCTGGTCACAATGGGTCCGCAGGTCAGACGATGCTATGGAGATGGCGTCGCCCGCGACGTCGCGATGAGCCAGCGTCCGCGGTACCGGATGGGGAAGAGGTGAATGCACCATGGTCGCGGCGCCGCCGGCTATCCCGCCACTGGTCCGCGGGACTCCATCGGAGCGTCGAGCCGGGGGCCCCACCGAACTTGGTTCGTCTTTGTTGGCCACCGGAACAAGGCTACAGATAATGGCTCTCCATTTGTCAAGTTTCCCCGTGGTGGGAGGAAAGTCGAGGAGCAACTGCGCGCGCGCCAGGGCCTCTGCTGGCGTCGGTGGCAGCGAAACCTGCACGGATCGCGACGCGCTTCGACTTCTGACCATGTCAGAAGGAGCTCTATCACGACCCCACGGTCGCATGCCATTTTCACCAGTGCCTCAGCGAGTGGGCAGGTCTTCCATGTCCTGGGAGTGGTGCTCGGGGCTCTTCCCGCGGCGACGCCCGGGATCTTCGGCGTGATTACGCCATTCGTCACGCGCTGCCCGGGAGGAGCGCGCTGTTGACGCCGGCGTGGGAGTCTTGGAGGCCCTCGCGTCGCCTTCGGGCGGGGCGGCGATGACCTTGGAAGGCCCCGCTCCACCCGCGAAGGACTTGGCTCCGCCTTTGGATTTGGCAACGTGTGGCCCGTTACCAAGCGCAAAAACATCGCCGCCTCCCAAACTCTGGCTGCTGGGATGGTGTTGGTGTTCGCGAGCAGTGCCCTGGGTCCTCTCTACGACCGGCCCGCTGCTCGCCCACGTCGGGACGGGCTGTCCGGCTTCGGACTGGCCAACCGCCACCGTCGTCTTCTTCTTGGGTGCCATGATGATGAAGAAGCGCCGAACTAACTGCTAAAGCCGATTCTCACAACTGCACCCCCTACCTGGCACGCCAGAGATGTCAGTGCGGAACGACACCTATGGGATCACGAGAATCCCTACTACGGTTAGCGGACGCGGGGTCGTGAGAAGAGCGGATCAAGCAGGTAGCACACGGTTCGTTTATCCAGGTTCAGGCCGCAAGGATGCGTAAAACCCTACTCCTGCTTTGGTGGATTGTATATCTCTGTTCTTAAGCTAGCTATGGGGCATGAGGAGCTCCAAAAAGTCAAATCCTTCTCCTGGTCGCCTCGGGCCTCCTTTTATAGGAAAAGGGGTTGCCACAGTGTCACACAGGAGGTGGAAAGGGAACAGTGATGCGAGGTTATCCCTCGCATTACATGACAAGGCGCATTTAATGCGTCTTGCTTAGGTGTCCTTGCTTTATCGGGGACGGGGGGAGAGATCTGTCTCGTCCGTCGCCGCTCCTTCTTGTGTCGACACGCGCCCTGGCCAGCGATGCCTGAGATGCCACGTAGGTAGGCGGGCAGCTGAGGTGGCGCAATGGTGGGTCTTCACGAAGACCTGCATGCCGCCACGTAGGTGCCTGCCCAGCTGGTTGGGGCGGCAGCTGCATGCATGTGGTGGTGGAGGTTTAGTCGGCGTGGGCCTGATGGTGGCCCTACGGGTGTCCTCGGCAAGGGCCTTGCCGGGGCCCCGGCAAGGGTCTTGCCGAGGCGCCTGCTGTCATCCCCGGCAAGGCGCTTGCCGGGGGCCTTGTGGTCTTCCTCGGCTGGGATCCCGCCAAGGGTCGTCGTCTCCTTAGTGCGTATCTGATCTTGAATGTCTTCACAAAGATCTGCATGCCGCCACGGGGATGTCTCCCGAATTCTTGCCCTTTGGGGGGCAGTGGACTCAAGGGTGATTCGCTCCGTAGGCGCGGGACGAGTCGCCGCGGCAAGGGTCTTGCCGGGGCTACTAGAACTGTCTCCCGGCAAGGATCTTGTCGGGGGAGTCCGCTTCATCCCCTTTGCTCTTCGTGGTCTTGGCCTTGGCGTCGTAGTTCTCTTGAGCTTCGGTCTTACCCTGGCTCACCTCCCTTGCCTTGCTTGGTGTGGTGGTGCCCGCGGCTCAGACTGCCCGTGCACAGTTATAGGGGTACAAAAAGTGTACCCCTCTTTTTATACACCGACAGGGTCTTTGGTACTATCAGAGTCAGCGTACTTAACTAGAGCAGCCATAAGTGTCCCCATGTTATTGCAGTGACGTTTGAGCCGCCCTAATTTCTGCTTGAGGGGCGTAAATCGGCAATTTTTCTCCAACGTCAAGACTGCTGAATCGGCATTGATCCGGTCTGACGAGTGCAGTATCGTTGAAACCCGGCGCACCCAATGGGTTGTTGATTCACCTTCTTCCTGGACACAGGAGGCCAAATCCACGATTGACATGGGCTGCTTGCACGTGTCCTTGAAATTCTGGATAAACCAGGATTTTAACTCGGCCCATTACCCGATGGAGTTAGCCGGTAGTCCCTTCAACCAAGTACGAGCCGTTCCTTCTAACATCATGGTGAAATACTTAGCACATGCAGCCTCATCAACATCCAACGGTTCCATCGCCATCTCATAACTCTCAATCCATGCTTCAGGAGGTAAATCAGCCGTGTAGTTGGGTACCTCACGGGGACCTTTGAAATCCTTGGGCAACCGTACATTACACAAAGCCGGGGTCAAACACGGCACACCCAAAGACTTGAAAGTTACTCCCGTCTCGACCGAAGCCGTCGGATGAACCGGAGAAGGTTGATGGGCCGCGTACTGCACCACTAACTCGGCCTCTCGACGTGCTCTACCTTGGTCCACCATGTTCTGAGCATCGGCACCCCCACCTGCCGGGTTATGGCCACGAGGCAGATTACGATTCCGCGCACTGCTTGACACGGTCGGCTCATCAATATGTCTGCTGTAACTCCGGCTTGGGTGGGGTGGAATGAATCCTCTCACAGCTATACGAATAAGCCTGCTGCTGAGCCAAGGCTGTCTGAAGGAGCTCTCTAGCCCGCCGCATCTCAACTGCCACTGGGGACTCGCCTTCGACTGGGAGAGCCACCAATCGTGAACCGGCGGCGGCCATGTTATCCAAGGGGTTAGAGTAATGACCCGGTGGTGTCGACACGTGATGCGGCGTTAGTGCATGCTATGGCGGGTTACTGCCCTGACGAAGCGGGTCCATCAAGCGCGGTTGAACCGGCGCCCCTGTTCCTGGTGCTTTAGTCCGGTTTATCACTGGCTGGTTACTGGTCCCTGCTCCGGGTGTGTTGAAGAGGTTTCTCGCTTCGTAAACCAAAGGTAGGCGGGTCTGATGCCCTCTCCTCATGACATCATTCGACGCGTTCTGATCCAGCATAAGCCGGAAGGACTCCAATTGAAACCGCTGCGCCTGAGCCTCTAACTCGGCCCGCATCATGGCCATCCTTACGTCTTCGGCTGCTAGGTCTTCCTTGGCTTGAGTTATCTGGTCTCTCACCTCGGCGACCTATGCATTATGCTCATCCCGATTTGCTGCATTAACCTCAGTCGTCATCAGCGTTGCTAAAGCGTTGATAACCCACAAGTATAGGGGATCGCAACAGTTTTCGAGGGTAGAGTATTCAACCCAAATTTATTGATTCGACACAAGGGGAGCCAAAGAATATTCTCAAGTATTAGCAGCTGAGTTGTCAATTCAAGCACACCTAAAAACTTAATATCTGCAGCAAAGTGTTTAGTAGCAAAGTAATATGATAGTGGTGATAACGGTAGCAAAAGGTAATAGTAGTAAAAGTAATGTTTTTGGTATTTTGTAGTGATGATAGCAATAGAAATGGAAAAGTAAATAAGCGAAGAGCAATATATGAAAAGCTCGTAGGCAATGGATCGGTGATAAAGAATTATGCCGGATGCGGTTCATCATGTAACATTCATAACCTAGCGTGACACAGAACTAGCTCCAGTTCATTGATATAATGTAGGCATGTATTCCGAATATAGTCATACGTGCTTATGGAAAAGAACATGCATGACATCTTTTGTCCTACCCTCCTGTGGCAGCGGGGTCCTTACAGAAACTAAGGGATATTAAGGCCTCCTTTTAATAGAGAACCGGAACAAAGCATTAACACATAGTGAATACATGAACTCCTCAAACTATGGTCATCACCGGTAAGTATCCCGATTATTGTCACTTCGGGGTTAACGGATCATAACACATAATAGGTGACTACAGACTTGCAAGATAGGATCAAGAACACTCATATATTGATGAAAACATAATAGGTTCAGATCTGAAATCATGGCACTCGGGCCCTAGTGACAAGCATTAAGCATAGCAAAGTCATAGCAACATCAATCTCAGAACATAGTGGACACTAGGGATCAAACCCTAACAAAACTAACTCGATTACATGATAGATCCCATCCAACCCATCACCGTCCAGCAAGCCTACGATGGAATTACTCACGCACGGCGGTGAGCATCATGAAATTGGTGATGGAGGATGGTTGATGATGACGATGGCGACGGATTCCCCTCTCCGGAGCCCCGAACGGACTCCAGATCAGCCCTCCCGAGAGGTTTTAGGGCTTGGCGGCGGCTCCGTATCGTAAAACGCGATGATTTCTTCTCTCTGATTTTTTTCTCTCCTAAACTCAATATATGGAGTTGGAGTCGGAGAGGCAACAGGGGGCCCACGAGGTAGGGGGGCAGGCGCGCGCCCCACCTTCGTGGAGAGGTGGTGGGCCCCTGGGCCTTCATCTATTGTTCATGTATTCACTATGTGTTAATGCTTTGTTCCGGTTCTCTATTAAAAGGAGGCCTTAATATCCCTTAGTTTCCGTAAGGACCCCGCTGCCACGGGAGGGTAGGACAAAAGATGTCATGCATGTTCTTTTCCATAAGCACGTATGACTATATTCGGAATACATGCCTACATTATATCAATGAACTGGAGCTAGTTCTGTGTCACGCTAGGTTATGAATGTTACATGATGAACCGCATCCGGCATAATTCTTTATCACCGATCCATTGCCTACGAGCTTTTCATATATTGCTCTTCGCTTATTTACTTTTCCGTTGCTATTGCTATCATCACTACAAAATACCAAAAACATTACTTTTACTACTGTTACCTTTTGCTACCATTATCACCACTATCATATTACTTTGCTAGTAAACACTTTGCTACAGATATTAAGTTTCCAGGTGTGGTTGAATTGACAACTCAGCTACTAATACTTGAGAATATTCTTTGACTCCATTTGTGTCGAATCAATAAATTTGGGTTGAATACTCTACCCTCGAAAACTGTTGCGATCCCCTATACTTGTGGGTTATCAAGACTATTTTCTGGCGCCGTTGCCGGGGAGTATAGCTCTATTCTTTGAGTCACTTGGGATATATATTTGCTTATCATTATGAAGAACTTGAGAGATCCAAAAACCAAGATCTATCCCTCAACTACGAGGGGAGGTAAGGAACTGCCATCTAGCTCTACACTTGATTCACCTTCTGTTATGAGTAAGCTTGCGACACCTACATCACCAATTGTCATCATCAACCATCCTCCATCACCAATTTCATGATGCTCACCGCAGTGCGTGAGTACTTCCATCGTAATTCCTATAAGTGTCACAAACAGCCCTAGAGTTCGTACTAGAATAACACCTTAAGACAGAAATCAACCAAAACCCTAATGTCACCTAGATACTCCAATGTCACCTCAAGTATCCATGGGTATGATTATACGATATGCATCACACAATCTCAGATTCATCTATTCAACCAACACAAAGGACCTCAAAGAGTGCCCCAAACTTCTACCGGGGAATCACGACGAAAACGTGTGCCAACCCCTATGCATAGGTTCATGGGCGGAACCCGCAAGTTCATCACCAAAACATACATCAAGTGAATCACGTGGTATCACATTGTCACTACAGATACGCACAGCAAGACATACATCAAGTGTTCTCAAATCTTTAAAGACTCAATCCGATAAGATAACTTCAAAGGGAAAACTCGGTCCATTACAAGAGAGTAGAGGGGGGAGAAAACATCATAAGATCCAACTATAATAGCAAAGCTCGCGATACATCAAGATCGTACCACCTCAAGAACACGAGAGAGAGAGAGAGAGAGAGATCAAACACATATCTACTAGTACATACCCTCAGCCCCGAGGGAGAACTACTCCCTCCTCGTCATGGAGCACCGGGATGATGAAGATGGCCACCGGAGAGGGATTGCCCCCTCCGGCAGGGTGCCGAAACGGGTCTAGATTGACTTTCGGTGGCTACAGAGACTTCTGGCGGCGGAACTCCTGATCTATCGTGTTCTCGGATGTTTTTAGAAAATATGGAGATATATAGGCGGAAAAAGTACGTCAGGGGGGCCACGAGGGTGGAGGGCGCGCCCTAGGAGGGTGGGCGCTCCCCCCTACCTCGTGGCCTCCTCGAAGCTTCCCTTACGTGCACTTCAAGTCTTCTAGGCTTCTTGTGATCCAAAAATAAGTTCCGTGAAGTTTCAGGTCAATTGGACTCCATTTGATTTTCCTTTTCTTCGAAACCCTAAAACAAGGTAAAAATAGAAACTGGCACTGGGCTCTGGGTTAATATGTTAGTCCCAAAAATGATATAAAAGTGTACAATTGTGACGCCCCCGATTTGACCGTACACTAATCATACACGCAAACGTGTATGATCAAGATCAGGGACTCACGGGAAGATATCACAACACAACTCTACAAATAAAACAAGTCATACAAGTATCATATTACAAGCCAGGGGCCTCGAGGGCTCGAATACAAGAGCTCGATCATAGACGAGTCAGCGGAAGCAACAATATCTGAGTACAGACATAAGTTAAACAAGTTTGCCTTAAGAAGGCTAGCACAAACAGGGATACATATCGAAAGAGGCGCAGGCCTCCTGCCTGGGATCCTCCTAAACTATTCCTGGTCATCGTCCACGGGCTGCACGTAGTAGTAGGCACCTTCCGAGTAGTAGTAGTCGTCATCGACGGTGGCGTCTGGATCCTGGGCTCCAACGTCTGTTCGCAGCAATCGGGTATAGAAGGGGGAAAAGAGGGAGCAAAGCAACCATGAGTACTCATCCAAAGTACTCGCAAGCAAGGAGCTACACTACATATGTATGCATTGGTATCAAATGAAATAAGGGTATCATATGTGGACTGAACTGCAGAAAGCCGGAATAAGAGGGGGATAGCTAGTCCTATCGAAGACTACGCTTCTGGTAATCTCCATCTTGCAGCAAGAGAAGAGGGTACATGGTAAGTTCACCAAGTAGCATCGTGTAGCATAATCCTAACCGATGATCCTCCCCTCGTCGCCCTGTGAGAGAGCGATCACCGGTTGTATCTGGCACTTGGAAGGGTGTGTTTTATTAAGTATCTGGTTCTAGTTGTCATAAGGTCAAGGTACAACTCCGGGTCGTCCTTTTACCGAGGGACACGGCTATTCGAATAGATTAACTTCCCTGCAGGGGTGCACCACATAACCCAACACGCTCGATCCCATTTGGCCGGACACACTTTCTTGGGTCATGCCCGGCCTCGGAAGATCAACACGTCGCAGCCCTACCTAGGCACAACAGAGAGGTCAGCACGCCGGTCTAAATCCTATGGCGCAGGGGTCTGGGCCCATCGCCCATTGCACACCTGCACGTTGTGTACGCGGCCGGCGAGCAGACCTAGTCTCCCTTATACAAGAGCAGGCGTTCCAGTCCAACCCGACGCGCGCTGCTCAGTCGCTGACGTCACGAAGGCTTCGGCTGATACCACGACGTCGAGTGCCCATAATTGTCCCCGCGTAGATGGTTAGTGCGTATAGGCCAGTGGCCGGACTCAGATCAAATACCAAGATCTCGTTAAATGTGTTATCTTGAAATAATCGTGAACGCCGACCAGGGCCAGGCCCACCTCTCTCCTAGGTGGTCTCAACCTACCATGTCGCTCCACCACAAAGATCCACTCAGAGGGCCGTCGGGACAAACGTCCTTTCGGACCCAATCCGTGAATCACTCGCAGGTACTCCTACGAGCCGACCCGTCTTTAGTGACCACAAGTATCATATATTATGCATATAAGTATATACCCGTGACCACCTCCCAAGTGATCACGGCCCGATAGTATAGCATGGCAGACAGACAAGAATGTAGGGCCACTGATGATAATCTAGCATCCTATACTAAGCATTTAGGATTGCAGGTAAGGTATCAACAGTTGTAGAAACAATGATAGGCTATGCATCAGAATAGGATTAATGGAAAGCAGTAACATGCTACACTACTCTAATGCAAGCAGTATAGAGGAGAGTAGGCGATATCTGGTGATCAAGGAAGGGGGGCTTGCCTGGTTGCTCTGGCAAGAAGAAGGGGTCATCGACACCGTAGTCGATCGGGGCACCAGTAGAAGCGTCAGTCTTGTAGTCTACCGGAGAGAAAAGGGGGAAGAAACAATGAATACAATGCAAACAGATGCATATCGATGCATGACATGACAAGTAATGATGCCAGGTGTGCCCTAACGCAGTAAGAGGTGATACCGACGAAGGGGGAAGCATCCGGGAAAGTATCCCCGGTGTTTTGCGTTTTCGGACAGATGAACCGAAGGGGAAAAGTTGCGTGTTCGCTATGTTAGGGATGTGTGGCGGACGAACGGGTTACGTATCTGGATTGTGTCGTCATACTGAGCAACTTTTATGTACAAAGTATTTTTATCCAAGCTACAGTTTATTTTACATGATTTTTCAAAGTTTTATTTTATTTTATTTAATCCGAATTGACCAAGTCAATTTGACTAGTCAAAAGAGACAGATGCCCACATGTCATAGCCACATGTGTTAATAAAACATCTAACTAATTTAATGGAATCCTACATGTCATCTACTACTACACTAACTTACCAGTAAATTAACTCCTATCTAAACTAGTCCTAGTTAATCCTAGCCTAATTAAACCAGGGGCCGGCCAATGGCACAAAGCAGCCGTGGCTGTGCACACATATGCAAAAAGAAATTTGGCCAAGGCCCGGCCATGGCAAGCAGCAGCAGTACCAAGTACCAGGCGGCAGCGGCTGCACTAGGAGCAGCAAGCGGGCGCCCGCAGTAGCAACAGCTAAGCAGCGTGCCACGGGAGGCAGTAGTAGTTGTAGGACAAGCAACAACAGTAGTTTTAGCAGCAGCAACAACATCACGCAGGGAGCAGCAGTAGTGCACAACTAGCAACGGCATGAGCAGCCGCAGGAGCAGGGACCGCGGCCTCACGCAAGCAGGCACGGTCGGAGCACGGGCGATGCAGGAGCGGCGCGTACGGGGCGTGGCTGTGGGACACGGTGAGCGCGGCCAGCGGCAGGGTGAGCGGGCGCGGGCGAGCGCCGGCCATGGAGGCCGAAGCACGGGGACGGCGATACGGCGACGAAGCCAGGGCTAGTAGGGGGGATGGAGGAGCAGCTCACCGGGAGTTCATAGGCGAGCTCGAGATGGCCGGGGAGGCCCGGTGGTGGAGATCGATGGCGGGGACGTGCGACAACCGTGGCGGGAAGAAGAGGCGATGGCGAGGCTACATGGCGTCCAAGCTTGGGCAGGCCCCCGGAACAGACGAAGGAGAGGACGGCGGTCCTCCTGGACGTCCCCTGCTGGCGCAGGGAGGTTCCGGTGCGTGCGAACAACGACGGCACGGCGACAGTGGCGTCGAGTGTGGATGGGGAAGAGAGCAGCGGCGCGTGAAGGAGAAAAGGGGGAGATAGGGTTCGTCGGGGGTGTGGGCGACATCTTGTAGTTCACCGGGGAGGAGTCGGATGGCCGGCACGTGGCCAGCCGCGGCCATGGCGCCGCCGGATGTGTGCCACGACCTCTGCCTTGTACAGGGAAAGGGGATGACCCCCAATGGGCTGGGCCGGTGCAATGTAGCGGTTGGGCCAAAGTGAAAAGGAGACTTTTCTTATTTTTGTTTTGTATTTTCTCAGACGTTTTATATTCTAGTTAGCAAATGACTTTTCTTGTACATGAAACTTCACACATAAATTATACACAATAATTCTAGATCACACACAAAGTTTCACAATGTTTGGAAAAGCATAAATATTTGTTTTATTTTGAAAAGGCCAAAACATTTGTTGACGGACCATTTATTATTTTCCCAGGAATATATTTGTGGGCCAACAGAGGTTGGTTTCAACATCACAATGGTTAGGGAAATTTATAGAATTATTCGAACATTTTAGTTTTAACATTTGAAAACTTTTATAGTTGATTTGATTTTAAATTAGAATTTGAACAGGGTTTGAATCAACGCGAGTTTATCAACAGTAATCGTGGTGATGTGGCCTCATTAGTTGAGGGTTACTGTAACTTAATTATCCGGGCGTCACAATTCTCCTCCACTATAAGAAATCTCGTCCCGAGATTTAAGAGGTAGAGAAGGGGGGGAAGGTCTAGTTACGAAATGCTAACGGATATTCTCGGCCTTGGTTGCTCTTCTTGAAGTGGTCGATCCATAGTGCTGAAGTCTTCATTCCTATGCATCAATGCATCATGATGAGGTTGTCGTCCTTTCTTCAGGGACTCCACGTACTTACAATAATGCTAAGGGGTAACTTCGGAAGAACGGGCCTCTACACGGTTGCTTAGCCGGTAGATAACACCAGGGAAGGTGGCGGAAAGTAACTCTCGAATTGAAACTTAAGGAAACATCAAGAGCAAGTAAGACGGTGCAATAAGAAGTTTTGAGCGGATAGGCAATCGTTTATTGCCTGAAACAGAGTGTGAAAGGGGTTCAGAGCAACGGGAATAAGTATTGTGTCCGATACCAGAATTGATCACTAGGAAGGTGGCTCGCGAATTACATATGAAACGAAGCACAAGGGATAACTTCGAAGCAGGGATGTACAGGAGAGTCAGGTTTCGATCCTGTGGAACTGTGGGTTATGGGCCCACCATGTGGTTACAAGTAGGAAGGTCGGTGACATCTTGTACGATCAGGTAAGCCAGGCATGTCAGAGGATAATATGTCGGTTATGTCAGCAACAACATCGGTACCAAGGGCGAGGGACGAAGAGAACCATTTTCCTGCTCGTTGAACGAGGCAAACTAGTAGGCAAAGTTCTTGTCCATCGGTGGTTAATAGAATGTCATCAACAAAAGTAACAAGGTCTTGCTGACAGAAGTGTACAACGAGATGTTTACGTAAGCATGAGAATATTACTGCTTAGATCATATAGATCACAAGAAAGGTTAAACCAAACGAGGGAAAGGAAAAATACGATTATCAGATTAAACAGAAAAATGGAAAGGAAAATGTGTTAAAACACATATTCCAGGGGTATATCCTTCCCAAGGACAAGCAGAGCACGATATCCATGACAGGATAGAAAGTAGAAAACCATTTAGGTAATGGGAGAGGAATTTTCATGGCATTACCCATACAACGGTGATTGGATAATGGTTAAAGAAAACTTAGCATCGCGCTTTCAATGCTCTTATTGAAAATCGGAGTACCACAGACATGCTTCGAGATAGCATGGACATGGTCAACAGGTGAAGATCAGACTTTGGAAACACAAAGGATCCATCAGAAATAACTTATAGAATAAGTCTTACAATTTCCTCATGGAAGAATGGATAACCTTGCTAAAAAGAAAACTATAACAATAGGTCCTCCAGCCAGGTGTGTTAGGCATGGCATCATATTACCAGGTTATATAAAGACCAATGCTATGACTCTTGGAAAATGTCCCAACCATCATATCTGACTGAGTTTGAGATCTGATTGTTGTCAGGAGACCTCCGACTCAGGATGCCTGAGAAGAAAAGGTGCAACGCAAATTAACGAGAAGGCATTGTAAGATTCTCGGGAATTGAACTATGGAAGCGAGTTCCGAAACAAGAGTTCATCATTAAACCAACAAGAGGATGAAGGAGTGGCTGATGGACTCAGCGACAATTCATAGAGATTTCCGAAGAGATGGATTCCCACAATTATGCGAACAAGGAGATAACATTTGTTAGATCAAAATGATATAATGAGGTATGCTCGAGGAAAATATACACAGTTAAACATTGATTGAAAGGTGCACCTGAAATATGGGCATAGGTAGTAGGATCAATGTTAGAATGGTGATTCGATAACCAATGGTCTAAGAATGAAATATCGATCATTAACTTCAAAGCAATAGGGTTGCTAGAAGTTTTGAAGTCACACATCATAGTTTAATTGTCGGTTTTCCGGTTAGAAACAATACGGGGACGAAGGAATGAACGGATATGTCAAGAAGTATCACCATATCAAGAATTCTTAAGAGGTGGTGAAATGCTCACAACATTCTTGACATAGAAGATGGTAATACATCAAGGTAGAACATAACCTAAGTTGAATAGCAAGGAACTCAAGGTAGAACACAAACCGTGAACCAGTTTTGTGTTGCGAAAATGCAAGAATGTTGTCGATGTTAACACAATCATCATGGGGGCAAGGATGATATCTCTCATCATGAAATCGATTGATATCCTGGAAACACTCAAAATGTAGATGATGATCACGACACAGTTGTCGAGAGATTTCATGAAGATGTAATCGGTCGGCGATGCCATCAAGTCAAATGATGATGAAGCGAAAGGTTATGGGAACCAAGGGTACGACATAACTCGGAATCAAGTTTGATGTTCAAGGAGAAATGATATGACAAGGAAGTTCGACGTAAGATTAGCTCATCATCGAAAATTGTGCACCGAGAAGAAGGACCAGGTAGCTCAATTAAATATAGCACGATAATGATATAGCCGATCGGGCTAGGAATGACTTGAAGGATTATTAAACTCATAAGAAACGAAAATTACTTAGAGTTAATGAATCGGATTATAGACTTGATTCACTATCGGTGTCCCTGAGTGTCTAACAACTCAAAACCCAGGGAAAAATTGAAATTGATGAGAAATAATACTTGAAGAAGAACTCATAAGAAGTAATATGGTTCTGTGATTTTATCGAGATACCACGGGGTAATACTCGAAGGTAGAACATAATAGAGGTTGCAGAGGTGCATTGATCTGCAGAAGGCAAGTGCTTTAACTGGCCCGAGAAATGAAATCAGGAAAAAATATGATCGGAACCACGATTGCAAGGGACCAATTCATAGATACCAAATGATATTATATCAAGGGAATAGCTATTATTACAAGAAGCGTCCATGATAGGATCTACATCGTGTCCATGGGCATGAACACAAAGGTTCAAGGTCGAATCCCACTTCTTCAATGTATAACCTTCATTCACTTCTCGTGTTTCAAAAATGACATTAGTTGTTGAAAGTTTTACCTGGTGCAATACCAGATAAGTATGACCCGTGAAATCTTATGGGTTCAAACAGATTAGGGAAGGCGTTGGTTCAACCCATCGGGGCATCTTAGGAACCAATACCACAAACTTAATGAGTAAATAACACAAGCTCGAAGGTAGAGCATGCTTGGCAAAAGGAGAGGATGCAATTTACCAAAGGCATTATGTATCAGGGAAGAACTCACGAGATGGTTAAATATGAGGGCATTGTCGGATGATAATCCAACCAAGAATCTGGTGGTCCACAAGGGATCTGACGTGAGTATGAATGTTCAACCAGAAGAAGTAATGCAAGGGCATCGGATTGTAGAAATATATGGATAACTTCAATGGTTAGATACAAAGGAAATATTATTTCCAAATCGGGGAATCAGAAGTAGAGGCTTTGATCAAAATATAAATAAGTTGAATAGTCATAGATCGACAATCAATCAAGGTTTGATTTGCCGAGAGCCAACTCATGTACGGAGTGATGTCTGAGGCCGGAAGAACAAATTCTAGGGTCTAGTTGAGGATTGCGAGCATTCGCAACATATTGAATCAACGGACTCAAATGATAATAACAAAGGATGCCAATAAGATTACCAGACTTGTGGGATTAACCATAATGCAAGCAAGCAAGAATTTTAAGAGCAATAGGCTGCTCAGGGTTTTTGGAAGTTCAAATAGTATTTAGAAGACTTTTGTGAATTACTTGAATCAACTGGGGATGAGCGGATACTCGATAAGTGCGAGAAATTATCTGTAGGGGTATTCAGGTGGCAAAGAACTGCAAGGCAGTAGACACAAAGTATTCTCGAGGTATCTTGTAATAACAAGATCGACTGAGAATAAAAGTAAGAATGACATGTATATGTATTTATCCATAGGGATATTTTGGTGGTAGGCAATTGCAAAAGCAACAGGCACAAAGTCCCGAAAGAATATCAGAGAGTATCTTTTCAAAATCTTCTGGTGCAACAAGCGATCATCTAGAGTGAGGGGCTCTCCGGAAGAAAGTATTTTCGAGAACCTAAAGTTAGTTTTGTTTTTAGCAAAATCATTTAACCCGAATAGAAGAGAGAGATCAGAGTCTCAGAGTATAGACGAGGAATAAAAGATCCTAATACCACCCAATGGCGATGTGGGCCCATGGGCCACACAGCCAAGTTATTAAAACAATTTTCATCAACTAGACTCAACTCCGGCCAAGGAGTGTGCAAGGGGGATTCCTACAGGCAGTCGGCTCTGGTACCAACTTGTGACGCCCCCGATTTGACCGTACACTAATCATACACGCAAACGTGTACGGTCAAGATCAGGGACTCACGGGAAGATATCACAACACAACTCTACAAATAAAACAAGTCATACAAGCATCATATTACAAGCCAGGGGCCTCGAGGGCTCAAATACAAGAGCTCGATCATAGACGAGTCAGTGGAAGCAACAATATCTGAGTACAGACATAAGTTAAACAAGTTTGCCTTAAGAAGGCTAGCACAAACAGGGATACATATCGAAAGAGGCGCAGGCCTCCTGCCTGGGATCCTCCTAAACTACTCCTGGTCATCGTCCACGGGCTGCACGTACTAGTAGGCACCTTCCGAGTAGTAGTAGTCGTCATCGACGGTGGCGTCTGGATCCTGGGCTCCAACGTCTGTTCGCAGCAATCGTGTATAGAAGGGGGAAAAGAGGGAGCAAAGCAACCATGAGTACTCATCCAAAGTACTCGCAAGCAAGGAGCTACACTACATATGTATGCATTGGTATCAAATGAAATAAGGGTATCATATGTGGACTGAACTGCAGGAAGCCGGAATAAGAGGGGGATAGCTAGTCCTATCGAAGACTACGCTTCTGGTAATCTCCATCTTGCAGCAAGAGAAGAGAGTAGATGGTAAGTTCACCAAGTAGCATCGTGTAGCATAATCCTAACCGATGATCCTCCCCTCGTCGCCCTGTGAGAGAGCGATCACCGGTTGTATCTGGCACTTGGAAGGGTGTGTTTTATTAAGTATCCGGTTCTAGTTGTCATAAGGTCAAGGTACAACTCCGGGTCGTCCTTTTACCGAGGGACACGGCTATTCGAATAGATTAACTTCCCTGCAGGGGTGCACCACATAACCCAACACGCTCGATCCCATTTGGCCGGACACACTTTCTTGGGTCGCCCGGCCTCGGAAGATCAACACGTCGCAGCCCTACCTAGGCACAACAGAGAGGTCAGCACGCCGGTCTAAATCCTATGGCGCAGGGGTCTGGGCCCATCGCCCATTGCACACCTGCACGTTGTGTACGCGGCCGGCGAGCAGACCTAGTCTCCCTTATACAAGAGCAGGCGTTCCAGTCCAACCCGGCGCGCGCCGCTCAGTCGCTGACGTCATGAAGGCTTCGGCTGATACCACGACGTCGAGTGCCCATAACTGTCCCCGCGTAGATGGTTAGTGCGTATAGGCCAGTGGCCGGACTCGGATCAAATACCAAGATCTCGTTAAATGTGTTATCTTGAAATAACCGCGAACGCCGACCAGGGCCAGGCCCACCTCTCTCCTAGGTGGTCTCAACCTACCATGTCGCTCCACCATAAAGATCCACTCAGAGGGCCATCGGGACAAACGTCCTTTCGGACCCAATCCGTGAATCAATCGCGGGTACTCCTACGAGCCGACCCGTCTTTAGTCACCACAAGTATCATATATTATGCATATAAGTATATACCTGTGACCACCTCCCAAGTGATCACGGCTCGATAGTATAGCATGGCAGACAGACAAGAATGTAGGGCCACTGATGATAATCTAGCATCCTATACTAAGCATTTAGGATTGCAGGTAAGATACCAACAGTTGTAGCAACAATGACAGGCTATGCATCAGAATAGGATTAACGGAAAGCAGTAACATGCTACACTACTCTAATGCAAGCAGTATAGAGGAGAGTAGGCGATATCTGGTGATAAGGGGGGGGGCTTGCCTGGTTGCTCTGGCAAGAAGGAGGGGTCATCGACACCGTAGTCGATCGGGGCACCAGTAGCAGCATCAGTCTTGTAGTCTACCGAAGAGAAAAGGGGGAAGAAACAATGAATATAGTGCAAACAGATGCATATCAATGCATGACATGGCAAGTAATGGTGCCAGGTGTGCCCTAACGCAATAAGATGTGATACTGACGAAGGGGGAAACAACCGGAAAAGTATCCCCGATGTTTCGCGTTTTCGAACAGATGAACCGGAGGGGAAAAGTTGCGTGTTCGCTATGCTAGGGATATGTGGCGGACGAACGGGTTGCGTATCTGGATTATGTCGTCGTACTAAGCAACTTTTATGTACACAGTATTTTTATCTGAGCTACAGTTTATTTTACATGATTTTTCAAAATTTTATTTTATTTTATTTAATCCGAATTGACCAAATCAATTTGACTAGTCAAAAGAGACAGGTGCCCACATGTCATAGCCACATGTGTTAATAAAACATCTAACTAATTTAATGGAATCCTACATGTCATCTACTACTACACTAACTTACCAGTAAATTAACTCCTATCTAAACTAGTCCTAGTTAATCCTAGCCTAATTAAACCAGGGGCCGGCCAATGGCACAAAGCAGCCGTGGTTGTGCACACATATGCAAAAAGAAATTTGGCCAAGGCCCGGCCATGGCAAGCAGCAGCAGTACCAAGTACCAGGCGGCAGCGGCTGCACTAGGAGCAGCAAGCGGGCGCCCGCAGTAGCAACAGCTAAGCAGCGTGCCACGGGAGGCAGTAGTAGTTGTAGGACAAGCAACAACAGTAGTTTTAGCAGCAGCAACAACATCACGCAGGGAGCAGCAGTAGTGCACAACTAGCAACGGCATGAGCAGCCGCAGGAGCAGGGACCGCGGCCTCACGCAGGCAGGCGCGGCCAGAGCATGGGCGATGCAGGAGCGGCGCGTACGGGGCGTGGCTGTGGGACACGGTGAGCGCGGCCAGCGGCAGGGTGAGCGGGCGCGGGCGAGCGCCGGCCATGGAGGCCGAAGCACGGGGACGGCGATACGGCGACGAAGCCAGGGGCTAGTAGGGGGGATGGAGGAGCAGCTCACCGGGAGGTCATAGGCGAGCTCGAGAGAGCCGGGGAGGCCCGGTGGTGGAGATCGATGGCGGGGACGTGCGGCAACCGTGGCGGGAAGAAGAGGCGATGGCGAGGCTACACGGCGTCCTAGCTTGGGCAGGCCCCCGGAACGGACGAAGGAGAGGGCTACGGTCCTCCTGGACGTCCCCTGGTGGCGCAGGGAGGTTCCAGTGCGTGCGAACAACGACGGCACGGCGACAGTGGCGTCGAGTGTGGATGGGGAAGAGAGCAGCGGCGCGTGAAGGAGAAAAGAGGGAGATAGGGTTCGTCGGGGGTGTGGGCGACATCTTGTAGGTCACCGGGGAGGAGTCGGATGACCGGCACGTGGCCAGCCGCGGCCATGGTGCCGCCGGATGTGTGCCACGACCTCTGCCTTGTACAGGGAAAGGGGATGACCCCCAATGGGCTGGGCCGGTGCAATGTAGCGGTTGGGTCAAAGTGAAAAGGAGACTTTTCTTATTTTTGTTTTGTATTTTCTCAGACGTTTTATATTCTAGTTAGCAAATGACTTTTGTTGTACATGAAACTTCACACATAAATTATACACAATAATTCTAGATCACACAAAAAGTTTCACAACGTTTGGAAAAGCATAAATATTTGTTTTATTTTGAAAAGACCAAAACATTTGTTGATGGACCATTTATTATTTTCCCAAGAATATATTTGTGGGCCAAGAGAGGTTGGTTTCAACATCACAATGGTTAGGGAAATTTATAGAATTATTCGAACATTTTAGTTTTAACATTTCAAAACTTTTATAGTTGATTTGATTTTAAATTAGAATTTGAACAGGGTTTGAATCAACGCGAGTTTATCAACAGTAATCGTGGTGACGTGGCCTCATTAGTTAAGGGTTACTGTAGCTTAATTATCCGGACGTCACAATAATAAAGACCATAAACTTCCAAAACAGTAGATAATATAGCATGGATCAATCAAAAATTATAGATACGTTGGAGACGTATCAGCATCCCCAAACTTAATTCCTGCTCGCCCTCAAGTAGGTAAATGATAAAAACAGAATTTTTGATACGGAGTGCTACTTGGCATAATTTTAATGTAATTCTTCTTAATTGTGGCATGAATATTTAGATCCGAAAGATTCAAGACAAAAGTTCATATTGACATAAAAATGATAATACTTCAAGCATACTAACTAAGCAATTATGTCTTCTCAAAATAACATGGCCAAAGAAAGTTCATCCCTACAAAATCATATAGTTTGGTCATGCTCCATTTTCGTCACACAAGAATGCTCTCATCATGCACAACCCCGATGACAAGCCAAGCAATTGTTTCATACTTTAGTAATCTCAAACCTATAAACTTTCACGCAATATATGAGGCGAGTCATGGACATAGCACTATGGGTGGAATAGAATATAATGAGGGGGGTTATGTGGAGAAGACAAAAAGAATAAAGTCTCACATTGACGAGGCTAATCAATGGGCTATGGAGATGCCCATCGATTGATGTTAATGCAAGGAGTAGGGATTGCCATGTGTAAGTGCATCTGGTGCCACCCCTAGTTGGTTTTGGAGTATTGACGACAAACCTAGTTGAGGGACTAATGTGTTTGTGAGAATTGCAGGATAACACAGGTATAAGTCCCTCATTGATTCGGTTTTCCTACCAGAGATGACCCCTAAAAATGTATGAAGACATTGATGTCAAAGGTGGTATATGAAGATATTCACATTGAAGACTATGACAAGAGAAGACATCGCATGAAGCCTATGGAGCTCGAAGACTTAGATCTTTCGTAGTTCTTTTTCTTCTTTGTTGAGTCATAGGAACCACCGTACTGTTAAGTGGGATCCAAGAGAACCAGTCAGAATGACTGAAGCGATGCCTAACCAAAACCTATGTCTTCGAGTGAAGACTATGAGAGCGAATCTTGTCCAGAGTCGGACAAGTCAGCTTTGCTTGTAGCCCAAGTAAAGTTGCCGTGTGAGTTTGAAATCTGATCGTTGGAACACGTGTCAGTTCCTTAGTGACCCAGGGTCATTTCGGACAAATCAGGTCGGGTTGCCTAGTGGCTATAAATAGCCCACCCCCTACAACCATAAATGGTTGGCTGCTCAGAGTTAGTATACGTCTTTTGTCGTTTGAGAGCAACCTACCTCGAAGCCTTTGAGAGAAAATTCCTTGCGAGGATAAAGCCCTAACCACCCAGAGCCAAAGAGAATTAGGCATCACTTAAGTCTTCTTGTTTGTGTGATCTGAAGACTTATTACACTTGAGGACTATGAATCCTCCAGCCAGTTAGGCGTCACGTTCTAAGCATCCAAGAGACATTGTGGATCGCCAGTGAACGAAGTCTGTGAAGGTTTGGGAGTCTACCTTGAAGACTTACCAGAGTGATTGGGCGAGGTCTGTGTGACCTTAGCTCAAGAGGAATACGGTGAGGACTGGGTGTCCTGAGCTGCGTGTTCAGGACTGGGTGTCCGGGACTGTGTGTCCTCAGGTTTAAATACCTAGCCGCCCTAACCAGACGTACAGTTGTCACAGCAACTGGAACTGGTCCAACAAATCATTGTCTTCAACGTGTCACTAGTTTCATCCTTTCCTTCCCTTTACTTACTGTTGGTCCCTGTGAAGTCATTGTATGATTGCACTATCTTTTATCTTCACTGAGTGACTGCGTGTTCTGTTTGGCTTCATAATATCTTCCTACCTGATCCTTACTACATTGCTGCTATTAGTCATTGTGCTTTCACTCCATTGAATACTTTACTATGGTTTGCCTAGTGTAGTCTACCTTCCGCTGCATGGTAATAGGTTTATTTCTATCGTTTGTCTTCATAACTTTCACGTTTTGAAGACTTTCATAAAAATCGCCTATTCACCCCCCTCTAGTCGATATAACGCACTCTCAATTGGTATCAGAGCAAGGTACTCCCTTGTTCTGTGTGATTCGGTTTAACCACCCGGAGTTTTAGCTATGTCGACTGCAGGGATAATTAAAGTCTCCGCTGCGTGCCCCGTCTTCGATGGAACTGAATATCCCTACTGAAAGAATAAGATGCGCATGCATCTTGAAGCCATTGACGTTGACCTATGGTATGTCGTCAAGAACGGCGTTCCTAAGGCTGGAGAAGGTGTCACTACTGCTGATGTCAAGAAGTTCGTTCAACTAGACTCTACTGCCAAGAATATCATCTGTGGTCATCTGACCAAAGGACAGTATGGCCGCATGAGTGCTTTGGAAACATCTAAGCTAGTCTGGGACTAGCTCTCCAAAGTCAACGAAGGCGTCTCAACCCAGAGAGATCAGAGAATCAGTGTCCTTCGCAACCTCTTCAACCGCTTCAAGAGAAATGACAATGAGAATGTCCAGCTCACATTTGATCGACTCACTAACATCACGAATGAGCTTCAAGCCCTTGGCGCTACTGAGATCACCAAGCATGAAGTCGTCAAGACACTACTAAGATCACTTGACAGTTCGTTTGACACCCTAGCCCTGATGATTCAAGAACGTCCTGATTTCAAGACACTCGATCCGTCTGACATACTTGAGAGGCTCAACACACATGAGTTTCAGCTTTCTGAGAAAAGAGATATCTACGGTCCAAACTATGGGCGAACTCGTGCCTTGAAGGCAAAAGCTGTCTCCTCATCTGAAGAAGAATCTGACAGCAGTTCTGATGATCCTGAAGACATTGGAAGGGAACTTGCTATGCTTGTGAAGAAGTTCCAAAAATTCACCAAGAAGAAAGGCTTCAGAAAGTCTTCCCGATCAAGCTTAAGGAATGATGAAGTTTCTGCTCATGACTACAAGAAGAAAACATGTCACAAGTGCAAGAAACCTGGCCACTTCATCTCTGAGTGTCTGCAGTGGGACAATGAGAACAAAAAGAAGAAGAAGAGCAAGGAATATGACTCTGATGACAAGAAGAAGAAGAAATACTCAAAGTCTTCTTCCAAGTCTTCTTTAAAGTCTTCATCACACAAGAAGAGCTCATCTGGCAAGGCACGTGCGTTTGTTGGCAAGGAAATGGATTCAGAGGAGGAGTCTGCTTCTGAGGAGGCGGGGGTGGAGTCTGAGGAGGAGTCCGATTCTGGCGTCGCAAGTCTGGCTACAGCATACGTTGCTAAGTCCATCTTCAACACTGAAGACAATGACTTCATCACCGACTCCGATGCAAATGACAAGGACCACTCCGCTCCTACCTACTGCTTCATGGCACGCGGTGCCAAGGTAAACACACGCACTACTCATTATCAAACATCTAGTGACGATGACTCTGATTGTGGTTCAAAACCCAGCTACAAAACACTTGCTAAAATTGCAACTGAACAACAAAAAGCCATGTAACATATTCAAAAACTGTTAGACAAAAGCGATGATCTGTTAGGCGCTGAAATGACTCGTTCTGAGTCCTTAATTGAAGACATAAAAAAATCTTCACGTTAAGTATGAGGAACTTGAAAGTCGTCATGAAACGCTCTCAACAACTCATGAAAAGCTTTCCTATGATTATCTTCAAAGGAAGCAAGATCTTGAGAAATTGAGAGCGGCTCATGAAGATCTTCAAAAGGAAAATGAGTCACTTCGCTCCAAACAGATCAGTTCCACTCAGGAAGGATTTGAACCACCATGTCTTAAATGCACTGAGCATGATAATGCTACTACTGTTGCTGAATGTTCTACTGCTGCTACTATTGCAATATCTTCAACTGTTGATGTGGGAACTAACCCCTCTGCTGAGGATTCCACTGCTATTGCTGATGAGAATGCTAGGTTGAAGACATTGCTTGAAACAGGGATGTACAAAAGTCTTAAAGGGCATCAGACACTATGTGATGTCCTCAAAAAGCAGATCTTGAACCGAAACCCGAGGAAAGAGGGTGTTGGGTTCGTAAGGAAAATGAATGCTGATGGCTCTTACTGGAAACCTGAGCAGTACCCCAAAACCACATGGGTTGCTGCAAAGGAATCTTCAGCAGATCTATCCAATCTATCTGGCTTCACTTGTGAAAACCCCATTGTCATTGATGAATCCTTTGATGCAAACTATAAACTGTTTAAGAATCAGAATGGTGAAGTGTTTGCCAGGTACATTGGTACTAACTGCAGGAATGGACCGCCTATGAAGAAGATCTGGGTTCCGAAAAAGTGTCTGGAGAATCTTCTTGTGAATGTCATCATGACACCACACGTGAAGAAGACAAACCCCAGACCACAGGCTTCATACGGTCCAAAGGCTTCATACAGACAGAGGACTCACTTGAGTCGCACTAACGCAAATGTTTTGCAGGGAAACCATACTCAGGCCTATGAATATGAGCACGGTTCATCAAACCGCCATGTTCATAAGACCAAGAACTATTCTGCTTATTCTTATGAGTACTATTGTCCGCCTGCAAGACTTTTTGCTAGGGCTCCAAAGCCAAAGTTCTCAGACGCTGCACTTAGACTTATTGCTTCTAAGCCACCCTTGAAGATGTGGGTGGCTAAGAAAGCTTAACTCTCCTTTGCAGGGAAAGGTCTCCAGCAGAAAACCAAAATCGTCTGACGCTATTGCTGGGGACCTTAAACATCTTGTAGGGCGCAAGATCAAATGCCCGAATGGTCTTACTATGTACTTCGTTCCTGAATCGCTTGCTACTCTCCCTATTAGTCCTAATTTGGATCTAAGCTTTCATAACCCACTGGTTCGTCAAATGTTTTTGCTTCACAATTCTCTTCGTGAAGTCTATCCCCCTAACTGCAGTGTAGGGTACGACACCAGCGTCTTCAGAATGGATTATTGATAGTGGGTGTACCAATCACATGACTGGCAAAAGAAGCCTTCTTATGGACTCAACCTTACGTCCATCCGACAAGAGTCACATCACATTTGCTGACACTGGTAAAAGTAAGGTACTGGGTCTAGGTAGAGTTGCAATCTCAAAGGATCAACACATGGATAAAGTCATGCTTGTTGAATCCCTTGGCTTCAACTTAATGTCTGTCTCAATGCTTTGCGATTTGAACATGATCGTAATATTTGGAAAATATCGCTGCCTTGTACTAATGGAATCCGACAAGTCTCTAGTGTTTGAAGGGTATCGGAAAGATGATTTGTACGTAGTAGATTTCTCGGCAGGACCATAGCTTGCCGTATGTCTTCTAGCAAAAACTTCAGAATGCTGGCTCTGGCATCGGAGGCTAGGGCATGCTGGCATGAGGAACCTCCACACCCTTGCAAAGAAGAAGCATGTAATAGGCATCGAGGGCGTCAAGTTCAAGAAAGATCACTTATGCGGTGCCTGTGAAGCAGGAAAGATGATGAGGGCCAAACATCCCTCGAAGACAATCATGACAACCACTCGACCCTTCGAACTGCTCCACATGGATCTTTTCGGTCCCACTCATTACTCAACTCTTACTACTACTGCTTGTCTCTATGGCTTTGTTATTGTTGATGATTATTCTAGATATACTTGGGTGCACATAATCCTCTACAAGACTGAAGTGTAGGATGTCTTCAGACGCTTCGCCAATCGAGCAATGAACAACTATGGCGCCAAGATCAAGCACATCAGAAGTGACAATGGCACTGAATTCAAGAACACCGGCCTTGATATATATCTTGATACCTTGGGCATCACACATGAACTCTCAGCCCCGTACATGCCACAGCAGAATGGCGTCGTCGAACGCAAGAACAGAACACTCATTGAGATGGCCCGAACGATGCTTGATGAATACAAGACTCCAAGAAAATTCTGGCCTGAAGCCATTGATACTGCATGCCATACAATCAATCGTGTTTATCTTCACAAGCTTCTGAACAAGACATCTTATGAGCTCCTTACTGGCAAGAAGCCAAATGTCAGTTACTTCAGAGTATTTGGCGCCAGGTGCTAGATCAAGGATCCACATCACACTTCAAAGTTTGCACCAAAAGCACATGAGGGTTTTATGCTTGGATATGGAAAGGATTCGCACTCCTACAGAGTCTTCAATCTCTTTCATTATAAAGTGATTGAAATAGTGGATGTGCGGTTTGATGAGACTAACGGTTCACAAAGAGAGCACCCCCCAAATGTGCTAGATGAAGTTCCATCCAGCGAATCAATCAAGCTTATGGGAACCGGAGAAATAATACCCTCTGAAGCTCAACCTGAAGAGAAACTTATAATCTCCGCACCTGATCAACCTGAAGACAATGCTCAGCCTGAAGACAATCCCACTAACAATGACAATGATCAGCAAGAGCAAAACCTTCGCCCTGTACATCCTCGTGTTGCCAATGAAGTGCAGATTGAGAGAATAATTGACAGCATCAATGCACCCGGTCCGCTCACTCGATCAAGGGAAACTCAGCTAGCAAATTTCTGTGGGCACTTAGCATTCGTCTCAATAACAGAACCCAAGAAAGTTGAAGAAGCCTTCATGGAACCTGAATGGATTCAAGCTATGCAAGAAGAGCTTCAACAGTTTGAGCTGAATAATGTATGGGAACTGGTTAAGCATCCTGATCCTCGGAAGCACAACATAATAGGCACCAAATGGATATACCACAACAAGCAAGATGAGCATGGTCAAGTTGTCAGAAACAAAGCTCGTCTCGTTGCTCAAGGATATACTCAAGTGGAAGGCATTGACTTCGATGAAACATTTGCTCCTGTGACTAGACTTGAAGCCATACGCATACTGCTGGCCTATGCAAATCATCATAATATACTTCTATATCAAATGGATGTGAAGAGCGCCTTTCTCAATGGCAAGATTGAAGAAGAAGTATATGTTGCACAACCGCCTGGCTTTGAAGATCCAAAACATCCTGACATGGTATACAAGCTCAACAAGGCACTGTATGGCCTCAAACAAGCCCCTCGGGCCTGGTATGACACACTCAAATACTTACTGAAGAGTAAAGGCTTCATACCTGGTTCCCTCGACCCCACTCTCTTCATGAAGACATATGATGGTGAACTGTTTGTGTGCCAAATATATGTGGATGACATTATCTTTGGCTGCACCAATCAGAAGTACAGTGAAGAGTTTGGATATATGATGCAAGAGCAATATCATATGTCCATGATGGGAGAGCTGAAGTTCTTCCTCGGTCTTCAAATACGATAGCAACGCAACAGTATCTTCATATCTCAAGAGAAGTATCTCAAAGATTGCCTGAAGAAGTTCGGTATGCAAGACTGCAAAGGCTTCACGACGCCAATGCCAGCCAAGCATCATCTGGGTCCTGACGACAATGGTAAAGAGTTCGACCAAAAGGTATACCGCTCCATGATTGGTTCTTTGCTTTATCTATGTGCATCTAGGACAGATATTATGCTTAGTGTTTGCATGTGTGCTCGATTCCAAGCGACACCAAAGGAGTCGCATCACTTAGCTGTGAAGCGAATTCTTCGATATTTGGCTCACACCCCAACTCTAGGATTATGGTATCCAAAGGGCTCAGAGTTTGATCTGGTTGGATTCTCGGATGATGATTATGCTGGTGACAAAGTGGATCGCAAGTCTACATCAGGCACATGTCACTTTCTGGGACGATCACTTGTATGTTGGTCTTCGAAGAAGCAGAACTGTGTATCTCTCTCCACTGCCGAATCTGAATACATTGCTGCTGGATCTTGCTGCGCTCAGCTTCTGTGGATGAAGCAAACACTCAAGGACTATGGCATTCATCTGAAGCAAGTGCCACTCTACTACGACAACGAAAGCGCCATCAAGATTGCCAACAACCCAGTTCAGCACTCGAAGACAAAGCACATTGAAATTCGTCATCACTTTCTCAGAGATCATGTTGTGAAGGAAGATATTGATATCATACACGTCAACACTGAAGAGCAATTGGCAGATATCTTCACCAAGCCCTTGGATGAGAAGAGATTTTGCAAGTTACGGTGTGAGCTAAATATCTTGGAATCCTCAAATGTCCTGTGATCAGGCACACATCCTAACACTTATGCATATTGATGACTTAGATGTGCAACACACGAAGTAAAGTATATCTTCAATCAGTGAAGACATACATTCTAAGTGTGAATACATTAATGTGGAATTTGACTTCGGAGCGCCACGATAATTGTGCGCCGTGTCTGGGTCTAATACTTCCTATACGGTGGGTAACGTCACCACCAAAGGTTCTGTTTGAAGTGTCTCACTCATGGCGTTACATTTGCCATGTCTTCACATTTGGTTTGGCTTCAATCTCAACATGTCTTCATGATTATCTTCACTATGTTGAATATATATATATATACTAGTGTTCTGTCCTCTACAGCATTCACTTATAGCTATGTCTTCTTGTTGAATCTTTTGAACTAAGTGAATGTGATCGGACCCTAACCTCTCTATGCTTTCTATCTCAAACTCCATCTCTCCAAATCATATGCATTCTATTGAAACTGTCGAATGTCTTCTCTGCGTCCTTATCAGCAGAAGATACAGAGACAACCATTAAGTCCGTTTTCAATGCTCATTCCTCCACCTGAAACCCGGAGAAGTGGGAACGACCACCCGACAATCCAGGTGTGCGTGGGACGTGGAACAACCCTCGATATGCTGCATGATGGCCATGTGTTCCTCAGATGTGAATCGACAGGGGCACCTGTGTAATAATGCAGTGTCGCCCCTGTACCTATAAATACACACCTCACATCAGTCATTATCTCTTCTTCCACTCTCGCACGAACCCTAGCGCCACCGCTAGCCCTCGATGACGCCGGCGACAAAGCGCTTCGCTACCGCAACCTCTCTGACGCCGTCTTCATGCCGACCGCGGACATCTTCTTCTCCACCGTCACCGTAGGTGTCCTCCGTTGCCAAGTTAGGGCACGGACGATCGAACTGCTCGGCCTCCTCTTCCACTCCATCTAGCAGTTCTTCGTGTGGTAAATAAAACTTCCTTTTTACAGCCCCTTTGATCCTATAGCTTTATCACTTTCTACCACAAGCAGTTTCTATTCACACAAGTTGGATCTCCTTCATACTGCATCTCATAACATGCCTAGTATATTCACTTATGCTTCACAAAGTAGTTAGATTCCTCACTTGTACTGATCCGTGGATTCGTACAAATCTGGAACCAACTCCTTATCTATGAGTGAATATCTTTGCACGATGAGGTCAATGTCTTCTAAACTGATTTATCCTCAAAATCTTCTGAGAATGCATATGACCTCTTTCCCTTCCCTCGCACCTTAATGCTGTCACAGGTACATGTCCGTGGGAGAATCCCTTGGTTCTCATAGTCTGCATTCATTTGCAGAATTCTTACAACATCACATAAATTCTCCCGAAGCCAGTTCCTGTTTGTCCAGCAAGCGAAAACCTTTGAAGCCTTTGAACGTATTGAAGCCTTTCAATTTAAAGTTCATGGCTTCAGAGAAATCATCAAGGAAGGGTGGCAGAAAGCGTTGAGGAGAAACATCAAGAGATCTGCCCGATGACCTCTCAGAGCTGTACAAGACAGATCCTGAAGAGGATTACAATCAGCGCAAGACACGAATCCAATGGATTCGACGCTATTGGGCAGAACAGTGGTTCAAGTACAGATTTGTGACAAAGGAATATGCTGAAAAGAATGCCATCAAGCGACCATGGGGAGACATCCTCTACAAAAATCTTCTACCCAGGACCAGAGATGAAGCCATTGAACAAGGCTTCTATCCCTGCATGGTCCGTGGACCACAGCCTGCGGATGCTGACCCATCGTCCCTACTATGGTGTCGTGACAACAATCTGTTTAAGCGCAACTTCCAGTTTGCCCAGAACTCAGCAAAGCAGAACAAGAAGTCTTTGGGATTAGATTTCAACCCTGGTCCCTCTGCTCCCCGCGCCGATGGAACTCGTGAAGCTGAACCCAATCTTCTTGGGCCCTTCTACAACTTGGAAGGTCTCATCACTCACATCGTGGTTCAAGGGGCAGCCGTGAATGAGCCTGCAGATGACGCTGAATCAGATGAAGTGCCTGCAGCGCCGAAGCCAAAGAAGCTGAAGCAGCCAAAAGCTTCAAAGCCGGCCTCTGCACCAAAAATCTCACGGGCAAAGCCACTGGCAACTGCACCTCCTGAAGACAGTGTGCAGTCTGAAGATTTGTCACGCATCTCCAAGCCCAGAAGGTCAAGATGCCTCTGCCACACACCGGCCAAGAGCTAACAGCTGCTGCCATTCTGCGCAACGATGCCATTGATCTGTCCAGTGATGAAGATCTTGCAGATGACGCTCTTGAGCAACTCATCAAGAGCAAAGAAGAAGCAGAAATCTTCAATGATCTGCCTCTCTTTGACGTGACAATCATCCACAACTTCATTGATGAGTGGTTTGACACGCCAAACATCAGCTTCGAAGATCTGCAACTACCCATTGGCCTCAGTATCGCCTTCCATGGCGCCATTGCTTCAGAGCTAGCTCTCGCTCAGCGCATCATCGAACTGAAACAAAAGATTGACTATGAAAACGCTCAGTTCAAGAAGCATATGGCCAAGCTCAGCATGCAAGAGGTGAAAAACTTCAAGATTATGCTGCACGAGCTCAAAGAAGCCTTTCTCAAGAAATGCGCAGAAGCTCAGGGTTCTCGGGAGCGCATGAAGAGCCTGACTGACAAGTGTGTGCAAGGCTACAACGAAGCTGAGAAGCGCAAGGCCCTTGGGCGTCCGGGCATTGATCCCGGAATGGCTGCTAAGCAGAAGAAGAAGCCCATTATGGCCGAACCTCTCGCACCAAGGCAGGAAGCAGATCCCATTGTCTTCCCAACCAGCATGACTGGCTCGAAGCCAAAAGCCCGGTCAACCGCTTCAGAGCTGAAGAAGACGAGGACTGCTGAGGCTAAAGCCAGGAAGAGGAAACATCCTGAAGCCTCTCCTACTGCCCCCTCCAAGAAGAAGAGGAAGACCAAGAAAGAACGGGCTGCTCCCACAGAGCCTTTGATTGTTGAACCCATTTCCATGGTTCGTCCTGACACTGAACGCCAACTGACAATCCATGAGCCTGCTTTCACAAAGGCTCATGAAGATGAAGACTTTCCAGCAGCTGATCCCATCGCTGCTGAAGACATTGGTCACCATGACCATGTTGAAGATGATGCAGTCCTTCCTCAGCTCGAGCACCTATAGGTATCATCGCCTGTGCTAACGCACAGTGAACTCATCAGCATTGGTCGTCCTCTGACGCCAATTGCTCAGGATGCTTCATGGGCTGATCGCCCACAAGAGGAAGAAGACTTTGAGGCCCAGCCAACTCCAACTACACAGGCGTCGCCAGCGTTGCGCAGGCTTCGCAAAGGACCAAGGCCTCCAGTCTCTGCGTCTGAAGCTGAAGCTGCTGAAGACATTCCGGCTGCATCAGCCGATGAAGAAGAAGCCCCACAAGCTGCTACTCCCCTGTCCCACCAAGAAGTGGTTCTTGAGGAGAACGTGACTGTGACCGACCCTCCAGCTCGTCAAGTGGAGGTTGAAAATCTTGAGGCTGCCACCACCAACACTACTGAAGCCACTGACGCTGTCATGGCTGAAGCTAATCTGGAGCCTTCACCAACCCAAGCACCAAAAGTCAGCGAAGCCACTGATCCCACTGCTTCTGTTCCTGCGCCTGCTGCCGGTCCTCAGTTCGACTATCATGTTGAGCACAGGCCTCAGGTACAGAAGCCAATCCCAAGATTGCCCAAGTTCCCAGGTCCTACATCAGCACCTGGATCCTTCAATATCAATGGCTTCAGAGCAGACAACACATTCTTTAATAGCTCCAGGAACCCCTACTCAAGGGAAAGAATATCATCTGATCGGTTCTGGAGCTATCCGCAGCGAAGCTATTACTCCTGCATTCTATACAATCAAGGTCGCATCTTCCCACACAAGCGTCTTCACATTGAAGCAATAGCTGGTCTGCCCTGTCTGGAAGAAGCTCTGGATTGCTTCAAAGAGGTTGGATTGCTGCCGTTCGTCATTGACCAAGAGCATTGGAATGAAGAGTTGCTGCTCCAATTCTATGCCACACTTCACATCCGCGGGTATAACAAAGATCCGAATACTTGGGTCCTAGAGTGGATGACAGGAAACATTCATCACGAAGCCAAAGCCATTGACATCATTGAGCTCACTGGTCTACCCACTCCCGGCGATCTCTACGAATCTGGCTGTCAACTTCACAGTGAAGCTGTGGAGAGCATCTTTCAGAAGCCTGAACCTAACATGAGTCAGATGCTCAGTATGATGAAGCCATTGCCCCAAGATGCTGCATATCCCAAAGAGTTCTTTGTTGAAGACCTTGAGTATCTGCCAAGGACTATTTATCACATCATAAGGTGAACTCTCTGGCCCATCAAAGGACACTCTCCACATGCCAAGCTGGAAGGTGCAATGAAGACTTTGGTCTTCTATATTCTTCATGGCAAATGCTTCAATGCACAGGACTTCTTCATTCGCCAACTTGCTGCATCAGGCTCTAATCTGTTTGGCTTGAAGTTCTATGCCCCATGGGTAATGCGGCTGATCAAACTTCACTCCGTTATCTCATATCAGCCATTTGCTCGCAATCATCGGATCTTTCTGCCTGATGTGGATATGTCTATTGAAGCCATCTATCCTGAGCCTGCCAAGGAACCTCTAAGTCTTCAGAATGCGGAGCATCAAAGTTTTTCTCAGAACATTGAAGGAGTTGAAGCAGTCACTCATGTGTATCCTTTGGCTGGCACTACACGTGCACCGCATCCTGCTCTCACTGAAGCCACTGATAGCACAATGGCCCAATGACCTAAGCAGCGCACTCGTGTTCTCAATGACCGAGAGCTTCTTGTGGCTCTTCATCAGAAACAGGATAAGCATCATGACTGGCTGAAGCGTCAGATGCAAAGCCTCTTGGTGGATGTTAATCGCATTCGTAATCTTGCCACCAAGAATGCCTTTGTTGCCCATGAAACCTCTCGACGCACATGGAAAGGGCTGACGCTGATGTGCTCTGAAGATGATCTTCAAGAGGATGGCTTCTCTGAGCGCTTCAAGTTTGACTCCACACCTCCTCGAAGGGCAGTGGTGCGACGAACTCCATCTCTTGAAGACTCTGAGTTCTCTTCCTCTGCTGCAACTGTGAATGCCAGAGTGATCAAGGATGAAGACGATGATACTTCACCGCCTCCTCCTTCAGCACGCTTCGACACTGCTCCAAGTTCTTCTGCACCGTCGAACACCACCGACGACCCTGCTGCTTCACCTACTCTTCATGGGAACGAGTAGATGCTCTATGTCTTCAAACCTTTTTGGTCCTTACTGACAAAAGGGGGAGAAGCATATGAGTTTGATAGTCTTCAAGCGGGTCCATATGGGCGGGTGCTTCATATTTTGCTTCGTGTTTACAACTCTCGTTTTTGATACATTTGGTTCTTTGAGTTGTAACACTTAAACTCGATGGTCGTCTGCTACTTATTTGCCACTTTATGATGCGATGATAAATTCCGCATGTACAACGATAAATTCCGCACTTAGATCATTTTGCAGACGTCCATTTTCCATTATCCATGTCATTATCTTCACATACCTTCACATGCATAGTGGATTGTCATCATAAGTTGAAGAGGATCTCCACGAGCACAACCTGCCATGTGCATTTACATTCCAAAAGCTAATTACTTATATGCACATCTTTAGGGGGGCCCTTGCAACTTATGAAGACAATTCCTTATCCTTTACAATTTCACATATTATATTCCCCGTTGAAAACTTCAACTAGTTTGTCATCAATCACCAAAAAGGGGGAGATTGTAAGTGCATCTGGTGCCACCCCTAGTTGGTTTTGGAGTATTGACGACAAACCTAGTTGAGGGACTAATGTGTTTGTGAGAATTGCAGGATAACACAGGTATAAGTCCCTCATTGATTCGGTTTTCCTACCAGAGATGACCCCTAAAAATGTATGAAGACATTGATGTCAAAGGTGGTATATGAAGATATTCACATTGAAGACTATGACAAGAGAAGACATCGCATGAAGCCTATGGAGCTCGAAGACTTAGATCTTTCGTAGTTCTTTTTCTTCTTTGTTGAGTCATAGGAACCACCGTACTGTTAAGTGGGATCCAAGAGAACCAGTCAGAATGACTGAAGCGATGCCTAACCAAAACCTATGTCTTCGAGTGAAGACTATGAGAGCGAATCTTGTCCAGAGTCGGACAAGTCAGCTTTGCTTGTAGCCCAAGTAAAGTTGCCGTGTGAGTTTGAAATCTGACCGTTGGAACACGTGTCAGTTCCTTAGTGACCCAGGGTCATTTCGGACAAATCAGGTCAGGTTGCCTAGTGGCTATAAATAGCCCACCCCCTACAACCATAAATGGTTGGCTGCTCAGAGTTAGTATACGGCTTTTGTCGTTTGAGAGAAACCCACCTCGAAGCCTTTGAGAGAGAATTCCTTGCGAGGATAAAGCCCTAACCACCCAGAGCCAAAGAGAATTAGGCATCACTTAAGTCTTCTTGTTTGTGTGATCTGAAGACTTATTACACTTGAGGACTGTGAATCCTCCAGCCGGTTAGGCGTCACGTTCTGAGCATCCAAGAGACATTGTGGATCGCCGGTGAACGAAGTCTGTGAAGGTTTGGGAGTCTACCTTGAAGACTTACCCGAGTGATTGGGCGAGGTCTGTGTGACCTTAGCTCAAGGGGAATACGGTGAGGACTGGGTGTCCTGAGCTGCGTGTTCAGGACTGGGTGTCCGGGACTGTGTGTCCTCGGGTTTAAATACCTAGCCTCCCTAACCAGACATACAGTTGTCACAGCAACTGGAACTGGTCCAACAAATCATTGTCTTCAACGTGTCACTGGTTTCATCCTTTCCTTCCCTTTACTTACTGTTGGTCCCTATGAAGTCATTGTATGATTGCACTATCTTTTATCTTCACTGAGTGACTGCGTGTTCTGTTTGGCTTCATAATATCTTCCTACCCGATCCTTACTACATTGCTGCTATTAGTCATTGTGCTTTCACTCCATTGAATACTTGACTATGGTTTGCCTAGTGTAGTCTACCTTCCGCTGCATGGTAATAGGTTTATTTCTATCGTTTGTCTTCATAACTTCCACGTTTTGAAGACTTTCATAAAAATCGCCTATTCACCCCCCTCTAGTCGATATAACGCACTTTCACCATGCAACAGATGCACTAGAGCTATATGTATGAAAGCTCAACAAAAGAAACTAAGTGGGTGTGCATCTAACTTGCTTGCTCACGAAGACCTAGGGCACTTGAGGAGGCCCATTGTTGGAATATACAAGCCAAGTTCTATAATGAAAATTCCCACTAGTATATGAAAGTGACAAAACAAAAGACTCTCTATCATGAAGATTATGGTGCTACTTTGAAGCACAAGTGTGGCAAAGGATAGTAGCATTGTCCCTTCTCTCTTTTTCTCTCATTTTTTTGGGCCTTCTCTTTTTCCTTTTTTATGGCCTTTCTTTTTTTCTTTTTTTGGGCCTTTTTATGGCCTTTTTTTTCATTCCTCACTTGGGATAATGCTCTAAAAAATGATGATCATCACACTTCTATTTATTTACAACTCAATGATTACAACTCGATACTAGAACAAGGTATGACTCTATATGAATGCCTCCGGCGGTGTACCAGGATATGCAATGGACCAAGAGTGACATGTATGAAAGAACTATGAACGGTGGGTTTGCCACAAATACTATGTCAACTACATGATCATGCTAAGCAATATGACAGTGATGAATGTGTCATGATGAACGGAATGATGGAAAGTTGCATGGAAATATATCTCGGAATGGCTATGGAAATTTCATAATAGGTAGGTATGGTGGTTGTTTTGAGGAAGATATAAGGAGGTTTATGTGTGAAAGAGCGTATCATATCACGGGGTTTGGATGCACCGGCGAAGTTTGCGCCAACTCTCAATGTGAGAAAGGGCAATGCACGGTACCGAAGAGGCTAGCAAGGATCGAAGGGTGAGAGTGCGTATAATCCATGGACTCAACATTAGTCATAAAGAACTCACATACTTATTGAAAAAATCTACTAGTCATCAAAAACCTCGGCACTACGCACATGCTCCTAGGGGGATAGATTGGTAGGAAAAGACCATCGCTCGTCCCCGACCGCCACTCATAAGGAAGACAATCAAATAACACCTCATGTTTCAAATTTGTTACACAACGTTTACCATACGTGCATGATACGGGACTTGCAAACTTCAACACAAGCATTTCTCAAATTCACAACTACTCAACTAGCACAACTTTGATATTATTACCTCCATATCTCAAAACAATCATCAAGCATCAAACTTCTCTTTGTATTCAATACTCTATATGAAAGTTTTTACTATTCTTGGATGCCTAGCATATTAGGATTATTTAAGAAAATTACCATGCTATTTAAAACTCTCAAAATGATATAAGTGAAGCATGAGAGTTCATCTATTTCTATAATACCACCACCGTGCTCTAAAAAGATATAAGTGAAGCACTAGAGCAAACGACAAACTACTCCGAAAGATATAAGTGAAGATCAATGAGTAGTCAAATAATTATGCAACTATGTGAAGACTCTCTAACATCTAATAATTTCAGATCTTGATACTTTATTCAAACAGAAAGAAAAACAAAATAAAATGTCATTCTAAGAATTGCAACCATCATGTGAAGAAGCAAAAACTTAGGATCAACCGAAACTAACCGATAGTTGTTGAAGAAGAAAGGTGGGATGCCAACCGGGGCATCCCCAAGCTTAGATTCTTGAGACTTCTTGAAATATTATCTTGGTATGCATTGGGCATCCCCAAGCTTGAGATTTTGTGTCTCCTTAATTCCTCTCATATCACGGTCTCCCTAAATCTCAAAAGCTTCATCCACACAGAACTCAACCAGGACTCGTGAGATAAGTTAGTATAAACCATTGCCAAAACCTTATCATACTCTACTGTAGCAAATCACTAAAATTATTTTTCAACATTTCATACTAAATGCCTCTGCATATTTAATAGTCCTATCCTCAAATAGAATCATTAAAGAAGCAAACATATGCAAACAATGCAAGCATAACAGCAATCTGCCTAAACAGGACAGTCTGTAAAGAATGCAGAAACATCCATACTTCCCTAGATCCAAAAATTATCAAAGAAAATTCCCACTGTATTAAATTTATCAGAGCTTAATATGCAAAAGGTTTCAACATTTTATCACATTCTGACTTTTCTAGGGAATTATTGCAACAGCGGTAAACTTTCTGTTTTCAAACAGCAACATGTGGAATCCTAAAATAGGCATAGTAAAGGCTATCAATGCCACTTTTATTGAAATAAAGGATGCAAAACATTGTTCTAAATAAAAACAAGCAAATTCTAACAAAATAAATTGACGCTCCAAGCAAAACACATATCATGTGGCGAATAAAAATATAGCTCCAAGTAAAGTTACCGATGAACGAAGACGAAAGAGGGGATGCCTTCCGGGGCATCCCCAAGCTTAGGCTCTTGGATATCCTTGAATATTACCTTGGGGTGCCTTGGGCATCCCCAATCTTGGGCTCTTTCCACTCCTTATTCCATAGTCCATCGAATCCTTACCCAAAACTTGAAAACTTCACAACACAAAACTTAGCAGAAAACTCGTAAGCTCCGTTAGTATAAGAAAGCAAATCACCATCATAAGGTACTGTAATGAACTCATTCTTTATTTATATTAGTGTTAAACCTACTATATTCCAACTTCTCTATGGTTTATAAACTATTTTACTAGCCATAGATTCATCAAAATAAGTAAACAACACATCAAAAACAGAATCTGTCGAAAACAGAACAGTCTGTAGTAATCTGTAACTAATTTATACTTCTGGAACTCATAAAATTCTCAAATAAATTGATGGACCTGAGTAATTTATCTATTAATAATCTTCAAAAATAATTAACTAAATAGCACTCTCCAAATAAAAATGGCAGCAATTCTCGTGAGCGCTAAAGTTTCTGTTTTTTACAGCAAGATCAACAAGACTTTCCCCAAGTCTTCACAACGGTTCTACTTGGCACAAACACTAATTAAACACAAAAAACACAACCAAAACAGAGGCTAGATAAATTGCATATTAGGATTTTAAGAAAATTACCATGCTATTTAAGACTCTCAAAATAATATAAGTGAAGCATGAGAGTTCATCTATTTCTATAAAATAAAACCACCACCGTGCTCTAAAAAGATATAAGTGAAGCAGAGCAACAACAAATTAAACTACTCCGAAAGATATAAGTGAAGATCAATGAGTAGTTGAATAATTATGCAACTATGTGAAGACTCTATAACATTTAAGAATTTCAGATATTGGTATTTTATTCAAACAGCAAGAAAAACTAAAGAAAATAAAATAACGCTCCAAGAAAAACACATATCATGTGGCGAATAAAAATATAGCTCCAAGTAAAGTTACCGATGAATGAAGACGAAAGAGGGGATGCCTTCCTGGGCATCCCCAAGAATAGGCTCTTGGTTGTCCTTGAATATTACCTTGTGGTGCCTTGGGCATCCCCAAGCTTAGGCTCTTGCCACTCCTTATTCCATAGTCCATCGAATCTTTACCCAAAACTTGAAAACTTCACAACACAAAACTTAACAGAAAACTCGTGAGCTCCGTTAGCGAAAGAAAACAAAACACCACTTCAAGGTACTGTAATGAACTCATTCTTTATTTATATTGGTGTAATATCTACTGTATTCCAACTCATCTATGGTTCATACCCTCCGATACTACCCATAGATTCATTAAAATAAGCAAACAACACACGAAAAACAGAATCTGTCAAAAACAGAACAGTCTGTAGTAATCTGTAACTAACGCAAACTTCTGGAATCCCAAAAATTCTAAAATAAATTGATGGATGTGAGAAATTTATCTATTAATCATCTGCAAAAATAATTAACTAAATAGCACTCTCCAAATAAAAATGGCAGCAATTCTCGTGAGCGCTAAAGTTTCTGTTTTTTACAGCAAGATCAACAAGACTTTCCCCAAGTCTTCACAACGGTTCTACTTGGCACAAACACTAATTAAACACAAAAAACACAACCAAAACATAGGATAGATAAATTATTTATTACTAAACAGTAACAAAAAGTAAAGAACAAGAATAGGATTGGGTTGCCTCCAAACAAGCGCTATCGTTTAACGCCCCTAGCTAGGCATAATGATTTCAATGATGCTCACATAAAAGATAAGAATTGTAACATAAAGAGAGAATCATGAGGAATATGACTAGCACATTTAAGTCTAACCCACTTCCTATGCATAGGGATTTTGTGAGCAAACAACTTGTGGGAACAAGAATCAACTTGCATAGGAAGGTAAAACAAGCATAGCTTCAAAATTTTAAGCACATAGAGAGGAAACGTGATATTATTGCAATTCCTACAAGCATATATTCCTCCCTCATAATAATTTCCAGTAGCATCATGAATGAATTCAACAATATAACCAGCACCTAAAGCATTCTTTTCATGATCTACAAGCATAGAAATTTTATTACTCTCCACATAAGCAAAATTCTTCTCATTCGGGATAGTGGGAGTATCATAAGAGACTTGAATACTATAAATTGTTTCCATATTAAGAGAGTAATGTTCAGAAAAGGGGTAACCATAATCATGGCAATTTTTATAAATATAATCACTACTTTTTATAGCATAAGTATGATCACAATAATCATCATAAGTAGGAGGCATGCTATCATCATTATAAATTTGCATATCAAAACTTGGGAGACTAAAAATATCATCTTCATTAAGCGTAGCATCCCCAAGCTTGGGACAAACATTAATTTCAGCAAATACGTTCTCAAATATGTCATCCTCATCAAACATATCATCCCCAAGATTGGGCCTTTTCGTATCATAAGCATAATCACTTTCATCATTAATAGTATGGATAGCACCAATAGTATAGCAATTATCATATTCTTCCAAGCAAGTGCCAAAAATATTTTCAAGATCATACGAAGTATCATTATCTTCCACAATTATATTTTCATGAGGCACGATAGTAATAGGAGCAACATTATTTGGGAGAGATATCTTCTTACCTCTCTTCCTTTTTCTTTTCTTCTTCTTCACCACATAATGTGTGGGTTCAATCCTCTTTTTGGAGCTCCTTATTAATGAGATTGGTTGAATAGGAGGCTCCTCCTCGTTACCTGATTCATCATAAGAAATAATAGGAGGGTATTAGGAAGTCTCTTCCCTTTCATTAGTATTCTCTTCATCTTCTATTTGTTTTCTTTTCTTTATGTAATTGGCAATATAAGGATTTTCAATGCAATTCACCGCACAATACATATAAATTTCCTCTAGATCAAAGCCAAGAAGTTTATAACGGGCAAATTCTGGAAGATAGTTAGTTATACGTTTTATTTCTTCGTAACCCATAAGCAAACTAAGTTCATTATGATGTGCAAGGGAAATCAAGTCATCACAATTTTTGGACACGATACGATCATGAAACAATTTGCATTGGGTATTGAAATGATCATGTTCATTGCAAAGCTCACAAGTATGGCCAATATAATTTAAATTTTCAGCACATTCATCTAGCCTTTCTTGCAACAATTTAGTTTCTAAGTACTTATGCCTCTTGCAATATCTATCTTCCCTATTTGGTGTGTGCGTACAAACCCAATGCACTCCACAAAAATTGACATGTTTATAGGAGACATTTTCATCATAACTAGTGCAATCATCATTAGTATCATGGATATTCAAAGAATTCATACTAACAACATTGCAATCATGCTCATCATTTACATATTTAGTGACAAACATTTTATAGATTTCTTCTTCTAGCACTTGAGCACAATTTTCCTTTCCATCATACTTACGAAAGATATTAAAAAGGTGAAGCGTATGAGACAAACTCAATTCCATTTTTTTATAGTTTTCTTTTATAAACTAAACTAGTGATAAAACAAGACTAAAAGACTCGATTGCAAGATCTAAAGATATACCTTCAAGCGCTAACCTCCCCGGCAACGGCGCCAGAAAAGAGCTTGATGTATACTACACAACCTTCTTCTTGTAGAAGTTGTTGGGCCTCCAAGTGCAGAGGTTTGTAGGACAGTAGCAAATTTCCCTCAAGTGGATGACCTAAGGTTTATCAATCCGTAGGAGGCGTAGGATGAAGATGGTCTCTCTCAAGCAACCCTGCAACCAAATAACAAAGCGTCTCTTGTGTCCCCAACACACCCAATACAATGGTAAATTGTATAGGTGCACTAGTTCGGCAAAGAGATGGTGATACAAGTGGTATATGGATGGTAGATAAAGGTATTTGTAATCTGAAAATATAAAAACAGCAAGGTAACTAATGATAAAAGTGAGCGTAAACGGTATTGCAATGCGTTGAAACAAGGCCTAGGGTTCATACTTTCGCTAGTGCAAGTTCCCTCAACAATGATAAAATAATTGGATCACATAACTATCCCTCAACATGCAACAAAGAGTCACTCCAAAGTCACTAATAGCAGAGAACGAACGAAGAGATTATGGTAGGGTACGAAACCACCTCAAAGTTATTCTTTCCAATCAATCCGTTGGGCTATTTCTGTAAGTGTCACAAACAGCCCTAGAGTTCGTACTAGAATAACACCTTAAGACACAAATCAACCAAAACCCTAATGTCACCTAGATACTCCAATGTCGCCTCAAGTATCCATGGGTATGATTATACGATATGCATCACGCAATCTCAGATTCATCTATTCAACCAACACAAAGGACCTCAAAGAGTGCCCCAAAGTTCTACCGGAGAATCATGACAAAAACGTGTGCCAACCCCTATGCATAGGTTCATGGGCGGAACCCGCAAGTTGATCACCAAAACATACATCAAGTGAATCACGTGGTATCCCATTGTCACCACAGATACGCACAGCAAGACATACATCAAGTGTTCTCAAATCTTTAAAGACTCAATCCGATAAGATAACTTCAAAGGGAAACTCAATCCATTACAAGAGAGTAGAGGGGGGAGAAAACATCATAAGATCCAACTATAATAGCAAAGCTCGCGATACATCAAGATCGTACCACCTCAAGAACACGAGAGAGAGAAAGAGAGATCAAACACATAGCTACTGGTACATACCCTCAGCCCCGAGGGAGAACTACTCCCTCCTCATCATGGAGAGCACCGGGATGATGAAGATGGCCACCGGAGAGGGATTGCCCCCTCCGGCAGGGTGCCGAAACGGGTCTAGATTGGCTTTCGGTGGCTACGGAGGCTTCTGGTGGCGGAACTCCCGATATATCATGCTCTCAGATGTTTTAGGGTATATGGAGATATATAGGCGGAAAAAGTATGTCAGGGGGCCCACGAGGGGCCCATGAGAGTGGAGGGCACGCCCTAGGGGGGTGGGCGTGCCCCCCTACCTCGTGGCCTCCTTGAAGCTTCCCTTATGTGCACTTCAAGTATTCTGGGCTTCTTCTGATCCAAAAATGAGTTCTGTGAAGTTTCAGGTCAATTGGACTCCGTTTGATTTTCCTTTTCTTTGAAACCCTAAAACAAGGTAAAAACAGAAACTGGCACTGGGCTCTGGGTTAATAGGTTAGTCCCAAAAATGATATAAAAGTGTATAATAAAGCCCATAAACATCCAAAATAGTAGATAATATAGCATGGAGCAATCAAAAATTATAGATACGTTGGAGATGTAGAAGAGTTGGAGTCGGAGAGGCAACATGGGGCCCACGAGGTAGGGGGCACGCCCTAGGGGGGCAGGCGCGCCCCCCACCCTCGTGGAGAGGTGGTGGGCCCCTGGCCTTCATCTTTTGCAGGTATTTTTCTTATTTTCTGAAAAGTGGCTTCGTGAAGTTTCAGGTCATTCTGAGAACGTTTGTTCCTTCACATAAATACACCATGGTAATTCTGCTGAAAACAGCGTCAGTCTGGGTTAGTTCCATTCAAATCATGCAAGTTAGAGTCCAAAACAAGGGCAAAAGTGTTTGGAAAAGTAGATACGACGGAGATGTATCAAACGTCAAGTAAACTGGACAAAACTTGAGTCGGCGGGCGCACAGGGTCTCCTTCCCCAGCTGCCGTTGTCGCTGCTGAACCAGAAATTAACGCTGCCGTAGTTGAAGAATTCTGCCCTGGCTGTGTACCTGCCATGAAAATTGCAACTCGGTTCGGCGGTTCGTGGGGATCCGGAATACTGTCACCATCGGAATAGCCCCCAAGCGGGCCGTCTTGCAGCTGATATAATGACTCGGCTTCTCCAGTAGATGATTCGCCATCGGAGTAAACGACAGTTTCACCACCAGACACCGATCTATCCTCAGATTCTGCCCCGTGGATGACTCCCACGAAGGCACGCTTCATGGCAAGCTGAACCCGGACGGGTCTCACACGCTGAGCCATCTCGATGATGTCGGTGCAGATGTCCGGCTCAGGGCCCGGTTCACCAATCTTGCCGATGAAGACGTGAATTCCACCGAAGGGGACCCGGTACCCGTACTCAATGGAGCCGGCCTCAGGGCCCCAGCCTGTGTCGTCGATGTAGAGGTTGCTGCGGTGACTCTTGGTCATCCGGCCCACGGTGTATCCCTTGATCCCTTCGAAGCTGCCCTTTAAGAACTCGAAACCATCATGCGATAGCCCCACGGTGGGTGCCAACTGTCGTGGAAACATCACGATAGATGTCCTAGTGTGAGGACTTAGTTGTGGAGCCATCGCGTTGAGGTTAGCTTAAAAGGGGTTAGGCAGGACAAAGGACACGGGAGTTTATACTGGTTCGGCCCCTTATGATGAAGGTAAAATCCTAGTCCAGTTTGTAGTTGGTACTACTAGGGTTTCAATGAACGAGGAGCGAATATGCTTGACCCGGCCCTCGATCTCTTCTTTCTTGTCCCTAAACCGTCGCCGGGTCATCCCTTTATATACACAGGTTGACGCCCAGTGGTTTACAGAGTCCCGGCCGGCTCATAAACGTTTCCGGCTCAGTTTCTACCTTTTCTAATCTTACAACACAAGTTATACATCTTATGGCAGTTTACATCTATGAATCATAATCCGCCTTTGGGCTTTGGGCCTTCTTGTTAACTCTCCTTTGTAAAGTGTCGTACTCCTTGTCCTCGTGGGCTTTGACAGGAACAACTTACTATGAGTATAAATCCGGCCCCTCATGGGCAGTTTATACTCAATAGTTGTATCCCCAACAAAAACCTTCTTCATAACTTTATCTCCGGGTAAACCTGCAAGCTTAAACAATCCACAAATTTATTCTACATATATCAAGTGCATATCAGGATGTTCGGTTCCATCTCCTGCATAAGGATTAGCTAGTAGTTGTTCTATCATACCCGAAGGAATTTCATATTCAATATTTTCAGTAGGTTTAGTAGGTTGAGGGGTAGCTAATTGTGGTTCTGGACGAGGTGAAGATACCCCGAACAAACCCTCAAAGAATTGTTTTCCATAGTAACTAGGGACAATAAATTTCAGCACACTATATAAATGTTTCCTTACCAAAGGCGCTTCACTCCCCGGCAACTGCGCCAGAAACTAGCCTTGATGACCTACAAGTATAGAGGATCAATTGTAGCTCTTTTCGATAAGTAAGAGTGTCGAACCCAATGAGGAGGAGAAGGAAATGACAAGTAGTTTTCAGTAAGGTTGTGTCTGCAAGTGCTAAAATTGTAAGTAGCAAAGTAGTTTGATAACAAGATAATTTGTAACGAGCAAGTAACGATAGTAGTAACAAAAGTGCAGCAAGGTAGCCCAATCCTTTTGAGGCAAAGGATAGGCCAAAACGGTCTCTTATGATAAGCAAAACGTTCTTGACGGTACATGGGAATTTCATCTAGTCACTTTCATCATGTTGGTTTAATTTGTGTTCGCTACTTTGATAATTTAGTATGTGGGTGGACCGGTGCTTAGGTGATGTTCTTACTTAAACAAACCTCCTACTTATGATTAACCCTCCCGCAAGCATCCGCAACTACGAGAAAAGTATTAAGAATAAATTCTAACCATAACATTAAACTTTTGGATCCAATCGGTCCCTTACGGAATAGCGCATAAACTGGGGTTTAAGTTTCTGTCACTCTCGCAACCCATCATCTAATTGCTACTCCACAATGCATTCCTTAGGCCCAAATATGGTGAAGTGTCATGTAGTCAATGTTCACATGACACCACTACGGGGATCACAACATACATACTATCAAAATATCGAACACATATCAAATTCACATGATTACTTGCAACATGATTTCTCCTGTGACCTCAAGAACAAAGGTAACTACTCACAAATGATAAACATTCTCATGATCACAGGGGTATTAAATAGCATATTGGATTTGAACATATAATCTTCCACCAAATAAACCATATAGTAATCAACTACAAGATGTAATCAACACTACTAGTCACCCACAAGTACCAATCTATAGTTTCGGTAACAAGATTGAACACAAGAGATGAACTAGGGTTTGAGAGGAGATGGTGTTGTTGAAGATGTTGATGGAGATTGCCCTCCCCAAGATGGGAGGGTTGTTGGTGATGATGATGACGATGACTTCCCCCTCCGGGAGGGAAGTTCCCCCGGTGGAATCGCTCCGCCGGAGGGCAAAAGTGCTCCTGCCCAAGTTCCGCCTTGATACGGTGGCGCTTTGTCCCGAAAGTCCTCCTCTTATTTTTTTTCTAGGTCAAAATGACTTATATACCAAAATATGGGCACCAGAGGTGGGCCGAGGAGGGCACAACCCACCAGGGCGCGCCTGGGCTTCCTAGCGCGCCCAGGTGGGTTGTGCCCACCTGGTGGGGCTCCTCTGGTAGTTATTTGCTCCAATAATTCTTAAATAATACATAAAAAACTACGTGAAGTTTCAGCTTGTTTGGAGTTGTGCAGAATAGGTGGCGTGACGTAGCTTTTCCAGGTCCAGATTTCTAGCTGACAGAATTCTCCCTCTTGGTGTGTACCGTGCAAATTATGAAAGAAAAGGCATTAGAATTACTCCAAAAAGCATTATTATGGATAAAAACATTGTAAATAACAGTAAGAAAACATGATGCAAAATGGATGTATCACTGATCCATTTTGAACTCCTTCAAAATCTTGTCAAGGTATGTACTCATTGAAAATCTTATCAAGCGTCTTGATCTATCTCTATAGATCTTGATGCCTAATATGTAAGCAGCTTTACCGTGGTCTTACATTGAAAAAATTCTTATTCAAGTATCCTTTTATGCTATCCAGAAATTCTATATCATTTCCAATCAGCAATATGTCATCCACATATAATATCAGAAATCTACAGAGCTCCCACTCACTTTCTTGTAAATACAGGATTCACCATAAGTCTGTATAAAACCATATGCTTTGATCACCTCCTCATAGCGTATATTCCAACTCCGAGATGCTTGCACCAGTCCATAGATGGGTCGCTGGAGCTTGCACACTTTGTTAGCACCTTTGGGATAAAAAAAACAAACTTCCGGTTGCATCATATACAACTCTTCCTCAAGAAACCCGTTAAGGAATACAAGGTTTTTGACATCCATTTGCCAGATGTCATAATCATAAAATGCGGCAATTGCTAACATGATTCGGATAGACTTAAGCGTCGCTGCGGGTGAGAAAGTCTCATCGTAGTCAACCCCTTAAACTTGTTGAAAACCTTCCGCGATAAGTCAAGCTTTATAGACAATGATGTTCCCATCAGCGTCTATCTTCCTCTTGAAGATCCATTTATACTCAATGGCTTGCCGATCATTGGGCAAATCCACCAAAGTCCATACTTTGTTCTCATACATGGATCCTATCTCAAATTTCTTGGCCCAAGCCATTTGTCAGAATCTGGGCTCATCATAGCTTCTTCATAGTTCATAGGTTCGCCATGGTCTAATAACATGACATACAAGACAGGATTACCGTACCACTCTCGTGCGGAACGTGTTCTGGTTGACCTACGAAGTTCAGTAGTAACTTGATCTGAAGTTTCATGATCATCATCATTAGTTTCCTATCTACTTGGTGTAGGCATCACGGAAATGTTTTTCCCTGGTGACCTATTTTCCATTTCGAGAGAAGGTACAATTAACTCATCAAGTTCTATATTCCTCCCACTCACTTCTTTCGAGAGAAACTCCTTCTCTAGAAAGGATCCATTCTTTGCAACAAAGATCTTGCCTTTGGATCTGTGATAGAAGGTGTACCCAATAGTTTCTTTAGGGTATCCTATGAATACTCACTTCTCTGATTTGGGTTCGAGCTTATCAGGCTGAAGCTTTTTGACATAAGTGTCGCATCCCCAAACTTTAAGAAACGACAGCTTAGGTTTCTTGCCAGACCATAGTTCATACAGTGTTGTCTCAACGGATTTAGACGGTGCCCTATTTAACATGAATGCGGCTGTCTCTAATGCATAACCCCAAAATGATAAAGGCAAATCGGTAAGAGACATCATAGAACGCACCATATCTAATAAACTACAGTTATGACGTTCGGACACACCATTATGTTGTGGTGTTCCAGGTGGCGTGAGTTGTGAAACAATTCCACATTTTCTTAAATGAAGATCATACTCGTAACTCAAATATTCACCTCCACGATCAGATCGTATAAACTTTATTTTCTTGTTACAATAATTCTCTACTTCACTCTGAAATTCTTTGAACTTTTCAAATGTTTCAGATTTATGTTTCATTAAGTAGACATACCCATATGTACTCAAAACATCTGTAAAGGTTAGAAAATAACAATACCTGCCACGTGCCTCAACACTCATCGGACTGCATACATCGGTACGTATTATTTCCAATAAGTCATTAGCTCTCTCCATTGTTTCGGAGAACGGAGTTTTAGTCATCTTGCCCATAAGGCATGGTTCGCAAGTATCAAATGATTCATAATCAAGTGATTCCAAAAGTCCATCTGCATGGAGTTTCTTCATGCACTTTACACCAATACGACATAAACAGAAGTGCCACAAGTATGTTCCACTATCATTATCAACCTTGCATATTTTGGCATCAATATTATGAATATGTGTATCACTATGATCGAGATTCAATAAACCATTCATATTGGGTGTATGACCATAGAAGGTTTTATTCATGTAAAGAGAACAACAATTATTCTCTGACTTAAATGAATAACCGTATTGCAATAAATATGATTTAATCATATTCATGCTCAACGCAAACACTAAATAACATTTATTTAGGTTCAACACTAATCCCAAATATAGAGGGAGTGTGCGATGGTGATTGTATCAACCTTGGAATCACTTCCAACACACATCATCACCTCGCCCTTAACTAGTCTTTGTTTATTCTTTAACTCCTGTTTCGAGTTACTAATCATAGCAACTGAACCAGTATCAAATACCCAGGGGCTACTATGAATACTAGTAAGGTACACATCAACATGTATATCAAATATACCTTTGTTCACCTTGCCATCCTTCTTATCCGCCAAGTATTTGGGGCAATTCCGCTTCTAGTGACCAGTATCAAAAACTATTAAGACTAAGTTCATGATAAATTTAAGTTTGATTAATCAAATTACTAATGAACTCCCACTTAAATTAACATCCCTCAAGTTATCTAAGTGATACATGATCCAAATCAACTAACCCATGTCCGATCATCACGTGAAATGGAGTAGTTATCAATGGTGAAGATCTCTATGTTGATCATATCTACTATATGACTCACGTTTGACCTTTCAGTCTCCAGTGTTCCAAGACTAGGTCTGTACATGCTAGGCTCGTCAAGTTTAACCCAAGTATTCTGCATGTCCAAAACTATCTTACATCCGTTGTATGTGAACGTAGAGTCTATCACACCCGATCATCCCGTGGTGCTTCGAAACGACTAACTTTGGCAACGATGCATACTCGGGGAGAACACTTTTATCTTGAAATTTAGTGAAGCACTACTAGAAAAAGGCATGTTAGTGGCGCACCTATTTTTGCCATTAATGGCGCACTATAGGTGTGCCACTATTACCACGCCACTAGTAACAAATAGTAATGGCGCACTGTGCGCCATTACTATGCCTAGAAGTGCGCCATTACTATCTGACTTCATAATGGCGCACCACATAGAAGTGCGTCATTACTAACATTTTTTTCAGAAATTTTTGTTTCAAATTTTGTTTTCGTTTTTTTCTTAATCACGGGTCACTATGGCTTAATCTCAAGTCAAATCGCACTTCATGGTCAAACTTCTCGGAAGGTCACCCATCCTCACACTACTCTAGCCCGAGCATGTTTAACTTCACAGTTCTATCCAACCCAGCACCACCTCACTTAACAGGCACTTGTTGATATATCTATCATATCAATCCTATTAAACCTTGTTGATGTCTAGGACTTTGTTCATGTTCATGAGTGTGATGAAATTTTGAAAAAATATTTCAAACTTCCCAGTCATATTACGTATCATATTTTGAAAAACAATTCCAAAAAAAATTAAAACCAATTTTTTTCTGTTACTAGTGGCGCACCTAGCAAATGGTGCGCCATTACTAAGTTTGAAACTTTTTCCATTTTCCCCCCTCTAGATCTTAAAAGCCCCGTATCTTTCGTTCTATTAGGTTTTTGGGGATTCTGAAAATCTTCAATGGGGTTCCCCCGATTGAATTCAGATGTAACTTTTCGAGTAGATGATTTTTCATATAAAAAACTTTTTAATCCGAGTTCGTATGCAAAAGTTATTCCCATTTTACTAAATTCCAGAGAGGTTTTGCAAATAAAGTCGAAATTCGTATTTGTAAATTTTCCCAACAACTAGACCACATATCACATGCGAAACTTATTTTCTTTTATTTTGTGACATTTCCATCATTTTCTTTTATTTTTTTTAAAATGAAAAGGCGGTCCACGGGGGGTGGGGTGCAAAGAAAGTTAGTAATGGCGCACCTTCACAAAGTGTGTCATTACTATGTGTATGACTAGGTCAAACCTTGGTCAAAGTTAGTAATGGCGCACTTTGCATAGGTGCGCCATTACTGACATAGTAATGGCGCACCTATACAAAGTGCGCCATTACTAAGTTTGACCAAGGTTTGACCAAGTCATACACATAGTAATGGCGCACTTTGTACAGGTGTGCCATTAGTATGTCAACTAGTAATGGCGCATTGTCCCCTGGTGCGCCACTGCTAACAATTTTTTATTTTATTTTATTTCAAAACTAGTAATGGCGCACCACACACCAGGTGTGCCATTAGTAATATGTCAATAATGGCGTACCTGTATCTGGTGCGCCAGTGCTATATAGCAGTGGCGCACCACATACGTGATGCGCCATTAATGTCCATATTAGCTATAGCCCTTTTCCTAGTAGTGAAGGAATCATCCTATAATGCTAATGCCGTTCTAAGCAAAATAAGATGCATAAAGGATAAACATCACATACCATCAAAATATGTGACATGATATGGCCATCATCATCTCGTGCTTTTGATCTCCATCTCCAAAGCATCGTCATGATCTCCATCGTCATTGATAACCCACAAGTATAGGGGATCAATTGTAGCCTCTTTCGATAAGTAAGAGTGTCGAACCCAACGAGGAGTTAAAGGTAGAACAAATATTCCCTCAAGTTCTATCGACCATCGATACAACTCTACGCACGCTTGACGTTCGCTTTACCGGAAACAAGTATGAAACTAGAAGTACTTTGTAGGTGTTTTTGGGTAAGCTTGCAAGAAAGTAAAGAGCACGTAAATAAAAGCTAGGGGTTGTTTAGATAAAGACACAACTAAATTAGTTTTAGTAAAGAGCTTTTGTCAACAAGAAGTTATTTGTCCCTAGGCAATCGATAACTAGACCGGTAATCATTATTGCAATTTTATTTGAGGGAGAGGCATAAGATAACATACTTTCTCTACTTGGATCACATGCACTTATGATTGGAACTCTAGCAAGCATCCGCAACTACTAAAGATTCATTAAGGTAAAACCCAACCATAGCATTAAAGTATCAAGTCCCCTTTATCCCATACGCAAACAACCTACTTACTCGGGTCTGTGCTTCTGTCACTCACGCCACCCACCACAAGCAAATCATAAGCATATTGCAAACCCTACAACGGTAATCCCTCACTCTTGCGTGACACGGAGAGCACCATAGGACAACACCAATAATAAAACATACAACTCAAACCAATCAAGATCATCAAATAGCCATTAGGACAAAAAATATCTACTCAAACATCATAGGATAGCCATACATCATTGGGAAATAATATATAGCGTTGAGCACCATGTTTAAGTAGAGATTACAGCGGGTAAGAGAGAGGTTACACCGCTGCATAGAGGGGGGAAGAGTTGGTGATGATGGCGGTGAAGTTGTTGGTGAAGATGGAGGTGATGGTGATGGCCCCGGCAGCGCTCCGGCGCCACCGGAAGCAAGGGGGAGAGGGCCCCCCTTCTTCTTCTTCTTCCTTGACCTCCTCCCTAGATGGGAGGAGGGTTTCCACTCTGGTCCTTGGCTCCCATGGCGTGGGAGGGGCGAGAGCCCCTCCGAGATTGGATCTATCTCTTTGTTTCTCTCTGTTTCTGCGTTCTCTTTTGGCTCTGTTTCACCGTTTCGTATATATATGGAGATCCGTAACTCCAATTGGCCTGAAACCTTCGCCATGATTTTTTTTTTCCGAATATTAGCTTTCTTGCGGCAAAAGAAGAGCGTCAACCGCCTTACGGTGGGCTCACGAGGGTAGGCGGCGCGCCCTAAGGGGGGGCGCCCCCTTGCCTCGTGACCACCTCGGGCACTGGTTCGCGTTGATTTTCCGTCCGAATTTTCCATATTTTCCAAAAATAAGCTCCATCCGTTTTTATCCCGTTTGGACTCCGTTTGATATGGATATTCTGTGAAACCAAAAACATGCAACAGACAGGAACTGGCACTGGGCACTGGATCAATATGTTAGTCCCAAAAATAATATAAAAAGTTGCCAAAAAGTATATGAAAGTTGAATAATATAGGCATGGAACAATCAAAAATTATAGATACGACGGAGACGTATCAGCATCCCCAAGCTTAATTCCTCCTCGTCCTCGAGTAGGTAAATGATAAAAAAGATAATTTTTGATGTGGAATGCTACCTAGCATAATCTTGATCATATGTCTAATCATGGCATGAATATTAAGACACGAGTGATTCAAAGCAATAATCTATCCTTTGACATAAAAACAATAATACTTCAAGCATACCAACCAAGCAATTATGTCTTATTGAAATTACATAGCCAAAGAAAGCCCATCCCTACAAAATCATATAGTCTGGCTATGCTCCATCTTCACCACACAAAGCATTCACATCATGCACAACCCCGATGACAAGCCAAGAAACTGTTTCATACTTTTGACGTTCTCAAACCTTTTCAACTTTCACGCAATACTTGAGCGTGAGCCATGGACATAGCACTATAGGTGGAATAGACAAAAAAGGAGAAAGTCTCACATCAACTAGGCGTATCAACGAGCTATGGAGATGCCCATTAATAGATATCAATGTGAGGAGTAGGGATTGCCATGCAACGGATGCACTAAGAGCTATAAGTGTATGAAAGCTCAAACTGGAAACTAAGTGGGTGTGCATCCAACTTGCTTGCTCATGAAGACATCGGCCGTTTGAGGAAGCCCATCATCGGAATATACAAGCCAAGTTCTATAATGAAAATTCCCACTAGTATATGAAAGTGATAACTCAAGAGACTTCTCTATATGAAGAACATGGTGCTACTTTGAAGCACAAGTGTGGTAAAAGGATAGTAACATTGCCCCTTTTTTTTCTTTTTTTTGCGGGCTTCTTTGGCCCCATTTTTTTATTTAGGCTTCTTTGGCCTCTCTGTTTATTTTTATTTTTATTTTTTTGGGCAATGCTCTAATAATGATGATCATCACACTTTTATTTACTTACAACTCGATACTAGAACAAAGATATGACTCTATATGAATGCCTCCGACGGTGTACCAGGATGTGCAATGATCTAGCGTAGCAATGACATCAAAAAACGGACAAGCCATGAAAACATCATGCTAGCTATCTTACGATCATGCAAAGCAATATGAAAATAAATGCTCAAGTCATGTATATGATGATGATGAAAGTTGCATGGCAATATATCTCGGAGTGGCTATGGAAATGCCATGATAGGTAGGTATGGTGGCTGTTTTGAGGAAGATATATGGTGGGTTTATGGTACCGGCAAAAGTTGCACGGTAATAGAGAGGCTAGCAATGATGGAAGGGTGAGAGTGCGTATAATCCATGGACTCAACATTAGTCATAAAGAACTCACATACTTATTGCAAAAATCTATTAGTCATCGAAACAAAGTACTACGCGCATGCTCCTAGGGGGATAAATTGGTAGGAAAATACCATCGCTCATCCCCGACCGCCACTCATAAGGAAGACAATCAATAAATACCTCATGCTCCAACTTCGTTACATAACGGTTCACCATACGTGAATGCTACGGGAATCACAAACCTCAACACCAGTATTTCTACAATTCACAACCACCCACTAGAATGACTCTAATATCACCATCTTTATATCGCAAAACTATTGCAAGGAATCAAACATATCATATTCTGCGATCTACAAGTTTATGTAGGATTTTATGACTAACCATGTGAATGACCAGTTTCTGTCATCTCTCTAAATAGATATAAGTGAAGCAAGAAAGTTTAATTCTTTCTACAAAAGATATGCCCGTGCTCTAACAGTTATAAGTGAAGCAAAAGAGCATTCTACAAATGGCGGTTGTCTATGTAAAGAGAAACAGGCAATCCAAACTTCAAATGATATAAGTGAAGCACATGAAGCATTCTATAAAGCCATACTCAAAAGATATAAGTGAAGTGCAAAGAGCATTCTATAAATAAACCAAGGACCATCTCATACCAGCATGGTGCATAAAAGAAAATGAAAACTAAATGCAAAAGACGCTCCAAGATTGCACATATCGCATGAACGAAACGAATCCGAAAACATACCGATACTTGTTGAAGAAAGAGGGGATGCCTTCCAGGGCATCCCCAAGCTTAGACGCTTGAGTCTCCTTGAATATTTACTTGGGGTGCCTCGGGCATCCCCAAGCTTGAGCTCTTGCCTCTCTTCCTTCTTCTCACATCGAGACCTTCTCGATCATCGAATACTTCATCCACACAAAACTTCAACAGAAAACTCGGTAAGATCCGTTAGTATAATAAAGCAAATCACTACTCTAAGTACTATTGCAAACCAATTCATATTTTGTTTTTGCATTGTGTCTACTGTAATATAACTTTTTCATGGCTTAATCCACTGATATGAATCGATAGTTTCATCAAAACAAGCAAACTATGCATCAAAAACAGAATCTGTCTAAAACAGAACAGTCTGTAAGAACCTGAACATTCACCATACTTATGATACTTGAAACATTCTACCAAAATTAGGAAAAATAAACAATTTTTATAGGAAGACAGCGCAAAAAGAATCAGAACCATTTGACGTTCCAGCTAAAAATGTAAAATCGCGCACTACAGCCAAAGTTTCTGTCCTGCACCGTACAAACCATCAAGCAAATGTAAACATCCTAAAGGCAAACCTTGGCACATTATTTTTATTTCTAAACCTTATAAAAGCACAAAACAGAAATAAATGACTCTCTAAAACTTCCGGGTTGTCTCCCTGGCAGCGCTTTCTTTAAAGCCATTAAGCTAGGCATATAGTGCTCAAGTAGTGAATCCACCCGGATCCCAAGGTATATCAAAGCCAATTTTAATTAGCAATGATTTGTAATTTAGTAGTGAGAACAAAGCAACATAAATCAAGCAATGACGAAGTCTAAATCTCTTCATATGCATCGGCATGTCATAAAAGAACAATCCATGCACACAAAGTAAAGGCCAATGCATAGTATAAACAGTTTCTTGCAATTTTATCATATTGGAAACATAGAGAGGTGGAGATATAGTTCCTCTCTCATAATAATTGCAAGTAGGAGCAGCAAGCACATGCATATTATATCTATCAAAATCATCATGTGCAACGGTATAAGGCAACCCATCAATATAATCCTTAATAAAAGCAAACTTCTCTGATATAGTGTAGTTGGGAGAATTCAAAAAGATAATAGGACTATCATGCGTGGGTGCAATAGCAACAATTTCATGTTTAACATAAGGAACTATAGCAAGTTTATCTCCATAAGCATCATTTATATTGGCATCTTGGCCACAAGCATAGCAAGCATCATCAAAAAGGGATATTTCAGAAGAATCATAGGATCATAACAGTCATCATAGCAATCATCCTTCGGTATGCACGAAGGGGAATTAAACAATGTATGAGTTGAAGAGTTACTCTCATTAGAAGGTGGGCACGGGTAGCTAATCCGCTTTTCCTCCTTTTGTTCTTCGCTCTCCTCCTCATCTTTTTCATCCAATGAACTCAGAGTATCATCAATTTCTTCTTCCACAGACTCCTGCAAAATATTAGTCTCTTCTTGGACAGTGGAGTAGTTCTCAATATATGGTTTAACATAAGCATTAGAAGCATAATTATCATAGCAATATTTAAGTATAGCAAAATTTTCAGATTTATGAAAATTAGCATCATACTTTTCAATCAAAGAAGCAATTTCATAATCACCCTTAAAAGCAACAAATTCTTCAATTTGTTGAACATCATAGTAATTGTAAACACCCTTAGCATACGAAGATATGATTCCATTATCACTAAACAAACATTGGTAGGGAAGGTGTTTCTTAGGGTCTTCAGAACAACAAGTATAATCATATATTTCACATAAATTCCAAGCATAGCATTGCAAACGATGAATTTGTCCCAATAAAAGTTTCCCTTTTTCAGATATTCAGTGTCGCACATAACAAGCATGCTCATCTAAGGATTTTCCCTCAACTAAGCTAGTTGGGGTTTTAGCACAAGCACATAGGGATCGAAGATGATCCAAGTAATAAGCTTCAGCAGTGTGATAGATTTTGAGTGGTTCTTCAACCATTGGTTCAGTAGGTACAACTAATTTTTTTGGTATTTTGCGTTTCCTACCCATTACTAAAGATAGAAAACAACTAAGAACAACAAATAAAAATTACTTAGTGATAAAGCAAACAAGCACACACGAGAATATTCACCCCACGCTATTGCTCCCCGGCAACGGCGCCAGAAAAAGGTCTTGATAACCCACAAGTATAGGGGATCAATTGTAGCCTCTTTCGATAAGTAAGAGTGTCGAACCCAACGAGGAGCTAAAGGTAGAACAAATATTCCCTCAAGTTCTATCGACCACTGATACAACTCTACGCACGCTTGACGTTCGCTTTACCGGAAACAGGTATGCAACTAGAAGTACTTTGTAGGTGTTTTTGGGTAAGCTTGCAAGAAAGTAAAGAGCACGTAAATAAAATCTAGGGGCTGTTTAGATAAAGACACAACTAAATTAATTTTAGTAAAGAGATTTTGTCAACAAGAAGGTTATTTGTCCCTAGGCAATCGATAACTAGACCGGTAATCATTATTGCAATTTTATTTGAGGGAGAGGCATAAGCTAACATACTTTCTCTACTTGGATCATATGCACTTATGATTGGAACTCTAGCAAGCATCCGCAACTACTAAAGATTCATTAAGGTAAAACCCAACCATAGCATTAAAGTATCAAGTCCCCTTTATCCCATACGCAAACAACCTACTTACTCGGGTCTGTACTTCTGTCACTCACGCCACCCACCACAAGCAAATCATAAGCATATTGCAAACCCTACAGCGGGAATCCCTCACGCTTGCGCGACACGGAGAGCACCATAGGACAGCACCAATAATAAAACATACAACTCAAACCAATCACAATCATCAAATAGCCATTAGGACAAAACAGATCTACTCAAACATCATAGGATAGCCATACATCATTGGGAAATAATATATAGCGTTGAGAACCATGTCTAAGTAGAGATTACAACGGGTAAGAGAGAGTTTACACCGCTGCATACAGGGGGAAGAGTTGGTGATGATGGCGGTGAAGTTGTTGGTGAAGATGGCGGTGATGGTGATGGCACCGGCAGCGCTCCGGCGCCACCGGAAGCAAGGGGGAGAGGGCCCCCTTCTTCTTCTTCTTCTTCCTTGACCTCCTCCCTAGATGGGAGGAGGGTTTCCCCTTTGGTCCTTGGCTCCCATGGCGTGGGAGGGGCGAGAGCCCCTCCGAGATTGGATCTATCTCTCTGTTTCTGCATTCTCTTATGGCTCTGTTTCACCGTTTCGTATATATATGGAGATCCGTAACTCCGATTGGCCTGAAACCTTCACCGTGATTTCTTTCCGAATATTAGCTTTCTTGCGGCAAAAGAAGAGCGTCAACCGCCTTACGGTGGGCTCACGAGGGTAGGGGCGCGCCCTAGGGGGGCGCCCCCTGCCTTGTGACCACCTCGGGCACTGGTTCACGTTGATTTTCCTTCCGAATTTTCCATATTTTCCAAAAATAAGCTCCGTCCATTTTTATCCCGTTTGGACTCTGTTTGATATGGATATTCTGCGAAACCAAAAACATGCAACAGATAGGAACTAGCACTGGGCACTGGATCAATATGTTAGTCCCAAAAATAATATAAAAAGTTGCCAAAAAGTATATGAAAGTTGAATAATATTGGCATGGAACAATCAAAAATTATAGATACGACGGAGACGTATCAGTCACCGGCTCGACACCTTGATCTCCATTCTTGCGTCGGGGTCGTCTCGCCAATTATTGCTTCTACAACTATTGCTAACGCATAGCGATAAAGTAAAGCATATACATGGCCCTTGCATTTCATACAATAATTAAGAGACAACCCTAAGGCTCCTGCCGGTTGTCGATATTACAAAACATGATCATCTCATACATCAACATATATCACATCATATCTTGACCATATCACATCACAACATGCCCTGCAAAAACAAGTTAGGCATCCTCTACTTTGTTGTTGCAAGTTTTACGTGGCTGCTACGAGGCTTCTAGCAAGAACTGTCTTACCTATGCAAAAACCACAATGGTGATTATCAAGTTTTCTGTTTTAACCTTCTTCAAGGACCGGCTGTAGTCAAATTCGATTCAACTAAAGTAGGAGAAACAGACACCCGCTAGCCACCTTTATGCAAAACAAGTTGCATGTCAGTCGATGGAACCGGTCTCATGTACGTGGACATGTAATGTTGGTCCGACTGCTTCATCCCACAATACCGCCAAATCAAAATAAGACGTTGGTGGTAAGCTTATGACTATCACCGCCCACAACTCTTTGTGTTCTACTCGGGCATATCATCTACGCACAGACCTGGCTCGTATGCCACTGTTGGGAAATGTTACATGAAAAACAAAAAATATTCTATGCACATGCAAGATCTATTGATGGAGATGCATAGCAAGGATAGGGGAGAGTGCGTCTACGTACCCTTGTAGACCGTAAAGCGGAAGCGTTTATCAACACGGTTGATGTAGTCGTACACCTTCACGATCTGCCCGATGAAGTACCGAATGTACGGCACCTCCGCGTTCAGCACACGTTCAGCTCGATGACGTCCTCACCTTCTTGATCCAGCAAGACGGGCGAAGTAGTAGATAAGTTCCGGCAGCGCGATGGTGTGGTGATGATGGTTACACAACTATCTCCGCGGGGCTTCGCCAAGCACTACGAAAATATGACCGAGGACGAACTAGAGGGAGAGGGGCGCCGCACACGGCTAGTAGTCGTGGTGTGTGTTTCCCCTCTCCCTCCTCTCATATATATAGGTGGAGGGGGGAGGGAGGCATCCCCTAGGACGCCCCAAGTGGCCGGCGGCTGCCCTGGCCGAACTCCCCCTTCCATATTTGTGCAGGGGGGAAAGGAAAGGGGGGTTGCCTGCCTTTGGGGCGCCTCCCCCTTCCTTTCCTCCCTCCTTTGGTGCATGGTGAAGGGTGGAGGGGCGCATCAGCCCCCTTGTGGGCTGGTGTGCTTCCCCCCTTTGGCCCATAAGGCCCACCACTTACCGGTGGCCTCCCGGAACCCCTTTCGGCACTCTGATGCATACCCGATACATTCTGAAACCTTTCTGGTGTCCAAATAGCATCGTCCTATATATAAATCTTTACCTTCAGACCATTTCGGAGCTCCTCCTCATGTCCGTGATCTCATCCGGGACTTCGAAGAACATTCGGTCGCCAATTCACATAACTCATATATTACTATATTGTCAACGAACATTAAGCGTGCGGACCCTATGGGTTCGAGAATGATGTAGAAATGACCGAGACACCTCTCCGGTCAATAACCAACAGTGGGACCTAGATGCCCATGTTGGTTCCTACATATTCTACGAAGATCTCTATCGTTCGAACCTTTATGACAACATACGTAATTCCCTTTATTTATCGGTATGTTACTTGCCCGAGATTCGATCGTCAGTATCTTCATACCTAGTTCAATCTCGTTACCGGCAAGTCTCTTTACTCGTTCGGAAATACATCATCTCGTAACTAACTCCTTAGTCACTTTGCTGGCAAGCTTCTTGTGATGTGTATTAGTGAGAGGGCCCAGAGATACCTCTCCGATACACGGAGTGACAAATCCGAATCTCGATCCATGCCAACCCAACAGACACCTTCTGAGATACCTGTAGAGCATCTTTATGATCACCCAGTTATGTTGTGACGTTTTATAGCACACAAGGTATTCCTCCAATATCCGGGAGTTGCATGATCTCATAGCTGAAGGAATATGTATTTGACATTTGAGAAAGCAATAGCAATAAACTGAACGATCATATGCTAAGCTAATCGGATGGGTCTTGTCCATCACATCATTCTCCTAATGATGTGATCCCATTATCAAATGAAAACTCATTCTATGGTTAGGAAACCTTAACCATCTTTTGATCAACGAGGTAGTCTAGTAGAGGCTCACTAGGGACACGATATTTGTTTATGTATCCACACATGTATTTAAGTTTCCGGTCAATACAATTCTAGCATGAATAATAAACCTTTATCATGATTAAGGAAATATAATAATGAACATTTTATTATTGCCTCTAGGGCATATTTCCATCACTTCCTTCATGCTCTTGAAGTACTCGTCGAGTGACTTGGCTCCTTGTATGGTGTTCTCCACTTGGTGAAGAAGATGTTCCATGCAAGTGGAAGGCACAAATTCTAGCCACATCACTTTCCTCGTCTTGGACCAACTCATGTGGAAGCTCTTTGAAGGTGTGTGAAGCCACCAAATCAACGTGTATTCATGGAACTTACTTGTGGCACACTTCACTTGAACTCCGGAGGGGACTTGATGTAGCTTGAGGTAGTCGTCCATCTTGCACTCCCACTCGAGGTATTCTTCGGGGTCATTAGTCCCAAAGAATGGACTCTCATTAGCGATGTCGAAGTCGTATTATCTCGTGGAAGTAGTGAGCTTGAGCTCGTGGAGTAGGCGAAGATTTCGTACATCCGAAGGCGAAGATGCCTTGAAGTCACTTGGCAAGATGCCAAAGGTGTTGAAGAAGCCGCAGCCTTGTGGTCGATGTTGTGGTTCTGTAAGGCCCTTGCACACGGGGGTGCAGGAGGTCGTGTGCACGGGGGTCGCAGGCCCATGTGCACGGGGGTGGTAGAGAAGCCAACTCTCGTCTAGAAGTGTGCTCTTCATGGTCTTGTCGATGTCGATGCTTGTGTGTACGTGCCGGAGATAGAAGGTTGGGGGTCTTTGCACTTGAGCGTCTTCTCGAACATGAGGAAGACAGCTTGTAGTTGTTGATGAGGACCTTGAGCTCCTCCATGTGCTTGTCCATCTTGGCATCGATGAAGTTCTTCACAACATCGAACTCGTCGTCGTGGTTGTAGATCGGAGATGATGTGCTTTGCCTATCCATCACAAGACTCGAACAAAGGTGAGTAGGAAATGAGATAAACAATACCAAGCTACCTTTTCCCAAAGTTGAGGATGTATCTCGTGTCACTCAATGTGAAATGAAAGAATAGTGGAATTGATACCGGACTTGTTCACTCACACCTACAAAGTAAAGCTTATCAAGTGGCTTGGTTAGGACAAGTGGCACAAATTCATGCAAATTGAAGTCCAGGATATTGTAAATGTTGAAATAAATCCAAAGGACTCAAAACGCAAAGCAAGTGATCACAAATATAGAGGAGGGCAATAAAGAAACACACACATTGGGACAATGGGACTTCTGCAACTATAGGGATCAGCAATACAAATTGCCTAACGAAGACTAAGCTCGTGTTGCACAAACACTAGGAGAGCACTAGCTTGATTGCACACTTGGGCACAATTCACCACTTGGAACCAACCTATATGCATGCAAGCAAAATGTTTCCTATTCCATGTATCCTCATGCACAAGTATTGATACGTCTCCAATGTATCTATAATTTTTTATTATTCCATGCTATTATATTATCTATTTTGGACGTTTTATATGCATTAATATGCTATTTTATATTATTTTTGGGACTAACCTATTAACCGAGAGCCCAGTGCCAGTTCCTGTTTTTTCCTTGTTTTAGATTTTCGCAGAAAAGGAATATCAAACGGAGTCCAAACGGAATGAAACTTTCGCCATGAGTTTTATTGGACCAGAAGACACCCGAAGGACTTGGAGTGCACGTCGGGAAAGCTATGAGGCGGCCACAAGGATGGAGGGCGTGCCTAGGGGGTAAGGCGCACCCCCACCCCTGTGGGCCCCTCGTGACTCCATCGACCTATTTATTCTATCTATATATTCTCAAATATTCCAAAACCTACTGAGAGAGCCACGAAAACACTTTTCCACCGCCGCAACCTTTTGTACCCGTGAGATCCCATCTATGGGCCTTTTCCGGCATCCTGCCAGAGGGGGACTCGATCATGGAGGGCTTCTACATCAACACCATTGCCTCTTTGATGAAGCATGAGTAGTTTACCTCAGACCTATGGGTCCATAGCTAGTAGCTAGATGGCTTCTTATCTCTCTTTGATTCTCAATACCATGTTCTCCTCGATGTTCTTGGAGATCTATTCGATGTAATACTCTTTTGCGGTGTGTTTGCTAAGATCCGATGAATTGTAGATTTATGATCAACTTATCTATGAATATTATTTGAATCTCTTCTGGATTCTTATATGCATGATTTGATATCTTTGCAAGTCTCTTCGAACTACCGATTTGGTTTGGCCAACTAGATTGGTTTTTCTTGCAATGGGAGAAGTGCTTAGCTTTGGGTTCAATCTTGCGGTGCTCGATCCCAGTGACAGAAGGGGAACCGACACGTATTGTATTGTTGTCATCGAGGATAACAAGATGGGTTTTTCATCATATTGCTTGAGTTTATCCTGCTACATCATGTCATCTTACCTAATGTGTTACTTTGTTCTTATGAACTTAATACTCTAGATGTAGGCAGGAGTCGGTCGTTGTGTGGAGTAATAGTAGTAGATGCAGGCAGGAGTCAGACTACTTGATACGGACATGATGCCTATGTTCATGATCATTGCCTTATATATTTTCATAATTTTGCGCTTTTCTATCAATTGCTCGGCAGTAATTTGTTTACCCATCGTAATAATTTCTATCTTGAGAGAAGCCTCTAGTAAAACCTATGCCCCCCGGGTCTACTTTCCATCATATAAGTTTCCGATCTATAATTTTAGTTTCCGATTTACTTTCTTTGCAATATTTTACTTTCCGTTCCATAAACCAAAAATATTAGTTTACCATTTATCCATCTCTATCAGATCTCACTTTGCAAATAACCGTGAAGGGATTGATAACCCCTTTATCACATTGGGTGCAAGTTGGTGTTTGTTTGTGCAGGTATTTGGTGACTTGTGTCTTGTCTCCTACTGGATTGATACCTTAGTTGTCAAAACTGAGGGAAATACTTACTCTACTTTGCTGCATCACCCTTTCCTCTTCAAGGGAAAAACCAACGCAAGCTCAAGAGGTAGCAGGAAGAATTTTTGGCGACGTTGCCAGGGAGATCTACGCCAAGCCAAGACATACCAAGTACACATCATAAACTCTCATCTCTCACATTACATTATTTTCCATTCGCCTCTCATTTTCCTCTCACCCACTTCTAAAACGATTTTTGAAGAGATTTGCCTTTTCTTCGCCCCTCTCCCATTTGTCTTCTTCGTTTGCCTTTTGTGTGATCGTGTGTTGAATTGCTTGCTTTCTCACGATGGCTGAAGAGAATACCAAATTGTGTGACTTTTCCAATACCAACAACAGTGATTTTATTAGTACTCCGATTGCTCCCGCTACTAATGCGGAATCTTGTGAAATTAATGCTGCTTTGCTAAATCTTGTTATGAAAGATCAATATTCTGGCCTTCCCAATGAAGATGCCGCATCACATCTAAACAATTTTGTTGATTTGTGTGATATGCAAAAGAAAAAAGATGTGGATAATGATATTGTTAAATTGAATCTATTTCCGTTCTCACTTCAAGATCGTGCTAAAACTTGGTTTTCATCTTTGCCTAAAAATAGTATTGATTCATGGAATAAGTGTAAAGATGCTTTTATTTCCAAGTATTTTCCTCCCGCTAAGATCATCTCCCTTAGGAACGATATTATGAATTTTAAGCAACTTGATCATGAACATGTTTCACAATCTTGGGAGAGGATGAAGTTGATGATACGAAATTGCCCTACACATGGTTTGAATTTGTGGATGATTATATAAAAAAAATTATGCTGGATTGAATTTTGCTTCTAGAAATATTTTAGATTCAACCGCGGGAGGTACTTTTATGGAAATTACTTTAGGATAAGCTACTAAACTCCTAGATAATATGATGGTTACTTATTCTCAATGGCATACCGAAAGATCTTCCACTAGTAAAAAGGTGCATGCAATTGAAGAGATTAATGTTTTGAATGGAAAGATGGATGAGCTTATGAAATTATTTGCTAGCAAGACTGCTCCTATTGATCCTAATGATATGCCTTTATCTAATTTGATTGAGAATAATAATGAATCTATGGATGTGAATTTTGTTGGTAGGAACAATTTTGGTAATAACGCGTATAGAGGTAATTTTAATCCTAGGCCGTTTCCTAGTAATTCCTCTAATAATTATGTTAATTCCTACAACAGTTCTTATGGAAATTATAATAAGATGTCCTATGATTTTGAGAATAGTGTTAAAGAATTTATGAGTTCGCAAAAGAATTTCAATGCTTTGATTGAAGAAAAATTGCTTAAGATTGATGATTTGGCTAGGAACGTGGATATAATTTCCCTTGATGTTGATTATTTGAAACTTAGATCTATTCCACCCAAGCATGATATCAATGATTCTCTCAAAGCTATGAGAATTTCCATTGATGAGTGCAAGGAAAGAACCGCTAAGATGTGTGCTAAAAAAGATTGCTTTATAAAAGCGTGTTCTTCTAGTTTCCGTGAAAATAATGATGAATATCTTAAAGTGATTTATGTGACTCCTATTGAATCTTTGTTCTCCAATGTAAATCTTGATAAAGATGGGACTGGATATGAGTCAACTTTAGTTAGAAGGCGTCCCAGTGATTCGGAGTTTTTATATCTTAATGCAAAAATTGATATAAGTGGGATTGGAGAGGTCAAAAATTTAGGTAGAAATGAACCCACTCTTTTGGATCTCAAGGAATTTAATTATGATAGTTTTTCTTTAATAGATTGTATTTCCTTGTTGCAATGCATGTTGAATTCTCCTTATGCTTATAATCAAAACAAAGCTTTTACTAACCATATCATTGATGCTATGATGCAATCCTATGAAGAAAAGCTTAAATTGGAAGTGTATATACCTATAAAACTTCATGATGAGTGGGAACCTACTATTAAGATTAATAGTAAAGATTATGAGTGCCATGCTTTGTGTGATTTGGGTGCTAGTGTTTCCACGATTCCAAAAACTCTTTGTGATGTGTTAGATTTTGATACATCTCCAACGTATCTATAATTTTTTTTATTGTTCCATGCTATTATATTATCAACCTTGGATGTTTTATATGCATGTATATGCTATTTTATATGATTTTTGGGACTAACCTATTAACCTAGAGCCCAGTGCCAGTTTCTGTTTTTTTCTTGTTTTAGAGTATCGCAGAAAAGGAAAATCAAACGGAGTCCAATTGACCTGAAACTTCACGGAAGTTGTTTTTGGACCAGAAGAAGCCCACGGAGTATCGGAGTTGGACCAGGAGAGTCCCAAGCTGCCCATGAGGGTGGGGGGCACGCCCACCCCCCTGGGCGCGCCCCCCTGCCTTGTGGACAGCCCAGAGGTCCACTGATGTATTTCTTCCGCCTATATATATCCATATACCCTAAAACTATCAGAGACGAGAATAGATCGGGAGTTCTGCCGCCAGAAGCCTCCGTAGCCACCGAAAACCAATCTAGACCCGTTCCGGCACCCTGCCAGAGGGGGAATCCCTCTCCGGTGGCCATCTTCATCATCCCGGTGCTCTCCATGCCGATGAGGGAGTAGTTCTCCCTCGGGGCTGAGGGTATGTACCAGTAGCTATGTGTTTGATCTCTCTCTCTCTCTCTCTCGTGTTCTTGAGGTGGTACGATCTTGATGTATCGCGAGCTTTGCTATTATAGTTAGATCTTATGATGTTTCTCCCCCTCTATTCTCTTGTAATGGATTGAGTTTTCCCTTTGAAGTTATCTTATCGGATTGAGTCTTTAAGGATTTGAGAACACTTGATGTATGTCTTGCGTGGGATACCCGTGGTGACAATGGGGTATTCCATTGATCCACTTGATGTATGTTTTGGTGATCAACTTGCGGGTTCCGCCCATGAACCTATGCATAGGGGTTGGCACACGTTTTCGTCTTGACTCTCCGGTAGAATCTTTGGGGCACTCTTTGAAGTACTTTGTGTTGGTTTGAATAGATGAATCTGAGATTGTGTGATGCATATCGTATAATCATACCCACGGATACTTGAGGTGACATTGGAGTATCTAGGTGACATTAGGGTTTTGGTTGATTTGTGTCTTAAGGTGTTATTCTAGTACGAACTCTATGATAGATTGAATGGAAAGAATAGCTTCATGTTATTTTACTACAGACTCTTGAATAGATCGATCAGAAAGGATAACTTTGAGGTGGTTTCGTACCCTACCATAATCTCTTTATTTGTTCTCCTCTATTAGTGACTTTGGAGTGACTCTTTGTTGCATGTTGAGGGATAGTTATATGATCCAATTATTTATTATTGTTGAGAGAACTTGCACTAGTGAAAGTATGAACCCTAGGCCTTGTTTCAACGCATTGCAATACCGTTTGTGCTCACTTTTATCATTAGTTACCTTGCTGTTTTATATTTTCAGATTACAAAAACCTATATCTACCATCCGTATACCACTTGTATCACCATCTCTTCGCCGAACTAGTGCACCTATACAATTTACCATTGTATTGGGTGTGTTGGGGACACAAGATACTCTTTGTTATTTGGTTGCAGGGTTTCTTGAGAGAGACCATCTTCATCCTACGCCTCCTACGGATTGATAAACCTTAGGTCATCCAGTTGAGGGAAATTTGCTACTGTCCTACAAAACTCTGCACTTGGAGACCCAACAATGTCTACAAGAAGAAGGTTGTGTAGTAGACATCAAGCTCTTTTCTGGCGCCGTTGCCGGGGAGGTTAGCGCTTGAAGGTATATCTTTAGATCTTGCAATCGAATATTTTTGTTTCTTGTTTTAGCACTAGTTTAGTTTATAAAAGAAAACTACGAAAAATGGAATTGAGGATACCTCATACTCTTCATCTTTTTAATATCTATCATGAAAATAAGGATTCCAATAATTGTGCTCAAGTGCTAGAAGAAGAATGCATTAGAATGTTTGGCACTAAATATTTGAATGATGAGCATGATTGCAATGTTGTTAGTATGAATTCCTTGAATATCCATGATGCTAATGATATGCAAAGCCACAAGCTTGGGGAAGCTATGTTTGATAAAGATGATATTTTTTGTTCCCCAAGTTTTGATGAGAAAATTTATTATGATGAAAGCATGCCTCCTATTTATGATGATTATATTGATGAAAGTGGATTTGGAGAGGTCATGACTTTATTTTGTGATGAATCCACTATTTCGGAAGAGGTTCCAATTGATTATGAGAACAAAGTTGCTATCTATGATGATTATTGTGATGACTTGTATGCTATAAATAATAATGATATCCATGAAACTTGTCATCATGATTTTAATTTTCAATTGGATTATGCCTCACATGATAATTATTTTGTTGAGTTTGCTCCCACTACTATTCATGAGAAGAAATTTGCTTATGTGGAGAGTAATAAAAATTCTATGCTTGTAGATCATGAAAAGAATGCTTTATGTGATAGTTATATTGTTTAATTAATTCATGATTCTACTGAAAATTATTACGAGGGAGGAATATATGCTTGTAGGAGTTGTAATAATATCAAGTTTCCTCTGTATGTGCTGAAAATCTTGAAGTTATGCTTGTTTTCCTTTCCTATGCAAGTTGATTCTTGTTCCCACAAGTTGTTTGCTCACAAAATACCTATGCATAAGAAGTGGATTAGACTTAAATGTGCTAGTCATAATATTCATGATGATCTCTTTATGTTTCAATTCTTATCCTTTATGTGAGCATCATTGAAATCATCATGCCTAGCTAGGGGCGTTAAACGATAGCGCTTGTTGGGAGGCAACCCAATTTTATTTTTGGTCCTTTCTTTTTGCTCCTGTTTAGTAATAAATAATTTATCTATCCTCTGTTATGATTGAGTTTTTATGTTTTAATTAGTGTTTGTGCCAAGTAGAACCGTTGGGAAGACTTGGGGAAAGTCTTGTTGATCTTGCTGTAAAAAACAGAAACTTTAGCGCTCACGAGAATTGCTGCCATGTTTTATTGGAGAGTGATATTTAGTTAATTCTTTTTGAAGATGATTAATAGATAAATTATTCACGTCCAGAAATTTATTTTAGAATTTTTGAGGTTCCAGAAGTTTGCGTTAGTTACAGATTACTACAGACTGTTCTGTTTTTGACAGATTCTGTTTCTCGTGTGTTGTTTGCTTATTTTAATGAATCTATGGCTAGTAAAAGAGTTTATAAACCATAGAGAAGTTGGAATACAGTAGGTTTAACACCAATATAAATAAATAATGATTTCATTACAGTACCTTGAAGTGGTTTTTTGTTTTCTTTCGCTAATGGAGCTTACGAGTTTTCTGTTAAGTTTTGTGTTGTGAAGTTTTCAAGTTTTGGGTAAAGATTCGATGGACTATGGAATAAGGAGTGGCAAGAGCCTAAGCTTGGGGATGCCCAAGGCACCCCAAGGCAATATTCAAGGACAACCAAGAGCCTAAGCTTGGGGATGCCCCGGAAGGCATCCACTCTTCCGTCTTCGTTCATCGGTAACTTTACTTGGAGCTATATTTTTATTTACCACATGATATGTGTTTTTCTTGGAGCGAAATTTTATTTTATTTAGTTTTTCTTGATGTTTGAATTAAACACCAAGATCTGAAATTATTAAATGTTAGAGAGTCTTCATATAGTTGCATAATTATTCGACTACTCATTGATCTTCACTTATATCTTCCGGAGTAGTTTGTTGTTGCTCTAGTGCTTCACTTATATATTTTTAGAGCACGATGATGTTTTATTTTATAGAAATAGATGAACTCTCATGCTTCACTTATATTATTTTGAGAGTCCTAAACAGCATGGTAATTTGCTTTGGTTATGAATTTAGTCCTAATATGATGGGCATCCAAGAGGGATATAATAAAAACTTTCATATAAAGTGCATTGAATACTATGAGAAGTTTGATACTTGATAATTGTTTTGAGATATGGAGATGGTGATATTAGAGTCGCGCTAGTTGAGTAGTTGTGAATTTTAGAAATGCTTGTGTTAAAGTTCGTGATTCCCGTAGCATGCACGTATGGTGAACCGTTATGTTAAGAAGTCGGAGCATGATGTATTTATTGATTTTCCTCCTTATGAGTGGTGGTCGGGGACGAGCGATGATCTTTTCCTACCAATCTATCCCCCTAGGAGCATGCGCGTAGTACTTTGCTTTGATAACTAATAGATTTTTGCAATAAGTATATGAGTTCTTTATGACTAATGTTGAGTCCATGGATTATACGCACTCTCACCCTTCCACCATTGCTAGCCTCTCTAATACCGCGCACCTTTCGCCGGTATCATACACCCACCATATACCTTCCTCAAAACAGCCACCATATCTACCTATCATGGCATTTCCATAACCATTCCAAGATATATTGCCATGCAACTTTCCACCGTTCCGTTTACTATGACACGCCCCATCATTGTCATATTGCTTTGCATGATCATGTAGTTGACATTGTATTTGTGGCAAAGCCACCGTTCATAATTCTTTAATACATGTCACTCATGCATCATTGCACATCCCGTTACACCGCCAGAGGCATTCATATAGAGTCATACTTTGTTCTAGTATCGAGTTGTAATCTTTGAGTTGTAAATAAATAGAAGTGTGATGATCATCATTAATAGAGCATTGTCCCAAAAAAGAGAAAGGCCAAATAAAAAAATAAAGGTCAAATAAAAAAGAAGGCCAAATAAATAAATAAAATGGGGCAATGCTACTATCCTTGTACCACACTTGTGCTTCAAAGTAGCACCATGATCTTCATGATAGAGAGTATCTTGTTTTGTCACTTTCATATACTAGTGGGAAATTTTCATTATAGAACTTGGCTTGTATATTCCAACAATGGGCCTCCTCAAGTGCCCTAGGTCTTTGTGAGCAAGCAAGTTGGATGCACACCCACTTAGTTTCTTTTGTTGAGCTTTCATACATTTATATCTCTAGTGCATCCATTGCATGGTAATCCCTACTCACTCACATTGATATATATTAATGGGCATCTCCATAGCCCGTTGATACGCCTAGTTGATGTGAGACTATCTTCTCTTTTTTGTCTTCTGCACAACCACCATTCTATTCCACCTATAGTGCTATATCCATGGCTCACGCTCATATATTGCGTGAAGATTGAAAAAGTTTGAGAACATCAAAAGTATGAAACAATTGCTTGGCTTGTCATCGGGGTTGTGCATGATTTAAACATGTTGTGTGGTGAATATGGAGCATAGCCAGACTATATGATTTTGTAGGGATAGCTTTCTTTGGCCATGTTATTTTGAGAAGACATGATTGCTTTGTTAGTATGCCTGAAGTATTATTATTTTTATGTCAATATTAAAATTTTGTCTTGAATCTTATGGATCTGAATATTCTTGCCACAGTAAAGAGAATTACATGGATAAATATGTTAGGTAGCATTCCACATCAAAAATTCTGTTTTTATCATTTACCTACTCGAGGACGAGCAGGAATTAAGCTTGGGGATGCTGATACGTCTCCAACGCATCTATAATTTTTGATTGTTCCATGCAATTATATTATCAACCTTGGATGTTTTATATGCATTTATATGCTATTTTATATGATTTTTGGGACTAACCTATTAACCTAGAGCCCAGTGCCAGTTTCTTTTTTTTTCTTGTTTTAGAGTATCGCAAAAAAGGAAAATCAAACGGAGTCCAATTGACCTGAAACATCATGGAACTTATTTTTGGACCAGAAGAAGCCCCGGAGTATCGGAGTTGGACCAGGAGAGTCCCGGGCTGCCCACGAGGGTGGGGGCACGCCCACCCCCCCTGGGCGCGCCCCCCTGCCTTGTAGACAGCCCGGAGGTCCACTGATGTATTTCTTCTGCGTATATATATATCCATATACCCTAAAACTATCAGAGACGAGAATGGATCGGGAGTTCTGCTGCTAGAAGCCTCCGTAGCCACCAAAAACCAATCTAGACCCGTTCCGGCACCTAGCTAGAGGGGGAATCCCTCTCCGATGGCCATCTTCATCATCCCGGTGCTCTCCATGACAAGGAGGGAGTAGTTCTCCCTCGGGGCTGAGGGTATGTACCAGTAGCTATGTGTTTTATCTGTCTCTCTCGTGTTCTTGAGGTGGTACGATCTTGATGTATCGCGAGCTTTGCTATTATAGTTGGATCTTATGATGGTTCTCCCCCTCTATTCTCTTGTATGGATTGAGTTTTCCATTTGAAGTTATCTTATCGGATTGAGTCTTTAAGGATTTGAGAACACTTGATGTATGTCTTGAGTGGGATACCCGTGGTGACAATGGGGTATTCTATTGATCCACTTGATGTATGTTTTGGTGATCAACTTGCGGGTTCCGCCCATGAACCTATGCATAGGGGTTGGCACACGTTTTTGTCTTGACTCTCCGGTAGAATCTTTGGGGCACTCTTTGAAGTACTTTGTGTTGGCTTGTTGCGAGGCAACCCAATTTTAAGGGCGTTAAACAATAGCGCTTGTTGCGAGGCAACCCAATTTTATTTTTTGTTTTTTCTTTTTATGTTCTGTTTTGCAATAAATATTTCATCTAGCATCTGGTTAGATGTTGTTTTATGCTTTAATTAGTGTTTGTGCCAAGTAATACCTTTGGGATAGCTTACGGTGATAGTTGATTTGATCTTGCTGAAAAAGAGAAACTTTTGTGCTCAGGAAAACAATTCTCGTTTTTAGCAGAAGTGTGATAAAATACAGATTCTTTTTGAAGAAGATTAATAAAAACAATTCTTAGGTCGTCCTATTTTTTCAGAATTTTTGGAGTTACATAAGTATTTGAAATACCTAGATTGCTACAAACTATTCTGTTTTTAACAGATTCTGTTTTCTATGTGTTGTTTGCTTATTTTGATGAATCTATGGCTCGTATCAGGGGGTATGAACCATGGAAAAGTTAGAGTACAGTAGATATTACACCAATATAAATAAATAATGAGTTCACAACAGTACCAAAAGTGGTGATTTATTTTCTTATACTAACGAAGTTTATGAGATTTTCTGTTGAGTTTTGTGTTGTGAAGTTTTCAAGTTTTGGGTAAGGATTTGATGGAGTATGGAATAAAGAGTGGCAAGAGGCTAAGATTGGGGTTTCCCAAGGCACCCCAAGGTAATATTCAAGTATAACTAAGATCCTAAGCTTGGGGATGCCCCGGAAGGCATCCCCTCTTTCGTCTTTGTCTATCGGTAACTTTACTTGAGGCTATATTTTTATTCACCACATGATATGTGTTTTGCTTGGAGTGTCTTGTATGATTTGAGTCTTTGATTTTTAGTTTTCCACAATCATTCTTGTTGTACACACCTTTTGAGAGAGACATGCATGAATCGTGATTTATTAGAATATTCTATGTGCTTCACTTATATCTTTTGAGCTAGGCAATTTTGCTCTAGTGCTTCACTTATATATTTTTAGAGCACGGTGGTGGTTTAATTTTATAGAAATAGATGAACTCTCATACTTCACTTATATTATTTTGAGAGTCTCTAAACAGCATGGTAATTTTCTTTGGTTATAAAATTAGTCCTCATATGATAGGCACCCAAGAGGGATATAATAAAAACTTTCATATAAAGTGCATTGAATACTATGAGAAGTTTGATTCCTTATGATTGTTTTGAGATATGAAGATAGTGATATTAGAGTCATGCTAGTAATTAGTTGTGAATTTGAGAAATACTTGTGTTAAGGTTTGTGGGTCCCGTAGCATGCACATATGGTGAACCGTTATGTAACGAAGTTGGAGCATGAGATATTTTTTTGATTGTCTTCTTTATGAGTGACGGTCGGGGACGAGCGATGGTCTTTTCCTACCAATCTATCCCCCTAGGAGCATCGCATAGTACTTTGTTTCGATGACTAATAGATTTTTGCAATAAGTATGTGAGTTCTTTATGACTTATGTTGAGTCCATGGATTATACGCACTCTCACCCTTCCGCCATTGCTAGCCTCTCTTGTACCGCGCAACTTTCGCCGGTATCATAAACCCACCATATACCTTCCTCAAAACAGCCACCACACCTACCTATTATGGCATTTCCATAGCCATTCCGAGATATATTGCCATGCAACTTTTCACCGTTCCGTTTATTATGACATGCATCATCATTGTCATATTGCTTTGCATGATCATGTAGTTGACATCGTATTTGTGGCAAAGCCACCATTTATAATTTTTATATACATGTCACTCTTGATTCATTGCACATCCCGGTACACCGCCGGAGGCATTCATATAGAGTCATATATTGTTCTAGTATCGAGTTGTAATTTTTGAGTTGTAAGTAAATAGAAGTATGATGATCTTCCTTTTTAGAACATTGTCCCATGTGAGGAAATAAAATAAAAAAACAGGGAAAAGAGAAAAAAAGAAAAAAAAGAAGAAAAAAAGAAAAAAAAGAAAAATGAGAGAAAAGGAGAGAAGGGGCAATGTTACTATCCTTTTCCATACTTGTGCTTCAAAGTAGCACCTTGATCTTCATGATAGAGAGTATCCTATGTTGTCACTTTCATATACTAGTGGGAATTTTTCATTATAGAACTTGGCTTATATATTCCAATGATGGGCTTCCTCAAAATGCCCTAGGTATTCATGGGAAAGCAAGTTGGATGCACACCCACTTAGTTTTCTTTTTGAGCTTTCATAAATTTATAGCTCTAGTGCATCCATTGCATGGTAATCCCTACTCACTCACATTGATATCTATTAATGGGCATCTCCATAGCCTGTTGATACGCCTAGTTGATGTGAGACTATCTCCCTCTTTTTGTCTTCTCCACAACCACCTTCTATTCCACCTATAGTGCTATGTCCATGGCTCACGCTCATGTATTGCATGAAAGTTGAAAAGGTTTGAGCACATCAAAAGTATGAAACAATTGCTTGGCTTTTCATTAGGGTTGTGCATGATTTGAATATTTTGTGTGATGAAGATGGAGCATAGCCAGACTATATGATTTCGTAGGGATAAGCTTTCTTTGGCCATGTTATTTTGAGAAGACATAATTATTTTGTTAGTATGCTTGAAGTATTATTGTTTTTATGTCAATATTAAACTTTCGTTTTGAATCATAAGGATCTGAACATTCATGCCATAATAGAAAAAAATTACATAGATAAATATGTTAGGTACCATTCCACAACAAAAATAGCGTTTTTATTGTTTACCTACTCGAGGACGAGCAGGAATTAAGCTTGGGGATGCTTGATACGTATCCAACGTATCTATAATTTTTATTGCTCCATGCTATTATATTATCTATTTTGGATGTTTGATATGCATTAATATGCTATTTTATATTATTTTTGGGACTAACCTATTAACCTAGAGCCCAGTGCCAGTTCCTGTTTTTCCTTGTTTTAGAGTTTCGCAGAAAAGGAATATCAAACGGAGTCCAAACAGAATGAGACTTTCGTGATGATTTTTCTTGGACCAGAAGACACCCAGAGGACTTGGAGTGCATGTCAGGAAAGCCACGAGGCGGCCACAAGGATGGAGGGTGCGCCCCCCACCCTTGTGGGCCCCTCGTGACTCCACCGACCTATTTCTTCCACCTATATATTCTCAAGTATTCCAAAACCTACCAAGAGAGCCACGAAAATACTTTTCCACCGCCGCAACCTTCTGTACCCGTGAGATCCCATCTAGGGGGCTTTTCCGGCATCCTGCCGGAGGGGGATTCGATCATGGAGGGCTTCTACATCAACACCATTGCCTCTCCGAGGAAGTGTGAGTAGTTTACCTCAAACCTACCGATCCATAGCTAGTATCTAGATGGCTTCTGCTCTCTCTTTGATTCTCAATACCATGTTCTCCTTGAGGTTCCTGGAGATCTATTCGATGTAATACTCTTTTGCGGTGTGTTTGCCAAGATCCGGTGAATAGTCGATTTATGATTAGCTTATCTATTAATCTTATTTGAATCTCCTCTCAATTCTTATATGCATGATTTGATATCTTTGCAAGTCTCTTCGAACTATCGATTTGGTTTCGCCAACTAGATTGGTTTTTCTTGCAATGTGAGAAGTGCTTAGCTTTGGGTTCAATCTTGCGGTGCTCGATCCTAGTGACAGAAGGGGAACTGACACATATCGTATTGTTGCCATCGAGGATAACAAGATGGGGTTTTCATCATATTGCTTGAGTTTATCCCGCTACATCATGTCATCTTACCTAATGCGTTACTCTATTCTTATGAACTTAATACTCTAGATGCAGGCAGGAGTCGGTCGATGTGTGGAGCAATAGTAGTAGATGCAGGCAGAAGTCGGTCTACTTGATATAGACGTGATGCCTATGTTCATGATCATTGCCTTATATATTTTCATAATTTTGCGCTTTTCTATCAATTGCTCGGCAGTAATTTGTTTACCCATCGTAATAATTTCTATCTTGAGAGAAGCCTCTAGTAAAACCTATGCCCCCCGGGTCTACTTTCCATCATATAAGTTTCCGATCTATAATTTTAGTTTCTGGTTTACTTTCTTTGCAATCTTTTACTTTTCGTTCCATAAACCAAAAATACCAAAAATATTAATTTACCGTTGTAGCGACCAGACCTCAAACGGTCCAATCTCTGTGCTCAGGTGTCATCCCTGGATCAGTAATGCTGACACCACACAGTACTTGAAGGATTTATAACAGAGTAGCAATCACACACTTATTACATCGAGAGTCTCAAAAGAGAACTTATTACAATAAATATGGCTTAAGGCCATCTAATAACGATAACAGCGGAAGGCTTGGAAGATAAGTGAGTCCATCAACTCAAACGGCATCAGTGAGTATAGAACCACGACCTAAAAGCACCTTACTCATCGTCTGAAAAGTCTGCAACATTAATGTTGCAGCCCGAAACGGGTCAGCACATGGAATATGCTGGCAATGTAACACATAGAGAGTAATGAACAAATAAGGCTATACTACATGCATATTTGGATGGTGGAAAGCTCTATGGTTACAGTTTTTGCGTAAAGCCAATTTTTCCCTACTGCAAAGGAATAAAATTTATTTAACTATCATGGTAGTTGTTAAACATTGAGAATGGTTGATAGCATTCTCAATCCCAATTAAGCATCATCATTAAGACAAAACCCCACAATATTAATTTTTAGAGTAACATGATGAGATTCACATGATAATCCAAGTACTAGATACTCAAGATGTCCATAACCGGGGACACGGCTAACCATGATTAGTTTATACACTCTGCAGAGGTTTGCGCACTTTTACCCACAAGACTCGATCTCCTCCATTGGATTTCTCGCACTACATGGTGTTTGAGAAACGGATGACCGAGACATAGTCTTTCAGAAGCGCTAGCACCTTACGAACGGGTAGACCGTACCAACCTACATCCCCTACATCTGCTAGTCTACCACTATAAGAGTTTGCACGACTTAGTCAACTATGCTAGAGCCCATAATAGCTTGTGGCTGCACACGGAAGTTTCTAGTATGAATAATCTCATGATCCCTTTGAGCCTGGGTGGCGGACCAAAAGAAAAACAGGCAATTGCTGGAATACCCAGGTGCCTCAATCCACCCAGATGTGTATTTATGTTGCCACCTTAGATAAACCATTAATTTAACAAACTCACATCTGTCATGGATTTCACTCACCCAATCCATGTCTACTGGCATAGCATGGCATAATAAGCAAACGTAGAAGTAACTCCCAAAGGTTTGATAATAACAGGTAATAGGTACTATCTCATCTACTTCCCAAACCCACAATTTAATTAGATCCTAGTCAATGCAATGTGTGAGGATTGATCTAATGCAATAAAACTGGGTAGTAGGATGGTATGATCAAAGTGTTACTTGCCTTGCTGATGATCCGTGAAACCTAGCGATTCGAAGTAGCAAGCGGCGCACTCCGGGTACTCTATCGCAAACAAACAAGCATACAATAAGTACTCATCTAATGCACAGGTAAAACTCAAATAAGAGATCTAACCAGAAAGTTCAACTTAAGAACTCCGGTTGGCAAAAAGAATCAAATCGAACGAAGCAACGAAAGACAAACGGCAAAAGAAATAAGCTTCGTTTACTAATCTGAAACTAGGGAAAATTTTACTGAGGCAAAAACTTGTTTGGGTTGGTTAAAAGGAAAGAGGGTTTTGAGACGAAACTCCAGGCCCTTGAATCGCCTGATTCCGACAAACGAGCAAAAAGTGAAACTAAAACGAATACCGGATCAGAAATCGCGATCAGAATAATCGCGGATTTAATCCGAGAAAAAGAAAAACAACGAACGATTAACAAACGAACGTTCGTTAACAGGAACTAAACGAAAAAAGTGTTCGTTAAAACGAACAGACGAGCGAACACTCGCTAAATAAATAAACCAGAGAAAACCGATCTATTTAAAAAAACGAAAACTAGGGATTTTTTAAAAAAAAAACAAAACCGCTTTTTCTCAAAAACCGGGCGGCGGCTACCTCGGTGGCGGCGCTCCGGCGAGACTCCGGCAGGGCGGCGGGTGGCGCGAGGCGGTGGGGCGGTGTGCGGCGGCGGCAAGCAGCGCGGGGCGGCGGCAGGCGGCGCGGCGGCGGCGATGGGCGGTGTAGGCGGCGGCGGTGTGGGCTGCAGGGGGGCGGCGGCGGTTATAAAGGGGGCAGGGAGAGGCGACTTGGGGGAGGGGTCGGCCTCGGGAGGCGGAGTCCTCCCCGGACTCGGGCGGCGGCGGCGCTGGTTGGGACTCTGTCCCGACCCGGCGAGAGGCGGCGGCGGCTGGCTGGGCCCTTGGCCCAGTCGGGCGTGGGGCCTCTTTTTTTTTACAATTTCGCTGCGACTAAAAAAATTCTAGAAAAATAAATAAAATTCTAAAAATGCCAAAATATTTTTTCGTCTAAATAAAATATTTAGAACAGGATGAACATTTTTTGGCTCTAAATGCAATTTTGAAAACATGCAATTTTTCCTAAATTCAAATAAAATAGCAAATAAAACCAAAATATAATGTTATTTGATTTTTTTATTAAACCCTCAATATTTCTTTATTTTGGGAAAGTCATTTTATTCCCTCTCTCATAATTTTCATGATAGAAATAATTGAAGATGAGATAAATAAAATCAAATGATCCTATTTTCAAAATTTGAGAAAACTCAAATATGAAAATAATGAAATCCCCAACTCTCTCTGAGGGTCCTTGAGTTGCGTAGAATTTCTAGGATCAACCAAAATGCAATGAAATATGATATGCAATGATGATCTAGTGTATAACATTCCAAATTGAAAATTTGGGATGTTACAAACCTACCCCCCTTAAGATGAATCTCGCCCTTGAGATTCGGGTTGGCTAGAAAATAGGTGAGGGTGGTCCTTCAGCAAATCTTCCTCTCGTTCCCAGGTGGCTTCATCTTCCGTGTGGTGGCCCCACTGAACTTTGCAAAACTTGATAACCTTGCTGCGGGTGACTCTGCTGGCATGCTCAAGGATCTTGACTAGTTTCTCCTCATAGGTCAAATCACTGTCCAACTGAATCGCTTCCAGCAGCACTGTATCTCTCAGCGGTATATCAGCCATTTCTGCATGGCGCTTCTTCAACTGGGAAACGTGGAACACGTCGTGAACTCCTGACAATCCTTCGGGCAATTCCAACTTGTAGGCTACTTCTCCCATACGCTCCAGAACTTTGTATGGTCCTACAAAACATGGCGCTAATTTTCCCTTAACTCCAAAGCGCTTAACTCCTCGAAGGGGAGATACTCGAAGGTAAACTCGGTCTCCGACTTCGTAAACTATCTCCTTGTGTTTCGAATCTGCGTAGCTCTTCTGCCTGGACTGGCTACCTTGAGCCTATCGCGAATCAATTTTACTTTCTGTTCAGACTCCTTAATCAGATCCGGTCCAAGCAACTGACGGTCTCCAACTTCATCCCACGACAATGGGGTTCTGCACCTCCTTCCATACAAGGCTTCGAAAGGGGACATCTTCAAACTGGATTGATAACTGTTGTTGTAAGAGAACTCTGCATATGGAAAATTCTCGTCCCAACTAGATCTGTAATCTAGCACACAAGCTCTCAACATATCCTCCAAAATCTGATTGACTCTCTCGGTCCGTCCATCTGTCTGTGGATGAAAAGCTGTACTGAACTCCAGCCTAGTACCCAAAGTTTTGTGCAACTGATTCCAGAACTTTGAGGTAAACTGGGTTCCTCTATCTGACACAATGCTCCTTGGAACTCCATGCAGACATACGATCCTGGTCATGTATATCTTTGCCAACTTTGCACTGGTATAGGTAGTCTTTACTGGAATGAAATGTGCTACCTTTGTCAAACGATCGACTACAACTCAAATCGAGTCATAGCTTGAACGAGTTCTGGGTAAACCCATAATAAAATCCATGCCTAACTTATCCCACTTCCATTCGGGTATCGGCAATGGCTGTAGCAATCATGCTGGCTTCTGATGCTCTTCCTTTACTCTCCGACATACATCACAAACTGCTACATACTCCGCAATATCCTTCTTCATTCCGGTCCACCAGAAAATATCCTTCAAATCCAGATACATCTTAGTATTTCCTGGGTGAATCATGGGCCTCTTGCAGAATTAACTTCCTGATCTCTGAATCATTAGGCACATAAACGCGGTCTTCAAACCATAAGGTATCGTGCTCATCCTCACGAAATCCTTTAGCTTTTCCTTTTCTCATTTTCTCCTTAATAGAGGCAATCTCCTTGTCAGTCTTCTGAGCTTCTCTGATCTTATCCATCAAAGTAGACTGAATCTCCATTGCGGCTACATAGCCTCTCGGAACTATTTCCAAACATAGCTCACGAAGATTTTCGGCTAACTCCCTTGGTAAATCTCTCGTCATTAACGTGTTGACATGACTTTTACGGCTCAACGCGTCAGCTACTATGTTAGACTTTCCGGGGTGATAATGCAATCTCATGTCATAATCCTTGATGAGCTCCAACCATCTCCTTTGTCTGAGATTCAACTCCTTCTGCATGAAAATATACTTCAAACTCTTGTGATCTGTGTACACCTCACAAAGATTTCCAATGAGAAAATGTCTCCAAGTCTTCAATGCATGCACTACTGCTGCTAACTCCAAATCATGCGTAGCATAATTCAATTCATGAGGTTTGAGCTGTCGTGATGCATATGAAACAACTCTTCCTTCCTGCATAAGCACTGCTCCAAGTCCTCAATGTGAAGCATCGCAATACACCTCATAATCCTTGGTCTGATCTGGCAAAATCAACACTGGTGATGTAACCAAATGTTTCTTCAGCTCCTGGAAACTGGCCTCACATTCCTTGGTCCATATGAACTTTGTATCCTTCTTCAACAACTCCGTCATAGGTTTTGCAATTTTTGAGAAATTTTCAATAAATCTCCGGTAGTATCCTGCAAGTCCAAGAAAACTCCGGATCTCTCCAACTGTTGTTGGCGCTTCCCAATTTGTCATAGTGTCAACCTTGGTGGGATCTACTGCTATACCTTCTCCAGATATAACGTGTCCGAGAAATCCAACTTCCTTCAACCAAAACTCACATTTGCTAAACTTGGCATATAATTGATGTTCTCTGAGCTTACCAAGTACCAAACACAAATGCTCCTTACGCTCCTCTTCATTCTTCGAGTATACCAGGGTATCATCGATGAACACTACAGCGATCTTATCCAGAAACTCCATAAACACCTTATTCATCATGTTCATAAAATATGCAGGGGCGTTAGTCAGACCAAATGACATAACGGTATACTCGTACAACCCATACCTGGTGGTAAAAGCCGTTTTAGGTATACCCTGTTCTCGAATCTTTAACTGATGGTATCCTGATCACAGATCGATCTTGGAAAATACCTTAGCTCCTTGCAATCGATCAAACAGATCATTGATCATCGGTAGTGGGTACTTGTTCTTGATGGTTACTTCATTCAATCCTCGATAATAAACAACCATCCTTAACGATCCATCCTTCTTCTCCACTAGGAGTACTGGCGATCCCCAAGGTGAAGAACTTGGGCGAATATAACCTTTATCTAATAACTCCTTGATCTGCTTCTTAATATCTTCAAAATCCTTTGTGGGCATCCTATATGGTCTCTTAGATATTGGCCCTGTGCCTGGCAAAAGCTCAATCAAAAACTCAATATCTCTATCCGGTGGCATGCCTGGCAATTCTTCTGGAAATACATCAGGGAAATCTTTCACCACTGGTACTTCCTCCTGCACAACTCCTATTAAGCAATTTACTTGAGTCCTTTTCGGCACATGCCGGGATACATACTTGATCCTTATCCCTTCTGGCGTGGTAAGCAAAATTGACTTACTGGCACAATCAATGTTCCCTTCATACTTCGACAACCAATCCATGCCTAATATCACATCCAATCCTTGAAATTCCAATACTATTAGGTCCGAGGGAAATACATAGTTACCAATCCTTAATGGTAACCGATCACACCATAGACTAGCCATATACTCTGCTCCAGGCGAGGTTACTAACATGGGTGACCTAAGGGCTTGGGTTGGCAGTTTATACTTATCCACAAATCCCCTTGATATGTATGAATGCGATGCACCAGTATCAAAAAGAACGAGTGCAGTAAATGACTTAACCAAAAACTTACCTATTACTGCACCGGGCTGGGCTTCAACTTCCTCCACATTTACGTGGTTCACCTGTCCCCTGTTGAAAGGGTTCGGCTTCTTCCCAGAGCTTCCATTTCCATTTCCATTCTGGGATTCAGGACATTCATTGGCATAATGTCTGGTCTTTTGACACTTAAAGCAAGTGACTTGGCTCAGGTCTCTCTTGGCTGGGGTTGATGGGTTGGTGCGGTTCTGGCCGTTGCTTCCTCCATTCCCATTACTAGTCTTGGTGCCATTATGATTGTGCGAGCTACCTCCTCCATGGGTATGCTGAAAATGTCCTCTCGGTCTAGGGGTAAAACGTGGCTTCTGCTAAGCTCCAGAATTGTACTTCCCTTGTCCATACTTCCTCTTGCGGTTCTCAATCTGTTCCTGCTTCCCTTCAATCATAAGAACACGATCTACCAACTCCTGGTAGTTGTTGAAGGTTCCTACCATCAACTGCATGCTCAACTCATCATTCAGTCCTTCCAGAAACTTCTCCTGCTTAGCTGCATCTGTAGCAACGTCATCTAGGGCATAACGTGCTAGCTTACTAAAATCCTCCACATACTGGCCAACTATCCTTTCTCCTTGGCGCAAATTGCTAAACTCTTGCTTCTTCATGGCCATAGCTCCTGCTGAAACATGGGCAGTACGGAAAGCCTGCTGGAACTGGTCCCATGTGACAGTGTCGACAGGGAAAGTGGCTGTGAAATTCTCCCACCATGATGCTGCGGGTCCTTCAAGCTGATGTGCAGTAAACTTCACCTTTTCCGCATCTGTGCATCCTGCCGTGGTCAACTCCCTTGCTGTCTTGCGGAGCCAATCATCTGCTACTATCGGCTCGGTGCTACTGGAAAACACCGGCGGATTCAGCCTAAGGAAATGGGCTAAGTGATCAACAGGTGGTGGTGGTGGTGGTGGGTTGTTGTTGTTCCCCTGATTCTGATTCTGGACTAGCAATTGCATCAATGTGTTCTGCTGCTGGATCAACTGGGTGAGCTCTGGTGGGAAGGTAAAACCGGGGTCACGTCTTGGAGGCATCTGAGGGTTTTAGAAAAGATAAGATTTAAGAATAGAGAGGGGTCTAAATAGAAAACACTACCCATATGCACATGAGGCAAAAGCAAACAATTCACTTCTTTCAATCAAACAAGGGCATACAATCGTTCTAACTATCGCAAAAGTGCTCGGACTACTATATTTACATGGTGGACTACTACTACTGTTGGGGTGGTCTACTAGAAATACTAGATGATACCCCGTGCATTGCTGGGGAGTCGGTTGTGATATATTTTAGTAAGATTTTATTGTGTGAATATAAACAATTAGACTTTAATGTTGCTGCCTAAGATTAGCCTAAGAGGTCTGATTGTGTTAACATAAATAATTAGACTTTCCTGTCACATAAGTTGTTAGAATCTAGAGCACATTCACATGTTTTTCTCCATTAAATAACAACAAAATGAGTATGTTACATATGTCGATATTTTGTACATGCAGATGTATACGTTGACCCCACGCGTTGCAGCGAGACTTTATGCTTCTCAATTGATGCAAAGCCAATTGAAACATCATCTGATAATTGAAGTGCTTACTGATAACATATGCCTTACTTCAAAATTAATTAAAGAATTTTGAAGATCATATTGCTATTGAATTTTCGTTAGTGATAAACTAAGAAGAGCAAAATCATACCCTTGGGAGCAACTTAGTCCATTGCACAATGGTACAATACATGCACAAAGATCCATATAATGGATTTATTACCAGCACTCCAAAGTACACAATATTCTTTGTGAAAATGGTTTCTTCCTTCTTAATCTGCAACAAAAAAAGGCATCTATTGAAATCTGCATGAATATGGAAAGAATGAACAGATGGAGGATATCAAGAATTAATTCTACGCATGTCAGATTCGAGAGACATGAGCTAGATTGAATCAAACAATGGCAAGAAGATCTCATTACTATAGGACCGTATTTTTCAGAACTTAGAATAACAAAATTGTAATTCTTATATCACTAACCTTTGTGTAATAATAAAATAAAGGAAAATAACAAATATATGTAAAGTTGAGACTTTTATAATGTATCCTAGGAAAATTCATTTGATATAGTCCAAAAAATGGAATACATGTTGTACTGATTGGTAATACATCAATAATTTAGGTTTGGTTAAATCTTGGTCCATATCTAAAACGAAAAGGTAACACCCAGGGAAAACAAATTGCAGTCTACCAAATCTTGCACGACTGCAAGGTAATCGCAGAGTGGCCGGGGCCGACGTCGGCACGTCGACATCCTCCGCGAGGCGCTCTGCTTCCAGGCCGGGGCGCCTGCACCAGGGAAGCCTGAGGTGGAGAGGCCGGACGCCAGTAGACCTTGTTGTAGTGAGGAACGACTCCACCGTCGATTACCCTGCCAATTGTCTGCTGGGGAAGATCAATTCAGTGATAAAATTCACAAACTAAATCGTTAGTCACGCTGCCTCTGTCCATGCATCATAAGTTCATGACAGGCTGGTGCCATTAGTATTGGGGTGAAGGGCACGACGATAGTGGCTTCATGATAGCTCGGTGATTGCGGCAAGGCCAAGATGCGAGAGGTAGATGGACAACGGGAAGAGGAAGGAAAGGGTGAAGAAAAGGAAAGCCTGCCACATGCAATTTCTGAGCGGTATATCAAGGAGGTGAGAGCGGGGGCGGGTGCACCGTGCATAGAGAGAGAGAGAGAGAGATGCAGCCTCGGGAGAGTGCAGGGGAGTAATTATTTATGGAAGAGGAAATCGCTAGATTGATTCGTTAGTTACGACAAAACGGTAGAATAGGAAGCGGCGCTCTCTCTCTCTCTCATAGGTTTGGGAATGGATGTGAACGGACATGGGAGAGAGAAAAATAGATGGGGAGAGCAACGGAATTACCGGAGAAAATCTGCAAGTTTTAAGCCTTTCCTTTTTTTTCTTATGTATTTACGCCTTCTCTATTCTACTCCACATGGACCAGCGGAAAGGTAAACATGCATGCAAATCTTAAGTGCACGTTGGATGCATGGGCAGCTGAAGCGAGTGAGACAAACGGCATGTGAAGGATATTTGCGTGCATGGTCATCATATGGTGGACCTCCTAGTGCGTGGTCAGTCTATGGTGAACCTCTGGTTGGTAACTGAATGCTAATGTGGCAATGGTGGGTCCCTTCTGTAAGCTTGTAGCAAATGCTGATGTGGCTTGGCTGATGATGTGGATAGCTTGCATGTTTAGATAAATAGAATAGTGGGGGTGAATCTCTTAGGTATATAGGATTCTTCAGTTGCAGACTCCATGATATCTGCTCCAGCTTCATCAACATAGTCATCATCGCTACCATCTGGATCCGAGTCGGTGTCGTCTATGATGATGTAGTCTTCCGGGCGAATCTCCTTGGGTTCTTCATCTTCTTCTACTGGTGTAGGGCCTCCCATAAATATTCCGATCTTCATTGTTAGGTCAACATTCTTATCCACTAGTACTTCAATTTCCTCTTCATAATCTTCACGTGTAGCTTTGAGTTCTTCCTCCAGTTCCTTGATTCTTGTCCTCGCCTTCTTCAGATCTATCATGTCGGCGCACATCTGATTCTCCTGACGTCGAATGTGCTGGTTTAACTCCTGGATAAAAGCTGCAATTGATCTATCCTTCTTGGTGTTGATCATCTCCCAGTGTTCATCTCGGCGCCCACAAATCTGGTAGATTGTATCCTTGAGATCATTGTGGTAAACTTCTCCAATGCGTCCCATGGAGATGTGAGCTGCCATGCTCTTTCCTAGACTCCATGTTGGTGCATCAAAGGAAAACTATATGGGCTCAGTGACTGGCATGAACGTTCTTCCTGGAACTTGAACTTGAATCATCTAGCTCTCTTCTTCGGGTAATGTGGCGTTGTAGGATCCGGTGAAGCTTGGTACTCCTATGTTCAGGTATCTTGTGACTTCCTTCAAATGACGTCCAAAGGGTGTATCTTCATCCAGTTGCGTGAACTTGTTCCTTGCATCCACCATCCTAAAAGAGTAGAAAAGATGAGAGGTCAGAAAGAGAAGAGCGAGTAGTGATCTAAGGCTTTAGCTTAGTGGTCGTGTCCTATAGTCAGCCTGTGCTTTGATACCATCTTGTAGCGACCAGACCTCAAACGGTCCAATATCTGTGCTCAGGTGTCATCCCTGGATCAGTATATGCTGACACCACACAGTACTTGAAGGATTTATAACAGAGTAGCAATCACACACTTATTACATCGAGAGTCTCAAAAGAGAACTTATTACAATAAATATGGCTTAAGGCCATCTAATAATGATAACAGCGGAAGGCTTGGAAGATAAGTGAGTCCATCAACTCCAACGGCATCACTGAGTATAGAACCACGACCTAAAAGCACCTTACTCGTCGTCTGAAAAGTCTGTAACGTTAACGTTGCAGCCCGAAACGGGTCAGCACATGGAATATGCTGGCAATGTAACACATAGAGAGTAATGAACAAATAAGGCTATACTACATGCATATTTGGCTGGTGGAAAGCTCTATGGTTACAGTTTTTGCGTAAAGCCAATTTTTCCCTACTGCAAAGGAATAAAATTTATTTAACTATCATGGTAGTTGTTAAACATTGAGAATGGTTGACAGCATTCTCAATCCCAATTAAGCATCATCATTAAGACAAAACCCCACAATATTAATTTAGAGTAACATGATGAGATTCACATGATAATGCAAGTACTAGATACTCAAGATGTCCATAACCGGGGACACGGCTAACCATGATTAGTTTATACACTCTGCAGAGGTTTGCGCACTTTTAACCACAAGACTCGATCTCCTCCGTTGGATTTCTCGCACTACATGGTGTTTGAGAAACGGATGACCGAGACATAGTCTTTCAGAAGCGCTAGCACCTTACGAACGGGTAGACCGTACCAACCTACATCCCCTACATCTGCTAGTCTACCACTATAAGAGTTTGCACGACTTAGTCAACTATGCTAGAGCCCATAATAGCTTGTGGCTGCACACGGAAGTTTCTAGTATGAATAATCTCATGATCCCTTTGAGCCTGGGTGGCGGACCAAAAGAAAAACAGGCAATTGCTGGAATACCCAGGTGCCTCAGTCCACCCAGATGTCTATTTATGTTGCCACCTTAGATAAACCATTAATTTAACAAACTCACATCTGTCATGGATTTCACTCACCCAATCCACGTCTACTGGCATAGCATGGCATAATAAGCAAACGTAGAAGTAACTCCCAAAGGTTTGATAATAACAGGTAATAGGTACTACCTCATCTACTTCCCAAACCCACAATTTAATTAGATCCTAGTCAATGCAATGTGTGAGGATTGATCTAATGCAATAAAACTGGATAGTAGGAAGGTATGATCAAAGCATTACTTGCCTTGCTGATGATCCGTGAAACCTAGCGATTCGAAGTAGCAAGCGGCGCACTCCGGGTACTCTATCGCAAACAAACAAGCATACAATAAGTACTCATCTAATGCACAAGTAAAACTCGAATAAAAGATCTAACCAGAAAGTTCAACTTAAGAACTCCGGTTGGCAAAAAGAATCAAATCGAACGAAGCAATGAAAGACAAACGGCAAAAGAAATAAGCTTCGTTTACTAATCTGAAACTAGGGCAAATTTTACTGAGGCAAAAACTTGTTTGGGTTGGTTAAACGGAAAGAGGGTTTCGAGACGACACTCCAGGCGCTTGAATTGTCTGATTCCGACAAACGAGCGAAAAGTTAAACTAAAACGAACATCGGATCAGAAATCGCGATCAGAATAATCGCGGATTTAATCCGAGAAAAAGAAAAACGACGAACGATTAACGAACGAACGTTCGTTAACAGGAACTAAACGAAAAACACGTTCGTTAAAACGAGCGGGCGAGCGAACGCTCGCTAAATAAATAAACCGGAGAAAACCGATCTATTTAAAAAAATGAAAACTAGGGATTTTTAAAAAAAAACTGAAACGGCTTTTTCTCAAAAACTGGGCAGCGGCTACCTCGGCGGCGGTGCTCCAGCGAGACTCCGGCAGGGCGGCGGGTGGCGCGAGGCGACGGCTCCGGGAGGCGGCAAGCGGCGCGGGGCGGCGGCAGGCGGCGCGGCAGCGGCAGCAGGCGCTGGGGGCATGCGGCGGCGACGGTGTGGGCTGTAGGGGGCGGCAGTTATAAAGGGGGCGGGGAGAGGTGACTTGGGGAAGGGGTCGGCCTCGGGAGGCGGAGTCCTCCCCGGACTAGGGCGGCGGCGGCGCTGGTCGGGACTCTGTCCCGACCCGGCGAGAGGTGGCGGCGGCTGGCTGGGCCGGCCCGCTCGGCTGGGCCCTTGGCCCAGTCGGGCGCGGGGTCTCTTAAAAAAAACAATTTCGCTGCGACTAAAAAAAATTCTAGAAAAATAAATAAAATTCTAAAAATGCCAAAACAAATTTTCTCCGTCTAAATAAAATATTTAGAACAGGATGAACATTTTTTTGGCTCTAAATGCAATTTTGAAAACGTGCATTTTTTCCTAAATTCAAATAAAATAGCAAATAAAACCAAAATAAAATCTTATTTGATTTTTTATTAAACCCTCAATATTTCTTTATTTTGGGAAAGTCATTTTATTCCCTCTCTCATAATTTTCATGATAGAAATAATTGAAGATGAGATAAATAAAATCAAATGATCCTATTTTCAAAATTTGAGAAAACTCAAATATGAAAATAACGAAATCCCCAACTCTCTCCGAGGGTCCTTGAGTTGCGTAGAATTTCTAGGATCAACCAAAATGCAATGAAATATGATATGCAATGATGATCTAGTGTATAACATTCCAAATTGAAAATTTGGGATGTTACAACCGTTTATCCATCTCTATCAGATCTCACTTTGCAAATAACCGTGAAGGGATTGACAACGCCTTTATCACGTTGGGTGCAAGTTGGTGTTTGTTTGTGCAGGTATTCGGTGAATTGTGCGTTGTCTCCTACTGGATTGATACCTTGGTTCTCAAAACTGAGGGAAATACTTACTCTACTTTGCTGCATCACCCTTTCCTCTTCAAGGGAAAAACCAACGCAATCTCAAGAGGTAGCAAGTATCTCTTTTCATACTCCACTCTTTCCTTATAAACTTATGATCATTCTTTTCTTACTTAAAAGCTTTTTTTTTGCTCTTCTCTTCCTTTCCACTTTGCTTATGGAGCCTCAACCAATCACATGAGACAAGTATGATAAGATATGCATGGGAGCATGTAATTGCACTATATGTTATATCAAAATGATGCAACAATATGTATCACTATGGTGCACAAGTTTTTGTGAAGCCCGACAACACTCGGATAGCTAGTCTCAATAGGTATGAAGGTATTCACAAAGATGGTGGGGCTATCAATATGTAATGGCAAGGAAGAAAAAGTTTATGATGGAATGGATACCTTCGTCACATTTAACGTTTCACAAATTTGGAGGTAACCGGCCTTACTTCCGGTTGAAGATGGTCTCAAAGGATGGGTGGTCGTCGTCGATGCGGAATGTCGTGGTGGATGTAGTCGATGGAGTTAGGTGTTACTCGTATCGCTCCACGTGGTGGTTGATGAATATGAAACCATCCCTAAGTAGCCAAAACACCTTAGGAGACTCAAATGACAACTCAAACAACCACAAATACCAAAGGAACCAAAATGGGTTAGTCTGTGGAAGTTGTATGTGGTGGTGCGGAAGTTATGGCGGAGGGCCTATGCAAAGATGTGAAAATGCAAAAAATTGATGGAGTCAAACGGTGGTAAAACCAAGATGAGCAGCTTGGGCACGTCGCTAGCCTTTCAACGAGCCAAATAACACCCAAATCGGAGTTCGGGAGTGGGAGTTATGGCCGAAAACATAAAGCATGCGCGGCTGTTTCTGGGAGGGCCGTGCACACGGGTTCAAAGGGCCGTGGACACGGGGTCCCATGCACATGGTACAAGGACGTGGACATGGGGTCTCTAGGGACGTTTCGGGGGCCCGTGGGCATGGGGTCTCCAGGGAGGTTTCGGGGGCCCGTGCGCACGGGGTCTGGGGCCCATGGGCACGGGGTGGGCGGAAAATTCACAAGTTCAAAGTTGGATTTTAGAGGGATAAAAAATTTGGGGTATGGGGATGCAATAGAAGGTAGATCTACTTGCTAAACATCAGATCCATGGATTGAAATCAACAAAAACTCAAAAGAAACATCCAATCACAAAAAAATTGGTATGGCTCTTTTTGTGTGGATTTTGGAAATTGGGCAAGAACAAGCAAAATTAGGCTAGAAAACAAGGAGGAGGACTCCAAATTTGTGATCAACGTGGCTCTAGATACCAAGATGTTGTAGGGTGGAACCCTAAGTGGAGATCTTTCACGAATTGGAGGGGAAAATCCCCAAGAACAAGAAGAACACAAAGGGAAAACACAAAAGGAACACTCAAGAACAAGCCCAAATCACACATCCACTAGAATCAAATCCACACAAGATCCACAAAGGTACATAAACAACAAGAGGAACATGGGTACACGGTAAAGTTCATCTCAAATCCAAAGGAGATGAGGTCTTAGTGATCTAGATAGATCCTTCCCTCAAGGGGGTCTTGAATCCCTAGGGATCTTCTCCAATGGAGGCCTTGAACTCCAATGGAGTGTCTCTCGCTCAAGAGGAATCCCACAAGGGGAGATACATGAGCTAAACTCTAATGTCTAGATCTATTCTTAGCTAAGTATAAATGGAGGAGATGGAGGAGTATATATAGCCCTAGGGGATGAAGGGGTAAGTAGGGGCATAGTGGGCATTACATGGGCAAAGCTCGCAGCTTCACACAGGGGGGGCCGTGTGCATGGGGTAAGTGGAGCCCGTACGCACAGGGTCTCGAGATCGAGACCTAGTGCATTAGCCCGTGCGCACAGGGTCTGTGAGGCCCGTGGGCATGGTACACACCCATGCACACGTAGTCTTTAGGACCGTCCAGCCTGGGAGCCCCGTGGGCACGGGGTTGGGGAGGACCGTGCGCACGAGGTCGCCTGGGAGCTTCTGCCTTCTTCTTGGCCAGTTCCTTCTCCACTTCCAGGCTTCCGTCTTGGATGGTGTGGTAGATCTCTTGCGCTTGGACTCCTCCTCGATGAATGTGTAGCTCCGCTCACACTTATGTATGCAAACGAGAGAGGGGTCAAGTAGTATACCATCCTCGAAGGGCACAAGTGAACACGTGTAAAGGAGATGATTCACCTTTATATATGTGAAGTAGATGTGGCACGTGTCACTTGCCAAATGGACTCTTGACATGGTGATGCCCGTAGGATGCTCCGCATCACCCTTCCACCATCGTTCACATCTTCACGGCGTCGTTGTATGGCGCGAGCTCTGCCTCCCGGACCACCATGATTTGGCCTCACTTGCATCTGCTGAGCCGTTTTCAGACCACCCACACATATCACCACAGCCCCACGTCTGCTCCTGCCATCTGGCCACACCACCCCTTCCATCGCTGACCTCAAGGTGTTCATGTATACTAGTCTAGCGCCTCATAGATTCGTGTAGATGACATAGGATTCTCTATTTGTGTAGATGGAGACAATGATAGATCGATGAGTTTGTTGATGATTCATTGTCGTCTTCGAGCTCCGACTCTGAGATTGAGATCATAGACACCCAAGATGATGAGATTATGTTGATGGTTGTTCAACAGATAGTGGCAACCGAACGAAGAGGAAGCGTGCGAGATCATAGACGGACCGTTTGTCATTTCATAGAAATAGTCTCCGGTAATGATTTTCTCATGCTCAACTACTTTGTGATTGGATGTACCTACATTGCATACTCGTTTCGACGATGCTTACAACAACTCCGTCGAATTTCCAGTGACATGGAGTCCATTTTTTGAGTAATGGAGAAATATCCCTGATCTGCTAGGTTTTCTTGTTTCCAGAAAGTGACCGTGGCACTTCAGATGATTGCATATGCCACTTGTGCAAATAAGACATATGGGTATCTTTGAAGGGCTAAAGATACAATCATAAAGTGCCAACATGTGTTCATTGATATTGCGGTTAAGGTATATAGAATCAGTATCTATAAGCACCCAACGCCAAGGAAATGACGAGGCTTTTAACAATGGATGAAGTAACAGGCTGGCATGGGATGCTTGGGAGTGTTGACAGTATGCATTGGAGGTGGAAGGATTTTCCTATAACTTGGCACGACCAATTCACTTGGCATTGCCATAAACCTAAAATTATTTTGATTGCCTCTGGGGATTCGTGGATTTGGCATTGCTATTTTGGGTTGCCTAGGTCACACAATGACATCAATGCCTTGCATAGATCTCATCTGTTTGCTAGGATGGCATGTGCTACTGATCTAGCTAGGATGCAACTACATGGTGAATTACTACCAGTATGACAGAGGCTACTATCTAGTCGATGCCATCTATCCATCTTGGTCGACATTTGTGAAAGAAATTCTAATCCCATTACTAGGAAACATAAGCATTTTGCAAAACCGCAAGAAGCATTTAGAGTGCTATAGGCTAGGTTTGCAATTGTTCGGCGTCCTACTTGTTGGAGATATGTCCTAGAGGCAATCATGTATGGTAATATTGCATATGTGTTTGTGAATAAAGATAGTATATGCATTGTATGATGACTGTTCTAAAAGGTCCCTAGTCGAAAGGGTTGTGTCGACGCGCAGCCAACTAGACTAGCATATGACACGGTGGATGGCTCGGTCTCACTGGCCATGGAGCATTGGATGTTAGCCGTATAATATGGACTCGAAAGGATCTGGTCGGATTCGACGTAATCAGATCCAAGTCGAGATAAGGTCCAAGTCGAACAAACCCGACTATGAGACGCAACAATAGGTCATTTGTGAGTATCTAGTACAACATACACTCTATGTCCTAAGACCTGAGCTGGTGCATGTACTCGGGATGGTGACTGGCCTGCTTTGGGCCAACCAAATGCTACTCTGTGCCTGGGTAGTTACAAAGGTAGGTTTCGGACTTGTCCAGACCCATGTTGCGAGACATGGTCGAGCAATGTATTTGCCCCTCCGATCGGGATAGATATACTCTGGACCCCTCGTATGGTCCGACCAAGATAAGCATGGCCATGCGACAAGGATTATGAGATAATCCGGTTAGTGGCCGGCATCACTGGAACAAGAAAGAGGTCGGACCAGAACAAGGATGACAGACTCGCCTTGAGCCCGACAACATATATCATGTGGCGAAGGGAACAGAAGTGTGACATGTTGTACAGGTTCGCCAACCGGTTTCATTGTCTACTTGGTCGTCGGCACGCTTTGCTAGAGGCCGGTAGCAGCCGAGCAGGTGGGAGGTGATCCGACCTAGGACCAACCCGACTTGAACCTAAGGGGTCGTGCGCTTAAGGGAAGGAACATGTGAGGCCCGATCCGACTCCATGAGTCAGATGTGATCCTACTCAGACTCGGATCCAGGCCGAACAAACTTTGGGCTTTAGGATCCGTGCGAGGCCCAAGTGTTGAGCCTGCGGCGGATGCCTATATATAGTGAAGGTGCGGCACACTCATTCGGTTGGTCGCTTCGGCATCGTCACTAGGGCTTTGCATGTGTTGCAAGTAGCCACCTCCACTTGCTGCCGACTGTGTAATTGGATCTAGCAGTCCGCCGCACGGTGTTCCTCCTGCACGCGCGAATACCATTAGAGCGGTGCACTTGCACAGCTCTGGTGAACCAGTATGTGCGACCCGACGACTGGCTGTTCGAGGGAGATCGGACAAGGGGGAGACGAACCCCGCAGACGCGCTGCCCCAACTCTACTTCCGTTGCGCGGCACTGTGCGTCAAGTGGTAACGATCAGTGATCCATCTCCCATTCCTGGTTGATCTACAGGTAGGAAAAAAAATTAATTTTCAATCGACGCACCCTAGCATAGACCCCAACACTATTGTTTCTGGAACAAGGACGTCTTGCCAAAGATCATGCCATGTTGTGTGATACTACACAACATGGTCATCAACTATGAGAGGGATATGCCAAGCCCCATGGACTATGAAATGATGGCACAAGTGCCAGGCCTCCACACAAAACCCATGGAAGCATTTTTTGAGGTGTCCTAAAAGATCGAAGACCTCCCATGATCAACTATGTGAAGATATCATTGAGCATCAATGGCAGCTAGCTGGGAGATAGTGTGTTTATATTTCTTCAAAATTCTTTTTTTTACTTGAACAACTTGAATTGTTGGATTATTTGTTGCAATCAGATTTTAAAAATTGTATTATTATTATTTTATTCGTACTAATTGTTTGTAATAATATTTTTTGAACAATTGAATTATTTGATCTAAATTGGAGAGTAGATACAAGAAAACAGGGGAGAAATATAGAGGCCACATTATGAATACTATGTGTTTACGCACAATATCCATAACCTTCAAAAACTTATGAAGTGTGCTTCATACGCGCTATGAAGGTTGCGAATATGAGAACTTTATTAGAGTTACCCTGACGGTGTCATGTACCAAGGGTACACCGGCAGACTAGAAGTCGGCACATCAAGCGAAGATGCGCCTCAAGCATGCTGTCCAACCGAAGGCACCCCCGAGACGCCTCTATCTACTTGGCAATCAAAAAAGCAATCCCGGAGATCACAAAGGATCTCGAAACAAACATGGCTGACCTAAACCCACTTAAACCCTAGGCCATGTATCCTATATAAACATGGCCTAGGGTTAGATGATGATCTTAGTCTCGATACACCTACATGTACATACCGATCTCACCATTGTACTCCAAACCTCCTCATACGAGGCATATACACCATTAATCAATCTAGTAGGAGTAGGGTATTACCCTCCACCATGAGGGACTGGACCTGGTAACTGTTTCATGTGCACTGTCATCTACCCTTCTGGCTAAGTGTGACACCCTGTCGGGACTATTGCTAGTATTACGAACCGACAGTTGGCATGACACGCACATTTTGCACAGGCCGGTAACCAGATCCATATGGGATTTCTTTTCATCATTGGCATATATGCTCTGGGCCAGAGGTTTACCTTTCGCACCATGAGCTACATTGCCAACGCGGTGAGGCTTCTTGTTCTTGTTGCTCCCCTATATGAGGACTAGGTTCTCACCTTCGGAAGCCTAGAATTGTCGCCAATCAATTTGGCTAAACCCATCTCCGGAACCTGGCATCCCTGTCTCCAGAAGGGTGATGGTCTATTGTTCGTGTTTCAAATATTTTTCAAAATTTCAAGAAATGTTTTCGTTTGAAAAAATCTTTGTGGTTTCGAAAAATGTTCAGGAATTATAAAACTTGTTTCTGTTTAAAAAGATTGGTCAGATTTTATAAAAATGTTCCTGTTCAAAAAATCACAAGTTTCCAAAAAATGTTAGAAAATTTCAAAAAATGCTCCCAATTTTCAAAAAAAATCTCAAAATTTCATAGAATCTTTTTAATAAATAGTTTTCGTTTTGCAAGAATATTCCCTTTTTATAAAAAAAATGTCATTTCAAAATTATAAAAAAATGACTCAAAAAGGTTATTATAGTAACCGGGTCGCTCCAGTCCCGAGCTTGCTACATTGTGTGGCTCGATATGCATGGCCGCCACAGTTGTTTTTGTTTCTGATTGGTCGCTATAATTTCTTAGGTGGTTCGCCCAGGTAGCGATGCTCTGTGCGTTTGGGCGACATTTTGTCGTACAGAGCGTCCAATAGGAGCTCCCAATGTGAACATGCATAACAGGTGTGGGCTTGCAAACTAGCCATGGTTATTATGACCCCAAGGCTGGGTTGAACGAGCCTGAAATTTAAGAAATTGGTAAAGGAGATACCTATACCACTGTCGGCCAAACCCTGTGCTGCTTAGGGCCCAGTTCAGCCCCTGCTTAAATTTAACGCACCAACGTCACCGGTGCAAATTTCACGCACCAACGTCACCGGCTCACCACAGGAGTGAGAGCTATTTCTCGCTTCACGTGAGTCAGTAGCTTTCCACGCCCGAAGGAATAGCTCTCTCGCGTAGAAACTGGGTGTGCCTTGTTTCTCTGTTTTTTCGTATCGCTTCTCTGGGTATGTACATGTTTTTTTTTTTCTGTTTCCTTGTTTCTTCGCTGGTTTTCTTTGTTTTCATCGGCTTTCTTTGTTTCTTTATTGGTTTATTATTATTTATTTTTACTTTCGTTTCTTTAATTTTTTTTCCTTTCCTGTTTTTTAAAGGTTTTTTGTTTTCTTTTTCTTCTTTTGTTTTCTTCATTTCTTTGTTTTTTATCTTTGTTCTGGCTGTTTCTGATTCTTTTGCCTTGGTTTTTTCTTTTTCGTTTTTCTTTAATTTCCTTTCTTTCATTTTTTGTTTTCATTGGTTTTTTTCTTTCTTCTATTCACATGAGATGTGTTGATCATGCATTTTTTAAATGTTAAACATGTACATAAAAATGTTATCATGTATACAAAAAATGTAGCATGTACATTAAATAAAAGTAGACACCATAAACCATATTTTTTAAAGTTAGTTCTGTATTTAAAAAATGTTAAATATGTATAAAAATGTTCTGATGTATAAAACCATATAAATTGTGAGTGAAAAACTGTTTATTTCCATTAAAAATATGTTTACATGTGATCAACATTTTTTGTACAAGTTTAAAAGTTTCTAAATACATTATCAATATTTTATTACACATTTTAACATTTTTTAATACATGATCAACACACTGTATAATTTTTTGTAAACATGGTAAACATATTTCTATACACATTTAACATTTTCAAATGCTTCATTAACACTTTTCAAATAATTTATTAACAATTTTCAAATGCTTGATTAACATTTTCTTAAATACATAAACAACATTCCTTTCATAGATATTGTATATTTTTATACATTTTTGTATAAATGAGAAAAAAATATTTTCAAATGTTTTATGTAAAGTGTATTTTCTAATATATATTTATAATATTGGGAAGTATAAACTTTTCAAAAAAGGAAATCAAAAAATAAAACGAAAAAAGAAAAAAGAAAAAAACTGTGGCCTCCTGCGCGCCTGGGCCGGCCCAGTACGGTGCTCACATTTATGCGAGATTGCGCTCTTTCTCGCGCGAAGCGAGACATAAATGTGCCCCACCGCGGGTTCTCCTATTTGGGGTGTATAGGTCATGCGTCAGCTACCTAACCATCCTCATGTCGGTTCTCCTGAACCGGGTTATTTCGGTTTTCCTTTGTTTTCTATTTCTTTTTTTCTACATGTCTTTGTTTTATTTTTTCGGGTTTCCTTTATTTTCTGTTTCTCTTTATATTATTTTTCTGTTTTTTAACCTTTTTGTTCTTTCTTCCTTCTGCTCTTTTGTTTCGCAAACATCTTTAAAATTTGTGCAAATATTTTGAAATCATAAAAACAAATTGAATCGTGAATATTTTCTTGAAATGATGAACATTTTTCATATTCATGAATATTTTTTACATATTCGTGAACATTTTTCTAAATCATATTTGTTCTAGTTCATGAAGTTTTTTACAAATTACCAAACATTTTTCTGAATCCTGTGAACATTTTTTGAGTTGATCACTTTTTTTGAAATTTGGGAACAATTTTCAAAATTCACAAATATTTATTTTGTCTATGACGAACTTTTTTTAATGCATGAATATTTTTTGAAACAGGGAACATTTTTTAAACGATGAACTTTTAAAAAAATAGAAACAAAATCAACATTTTCAAGCACTTCTCTATTTTTGTGAACATTTTGGAGAACTTCATGAACATTATCAGAATTCACAAAATTTTAAAAAAATGAATACGCATTTCGATTCAAAGTCATGACCATTTTCTGAATATACAAACTTTTTTTAAAAAATCACGAATATTTTAAGATCTCCGAGACATTTTTCAAATCATCAACATTGTTTGAATTGGCAAAAAAATATAATTTCTTGAAAATATTTTTTTATGAAATCATGTATGATTTTAAAGAAGAAGAAGAAATGAAAACAGCAAAGAAAAATCAAAAAATAATAAAAAACGAAATGAAATGAAAAAAGCAAGGCGCGTCTCACCCACATATGGGTGGCTCAAAAGGTTTCGTGGCATGCACTGCACCAAATAAGAGGTCCCACTCACCACCACTTCTGCGAGAAGAGACTAAGGCCTGCCAAAAAATAAAGGGAGAGACCCAGGACCTAGAGGTTGTACTAGTAGAATGCACATGCATTGCCACGGGCCTTTTAACCTTTTTTTCAGTGACTTTTCGATGGATCTTTTTTGAACATCAACATAATCCACCTCCATCTCTCTCATAATCTACAAAGTAAACATGTTATTTCTAACACAACCAACCATTATAGGGTTGCCAATATTTCAAGGTGAATTTCTGAAGGAAATATGCCCTAGAGGCAATAATAAAGTTGTTATCTATATTTCCTTATATCATGATAAATGTTTATTATTCATGCTATAATTATATTAACCGGAAACTTAGTACATGTGTGAATACATAGACAAATAGAGTGTCCCTAGTATGCCTCTACTTGACTAGCTCGTTAATCAAAGATGGTTAAGTTTCCTGACCATAGACATGTGTTGTCATTTGATGAATGGGATCACATCATTGGAGAATGATGTGATGGACAAGACCCATCCGTTAGCTTAGCATAATGATCGTTTAGTTTTATTGCTATTGCTTTCTTCATGACTTATACATGTTCCTATGACTATGAGATTATGCAACTCCTGAATACCGAAGGAACACCTTGTGTGCTATCAAACGTCACAACATAACTGGGTGATTATAAAGATGCTCTACATGTGTCTCCGATGGTGTTTGTTGAGTTGGCATAGATCAAGATTAAGATTTGTCACTCCGTGTATCGGAGAGGTATCTGTGGGCCCTCTCGGTAATGCACATCACTATGAACCTTGCAAGCAATGTAACTAATGAGTTAGTTACGGGATGATGCATTACGGAACAAGTAAAGAGACTGGCCAGTAACGAGATTGAACTAGGTATGATGATATCGATGATCGAATCTCGGGCAAGTAACATACCGATGACAAAGGGAATAACATATGTTGTTATGCGGTTTGACCGATAAAGATCTTCGTAGAATATGTAGGAGCCAATATGAGCATCCAGGTTCCGCTATTGGTTATTGACCGGAGATGTGTCTCGGTCATGTCTACATAGTTCTCGAACCCGTAGGGTCCGCACACTTAACATTCGATGATGATTTGTATTATGAGTTATGTGATTTAATGACTGAAGTTTGTTCGGAGTCCCGGATGAGATCACGGAAATGACGAGGAGTCTTGAAATGGTCAAGAGGTAAAGTTTGATATATTGGAAGGTTCTATTTGGACACCGGAATGGTTCTGAAGTGTTTCGGGTATATTTTCCGTAGTACCGGAAGGTTACCGGAACCCCCCGGGGAAGTAGTGGGCCTTAACGGGCTTTAGGAGAAAGGAGAGAAGGGCCTCAAGGGGTGGTTGCCCCCCCATGGCTGGTCCGAATTGGACTAGGATGGGGCGGCGCCCCCGTCTTTCCTTCTCCCCTCTTCCTCCTTCCCTCCTTCTCCTAGTTGGAATAGGAAAGGGGGTGAATCCTACTTGGACCAGGAGTCCAAGTAGGACTCCCCCCTTTGGCGCGCCCCCCTAGGGCCGGCCTCCTCTTCCCCCCTCCTTTATATACATGTTAGGGGGGCACCCCAAAGACACACCAAGTCTTCTCTTAGCCGTGTGCGGTGCCCCCTCCATAGTTACACACATCGGTCATATCGTCGTAGTGCTTAGGTGAAGCCCTGCGCCGGTAACTTCATCATCACCGTCAACACGCCTCATGCTGAGGTAACTCTCCCTTGTCCTCAACTGGATCAAGAGCTCGAGGGATGTCATCGTGCTGAACGTGTGCTGAACACGGATGTGCCGTACGTTCGGTGCTAGGTTCGGTTGGATTCCGAAGACGTTCGACTACATCAACCGCGTTACTAAATGCTTCCGCTTTTGGTCTACGAGGGTACATAGACACACTCTCCCCTCTCATTGCTATGCATCTCCTAGATAGATGTTGTGTGATCATAGGAATTTTTTGAAATACTACCTTCCCCAACAGTGGCATCCGAGCCAGGTCCATACGTAGATGTTATATGCACGAGTAGAACACAAAGTATTCTGGGCGATAATAGTCATAATGCTTACCACCAATGTCTTACTTTGATTCGGTGGTATTGTTGGATGAAGCGGCCCGGACCGACATTACATGGCCGCGTTCATGAGACTGGTTCTACCGATGTGCTTCGCACACTGGTGGCTGGCGGGTGTTTGTTTCTCCAACTTTAGTTGAATCGAATTTGACTACAGCCGGTCCTTGTTGAAGGTTAAAACAACACACTTGACGAAAAATCGTTGTGGTTTTGATGCATAGGTAAGAACGGTTCTTGCTAGAAGCTCGTAGCAGCCGCGTAAAACTTGCAACAACAAAGTAGAGGACGTCTAACTTATTCTTACAGGGCATCTTGTGATGTGATATGGTCAAGACATGATGAGATATAAATTGTTGTATGAGATGATCATGTTTTATAAAAGTTATCGGCAACTGGCAGGAGCCTTATGGTTGTCGCTTTATTGTATGAAATGCAATCGCCATGTAATTGATTTACTTTATCACTAAACGGTAGCGATAGTCGTGGAAGCAATAGTTGGCGAGACGACAACGATGCTACGATGGAGATCAAGGTGTCAAGACGTTGGCGATAGAGATCATGACGGTGCTTTGGAGATGGAGATCAAAGGCACAAGATGATGATGGCCATATCTGAAGGAAATATGCCCTAGAGGCAATAATAAAGTTGTTATTTATATTTCCTTATATCATGATAAATGTTTATTATTCATACTAGAATTGTATTAACCAGAAACTTAGTACATGTGTGAATACATAGACAAACAGAGTGTCACTAGTATGCCTCTATTTGACTAGCTTGTTAATCAAAGATAGTTAAGTTTCCTAACCATAGACATGAGTTGTCATTTGATGAACGGGATCACATCATTAGAGAATGATGTGACTGACTTGACCCATCCATTAGCTTAGCACTATGATCGTTTAGTTTATTGCCATTGCTTTCTCCATAATTTCATCATCACCAACATCACGCTGTCATGCTGACGAAACTCTCCCTCGGCCTCAACTGGATCAAGAGTACGAGGGACGTCACCAAGCTGAACGTGTGCAGATCGCGAAGGTGTCGTGCGTTCTGTACTTGATCGGTTGAATCGAGAAGACGTTCGACTACATCAACTGCGTTTCATAACACTTCCACTTTCGGTCTACGAGGGTACGTAGACATACTCTTCCCCACTCGTTGCTATGCATCACCTAGATGGATCTTGCGTGTGCGTAGGATTTTTTTTAAATTACTGCGTTCCCCAACGGTGGCATCAGAGCCAGGTCTATGCATAGATGTTATATGCACGAGTAGAACACAAATGAGTTGTGGGCGTGGGTATATACATATTGCTTGCCGTCACTAGTTGATTCTTGATTCAGCGGTATTGTTGGATGAAGCGGCTCAGACCGACATTACGCGTACGCTTACGCGAGACTGGTTCTACCGACGTGCTTCGCACACAGGTGGCTAGTGGATGTCAGTTTCTCCAACTTTAGTTGAATCGGATTCAATGAACAGGGTTCTTTCTGAAGATAAAAAAGCAATCACTATACCGCGTTGTGGTTTTTGATGCGTAGGTAAGAACGGTTCTTGCTAAGCCTGTAGCAGCCACGTAAAACATGCAACAACAAAGTAGAGGACGTCTAACTTGTTTTTGCAGGGCATGTTGTGATGTGATATGGTCAAGATGTGATTATATAAATTGTTGTGTGAGATGATCATGTTTTTTAACACATTTATCGGCAACTAGCAGGAGCCATATGGTTGTCGCTTTATTGTATGAAATGCAATCGTCGTGTAATTGCTTTACTTTATCACTAAGCGGTAGCGATAGTCGTAGAAGCAATAGTTGACGAGACGACAACGATGCTACGATGGAGATCAAGGTGTCAAGCCGGTGACGATGGTGATCATGACGATGCTTTGGAGATAGAGATCAAAGGCACAAGATGATGATGGCCATATCATATCACTTATATTGATTGCATGTGATGTTTATCCTTTATGCATCTTATTTTTCTCAGTACGGCTGTAGCATTATAAGATGATCTCTCACTAAATTTCAAGGTATAAGTGTTCTCCTTGACTACGCACCGTTGCTAAAGTTCATCGTGCCGAGACACCACGTGATGATCGGGTGTGATAAGCTCTATGTTCACATACAACGGGTGCAAGCCAGTGTTGCACAAGCAGAATACTCGAGTTAAAATTGACGAGCCTAGCATATGCAAATATGGCCTCGGAACACTGAGACCGAAAGGTCGAGCGTGAATCATATAGTAGATATGATCAACATAGTGATGTTCACCATTGAAAACTACTCCATCTCATGTTATGATCGGACATGGTTTAGTTGATATGGATCACATGATCACTTAGATGATTAGAGGGATGTCTATCTAAGTGGGAGTTCTTAAGTAATATGATTAATTGAACTTTAATTTATCATGAACTTAGTACCTGATAGTATTTTGCATGTCTATGTTGTTGTAGATAAATGGCCCGTGTTGTTGTTCCGTTGAATTTTAATGCGTTCCTAGAGAAAGCTAAGTTGAAAGATGATGGTAGCAATTACATGGACTGGGTCCCTAACTTGAGGATTATCCTTATTGCTGCACAGAAGAATTACGTCATGGAAGCACCGCTGGGTGACAAGCCAGCTGCAGATGCTGCTGACAACGTTAAGAACGCCTGGCAGAGCAAAGCTGATGACTACTCGATAGTTCAATGTGCCATGCTTTATGGCTTAGAACCGGGACTTCAACAACATTTTGAACATCATGGAGCATATGAGATGTTCCAGGAGTTGAAGTTAATATTTCAAGCAAATGCCCGGATTGAGAGATATGAAGTCTCCAATAAGTTCTACAGCTGCAAAATGGAGGAGAATAGTTCTGTCAGTGAACATATACTCAGAATCTCTGGGTACCACAACCACTTGACTTAGCTAGGAGTTAATCTTCCTGATGATAGTGTCATTGACAGAGTTATTCAATCACTGCCACCAAGCTACAAGAGCTTCGTGATAAACTATAATATGCAAGCGATGGATAAGACAATTCCAGAGCGCTTAGCAATGCTAAAGTCTGCGGAGGTAGAAATCAAGAAGGAGCATCAAGTGTTGATGGTCAACAAGACCACCAGTCTCAAGAAGAAGGGCAAAGGGAAGAAGGGGAACTTCAAGAAGAACAACAAGCAAGTTGCTGCTCAAGTGAAGTGATACGTCCATTTTGCATCATGCTTTTATATCGATATTTATTGCATAATGGGCTATTATTACACATTATGTCACAATACTTATGCCTATTCTCTCTTATTTTACAAGGTTTACATGAAGAGGGAGAATGCCGGCAGCTCGGATTCTGGGCTGGAAAAGGAGCAAATATTAGAGACCTATTCTGCACATCTCCAAAAGTCCTGAAACTTCACGAGAGCACGTTTCAGAATATATAAAAAATATTGAGTGCAAGAAGTTCCAGAGGGGGGCCACCCACCAGCCACGAGGGTGGGAGGCACACCCTACCCCCCTAGGCGCGCCCCCTGCCTCGTGGGCCCCATGGTGGCCCTCCGATGCCCATCTTCTGCTATATGGGGTCTTTGTCCGAGAAAAAATCATAAGCAAGCTTACGGGACGAAACTCCGCGCCACGAGGCGGAACCTTGGCGGAACCAATCTAGGGCTCCGGCGGAGCTGTCCTACCGGGGAAACTTCCCTCCGGGAGGGGGAAATCATCACCATCATCATCACAAACGATCCTCTCATCGGGAGGGGGTCAATCTCCATCAACATCTTCACCAGCACAATCTCATCTCAAACCCTACTTCATCTCTTGTATCCAATCTTTGTATCCAAACCTCAGATTGGTACCTGTGGGTTGCTAGTAGTGTTGATTACTCCTTGTAGTTGATGCTAGTTGGTTTACTTGGTGGAAGATTATATGTTCAGATCCAATATGCATATTAATACCCCTCTGATTATGAACATGAATATGCTTTGTGAGTAGTTACGTTTGTTCCTGAGGACATGGGAGAAGTCTTGCTATTAGTAGTCATGTAAATTTGGTATTCGTTCGATATTTTGATGAGATGTATGTTTTCATCCCTCTAGTGGTGTCATGTGAACGTCGACTACATGACACTTCACCATGGTTTGGGCCTAGAGGGAGGCATTGGGAAGTAATAAGTAGATGATGGGTTGCTAGAGTGACAGAAGCTTAAACCCTAGTTTATTGTGTTGCTTCGTAAGGGGCTGATTTGGATCCATATGTTTCATGATATGGTTAGGTTTACCTTAATACTTCTGTTGTAGTTGCGGATGCTTGCAATGGGGGTTAATCATAAGTGGAATGCTTGTCCAACTAAGGACAATACCCAAGCACCGGTCCACCCACATATCAGATTATCAAAGTAACAAACGCGAATCATATGAACGTGATGAAAACTAGTTTGACGATAATTCCCATGTGTCCTCGGGAGTGCTTTCCTTCATATAAGAATTTGTCTAGGCTTGTCCTTTGCTACAAAAAGGATTGGGCCATCTTGCTGCACCCTGTTTACTTTTATTGCTTGCTACTCGTTACAAATTACCTTATCACAAAACTATCTGTTACCGACAATTTCAGTGCTTGCATAGAATACCTTACTAAAAACTGCTTATCATTTCCTTCTGCTCCTCGTTGGGTTCGACACTCTTACTTATCGAAAAGGCTACGATAGATCCCCTACACTTGTGGGTCATCAAGACTCTTTTCTGGCGCCGTTGCCGGGGAGTGAAGCGCCTTTGGTAGGTGGAATTTGGTAAGGAAAAATTTATATAGTGTGCTGAAATTTACTGTCACTTGTTACTATGGATCATAATCCTTTGAGGGGTTTGTTCGGGGTATCTTCACCTTGTCCGGAACCACAATTAGTTACCCCTCAACCTACTGAACCTACTGAAAATGTTTACTTTGAAATTCCTTCGGGTATGATAGAGAAACTGCTAGCTAATCCTTTTGTAGGAGATGGAACATTCCATCTCGATTTGCACTTAATCTATGTGGATAAAGTTTGTGGATTATTTAAGCTTGTAGGTATGCCCGATGATTTTATCAATAAGAAGGTCTTCCCTTTATCTTTGAAGGGAGATGCATTGACATGATATATGCTATGTGATGATATGGGATCATGGGACTATAAGCGATTGAAATTGGAATTTCACCAGAAGTTTTATCCTATGCATCTTGTTCATCGTGATCGTAATTATATGTATAATTTTTGGCCTCACGAAGGAGAAAGCATCGCTCAAGCTTGAGGGAGGCTTAAGTCAATGTTATATTCATGCCCCAATCATGAGCTCTCAAGAGAAATGATTATTCAAAAAATTTATGCTCGGCTTTCTGACAACAATCGCTCCATGCTCGATACTTCTCGTACTGGTTCTTTTATGATGAAGACTATTGAATTCATATGGGATTTATTGGAGAGGATTAAACGCAACTCTGAAGATTGGGATCTCGACGAAGGTAAGGAGTCAGCTATGGCACCTAAGTTTGATTGTGTTAAATCTTTTATGGATACTGATGTTTTCCGTAAGTTTAGCACTAAATATGGATTTGACTCTGAGATAGTAGCTTCTTTCTGTGAATCTTTTGCTACTCATGTTGATCTTCCTAAGGAGAAGTAGTTTAAATATAATCCTCCCATTGAAACAAAAGTAGTTGCACCTATTAAAGTTGAAGAAAAAACTATCACTTATGATGATCATGTTGTTCCCACTACTTATGTTGAGAAACCACCTTTCCTTGTTAGAATTAAGGATCATGCTAAAGCTTCAACTATAGTCAACAAGAGTAATATTAGGACACACAAACCCCCTGACCAGATTAAAGTTGAACCCAATATTGCTATGGTTAAAGATCTCTTGGCCGATAATATTGATGGGCAGGTTATTTATTTCTGTGAAGAAACTGCTAGAATTGCTAAGCCTGGTGCTAAGGATAAACATAGACCTGTTATAGGCATGCCTGTTATTTCTGTTAAAGTAGAAGATCATTGTTATCATGGCTTATGTGATATGGGTGCTAGTGCTAGTGTAATACCTCATACCTTATACAAAGAAATTATGCATGATATTGCACCTGCTGAGATAGAAGATATCGATGTTACAATTAAGCTTGCCAATAGAGATACTATTTCACCAATTGGGATTGTTAGAGATGTTGAAGTCTTGTGTGGGAAGGTTAAATATCCTGCTGATTTTCTTGTTCTTGGTTCCCCACAAGATAGCTTTTGTCCCATTATATTTGGTAGACCCTTCTTAAATACTGTTAATGCTAGGATAGACTGTGAAAAGGATGTTGTTACTATTGGTTTGGGTGATATGTCTCATGAGTTTAACTTCTCTAAATTTCGTAGACAACCCCGTGATGAGGAATTACCTAGTAAGGATGAAATTATTGGTCTTGCTTCTATTGTTGTGCCTCCTAATGATCCTTTAGAACAATATTTGCTCGACCATGAAAATGATATGTTTATGAATGAAAGAAGGGAAATAGATGAAGTATTCTTTAAACAAGGACCTATTCTAAAACACAACTTGCCTGTTGAAATCCTAGGGGATCCTCCTCCACCCAAGGGTGATCCCGTGTTTGAGCTTAAACCGTTACTTGATACTCTTAAATATGATTATCTTGATGAAAAGAAGATATATCCTATTATTATTAGTGCTAACCTTTCAGAGCATAAAGAAAATAAATTATTGAAAACTCTAAAGAAGCATCGTGCTGCTATTGGATATACTCTTGATGATCTTAAGGGCATTAGTCCCACTCTATGTCAACACAAAAAAAATTGGAGAAGGATGCCAAACCAGTTATTGATCACCAACGACGGCTAAATCCTGAGATGAAAGAAGTGGTAAGAAAGGAAATATTAAAACTCCTTGAGGCAGGTATAATTTATCCCGTTGCTGATAGTCAGTGGGTAAGTCCTATCCATTGTGTCCCTAAAAAGGGAGGTATTACCGTTGTTCCTAATGATAAAGATGAATTGATCCCACAAAGAATTATTATAGGTTCTGGGATGGTAATTGATTTCTGCAAATTAAATAAAGCTACTAAAAAGGATCATTACCCTTTGCCTTTTATTGATCAAATGCTAGAAAGATTATCCAAACATACACATTTTTGCTTGCTAGATGGTTACTCTGGTTTCTCTCAAATACCTGTGTCAGCTAATGATCAAGCAAAGACCACTTTTACTTGCCCTTTCGGTACCTTTGCTTATAGACGTATGCCTTTTGGTTTATGTAATGCACTTGCTACCTTTCAAAGATGCATGATGGCTATATACTCTGACTTTTGTGAAAAGATTTGTGAGGTTTCCATGGACGATTTCTCCGTTTATGGATCCTCTTTTGATGATTGCTTGAGCAACCTTGATCAAGTTTTGTAGAGATGTGAAGAAACTAATCTTGTCTTGAATTGGGAGAAGTGCCACTTTATGGTTAATGAAGGTATTGTCTTGGGGCATAAAATTTTTGAAAGAGGTATTGAAGTTGATAAAGCTAAAGTTGATGCTATTGAAAAGATGCCGTGTCCCAAGGACATCAAAGGTATAAGAAGTTTCCTTGGTCATGCTGGTTTTTATACGAGGTTCATTAAGGACGTCTCAAAAATTTCTCGGCCTCTGACTAACCTATTGCAAAAAGATATTACTTTTGTCTTTGATGATGATTGTGTAGAAGCATTTGAAATACTTAAGAAAGCATTAATTTCTGCACCTATTGTTCATCCACCTGATTGGAATTTACCCTTTGAAATTATGTGTGATGCTAGTGATTATGTTGTAGGGGTTGTTCTAGGACAAAGAGTTGATAAGAAATTGAATGTTATACAGTATGCTAGTAAAACTCTAGACAATGCCCAGAGAAATTATGCTACTACTGAAAAGGAATTCTTAGCGGTTGTATTTGCTTGTGATAAGTTCAGACCTTATATTGTTGATTCTAAAGTAACTATTCACACTGATCATGCTGCTATTAAATATCTTATGGAAAAGAAAGATGCTAAACCTAGACTTATTAGATGGGTTCTCCTACTACAAGAATTTGATTTGCATATCATTGATAGAAAGGGAGCTGAGAACCCGTTGCAGACAACTTGTCTAGGTTAGAGAATGTTCTTGATGACCCACTACCTATTGATGATAGCTTTCCTGATGAAAAATTAAATGTCATAAATGCTTCTCGCACTGCTCCATGGTATGCTGATTATGCTAATTATATTGTTGCTAAATTTATACCACCTAGTTTCACATACCAGCAAAAGAAAAAAATTCCTTTTATGATTTAAGGAATTACTTCTGGGATGACCCACATCTTTATAAAGAAGGAGTAGATGGTGTTATTAGACATTGTGTACCTGAGTATGAACAGGAACAGATCCTATGCAAGTGTAACTCTGAAGCCTATGGAGGACACCATGCTGGAGATAGAACTGCACACAAGGTATTGTAATCCGGTTTTTTTGGCCTACTCTCTTCAAGGATGCCCGTAAGTTTGTCTTGTCTTGTGATGAATGTCAAAGAATTGGTAATATTAGTAGACGTCAAGAAATGCCTATGAATTATTCACTTGTTATTGAACCATTTGATGTTTGGGGCTTTGATTATATGGGACCGTTTCCTTCCTCTAATGGGTATACACATATTTTAGTTGCTATTGATTATGTTACTAAGTGGGTAGAAGCTATTCCAACTAGTAGTGATGATCATAACACCTCTATTAAGATGCTTAAAGAAGTTATTTTTCCGAGGTTTGGAGTCCCCAGATATTTAACGACTGATGGTGGTTCACATTTTATTCATGGTGCCTTTCGTAAAATGCTTGCTAAATATGATGCTAATCATAGAATTGCATCTCCTTATCACCCACAGTCTAGTGGTCAAGTAGAATTAAGTAATAGAGAGCTCAAATTAATTTTGAAAAAGACTGTTAATAGATCTAGGAAGAATTGGTCCAAGAAACTTGATGATGCATTATGGGCTTATAGAACTGCATACAAAAATCCTATGGGTATGTCTCTGTATAAAATGGTTTATGGCAAAGCATGTCACTTACCTCTTGAGCTAGAACATAAGGCATATTGGGCCATTAAAGAGCTCAGTTATGATTTCAAACTTGCCAGTGAGAAGAGGTTATTTGACATTAGCTCACTTGATGAATGGAGAACCCGAGCCTATGAAAATGCCAACTTGTTTAAAGAAAAAGTTAAAAGATGGCATGATAAAAGGATACAAAAACGTGAGTTCAATGTAGGTGATTATGTATTGCTATACAACTCTCATTTAAGATTTTTTGCAGGCAAACTTCTCTCTAAATGGGAAGGCCCTTACGTCATCGAGGAGGTCTATCATTCCGGTGCCATAGAAATCAACAACTTCGAAGGCACAAATCCGAGGGTGGTAAATGGTCAAAGGATCAAACATTATATCTTAGGTAATCCCATAAATGTTGAAACTAATGTTATTGAAACCGTAACCCCGGAGGAATACATAAGGGACACTTTCCGGAACGTTTCAGACTCCGAAAAGGAATAGGTACGTGATACGGTAAGTAAACCGACTCCAAAATAGTTCTAATGGCAATATTTCTTTGTTTTGGAATATTTAAGAAAATTGGAAAATAAGAAGCAAACCGGAAAGTACACGAGGCTTCCACGAGGGTGGAGGGCGCGCCCTACCCCCTGGGTGCGCCCCCCTGCCTTGTGGGCACCTTGTGTGCTCTCCAGACTCCGTTTTCTTGCACGATACTTGTCGGTGTCAAAACCGGCGGATCTCGGGTAGGGGGTCCCGAACTGTGCGTCTAGGCCGGATGGTAACAGGAGGCAAGGAACACGAAGTTTTACCCAGGTTCGGGCCCTCTCGATGGAGGTAAAACCCTACGTCCTGCTTGATTAATATTGATGATATGGGTAGTACAAGAGTAGATCTACCATGAGATCAGAGAGGCTAAACCCTAGAAGCTAGCCTATGGTATGATTGTTGTTGTGTACGTTGTCCTACGGACTAAAACCCTCCGGTTTATATAGACACCGGAGAGGGTTAGGGTTACACAAAGTCGGTTACAATGGTAGGAGATCTCCATATCCGTATCGCCAAGCTTGCCTTCCACGCCAAGGAAAGTCCCTTCCGGACACGGGACAAAGTCTTCAATCTTGTATCTTCATAGTCCAGGAGTCCGGATGAAGGTATAGTCCGGCCATCCGGACACCCCCTAATCCAGGACTCCCTCAGTAGCCCCTGAACCAGGCTTCAATGACGACGAGTCCGGCACGCAGATTGTCTTCGGCATTGCAAGGTGGGTTCCTCCTCCAAGTACTTCATAGAAGATTTTGAACACAAAGATAGTGTCCGGCTCTGCAAAATAAGTTTCCACATATTGCCATAGAGAGAATAATATTTACACAAATGTAATCTGCTGACGTATTCCGTAGTGTGACACACCACGACCAAGCCTTTATCCGAGCCGTTTCATTATCCCACCTCAGCGCGTCATGCGAGGCGGTTTCCTTGGCACGTCTTGTTAAAGCAGAGATCGTGTCCCCTTATTCTAGGATTCTCATCAATACGGGCGTGGGTAACCCAACCACGCCATTGATTACGGCGCTTGGAGATAAGCGAGTTTTACCAGGCTGGTGGGGACACGTAGTTGCGTCCACCCATATAAGGGGATAAGGATCCACCTTTTCACCTACGCCTTCTCCCTCCTTTGCTTATCCATTCTCGCGCACTCGACCTCCAGCGCCCAAGTCCGCACTCCCCACCTCAACCTTCTCCAGCCATGTCCGGAGCAGGAGGCAAGTGGATGGTCTCCTCCGTCACGGAGGGACACATCAAAAAACTGAGGAAGGCCGGATACTTGTCTAACGACATCGCGTACCGGCTTCCCGAAAAGGGGCAGCTCCTCCCCACCCCAAGGCCCCATGAGAGGGTAGTGTTCCTTCCCCACTTCCTCCGTGGACTGGGCTTTCCGATCCACCCATTCATCCGGGGACTCATGTTCTACTACGGCCTGGATTTCCATGATCTGGCCCCGAACTTCATCCTCAACATCTCGGCGTTTATCATCGTGTGCGAGGCTTTCCTCTGCATCCGCCCCCATTTCGGCCTATGGCTCAAGACTTTCAATGTCAAGCCGAAGGTGGTGCGCGGCAACCATGCGGAGTGCGGAGGCGCCATGGTGGGCAAGATGCCCAATGTCTTATGGCTCGAGGGCTCCTTTGTGGAGACCCTGAAGGGGTGGCAATCGGGGTGGTTTTACATCACCGAGCCGTGCGACCCTGAGTGGGTCGCAGCCCCCGAGTTCCGGTCCGGACCCGCAACGCGGCTCACGTCTTGGAAAGAGACGGGCCTGTCATGGGGCAACAAAGGAGAGGTGACTGGACTGCAAACATGCATCCAAACCCTAGTGGACAAGCAGCTCAAGCTTGTTAATGTAGTCCAGGTTATGCTCATCCGCCTGATTCTCTCGTGTCAACAACGGGCCTTCAATCTGTGGGAGTTCAACCCGGTGCAGCACCTAACTCTGAGCAGGCTCTTCGACACTACGTACGAAGATGCCTGTAAGGTGCTTTTCAAGGGCGCCGAGGCCCCCGCATCGGCCATCGAGGATCGCGGATTCAGCACGCAGCGTCACGCTAGCGCGGTAAGTTGTTTGTACCTTTTTACAGGGTATTGGTTTTCCATAGTTTAACTCAATGTGGGATCTAAGCTCCCTTCCCTTTGACAGAGTTGGACGGCGAAGTCCAGACAGATCGACTGTCCGGCTCCCTTGCCCGAAGACCCAGCTGATGCCCGCTTGGCGAAGCTGCTGGTTCTGGCACCCTATGTGGTGCCGGAGAAGAAGGCCAAGAAGAAGGCCACGGGGACTCGAAAGAGTGCTCGGCGCCAGGAGGCGTCGGATCCATCATCCGACGGCTCCAAGACACACTCCTCCCATGAAGACGAGGAGGAGGAAGAAGAGACCTCTCCCCTCCAGCGGGGGAAGGGAAGAAAAGGAAGGCCGCCCCAACTGGGGAGGCCGAAGGGTCCAAGAAGGGGAAAACCCTTCCTCCGGACTACTCCACCAACGCCGACGACGGCGAAGAGGAGTGGCCGTCCAGGGCAAAGCCCCTGGCGAAATCGTAAGTATCCGGATACCAGAGTAATTCATAGTATTCCTTTATTGCACAGCTTTCCCTTATGTCGAATATGATTATGCAGCCCACCCAAAGACCGGCCTAACGCGTCGTCGAGCGGTTCACTGGACTCGTCGGATGTGAATTCGCTTCCGACGGGTTCCTCCCCCCGCCCTACGAACGAGGCCGAAGTGTTGTCCCAACAGTTTCCAAGCCAGGAGGAGGTGGTCCTGGAGGCACCGCAAGGCGACCTCTCAGACTCCAGGGGCAATGGGGAAAAAATCTCCCAGGGCTCCAAGTCCGGTTCTAGGCCGGACACCGTTCCAGAACCTTCAAAGGTTCCAGAGTCCGGCGGGCGACCTCATTCCAAGAGGAGCAGGCCCTCCGTGCCGGTGACCCCCGTCCAACCGGAGGCGCCGAACAATCTATTGGAGGCGCTCAAGGGCGCCTCCATCGACGAGGAGCACCGCACCATTATGAGTGCGGTGGTCCAGAAGGTTCAGTCCGCCAAAAGCGGACTGACTGAAGCTTGTAATAGCCTTTTGACAGGCTTTGAGGTAAGTAAAGAATGTGTAAATAATATTACCGCATAGACAGTAGCCCCTGATGCTCTGTTTGGCGTTCGGGAAGAAAAGCCGAATAGAGGATCAAATAAAATTCGCAGGAGTCTAACAAAAAGGAGTCAATATGCGTATGCAGGCTTCTCTGCTTGCGTCCGCCGCACTGACTGCGGAAGTGGACACGCTAAATCAGAACCTCGAGCGGTCCGAGCAAGAGCTCGGGCATGCCAAGAAGTAGCTCGAGGACAATGAAGGTAAGAAATACCTTGTTTTTATATATATATATATATAAAAAGGTGCAATTGCAAAAAAATGACAGGATTATCGTGGCTATTGTAGGGGCCACATCTGAGGTGGCGACCCTTAAGCAAGCGCTGCTCGAGGCCGAGAAGACGGCGGCCGCGGAGCGCACCGAGCGGGAGAAGTATGAGGCCGAGGTTGGCAAGGTGCGGCAAGAGCTCTAGGCTCTTATGGAAAAACATGAGAGTTTGGAGCTTGACTCAAAGACGCGAGCGTCCGAGCTCGCGGTGGCTATTGAAAATGCCAAGTCTGCCAAGGCCGAATCCCAGAAGACCCTCCAGGAGTTGGATGAGGCAAAAAAGATAGCGGCGGGTAAGGCATTCTTTATGCAAAGCAAACACATAAACGTGAGTTACTTGTTACTTACCCAAATCCGGAGCTCTCCAGGAGCGTTCGCAGATCTTCCCCGTAGCGTGTCCGATGCCGCCGCATTCTATCGAGCCTAGGAGGGCAGCTCGACAGAGAAGGTGTTCTGGTCTCAGTATGCTGAGGTCGGACACCCCGTGCCCCTGAGCGACCAGCTGAAGCAACTGGTCGAGCTCCACAAGGCAGCCGAACAGGCCATGAAGGGCCTCATAGTTCGGTTGTGGCCTGGAGAGGCTCAGCCTGGGAGCTATTTCGGGCTGGTGTGGTGGCTGGTGGAGGCCTGTCCAAGGCTCAAAGTCATCAAGCGCTCCTTCTGCATTGAAGGTGCCCGTAGGGCCCTTGCCCGTGCTAAGGTGCACTGGGGCAAGCTGGATGCTGAGAAGCTTGTGAAGGACGGGCCACCGCCGGGGAAAGAGCATCGCAAGCCCGAAAATTATTATAAGGATGTTCTGAAGGGTGCCTGCCTTGTGGCGGATGAATGTTCCAGAGATGTAATTTTTTGAGTAAAACTCGCTCGTTTTGTCCTGTGCGCTGAAAACTTGTTCATATGCACTAAGCAATGCTGTTTGAATTTAAAATATTACCTTCTGTGCGGCTGTTTATCAATTCTGAGAGATGGCGAGTCGTCGGCTTCTGCCCCCGTGCTGCTAGTGCTGGGGTGTTCGGGGATAAACCTGAGCGCTCTTTTTCCCATGTTCGGGTCCTTCAAGGGAGGCGCTCAGCCCAACGAACAAGGCAATCAGACTATAATGCGTGAACACTCTCACTTAGCCATAGAATTCTATAATTTTAAATTTCGGCGAAGCCCCTCATGTCGGATTTCGGGTCCCGGCAGACCCTTGAGGTTCGAACACTAGGGTGCGCGCGGAGATTTCGCTTCCTACCTACCTGCGCCCCTCCGCCTCGCTAAGATTTAAGCTATGGAAAGAACAACACAAGAGACACAGGGTTTATACTGGTTCGGGCCACCGTTGTGGTGTAATACCCTACTCCAGTGTGTGGTGTGGTGGATTGCCTCTTGGGCTGATGATGATGAATGATACAAGGAAGAACAGCCTCGCGAGGGTCTGTTCTTGGCTGGGGCGATGAACTGCTGGGAGGAGTTCAGCCACCCTTCTCTCTCTCTCTGATTGTCTTTCTCCGATTCAACCTCCTATCGAACCTCTCCTCTTCTGTGGGTGGCTGGTCCTATTTATAGAGGCCCTGGTCCTCTTCCCAAATATCGAGCGGGAAGGGAGCCAACAATGGCGGGATAATTTGAAGGGGGACAGCCAGTACTCGCTACTCTGACAAAAGTAGTCTTCGCCTGCACAAAGCTCTGGTGGTGACGCCATCCTGGGCTCCACGATGACCTCCGTCTTGCAGTCTTCCTGGTCTTGGTCTCGTTGCACCGAAATGGCAACCTTTGCCTGATGCCTCGGTACTCCGCGGCTGCGCTTGCCCCCTTTGCACCAAAGAGGAAAGGAGGACACTGCGCGGGCTGGCACCCGCCTGGCGCCCTTGGTCGTCATGGCTTGCATCATGGGCACCTCGTGAGGTACCCCGCCTTGATCTCTCTGCCTCCTCGCGAGCCAGCCTGATGAGGCCATGCCTGAGGAAGCTCCGTGTCGTCCGCCCCGCGAGGCTTGGCCCCTCGCGAGGGTCTTGGGTCTGTGTTGATGAAGATGGGCCGTGCTGGCCCCCCCTTTGAGCCACGCCGCAGGCCGCAGGCAGGAAAGTCTTGGGACCCCCGTTCCCAGAACGCCAACAGTAGCCCCCGGGCCCAAGGCGCGCCCGGACTTGGCCATGCAGGGAGGCGGAAGGGCAAGAGCGAAGCGCCGCAGGCCCTAACAGCCTGCGGTTTTGGGCGCCGCGTGGTGGTTGATTGGACGTGGGCGTCTCCACTTCCCCATGGCGCCTCGGCAACTGCACGGATTGGACAAGTCCATGCATGCAAAGCGGGTCATGATTACCTATGATAGTGGGGGCCGACGGTTGGCCTTCGCTGGCTATAAGTACGGATTGGCGCGCACCCTTCCAGTTCATTCTCCCTTGCTTCTCCTTCTTCATGGCCCCGTCGAGGAGGTTCTCGGCCGCAGAGAAGGGGAAGGCTCGCCGGGTAGAGCCTGCCTCTTCCCCGCCCAAGCGCGGCCGAGGGCGCCCTCGCAAGCATCCTGTGGTCTCCACGGCAGCTCCCCGCGGCCGCGGAGACGATTCCCAGCATGGTGACAGTCGGACTGCTGCGGCCGGGGGGTGCGCTTCAGTCGCGCGTCCCCCTAGGCCGCGCTTTCGCGCTGCAGAGGTGCTGCCGGGGTTCGTTGTGTGGTCAGCGGAGCCGACTAGCACCCGGCTTCCACTTCCTCGCTTCCTCCTCGGCGAGCTCCCGGCCGACGCCCCGGGCGGCCTCTGGCTCCAGGCTGACGGCTGCTGCAGCCGGGCCTCATGGGCTTCACTGGAGGTCTCCACAGCTGGGAGCCTGGCCTTGGTCCGCGGTTGGCAGACTTTTGCCCGCGCACGCGGCCTGAGGCGTCGGTGCACCCTGCACTTCAAGTTTGACGGCGATGCCATCCTATATGTGAGGGTGTTTGGGGAGGATGGTCGCCGCGCGGGGTGCTTCCCTGAGGACGACGACCGCGGCCGGGAACCCAGCTCCGACGACGATGGAGAGGACATCGCTCGGGTGACTGGCGGCGCTCAGGGTTCCTCAAGCTTCTCCGGTTCTTCTTCAAGCGGCGACTCCTCCAGCGGTGGCCGCGGTCAGCCTCCACGCCGTCGTATCTGCTTGGGAGGTGGTGGCATGCCTGCCCGCCGTCGCGCCCTGGTGAAGCGCGAGAGGGAGTCTGCCTGAGCCCCGTGGGCGGCTCGAGTCCTTCCTGCAGGCCGGTGTGAGGCGAGCTGCGCCTGATTTGTTCTTTCTTTTCCTTTTTCCTGCGCAAAAAGACAGTAGTGTGGAGCCCCGTGGGGCGTGTTTGGGTTATTGCCGTTAATCATCATTTGCTTCCGCTATCGTGCCTTCCGGCTACGTGCCCACGCGTGGGTAGTTCCCGGCCCCAACCGTGGGGGGCGACCGACCCAGGCCCTGTGTTCGTGTCGCGGTGCCCGTGGGGCACGGACTAGAGGGGTGCTCCTGTAATGGACCCAGGTCGCGAAACCTTTGAATGACTAGGATAGGAACATTCGCGAGGGCGCTCGGCTGTCCCCCTCCCTTGCGAGGCCTTGCAAAAGAGAAATCGAGGCGGGAGAGCGAAAAGTCGAAGAACCACAAGCCAAAGACGGCAACAACTTCAATAAAACTTCGAATGAGAAGAAGCAAGCCAACTGCGGAAAGCAAATGAAAAGCCGCGTCCGGCACCTAATGTAGTCTTCGACGTCTTCTCACCAGCGCGGAGCTAAGTGCTGCCACTTGGCGTGGGAGGGAGCCCCAGGGCCTGAGGCCGGCGCTCCTGAGACTCCGGGGCGTGTACAACCCCAACTCATTATTACGTGAGAGTGTCACGGGCGGCGAGCTTCACAGGCATTGGCCTTCTTCACAGGCTCCGGGCCTTTTCCAAAACGCAACAGCTTCACAGGCATTCGCCTTCTTCACAGGCTCTGGGCCTTTTCCAAAACGCAACAGCTTCACAGGCATTCGCCTTCTTCACAGGCTCCGGGCCTTTTCCAAAACGCGATGGCTTCACAGGCATTCGCCTTCTTCACAGGCTCCGGGCCTTTTCCAAAATGCGATGGCTTCACAGGCATTCGCCTTCTTGACAGGCTCTGGGCCTTTTCCAAAACGCGATGGCTTCATAGGCATTCGCCTTCTTCACAGGCTCTGGGCCTTTTCCAAAACGTGATGGCTTCACAGGCATTCGCCTTCTTCACAGGCTCTGGGCCTTTTTAGGGGTAGAACCTCCGGAGGTGCTGGATGTTCCATGTGTTCTGGACTGGCACCCCCTCCTGAGTCTCCAAGCGTGCGGAGCCGGGCCTGGAAACATGAACAACTTTGAACGGGCCCTCCCACATGGGAGAGAGCTTGTGCAGCCCCTCCCTGGAGAGAACCCGCCTGAGCACGAGGTCTCCTACCTCGAGGGTTCTGGGGCGGATGTTGCGGCGGTGATATCGCCGCAGTGCTTGTTGGTACCTCGCCGCTCGTAGCGCGGCTTCTCGGCGACGTTCCTCCCCCAGCACGAGGTCCATCCCCCGCATGGCGTCCTGCTGTGCCTCGTCGAACGCCAGGACCCGCGCAGAATGATGTCTGACCTCGTGAGGGAGGACCGCTTCGGCTCCGTAGACCAGGAAGAACGGGGTCTCTCCAGTCGGCTTGGTCGCGGTTGTGCGGATGGACCACAACACGGACTGAAGCTCGTCGTACCAACCTCTGCCGCAGGCCTCCAGCTTCTTCCTGAACGTCCTGGTCTTGAGGCCCCTCAGGACCTCCACGTTGGCTCGCTCGTCCTGGCCGTTGCTTCGGGGGTGCGCCACCGAAGCGTAGCATATCTACGTTCCAAGGTTAGCACAGTATGTTTTGAAGAGGTTACTGGTGAACTGCGAACCGTTGTCCGTGATGATGCGGTTCGGCACCCCGAACCGGCTCACGATGCCCTTGATGAACTTGACCGCGGGACCCGCGGGAATGGTGTGGACAGCCTCTACTTCAGCCCACTTGGTGAACTTGTCCACGGCGACGTAGAGGTAGCGGTAGCCCCCTGGCGCCCGAGGAAACGGGCCCAAGATGTCCAGCCCCCAGACTGCGAGTGGCCACGAAAGGGGTATGGTCTGCAGGCCTCCTGCTGGCTGATGGATCTGCTTGGCGTGGAACTGGCAGGCCTCACAAGCTTTCACTAGTTCGACGGCGTCATTGAGCGCGGTGGGCCAATAAAACCCACTGCGGAACGCCTTGCCGACGAGGGTCCGTGATGATGAATGATGTCCACAGTCCCCGCCATGTATATCTTCCGGCAGTTCCTTCCCTTGCTCCCTGGAGATGCAGCGCAGGGATACATCGTTTGGTCGCTTCCGGTAGAGCTCTCCATCCTTGATGCAGTATGTCGTGGCCTGGCGTGCCACTCGCTCCGCTTCCTCCTCCTTCTTCGGCAGGGTCCCTTGCGTTAAGTAACTTCGGAGCTCCGTGATCCAACATCCCTCCTGAGGTTCCGTCGTCAGGAGCAGGCGTGCTCCTGAGGCCAGGCCACAGGCCGGAGCTCATGAGGCAGGTGGCTGGGGGAGTTCCTCCCGGGGTTGAGCCGTGTTTGATAATGACGGCAGGGCTGAGGGCTTGAAGAGCCGCTCCTCGAAAATGCCAGGCTCCTAGGGTAACCGTTTGGACGCCCGTTTGGCGATGTCGTCGGCCTCCTGATTGGTGCCACGGGGCACATGCTGCAACTCCAACCCCCAGAACTGCTTCTCCATCCTGTGGACCTCCGCAAGGTAGGCTTCCATGTCCTCATCCTTCGGCTCGTACACCTTGTTGGAGAAATTGACAAGGAGCTGCGAATCGCCCTTGATGGTGAGGCGTTTCACCCCCAGGGCAGCTGCGACCTTCAAGCCCGCTATTAAACCTTCATACTCCGCTATGTTGTTGGAGACCTTTTCACCTTGCTGGAAACAGAGCTGCACAACGTAATAGAGCTTGTCCTGAGTGGGCGATATAAGCACCGCCCCAGCCCCAGCGCCATGCCTGGAGAATGCCCCATCGAAGTACATGACCTAGCCTTCTGGCACCTCGCTTCCTGGGGATAGGAACCGATCCTCGTCGGCCTTGAGGCCTGGCGCCTCTGTTCATTTTGCCACAAAATCCGCCAATGCTGCTCCCTTGATGACTTTGGTCGTGCTGAATTCGAGCTGAAACGCTTGCAGTTCTATGTTCCACTCAGCGACCCTTCCAGCTGAGTTAGGGCTCCTGAGCACTCTCTCCAGGGGGTATGACGAGACGACCTTGATGGGGTGACCCTGAAAATAGTGCCGCAGCTTGCGCGAGGCCACCAGTAGCGCGAGGAGGAGTTTCTGAGGCATGGGGTACCGTGCCCTCGCATCCCGCAACACCGTGCTGACGAAGTACACCGGGTGCTCTACGAGGTTGGGCGCATCAGTGCTGGCGGCTCCCTTCGGAGACCATGGCGCCTCTTGAGGCGACGAGGCCTCCTGAGGCTGGCCATCTGGGGGAGGAGCCTCTTCCGCCTCCGGTGCACTCCTCTACGGCGGCTGATCCTCCTCAGCCGCGGTGGCGGTTTCTGTGGGTCTTCCTTGTTCATGCTTTGCCTTGTCCCGGGCTGCTGCTGCGGTTTTGATTCGACGCTCCTCTCTAACCGCCACCAGGGCTGCGCTGGCGGAGTACGGAGTGGCGGCGAGGTAAAGCACCAGGGGCTCTTGAGGGCGTGGAGCCACCATGACCGGTGGGCTGGTCAGGTATCTCTTGAGATCCTGGAACGCCTTGTCGGCCTCTTCAGTCCACTCAAAGGGCCCCTTTTTCTTCATTAGCTGGAAGAAGGGCAGCGCTCGTTCCCCCAACTTGGAGATGAAGCGCCCTAGCGCGGTCACGCGCCCGGTGAGCTTCTGCATTTCTCTGAGGGTCTTTGGCGGGCTCATGTCTTTCACCGCCTTGACCTTTTCCGGGTTAGCCTCGATGCCTCGGTGGGACACGAGGAAACCCGAGAGCTTGCCCGAGGGGACTCCGAACACACACTTCTCTGGGTTGAGCCGTAGGTTCACTGCGTTGAGGCTCGCGAAGGTTTCCTCCAGGTCTTGTATCAGGGTCCTGGCCTCCCGAGACTTTACCACGATGTCATCGATGTAAGCTTCAACATTCTTCCCGAGCTGCGGGCCCAAGGTGATGTGCATCAGCCGCTGAAAGGTCGTCCCTGCGTTACACAGCCCGAATGGCATGCACGTGTAGCAGTACACCCCACACGGGGTTAGGAAGGCTGTCTTTTCGACGTCTTCCACTGCCATCTTGATCTGGTGATACCCAGAAAAGGCATCCAAGAAGCATAGCAGGTCGCATTCCGCGGTGGAATCGACGATCTGGTCGATGCGGGGAAGCGGGAACGGATCTTGCGGGCATGCTTTGTTGAGGTTGGTGAAGTCGACACACATGCGCTCCTTCCCTCCCTTCTTTGGCACAACGACAGGGTTGGCCAACCAATCCGGGTATCGGACCTCCTGAATGACCCCAGCGGCTTCTAATTTGCGGGTCTCTTGGATGATGAAGGCCTGCTTTTCGGTGGACTGCCGCCTGGCCTTCTGCTTCACAGGGCGCACGTTGGGGCACACATTGAGGTGATGCTCGATTACTCTCCTAGGGATCCCTGCCAACTGGTCAGGCTCCCAAGCAAATACCTTCTTGTTTGCGCGCAGGAACCCGACCAGGGCCTCCTCCTACTCGGGTTCGAGGTTGGCGCCTATGGTGAAAGTGGCGTTGGTGGACCCGTCCTCATCGACGGGTATCTGCTTGGTTTCTGCCTTGTCCTGGGTGAACAACTGTTTCTTCTTGGCGGGTGCAGCCCCCTTGGGCTCGGGGGTCTCCGAGTCGGCGGGCCGCACTGACGCCGCCGTCTTGAAGGCAAGCTTGAGCACCCGCAGCGCGTCTCCGGTGTCCCCGCGCACGGTGAGGACACCGCTGCTCCCGGGCATCTTCATGAGGTTGTACGCCGGGTGCGTCGCGGCCACGAATTGGGCCAGCGCTGGGTAGCCGAGGATGGCGTTGTAGGGGAGGCCGATGGGGGCGATGTCGAAGTCGACTAGCTCCGTACGGAAGTTGCTGTAAGTTCCGAAGGTTACTGGGAGCCGGATCTGTCCCAAGGAGCTGGATGATCCGCCCCAACGCCTGAGAAGGGCTGGCTGGGTTGCAGCCGTTCCAGGGGTATGCGGAGGAGGTCGAAGGCCTCGACTGAGAGCACGCTGAGGCCCGCACTGCCATCGATGAGAGTTCTGGTGCCGGCCACCTGGCAGATGGTGGGGGTGCACAGCATGGGGAGCGCACCCGAGCAGGCCGAGTTGGGAGGGTGGTACTCCGAGCTGAAGGTCAGGCCGGCCTTGGGCGCCGCCCGGTCCGGGAGAGCCCCCTACCGCGTGGAAGCTGCACTGACCCGGCGGATGAACGGCTTGACGTGGTGACTTGTAGTCGGCGCCTGCGAGCCGCCCAGGAGGGCCGCGACGACCGGGGGTGTTGGTGTAGCGCGATGGGCGGGGAAGAGGCCGCAGGGCTCTTCCCAAGAGGCCACGGAGGCTGCCGGCGGGTGGAGCAGCCATGTCCGCGGAGCGCCGATGGGGGCCATGGGGAGCTAGTTGGCCATGACCCTATCGTCACCTCCAGCTTCGAGGAGGGCCTCCTCGCTCGCCGGAAAGAAGGCCAGCGGATCTGTCGCGCCGCCATAGCGCGGCGGCGTCGTTGGCTTGAACTCGTCCGGCCACCGTACCCGTTGCAGGGCTGGGGCCAGGGCTCGGAGCCCCCTGGCCCCCGTGCTGGCGCCAGCGGCCGGAGCGGGCGACGCGCTACTCATCGCGAGGCAGGCCGTGGCAGTGGCGGAAGAGAAAACTCCGGTGCACCCCCACCTGGCGCGCCAAATGTCGGATTTCGGGTCCCGGCAGACCCTTGAGGTTCGAACACTGGGGTGCGCGCGGAGATTTTGCTTCCTACCTACCTGCGCCCCTCCGCCTCGCTAAGATTTAAGCTATGGAAAGACCAACACAAGAGACACAGGGTTTATACTGGTTCGGGCCACCGTTGTGGTGTAATACCCTACTCCAGTGTGTGGTGTGGTGGATTGCCTCTTGGGCTGATGATGATGAATGATACAAGGAAGAACAGCCTCGCGAGGGTCTGTTCTTGGCTGGGGCGATGAACTGCTGGGAGGAGTTCAGCCACCCTTCTCTCTCTCTCTCTGATTGTCTTTCTCCGATTCAACCTACTATCGAACCTCTCCTCTTCTGTGGGTGGCTGGTCCTATTTATAGAGGCCCTGGTCCTCTTCCCAAATATCGAGCGGGAAGGGAGCCAACAATGGCAGGCTAATTTGAAGGGGGACAACCAGTACTCGCTACCCTGACAAAAGTAGTCTTCGCCTGCACAAAGCTCTGGTGGTGACGCCGTCCTGGGCTCCACGATGACCTTCGTCTTGCAGTCTTCCTAGTCTTGGTCTCGTTGCACCGAAATGGCAACCTTTGCCTGATGCCTCGGTACTCCGCGGCTGCGCTTGCCCCCTTTGCACCAAAGAGGAAAGGAGGACACTGCGCGGGCTGGCACCCGCCTGGCACCCTTGGTCGTCATGGCTTGCGTCATGGGCACCTCGTGAGGTACCCCGCCTTGATCTCTCCGCCTCCTCACGAGCCAGCCTGATGAGGCCGTGCCTGAGGAAGCTCCGTGTCGTCCGCCCTGCGAGGCTTGGCCCCTCGCGAGGGTCTTGGGTCTGTGTTGATGAAGATGGGCCATGCTGGCCCCCCCTTGAGCCACGCCGCTGGCCGCAGGCAGGCAAGTCTGGGGACCCCCGTTCCCAGAACGCCAACACCTGGTATTCGGAAGACCGAGTTCGGGGCGCTATCCACGCCTTGGCCGGACAGAGCCGGCTCCTCGCCCTAAGCGGCATAAGTCTTTAGGGACTCGAAAAACCTCTCGAACAGCGACCAGCTCTCGCTTCATCATGACAGTCAGTTTTAGCTTTCTCCACTGAGGTGCTCAACCCAGCTCAACTGGGGCACAATCGCAGTGGTTCTCCTAGTGCTACCTTAGCCGATATAGCGGAACGTAAGGCACCAAAACATAGGAGCTGGGCAAACCCAACTATTGACCCAAGACATGATTCGGAGCCGATGCATATAATGCTATAAGTTCGGGGTGCTGCACTTGTTAAAGTGTTCGGACTTCTCACACCATATTGAGGGGTACTAAAGCCTCTGGCGTATTTTGGTCGTACCAAAGTGTACGGATGCAACATGTCGTTAAGGAACATATATTAAAAAAGAGTAATGCAAAAATAGACAAAAGCTATGCATTGTTTATTAAAGAGGGCTGCGATCAAAGCAGAATGATACAAATAATGCGATAAGCAAAAGGTTGGACTATGTAACATGTCCGTTCCAGGGGCAAGCTGCGGAATAGTATGCGAAACAGGTATACTGCTCGTGATAGAGACCACCCGGGAGTTCCGTAATGCGGCGTGGCTTGTCTGCTTCCCTGGTTCTTGCATCGTTTGTGCGGCAATTGAACTGCCGAACAGGCCTTCCGAAGAGTGGAGTCCTGAAAGTAAGAGAAAATTAAAAAATCGGCAACCCCTGGTGCGGTTTAAGCCGTGTTTCGGGCGTGCTATGATGGTGCCCCTCCCCCTGTACCCATGGTATTTCTAGAGGGTAGTTATGTACGCGAAGTACTGGTATCGCATTTTTGCGAGGGCTAGGGTTGGGGCCGCATTGCTATGCCTGCTCGGGTCATGCCAGGCAGTCTTGTTGTAGGTTACTCCAGGCGCGCTTGACAGTGTCCGGTCGTTTAATGGCCAGACTGGAGAACTGCCTAGAGAGGCTGCTTTGTACTTCTGCTGCAAGGGCCGCCGTGTGCTCCTCTGTTCGGAGGGAGCGTTCAGTGTTTCCATTGACCGTAATTACTCCTCGAGGGCCTAGCATTTTGAGCTTATGGTATGCGTAGTGAGGTACCGCATTGAACTTGGCGAATGTGGTTCGCCCGAGCAGTGCTTGATAGCCACTGCGGAATGGGACTATGGCGAAGATTAACTCCTCGCTTTGGAAATTATCCGGAGATCCGAAGACCACTTCAAGTGTGACTAAGCCTGTACAGTTGGCCTCTACACCTGGTATTACGCCTTTAAAGGCCGTTTTGGTGGGCTTAATCCTCGAGGGATCTATGCCTATTTTCCGCACTGTATCCTGGTAAAGCAGGTTCAGGCTGCTGCCGCCGTCCATAAGGACTCTAGTGAGATGAAATCCGTCAATAATTGGGTCTAGAACCAATGCGGCGAATCTGCCATGACGGATGCTAGTGGGATGGTCCCTTCGATCAAAGGTGATCGGGCAGGAGGACCATGGGTTGAACTTTGGGGCGACTGGCTCTACCGCGTATACGTCCCTTAACGCGCGCTTCCGCTCCCTTTTGGGGACGTGGGTTGCGTATATCATGTTCACCGTCCGCACTTGTGGGGGAAAACCCTTCTGTCCACTGTTGTTCGGCGGCCGGGGCTGCTCGTTGTCATCGCTATGCAGCCCCTTGTCTTCATTTTCGGCATTTAACTTGCCTACCTTCTTGAACACCCAACAATCCCTGTTGGTGTGATTGGCCGGCTTTTCGGGGGTGCCATGTATCTGGCATAAGCGGTCGAGTATTCGGTCCAAACTGGACGGGCCCCTAGGATTCCTTTTGAATGGCTTTTTCCGCTGACCGAATTTAGAGCCTCTGAATCCGGCATTAACTGCCGTATCCTCAGTATTGTCGCCATTAATGCGGCGCTTCTGCTTGTTGCGACGCGACCTGCCACTACTGTCCCTGGTATCCGAATTACCAGGGTTCTTGGTCATATTGTTGCTACGAGCAAGCCAGCTGTCTTCTCCCGTGCAAAAGCAGGTCATGAGTGTCGTGAGTGCTGCCATAGACTTCGGCTTTTCCTGTCCAAGGTGCCGGGCAAGCCACTCATCACGAATATTGTGCTTGAAGGCTGCTAGGGCCTCAGCGTCCGGACAGTCGACTATTTGATTTTTCTTTGTTAGGAACCGTGTCGAGAATTGCCTGGCCGATTCCTCTGGCTGCTGAATTACGTGACTTAGGTCATCGGCGTCTGGGGGTCGCACATAAGTGCCCTGGAAATTGTCGAGGAATGCGGCTTCTAGGTCCTCCCAATAACTAATTGATCCTGTTGGCAAGCTGTTAAGCCAATGCCGAGCTGATCCTTTAAGCTTGAGTGGGTGGTATTTGATGGCGTGGAAATCATCGCCGCGGGCCATGTGGATATGAAGGAGATAATGCTTGATCCATACCGCAGGATCTGTTGTGCCATCATATGATTCGATATTTACGGGTTTGAAACCTTCGGGGATTTGATGATCCATTATTTCGTCTGTGAAGCATAGTGGGTGTGCGGCGCCTCTGTACTGGGCTATATCACGACGTAGCTCCAATGAGCTTTGTCTACTGTGTTCGGCCCTGCCGAATTTGTGGCCGACGTGACGGTTATCGTCTCGAGCCGTGGGGCGCCCACGCGACCCGTAGTTCGATCTTGTTTGCCTTGCCTTGTCCTCCAACATATCTCGTAAGTCCGGCGCATATTCCCGTGCCTTGGTATGGGGTGCGGCTTGAGTGGAGGGCCGAGAGGCCTCTCTGTTGCGGCCACGAGGTGGCCGGTCGGCCGCATCAAGTGCTTCCTCTTCTAATCAGGGTAGCAACCTGCGCTTTGGGTAGCTGTTGGAGGGGCGTTCGAGTTTATGCTCTTCGGCCGCAAGGACTTCAGTCCATCTGTCGACTAGCAAATCTTGGTCAGCTCTAAGCTGTTGCTATTTTTTCTTGAGGCTTCTTGCCATGGCCATAAGCCTGTATTGAAAACGCTCTTGCTTGACGGGATCCTCTGGCACGACGAATTCGTCGTCGTCAAGGCTTGCCTCGTCTTTGGAGGGAGGCATATAATTATCGTCCTCGACCTCTTTGTCTGCCGCTCTCTCATGAGGGCTGGTTTCTCCATCCTACTATGCTAAATCTTGCTGGAGGGGGTTTTCTTCGGCACTTTCCGGAGTATTATTATCTCCCGTGCTGGAATCACCGTATTTGTTTTGGCGGGATTTTGAGCGGCGCCGCTGACGCCGGCGCTTAGGCTGTTTCTTGGAGGGGTCATCCTCCGCTGTTCCATCGCCATCTCCTTCTTTTGGGGTGTCCACCATGTATATGTCATATGACGAGGTGGCTTTCCAGGGCCTGATACGCGCTGGTTCTTCATCGTCTCCTTCATCGGCGTCCATACCGTCGATGTCTTCGGAGTCGAAGTCGAGCATGTCGGTTAAGTCGTCGACAGTGGCTACAAAGTGGGTGGTGGGTGGGCTTTGAATTTCTTCATCGTCCGAATCCCATCCTTGCTGACCGTAGTCCGGCCAGGGCTCTCCTGATAAAGAGAGAGTTTCAGTGTCTTCAGAATATCGCCGAAAGGCGAGTGCTGAAAGATGTCCGCGGTAGTAAACTCCATGATCGGCGCCCAATCGCATTCGATCAGCACGGGCACAGAGGGTTTGGAGTCCGGAGAGGAGTCCGGCTCCATGGAGTCATGAGTCTCGCAGAGTGCGGGGCTGGTGTTCGGCTCGATCGCCGTTGGGATCGCAGCCCCCGAGGCGGCGTCCAACCACCCATCCTCGATCGGCGCAGTTGGCTCCGAATTAAGGGTCGAAGCCGATGCGGGTGCGGCCTCCAGGGCACTGTTCGGCGGCAGAGCTAGATCATGCTCGTCGTGACAGTGCGGCGCGCTCGGCAGTGGCTCGAATCCGTCGAAGATCAAGTCCCCGCGGATGTCAGCCGTGTAGTTTAAGCTTCCAAATCAGACCTGACGGCCAGGGGCATAGCTTTCGATCTGCTCCAGATGGCCAAGTCAATTGGCCCGCAGTGCGAAGCCGCCGAAGACGAAGATCTGTCCGGGGAGGAAGGTCTCACCCTGGACTGCATCGCCATTGATGATCGTAGGAGCCATCAAGCCTGATGGCGACGACACAGAGGAACTCTCAATGAAAGCACCAATGTCGGTGTCAAAACCGGCGGATCTCGGGTAGGGGGTCCCGAACTGTGCGTCTAGGCCGAATGGTAACAGGAGGCAAGGAACACGAAGTTTTACCCAGGTTCGGCCCTCTCGATGGAGGTAAAACCCTACGTCCTGCTTGATTCATATTGATGATATGGGTAGTACAAGAGTAGATCTACCACGAGATCAGAGAGGCTAAACCCTAGAAGCTAGCCTATGGTATGATTGTTGTTGTGTATGTTGTCCTACGGACTAAAACCCTCCGGTTTATATAGACACCGGAGAGGGTTAGGGTTACACAAAGTCGGTTACAATGGTAGGAGATCTGCATATCCATATCGCCAAGCTTGCCTTCCACGCCAAGGAAAGTCCCTTCCGGACACAGGACGAAGTCTTTAATCTTGTATCTTCATAGTCCAGGAGTCCGGCTGAAGGTATAGTCCGGCCATCCGGACACCCCCTAATCCAGGACTCCCTCAATACTTCATTTGGTCGGTAAAAATTCATTATATAATATCCCGAAGGTTTTGACCTCTGTATCACACAATTATCCCATGTTCTTGTTTCGAGCTATTTCTGCCACAGATTAGCGCAAGATGTCTTCTCAAGAGTCAGTCGGGGAGAGTCGGGTGTCTCATCCGACACCAGGTCCAGGGGCAAACAGCGATCACTTTGGGCCCTCAAAGGAGGAAGGGATGGAAGCTGAGTTGAAAAGGATAGATGCCATGGAGGAGGACCAAGAAGTTACTTCTCGTTTCCGGGCAGGATTCACGATGGGGGAACTACAGAGCTCAGCTATTCCAAACTCGGTCATCCCTTCCAATGTTAGATTTCTTTCTTATGAAAATATGAAAAAGAGTGTTACTTGTTCTCCCGCAGCTATGCAACATCCTTGGGTGAAAGGAGCTTTAGCCATCACTGGCAAGCTCCGTAAGCAAATAATGAATTTCAAGTAGCAAGTCAATAAGATCGAGGAAGAGAATCGTATCCTGAGGGGCATCATCGCCAAGAATATCACATCACCACCCCCGAAGAAGGAGACATAATCACACTGGTATGGGCACTCCCCTTGGCAACCGCCAAGCTTGGGGGAGTGCCCCAGTATCGTATCACCATCACTTTTATCTCTACCATTTTTCTTAGTTCGATCCTTTTGATAATATCTTGATCTAATAGAATAATTTTTTAGTATGATCTAGTTGTGAGTTTTGTTTTATGATCCTTCTATGTAATCGAGTCTGTGAGCTATATATAATAAAGATTAGTGTTGAGTCAAGGGCTTGATTATTTTGCTATGATCTTGAGGGAATAGAATAAAAGAGAAGAAATAAAAAGAAACAAAGAGATCATATGGATCTTATGGAGAGTAATGAGCTCACATATAAAGAGTGTGATGAATAAAAGTGGTTGAGAGTTGACAAACATAGTTTTGGTCATTGTTGCAATTAATAGGAAGTAATATAGAAAGAGAGGTTCACATATAAATATACTATCTTGGACATCTTTTATGATTGTGAGCACTCATTAAAGTATGACATGCTAAGAGTTGACGTTGGAAAAGGAAGACAACGTAATGGGTTATGTTTTCTTACATCTGAGATAAATTATATTGTCATGGATCATACAACATGTCGAGCTTGCCTTTCCCTCTCATGCTAGCCAATTTCTTTGCACCAAGTAGAGATACTACTTGTGCTTCCAAATATCCCTAAACACATTTTTGCCATGAGAGTCCACCATATCTACCTATGGATTGAGGAAGATCCTTCAAGTAAGTTGTCATTGATGCAAGCAATAAAAATTGCTCTCTAAATATGTATGACTTATTAATGTGGAGAAAATAAGCTTTATACGATCTTGTGATATGGAAGAAATAAAAGCGACGGACTGCATAATAAAGGTCCATATCACAAGTGGCAATATAAAGTGACATTCTTTTGCATTAAGATTTCGTGCATCCAACCATAAAAGTGCATGACAACCTTTGCTTCCCTCTGCGAAGGGCCTATCTTTTACTTTTATCTTCTACCTTATATAAGAGTCATGGTGATCTTCACCTTTCCTTTTACATTTTATCCTTTGGCAAGCACAATGTGTTGGAAATATCCAGATATGTATAGCTAATTGGATGTGAGTTTTCATGAACTATTATGGTTAACGTTACCCTAGAGGTAAAACGTTGGGAGGCAAAACTATAAGCCCCTATCTTTCTCTGTGTTCGATTAAAACTCCATACCCATAAATATTGCGTGAGTGTTAGCAATTGTGAAAGACTAAAAGATAGTTGAGTATGTCGACTTGCTAAAAAGCTCTTGTATTGACTCTTTCCTATGTTATGATAAATTGCAATTGCCTCAATAACTGAGATTAGAGTTTGTTGGTTCTCAATAAAGTTTATGATTCATACTTGAAATTGTGATTGAATTGTTACTTTAGCATAAGAGATCATATGACAATATATATATATGTTGCTGTTCTAAGAATGATCATGATGCCCTCATGTCCGTATTTTATTTTATCGACACCTCTATCTCTAAACATGTGGACATATTTTTCGATATCGGCTTTCGTTTGAGGACAAGCGAGGTCTAAGCTTGGGGGAGTTGATATGTCCATCTTGCATCATGCTTTTATATCGATATTTATTGCATTATGGGTTGTTATTACACATTATGTCACAATACTTATGCCTATTCTCTCTTATTTTACAAGGTTTACATGAAGAGGGGGAATGCCGGCAACTGGAATTCTGGGCTGGAAAAGGAGCAAATATTAGAAACCTATTCTGCACAGCTCCAAAAGTGCTGAAAATTCATGGAAGTCATTTTTGGAATTAATAAAAAATACTGAGCGAAGAAAGTACCAGAGGGGGCCCACACCATGGCCACGAGGATGGGGGCGCGCCCTATCCCCTGGGCATGCCCCCTGCCTTGTGGGCCCCCTGGCAGGCCTCCGGTGCCCATCCTCTGCTATATGAAGTCTTTTACCCTAGAAAAAAAATCAGAAGCAAGCTTTCGGGACGAAACTCCGCCGCCATGAGGCGGAACCAATCTAGGGCTCCGGCGGAGTTGTTCTGCCGGGGAAACTTCCCTCCGGGAGGGGGAAATCATCACCATCGTCATCACCAACGATCCTCTCATCGGGAGGGGGTCAATCTCCATCAACATCTTCACCAGCACCATCTCATCTCAAACCCTATGTTATGATAAATTGCAATTGCTTCAATGACTGAGATTATAGTTTGTTAGTTTTCAATGAAGTTTCTGATTCATACTTGAGTATGTGATTGAATTGTTACTTTAGCATAAGAGATCATATGACAATATATATATAGGGTGGGTCTATTCTAATTACACTCCTTAAGACCTTATTCTAAAAACACAAGAGCCTTATTCTGATAACACCTCCCACCAGATCGTCGCCGCCCCTCTCCTCCCGACCTTCTACCGCGGCAGCGGCCTGGGAGCGCCATCGCCCTCCCCTCCCGGCCTTCTTCCGCGGCAGCGGCCTGGGAGCGCCGTCGCCCTCCCCTCCTGGCCTTCTTCCGCGTCAGCGGCTTGGGAGCGCCGTCGCCCTCCCCTCCGGGCCTTCTTCCGCGGCAGCGGCCTGGAAGGGACGTCGCCCTCCCCTCTTGGCCTTCTTCCGCGGCGGCAGCCTGGCAGCGATGCCGCCCCTCCCCTCCAGGGCTTCTTCCGCGGCAGCGGCCTGGGAGCGCCACCGCCCCTCCCCTCCCGGCCTTCTTCCGCGGCAGCGGCCGACAGCGACGCCGCCCCTCCCCTCAAGGGCTTCTTCCGCGGCAGCTGCCAAGCAGCGCCGCCGCCCATCGCCGCTCGGCCTTCTTCCGTGGCAGAAACCGAGCAATGCCTCCCCCACCAGCATATCGGCCTTCTTCCATGGCAGCACGTCGGTAGCGCCGCCCCCAAACTCCTCCAGGCCTGCAATTAGCTGTACTTCATCAGATGTGGATTGGTGCTGCATCGACATCAAACCAATTCGAGCAAGGAGGACTATGCGCAAGGTTCCTTCATCCACGGCAGCTTCTTGGATTAAGTCTACAACAACCTTCAGAGAAAATCCTCCATCTCCGTTCACCTTGAGCAACGTCCAGACCGCTCATGAACTTCTGAAGGGAAAGTGGACTGCACAGGCGAACGAGAAAGTTGTGTAGACGGACGAGAAGAGAACTTCTTCCTGCAAATGCAAGAAATCACTGCAACACGAGGTAAGCAGTACACTTCCTCAACCATATCAGTTTAGTTATTCCAGACAAAGCAGTACACGCAGTCCAGTGCGCCTATAAAAACGATGCGGTGCGGTTGCTTCGGTTCGTTTTGGGGGAAAATGCAGTGAACTTGCTCGGTTATGCAGTACGCTTGTGTGGGTTCATTACGGACAACGATGCAGTGCGGTTACTTCAGTTCACATTTGTAGCACATTGCAGTTCGCATGATTCAGTTCATTTTGCCTGACAATGCAGCTTGGTCATTTTGTGTGCAGGAAATGAGGTTCAGCAGATACAAAATGCCGCGCATAATTGACAACCCAGGGAACAACAACTTTCAGAAGAGTAAAGCTTCTTCTGAAAGAGATACTAGCTGGGTTACCCCTAAGATTCCTCGAGGATTCTTCACGAGAACAAACAGGGTACACTACTCTCCGGAAGAGGATTTTTCCAGGGAGAAGAGGTAGTTGAGGATGATGATGATGTCACGTTCATCTGGGAGGGCACTCACCGACAGGAGGATGAAGATGACGATGATGAAGATGATCCAATAACAGTTCTCAACCCAGAGTATAAGCATGAGTTCACTACGTTTGGACAGCATGTCCGAACAGACAATGATGATGCAGTTGAACACGATGTTGCAGCAGATGATGAATATGATTATGACCATGATGATGTGCCACTGCTCCAAAATTTTCAAACCAATCCACTGAGACATCATCACAACACTGGATTACCACCACGTTCACCTGCTGCACCCCAAAACAGAGCTCAGCGTCCACCTGCTGCACCGAAAAACAGAGCTCCAAGCAGAGCTGCTGCATCAACTTCAACAAAGCGACCACCAACGGTGCCTCAGTCAAAAGTCAACAGCAGGTACAAATCCTCCTCACTGTTGTCGCCGCGAGATCCTCAACTACACAGATCTGCTATAACCCCGCCATGTCCAATACAACCCGGCGAGCTGCAAACACCATCGGGTGAACGTCTCTACACAGATGTAAGTTTATGTTCTGAAAATAATAATAATAATAGTTGCAGTCCATTCAGATAACATTGTAGTGCACACTGATATTTATTGTGAGGTTTGACCTAGCATCTAATACATTGGATTCTTCTAAAAACTTAGGAACACTGCAAATGCTTTTTTAAACTCATATGCACTCCTCGTATTTAAAAAACAGAACAGAACAAATTATCTCATAGAGCATTACGCTTAATGCAGGATAAAAACATGTCGCTGAACATCATACGTGCCACTGGAATGAAGTTCACCACATATGACAAGGCATGGGACTTCTACAACAATTATGCAAGATGTGCAGGGTTTGGCATACGCCAGAGGGCACAACACAAGACAAATACCTACATTGTCTGCTCAAGAGAAGGGACGCACAAGCAGACTGTGTCAGATTATCAAAGGAAATGTCAGAAGACATCAAAAAGGATTGACTGCAAGGCAAAGGTTAGAGTCAAAAAGAGGAAGGACGGCAAATTTGTGATAGAAATGGTTGAACTCAACCACAATCACAAGATGCTGGAAAGCCCCGGCATGCTTTTGCACAAGCGATCGCACAAAAAGACAATCCTTTGATAGACCAGTTAGTGAAAGACATGAAACTAGACAACCACACCCATGCTCAGATGATGTCAACGCTGCAGCGTATGCCCGGTGGTCTGCAGTACATGGGACGTACTAGCCGCGACTGGGTAAACAAGTAAGCACATCACAGAACATATCCGTTGAGCATCCTGTCGGTAATTATTTCATGTTTGATGAGATGCATTTGCATTGCGTTTGAAAAATGCATGAAACAAAAGTTTGCCAGAGAAGAGTCCCAAGATGACGTCAAGAAACTTCTGGATTTCTTCGAGAATATGCAGAAGATAAACCCAGAGTTTTTCTGTGATTATGACGTTGATGCAGATAACCGTGTAAGAAATGTCTTTTGGGCCAAAGCAAGTTGCAAAGGATCGTATGAAGATTTTGGAGACTGCGTTACATTTGACACGACGTATAAAACTAACAAATTCCACATGCCGCTGGGAGTCTTCGTGGGAGTGAACCATCATCTACAGAGCACCATATTTGCTGTTGCACTCGTGCGAGATGAAACAATACCGTCGTTCGAGTGGGTTTTCAAAACATTTCTGAGGTGTATGAACAACAAGCATCCCATCTGCATGCTCACAGGTACAAAAAGAAACAAACACCTGCATACTTACATTTGTTTGGTGCGTTTATATTTCTTCCATCTATCTTACACACACACAAACAACTTAATAAAAAACACTATTTGTGCCTTTTCAGACCAGTGTTCTTCGATGAAGGCAGCATTAAAAACTATCCTCCCACATACTCTCCATAAGTTGTGCCGGTGGCATATCATGAAGAAGTACAAAGACCACCTCGCCTTACTGTATAAGGCACACGAGAAACTTAAGGATGACCTCAATGCGGTGCTGAACCACCCACTAATGCCGTCAGAATTTGAACGAGCATGGAAGGACCTCATTCAGAGATACAACTTGCAAGACGATGAAGTGATGAATTCTCTGTGGGAAGACAGGCACGAGTGGATCTCGGCTTACTACAAGGAAATTTTCTGTGCTCGGATGACTTCCACATAGAGAAGCGAGAGCATGAACCACATACTGAAGAAAAACTTTGTCAAAGAGAAGCATGATCTCCATCTGTTTGCTCAGCAGGTGGACACATTCAGACCAGGAAGGCCGTCGAGCACGCAGAGACAGTAGAAAATGAGGTAAAACAAATGTCACTCAAAAACTGCTAAAAAAATATAACTACAAAATCAAACAATTTTTTCATTTATCTAGTTTGTAACAGTGCATTTCTGATCATGCAGTCAGAGGTAAAGACATCAACCCAGTTTGGGTTCGAAGTTTAGTTATCAAAAGTGTATACAAGGGCAGTGTTTGCAGATTTCAAAGAAACACTCTACCGTAGCACTGCATTCAGAGCAGAACGGTGCCCTGAGAATCCGACAAAGTATCTCATACACCACTACAACAGATCGGATGCATTTGACTGGGCAAGGCATAATTTCCAAGTGGTCGCCGATGAATAGAAAGGTGTCTACGAATGTGAATGCAAACTCTGGACACACACAGGTGACACTCCTATCACAAAAAAAATCTACATGCATGACTAATTCACAAAACCAAATGAAGATCACTTCTTCAAAACGAACAAATAAGGAAAAAATATGTGTTTATTAATTTCATGCAGTTCACTTACAAAACAAAGTGATCGTGTGTTGTATGCAGGGCTCTTTTGCGTCCATGTGTTATGCATGCTTTCTCATTTGAGAGTACTCAAGATTCCTGAGGTGTACATCATGAAAAGATACACCCGTAACGCAAGATCAGATGCAACGTTTGACAGACGAGACTATGAACAAACAGCACCAGATGGAACCTTGCTTTTTTGCCGTAGGAAATTGCTGACAGAAACAGCAATGGACCTTGCAAACAGAGCGACAAGGTCCGGCGCTGGGTGCCATAGAGCGTTGTCTGGTATGAGGGCACTGATCGAGGAAGTTGATGTGCTCAACGAAGAAGAAGAAGAAGCAACAGCAAAACTAAAGCAAGCAGAGAAATCCCAGCATGAAAATAATGTCGAGCAAGTAGAAAATACAGAACACAGCGGAACTGGTGCTATCAAAAAAGAAACAATTCTTCCACCTCATGTTTCATACACAAGAGGAAGGAAGAAAGGGGGTGACGCAACCCAGAAAAAGGTTGCATGCAAGGAGAAAAATGATGACAAAGACAGTAAGCCTCAGCCTGAGCTGGACAGTGATGGTCACCCGCTGGGAATAAACATCTGCAAGACATGTAATGAAATCAGTGGCCACAATTCCAGGACATGTACAAAAAGACATGAACAAGAAAACCGAGGACACGGCGATGCACAACCAAACAGAAATTCCACTCACAACACTAAGAAATGGACGAAACCGAGACGCTGTAGCATCTACAAAAAGAGGAAGAGACACAATTCAAGAACCCGCCCCAAAAGAACAAGATCAAAAAATGAGGAAGACGACGAAGAAGAAATCAAAGAAGAATATGGTGACACAAATGAAGAAGAAATGGCTTATGAAGAAGCATATGAAGAAGAGGAGGAAGAAGATAGTGAAGAGGACGAAGAACATGAAGAAACTGAAGAAGCAGTGGCTTATGAAGAAATAGATGATGAAGATGATGTAGGATCGAAAGTATGTCTAGAGGGGGGGTGATTAGACTCCTTGACCAAATAAAAACTTGACCTTTTCCCAATTTTAGTTCTTGGCAGATTTTAGCTATTGTAGGACAAGTCAAGCAATCATCACACAATTCAAACAAGCATGCAAAGAGTATATTGGCAGCAGAAAGTAAAGCATGCAACTTGCAAGAATGTAAAGGGAAGGGTTTGGAGAATTCAAACGCAATTGGAGACACGGTTGTTTTTCCCGTGGTTCGGATAGGTGGTGCTATCCTACATCCATGTTGATGGAGACTTCAACCCACAAAGGGTAACGGTTGCGCGAGTCCACGGAGGGCTCCACCCACAAAGGGTAACGGTTGCGCGAGTCCACAAAGGGCTCCACCCACGAAGGGTCCACGAAGAAGCAACCACCCACAAAGGGTCCACGAAGAAGCAACCTTGTCTATCCCACCATGGCCATCGCCCACAAAGGACTTGCCTCACTAGCGGTAGATCTTCACGAAGTAGGCGATCTCCTTGCCCTTACAAACTCCTTGGTTCAACTCCACAATCTTGTCGGAGGCTCCCAAGTGACACCTAGCCAATCTAGGAGACACCACTCTCCAAGAAGTAACAAATGGTGTGTAGGTAATGAACTCCTTGCTCTTGTGCTTCAAATGATAGTCTCCCCAACACTCAACTCTCTCTCATAGGATTTGGATTTTGTGGAAAGAAGATTTGAGTGGAAATCAACTTGGGAAGGCTAGAGATCAAGATTCATATGGTAGGAATGGAATGTCTTGATCTCAACACATGAGTAGGTGGTTCTCTCTCAGAACATATGAGTTGGAATTGTGTATGTGTTCTGATGGCTCTCTCCACGAATGAAGAGGAGGTGGAGGGGTATATATAGCCTCCACACAAAATCCAACTGTTACACACAGTTTTCCAATCTCGGTGGGACCGAATCAACAAACTCGGTCGGACCCAAAAGGTAAACCTAGTGACCGTTAGAGATTTTCGGTGGGACTGACATGCAACTCGGTAGGACCGATATGGTTAGGGTTTGGACATAACGTAATCTCGGTGAGACCGATTACACAAACTCGGTGAGACTGATTTTGGTAATTAGCTAACCAGAGAGTTGGTCAGGCAAACTCGGTGGGACCGATTTGCTCTTTCGGTGAGACCGAAAAGTTACAAAAAGGAAACACTGAATTTACATTGCAATCTCGGTGGGACCGATTCGCTCTTTCGGTGAGACCGAAAAGTTACGAAAGGGAAACAGAGAGTTTGCAATCCCATCTCGGTGAGACCGAGATCCCTATCGGTAGAACCGAATTGCTAGGGTTTGGCAGTGGCTTATGACAAGTGAAACTCGGTGGCGCCGGATAGAAAGAATCGGTAGGACCGAGTTTGGCTTAGGGTTTAGGTCATATGTGGATATGGGAAAGTAGTTGAGGGTTTTGGAGCATATCATTAAGCACATGAAGCAAGAGGCTCATTAAGCAACACCTCATCCCTCCTTGATAGTATTGGCTTTTCCTAAAGACTCAACGTGATCTTGGATCACTAAAATATAAAATGAAGAGTCTTGAGCTTTTGAGCTTGAGCCAATCCTTTGTCCTTAGCATTTTGAGGGTTCCACTTTCACATCCATGCCTTGCCAATCATTGAGCTTTCCTGAAATAATCATCTTGGAATAGCATTAGCTCAATGAGCTATATGTTGTTATGAATTACCAAAACCACCTAGGGATAGTTGCACTTTCAATCTCCCCGTTTTTGGTAATTGATGACAACATATAGATCAAAGCTTCGACAAATGATAATAAGCATGAAATATATCATCGCTTTGAGAAGTATGTGATAAGTAAGAGCTGCCCCTAAATTTGTGCATATTTAAAATTTGCTTTGGACTGCAAATGCACAAAGAGTTAGTGTCATGGGTTACTCTTCCATGTCACATACATCTTGGTGGAGCGCTTAATATGATAAGAATGAAATACATGCACTCATCACCAAGAATAGTGAATGATCACATAAGATAGATAAGATAATAGCATTCACCAAGCATTAAGTGTAGCTTATGATCAAACACATGATCATCAATGTCTCACAAGCAATGACATAGTATCTCAAGCACTCAAAAGCAAACAAAGTTCGAAAAACCACCAAATAAAGCAAGAGAGAAAAAAGCAACACTCTCTCTCTCGAAGCCTATGATCTATACATTTTTCTCCCCCTTTGGCAACAAGTTACCAAAAAGTTCCTAGAAAATTCATAGTGCTAGATCGACGCTCAGGCTTGATCTTCGGGTGGTGGTGGAGTCCGGATCACTCCAAGGACGAAGCCTTCTGTAGACGCTGAAGTAGACGCTGGAGTTGGAGCTGAAGTAGACGCTGGAGCTGGTTGGGCTGGTGCTACGGCTGGAGCTGAGGAGGTTGCTCTTGTGTCAGGAACTGGCACTGCAGATGACCTCGGACCTCATGGCACTCTGGCAAAGCATCCTGGAGCTTCTCCACTATAGTCTGAATCTCTATCACCTTTACATCCAAGTCATAGAACTTTTGTTCCATGATTCTCTCTAGGCTTGCCTGGTTCTGAGTTAGGGTGGCTAGTCCTTTCTCAATCCGCAGGGTGGATGCAATTAGGTAACCAAGCTGCTCTTGTTTGGTTTTCAAGAAATATTCCGATGCCTCCTCTTGAGTTGGCATCTTGGCAGCTTTCTCCTTCCTTGCCTTCTCCTTCTTTGCTTGTGCTTGTGCAGACGATGGTTCATTCTCAGTCATCACAACTTGATTGTCCTCAAAATCTGGACGGATGGGCAGGTGTTCCTTGTCCAATAAGTATTTGCCCGTGCCCATCTTGGAGTTGATTAATTCCTGAATTTGAGGGGCATATCCACAGCTCCTCTTCTGGTCTGCTGCTGTCCTCTTGATTGTCTCTACTATGAGGCTCATGACCTTGGATTTCTGAGGCACATCAAATACATGAAGCAAATTGATTGCATGGCGTCTGATCATCTTATGATCACCTGACTTGGGCAACAGAGTGTGCCTAAGGATCCAGTTAATGGTTGGCAGCCCTGACAGAAGATAATGCACAGACCCAAACTTGAAAGTATCAAGTGCCTTGTTTGGAATTTCCTTGTACATGTTGGACATAGAGTTGTGGTCCATCTTCTTCTTGGCATAAATGTCCAAGTCATCTGCTTGCTCCTCTGGGGCATTGATCAATTGAGCCCATTCAGCAACTGTAGATTAGTACCTCGTACCCTCAGACATCCAAGTTATCCTACCATCTGGATAAAAGTGTGCTGTGGAGTAGAACTGCATGATAAGCTCCTCATTCCACTTTGTGAGCTTCTTCCCAACAAACTCTGCAACTCCACAAGCACTAAAGCTGTCTTGCACTGCATGATAGTGCTCTTCATTTTCCTTGATGTACTCCCAATCAACCCATCTCATGTCACAAACTATTGGCTTCTTGTCAAGCAAAACTGTCTCATAGAAGTCCTGCTGTTCCTTGGTGTGAAATCTGTAATCCACAGCAGTTCTTCTCCTTGAAGCATACGGATCTACTTCTCTCCACTTCCTGAGCCCTGAGTCTCTCCTGAGCTTCATATCCTCAGCCACAGGATGAGCATCGTTGTGGTCTGGGATCTTGGGCTTGAGCTTTCTCAGAACATTCTCTTCCTCTTCTTCTGCAGCTTCAGGCACTGGGGCCTTGTTCTTCTCAGTTGCAGGTATGCTCCTTGTATTTATCTTTGGTGCAGACTTGGGCTTGGAGGCAGCTTTGGGTGCTTCTTTGGGCTTAGATGTGGCAGCCCCTGATCTTATAGCATCACCCATAAGCTTAGGTGCCTTAGGTGCTGGTGCAGCAACCTCTTCTTCTTCCTCTTCTTCCATGATGGAAGCCTTTCCAAGCACTCTGGCTACGGTCTTCTTGACCCTTTCCTTCCTTTTCTTGCCTTCAGCAACAACTAGCTCTATGGGAGTGGGCTTCTCAGTTGAAGCTCTGGCCTTTGACATAGGCTGCCTGCCTGCTGGCCTTTTGACTTTCAAGCCTGGCTTTGTGCCTTGAGCTGGTTCAACTCTCTTGGAAGTTGCTTCCTCTTCTGCCACATAATCTTCATCCTCAGAATCTGAAGTTCTCTTCTTTCTCTGTCTGGTGGCAGCTTTTGGCAGATTGCTTGGAGTACTTCTGCTGCCATCATCTGAAGAACTTGAGGGACTAGTGCCCTCACTCATCTACACTTGCTGCTCTGACAAGTTCTGGCTGTCACTCTGGTCTGACTTGTTGCAAACTCTGACTGCTGACCCTATGAATAGTTTGTAGATGAGGTAGAATAGATGAGCATCACAAAATGCAGAGATTTTTCCAAAAGAATGACTCAAAATCTTAGTTTTAGTTTCCCACTGAAATCATCTCGGATGTACCGATTTTCAAACTCGGTGATACCGAAGCAGTTTTGGAACCTAAACTAGTGAACTCGATCAGACCGAGTCACAGTTCGGTGGCACCGAGACTGCTAGGGTTTCACAAAGTTCCAAAATCGGTCACACCGATAAGTAATTCTCGGTCAGACCGAGTCTCACTTGTGCAATGGCATAAGCCAAATCGGTGGGACCGAGTTTTTCAACTCGGTGGGTCCGAGATGGTTTCGGCGGAAACCTAACCCTAAAATTTTCGAATCACAAATAATCTACGAACGCATTGACTGGATAGAAGTGTTTCAATTGTGGCAAGAATCATGATGATCACAATGTGCTAAGAATCGGATTGGAGAATAGCACAAAGATCGAGTCCATACCCTAGTTCGGCGGAGACTCACTACGGCGGCCACGGCGGGGTAGAATTCCGTTGATGGCGATGGATACCAGCGACTGGAGGCGGCTGGCGGCGAGAAGACGATCCGAAGACCACGTTGGCAGAGCAGGCTATCGCGCGGGCGAAGGGGTTCGGAGAAATTTCCAAATTTTGCCCGTGACTATATATAGCCCGACCCTGTCGGTGTGACCGACTGGAACAACTCGGTGGCACCGAGATTCATAACTGCAAGCAGTTACTGAAACTCGGTGTGACCGAAAGGTTCAAATCGGTTGCACCGAGATCGAAAACCTAGATCAACTTAATGATCTCGGTAGGACCGAAAGTGGGGTATCGGTCAGACCGAGAATCATAAAGAGGTTTTGGAAGTTTAAGTCTATGACGAATCGGGGACTCTGAGCGCTCCTCACACAGAGTGGTTCGAATCTGACTTGATCAAATTTTGTGATGTAGCATGAATAGAGTTTGAGACGAGAAAAGCATAGATAGCTAGAGGAGGTTCTTAGGCATTCTTGTCCATCCACTTGGCAAAAGGAAATAAAACCAAACAATCAAAACAACAAGTGGATGTCCTCGAATGAGTAAAATATGCAACCAGCATGCTCACACAATAAGATGGCAAATGAAATATGTGACAAGGCATGCACAACCAATTCTAGCATCTATCAAGCAATTTGCGATAACAAGGTCATCTATATATGAGTATATTGACTTAGGAGTCAAGTGAGAACACTTGATCATAGGTCATACTCATCGTTTAAGCTCAAGTGGGGTTACCACTTTTACATAAAGCATTATTGTGTTCACATCTTTAGAGTTGCTTTAGCTCAAGTCTTAGAGTAAAGCTCCCCCTAGATGTGATACCCCCCCTTAGAGGGATGAACTAACCTCGGGTTTTGTCGATGATGACTTCATGTAGATGTTGAAGATGTGGATGCTCAATGTTGATGTAGATCACTTGGAGCTATCCATTTGAGTGAATTGCACTTTCAATACCTACATGGGTTAGTCCCACAAGGAACAAACAAGGATATCCATAGACATAGAGTGATGCACACACAAGATGATGTCCATGAAAACTTTTAGGTTACCTTGTCCCTTGTCTTACCAACAAGAGGGTTTGTGACTCCTTGAACTAGTGCAAGATGTGGAAGTTGATTGCACTTGTTCTTGCCAAAATGATAAGAGTGAAGTATGTTGGCGGAGTCACCCTCAAGAACTCTCTAGTTCTTCTTCTTTTGGATCCACACCATCTTGTTGGGAATCCTTGGAGTTGTAGTCGTACTTGATGAAGTGGAACTTGAAGTATCTTGGGAATCCACTTAACTAAGGTCTTAGGAGCTTCTTCAAATGCATCAATTTCCTCTTGAAGCTTGTCCTTGCCTTTTTGCTTGTAGTCTTGTGGTGGAAGATCATCTTAAGCTTGTGTCCCCCTGAAAGAAGTATCATACTTCTCTTGTTGAGGAACAAACTTTTTCTTGAGGTATTGATCTTCTTCCCAGTCAACTCCATTGGCATTGAACTTTTGTTCAAAACCAACACCTTGATTCTTCCGGTGCATTCCTTGCTTGCGCACAATTTCCTCGAATTGCTTACTCCCGGCAAGGCTTTTGTACACTCCTTTCTCTATAATTCCCTTCAATAAGCTATTTTCTTGCTCAAGTCTAACTTGGCTAAGAGAATCATTAGTGGAATCAAGAGAACTACTAGAAGCAACAATATTGGATTTAGCATGATCATTGTTACTGCTAGAGGAAGAATCTTTCTTGTTCTTGTTACTAGACTTGACTTGAGGCATGTAAGTGGATAAGAGTAAACGCTTGGCAATGTAAGAAGAACTTTTCTTGCGGAGATCATCATTGATTGCTTTTAAGAACTCATGCTCTTACTCAAGATTGAGCTTTTCAAAGCATAATTTCTCATGATCTCTTAAAAGTTCTCGATGATCTTCGAAGATAGTTTCATGAGCTAACTTAAGAGTGTTTAGTTCTTTAGTTAGAGCCTTAATCTTCTCCTTATCATTGTCATTCGTTTTATCTTGATTAGCATGATTAATTGACGTTTCATCATAGTATTCATCACTAGAGTTGTCAACAAGCAAATCATCACCTAACAAGTCATCTTCATCACTATTGAAATCAACATACTCGGGGTGTGTTACCTTAGGACCTTTGGCCATGAAGCATCTTCCAATTCCTTCATTTGGTGAGTCAAATATGTCGTAGGAGTTGGTTGACACAAGTGCTAGACCGGCAACACCTTCATCTTGAGTATCTTCGGAGTCGGAGTAATAACTTCTCTCGGAGTGACTGTCGGAGTCGGAGCCGGATACCGATTCACCAACATGAGCTTGATGTCTTCATTTTGTGTAGCTCCTTGATGATTTTTCCTTCCTTTCCGAATCCTTGCTTCTCCGTGAGTATCTTCGTTCATAACGATCATCTCTACTCCTTCTCTCTCTTGGTGGTGATTCTTTGCTTCTTCTTTTTGGAGAATCTTCTCTTCTCTTGTAGGGAGCCGTACACTCATTGGAATAGTGTCCGGGTCTTCCACAACTGTAGCAGTTTCGCTCTCGACTAGAAGATCTTTTGTCATTGTAGGACCTTGACTTGAAGCTTCTATCTTTGCTTCTACTCTTGTAGAACTTGTTGAAGTTCTTCACCATTAAGCTCAATTCTTCATTGAAGTTTTGTTTCTCACTTGATGATGTAGGGGCTTCACATGAGGCTTTGTAGGCACCACTTGATTTGTTGTGAAGTTCCTCTTTATCCTTAAGTGACATCTCATGAGCAACAATTCTTCCAATCACCTCCGTTGGCTTGAGATCTTTGTAATTGGGCATCATTTGGATCAATGTGCACACGGTATCATATTTTCCATCCAAGGCTCTTAGAATCTTCTTGATGATGAATCTATCGGTCATCTCTTCACTTCCTAAGCCGGCAATCTCATTTGTGATGAGAGCAAGCCTAGAGTACATTTCAGCAACACCTTCACCATCCTTCATTTTGAACTTGTCAAGTTGACTTTGAAGCACATCCAACTTGGATTCCTTGACGGAGTCGGTACCTTCGTGCATATCAATCAAAGTGTCCCAAATTTCCTTTGCATTCTCAAGACGGCTGATTTTGTTGAATTCTTCGGGGCATAATCCGTTGAAGAGAATATCACAAGCTTGAGCATTGTATTGCAACATCTTCAACTCATCCGCGGTAGCTTCACGGTTTGGTTCTTTCCCATCAAAGAAGTCACCTTGCAAACCAACACACACAATAGCCCAAACGGCGGGGTTATGTCCAAGAATATGCATTTTCATTTTATGCTTCCAACTAGCAAAATTAGTACCATCAAAGTAAGGACCTCTACGGTGATAATTTCCCTCACTAGACGCCATACTCTCCTAGGTTGTGAAACCAAGGCTATGACCACCAAAAGCTATGGAGATCAAAGCAAATGGAGACCAAAGCTCTGATACCACTTGTAGGATCGAAAGTATGTCTAGAGGGGGGGGTGATTAGACTACTTGACCAAATAAAAACTTAACCTTTTCCCAATTTTAGTTCTTGGCAGATTTTAGCTATTGTAGGACAAGTCAAGCAATCATCACACAATTCAAGCAAGCATGCAAAGAGTATAATGGCAGCGGAAAGTAAAGCATGCAACTTGCAAGAATGTAAAGGGAAGGGTTTGGAGAATTCAAACGCAATTGGAGACACGAATCTTTTTCCCATGGTTCAGATAGGTGGTGCTATCCTACATCCACGTTGATGTAGACTTCAACCCACAAAGGGTAACGGTTGCGCGAGTCCACGGAGGGCTCCACCCACAAAGGGTAACGGTTGCGCGAGTCCACAAAGGGCTCCACCCATGAAGGGTCCACGAAGAAGCAACCACCCACAAAGGGTCCACGAAGAAGCAACCTTGTCTATCCCACCATGGCCATCGCCCACAAATGACTTGCCTCACTAGCGGTAGATCTTCACGAAGTAGGCGATCTCCTTGCCCTTACAAACTCCTTGGTTCAACTCCACAATCTTGTCGGAGGCTCCCAAGTGACACCTAGCCAATCTAGGAGACACCACTCTCCAAGAAGTAACAAATGGTGTGTAGGTAATGAACTCCTTGCTCTTGTGCTTCAAATGATAGTCTCGCCAACAGTCAACTCTCTCTCTCATAGGATTTGGATTTTGTGGAAAGAAGATTTGAGTGGAAAGCAACTTGGGAAGGCTAGAGATCAAGATTCATATGGTTGGAATGGAATGTCTTGATCTCAACACATGAGTAGGTGGTTCTCTCTCAGAACATATGAGTTGGAATTGTGTATGTGTTCTGATGGCTCTCTCCACGAATGAAGAAGAGGTGGAGGGGTATATATAGCCTCCACACAAAATCCAACCGTTACACACAGTTTTCCAATCTCGGTGGGACCGAATCAACAAACTCGGTCGGACCCAAAAGGTAAACCTAGTGACCATTAGAGATTTTCGGTGGGACTGACATGCAACTCGGTAGGACCGATATGGTTAGGGTTTGGGCATAACGTAATCTCGGTGAGACCGATTACACAAACTCGGTGAGACTGATTTTGGTAATTAGCTAACCAGAGAGTTGGTCAGGCAAACTCGGTGGGACCGATTTGCTCTTTCGATGAGACCGAAAAGTTACAAAAAGGAAACACTGAATTTACATTGCAATCTCGGTGGGACCGATTCGCTCTTTCGGTGAGACCGAAAAGTTACGAAAGGGAAATAGAGAGTTTGCAATCCCATCTCGGTGAGACCGAGATCCCTATCGATAGAACCGAATTGCTAGGGTTTGGCAGTGGCTTATGACAAGTGAAACTCGGTGGCGCCGGATAGAAAGAATCGGTAGGACCGAGTTTGGCTTAGGGTTTAGGTCATATGTGGATATGGGAAAGTAGTTGAGGGTTTTGGAGCATATCATTAAGCACATGAAGCAAGAGGCTCATTAAGCAACACCTCATCCCTCCTTGATAGTATTGGCTTTTCCTAAAGACTCAATGTGATCTTGGATCACTAAAATATAAAATGAAGAGTCTTGAGCTTTTGAGCTTGAGCCAATCCTTTGTCCTTAGCATTTTGAGGGTTCCACTTTCACATCCATGCCTTGCCAATCATTGAGCTTTCCTGAAATAATCATCTTGGAATAGCATTAGCTCAATGAGCTATATGTTGTTATGAATTACCAAAACCACCTAGGGATAGTTGCACTTTCAATCTCCCCGTTTTTGGTAATTGATGACAACATATAGATCAAAGCTTCGACAAATGATAATAAGCATGAAATATATCGTCGCTTTGAGAAGTATGTGATAAGTAAGAGCTCCCCCTAAATTTGTGCATATTTAAAATTTGCTTTGGACTGCAAATGCACAAAGAGTTAGAGTCATGGGTTAATCTTCCATGTCACATACATCTTGGTGGAGCGCTTAAAATGATAAGAATGAAATACATGCACTCATCACCAAGAATAGTGAATGATCACATAAGATAGATAAGATAATAGCATTCACCAAGCATTAAGTGTAGCTTATGATCGAACACATGATCATCAATGTCTCACAAGCAATTACATAGTATCTCAAGCACTCAAAAGCAAACAAAGTTCGAAAAACCACCAAATAAAGCAAGAGAGAAAAAAGCAACACTCTCTCTCTCACGAAGCCTATGATCTATACATTTTTCTCCCCCTTTGGCAACAAGTTACCAAAAAGTTCCTAGAAAATGCATAGTGCTAGATTAACGCTCAGGCTGGATCTTCGGGTGGTGGTGGAGTCCGGATCACTCCAAGGACGAAGCCTTCTGTAGACGCTGAAGTAGACGCTGGAGTTGGAGCTGAAGTAGACGCTGGAGCTGGTTGGGCTGGTGCTACGGCTGGAGCTGAGGCGGTTGCTCTTGTGTCAGGAACTGGCACTGCAGATGACCTCGGACCTCATGGCACTCTGGCAAAGGCATCAGTTGTAGTCCTACCTCTCCTCTCCTGCATGTCATCCTGGAGCTGCTCCACTGCAGTCTGAATCTCTATCACCTTGACATCCAAGTCATAGAACTTTTGTTCCATGATTCTCTCTAGGCTTGCCTGGTTCTGAGTTAGGGTGGCTAGTCCTTTCTCAATCCGCAGGGTGGATGCAATTAGGTAACCAAGCTGCTCTTGTTTGGTTTTCAAGAAATATTCCGACGCCTCCTCTTGAGTTGGCATCTTGGCAGCTTTCTCCTTCCTTGCCTTCTCCTTCTTTGCTTGTGCTTGTGCAGACGATGGTTCATTCTCAGTCATCACAACTTGATTGTCCTCAAAATCTGGACGGATGGGCAGGTGTTCCTTGTCCAATAAGTATTTGCCCGTGCCCATCTTGGAGTTGATTAATTTCTGAATTTGAGGGGCATATCCACAGCTCCTCTTCTGGTCTGCTGCTGTCCTCTTGATTGTCTCTACTATGAGGCTCATGACCTTGAATTTCTGAGGCACATCAAATACATGAAGCAAATTGATTGCATGGCGTCTGATCATCTTGTGATCACCTGACTTGGGCAACAGAGTGTGCCTAAGGATCCAGTTAATGGTTGGCAGCCCTGACAGAAGATAATGCACAGACCCAAACTTGAAAGTATCAAGTGCCTCGTTTGGAATTTCCTTGTACATGTTGGACATAGAGTTGTGGTCCATCTTCTTCTTGGCATAAATGTCCAAGTCATCTGCTTGCTCCTCTGGGGCATTGATCAATTGAGCCCATTCAGCAACTGTAGATTAGTACCTCGTACCCTCAGACATCCAAGTTATCCTACCATATGGATAAAAGTGTGCCGTGAAGTAGAACTGCATGATAAGCTCCTCATTCCACTTTGTGAGCTTCTGCCCAACAAACTCTGCAACTCCACAAGCACTAAAGCTGTCTTGCACTCCATGATAGTGCTCTTCATTTTCCTTGATGTACTCCCAATCAACCCATCTCATGTCACAAACTATTGGCTTCTTGTCAAGCAAAACTGTCTCATAGAAGTCCTGCTGTTCCTTGGTGTGAAATCTGTAATCCACAGCAGTTCTTCTCCTTGAAGCATATGGATCTGCTTCTCTCCACTTCCTGAGCCCTGAGTCTCTCCTGAGCTTCATATCCTCAGCCACAGGATGAGCATCATTGTGGTCTGGGATCTTGGGCTTGAGCTTTCTCAGAACATTCTCTTCCTCTTCTTCTGCAGCTTCAGGCACTGGGGCCTTGTTCTTCTCAGTTGCAGGTATGCTCCTTGTATTTCTCTTTGGTGCAGACTTGGGCTTGGAGGCAGCTTTGGGTGCTTCTTTGGGCTTAGATGTGGCAGCCCCTGATCTTATAGCATCACCCATAAGCTTAGGTGCCTTAGGTGCTGGTGCAGCAACCTCTTCTTCTTCCTCTTCTTCCATGATGGAAGCCTTTCCAAGCACTCTGGCTACGGTCTTCTTGACCCTTTCCTTCCATTTCTTGCCTTCAGCAACAACTGGCTCTATGGGAGTGGGCTTCTCAGTTGAAGCTCTGGCCTTTGACATAGGCTGCCTGCCTGCTGGCCTTTTGACTTTCAAGCCTGGCTTTGTGCCTTGAGCTGGTTCAACTCTCTTGGAAGTTGCTTCCTCTTCTGCCACATAATCTTCATCCTCAGAATCTGAAGTTCTCTTCTTTCTCTGTCTGGTGGTAGCTTTTGGCAGATTGCTTGGAGTACTTCTGCTGCCATCATCTGAAGAACTTGAGGGACTAGTGCCCTCACTCATCTGCACTTGCTGCTCTGACAAGTTCTGGCTGTCACTTTGGTCTGACATGTTGCAAACTCTGACTGCTGACCCTATGAATATTTTGTAGATGAGGTAGAATAGATGAGCATCACAAAATGCAGAGATTTTTGCAAAAGAATGACTCAAAATCTTAGTTTTAGTTTCCCACTGAAATCATCTCGGATCTACCGATTTTCAAACTCGGTGATACCGAAGCAGTTTTGGAACCTAAACTAGTGAACTCGGTCAGACCGAGTCATAGTTCGGTGGCACCGAGACTGCTAGGGTTTCACAAAGTTCCAAAATCGGTCACACCGATAAGTAATTCTCGGTCAGACCGAGTCTCACTTGTGCAATGGCATAAGCCAAATCGGTGGGACTGAGTTTTTCAACTCGGTGTGTCCGAGATGGTTTTGGCGGAAACCTAACCCTAAAATTTTCGAATCACAACTAATCTACGAACGCATTGACTGGATAGAAGTGTTTCAATCGTGGCAAGAATCATAATGATCACAATGTGCTAAGAATCGGATTGGAGAATAGCACAAAGATCGAGTCCATACCCTAGTTCGGCGGAGACTCGCTACGGCGGCAACGGCGGGGTAGAATTCCGTTGACGGCGATGGATACCAGCGACTGGAGGCGGCTGGCGGCGAGAAGACGATCCGGAGATCACGTTGGTAGAGCAGGCTATCGCGCAGGCGAAGGGGTTCGGAGAAATTTCCAAATTTTGCCCGTGACTATATATAGCCCGACCCTGTCGGTGTGACCGACTGGAACAACTCGGTGGCACCGAGATTCATAACTGCAAGCAGTTACTGAAACTCGGTGTGACCGAAAGGTTCAAATCGGTTGCACCGAGATTGAAAACCAAGATCAACTTAATGATCTCGGTAGGACCAAAAGTGGGGTATCGGTCAGACCGAGAATCATAAAGAGGTTTTGGAAGTTTAATTCTATGACGAATCGGGGACTCCGAGCTCCTCACACAGAGTGGTTCGAATCTGACTTGATCAAATTTTGTGATGTAGCATGAATAGAGTTTGAGACGAGAAAAGCATAGATAGCTAGAGGAGGTTCTTAGGCATTCTTGTCCATCCACTTGGCAAAAGGAAATAAAACCAAACAATCAAAACAACAAGTGGATGTCCTCGAATGAGTAAAATATGCAACCAGCATGCTCACACAATAAGATGGCAAATGAAATATGTGACAAGGCATGCACAACCAATTCTAGCATCTATCAAGCAATTTGCGATGACAAGGTCATCTATATATGAGTATATTGACTTAGGAGTCAAGTGAGAACATTTGACCATAGGTCATACTCATCGTTTAAGCACAAGGGGGGGTACCACTTTTACATAAAGCATTGTTGTGTTCACATCTTTAGAGTTGCTTTAGCTCAAGTCTTAGAGTAAAGCTCCCCCTAGATGTGATACCCCCCCTTAGAGGGATGAACTAACCTCGGGTTTTGTCGATGATGACTTCATGTAGATGTTGAAGATGTGGATGCTCAATGTTGATGTAGATCACTTGGAGCTATCCATTTGAGTTAATTGCACTTTCAATACCTACATGGGTTAGTCCCACAAGGAACAAACAAGGATATCCATAGACGTAGAGTGATGCACACATAAGATGATGTCCATGAAAAATTTTAGGTTACCTTGTCCCTTGTCTTACCAACAAGAGGGTTTGTGACTCCTTGAACTAGTGCAAGATGTGGAAGTTGATTGCACTTGTTCTTGCCAAAATGATAAGAGTGAAGTATGTTGGCGGAGTCACCCTCAAGAACTCTCTAGTTCTTCTTCTTTTGGATCCACACCATCTTGATGGGAATCCTTGGAGTTGTAGTTGTACTTGATGAAGTGGAACTTGAAGTAGTCTTGGTAATCCACTTGACTAAGGTCTTAGGAGCTTCTTCAAATGCATCAATTTCCTCTTGAAGCTTGTCCTTGCCTTTTTGCTTGTAGTCTTGTGGTGGAAGATCATCTTGAGCTTGTGTCCCCTTGAAAGAAGTATCATACTTCTCTTGTTGAGGAACAAACTTTTTCTTGGGGTATTGATCTTCTTCCCACTCAACTCCATTGGCATTGAACTTTCGTTCAAAACCAACACCTTGATTCTTCCGGTGCATTCCTTGCTTGCGCACAATTTCCTCGAATTTCTTACTCCCGGCAAGGCTTTTGTACACTCCTTTCTCTATAATTCCCTTCAATAAGCTATTTTCTTGCTCAAGTCTAACTTGGCTAAGAGAATCATTAGTGGAATCAAGAGAACTACTAGAAGCAACAATATTGGATTTAGCATGATCATTGTTACTGCTAGAGGAAGAATCTTTCTTGTTCTTGTTACTAGACTTGACTTGAGGCATGTAAGTGGATAAGAGTAAACGCTTGGCAATGTAAGAAGAACTTTTCTTGCGGAGATCATCATTGATTGCTTTTAAGAACTCATGCTCTTGCTCAAGATTGAGCTTTTCAAAGCGTAATTTCTCATGAGCTCTTAAAAGTTCTCGATGATCTTCGAAGATAGTTTCATGAGCTAACTTAAGAGTGTTTAGTTCTTTAGTTAGAGCCTTAATCTTCTCCTTATCATTGTCATTCGTTTTATCTTGATTAGCATGATTAATTGACGTTTCATCATAGTATTCATCACTAGAGTTGTCAACAAGCAAATCATCACCTAACAAGTCATCTTCATCACTATTGAAATCAACATACTCGGGGTGTGTTACCTTAGGACCTTTGGCCATGAAGCATCTTCCAATTACTTCATTTGGTGAGTCAAATATGTCGTAGGAGTTGGTTGACACAAGTGCTAGACCGGCAACACCTTCATCTTGAGTATCTTCAGAGTCGGAGTAATAACTTCTCTCGGAGTGACTGTCGGAGTCGGAGCCGGATACCCATTCACCAACATGAGCTTGATGTCTTCATTTTGTGTAGCTCCTTGATGATTTTTCCTTCCTTTCCGAATCCTTGCTTCTCCGTGAGTATCTTCGTTCATAACGATCATCTCTACTCCTTCTCTCTCTTGGTGGTGATTCTTTGCTTCTTCTTTTTGGAGAATCTTCTCTTCTCTTGTAGGGAGCCATACACTCATTGGAATAGTGTCCGGGTCTTCCACAACTGTAGCAGTTTCGCTCTCGACTAGAAGATCTTTTGTCATTGTAGGACCTTGACTTGAAGCTTCTATCTTTGCTTCTACTCTTGTAGAACTTGTTGAAGTTCTTCACCATTAAGCTCAATTCTTCATTGAAGTTTTGTTTCGCACTTGATGATGTAGGGGCTTCACATGAGGCTTTGTAGGCACCACTTGATTTGTTGTGAAGTTCCTCTTTATCCTTAAGTGACATCTCATGAGCAACAATTCTTCCAATCACCTCCGTTGGCTTGAGATCTTTGTAATTGGGCATCATTTGGATCAATGTGCACACGGTATCATATTTTCCATCCAAGGCTCTTAGAATCTTCTTGATGATGAATCTATCGGTCATCTCTTCACTTCCTAAGCCGGCAATCTCATTTGTGATGAGAGCAAGCCTAGAGTACATTTCAGCGACACCTTCACCATCCTTCATTTTGAACTTGTCAAGTTGACTTTGAAGCACATCCAACTTGGATTCCTTGACGGAGTCAGTACCTTCGTGCATATCAATCAAAGTGTCCCAAATTTCCTTTGCATTCTCAAGACGGCTGATTTTGTTGAATTCTTCGGGGCACAATCCGTTGAAGAGAATATCACAAGCTTGATCATTGTATTGCAACATCTTCAACTCATCCGCGGTAGCTTCACGGTTTGGTTCTTTCCCATCAAAGAAGTCACCTTGCAAACCAACACACACAATAGCCCAAACGGCGGGGTTATGTCCAAGAATATGCATTTTCATTTTATGCTTTCAACTAGCAAAATTAGTACCATCAAAGTAAGGACCTCTACGGTGATAATTTCCCTCACTAGACGCCATACTCTCCTAGGTTGTGAAACCAAGGCTATGACCACCAAAAGCTATGGAGATCAAAGCAAATGGAGACCAAAGCTCTGATACCACTTGTAGGATCGAAAGTATGTCTAGAGGGGGGGGGGGTGATTAGACTACTTGACCAAATAAAAACTTAACCTTTTCCCAATTTTAGTTCTTGGCAGATTTTAGCTATTGTAGGACAAGTCAAGCAATCATCACACAATTCAAGCAAGCATGCAAAGAGTATATTGGCAGCGGAAAGTAAAGCATGCAACTTGCAAGAATGTAAAGGGAAGGGTTTGGAGAATTCAAACGCAATTGGAGACACGAATGTTTTTCCCGTGGTTCGGATAGGTGGTGCTATCCTACATCCACGTTGATGTAGACTTCAACCCACAAAGGGTAACGGTTGCGCGAGTCCACGAAGGGCTCCACCCACAAAGGGTAACGGTTGCGCGAGTCCACAAAGGGCTCCACCCATGAAGGGTCCACGAAGAAGCAACCACCCACAAAGGGTCCACGAAGAAGCAACCTTGTCTATCCCACCATGGCCATCGCCCACAAATGACTTGCCTCACTAGCGGTAGATCTTCACGAAGTAGGCGATCTCCTTGCCCTTACAAACTCCTTGGTTCAACTCCACAATCTTGTCGGAGGCTCCCAAGTGACACCTAGCCAATCTAGGAGACACCACTCTCCAAGAAGTAACAAATGGTGTGTAGGTAATGAACTCCTTGCTCTTGTGCTTCAAATGATAGTCTCCCCAACACTCAACTCTCTCTCTCATAGGATTTGGATTTTGTGGAAAGAAGATTTGAGTGGAAAGCAACTTGGGAAGGCTAGAGATCAAGATTCATATGGTTGGAATGGAATGTCTTGATCTCAACACATGAGTAGGTGGTTCTCTCTCAGAACATATGAGTTGGAATTGTGTATGTGTTCTGATGGCTCTCTCCACGAATGAAGAGGAGGTGGAGGGGTATATATAGCCTCCACACAAAATCCAACCGTTACACACAGTTTTCCAATCTCGGTGGGACCGAATCAACAAAATCGGTCGGACCCAAAAGGTAAACCTAGTGACCATTAGAGATTTTCGGTGGGACTGACATGCAACTCGGTAGGACCGATATGGTTAGGGTTTGGACATAACGTAATCTCGGTGAGACCGATTACACAAACTCGGTGAGACTGATTTTGGTAATTAGCTAACCAGAGAGTTGGTCAGGCAAACTCGGTGGGACCGATTTGCTCTTTCGATGAGACCGAAAAGTTACAAAAAGGAAACACTGAATTTACATTGCAATCTCGGTGGGACCGATTCGCTCTTTCGGTGAGACCGAAAAGTTACGAAAGGGAAACAGAGAGTTTGCAATCCCATCTCGGTGAGACCGAGATCCCTATCGATAGAACCGAATTGCTAGGGTTTGGCAGTGGCTTATGACAAGTGAAACTCGGTGGCGCCGGATAGAAAGAATCGGTAGGACCGAGTTTGGCTTAGGGTTTAGGTCATATGTGGATATGGGAAAGTAGTTGAGGGTTTTGGAGCATATCATTAAGCACATGAAGCAAGAGGCTCATTAAGCAACACCTCATCCCTCCTTGATAGTATTGGCTTTTCCTAAAGACTCAATGTGATCTTGGATCACTAAAATATAAAATGAAGAGTCTTGAGCTTTTGAGCTTGAGCCAATCCTTTGTCCTTAGCATTTTGAGGGTTCCACTTTCACATCCATGCCTTGCCAATCATTGAGCTTTCCTGAAATAATCATCTTGGAATAGCATTAGCTCAATGAGCTATATGTTGCTATGAATTACCAAAACCACCTAGGGATAGTTGCACTTTCAATCTCCCCCTTTTTGGTAATTGATGACAACATATAGATCAAATCTTCGACAAATGATAATAAGCATGAAATATATCGTCGCTTTGAGAAGTATGTGATAAGTAAGAGCTCCCCCTAAATTTGTGCATATTTAAAATTTGCTTTGGACTGCAAATGCACAAAGAGTTAGAGTCATGGGTTACTCTTCCATGTCACATACATCTTGGTGGAGAGCTTAAAATGAAAAGAATGAAATACATGCACTCATCACCAAGAATAGTGAATGATCACATAAGATAGATAAGATAATAGCATTCACCAAGCATTAAGTGTAGCTTATGATCAAACACATGATCATCAATGTCTCACAAGCAATGACATAGTATCTCAAGCACTCAAAAGAAAACAAAGTTCGAAAAACCACCAAATAAAGCAAGAGAGAAAAAAGCAACACTCTCTCTCTCTCAGCCTATGATCTATACATTTTTCTCCCCCTTTGGCAACAAGTTACCAAAAAGTTCCTAGAAAATGCATAGTGCTAGATCGACGCTCAGGCTTGATCTTCGGGTGGTGGTGGAGTCCGGATCACTCCAAGGACGAAGCCTTCTGTAGACACTGAAGTAGAGACTGGAGTTGGAGCTGAAGTAGACGCTGGAGCTGGTTGGGCTGGTGCTACGGCTGGAGCTGAGGCGGTTGCTCTTGTGTCAGTAACTGGCACTCCAGATGACCTCGGACCTCGTGGCACTCTGGCAAAGGCATCAGTTGTAGTCCTACCTCTCCTCTCCTGCATGTCATCCTGGAGCTGCTCCACTGCAGTCTGAATCTCTATCACCTTGACATCCAAGTCATAGAACTTTTGTTCCATGATTCTCTCTAGGCTTGCCTGGTTCTGAGTTAGGGTGGCTAGTCCTTTCTCAATCCGCAGGGTGGATGCAATTAGGTAACCAAGCTGCTCTTGTGTGGTTTTCAAGAAATATTCTGATGCCTCCTCTTGAGTTGGCATCTTGGCAGCTTTCTCCTTCCTTGCCTTCTCCTTCTTTGCTTGTGCTTGTGCAGACGATGGTTCATTCTCAGTCATCACAACTTGATTGTCCTCAAAATCTGGACGGATGGGCAGGTGTTCCTTGTCCAATAAGTATATGCCCATGCCCATCTTGGAGTTGATTAATTCCTAAATTTGAGGGGCATATCCATAGCTCCTCTTCTGGTCTGCTACTGTCCTCTTGATTGTCTCTACTATGAGGCTCATGACCTTGAATTTCTGAGGCACATCAAATACATGAAGCAAATTGATTGCATGGCGTCTGATCATCTTGTGATCAGCTGACTTGGGCAACAGAGTGTGCCTAAGGATCCAGTTAATGGTTGGCAGCCCTGACAGAAGATAATGCACAGACCCAAACTTGAAAGTATCAAGTGCCTCGTTTGGAATTTCCTTGTACATGTTGGACATAGAGTTGTGGTCCATCTTCTTCTTGGCATAGATGTCCAAGTCATCTGCTTGCTCCTCTAGGGCATTGATCAATTGAGCCCATTCAGCAACTGTAGATTAGTACCTCGTACCCTCAGACATCCAAGTTATCCTACCATCTGGATAAAAGTGTGCTGTGGAGTAGAACTGCATGATAAGCTCCTCATTCCACTTTGTGAGCTTCTGCCCAACAAACTCTGCAACTCCACAAGCACTAAAGCTGTCTTGCACTCCATGATAGTGCTCTTCATTTTCCTTGATGTACTCCCAATCAACCCATCTCATGTCACAAACTATTGGCTTCTTGTCAAGCAAAACTGTCTCATAGAAGTCCTGCTGTTCCTTGGTGTGAAATCTGTAATCCACAGCAGTTCTTCTCCTTGAAGCATACGGATCTTCTTCTCTCCACTTCCTGAGCCCTGAGTCTCTCCTGAGCTTCATATCCTCAGCCACAAGATGAGCATCGTTGTGGTCTGGGATCTTGGGCTTGAGCTTTCTCAAAACATTCTCTTCCTCTTCTTCTGCAGCTTCAGGCACTGGGGCCTTGTTCTTCTCAGTTGCAGGTATGCTCCTTGTATTTCTCTTTGGTGCAGACTTGGGCTTGGAGGCAGCTTTGGGTGCTTCTTTGGGCTTAGATGTGGCAGCCCCTGATCTTATAGCATCACCCATAAGCTTAGGTGCCTTAGGTGCTGGTGCAGCAACCTCTTCTTCTTCCTCTTCTTCCATGATGGAAGCCTTTCCAAGCACTCTGGCTACGGTCTTCTTTACCCTTTCCTTCCATTTCTTGCCTTCAGCAACAACTGGCTCTATGGGAGTGGGCTTCTCAGTTGAAGCTCTGGCCTTTGACATAGGCTGCCTGCCTGCTGGCCTTTTGACTTTCAAGCCTGGCTTTGTGCCTTGAGCTGGTTCAACTCTCTTGGAAGTTGCTTCCTCTTCTGCCACATAATCTTCATCCTCAGAATCTGAAGTTCTCTTCTTTCTCTGTCTGGTGGTAGCTTTTGGCAGATTGCTTGGAGTACTTCTGCTGCCATCATCTGAAGAACTTGAGGGACTAGTGCCCTCACTCATCTGCACTTGCTGCTCTGACAAGTTCTGGCTGTCACTCTGGTCTGACATGTTGCAAACTCTGACTGCTGACCCTATGAATAGTTTGTAGATGAGGTAGAATAGATGAGCATCACAAAATGCAGAGATTTTTGCAAAAGAATGACTCAAAATCTTAGTTTTAGTTTCCCACTGAAATCATCTCGGATCTACCGATTTTCAAACTTGGTGATACCGAAGCAGTTTTGGAACCTAAACTAGTGAACTCGGTCAGACCGAGTCACAGTTCGGTGGCACCGAGACTGCTAGGGTTTCACAAAGTTCCAAAATCGGTCACACCGATAAGTAATTCTTGGTCAGACCGAGTCTCACTTGTGCAATGGCATAAGCCAAATCGGTGGGACCGAGTTTTTCAACTCGGTGGGTCCGAGATGGTTTTGGCGGAAACCTAACCCTAAAATTTTCGAATCACAACTAATCTACGGACGCATTGACTGGATAGAAGTGTTTCAATCGTGGCAAGAATCATAATGATCACAATGTGCTAAGAATCGGATTGGAGAATAGCACAAAGATCGAGTCTATACCCTAGTTCGGCGGAGACTCGCTACGGCGGCAACGACGGGGTAGAATTCCGTTGACGGCGATGGATACCAGCGACTGGAGGCGGCTGGCGGCGAGAAGACGATCCAGAGATCACGTTGGCAGAGTAGGCTATCGCGCAGGCGAAGGGGTTCGGAGAAATTTCCAAATTTTGCCCGTGACTATATATAGCCCGACCCTGTCGGTGTGACCGACTGGAACAACTCGGTGGCACCGAGATTCATAACTGCAAGCAGTTACTGAAACTCGGTGTGACCGAAAGGTTCAAATCGGTTGCACCGAGATTGAAAACCAAGATCAACTTAATGATCTCGGTAGGACCAAAAGTGGGGTATCGGTCAGACCGAGAATCATAAAGAGGTTTTGGAAGTTCAAGTCTATGACGAATCGGGGACTCCGAGCGCTCCTCACACAGAGTGGTTCGAATCTGACTTGATCAAATTTTGTGATGTAGCATGAATAGAGTTTGAGACGAGAAAAGCATAGATAGCTAGAGGAGGTTCTTAGGCATTCTTGTCCATCCACTTGGCAAAAGGAAATAAAACCAAACAATCAAAACAACAAGTGGATGTCCTCGAATGAGTAAAATATGCAACCAGCATGCTCACACAATAAGATGGCAAATGAAATATGTGACAAGGCATGCACAACCAATTCTAGCATCTATCAAGCAATTTGCGATGACAAGGTCATCTATATATGAGTATATTGACTTAGGAGTCAAGTGAGAACACTTGACCAAAGGTCATACTCATCGTTTAAGCTCAAGTGGGGTTACCACTTTTACATAAAGCATTGTTGTGTTCACATCTTTAGAGTTGCTTTAGCTCAAGTATTAGAGTAAAGCTCCCCCTAGATGTGATACCCCCCCTTAGAGGGATGAACTAACCTCGGGTTTTGTCGATGATGACTTCATGTAGATGTTGAAGATGTGGATGCTCAATGTTGATGTAGATCACTTGGAGCTATCCATTTGAGTTAATTGCACTTTCAATACCTACATGGGTTAGTCCCACAAGGAACAAACAAGGATATCCATAGACATAGAGTGATGCACACACAAGATGATGTCCATGAAAAATTTTAGGTTACCTTGTCCCTTGTCTTACCAACAAGAGGGTTTGTGACTCCTTGAACTAGTGCAAGATGTGGAAGTTGATTGCACTTGTTCTTGCCAAAATGATAAGAGTGAAGTATGTTGGCGGAGTCACCCTCAAGAACTCTCTAGTTCTTCTTCTTTTGGATCCACACCATCTTGATGGGAATCCTTGGAGTTGTAGTCGTACTTGATGAAGTGGAACTTGAAGTAGTCTTGGGAATCCACTTGACTAAGGTCTTAGGAGCTTCTTCAAATGCATCAATTTCCTCTTGAAGCTTGTCCTTGCCTTTTTGCTTGTAGTCTTGTGGTGGAAGATCATCTTGAGCTTGTGTCCCCTTGAAAGAAGTATCATACTTCTCTTGTTGAGGAACAAACTTTTTCTTGGGGTATTGATCTTCTTCCCACTCAACTCCATTGGCATTGAACTTTCGTTCAAAACCAACACCTTGACTCTTCCGGTGCATTCCTTGCTTGCGCACAATTTCCTCGAATTGCTTACTCCCGGCAAGGCTTTTGTACACTCCTTTCTCTATAATTCCCTTCAATAAGCTATTTTCTTGCTCAAGTCTAACTTGGCTAAGAGAATCATTAGTGGAATCAAGAGAACTACTAGAAGCAACAATATTGGATTTAGCATGATCATTGTTACTGCTAGAGGAAGAATCTTTCTTGTTCTTGTTACTAGACTTGACTTGAGGCATGTAAGTGGATAAGAGTAAACGCTTGGCAATGTAAGAAGAACTTTTCTTGCGGAGATCATCATTGATTGCTTTTAAGAACTCATGCTCTTACTCAAGATTGAGCTTTTCAAAGCATAATTTCTCATGATCTCTTAAAAGTTCTCGATGATCTTCGAAGATAGTTTCATGAGCTAACTTAAGAGTGTTTAGTTCTTTAGTTAGAGCCTTAATCTTCTCCTTATCATTGTCATTCGTTTTATCTTGATTAGCATGATTAATTGACGTTTCATCATAGTATTCATCACTAGAGTTGTCAACAAGCAAATCATCACCTAACAAGTCATCTTCATCACTATTGAAATCAACATACTCGGGGTGTGTTACCTTAGGACCTTTGGCCATGAAGCATCTTCCAATTCCTTCATTTGGTGAGTCAAATATGTCGTAGGAGTTGGTTGACACAAGTGCTAGACCGGCAACACCTTCATCTTGAGTATCTTCAGAGTCGGAGTAATAACTTCTCTCGGAGTGACTCTCGGAGTCGGAGCCGGATACCCATTCACCAACATGAGCTTGATGTCTTCATTTTGTGTAGCTCCTTGATGATTTTTCCTTCCTTTCCGAATCCTTGCTTCTCCGTGAGTATCTTCGTTCATAACGATCATCTCTACTCCTTCTCTCTCTTGGTGGTGATTCTTTGCTTCTTCTTTTTGGAGAATCTTCTCTTCTCTTGTAGGGAGCCGTACACTCATTGGAATAGTGTCCGGGTCTTCCACAACTGTAGCAGTTTCGCTCTCGACTAGAAGATCTTTTGTCATTGTAGGACCTTGACTTGAAGCTTCTATCTTTGCTTCTACTCTTGTAGAACTTGTTGAAGTTCTTCACCATTAAGCTCAATTCTTCATTGAAGTTTTGTTTCTCACTTGATGATGTAGGGGCTTCACATGAGGCTTTGTAGGCACCACTTGATTTGTTGTGAAGTTCCTCTTTATCCTTAAGTGACATCTCATGAGCAACAATTCTTCCAATCACCTCCGTTGTCTTGAGATCTTTGTAATTGGGCATCATTTGGATCAATGTGCACACGGTATCATATTTTCCATCCAAGGCTCTTAGAATCTTCTTGATGATGAATCTATCGGTCATCTCTTCACTTCCTAAGCCGGCAATCTCATTTGTGATGAGAGCAAGCCTAGAGTACATTTCAGCAACACCTTCACCATCCTTCATTTTGAACTTGTCAAGTTGACTTTGAAGCACATCCAACTTGGATTCCTTGACGGAGTCGGTACCTTCGTGCATATCAATCAAAGTGTCCCAAATTTCCTTTGCATTCTCAAGACGGCTGATTTTGTTGAATTCTTCGGGGCACAATCCGTTGAAGAGAATATCACAAGCTTGATCATTGTATTGCAACATCTTCAACTCATCTGCGGTAGCTTCACGGTTTGGTTCTTTCCCATCAAAGAAGTCACCTTGCAAACCAACACACACAATAGCCCAAACGGCGGGGTTATGTCCAAGAATATGCATTTTCATTTTATGCTTTCAACTAGCAAAATTAGTACCATCAAAGTAAGGACCTCTACGGTGATAATTTCTCTCACTAGACGCCATACTCTCCTAGGTTGTGAAACCAAGGCTATGACCACCAAAAGCTATGGAGATCAAAGCAAATGGAGACCAAAGCTCTGATACCACTTGTAGGATCGAAAGTATGTCTAGAGGGGGGGTGATTAGACTACTTGACCAAATAAAAACTTAACCTTTTCCCAATTTTAGTTCTTGGCAGATTTTAGCTATTGTAGGACAAGTCAAGCAATCATCACACAATTCAAGCAAGCATGCAAAGAGTATATTGGCAGCGGAAAGTAAAGCATGCAACTTGCAAGAATGTAAAGGGAAGGGTTTGCAGAATTCAAACGCAATTGGAGACACGGATGTTTTTCCCGTGGTTCGGATAGGTGGTGCTATCCTACATCCACGTTGATGTAGACTTCAACCCACAAAGGGTAACGGTTGCGCGAGTCCACGGAGGGCTCCACCCACAAAGGGTAATGGTTGCACGAGTCCACAAAGGGCTCCACCCACGAAGGGTCCACGAAGAAGCAACCACCCACAAAGGGTCCACGAAGAAGCAACCTTGTCTATCCCACCATGGCCATCGCCCACAAAGGACTTGCCTCACTAGCGGTAGATCTTCACGAAGTAGGCGATCTCCTTGCCCTTACAAACTCCTTGGTTCAACTCCACAATCTTGTCGGAGGCTCCCAAGTGACACCTAGCCAATCTAGGAGACACCACTCTCCAAGAAGTAACAAATGGTGTGTAGGTAATGAACTCCTTGCTCTTGTGCTTCAAATGATAGTCTCCCCAACACTCAACTCTCTCTCATAGGATTTGGATTTTGTGGAAAGAAGATTTGAGTGGAAAGCAACTTGGGAAGGCTAGAGATCAAGATTCATATGGTAGGAATGGAATGTCTTGATCTCAACACATGAGTAGGTGGTTCTCTCTCAGAACATATGAGTTGGAATTGTGTATGTGTTCTGATGGCTCTCTCCACGAATGAAGAGGAGGTGGAGGGGTATATATAGCCTCCACACAAAATCCAACCATTACACACAGTTTTCCAATCTCGATGGGACCGAATCAACAAACTCGGTCGGACCCAAAAGGTAAACCTAGTGACCGTTAGAGATTTTCGGTGGGACTGACATGCAACTCGGTAGGACCGATATGGTTAGGGTTTGGGCATAACGTAATCTCAGTGAGACCGATTACACAAACTCGGTGAGACCAATTTTGGTAATTAGCTAACCAGAGAGTTGGTCAGGCAAACTCGGTGGGACCAATTTGCTCTTTCGGTGAGACCGAAAAGTTACAAAAAGGAAACACTGAATTTACATTGCAATCTCGGTGGGACCGATTCGCTCTTTCGGTGAGACCGAAAAGTTACGAAAGGGAAACAGAGAGTTTGCAATCCCATCTCGGTGAGGCCGAGATCCCTATCGGTAGAACCGAATTGCTAGGGTTTGGCAGTGGCTTATGACAAGTGAAACTCGGTGGCGCCGGATAGAAAGAATCGGTAGGACCGAGTTTGGCTTAGGGTTTAGGTCATATGTGGATATGGGAAAGTAGTTGAGGGTTTTGGAGCATATCATTAAGCACATGAAGCAAGAGGCTCATTAAGCAACACCTCATCCCTCCTTGATAGTATTGGCTTTTCCTAAAGACTCAATGTGATCTTGGATCACTAAAATATAAAATGAAGAGTCTTGAGCTTTTGAGCTTGAGCCAATCCTTTGTCCTTAGCATTTTGAGGGTTCCACTTTCACATCCATGCCTTGCCAATCATTGAGCTTTCCTGAAATAATCATCTTGGAATAGCATTAGCTCAATGAGCTATATGTTGTTATGAATTACCAAAACCACCTAGGGATAGTTGCACTTTCAGATGAGGAAGAGCAAGAAGAGGAGGAAGAAGAGACTGAAGAGGACGAAGAACATGAAGAAACAATGCAAACAAGACCACCACATGGGAATCCTGTTGTACAGAAACAACCGAGAACGACATCACTTTCAAAAAAGAAGGTAGGAGCACGAAAGGATGCAGTTCACATCAACGGAAAAGGAAAGCAGCCATCAACCAGCACACGGGGAGCAAGGAAGGATGCAGTTCACATCACCGGAAAAGGAAAGCATCCATCAACCAGCACACAAGGAGCAAGGAAGGATGCAGTTCACATCACCGGAAAAGGAAAGCAGCCATCAACCAGCACGCGGGGAGCAATGAAGGATGCAGTCCACATCACCGGAAAACGAAAGCAGCCATCAACAAGCACGCGAGGGACTACAAACACAGCGGTGCAGAGACAAGAACCAGCAACACCGCCACAGAAAACAAAAGAAAGTGCAACATTAGACACACTCCAGTCACCACAGAGAAGCAGCAGGTTAACGACCAAATAGATGAACTTCAATAAATTAATCATATGCATAGCAGTTTGCTTATCTACATGACTTATGTATCAGTTTAAATTTTGTGTAAACACAAATTTCCCACTGACTATGAGTTATTCAAATAAACCATTTAAAGAGAAATGGTGTATAGAGTATACCATATATATAGCAGTATAGAGTAAAACTTTGACACATATTAATCCAAAAATGATGTAAAGAATGCAGTTAGCTCACTGGAAGCACGAAGTTCAGAAATAATAATTGAAGCAGTTCGGATCACAAAAGTGCTTATTACAAAACACATCAAAAAGATGAAGCGTTCGACACACAAAAGTAATTATTACAAATCAACCTCATAACCTTAACCAATCACTTCAAACGTGATTCTAACCGTACGATCCTCGAGTTCAAAGAAGTTCAGGACAACAACTTGCTCAGACTTCAGGCCACTATCAATCACAAATTCCTTCCACCCTTTCTGCAGACACAGCCGCCCATCAATGCCTACACGGTACTTGGCTGGTTGAAGGTGTCCATTACCAAGAACAACTTGGAGAATTCCCTTCTTCTTGAGCCAGAGATACCTAACAGCTCGTTGCGGAATTTTCTGCAAAAAATCAATACAGATTAAACGCAATCTAATGTGCAGTGCGGAACTTGCAAACAAGAAGTACGGTTACAACTATTATGAAGATCTTGAGACTACCTGCATGTAGTACAAAACATACTAGCGGGGAAAATTGTGGAAACTATTACTTTTCATCTAGTATCTAAGCAGTACACTTCAATAAAACAAAAAAAGTACATTCCTAAAAAACTAGAAGATCAGACTAGTATCGAATAATACAAAAAAAAGAAAACACAAAGAAAAAATCAGATCAAAGCGAAAATTACCATCTTGTAGTGAGTCTCAACATCTGTTGGCGTAAGCTGATGGACAAAAGGACTTGTGCGGCCAAGACCACGACGAAGCAGGGCGGAATGGAACGCAGAAACGTTGATGTGGCCCATATCCAATCCTTCTGTGAATACTGTGCCATATGCAAGCTGCTCAGCTCGCCCAGCTCGGCACAATACCTTCCGACACGACGAGCACGACGCGCTTGCGACCAAGCTGAGCAATCGCAGTGCGTAGGCACACCACAACCATGCCCACAGCATGAGAGATTCGCGCAGGGGCCTGGAGCCATTGCAACAAAAACCTATAAAAAGGTAAAAAATAAAGAGAGGCTAGAGAAAGGAGAGAAGTTGCAGCTAGAGGAGAAATGAACTGCAAAGGAAGGGTAGAAGTTGGCCTACATTTATAGAAGAGGAATGCAAAAAGGTCAAAACTGAAAATTAAAGAGGAGTTACTGAAAATTACGTTACCAAGAATGAAGGACAATCAATAAAGGTTTGTGTTACCAAAACAAAAAAGTCTTACCAGGAAGTTCTACAAAGACTTTGACTGCACAAATTCCCACGAACTAACCGCAGATCATTAAATAATAATTCTCTGAAAAATTATAATCCACAGACCATTTTATGTGTGCAGTTCTTCAAAGTCTTACAGGAAGTTCACTATATGTGTGCATGAAGTGCAGTACATGCTCAAAATGAAGCACAAAAGAAAAGCACTTTCGCGCAGTGCACAAAAGCAGAATTAGTGCACCTGATGCAGTCCTTATCTGTAAGCCGTGAAGTCCGCAGCGTTGGCAAAACGAGTAACAACTTCAGCACAAAAGAAGCATGCACGCAATGAAAAAATGTGTACACCTCAAGCACAAGACCATGAAGAAAGCAGTGAATAGAGGCAACAAAGAAGTGCACACCCTTACCAATCCAGTGCACAAAAAATGTAGCGCAAAAACATATGCAATACGGAATGCGTACACATGCAGTCAAGAACACTGATCAATGCAGTGCATGCATGATTGCTAAGCAGTGCGCACCCTTACATAAAAAAAATTAGAAAAAAATTAACCACCCAAATGAACCGGCCCCAGCTAGTCTCGTAGTAGGTCTGCGCCCACAGCAGGTGAGTCGTTCTGAGCCACGTTGCGTGGGGCCATGCACACTTGGGCCCACAGGTCATAGAGCATATAGCATATAGCGCCGTGTATAAGCGTTCAAATAAGTAACCAAAGGAGTTCGATACAGCTGCCGCATCAGCGCTTATAAACAGGTCGGGCGCGCCTTCCGCGGGCGAGGTGGGACTAAACATTATGCCGCACACAGCACACAGGGGAACGGCCGTGCTACCAGGCCGACTTGACTTGGGCCCAAATGTGTCTTCACTTCCCAAACACAGCCCAATAAGGCCCATTAAGAAAAAACAATAACTTCAAAAAAATGTGGGGGGGGGGGCAACCCCGCCCCCTTACCCCTCCCATACAGGCATAAAAATTGATGCAATACGCAACACTACAAGGATGCAGTCCTTTTAGGTACACGAAGCAGTACAGTTTAGAAAATCCAGTTGCGGATTACCTACATGAATGAAAACACGGTATAGAACACAGTGAAAAACTCGTAAAAATGCGGAATACATTATACTTTATTCAGGGGCTCCAACAAGGACACACAAAAAATACTGTGAAGCACGCACCTGTAGACACCATGCAGTTCTCCGTTGCACATGATGCGGTGCGGTACTACAACAAATGCAGTTTTGTTGTCACGCAGGATACATATAAACGTCACAAAAAAGCCCGTTTGCACAGAAAAGTGGTGGTTAAAAAAATCTACTGATAAAAAAACCACGTTCACATACAACCGCCCAATCGGAGCGGTTCCATTGTCACAAGCCCACGATCACAGACGCAACACCAACCCACGATCTGCACAAACCGCATCGTCGCCGAGATCGTGCAGTTCATCCGCTGCGGCCATCCCACACCGCGCCTCCCCTTAAATTCAGACCCCTGTCATAGGCCATCTCATCCACAAACAACACAAGTACCCGATCACGCTGCCACCAAATCGCTCCGTCACATCCATTTCGACGCAAAAAGACCAAGCCCCACTATCGGCGATGGCGTTCGCCGACAAGTACAAGGACGTGGAGGCCGTGGAGGCACGCGGCAACACCAAGTTGCACTTCATCCACACCAACGACAAGAAGCAGGTGGCGATCACCCTCGCGCAATACGGGCGCCACCTCAGTCTCCGGCGCCACAAGATCGTTGGCATTGATCTCGAGTACAACAACGAGCCTGAAGCAACGCAGAAACCCGCCCTCTGCCAACTCTCCATCGACAAGAAACACCCGATGCTGCACTTCCAACTGAGCGCCGCTGAAAGGTGCACCGTCTTCGATAACTTCCTCGCCGACCCCAGGTACACCTTTGCAGGCTTCTCCATTGACGGTGACAAAAAAAGGCTAGATCACGTCAATCTGGAGGTCGCCAACTTCGTCGACATCCAGAAGGAGTGGAGGGTGCCTGAGGCAACCAAGGAGTTGGACTCCCTTGGAGACGTCTCCGGCATGCTCATTGACGACTACTACAACAACATGAAGAAGAAGATCACTGATGACGAGCACAAGCGCTGGGCCACCCTGCCTCTGTCCAGGAGGCACATCGAGTACGCTGCAAAGGACGCCTACACAGCGTACGAGATATGGAACCACATCACCTCACCCAGGACGGGCTTCGCCGTGCAAAGCTGGAGAAGGAGGAGCCACCCAAGAAGCGCGCCAGGACCAGTTGGGGATGGGGAGACGCTGACTGGTGAAGAAGAAGATGGTACCGGCCAAAGATCCACCAAGGCCATCGTCGTTTTAGAATTATCATCAAATTTGCTTTATGTTGTTTGCTTATGTATCGTTAGTTTGCTTGTGATCATTTGCTTTTGCTGAACTTAGTTTACTTCTCATGCAGAATCGCTTGTAATGATGTGAAATTTGATTATGTTAGATTGCTTTCTGTTGAAATTAGTTCGCTAATGATGAACTTAGCGTACAGAATGCCTGTGACAATTTGTTTTCTGTTGTTTGCTCATGTATCATTAGATTCGAGCAGTGTGCAAAAAGGACGCATGCAGTGCAAGTTGTGTACCAATGCGGTGCAGACTTTGTCAAAATGAAGTTTACACATACCCAACAAAACAGTGCACGCCCCTAAAATTTGGACAAACAAATAGATAAGAGAAAAACACAAAAATGAAAAATGCAATATGCATATGTAGTGCTGAAAAATATGAACGTGCAGCACACAAACGAAATCAATGCAGTACAAGAATGATTTACTAAGCAGTGCACTCCCCCCACATTGGAAAAAAATAACGTAAGAGCAAAAACACGAAAACAAAAGATGAGAACTGTGCATTTAATACTAACTGAGTGCACATGCAGTACAGAACGTTGATCAGTGCAGTGCAAACATGGTTTACAAAGCAGTGCACGCCTCTACATTGAAAAAAATGTAGTACGGAAAAGTATGAACGTGCACTACAGGAACATAATCAATGAAGTACAGGTATGTTTACTAAGCAGTGCACTCCCCTACACTGGAAAAAAAGATTACAAAACAGAAAAAACAAGAAAACAAAAAAATGAGAAAATGTACATGTAGTAAGGAATGCTTGCACATGCAGTACAGAACACTGATCAATGCAGTGCAAGGACGGTTTCCTAAGCAGTGCGCGCCCTCACATTGAAAAAAATAGAAAAAAAATTGATCACCCAGGTGCAGCCGGCCCCAGCCAGTCTCGTAGTAGGTCTGCGCCAATAGAAGGCGAGTCGTTCTGAGCCACGATGCGTTGGACCGGGCGCACATGGGCCCACAGGTCAGAGAGCATAGAGCAGCGAGCGTTGTGTATAAGCGCTCAAATAAGTAACCAGAGGAGTTCGATACATCGGCCTCATCAGCGCTTATAAACAGTCCGGGCGCGCCTTCCGCGGGCGAGGTGGGACTAAACATTAGGCTGCACACAGCGCACCGGAAACCAGCCGTGCTCACAGACCGTCTTGGGCCCAATGCGTTTCACCCCACAAACACAGGCCAACAAGGCCCACTAAGAAAAAACAATAACTTCAAAAAATAAAACATTGAAGCAAATTAGAAAACATTTTTTAAATGAATAACAACAACAAAAGAAAATTGTGCGTGCGCACAGCCAGAAACTACAGTTCGTTATTAATAAAATAGAACGTAGAAAGCCAGTAGTAAAGGTACAAAATGCAGTCCGTCACGACAAACAATGCAGTTCTCCACTAAGTATTTTTTCTGACATACAGTTCTCCTTCTACTGCATTGTAGTGTGGCTTAAATGAGAAATGCAGCTCTGTTAGTTAAGCAAAGCAGTGCGTTCTAAAATAAAGAACTGCATGAAAGAACTCCATAAAAAAAGTGCGTACATCTGTATCAATCCTAATCCGACATAATTCAGCGCACAAAGAATAAATTTCATTTCCATGCAGTACACTATGTGGACGTACGCAATTATGTTCTGATATAAAAAGAAGTGCACTTAATAGGAAAATTCACCGAAAACACAATCATCACATTTTCTGACAGTTGAGTGCATACCTAAACAAGTCACAAAAAAAGAGGACACGACGTTCCGGATTTCCAACGCACTAACAGTGCATCCTCATAGCAGCACCTCTCTGTAGTTGCCACGTAACTTAAAACAGAGCCCCACCACGCTACCACCCCGCTCCACCTCTCCCACGTCCTGTCAAGGAGAGCAGAGGAGAGCACAGGAGAAAATGCAACTGCTTCGTACCCCAAAAAACCCCATTGCATCTTCTTCTCCACAATTCCTTTCACCAACCTCTTCTCTCCAGAACAAACACGAGAGAGCAGAGGATAGTAATGGCGGATGCACCTCTTTACAAGCAGCGCCGCAGGTACACCAGGGAGCTCCACGACGTCGATCTCCATGGCAACCACAAGCTCCACGTCGTTTGCACAAGCAAGGGTGAAGACGTGGACAAGATGCTGTCCACGCTCAGGAGAAAGCTCGGCGGAATGCCCGTCAAACTAGTCGGTGTTGATGTCGAGTACACGCACTACGTGAAGCCACAGCGGGCAGCAGTGCTCCAGCTATGTGTAGAAAAAGAATGCCTTGTCTACCACATCTCTGCAGCTAAAGATAGGTCAGAATATAACTATCAATCTGTACTATTGATTGTCAATATTGATTTTAAATTTTCTTCACTGCAATCACCACTATTTAAACTTTGGTTTTCATTTTTGAAAACCATGGCATCTGAATTCATTGACAGTTTTCATCTGGCTCCATGTATGTCACTCATGTGCTCGATTCTTGAATTATATAATCTAGCAATACACGCAGTTTTATTTTGTTTTACCAAATACAAAATATTTGACTGAATAATAGAAAACTGCAACATTACTATACAAAACATGTATGAAATCCAGTTCAAGAAATACAATCATGCACAAAACATGCATTGTTTATGCAATATATTATCAGGTTTACTAGTTATGATGAACAAAGTATTAGCAACTACTCAACGCAACAGATTCAGATACTCATATTGCAGTTCAGTTTCAGAAAAAACAAAAAACATTGGTACTCCTAAGAAAATAAACTATATTCACTCTATACAAACATCTTGCAGGCCAATGGAACTAGACAAATTCCTCATGAATGGTGAGTACACCTTCGTCGGATTCACCATTGAAGGAGACAAAGGAAAGCTGAAGCTATCTGGTTTGGAGATAAACTCTGACAACTACATTGATATTCAGGTGGAATGGAGAGACCCATACAATAAAAAGAAGTTTGACTCTTTGGCTGATGTTGCCTGCAGGATGATAGACATTCACTACCATGACATGAAGAAAAAAATTAACCGCAAGCAGGACCATACTTTGTGTGGATTCTGCCCACTTCCAGAAAAGCTTATCAAGTATGCAGCAATAGATGCATTCGCAACATATGAGTCATGGAGAATCATCTACGATGTCATCATGGGACTGGACAGGGCAAAAAGAGACAAAGAAGAAAAGCAGAAGAAGAACAAGGCTGTAATCCAATGCAGCAACTAGAAATAATTCAGGGCTATGTTTTAGTTTCACGTATGCAAGCTTTTCATTATATCCATTGCTTCACATCGAACATTTCTTTTCTAAAATCAATGTCGTTTTAGAATTGTCATTAAATTTTATTTCTGTTGTTTGCTTATGTATCACAGTTTGTTTCTGATCAATTTCTTTCACTGAACAAAGTATCCACAAAAGTAATTATAGAAAAAGAACATTAATATTAATATTTATAAAAGAAACGTAAATACAGTTCAAATAACAAATATAAGGCAGTTCACAAACTGTAAATATGAAGTGTAGTACGTGCACAAATGCAGAACGAAGGCGTTGCAGCAACTTTAGCTCAGTGCACAAAAATACAAACTTGGTACACACAGTGCAGTACTCAACGTTGGTGCAAGTAGTACAAATGACATCATTTGTACTACCACGAAAAATATATACTCCAAAAGAAAAAAATGCTTCAGATAAGGAAAAAAAATTGACAACCCAGTTACAACCAGGCCCCAGCCAGTCCCATAATAGGTCTCGAGTGCAGTACAGATCCTTGACAAATACAGTACAAAGTTTTCTTCCTAAGCAGTGCACGAGAACACACGGGTGTGACGGACTCGCCTGCGCATGCGGCACCGCGGCACGCCGCGTCGCCGCCTGCTGCGGCTCGTTACAGGCTCGGCCTCGCAGGGGGTGGGGAGGGGACCCCCCCTCCCCACCCCTGTTCATCCTCGCGCTAACGCACGCGGTGCGCTTGGTTGATAGGCGCAGTGCAGACATTTTGTTTTTCCAACAATAGGACGCACGCAACCCTAGAGCCACACCCCTATGATAGACAGGGAGGCGCACGGGTGTGACGGACTCGCCTGCGCATGCGGCGCCGCGGCACGCCGCGTCGCCGCCTGCTCCAGCTCGTTCCAGGCTCGGCCTCGCAGGGGAGTGGGGAGGGGGTCATGACCCCCCCCCTCCCCACCCCCTGCTCGGCCTCGCGCTAACGCATGAAGTGCGCTTGGTTGACAGGCGCAGTGCGGACATTCTGTTTTTCCAACAATAGGACGCACGCAACCCCAGAGCCACACCCCTAAGATAGACAGGGAGGCGCACGGGTGAGGGAGTCCTAGATTAGGGGGTGTCCGGATAGCCGGACTATACCTTCGGCCGGACTCCTGGACTATGAAGATACAGGATTGAAGACTTCGTCCCGTGTCCGGAAGGGACTTTCCTTGGCGTGGAAGGCAAGCTTGGCGATACGGATATGTAGATCTCCTACCATTGTAACCGACTCTGTGTAACCCTAGCCCTCTCCAGTGTCTATATAAACCGGAGGGTTTTAGTCCGTAGGAGGAACAACAATCATACCATAGGCTAGCTTCTAGGGTTGAGCCTCTCTGATCTCGTGGTAGATCTACTCTTGTACTACCCATATCATCAATATTAATCAAGCAGGACGTAGGGTTTTACCTCCATCAAGAGGGCCCGAACCTGGGTAAAACATTGCGTCCCCTGCCTCCTATTACCATCCGTCTAGACGCACAGATCGGGACCCCTACCCGAGATCCGCCGGTTTTGACACCGACATTGGTGCTTTCGTTGAGAGTTCCTCTGTGCCGTCGCCATCAGGAAGGATGCCTCATCCCGTCTTTAAAGACGGCACCGTTGCTAAGGGAGCTTTGGCTGTTGGCCAAACTCTCAGGCTAGGTGGTTTCCTTATGACCGCCCGTTCGGCTGCTGTGCCGATGATGACCTCTCGGGTCATCGAAAACAATCTTCACGTCAGCTCGGAATTCGCCGAGCAGCTAGATCCAATGGAGCTCTCTTCCCTAAATGAGCTCTTGGATCGCTTCGCCGCCCTGGGAGTCGCTACGGATTACGACCAGATTGGGCCGAAACCCGATCTGAGAGAGATTAACTCTCCCCAGGTCACCCATCACGTTGTCGTGGTAGAGGGACAGTGCGGCGATCCTTCATCTATCTTAAGGACTAGCTATGTCCGGATTCCTGACCCCTCTAAGCCGGATACCCGCGGAGGGGAGGACATCACTCAAGACCTAAACTTAAAGTCAGGCGACGGGCTAGATTCATTGGACAGCATCCAAGAATCCAAACTTCCGAGTTGGAAACTCCTTGGCCCCTGGGTCTTAGATTGGGTGAGGTTTCGGATTTGATTCCACCCACCCACCCGTACATAAGCGATCTATCCCAAATTAGGCAAGAGCCCGAAGAAACAGTACATCATTACTGGGCCAGATTCCTCCTGGTTATGAACAGGATAAAGGACTGCCGCGAGGAAGATGCAATTTCATTCTTCTGCAATAATTGCATGGACAAGGGAATCCTCAACGCCATAAGTCGCTGTGATATTACACGCTTCGCTGACTTGGCGTCCATAGTACGAAAGTACTGTGCGACGGAAAGCGCCTGGAAAACCGAAATAAAATTTTGGGACAATCCGGCCCTGAATACAAACCCAGTCCGAAATAAAAGGGTGCATCATCGCCAGACACCCGAGTTCAATACCAAAAAGCAAAAGCCCTCTACAAGGCACGAAACCGTACTGGAAGGATGGCTTAATGGACCCTGTAAAATTCACAGTGCAAAGAGCGCCACACCAACTCACAGTCTTAGAGCATGTTGGATCCTCCGGTAGGTGGCAAAAATTGGCGAAGATCTTCTAATTCCAGAAGCCACAGAAAGCCACCCCAGAGACACCAGTATGGTACTAACAGTCTTCGAGACTTTTGCATCAAATAATATGCGAAAAAGAACACTCCACAGCCTTGCCGAAGTCTACCAAGTAGCAACAATAAACCCATGGAGTGACACGGCTATTACTTTTAACGGCAGTGATGAACCTAAATTCCGAACAGCCCGAGCACCAGCCGCATTGGTCCTCAGTCCAATAGTGGATGGCTTTCGTCTTACCAAGGTACTCATGGATGGCGGCAGCGGATTGAACCTCATTTATGAGGAAACCCTTCAAAAATGGAAATTGACTGGAACCGCATTGAGCGAAGCAGCACAACCTTTAGAGGAATAATCCCCAGTCAAGAATCACGATGTACAGGAAAAATTACACTAGATGTGGTGTTCGGCACGTCGGATAATTACAGGTTCGAAGAGGTCACGTTCCAAGTGGCCCCGTTCAGTAGCGGATATCACGCTCTGCTAGGGCGGGAAGCGTTTACAATCTTCCAAGCAATACCCCATTATGGGTACATGAAGCTCAAGATGCTCGGGCCTAACAGAATCATCACTCTCGCTAGTGATCCGGACATAGCACTCCGCGCCGAAAACAAGACAGCCGCACTGGCCCTCGAGGCGCTATCCGAAGCCCTAGCGGCTGAGGAACTGACTGCGCTGCGCTCCATGGTGAATAGGGACGATGTGATACTCGACAAAAGATCCAAGTCCACCTCCTTTAAATCGGCAGACGAAATAGTCAAATTCCAGGTCCATCCAACGGACCCCAATAAAACAGCTTCCATCGGGGCACAGTTAAACCCCGATGTAGACGCCGCACTGCGAGAGTTCCTATGAGAGAACTGCGACATTTTCGCCTGGAACCCTTCAGACATGCCAGGAATCCCACGCAGGCTGGCCGAACACAGCTTAAATATCCTAAAAGGATTCAAGCCAGTCAAACAGGCTCTTCGGCATTTTTCCAAACCTAAGAGACAGGCCATGGGAGAGGAACTAGCCAAGCTATTGGAGGCCGAATTCGTCAAAGATATAAAACACCCGGACTGGCTAGCAAACCTGGTGATGGTACCAAAGAAGGACAAATCCTGGCGCCTGTGCGTTGATTTTAAAGACCTTAACAAGGCTTGCCCAAAGGATCCCTTCCCTCTCCCCCGCATCGATCAAATTATCGACGCTACCGCAGGACACGATTCGTTGTGTTTCCTCGACGCATACTCCGGCTACCATCAAATAAAGATGGCAAAGTCAGACCAAGCCGCAACGGCATTCATCACACCATACGGCCCATTCTGCTTCAACACAATGCCCTTTGGGCTAAAAAAACGTCGGCGCAACATATCAGCGCATGATTCAGACATGTCTGGCAAACCAGATCAGCAAAACAGTGGAGGCATACGTAGATGGTGTGGTCGTGAAAACAAGACATGTCGAATCACTAGTAGACGACTTGAGGCTAGCATTCGATAGCCTCCGAACATACGGCATCAAGCTCAACCCAGAAAAATGTGTTTTCGGCGTTCCAGCCGGAAAGCTCTTGGGCTTCCTTGTATCCGGTAGAGGAATTGAAGCAAATCCAGCCAAGATCCGAGCTCTGTCACAATTGGATATCCCGAAGGACCTCAAACAAATACAAAAATTAACCGGATGCATGGCGGCTCTAAGCCGCTTTATCTCCCGCTTGGGAGAAGAGGCCCTACCCCTTTACCACCTCCTTCGGCGCACCGAACACTTCGAGTGGACGGATGCAGCCATAGCCGGACTCGAAAAAATAGAAGCCATCTTGGCAACAAACCCAGTCCTGGCCGCGCCAAACATTGGCAAACCAATGCTATTATACATTGCAGCAACCCATCAGGTTATAAGCGCAGTGCTCGTCGTTGAACGACAAACGGACGGACACAAATTCCCCCTTCAAAAGCCGGTCTACTATGTGTACACTGTTCTTACTCCGTGCAAGTCACGGTACCCGCATTATCAAAAGATTGCGTACGCGGTATTTATGGCATCCCAGAAGCTGTGACACTACTTTCAAGATTGTTCGATAACAGTAGCCTCGGAAGTGCCACTTAACGATATTATAAACAACCGCGACGCGACGGGCCGGATTGCAAAATGGGCCATCAAGCTCCTCCCGTTCAACATAACTTACAAGCCACAGTGAGCTATCAAGTAGCAAGTTTTGGCCGACTTCGTCGCAGAATGGACGGAGGCCGAACTCCCTAAAGAGTACGGCACATATTCCAACTGGGTCACGCACTTCGACGGCTCCAAAATGTTGGCCGGTCTAGGGGCCAGCGTTGTTTTGACGTCCCCCACAGGATACACAGTTCAATACGTACTCCAGATAATGTACACAAACTCCAACAATGCAGCCGAATATGAGGCCCTTTTACATGGTCTCCGGATGGCAGTATCCATGGGCATTCAACGCCTAGAGGTGCGCGGGGACTCGAACCTCGCAATATCCCAAATAAATGGAGACTTTGATGCCAAGGATCCAAAAATGGTAGCTTATCGCAATGCCGTCCTAAAAAAGTCAGCTCGGTTCGAAGGGCTCGAATTTCACCATATAGCCCGGGAAAATAATCAGGCGGCAGATGTCCTAGCACGCATCGGCGCAAAACGCGATGTAGTCCCCCCAACATCTTCTTGGAAAGGCTGTTCAAGCCATCCGTAGTATGGGAAGGGGAACCCGACAATAACAGCCCGGACCAAACCGCACTGCCCGACACCGAACACTCTGACATAATTGGAGGCTCTGCCAATGAAATAACACCTTCAGCCCACGTAATAATGGCTATCATCGCCCCATGGACAGAACCATTCCTTGCCTACCTTACTAGGCAGAACTCCCCGAGGACCAAAATGAGGCACGCTGCATAGTGCGGCGATCTAAAGCCTATAAAATCCATGAGGGAGAGCTTTATAAGAAAAGCACTACCTGAGTCCTTCAAAGGTGCATCTCCGAAGAGGAAGGGCGGAACCTCCTGGCTGAAATTCATGCTGGACTCGGCGGTCAACACGCTGCAGCTCAGTCCCTTGTAAGCAAGGCCTTCCGTACAGGCTTTTATTGGCCGACGGCCCGGGAAGACGCCCAGGACTTAGTCCAACGATGCGTCGGTTGCCAGCTTTTTGCAAACCAAAGCCATATGCCACCCACCGCCCTCCAAACTATCCCCATCACTTGGCCCTTCGCGGTCTGGGGGCTTGACATGGTTGGACCCCTTAAAGACGAAACCCACAAGAAAAAATACTTACTGGTCATGGTGGATAAGTTCACCAAATGGATAGAAGCCAAGCCTGTTGAGACGGCCGAATCCGGACCGGTGATAGACTTTATATCCGGGGGTGTACACTGTTACGGCGTCCCCCACAACATCATCACTGATAACGGCACGAACTTTACGGCCGACGAGGTAAAACTCTGGTGCAAAAACATGGGCATCAAGCTCGATTATGCTTCCGTCTATCACCCACAAACTAACAGCCAGGTCGAACGTGCAAATGGTCTTATCATGAGCGGCATCAAACCCAGATTAGTGCGGTCCCTTAAGGAATCTAATACGCACTGGGTAGAGGAGCTCGACTCCGTACTCTGGGGGCTGCGGACCACGCCGAATCGCACCACCGGATACACACCATTCTTCATGGTGTACGGCGCAGAGGCAGTTTTGCCCTGTGACATAATTCATGACTCACCTCGAGTGCGCATGTACGAAGAAAGAGAAGCTGAGCTCGATCGGCAGGACAGTTTGGACGCCTTGGAGGAAGAGCATGACATGGCAAAAGCCCATTTCACATTCTATCAACAGCAGGCTCGAAGATACCAAAGCAGAGAAGTACGGGCCAAAAATTACAACGTTGGCGAATTAGTTCTACGCCTGCCGGACAAGAAAAAGGACAAACTTAAGCCCAAGTGGGAAGGTCCCTTCATAATTGACCAAGTCCTGACTGGTGGAGCGTACCGTCTGCGAGATGCATCGGATAACCGACTCGAGCCGAACCCATGGTACGCAGCCCGTCTCCGAAGATTCTATGCCTAGCTATGCCTAGCGCCGGACTTTGTGTTCGTCTCCTTCCTCTGTCCATTTTTTATATACTTTCTGTCTTACATTTCTCTCCTTCTCCCCTCTCTCTCTCTTATAGACTTTAAAGGCTCATAAAGTGGCACGCTATCCGCGCTCATTAAACTTGGGGGCTTCTTTAAACAGAAGCTTATTTATACGGGCTTCATGCCCAACACATGTGTCACACTTCTGCATGTACCTTTTATTCACCATTATATGCATCGATATGACTTAAGTTTTGGCCAAGCTGGGTTGCCTGGCTCCTGTGTGTACCCCTACGTTCCCGATTGTTCGGCTAGGTGGTAAAGGGAGCACCTCTACGATTGTTACTGCCGGGTCAGCCGGATGTGTACCTCAGATTGGGTGAAGCCGAAAGCTAGCGTTCTTAAGGGAATATTCGGTCGGTGAACTAAAGATGATCTTTTTTCACTTATTTATCTATATGCCCCCAGATGTTTTTCCTGCGTCTCTTTTCGCAGAATGGACATGCACTTTAGGGCATGCCTCCTAGGGAAAGGAACCCCTAACGGAACTATTCTCCCTAGAAGATGTTTCTTACTAACCATGTAATATAACATAACTAGTTGGGCACTTGTCTGTTCAAGCACTAATGACCCCTACGCCTGGTCTCCATGCATACCCCGGTTATTATATAACCGCGAGGGTATTCGGACACACTCCGGACCGTCAGGTCCCGAGTTTGAAGCGAAAAGGTTGGCCATGACAAACGATCTACAATCCGGCTAGAAGGCATTACACATGTCAATTAAAATTACATAGTCAATCTGACTGATTGTATTCCTCTTCAATACCATCTAACAGGCTGTCTAGCTTACAGTCCTGTTGGGAATACTTTGCGGCCAATTCTACTTGGCCGTATACTAAGCTCGCAGGGATCTCCTTCCCATCGGGCCCCATGGGTCCGACCTCGGCCATGCGGTTTGGGTCAGCCTTCATGTACCGTGTCTTCACCATGGCCCAGGCCTCCCTGGCGCCTTGACGGCATGCCGACATCTTCCACAATCGAAAGCACCACCACGCTCACTTCAGCTTCTCTACAAGCTCTCCAAGGCCTTCAGGCATGGAGACGGATGGCCACAAGGCCTGGGAGACACCTTGCATCACCTGCCGAACTCGCTCGTGCAGTTGTGAGAGCTCGGGAAGAAGGTCACCCATAGAACCGGGCATTTCCTCTGCAGGATGACCTGTTAGCATACCTACAGACATTACTCTGTTATTCGACTTCCTCGCCGAACTCTTTTTTCAAAGTTCGTTTAAGCACTTACTAAATATGCCGCGTCAAAGCCGCTGATTCTCCTTAACGGAGTCCAATAGCTGGGCACGAACATCCTTCAGTTGAACGCCCAGCTTGGTATTGGCATCTTGGAGATCGTTCTTCTCCCGCCTCACCTTTGTCAGCACACTCTCACCAGCCTTCAGCTGGCGTAGGAGTTGTTGCTTTTCCGGATTTAATCCGGCGCCATCTGCAATTTCATTTGTCAGATTTGCACCCATGCCGCACTTTGCAAAATACTTATCTTTCGAAGCGAATATTACCAGAGGGGGTCTCCTTGGGCTCCCCTGCCGCAGCTAGTGCGGCCTCAAGTTGGGCTTTGCACTCTTCCAGCTCCTGGGATAGTAGAGTATTCTTTTCTGTAAGAACCTGCATAACAAATGATCCTTAAATCAGTTATTCTAACTATTTCAAGTCTCGGGGGCTACTGGTATATATATATAATTACCAAAATTTTCTTACCCGTATGTCTTTTACATACTGCTCTGTGGCTCTGGCTAGACCATTTTGAGCGGCACGGAGGTACGCATCTCCCGAATTGAAGGCATCCAATGCCTCTTGGAAGAAACAAGCATCGCGAAGAACTGTCCGGCGACGCCTGTGGTTCATGGCACTCTCCACCTCGGAATTGGTGGCAGACAGCCTGTCGACATCCTCTGTCGGAGGAGCGTCCGGTGCGTGCCTTGTGTTCGCCTCCGCTTCCGGACCAGGCTTTGGAGCCTGGCTAGTGGAGGCGCGATTGGCAACCCCTCCGGATATAGTCCGGCGAGGTCTCTTCGTCCTAAAGAGAGCACAAGCGTTAATATGACTTGAAGGAATAGCACCTGGGAATAAGATGGCGCGTTATACCTTTGCGCCGGCGTCTCAGTCCAGACCGCACTTCTTTTCAGCCCGTGGGGCCTTGCCGCCCCTCGTTAGCTAGTCGCCGCAGGCTCGGCCTCCCGTCTCAAGGACCTCCCCTACAAAACACAGTTGTCATACGGCAATCGAAAACACACGAGGATAGATCCCTTTTCAAAGTGTTGGGACTTCGGTCTCAGTTACCTGTGAGGCTGGGAGTAGCCCTGGGTAATCGGCCGTAATGGCCACCAAGGCGTTGTCCCTGCTCAATTGATGAAACACCCCGTCAATCAGCTCCACAGATAAGTTCAAATCCTCTTGAGAGGCCGGGTCGAGGGACCGTCCCGGATCCTCGGGTTGTGGAGGAGGGTTGTTTATATCTTTAACAGCCTGGCGCAGTTCCTGCATTGAAGTCGTTAGACTGAATATTTAACGATGGGAATATAAAACGGATGGGCAAGTAAAAGTGTCCACTTACCCAACTTGGGGGATTGTACATAGAAAATCCACCCTGTGGGTTGACGCAGAGAAATTCCTCCTCTTCTCCCTTGTACAAAGAGGACAAGATCTTTATTAGAGCGGCAGCCGAATCCGGCCCCTTACAGCCGTGGTGGGTGGCGTCGTCCTCCCCATTGAAGTCCCACATGGGGTGGCCTCTATACTGGAGTGGATGCACCCCTCGCATGATGCATACGGCCATGACCCAGATCATGGTCAGTCCGGAATGAGCTAACAATCTTATCCGGCCCATCAGGTAAAGAATGTCCTTGTCGCTTTCCCTCTAAGGGCTCCATGGACGCCAGCTTGGGCGCTTCTTTAGGGGAGCATTGTCGAACTCAGGGAGGCCGATTCGGATAGGATCCGGCAGCGGGACGTCCTCTATATAAAACCATTCCGAAGGCCAGTCCCCGGACGCCTTCTTTGGGGTTCCGGATAGATATCCGGTCCCGGCGATGCGCCACACTTCGGCTCCACCCACTTGATATATTGACCCCTTCTGAGAACGGGGCACAAGGCAGAATAGCCTTTTGCACAGTGCGAAATGAGCCTCGCAGCCCAAAAACAGCTCGCAAAGGGCTACGAAGCCCGAGATATGCAATGTGGAGGCAGGTGTGAGGTTGTGCAGCTGGAGGCCGTAGAACTCCAGGAGCCCCGGAGAAATGGATGAATTGGAAATCCGAGCCCTCTTACTAAGTAAGGGACAAGGCATACCCGCTCTCCTTTGGAGGGATTGGGGGCGCTCTCCGCTTGCTCTCCGCCATTATAGGTGGCAAGTCCAGCTTGAACCGGGACCATATAGGCCGGGGGGAGAAATCCCTTGGTCTAGAGCATCACTAGCTCGCTGTGCGGGATGGAGCATCTCTCCCAATCTCCAGGCTGAGGGCTGGAAGGGCGAGAGGAGGAGCTGCGGCAGCCGGCCATGATAGAATGGACCTCTGTCGGATACGCTCTGATGAATACTCGCGGAGGGGAGAAGGTGTGGTTTGGATCTAAATCCTCGTCCCCTTAAATAGGCGGCTCATTCACGCGGCTAGGGGTGTAAATATAAAAACACCCTGACTTTTCGTATTCATTTGACACATGGAAGACGACCATTATTGGGTGTAGAAGCCAAGGAGCGCTACATTTACAAGAAACCGGACATTATTCGACAGGTACACGGAAATTGGAGGAGAACCCACCTTGCAATGCCAAAGACAATCTGTGCGCTGGACTCGTCGTCATTGAAGCCCGGTTCGGGGGCTACTGAGGGAGTCCTGGATTAGGGGGTGTCCGGATAGCCGGACTATACCTTCGGCCGGACTCCTCGACTATGAAGATACAAGATTGAAGACTTCGTCCCGTGTCCGGAAGGGACTTTCCTTGGCGTCGAAGGCAAGCTTGGCGATACGGATATGTAGATCTCCTACCATTGTAACCGACTTTGTGTAATCCTAGCCCTCTCCGGTGTCTATATAAACCACTGGGTTTTAGTCCATAGGAGGAACAACAATCATAGCATAGGCTAGCTTCTAGGGTTTAGCCTCTCTGATCTCGCGGTAGATCTACTCTTGTACTACCCATATCATCAATATTAATCAAGCAGGACGTAGGGTTTTACCTCCATCAAGAGGGCCCGAACCTGGGTAAAACATTGCGTCCCCTGCCTCCTGTTACCATCCACCTAGACGCACAGTTCGGAACCCCTACCCGAGATCCGCCGGTTTTGACACCGACAACGGGTGTGACGGACTCGCCTGCGCATGCAGCGCCGCGGCACGCTGCGTCGCCGCCTGCTCCGGCTCGTTCCAGGCTCGGCCTCGCAGGGGGGTGGGGAGGGGGGTCACGACCCCCCTCCCCACCCCTCCTGCTCGGCCTCGCGCTAACGCACGCAGTGCGCTTGCATGACAGGCGCAGTGCGGACATTCAGTTTTTCCAACGATAGGACGCACACAACCCCAGAGCCACACCCCTAAAATAGACAGGGAGGCGCACGGGTGTGATGGACTCGCCTACGCATGCGGCGCCGCGGCACGCGGCGTCGCCGCCTGCTCCGGTTCGTTCCAAGCTTGGCCTCGTAGGGGGGTGGGGAGGGGGGTCACGACCCCCCCTCCCCACCCCCTGCGAGGCCGAGGCGCTAACGCACGCAGTGCGCTTGGTTGACAGGCACAGTGTGGACATTCTATTTTTCCAACAATAGGAGGCACGCAACCCCAGAGCCACACCCCTAAGATAGACAGGGAGGCGCACGGGTGTGACGGACTCGCCTGCGCATGCGGCGCCGCGGCACGCCGCGTCGCCGCCTGCTCGGGCTCGTTCTAGGCTCGGCCTCGCAGGGGGGTGGGGAGGGGGTCACGACCTCCCCTCCCCACCCCCTACTCGGCCTCGCGCTAACGCACGCAGTGCGCTTGCATGACAGGCGCAGTGCGGACATTCTGTTTTTCCAACAATAGGACGCACGCAACCCGAGAGCCACACCCCTAAGATACACAGGGAGGCGCAACGGGTGTGACGGACTCGCCTGCGCATGCGGCGCCGCGGCACACCGCGTTGCGGCCTGCTCCGGCTCGATCCAGGCTCGGCCTCGCAGGGGGGTGGGGACGGGGGGTCACGACCCCCCCTCCCCACCCCCCTGCTCGTCCTCGCGCTAACGCACGTAGTGCGCTTGGTTGACAGGCGCAGTGCGGACATTCTGTTTTTCTAACAATAGGACGCACGCAACCCCAGAGCCACACCCCTAAGATAGACAGGGAGGTGCACGGGTGTGACGGACTCACCTGTGCATGCGGCGCCACGGCACACCGCATTGCCGCCTGCTCGGGCTCGTTCCAGGCTCGGCCTCGCAGGGGGGTGGGGAGGGGGCTCATGACCCCCCCTTCCCACCCCCTGCTCGGCCTCACGCGAAGCACGCAGTGCGCTTGCATGACAGGCCTAGTGCGGACATTCTGTTTTTTCAACAATAGGACGCACGCAACCCCAGAGCCACACCCCTAAGATAGACAGGGAGGCGAATGGGTGTGACGGACTCGCCTGCGCATGCGGCGCCACGGCACACCGCGTCGCCGCCTGCTCTGGCTCGTTCCAGGCTCGGCCTCACAGGGGGTGGGGAGGGCGGTCACGACCCCCCCTCCCCACCCCCCTACTCTGTCTCGTGCTAACGCACGCAGTGCGCTTGCATGACTGGCGCAGTGCGAACATTCTGTTTTTCCAACAATAGGATGCACGTAACCCCAGAGCCACACCCCTAAGATAGACAGGGAGGCACACGGGTGTGACGGACTCGCCTGCGCATGCGGCACTGCAGCACGTTGCGTCACCGCCTGCTCCGGCTCGTTCCAGGCTCGGCCTCATAGGGGGGTGGGGAGGGGGGGTCATGACCCCCCCTCCCTACCCCCTGCTCGGCCTCGAGCTAACGTACGTAGTGCGCTTGCATGACAGGCGCAGTGCGGACATACTGTTTTTCCAACAATAGGACGCACGCAACCCTAGAGCCACATCCCTAAGATAGACAGGGAGGCACACGGGTGTGACGGACTCGCCTGCGCATGCGGTGCCGCGACACACCGCATCGCCGCCTGCTCCGGCTCGTTCCAGGCTCGGCCTCGCAGGGGTGTGGGGAGGGGGGTCACGACCCCCCTCCCCACCCCCTGCTCGGCCTCGCGCTAATGCACGCAGTGCGCTTGGTTGACAGGCGTAGTGCGGACATTTTGTTTTTCCAACAATAGGACGCACGCAACCCCAGAGCCACACCCCTAAGATAGACAGGAAGGCGCACGGGTGTGACGGACTCGCCTGCGCATGCGTGCCACGGCACGCCGCGTCGCCGCCTGCTCGGGCTCGTTCCAGGCTCGGCCTCGCAGGGGGGTGGGGAGGGGGGTCACGACCCCCCTCCCCACCCCCTGCTCGTCCTCGCGCTAATGCACACAGTGCGCTTGCATGATAGGCGCAGTGCGGACATTCTGTTTTTCCAACAACAGGACGCACGCAACCCCAGAGCCACACCCCTAAGATAGATAGGGAGGCGCACGGGTGTGACGGACTCGCATGCGCATGCGGCGCCGCGGCACGCCGCGTCGCCGCCTGCTCTGGCTCATTCCAGGCTCGGCCTCACAGGGGGGGTGGGGAGGGGGGTCACGACCCCCCCTCCCCACACCCCTGCTCGGCCTCGCGCTAATGCACACAGTGCGCTTGCATGACAGGCGCAGTGCGGATATTCTGTTTTTCCAACAATAGGACCCACGCTACCCCAGAGCCACACCCCTAAGATAGACAGGGAGGCGCATGGGTGTGACGGACTCGCCTGCGCATGCGGCACCGCGGCACACCGCGTCGCCGCCTGCTCCGGCTCATTCCAGGCTCGACCTCGCAGGGGGGGTGGGGAGGGGGGTCACGACCCTCCCTCCCCACCTTCCTGCTTGGCCTCACGGTAACGCACGTAGTGCGCTTTAATGACAGGCGCAGTGCGGACTTTCTGTTTTTCCAACAATAGGACGCACGCAACCCTAGAGCAACACCCCTAAGATAGACAGGGAGGCGCACGGGTGTGACGGACTCGCCTGCGCATGCGGCGCCGTGGCACGCCGCGTCGCCGCCTGCTCCGGCTTGTTCCAAGCTCGGACTCGCAGGGGGGGTGGGGAGGGGGGGTCACGACCCCCCCTCCACACCCCCTGCTCGACCTCGCGCTAACGCACGTAGTGCTCTTGCATGACAGGCTGTAACACCCTCGATGCGACTATATCTCCCACGTGTCGAGGCACGACTTAGAGGCATAATCGCATTGAAGGCATATGTCACAAGTGAGGTAGTCTTCACACAACCCATGTAATATAATAAGGGAAAGAGATACATAGTTGGCTTACAATCGCCACTTCACACAAATACATGAATAAAGCATTACATCAACCAAATACAATCAAGGTCCGACTACGGAACCAAAATAAAAGAACAACCCCAAATGCGACAAAGGTCCCCGATCGACACCAACTGGGCTCCACTACTGATCAACTGGAAACGGAACAACACAAAGGTCAAGATCTTCATTGAGCTCCTCTGGAGCTAGGTTGCGTTATCTGCACGGACTCATCGGCACCTGCAAACTAGTTTTGGAAGTATCTGTGAGCCACGGGGACTCAGCAATCTCGCACCCTCGCGATCAAGACTATTTAAGCTTATGGGTAAGGTAAAAGTATGAGGTGGAGCTGCAGCAAGCGACTAGCATAAATGGTGGCTAACATACGCAAATGAGAGCGAGAAGAGAAGGCAAAGCACGGTCAAGAAACTATGATCAAGAAGTGATCCTATAACAACCTACCTCAAGCATAACTCCAACACTGTGTTCACTTCCCGGACCCCGCTGGAAAGAGACCATCACGGTTACACACACGGTTGATTCATTTTAATTAAGGTCGAGTTTAGGTTTTCTACAACCGGACGTTAACAAATTCCCATCTGCCCATAACCGCGAGCATGGCTTTCGAAAGTTCAAATCCCTGCAGGGGTGTCCCAACTTAGCCCATCACAAGCTCTCACGGTCAACGAAGGAATAGGCCTCCACCCGAGACATTCCAATCAGACTCGGTATCCCGGTACAACAAGACATTTCGACGGGGTAAAACTAAACCAGCAACACCGCCCGAATGTGCCGACAAATCCCGATAGGAGCTGCACATATCTCTTTCTCAGGGCACACTCAGATTGTCTTAGGTGCGGGTAGGCCAGCCCAGAGTTGCCCCTGGTGTCCACCGGCAGCTGACAGGTGGACCAACACTCAGAGGAGCACTGGCCCGGGGGGGTTAAAATAATAATGACCCTTGAGTCCGCGAAACCCAAGGGGAAAAAAGGCTAGGTGGCGAATGGTAAAACCAATGTTGGGCATTGCTGGAAGAGCTTTACTTAAGGCGAACTGTCAAGGGGTTCCCATTATAGCCCAACCGCGTAAGGAACGCAAAATCCGGGAACATAACACCGATATGACGGAAACTAGGGTGGCAAGAGTGGAACAAAACACCAGGCATAAGGCCGAGCCTTCCACCCTTTACCAAGTATATAGATGCATTAATTAAATAAGATATATTGTGATATCCCAACAAGTAAACATGTTCCAACAAAGAACAGCATCTCCATGTTCCAACAAGGAACAAACTTCAATCTTCACCTGCAACTAACAACGCTATAAGAGGGGCTGAGCAAAGTGGTAATATAGCCAAACAACAGTTTGCTAGGACAAGGAGGGTTAGAGGCTTGGTTCACAATATGGGAGGCATGATAAGCAAGTGTTAGGTATCGTAGCATAGGCATAGCAAAAGAGCGAGCATCTAGCAAAGCAAAGATAGTAGTGATTTCGAGGATATGATCATCTTGCCTGAGATCCCGCAAGGAGGAAGAACGAGTCCATGAAGAAGACAAACGGACGTAGTCGAACGGTTCCTCACAACTCCGGAACGGAACCGAAGCTCACGAGAAAGGCAACCCGTAAAGAAGCAAACAACATAGTAAACAACCAACACATCAACATGGCATGATGCACAATCGAGTATGATGCATGTCCGGTTTAAATATGCATGGCAAGGCAAAGTGCACAAACAATCCTACAAATTAAGTGGAGCTCAATATGCATCGGGATGCATATTGACAAAACACCACATCAATTATTTAGTTCTCTCTCGTTTATGTACCCCAACAATATTAAATGTTGATTAACATGGCAAGAGGGTGAAGCAAATGTAAACTACCTATCTAGTCAAGGTTAAATGAGGCCGGAAGCAACGAACAACAATTCCGGAAACTCCTCATATGCATATATTAGGTTTGGTACTGTTCTGCCCTAAACATTATTTTAGAGTTCTTAAACATGCAAAGTAAAGCCACCATGTTAAACTAGACAAAATTCCACCCCAATTACATATAAAGTTTATTAAATTCGGAGTTACGGTTATTTGGTTATGAAATAAATCATTTTAGCATGGCATAGGAGCAATTTTAAACAAACATCATTTTAAACATATTAGACATAGATGAAAGTTGGATATTATTAATCTAAACAAAATTCTGAGCAAGTTTCATATATAAAACATTTTAATACGATGCACAGTTAGTGAGTTATTAAATGCATGAACCAGGGGGACTTATCTGTAAAACAACACTCTCAGGATAAATAGGAAAATCCCAGGCGCTGAAAAAAAACATACGCGGGCCGAAATGGACTAGTCCAACAGCAGGAAAAAAAATAGGTGGCGCTAGGGGCGGCTCACCCATGGGCTTCGGCCCGTTTGCAGAGAGGCCGGCAGGCCGAGCGAGGCCGGGCGATCTGGGCCTGGGGCGGAGGAGGTGGCCCACGCGGAAGGTCTTCCTCCTCCCGATCCCCACCTGGATCAGGGAGGTAGGAGGCGGCGATGTCGGCTGCCGGCGCCGTTCGCCGGCGGGCAGCGGCAAGGAGGAGCGGAGGAGGCCGGCGAGGGCAGGGAACGAACTGGGAGATGTGGGGACGGCCGGATCCGGTCGCTCCGGACCCATTCCGGCCAGATCCGGGGCTGGGCGACCACGGGGTGGCGCCGGCGCAGCGAGGTGGAGGCGGGGCACTCCGGAGAGGGTGGACGGCGGCGACGCGCTCCGGGAGGCGGCGCGAGGCGACGGCGAAGAGGCGGCTGTGCGGGAAACGGCGGCCGGGCCCGGGGAGGGCCGGATCTGGGCTCCTCCGGGCCCCGACGAAGTGGGGCGCGGGGAGGACATGTGGCGCGCGCGGGTTGGATGCGGGAGGCGGCGGCGATGACATGGCGGCCTCTCATTGGACGGGCGACGTGGCTGGACGGGGTGGACATGTCCGGCCGGTGGTGGGATGTCTTGTCCGGCGGCGCGAGGAGCGGGGCTAGGGTTCATCCGCGAAATGATCCGAAATTTCAAGGAGGGGTGCTCTTTTATAGGTAGAGGGAGCTAGGAGAGTCCAAATGAGGTGCGGTTTTCGGCCACGCGATCGTGATCGAACGCTCTAGATGATGGAGCAGAGTTAGGTGGGCCTTGGGCTAAAATGGAGGGGTGTTGGGCTGCAACACACACGAGGCCTTCTCGGTCCCTCGGTTAACCGTTGGAGTATCAAACGAAGTCCAAAAGGTACGAAACTTGACAGGCGGTCTGCCGGTAGTAAACCAAGTCCGCTTGGCAAGACTCGGTCTAGCCCGGAAATGTTTGATCCCCACACATGTAAGAAAGGTAGAAATGACCACCGGAGGAGAACGAAGCGCCGGAATGCAAAATGGACAACGGGGAAAATGCTCGGATGCATGAGACGAACACGTATGCAAAAGAAATGCGCATGATGACATGATATGCAAAGCATGACACGCAAGCAAAAGACGAGGAACAACAACAACTAAGTAGAGGACACCTGGCACATCGGTCTCGGGGCGTTACAACACTCCACCACTACGAGAGGATCTCGTCCCGAGATCTAGAATGGCACCGGAGGGAAAACGGAGGAGAAAGAGAATAGGTAAACTAAATTGCTTCTTAGACAAACGAGTGAAACCAAGAACCTTGCGAGGTTGAACAAATTCGAGAAAAGAATACAACGAAGGTGAACTAGGTCGAAAACACTCCGTTAGAAAAGAGGGAACAAAGAGCATTGCGAAAAACCTTGAGGTTGAAGGGAAGATATATATAGAAAAACACTCCGGTTAAGGAAGGGGATCAAGGAAGACCAAAATTCGGGCAGCACTCCGGTTGAAAAGAGAGGAATTGAATAAGAACTTGATAAGGTGATATAACTTGAAAAGAGGGCACGACACTCCGGTTAAATAGAAAATCATGAAAAGAACATGATCTTGTCAACACAAGAAGATGGGTTGAAGAGAACAACAACACAATGCCTCCGGAACGAAAGAATAGAAGATAGATAATTGAGATAGGGGAATGGAGAACAAAATGCCAACTTCTGCCACAAAAGAGCTTGAGAAGGCATCCTTAGGAGAAGGGTCGAACGGAGTTGTTGGAAAAAACCAACAACAAAAAGAATAAATTTGTAGTGGGATTATGGAAAACATCTCAAAACTATGAGGTGAAATTCTGCCACTAACAGAAACGATATATTAGATTGATAACAACAAGGAGATGAGAAGCTTAATTCACCGGGAGGATATATGAATAACTTGGGTCATTTATAAACAACATAGATAGCAACAAGCCATAGGGAAGGCTTTAGGTGAAATATAACCCAAGATACTCCAAAGAAGAGATTGATGGATTTAAAATACCTCATTCTTAACAACGTGTGAATCATGAAACATGAACTCAAATTATCAAGAATGACATAATACCACCTCAAACGATACGATAGAAAGAAATTGCACTCCGGATTACAAGATGAAGAATACTTGAACTCCTCTGAAAAGAATCTCAAAGAACACTTCGAGAAGGAATTAAATCTTTGATGAACCGACATGTAGAGCCTTCAAGAAGAACTCCGGTAACAAAAGGATGATCAAACAAAAGGAAAGAGAAGTTGAAAACACAAGGTGAAACCTTGTAATGATTTAGATGAACCTCCGTGGTGATATAATTGCGGGAGGTAGGAACTCCGGGAAAAGATAAGATGAACAATTGAGATCAAGAATTTTGATGAGCCTTCGGAATAGGGAATTAATCATTAGGATGAAACAAGAATAAGAATTACATTATGCGTATCCTTCACCAATTAAATTGATGACAAACAACGGCTTCCACATATTACTTATTCTCTTTGAAAAGGATTAAGATAGATATAGCATAAACTCAATGGACCACCGGTAGGATTTGAAAGAACAAAAGAATGCATTGATATGATAACGAATGACGAGAGCTCTTGAATGAACCACCGTAAGAATTTAAATGAACGAAGTAAAGATAAAGAAATATCGGGAAGAATTAGAAAATAAACGAAAATGCTTGAGAGAATTTAGATCCATGAGAACGAAGAGATCACGAGCTGATTAAAGAATCACTTGAACAAAGCACCGGTAAAATTGGAGAACGAGAGCTGAAAGCTGAGAATGAATAAATCTTATTTGACGAACTCCGGATAATCAAACTGAGAAGACTCTTGAATTACTCCAGATGGGTGAAAAGAATTCCCACAATCAGAACAATTATGAGAGGATGGCCTCGAACTAGAACCATGAATCTTGAAGAGAAAAGAGCAAGATTAAGGAGAAACTCTTCTTCGGTCTTCAAATGACAACGAGAAACACCACCGTGAATTGTTGAGGTACTCCGGAATGAATAATGGAAAGGTTTAGCCAACGATGAAAAGAATTTGAAAGGTTTTAGAGGAGGACATTTGACTGATGGCAATTCATTCTTACGTCAAAACTTCGAAAAGAATTTTTGAGGATAGCTCCGGGAGAATTAGAAGAGTCAGGTAAGATCCTGGGAAAAGACCTGTGGGTTAGGGGCCCACTCAAAGAAACACCGTTGAACGATTTGAAGGAGAGATTACACCGGTTGAATTAAATGGCTTGAATGGGATAACAACCTCGAAATAGGTTGAACAGATCTTGAATGACAAGACGAGCCTTTTGAGAAAGCTCTGAGCACGTGGGAACAAATGAATAGTGAGAAGTGAATTGTTATGAGGTACACCGGTATGAGAAGGCATTAGAAACGAGGGAAAAAGGGATATGATCAACACCAAAAACTTGAATTGGTTCCACCGGAGAAGAAGACGAGTGATGAGAGACGAACTAGAAGCTCCGTTAGAATCTTCATGAGAACCACCGGATAAAAGCATTGACGGAAAAGAATGGAGAGATTTCCCATCAATAAAAGGATACTTGATTGAGAAATCTGAGTCCTTGAAGAAAAAGGGTGGGTGGGCGGGAAAACAAATGCAACTTGAGATGGATGAAACGAACACCGTTGAGAGAAAGCTTGGAATAGAACTTGCGGATGTTGAAAAGATCGGATCCACTTGAAGAGAAAACACGCCGGTGAAAAGGATTGACAAGACAATCTTGATGATCAAGAAGGATTGGTATCCACATCGGAGTATGAGAACACCATTTGGGAAAGGTATGGAATCAACACTTGACTTCGAAGCAACTTGAATACCACAACTCAAAACAAAACAAAGGATTGGCTTGCAGAATAAGCCAGAACAAACATATGATAGAGATTTCGTCCGAAGTTTTCGTGGTGGGGCCTACACGGGCTCGATCGTACAGCACCATCATGTACAAGGCAGTGCACATGACATACGAAGCGTCCCCGAGTCGGCATAGCCAAGGACTCTTTAAGACACAACGAGACCACTGTAAAATCGACCGTGAATAGGCGGACCACTAGACGTCGAACCCCAATTTCATATCATACATCTGTCGAAAAGATATCCTAAGAGCTACTTGAATTCCCACTTATGAAACTCCCGAAATTTTCTGGTTATGCAATCAGGTGTTGGGGATACAGGGGAAGCATAATATCTCACCCAAATCTAGCAAATCCTACATCCAGCTGTATCCATCCTTCAACACATAACCAAGAAACCTTCGGAAATCATCTACCTCAACCTTCGAAAAGCATCCGTTATACAAGTTATGGCGATACTCCCGAACACCCGCCCCAGTACTGGGTGGCGTTGAGGTTATCTCACCAACGAACTGCATAAAAGAGATTTTCAATGTCGGCGTACTAAACTCAGGTATTCCAGAACTGCAACGATAAAATTATGAAGACAACACCTCAGAGCTCAACTCCCCGGGACACTTCCACTAAACCCCTGACAGGAGGCACCAAGACAATGTTCTCATCATAAAATCATCGGAACGATTCCAAGATACCCGCATGATCCTAAAATTTTTTTTAGTGAAATTTGAGAAGAGAAGAGTCAAAACTCTACGTCAGGATGCCTTACCAGAGCGATGAAGGGACTGGGGAGTAGAAAGAATTCCTAAACTCTCCGATATATAATTCCTAAATGACTCAAAACATTTTTCTAGACACAACTCGGCTGCTAAAAACGATCAAGCAAAAGGGCTCCTAAGGTCGGGGGAAGGCCCTGATACCAACTTGTAACACCCTCGATGCGACTATATCTCCCACGTGTTGAGGCACGACTTAGAGGCATAATCGCATTGAAGGCATATGTCGCAAGTGAGGTAATCTTCACACAACCCATGTAATATAATAAGGGAAAGAGATACATAGTTGTCTTACAATCGCCACTTCACACAAATACATGAATAAAGCATTACATCAACCAAATACAATCAAGGTCCGACTATGGAACCAAAATAAAAGAAGAACCCCAAATGCGACAAAGGTCCCCGATCAACCCCAACTGGGCTCCACTATTGATCAACTGGAAACGGAACAACACAAAGGTCAAGATCTTCATTGAGCTCCTCCTGAGCTAGGTTGCGTCATCTGCACGGACTCATCGACACCTGCAAACTGGTTTTGGAAGTATCTGTGAGCCACGGGGACTCAGCAATCTCGCACCCTCGCGATCAAGACTATTTAAGCTTATGGGTAAGGTAAAAGTATGAGGTGGAGCTGCAGCAAGCGACTAGCATAAATGGTGGCTAACATACGCAAATGAGAGCGAGAAGAGAAGGCAAAGGACGGTCAAGAAACTATGATCAAGAAGTGATCCTATAACAACCTACCTCAAGCATAACTCCAACACCGTGTTCACTTCCCGGACCCCGCTGGAAAGAGACCATCACGGTTACACACACGGTTGATTCATTTTAATTAAGGTCGAGTTTAGGTTTTCTACAACGGGACGTTAACAAATTCCCATCTGCCCATAACCGCGGGCACGGCTTTCGAAAGTTCAAATCCCTGCAAGGCTGTCCCAACTTAGCCCATCACAAGCTCTCACGGTCAACGAAGGAATAGGCCTCCACCCGAGACATTCCAATCAGACTCGGTATCCCGGTACAACAAGACATTTCGACAGGGTAAAACTAAACCAGCAACACCGCCCGAATGTGCCGACAAATCCTGATAGGAGCTGCACATATCTCTTTCTCAGGGCACACTCAGATTGTCTTAGGTGCGGGTAGGCCAGCCCAGAGTTGCCCCTGGTGGCCACCGGCAGCTGACAGGTGGACCAACACTCTGAGGAGCACTGGCCCGGGGGGGGGGTTAAAATAATGATGACCCTTGAGTCCGCGAAACCCAAGGGGAAAAAAAGGCTAGGTGGCGAATGGTAAAACCAATGTTGGGCATTGCTGGAAGAGCTTTACTTAAGGCGAACTGTCAAGGGGTTCCCATTATAGCCCAACCGCGTAAGGAACGCAAAATCCGGGAACATAACACCGATATGACGGAAACTAGGGCGGCAAGAGTGGAACAAAACACCAGGCATAAGGCCGAGCCTTCCACCCTTTACCAAGTATATAGATGCATTAATTAAATAAGATATATTGTGATATCCCAACAAGTAAACATGTTCCAACAAAGAACAGCATCTCCATGTTCCAACAAGGAACAAACTTCAATCTTCACCTGCAACTAACAACGCTATAAGAGGGGCTGAGCAAAGCGGTAACATAGCCAAACAACGGTTTGCTAGGACAAGGAGGGTTAGAGGCTTGGTTCACAATATGGGAGGCATGATAAGCAAGTGGTAGGTATCGTAGCATAGGCATAGCAAAAGAGCGAGCATCTAGCAAAGCAAAGATAGTAGTGATTTCGAGGGTATGATCATCTTGCCTGAGATCCCGCAAGGAGGAAGAACGAGTCCATGAAGAAGACAAACGGACGTAGTCGAACGGATCCTCACAACTCCGGAACGGAACCGAAGCTCACGAGAAAGGCAACCCGGAAAGAAGCAAACAACATAGTAAACAACCAACACATCAACATGGCATGATGCACAATCGAGTATGATGCATGTCCGGTTTAAATATGCATGGCAAGCCAAAGTGCACAAACAATCCTACAAATTAAGTGGAGCTCAATATGCATCGGGATGCATATTGACAAAACACCACATCAATTATTTAGTTCTCTCTCGTTTATGTACCCCAACAATATTAAATGTTGATTAACATGGCAAGAGGGTGAAGCAAATGTAAACTACCTATCTAGTCAAGGTTAAATGAGGCCGGAAGCAACGAACAACAATTCCGGAAACTCCTCATATGCATATATTAGGTTTGGTACTGTTCTGCCCTAAACATTATTTTAGAGTTCTTAAACATGCAAAGTAAAGCAGCCATGTTAAACTAGACAAAATTCCACCCCAATTACATATAAAGTTTATTAAATTCGGAGTTACGGTTATTTGGTTATGAAATAAATCATTTTAGCATGGCATAGGAGCAATTTTAAACAAACATCATTTTAAACATATTAGACGTAGATGAAAGTTGGATATTATTAATCTACACAAAATTCTAAGCAAGTTTCATATATAAAACATTTTAATACGATGCACGGTTAGTGAGTTATTAAATGCATGAACCAGGGGGACTTATCTGTAACACAACAGTCTCAGGATAAATAGGAAAATCCCAGGCGCTGAAAAAAAAAACATACGCGGGCCGAAATGAACTAGCCCAACAGCAGGAAAAAAAATAGGTGGCGCTGGGGGCGGCTCACCCATGGGCTTCGGCCCGTTTGCAGAGAGGCCGGCAGGCCGAGCGAGGCCGGGCGATCTGGGCCTGGGGCGGAGGAGGTGGCCCACGCGGAAGGTCTTCCTCCTCCCGATCCCCACCTGGATCGTGGAGGTAGGAGGCGGCGATGTCGGCTGCCGGCGCCGTTCGCCGGCGGGCAGCGGCAAGGAGGAGCGGAGGAGGCCGGCGAGGGCAGGAAACGCACCGGGAGATGTGGGGACGGCCGGATCCGGTCGCTCCGGACCCATTCCGGCCAGATCCGGGGCCGGGCGACCACGGGGTGGCGCCGGCGCAGCGAGGTGGAGGCGGGGCACTCCGGCGAGGGTGGACGGCGGCGACGCGCTCCGGGAGGCGGCGCGAGGCGACGGCGAAGAGGTGGCTGTGTGGGAAACGGCGGCCCGGCTCGGGCCCGGGGAGGGCCGGATCTGGGCTCCTCCGGGCCCCGACGAAGCGGGGCGCGGGGAGGACATGTGGCGCGCGCGGGTTGGATGCGGGAGGCGGAGGCGATGACATGGCGGCCTCTCATTGGACGGGCGACGTGGCTGGATGGGGTGGACATGTCCGGCCGGTGGTGGGATGTCTTGTCCGGCGGCGCGAGGAGCGGGGCTAGGGTTCATCCGCGAAATGATCCAAAATTTCAAGGAGGGGTGCTCTTTTATAGGTAGAGGGAGCTAGGAGAGTCCAAATGAGGTGCGGTTTTCGGCCACGCGATCGTGATCGAACGCTCTAGATGATGGAGCAGAGTTAGGTGGGTCTTGGGCTAAAATGGAGGGGTGTTGGGCTGCAACACACACGAGGCCTTCTCGGTCCCTCGGTTAACCGTTGGAGTATCAAACGAAGTCCAAAAGGTACGAAACTTGACAGGCGGTCTACCGGTAGTAAACCAAGTCCGCTTGGCAAGACTCGGTCCAGCCCGGAAATGTTTGATCCCCACACATGTAAGAAAGGTAGAAATGACCACCGGAGGAGAACGAAGCGCCGGAATGCAAAACGGAGAACGGGGAAAATGCTCGGATGCATGAGACGAACACGTATGCAAAAGAAATGCGCATGATGACATGATATGCAAAGCATGACACGCAAGCAAAAGACGAGGCAACAACAACAACTAAGCAGAGGACACCTGGCACATCAGTCTCGGGGCGTTACAACACTCCACCACTACGAGAGGATCTCGTCCCGAGATCTAGAATGGCACCGGAGGGAAAACGGAGGAGAAAGAGAATAGGTAAACTAAATTGCTTCTTAGACAAACGAGAGAAACCAAGAACCTTGCGAGGTTGAACAAATTCGAGAAAAGAATACAACGAAGGTGAACTAGGTCGAAAACACTCCGTTCGAAAAGAGGGAACAAAGAGCATTGCGAAAAACCTTGAGGTTGAAGGGAAGATATATATAGAAAAACACTCCGGTTAAGGAAGGGGATCAAGGAAGACCAAAATTCGGGCAGCACTCCAGTTGAAAAGAGAGGAATTGAATAAGAACTTGATAAGGTGATATAACTTGAAAAGAGGGCACGACACTCCGGTTAAATAGACAATCATGAAAAGAACATGATCTTGTCAACACAAGAAGATGGGTTGAAGAGAACAACAACACAATGCCTCCGGAACGAAAGAATAGAAGATAGATAATTGAGATAGGGGAATGGAGAACAAAATGCCAACTTCTGCCACAAAAGAGCTTGAGAAGGCATCCTTAGGAGAAGGGTCGAACGGAGTTGTTGGAAAAAACCAACAACAAAAAGAATAAATTTGTAGTGGGCTTATGGAAAACATCTCAAAACTATGAGGTGAAATTCTGCCACTAACAGAAACGATATATTAGATTGATAACAACAAGGAGATGAGAAGCTTAATTCACCGGGAGGATAGATGAATAACTTGGGTCATTTATAAACAACATAGATAGCAACAAGCCATAGGGAAGGCTTTAGGTGAAATATAACCCAAGATACTCCAAAGAAGAGATTGATGGATTTAAAATACCTCATTCTTAACAACGTGTGAATCATGAAACATGAACTCAAATTATCAAGAATGACATAATACCACCTCAAACGATACGATATAAAGAAATTGCACTCCGGATTACAAGATGAAGAATACTTGAACTCCTCTGAAAAGAATCTCAAAGAACACTTCGAGAAGGAATTAAATCTTTGATGAACCGACATGTAGAGCTTTCAAGAAGAACTCCGGTAACAAAAGGATGATCAAACAAAAGGAAAGAGAAGTTGAAAACACAAGGTGAAACCTTGTAATGATTTAGATGAACCTCCGTGGTGATATAATTGCGAGAGGTAGGAACTCCGGGAAAAGATAAGATGAACAATTGAGATCAAGAATTTTGATGAGCCTCCGGAATAGGGAATTAATCATTAGGATGAAACAAGAATAAGAATTACATTATGCGTATCCTTCACCAATTAAATTGATGACAAACAACGGCTTCCACATATTACTTATTCTCTTTGAAAAGGATTAAGATAGATATAGCATAAACTCAATGGACCACCGGTAGGATTTGAAAGAACAAAAGAATGCATTGATATGATAACGAATGACGAGAGATCTTGAATGAACCACCGTAAGAATTTAAATGAACGAAGTAAAGATAAAGAAATATCAGGAAGAATTAGAAAATAAATGAAGATGCTTGAGAGAATTTAGATCCATGAGAACGAAGAGATCACGAGCTGATTAAAGATCACTTGAACAAAGCACCAGTAAAATTGGAGAACGAGAGCTGAAAGCTGAGAATGAATAAATCTTATTTGACGAACTCCGGATAATCAAACTGAGAAGACTCTTGAATTACTCCATATGGGTGAAAAGAATTCCCACAATCAGAACAATTATGAGAGGATGGCCTCGAACTAGAACCACGAATCTTGAAGAGAAAAGAGCAAGATTAAGGAGAAACTTTTCTTCGGTCTTCAAATGACAACGAGAAACACCACCGTGAATTGTTGAGGCACTCCGGAATGAATAATGGAAAGGTTTAGCCAACGATGAAAAGAATTTGAAAGGTTTTAGAGGAGGACATTTGACTGATGGCAATTCATTCTTACGTCAAAACTTCGAAAAGATTTTTTGAGGATAGCTCCGGGTGAATTAGAAGAGTCAGGTAAGATCCTGGGAAAAGACCTATGGGTTAGGGGCCCACTCAAAGAAACACCGTTGAACGATTTGGAGAGATTACACCGGTTGAATTAAATGGCTTGAATGGGATAACAACCTCGAAATAGGTTGAACAGATCTTGAATGACAAGACGAGCCTTTTGAGAAAGCTCTGAGCACGCCGGAACAAATGAATAGTGAGAAATGAATTGTTATGAGGTACACCGGTATGAGAAGGCATTAGAAACGAGGGAAAAAGGGATATGATCAACACCAAAAACTTGAATTGGTTCCACCGGAGAAGAAGACGAGTGATGAGAGACGAACTAGAAGCTCCGTTAGAATCTTCATGAGAACCACCGGATAAAAGCATTGACGGAAAAGAATGGAGAGATTTCCCATCAATAAAAGGATACTTGATTGAGAAATCTGAGTCCTTGAAGAAAAAGGGTGGGTGGGCGGGAAAACAAATGCAACTTGAGATGGATGAAACGAACACCGTTGAGAGAAAGCTTGGAATAGAACTTGCGGATGTTGAAAAGATCGGATCCACTTGAAGAGAAAACACGCCGGTGAAAAGGATTGACAAGACAATCTTGATGATCAAGAAGGATTGGTATCCACATCGGAGTATGAGAACACCATTTGGGAAAGGTATGGAATCAACACTTGACTTCGAAGCAACTTGAATACCACAACTCAAAACAAAACAAAGGATTGGCTTGCAGAATAAGCCAGAACAAACATATGATAGAGATTTTGTCCGAAGTTTTCGTGGTGGGGCCTACACGGGCTCGATCGTACAGCACCATCATGTACAAGGCAGTGCACATGACATACGAAGCGTCCCCGAGTCGGCATAGCCAAGGACTCTTTAAGACACAACGAGACCACTGTAAAATCGACCGTGAATAGGCGGACCACTAGACGTCGAACCCCAATTTCATATCATACATCTGTCGAAAAGATATCCTAAGAGCTACTTGAATTCCCACTTATGAAACTCCCGAAATTTTCTGGTTATGCAATCAGGTGTTGGGGATACAGGGGAAGCATAATATCTCACCCAAATCTAGCAAATCCTACATTCAGCTGTATCCATCCTTCAACACATAACCAAGAAACCTTCGGAAATCATCTACCTCAACCTTCGAAAAGCATCCGTTATACAAGTTATGGCGATACTCCCGAACTCCCGCCCCAGTACTGGGTGGCGTCGAGGTTATCTCAGCAACGAACTGCATAAAAGAGATTTTCGATGTCGGCGTACTAAACTCAGGTATTCCAGAACTGCAACAATAAAATTATGACGACAACACCTCAGAGCTCAACTCCCCGGGACACTTCCACTAAACCCCTGACAGGAGGCACCAAGACAATGTTCTCATCATAAAATCATCGGAACGATTCCAAGTTACCCGCGTGATCCTAAAAATTTTTTAGTGAAATTTGAGAAGAGAAGAGTCAAAACTCTACGTCAGGATGCCTTACCAGAGCGATGAAGGGACTGGGGAGTAAAAAGAATTCCTAAACTCTCCAATATATAATTCCTAAATGACTCAAAACATTTTTCTAGACACAACTCGGCCGCTAAAAACGATCAAGCAATGGGGCTCCTAAGGTCGGGGGAAGGCTCTGATACCAACTTGTAACACCCTCGATGCGACTATATCTCCCACGTGTCGAGGCACGACTTAGAGGCATAATCGCATTGAAGGCATATGTCGCAAGTGAGGTAATCTTCACACAACCCATGTAATATAATAAGGGAAAGAGATACATAGTTGTCTTACAATCGCCACTTCACACAAATACATGAATAAAGCATTACATCAACCAAATACAATCATGGTCCGACTACGGAACCAAAATAAAAGAAGAACCCCAAATGCGACAAAGGTCCCCGATCGACCCCAACTGGGCTCCACTACTGATCAACTGGAAACGGAACAACACAAAGGTCAAGATCTTCATTGAGCTCCTCCTGAGCTAGGTTGCGTCATCTGCACGGACTCATCGGCACCTGCAAACTGGTTTTGGAAGTATCTGTGAGCCACGGGGACTCAGCAATCTCGCACCCTCGCGATCAAGACTATTTAAGCTTATGGGTAAGGTAAAAGTATGAGGTGGAGCTGCAGCAAGCGACTAGCATAAATGGTGGCTAACATACGCAAATGAGAGCGAGAAGAGAAGGCAAAGCACGGTCAAGAAACTATGATCAAGAAGTGATCCTATAACAACCTACCTCAAGCATAACTCCAACACCATGTTCACTTCCCGGACCCCGCTGGAAAGAGACCATCACGGTTACACACACGGTTGATTCATTTTAATTAAGGTCGACTTTAGGTTTTCTACAACCGGACGTTAACAAATTCCCATCTGCCCATAACCGCGGGCACGGCTTTCGAAAGTTCAAATCCCTGCAGGGGTGTCCCAACTTAGCCCATCACAAGCTCTCACGGTCAACGAAGGAATAGGCCTCCACCCGAGACATTCCAATCAGACTCGGTATCCTGGTACAACAAGACATTTCGACAGGGTAAAACTAAACCAGCAACACCGCCCGAATGTGCCGACAAATCCCGATAGGAGCTGCACATATCTCTTTCTCAGGGCACACTCAGATTGTCTTAGGTGCAGGTAGGCCAGCCTAGAATTGCCCCTGGTGGCCATCGGCAGCTGACAGGTGGACCAACACTCAGAGGAGCACTGGCCCGGGGGGGTTAAAATAATGATGACCCTTGAGTCCGCGAAACCCAAGGGAAAAAAAGGCTAGGTGGCGAATGGTAAAACCAATGTTGGGCATTGTTGGAAGAGCTTTACTTAAGGCGAACTGTCAAGGGGTTCCCATTATAGCCCAGCCGCGTAAGGAACGCAAAATCCGGGAACATAACACCGATATGACGGAAACTAGGGCGGCAAGAGTGGAACAAAACACCAGGCATAAGGCCGAGCCTTCCACCCTTTACCAAGTATATAGATGCATTAATTAAATAAGATATATTGTGATATCCCAACAAGTAAACATGTTCCAACAAAGAACAGCATCTCCATGTTCCAACAAGGAACAAACTTCAATCTTCACCTGCACCTAACAACGCTATAAGAGGGGCTGAGCAAAGCGGTAACATAGCCAAACAACGGTTTGCTAGGACAAGGAGGGTTAGAGGCAAGGTTCACAATATGGGAGGCATGCTAAGCAAGTGGTAGGTATCGTAGCATAGGCATAGCAAAAGAGCGAGCATCTAGCAAAGCAAAGATAGTAGTGATTCCGAGGTTATGATCATCTTGCCTGAGATCCCGCAAGGAGGAAGAACGAGTCCATGAAGAAGACAAACGGACGTAGTCAAACGGATCCTCACAACTCCGGAACGGAACCGAAGCTCACGAGAAAGGCAACCCGGAAAGAAGCAAACAACATAGTAAACAACCAACACATCAACATGGCATGATGCACAATCGAGTATGATGCATGTCCGGTTTAAATATGCATGGCAAGGCAAAGTGCACAAACAATCCTACAAATTAAGTGGAGCTCAATATGCATCGGGATGCATATTGACAAAACACCACATCAATTATTTCGTTCTCTCTCGTTTATGTACCCCAACAATATTAAATGTTGATTAACATGGCAAGAGGGTGAAGCAAATGTAAACTACCTATCTAGTCAAGGTTAAATGAGGCCGGAAGCAACGAACAACAATTCCGGAAACTCCTCATATGCATATATTAGGTTTGGTACTGTTCTGCCCTAAACATTATTTTAGAGTTCTTAAACATGCAAAGTAAAGCCACCAAGTTAAACTAGACAAAATTCCACCCCAATTACATATAAAGTTTATTAAATTCGGAGTTACGGTTATTTGGTTATGAAATAAATCATTTTAGCATGGCATAGGAGCAATTTTAAACAAACATCATTTTAAACATATTAGACATAGATGAAAGTTGGATATTATTAATCTACACAAAATTCTAAGCAAGTTTCATATATAAAACATTTTAATACGATGCACGGTTAGTGAGTTATTAAATGCATGAACCAGGGGGACTTATCTGTAAAACAACACTCTCAGGATAAATAGGAAAATCCCAGGCGCTGAAAAAAAAACATACGCAGGCCGAAATGGACTAGCCCAACAGCAGGAAAAAAATAGGTGGCGCTGGGGGCGGCTCACCCATGGGCTTCGGCCCGTTTGCAGAGAGGCCGGCAGGCCGAGCGAGGCCGGGCGATCTGGGCCTCGGGCGGAGGAGGTGGCCCACGCGGAAGGTCTTCCTCCTCCCGATCCCCACCTGGATCGGGGAGGTAGGAGGCGGCGATGTCGGCTGCCGGCGCCGTTCGCCGGCGGGCAGCGGCAAGGAGGAGCGGAGGAGGCCGGCGAGGGCAGGAAACGCGCCGGGAGATGTGGGGACGGCCGGATCCGGTCGCTCCGGACCCATTCCGGCCAAATCCGGGAGACGGCGCGAGGCGACGGCGAAGAGGCGGCTGTGCGGGAAACGGCGGCCCGGCTCGGGCCCGGGGAGGGCCGGATCTGGGCTCCTCCGGGCCCCGACGAAGTGGGGCGCGGGGAGGACATGTGGCGCGCGCGGGTTGGATGCGGGAGGCGGCGGCGATGACATGGCGGCCTCTCATTGGACGGGCGACGTGGCTGGACGGGGTGGACATGTCCGGCCGGTGGTGGGATGTCTTGTCCGGCGGCGCGAGGAGCGGGGCTAGGGTTCATCCGCGAAATGATCCGAAATTTCAAGGAGGGGTGCTCTTTTATAGGTAGAGGGAGCTAGGAGAGTCCAAATGAGGTGCGGTTTTCGGCCACGCGATCGTGATCGAACGCTCTAGATGATGGAGCAGAGTTAGGTGGGTCTTGGGCTAAAATGGAGGGGTGTTGGGCTGCAACACACACGAGGCCTTCTCGGTCCCTCGGTTAACCGTTGGAGTATCAAACGAAGTCCAAAAGGTACGAAACTTGACAGGCGGTCTACCGGTAGTAAACCAAGTCCGCTTGGCAAGACTCGGTCCAGCCCGGAAATGTTTGATCCCCACACATGTAAGAAAGGTAGAAATGACCACCGGAGGAGAACGAAGCGCCGGAATGCAAAACGGAGAACGGGGAAAATGCTCGGATGCATGAGACGAACACGTATGCAAAAGAAATGCGCATGATGACATGATATGCAAAGCATGACACGCAAGCAAAAGACGAGGCAACAAAAACAACTAAGCAGAGGACACCTGGCACATCGGTCTCGGGGCGTTACAACACTCCACCACTACGAGAGGATCTCGTCCCGAGATCTAGAATGGCACCGGAGGGAAAACGGAGGAGAAAGAGAATAGGTAAACTAAATTGCTTCTTAGACAAATGAGTGAAACCAAGAACCTTGCGAGGTTGAACAAATTCGAGAAAAGAATACAACGAAGGTGAACTAGGTCGAAAACACTCCGTTAGAAAAGAGGGAACAAAGAGCATTGCGAAAAACCTTGAGGTTGAAGGGAAGATATATATAGAAAAACACTCCGGTTAAGGAAGGGGATCAAGGAAGACCAAAATTCGGGCAGCACTCCGGTTGAAAAGAGAGGAATTGAATAAGAACTTGATAAGGTGATATAACTTGAAAAGAGGGCACGACACTCCGGTTAAATAGACAATCATGAAAAGAACATGATCTTGTCAACGCAAGAAGATGGGTTGAAGAGAACAACAACACAATGCCTCCGGAACGAAAGAATAGAAGATAGATAATTGAGATAGGGGAATGGAGAACAAAATGCCAACTTCTGCCACAAAAGAGCTTGAGAAGGCATCCTTAGGAGAAGGGTCGAACGGAGTTGTTGGAAAAAACCAACAACAAAAAGAATAAATTTGTAGTGGGCTTACGGAAAACATCTCAAAACTATGAGGTGAAATTCTGCCACTAACAGAAATGATATATTAGATTGATAACAACAAGGAGATGAGAAGCTTAATTCACCGGGAGGATATATGAATAACTTGGGTCATTTATAAACAACATAGATAGCAACAAGCCATAGGGAAGGCTTTAGGTGAAATATAACCCAAGATACTCCAAAGAAGAGATTGATGGATTTAAAATACCTCATTCTTAACAACGTGTGAATCATGAAACATGAACTCAAATTATCAAGAATGACATAATACCACCTCAAACGATACGATAGAAAGAAATTGCACTCCGGATTACAAGATGAAGAATACTTGAACTCCTCTGAAAAGAATCTCAAAGAACACTTCGAGAAGGAATTAAATCTTTGATGAACCGACATGTAGAGCCTTCAAGAAGAACTCCGGTAACAAAAGGATGATCAAACAAAAGGAAAGAGAAGTTGAAAACACAAGGTGAAACCTTGTAATGATTTAGATGAACCTCCGTGGTAATATAATTGCGAGAGGTAGGAACTCCGGGAAAAGATAAGATGAACAATTGAGATCAAGAATTTTGATGAGCCTCCGGAATAGGGAATTAATCATTAGGATGAAACAAGAATAAGAATTACATTATGCGTATCCTTCACCAATTAAATTGATGACAAACAACGGCTTCCACATATTACTTATTCTCTTTGAAAAGGATTAAGATAGATATAGCATAAACTCAATGGACCACCGATAGGATTTGAAAGAACAAAAGAATGCATTGATATGATAACGAATGACGAGAGCTCCACCGTAAGAATTTAAATGAACGAAGTAAAGATAAAGAAATATCGGGAAGAATTAGAAAATAAACGAAGATGCTTGAGAGAATTTAGATCCATGAGAACGAAGAGATCACGAGCTGATTAAAGATCACTTGAACAAAGCACCGGTAAAATTGGAGAACGAGAGCTGAAAGCTGAGAATGAATAAATCTTATTTGACGAACTCCGGATAATCAAACTGAGAAGACTCTTGAATTACTCCAGATGGGTGAAAAGAATTCCCACAATCAGAACAATTATGAGAGGATGGCCTCGAACTAGAACCACGAATCTTGAAGAGAAAAGAGCAAGCTTATGGAGAAACTCTTCTTCGGTCTTCAAATGACAACGAGAAACACCACCGTGAATTGTTGAGGCACTCCGGAATGAATAATGGAAAGGTTTAGCCAACGATGAAAAGAATTTGAAAGGTTTTAGAGGAGGACATTTGACTGATGGCAATTCATTCTTACGTCAAAACTTCGAAAAGAATTTTTGAGGATAGCTCCGGGAGAATTAGAAAGAGTCAGGTAAGATCCTGGGAAAAGACCTGTGGGTTAGGGGCCCACTCAAAGAAACACCGTTGAACGATTTGAAGGAGAGATTACACCGGTTGAATTAAATGGCTTGAATGGGATAACAACCTCGAAATAGGTTGAACAGATCTTGAATGACAAGACGAGCCTTTTGAGAAAGCTCTGAGCACGTGGGAACAAATGAATAGTGAGAAGTGAATTGTTATGAGGTACACCGGTATGAGAAGGCATTAGAAACGAGGGAAAAAGGGATATGATCAACACCAAAAACTTGAATTGGTTCCACCGGAGAAGAAGACGAGTGATGAGAGACGAACTAGAAGCTCCGTTAGAATCTTCATGAGAACCACCGGATAAAAGCATTGACGGAAAAGAATGGAGAGATTTCCCATCAATAAAAGGATACTTGATTGAGAAATCTGAGTCCTTGAAGAAAAAGGGTGGGTGGGCGGGAAAACAAATGCAACTTGAGATGGATGAAACGAACACCGTTGAGAGAAAGCTTGGAATAGAACTTGCGGATGTTGAAAAGATCGGATCCACTTGAAGAGAAAACACGCCGGTGAAAAGGATTGACAAGACAATCTGGATGATCAAGAAGGATTGGTATCCACATCGGAGTATGAGAACACCATTTGGGAAAGGTATGGAATCAACACTTGACTACGAAGCAACTTGAATACCACAACTCAAAACAAAACAAAGGATTGGCTTGCAGAATAAGCCAGAACAAACATATGATAGAGATTTCGTCTGAAGTTTTCGTGGTGGGGCCTACACGGGCTCGATCGTACAGCACCATCATGTACAAGGCAGTGCACATGACATATGAAGCGTCCCCGAGTCGGCATAGCCAAGGACTCTTTAAGACACAACAAGACCACTGTAAAATCGACCGTGAATAGGCGGACCACTAGACGTCGAACCCCAATTTCATATCATACATCTGTCGAAAAGATATCCTAAGAGCTACTTGAATTCCCACTTATGAAACTCCCGAAATTTTCTGGTTATGCAATCAGGTGTTGGGGATACAGGGGAAGCATAATATCTCACCCAAATCTAGCAAATCCTACATCCAGCTGTATCCATCCTTCAACACATAACCAAGAAACCTTCGGAAATCATCTACCTCAACCTTTGAAAAGCATCCGTTATACAAGTTATGGCGATACTCCCGAACTCCCGCCCCAGTACTGGGTGGCGTCGAGGTTATCTCACCAACGAACTGCATAAAAGAGATTTTCGATGTCGGCGTACTAAACTCAGGTATTCCAGAACTGCAACGATAAAATTATGACGACAACACCTCAGAGCTCAACTCCCCGGGACACTTCCACTAAACCCCTGACAGGAGGCACCAAGACAATGTTCTCATCATAAAATCATCGGAACGATTCCAAGATACCCGCATGATCCTAAAAATTTTTTTAGTGAAATTTGAGAAGAGAAGAGTCAAAACTCTACGTCAGGATGCCTTACCAGAGCGATGAAGGGACTGGGGAGTAAAAAGAATTCCTAAACTCTCCGATATATAATTCCTAAATGACTCAAAACATTTTTCTAGACACAACTCAGCTGCTAAAAACGATCAAGCAATGGGGCTCCTAAGGTCGGGGGAAGGCTCTGATACCAACTTGTAACACCCTCGATGCGACTATATCTCCCACGTGTCGAGGCACGACTTAGAGGCATAATCGCATTGAAGGCATATGTCGCAAGTGAGGTAATCTTCACACAACCCATGTAATATAATAAGGGAAAGAGATACATAGTTGTCTTACAATCGCCACTTCACACAAATACATGAATAAAGCATTACATCAACCAAATACAATCATGGTCCGACTACGGAACCAAAATAAAAGAAGAACCCCAAATGTGACAAAGGTCCCCGATCGACCCCAACTGGGCTCCACTACTGATCAACTGGAAACGGAACAACACAAAGGTTAAGATCTTCATTGAGCTCCTCCTGAGCTAGGTTGCGTCATCTGCACGGACTCATCGGCACCTGCAAACTGGTTTTGGAAGTATCTGTGAGCCACGGGGACTCAGCAATCTCGCACCCTCGCGATCAAGACTATTTAAGCTTATGGTAAGGTAAAAGTATGAGGTGGAGCTGCAGCAAGCGACTAGCATAAATGGTGGCTAACATACGCAAATGAGAGCGAGAAGAGAAGGCAAAGCACGGTCAAGAAACTATGATCAAGAAGTGATCCTATAACAACCTACCTCAAGCATAACTCCAACACCGTGTTCACTTCCCGGACCCCGCTGGAGAGAGACCATCACGGTTACACACACGGTTGATTCATTTTAATTAAGGTCGACTTTAGGTTTTCTACAACCGGACGTTAACAAATTCCCATCTGCCCATAACCGCGGGCACGGCTTTCGAAAGTTCAAATCCCTGCATGGGTGTCCCAACTTAGCCCATCAAAAGCTCTCACGGTCAACGAAGGAATAGGCCTCCACCTGAGACATTCCAATCAGACTCGGTATCCCGGTACAACAAGACATTTCGACAGGGTAAAACTAAACCAGCAACACCGCCCGAATGTGCCGACAAATCCCGATAGGAGCTGCACATATCTCTTTCTCAGGGCACACTCAGATTGTCTTAGGTGCGGGTAGGCCAGCCCAGAGTTGCCCCTGGTGGCCACCGGCAGCTGACAGGTGGACCAACACTCAGAGGAGCACTGGCCCGGGGGGTTAAAATAATGATGACCCTTGAGTCCGCGAAACCCAAGGGAAAAAAAGGCTAGATGGCGAATGGTAAAACCAATGTTGGGCATTGCTGGAAGAGCTTTACTTAAGGCGAACTGTCAAGGGGTTCCCATTATAGCCCAACCGCGTAAGGAACGCAAAGTCCGGGAACATAACACCGATATGACGGAAACTAGGGCGGCAAGAGTGGAACAAAACACCAGGCATAAGGCCGAGCCTTCCACCCTTTACCAAGTATATAGATGCATTAATTAAATAAGATATATTGTGATATCCCAACAAGTAAACATGTTCCAACAAAGAACAGCATCTCCATGTTCCAACAAGGAACAAACTTCAATCTTCACCTACAACTAACAACGCTATAAGAGGGGCTGAGCAAAGCGGTAACATAGCCAAACAACGGTTTGCTAGGACAAGGAGGGTTAGAGGCTTGGTTCACAATATGGGAGGCATGATAAGCAAGTGGTAGGTATCGTAGCATAGGCATAGCAAAAGAGCGAGCATCTAGCAAAGCAAAGATAGTAGTGATTTCGAGGGTATGATCATCTTGCCTGAGATCCCGCAAGGAGGAAGAACGAGTCCATGAAGAAGACAAACGGACGTAGTCGAACGGATCCTCACAACTCCGGAACGGAACCGAAGCTCACGAGAAAGGCAACCCGGAAAGAAGCAAACAACATAGTAAACAACCAACACATCAACATGGCATGATGCACAATCGAGTATGATGCATGTCCGGTTTAAATATGCATGGCAAGGAAAAGTGCACAAACAATCCTACAAATTAAGTGGAGCTCAATATGCATCGGGATGCATATTGACAAAACACCACATCAATTATTTCGTTCTCTCTCGTTTATGTACCCCAACAATATTAAATGTTGATTAACATGGCAAGAGGGTGAAGCAAATGTAAACTACCTATCTAGTCAAGGTTAAATGAGGCCGGAAGCAACGAACAACAATTCCGGAAACTCCTCATATGCATATATTAGGTTTGGTACTGTTCTGCCCTAAACATTATTTTAGAGTTATTAAACATGCAAAGTAAAGCATCCATGTTAAACTAGACAAAATTCCACCCCAATTACATATAAAGTTTATTAAATTCGGAGTTACGGTTATTTGGTTATGAAATAAATCATTTTAGCATGGCATAGGAGCAATTTTAAACAAACATCATTTTAAACATATTAGACGTAGATGAAAGTTGGATATTATTAATCTACACAAAATTCTGAGCAAGTTTCATATATAAAACATTTTAATACGATGCACGGTTAGTGAGTTATTAAATGCATGAACCAGGGGGACTTATCTGTAACACAACAGTCTCAGGATAAATAGGAAAATCCCAGGCGCTGAAAAAAAAACATACGCGGGCCGAAATGAACTAGCCCAACAGCAGGAATAAAAATAGGTGGCGCTGGGGGCGGCTCACCCATGGGCTTCGGCCCGTTTGCAGAGAGGCCGGCAGGCCGAGCGAGGCCGGGCGATCTGGGCCTGGGGCGGAGGAGGTGGCCCATGCGGAAGGTCTTCCTCCTCCCGATCCCCACCTGGATCGTGGAGGTAGGAGGCGGCGATGTCGGCTGCCGGCGCCGTTCGCCGGCGGGCAGCGGCAAGGAGGAGCGGAGGAGGCCGGCGAGGGCAGGAAACGCACCGGGAGATGTGGGGACGGCCGGATCCGGTCGCTCCGGACCCATTCCGGCCAGATCCGGGGCCGGGCGACCACGGGGTGGCGCCGGCGCAGCGAGGTGGAGGCGGGGCACTCCGGCGAGGGTGGACGGCGGCGACGCGCTCCGGGAGGCGGCGCGAGGCGACGGCGAAGAGGTGGCTGTGTGGGAAACGGCGGCCCGGCTCGGGCCCGGGGAGGGCCGGATCTGGGCTCCTCCGGGCCCCGACGAAGCGGGGCGCGGGGAGGACATGTGGCGCGCGCGGGTTGGATGCGGGAGGCGGAGGCGATGACATGGCGGCCTCTCATTGGACGGGCGACGTGGCTGGATGGGGTGGACATGTCCGGCCGGTGGTGGGATGTCTTGTCCGGCGGCGCGAGGAGCGGGGCTAGGGTTCATCCGCGAAATGATCCGAAATTTCAAGGAGGGGTGCTCTTTTATAGGTAGAGGGAGCTAGGAGAGTCCAAATGAGGTGCGGTTTTCGGCCACGCGATCGTGATCGAACGCTCTAGATGATGGAGCAGAGTTAGGTGGGTCTTGGGCTAAAATGGAGGGGTGTTGGGCTGCAACACACACGAGGCCTTCTCGGTCCCTCGGTTAACCGTTGGAGTATCAAACGAAGTCCAAAAGGTACGAAACTTGACAGGCGGTCTACCGGTAGTAAACCAAGTCCGCTTGGCAAGACTCGGTCCAGCCCGGAAATGTTTGATCCCCACACATGTAAGAAAGGTAGAAATGACCACCGGAGGAGAACGAAGCGCCGGAATGCAAAACGGAGAACGGGGAAAATGCTCGGATGCATGAGACGAACACGTATGCAAAAGAAATGCGCATGATGACATGATATGCAAAGCATGACACGCAAGCAAAAGACGAGGCAACAACAACAACTAAGCAGAGGACACCTGGCACATCGGTCTCGGGGCGTTACAACACTCCACCACTACGAGAGGATCTCGTCCCGAGATCTAGAATGGCACCGGAGGGAAAACGGAGGAGAAAGAGAATAGGTAAACTAAATTGCTTCTTAGACAAACGAGTGAAACCAAGAACCTTGCGAGGTTGAACAAATTCGAGAACAGAATACAACGAAGGTGAACTAGGTCGAAAACTCTCCGTTCGAAAAGAGGGAACAAAGAGCATTGCGAAAAACCTTGAGGTTTAAGGGAAGATATATATAGAAAAACACTCCGGTTAAGGAAGGGGATCAAGGAAGACCAAAATTCGGGCAGCACTCCGGTTGAAAAGAGAGGAATTGAATAAGAACTTGATAAGGTGATATAACTTGAAAAGAGGGCACGACACTCCGGTTAAATAGACAATCATGAAAAGAACATGATCTTGTCAACACAAGAAGATGGGTTGAAGAGAACAACAACACAATGCCTCCGGAACGAAAGAATAGAAGATAGATAATTGAGATAGGGGAATGGAGAACAAAATGCCAACTTCTGCCAACAAAGAGCTTGAGAAGGCATCCTTAGGAGAAGGGTCGAACGGAGTTGTTGGAAAAAACCAACAACAAAAAGAATAAATTTGTAGTGGGCTTATGGAAAACATCTCAAAACTATGAGGTGAAATTCTGCCACTAACAGAAACGATATATTAGATTGATAACAACAAGGAGATGAGAAGCTTAATTCACCGGGAGGATAGATGAATAACTTGGGTCATTTATAAACAACATAGATAGCAACAAGCCATAGGGAAGGCTTTAGGTGAAATATAACCCAAGATACTCCAAATAAGAGATTGATGGATTTAAAATACCTCATTCTTAACAACGTGTGAATCATGAAACATGAACTCAAATTATCAAGAATGACATAATACCACCTCAAATGATACGATAGAAAGAAATTGCACTCCGGATTACAAGATGAAGAATACTTGAACTCCTCTGAAAAGAATCTCAAAGAACACTTCGAGAAGGAATTAAATCTTTGATGAACCGACATGTAGAGCCTTCAAGAAGAACTCCGGTAACAAAAGGATGATCAAACAAAAGGAAAGAGAAGTTGAAAACACAAGGTGAAACCTTGTAATGATTTAGATGAACCTCCGTGGTGATATAATTGCGAGAGGTAGGAACTCCGGGAAAAGATAAGATGAACAATTGAGATCAAGAATTTTGATGAGCCTCCGGAATAGGGAATTAATCATTAGGATGAAACAAGAATAAGAATTACATTATGCGTATCCTTCACCAATTAAATTGATGACAAACAACGGCTTCCACATATTACTTATTCTCTTTGAAAAGGATTAAGATAGATATAGCATAAACTCAATGGACCACCGGTAGGATTTGAAAGTACAAAAGAATGCATTGATATGATAACGAATGACGAGAGCTCTTGAATGAACCACCGTTAGAATTTAAATGAACGAAGTAAACATAAAGAAATATCGGGAAGAATTAGAAAATAAACAAAGATGCTTGAGAGAATTTAGATCCATGAGAACGAAGAGATCACGAGCTGATTAAAGATCACTTGAACAAAGCACCAGTAAAATTGGAGAACGAGAGCTGAAAGCTGAGAATGAATAAATCTTATTTGACGAACTCCGGATAATCAAACTGAGAAGACTCTTGAATTACTCCAGATGGGTGAAAAGAATTCCCACAATCAGAACAATTATGAGAGGATGGCCTCGAACTAGAACCATGAATCTTGAAGAGAAAAGAGCAAGATTAAGGAGAAACTCTTCTTCGGTCTTCAAATGACAACGAGAAACACCACCGTGAATTGTTGAGGCACTCTGGAATGAATAATGGAAAGGTTTAGCCAACGATGAAAAGAATTTGAAAGGTTTTATATGAGGACATTTGACTGATGGCAATTCGTTCTTATGTCAAAACTTTGAAAAGAATTTTTGAGGATAGCTCCGGGAGAATTAGAAGAGTCAGGTAAGATCTTGGGAAAAGACCTGTGGGTTAGGGGCCCACTCAAAGAAACACCGTTGAACGATTTGAAGGAGAGATTACACCGGTTGAATTAAATGGCTTGAATGGGATAACAACCTCGAAATAGGTTGAACAGATCTTGAATGACAAGACGAGCCTTTTGAGAAAGCTCTGAGCACGCGGGAACAAATGAATAGTGAGAAGTGAATTGTTATGAGGTACACCGGTATGAGAAGGCATTAGAAACGAGGGAAAAGGGATATGATCAACACCAACAACTTGAATTGGTTCCACCGGAGAAGAAGACGAGTGATGAGAGACGAACTAGAAGCTCCGTTAGAATCTTCATGAGAACCACCGGATAAAAGCATTGACGGAAAAGAATGGAGAGATTTCCCATCAATAAAAGGATACTTGATTGAGAAATCTGAGTCCTTGAAGAAAAAGGGTGGGTGGGCGGGAAAACAAATGCAACTTGAGATGGATGAAACGAACACCGTCGAGAGAAAGCTTGGAATAGAACTTGCGGATGTTGAAAAGATCGGATCCACTTGAAGAGAAAACAATCCGGTGAAAAGGATTGACAAGACAATCTTGATGATCAAGAAGGATTGGTATCCACATCGAAGTATGAGAACACCATTTGGGAAAGGTATGGAATCAACACTTGACTTCGAAGCAACTTGAATACCACAACTCAAAACAAAACAAAGGATTGGCTTGCAGAATAAGCCAGAACAAACATATGATAGAGATTTCGTCCGAAGTTTTCGTGGTGGGGCCTACACGGGCTCGATCGTATAGCACCATCATGTACAAGGCAGTGCACATGACATACGAAGCGTCCCCGAGTCGGCATAGCCAAGGACTCTTTAAGACACAACAAGACCACTGTAAAATCGACCGTGAATAGGCGGACCACTAGACGTCGAACCCCAATTTCATATCATACATCTGTCGAAAAGATATCCTAAGAGCTACTTGAATTCCCACTTATGAAACTCCCGAAATTTTATGGTTATGCAATCAGGTGTTGGGGATATAGGGGAAGCATAATATCTCACCCAAATCTAGCAAATCCTACATCCAGCTGTATCCATCCTTCAACACATAACCAAGAAACCTTCGGAAATCATCTACCTCAACCTTCGAAAAGCATCCGTTATACAAGTTGTGGCGATACTCCCGAACTCCCGCCCCAGTACTGGGTGGCGTCGAGGTTATCTCACCAACGAACTGCATAAAAGAGATTTTCGATGTCGGCGTACTAAACTCAGGTATTCTAGAACTGCAACGATAAAATTATGATGACAACACCTCAGAGCTCAACTCCCCGGGACACTTCCACTAAACCCCTGACAGGAGGCACCAAGACAATGTTCTCATCATAAAATCATCGGAACGATTCCAAGATACCCGCGTGATCCTAAAAAAATTTTTAGTGAAATTTGAGAAGAGAAGAGTCAAAACTCTACGTCAGGATGCCTTACCAGAGCGATGAAGGGACTGGGGAGTAAAAAGAATTCCTAAACTCTCCAATATATAATTCCTAAGTGACTCAAAACATTTTTCTAGACACAACTCGGCCGCTAAAAACGATCTGTGGGGACTTTCTGTTTTTCCAACAATAGGACGCACGCAACCCTAGAGCAACACCCCTAAGATAGACAGGGAGGCGCACGGGTGTGACGAACTCGCCTGCGCATGCGACGTCGCGGCTCGCCGTGTCGCCGCCTGCTCCGGCTCGTTCCAGGCTCGGCCTCGCAGGGGGTGGGGAGGGGGGGTCATGACCCCCCCTCCCCACCCCCCTGCTCGGCCTCGCGCTAACGCACGCAGTGCGCTTGCATGACATGCGCAGTGTGGACATTTTGTTTTTCCAACAATAGGACGCACGCAACCCTAGAGCCACACCCCTAAGATAGACAGGGACGTGCACGGGTGTGAAGGATTCCCCTGCGCATGCGGCTCCGCGGCACGCTGCGTCGCCGCCTGCTCCGGGTCGTTCCAAGCTCGGCCTCACATGGGGGTGGGGAGGGGGGTCACGACCCCCCCTCCCTACCCCCTGCTCGGCCTCGAGCTAACGTATGCAGTGTGCTTGCATGACAGGCGCAGTGCGGACATACTGTTTTTCCAACAATAGGACGCACGCAACCCCAAAGCCACATCCCTAAGATAGACAGGGAGGCACACGGGTGTGACGGACTCGCCTATGCATGCGGCGCCGCGACACACCGCATCGCCGCCTGCTCCGGCTCGTTCCAGGCTCGGCCACACAAGGGTGTGGGGAGGGGGGTGACGACCCCCCTCCGACCCCCCTCCCCACCCCCTGCTCGGCCTCGCGCTAACGCATGCAGTGCGCTTGGTTGACAGGCGCAGTGCGGACATTCTGTTTTTCCAACAATAGGACGCACGCAACCCAGAGCCACACCCCTAAGATAGACAGGGAGGCGCACGGGTGTGACGGACTCGCCTGCGCATGCGGCGCCGCGGCATGTCGCGTCGCCGCCTGCTCGGGCTCGTTCCAGGCTCGGCCTCACAGGGGGGGGAGGGGGCCCACCCCCCTGCTCGGCCTCGCGTTAATGCATGCAGTGCGCTTGTATGACAGGCGCAGTGCAGACATTCTGTTTTTCAACAATAGGACGCACGCAACCCCAGAGCCACACCCCTAGGATAGATAGGGAGGCGCACGGGTGTGACGGACTCGCCTGCGCATGCGGTGCCGCGGCACGCCGTGTCGCCGCCTGCTCCGATCCGTTCCAGGCTCGGCCTCGCAGGGGGTGGGGAGGGGGGTCACGACCCCCCTCCCCAACCCCCTGCTCAGCCTCACGCTAACACACAGTGCGCTTTCATGACAGGCGCAGTGCGGACATTCTGTTTCTCCAACAATAGGACGCACGCAACCCCAGAGCCACACCCCTAAGATAGACAGGGAGGCGCACGGGTGTGACGGACTCGCCTGCGCATGCGGCGCCACGGCACGCCGCGTTGCCGCCTGCTCCGGCTTGTTCCAGGCTCGGCCTCGCAGGGGGGTGGGGTGGGGGGGTCACGACCCCCCCCCCTCCCCACCCCCCTGCTTGGCCTCACGCTAACGCACGCAGTGCGCTTTAATGACAGGCGCAGTGCGGACTTTCTGTTTTTCCAACAATAGGACGCACGCAACCCTAGAGCAACACCCCTAAGATAGACAGGGAGGTGCACGGGTGTGATGGACTCACCTACGCATGCGGCGCCGCGGCACGCCGCGTCGCCGCCTGCTCCGGCTCGTTCCAGGCTCGGCCTCGCAGGGGGGTGGGAGGGGGGGTCACGACCATCCCTCCCCACCCCCTTGCCCGGCCTCGCGCTAACGCACGCAGTGCGCTTGCATGACATGCGCAGTGCGTACATTTTTTTTCCAACAATAGGACGCACGCAACCCCAGAGCCACACCCCTAAGATAGACAGGGACGCGCACGGGTGTGATGGACTCCCCTGCGCATGCGGCGCCGCGGCACGCCGCGTCGCTGCCTACTCCGGCTCGTTCCAGGCTCGGCCTCGTAGGGGGTGGGGAGGGGGGTCATGACCCCCCCTCCACACCCCCTGCTCGGCCTCGCGCTAACGCACGCAGTGCGCTTGCATGACAGGCGCAGTGCGGACATTCTGTTTTTCCAACAATAGGACGCACGCAACCCCAGAGCCACACCCCAAAGATAGAAAGGGAGGCGCACAGGTGTGACGGACTCGCCTGCGCATGCGTCGCCGCCTGCTCCGGCTCGTTCCAAGATCTGCCTCGCAGGGGGGTGGGGAGGGGGGTCGTGGGTGGGGAGGGGGGTCACGACCCCCCCTCCCCACCCCCCTGCTCGGCCTCGCGCTAACACACGCAGTGCGCTTGCATGACAGGCGCAGTGCGGACATTCTGTTTTTCCAACAATAGGACGCACGCAACCTAGAGCCACACCCCTAAGATAGATAGGGAGGCGCACGGGTGTTACAGACTCGCATGCGCATGCGGCGCCGCGGCACGCCGCGTCGCCTCCTGCTCCGGCTCGTTCCAAGCTCGGCCTCGCAGGGGGGTGGGGAGGGGGGTCACGAGCCTCCCTCCCCACCCCCTGCTCGGCCTCGCGCTAACGCACGCAGTGCGATTGTTTGACAGGCGCAGTGCGGACATTCTGTTTTTCCAACAATAGGACGCACGCAACCCCAGAACCACACCCCTAAGATAGACAGGGAGGCGCAAGGGTGTGACGGACTTGCCTGCGCATGCGGCGCTGCGGCACGCCGCGTCACCACCTGCTCTGGCTCGTTCCAGGCTCGGCCTCGCAGGGGGGTGGGGAGGGGGGTCATGACCCCCCCTCCCCACCCCCCTGCTCGGCCTCGCGCTAACGCACGCAGTGCGCTTGCATGACAGGCGCAGTGCGGACATTCTGTTTTTCCAACAATAGGACGCATGCAACCGCAGAGCCACACCCCTAAGATAGACAGGGAGGCGCACGGGTGTGACGGACTCGCCTGCGCATGCGGCACCGCGACACGCCGCGTCGCCGCCTGCTCCGGCTCGTTTCAGGCTCGGCCTCGTAGGGGGGTGGGACCCCCCTCCCCATCCCCGGCTCGGCCTCGCGCTAACGCACGCCGTGCGCTTGGTTGACAGGCGCAGTCCGGACATTCTGTTTTTCCAACAATAGTACGCACGCGACCCTAGACCCACACCCCTAAGATAAACAGGGAGGCGCACGGGTGTGACGGACTCGCCTGCGCATGCGGCGCCGCAGCATGCCGCATCGCCGCCTGCTCCGGCTCGTTCCAGGCTCGGCCTCGCAGGGGAGGTGGGGAGGGGGGTCACGACCCCCCCCCCCCTCCCCACCCCCTGCTCGGCCTCGCGCTAACGCACGTAGTACGTTAAGTACAGGGAATACAAATAGCAAAATACAAAAATATATAGTCAACCAAAAAAATTGGGGGGGGGGCCAACTCCCCTCCCCCCTCATACCTTACAAAAACAGAAAACAATAAAAAAATAACCAACTGAAGGTTGGGCAAAAAAAGCAGTGCACTTGGATATGCAAAAAAAGCAGTGCACTTAGTTTAGGCAGGAAAAAAAGCAGTGCAGTATCATAAAGCAATGCACTTCACCTGGCTAGGCAAAGCAGTGCAGTATCATAAAGCAACGAAGTTCCAGGATACACACATGAATGCAGGGTCTGCGGTAAGAAAGTGCAGGGAAAAATAGATTGCAACACAAACTTGTAGACAAACATGCAGTGCTTTCTCTTGGACGAAGAAGTTCGGTATCACATGCAATGCGGTTGAAAAATGGGACACATAAGATACTTATAAGTGTGTCAAAATGCCAAATTCACACAGAACGTGTAAGTCAAACAAAAAAATAAAAATATACACATATATATACTTTATGAATTATTTATATAAAATACACATACAGATACAAATTCGTCCATAAAACACTGCTGCAAAAAGAGCAGACGAGAATCACAACAAACAATAAAAACAAATGTCTTTTCATACATTATATACCTTAGACACCACACAGCACACAACATGAACCCCTACTTCTTGTCCATACACAGGGTTTATACAAATGTAGATTATTACTGCGTCTGCGACTGCGTCTACGATTGCGACAGGGAAGTAAGCCCGAGGTCCGAAATCAGTTCTCGTAGCTCAAGCCGCATGTCTTCATAACACAACATGTTCGAGGGATTGAACAACAGCTGGAACATGTACTCCGCCTTCCAATCTTCAACAGCAGGCTGAAAAAGAAAATTAAAAAAATGCATACAGTGATTAAATAGAAAGATTGTCATAAAGAACAAAAAGTGAAAAGGTAAAAATAAAAAAAAGTAACAAGAAAAAGAAGAAAAATAGAGAAGGTTTTACGTCGGTTTTGATAATTTTCTCAACTAAACGTTGGCCGTCATACAACTGCGTCACCCTCAGAACATAGATTTCGCACTCATTTGCTCCATGCGTTGGCACGACCGGGTAAGAGGGCTTCTCTACCAATTTAACCCAGTCAGGGTGGTTCTTAGATTTACACATTTTTTCACCATAAATCGCCTTCAGCAACTGAGTCATCCTCCTCATCTGGCAAAAAAACGAAGCACAATGTAAAAATAACACACACCACAGATCAAATTACGATTCAGATACGGAAGTTGTTTTCGACGTCTAGACAATCTCTCTTTTAAATGCACATGAGGTCATTTCCTTTTATCTCCTTTTTTACATGGATTACGGGGGGTCTGAGAAAAATGCAGTTCTATCACGCGTATGTTGCAGTGCACTACATAAAAAGTGTGGTACTATGTGTGCTAACATTACATGTGCAGTTTATCCAAAAAAATGCAGTAGGAGAAACACAAAAAAGCTTTGCACTTGGCAAGAAAAAATGACATACCACTTCAGTGCAATCTGAATGGTAATCGCTCCTGCTCCACTTTGTCGTGACATCAGGATGGCCAGTGTACTTCCTAGTGTCATGGATATCAAACGTGTGGCGATGCTGGTTCATCGTGTATACGGAATAATGACCATCCTTGGAGCGCGGCATCATAATCTGTTCACATAAAAAAACAAAAAATGAAAACTTATTTCGGCATGTAGCACTAGAACCACTGCTCCAAAAAATTAACTATAAAAAGAAATACAGCAAACTAGAAAAATAAACGATGGGAAACAACGAACTTACCAGTTTTGCATCCAACAGGTTTACATCGTCACTCACAAAAACCTTGAACTGGTTAACTGCATCTTCTAAAAACAAACGTGCTATGCGAAACTGGCAACACAGGGTTTCCTTCCTCATCTCTCTTCACAAATGTTTCCATCTGAAGAACATACTGCAAAGAAAAAAGAACAAAGAAAGGACATGAAAAAAAGAATAAACAGTGCATGCAGGCATGGACATAAAAACAAAAAACTAGTACAAATAGAAAAAAATGACAGCACACGTTTACCGTGATAAATAAGGGTGAAAGTAGCACACTTTCACCAGAATGATAAACTAAACCCATTTCAGCGTCTTACTTCCAGTACTTGATGACAAAATCCATGAGATACGAATCCATTAAAGCTCCTTTGTCAAATGTATTATAGATATAGTCAACATTGTAAGTATCAAGATCACCAAAAGGACTATTCACCATAAAGAACGCATTCCTCCAGTAAACATACAGAAAATGGGATCAATGAAATTAAAATTAAAAACAAAACACACAAAAAGAATCAAGGGCACACACATAAAAACTTACTCGTGGTATTTGGTTGCAAATTCTTTATTGAGAACAAGATCCTTTATTTTCCTCGCCTCATCAATATATTTGAACCTCGGAGGCTTCAATTTCTCTATAGAGCATCTCAACTTAAAAGCCCTCTCACCTGCCCTGTTGTTCGAAAAAACTTCAACATCATCCACAGGAGGACGATTAATTGATGCAGTCCGACTCCTCGTGGCGCGAGGACACGGCGTAACAAAATCATCATCATCAACATCAAACACATCATGTGGGGAGCTAGGGCACGAAACACTTCCACCATCAGGTCCAGACGCCACAGCTGTGTTCAAACCATCTCCAGCCAAAGAACCAGAATTATCTGGAGAGATTTCAATGGCGCAATCCTCCATAACCACATCAGAACCGTGGGATTCAAACAGTGACGTATAACCTTCATGAAGCCCCCCATCAAAACCTAAAACCGTGAAAGAAAAAACATGGAAACACTCAGCATGAAAAATACAAAAAAACTCAATAAAATAAAATAATGCAGTTCACTAAAGAATAGAATGCAGCACAATTGTCTACAGCAATGCAGTCCACTTGTCAGCAGCAATGCAGAACTAAAAAAATGTATACAACAATGCAGCCCACTTGTAAAGAACAATGCAGCTCACTTTCCCAAAAAATAAAAAATTCAACTCACTAACACAAAAAAATTAAAATACACATACAATCTAAATCACGAACGTAACTAAACAAACTATTAAAGAAAAGCCCGTAAGAACCGGAAGCAAGCAGTAGGCAAAAAATAAATAAACGAAGGATAAAGAAGTTCACTAAAACAACCTTTATCTGCAAAAATTAAAAGTGATGTTAAATCAACGGAACACTTTCTCGATGTGAGCCAACTATAGTGCATGGCCTTTCTGATGTAGCCAATGTGCTCCACCCCAAACTGAGCAACTCGAACACCATCCCAAGTCTGCAGGAATTGAAACATATATAATTCACAATCATGCCTGCAATAAAAAGAATAAAAAACATCAGTTTCACAAAAAATAAAAAATAAAAAAACTTGAGCAGTATGGTGAAGACGGGTTGTACGGAGCACACCCATTAGGCTGCGTTGGGACAATGACATGTTTCAACACAAATCCATCAAGTGTAGGAGGGTTTAGCGGCTCATCAGAACTTGAGCTTCCTTCTTTCCATGCACGCTTGATATTTTTAACCGTCCTCCTAAAAATCCTGATCGCACCAGGGCTGCCAGGTTTATTGAGCGAGTCAAGAAATTCAAACCGCCTTTCTTTCACATTTAACGCAACTACACAATAATGACCAACGCCATCCCTTGTATCTGGTGGATCAAAAGTTGCAAAAAGGACCTGTTCAAAGCACGAATAAATAAATAAAATTATAATAAGAAGAAGAAACAGAAGACTGTAATAACAAACACGCAAAAAATATAGTCTTCGACACATAAAAACGTTACTCACCATATCCTTTTTATCAACACGCTCCTCGACTTTTGAAGCGAACACCATTTTAACACTTCTGCCTACAGTACCACCATTCCAAATATTTGTCTGCCAATAAAAACCCAAAATCAAATAGTGCTCAAGGAAAAATGTCCGTTGCACGAAATCAGAAAACAAAATCAAAAAAAAAATCTTCATTCTTACACAAATTTGGTACGGGACACCCATTGTCGGAGATCCCTAAAACTTATCTACCAGCAAAGAAACCCCAAGAGCTACAAGTCTTGTAGTGAGCATCCCTTTATCCCAAAAGGATTGACCAACTTCGCCAATGGTAATATCACCCAACTCAGTTTTAAAAGCAATCATGTCCCTGAATTTTTCATGAAAAACTGAAAACATAAGATACTAAAAAAATAACAACAAAGAAAAAGGGCTAAAAACCAAATTTAGAAAATACATATGAATAAAACAATTTCTAAAAAACCATACTTCTTCTTCTTGTCCTTCCAAATCCTCATAACAGCAGCGTACAACTCATTGTATCTTTTCAGAAGAGCTGGATCAATGCTCGACGGTGTCACAACAGGAAGTTCGTCATCTATAATAAAAAAGATGAAGTTCACTTATCCAACATAATGAAGTTCAAATATTAACATAAGGAAATTCTGCTAGCTATTTTGAAAATTATAAACAAAAAGATCAAGTTTTCACTTATCGTTAAACATCTAATACAGATACCATAGTAATTAAACAAAAAATGAAATGAGAAAAACTTCAACTGCACTGTTGGAAAACAAAACTCTTGCCTTCAGTGTCAGAGTCTTCATGTTGTTGTTCTTCAGAGCTCACCAAAAGATTTTCTTTGACAGATTGCGATGAATCCACCACAACCTCACCGGACTTCCCTTCTGCAGCAGCATCAGCATTCTCTGGATTTACAACAGTCTGGTCAACCACAATGTCCTTAGATACTTCAGCTACATGAGGCTCAATTGTCGATACTTCAGGAACATCATTGGCTGCCAGACAAACAGGGGAAGCAACAACACTGACAGCAGGGACGACATTCTCCAGCGGCTTTTCAATGACAAAATCAGAGTCTTCATGCCGACTGGGGGAAAGAGCATCATGGTATTCTTGAGCTACAGAAGCGTCTGCACAGTCGACAGCTACCGATGCAGAAGCACCAACACTGCCACCATCATCAACAGCACAAGCGCCCTGATTCAGATCAACGTGAACTTCCACGTTTTCTTCTCCATGCTGTGAAAAGATTAAAAACACACAATAACACAAAAATGAGCGCGGGGATAATTAACACAACAACAACTGCAAACCACGTGTATCAAAACAACTACAACTTCAACCCACATAAACGTAAAAAATAACTGCAGTTCACTTTGTCAAACGACGCAGTTCAGTTATGTTAAATACTGAAGCTCACTTGTGTAAAACATTATGGACACGCATGCAAAAAAAAGGAATGCAGTTCACTTCAGTCAAACACTGAAGCTCACACATGTAAAATTATTGCAGCTAAAAATATGTAAATGAAAATGCATACGAGTGAACATAACAGCATACATAAAGTTTACAACAACAACAAACAAAAAATTAGATTACAACACACTAATAGAACAAGTAAAACAACTATACCTTATCAGCTACACCAACCGGAGGGGACGATGCATCAGCCAAGACCTCATCCTTCCCAGAGCCATCGTAGGTCTCTTTGTTCACATCACAAGCAGCATCACCAGTCTACAGGCACAGAACAAACCAAAAACGAAATATAAGTTGGTAACGACCAAAAAAGAAAAAACCTCAAATATGCACAAGCAATACACACTTCACAACCGCGAAGTACACAAAAAAATACAATAAAAATGGAAAGCAACAAGTGCAAGTTTAAGAAGAGGGACGCATGGCAGAACAGACATAGCAGAAGTACTTGACCTGACCAATTCCATCGTCCCTAGTTCCATGGACACCAGAAGATTCCACTCCAGCCTATCACAAAAAACATGAAAAATGAGGAGTAGTCCACATAGTACACAAAAGAGGTTCAAAACCACAAAAAACCTAGAACATACATTATCAGCGCCAACACCAGCGTCCTGACGGTTCATTTCATCCAAAATATGCCCAGCATCCTTCTCATACCGGCCGCATTTTTCCTCTTGTGAATGTCTCAATTGAGCATACGAAGACCGAACATTCGTCACTGCAATCTTCAGGCTTTCAATCACGCCACAATCAAAATTGTGAGCAGCAACAATATCTTCATCTCGTGGGCCATGGCCAACAGGGAAAAAACCAGCAACTGTCCTCAACCTGTCACCGGAGGTTGGCAAATCTTCAGTCAACTTCAAAACCTTCAGAAGAAGCTCATCGATCTCCTCGTGTTTTTTGCCGCCAACAAATGTCTGTTTAGAAGAGCTTCTATTATCAAACATCTGTTGAGCCATGAAACCACAAGTACGCGGCACATCATCATCACGGGCAAGAAGCTGGATACATATGGGCTCATAAAACCTAGCATGACTGCTAGGTCCCGCATCAGAGCTGACGCGTTCAACTGCAACTGGACGGTTGTACACAATATCACCTGACGCCTTCCACTAAAAAAAAGAAAAAGAGGCAAACAGAAGTACGCATGTGAGTACTATAGAAGTTCAGATTTATAATGGATGCACCTTTAAAAAAACTGATATTCAAAACTCAGACGCACTAACCGGCAGCTTCCCAAATTTGTAAGTTTCCAAATAAATCTTTCCCTTCACAAGCACATCCTCATTGTATAACTTCATCAGGTCCTTGGTCGTCAGGTATGACGCACGTGGCGTCAACGTGTGCATGACTGAAAATTTGCGAAGCTTCAAGCATTCAAGATACATAATCAGGGGGACAATGACACCACCCTCTGCACAATTCTGCTTGCTGCCTTCTGTTTGCCACCTTACCACAGCTGCGTGCAACTCATCAACAACAAGCTGGCAAAAGTCCATCTGAGCCATAGCCGCATAATCCATGTTCTCTACCATTGCAGCAACTCTACCCAAACGAACTGCAGGCCCGGGGCACAGCAAATTTTGGTAGAGTATCAGGAAGAACACCTTCACAGCAAGGTCAACAGTCACATGATCATCTTCCTCCACCAACACCTTCAGCTTCTCAAGCAAGTCCTTGACACCTATACTTTTTGAACGGTCAAAGCCAAGCTCATCCTTGAGGGCACTCAACGAGTCATCATGGCCACTGGCAGCAGGCATGGGTGCAGTGTGACGTCCCATGGGTAAATCAAAAATGTGATGAACTGCATCACGATTGATTCGAAGAACCCTGCCATTCCCAAAGTCCATTATCATGGTGGCAGGGTCAATCACTCCCATCAGATAGCACATAAGAATGCGCGACACATTTTTCTTTACTGTCAGTTCAAAGACAACACCAAATCCAGCATGCCGAACACGACTACAGTGTGCCTCTTTCAACAAGGCAGCAGCCTTGCAAACAGTGGGAAGCGACAAACGTACGGTCTTGTTAAATCGAGAATCATCTACCTCAGCATCATCTTCAGCTGCATTGCTCTTACTAGACTTCTTCCTCTGTGTAAACGGAAATGCAATCCACATTAGAAGACTAGCCATAAAAAAGAGACAGAGAAAACACAGATAGAATAACAATGAAGAAAACAAATGCAGTCCACTTCAACAAACCTTTGGAACAACATCCACCTCCTCGCCAGAGTCACCACAAACATCTTCATCGACATCGTCACGGGCACGCTTGGGTACTCTTAGATGAACCACAGTCTTTGCGTCTACCACTATGAACATCCCTCACAAAATCAGCAAGCACAAAGTCGTCATCATCAGAATTGGGACCTCCAGTGACATGTAGTCGCTTGCACTAAGGATCATCCTTTCCACCAGCTTCAGCAGTTCTCTTGTTCATGCCAGCAACACGTGGACTCCGACGAGGTGTACCACCTTCCTCAGCAATAGTACTCAGCCTCTTCTTCTACAAAGAAGGCTTCCTCACCTTGGCAAATTTGGCACCCTTGGCACCATCTGCAGCTCTCCTCTGCTTCTCTTTCTCCGCAAACTCTTTTGAGTCACTTTCAAACCTCAACTTCTTCTTGCTTTGCTTCAACTCATATTGATGAAGCTGTTCCGAGACCATCCAATCCTGTGTAACTTCTTCTGTACCATCAACAGACTGCGACTGTGTCTCAGACAAAACGTGTCGCCTCTGGTCAAATCTCACACCAACATTAACCTCTGCAAAATAATGGTCAATCAATTGAGTAACCTCCTCAAATCCAGGCGCCCCAGCATGGAAAACAGACACTGTGTCAAAAATGAAGTTTGACTATGGTCGTTAAAAAGTGCACAAAAAGAACAAATGCAGTACATTTAGACATATAAAATGCAGTGCTCCAACCATAAGCTAAAAATAAAAATTAATGCATTGCACAAAAAACTTGAATAAAACAACAATGCAGTTCACACAAAAATATAGTGGAGTTCACATATACAAAATAAATACATTGCTGCATACATTAACTTCATGTTTCTTCCCAAACAAGAATGCCGCACTATATATAGCAAGGCAGCACCAATTTGTACAACATCGAATTAACTAGCATACACAAAAATAAACAAATCAATCACATACCAGAAGGAGGGGCCACACTTATGGGAGAAGTTTCAATCGGCGAATTCAATTGATGTCCTCCCTCCACACCGTGATCCTTACCACCAGGACAACGAGAGCGAATTGGTGTATCATTATGAGAACCACAATCACCTACTTCATACAAAAAGAACCAGAAACAGAAATTACAAAACATCACATGACAAAAATAATGCAAACGAACACTGACAACTAACAGAGCATAAACCAAATATGTAGGATGATTTAAGAAACTAGATATACATCAAACAAAAATAAACAAAAGCCTAAAATAAGCACTCCACATACCCTGAACTCCTCCTCCCACTCTGCTCGGCGAAGACATGGCGTTTGCCTACAGCACAACGACGAAGCGATAGATATAAGCAACAAAATCGGCGAAAAATCTCAAGAAACCTTAGATCCGCCTTGCTACACACAAGTATCGACTACAAAATCGAGATAAAATCGGCTGCCTACGGAAAAATTACACAAGCAAAAACAGCAACGGCAACTACGAGAATAACAAAAACACAAGACGAGAGGACGATCAAGACCGGGAACAAGAGGAACGTACCATAAAAAAGCTGCGGTGCCGGCGGCGGGGAAGAAGGAGAGTGCGCCAACGAAAACGGACATGAAAGGGCTGTGGGAGCGCAGCGGCAAGGGCTCGCGAAGCGGACGCCGACGCCGAATGCAGCAATAGGAACCTCTTGAGGGCGGCGATTCCTCGGGCGACGGTAGTTGCTGCGGGCGACGACGGTTTTGCTCGAGGGAGGAACTGCAAGAGAGGAGAGGGGATTGTTCTCGGTCTCTCTCCTTGTCAGAGGTGGGATCGCCTGCAACGGACATGCAGGAGGCCCGCGTGTGACAAAAAGTAACATAAAACGGGCCGGCCCAAAAACGGCCCGGCTAAAATAAGAAAGACCACATCAAAACACACATGATGCAGTTCTTTATGAAAGAACAATGAAGTTTCGTCGGTAAAACAAAAATAAAATAAACGCAGTTTGCAAAAAAAGTTAAAATAAAAAACAACACGCATGTTAAGAAAACGCATTTGAAAAGAAAAAGTCTACATTCAAATAAGTGCCACACAAAAAATGGGGGGGGGGGGTTGGCCCCCCCCTACCCCTCGTGTACCAAGGAATGCAGTAAGTACAAGCAAAAAACAGATGCAGTACACAACACTAGAAAAGTGCAGTGCATTTTGTTACATGAAGCAGTACAGTTTAGCAATCCAGTTCCGGATTACCTACATTGTGAATAAATACACAGTATAGAACACAGCGAAAAAGTCTTAAAAATTGTGGAATACATTGTACTCTATTGCACATAATGAAGTACGCACCTGTGGACAACATGCAGTTCTCCGTTGCACACGATGCAGTGCGGTACTATAACAAATGCAGTTCTCCGTTGCACACGATGCAGTGAGGTACTACTACAAAAAATTGACCACCCAAGTGCAACCTGCCCCAGCCAGTCTCGTAGTAGGTATGCGCCCACAGCAGGCGAGTCGTTCTGAGCCACGTTGCATGGGGCCAGGCGCACAAGGGCCCACAGGTCAGAGAGCATAGAGCATATAGCGCCGTGTATAAGTGCTCAAATAAGTAATCGAAGGAGTTCGATACAGCTGCTGCGTCAGCGCTTATAAACAGGTCGGGCGCGCCTTCCGTGGGTGACGTGGGACTAAACATTAGGCCGCATGCAGCGCACAGGTAAACGACCGTGCTACCAGGCCGACTTGGGCCCAAATGCGTCTTCACTTCCCGAACACAGCCCAATAAGGCCCATTAAGAAAAAACAATAACTTTAAAAAATAAATGTGGGGGGGCCCAACCCCCCCCCCTTACCCCTCCCGTACAGGGACTGCAGTAAGTACAGGCAAAAAAATTGATGCAGTACGCAGCACTACAAGGATGCAGTCCTTTTAGGTACACGAAGCAGTATGGTTTAGAAAATCCAGTTGCGGATTACCTACAAGAATGAAAACACGGTATAGAACACAGTGAAAAACACGTAAAAAATCGGAATACATTATACTTTATTCAGGGGCTCCAGCAAGGACACGCAAAAAATACTGTGAAGTACGCACCTGTAGACACCATGCAGTTCTCCATTGCACATGATGCAGTGCGGTACTACAACAAATGCAGTTTCGTTGTCACGCAGGATACATATAAACGTCACAAAAAAGCCCGTTCGCACAAAAACATGGTGGTTAAAAAAATCTACTGATAAAAAAAACCACGTTCGCATACAACCGCCCAATCTGAGTGGTTCCATCATCACAAGCCCACGATCACAGACGCAACACCAACCCACGATCTGCACAAACCGCATCGTCACCGAGATCGTGCAGTTCATCCGCTGCGGCCATCCCACACCATGCCTCCCCTTAAATCCAGACCCCTGCCATAGGCCATCTCATCCACAAACAACACAAGTACCCATCACGCTGCCACCAAATCGCTCCGTCACATCCATCTCCACGCAAAAACACCAAGCCCCACTACCGGCGATGGCGTTCGCTGACGAGTACAAGGACGTGGAGGCCGTGGAGGCACACGGCAACACCAAGTTGCACGTCATCCACACCAACGACGAGAAGCAGGTGGCGATCACCCTTGCGCAGTACGAGCGCCACCTCAGCCTCCAGCGCCACAAGATCATCAGCATTGATCTCGAGTACAACAACGAGCCTGAAGCGACACAGAAACCCGCACTCTGCCAAATCTCCATCAGCAAGAAACACCAGGTGCTGCTCTTCCAACTGAGCGCTGCTGAAAGGTGCACCGTCTTTGACAACTTCCTTGCCGACCCCAGGTACACCTTTGCAGGCTTCTCCATCGACGGCGACAAAAAAAGGCTGGATCACGTCAATCTGGAGGTCGCCAACTTCGTCGACATCCAGAAGGAGTGGAGGGTGCCCGAGGCAATCAAGGAGTTGGACTCCCTTGGAGAAGTCTCCGGCATGCTCATCGACGACTACTACAACAACATGAAGAAGAAGATCACCGATGACGAGCACAAGCGCTGGGCCACCCTGCCTCTGTCCAGGAGGCACATCGAGTATGCTGCAAAGGATGCCTACACAGCATACGAGATATGGAACCGCATCACCCTCACTCAGGACGGGCTTCGCTGTTCAAAGCTGGAGAAGGAGGAGCCACCCAATAAGCGCGCCAAGACCAGCTGGGGATGGGGAGACGCTGCATGCGCTGACTGGTGAAGAAGAAGATGGTGCCGGCCAAAGATCCACCAAGGTCATCGTCGTTTTAGAATTATCATCAAATTTGCTTTATGTTGTTTGCTTATGTATCGTTAGTTTGCTTGTGATCATTTGCTTTTGCTGAACTTAGTTTACTTCCCATGCAGAATCGCTTGTAATGATGTGAACTTTGATTATGTTAGATTGCTTTCTGTTGAAATTAGTTCGCTAATGATGAACTTATCATACAGAATGCCTGTGACAATTTGTTTTCTGTTGTTTGCTCATGTATCATTAGATTCGAGCAGTGTGCAAAAAAAGACGCATGCAGTGCAAGTTGTGTACCAATGCGGTACAGACTTTGTCAAAATGAAGTTTACACATAAACAACAAAGCAGTGCATGCCCCTAAATTTGAAAAAACAGATAGATAAGAGAAAAACACAAAAAGAAAAATGCAATCTGCATATATAGTGCCGAAAAAATATGAACGTGCAGCACACAAACGAAATATATGCAGTACAAGAATGATTTACTAAGCAGTGCACTCCTCCACATTGGGAAAAAATAACATAAGAGCAAAAACACGAAAACAAAAAATGAGAACTGTGCATGTAAAGGCGTGCACACTGCACTCCAATGTAGAGGCGTGCACATGTAGTGCAGAACGCTGATCAGTGCAGTGCACACGTGGTTTACAAAGCAGTGCACGCCTCTACTTTGAAAAAAATGTGGTGCGGAAAGATATGAACATGCACTACAGGAACATAATCAATGAAGTACAGATATGTTTACTAAGCAGTGCACTCCCCTACACTGGAAATTTTTTTTACAAAAGAGCAAAAACAAGAAAACAAAAAAATGAGAAAATGTACATGTAGTAAGGAATGCTTGCACATGCAGTACAGAACACTGATCAATGCAGTGCAAGGATGGTTTCATAAGCAGTGCGTGCCCTCACATTGAAAAAAAAAGGAAAATAGAAAAAAAATTGACCACCCAGGTGCAGCCAGCCCCAGCCAGTCTCGTAGTAGGTCTGCGCCAATGGGAGGCGAGTCGTGCTGAGCCACGATGCGTAGGGCCGGGCGCACAAGGGCCCACAGGTTAGAGAGCAAAGAGCAGCGAGCGTCGTGTATAAGCGCTCAAATAAGTAACCAGGGAGTTCGATACAGCGGCCTCATCAGCGCTTATAAACAGGTCAGGCGCGCCTTCCACGGGCGAGGTGGGACTAAACATTAGGCTGCACACAGCGCACCGAAAACCAGCCGTGCTCACAGGCCGTCTTGGGCCCAATGCGCTTCACTTCGCGAACACAGGCCCAACACAGAAAAGAAAGGCAACTACTTTTGTTTTAAAAAAACCCACATACCATACATAAAACGCAGGCCCAACCAAATGTTCCGCAATTTCTCTTGATATATGACAAATGCAGTTCGCTATTTTTACGTAAGCAGTCCTTTTTGCTACTCAAATGCATTCGACGATACTGAATCAGAACCAATCTACCACCTAACACCAACCACAAACATTTATTACTTCCATTGCTCAATTGGTTGCATAAAAACGTATCCATTCGTGCTCCAGACTAACAAAACTCCTCCCCCGTTACTCTTTTTTCTTCAAATCATAGATCTAGAGTTCATCCCATCCCCAGCTCTTCGCTGGAATTCCACTGAACCAGCCATGGACTGTAAGTGCGGGTGTTTGGGAAGGATGGCGCCCGTAGCGGACACATGCGTGTACGCAGATGGTCTGGAGCTCACCAACGTCGAGTGGCGCAGCATGCTCGGATGCCTGATGATACCCAATAGGGGGTTTCGGCCGCCATTTCTTCATCGCCTCACAACCGCAGATCTGCAGGAAAGTTGGGTATGTTTTTCCCCTCACAATTCTGGACATAATCTAGCCTGCAAATTCACATCTGAATATATAGTTCAATCAATTTGTTCAGTAGTATCAACAAAAATACAAAACATAATTTGTATTGTTGTTCAGATTTGTTAGCTATTAACAATAGATGCTTCCACCTATTTTCCTTCAGTACCACACCAGGTATCGACAAAAAAAGGGTCAGTAGATCAGCGATGCAGTTCTGTTGACATGCTGGAGAAGTACACTGTAACTGACCTTGTAGTACAAGCATGTTGCAGTATAATATATATCCTAGTAAAACTAGAGGTCAATTCCGTATATAAGTTTCTTCATACATTGCAACTACATTAGAAAATAGCACTCATATATGTGTAACTATTTAAGTCAACATAAACACATCATCCTAAGTACAAAAGGAAAACATTCGCTGTTTACTTATAAAATTCTTTTAACACCCATTCCAATATGCAAAAACTGCCATCCACAATAAAATTTCATGCTCCGAGTTCAGGGAAGGTTACTTTGGAGACACAACACAAGAATGGATATGCAGACATGCAAGCTGACTACCACATCGACTCTGAAGACTGCATCAACATAACTACTGGTTGGAAAGATTTTGTCTCCCAGAATGGCTTTGACGTCGGAGAAGTGGCCATGGTGTTTTTCTACAAAGCAGAAGACTCCCTCAAGTTTACAATATTTGCACTCTAGGCTGTCTAGTATGAAGCAAACAATATTTCTAATGCTTTGATTATGTTGTATGCTTTTAAAATTATGTCCATCAGACACTTTGAACGATGCCTATTTTAAAGTATGCAACCTCAACTGCATCATTTTATCATCCTTTTTGGACAAGTTGTTGTTGGCAGTAATGCAGTTCTCTCAAGCACATAGTGTGGTCCTAATAATAAAAAAAGCAGTCCTCTGAACAGAAACAAGGAAATGCAAATGGTTGAAACTTTGCAGTTAACATACGATGTTCAAAAACAATTCTCATAGTATGCACTTCAAAAATAATTCTTATAATAACTGTTCAGCTAACACAAGCATAAAATGGACCATCCATTCTAACACCACAGTAGAAACATTAACCACACTGCTAATGCAGTACGGAAGTGCATATTATGAAGTCCTATAGAACACAGAATTCAGTTTAAGAAAACAAAAATCTCATAAACTGCAATAACAACTGTAAAGTAGCTACAACGAAGTACACTACTAACGAAAATGCAGTGCACAACAATGTATGCCACAACTACAACAAATAAAATTAAAAACAGCAGAACTGCAGACATGCGGTGGAGTATCGAAAAATACTCCAGAAACAACGTATGCATGCCTAGAAATTGTCCAACCACTAAACAAACGAAAAAATACTCCCGCAAAAAATTACATCGAAGACACGACAACTGGACGAACATCATCAGCTCTCGTTTCAAAATTGCAATTACAAAATTACAATTATAACCGCAATACAATGAATTCAAACCTATAGCAACACTAATTACAATATTCAAACACGCATGGACGCACAAAAATCCAAAAAATTGTCAAGAACAGAGGAGCGGACGAAGCTCTCCCGCCCGCAGAATCAAAATAACAGGAATTGAAAACAAACTCCTAAAAATTAACAAATTATAGAGTAAACGGACCGATTAAAACGAACACAATCAAACAATTCCTACTAAAAAACAACATGCGATCACAAAAAATCGCATCTGAAGCAAACACGGATGAACAGAGAAAGCCCGTCCGCCAAATCCGTCGATTTACCAAGATTTTAGTCGTTTTTCCTGTAAATTACAAATAATAAAGGTCAACTGACATACATAAACAAATCAAATCATCCCGCAACACCCGATTCCACACAGAATACGTGGGCGGGCCACCAGAAAATGAAGCAGTTCTACTGTGTAGCATTGCAGTGCGCAACGTAAAAAAGATGTAGTTCGCTTCCGTTGAGCGTGCAGTGCGAAAGTGTTATTAGAATAGCTATTCTGATAATATTATCAAAATAGACCGGCTGTATATATATATATATGTTGTTCTAAGAATGATCATGATGCCCTCATGTCCGTATTTTATTTTATCGACACCTCTATCTCTAAACATGTGGACATATTTTTCGATTTCGGCTTTCGCTTGAGGACAAGCGAGGTCTAAGCTTGGGGGAGTTGATACGTCCATTTTGCATCATGATTTTATATCGATATTTATTGCATAATGGGCTGTTATTACACATTATGTCACAATACTTATACCTATTCTCTCTTATTTTACAAGGTTTACATGAAGAGGGAGAATGCCGGCAGATGGGATTCTGGGCTGGAAAAGGAGCAAATATTAGAGACCTATTCTGCACATCTCCAAAAGTCCTGAAACTTCACGAGAGCACGTTTCAGAATATATAAAAAATATTGAGCGCAAGAAGTTCCAGAGGGGGGCACCCACCAGCCACGAGGGTGGGGGCGCGCCCTACCCCCTGGGCGCGCCCCCTGCCTCGTGGCCCCCTGGTGGCCCTCGATGCCCATCTTCTGCTATATGAGGTCTTTCGTCCGAGAAAAAATCATAAGCAAGCTTACGGGATGAAACTCCACCGCCACGAAGCGAAACCTTGGCGGAACCAATCTAGGGCTCCGACGAAGCTGTCCTACCGGGGAAACTTCCCTCTGGGAGGGGGAAATCATCACCATCATCATCACCACCGATCCTCTCATTGGGAATCTCCATCAACATCTTCACCAGCACCATCTCATCTCAAACCCTAGTTCATCTCTTGTATCCAAACCTCAGATTGGTACCTGTGGGTTGCTAGTAGTGTTGATTACTCCTTGTAGTTGATGCTAGTTGGTTTACTTGGTGGAAGATTATATGTTCAGATCCAATATGCATATTAATACCCCTCTGGTTATGAACATGAATATGCTTTGCGAGTAGTTACGTTTGTTCCTGAGGACATGTGAGAAGTCTTGCTATTAGTAGTCATGTGAATTTGGTATTCGTTCGATATTTTGATGAGATGTATGTTGTCATCCCTCTAGTGGTGTCATGTGAACATCGACTACATGACACTTCACCATTGTTTGGGCCTAGAGGGAGGCATTGGGAAGTAATAAGTAGATGATGGGTTGCTAGAGTAACAGAAGCTTAAACCCTAGTTTGTGCATTGCTTCGTAAGGGGCTGATTTGGATCCATATGTTTCATGTTATGGTTAGGTTTACCTTAATACTTCTGTTGTAGTTGCGGATGCTTGCAACGGGGGTTAATCATAAGTGGGATGCTTGTCCAAGTAAGGACAGTACCCAAGCACCGGTCCACCCACATATCTGATTATCAAAGTACCGAACGCGAATCATATGGACGCGATGAAAACTAGCTTGACGATAATTCCCATGTGTCCTCGGGAGCGCTTTCCTTCATATAAGAGTTTATCCAGGCTTGTCCTTTGCTACAAAAAGGATTGGGCCATCTTGATGCACCGTATTTACTTTTATTGCTTGCTACTCGATACAAATTACCTTATCACAAAACTATCTGTTACCGATAATTTCAGTGCTTGCAGAGAATACCTTACTGAAAACTGCTTATCATTTCCTTCTGCTCCTCGTTGGGTTCGACACTCTTACTTACCGAAAAGGCTACGATAGATCCCCTACACTTGTGGGTCATCATGAAGAAGCCCAAGTCTGGACCTAAGCCTGAGACTGAGTGCTTATACTACAAAGGGACTGGTCACTGGAAGCGGAACTGCCCCAGGTATTTGGCAGATAAGAAGGATAGCAAAGTGAAAGGTATATTTGATATACATGTTATTGATGTCTACCTTACTAATGCTCACAGTAGCGCCTGGGTATTTGATACTAGTTCTGTTGCTAATATATGCAACTCGAAACAGGGGCTACGGATTAAGCGAAAATTGGCTAAGGACAAGGTGACGATGCGCGTGGGAAATGGTTCCAAAGTCGATGCGATCGCCGTCGGCACACTACCTCCACATCTACCTTCAGAATTAGTTTCAGACCTGAATAATTGTTATTTGGTGACAACGTTAAGCATGAACATTATATCTGGATCTTGTTTGATGCGAGACAGTTATTCATTTAAATCAGAGAATATTGGTTGTTCTATTTATATGAGTAATATCTTTTATGGTCATGCACCCTTGATGAGTGGTCTCTTTTTACTAAATCTTGATAGTAGTGATACACATATTCATAGTATTGAAGCCAAAAGGTATAAGTTTAATAATGATAGTGCAACTTATTTGTGGCACTGCCGTTTGGGTCATATTGGTGTAAAGCGCATGAAGAAACTCCATGCTGATGGACTTTTGGAATCACTTGATTATGAATCACTTGATGCTTGTGAACCATGCCTCATGGGCAAGATGACTAAAACTCCATTCTCCGGAACAATGGAACGAGCAACAGACTTATTGGAAATAATACATAGTGATGTATGCGGTCCAATGAGTGTTGATGCTCGTGGCGGGTATCGTTATTTTCTAACCTTCACAGATGATTTGAGCATATATGGGTATATCTACTTGATGAAACATAAGTCTGAGACATTTGAAAAGTTCAAAGAATTTCATGGTGAAGTAGAAAATCATCGTAACGAGAAAATAAAGTTTCTACGATATGATTGTGGAGGAGAATATTTGAGTTACGAGTTTGGTCTTCATTTGAAACAATGCGGAATAGTTTCGCAACTCACGCCACCTGGAACACCACAGCGTAATGGTGTGTCCGAAAATCGCAACCGCACTTTATTAGATATGGTGCAATCTATGATGTCTCTTACTGATTTACCGCTATCGTTTTGGGGTTATGCTTTAGAGACGGCTGCATTCATGTTAAATAGGGCACCATCGAAATCCGTTGAGACGACACCTTACGAACTGTAGTTTGGCAAGAAACCCAAGTTGTCGTTTCCTAAAGTTTGGGGCTGCGATGCTTATGTGAAAAAGCTTCAACCTGATAAGCTCGAAGCCAAATTGGAGAAATATGTGTTCATAGGATACCCAAAAGAGTCTGTTGGGTACACCTTCTATCACAGATCCGAAGGCAAGATATTCGTTGCTAAGAATGGATCCTTTCTAGAGAAGGAGTTTCTCTCGAAAGAAGTGAGTGGGAGGAAAGTAGAACTTGATGAGGTAATTGTACCTGCTCCCTTATTGGAAAGTAGTTCATCACAGAAATCAGTTCCAGTGATTCCTACACCAATTAGTGATGAAGCTAATGATGATGACCATGAAACTTCTGATCAAGTTACTACCGAACCTCATAGGTCAATCAGAGTAAGATCCGCACCAGAGTGGTATGGTGATCCTGTTCTGGAAGTCATGTTACTGGACCATGACGAACCTACGAACTATGATGAAGCGATGATGAGCCCAGATTCCGCAAAATGGCTTGAAGCCATGAAATCTGAGATGGGATCCATGTATGAGAACAAAGTATGGACTTTGGTTGACTTGCCCGATGATCGTCAAGCCATAGAGAATAAATCGATCTTCAAGAAGAAGACTGACGCTGATGGTAATGTTACTGTCTACAAAGCTCGACTCGTTGCGAAAGGTTTTCGACAAGTTCAAGGAGTTTACTACGATGAGACCTTCTCACCCGCAGCGACGCCCAAGTCCATCCAAATCATGTTAGCAATTGCCGCATTTTATGATTATGAAATTTGGCAAATGGATGTCAAAACCGCATTCCTTAATGGATATCTTAAAGAAGAGTTGTATATGATGCAACCAGAAGGTTTTGTTGATCCAAAAGGTGCTAACAAAGTGTGCAAGCTCCAGCGATCCATTTATGGACTGGTGCAAGCCTCTCGGAGTTGGAATATACGATTTGATAGTGTGATCAAAGCATATGGTTTTATACAGACTTTTGGAGAAGCATGTATTTACAAGAAAGTGAGTGGGAGCTCTGTAGCATTTCTGATATTATATGTAGATGACATATTGTTGATCAGAAATGATACTAAATTTCTAAATAGCATAAAAGGATACTTGAATAAGAATTTTTCAATGAAAGACTTTGGTGAAGCTGCTTATATATTCGGCATCAAGATCCATAGAGATAGATCAAGACGCTTAATTGGACTTTCACAAAGCACATACCTTGATAAAGTTTTGAAAAAGTTCAAAATGGATCAAGCAAAGAAAGGGTTCTTGCCTGTGTTACAAGGTGTGGAGTTGAGTTAGACTCAATGTTTACCAAAGCAGAAGAGAGAGAGACAATGAAAGTCATTCCCTATGCTTTAGCCATAGGTTCTATCATGTATGCAATATTGTGTACCCGACCTAATGTGTGCCTTGCTATCAGTTTAGCAGGGAGGTACCAAAGTAATCCGGGAGTGGATCACTGGACAGCGGTCAAGAATATCCTGAAATACCTAAAAAGGACTAAGGATATGTTTCTCATTTATGGAGGTGACAAAGAGCTCGCCATAAACGGTTACGTCGATGCAAGCTTTGACACTGATCCAAATGAATCTAAGTCACAAACTGGATACGTATTTTTATTAAATGGTGGAGCTGTCAGTTGGTGCAGTTCTAAGCAGAGTGTCGTGGCGGGATCTACGTGTGAAGCGGAGTACATAGCTACATCGGAAGCAGCAAATGAAGGAGTTTGGATGAAGGAATTCATATCTGATCTAGGTGTCATACCTAGTGCATCGAGTCCAATGAAAATCTTTTGTAACAATACTGGTGCAATTGCCTTGGCAAAGGAATCCAGATTTCACAAGAGAACCAAGCACATCAATAGATGCTTCAATTCCATCCGCGATCAAGTCAAGGAGGGAGACATAGAAATTTGCAAGATACATGTGGATCTAAATGTTGCACACCCGTTGACTAAGCCTCTCTCACGAGCAAAACATGATCAACACCAAGACTCCATGGGTGTTAGAATCATTACTGTATAATCTAGATTATTGACTCTAGTGCAAGTGGGAGACTGAAGGAAATATTCCCTAGAGGCAATAATAAAGTTGTTATTTATATTTCCTTATATCATGATAAATGTTTATTATTCATGCTAGAATTGTATTAACCGGAAACTTAGTACATGTGTGAATACATAGACAGACAGAGTGTCACTAGTATGCCTCTACTTGACTAGCTCGTTAATCAAAGATGGTTAAGTTTCCAAACCATAGACATGAGTTGTCATTTGATGAAAGATATCACATCATTAAAGAATGATGTGATTGACTTGACCCATTTGTTAGCTTAGCACTATGAACGTTCAGTTTGTTACTATTGCTTTCTCCATAACTTGTACATGCTCCTATGACTATGAGATTATGCAACTCCCGGATACCGGAGAAACACTTAGTGTGCTATCAAACATCACAACATAACTGGGTGACTATAAAAATGCTCTACAGGTGTCTCCGATAGTGTTTGTTGAGTTGGCATAGATCAAGATTAGGATTTGTAACTCCGAGTATCGGAGAGGTATCTCTGGGCCCTCTCGGTAATGCACATCACTATAAGCCTTGCAAGCAATGTGACTAATGAGTTAGTTGTGGGATGATGCATTACGGAATGATTAAAGAGACTTGCCGGTAATGAGATTGAACTAGGTATTGAGATACCGACGATCAAATATTGGGCAAGTAACATACCGATGACAAAGGGAACAGCATATGTTGTTATGTGGTTTGACCGATAAAGATCTTTGTAGAATATGTAGGAACCAATATGAGCATCCAGGTTCTGCTATTGGTTATTGACCGGAAGTGAGTCTCAGTCATGTCTACATAGTTCTCGAACCCATAGGGTCCGCACGCTTAACGTTCGATGATGATCGGTATTATGAGTTTATGTGTTTTGATGTACCAAAGGTAGTTCGGAGTCCCGGATGTGATCACGGACATGACGAGGAGTCTCAAAATGGTCAAGACATAAAGATCAATATATTGGAAGGCTATGTTTGGACATCGGAATAGTTCTGGATGAGTTCGGGCATTTTCCGGAGTATCGAGTGTTGGGGAACGCCGTAATTTCAAAAAAAATCCTACGCACACGTAAGATCCATCTAGGTGATGCATAGCAACGAGAGGGGAGAGTGTTGTCCACGTACCCTCATAGACCGTAAGCGGAAGCATTATGACAACGCGATTGATGTAGTCATACGTCTTCACGATCCGACTGATCCTAGTACCGAAGGTACGGCACCTCCGCGATCTGCACACATTCAGCTCGGTGACGTCCCACGAACTCTAGATCCAGCTAAGGTCGAGGGAGAGTTTCGTCAGCACGATGGCATGATGACGGTGATGATGAAGTTACCGACGCAGGGCTTCGCCTAAGCTCTACAATGATATGACCGAGGTGGAAGGTACGGCACCTCCACGATCTGCACATGTTCAGCTCGGTGACGTCCCACGAACTCTAGATCCAGCTGAGGTCGAGGGAGAGTTTCTTCATCACGACGGCGTGATGACGGTGATGATGAAGTTACCAACGCAGGGCTTCGCCTAAGCTCTACAACGATATGACCGAGGTGGAAATCTGTGGAGGGGGGCACCGCACACGGCTAAACAATCAACTTGTGTGTCTATGGGGTGCCCCCTCCCCCATATATAAAGGAGGGGAGGAGGAGGCCGGCCGGCCCTAGAGGGCGCGCCAAGGGGGGGAATCCTCCTCCTAGTAGGAGTAGGATTCCTCCTTTCCTAGTCCTGCTAGGAGGGGGAAGGAAGGAGAGGGGGGAGAGGGAAAGAGGGGTCGCGCCCCCCTCCCCTGGTCCAATTCGGACTCCCTTGGGGGGCGCCACCTCCTGGCTGCTGCCCTCTCTCTCCCCTAAAGCCCACTAAGGGCCCAATAACTTCCCGGGGGGTTCCGGTAACCCTCCGGCACTCCTGTTTTATCTGAAACCTCCCGGAACACTTCCGGCGTCCGAACATAGTCGTCCAATATATCAATCTTCATGTCTCGACCATTCCGAGACTCCTCGTCATGTACGTGATCACATTCGGGACTCCAAACTACCTCCGGTACATCAAAACACATAAACTCATAATACCGATCGTCACCGAATGTTAAGCATGAGGACCCTACGGGTTCGAGAACTATGTAGACATGACCGAGACTCATCTCCGGTAAATAACCAATAGCGGTACCTGGATGCTCATATTGGTTCCTACATATTCTACGAAGATCTTTATCGGTCAAACCGCATAACAACATACATTGTTCGCTTTGTCATCGGTATGTTACTTGCCCGAGATTCGATCGTCGGTATCTCAATACCTAGTTCAATCTCATTACCGACAAGTCTCTTTACTCGTTCCGTAATGCAACATCTCGTAACTAACTCATTAGTCACATTGCTTGCAACGCTTATACTAATTTGCATTACCGAGAGGGCCCAGAGATACCTCTCCGATACACGGAGTGACAAATCCTAATCTTGATCTATGCCAACTCAACAAACACCATTGGAGACACCTGTAGAGCATCTTTATGTCACCCAGTTATGTTGTGACATTTGATAGCACACTAAGTGTTCCTCCGGTATTCGGGAGTTGCATAATCTCATAGTCATAAGAACATGTATAAGTTATGGAGAAAGCAACAGCAACAAACTAAATCATCATCGTGCTAAGCTAACGGATGGGTCAAGTCAATAACATCATTCTCTAATGATGTGATCCCGTTCATCAAATGACAACTCTTTGTCCATGGCTAGGAAACTTAACCATCTTTGATTAACGAGCTAGTCAAGTAGGCATACTAGTGACACTCATTTTGTCTATGTATTCACACATGAACTAAGTTTCTGGTTAATACAATTCTAGCATGAATAATAAACATTTATCATGATATAAGGAAATATAAATAACAACTTTATTATTGCCTCTAGGACATATTTCCTTCAGTCTCCCACTTGCACTAGAGTCAATAATCTAGATTACATAGTAATGATTCTAACACCCATGGAGTCTTGGTGTTGATCATGTTTTGCTCGTGGGAGAGGCTTAGTCAATGGGTCTGCAACATTCAGATCCGTATGTATCTTGCAAATCTCTATCTCCCTCCTTGACTTGATCGCAGATGGAATTGAAGCGTCTTTTGATGTGCATGGTTCTCTTGTGAAATCTAGATTCCTTTGCCAAGGCAATTGCACCAGTGTTGTCACAAAAGATTTTTCATTGAACCCGATGCACTAGGTATGACACCTAGATCAGATATAAACTCCTTCATCCAGACTCCTTCATTGGCTGCTTCCGAAACAAATATGTACTCTGCTTCATGCAAAGATCCCGTCACGACGCTCTGCTTGGAACTGCACCAACTGACAGCTCCACCATTCAGTAAAAATATGTATCCGGTTTGTGACTTAGAGTCATCCGAATCAGTGTCAAAGCTTGCATCGACGTAACCGTTTACGATGAGCTCTTTGTCACCTCCATAAACGAGAAACATATCCTTAGTCCTTTTTAGGTATTTCAGGATGTTCTTGACCGTTGTCCAGTGATCCACTCCTGGATTACTTTAGTACCCTCCCTACTAAACTAATAGCAAGGCACACATCAGGTCTGGTACACAGCATTACATACATGATAGAACCTATGTTTGAAGCATAGGGAATGACTTCCATTTTCTCTCTATCTTCTGTAGTGGTCGGGTATTGAGTCTGACTCAACTTCACACCTTGTAACACAGGCAAGAACCCTTTCCTTTCTTGATCCATTTTGAACTTCTTCAAAACTTTATCAAGGTATGTGCTTTGTGAAAGTCCAATTAAGCGTCTTGATCTATCTCTATAGATCTTGATGCCCAATATATATGCAGCTTCACTGAGGTCTTTCATTGAAAAATTCTTATTCAAGTATCCTTTTATGCTATTTAGAAATTCAGTATCATTTCCGATCAACAATATGTCATCCACATATAATATCAGAAATGCTATAGAGCTCCCACTCACTTTCTTGTAAATACAGACTTCTCCAAAAGTCTGTATAAAACCATATGCTTTGATCACACTATCAAAGCGTATATTCCAACTCCGAGAGGCTTGCACCAGTCCATAAATGGATCGCTGGAGCTTGCACACTTTGTTAGCACCTTTTGGATCGACAAAACCTTATGGTTGCATCATATATAACTCTTCTTTAAGATATCCACTAAGGAATGCAGTTTTGACATCCATTTGCCAAATTTCATAATCATAAAATGCGGCAATTGCTAACATGATTCGGATGGACTTAAGCATCGCTACGTGTGAGAAGGTCTCATTGTAGTCAACTCCTTGAACTTGTCGAAAAGCTTTCGCAACAAGTTGAGCTCTGTAGACAGTAACATTACCGTCAGCGTTAGTCTTCTTCTTGAAGATCCATTTATTCTCTATGGCTTGCCGATCATCGGGCAAGTCAACCAAAGTCCACACTTTGTTCTAACACATGGATCCCATCTCAGATTTCATGGCCTTAAGCCATTTTGCGGAATCTGGGCTCATCATCGCTTCCTCATAGTTCATAGGTTCGTCATGGTCAAGTAACATGACCTCTAGAACAGGATTACCGTACCACTCTGGTGAGGATCTTACTCTAGTTGACTTACGAGATTCGGTAGTAACTTGATCAGAAGTTTCATGATCATCATCATTAGCTTCCTCACTTACTGGTGTAGGAATCACTGGAACTGATTTTTGTGATGAAATTCTTTCCAATAAGGGAGCAGGTACAGTTACCTCATCAAGTTCTACTTTCCTCCCACTCACTTCTTTCGAGAGAAACTCCTTCTCTAAAAAGGATCCATTCTTAGCAACGAATATCTTGCCTTCAGATCTCTGATAGAAGGTGTACCCAACAGTCTTGGGTTTCTTGCCAAACCATAGTTCATAAGGTGTTTGTCTCAACGGATTTCGATGGTGCCCTATTGAACGTGAATGCAGCCGTCTCTAAACCATAACCCCAAAACGATAGCGGTAAATCAGTAAGAGACATCATAGATCGCACCATATCTAATAAAGTGCAGTTACGATGTTCGGGCACACCCTTACGCTGTGGTGTTCCAGGTGGCGTGAGTTGCGAAACTATTCCGCATTGTTTCAAATGAAGACCAAACTCATAACTCAAATATTCAGCTCCACGATCAGATCGTAGAAACTTAATTTTCTTGTTACGATGATTTTCCACTTCACTCTGAAATTCTTTGAACTTTTCAAATGTTTCATACTTATGTTTCATCAAGTAGATATACCCATATCTGCTCAAATCAACTGTGAAGGTAAGAAAATAACGATACCCGCCACGAGCATCAACACTCATTGGACCGCATACATCAGTATGTATTATTTCCAACAAGTCTGTTGCTCGCTCCATTGTCCCGGAGAACAGAGTCTTAGTCATCTTGCCCATGAGGCATGGTTCGCAAGCATCAAGTGATTCATAATCAAGTGATTCCAAAAGCCCATCAGCATGGAGTTTCTTCATGCGCTTTATACGAATATGACCTAAACGGCAGTGCCACAAATAAGTTGCACTATCATTATTAAACTTATATCTTTTGGCTTCAATACTATGAATATGTGTATCACTACTATCAAGATTTAGTAAAAATAGACCACTCATCAAGGGTGCATGACCATAAAAGATATTACTCATATAAATAGAACAACCATTATTCTCTAATTTATATGAATAACTGTCTCGCATCAAACAAGATCCAAATATAATGTTCATGCTTAACGCTGGCACCAAATAACAATTATTTAGGTCTAATACTAATCCCGAAGGTAGATGTAGAGGTAGCGTGCCGATGGAGATCACATCGACTTTGAACCATTTCCCACGCGCATCGTGTTGGGGAACACAGTAATTTCAAAAAAAATCCTACGCACACGCAAGATCATGGTGATGCATAGCAACGAGAGGGGAGAGTGTCGTCTACGTACCCTCGTAGACCGTAAGCGGAAGCGTTATGACAACGTGGTTGATGCAGTCGTACGTCTTCACGATCGACCGATCTAGTACCGAAGATATGGCACCTCCGTGATCTGCACACGTTCGGCTCGGTGACGTCCCGCGAACTCACGATCCAGTAAAGCTTCGAGGGAGAGCTTTGTCAGCACGACGGCGTGATGATGGTGATGATGTTGCTACCGGAACAGGGCTTTGCCTAAGCACCGCTATGATATTACCGAGGTGGATTATGGTGGAGGGGGGCACCGCACACGGCTAAATATCAATGATCAACTTGTGTGTCTATGGGGTGCCCCCTTCCCCCGTATATAAAGGAGTGGAGGAGGGGGAGGGCCGGCCCTCTGCTATGGCGCGTCCTGGGGAGTCCTACTCCCACCGGGAGTAGGATTCCCCCCCCCCCTTCCATGTAGTAGGAGTAGGAGAGAAGGAAGGGGAAGAGAGAAGAGAAGGAAGGAGCGGGCGCCACCCCTCCCCCTAGTCCAATTCGGACTAGGCCTTGGGGGGCGCGCGGCCTGCCCCAGACAGCCCCTCTCTCTCTCCCCTAAAGAAAAATAAGGCCCATATACTCCCCGGCGAATTCCCGTAACTCCCCGGTACTCCGATAAATACCCGAACCACTCAGAACCTTTCTGATATCCGAATATAGCCTTCCAATATATCGATCTTTACGTCTCGAACATTTCGAGATTCCTCGTCATGTCCCTAATCTCATCCGGGACTCCGAACAACCTTCAGTACATCAAAACACATAAACTCATAATATCGATCGTCACCGAACGTTAAGCATGCGGACCCTACGGGTTCGAGAACTATGTAGACATGACCGAGACTCATCTCCGGTCAATAACCAACATCGGAACCTGGATGCTCATATTGGCTCCTACATATTCTATGAAGATCTTTATCGGTCAAACCGCATAACAACATATGTTGTTTCCTTTGTCATCGGTATGTTATTTGCCCGAGATTCGATCGTTGGTATCTTAATACCTAGTTCAACCTCGTTACCGGCAAGTCTCTTTACTTGTTCCATAATGCATCATCCCGCAACTAACTCATTAGTCACATTGCTTGCAAGGCTTATAGTGATGTGCATTACCGAGAGGGCCCAAAGATACCTCTCCGACAATCAGAGTGAAAAATCCTAATCTCGATCTATGCCAACTCAACAAGTACCATCGGAGACACCTGTAGAGCACCTTTATAATCACCCAGTTACATTGTGACGTTTGGTAGCACACAAAGTGTTCCTCCGAGATTCGGGAGTTGCATAATCTCATAGTCAAAGGAACATGTATAAGTCATGAAGAAAGCAGTAGTAACAAACTAAACGATCATCGTGCTAAGCTAATGGAATGGGTCAAGTCAATCACGTCATTCTCCAGTGATGTGATCCCGTTAATCAAATGACAACTCATGTCTATGGCTAGGAAACTTAACCACCTTTGATTCAACGAGCTAGCCAAGTATAGGCATACTAGTGACACTCTGTTTGTCTATGTATTCACACATGTACTAAGTTTCTGGTTCATACAATTCTAGCATGAATAATAAACATTTATCATGATATAAGTAAACAAATAATAACTTTATTCTTGCCTCTAGGGCATATTTCCTTCACATCGTCACATCGTCCTTAGACAATCTTCGCTTAATCTGTAGTCCCTGTTTTGAGTTGCAAATATTAGCAACAGAACCAGTATCAAATACCCATGCGCTACTGCGAGCATTAGTAAGTTACACATCAATAACATGTATATCAAATATACCTTTCACTTTGCCATCCTTCTTATCTGCCTAATACTTGGGGCAGTTCCGCTTCCAGTGACCAGTCCCTTTGCAGCAGAAGCACTCAGTCTCAGGCTTAGGTCCAGACTTGGGCTTCTTCACTTGAGCAGCAATTTTCTTGCCATTCTTCTTGAAGTTCCCCTTTTTCCCTTTACCCTTTTTCTTGAAACTAGTGGTCTTGTTGACCATCAGCACTTGATGCTCCTTCTTGATTTCTACCTCCGCAGCCTTTAGCATTGCGAAGAGCTCGGGAATTTTCTTATCCATCCCTTGCATATTATAGTTCATCACGAAGCTCTTGTAGCTTGGTGGCAGTGATTGAAGAACTCTGTAAATGACACTATCATCAGCAAGATTAACTCCCAGCTGAGTCAAGTGGTTGTGGTACCCAGACATTCTGAGTATATGTTCACTGACAGAACTATTCTCCTCCATTTTGCAGCTGTAGAACTTATTGGAGACTTCATATCTCTCAATCCGGGCATTTGCTTGAAATATTAACTTCAACTCCTGGAACATCTCACATGCTCCATGACGTTCAAAACGTCGTTGAAGTCCCTGTTCTAAGCCGTAAAGCATGGCACACTGAACTATCGAGTAGTCATCAGCTTTGCTCTGCCAGACGTTCATAACATGTGGTGTTGCTCCTGCAGCGGGTTTGTCACCTAGCGGTGCTTCCAGGACGTAATTCTTCTATGCAGCAATGAGGATAATCCTCAAGTTATGGACCCAGTCCGTGTAATTGCTACCATCATCTTTCAACTTAGCTTTCTCTAGGAATGCATTTAAATTCAATGGAACAACAGCACAGGCCATCTATCTACAACAACATAGACATGCAAAATACTATCAGTTACTAAATTCATGATAAATTAAAGTTCAATTAATCATATTACTTAAGAACTCCCACTTAGATAGACATCCCTCTAATCATCTAAGTGATCACGTGATCCATATCAACTAAACCATGTCCGATCATCACGTGAGATGGAGTAGTTTTCAATGGTGAACATCACTATGTTGATCATATCTACTATATGATTCACACTGGACCTTTCGGTCTAAGTGTTCCGAGGCCATATCTGCATATGCTAGGCTCATCAAGTTTAACCCGACTATTCTGCGTGTGCAAAAACTGGCTTGCATCCATTTTATGTGAACGTAGAGCTTATCACACCCGATCATCACGTGGTGTCTCGGCACAACGAACTGTAGCAACGGTGCATACTCAGGGAGAACACTTGTACCTTGAAATTTAGTGAGAGATCATCTTATAATGCTACTGCCGAACTAAGCAAAATAAGATGCATAAAGGATAAACATCACATGCAATCAATATAAGTGATATGATATGGCCATCATCATCTTGTGGCTTTGATCTCCATCTCCAAAGCACCATCATGATCACCATCGTCACCGGCTTGACACCTTGATCTCCATCGAAGCATCGTTGTCATCTCGCCAACTATTGCTTCTACGACTATCGCTACCGCTTAGTGATAAAGTAAAGCAATTACATGGCGATTGCATTTCATACAATAATGCGACAACCATATGGCTCCTGCCAGTTGCTGATAACTCTGTTACAAAACATGATCATCTCATACAATAAAATTTAGCATCATGTATTGACCATATCACATCACAACATGCCTTGCAAAAATAAGTTAGACGTCCTCTATTTTGTTGTTGCAAGTTTTACGTGCCTGCTATGGGCTGAGCAAGAACCATTCTTACCTACGCATCAAAAACCACAACGCGGTATAGTGATTTCTTTTTGATCTTTAGAAAGAACCATGTTCATTGAATCCGATTCAAGTAAAGTTGGAGAAACTGACACCCACTAGCCACCTGTGTGTGAAGCACGTTGATAGAACCAGTCTCGTGTAAGCGTACGCGTAATGTCGGTTTGAGCCGCTTCATCTAACAATACCGCTGAATCAAGAATCAACTAGTGACGGCAAGCAATATGTATATACCCACGCCCACAACTCTTTTGTGTTCTACTCATGCATATAACATCTACACATAGGCCTGGCTCAGATGCCACTGTTGGGGAACGCAGTAATTTCAAAAAAATTCCTATGCACACGCAAGATCCATCTAGGTGATGCATAGCAATGAGAGGGGAGAGTGTTTTCCACGTACCCTCGTAGACCGTAAGCGCAAGCGTTATGACAACGCGGTTGATGTAGTCGTACGTCTTCACGATCCGACCGATCCTAGTACCGAAGGTACGGCACCTCCACGATCTGCACACATTCAGCTCGGTGACGACCCACGAACTCTAGATCCAACTGAGGTCAAGGGAGAGTTTCGTCAGCACAACGGCGTGATGACGGTGATGATGAAGTTACCGACGCAGGGCTTCGCATAAGCTCTACAACGATATGACCGAGGTGGAAATCTATGGGGGGCACCACACATGGCTAAACAATCAACTTGTGTGTCTATGGGGTGCGCCCCTCCCCCGTATATAAAGGAGGGGAGGAGGAGGCCGGCCGGCCCTAGAGGGTGCGCCAAGGGGGGAGGAATCCTCCTTTCCTAGTCCTACTAGGAGGGGGAAGGAAGGAGAGGGGGAGGGAGAGGGAAAGAGGGGCAATGCCCCCTTCCCCTAGTCCAATTCGAACACCCTTGGGGGGGCGCCACCTCCTGGCTGCTGCCCTGTCTCTCCCCCCTAAAGCCCACTAAGGGCCCAATAACTTCCCGGGGGGTTCCGGTAACCCTCCGGCACTCCGTTTTATCCGAAACCTCCCGGAACACTTCCAGTGTCCGAACATAGCCGTCTAATATATCAATCTTCATGTCTCGACCATTCCGAGACTCCCGTCATGTTCGTGATCACATCTGGGACTCCTAACTACCTTCGGTACATCAAAACACATAAACTCATAATACTGATCGTCACCGAACGTTAAGCGTGCGGACCCTACGGGTTCGAGAACTATGTAGATATGACTGAGACTCATCTCCGGTCAATAACCAATAGCGGAACCTGCATGCTCATATTGGTTCCTACATATTCTACGAAGATCTTTATCGATCAAACCACATAACAACATACGTTGTTCCCTTTGTCATCGGTATGTTACTTGCCCGAGATTCGATCGTCGGTATCTCAATACCTAGTTCAATCTTGTTACCGGCAAGTCTCTTTACTCGTTCCGTAATGCAACATCCCGTAACTAACTCATTAGTCACATTGCTTGCAAAGCTTATAGTGATGTGCACTACCGAGAGGGCCCATAGATGCCTCTCCGATACACGGAGTGACAAATCCTAATCTCGATCTATGCCAACTCAACAAACACCATCGGAGACACCTGTAGAGCATCTTTATGGTCACCCAGTTACGTTGTGACGTTTGATAGCACATTAAGTGTTCCTCCGGTATTTGGGAGTTGCATAATCTCATATTCATAGGAACATGTATAAGTTATGGAGAAAGCAATAGCAACAAACTAAACGATCATCGTGCTAAGCTAACGGATGGGTCAAGTCAATCACATCATTCTCTAATGATGTGATCCCGTTCATCAAATGACAACTCTTTGTCCATGGCTAGGAAACTTAACCATCTTTGATTAACGAGCTAGTCAAGTAGAGGCATACTAGTGACACTCATTTTGTCTATGTATTCACACATGTACTAAGTTTCCGGTTAATACAATTCTAGCATGAATAATAAACATTTATCATGATATAAGGAAATATAAATAACAACTTTATTATTGCCTCTAGGGCATATTTCCTTCACCGGGGGGTTACCGGAACCCCCCGGGGATTCAATGGGCCTTATTGGGCCTTAGTGGGAGAGAGGAGGAGGCGGCCAGGTGGAGGGCGCCCCCCCCCAAGCCCAATCCGAATTGGGTGGGCGGTCGCCCCCCCCCCCTTTCCTTCCCTCTCTCTCCCTCTTCCTTCTTCTCCTACTCCTACTAGGAAGGGGGCAAACCTACTCCTACTGGGAGTACGACTCCCCCCTTGGGCGTGCCCTATGAGGGCCGGCCCTCCCCTACTCCACTCCTTTATATACGGGGGAGGGGGCACCCCATAGACACACAAGTTGATTTTTTAGCTGTGTGCGGTTCCCCCCTCCACGGATTTCCACCTCGGTCATATCGTTGTAGTGCTTAGGCGAAGCCCTGCGTCGGTAACTTCATCATCACCGACGTCATGATAACCGACAAGTATAGGGGATCGCAACAGTTTTCGAGGGTAGAGTATTTAACCCAACTTTATTGATTCGACACAAGGGGAGCCAAAGAATATTCTCAAGTATTAACAGTTGAGTTGTCAATTCAACCGCACCTGAAAGACTTAATATCTGCAGCAAAGTATTTAGTAGCAAGGTAATATGGAAGTAACGGTAGCGGTGGCAAAAGTAACAGTAGTGGTTTTTTGTAGTAATCGTAACAGTGGCAACGGAAAAGTAACTAAGCAAAGATCAATATGTGAAAAGCTCGTAGGAAATGGATCAGTGGTGGATAATTATGTCGAATGCGATTCCTCATGCAATAGTTATAACATAGGGTGACACAGAACTAGCTCCAGTTCATCAATGTAATGTAGGCATGTATTCCGAATATAGTCATACGTGCTTATGGAAAAGAACTTGCATGACATCTTTTATCCTACCCACCCGTGGCAGCTGGGAAAAGTAGATACGTGGGAGAGGTATCACATCACGCCGTCGTGCTGACGAAACTCTCCCTCGGCCTCAACTGGATCAAGATGACAAGGGACGTCACCGAGCTGAACGTGTGCAGATCGCGGAGGTGCCGTGTGTTCGGTACTTGATCGGTTGGATCGCGAAGACGTTTGACTACATCAACCGCGTTTCATAACGCTTCTGCTTTCGGTCTACGAGGGTACGCAGACATACTCTTCCCCTCTCGTTTCTATGCATCACCTAGATGGATCTTGCATGTGCGTAGGATTTTTTTTGAAATTACTATGTTCCCCAACAATATCATGTCACATATTTTGATTGCATGTGATGTTTATCCTTTATGCATATTATTTTGCTTAGTACGGCGGTAGCATTATAAGATGATCTATCACTAAATTTCAAGGTACAAGTGTTCTCCCTGAGTATGCACAGTTGCTACAGTTCGTCGTGCTGAGACACCACGTGATGATCGGGTGTGATAAGCTCTATGTTCGCATACAACAGGTGCAAGCCAGTTTTGCACGTGCAGAATACTCGGGTTAAACTTGAAGAGCCTCGCATATGCAGATATGGCCTCGGAACACTGAGACCGAAAGGTCGAACATGAATCATATCGTAGATATGATCAACATAGTGATGTTCACCATTGAAAACTACTCCATCTCACGTGATGATCGGACATGGTTTAGTTGATATGGATCACGTGATCATTTAGATGACTAGAGTGATGTCTATCTAAGTGTGAGTTCTTAAGTAATATGATTAATTGAACTTTAATTTATCATGAACTTAGTACCTGATAGTATTTGCATGTCTATGTTGTTGTAGATCAATGGCCCGTGCTACCATTCCCTTGAATTTTAATGCGTTCCTAGAGAAAGCTAAGTTGAAAGATGATGGTAGCAACTACACGGACTGGGTCCATAACTTGAGGATTATCCTCATTGCTACACAGAAGAATTACGTCCTGGAAGCACCGTTAGGTGCAAGACCCGCTGCAGGAGCAACTCCGGACATTGTGAATGTCTGGCAGAGCAAAGCTAATGACTACTCGATAGTTCAGTGTGCCATGCTTTATAGCTTAGAATTGGGAATTCAAAGATGTTTTGAATGTCATGGAGCATATGAGATGTTCCGGGAGTTGAAGTTAATATTTTAAGCAAATGCCCGAATTGAGAGATATGAAGTCTCCAATAAGTTCTATAGATGCAAAATGGAGGAGAATAGTTCTGGCAGTGAACATATACTCAGAATGTCTAGGTACCACAACCACTTGACTCAACTGGGAGTTAATCTTCCTGATGATAGTGTCATTGACAGAGTTCTTCAATCACTGCCACCAAGCTACAAAAGCTTCGTGATGAACTATAACATGGAAGGGATGGATAAGACAATTCCTGAGATCTTCGCAATGCTAAAGGCTGCGGAGGTAGAAATCAAAAAGGAGCATCAAGTGTTGATGGTTATCAAGGCCACTAGTTTCAAGAAAAAGGGCAAAGGGAAGAAGGGGAACTTCAAGAAGAACGTCAAGCAAGTTGCTGCTCAAGTGAAGAAGCCCAAGTATGGACCTAAGCCTGAGAGTAAGTACTTCTACTGCAAAGGGACTGGTCACTGGAAGCGGAATTGCCCCAAGTATTTGGTGGATAAGAAGGATGGCAAAGTGAAAGGTATATTTGATATACATGTTATTGATGTGTACCTTACTAATGCTCATAGTAGCGCCTGGGTATTTCATACTTGTTCTGTTGCTCATATTTTCAACACGAAACAGGGGCTACGGATTAAAACAAAGATTGGCTAAGGACGAGATGACGATGCGCGTGGGAAATGGTTCCAAAGTCAATGTGATCGCCGTCAGCATGCTACCTCTACATATACCGTCGGGATTAGTTTTATACCTAAATAATAATTATTTGGTGCCAGCATTGAGCATGAACATTATATCCGGATCTTGTTTGATGCGAGGCGGTTATTCAATTAAATCAGAGAATAATGGTTGTTCTATTTATATAAGTAATATCTTTTATAGTCATGCACCCTTAATGAGCGGTCTAGTTTTGTTGAATCTCGATAGTAGTGACACACATATTCATAATATTGAAGCCAAAAGATGCAAGGTTAATAATGATAGTGCAACGTATTTGTGGCACTGCCGTTTGGGTCATATTGGTGTAAAGCGCATGAAGAAACTCCATGCTGATGGACTTTTGGAATCACTTGATTATGAATCACTTGATGCTTGTGAACCATGCCTCATGGGCAAGATGACTAAAACTCCATTCTCCGGAACAATGGAACGAGCAACAGACTTATTGGAAATAATACATAGTGATGTATGCGGTCCAATGAGTGTTGATGCTCGTGGCGGGTATCGTTATTTTCTAACCTTCACAGATGATTTGAGCATATATGGGTATATCTACTTGATGAAACATAAGTCTGAGACATTTGAAAAGTTCAAAGAATTTCATGGTGAAGTAGAAAATCATCGTAACGAGAAAATAAAGTTTCTACGATATGATTGTGGAGGAGAATATTTGAGTTACGAGTTTGGTCTTCATTTGAAACAATGCGGAATAGTTTCGCAACTCACGCCACCTGGAACACCACAGCGTAATGGTGTGTCCGAAAATCGCAACCGCACTTTATTAGATATGGTGCAATCTATGATGTCTCTTACTGATTTACCGCTATCGTTTTGGGGTTATGCTTTAGAGACGGCTGCATTCATGTTAAATAGGGCACCATCGAAATCCGTTGAGACGACACCTTACGAACTGTAGTTTGGCAAGAAACCCAAGTTGTCGTTTCCTAAAGTTTGGGGCTGCGATGCTTATGTGAAAAAGCTTCAACCTGATAAGCTCGAAGCCAAATTGGAGAAATATGTGTTCATAGGATACCCAAAAGAGTCTGTTGGGTACACCTTCTATCACAGATCCGAAGGCAAGATATTCGTTGCTAAGAATGGATCCTTTCTAGAGAAGGAGTTTCTCTCGAAAGAAGTGAGTGGGAGGAAAGTAGAACTTGATGAGGTAATTGTACCTGCTCCCTTATTGGAAAGTAGTTCATCACAGAAATCAGTTCCAGTGATTCCTACACCAATTAGTGATGAAGCTAATGATGATGACCATGAAACTTCTGATCAAGTTACTACCGAACCTCATAGGTCAATCAGAGTAAGATCCGCACCAGAGTGGTATGGTGATCCTGTTCTGGAAGTCATGTTACTGGACCATGACGAACCTACGAACTATGATGAAGCGATGATGAGCCCAGATTCCGCAAAATGGCTTGAAGCCATGAAATCTGAGATGGGATCCATGTATGAGAACAAAGTATGGACTTTGGTTGACTTGCCCGATGATCGTCAAGCCATAGAGAATAAATCGATCTTCAAGAAGAAGACTGACGCTGATGGTAATGTTACTGTCTACAAAGCTCGACTCGTTGCGAAAGGTTTTCGACAAGTTCAAGGAGTTTACTACGATGAGACCTTCTCACCCGCAGCGACGCCCAAGTCCATCCAAATCATGTTAGCAATTGCCGCATTTTATGATTATGAAATTTGGCAAATGGATGTCAAAACCGCATTCCTTAATGGATATCTTAAAGAAGAGTTGTATATGATGCAACCAGAAGGTTTTGTTGATCCAAAAGGTTATGGTGCGATCTATGATGTCTCTTACTGATTTACCGCTATCGTTTTAGGGTTATGCTTTAGAGACGGTTGCATTCACGTTAAATAGGGCACCATCTAAATCCATTGATACGACACCATATGAACTGTGGTTTGGCAAGAAACCTAAGCTGTCATTTCTTAAAGTTTGGGGCTGTGATGCTCATGTGAAAAAGCTTCAACCTTATAAGCTCGAACCCAAATCGAAGAAATGTGTCTTCATAGGATACCCAAAGGAGACTCTTGGGTACACCTTCTATCACAGATCCGAAGGCAAGATATTCGTTGCTAAGAATGGATCCTTTCTAGAGAAGGAGTTTCTCTCAAAAGAAGTGAGTGGGAGGAAAGTAGAACTTGATGAGGTAATTGTACCTGCTCCCTTATTGGAAAGTAGTTCATCACAGAAATTAGTTCCAGTGATTCATACACCAGTAAGTGAGGAATCTAATGATGATGATCATGAAACTTGTTGGGTGGTAGGTGCGACATATGCCAACGGGTGGCTTATCATTGTGGGAGCCAGTAAGACGTCGCCGGTGCCTGGAAACGGGATGAGGCGAAGACATGCACGCCGGTGAATCTTACCCAGCTTCGCGGCTCTCCGTGGAGATAACACCCCTCCTGCTGCTCTGCGGGGTCTCTGCATGGTCACTAGATGAACAAGTAGCTACACGGTGCTCCTTGAGCTATTTGGCGAGAGGAGGAAGAAGGGCACGGCTTGCTCTCTTCTCCTCCCTATGTGGTGTCTGAGACTAGCAGGGATCGATCTCCCTTTGCATGGATGCCCCGGGGGGTTTATATAGGCCTACCCCCTGGGGGTACAATGGTAATCCGGCTGGGCGCGGGGCCCAGCCGTCTGTGTCTGCGCTCTCCTGCTTCTGCGTTGGCTGCTGGGGCCCGCTGGCTAGTGGGTCCCGCCGGCTGCCGGCTCCTTGGTCGACAGGCAGGCCCCACTGTCAGGGCCTTGTCGGCGGCTGGTTACTGTTGCTCAATCTTGGTGGCGAGGGCTTCGCCGAAGCGGGCATGGCTACAGTGCCGCCGCCCGGTGGGCGATCACTGTAGCCCCACCGCGTCTTGTCTCCTTAATGGGGCATCTTCTTCGAGGGAGGTGGCAAGCCGGCTGTGGGGAGCCGGCTCTATCTTGGGCCGACTGGGGGAGGTCTGGCCGCCTTCGGGTGTCTCTCTGCCCGAAGGGGCCCACCGCCCGTGGGCCGTACTGGTAGCCCGTCGTGGATGTCATCAGGGTCAACGTGGCAACAATGCTGCGCCGGACGGGTCATGGCCACCCGTACGGCGCACTGTGCCAGGCGTGCTCCGGGATTCGGGGGTGGCAGACTTCACTGTAGCCACGCCCCGTCACATCGCCGTTATGTGGATGCAGACTTCGAGGGTACGATCTTGACTGCTTTATGAGAGCCGGCTTCTTGGAGTCGGCCTTCTCGCCGCCGGCTTCTCGGAGCCGGCCCTCCTGCGGCTTTTCTTCATGAGGGCTGAAGTTGGGCCGCCTTCCGATAGCCGGCCTGGAGACAGCCGGCAAGGGGAGGGCGGCCCTGTGTCTTCGATTCTTGAGGGCCGAATCGGCTCGTAATTTTTTCAAAAGGGCCAGGGGGAGCCGGCTAGGCTACCCATGGTTATTTACTCCAACAGTAGTCCCCGAAGCTGATCGACCTTCGAGGCTGACAAAGGGACGAGAAGCTAGGTCAGCTTCCTATCCCGAGGGGCCGGCTTTGCTCATGCGCGCCGTCTTCGGAAAGCTCCGTTTCTCGTAGGCGGGAACGCGGGCCACATGGCGAGGAAATCCTGCCAACGCACGCGCGCGATGGGACGCCGCCGCAGGCCTGGGCCCGCCACTCGCAGGCCTCGGTCCGAGCGCAGATCTTCTGCGGCCCACATGGACCGCTCGCCTTCCCGCGGCGATTTTATTCTGCCATCAAGGCACAATAATCGCGGGACGTGGGGGAGTGGGCGCAGTTGATCCCCACGTTCCCCCACGCCGTGCCTCCTCGGCTCCGCCGCTGTCTATAAGTAGGAGGAGGAGGGGAGCGGCAGAGGCTCGCGCGCTCTCCCTCACTCCGCCCCTTCTCGCCCTCCTTCTTCTTCTCTTCGCCGCAGCAACTCTTTGCCGCGCCGTTCCGCCGTCGCTTCGTCTTGCTCCCCGCCGCATCGCTCCCATGGCGTTGTCGAGCTCGTGGGATGGCTCCAACGTCCACGAGAACCACGTCGAGTTCCTCCGCCGGACGCGGCGTCTGCCCGGTGAGGACCTTGTGCGGGTTCGTCAAGCACCAGCGAGGGAGATTTCGCCGGCACCGGAGGAGGGCGAGCGGGTGATCTTCTGCTCCCACTGCCTGCGCGGCTTCGGCCTCCCGACGAGCAGATTCCTTCGAGCCTTCCTCGAGTTCTACCACCTCCAGTCGCATCACCTCACCCCAACGCGGTGATGCTGTTGTCGGCCTTCGTCACCCTGTGCGAGGGTTTTCTTGGAGTTCTCCACACGCTCGAGCTCTGGGGGGAGTTCTTCCAAAGCAAGCTCGGCACCGCCGTCGCGGGCGTGCCCGCCCCCTGCGGAGCCTTCATTGCCATGAGGCGGGCGAGCGAGAACAATCCGTTCCCGTCCATTCCGCTAATCCAGTCGGTGAAGCTTTGGCAGAAGTCTTATTTCTACGTGAAGAACGTTGCCCAGCAAGGCGACTACGTCAACCTGCCGGCTTACGTAGCCGGCCCGCCGGCTGGGAGGCAGCCTTCGTGGAGCTACCGGGCCAGGTCGCTGTCTCAGGCCGGGAACGCAGCCGTCTCCCGGCTTCGGGTGATGATCCAGTCGGAGGGCCTGACCGGAGCCGACTTGGTGGCCGCCTTCGTGGAGCGCCGGGTTCTTCCGCTCCAAGGCCGGCCTCACATGATCTGCCAAATGAGCGGCCGCTTTGACCCGTGCCGGCTGAGCACCAGGGAGATGCCTCACGCAGAGGTGTCTTACATGGTGAATTATATCTCCAACTGCAAGCTCGCCGAGGATTGGCGATACGGCAAGGAGCCGTATTCCCACGCCAACCCTCCGCCTGCCGTAAGTTCTTTCTTCTTTTCTTCCTTTTTTGTAGCCGGCCTCATGATAGCCGACTCTTGATCAATTGGTTTGCCTTTTGCAGAACCCTCTTCTCCAGCCGACAGCCGGGGCCGCGGGGGTAGAGCGCCAGCTCCTCCCCGACCGCACGGTGGACGACGCCGACGATCCAGACCTGGGAGCAGCCGCCATGGAAGACGCCATCGTGGGGGAAGGCGACGAGGCCGGAGGCGCGGGACTCGGGGCCAGCTTCGAGGACTGGCCGGATGACAACGAGGTTGAAGTCGCCCCGCACCGCCAGCCGGCGCCCGATCATCAAGGCGCAGGCTCGTCTGCCATGCCGGCTGCCCGTGGCGGTGCGCAGAAGCGCCAGGCCACGTCGACCTTCTTCGGCAGCCGGCCGAAAAAATCCAAGGCCTCCACGGCGGCGACCAAGCGGGATGAGGCGGCCGCGAAGGCGGACCGCTTCCGCAAGGCGGTGAAGCAGCCGCAGGCGATCTCTGCGTAAGTCGTCGAATGTCTTGTGTATATATTTTTTGTCTTCTTCGTCCGAAACTCTTCTAAACCTTTCTTTTCTTGCCGGACAGGGCGCCGCTTTCTCTCGAGCGAGGTCCTGGCGGCTCCGTAGTCGGGCCGACTGGAGGGTCCTCAAGCTCCCGCCGCGTGGATCCCCGCGCCGACCTTAAGGAGGCCACGGAGCGGAACACGCGGGAGGCGCGGGAGGAGCGGGAGGCGGCGGAGCGAAGGACCGCCCAGGCGACGAAGGAGCAGGCCGACGCGGCGGCCAAGGCCTGGGTGAAGGCGGCAGCCACGGAGCCGGAGGCGGAGGCCTCGCACAACCGGCCTCCGCTGCTCGTTGTTCCCCTCCGCGCCGTGGCCCCCGATGTTCCCGTGCCCCTGTCGGAGGAGGTCGACCAAGGCCCGCCGGTGATGGAGAGGCGGGAGGACCCCGTGATCTTCGTGGAGGGGGCGTCGCAAACGGCGTCGACTGGAGCGGGCCAAAGCGGCCAATCAGCTGCGGCGCCAGAGCAGCCGTCCAGGGGCGAGCCGGCGGCAGGGGCCGGCCTCGAGGTGCAGCCGGCATTGCGTCGGCGCGCAGGGGGTGGCGCCTCCGCGCCGGAACCGCACCGAGCAGCGGGCGCCAGCCAGACGGCGGAGGCCCTGGAGGTGGCCAGCGTCAGCACGTCCGAGTGGACTCCCAGCGGGGGGACGGGCGAGCTGAACGCGGCGGCCCAGGAGGTCCGGAACCGGCTTCAAGCTCAGGCCGCCTCGCTGCAGCGATACACTCAAGAGTTTCTCTCGACGCAGGCCGTCATCCGAGTGAGTCTTCTGTCCTTGGTTATTTTGCTCTTTCGATTTCTTCCGTGGGGGTGCGTCAGCGCACCCACTGGGTGTAGTCCCCGAGTTCCAAGCCGGCTGCTGCGCAGGCGGCTTGGAACTTACTAGGTTCTGACAACTTAACTTATCCTTGCCTCCTGTATAATCTTTCAGGAGTATCATAACCTTCGCGCAGCCGCCTTCAACTCCCAGGCTCAGGAGCTAGGCCGGAGAACTGAGGACCTGACCAGCAGCCAGAGTGCGTGTTTGTCTCGTTCATCTCCTGTGGGGGCGTGTCAGCGCACCCACTGGGTGTAGTCCCCGAGATTCGGGCCGACTGCTGAGCAGCCGGGTCGGATCTTCCTTGACGACTTCCCCTTATTAATTTTTCCTTTGTCTTCATGCTTGCAGGAGCCAATGCCGACTTGAGGGAGCAGCTCAGCGGGCCCAGGCCGCCCTTCGCGCCAAGGAAGCCGAGTACAGCGCCTTGGTCCTGGAGCGTGACCGCCTGGTCCAGAAGTTGGCCGACCAGGAGGAGAGCCACAAGGCGGCCCTAAAGAAGGCGCGGGACAACGAGGACGCCCTGAAAGCCGAGTTCGAGACCGAAGCGGCGGGCTGGGCTGAAGCGAAGCAGGTGCTGAGCGAGGGCTTCAGCCATATCGAGGATCTGATCGACGGTAAGCCGCCTTCTTCACTCCCTGCTTGCCCTTTGATCCCTGATTTGTGTTCTGACTTGTGCTGCTTTTTGTTCTCTGTGCAGACTACTTTCCCGGCTACTCCGTCTTCGCCACCCAATCCATCGAGGCCCATCGCGAGGTACGCCGGCAGGCTGGGGCTGAAATTGCGCCGGACATGAGCCGGACGCTTGAGGAGCAGCTCTTGGCGGTCCAAGCCCGGCTGCAGCCGGCTCACCGTATGCTCCGCCGCCTCCAGCGTGCTGGGGCGCAGGTGTTGGCCGCCCTCTGTCCAAGCGAGACGATTCCCCGCACCCCGAGTCGGACTGCCGACTGGCTGGAGGTGGCGGTTGGCCGCTTCGAGGCCTGGAAGGCGTCGGCAGCCCGGCTTGGAGCTGGGCGGGCGCTGGAGTTCGTCCGAGCCTGGTATCCGGGGCTGAACCTGGACCAGCTGCGCACCTGGCGGCTGGAGGCCGACGAAGAGTTGGAGGAGGTGCGGCCGGCTATCGCTCAGCGCGCTTCGACGATCGCCGAGTGTATTGACATCAGCGTCTTCGCTCCTGAGATCAATGACGACGGCGTTGCCCAGGCGGAGGAGTGGTTCGGGCTGGACCCGGCAGCGGGTGAAGACTCGGCAGAGGAGATCGCCTCCAGTGATGAAGGCGAAGACGACGAAGGAGAGGACGGCGAAGACGTTGAGCCGACTGGTGAAGCAGGCAGCCAACCTCAGCCTGATCGTGCCTCCGGCAACAAGGCGCTTGCTAGCGCGCCCTCTGCGGGAGGCGGTGATCATGCCGAGGTTCGCCAGCCGGCACTGCCGTCTCCACCGACCTGCCCGACTCGCCAGACGCTCCCTTGGCTTAGTCTGTCGTCCTTGTTTTTTCCTGCTTGTTGCCTTTTGAACAACTTTATTAAACTTGCGCAGTTCCACCCATTGGGGGTGTATTCGAACTATGTTGAATGCTGGCCTTTTGAAGGTCTTTTATGTAAATATTATTGCGTGTTTGGTTTCCATTCATGTATGCTTTTTATCCTTAGGCTGTTTCCTTTGCCGCCTTCCCTTTCTGGGAAGGCAAGTACTCGAGCTTTCTTAGATTGGAGCGAGGTGAATGGAAGCCGGCCGGCCGGCTACTCTGGTAGCCGGTCGGCGGTGGGAGAAAAACCGGCTTTTGTTATATTAGTCCGTTAGTCCCTAGCCGTTTTTCGTGTGGGCACCCGTTCCTGCCCTTAACTCTTGCCAGCCGGACAGCCGGTTCTTCGAACTGCGACTTTTGGCAAGAGAAGGCTTGGGAATCGGCATACTACTTGTCTGACTGCGGGTAGGACTTCTAATATAACTCCAGGGGGCCAGTCCCCGGGCCGACTAGTCGAACCCGGTGCCGGACAGAAAAAAGTGAATGCAATGATAAGGCCATAAGCATGATACTTTTCATTCATAGGCAAAAGATGGCAGCCCCGAGCTCTCCTCGGGGGGGGGGGGGCCTATTGTCTCGTACTTAGCACAAAAGTTAGTGTGATACATACTACATTTCAAATGTAAAACCTTCGGAGGAGGTTGGCGTTCCATGGTCGTTCCGACTCCTTGCCGGAGTCGTCTCTGTTTCATGCCTTCGGCTTCTGCGCGTCGATCAGGTAGTAGGAGTCGTTGCCTAAGGCTCTGCTGATGACGAAGGGGCCCTCCCAAGGGGCCGAGAGCTTGTGCTGGCCGGCTGTTCGCTGGATCAGCCGGAGCACAAGATCGCCCTCTTGGAAGGATCTTGGCTTGACCTTCCGGTTGTGGTAGCGGCGCAGGCCCTACTGATAGATGGCGGACCGGATGAGAGCTAACAGCCGGCCTTCTTCCAGCAGGTCGACGTCGTCTTCTCGTGCTTCCTTGGCCTCGGCTTCCGTGTACATGGTTACCCGAGGCGAGTCAAACTCGGTGTCAGTTGGGATGACCGCCTCGGCACCATATACGAGGAAGAAAGGAGTGAAGCCGGTTGACTTGTTTGGTGTAGTGCGCAGACTCCAGAGGACAGCCGGCTGAACGCTCCAGTGGTATGATCAGACGGGGCTTGATGCCAGAAAGGATGAGGCCGTTGGCTCACTCGACCTGGCTGTTTGACTGCGGGTGGGCGGCGGACGCTAGGTCCAACCGGATGCCTTGCGTCGCGCAGAAACGTGCCAAGGCTCCCTTGGCAAAATTCGTGCCATTGTCGGTGATGATGCTGTGTGGCACGCCGTACCGAGTTGTTATATCTGCGATAAATGTCACGGCAGTCGGCCCATTCAGCTTCTTGATCGACTTTGCCTCAATCCATTTGGTGAATTTGTCCATGGCGACAAGCAGATGTGTCATGCCGCCGCGCGCCGTCTTGAATGGGCCCACCATGTCTAGTCCCCAAATGGCGAAGGGCCAAGTGAGGGGAATGGTCTTGAGTGCTGAAGCCAGCATGTGTTGCTTGGAGCTGAAGAGTTGGCACCCTTTGCAATATTTAACTAACTCCTTGGCGTCATCCAAAGCAGTCGGCCAAAAGAAACCATGGCGGAAGGCTTTGGCGACGAGTGATCTTGAGGCCGCATGGTGGCCGCATTCTCCTTGGTGGATGTCTCTGAGGATTGCAATGCCCTTCTCTTGCTCGACGCATCGCTGGAGGACTCCAGTGACACTGCGCTTGACGAGTTCTCTGTTGACGATTGTGTATGCTCCGGCTCGGCGTTGGACTTGTCTTGCCTCTACTTCGTCAGCCGGCAGATCCTGGTTTATTAGGAAGTTGAGGATGGATTGAGCCCATGACGGAGCTGCGACTTCTTCTATTGCCAAAACGGCTACTGCGACCAGGGCGGGCGGGCTGGGCGGTGAAATGCTGGAGTCGGCCGCCGCCTGTTGTGTTGGTGTAGTCTCTGGGCCGACTACCGCAGTCCCCGAGCCGGGTGAGGCAGTCCCCGGGTCGGGCGTAACTACGAAAGTCCCCGAGCCGCCTGCTGATACCCCCTGGCCGACTATCGAAGTCCCCAGGTCACCTGCTTGGTTCTTCGAGCCGGTTGCGTCGGGGTCAGGCGGCACGAAGATGGAATCGGACTCTGGAGACGGCTTGATAGACGGCTTGAGGAGGCGTTGTAGAGAGACACCGGTTGGTATTGCTTGCCGAGTGGAGCCTATTCGAGCCAGGGCATCAGCTGGCTCGTTGTCGGCTCGTGGTACATGGAGGAACTCGCATCCTTCAAAATACCCACTGATCTGCTGAATGAGGAAGCAGTAGCTTTCCATATTTGCGTCTTTGGCATCCCGGTCGCCAGATGATTGCTGGACCACCAAGTCCGAGTCGCCATAACATAGGATCCGGCGAATGCCGAGTTCTTTGGCAAGCCGGAGCCCGTGTATGAGTGCCTCGTACTCGGCCACGTTGTTGGAGGCGGCAAAGTGAATTTGCAGCGTGTATCTGAGCTTGTCGCCTTTGGGAGAGGTGAGGATGACGCCGGCTCCCAAGCCGGTGCGCATCTTGGACCCATCAAAGTGCATGCGCCAATGAGTGGAGTCGGGAGCCGGCGGTAGGTACTGGGTCTCGGCCCAGTCGACGAGGAAGTCGGCCAATGCTTTGGACTTGATGGCGGTGCGAGGCTGGTAGAAGATCGTATAGGGGGCCAGCTCGATGGCCCATTTCGCCACCCGGCCGGATGCATCCCGGCTGCCTATGATCTCGGCCAGCGGGGCGGTGCATACAACCGTGATGGGATGCTCTTGGAAGTAGGGCTTCAGCTTCTTGGCGGCGAAGTACACGCCGTAGCACATCTTCTGGTAGTGCGGGTAGTTCTGCTTCGAGGTAGACAGCACCTCGCTCAAATAGTACCCCGGCCTCTGGACTGGCTGGGCTCGGCCTTCTTCTGGGCGTTGGACTACGATGACGGTGCTGACCACCCGGCTGGTTGCGGCAATGTAGAGGAGCATGGGCTCTTTCTCAGTCGGCGCCGCCAGGACAGGCGGCGTGGCCAGCATCTTCTTCAGCTCGTGAAAAGCTTGATCAGCTTGGTCATTCCACTCGAAGTGGTTGGTCTTCTTCATGAGGCGGTAGAGGGGAAGAGCTTTCTCTCCGAGCCGGCTGATGAAGCGGTTCAGGGAGGCCAAGCATCCGGTAAACTTCTGGACGTCTCGAAGTTTGGTGGGAACCGCCATTCTCTCAATGGCCTTGATCTTTACTGGGTTGCATTCGATGCCGCGTTCGGAGACCAGGAAGCCTAGGAGCTGGCCGGCTGGCACTCCGAACACGCATTTCTCGGGGTTAAGCTTGATTTGGAACCGGCGTAGGTTCTCAAATGTTTCCTTGAGGTCTTCCAGCAAGGTGCCGCGCTTCTCCGTCTTCACCACAATGTCGTCTACGTAGACATGGGCATTTCTGCCGAGTTGCTTGAGGAGGCACTTCTGCATGCAACGCTGAAAAGTGGCACCGGCATTTCTCAAGCCGAATGTCATAGTCAGGTAGCAGAAGGCCCGGCATTTCTGACAACGCCGGCCTGGCTAGGCCCGCCTGGGGGCAGCGTGCCAAAGGCGGCGCGGTCGGCCTCGCATCGGTGGGCCTCAGCGAGGCGTCTCATGGAAACCAACTTCCGGCCCTCCGCGAGGAGGGCAAGGCGGCGAGCTTCCAGTGCTTCAGCGTCGGCATCGGTCGGGAGGGGGATGGACAAGTCGTGGACCGCCGCGTGCGGGGCGTCGTGGGCGCTCTCGTCAGAAGCGCCGCCGTGGCCGATGACCATCACCTCGGTGGTGACAGCGTCGCAGCCATCGGCCCGGGGAAGCGGGTCGTTGTAGATCACGACGTTGGTGGGGAACGTGTCGAGTGAGGCCGTGTCGGAGTCGACAGGCATCAGATCGGTGGAGCCAACCGACTCCAAGTCCACGGCAGGCTCGCCGGAGACGTGGAGCTGGCCGAGGAGGTTGACGAGGTGGTCGGTGCCCGCGTCGGAGGCGAGCTCGTCAGAGATGAGAGTCTTGTCAAGGAGATCGGCGAGGCTGCTCACCGCACAGATGTTGGTGACGCCTTGTAGCGCGTCGTGGCAAGCGCCATCGGGCGTGCCGGGCTGGCTACGCTCACGGGGGAGGAAGAGGGTTCCCGTCCAGAACAGGTCTCCGGACGGCGGTGCACCTGGCCCCACGGTGGGCGCCAAATGTCAGGTGGTAGGTGCGACATATGACAACGGGTGGCTTATCATTGTGGGAGCCAGTAAGACGTCGCCGGTGCCTGGAAACGGGATGAGGCGAAGACATGCATGCCGGCGAATCTTACCCAGCTTCGGGGCTCTCCGTGGAGATAACACCCCTACTGCTGCTCTGTGGGGTCTCCGCATGGTCACTAGATGAACAAGTAGCTACACGGTGCTCCTTGACCTGTTTGGCGAGAGGAGGAAGAAGGGCACGGCTTGCTCTCTTCTCCTCCCTATGTGGTGTCTGAGACTAGCAGGGATCGATCTCCCTTTGCATGGATGCCCCGGGGGGTTTATATAGGCCTACCCCCCGGGGGTACAATGGTAATTCGGCTGGGCGCGGGGCCCAGCCGTCTGTGTCTGCGCTCTCCTGCTTCTGCGCCGGCTGCTGGGGCCCGCCGGCTAGTGGGTCCCGCCGGCTGCCGGCTCCTTGGTCGACAGGCAGGCCCCACTGTCAGGGCCTTGTCGGCGGCTGGTTACTGTTGCTCAATCTTGGTGGCGAGGGCTTCGCCGAAGTGGGCGTGGCTACAGTGCCGCCGCCCGGTGGGCGATCACTGTAGCCCCACCGCGTCTTGTCTCCTTAATGGGGCGTCTTCTTCGAGGGAGGTGGCAAGCCGGCTGTGGGGAGCCGGCTCTATCTTGGGCCGACTGGGGGAGGTCTGGCCGCCTTCGGGTGTCTCTCTGCCCGAAGGGGCCCATCGCCCGTGGGCCGTACTGGTAGCCCGTCGTGGATGTCATCAGGGTCAACGTGGCAACAGTGCTGCGCCGGACGGGTCATGGCCACCCGTACGGCGCACTGTGCCAGGCGTGCTCCGGGATTCGGGGGTGGCAGACTTCACTGTAGCCACGCCCCGTCACATCGCCGTTATGTGGATGCAGACTTCGAGGGTACGATCTTGACCGCTTTATGAGAGCCGGCTTCTTGGAGTCGGCCTTCTCGCGGCCGGCTTCTCGGAGCCGGCCCTCCCGCGGCTTTTCTTCATGAGGGCTGAAGTCGGGCCGCCTTCCGATAGCCGGCCTGGAGACAGCCGGCAAGGGGAGGGAGGCCCTGTGTCTTGGATTCTTGAGGGCCGAATCGGCTCGTAATTTTTTCAAAAGGGCCAGGGGGAGCCGGCTGGGCTACCCATGGTTATTTACTCCGATAAAACTTCTGATCAAGTTACTACCAAACCTCGTAGGTCAACCAGAGTAAGATCCGCACCAGAGTGGTACGGTAATCCTATTCTGGAGGTCATGTTACTTGACCATGACGAACCTACGAACTATGAGGAAGCGATGATGAGCCCAGATTCTGCAAAATGGCTTGAGGCCATGAAATCTGAGATGGGATCCATGTATGAGAACAAAGTGTGGACTTTGGTTGACTTTTGCGATGATTGGCAAGCCATAGAGAATAAATGGATCTTCAAGAAGAAGACTGACGCTGACGGTAATGTTACTGTCTACAAAGCTCGACTTGTTGCGAAAGGTTTTCGACAAGTTCAAGGAGTTGACTACGATGAGACCTTCTCACCCGTAGCGATGCTTAAGTCCGTCTGAATCATGTTAGCAATTGCCGCATTTTATGATTATGAAATTTGGCAAATGGATGTCAAAACTGCATTCCTGAATGGATATCTTAAAGAAGAGTTGTATATGATGCAACCATAAGGTTTTGTCGATCCAAAAGGTGCTAACAAAGTGTGCAAGCTCCAGTGATCCATTTATGGACTGGTGCAAGCCTCTCGGAGTTGGAGTATACGCTTTGATGAGTTGATCAAAGCATTAGTTTTATACAGACTTGCGGTGAAGCCTGTATTTACAAGAAAGTGAGTGGGAGCACTACAGCCTTTCTAATAAGCATATGTGAATAACATATTGTTGATCGGAAATGATGTAGAATTTTCTGGAAAGCATAAAGGACTGTTTGAAAGGAGTTTTTCAAAGAAAGACCTCGGTAAAGCTGCTTACATATTGGGAATCAAGATCTATAGAGATAGATCAAGACGCTTGATAAGATTTTTCAATGAGTACATACCTTGACAAGATTTTGAAGTGGTTCAAAATGGAACAGTCAAAGAAGGAGTTCTTGCCTGTATTGTAAGGTATGAAGTTGAGTAAGACTCAAAACCCGACCACGGCAAAAGATAGAGATAGAATGAAAGTCATTCCCTATGCCTCATCCATAGGTTCTATAAAGTATGCCATGTTGTATACCAGACCTATTGTGTACCTTGCCATGAGTTTGGCAAAGGGGTACAATAGTGATCCATGAGTAGATCACTGGACAGCAGTCAAAATTATCCTTAGAGGACAACGGAAATATTTCTCGGTTATGGAGGTGATAAAGAGTTCATCATAAAGAGTTACGTCGATGCAAGATTTAACACTGGTCTGGATGACTCTGAGTCTCAATCTGGATACATATTAAAAGTGGGAGCAATTAGTTAGAGTAGCCCCATGTAGAGCATTGTAGACATAGAAATTTGCAAAATACATACGGATCTGAATGTGGCAGACCCGTTGACTAAACTTCTCTCACAAGCAAAACATGACCACACCTTAGTACTCTTTGGGTGTTAATCACATGGCGATGTGAACTAGATTATTAACTCTAGTAAACCATTTGGGTGTTGGTCACATGGTGATGTGAACTATTGGTGTTAAATCACATGGCGATGTGAACTAGATTATTGACTCTAGTGCAAGTGGGAGACTGAAGGAAAATTGCCCTAGAGGCAATAATAAAATTGTTATTTATATTTCCTTATATCATGATATTATTCATGCTAGAATTGTATTAACCGGAAACTTAGTACATGTGTGAATACATAAATAAATAGAGTGTCCCTAGTGTGCCTCTACTTAACTAGCTCGTTAATCAAAGATGGCTAAGTTTCCTGACCATAGACATGTGTTGTCATTTGATGAATAGGATCACATCATTAGAGAATGATGTGATGGACAAGACCCATCCGTTAGCTTAGCATAATGATGGTTTAGTTTTATTGCTATTGCTTTCTTCATGACTTATACATGTTCCTCTGACTATGAGATTATGCAACCCCCGAATACCGGAGGAACACCTTGTGTGCTATCAAATGTCACAACATAACTGGGTAATTATAAAGATGCTCTATAGGTGTCTCCGATGGTGTTTGTTGAGTTGGCATAGATCAAGATTAGGATTTGTCACTCCGTGTATCGGAGAGGTATCTTTGGGCCCTCTCGGTAATGCACATCACTATGAGCCTTGCAAGCAATGTAACTAATGAGTTAGTTACGGGATGATGTATTGCGGAACGAGTAAAGAGACCTGCAGATAACGATATTGAACTAGGTATGATGATACCGACGATCGAATCTCGGGCAAGTAACATACCGATGACGAAGGGAATAACGTATGTTGTTATGCGGTTTGACCGATAAAGATCTTCATAGAATATGTAGGAGCCAATATGAGCATCCAGGTTCCGCTATTGGTTATTGACGGGAGATGTGTCTCGGTCATGTCTACAGAGTTTTCGAACATGTAGGGTCCGCACGCTTAACGTTCGATGACAATTTGTATTATGAGTTATGTGATTTGATGACCGAAGTTTGTTCGGAGTCCCGGATGAGATCACAGACATGAGGAGGAGTCTCGAAATGTTCGAGAGGTAAAGATCGATATATTGGAAGGTTATATTCGGACACCGGACCGGAGTGCTTCGGGTATTTTCCGGAGTACTGGGAGGTTACCGGAACCCCCCAGGGAAGTAGTGGGCCTTAATGGGCTTTAGGGGAAAGGAGAGAAGGGCCTCAAGGGGTGGCTGCGCCCCCTCCCCCCCCCCCCATGGCTGGTCCGAATTGGACTAGGAGGGGGCGGTGCCCCCCCCCCTCTTTCCTCCTTCCCTCCTTCTCCTAGTTGGAATAGGAAAGGGGAGCGAATCGTACTTGGACCGGGAGTCCAAGTAGGACTCCCCCCTTTGGCACGCCCCCCTTGGGCTGGCCTCCTCTTCCCCCCTCCTTTATATACGTGGGAGGGGGGACCCCAAAGACACACCAAGTCTTCTCTTAGCCATGTGTGGTGCCTCCTCCACAGTTACACACCTCGGTCATATCGTCGTAGTGCTTAGGCGAAGCCCTGGACCGGTAACTTCATCATCACCGTCAACACGCCGTCGTGCTGACGAAACTCTCCCTCATCCTCAATTGGATCAAGAGCTCGACGGACGTCATCATGCTGAACGTGTGCTGAACACAGAGGTGGCGTACGTTCGGTGCTAGGTTCGGTTGGATCGCGAAGACGTTCGACTACATCAACCGCGTTACTAAACGCTTCCACTTTCGGTCTACGAGGGTACGTAGACACACTCTCCCTCTCGTTGCTATGCATCTCCTAGATAGATCTTGCGTGATCATAGGAATTTTTTTGAAATACTACGTTCCCCAACACTTTCAACTTTATGAAAGACCATAGGTGACAGGTAGCTTGGACTACACCAAATCATGTCGGAGAATAGAAAATCTCGAATCAGAAAGTTGGAATTCACAGGTTAGGTTGCTCCTTCAGGAAAATTGGAGAATTAAAATGAAATTTGGTTTCTATGTGAAAGAACGATTCGGTAATCATCAATGAAACATGAGCAGAATCTGGCAATTCAATCCACTGGGTACAGTGCAACGCAAACATGAAAGTAAAGCAGGAGAAACATAGTAAAAAGCGTGTTTTTACATTAACTTGTTCCACTCTTGTAGCTACTTGCCATGATGCTGCCTAACCCAAGTACTGATGATGTGTAAGTTCCACTGCTCCAGCAGTACATATATTGTTCATGCAATAAGCAGAGATGAAATCAGCTATTCATAAGCAAGAAATATGTAATTTGTATTATTAAAGAAAGCAAGCAAGAAATGACTTCCTCGAGGATAGAAATCAGTGGGAAATCTGCAAAAACAAATTCATCATTCTCTTATATTTATAATCATTCAGTAAAGAACCTCAGGCTCCAGCAACTATTTGCCTGTATATAACAAGTAGTACTAACAATTACTTTGTACAAGAAACAATCGGCCTAATTAAGTTATAAAAAAGACATAAAAGAGATCTCACTGTTCAAAATCCACTGGCAGCAAAGCACCAAGAGTCAAATCCAATAGAATCAAGGAATCAACAAACAAGCGAAAGTACATGTCCATCTACTCTATACAGGGCGATCTCGCATTCTTTGGGAATGTTACAACAACACCGCAATCACACGGGGACTCATCATGGAAGGAGCTAAGTAAACTGGTACAAAAACTAAAATTTCCGTTGTGTTTTCTCTAGCTCTTCCTTTTGATTTGCAGAATTTTCGGTTGCTGGACGAGGTAAGTTAGAATCAAAATTACCCAGCTTACTTCACCTGCACATGTAATATGGACGAGAAAACCATATAAAAGGAACATATGAATTGCAATTCTAAATAGCTTATAATAGGACAGATTTGCTCAATGTTTTTACTAATCAAATCACCATGGCATATTTAGTCAACGAATTATTGCTATATGTCATAGCATCGTGGCGCTTTGTCAATAGTTACTTATCAACATGGCATATTTAGTCATCAGATGATTGTTAAATATCATAGCATCGTGGCGCTTTATCAACATTAGTTACTACTCCAACCACGACACTTATTTTGGAGGAGGGACTAATTGACATGGCCTATTCCGTCAACATATTAACTTTTGTTACTTCTTTAAACTCAAAAGCTAACTATTAGTTATAATCCCCATGGCCTATTAAATCTGCACATTGCTATTCAATGTAGCAATGCCAGCTTGCTCCCTATATGAATGATGTATCTAAAAAGACAGTGCATATGACTGCAGGGCAGCAACTACTTGAACCTGAACTAAAAGGAAACTGCTTCAGCTATAACGCGATGAGCTGAAGCTCACATGGTGGCATGAGGACTTTTTTCTCTACCACGCATTTTTTATCGTCTCCCTTTTTATTTTTATATTTCCTTTTACTCTCAACTGTTTTTTTGTTCCATGATGTAACTGAACTGCAACTCCCCAAGCCCAATTTTCTGTCTCACACAGGAGCTTGTCATCAGATTGAATCTGCTCCTATAGTTTATTTGTCAAATATATGGATACCTTGATTAACAGAAGATTATATGCTCGAATTTTAACCACTCAAAAACTATAGAGATGGCAGTTTAGCAATTTCACACCCTAATGGCAAAGTATTTATATGCGAAATGACTTGCGTACCTCTGAAATGCATAGGCATTCCAATACACTGGTCCAACCAGCACATTATCTTTATCGGTTAGTGGGGGCTGGTTCTTTGTCTGGATTGTCTCCCTTATCACTAAATGAGCTTTGGCGAGACCAAGTTCTAATCTCTGAAATTTTACATCCCTCCTCCTCTACATTAGCATCATCACTTTAGTGGCGCCATCCGAGCTAGTGTCATTGTCAAATCCACTTTCCTACAATATATAAAATAGATCCAAGTAATTCAATGAGAGCAGTTTAAAATATTTTGTAACAACAATAGGTTAAGTTAATCATGCTCTATACAAATAAAAGTGTGATATAGCTGTTCGAAACATACTACAGACATTTTACTTTCAGAAGATTGGAAAAAAGTATGGATATTATTTTTGCAATGAAATGGAAAAGACCATATATCCATAATAGTAGCGAAATATTACTGTGGCAATATCTCCAATATATCTAACAGTTAAGAAATAATACTAAACAAAACAATTGCACACGCAATACCAAGCAACATTCCCTGCACTATGTCTTCTCCATCGAGTGACCTTCCTCTCCATGCTACCCCCACCCAAAGCTCATCTGTACACTGGATCCATGTGATCTCTCAATCCTCACTGCTCTCTCATGCAGCAAACACTACAACAAGCAAGCCTTCTAGCCCTCCCCCCAAATCAAAACAAATAGCAGCAGCAGGCAAACAAACTGCAGCATCATCTCCAACTAAATCAGAGGAAAAAAACTCTACTACCTGGTGCCTGATAGATACATAACTGGGTGGATGGATGGCTCGCATGTGGAAGGACTGGCCGGTTAAATACCTTCTTCCCTCCTAGTATGTATGTTCTCAACCCGCATGAAGAAGAAATCTGTACGAGAGCTTTGCAGCAAGAACAAAGCGCGGAGCATGTCTCCTCTGCATCCTTTGTCATCTCCTTCGCAGAAGATAGGCATCCCCCGCACATGTGGAGCCGGTGGTGGTGGTGGAGGTAGTAGCCCATCCCGGAGATCTCACCTGCCGCCCGATGGCCGTTCTCCGCGCCGAGGATGACGGGGCAAAACAATAATTATAGATGCATCTAAAAATAATTATCAACGTGTCGATAACAAATTATATTGTCATTTTTATGTTGAATGGAATACCATTATGATTTTGCTCAACAACAAATTGTATTGTATAATTTTTAATGTCGAGTGGAACACCATTATGGTGGTTTTTAAATTATAAGCATCTTGCCCAAATTTCATACGGTGCTCAATTAGTTAAGCTTTTGTTTGCCAAAATTGCACTATACTGCTTCATGTTCTACAAATAGAAGGACAAATTATACTATGTGTGCATAGACATAATCTTAATGTCCCTTCTAGTTGATTTAGGCATGCAAGACCAGTTTTATCAACTTCTCAAATTTTTCAAGGATAAAATTTCAGCAAACCAACAACTCATGTATGCAAATGTGTGCTACTTGCATCATGAAAATATCACGTTTTAGAACTGAGAACCCTGTCGCGTTAATGCAACATATAATACTGACATAATATACGGTGTTACAGTTAGAAACTGTGATAAAGGGAATCACCTACTAACTTCTAAAGTGATCTCTCCAACAACAGATATGAAAGTTAGCCGACATATTTTAAATCTGGACCAATGTGAAGCAACTAAAATTACCATCATACTATTGTCTGAAATTTAGCCAAAACTCAAATATAAATTATGTGTCTTTTGAATCTGAAGTGATCTGTTGTCAGCAGAGGAACAACCATTCCTCACCAAAAATAAAGAGAACAACAACAGGAGCTACACATTAACTAACATCCCAAAAATTAATCGACACTTTGAAGTAGATTTGGTAAGAGCATTAATCAACAAGAAAAAAACCTATCCCATAATTTTCCCTAGGCTATGCAAGAAAGTAGTACCAAGGACATTGTCAAACATTCTCTGGGTACATTTGTTTCCTGCCTTTTGCACTACCAACAAGACGACAGCATCCATGCGCCGCTGCAATTTCAGCCTTTTTGTTGCATGATGGTAATAAAAGAGAAATGACCGGTCAAGGCAGGTTGTCGATCACTTGCTGGACATCATCTTATCTATTGCCAAGCACTAATGATTTGTCTCATAACCTAGCTGCCATCCCTATCATTTTGGCAAGCCTAAAATCTGAAAAGTAACAAAAAAGATTTGTAGATCTATATGAAATAGTACAAAAGAATCATACACAATTGTATAAAATGACTCTTTTACCTTGTCACTCTAGTATGAATCCAAGCATAGTACAGCGGAAACAACTCATTAGTTAGTAAACAATTTACAAATGGAAAAGATAAAATAAAACATACACCTACTTAGTAAATTTGGGAATATTAAATAGATCATCTCCGCTCCCCTCTACAAAATTCAAAAACTCTTCAAATGTATGCTTATATTATTGAGCGTCACAAGTGTAGCCTAACGGTACAGAGTGCACTACCATTCAAAGAAACAAAGGTCATTTTAGTCAAAGAAAGTCACCAAACATAATCCTTCTAGTTATGTGTCCTTTTTTACAGCAGATTGTGTGCCCTTTTCTATTAAACTGTAGTCATAAATTGTCCTTTCTATTTCTCTTTTTCCAAGCAGTGAGAGGAGATCATTTCTTTTCATTACGAAGAATAACATGTGTTTCTCTCTAGTGCTCAAGAGTGTGTGGGGCATAGCCGGCATCAGCATATCCTCCTGCAGCGCCACCATGACGAGCAGAAGCACGAACACAAGCGTCTTGCTGGAGATGGTGAAGACAATGCCATCCAGGCGTCAACATGGATGCCGAAATAGGAGGTCTCACCCACAGATGGGTGGCTCAAAATGTTTCGTGGAATGCACTGCGCCAAATAGGAGGTCCCACTCACCACCACTTCTGCCAGGAGAGACCAAAGCCTGCCAGAAAATAAAGGGAGAGATCAAAGCCTGCCAGAAAATAAAGGGAGAGACCCAGGACCTAGAGGTTGTATAACGATTTGCCTCCAACGCAAATCAAATTTGGCGCTTGTTGCGGCAGATGGCGCTGAAACATACACATGGTTGCACCAAAGAACACGTGGGCCGGACCATTTTATTGGTAGGCGAGGGATTCTGGTTTCGGTTTTGGGACCTTTTAGAAGGTTCCAAGCCGGTTTTAGCGTTTTAGGTTCCTGCACAGATTTTTTTTATGTCGCTATTTTTTTGTTTTTGTTTTTTCTGTTTCCTTATTTTCTTTTCTTCTCTTTCTTTTCAAAATTTCACATATTTTAAAAATGTTTGCAAATTTAAAAAAATGTATCCATTTCAAGAAACATTCAAAATTTGAAAAACATGTAGGCACATTGAAAAATTGCATTAAAAATAACATTCAGAATTTGAAAAAATGATCGCAAATTTGAAACAATGTTCACTTTTTGAAAAATATATTTGCATTTTCATAAAACACAAAATTTGAAAATAATCGTTCTCATTTTCAGAAAAGTTGTGCTTTTTAAAACTCGTCTTGCTACAGTAGCCCAGTTTGTTGCAGTAGATCTGTGCGCTATAGTGGACCAGCTTGGTACAATGTGCGGTATACTATAGTGTGTACGATCCGCGTTCGCTACAACTCTCGTGCTCAGTCGCTGCATGGGCGTGCAATGGCCCGGTCCAGGTGGACACGTATCTACTCTCTCTGTTTCAAATTAGATGATTCAATTTTATACTAACTTTAGAGGTAAATACATCCGTGGTGCTTGAACTTGCCAAGAATATGCAGTTTAGTGCCTGAATTCGTAAAATACATCAAACTGGTTTCATAACTTGGCATTGACGTGCATATACGGTTCAAATCACATTCCTATACGTCCACGATGCTGACGAGGTGTGCCAGCATGGCATGGGACCGCTGTCAGTGATTGGATGGATGGGACAAGGGCGTGTGCCCTGTTTTTTTGCGAAAACCCCCAATTTTTGTTCTTACAATAAGGCCCTCAGGATGAAACTAACAAATAATAAAATGAAAACTAAAAGCAGTCCGATGGGGGTTTGAATAAGCGAACTACCAATTGCGGTGTATGAGGGCCTAGCCACTCGACCACTTCACATTTGCTGTTATTTGATGATTCATAATCTTTATATAAATCATGCAGAACAACATAAATTAAAAGGAATTTAATCCTGCAAAAATAGTAACGGCTCTGTGATTCGAACATCACACCAAAGGTTATATACCAGCCCCGGATGCCATTCCAACAAATGAGGTCTAATGTATGAAAAGTACAAGTACTCGTTATGACTGTATAACAAACATAATTCTGAAAGAGTGCAAAAACCGTCATGTCATTTTAAAAATAACTCAGGTGTTATTTTTAAAATTATAATTTAAATTACATGAATATACTAATTGTTTTAATATTTTACTAAAATGCGAACAATTTTTATATTATAAAAATATATTCTTAATTCTTAATTTAATCATGTATATTTTAGTAAAATATTGCATAGATATTTTATGAAATTATATGAACTTTTTTATAGGTATTTATTTTAAATATATGTATATTGTTTGTAACATATGATTCTAATTTACGTATTTTTTACAAATTTTTGAAATGAAACAACAAACACGTTGAAAACTGGGCCACACCGTGGTCCGTTTTAGCCACACTGGCTCATTATGTTATAAATCTAAATTTAACATTTTTATCATTTGATGTCATCGGTTGGAGATGTATGTACGACCGCTATAGCCCCTGGTTGCAGGTTTGAATCAACTTCACTACTTTGCTGGATTAAGTTTTAAAATTTATTTTGTTCAACTTTATGTTAATAAAGGGTATGAATCCTCACATGGCACTAAATTTGAACGGGTCAATTGGCTAGCCACGCACACATGCATGCGTCAGGTCACTGGTTTGAACCCCAAACTTGTTTCGATTTTTAATAGATTTTTTTAGAATTTATGAGCTTCTCTCTCAGGCCTTTTTGTAAGAAAAAAATATTTCAAGGGGTTTTTCATAAAAAAAAGGCCACACTGCTTGCCCCTGCCATCCAGTCACCCACAATGGGTCCCATGCCACGCCGGCACGCCTTGTGAGCATCATGACGTATAAAAACGAGATTTGAACCGTATATGTACATCTATGCCAAGTTATGAAACCAGTTCGATTTAGTTTGCAAGTTCAGACACTAAAGTATACATTCTTGGCAAGTTCAAACATTAATGGTGTATTTACCTCCTAACTTTAGTACAAAGTTAGTATAAAATTGGGTCATCTATTTTGGAACGGAGGGAGTATTGCGGCAACCCTCCTATTGAACGCAAAAGGTCCCAACCAAAATGCCACACTGGTTGGTGTTGACCATTTCAGCCACAACATGTGTCGTGTATTTTTGTATTCCTTGTAATTAGAGCATTTTTAGTCGACCCTTTATAATTTAGTCCGTCAAACGGCCCCATAAATCTTAACTACTTATATTTAAGGAGTTAAATAAAATCGGTTCCTAACCGAACTCTTAACATTAACTTTCTAAAAGTTTTTTCATACATATTCATTTCAAACATACAATGAAATTACTCGATTCAAGCACAAATTTAAAGAAAAGATAGCTCAATTCAGTACATTTCATAGCATGAACTTAAACTACTTGATTCCGACAAAATATAACCACTACAAGCATGGTAAAAACTAAATAAGTTAATCTTCTTCGGGCAGGAGCTTCTCCTAGTCCATGTCAGAGTTATTGGAGCCGGAGTAGCTCAACGAAAGACCACTCGCTTCCGACGGACCCACGGACGTCCTGGCCTCAACGGTAGTGTTCTTGTATAGCATGTAGACCCGGAGCTCCTTGGCGACAGCTCCAGACGATTCGATCAGAGGTCGGCCGTGTAGTCCTCATTGCCGAGCCCTTCCTTGATCTGCTCGAAAATCCTCATTACCAGCACCTCACAGTGGGAGACCATTCGAGGATCGATGATGATGAATTCCTGGACGGCGCCGTTGCCGTGGGGGAAATTTATCCTCGCCCGGGTGTCATGGAGACCGAAAGCTGGCCACATGGTAGGCGCAAGCCGCCTACTTCGCCTACTAGAATGAGCCAATCCAATGATGCTTCCCCATGTTCTGATGCTTAATCTTCGACACCCATGTCCCCCACAGCCGCTATCGCACGCCGTGGTACTTCTTCGATGGCGGCAATTTGGACATGGATCTGGAGCTTAGCGCGCCCATGCGTTCTCAGCATGGTTGTGCCATCCCGTTCCAGCGGTCGAATTGGAAAAGGGTTTGGGGCCGGCCGGGGGGGGGGGGGGGGGTCGAACTATCCTAAGAACTCAACTGCGGACGCTTTAAATATAAACACCAGCCATTGCACCGCTTGAACGTTTGAGGAGTTAAATGAGACACGAGTTTTGGCTAGGTCTGGTTTTAATTCATGAATAATTTGAGGAGTTAAGCCGTTTAAAGGGAAAGTCTAGCACCAATGTATGAGTACATTGGTTGTAAGAGCATCTCCAGCCGTTGGCATTCAGGAGGGGCTAAAAATCGCCCCCTGGGGGCGCACCGGCGCTAAACCGCGCACTGAGGCGTGATGCTCCCAGTCGCGGCGCCCATGTTTTTTTGAAAAAAGTTAAATACGGCGCAAACACGGCTCAAATTTAACGCAAACATCGGCGAGTTCGTTCAAATTTAAACATATTTTAAAAAAAAAAGAAAAAACTACTACGGGCTGCTCCCGCTGCCTCCATCGCCGCTCCTCGCCGTCTACCTCGCCGCTCCCCGCCGCCCGCTGCCCGCCTTTGCAGTTCTACATGCCGAGGAGGCGGTAGAACCGCGTGTAGTCGTCGCCACCGTCGTCGTCGTCATCGGCGTCCCCGCCTCTGCCGCCGCCGTCCCTGCTGCATCCCTCCCCCGGTTGGCGCGGCGGGCTGGACGGTCCGGGGGCGTCCTCGTCGTCGTCGCTGTCGAGGATCACGATGTCGTGCTCATCCTCGCGCCCACGCTTGCGGGCGGCGATCTCCTCCAGGGCCCGGCGCTGCTGGACCATCTCGTCACGGAGGTAGTCGTCCCGCGCCCACTGCAGGGCGTCCTTGTCGGAGAAGCCACGTCGGGCTATCTCCTCGTACTCCGCAGGGAGGCCGGGCTCCGGCTTGGGCTCGACGAGGACGAAGCGGCCGGAGGGGGGGAGTCGCCGATGCGGACGCCGGAGCTGCGGGTGCGCGCGCTGACAGGCGTGTCCTTGGGCTCCGGCTTGACGGGGCGGAGGCAGGGAGAGCCCGACGAGCAGCCGGACGAGGAGGACGCCTCGGGCCGCTCCATGCGCCTCGGCGTCCAGGAGCTCCCACGACGGCGTGAGAAGGACGGGGGAGTGGTGTACTCGAGGCGCGGCGTGTTGCCGCCCTCGATGTACTCGAGGACGGCCTCCAACATGCAGCCGGGCACGCCCCACCACCGGCGCCGACCCTCGGAGTTGAGCCTGTCGGAGGGCACGACGCCGTTGGTGGCCTCGAGCTGCTCGGTGTGACGGCGGCGGAAGTAGGGCTCCCAGAGCGGGCTGTCGGGGACGTAGCGTGGCCCCTCCCTCGCCGCCCGCGGCAGGGATGCGCGGATACATGCGATCTCCGCACGCCGTGCGCGCCCCGGTGGGTGGTGGTGGCACCGGCACGCCGCCCGCGCTGATCCTCCAAGCCCCGGGCATCCGCATGTCCGGCGGGACCGGGTACTCGGCCTCGAAAAGGAGGCGAGCCTCGTCCTCGTGAAGATGGCGGCGCCCGAAGCCATTCGCCGCCGCGGCGTCGCCTGGGAAGCGCTCGGCCATTCTTCTAAACTGGAGACGGCAAGAGGAGGAAGGGGGGGGGGGAGAAATGGGCGCATCGACGGTGGAGTATCTGTGCGTGTCTCTGGCGCGCTGGTGGTCGGCTTATATAGGCGGAGGCGCCGTGTGGTAGGCTTGGCCGGCGCGTTACGCGTGGCGTAGCGGGCGAGGGGACGCGCGTCGCCCGTCCTTCACTGCGCCGCCATCAATGGAGGCTGACCGGCGCGCTCAGCTTTGGCATTGATTCACCACGGGAAACGAGGCGATGAGGACGACGAAGCGGCGAGAAGAGAGTCGAGTCGCTGACGCGGCTAGCCCGCGGCTCTTCGCGCCAAAAACGATTCGCCCGGAGCCCCCGAGCGACCCCAGCGCGCCGGGTTCGGGTTGGGTCCGCCAGCGACAATTTCGGCCCGAGCAGGCGAAAACTGGGCCCTTGGGGGCGTGACTGGACCAATTTTTTGGCGCCGGCGGCCGAAAAATCGCCGGGGGGCCTTCTTGGGACGTGGCTGGAGATGCTCTAATAACATATTACTCCATCCGTTTCAAAATAAGTGCCTTAAATTTAGTATAACTTTGTACTAAAATTAGTATAAAATTGAGACAATTATTTTAGGACGGAGGGAGTATAATATACTCTATATACCGTAGGACGGAGAGAGTATGTTTTAGAAGGAACTGCAAAAATAAGATTACACCCATCTTGCTCGATAACCACTGCTTAAACAAACCGGTTGTTCCGCGTGCTTTCCATTCTACGTTGGATCTTTTCCTTACTTCTCCACTAGCAAAAACATGCTCATGACATCAGTCGCTTGGTTCATTACCACATATAAAAGCAATCGGGTCATGGCAGATGTAGCATCCTTTTCAAGCAATCCGGATGGATGCCATTTCGTTGCTGTTCAGGTGTTCCCATCACAAAGCTTCGCCAGAAATTCTGTTCAATCAACACCGCTGCATTTTCTGTTCAATCAACTAGAGACAAATTGATCCCATTTGCCGGGCCTTGGTACTCAGTTATCCATTATGCTAGCAGGCATAATAAATTCTACTCCCTCCGTCCGGAAATACTTGTCGGAGGAATGGATGTATCTAGATATATTTTAGTTCTAGATACATCCATTTTTATTCATTTCTTCGACAAGTATTTCCGGACAGAGGGAGTAACAACAAATGCATATGAAAGTTTCATTCGCGTCATATATTATGAAAATATGAAGAAAATACAGTTGTCCAGCTTCTGAGACTGCGATTCAATTAATGCATTAAAAAACAGGCTCCGAGTCCATTACTGAAACCACACTGAAACAGAAATAGCATATGGAGTACTTTAACATCACAAAATCTATTCAGCTTGACTGCTTGAGCATTATAAGTGGACAATGAAACTTGAGAGTTTAAGCAGCAAATACATCTCACAGAAATAAGCTTCAGGCTGATCAGAAATTCAGAATCTAGGAACGTCTAAACGACATATAATGTACGTACAGAAGAAGAACATGCGTATAAAAGAGGCTGGTTGGTTTTGACTTCACTTCAGAACATATGCAAGCGCAAAGGTACCAAGAATTTGGCCCGCGAGCAAGCAGATATCATTCGCCACCATCATCAGATAAGAACCAGGACCTCCGATTCCCCTGACTTTGTTCAGCCCTCATTCACCCTTGGTATGATCCACGATGCCGCCGCCCCGCCACGCTGAGCCGTGTCAAGCTCGTTCAGCCGGCATGCAAGCTTCTTAGAGGTCCGGCTCTGCAGGTTGAAAGCCGATACACTGTATTTCACACTGCTGGAACGGCTCGCCTCCTTGGTGGTCACCGAGTAGACCGTGTTGCTTTCAAGATTCGTGAACCCTGCCGTCGTCCCCACAGCGAACCCGTGGAGAGGATCGACAAACAGCGCCCGCTCGCCGATGCTGGTGAGCTCCTGCCAGGCTGGGTTGGTGCTCCGGTGGTTCACGCAGAAGGCCTTGGAGAAGTCCACGTCGTCAGTAAAGACGTACATCCACTTGGACTTGACGAGAAGGAAGAGCTCTTCACCAGCCACCACGACGCGCGCCTCGGTGGGGAGGTCGACTTGGGGCGGCGGCTGGATGACGGCCGTGACCGCGAGGGTGATGGAGTCGACGATGGTGGTGCGGCACGCGTCCTCCTCGAAGACGAAGAAATCGCCGCCGGCGTAGTTGATGCTGCTCACGTTGCAGTCGGGCATGGCGGGGACCGGGGCCCAGGAGTCCTCGAGAGGGTCGAGGGCGCAGACCAGGACGACCTCGCCGCAGGACGCCATGATGCTGTGCGGGGACAGGTCCCAGGCCAGGTCATCCGTCTCGGCGAAGAAGGCGGGGAGCGGCGGGAGGGGGCGGACGGAGCCGGTGAAGGGGTGAAGGAGGGACGCGGCGAGATCGGTGGGGTCGACGGCGAGGATCCAGCCGTGCGGGGACGCGGAGAGGCGGCGGCGGCGGCGCCGGCGGTGGGCGTCCGCGGCGGGGACGGGCAGACGGATGTTGCGGTAGAGGCGGTCCTCCGAGGGGTTGAAGAAGAGCGGCGACGGGGAGGACGGGAGGAGGAGCCACGGGGGCTGCGACGGAGGCGCGGCCGCGGCGTCCACCCCCGCGTCGCGCCAGGTGGTGCATACGGAGCGGAAGCGGGCGATGTCCGCGAGCTCCGTGAGGTCGCCGGAGACGGTCACGAGGAGATCCGGCGCGAAGTGCGACCAGCCGCGGAGGGCCATGGCGACCGCGATCTGGAATTGGAATCAGGCGTTTCTAGGTTGTGTGGGCTCGGTTGCGACGGACAAAAAAACCTCTTTGCTCGGATTTAATGGGCATGGGCGATGCTCTATGGCGGTAGGATGCCGTGCCAGTTTTTTGTTTATCGGTCTCCTTCCGCACAGGCGGTGCGGGTAGGGTGCCGCTCTTGGGAGATCGGCGTGCCCGAGAACCATCAAACTGGTGCACCGCACGCATCAGAGCAATTTATATATATATATATATATATATATATATATATATATATATATATATATAAAGTTTATGATCTGTTCATTACCCATTATGATAATACAACGAACATAAAAAATAATAAAAATTACATAACATCAAAAATAATAAAAACTACATCAAGGTCCCTACCACCTAGCGACGACTACAAGCATAGAAGCGAGTCGAAGATGTCGTCCTCATCATCCTGGCCGGGGCCAGAAAAAAATTTGTTATAATAGACAGTTAGAAAGTCGCCGTACTAAGGCCTAACAGGACCAGCACACCGGTCTGCAACTACCGCCGATGAAGATGAGCGTTGATAGGAAGGATCCAACCTGAAAGAACACTAATGTAGACGTGCGAAGACAAGATTCGAGCGGATCCACCAAGGACAACCATCGACCGAATTCTGCAAGATCTGCTGGAGACACACCTCCACACACCCTTCGACGCTACTAGACGCACCATCAGGGCGGAGGCTAGACGGGAAGAAACTTATTCCATATTCAGAGAGTCATCGCCGTCTCGTTTATCTGAACAGGATACAAACCTTAGCAAAACTAAAAAAATGTATAAAAGCATAGCCTTCCCACTGGCAAGGGTGGAGATCCACCGTGCCCCCATGGCCCTAAGGCCACTGAAGATGAGGCAGATCGCCGGCGCCGGCGGCGGGAGGAAAATATCGTAGCCACATGTTCGCTGCTGGTCGCTAGGAGGAGCGAAGGAGTAAGTCCTGTATATAAAGGATTCATCAGAGCTATTAGAGCATCTACAACCACATTTGCTTAATTTGGCTCCTGATACGCCCATGGACGTGCCGGGGCACGTCCGTTTTAGACCACCGCTTTCCTTGTAAAACAAGCACACCTTATATTATCCGATCACATGCATATGATTGGTGAGAGAAATAGAGAGAAAAGGAAAAAGATTTAAGAAAAAGAAAAGATTGTCCACAGTGGGCCAAATCCTACATGGCACCCTGCCCGGACATCCTCATATGTTTCCCATATATAGCTTCGATATGGGGATTTGTGGACTCCCGGATATGCCTGGACAAAGTGAGGATTATCGTTGGATGACTTTTTTTATTCATTTTTTTGTCTGATAAGACATTTGTGGGCTCTGGTTGTAGATGCTCTTAGATGTAAAAAGTAAGGGATGTGATCCATCTAGGAGGGACATGTTGGTATTTCAAAATAAACGCGGGGAGCATACTTGAACTACACAACCATTGTTTCTCATCCTTGGCCCCATCCTTGATACGTCTCTGACATATTTATTTATTTTTTGATTTTTCCATGCTATTATCATACCGCTTTTGCATATTTTGATAATAATTTATATTATTCCTATTTGGACTAATCTATTAACCCAGTGTCAAAGGCCGGTTCTAGTTTTCTATTGTTTGAGGGGGGTTTTAGGTGAAAAATTCATGGAGTTGGAATGACCTGAAATTTTTTGTGGATTTTTATGAAATATATCGGAATTTATGGTGAAAGAATCAATGCAAGGAAGTGCTTGTGGGCCCCACAAGGGCTGGCCCAATGGCCAGAGGGTGCCCACGCAATGCACTCTTGTGGGTAGACCTTGAGCTCTCCTTCGGGCACAAGGAAGCTAATCTTGGGGCGAAATCGTTTTAAAATTTCGTCCTAGTTAGAGTTGCGAGCATCCTGCTATCTAAGAAACGATGTTCGGCCGCAGAAATAGTCGCGAAATAGAGAGGAAAATCTAGAGAGAAAATGACCGAAGATCCAATCTTGGAGGAGCTCCTGCCCTTTGGGAGCCATGGAGGCCAAGGACTAGAGGAGGAACCCTTCTCCCATCTAGGGGAAGACCAAGCAAGAAGGACGGTGTGCCGCTGGGGGAACCATCGTGGCGACGATCATCACCATCTTTCTGCCTCTTCGTGCAGCAGTGTACTCTCTTTCACCCCGGCGTAATCCCTACTTAAACATGGTGTTTTATGCTATATATTATTATCGAATGATGTGTTGCATCTCTGTTATGTGTGAGTAGTTTCTTTTTGTCCTCTAGGGTTTATGATATGGCTGATATGAGTTGTGTGTTATTATGGTGTTGTCCTATGGTGCCCGTCGTCTCACACAAACATGTAGGATTCCCGTTGTAGTGTGTTGCAATATGTTGATAATTTGCTTATAGTGGGTTGCGGGACTGGTAGAAACCTAAACCTGAGTTCGTGAGTTGTTGCATATGGGATTAAGGGGGGCTTTTAACTTAATGTTATGGTTGAGTACTACATAATGAATCTTTAGTATTTGTGGATGCTTGCTAGAGTTTCAGCCAAAAGAACATATGATCCAAGGACGAAAATTATGTTAGCTTAGACCTCTCCCTCATAAATATGATGAGCATCACTATAATTTCATATCCAATTGCCTATGGACAATCCCTTTCTTAACCATTCTTCCAAAATCCTTTACTTCATTGTTCTTTTATTAAAACAACACCCAACTCTTTATATTCTTGCAAAGTTATCATTTTATTCTCACAAATTAGTTTTATTTCTTGTTCTAGGTAAAGCAAGCATTAAGTGTGTGTAGAGTTGTATGGGTGCTTGATAGAACTTGAGAGAATATTAATTCTACCTTTAGCACCTCGTTAGGATCAACACCCTTATAGAAAAGACTACAACAAATCTCCTACACTTGTGGGTTATCAAGACCTTTTCTGGCGCCATTGTCGAGGAGCAATACCACAGGGTGAATAATCTTATGTGTGCTTGTTGGCGTTATCACTAAGTAGATTTTATTTCCTATTCCAAGTTATTCTTTATCTTTAGTTATGGATATGGAGCATGAAACACACAAAATAGTTGTACTTTCTACTCATGGAGATGGGGAACCTCCTGAAACCCCTGATGATGGTTATGTGCGGAACATTAAATATTACTTTAATAATCCTAATAAATCCCCATTCAACTCGGTAATGGGATACACTTTGGATTAACGTGAATACTTTACCTTGACTTTAAAAGAGAAACACTTATGGGATCAGATAAAAATATTACGTTGCTATGCTTGGAATATGTGTTGTATGTATGATTTTACTTGTTGCTTTAGGATGAAGATTCCACACCTTCCCGTCCAATATGAATTTAATGATAATGAAATATTGATCTCTTATACTAATTGTGTTTATAATTAGTTATTATATTAAACAAATAGAAGAATTTGTTGCTTTTAAGGATGCTTATGAAATTGCTTACTCCATGGCCCATTTGGCTGCTTCAATTTCTGCTACTTTGGGGTAGCTTCTACAACAACGTGCCGAGCTGACTGCCCTGCTACATCAACACTTAACGGCTGCTCAAAACTGTATGAAGTTGCAAGCTTATCGTAATCGCACTGGAAAAAAAATCCCAGTGAGAGCTCAGGTGCTGCTCAAATTGCAACCCTTCGTCCAGTCTTTAGTCGCCAATCGACCATTTCCAAAGCCTTGCTTTCAAATTCAATGGACATATCACGATCCTGGAGCGCATTCGACAAGCCAGACGATAGTTCAATCCATCCGGTGTCGGGTGTTCCACGTCTCACAACTGAAGGACCCCCGGTCAGACTATAGTTCCGATCCTACAGTTCCGAGCTGGTCGGTCAGCAGCTTCTTCCTGAAGCTATACTCGAGCGCCGCTTGGTCAAGAAAGGTAGCAATGCTGCTCCTCAGGTATTGATCAAATGGGCAGGCCTTCCAGCAGCGTCGGTGAGCTGGGACGACTACAACAATGTCGTCAAGGCTCGTTTCCCTACTGCACTTGCTTGGGGACAAGCAGTTCTTCAGCGGGGGAAGATGTAACAACCAGACAATATTGAAGATGGCCCAGGGGTCGGCCGAGGCGTTCAGAATCGTTGGCTCATTAAACAGATTTTTTGTCATATAAGACCACCTATGCTTTTGTATTGACAGAAAAGACCACTTTCGAATCGTATTGACAAAAAAGACCACGTACGTTGTGGCGGCAGGTCCGGCAGCCGACACGTGGCAGCAGCCGCCACAGCCGACGGTGGCAGCTTGCACGTAACAGGTTTTCTGCCTCTGGAGCGATTAGACTAGCCACATTGGGAGTAACTCCAGCAGTAACATTGAGTCCAACTCAACAAATTTGCTTATGTGGCAATGAGTTAATGAGGAGAGAGGTAGTTTGAGTAACTTAGCTAGTTACTGTAACATCACATGTCCCAATGCAATATGAGTCTATAAATGAGGCTTTGCATGTTACCATACTTATGTTACTACCCACTATAAAAGGTAGTAACATAGTCTAGAGATAAGTGTATGTTACCAGTGTATATTACTCTCCATTGTGGCTAGTCTTAGCAACAGAACGGAGATGGCATGTGGGCCGTGCCGCCAAAGAGGATGGCGGCAGCTCCTTTTATTGCGCTAGCTTTGCATGCAGTTCTGCTGGTTTCGTTGATTGGCAAGAGTGCGTTGAACGTGGGCCGAGACTGCATGGTGGAGTGTGTCGTGGAAACGTCACGGCAGATGTCCTAGTGTGAGGACTTAGTCATGGAGCCATCGCGTTGAGGTTAGCTTAAAGGGGTTAATCAGGACAAAGGACACAGGGAGTTTATACTGGTTCGGCCCCTTACGATGAAGGTAAAAGCCTAGTCCAGTTTGTAGTTGGTATTGCTAGGGTTTCGATGAGCAAGGAGCGAATATGCTTGACCCGGCTCTCGATCTGTTGTCTCTTGCCCTAAGCCGCCGCTAGGTCGTCCCCTTATATACACGGGTTGACGCCCTGCGGCCCTCAGAGTCCCGGCCGGCTCAACGTATCCGGCTCGGTGACCTTTCACATATGCCTTACAATACAAGCTTACATACATGGCGGTTTATACTCATGGGCCTTAAGCCGCCTTTGGGTCTGGGCCCTCTACTAAGCCTTTCTATGAATCGCCATATAACCTTGGGCTTCATTGTGATGAATCTTCATAGGGTTGACCCGGCCCCTCCTGGGCGGGTCATACCTAATAGTTATATCCCCAACATTAGGCCACATGTTGATTTGGACTTGTTCATGTCAACCTTCAAGACTTAGAAAAATCCTTCCATATCCGCTGCAAAAACCTTGTAACCCGCCATGACGTCATCTCCAAGAATCTCGGAAACCCGCCACGACGTCATCTTCAACGGATCTTTACCTTAATATCTTCCCGAAAATTGAGGCGTCCAATTAGCTAGATAACCATCATTTGGCCTCCTCGTCTTTCATGCCCACCTATTTCTTGTCTCCTTATAAATAGAACCCTAAAGCCATCTTCCATTCTTCTCCTTCTTCTTTCTTCCTCCTCGCACCGCGACGTTCCGCACGAACCTCGCCGCCGTCGACCTCCGTCTCGACCTCAACTCCGGCCGCTGCATCGCCCTGAGCAAACCAGAGAACTGCGGCGCTACTCCGTTGTTCTACCAGCTCCAGTAAGCCTTTCTTTGTTCAGCACCAATCTGTCGTTAGGGTTTCATCGGTGTTCTTCAGTGTTCATCCTCGTTCTTCTTTTACTTTGTTTAGATCCACGTGTTAGATCCAAAAAATATGGGAAACTTGCACGGTGGTAGTTTTAGCACTTGTTTTAATACTAGATCACATCCCCACCGTGATAGATCTCCTCTAGGGCTTCTCTATTTTTCCACTGTCGCCTTTTGTAGATGAATTTATCCTTTTTTTCTAAACAGCGGTAGATCCACATTTGTAACCTCCATCTGTGGAACTTGTTTGTCTCAGTACTTAGCCAATGTTGCTTCCTGTAACTCTTTGAATATCTTAGTCATGGCGGCTTACCCTGCCGGCTTATCTTTTCTTTATATATCATTAGCCCTTGCTTAAGCCGCCATTATGCACTGCAATTATTTAACTTGCAATCCCATCAACTGATTTGAGCCGACCAATTATTTTCCTTTTAGATTGTCCTTTCATCATGCCGCCGAAGACGATGACAACTTGCAACTGGGTTCCTTCCACAGTCACCGAGAGTACTTTGAAGGATTTTGTCACTGTGGGATTCTTACCAGAGAAGAATGCCATGCATTATCGTGTTCCTGGCCTTGAAGAGAAACCTCAGCCAAAAGATGGTGAAATCATTGTTTTTACTGACCATATGACCCGGGGCTTCTCACCGCCCGGCTCAAAATTCTTCAGGGATGTTCTACACTTTTTCAAACTCCATCCGCAAGATATTGGGCCCAATTCCGTATCTAATATTTGTAAATTCTAAGTTTTTTGCGAAGTTTACCTTCAAGAAGAACCTACCGTTGAACTCTTCAGGGAATACTTATACCTGAACCGCCAGAACGAGTATACCAACGGTCCCAGTTTGAAACTTGGCAGGATTTCAATTCGACGCAGACGAGATGCCGTCTTCCCTCTAGTAGTCCTACCAAGCCATCCCAAGGACTGGAATCAAACATGGTTCTACTACAAAGATACCTCGCCGTCTGATGAAAATCCAATGCCGGGTTATCGAGCTGATCGTCTTGACGCAAAGCACCCACTTCCTGATAAACTCAGCTCTGCCGAACGCAAGAAAGTTCTCCCCAAAATCAGAAAAGTCCAAGCTTTGTCAGGAAATGGCTTGGCCGGAGTTGACTTGATCCACTGCTAGATCGCATGGCAGATCATACCTTTAAGCTGCCAATCCAACTTGATGTGTTCATACACCAGAGGAACTGATGACCCTTTACTTCATAGTTCTGTGCATTTGACTGAAGAGGCCATTGTTGAAATGGCAACCACGCTTGTCAATAGCAAGTATGAAGACTGCAACATAGTAGGGTTGAATCCTTTCTGCAAGCTTAAACCCGGCGCCAGAGGTAAATCTTCTGAACTTCTTTTTCCTCAACAGTTAAGTATTTGCGTGAATTTCAACAAGTTATTTTTCCATAGGCCAAATCTGACTTTTGGAAAGCAAAATATGACCGTGAGGCTACCAAAAAAGCTAGAGCCGCTACGATAGCCGCCAAGAAGACCGTCAGAAAGTCTAAGAAGAAGCCAACCGCCTCTGAGTTACTCAAGCTGGATGACACCTCTGAGTCGGAGGTAGCCCTTGACTCTCTTGGCCTGCTTTTTAACCACCTTATGACACTGAATATTGCCAGGATGACACGGGGGCCAGCCAGGCAGTTGAAGAAGAGGTAAATATTATTTCGTCCGACTCAGAACCTTTACCAAGGCAGAAACTTCGGCAAGTAACCCGGAAAGTAAGGTTTTCACACCCCTTGGCTTATTTAGATCCTCATTTTCTTTTGAAACGACAGCAACATGAGAGCCGCCGGCAGACCCAGACTGGTGGAGATGACGATTTACCCTCCGGCTTACCAAAAACTCCTCGGAAACGCCAGAATGAGGTTCTTTTTAACTTTCAACCCTTATATTTGTTCAATGAATTACCTTCATTACTCATTTTTTGATTCCATCTTTACAGGAGATTTCCCGTTCCTCCTCTAGTGGTTCATCACAAACTCAATTGCCGGCCTTCAAGACCGCCCCCGGGTAAAGATAACCACCCTTCTTATATACTTTATATACGCATCATTATACTGACTTGTCTAACTCCCTTTTAGCGGTCAAGCAAAGCCCAAGAAGGCAAGGGTGACAAAGCCAGCTGTGGATCCAAAAACCACTGAACCGGAGCAGCCAACCCTCATACCGGAACCTCCTGAAGAACCAGAGCAGTCAACTTTTGTGCCAGAACATGCTGAACAGCCAGAAGACCCTGCTTTCAACGTTCAACCGGATTTACCTGAGCCGTCTACGGATGAAACTGCTATTAACCCATCCAGTATTGAGCTGTCAAGCTCAGCTAACCCGGCGGAAAGGCACGGTGATGATGTTTTAATCACTGGTACTAGATTTTTTGAACCGGGGAACCCAACTGTGCTGGCAAGACACTCCACAAAACAAGAAGTCATGGAGAGGCAGGAAATGAGGTTTGACGTCTCCCACTATACTCATCTGAGTATTAGTTCCCACTATACTCATCTGAGTATTAGTGAAGTGCTATCTGGTTATCTTAGTCAAGTGCACTCCAGCCGTGATTCAGAAATTGAGATGGTCAAACAGATGCACCAAAAATATGAGGTATGTTTTCCGGCTTATATAAGTTATATACCCTGCTAGCCTCCAAGTCTTCTGATTATGATAAAATTGAATGATCTGTAGACTTAAAACACTTAGAAGCCTCTGTCTTAGACTCCCTCCAAGTCCAGTTTGCAACTAAACCGGATGCTGTTAGTATTTCAATTTGCAAGTGTAGCCCCCAAGGGTCGGTTTAATCACTATGAATGAGCCAGTCCTACTAGTCGTTGCATAGAACTGAACCGTATAGCCCTCATGAGCTGCCTCAGACTGTTGACAACTTATCCGGCTCATTTGTTGAAAAAAGTCAAGCAATATGCATTAGCCCCCAAGTGCCAAGTGGTATTGCCTGCAAAACACTTGGGACTTTTTGGAAAGAACCGTTTGTTGGGGAACGTAGTAATTTCAAAAAAATTCCTACGCACACGCAAGATCATGGTGATGCATAGCAATGAGAGGGGAGAGTGTGATCTATGTACCCTTGTAGATCGACAACGGAAGCGTTAGCACAACGTGGTTGATGTAGTCGTACGTCTTCACGGCCCGACCGATCAAGTACCGAAACTACGGCACCTCCGAGTTCTAGCACACGTTCAGCTCGATGACGATCCCTGGACTCCGATCCAGGAAAGTGTCGGGGAAGAGTTCCGTCAGCACGACGGCGTGGTGACGATCTTGATGTACTACCGTCGCAGGGCTTCGCCTAAGCACCGCTACAATATTATCGAGGACTATGGTGGAAGGGGGCACCGCACACGGCTAAGAATATGATCACGTGGATCAACTTGTGTATCTAGGGGTGCTCCCTGCCTCCGTATATAAAGGATCAAAGGGGGGGGGTGTGGCCGGCCAGGATAGGGCGCGCCAGGAGGAGTCCTACTCCCTCCGGGAGTAGGATTCCCCCCCTTTCCTAGTTGGAATAGGATTCGGGAGGGGGGAAAGAGGAGAGAGAGAAGGAAGGGGGGGCGCCGCCCCCCTCTCCTTGTCCTATTCGGACTAGGGGGGGAGGGGCGCGCGGCCCAGCCCTGGCCACCTCTCCTCTCTTCCACTAAGGCCCACGTACCTCCCGGGGGGTTCCGGTAACCTGCCGGTACTCCGGTAAAATCCCGATTTCACCCGGAACACTTCCGATATCCAAATATAGGCTTCCAATATATCAATCTTTATGTCTCGACCATTTCGAGACTCCTCGTCATGTCCGTGATCACATCCGGGATTCCGAACAAACTTCGGTACATCAAAATGCATAAACTCATAATATAACTGTCATCGAAACCTTAAGCATGCGGACCCTACGGGTTCGAGAACAATGTAGACATGACCGAGACACGTCTCCAGTCAATAACCAATAGCGGAACCTGGATGCTCATATTGGCTCCTACATATTCTACGAAGATCTTTTATCGGTCAGACCGCATAACAACATACGTTGTTCCCTTTGTCATCGGTATGTTACTTGCCCGAGATTCGATCGTCGGTATCTCGATACCTAGTTCAATCTTGTTACTGGCAAGTCTCTTTACTCGTTCCGTAATACATCATCTCACAACTAACTCATTAGTTGCAATGCTTGCAAGGTTTTACGTGATGTGCATTACCGAGAGGGCCCAGAGATACCTCCCCGACAATCTAAGTGACAAATCCTAATCTCGAAATACGCCAACCCAACATGTACATTTGGAGACACCTGTAGAGCTCCTTTATAATCACCCAGTTACGTTGTGACGTTTGGTAGCACACAAAGTGTTCCTCCGGTAAACGGGAGTTGCATAATCTCATAGTCATAGGAACATGTATAAGTCATGAAGAAAGCAATAGCAACATACTAAACGATCGGGTGCTAAGCTAACGGAATGGGTCATGTCAATCAGATCGTTCACCTAATGATGTGATCCCGTTAATCAAATAACAACTCTTTGTCCATGGTTAGGAAACATAACCATCTTTGATTAACGAGCTAGTCAAGTAGAGGCATACCAGTGACACTCTGTTTGTCTATGTATTCACACATGTATTATGTTTCCGGTTAATACAATTCTAGCATGAATAATAAACATTTATCATGATATAAGGAATTAAATAATAACTTTATTATTGCCTCTAGGGCATATTTCCTTCACCGTTTCCTTTGAAAAATTTGCGCTGACAGACATTAGCCCCCAAGTGTCAAGTGTTATTGCTTGCCAAGCACTTGGGACTTGTTTGTTAGAATCTGCCATGAAACAGAAACAACCTTATGCTGTATGCATGCTGCAATCGCAGAGCTGGAATCCCAATTGTCTGAGGCCAAGTCCCGGCTGGCGACTCAAGAAACTGAGACAAAGAAAGCTAAATCCAAATTCCAGTTGAGTGTGTCTGAGGCCGGAAAGCTGAAGACCAGCTTCACGGCAGAAAAAGAGGCTTGGGCCAATGAGAAGACTGCTTTGACACAGCGTGCGGAAAAGGCTGAGGCGGCTCAGGGAGAAGTCACTGCTGAACTCACCAGTGTAAAGAACCGTGTGTCTCAGATGGTTTCTGCAATCTTCGGTAAGTCACCTTGTTACGTACATAAAGTAAGTATTTTCCATTATAAGCCGCCACTTAACTCATTGTGTACAGGTCCTAGGAGAAGCAATCTGAACCGAGATACCGTGGTAAAGCTGAAGGCGGTTTACACGCTGGTTGAATAGTTGTACACCGGAGCTCAATGGACTCTTACCACTATCTCCCCTGTGAATCAAGGGACGACTCTATTAAGTGACATCTTGAATAAGCTGTCCATCTTGCCTGCTCGGTTCCAAGAAATCAAGAGATCATGTGCTAGAGCCAGAGCTGTAATAGCTTTAAGCCGTGCCAAAGCCTGGGTACCAGAATTAGACCCGGCGAACATAGCCAGCGGATATCCCAGCCTCAAAGAAGATGGAACACCTTTCGACCAAAAAGATTTTGCCGCTTGTGTCAAGGAAATTCGCCCTCATGCTACCATCATTGGTGAAGAAACCAACCTCACCAAGTATCAGCCGGGTTTTGATGCAGATAATAAGAAGATGGCACCTCCTTCATATAAAAAGTGATGGACTTAATCCCGCCAATTCGTAAGCACACTTTCGCCCCTGAGATTGACCGGTCTGGTCTGATTGATGATGAGGTTGAATTCATCGCCCTTCATGGCTTTGACTGGTCGAAACCCAACTTCCAGACGGCGGAGGAGGACGAACCGGCAAGGGGTGAGGTGCAACCATCAAGTCAGCCGGGCCAAGAATCATGAATCGGCTCTGGTTTATTATCTGCTGTATGGGAGACTGAAAAACAGTATCATTTTGGGCTCCAAACGCCTTGTAATAGGCTAGCTGAAAACTTCTTGCTCTACTATGCCATCGTGCATATTGTGCTGCTTATAACACTTACTTATCCGTTATATGAAGATATGCTATATATCCTTGATGACTTTAACAAGTTTGAATCTGTTCCTGCATATAACATTTAAAAGTGTCTTGGCGGGTTACCGCTGGACGGGTTATAATGCCCCAACATGAACTTATCATGATTCATAACCAACGTTGGTCAAAATAATAATCATATATGAAAATATATCATACCTGTGATGTTTGATCATACTTGTTGATTTTACCAAGCCAGTGTAGTAAGGGTGATAACCCAAGACTTTGGATGCTGGTAGTTATCAGATATTGCCGACTTATGAACAAAAACTGGGCCGGGTTAATAAACACCGGATATGTACCTTTGCTTTATACTGGCGAACTATAGTCGAAGACCAGGCCGGGTTATTAAACACCGATTAATGTCATATATGACCTAGAAGGCATTTATAAGCCTTATTTTTCAACCTCGTATTACTGTGTCACAGAAGAAAAAAATCTCAAAAAGATATTCAAATCAAAACAACCGAAAAAATCCGAGGCTTTCATAGGCCGCCAAAGCCAAAATATCTTCTTCAATGAAACTATCATTAGCCACTGGAAGGTACACGCTTTCCGTGAGCCGGCCCTCATTGACCCAATCGACATTTTAACCCGGATAAGTTCAGTTCTTATTTAAAGATAGACTTATTAGGAGTACGCGGGGTTCGAGGAGCATTGTGCATCACATGCCGATTTATCCAAGTTTCAAGGTGTCGGATCACGGGTTCCGGCAAAACCCTTAAGGTTCGAACACTGGGGTATGCGCGAAGATCTCCCCCCTATCGATCCGCGTCCTAACTTAGCCTAGATCTCACGAACTAACTCGACGAACTCGCAACACAAAGGACACAAGATTTATACTGGTTCAGGCCACCGTTGTGGTGTAATACCCTACTCCAGTGTGGTGGTGGATTCCCTCTTGGGCTGAGGATGAACAATACAAGGGGAAGAACAGCCTCCTCAGGTTGAGGTGTTCTTGTGCTTGGTGCACTTGTGTGGTTGGGGATGATCTTGATCATCCCCCTGCCTATGGTGGTGGCTAGTCCTATTTATAGAGGCCCTGGTCCTCTCCCCAAATATTGAGCGGGAAGGGAGCCAACAACGGCCAATTTGAAAGGGGACAACTAGCACAAGCTATCCTGACAAAAGGTGGTCTTCGCCTGCTAAAGGTTCTGGTGGTGACGCCGTCCTAGGCTCCATGGTGACCTCCATCTTGCCGTCCTTGTGGTCTTGGTCTTGTTGCACCAATATGGAAAACCTTTGCTTGATGCCTCGGTACTCCGCGCCTGCGCTTGCCCCATTAGCACCAAATGGGAAACAAGGACGTTGCGCGTGCTGGCGCTCGCCTGGTCTCTATCGTCATGGCTCACATCACGAGAACCTCGTGAGGTTTGCCCGACATCGAACTCTCCGCCCCTCATGAGCCAGCCTGGCGAGGCCGCTCCTGAGGAGGTCTTGTGTCGTTTGCCTCGCGAGGCTTGGCCCCTCACGAGGGTATTGATTCCTTGTTGATGAAGATGGGCCGTGCAGGCCTGCCAGCAAAGCCATGCCATGGGCCGTAGGAAGGCAAGTCTGGGGACCCCCGTTCCCAGAACGCCGACAGTAGCCCCCAGGCCCAAGGCGCGCTCGGGCTTGGCTTCAAGGCGAAGCCAAGGGTCAAGTGTGGAGCGCCGGGGGCCCCAATGGCCTGCAGCCTCAGTCGACATGTGGCGGTTGATTGGACGTGGGCGTCTCCGCTTTCCCATGCTTCCTCGGCAACTGCCCGACGTGACAAGTCCCTGCGACATGCAAGGAAAACCATCATTACCTGTGATCATGGGGGGTGCTGGTTGGCCTTCTCCTGGTATAAATGGGAGGGGGCGGAGCCTCCATCGCCCATCTTTCCTCTGCCTCTCCTGCTTCTTCTTCTTCCTTGCTCCACTTCTTGCTTGTGTAGACATGGCGCCGATCCGGAGGTTCTCGGTCGCAGAGAAAGGCAAGGCTCCCATCAACGTGCCCGAGCTGCTCCCGCCGAAGAAAAGGAGGTCTCATCGCCGTGAGATGGTCGTGAGGCCAGTGGTGTCGAGGCCTTGGTATGAGAGGCCACCTCCTGGGTACCCGCTGCCCTTGTACGCTCACGCTAATGATTCCGGAGGGAGGGGCGGTTAGCAGCACCGCCCGCACCAGGGCCGTGGTCGCCGTGCCGCGGAGGCGCACGCCGTCGCCCCAGGGGTCCATGCTACGGACTCTTTGCACGAGTTCGTGCTATGGGCAGTGATGCCCCCGAGCACCTGGATATGCCTCCCGCGTTCTTCGCCGCTGAGATGCCGCCGAGGGGCCTTCGTGAACTTTGGCTACAGCATGCCGACTGCGACGCCCCAGCGACTAGAGCGGAGATTGGAACCGTCGCCTCCGGGAAGATCTTCATGACCCGAGGCTGGGGTGAGATTGCCCGAGTCTGCCGCACGGAGGGCACGCTCGCGATCCACTTCCAGTACGACGGCGCCTCCGTGCTGTTCTTCAAGGTCTTCGACGAGGAAGGTCGCCGCCTGAAGTGCTGCCCTAAAGGAGGTTGCCAGGGCGATGCTGCGGCTGGCGCGGGGCCCGCCACCAGTCTCGGCTGCAGCCCCTCCAGCGACAGTGGCGACTCCTGGTGGTCCAGCGACTCTCCTGAGCTCTTGGAGTCTCCGGAGACGAGCGACGACAGTTACGTGCCCCGAGCTCCCGCTGAGCCTGGAGCAGGGCCGCGGCGTCCAGCCGCCGTCGCCGCTGATCTGGATGGGGTTGGCACTGGCCTCACGTGGCCCACTGTTGATGATGGCGTCGGCGACACCTGGTGCGTGTAGATAGAACCCCTAGGAATTTCTTCCCTTTTGTTCCCTGCGAGGAATCGAGTAATAGTCCCTGTGGGGGTGTGTAAAGCGTCTGTAATGCCTTTTGTCAATATAGCCCTCATTATGAAGATTTGTGTGCGCATACCCTGCCGAGGCTTGGCCTCCCCTTTCCAATGCTACGGCAGCTTGCTGCTCTACGCTGACAGGTCCCGGTCCCCAGGCAGGCTGCAACCGTCGCTGGTATGCCAGATCGTGTTCCGTGGTCAAGGCCAGGAGTTGAGCGGCCCGAGGACCAGTAAGATCTCCTGAGGCGCGATGCTCAAGAGGTCCCCTTTAGCGTGCAAGCAGCTATCTTAGGATGCGAAAGGAAGAAAACGTTGCCGCAGCAGGGCAGCAAAAGGGGAGTGAGCGAGGGTCTCGTGCCGCAAGCGACTGGTGGATCCAGAGCGGAAACTTATCTTTGGCTGTCTGGGGTCTGCTCCTCGGGTCGTGCCGGACTCGCATGCCGGTCGCTTTAGTGTGGCTAGGTTTGGCCCATGCGGGGCTCCCCTCCCCTCCATGTTCTTCTTGGTGCTTTGCGTCCTCAGGTCCCGGCCCTCGAGCGAGCTCAGCCGCCGCTGGTATGCCAGGTCGCGTGCCGTGGTCAAGGCCAGGGGTGAGGGCTGGAGAGCCAATAAGAGCTCCTGAGGCCTGATGCTCATGAGCCCTCCTTTTAACGCGCAAGCGAATCGCATGAGAGGAGAGAGAGTCCGTGGTACCGCCTGCTATGGCCCTCATGAAGTTCCTGCAAGCTAGCGCAAGGAAGGGCACCGGTCGCCGTGGTGATTGCTGGTTTGCTTCTGGTGCGTGAGTGGGGACTCCCTACTGCGAAGAGCCCCTGGGGCGTGTACAACCCCGCCCTGACACGTGGCTTGCACGGCAGGGCTAAACGAGGTGTATCTGGACACTCGTGAGCCTGCGCGAGACTCACGAGGCCCTACCTCAAGGCGGGTTGCGCCTGGTCTTGGTTCTTGTTTGCTGCCTTGGTCCTGCGAAATGGTTAGACAACGCGAAGGGTCCTGAAGAAAGACGGCCGGCGCTCGGCTCCCACGGTGGGTGACAATCAAGCAGGCGATAGTCATAGATAGATTAAGCATGGAAAGCAACCTAGCTCAGGTAAATGCAGGGAAGATGCATGCCACCGGGTCTGGTCCGAGCGGCTTGGGGATGATGCAACCCGAGGGGCGCCCCCAACAAGGTAAGCTAAAGGCATAAAAGGAAAGATACATGCCACATGGACAGACCCATGCGGCTTGGGAATGATGCAGCCCTGGGGGCCAGCTGAATGAACTTTGGAAAATTTCACCTGGTTCTTGTCGGAGGAGAGTTGGGGTAGCTGAAGGTGTGCGGCGAGAGGGCTTCCCCTCATGAGCCACCGGGGCCCTGAGCCTCGGGAGGCTCTGGGGGTCCAGGGGGTTCCTTGAGGACCGTCTTCATCTCTGTCAGCACCACATGGTACCCGGCCTCCTGATCCGCTAGGATGCTCCACAGGTTGCGCTGATAGGCGGTCACCACGCTCGGCATACCAAAGGGCATGCGAACATAGCTTTGAGGTGGGCCCTCACAGCGTCCCACACACGAAGGCCAGAGAAGGTCTTGAGAGGCGGCCCGATTGAGCCCTGGGACGTCGATGCAGACGCGCAGCCCGACATCCTTGCCTAGATGGGGAGTTGCGCCTGGTGAGCGACGGCTGCCGCGCACGGCCCTCGTGTCTTGTAGTTCCTGAGTGGTCTTGGTGATGAACTCCTGAGCAGTGGGCACTCCTTGCCCTGTGTTCTCCTGAGGGAAACGTGTCACGAAGCACGCCTCCAAGTAGTGCCCAAGCGCCTCCCTCATGGCGCTTCTGAGGCCCTCTAGAAGAGAGCCCCCAAGCCCTGCCTGAGAGGGGCGCTGGGCGCGCTTCCCTATGCGATGGAGGGAGGCGCCCCAGGCACGGACGCCGATCCTGACGAGGCGCCGCTTGCCTGAGGCCCTGCGTGACGCAGCTGCTTCTTCTTCTTGGGGGTGGCCTCAGGAGGGCGCTCGCCCTGACTGTCGGGGTCATCGATTGCTGCAGCTTGGAAGGCACGCTCGAGGGAGCACACCGCGTCTCTTTCTTCGCACGGGACTGTGATGATTCCGCCGCTTCCGGGCATCTTGAGGACATTGTAGCCGTCATGGGTCACCCCCATGAACTTGGCCAGGGCTGGATACCCGAGGATGGCGTTGTATGGCAGGTGGATGTAGGCGACGTCAAAGTCGATGAGTTCGATGCAGTAGTTGTTGCGTTCTCTGAAAGTAACAGGGAGGCGGACCTGCCTGATCGGGGTAGTAGAGTTGTCGGTCACTCCCGAGAAAGGCTTGGTAGGCTGAAGCTAGTCATAAGGCACTTGGAGGTTGTCGAACATGCCGACGGACAGGACGTTGAGCCCTATGTTGGGGAACGGAGTAATTTCAAAAAAATTCCTACGCACACGCAAGATCATGGTGATGCATAGCAACGAGAGGGGAGAGTGTGTCCATGTACCCTCGTAGACTGAAAGCGGAAGCGTTAGCACAACGCGGTTGATGTAGTCGTACGTCTTCACGATCCGACCGATCAAGTACCGAATGTACGGCACCTCCGAGTTCTGCACACATTCAACTCGATGACGTCCCTCGAACTCCGATCCAGCCGAGCTTTGAGGGAGAGTTCCGTCAGCACGACGGCGTAGTGACGATGTTGATGTTCTACCGTCGCAGGGCTTCGCCTAAGCACCGCTACGATATTATTGAGGTGGACTATGGTGGAGAGGGGCACCACACACGGCTAAAAGATCCAAGAGATCAATTGATGTGTCTATGGGGTGCCCCTCTCCTCCGTGTATAAAGGAGGGGAGGAAAGGGTCGGCCAAGGGGAGGAGGCGCGCCCAATGGGGGAGTCCTACTCCCATCGGGAGTAGGACTCCTCCTTTTCCTATTTGGAGAGGGAGAGGGAAGGAAGAGGAAGGAGGGAGGAAGGAAAGGGGGGATCCCAATTCGGATTGGGCATGGGGGGGGGGGCGCACCACTCCCTTGCCCCTTTCCCCTCCTTTCCACGAAAGCCCATTAAGGCCCATATACTTCTCGGGGGGTTCCGATAACCTCCCGGTGGTCCGGTATTATCCTGATCTCACTCGAAACCATTCCGGTATCCAAATATAGTCGTCCAATATATCAATCTTTACGTCTCGAACATTTTGAGACTCCTCGTCATGTCTGTGATCATATCCGGGACTCTAAACTACCTTCAATACATCAAAAACCATAAACTCATAATATAACTGTCATCGAAACCTTAAGCATGCGGACCCTACGGGTTCGAGAACAATGTAGACATGACCGAGACACGTCTCCGGTCAATAACCAATAGCGGAACCTGGATGCTCATATTGGCTCCTACATATTCTACGAAGATCTTTTATCGGTCAGACCGCATAACAACATACGTTGTTCCCTTTGTCATCGGTATGTTACTTGCCCGAGATTCGATCGTCGGTATCTCGATACCTAGTTCAATCTTGTTACTGGCAAGTCTCTTTACTCGTTCCGTAATACATCATCTCACAACTAACTCATTAGTTGCAATGCTTGCAAGGTTTTACGTGATGTGCATTACCGAGAGGGCCCAGAGATACCTCCCCGACAATCTAAGTGACAAATCCTAATCTCGAAATACGCCAACCCAACGTGTACCTTTGGAGACACCTGTAGAGCTCCTTTATAATCACCCAGTTACGTTGTGACGTTTGGTAGCACACAAAGTGTTCCTCCGGTAAACGGGAGTTGCATAATCTCATAGTCATAGGAACATGTATAAGTCATGAAGAAAGCAATAGCAACATACTAAACGATCGGGTGCTAAGCTAACGGAATGGGTCATGTCAATCAGATCGTTCACCTAATGATGTGATCCCGTTAATCAAATAACAACTCTTTGTCCATGGTTAGGAAACATAAACATCTTTGATTAACGAGCTAGTCAAGTAGAGGCATACCAGTGACACTCTGTTTGTCTATGTATTCACACATGTATTATGTTTCCGGTTAATACAATTCTAGCGTGAATAATAAACATTTATCATGATATAAGGAAATAAATAATAACTTTATTATTGCCTCTAGGGCATATTTCCTTCAGTCTCCCACTTGCAGTAGAGTTAATAATCTAGATCACATCACCATGTGATTAACATCGATAGTTCACATCATCATGTGATTAACACCCAAAGGCTTTACTAGATTCAGTAATCTAGTTCACATCACTATGTGATTAACACCCAAAGAGTACTAAGGTGTGATCATGTTTTGCTTATGAGAGAATCTTAGTCAACGGGGTTTTCACATTCAGATCCGTTATGTATTTTGCAAATTTCTATGTCTACAATGCTCTGCACGGAGCTACTTTAGCTAATTGCTCCCACTTTCAATATGTATCCAGATTGAGACTTAGAGTCATCTGGATTAGTGTCAAAACTTGCATCGACGTAACCCTTTACGACGAACCTTTTGTCACCTCCATAATCGAGAAACATATCCCTGTTCCACTAAGGAGAAGTTTGATCGTTGTCCAGTGATCTACTCCTAGATCACTATTGTACTCCCTTGCCAAACTCAGTGTAGGGTATACAATAGATCTGGTACACAGCATGGCATACTTTATAGAACCTATGGCTGAGGCATAGGGAATGACTTTCATTCTCTTTCTATCTTCTGTCGTGGTCGGGCTTTGAGTCTTACTCAACTTTACACCTTGCAACATAGGCAAGAACTCTTTCTTTGACTATTCCATTTTGAACTAATTCAAAATCTTGTCAAGGTACATACTCATTGAAAATATTTATCAAGCGTCTTGATCTATCTCTATAGATCTTGATGCTCAACATGTAAGCAGCTTCACCGAGGTCTTTCTTTGAAGAACTTGTTTCAAATACCCCTTTATGCTTTCCAGAAAATTCTACATCATTTTTGATCAACAATATGTCATTTACATATACTTATCAGAAAGGCTGTAGTTCTCCCACTCACTTTCTTGTAAATATAGGCTTCACCGCAAGTCTGTATAAAACTATATGCTTTAATCAACTCATCAAAGCGTATATTCCAACTCCGAGATGCTTGCACCAGTCCACAGATGGATCGCTGGAGCTTGCACATTTTGTTAGCACCTTTAGGATTGACAAAACCTTCTGGTTGCATGATATACAACTCTTTTTTAATAAATCCATTAAGGATTGCAGTTTAGTTATCCATTTGCCAGATTTCATAAAATGTGGCAATTGCTAACATGATTCGGACAGACTTTAAGCATCGATACGAGTGAGAAAATCTCATTGTAGTCAACAGCTTGAACTTTGTCAAAATCTTTTTCTGACAAGTCTAGCTTTGTAGATAGTAACACTACTATCAGCGTCCGTCTTCCTCTTGAAGATCCATTTATTTTCTATGGCTTGCCGATCATGGGGTAAGTCAACCAAAGTCCACATTTTGTTCTCATACATGGATCCCATCTCAGATTTCATGGCCTCAAACCATTTCGCGGAATCTGGGCTCATCATCGCTTCCTCATAGTTCGTAGGTTCATCATGGTAAGTAACATGACCTCCAGAACAGGATTACCGTACCACTCTGGTGCGGATCTTACTCTGGTTGACCTACGAGGTTCGGTAGTAACTTGATCTGAAGTTACATGATCATCATCATTAGCTTCCTCACTAATTGGTGTAGGAGTCCTAGGAACAGATTTCTGTGATGAACTACTTTCCAATAAGGGAGCAGGTACAGTTACCTCATCAAGTTCTACTTTCCTCCCACTCACTTCTTTAGAGATAAACTCCTTCTCTAGAAAGGATCCATTCTTAGCAACGAATATCTTGCCTTCGGATCTGTGATAGAAGGTGTACCCAACTGTCTCCTTTGGGTATCCTATGAAGACACATTTCTCCAATTTGGGTTTGAGCTTATTAGGATGAAACTTTTTCACATAAGCATCGCAACCCCAAACTTTAAGAAACGACAACATTGGTATCTTGCCAAACCACGGTTCATATGGTGTCGTCTCAATGGATTTAGATGGTGCCCTTTTTAACGTGAATGCAGTTGTCTCTAATGCATAACCCCAAAACGATAGTGGTAAATCGGTAAGAAACATAATAGATTGCACCATATCTAATAAAGTACGGTTACGATGTTCAGACACACCATTACGCTGTGGTGTTCCAGTTGGCATGAGTTGCGAAACTATTCCACATTGTTTCAAATGAAGACCAAACTCGTAACTCAAATATTCTCCTCCACGACCAGATCATAGAAACTTTATTTTCTTGTTACGATGATTTTCTATTTCACTCTGAAATTATATGAACTTTTCAAATGTTTCAGACTTATGTTTCATCAAGTAGATATACCCATATCTGCTCAATTCATCTGTGAAGGTCAGAAAATAACGATACCCGCCGTGAGCCTCAACACTCATCGGATTGCATACATCAGTATGTATTATTTCCAATAAGTCAGTTGCTCGCTCCATTGTTCCGGAGAACGGTAGTCTTAGTCATCTTGCCCATGAGGCATGGTTCGCAAGCATCAACTGATTCATAATCAAGTGATTCCAAAAGCCCATCAGCATGGATTTTCTTCATGCCCTTTACACCAATATGACCTAAAACGATAGTGCCACAAATAAGTTGCACTATCATTATTAACTTTGCATCTTTTGGCTTCAATATTATGAATATGTGTATCACTATGATCGAGATCCAAGAAACCATTTTCATTGGGTGTATGACCATAGAAGGTTTTATTCATGTAAACAAAATAACAATTATTCTCTAATTTAAATGAATAACCATTTTGCAATAAACATGATCAAATCGTATTCATGCTCAATGCAAACACCAAATAACACTTATTTAGGTTCAACACTAATCCCGAAAGTATAGGGAGTGTGCGATGATGATCATATCAATCTTGGAACTACTTCCAACACACATCGTCACCTCGCCCTTTAACTAGTTTCTGTTCATTATGCAACTCCTGTTTCGAGTTACTACTCTTTAGCAACTGAACTAGTATCAAATACTTGAGGGGTTGCTATAAACACTAGTAAAGTACACATCAATAACATGTATATCAAATATACCTTTGTTCACTTTGCCATCCTTCTTATCCGCCAAATACTTGAGGCAGTTCCGCTTCCAGTGACCAATCCCTTTGCAGTAGAAGCACTCAGTCTCAGGCTTAGGTCCAGACTTGGGTTTCTTCACTTGAGCAGCAACTTTCTTGCCGTTCTTCTTGAAGTTCCCCTTCTTCCCTTTGCCCTTTTCTTGAAACTGGTGGTCTTGTCAACCATCAACACTTGATGCTCTTTCTTGATTTCTACCTTCGTCGATTTCGGCATCGCGAAGAGCTCGGGAATTACTTTCGTCATTCCTTCCATATTATAGTTCATCACAAAGTTCTAGTAACTTGGTGATAGTGACTAGATAACTTTGTCAATCACTATCTTATCTGGAAGATTAACTCCAACTTGATTCAAGCAATTGTAGTACTCAGATAATCTGAGCACATGCTCACTTGTTGAGCTATTCTCCTCCATCTTATAGGCAAAGTACTGTCAGATGTCTCATACCTCTCGACACGGAGATGAGTATGAAATACCAATTCAACTCATCTTATATGATCCGTGGTGTTCAAAACATTTTTGAAGTCCGGTTTCTAAGCCGTAAAGCATGGTGCACCAAACTATCAAGTAGTCATCATATCGAGCTTGCCAAACGTTCATAATGTCTGCATCTGCTCCTGCAATTGGTCTGTCACCTAGCGGTGCATCAAGGACATAATTCTTCTGTGCAGCAATGAGGATAATCCTCATATCACGAATCCAATCCGCATCATTGCTACAAACATCTTTCAACTTAGTTTTCTCTAGGAACATATCAAAATAAACAGGGAGCTAAACGCGAGCTATTGATCTACAACATAGATATGCTAATACTACCAGGACTAAGTTCATGATAATATTAAAGTTCAATTAATCATATTACTTAAGAACTCCCACTTAGATAGACATCCCTCTAATCATCTAAGTGATCACGTGATCCAAATCAACTAAACCATGTTCGGTCATCACGTGAGATGGAGTAGTTTTCAATGGTGAACATCACTATGTTGATCATATCTTCTATATGATTCACGCTCGACCTTTCGGTCTCAGTGTTTCGAGGCCATATTTGCATATGCTAGGCTCGTCAAGTTTAACCCGAGTATTCTGCGTGTGCAAAAACTGGCTTGCACCCGTTGTAGATGAACGCAGAGCTTATCACACTCGATCATCACGTGGTGTCTTGGCACGACGAACTTTGGCAACAGTGCATACTCAGGGAGAACACTTTTATCTTGAAATTTAGTGAGAGATCATCTTATAATGCTACCGTTGATCTAAGCAAAATAAGATGCATGAAAGATAAACATCACATGCAATCAATATAAGTGATATGATATGGCCATCATCATCTTGTGCTTGTGATCTCCATCTCTGAAGCACCGTCATGATCACCATCGTCACCGGCGCGACACCTTGATCTCCATCGTAGCATCGTTGTCGTCTCGCCAACTATTGCTTCTACAACTATCGCTACTGCTTAGTAATAAAGTAAAGCATTACAGGGCGATTGCATTTCATACAATAAAGTGACAACAATATGGTTCCTGCCAGTTGCCGATAACTCCGTTACAAAACATGATCATCTCATAGAATAAATATAGCATCATGTCTTGGCCATATCACATGACAACATGCCCTGCAAAAATAAGTTAGACGTCCTCTACTTTGTTGTTGCAAGTTTTACGTGGCTGCTACGGGCTGAGCAAGAACCGTCCTTACCTACGCATCAAAACCACAACGATAGTTCGTCAAGTTAGTGCTGTTTTAACCTTCTCAAGGACCGGGCGAAGCCACACTCGGTTCAACTAAAGTTAGAGAAACTGACACCTGCCAGCCACCTGTGTGCAAAGCACGTCGGTAGAACTAGTCTCGCGTAAGCGTACACGTGTCGGTCCGGGCCGCTGCATCCAACAATACCGCTGAACCAAAGTATGACATGCTGGTAAGCAGTATGACTTGTATCACCCACAACTCACTTGTGTTCTACTCGTGCATATAACATCTACGCATAAAACCTGGCTCTGATACCACTGTTGGGGAACGTAGTAATTTCAAAAAAATCCTACACACACGCATGATCATGGTGATGCATAGCAACGAGAGGGGAGAGTGTGTCCACGTACCCTCGTAGACCGAAAGCAGAAGCGCTAGCACAACGCGGTTGATGTAGTCGTACGTCTTCACGATCCGACCGATCAAGTACCGAACGTACGGCACCTCCGAGTTCTGCACACGTTCAACTCGATGACGTCCCTCGAACTCCGATCCAGCCGAGCTTTGAGGGAGAGTTCCGTCAGCACGACGGCGTGGTGACGATGTTGATGTTCTACCGTCGCAGGGCTTCGCCTAAGCACCGCTACGATATTATTGAGGTGGACTATGGTAGAGAGGGGCACCGCACACGGCTAAAAGATCCAAGAGATCAATTGATGTGTCTATGGGGTGCCCCTCTCCTCCGTATATAAAGGAGGGGAGGAGAGGGCCGGCCAAGGGGAGGAGGCGCACCCAAGGGGGGAGTCCTACTCTCCTCCTTTTCCTATTTGGAGAGGGAGACCGAAGGAAGAGCAAGGAGGGAGGAAGGAAAGGGGGCCCGGCCCCCCTCCCAATTTGGATTGGGCTTGGGGGGGGGCCCTCCCTTGCTCCTTTCCCCTCCTTTCCACTAAATCCCATTAAGGCCCATATACCTCCCGGGGGGTTCCGATAACCTCCCGGTGCTCCGGTATTATCCCATCTCACCCGGAACCATTCTGGTATCCAAATATAGTCGTCCAATAAATCGATCTTTACATATCAAACATTTCGAGACTCCTCGTCATGTCCTTGATCACATCTGGGACTCCGAACTACCTTTGGTACATCAAAAACCATAAACTCACAATATAACCGTCATCGAACTTTAAGCGTGCGGACCCTACGGGTTCGAGAACTATGTAGACATGACCGACACACGTCTCCGGTCAATAACCAATAGCGGGACCTGGATGCTCATATTGGCTCCTACATATTCTACGAAGATCTTTATCGATCAAACCGCATAACAACATACGTTGTTCCCTTTGTCATCGGTATGTTACTTTCCAGAGATTCGATCGTCGGTATCTCAATACCTAGTTCAATCTCGTTACCGGCAAGTCTCTTTACTCGTTCCGTAACACATCATCCCGCAACTAACTCATTAGTTGCAATGCTTGCAAGGCTGAAGTGATGTGTATTACCGAGTGGGCCCAGAGATACCTCTCCTACAATTGGAGTGACAAATCCTAATCTCGAAATACACCAACCCAACAAATACCTTCGGAGACACCTGTAGAGCACCTTTATAATCACCCAGTTACGTTGTGACGTTTGGTAGCACACAAAGTGTTCCTCCGGTAAATGGGAGTTGCATAATCTCATAGTCATAGGAACATGTATAAGTCATGAAGAAAGCAATAGCAACAAACTAAACGATCAAGTGCTAAGCTAACGGAATGGGTCAAGTCAATCACATCATTCTCTTAATGGTGTGATCCCGTTAATCAAATGACAACTCTTTGTCTATGGCTAGGAAACATAACCATCTTTGATTAACGAGCTAGTCAAGTAGAGGCATACTAGTGACACTCTGTTTGTCTATGTATTCACACATGTATCATGTTTCCGGTTAATACAATTCTAGCATGAATAATAAATATTTATCATGATATAAGGAAATAAATAATAACTTTATTATTGCCTCTAGGGCATATTTACTTCACCCTACGCCGCTGTCGATGAGGGTCTTTGTAACTTGCACGTTGTTGATGACTAGTGAACAGAGCATTGGGAGGACGCCTGCAGTAGCCGCGCACTTTAGATGATCTGCCGAACTGAATGTGATGGGGCACCCGGACCATCTGAGCGGGCATGTGGCCTCGAGCTTGGGGAGAACTGCATTCACTTCACAGGTAAATTGTTTGAAGATACGCTGTGAGGCTGGGGCTTGAGCTTCCTGGAAGCCCCCAACCCCCTCGTCTTGATGGTGGTCGTCATTCCTTCTGGGCGGTGGCGGTAATGGAGGGAGGCCAGCGTTGCCTTGAGGACGGGCCTCACGAGGCTGGTCCCTCCAGGCGCCCTCGCGAGGATGATCCTACTGGCGGTCCTCATGAGGCTGGTCATGCCACTCCTGGCGCGGGCCATGGTCGTCCCAGCGTCCGCCACCATGTCCTCCTCCTCGGCCGTAGCCTCGGTCGCTGCGCTTGGGGCATTGACCGAAGCGCCCTTTCCGGTTATGAAAGGCGCAGACCGGTCGGCTGCCCTTGGATGACTCAGGCTGGTCTCTGCCGCGCTTGGTGTCTGGCTCCGGTGCGAGCACGGCTGCTCCCTTGCGCTTCACTTCCTTGGCCTTGGTCTTTTTCTCCTCTGGGTCCGCAGCAGGGAGCTCAAGGAGGGAGAGGCGCCCCTCCTCAGCTCTTGCACACTTGGTTGCGATGTTGAAAAGCTCTAGGTTCGTGCACAACTCTTCTTGGATTGCGAGCTCCTCCTTCATCTTGACGTCGCGAACACCATCGAAGAAGGCTGAGATGATGGCCTCGTCGGTCACCTTGGGGATTTTGTATGCGTGCGCTGTTGAAGCGCTGAATGTACTTTTGCAGGGTCTCTCCTGGTTGTTGCTTGATGCGGTGTAGGTCACCCGCGACCGGGGGGCGGTCGCGAGTGCCCTGGAAGTTGGCGATGAAGCGGTTTCGCATATCGTCCCAGGAGGAAATTGAGCCTGGAGGCAGGTTCAAGAGCCAGGAGCGGGGGCCATCCTTGAGAGGCATGGGAAACCAGTTCGCCATGACTTTCTCGCCGCCGTTAGCCGCCTCGATGCTTAGCTCGTAGAGCTGCAGGAACTCCATGGGGTCAGGGGTGCCATCGTAGCGAGGAGGCGGATCTGGCTTGAATTTGCCCGACCAGGCGACGCTATGCAGCTCGGGGGTGAAGGCGCGGCAGCCCGCCGTGGTCACCGGTGCCCGCCTTGGAGGTGGAGCTTGGTCTTGGCGCCCGCGCGCCGCTACGGCAAGCGGCGCTGGGCCTTGCCGCGACAAACAATTCGGGCGGGGCGGAGCGAGGAGTAGCGGAGCGTTCGCTTACGATCGAGGGACTTCTTGACAGCTTCTTTCTTCACGCGCGGGCGCCGGATGTGGTGGGTCGCACCGTGGAGCCGCGTGTCTTAGCACTAGGGCGCCGTCTTGGGGTAGAGGTGGTGGAGGTGCTTCAGGAGCTGCGTTGCCCGTAGCCGACGCAGGGCGAGGCAGAGAGTGGGACGGCGCAGGGGAGCCCCCTGCGGCGCGGACAAGCTCAGCGATGCGGTCAGGCCAGTCCTCGTAGAGGTCGTCGACTGGGCGGTAGCGCAGAAACTCGTGCACCATGAGGAGCGCGGCCTGCACATCCGTGGGAACGCGACGAGCGTGAGACGACGAACCAGCGAGAGTCAGCGATGGAGTGGCGATGCGGCCGTCCTGTCGCACCGAGGGATGTAGCAAGGATGCTTGCTGCTCGTTCCCCGCAGGGCCGGTGGTGGCGTTGGCGGCAGGCGACGAAGAGCGATGGGGTGGCCCGCCGACGAGGGCCGTTTGAGCAACACGGGCGACGAGGGCAGCCTGGGGCTCGGCACGAGCGCGACGCGCGTCCGCCATGGAGACGATGAAGCGGTGCGACACGGAGCGGCGGAAGGGAAGCTTCGGCGCACCCCTACCTAGTGCGTCAAATGTAGGATCACGGGTTCTGGCAAAACCCTTAAGGTTCGAACACTGGGGTGCGCACGAAGATCTCCCCCCTATTGATCCGCGTCCTAACTTAGCCTAGATCTCACGAACTAACTCGACGAACTCGCAACACAAAGGACACAAGATTTATACTGGTTTGGGCCACTGTTGTGGTGTAATACCCTACTCCAGTGTGGTGGTGGATTGCCTCTTGGGCTAAGGACGAACAGTACAAGGGAAAGAACAACCTCCTCAGGTTGAGGTGTTCTTGTGCTTGGTGCACTTGTGTGGTTGGGGATGATCTTGATCATCCCCCCTGCCTATGGTGGTGGCTAGTCCTATTTATAGAGGCCCCGGTCCTCTCCCCAAATATTGAGCGGGAAGGGAGCCAACAACGACCAATTTGAAAGGGGACAACTAGGACAAGCTATCCTAACAAAAGATGGTCTTCGCCTGCCAAAGGTTCTGGTGGTGACGCCGTCCTGGGCTCCATGGTGACCTCCATCTTGCCGTCCTTCTGGTCTTGGTCTCGTTGCACCAATATGGAAACCTTTGCTTGATGCCTCAGTACTCCGCGCCTACGCTTGTCCCCTTAGCGCCAAAGGGGAAACAAGGACGCTGCGCGCGCTGGCACCCGCCTGGCGCCCGCCTGGTCTCCATCGTCATGGCTCATGTCACGAGAACCTCACGAGGTTTGCCTAACCTCGAACTCTCTACTCCTCATGAGCCAGCCTGGCGAGGCCGCTCCTGAGGAGGTCTTGTGTCGTCCACCTCGTGAGGCTTGGCCCCTTGCAAGGGTCGTGATTCCTTGTTGATGAAGATGGGTCGTACAGGCCTGCCAGCAAAGCCACACCGTGGGCCACAGGCAGGCAAGTCTGGGGACCCCTGTTACCAGAACACCGACACAAGGAAGGCGGCTTTACAGCCTGAGCTTCTCCTTCTATCCATAAAACCATGCCCTCTCATGACAAACCGACGTTTTAACCTTAATGAGTTCAGGGTCTTGTTTAAAAGATTGACTATTAAGAGTTAGGCGGGTCAATCAGGATTACTTGATGGAGAAGCATCTGGCATACATGCAGGATAACCCGGAGTTTTATGTGAATACACCTGGCTTCCAAGCCGGGCTTTTATAGCCTATCACAAGGTTACGAACTCTTCATTCTTAGAATAAAAGAGCCCCCAGGTGACATTTTGAGATGTGCTCAGGGGTACCTATGTTTGAGTCGTGCTTTTTCCAAAAACTCTCGTTAGTCTCATTTGTTTTTTGTATATGGCCTATAAGCCAGATCAAAGGGTAATTATACTTTATGTATAAAGCACAAGCCCCCAAGTAATAAAAAAACTCATCAATTTAGAGGGAAACAACGGCAGAGGCCCTGCTTTAGCAGGGATGCCGGCTTTATTATTGTAATCATAATATATACATTGTCAAAATATGTACATTGGATGAGCCGGTGGCTCAGGTGTAGTATGGCCTAAGCTGAGCAATATTCCAGGGGCGGCGGGTCTCCTCCTCCGACGTGCGTGAGTCCTTGTGGTCTCGAACATCGATAAGGTAATATGACCCGTTGTTTAGATTCTTGTTGACCACAAAGGGTCCTTCCCAAGGCGGAGACAACTTGTGCATATTCGTCTGATCCTGGATAAGCCGGAGCACCAGGTCGCCTTCTTGAAAAGTTTTGGTTTTAACCCGGCGGCTATGATAATGGCGCAGATCCTGCTGGTAAATCGCTGAATGAGCTGTTGCTATATCACGCTCCTCATCCAACAGATCAAGTGCTTCTTGACGTGCTCTTTCATTGTCAGCTTCAACATAAGACGCCACACGAGGCGAGTCATGACGGATGTCACTAGGGAGAACTGCCTCTGCTCCGTAAACCATGAAGAAAGGTGTGTAACCCGTAGATCTGTTTGGGGTGGTATTAATGCTCCATAACATGGAAGGTAACTCCTCCACCCAACAACTCGACGTCCTCTATAGGGGAACCATAAGCTGGGTTTGATGCCTTTCAAGATCTCTTGATTTGCTCTCTCAGCTTGACCGTTGGATTGAGAGTGAGCTACTGATGATACATCAAGCCAGATATGCTCACGTTGACAAAATTCTTCCATAGCACCCTTAGAGAGATTAGTGCCATTGTTTGTTATAATGCTGTGTGGAAAGCCAAAATGGAAGATCACCTTCTTCATGAATTGAACTACCGTTGCTGCATCACACTTACTGACCGGCTCTGCCTCTACCCACTTTGTGAACTTATCAACCGCCACCAAAAGGTGGGTCTTCTTATCCTTGGATCTTTTGAAAGGCCCAACCATATCAAGCCCCCAAACTGCGAATGACCAAGTAATTGGAATCATCCTCAATTCTTGAGCCGACACATGGACTCGATGTGCAAATTTCTGACATCCATCACACCTGCTGACGAGGTCCTTTGCATCAGCATGAGCTGTTAGCCAATAAAACCCATGACGGAAAGCTTTAGCCACAAGGGACTTTGAACCGGCATGATGACCACAATATCCTTCATGAATTTCTCGTAAGATCTCACAGCCCTCTTCTGGAGAATCACAATGTTGAAACGCCCCTGTGACACTGCGATGATGTAAGTCTCCATTAACAATCGTCATTGACTTAGACCGTCGGGTTATCTGCCTGGATAAGGTTTCATCCTCAGGTAACTCGCCCCAGGTCATATAGGCCAAGTAAGGGACTGTCCAATCTGGGATTACATGAAGAGCCGCCACCAACTGAGCCTCCGGGTCAGGAATAGCCAAATCCTCCTCTGTAGGAATTTTAACCGACGGGTTATACAGGACGTCAAGAAAAACATTAGGCGGCACCGGCTTACGTTGAGAGCCCAGTTGGCTTAAAGCGTCTGCCGCTTCGTCTTTCCTCCGATCAATGTGCACAACTTGATAACCTTTGAAATGACCAGCAATGACATCCAGCTCCCACCGATAAGACGTCAAGAAAAACATTAGGCGGTACCAGAGACTTGCTGAGCCACCAAATCTGAGTCGCCGAAGCATCTAACCCGGCTTAAGTTCATTTCCTTAGCCATCCGAAGACCGTGGAGTAAGACCTCATACTCAGCTGCATTGCTAGTACAAGGAATCATCAAACGAAGAACATAGCAAAATTTATCACCTCAAGGGGAAGCAAGAATAACTCCAGCCCCCAAGCCCTCCAATTGCCTGGACCCATCAAAGTGAATAGTCCAATATGTGTTATCCAGCCTTTCCTCAGGCATCTACAGCTCTGTCTAATCATTGATGAAATCCACCAGCGCTTGAGACTTGATGTCCGTGCGAGGCACATATTTTAACCCGTGAGGTCCAAGCTCAATAGCCCACTTAGCAACCCGACCAGTTGCCTCCCTGTTTTGGATGATGTCTCCCAAAGGAGCAGAGCTAACCATAGTGATGGGATGACCCAAAAAATAGTGTTTAAGCTTCCGGCTGGCCAAGAACACCCCATATACAAGCTTCTGCCAGTGTGGATACCTTTGCTTGGACTCAATAAGTACCTCACTGATATAGTAAACCGGCCTTTGAACCGGATATTCCTTGCCTACTTCCTTTCTTTCCACCACAATAGCAACACTGACAACCCGGCTATTGGCAGCCACATATAGCAACATAGGCTCTTTATCAACAAGGGCTGCAAGCACGGGCGGCTCAGCCAGCTGCTTCTTCAAATCCTCAAACGTTGTATTAGCAGCATCACTCAAGACGAAGTTATCTGTCTTTTTCATCATCTAATATAGAGAGATAGCCTTCTCTCCCAACCGGCTTATGAACCGGCTCAACGCCACTATACGACCCGCCAAGCGTTGCACATCATTGATACACGCCGGTTTAGCCAGTGAAGTGATGGCTTTAATCTTCTCCAGGTTAGCTCAATTCCTCTGTTAGACACCAAAAAAACCCAGGAGCTTGCCTGCCAGCACACCAAAAACACACTTGGCCGGGTTAAGCATCATCTTGTAAACCCGGAGATTATCAAAGGTTTCCTTCAAATCATCTATCAGTGTCTCCTTCTCTCTGGACTTCACCACAATATCATCCACATAGGCATGAACATTACACCCAATTTGGTTATGAAGGCAATTTTGCACACACCTCTAATAAGTCTCCTGGGCACTCTTGAGCCCAAAAGGCATAGACACATAACAGAAGGCTCCAAAGGGAGTTATGAAAGCCGTCTTCTCCTAGTCCTTAACTGCCATCTTGATCTGATGATAACCAGAATAAGCATCCAAAAAACTCAAACGCTCACAACCCGCCGTGGCATCAATAATCTGATCAATACGAGGGAGAGTAAAAGGATCAGCCGGACAAGCCTTGTTTAAATCCATGTAGTCCACACACATATGCTAAGTGCCGTTTTTCTTAAGTACCAACACCGGGTGAGCCAACCACTCAGGATGGAAAAATTCAATGATAAACCCAGCTGCCAAGAGCCGGGCTACTTCTTCTCCAATGGCCTTTCGTCTCTCCTCATTAAAACGGCGAAGAAACTGTTTGACCGGGTTAAACTTTGGATTAATATTAAGAGTGTGCTCAACGAGTTCTCTCGGTACACCCGACATGTCTAAAGGCTTCCATGCAAAGATGTCTCGGTTCTCATGGATGAACTTGATGAGCGCGCTTTCCTATTTAGGATCCAAATTAGCACTGATGCTGAACTGTTTGGATGAATCACCAGGGACAAAATCAACCATCTTGGTATCATCTGCCGACTTAAACTTCAACACCGGATCATGCTCTATGGTTGGCTTTTTCAAAGATGTCATATCTGCCGGGTCAACATTGTCCTTATAGAATTTCAGCTCCTCCGTTGCACAAAATGACTCAGCATAAGCCGCATCCCCCTCTTCACACTCCAGAGCTATCTTACGGCTCCCGTGCACTGTAATGGTTCCTTTGTGACCCGGCATCTTGAGCTGCACATACACGTAACACGCCCGCGCCATGAACTTGGCATAAGCCGGTCGTCCAAACAGAGCGTGATACGGGCTGTGGATCTTGACCACTTCAAAGGTCAACGTCTCCGACCCGGAGTCATGATCTTCTCCAAAAACAACTTCGAGCTACCTTACCGACTGGATATGCCGACTTACCAGGCACCACGCCATGGAAAACAGTGTTTGAAGGTTTAAGATTTTTATCAGTCAACCCCATGCGCCGGAAAGTTTCATAATAAAGGATATTGATGCTGCTCCCTCTGTCCATAAATACTTTGGTAAACTTATACCCTCCGACCTGCGGTGCAACCACCAAAGCCAGATGACCCGGATTATCAACCCGGGGCGGGTGATCTTCCAAACTCCACACGATGGGTTGCTCAGACCAACGCAGATAATGAGGAACTGCCGGCTCAACAGCATTGACTAATCTCTTATGAAGCTTCTGGTCACGTTTACACAAGCTAGTGGTAAACACATAATAATGCCCACTATTCAACTGCTTCGGGTTGCTCTTGTAACCAGATTGTTGCTGTTGTTGACCCCCTTGATTACTCTGATGGTTGTAACCACCTTGGTTGTTGTGATTACCTTGATATCCTTGGAAACCAGAGTTAGAAACGCCACCGCCATAACCTGGACCGTGAGATCCGGGCCCAGAACCGCCACCTGACCCATGGCTGTCATGGAAAAGATTTGAATTTTTGTACTCCTTCATGATGTGACAATCCTTCCATAGATGCCCGGATGGCCTTTCCTTCGTACCATGTCGTGGGCAGGGCTGATTCAACATATGCTCTAGATTGATACCGGACCCTCCGGCTTGTGGGGGCGGTTTACCCTTACGACACTGACCATTGTTCTGTGCATTGGTGTTAGCCATAAAGTCAAAACTATTATCAGCTTTGCGCTTACCATTGCCTCCCGGGTTATACTGCTGCCCCTTAGCATTGCTGCTCCTCTTCCCCTTCCCTGCTTTATCATCATTAGACTCGGGGTCTTTGGTACTATTAGAGTCAGCGTATTTAACCAGAGCCGCCATGAGTGTTCCCATGTCATTACTGTGGCGTTTGAGCCGCCCTAATTTCTGCTTCAAGGGCATGAAACGACAGTTGTTCTCCAACATCAACACCGCTGAGTCGGCATTGATGCGATCCGACGAGTGTAAGTTTGTTGAGACCCGGCCGACCCAATGGGTTGTTGATTCACCTTCTTCCTGAACACAAGCGTCCAGATCCACAATCGACATGGGCTGTTTACACGTATCTTTGAAGTTCTGGATAAACTGGGTTTTCAACTCGGCCCATGACCCGATGGAATTGGCAGGAAGCCCCTTCAACCAGGTGCGGGCCGCTTCTAACATCAGGGGAAATACTTAGCACATGCAGCCTCACTGAGGTCCAGCAACTCCATGGCCATCTCATAACTCTCGATCCATGCCTCAGGACTTAAATCAGCTATATAATTTGGCACCTTGCGAGGTCCTTTGAAATCTTTGGGCAGATGCTCATTACGTAGATCCGTCACTAAGCATGACATGCCCAAGTTTCTAAAGGTTAAACCTAGTTCCGCAGAGGTGGTCGGACGAACTGGAGTTGGTTGACGAGCCGCATACTGAGCCGCCAGCTCAGCCTCTCGACGAGCTCTACCTTGATCCACCACGTCCTGAGTGTTTGCACCACCGCCCACCGGGTCATGCCCATGGGGTAGGTTACAATTCCGTCCACTGCTTGATACAGCCGGCTCATCGAGATGCCTGCTGTAACTCCGGCTCTAACGAGGGGTAGAATGAACTCGACCACGGCTGTAAGAATAAGCCTGCTGTTGAACTAATGCTATCTGAAGAAGATCCCTAGCCCTCCGTGTCTCAACTGCCGCTGCCGATTCACCTTCAACCGGGATAGCTGCCAATCGAGATGCCGTAGCGATCATGTTATCCAAAGGGTTGGAGTAATGACTCGGTGGCGTCGGCACATGCTGTGGCGGGTTGTTGTTCTGACGCGGTGGATCCATCATGCGCGGTTGAACCGGCGTACCCGTCCCAGGCGCTTTGACTCGGTTTACCGCTGCCGGGTTACTGGTTCCTGCTCCTGGCGTGTTAAAAAGATTTCTTTCTTTGTAGACCAACGGCAGACGGGTCTGATGCATCCTCCTCATATACATCGTTTGAAGCGTTTTTGATCCAACATGAGCCAGTAAGACTCCGCCTGAATCCGTTGTGACTGGGCGTCCAAAGCAGTCCTTTCTTCAGCCATCTTAGTGCTTTCTGCATTTAGCTCCTCCTTAGCCTGTGCTATCTCATCGCGCAATCTTGTGATCGCCGCGTTATGTTGATCTTGATCCGCTGGGTTAACCACCGTTGTCAACAGCGTCGTCAATTTATCCAGCAAATCAGTTAAAGCCTGAGCCGGCGAGCGCTCAGGGCCTCCTGCCCCGGCAGCCGCTGCCTCCCCTGACCTGGAAACCAGCTCCGCCACAGTTGACGAGTGCTGCACGACCTGTGTTCCGGCCATGAAAATTGCAACTCGATCCGGCGGATCACAGGGGTCCGGAATACTGTCACCATAGGAACGGCCCCCAAGCCGGCCCTCTTGCAGTTGATACAGTGACTCGGTCTCACCAGTGGATGACTCGTCATCAGAGTAGACGACGGTCTCATCACCAGATGTCGGTCTGTCCTCCGATTCCACTCCATGAGTAAATCCCACGAAGGCACAACTCATGGCAGGCCGAATCCGGGCGGGTCTCGCATGCTGAGCCGTCTCGACGATGTCGGTGCAGATGTCCGGCTCAGGGCCCGGTTCACCGATCTTGCCGATTAAGACGTGGATTCCACCGAAGGGGACCCGGTACCCGTACTCCATTGAGCCGGCCTTGGGGCCCCAGCCTGCGTCATCGATGTAGAGCTTTCCGTGATGACTCTTGGTCATCCGGCCCACAGTGTATCCCTTGATCCCTTCGAAGCTGCCCATTAAGAACTCAAAACCATCATGTGATAGCCCCACGATGGGCGCCAACTGTCATGGAAACGTCATGGCAGATGTCCTAGGGTGAGGACTTAGTCGTGCAGCCATCGCATTGAGGTTAGCTTAAAGGGGTTAATCGGGACAAAGGACACGGGGAGTTTATACTGGTTCGGGCCCTTACGATGAAGGTAAAAGCCTAGTCCAGTTTGTAGTTGGTATTGCTAGGGTTTCGATGAGCAGGGAGCGAATATGCTTGACCCAGCTCTCGATCTGTTGTCTCTTGCCCTAAGCCGCCGCTAGGTCGTCCCATTATATACACGGGTTGACGCCCTGCGGCCCTCAGAGTCCCTGTCGGCTTATACAACGTGTCCGGCTCGGTGACCTTTCACATATGCCTTACAATAAAAGTTTACATACATGGCGGTTTATACTCATGGGCCTTAAGCCGCCTTTGGTTCTGGACCCTCTACTAAGCCTATCTATGAATCTCCATATGACCTTGGGCTTCATTGTGATGAATCTTCATAGGGTTGACCCGGCCCCTCCTGGGCGGGTCATACATAATAGTTATATCCCCAACAAAGTGGGAAAAGGGTCAGGTAGTTGGCTTAATTACGAGATTTTTCAGCGCATAGTGATTGGTTAATTTCTCTCCCATGACTTTTCCTCGCGCCGCTCAGTGCTAGGCACTACATAGACAGAGGGAGTACTCCCTCCAGTCCTTTTTAGTTTGCATATAAGATTTGTCTGAAGTCAAGGCTCAAAAGTTTAACCAACTTCATAGAAAAAATATCAACATTCACAATGTGAAATCAATACCAGTTTATGCATCAGGACTTAAAGTTTCATATTGTATAACTTTAGCATGATAGATGTTAATATGTTTTCATATAAATATGGTCAAACTTTGAGAAGTCTAACTTCAGACCATTCTTATATGCAGAGTAAAAAGGACCGGAGGGAGTACCTTCTCAATGCGTTGTCACGTCGCAAGGCAGTAAAAAGGGGCTGCCGCCACCTTCTATGGTGGCGGGGCCCACCTGACCTATTCATTCTGTTGTGAATCGATGACGAAAAATCTGTTACACAGAAGCTGCTGATGACCCACAAGTACAGGGGATCTATCATAGTCCTTTCGATAAGTAAGAGTGTCGAACCCAACGAGGAGCAGAAGGAAATGATAAGCGGTTCCAGCAAGGTATTCTCTGCAAGTACTAAAATAAGTGGTAACAGCACTACAAAAAAGGACACATCCATGACATTTGGGGCCAAACAAATTTTTTTTGTCATACATATGACACTTCTATGACGATAATTGTGACAAAACCCGGTATCATCATAGATGTGGTGGGCTCCTACTTCTATGACAAAAAATCATGACAGAAAATGGGCTTCTCATCCTGGGCGGGCCGGAGACGCAGCTGCATGACATTCTTTGGGCCATCCATGACGGAAAAAACCATGGTAGAAGCGAGGGGGAGGAAAATTTCGGGGAGTTCCCGGTTACGGTGGAAGGTCGGGGGCCGAGCGATGCGCGTTTCTCTCGTACACATACGCGCATGTGTGCAAGGCGTTGGCTCTAACTGAACCTGAGTGAGGCGTTGGGCTCTAACTGAACCCGAGCGATTGCACAGGCTACGCGTTAATGAACCCGAGCGATCGATCGATGGCTGTTAACTGAACCCGATCGAGCGATTCCTTCGCTACTGCTGCTAACTGAAGCCAATCGATGGGATGAACAGTGAGCGTTGCGGGGGGGGGGGGGTTGCATGAACAGTGGGCGGTGGCGTTGCCTCTGGATGAATAGGACCCCGTGGTGTGGAGGGCTGGATGAACAGTAGATGGTGGAGGGTGCCCGTGGAGGGGTGGTTGAACAGGACCCCGTGGTGTGGAGGGCTGGATGAACAGTAGACGGTGGAGGGGTGCCTGTGGAGGGGTGGTTGAACAGTAGCCGGTGGAGTAGCGCGCGGTGGAGGCTGGATGAACAGGAGCCCGTGGAGGCTGGAGGAGGTCAACGGTGGAGATGAACAGTATCCCGTGGAGTCCCGTTTTGTGGTACGCCACATCCCTCCCGATGAACAGGACCCCCGTTTCGACCGTAGGAGGTCCGTTTCGTCCGTTTTGCAGTACGCCACACCCCTCCCGATCAACAAGACCCCCGTTTCGACCGTAGGAGGTCCGTTTCGTCTGTTTTGCGGTACGCCACATCCCTCCCGATGAAAAGGACCCTGTTTCGAACGTGGCCGGTCGAACACAAGGTTGTTTCCTCCGTTGTGCGGTACGCCGGGCCTCGTTTCCATCTCCTGTTCCGTCCAAGCCCTCCCGATGAACATGACCATGCATTCCGTTCCGACCCAGCCGGTTGGCTCCCACGCGTTCTGTTGCCTCCCGATGAACACGACGCATTCCGTTGCCTCCCCATGAACACGACAACGACGTTGTTTCTCCGTTCCGACCCAGCCATGTACACGAGCCCTGGCTGTACGTATGCGCGAGTAGGTGTTCGAGACGCTGCCCTTATGTACACATACGTGGCCGTATTTTCTTTGTTGCACCCTGGCCGCTGTACGTACGTGTACATGCTACATGCGCGCCTCTACTACGACACGTACGCGCCTCTACTACGACACGTGCGTGCCTCTACATCCACCAGTATATATGTACGTACACGTTCACGACCAGAATGACAATGCTACGTACGCTTCGACCAGGTGGGTCCCGACTGTCAGGCACTTCCTTGCCTGCGAAGATGTAGCTGGTGGGTCCCAGCAGTCAGGGGGAGAATTGTTTTTTTGCCCGGACGCACTTCCTTGCCTGTGAAGATGTAGCTGGTGGGTCCCAGCAGTCAGGGGCAAACGTTTTTTTTTGTGAAATACGATGGCCCGTACGATGGGTCCCTGCTGTTAGGTGGAGGAATAATTATTTTGCACGTAATAAGGAGGCACTTCCTTGCTGCGGCCGTGGATCCAGCTGTCAGCCTCTCCACGTACAGTCCACGTCCGATGGAAGCTGTTCCTTGACCACATTGACCACGCCGCGCCAAGAGCACCAGGGCGGTGGACGACGACGAGGCCTAGGAAGGGGACGTCGCGGAGCCAGGGAAGACGCGGCAGTGGATGCCCACGCGTAGAGGAGTACGAGGGTTCACTGGTTCGATGCGGTGTGAGGCTTCCGTCGCCGCAGAATAACAGGGGGTGTGGGTGAGTAGAGGGATGGCTTGGCCAGCGGTGGGAGTAGTAGGGGGCGGTGAGGCCTCCGCCGCATCGCAGCTGGCCACGGGAGGCAGGAGCACGAGGCGCGACCGGCGCTGGTTTGGGCGGCTGGGGCAAGAAGACCAGAGGTTGAAGAAGCACTACAGCCTTTGGATGGACATCGTACGGTCACTGGAGCTAGAATCGTGCATATTGACTAAGTTGACAAAGCCCTCCATCCCTGTCAACTTAATAGGCCCACAAGTCAGCCTGCCACTATACTGGGTCCCAGCTAATAGGGGGGGTATTCATTTTTTTGTGCGTAATAAGGAGGCACTTCCTTGCGTGCGAAGATATAGCTGGTGGGTCCGAGCTGTCAGTGGCGGTAACATTTTTTTCGCGAAATACAGAGGCCCTTTCGGTGGCTCCCTGATGTCAGGTGGAGGAATCATTATTTTGCGTGTAATAAGGAGGCATTTCCTTGCGTGCGGCCGTGGACCCAGCTGTCGGCCTCTCCACATACAGTCCACTTCAGATGCATGTCGGTCGTTGACCAGGCCGCGGCGAGAGCACCAGGGCGGTGGACGACGGCAAGGCCTAGGAAGGGAACGACACAGAGGCAGGGAAGACTCGGCAGTTGTTTCCCACACGGAAGGGAGTACGACTGTACGAGGGTTTACTGGTTCGTCTGCCGTTGCCGGAGAATAACAACAGGTGTGGGTGAGTAGAGGGATGGCTAGGCCAGTGATGGGAGTATGGTGGGGCGGTGAGGCCTGCGCGGCAGCAGAGCTGGCCGCGGGGAGGAGGGAGCACGTAGTCCCGCCGGCGCTTGTTTGAGCGGCTGGAGCAGGAAGAGCAGAGATTGAAGAAGCACGATGGCAGTTGGATGGCCATCCAACCGTCACTGCTTGTGCATCAACCTTTTTATTTAGGAAAGCCTCAAATATATGGAAAACAACATACAACCCATCTGCCATTATTTCTAATAATTTACAGCCCATTTGCTAATTCTTAAGGTTTTTTTGGAGCCCATATTCTTTTTGTTAGCATTACAGCCCATATTGTGGCCACGGTTAAAAACTTATACGAAATTTTGCATATTTCGGTGTGGTCTGAACTGTTTTTAATCCCGAAATTTCGACTCACATTCAAACTGATTTTAAAAATAAATGTATATCAATATAAAATCCAACAAATTCTCCACGCATAAAAATTAATGTAATTTAAAATCTCGAAATGAAAATAAGATATTTGAAACTAATTGCCGGTTTGATGTGTTTTAAAAATGTACAACCCATTTCTCATTACTGATAGGCCATTTTCTCGGCCAGCCGAATGAAGCTCTCCTCGTCTTGAAAGATTTGTAGCCCAACAGGCCTGACAAAGCAACTTACTTGGCAAATCACAAAAAAACTGGGCTGTGGCCGTGGGCCCAGCTGTCAGTCCATTTGTTTTTTAGCCCATTTGGTGGGCTGGGTGAAACAATTATGTAGCATCTATGCAGCCCATTTAAATCCCATGTGCATTTTTCTCGAAATCCGTGGACTTGCTGGGCTGGGTGAAAAATATCATGTTGGGCTAGACGGAGAAATGTTATAAAAACATAAACACATGATTGCACGTCAGTAAAATCTTTGCAAGCTTATGTACGCAATCAATAGGAGTTAACTTGCCAAGTTATATAAAAACAATTATTATTATTATTTTGTAAGAACTTTCAACTTACAAAATAAAATATCATTTTAATTTGATGAGTTAATAGTACGTGGGGTATTATTATTTTTTAGGCTAGACGTGGGACAGTTGAGTTGGTTCTAGGGGAAAGTACTGGGAGAACACTCAGTTTACATCGAAAAAGAAAGTGGGAGAAAATTCAGAGACCTGCTGGGTCCACCTGAGGAGGGGAACATGTTGGGAGGAAGGACATTCAAAGCACGAAAGCCGAGTGAACTAGTTTTTTTACGGACAAGTGAACTAGTTTACATACATAAGCAAATAGCCACTAAAAAACAATCAGGTTAATGGGTTCTTAAAAGAAATATTTCGGACAAAACAAATAATTATGACACATAGGCTAATGCATGAAACACTCAGATGATAAAGGTGCTTATAAACAGATAAAGTACAACATCTAGACCTTCCTGGCACGCTTGATCATGACGCTGCGGCTGTCCGTGTACTCGTCGGTTACGGGAGGCAGACATGCCCTCATGTCCAAGATCTGCTTGTACATGTCGTAGCATGTGTATGCGCCCTTGGCCGCGTTGGTTATGTAGGCTAGATTCAGAGGTACCTCCCACATGTTCAGGTCCTTTTATTTCATGTTGGCGTATCAGGGGTAGATGATGGTCTCAGCGAGGTCAACCACGGATTCCTTCTTCTGCCCGTTGCTGATGATCTTGTATTGCTTCTGGATGTCGACAAGCTTGTTGCACCAGATGGCCGAATCGTTGCGTTCTTCCTTCTCTCCACCATAGCGAAGGTGCAGTCAGCGCTGCCAATGAAACGGGCGAATGCTCCAGAACCTGGTGCAGCCATAGGACTGAGGCGAGGCAGAGCTTCACCGAGTCAGTATCGTTGGTGTACATCACATTCAACTTGGTGCAGCCATAGGACTGAACTGCGAACTCAAAGGGGAACTCCTTGCTGAAGTCCATATCCAGCAGGCGACAACAGTAAGTTGAGTGTGTACATGCGACAACAGTTACTACCCCTCCCTCGTCCGCTGCACGCCCGACAGAAGATGCACCCTCGGCCACACGTCGGTTCATGAGCGGGTCTGTATTGGTACTGTAATAACATGAGTTAGTGGTCACTTTACTTAAATTTAATTAGTTTTAATAGAAATTTATACTTAAAACAAGCAATTCATTCGCTCGTTCTATCAGTGCCACAGGATCAACATGCACAAAAATTAGAATTATTATTCTCAGGACGCACACGATCAGCACATTTGTCGCACTTTCACAAAGATAATACTACCAAGTTTGAACTGTTTGTTATGGTTGTTGTCCTCTGCATCATCATGCCGTGTTTCCCAGCTTGCAAGATTCAGAACCAACAAATAAGATCCAAATAATAATTACAACAAAGATGCCTACACATCTCATTGATTCCCAGCTTGCAAGATTCAGAACCAACAAATAAGATCCAAATAATAAGTACAACAAAGATGCCTACACATCTCATTGATTCCTAGCTTGCAAGATTCAGAACCAACAAATAAGATTCAAATAATAAGTACAACAAAGATGCCTACACATCTCACTAATTCCCAGCTTGCAAAATTCAGAACCAACCCATTAGAGCCTTTTGATAAAGTGAATATCGGGATTAAATCCATCTTGGCTAGCCATGTCATACAATCGAAGAACTTGGCGAATGCTCTTGACTGTCACAACATCTATAGTTGAGTATTCCTGTTTGCACAGCATGTTTGCACAGCACAAACAAGGATAGAGGAGAGCATGATTTCGCTTTAATAGCGGCCTCCTTGAACTCAACCTCCAGCTCTATTTGGATGAGGTCTGCCTGGAGTTCCATGATTCAATTCATGCGCCTTTTTCTGCAGTTCACCTGAAATGAAGGAAAGATTGCATCATTTAGTTAGCAAGAAGTACTTGCTCTTGTGAGCTGGCAGGTTCTTCTTTAGTAGTTGCACTAAAATTGAGGAACATTAAGGTTGGCTGTCCGGCTCATGTAAGGTGCAACTATAATTGTCTTATCCTTTTGTGCAGTTCCACTAAAATAAAGTGCCATTGTGGTCACAGTGACGGCTCCATCTTGCAAAGGCTAATAAAATGTTACACGAGATTACCAGCAAAACTTGACGGAGATTTTGGAAACTCCAATCACCATTTTGTGCAGTTCCACCAAAATTGAGAGATGTTTCCCACGTGACATTTTAGTTGAACTGCACAAGACACTCATTCCAAAAAAAAGTGTTTTGTGCAGTTCACCAAAAGGCCACGATAGCAACAAGGTGAAATGGATATCCCTATCTGCACAAAAAGATAGAAAGTAAACAATTGCTGGTCAATAAGAATATATGAAACATATACAAAATGAAAAGAAGCATCTTAATTATGTTCATGGCAATCACGCAAGGACAGTAGAAATTTTAAAACATCAGCAATGCTTCATGTTACCAGAAGCATTACGATCAACAATGAGATTCCTCAAATATGGGATTACTTTAATGGTGGCATTGCTTGTTTACCAGACACAGTAAATCAACAGCAGCTAAAGAGTTGGTTTAAGGGCATGGGACTGTGGGGACACCAGGACACTCAGCAGCGTAAAGGAGCAACTTACTTATCATACTGGGGAAAACAGCAGGAGTGACATTGTACTATGTGAGGGCAGCAAATCTAATCCTGGAGACCTTGTACTATGTGAGGGCAGCAAATCTAGTCCTGGAGACCTTTTAGTATGTGAGGGCAGCAAATCTAATCCTGGAGACCTTTTACTATGTGAGGGCAGCAAATCTAATCCTGAGACCTTTTACTATGTGAGGGCAGCGAATCTAATCCTGGAGACCTTTTACTATGTGATGGAAGCAAATCTAATCCTGGACATACTCTGTTGACTTGTCCACCAGCCGCCACTTTCTATCCTTTTTTCAACCAATAATAGATATGTTCCTTATCCAGTTTGTACTGTGTTTTCCCATTATTTCCCTTTTCAACCAAGAGACTAGTTGGGTATCCGGTCTCTACTACTTTCACCATATTATTTTCTCTTTGAATCAAGTCCTAGATTCATGCTACAACTTTCCCCCCTTTCTTCGTTGTTTGAACAAAGCCTTAGATTCGAATGCATGAAGTAGCTTTACCTCTAATAATACTAAAAATTTAGGTGGCTTTGGAAGAGCTGATGGGAGTAGAAAAAGATGCACATGCAGACACGTGGGGAGCTGGGGTAGTAGAGCAAGGCTGCTTTCGAAGAACTTATACCTGAGGGTCGTCGGGATGTCGGCGGTGGCATGTCGGATCCGCAGACAATACGGCAGGGAGGAAGAAGGGTCGGAGGACCTCCCGAGCCGTCCATGTGTCGGAGAGAACGGCACGGGCAGAGGATCGGGCCCCTCCAGCAGCTGTGGGTTTCCTCCCTCGGCAGCGATGACCGCGTGAACGATGCACCTTTTAGTCCTCTACACACACCGGCCGAAGGGATACGGCCGGATCCGTGACCAGCGGTGAGCAAAGAGAAAATGTCGCTACCGCTGTCTTGTTTATATCTGGAGAGATGAGAGAATGAAGAGAGCAACCCTAGTAAAGCAAGCGCTCAGGCCCCTGCGTCCATATATAGTGGAGTGATTATCTTTTTTCTCTCCACAACAAGTGTTTCAATTTGTGTATGTGGCATTAAAGAAAAGAAACTCTCTATTTAAGGTGACTGTTGTACGACTCCTACTTACTACTAGTAGTACTACAGTATTGTTCACTTGTGGTCCCCGCCCCTTGAGGGAGTCCTGGATTAGGGGGTCTCCGGACAGCCGGACTATCTCCATTGGCCGGACTATTAGACTATGAAGATACAAGATTGAAGACTTCGTCTCGTGTCCGGATAGGACTCTACTTGGCGTGGAAGGCAAGCTAGGCAATACGGATATGCATATCTCCTCCTTTGTAACCGACCTTGTGTAACCCTAACCCTCTCCGGTGTCTATATAAACCGAAGGGTTTTAGTCCGTAGGACAACAACCATAACATACAATCATACCATAGGCTAGCTTCTAGGGTTTAGCCTCTCTGATCTCGTGGTAGATCTACTCTTGTACTACCCATATCATCAATATTAATCCAGCAGGACGTAGGGTTTTACCTCCATCAAGAGGGCCCGAACCTGGGTAAAACATTGTGTCCCCTGCCTCCTGTTACCATCCAGCCTAGACGCACAGTTCGGGATCCCCTACCCGAGATCCGCCGGTTTTGACACCGACATTGGTGCTTTCATTGAGAGTTCCTCTGTGTCGTCGCCGTTAGGCTTGATGGCTCCTACTATCATCGATAGCGATGAGGTCCAGGGTGAGACTTTTCTCCCTGGACAGATCTTCGTGCTCGGCGGCTTTGCACTATGGGCCAACTCGCTTGGCCATCTGGAGCAGATGGAAAGTTACGCCCCTGGCCACCTGGTCAGGTTTGGAAGCTTAAACTACACGGCCGATATCCGTGGAGATTTGATCTTTGACGGATTCGAGCCTCTGTCTTGTGCGCCACGCGGTCACGATGAGCATGACTTAGCTCTCCCATCGAACAGTGTTAAGGAGATCGCACCGGCAGCCGCTCCGACCCTCAATTCGGAGCTAGTCGCGCCTTCCGCGGACGGGTGGATGGACCCCGCCACGGAGGCCTTACCCTCAGCGGCGATCGAGCCGAACATCGACGTTGCCTTGCACGAGAGCCGTGTTGTTAAACTGCCGGATCCTTCTCTGGCCACGGACTCCGAACCGCCTGCGCCCGTTCCTATTGAATCCGATTGGGCGCCGATCATGGAGTTTACCTCCGCGGATATTTTTCAGCACTCGCCCTTTGGCGACATACTGAACTCATTAAGGTCTCTCTCCTTGTCAGGAGAATCCTGGCCGAACTATGTCCGGCAGGACTGGGATGCGGCCGACGAAGAAATTCGAGGCCCACCCACCACCCACTAGGTAGCCACTGTCGATGACTCAACCGACATGCTCGACTTCGACTCCGAAAACATCGACGGTATGGACGATGATGCGGGAGGCGAAGAGGAACCACCGCCCACAGGGCGCTGGACGTCCACCTCATCATATGACGTATACATGGTGGACACACCAAAAGAAGATGACGACGAGGAACGGAAGGACGCAACGAAGGCTTGTGCCCTCGAGAAGCAGTCAAAGCGGCGGCGTAAGTGCCGCCCCAAATCCCGCCTCGGCAGAAATAACGATCATATAGACCCAGCGTTGGAGCAGGGCGAACCACTGCCGGACCACGGCAATATGGAGAATCAAACCGAACAAACCAATTATGTCAAAGATAATAGTCCGGATGACATAACGCCGGACAGGCACCCGGAGCAGTAAAATGCCTGTCAAAGGCTTGTTGCCACCACGAGGAGTCTGAAAAAGCAGAAGCAAAGGCTCAAGGCTGCACAGGACACACTCTGAATCAGATGGAGTAAAGTACTCAACACAGTAGAGAAGTATGGTGGTAATCGCCCCACCAAGAGCTACCCGAAGTGGAAGTTGCTACCCGAATTCGATGAGGAGGCCCTAGATCCCCCACAACCAAAAATCAAAATGGCCACCTGGCCGGATAGACGACCTCACGGCCAACATGGAGTGGCAAACAACTCCACTCACAAGCCAATAAGCGATCCACACGAGGGCTCGCACCAAAAGGACGACGCAACCAGATCCATCTATGGACCATGCAAGCGCGCCCCAGCATACGACGTAACACAACAAACATTCGAAGAATGCGGTACACCCAGATACAGGGGTGCCGCACACCCCCTATGTTTCACCGATGTGGTGCTGGACCATGAATTTCCAGAGGGATTCAAACCCGTAAACATAGAGGCATACGACGGAACAACAGACCCTGGGGTCTGGATTGAGGACTATATCCTCCATATCCATATGGCTCGAGGAGATGATCTCCACGCCATCAAGTACTTACCCCTCAAGCTCAAAGGGCCAGCTCGTCACTGGCTTAAAGGCCTCCCCGAAAACTCCATTGGAAGCTGGGAAGAGCTCGAAGACGCTTTTCGGGCAAATTTTCAAGGGACTTATGTCCGACCTCCGGACGCTGGCGATTTGAGTCATATAAATCAACAGCCCGGAGAGTCAGCCCGAAAGCTTTGGAACAGGTTTCTTACTAAAAAGAACCAAATTGTCGACTGTCCGGACGCTGAAGCCTTGGCAGCTTTTAAGCATAGCGTCCGCGACGAATGGCTTGCCAGACACCTCGGCCAAGAAAAGCCGAGAACAATGGCAGCATTAACAAGCCTCATGACCTGCTTTTGCGCGGGAGAGGACAGCTGGCTAGCCAGATGTAGCACCAGCAACCCAAGCACACCCGAAGTTAGAGATGAAAACGGGAAATCATGATGCAGCAAAAATAATAAGCGTTGGAATAAAGAAGAGAGCCCGAAGAGCACGGCGATACACGCCGGATTCCGAAGCTCTCGGCCAGGTCAGCAAAAGCCACCCTCCAAAGGCGCCAGAGATGAACTATCCAGCCTGAACAAAATTCTAAAGGCACCCCTAGTAAACCCGTTAATCATACCCACAGAGAATGTTGGGTCTTCAAGCAGTCCGGCAAGCTCAACGCCATACACAAGGGGGAGGATACACCAAGCGAAGATGAGGATGAGTCTCTCAAGCAAGACACTGGGGAACAAAAGAAGTTTCCATCAGAAGTCAAAACAGTCAACGTATTACACGTGATAAAGGGAAGCAAAGCGGCCCTCCCAGATAAATATGCCCAAGGGCCTATCACCCCGAAACCCTGCCACTGGTCGTCTCAACCGGTCACTTTCGACCATCGTGATTACTCAGCAAGTATCCGGCGGACAGGATGGCCTGCCCTGGTATTAGACCCAATAATTGAGGGATACCACTTTACACGAGTCCTGATGGAGGGTGGCAGCAATTTAAACCTGATATACCAGGATACAATCCGCGACATGGGGATAGACCCAACGAAAATTGGCCATAGCAACACTACCTTTAAAGGAGTAATGCCAGGCCCAGGGGCTCACTGCATAGGCTCCCTGCTACTAAAAGTTATATTCCGTTTCCCCGATAACTCCCGTAGCGAACATTTAACCTTCCACATTGCTCCATTCCAAAGAAGTTATCAAGCACTACTCGGACGCGAAGCTTTTGCTCGCTTTAATGCAATACCGCACTATGCTTCCCTCACGCTCAAGATGCCCGGTCCACGTGGCATCATTACAGTGAACGGAAATATTAGGCGATCTATGCGCGCTGAAGAGAATGTGACTGCCTTGGCAGCCGCACACTAAAAACGGCCTCACCAACTAAAGCATTTGATAGGTCGTCAAGACCACGGATGCGGTTAGGCGAGTCCAGCGCTGCTATATGTAATTTGCACCGGCTTGATGGCCACACCCCTATTACAAATACAAGGGGCTCAACGTGCACAGACAAGTGCCAATTTCTACTCATTTTTAGTTATACATGGTTTCTTTAAAAACTATCTTTTTGCACGACAACTTTTTCACCTAAGTTCCTCTCTTTTATAGATGACCATCGTGCTACACCTGTCCAGGATACGGCACAATGGAGACACAGGCGCAGACGTGCAGCAGGGGCCTACTCCAAGGATTCTTTTTAGATTAAGACCCCGCGTAAACCTTTTTTACTGTCTCTTGTTGATACACATCCACCGAATTCTCAGCACAATTGAGAAGGATGCTGACGTCTTGGCATGTGGCCACGTCAGAATAATGCACGTACCTGGAGACAAGGGGCTTCTTACAAAGGGCACTATTTAGGCCCGGTTTATACATAAAGACCGAATACCTTAGGGAGTGTTCGGCGTCGCGAGTTTGGCCTTATATGCATCAGCTCTGAATCATTGTCTTTGGTCAAATGTTGGGTTTGCCCGACTCCTGTGTTTTGGTGCCTTACGTTCCGCTTTATCGGCTAAGGCAGCACTAGGAGAAGTACTGCAATTGTGCCCTGGTTCATCCGGACGAGCACCTCAGTAGAGAAAGCCGAAAACTGACTGTCATGATATGGCGTGAGACTGGTCAACCACTCTATGACCTATCGGAATGTTAGAATTCCTCCGCCTTAACGAAGGGCCATTTTCCGGCCAGGCATGTACGCACCCCGAGATCGGGAGAGTGCGGAGCCACAAGGGGCTATCTAGTAGCCCCATTGTCAAACTCCTATGGCTAAGTGAAAGTGTTAAAGCATTATAGTCCGGTTGCCTCGTTCGCTGCGCTATCACCTCCTTAATAGGACCAAGACGTTGGGTTAAGTGTGAACACACGTTTTTTGCGAGCACCTCCGCATTATATGCGTGGGGGCTGAAGCCGACGACTGCAATCTTTCAGGTTATACACATGTATACATAAACGGCCGCACAGGAGGCATCATATTACTTCCAGGCAAAAGTATAAACACAGCCTTATAAAATTTCGTAAAAACATTGTGTTTACAATGGGAACACATATCACTCAAACATAATATTCTTCGAGCACTCGGCCTCTATCAGACGAGCACCCTCGAGATCCTCCTCAAAATAGTGCTCGGCAGCCACTCGGCCTATGGCCGAACCCTGCGCCGCAACAGTGGCAATGTCCATCTCCGCCCAGTATGCTTTAACACGGGCAAGGGCCATCCACGAGCCTTCTATGCACGCCGACCTCTTCATCGCATTAATGCGCGGCACCGCACCAAGGAACTGCTGCACTAAGCTGAAATAGTTGTTCGGCTTTGGCTTTTCCGACCATAGCTGATCCACGACAGACCTCATGGCGAGTCCGGACAACCTATTTAGTTTGGCCCATTCGGCTAGCTGATCAGTCAATGGAAGCGGACGCTCTGGAACATTGAATTGCGACCAGAATAGCTTGTCCACCTCACGATCTATTTGACCTTGGAAGTATTTGGCCGCATCGGCAGCGCTCGCCGCCAAGTCCATATATGCATCTGCCGAACTCCACAGCCGATCCAGAGGGGCATACCGTGGATCTCCGAACTTCCTCCGTAGCATGGAGGGCTTCCCGCAGCTCCTCCTTCTTTGCTCTCATAGCAGAGCGGGTGTCTTTGTCCACCATCATGGCCTTCTCAAGGTCCATTGCCTTCGCTCGGTTTTCTTTCTCAAGGAGCCGACAACGGTCAGCAGTGTCTTTTAACTCTACGGCCATCTTGGCCATCTTATTTTTGCTCTAGCAATGTGCGGCCTTCTCGGCTTTCAACTCTTCGGCCGCCTTCAAAGCAGCCGCATTACTAATCCTCGCTTGTTCCTTGGCTCGGGCAAGTTCTGCCCGCAAGGTTTCCACGGTGGCAGCTCCATCTGTAGTCACAACATATTAAAGATATTGGCATCATGCTACTCTTACTACGTGGCATTCACTAGAAAATAACACTCACCCTGTGCCTCGTCAAGCCTCTTGTTAACAAGCTCGATGTCGGTGTCTGCCGCATCCAGTTGCCGTTTTAATTTGGCAAACTCACTAGTCCGGCTAGCCACCGGAGCTTCCACCACCTACACATAAAGGCAGTCTGGTTATTGCCTGGGACTACGATCCTCTGTTCGCCGCCGTTCTCGACGACAACCAGAGTCTCAGGGGCTACTATCTACATAGGGCACACCTAACATGTGCGATACTATCACATATTATCTCACGTACCTCAAAGCCTGTCAAAGACTCATAAAGGCTTCATGTAATCCGCTTTCGGCGGATGAAATTCTCTCCATCACCGTACCCATCAGCGTACGGTGTTCTTATGAGATGGCTGCTCGCCCCACTAGCTCCCTCAGAACGTCCGACCGCATACCAGACGGTGCCAGACTCTTTTGTTTGCTCTCTTCGAGAGCCGGACGTTGGGGACTTTGGGGGTCTATGGGATTATCTTCTGGCCTCACCGGATCCGGAGAGGCCCTCCGTGACGACACTTCGGGGTCGCCCGCTTCTTGAGTGGAGGAGTCCGGGGAGGCGTTTCGCTCTCCATCATCTCCGGAAGAAGATCCCTCAAAGACGAGCTCAGCTGAGAGGGGCTAAGGCCCGAACTGCAAGATATATGCGGTGGTCATTTTCTCAGAAGAAAGATAGTATACCTTCACTATTAAAGTATTTTTTGGATCACTTATGACTCGTTGGAGGGCTGATCCCCCCGCGGAATTTGTGCGGCAAGAGCACCCCCCGAGGCGGGACCCTCTGTTGGAGACTTCTTCTCCCGTTTGGAGGCCTCGTCTTCCAGATCCTCAGAAGCAGTCCTTTTCCTCCCCGGTTATCCTCCTTCATGGAGGCGCTCATTCCCTCGGTTGGAACTGGCAGCGATGGGGGCCCGCGTCTGCCCGTATTATTTCCCCCTGTATCTTCCTTCGAGGGCTCCGGGCAAGGTGCGAGCTCGAGCATCTTTTCCAATCCCGGATTTTCCAAACCCTCAGGGAGGGGGGCCAAACACCGAATCATCTTCGCCTTTGTTAGCCAGTCCTGGTCAAAGAGCAAGCTCTCAGAAATAACTTCATGATGAATAAAAGACGGTATGTTCGGCTAGAGGATTTCTTACTTGTTCGGCGGCAAGGTTACTGCTCAGGCCCACGTCCTCGGTAGTATCCGGACACTCTATTTGAGGTCCAAAGAATGACCTGTACATCTCCTTGTGCGTCAGGCCGAGGAAACTTTGAATGGCTCGCGGTCCTTCTGGGTTGAACTCCCACAAGCAAAGGGGCCGGCGTTTGCAAGGCTGGACTTGACGAACCAGCATAACTTGCATTAACACAACCAAATTAAAATCTCCCTCGAAGAGATCTTGAATGCGGCTTTGTAGTATAGGCACGTCCTTGGCTGGACCCCAGCTCATACCTCTGCTAATCCATGACATCAGTTGTGGTGGGGGGCCCGAGCGGAAGGCGGGGGTAGCCGCCCACTTGGCACTTCTGGGAGCCGTGACGTAAAACCACCCCCGTTGCCATAATTTGGACACCTCTGGAAAGGAACCTTTCGGCCACAGAGCTCTTGCCATCTTGCCTATTGATGCGCCTCTGCACGCTGCATGTTGCCCCTCGATCATCTTTGGCTTCACTTCAAAGGTCTTGAGCCACAGGCCGAAGTGAGGGGTAATGCGGAGGAAGGCCTCACACACGACAATAAATGTCGAGATGTGGAGAAAGGAGTGCGGAGCTAGATCGTGGAAATCTAGCCTGTAATAGAACATCAAACCCCTGACGAAGGGATCCAGAGTGATGCCTAGGCATCGGAGGAAGTGGGAGACGAACACGACGTTCTCGTTGGGTTCGGGAGTAGGGACGACCTGCCCTCGAGCAGGCAGCCGATGCGAAACCTCGGCGGTCAGGTATCTGGCCTCCCTCAACTTCTTGATATCCTCTTCCGTAATGGAGGAGGGCATCCATCGGCCTTGTAGGCTGGATCCGGACATGATTGAAGATCCGGAGCACCTGACCTGGGCTTTGGGTGTTAGAACTCGAGGCGGGGGAAGGGTTCGATTGAGCACGAGAGGGAAAAAGCAAAAACCTTGTCCCTTTATAAAGAGGATGAATATCAAGCGTCCTCTCCGTAGCCGTTTGGGACTTGCCTATAATCTAGGAGTCCTAGACACGGTTGGGTTACCCACGACCATATTAATGAGAATCCCGTAATCGGGGGAACATGATCTCTGCTTTGACAAGACGTGTCAAGAAACTGCCTCGCGTTATGTGTGGAGCTGGTTGAAGAAAAACGGTTCGAATAATCACCGGGCCATGACATAACGTCATGCTGCCAAAACAAGCCAGCAAATTAGATCTGCGAAAAAATTATTCTCTCTACGGTGGTATGTGGAACTTATTTTGTAGGGTCGGACACTATCCTCGTATTCAAATTCTTCTGTGATGTATTCGGAGAAGGAACCTGCCTTGCAATGCCGAAGACAATACTGCGCGCCGGACTCATCGTCATTGAAGCCTGGTTCAGGGGCTACTGAGGGAGTCCTGGATTAGGGGGTCTCCGGACAGCCGAACTATCTCCATTGGCTGGACTATTAGACTATGAAGATACAAGATTGAAGACTTCGTCTCGTGTCTGGATAGGACTCTACTTGGCGTGGAAGGCAAGCTAGGCAATACGGATATGGATATCTCCTCCTTTGTAACCGACCTTGTGTAACCCTAACCCTCTCTGGTGTCTATATAAACCGAAGGGTTTTAGTCCGTAGGACAACAACCATAACATACAATCATACCATAGGCTAGCTTCTAGGGTTTAGCCTCTCTGATCTCGCGGTAGATCTACTCTTGTACTACCATATCATCAATATTAATCCAGCAGGACGTAGGGTTTTACCTCCATCAAGAGGGCCCGAACCTGGGTAAAACATTGTGTCCCCTGCGTCCTGTTACCATCCGGCCTAGACGCACAGTTCGGGACCCCCTACCCGAGATCCACCGGTTTTGACACCGACACCCCTCCATTCATTAAACAACCCCACGGGTGAATAAACATACAGTAAGTACTGTATTTATATAGAATGAACAAGGTCGAACTATTTTCGCGTAGTTAAAAGTTGAGGGCGGGGCGGCAGTACACGCGGCAGTTTTCGGGTAGGGCCAGAAGACTATTTTTTTAAAAAAAAAACTTCGAGACAACCACATAGCATGGAGCCGACCCCAATGATTTTAAGCTTACATGCACGGTACACGCTATCCTAGACTACTCTACACATGAAACTGCCACACGAGCGTCCGGGCTGCACTTGGCTCTTCGCCTCTTCGGGAAGTCGAACAATGATGGAATACTACGGCACTGGAGGAGTACTACAGTATGCTTCTGGCCATCTAACACCGATTGAACTGCTGCATGTCCACCGCGTGCGGGAGGGAGATCGTGTAGCGAAAGCTTCTCCTAGTCTTGCCAGCCACCACGCTCATGGGCGAGGGAGGGACGCTCCTGCCTTTGCGTGTATGACAGGTGGGCCTGACAGGTGTGTGGCCAACCTGTCATACAGCCAAAGGCAGGTGCAGTTAAGTCCGCGAGGGAGAGGATAATCAAACTTCTCATTAATGTATGAGTTGACGCGACACATCAAAGCACTGCACTCGATATATTTCAATAATTTGCATGTGTGACTCCCAGATGCAGAGGCCGGGGGTCATCATCCTCCTTTTCGAGAAAAAACAGACGCGTGTGTGAGAGGACGATTGCGTGCGTGCACCTCTTCTCTTCCTGTATAACGTACTACTAAACTCAGAGTACAAGTTTTTGTGGGTGGCACGATGGTGTGTGCGAGAAGTCCCGAGAGATAGGTTTAATGCGTCTGAAAAAAGACTAGCCTAGAGCTCGCCACGCGACTATTTTTTTCTCAAAAAATTATGTTTATCAATGCATTAATTGCAATGCATGCATGCATAAAGTACATGCATTGGTCAATTCTCTCTTAATACTTGCATGCAATGATTTAATGCACCTTGGAATCTGAACATGTGTTGGGGAACAACCAAATTGAGCCTTATAAAATGGAAAAACTAAAATTTTGAGATAAGCCCTATAAAACCGGAAAGGAGGGAGTAGAAAAAGAAGTACTCCATCCGGGAATAGTGCCGCACTTCGAAACTAGAACCATCAATAAATTTTGAGCTTGCGTCTCGTCACATTCCAAATTACTCCATGCTATATTGAATTGCAAACCTCTTCACACCGATCACAACATAAACGGTTTCCCACTTAGGAGCGTATTAGTACTCGGTTATAAATACTAGTATGCCAAGATGACTGCACATTCCTCCTCAACTCCTCATCCACAAAAACAAACAAGTCATTTAGCATCCTTCCCTTGCGTCTGCCATGGCCAGTGTGAGTACTGGGTGGAGAGATTGCCACCATGGAGAGGCGAGCATGGAAGCAAAAGCACGAGAGATGTCCCGCCTTGCTGCGAGAGCAGCCGACATGTCTCGCCGCGCGGAAGTAGCAGCACAGAGGTCCCGCCGCGCCGCTGAAGCAGCACGGAGGTCCTGCCGCACCGTCGATGCAGCAGACTGGTCCGGTCGCGCCATGGAAGCAGCAGAGATGTCCCGCCGTGCCACGAATGCAGCAGAGATGTCCCGCCGTGCCACGGCGGCCTGGGAAAATTTCTCACGGGCTGGCGACGACTGTTATAGGCGCATGCATGCGATCGTCCATTGCCAGATGGATCAGATCTCCGGCTCGGCGAGGTTGCAGGACGACATGATAGCCTCGTTTGAACAGGCTACCGGCATCATTCGGCAACTAAGGGAGGGCAATGAGAGGCTCCGGGCCGAGCGCGACCTGCTGAGGGAGAAGATCGTCCAAAGTGCAGACCAGCAGGAGGAGACGAGTGCCTTGTTGAAGAGGACCGACGTCATCGTCAAGAAACTTATGGACGAGAATGACATGCTCTGCAACGAGCGCCAAAGGCTGGTGGAGGAATCCGTGGATGTTGTCAAGCAGCGTCTTGAGGACACGAAAGAGCTCATCGCTGCTCGCCGCGAAGACTAGTTTCCTGGTTTCTTTTGATGTAATAATCGGTTTAGGATGTGGATTGTGTCGTCGGTTGTGAAATGTTGGGTTCTAGCGCGGATGTTTGGCCTTTGTTGGCCTCTTGGGATGTTGCGATTTCAATCTGGTAGCTTTTAGTCCTTCGTGTTAGGCTGGAGTTGTGCTGAACTTCTTGTGAATTGTGGTGGTTTTTAGTAATGAAAATCGGAAGGGGCAAGCCCTTATTTGATCAAAAAAAATTAATCGTCCTTATATATTCATCAGTCTTGCTATAAGTCGCAGTAGATGCTATATAGGTCTGTCGGATCTTACATCAAGATCCGTGCTTTCAGATTTTCTTTTTTCTCTCTTAAATCTCAGTCGAGTGAGCCATAGCCACGCCATTAAGCAGAGGCTCGGGCGCCATTAATGGAGACCTTGGGAGAGAGGTGGACGGCAGATGGAGGTCAAAGGGCTCTCCTCCCGATAAGCACGAGCAGGGGTCTGATCGCATGCCTCTCGTACTCAAATAGCTACCCTGCACGGCCCCTCCTAGCTAATAAAAATGGGGACGCATGGTGGCACGTAAATGGTACTAGTAAGTAGAACTCCCATGGTTTCAATAATACTTGTGTTTCCGATTGTAACGTGACAGCACTTGTTCCAAAATGACTTTGTTGATTGTTAATGTGTGCGCCTTCGCAAATCGGACTGCTAATTTACCACAGCATGTTGGTGCCATGTCATGGCACCAAGCAAAGTTTCATTATTTTCATGCATGTTTTGGATTTACAGGAATTAAAAAACTAAGTTTCTCAATGTTTCCAACCCAGCCACGATGCCCAGAATTTTGAATTTCATTCCCATTTCTTGCATGGAACCTAGAAATTTACCCGAGGACACACATGTGATTTTTCAACCAACTTTGATGTGCTGGAACATGTGCTTGTATTTCAAATTTGAATTATGCACACAAAGGTGACACGTTCCCTCCCAGAACCACGAGCCTTCTTGAGAGAAGCTCCGATTTGCATGAAGCTTATACCAAATTTTGTTCCTATTCGGCCAATTTTTTTACCACAGCATGGTACTACCATGACATGACACCATGCCAAGTTTCATGATTTTAAAACCAAGTTTCTCAATGTTCTCGACCGAGCCACGATGCCCAGATGTTTGAATTTTATTCTCATTTTTTGCATGGGACCTACTCCCTCCTTCCATCTATATAGGGCCTAATGTGTTTTTCAAGACAGCTTTTGACTATTGACAAGATTAATAGCACATGAGATGTATACTATGAAAATTATATTATTGGAAGCTCCTTTGACATACAAAATTGAAGGTATGCTTTGTGTAAGTTGCATGTCATATATTATTGCTCTAACGTTTGGTCAAAGTTAGCCTCGAAAAACGCATTAGGACCTATATAGATGGAAGGAGGGAGTAGAAATTCACCCGAGGACACAAATGTGATTTTTCAACCAACTTTGGTGCACGGGAGCATGTGCTTGTAGTTCAAATTTGAATTATGCACATTAAATGACCAAAAACTCAATTAATGTGTAAATAGGCCGAACGAAGCCGAAATAATTCCAAAATTTAACAGGGCACTCATGTAGTTCTATGTTGCCTTTGTAAATAAACTCAAGGGGGACAACGTATATCGTTTCGCGCTCAAAGGTGGCACGTTCCCTCTCAGAACCACGAGCCTTCTTGAAAGAAGCTTCAGTTTGCAAAAGCATATACCAAAATATGTTCCTATTCGGCCATTTTTTTTACCACAACATGGTAGTACCATGACATGACATCCATGCCAAGTTTCATGATTTTCAGACGTGTTTTGGATTTTCAAGAATTTTAAAACCAAGTTTCTCAATGTTCTCGGCCGAGCCACGATGCCCAGATGTTTTAATTTTATTCTCATTTCTTGCATAGGACCTAGAAATTCATGCGAGGACACAAATGTGTTTTTTCGACCAACTTTGGTGCACGAGAGCATGAGCTTATAGTTCAAATTTGACTTATGCACATTAAATGATCAAAAACTCAATTAATGTATAAAAAACGACAAACGAACCCGGAATAATTCCAAAATTTAACAGGGCACTAATGTAGTTCTATGTTGCCTTTGTTAAGAAACTCAAGGGGGGCAGCGTATATCGTTTCACACTCAAAGGTGGCACGTTCCCTCTTAGAACCACGAGCTTCCAAATCGGCCCAATTTTTTACCACAACATGTTAGTGCCATGACATGACACCATGCCAAGTTTCATGATTTTCAGGCGAGTTTTGGATTTACATGAATTTAAAATCAAAGTTTCTCGATGTTCTTGGCCGAGTCATGACGCCCAGATGTTTGAATTTCATTCTCATTTCTTCCATGGGACCTAGAAATTCAACCAAGGACACACACGTGATTTTTCAACCCACTTTGGTGCACCGGAGCATGTGCATGCAATTCATATTTGGATTATGCGCATTAAAAGTCCAGAAAATCAATTAATGTATAAAAAGGCCAAATGAACCAGAAATAATTCCAAAATTTAACAGGGCACTCATATAGTTCTATGTTGCCTCTGTAAATAAAATCAGGGGGAGGCAGCGTATATCGTTTCGCACACAAAGGTGACACGTTCCCTCTCGGAACCACGAGGCTTGTTGAGAGAATCTCCGGTTTTGCAAGAGGCTTATACCAAAACTTGTCCCAATTCAGCCAAAAATTATACGTATGAAAACATGGTTTAGATTATCCCAAACATCTCGCTACCTAGACCAATAATGTACTATGATTTGAATTCAACATAAAATGGATACAAATATTTGAATTGGAGAGCGTATGGTACATGTAGTTCATAGTGAAATATGATTACGGCTATATGTAAGTTTTTTGTTATCAAGATAATATTTAAATTATTGTATAACTTGAAAACAATCATATTCAAATAAGGAAAATTGATTCAAATTTAGTCCATATGGTAGACGACAATATATATGTTCACATGGTGGAGTAAAATGTTCAAATATGATGGAAGATCAAAATGTATGACTATATCAATTATAAACCGCAAGGTCACCTAACGATATATTCGAATTCAACATAATGTGGATTCAAAAATTAAAATTCGAGATCATGGCATCTGTAATCATAAAAAGGGACATTACTCTTTCTTTGGTGGGAATTGATTTTTTTTGTTGTTGTTGAGGGAAGTGCGAATCGATTTGGTACTGTGCAGGGTAATCTTGTTCTCCCGATTTTTTTACATTTTTCTTGTAGTTTTTTCAATGGCATCTATAGCAATATAGTAAAAGGGGACATGACTCTCTTGTGTCTTGTATGAATTGTTTTTTTGTTCTGCTGAACAAGGAATCCGCACCTTGTTATCCCGAAATTTTCAAGCTCGAGTATCTTTTGTCTCACCTGCTTTGAAACTCCCGCTTCTTCAACCCGCACCACGCCTTGTTATCCCAAAATTTGGATGCGCACGAGAACTCCCTCCTCATCCGAAATCGCTCCCGCAGCCCAGACACGCGAAATCCCCCTTCTACCCCTCAGCCGGAAATGAAGTTGTGTCAAAACCGGTGGGGGTACGCTGGTAACTTACCCTACAGTTCGGACAAGCGCGTCCCTAAGCTTGGCTCCCCCCACCCCTTCGCCCCCCCATTAGTACACCGAGGCCGCCAAAACCCGCGAAACCCCACACTCCTCCGTTAGCCTCTCGACCGCGGCCCAGCTAGAGACTCTTCTCCGACTACGTCATCCACCGCAACAGCTCGCCGTCCCTCATCCTCCGCACCGGATGAGGATCCATTGTCGATCTCGTCGTCCCGCCGGATCAGCCGCCCCGTCCTCCACCTCCAAGGAGCTGCCCCGATGTTTGCCTCGTCTATCGCGCCACCTCAATCCCCACAGCGCTGTCTTGACCTGCCCCACCGGAACCGCAACACCCTCACCAATTCCTCCGATGAAGCCGAGGCCAACTCAGCGCCACCAAGGAGGTTCAGCACTCATCGCTGCATTTCATCTTTTATTCGATCTCACGGGGCTGCCGGTGCTCGATACCGAGCAGACATGGCGTGTCTCCATCGACGGCGCCGTCGCTGGCCACAACATCCACGGCGTCTCTCCCCCATGTAGTTGCTTCGTCGGCGGCGACTTCCACAACGGCAGTAGCTGCAGTTGCTCCGGCTCTCGCTCGCGCTGTGGCTCTATTCTTACTGTTGGTCGCGCTGCTGCACTGCTCCTGCTTTCGTTCGTGCTGCTGCTCTGCTCTTGCTCTCGCTTGCGCTGCTGCTGCCATTGCACGACCTCCGGCAGCTACAGGAGTTGCTGCTTTAGCACTCACTCGCGATGCTACTGCACGACTTGCTCTCTGCTAGTGTGTTCCCTGCTCGAGCGTCTGCTGATTTAGATCACTGCTTCTCTGCTACTAGTGCCCGAACGCCCTAAACATCTATTGCAATGCTCTGTTACTAGTTCAATCAGTTTCGACAGTAAAATTCAGTTTCAACTGTGAAGTTCATTTTGTTCAATTAAGTTCAGAGTGAACAGTACTTACAGCATCTGTTGGAGCAGCCGTGGCGTGGCTGATGCATTTTACATCTAGCACTTTTTGGTGATGTATTTTACATCATCTATTGCAGATGATATTAGGGTCCCACTTCAGATTAACCTTGTCTGTCTTGTCATGCTTCAGCCTCATCACCGTACACCTTAGCGGAGCTGCTCCAACGACGGAACCGTCCATCACAGCGGAGCAGTACCCTCGGCGCCGTTTCCAGAGGCCTCGGATCTTCTTCCCCGCCACTGACAGTCACACCAGCATCATCACCATCCTCCACGTCCAACCCAATGATGTTGAGGTCCACAAGGCTATGCCAAAGATGTTGTACACTCGTCGCATCACTTTGTTTCTCCATTCCTCTGTTCTTCCAATTCATGTCAGCCAAACACCCAGGTTGACTGAAATACGATGTTTCCAAATGCTCTGTTTTGCACGTGCATTCCTATCCTATCCGTGTGTTTTTCATGTCCCTGCGTTTATAGAATCCTCCAGTTCTAAGGAGCCCTTACAGATTTACTTAATTTTCAGATAGGCGTCAAAGAAAACTCTGTGTGTTATGTCCTGCTCCTGCCATGCCGTCATCCACCCCACCTGAGGTGCACCATCGACAGAAGCGTTCACTGCAGCAGAGATCCCCCCTGCAGACTTCCTTTTGCTGCCTCAAATCATCTTCCCCGTTGCTGGCAGCCACGCCAACTGCATTACCATCATCGACTAAGCAGATGAACCTGAGGACTACACAGTTCTGGACGAGAGGTCGCAGTCTTTCGTGTTTTCTTACGTTATACATCGGTTATTATTACCTGCTACTTTATCATTCAATCATGAGTTTTGAATTGCCCATGGGTCTCATATCGAGCCAGCAACGAATAATATCTGTCTACTATCTGGTTCATCTGGGGTCTTCTATGTGGTTCATGTTGGGTGGGCAACAAACAATAGATGATCCATTGTCTATCTTTTTAAACTGAAGCTATAATCTACTTGCTATCATTAGTTTTGGATCCATCCACTCGTTTGCTACCATCAGTCTTGATTTTTGCATGCACCCCTTAGGCCTTACAAAATCTAACTATTTTTTTATTATGCATGTCAGATATTGTACACAATTGTACTGAACATGTAGAGAAAAAGAGAGGACCATTGCGTGCGAATATAATGTCATGCAGACGCCGCTCCATGGTGGGCGAAGTGCCCCCCTCCTGCATTTCCAGATTGTATTCCGGAGGAAGATAACTGTTTAGATGGAGATTCAGAAGGAGCCGACCATGCCTGTTTACCACCTGAGGTGTTTGCTCTAACCTGGCATGCTGATGTTGGTCATATCATGCATATGGCGCCTTGCATTGCTTACATTATACATCTTATATGTCATCAGCTTAGTTTAGATTTGCTTTGTGTGAATGCCACCTGTTTGGTTTCTATATCATACTCCCACCATTCCAAAACATTTGTCTTTTTAGAGATTTCAACAAGTGACTACATACGGAACAAAATGAGTGAATCTACACTCTAAAATATGTCTATATACATCTGTATGTGGTAGTCCATTTGAAATCTCTAAAAAGACAAATATTTAGGAATGGAGGGAGTATATGGGAATTATGCAATGCCATCTTATTTAGCCAGGCATCATATACGTGAAGCATGCAATGCCATCCTGTTTAGCCAGTCATCGTATATGTGAATTGTATCGTGCCATATTTTTTCCATAATGTATTCCATTTGTCAACAATGCTTATACATTCATCTACTCTTCCTGTGCATCAGCCATTTGAGTCGGTCATGGGAAAATCTGGAGTGAAAACAAGGTCTTCTGAGAAGTCAGTGCTACCTGTCGATGCAGATTTCTTGCTGGTTAAAGATAGCTCCTCAGAGGAGGATTCAGAGAGAGATGACCAGTCGTATCCCCCCGAGGTGCATGCTCTAACTTGGCTGGGTTATATTGCTCATATCATGCATATGGTGTCTTGCATTGCCATGGCATCTGCTTAGATTAGACATGCTTTGTGTGAATGCCTCCAATTTGCTTTCTATATCAGATATGTGAATTATGCAATGCCATGTTTTTCAGCCAGTTATCATATATGTGAATTATGCACCGCCATGGAGCCAGGCATCATATATGTGAATTATCTCATGCCATCTTTTTTTTCATTACGTATTCCATTTGTCGACAATCTGTGTATATTGAACTACTCTTCATGTGTATCAATGTGACGCCCCCGATTCAATCGTACACTAATCATACACGCAAATGTGTACGATCAAGATCAGGGACTCACGGGAAGATATCACAACACAACTCTACAAATAAAATAAGTCATACAAGCATCATATTACAAGCCAGGGCCCTCGAGGGCTCGAATACAAGAGCTCGATCATAGACGAGTCAGCGGAAGCAACAATATCTGAGTACGGACATAAGTTAAACAAGTTTGCCTTCAGAAGGCTAGCACAAACTGGGATACAGATCAGAAGAGGCGCAGGCCTCCTGCCTGGGATCCTCCTAAACTACTCTTGGTCGTCGTCAGCGGGGTGCACATAGTAGTAGGCACCTCCCGAGTAGTAGTAGTCGTCATCGACAGTGGTGTCTGGCTCCTGGACTCCAACGTCTGGTCACAGCAATCGGGTATAGAAAGGAAAAAGGGGGAAGCAAAGCAACCATGAGTACTCATCCAAAGTACTCGCAAGCAAGGAGCTACACTACATATGTATGCATTGGTATCAAATGGATTAAGGGTATCATATGTGGACTGAACTGCAGAATGCCGGAATAAGAGGGGGATAGCTAGTCCTTTCGAAGACTACGCTTCTGGTAACCTCCATCTTGCAGTAGGAGAAGAGAGTAGATGGTAAGTTCACCAAGTAGCATCGCATAGCATAATCCTAACCGATGATCCTCCCCTCGTCGCCCTGTGAGAGAGCGATCACCGGTTGTATCTGGCACTTAGAAGGGTGTGTTTTATTAAGTATCTGGTTCTAGTTGTCATAAGGTCAAGGTACAACTCCAAGTCGTCCTGTTACCGAAGATCACGGTTACTCGAATAGATTAACTTCCCTGCAGGGGTGCACCACATTTCCCAACATGCTCGATCCCCTTTGTCCGGACACACTTTTCTGGGTCATGCCCGGCCTCGGAAGATCGACACGTCGCAGCCCTGCCTAGGCACAACAGAGAGGTCAGCACGCCGGTCTAAATCCAAGGGCAATGCGGTCGGGGCGGCGCCAAGAGGGACGAGGGAGCGAGGTGTGGACGGGGTGGCATCGGCCGACTTCCGGGCCGCCGATGACGAGGGCGGCGGGGCCATGGCGCGCGACGGCAGGGGGGTCGGGGGCGGCGGTTGCCCCCCGATCCAGATCCACGGGGGGGGGGGGGAGGAGTGGGGAACGTGCGGGTAGGGTTTCATGGGCGTGGGCGTGGGGGTTAAGTGGGAGTGGGGACGGGCCGGCCTAGTCGGCCTGGTGGCCAGCTGGGCCGGTTGGCTCAGGAGGGGCTGCTTCCTTTTTTTGTTTCCTTTTTTATTTTAGTTTCACTTTTCTGTTTTCTAATATAGTTTCATTTATTTTAGTTTTGTAAAATACCAAGTTAGTACCTAAACTATTATAATTAATATAGGCCACTACCCAACCTGGTTTTGACTCAAAATAAGTTAGTTTAATATTTTCATAATTTAAAGAGCAATTAAAATGTTATTTAGACACTGTTTTTATTATTTTAGTGTCTTTAGTTATTTTATAAAAATTTGGTTTCACCACCAGAATTACTTATGCATTATTTGGCACAACCTGAACCAATTTGGTTTTAAATAAGAGGGGGATAGCTAGTCCTTTCGAAGAGTATGCTTCTGGTAACCTCCATCTTGCAGCAGGACAGATGGTAGGTTCACCAAGTAGCATCGCATAGCATAATCCTAACCGATGATCCTCCCCTCGTCGCCCTGTGAGAGAGCGATCACCGGTTGTATCCGGCACTTAGAAGGGTGTGTTTTATTAAGTATCTGGTTCTAGTTGTCATAAGGTCAAGGTACAACTCCAAGTCGTCCTGTTACCGAAGATCACGGCTATTCGAATAGATTAACTTCCCTGCAGGGGTGCACCACATTTCCCAACACGCTCGATCCCCTTTGTCCGGACACAATTTTCTGGGTCATGCCCGGCCTCGGAAGATCAACACGTCGCAGCCCTACCTAGGCACAACAGAGAGGTCAGCACGTCGGTCTAAACCCTATGGCGTAGGGGTCTGGGCCCATCGCCCATTGCACACCTACACGTTGCGAGGGTGGCCGGAGAGCAGACCTAGCAACCACCATTACAAGGGAAGTTGCGCTATGTGGTCCAACCCGGCGTGCGCCGCTCAGTCGCAGACGACACGAAGGCTTTGGCTGATACCACGACGTCGAGTGCCCATAACTGTCCCCACGTAGATGGTTAGTGCGTATAGGCCAGTGGCCAGACTCAGATCAAATACCAAGATCTCGTTAAACGTGTTATCTTGAAATAACCGCGAATGCCAACCAGGGCCAGGCCCACCTCTCTCCTAGGTGGTATCAACCTGCCATGTCGCTTCGCCACAATGATCCACACAGAGGGCCGTCGGGAAAGTATGTCCTTCTAGCCCCCAATTCGTGAATCAACTGCGTGTACTCCTCGAGCCAACCCGACTTTAGTCATCACACATATCATGTATAAAGTATATAGTATATACCCGTGATCACCTCCCGAGTGATCACGGCCCGATAGTATAGCATGGCAGACGGACAAGAATGTAGGGCCACTGATGATAAACTAGCATCCTATACTAAGCATTAGGATTGCAGGTAAAGGTAACAAAAGTAGTAGCAAGGACATGCTATGCATCAGGATAGGATTAACGGAAAGCAGTAACATGCTACACTACTCTAATGCAAGCAGTAGAGAGAAGAATAGGCAATATCTGGTGATCAAAGGGGGGGCTTGCCTGGTTGCTCGGGCAAGAGAGAGGGGTCGTCAACACCGTTGTCATACTGGGTAGCAGCGGCGTCGGTCTCGGTGTCTAGCGAGAGAAGAGGGGGAAGAAACAATAAATATTTAAGCAAACAGATGCATAGCGATGCAGGACATGACAAGCATCGGTGCTAGGGGTTCCCTAACGTGGTATGAGGTGGTACCGGTGAAGGGGGGAAACATCCGGGAAATTATCCCCGGTGTTTTGCGTTTTCGGACAAACGAATCGGAGGGGGAAAGTTGCGTGTTCGCTATGCTAGGGATGCGTGGCGGATGAACGGGTTGCGTATTCGGATTCGTCTCGTCGTTCTGAGCAACTTTCATGTACAAAGTTTTCCCATCCGAGCTACGGTTTATTTTATATTAATTTTAAAAGATTTAAATCATTTTTAGGATATATTTAATTAATTTAATCAACATTATCCAGAACAGTGCATGCTGACGTCAGCATGACGTCAGAAGTTGACCTGGTCAACCTGACAGGTGGGTCCCACCTGTCAGTGACCCATTTTAATTAAACACATTAGTTAACCTAATCAGGATTAGTCAGGGGGGTGGGCCCCACTGTCATTGACTAATTAATTAATTAACTAATCAGAATAATTAGTTTAGTTAATTGAGTAGTTTAATTAATCAAAATTAATTAAGTTAATTAATTATTTAATTAATTATTATTTTCTTTATTTTTTAATTCTTTCTCTTTTTTTCGTTCTAGGGACGACCCCACTTGTCATTGGCCCATAGGTCTTTGGCGGATCGGGCGTAGCGGTCAGCGGTTGTGGGCGCCCGAACTGGACGAGCCCGGACGCTGGCTCGAGGTCACCAGGGGGCGCCGGCCTTGACGGCGGCCGGAGTAGTGCGGCGAAACGGCGGCGAGGACGGGCGGTGGAGGCGGCGATGGCGCCAGGAGATGGCGCAGCAGTGGCGGGGCACGCGAGCGAGGCGGCGATAGGCAGCGGGCGGAGGGGGAGGCAGCGATGGGGCGCGGCGCCGGCGAAACAGATGCGGGCGGTGCGAGCGGCAGCGAATAGGGGCCGCGGGGGGGGGGGGGGTTGGCGAGCAGGAGACCACAACGCAGGGTTGTGGCCGGGCGTGAGGGGCGCGGCCATGGCCGGTCCAGGGCGTGCGAGAGCTCGACGGCGGACGCGCGCGGAGGCAGGTGGCCACGGGCGCCAGCGGCAGATGCGGCTCGGGCGCGCAGGGCATCATGATTCGTTGCGAAGAGGACACCGGCGTGGGCAGGCGCAGCCACGGCGACGTGAGCCGCTTCGGGGAGAAGGAATAGAGGAGGGGGCGCAATAGCAGTAGGCGGGAGTCGCGGTGGTCGAGCGCCGGTGCGGGACGGCGTGCGGGTGAGGGGAAGGGGAGGCCGAGGGCCTCACCGTAGCTGTAGGGTATGGGGCACCGGTTGTCGAGGGGGACGACGGTGACGACGCGATTCAGGGGAGGCAGGCCGGCAGGGAGGTCCGGTGGCGCCGGGGACGGCTTCGGGCGACGGGTGGCGGCACCAAGGGCGATGCGGTCGGGGCGGCACCAAGAGGGACGAGGGAGCAAGGTGTGGACGAGGCGGCATCGGGCGACTTCCGGGCCGCCAGCGACGAGGGCGGGGGGGGGGGGTCGGGGGTGGCGGTTGCCCCCCGATCCAGATCCACGGGGGGGGGGGGGGGGGGGCGAGGAGCGGGGAACGTGGGGGTAGGGTTTTTGGGGCGTGGGCGTGGGGGTTAAGTGGGAGTGGGGACGGGCCGGCCTAGTCGGCCTGGTGGCCAGCTGGGTCGGTTGGCCCAGGGGGGCTGCTTCCTCTTTTTTTGTTTCCTTTTTTTATTTTAGTTTCACTTTTCTGTTTTCTAATATAGTTTCATTTATTTTAGTTTTGTAAAATACCAAGTTAGTACCTAAACTATTATAATTAATATAGGCCACTACCCAACCTGGTTTTGACTCAAAATAAGTTAGTTTAAAATTTTCATAATTTAAAGAGCAATTAAAATGTTATTTAGACACTGTTTTTATTATTTTAGTGTCTTTAATTATTTTATAAAAATTTGGTTTCACCACCAAAATTACTTATGCATTATTTGGCACAACCCGAACCAATTTGGTTTTATTATTTGAAAACTTTTACTGTTTTCCTTTGTTTTAAATTTGAAATTCAAACTAGGTTTCGAACTAACGCGAGTTTATCCACAGTAACCGAGGTGACGTGGCGTTGTTAACATGGATTACTGTAGCTTAATTATCCAGGCGTCACAATCAGCCATTTGAGCCGGTTATGGAAAAATCTGGAGTGAAAACAAGGTCTTCAGAGCAGGCAATGGTACCTGTTGAAGCATATATCTCGATGGTTACAGGGAGCTCCTCAGAGGAGGATTCAGAGACAGATGACCAGTCCTATATCCCACCTGAGGTGTATGCTCTAAGTTGCAATGTTTATATTTCTCATATGATGCATATGGTGTCTTGCATTGCTTAGTTTAGACATCATATGCACAATATTGAATTCTATCTGCTTTGTTTAGATATCATACATGCGAGTGCCAGCTGCTTAGTATATGAATCAATTATGTCAATTATAGCATGCCTTCCTATATACTTAGACAACATGTATATGAATTATTTCATCCCAAACTATTTTAGAAAGACATCATATAGTTTTGTCATGTCATCCTGTTTAGGTACTCATCATATGTTGAATTATGCCATTATATCATGTTAAGTTATCCATCATATATGTGAAACTGTGTCATGCTATCCTGTTTAGTTAGGCATCATATATGTGAAATTGTGTCATGCTGTCCTGTTTGGTTAGATAACATATATGTGAATTACCCCATCTGTCTATCATACAATGTCTGTACGTTCAATTTCTTTTCGTGTTTATCAGCCATTTGAATTGGAGGGGGTGATGGCAGTATCTAAGGGAGCAAAAACCCGTTCTTCACAAAAGACAGTGCTACCCGTCGATGCAGATAAAACCATGGTTGTACTGACCCACAAACTAGCCCCACCACACATAATCCAGACTCTTCCAGATTGCACACTTACACCATTGGGCAGAGAACCAGCTACAACCCATCTAACCGCAACCCCAGCGGATAGTAACCCACTTATAGTTGACGAAGCACCATGTCCACCATAGAGTACCCCCACACGAGCAGTTTGTAAAGCTAATGCAGTGCCCAAAGCATGAAGACCACCACAACTAACCCAAACTCCACGTTTAAAGCAGAAGAGCAACTGTTCTCAGGTCAGATTCTGTAGCTATGGTCCATACTCCTTCGCTGTTGCATCACTGTATTTACTCATACCAACTACTTTCGAATTTGAAGGATCCAATTGAAACTCCAATGGTGCAACAGGTATGTTTTCAACCTATTTCTTTAACTGGATTGCTGTTCTAACTTCTTGCTCTATGTTGATTTCAGTTTAAGTTGTATAAACAATTATGTTCTCATGTGATGCACATTACAAGTGCTGCCAATGTTGTGTAGTTTCTCACACTTATATTTTGTCTATGCTGCTGTGTCTTAAAAATATATGAGTTGAACTGTGTCTCTATCTTGATTAGGGAACATAAACTAGAATGATATGGACAATACAGTGACCATAGGACATAGATATATGTTTGTTTCATGCTGTTATCCAGTCCACCTTACTACTGAATCGGTTTACCAAAATGAGTTTCGTATACTACAAGCTAAACCTATGATGTGTCTGCTTGTTTCTCTTGTAGTATGCAAACCGAATATTGGAGAAGAGCACCCCACTATGCAATGGTAGAGGAAGTAATGCAGATAAGGTTCAAGATAGTGAGACAACCCTGTTGGTCTCCAAGAAAGGTGATAAAAACGATCTTGTAGACAGTGAGAAAACCCCATAGTCCTGCGTTGATGTAGTGTTCGAGTTACTGGCTAGTACCGCTGGCACAAGCTCTTTGAACTCGCTGCCTGAATCACTTCGGCTTCTTCAGTCTCAGCTACAAGCTGAAACGCATCAGTCAGCTGTGCTGCGGCAAGAAGCCGAAGGACTGAGGAAGTCCCTGCAGAATTCAGATGCGTACTTTCTTGTGCAACAGCAAGCGCTGGAGGATTTAAGCGCCAAACAAGAGAAAGTTAATAAGCTTGCTAAGCATCTTGTCAGCATTATGGGTACCCAGGATATTGTTTCTTGAACTCTTCTGAAGTGGTTTCAGTTCTGGACTTGTTTTGCTGCGGCGTTTATATGCTGCTTTGTTCCCTATATTTGCACTGGTGGCGAACTTTGATGCCTAGTGGATGTAATATGTGTAATAGCAGTGATAGCCTAGCATAAGTTGCTTGCTTATTTATTTCCTTGTTGTCTTGTTTATTTGTTTGCTTATAGTTAGTGCAGTTCTTTTTCCGCGGTTTTCTAGTGGCTGCAATAACCTATTTTTTAAAACTAGGCCACAATAACCATGGGCTAATATTTACTGTAGTGACACGGGGCCTCCTACGGGCCGTAGAAACAGTGGGCCTTCTACGGGCCGTAGAAACAGTAGGCCTTCTATGGGCCGTAGAAACAATGGGCCTTCTATGGGCCGTAGAAACAATGGGCCTTCTACGGGCCGTATCATCAATGGGCCTTATACGGGCCGTATGATTGATTGGACAAACATGGGCCAATAACAGGCCGCATTATGGCCGTAAACGGGCTAGAGTTGGAATCGTCCGTTCATGGGCCGACCATAACGGGCCATCGTTAATAGGCCGTATTTGATGACGCTATGAAAACGGCCCAACGTATTAACGGACCACAAACGGGCCGACTGTAACCACAGGCTGAATTTGGCCCGCAAGCAGAAAATGACAGTAACGGACCGTAAGTAAACGAATGCTGGAAATGAGCCCAAGAATAAATGGGCTCTGAGAAGGCTGAAAGATAACATGGGCTGGAAACGGCCCAACGGAATAACGGGACGTTAATGGGTATAAAGTGATACACTGTTCATTAGGGGCCAGTTTCACCACGGGCCGTTAATGGGTGTAAAGTGATACATTGTTCATTACGGGCCAGTTTCACCACGGGCCGTTAATAGGCCAAGAGTTACATAGGGCCTCATATGGGTCGAAAGACGTCATGGGCCATACATGGGCCAAAAGTGAAAACGGGCTAGAATCATACTGGATGGCCCAGATGACGCTACTGGGCCTAATTTGGATAGGGCGTAACGGGCCTTGGGTTAGCGGGCTGTAAATGGGCTATATGCGAACATGCCGTTAACAGGCTTTCCGTGGGCCGGCCCGCCACCTTTTGACCAAGTCAAACGGGTCGGCCTTTTTCACAGGAATGGGCCTCTGTTGGGCCGTGCCACGTGTCTACGTATCATAGGCGCCTTCTGTCCAATGAGTGGATGGCATCTGTCCCAACGATGAGCCAACACGTCTTTCCTCCAGCCAACAATGATTTTACACGTGGAAAATCCCCATTGGTCGAGTCTGTTAACGGGTTATCGGATCCAAAACCTGACCCGATAGCTTAACGGCGTTCCGTTGCGGTGGATGCCACGTGTCGGTCACCCTTGACGAAAGCACTTCTGTGACGCGCGATTTATCGTCATGGAAGTGCACACTTCCGTGATGATAATTTTGGTAATGTCATGGAACACTTCTACCACAGCACAAGTATGACTATCTTGATTCTGTCATAAAATCGTCATGGATTTACATGCATGACAAAAAACGCGACCTACTGTGACAAACACGTATCATCACGGAAGTGTATTTTTTGTAGTGCAGATAGTTTTGTGATAATATAATTTGTAACGAGCAACAAGTATCAAAAGTAAATAAGGTGCAGCAAGGTGGCCCAATCCTTTTTTTAGCAAAGGAAAAGCCTGGACAAACTCTTATATGATGTAAAGCGCTCCCGAGGACACATGGGAATATCATCAAGCTAGTTTTCATCACGTTCATATGATTCGCGTTCGGTACTTTGATAATTCAATATGTGGGTGGACCAGTGCTTGGGTACTGTCCTTACTTGGACAAGCATCCCACTTATGATTAACATCTATTGCAAGCATCCGCAACTACAACAAAAGTATTAAGATAAACCTAACCATAGCATGAAACATATGGATCCAAATCAACCCCTTACGAAGCAACGCATAAACTAGGGTTTAAGCTTCTGTCACTCTAGCAACCCATCATCTACTTATTACTTCCCAATGCCTTCCTCTAGGCCCAAATAATGGTGAAGTGTCATGTAGTCGACGTTCACATAACACCACTAGAGGAGAGACAACATACATCCCATCAAAATATCCGACGAATACCAAATTCACATGACTACTAATAGCAAGACTTCTCCCATGTCCTCAGGAACAAAAGTAACTACTCACAAAGCATAAACATGTTCATAATCAGAGGGGTATTAATATGCATATAGGATCTGAACATATGATCTTCCACCAATTAAACCAACTAGCATCAACTACAAGGAGTAATTAACACTACTAGCAACCTACTAGCACCAATCCCGAACTTGGAGACAAGAATTGGATACAAGAGATGAACTAGGGTTTTGAGATGAGATGGTGCTGATGAAGATGTTGATGGAGATTGCCCTCTCCCGATGAGAGGAGCGTTGGTGATGATGATGGCGATGATTTCCCCCTCTGGGAGGGAAGTTTCCCCGGCAGAACAGCTCCCCCAGAGCCCTACATTGGTTCCACCAAGGTTCCGCCTCATGGCGGTGGAGTTTCGTCCGAGAAGATGGCTTATCAATTTTTTTCATCGAAAGATTCCATGTAACAGAAGATGGCCACCGGAGGGCCACCAGGGGGCCCATGAGGTAGGGGGGCGCGCCCAGGGGGTAGGGCGCGCCCCCACCCTCGTGGGCAGGGTGTGGCCCCCCTGGTGAAGTTCTTGCTCTCAATATTTTTTTATATATTTGGAAAACATCTTACCTGAAGTTTCAGGACTTTTGGAGTTGTGCAGAATAGGTCTCTAATATTTTCTCCTTTTCCAGCCCAGAATCCCAGCTGCCGACATTCTCCCTCTTTATGTAAACCTTGTAAAATAAGAGAGAATAGGCATAAGTATTATGACATAATGCGTAATAACAACCCATAATGCAATAAATATTGATATAAAAGCATGATGCAAAATGGACATATCAACTCCCCCAAGCTTAGACCTCGCTTGTCCTCAAGCGAAAAAACCGAAATCGAAAAATATGTCCACATGTGTAGAGATAGAGGTGTCGATAAAAATAAAATATGGACATGAGGGCATCATGATCATTCTTAGAACAACAACTTATATAATTCTTATCATATAATCTCTGATGCTAGAGTAATAATTCAATCACAATATCAAGTATGAATCGTAAACTTCATTGAAAACTAATAAACTACAATCTCAGTCATTGAAGCAATTGCAATTTATCATAACATAGGAAACAGTCAATGTATAAGAGCTTTTCAGCAAGTCCACATACTCAAATATCATATAATCTTTCACAATTGCTGACACTCACGCAATACTTATGGGTATGGAATTTTAATCAGACACAGAGAAAGATAGGGGCTTATAGTTTTTCCTCCAAACATTTTACCTCAAGGGTAATGTCAACAGTAATAGTTCATGAAAACTCACATCCAATTAGCCATATATACTAGGATCTTTCCAACATATTGTGCTTGCCAAAGGATAAAGTGAAAAAAGGAAGGGTGAAGATCACCATGACTCTTATGCAATGTAGGAGATAAAAGTAAAAGATAGGCCCTTCACAGAGGGAAGCAGAGGTTGTCATGCGCTTTTATGGTTGGATGCACAAAATCTTAATGCGAAAGAACGTCACTTTATATTGCCACTTGTGATGTGGACCTTTATTATGTAGTCTGTCGCTTTTATTACTTCCATATCACACGCTCGTATAAAGCTTATTTCCTCCACACCAATCAATCATACATATTTAGAGAGCAAATTTTTTTATTGCTTGCACCAATGACAACTTACTTGATGGATCTTACTCAATCCATAGGTAGATATGGTGGACTCTTATGGCAAGACTGGTTTAAGGGTATTTGGAAGCACAAGTAGTATCTCTACTTGGTGCAATGAATTTGGATAGCATGAGGGGGAAATGCAAGCTCATCATGTTGGAAGATCCAAGACAATATAATTTATCTCAGATGTAAGAAAACATAACCCATTACGTTGTCTTCCTTGTCCAATGTCAACTCTTTATCATGTCATATTTTAATGAGTGCTCACAATCATAAAAGATGTCCACGATAGTATATTTATATGTGAAGACCTCTCTTTCTTTATTACTTCCTATTAATTGCAACGATGACCAAAACTGTGTTTGTCAACCCTCAACAAATTTTATTCATCATACTCTTTCTATGTGAGCTCGTTACTCTCCATAAGACTCATATGATCTCTTTGTTTCTTTTTATTTCTTTCTCTTTTCTTTTATTCCTTTAGGATCATGGCAAAATAATCAAGGCCTCGACTCAACACTAATCTTTATTATATAGCTCACGGACTCAATTACATAGAAGAATAATAAAGCAAAACTCACAACTAGATCATACTAAGAACTTTTATTCTACTAGATCAAGATATTATCAAAAGGATCGAACTGAGAAAAAACGGTAAAGATAAAAGTGATGGTGATACGATACCGGGGCACTCCCCCAAGCTTGGCAGTTGCCAAGTGGAGTGCCCATACCCATGTGATTATGTCTCTCTTTTCGGGGATGGTGATGTGATGTTCTTGGCGATGATGCCCCTCAAGATATGATTCTCCTCCTCAAGCTTGTTGACTTGCTGCTTGAGGTCCATTATTTCCTTTCGGAGTTTTCCTGTAACAGCCAAAGCTCCCTGCACCCAAGGGTGCTGCATAGCTGTGGGAGAACCAGTGACACTCTTTTTCATATTCTCATAAGAAAGAAATCTAACATTGGAAGGGATAACCGTGTTTGGAATAGCTGAGCTCTGTAGTTCTCCCATTGTGAATCCATCTTGGAGGCAGGAAGTGACTTCTTGATCCTCTTCCATGGCATCTATCCTCTTCAAACCAGCCTCCATCTCTTCCTCCATTGCTGGCCCAAAGGGGTCAACATGATTGTTTGTCGTTGATCTCTGTGCCGGATGAGACACCCGGCTCTCCCCGACTGACTCTTGCGAAGGCATCCTGCTCTAATCTGCAGCAGCAACAGCTCGAAACACAAACAGGAGACTTTTGCGTGATACGGGACTCAAAACCCCCGGGAGATTATATAATGAATTTTTACCGACCAAAATACGTGTCGTGTACGAAAACGGAGTCCGGAGAGCACACGAGGTGCCCACGAGGTAGGGGCGCGCGCCCACTAGGGTAGGGTGCGCCCTCCACCCTCGTGGAGCCCTCGTGTCCTTCCAGGACTGCTGCTTATTTTTCTATTTTTCTAAACATTCCAAAACAGAGAAATATTGCCTTAAAAACTGTTTTGGAGTCGGTTTACTCACCGTACCACATACCTATTCCTTTTCGGAGTCTGAAACGTTCTAGAAAGTGTCCCTTATGTATTCCTCCGGGGTTACAGTTTCAATAACATTGGTTTCAACATTTATGGGATTACCTGAGATATAATGTTTGATTCTTTGACCGTTCACCACCTTCGGATATGTGCCTTCGAAGTTGTTGATTTTTATGGCACCGGAACGGTAGACCTCCTCGATAACGTATGGACCTTCCCATTTAGATAGAAGTTTTCCTGCAAAAAATCTTAAACGAGAGTTGTATAGCAATACATAATCACCTACATTAAACTCACGCTTTTGTATCCTTTTATCATGCCATCTTTTAACTTTTTCTTTAAACAACTTGGCATTTTTGTAGGCTTGGGTTCTCCATTCATCAAGTGAGCTAATATCAAATAACCTCTTCTCACCGGCAAGTTTAAAATCATAATTAAGTTCTTTAATAGCCCAATAAGCCTTGTGTTCTAGTTCGAGAGGTAAGTGACATGCTTTTCCATAGACCATATTATACAGAGATATGCCCATAGGATTTTTATATGCAGTTCTATAGGCCCATAATGCATCATCAATTTTCTTGGACCAATTCTTTCTAGACCTATTAACAGTCTTTTGCAAAATTAATTTGAGTTCTCTATTACTCAATTCTACTTGACCACTAGACTAAGGGTGATAAGGAGATGCAATTCTATGATTAACATCATATTTAGCAAGCATTTTACGGAAAGCACCATGAATAAAATGTGAACCACCATCAGTCATTAAATATCTAGGGACTCCAAATCTTGGAAAAATAACTTCTTTAAGCATTTTAATAGCAGTGTTATGATCAGCACTACTAGTTGGAATAGCTTCTACCCACTTAGTAACGTAATCAACATCAACTAAAATATGTGTATAACCATTAGAGGAAGGGAAAGGTCCCATATAGTCAAAGCCCCAAACATCAAATGGTTCAATAACAAGTGAATAATTCATAGGCATTTCTTGACATCTACTAATATTACCAATTCTTTGACAGTCATCACAAGATAAGACAAACTTACGGGCATCCTTGAAGAGAGTAGGCCAATAAAAACCAGATTGCAATACCTTATGTGCAGTCCTATCTCCAGCATGGTGTCATCCAGAAGCTTCGGAGTGACACTTGCATAGGATCTGTTCTTGTTCATGCTCAGGTACACAACGTCTAATAACACCATATACTCCTTTATAAAGATGTGGGTCATCCCAAAAGTAATGCCTCAAATCATAGAAGAACTTTTTCTTTTGCTGGTATGTGAAACTAGGTGGTATAAACTTAGCAACAATGTAATTAGCATAATCAGCATACCATGGAGCAGTATGAGAAGCATTTATGACATTTAATTTCTCATCAGGAAAGCTATCATCAATAGGTAGTGGGTCATCAAGCACATTTTCTAACCTAGACAAGTTGTCTGCAACAGGGTTCTCAGCTCCTTTTCTATCAACAATATGCAAATCAAATTCTTGTAGTAAGAGAACCCATCTAATAAGTCTAGGTTTAGCATCTTTCTTTTCCATAATATATTTAATAGCAGCATGATTAGTGTGAATAGTTACTTTAGAATCAACAATATAAGGTCTAAACTTATCACAAGCAAATACAACTTCTAAGAATTCTTTTTCAGCAGTAGCATAATTTCTTTGAGCATTGTCTAGAGTTTTACTAGCATATCGAATAACATTTAGTTTCTTATCAACTCTTTGTCCTAGAACAGCACCTACAACATAATCACTAGCATCACACATAATTTCAAAGGGTAAATTCCAATCAGGTGGCTGAACAATAGGTGCAGAGATCAATGCTTTCTTAAGTATTTCAAATGCTTCTACACAATCATCATCAAAGACAAATGGTATATCTTTTTGTAATAAATTAGTCAGAGGCTGAGAAATTTTTGAGAAGTCCTTAATGAACCTCCTATAAAAACCGGCATGACCAAGGAAACTTCTTATACCTTTGATGTGCTTGAGACATGGCATCTTTTCAATAGCATCAACCTTGGCTTTATCAACTTCAATACCTCTTTCAGAAACTTTATGCCCCAAGACAATATCTTCATTAAGCATAAAGTGGCACTTTTCCCAATTCAAGACAATATTAGTTTCTTCACATCTGTGCAATACTCGATCAAGGTTGCTCAAGCAATCATCAAAAGAAGATCCATAGACGGAAAAGTCGTCCATGAAAATATTTTCAAAAAAGTCAGAGAATATAGCCATCATGCATCTTTGAAAGGTAGCAGGTGCATTACATAAACCAAAAGGCATACGTCTATAAGCAAAAGTACCAAAAGGGCATGTAAAAGTAGTCTTGATTGATCTTTGGCTGACACAGGTATTTGAGAGAAACCAGAATAACCATCTAGAAAGCAAAAATGTGTATGTTTGGACAATCTTTCTAGGATTTGATCGATAAAAGGTAAGGGGTAATGATCTTTTTTAGTAGCCTTATTTGCAGGAATCAATTACCATCCTATAGCCTGTAATAATTCTTTGAGGAATCAATTCATCTTTATCATTAGGAACAACAGTAATACCTCCCTTCTTAGGGACACAATGGACATGGCTTACCCATTGACTATTAGCAACGGGATAAATTATACCTACCTCAAGGAGCTTTAGTATCTCCTTTCTTACCACTTCTTTCATTTTTGGATTCAGCCGGCGTTGATGATCACGAACTGGTTTAGCATCTTCTTCCAAATTAATTTTATGTTGACATAGAGTGGGACTAATGCCCTGAAGATCATCAACAGTATACCCAATAGCAGTGCGGTGCTTCTTCAGAGTTTTCAATAATCTCTCTTCCTCATGCTCTGAAAGGTTAGCACTAATAATAACAGGATATATCTTTTTCTCATCAAGATAAGCATATTTAAGAGTATCAGGTAACGATTTAAGCTCAAACACGGGATCACCCTTGGGTGGAGGAGGATCCCCTAGGATTTCAACAGGTAAATTGTTTTTCAGAATAGGTTCCTGTTTAAAGAATACTTCATCCAATTCCCTTCTTTCATTCATAAACATATCATTTTCATGGTCTAGCAAATATTGTTCTAAAGGATCACTAGGAGGTACGACAATAGAAGCAAGACCAACAATTTCATCCTTACTAGGTAATTCTTCTTCACGGTGTTGTCTACTAAATTTAGAAAAATTAAATTCATGAGTCATATCATCTAAACCGATAGTAACAACATCTCTTTTGCAATCTATGGTAGCATTAACAATATTTAAGAAGGGTCTACCAAATATAATGGGACCAAAACTATCTTGTGGGGAACCAAGAACAACAAAATCAGCAGGATATTTAGTTTTCCCACACAAGACTTCAACATCTCTAACAATTCCCATTGGTGAAGTAGTATCTCTATTGGCCAGTTTAATTGTGACATCAATATCTTCTATCTCAGCAGGTGCAATATCATGCATAACTTCTTTGTATAAGGAATAAGGTATTGCACTAGCACTAGCACCCATATCACATAAACCATGATAACAATGATCTCCTATTTTAATAGAAATAACAGGCATGCCTACCACAGGTCTAGGTTTATCTTTATCACGGGGTTTAGCAATTCTAGCAGTTTCATTATAGAAATAAATAACATGCCCATCTATATTATCAGACAAGAGATCTTTAACAATGGCAATATTAGGTTCAACTTTAACTTGCTTAGGAGGTGTATATGTTTTAGTATTGCTTTTACGAACCACAGTTGAAGCTTTAGCATGATCCTTTATCCTAACAGGGAAAGGTGGTTTCTCAACATAAGAATTAGGAACAATAGGATCATTATAAGTGATAGTGTTTTCTTCAACTTTAATAGGTGCAGCTACTTTTACTTCTATGGGAGGATGATATTTAAACCACTTCTCCTTGGGGAGATCAACATAAGCAGCAAAAGATTCACAGAAAGAAGCTACTATCTCAGAGTCAAGTCCATATTTAGAGCTAAATTTACAAAAAATATCGGTATCCATAAAAGATTTAACACAATCAAGACTAGGTGTCATACCTGACTCCTTACCATTGTCGAGGTCCCAATCTTCAGAGTTGCATTTAATTCTTTCCAATAAATTCCATTTGAATTCAATAGTCTTCATCATAAAAGAGCCAGCACAAGAAGTATCAAGCATGGTGCGATTGTTACCAGAAAGCCGATCATAAAATTTTTGAATAATCATTTCTCTTGAGAGCTCATGATCAGGGCATGAATATAACATTGATTAAAGCCTCCCCCAAGCTTGAGCGATGCTTTCTCCTTCGCGATGCCAAAAATTATATATATAATTGCGATCACGATGAACAAGGTGCATAGGATAAAACTTCTGATGAAATTCCAATTTTAATCGTTTGTAATTCCAAGACCTCATATCATCACATAGCCTATATACCATGTCGATGCATCTCCCCTCAAAGATAAAGGGAAGACCTTCTTCTTAACAACATCTCCGGGTACACCTGCAAGCTTAAATAATCCACAAACTTCATCCACATATATCAAATGTTCATCAGAATGTTTTGTTCCATCTCCTAAAAAGGATTAGCTAGCAGTTTTTCTATCATACCCGAAAGGACTTCAAAGCAAGCATTTTCATTTTCATTTTCATTTTCAGTAGGTTCAGTAGGTTGAGGAGCAACTCTTTGCTCTACTGGTCGGGGTGAAGGTACCCCGAACAAGTCTCTCAGAGGATTACCTTCCATGGTAACAAGTGACAGTAAATTTCAGCACACTATATAACTTTTTCCTTACCAAATTCCACCTACCAAAGGCGCTTCACTCCCCGGCAACGACGCCGGAAAAGAGTCTTGATGACCCACAAGTATAGGGGATCTATCTAGTCCTTTTGATAAGTAAGAGTGTCGAACCCAACGAGGAGCAGAAGGAAATGATAAGCGGCTCCAGCAAGGTATTCTCTGCAAGTACTGAAATAAGTGGTAACAGATAGTTTTGTGATAAGATAATTTGTAACGAGCAACAAGTATAAAAAGTAAATAAGGTGCAGCAAGGTGGCCCAATCCTTTTTGTAGCAAAGGACAAGTCTGGACAAACTCTTTTATGATGTAAAGCACTCCCGAGGACACATGGGAATATCGTCAAGCTAGTTTTCATCACGTTCATATGATTCACGTTTGGTACTTTGATAATTTGGTATGTGGGTAGACCGGTGTTGGGGTACTGTCCTTACTTGGACAACCATCCCACTTATGATTAACCTCTATTGCAAGCATCCGCAACTACAACAAAAGTATTAAGGCAAACCTAACCATAGCATGAAATATATGGATCCAAATCAGCCCCTTACGAAGTAACGCATAAACTAGGGTTTAAGCTTCTGTCACTCTAGCAACCCATCATCTACTTATTACTTCCCAATGCCTTCCTCTAGGCCCAAATAATGGTGAAGTGTCATGTAGTCGACGTTCACATAACACCACTAGAGGAGAGACAACATACATCCCATCAAAATATCGAACGAATACCAAATTCACATGACTACTAATAGCAAGACTTCTCCCATGTCCTCAAGAACAAAAGTAACTACTCACAAAGTGTAACACCCCGGATGTAACTTTCCCAATTTGTACTCCAACTCTTGCCGTTTCGGCGTAAAGTTATTTAATTTTCTCGGGTTCGGGTCTTTGTCTCCGTGTGTTGTTGTCGTTGTCATGCATATCATATCATGTTATCTTGTGCATTGCATTTGCATACGTGTTTGTCTCATGCATTCGAGCATTTTCCCCGTTGTCCGTTTTGCATTCCGGCGCTTCGTTCTCCTCCGGTGGTCATTTCTAGCTTTCTTTCTTGTGTGGGGATTGAACATTTCCAGATTGGACCGAGACTTGCCAAGCGGCCTTGGTTTACTACCGGTAGACCGCCTGTCAAGTTTCGTATCATTTGGACTTCGTTTGATACTCCAACGGTTAACCGAGGGACCGAAAAGGCCTCGTGTGTGTTGCAGCCCAACACCCCTCCAATTTGGCCCAAAACCCATCTAAGCCTTCTCCATCATCTAGATCGTTCGATCACGATCGCGTGGCCGAAAACCGCACCTCATTTGGACTCTCCTAGCTCCCTCTATGCCTATATATAGACCCCTCCCGAAATTTCGCGGATCCTCTCCTTCTCCCCCGAAACCCTAAAAAAATCCACCTCGCGCGCACCGAACATGTCCGCCGCGCCGGACATTTCGTCCGCCGCCGCCCGCGGCCTTTAGCCGCCTGCCACGTGGCAAGCCGCCGCCGCCACCGCCCGAGGCCCGCACAGCCCAGGCCGGGCCCCCCCCGGCCCGCATCGCCCGCCTCCTCGCGCCGCTTCTCCCTCACGCCGGTCGCCGCGCCGCCCCAAGCCATCGCCGCGCCACGCAGCTCGCCGGCCGGAGCTGCTCCCCGGCCGAAGCTCCTCGCCGCCGCGCCTCCACCACCGCGCCGCCTCTCGCCGGCGACGCCCGGGGCCGCCCCGTCCTCCTCCCGGATCCGGCGGCATCTCCAAGTCCGGTGACCCCCTCCAACTCCGGCGAACAGTGCATCTCCGGCGATCCTTGATCCGCGTGCGATCCAGATCTAAAAATATCTCCTCGGGTTGACTTTTCCCTCAGAAACCCTAATTATTTTGCCATCTTTGACCTGCCGTAACTTTGCATCCGTAGCTCCGATTCATGCATATAGCATATCAAAATGTTCAACTCAGAGAGTACATCATTTCATTCCATTGCATAATTTTCATTTGAGTTCATCTTGATGCCCGAAATGCTGTTAGAAGAGGGCTACTTGAGTTAATTGTCAGATATGCTGCTCCATTTAGCTTTTTGTCATTTTTGCCATGATTATTGTGCGCATGATATGCCCTGGTGTTCTACATAAGTTTTGTTAAGGGTTTTGTCATATTTCCAGAGGTGCAACCCATGTATTTTTGTGATGTGTGTGGTGACTAGCACAAGCTTGCAAAGTGGTGCACTTGTTAATTCTGTTTTCAGGAACTTAGCATTTTCACTAAGTCCTTGATCTGTTTATCTCATGATGCCATATGTTCGTGTTGTTTCCTAGTGATCCGTGCCTCTTTTGAGGATGATCAGTAAGGGTGTTTTGTTAATCTTGTAGTGCTATATCCATCCATGTCTTCGTGTGCAATTTTGGAGCACCCTAGCTTGAGTCAGTCGAGCTCTACTTTTGCTACTTTGCGAATCTGGGCAGATTGTCAACTTGTTTGCAATTTTGCCAATGATGTTGTAGTTGATCCGTGCATGCTATATTATTGTTCTTGCCATGTCTAGCTTGCATTTTGTGTGTTCTTAATGTATGTATGCTTAGTTTATCATGACTTGCACCGTAGTGAGTGCATCGAGCTCGTAAACATGCCTACTTGAGTTATGTTTCACCATGTGCCAGTTTTCACTATGTCTGAAAACTGATTATGCTTTTGCCAGGTTCTCATGCTTGCAATTGTATTTTCTGATCCCTTTTGGCTCAAGGTCACTAAGGGACTTTTGATAAGATCTTTGAGTAGCTCCATTCCATGCTTTACTTTGCCATGTTCAGATCCTGTAGCACGTAGTTTTGTTGCTCCGAAGAGTGCTACCTGATCTGAATTTCGAGACAAGTGTTAATTTCACTAAGTCTGAGATCTGTTTGTCATATGCATTTTTGCCATGCTTGTTTGAACCTGTTAATGGATGAATTGGCCGTAGCTCAGTGCTAGACTTTTGTTAAGCATCTTGAATGCATCCCTGCCATGTATTTTGTTGTCATGTTTGGGTGTTGTAGCATGTTCATCTCATTGCATTTAGATGGCTACTTGCTGTAAATCGCAGACCGGTGTCATATTTGAATCGCTTGCCATTTCCAAACCGTAACTCCGATTCCGGCGTTCTTTATATCGTTTTCAAGCGATTTCATCTCATCTTTCTAGTGGCACGCTTGGATTTCCAAGTTGAGGCCAGGTTCATGCATTTCCTGTCATATCTTGCATTTTGCATCCCGCATCGCATCCCGCATAGCATATCATCTTTGCATCATCTTGCTTGATCCTTGCACGTGGTTGATTGTGTCGTTGTTGCTTGTTTGTCTTGTTTGGGTTGAGCCGGGAGACGAGTTCGCTAACGAGGAGCCCGTTGAGTTTGCTTTTGAGGATCCAGTCAACTCTGACAACTGTGCAGGCAAGATGATCATACCCTCGAAATCACTACTATCTTTGCTATGCTAGATTGCTCGCTCTTTTGCTATGCCAATGCTACGATGCCTACCATTTGCTTTCAAGCCTCCCAAATTGCCATGTCAAACCTCTAACCCACCATGTCCTAGCAAACCGTTGATTGGCTATGTTACCGCTTTGCTCAGCCCCTCTTATAGCGTTGCTAGTTGCAGGTGAAGATTGAAGGCCGTTCCTTGTTGGAACATTTATTTACTTGTTGGGATATCATTATATTGCCATGTTATCTTAATGCATCTATATACTTGGTAAAGGGTGGAAGGCTCGGCCTCTCGCCTAGTGTTTTGTTCCATTCTTGCTGCCCTAGTTTCCGTCATATCGGTGTTATGTTCCCGGATTTTGCGTTCCTTACGCGGTTGGGTTATAATGGGAACCCCTTGATAGTTCGCCTTGATTAAAGCTTTTCCAGTAATGCCCAACCTTGGTTTTACCATTTTCCACCTAGCCTCTTTTTCCCTTGGGTTTCTGGAGCCCGAGGGTCATCTTATTTAACCCCCCCGGGCCAGTGCTCCTCTGAGTGTTGGTCCAACCTAGAGCCCCTTGTAGCGCCACCTCGGGGAAACTCGAGGGCTGGTTTTAGTTGTACGGATTGCTTATCCGATTGTGCCCTGAGAAAGAGATATGTGCAGCTCCAATCGGGATTTGTCGGCACATTCGGGCGATGTTGCTGGTCTTGTTTTAACCTGTCGAAGTGTCTTGAAGAACCGAGATACCGAGTCTGATCGGAACGTCTTGGGAGGAGGTCTATTCCTTCGTTGACCGTGAGAGCTTATCATGGGCTAAGTTGGGACTCCCCTGCAGGGATTTGAACTTTCGAAAGCCATGCCCGTGGTTATGGGCAAATGGGAATTTGTTAATGTCCGGTTGTAGATAACTTGAATCTTAACTTAATTAAAATGAATCAACTGAGTGTGTTACCGTGATGGCCTCTTCTCGGCGGAGTCCGGGAAGCGGACACGGTGTTGGAGTAATGTTTGCGCAGGTTGTTCTCTAGTTTCTCGCTCGCGCTTTGCCTCCTCTTCTCGCTCTCTTTTGCGAATAAGTTAGCCACCATATTTGCTAGTCGCTTGCTGCAGCTCCACATATTTACCTTGCCTTACCTATAAGCTTAAATAGTCTTGATCGCGAGGGTGCGAGATTGCTGAGTCCCTGTGGCTCACAGATTACTATTACACCAGATGTAGGGCCTGATGATTCCGCTCCAGGTGACACGTTTGAGCTCAAGTGGGAGTTCGACGAGGACTCTCAACGTTACTATGTTTCCTTTCCTGATGATCAGTAGTGGTGCCCAGTTGGGGGTGATTGGGACCGTGTCGCATGTTGGGTTCTCTTTTATTTTGGCGTCGTAGTCGGGCCATGAGTGTTTGGGTGATGTAATGTTATTTATGTACTTGATTGGCGTGGCGAGTGTAAGCCAACTATGTTATCTCCCCTTTATTATTCATATTACATGGGATGTTGTGAAGATTGCCTAACTTGCGACATATGCCTTCAATGCGGTTATGTCTCTAAGTCATGCCTCGACACGTGGGAGCTATAGTCGCATCGAGGGTGTTACACAAAGCATAAACATCACTACAAAAAAATACACTTCCTGATGATACGTGTTTGTCACAGTAGGTCGCTTTTTTGTCATGCATGTACATCCATGACAAATTTATGACAGAATCAAGATAGTCATACCTGTGCTGTCGTAGAAGTGTTCCATGACATTACCAAAATTATCATCATGGAACTGTCCACTTCCATGACGATAAATCGCGCGTCATAGAAGTGCTTTCGTCAAGGGTGACCGACACGTGGCATCCACCGTAACGGAACGTCGTTAAGCTATCAGGTCGGGTTTTGGATCCGATAACCCGTTAACAGCCCCGACCAATGGGGATTTTCCACGTGTAAAATCATCATTGGCTAGAGGAAGCACATGTCGGCTCATCGTCGGGACAGATGTCATCCACTCACTGGACAAAAGGCGCCTATGATACGTCGACACGTGGCATGGCCCAACAAGTTTAAATGGTCCGACCCAACTAAAGGCCCACAAGATTTTGTGGACCATAATGGGCCGGCCCAGCTAAAGGCCCATGAGATTTTGCGGACCATAATGGGCTGGCCCAGCTAAAGGCCCACAAGATTTCGCGGGCCATAATGGGCCGGCCCAGGTAAAGGCCCACAAGATTTTTGTGTGCCATAATAGGCCGGCCCAGGTAAAGGCCCACAAAATTCTTGCGGATCATAATGGGCCGGCCCAGCTAAAGGCCCACGAGATTTTGCCGACATTAATGGGCCAGCCCAGTTGTAGGCCCACAAGATTTTGAGGACCTTAGTAGGCCGGCCCGTTAACTGGCCCAGACACACTCGCTAGTGGTCGGTACTCCTGGCGGGATCTAGACTGGCCCCATAGATCAATACTAGTATTTTCTGTGCACTTTGTCCTCACTCGTGCGCACCCGGGAGCAACTTCCCGGTCGGTCACCCATCCTGACACTACTCCAAGCTGAGCACGCTTAACTTCGGAGTTCTGTCCGAATGGGCTCCTGGAAAAGAAGGAATTCCTTATTGGTATGAGTAGTCTATCATCCCTAATAAGCCAGGCCATCACATACACCCCCACTCAGAGGAACCGGAGTCCTCGTCGGGGCACAAGAACGTTCCCTCTTAGCACAAACGTATGTGCATCCAGTTCGGTACATGTACCATGCCGTGTGCCACGATTGGTCACAAACGTCATGAACAACATGACCGCACACATGTCCGCAAACATCCGTGTAACCGCGAGGGTCGGCTCTGATACCAACTTGTAACGCCCGGGACACACCCGTCGGTGGTCGTTACTCCTGGCGGGATCTAGACTAGCCCCACAGATCAATACTAGTCTTTTCTATGCATTTTGTCCTCACTCGTGCGCACCCGGGAGCAACTTCTCGGTCGGTCACCCATCTTGACACTACTCCAAGCTGAGCACGCTTAACTTTGGAGTTCTGTCCGAATGGGCTCCCGAAAAAGAAGGAATTCCTTATTGATATGAGTAGTCTATCATCCCTAATAAGCCAGGCCATCACACCGGCCCTTTAAGAGGTTTTGGGCCTAATTATGGCCCATATCAGATTCGGCACGTCAACTGGACACTATGCTTTTGGGCCACTTGCTAAAGGCCCACTTAGTAATTCGGCCTGATATTAGTTTTGGCCTGTTAAGGTCCCGTTTAACATTTCGGCCCTATATTAATTTCAGCATGTTAAAAGCCCGTCATATAGTTTGGCCTAACTACGACCCGGTTTGCATCCGGCCTGCTCGCAGTCGATATCTGATTGGGCCAAACAAGGACCGAGACAATTTTTCGGCATGTTAAAAGCCCGTGATTTGATTCGCACAATCATGGGTCAGGGTTCATTTTGGGCTGCTGCTGGCCCGTGAGCTGATCGGCACGTTTCAGGCCCAACCTACATCGTGATTGCATGACGGCCCGATTATGTACCGTAATTTTACGGTTTGGCCGGTTTACTGCAAAGACAGGATATATACAGTAAAATAACTGCAGCATCGTGAATAAGAAAAAACCTATACTATACAATAAAGAAATTACGGCATATTACATCCACTGGGCATCAAAGCTCGCCACTATGATAATAAAGCACAAGCAGACAGCAGATTACATACACTGGGCATCAAAGATCGCCACCAGTGCAAATAAACACGCCGACAAAATAATATACAAAACCAACAACACTTCAATAGAGTTCAAGAAAGGTTAGCCCTGCTGGGGAGCTGCAGCGCAAGCAGCTGAGCAAGATGATGAGACTGCGCTTGTTCAACACTTATATCTCCCTCACTCTGAAAGATAAACAAGCAGACAGATGATAGGTTTTGCACATAAAAGTATCAGTGCTGACAATTCATCACATTTCTTACTGACGAATAAAGTGACACGGTTTAAATTTGCATTAACACAATATGGTATTGTTCAGGTCAAGACATGGCAGGAAATGACATTGTGAAGGAGTTCGCAGCTTCACGACACCACTGGATTATAGATCAAGAACTCATAAGTATCCATGGTTAGTGCATTGTCAATTTATACCATTTCAGATTGGAAAATAAAGAGACGGTTTAAATAATAGTAGAATGATATGACATTTTTCATAGTTAAGACATTGCAGAATATGACATTGTGTTGTAGTGGGTAGGTTCACCACACCACTGGATTACAGATGAAGAACAGAAGCATACATGCAGTGCAAAAGAAGATCACTTGCTCTGTATAGTTTAATTTACATGGTATGAACAAGGAACTTGGTTGTACAACTGAAAACTTAAATTGAGAAAGCACGAACTTTTGTTTATGAACTACATATAATAAACTTTAAACAAGCAATTTGATGCTGATACGTCTCCAATGTATCTATAATTTTTGATTGCTCCATGCTACTTTATCTACTATTTTGGACTATATTGGACTTTATTTTCCACTTTTATATTATTTTTGGGACTAACCTATTAACCGGAGGCCCAGCCCAGAATTGCTGTTTTTTGCCTATTTCAATATTTCGAGAAAACAGAATATCAAACGGAGTCCAAACGGAATGAAACCTTCGGGAACGTGATCTTCTCACCGAACGTGATCCAAGAGACTTGGACCCTACTCCAAGAAGTTTCTGGGGAGGTCACGAGGGTGGAGGGCGCGCCCCCCTGCCTCGTGGGCCCCTCGGAGCTCCACCGACGTGCTCCTTCCTCCTATATATACCTACGTACCCCCATTAGACCAAAGACGGAGCCAAAAAACCTAATTCCACCACCACAACTTCCTGTATCCACGAGATCCCATCTTGGGGCATGTTCCGGAGCTCCGCCGGAGAGGGCATCCATCACGGAGGGCTTCTACATCAACACCATAGCCCTTCCGATGAAGTGTGAGTAGTTTACTTCAGACCTTCGGGTCCATAGCTAGTAGCTAGATGGCTTCTTCTCTCTTTTTGGATCTCAATACAATGTTCTCCCCCTCTCTCGTGGAGATCTATTCGATGTAATCTTCTTTTTGCGGTGAGTTTGTTGAGACCGATGAATTGTGGGTTTATGATCCAACTTATCTATGAATAATATTTGAATCTTCTCTGAATTCTTTTATGTATGATTGAGTTATCTTTGCAACTCTCTTTGAATTATCCGTTTGGTTTGGCCAACTAGATTGGTAGTTCTTGCAATGGGAGAAGTGCTTAGCTTTGGGTTCAATCTTGCGGTGTCCTTACTCAGTGACAGAAAGAGTTGCAAGGCACGTATTGTATTGTTGCCATCAAGGATAACAAGATGGGGTATTTATCATATTGCATGAATTTATTCCTCTACATCATGTCATCTTGCTTAAGGTGTTACTCTGTTTTTAACTTAATACTCTAGATGCATGCTGGATAGCGGTCTATGAGTGGAGTAATAGTAGTAGATGCAGGCAGGAGTCGGTCTACTTGTCACGGACATGATGCCTATATACATGATCATACCTAGATAACCTCATAACTATGCTCAATTCTATCAATTGCTCAACAGTAATTTGTTCACCCACCGTAGAATATCTATGCTCTTGAGAGAAGCCACTAGTGAAACCTATGGCCGCCGGGTCTATTCTCATCATATCAATCTCCATTACTTTATTTTACTTATTTTGCTTTTACTTTTCACTTTGCATCTTTATACCAAAAATACCAAAAATGTTATCTCTATCAGATCTCACTCTCCTAAGTGACTGTGAAGGGATTGACAACCCCTAAGCATTGGTTGCGAGTTGCTACCGTTTTGTGCAGGTACGAGGGACTTGCGCGTGACCTCCTACTAGATTGATACCTTGGTTCTCAAAAACTGAGGGAAATACTTACGCTACTGTGCTGCATCACCCCCTCCTCTTCGGGGAAAACCAACGCTAGCTCGAGACGTAGCAAGAAGGATTTCTGGCACCGTTGCCGGGGAAGCCTACGCAAAAGTCAACATACCAAGTACCCATCACAATCTCTATCTCTCGCATTACATTATTTGTCATTTGCCTCTCGTTTTCCTCTCCCCCACTTCACCCTTGTTGTTTTATTCGCCCTCTTTTTCCCTTTGCCTTTTGTTTGCTCGTGTGTTAGTTTGCTTACCTGTCGCTATGTCGAATTCCTTATCTTCTCCGTTATCTCCCGAGAATGAAGTGCTAAATTTTAAACAAAGGGAGGGAGAAAATCTAAAAGATGCTTGGTATAGAATTTGCAATGCTCAAGATAGATCTACCAGAAAGCAATCTACTTCAGTCCTTCTTCGCAATTTTTATGTAGGTGCTAATCCTTGGTATAGATATATCCTTGATACCATTACCGGAGGGAATTTTTTGGGTATCCATACTTTTGATTCCTATAATGTTTTAATAGATTTATTTGGCTCACCTCCCCTTTTGGTTAATGGAACTGTGTTAACCTTGGAGCATGTTATGCAAAGGCTTGAAATTATTGAAAACAAAGTTGCTACCATTGAATCCATTGAAAATCTAGATAAAAAGATTCATAATCAAATTACTCAATATGGATCTAAGGTAGGAATGACTTTGAAAAATATTAAGGAGAAGGAACCCATGGTTAATGAAAAAATAAATCTAGACTCTACTCAAATCGATAAACTTGAGGGTATCATTACCAACTTGGGAACTGCTATTTCTTCCGTAAAAAGTATTCCTAGTCCTCCCACTAAAATTGCCAAGTTTATGTATGTTCCTAAAAATAAGGGTGAATCATCTAGTAAGGAAAATGCGGATCTTAAATCTATAAGTATTCACCCCGATCTTTTTACAATCATTAAGGAACCATTTGCCATGAATGAATTTTTTGATCTTATGCCTAAAAGTTTGATAATCACTAGAAAGAAAGAAAATTCTAAAGGAGGTGGATGCCTCATTGAAGAATTGCCTACCAAAGATGGCAATACCTAGATCTATCCTTGCTTTTATGCCTAGCTAGGGGCGTTAAACGATAGCGCTTGTTGGGAGGCAACCCAATTTTATCTTGTGTTTTTTGTTTTTGGTTCTGTTTAGGAATAAATAATCCATCTAGATTCTGTTTAGATGTGGTTTTATCTTTTAATTAGTGTTTGTGCCAAGTTAAACCTATTAGATCTTCTTGGAAGATAGTTATTTGATCTTGCTGTAATTTCCAGAATCTTTGCGCTCAGTGCCCGAATTGTCAAAAATCACCAGAACGTGATAAAATAGTGATTCCAATTGCTGCTGATCAATAAAAAAATTTCCCAGGTCGTCTAATTTTGGTAGAATTTTTTGGGTTCCATAAGTTTGCGTTAGTAACAGATTACTACAGACTGTTCTGTTTTTGACATATTCTGTTTTGCGTGTGTTGTTTGCTTATTTTGATGAATCTATGGCTAGTAAAATAGTTTATAAACCATAGAGAAGTTGGAATACAGTAGTTTTAACACCAATACAAATAAAGAACAAGTTCACTACATTACCTTAAAGTAGTCTTTTGTTTTCTTTCTCTAATGGAGCTCACGAGATTTCTATTGAGTTTTGTGTTGTGAAGTTTTCAAGTTTTGGGTGAATTCTTTTGATGGATTATGGAACAAGGAGTGGCAAGAGCCTAAGCTTGGGGATGCCCATGGCACCCCCAAGATAATCCAAGGACACCAAAAAGTCAAAGCTTGGGGATGCCCCGGAAGGCATCCCCTCTTTTGTCCACTTCCATCGGTAATTTACTTGGAGCTATATTTTTATTCACCACATGATATGTGTTTTGCTTGGAGCGTCTTGTATTATTTGTGTCTTTGCTTGTTAGTCTACCACAATCATCCTTGCTGTACACACCTTTTGAGAGAGCCGTGTATGAATTGAAATTTGTTAGAATACTCTATGTGCTTCACTTATATCTTTTGAGCTTGATAGTTTACTCTATGTGCTTCACTTATATCTTTTTGAGCGTGATAATTTTTGCTCTAGTGCTTCACTTAGATCTTTTAGAGCACGGTGGTGGGTTGTTTTAAAGAAACTTGATCTCTCATGCTTCACTTAGATTATTTTGAGAGTCGTTAATAGCATGGTAATTTGCTTAATGTTAATATACTTGGTATTCAAGATATGTGAAACTTTCTTTTTAGTGGGTTGAATACTAAGATAAGTTTGATGCTTGATAATTGTTTTGAGATATGGAGGTGATAATATCATAGTCGTGCTAGTTGAGTAGTTGTGAATTTGAGAAATACTTGTGTTGAAGTTAGCAAGTCCCGTAGCATGCACGTATGGTTAAAGTTGTGTAACAAATTTGAAGCATGAAGTGTACCTGGCTTGTGCATCCTTATGAGTGGCGGTCGGGGATGAGCGATGGTCTTTTCCTACCAATCTATCCCCTAGGAGCATGCGCGTAGTACTTGATTTTTGATGACTTCTAAATTTTTGCAATAAGTATATGAGTTCTTTTGACTAATGTTGAGTCCATGGATTATACGCACTTTTACCTTTCCGCCATTTGCTAGCCTCTTCGGTACCGTGCATTGCCCTTTCTCACATTGAGAGTTGGTGCAAACTTCGCCGGTGCATCCAAACCCCGTGATATGATACGCTCTTTCACACATAAACCTCCCTATATCTTCCTCAAAACAGCCACCATACCTACCTATCATGGCATTTCCATAGCCATTCCGACATATATTGCCATGCAACTTCCATCATCATCATCATCATCATCATCATCATGACATGCTTTACTTTTGTCATATTGCCATTGCATGATCTTGTAGTTGACATCATATTTGTGGCAAAGCCACCATGCATTATTTTTCATACATGTCACTCTTGATTCATTGCACCATCCCGGTACACCGCCGGAGGCATTCATATAGAGTCATATCTTGTTCTAGTATCGAGTTGTAATCATTATGTTGTAATCAATAGAAGTGTTATGATCATCATTATTGGAGCATTGCCCAATCAAAAAAAAGAGAGAAAGGCCAAAAAGAAAAAAAGAAAGGCCCAAAAAAAGAGAAAATAAAAAGGGCAATGCTACTATCTCTTTTTCCACACTTGTGCTTCAAAGTAGCACCTTGTTCTTCATGTAGTGAGTCTCATATATTGTGCTTCAAAGTAGCAGCATGATTTCATATAGTGAGTCTCATAAGTTGTCTTGTTCATACTAGTGGGAATTTTTCATTATAGAACTTGGCTTGTATATTCCAACGATGGGCTTCCTCAAAATGCCCTAGGTCTTCATGAGCAAGCAAGTTGGATGCACACCCACTAGTTTTCTTTTGTTGAGCATTCTTAGCTCTAGTGCATCCGTTGCATGGCAATCCCTATTCCTTGCATTAACATCAATTAATGGGCATCTCCATAGCTCATTGATTAGCCTTGTTGATGTGAGACTTTCTCCTTTTTTGTCTTCTCCACACAATCCCCATCATCATATTCTATACCACCCATAGTGCTATGTCCATGGCTCGCGCTCATGTATTGCGTGAAGGTTGAAAAAGTTTGAGATTATTTGAGTATGAAACAATTTCTTGGCTTGTCATCGGGGGTATAGAAGTTGGGAACATCTTTGTGTGACGAAAATGAAGCATAGCCTAACTATATGATTTTGTAGGGATGAACTTCCTTTGGCCATGTTATTTTGAGATGACATAATTTTTTGATTAGTATGCTTGAAGTATTATCATTTTTATGTCAATATGAACTTTTGTCTTGAACCTTTCGGATCTGAATATTCATACCATGATTAAGAAGATTTACATTGAAATTATGCCAAAGTATCACTCCGCATCAAAAATTCTCTTTTTATCATTTACCTACTCGAGGACGAGTAGGAATTAAGCTTGGGGATGCCTGATACGTCTCCAACGTATCTATAATTTTTGATTGCTCCATGCTACTTTATCTACTGTTTTGGACTATATTGGGCTTTATTTTCCACTTTTATATTATTTTTGGGACTAACCTATTAACCGGAGGCCCAGCCCAGAATTGCTGTTTTTTGCCTATTTCAGTATTCTGAGGAAACAGAATATCAAACGGAGTCCAAACGGAATGAAACCTTCGGGAACGTGATCTTCTCACCGAACGTGATCCAGGAGACTTGGACCCTACTCCAAGAAGTTTCCGGGGAGGTCACGAGGGTGGAGGGCGCCCCCCCTGGGCGCGCCCCCTACCTCGTGGGCCCCTCGGAGCTCCACCGACATGCTCCTTCCTCCTATATATACCTACATACCCCCATTAGACCAAAGACGGAGCCAAAAAACCTAATTCCACCACCGCAACTTCCTGTATCCACGAGATCCCATCTTGGGGCCTGTTCCGGAGCTCCGCCGGAGAGGGCATCCATCACGGAGGGCTTCTACATCAACACCATAGCCCTTCCGATGAAGTGTGAGTAGTTTACTTCAGACCTTCGGGTCCATAGCTAGTAGCTAGATGGCTTCTTCTCTCTTTTTGGATCTCAATACAATGTTCTCCCCCTCTCTCGTGGAGATCTATTCGATGTAATCTTCTTTTTGCGGTGAGTTTGTTGAGACCGATGAATTGTGGGTTTATGATCCAAATTATCTATGAATAATATTTGAATCTTCTCTGAATTCTTTTATGTATGATTGAGTTATCTTTGTAAGTCTCTTTGAATTATCCGTTTGGTTTGGCCAACTAGATTGGTAGTTCTTGCAATGGGAGAAGTGCTTAGCTTTGGGTTCAATCTTGCGGTGTCCTTACTCAGTGACAGAAAGAGTTGCAAGGCACGTATTGTATTGTTGCCATCGAGGATAACAAGATGGGGTATTTATCATATTGCATGAATTTATTCCTCTACATCATGTCATCTTGCTTACGGCGTTACTCTGTTTTTAACTTAATACTCTAGATGCATGCTGGATAGCGGTCGATGAGTGGAATAATAGTAGTAGATGCAGGCAGGAGTCGGTCTACTTGTCACGGACGTGATGCCTATATACATGATCATACCTACATAACCTCATAACTATGCTCAATTCTATCAATTGCTCAACAGTAATTTGTTCACCCACCGTAGAATATCTATGCTCTTGAGAGAAGCCACTAGTGAAACTTATGGCCCCCGGGTCTATTCTCATCATATCAATCTCCATTACTTTATTTTACTTGTTTTGCTTTTACTTTTCACTTTGCATCTTTATACCAAAAATACCAAAAATATTATCTCTATCAGATCTCACTCTCGTAAGTGACCGTGAAGGGATTGACAACCCCTAAGCGTTGGTTGCGAGTTGCTACCGTTTTGTGCAGGTACGAGGGACTTGCGCGTGACCTCCTACTGGATTGATACCTTGGTTCTCAAAAACTGAGGGAAATACTTACACTACTATGCTGCATCACCCCCTCCTCTTCGGGGAAAACCAACGCTAGCTCGAGACGTAGCAGATGCAAACACCAAAAATAAACAGCTATTGCAGTCATGCCTAACCAACTATATACAACAAAGTTTGAAGGCTTGAGATGGACAAACTTACATTATTGGTGAAGACAGGCTCTATAAAGGCCTTGTCCATGCTGATGGGGGGGGGCAATTCAAGAAGTTTACAACATAATCTTCTTCAAAAGCATTGCCTCTATTCTACATTTTGTTAAGAGTAAATATAGGTGTGATAATATACGAAAAATGGAGAATATTTAAGATAAGATGAAGAGTGATGCTACATAACCATGTAGCTATAAATGTAAGTGCAGCGATACATGCAAAAGGTACAGCCAAGAGCAATGCACAACTAAACTTCTTCAGTACCAACCTTATGGTAAGAGTAAATATAGATCTGATGTGTAGAAAATGGAGGGCAAAGGAAAATAAGCTACAGAGTGATGGTACATGAACAACTACCTGTCATTATAAATACACTGATAAAGGACAGCATGTACTTACAAGAACAATGCAGAGCTAAAAACATTGACATTGGATATATTCTACACTAATGTAACCATTCATACAGATCAGATAATTTGGAGCGAACAATTGATAAGCAAGCTATCATGCATACTACTGTCACATAATGAACCAGGTATGTATGCAAGTACAGTGATACAGGACAACAGGTACTAACAAGAGCACAGCAGCGGGCAGCATATTTGCGATATCCTGTCGTTCTTGTCAAACCGGAATTCTTCTTCGAGCAGATTTACTGCAAAAAAGATCCGTAAGGCACATGCAGAAAAGTAGAAGTTCAAATTGTCATGTGATTTCATAGACAGTACCTCATCCTGGGAACGAGACCAGTGCATAAAAAGGTTTTTCCATTCAATGTCTTCTAAATTTAGCACATGAGACTTCACCGGAATTTCGTTTATAGACTTGCCATCAAAGTGTGATTTCCTCAGGTAACACCGATACTGCTGCAATGCTTCCTTGAAAAGCACAAGCAAGCTTTGCTCGTCATGACTATCCAGATTGACCCTCGCCTAGTTACAACAATGTAATGTAAATCATTGATGTGTTCAATCAGCAGAAAATAGGAAAATAATAGCCATGAATAATAGCACTTACATGTAAGTTGGACAGGAAGATGTGAAAATGGTGTTTGTCTTCACAATAATCATCCCATGATGGGAATATATGCACGTAGTCCCTAACAACATTGAAAGCATTGTATTTTAAATTGGGAATAAATGGAATGGGGTTCCAATCTGTAGGAATTGGCCGTCTCTGCAGTTGGGATAGGTCTTCGGTCGGTGGACTTGCTGTACTTTTTGCTGGAGTGGGATTTTTCTGTGGTACAGCTGTTGCTATGGCAAATGAAATCGGTATACCTTTTGCTGGAGTGCAGGTCCTGTATGGTGGGGCTAGTGGTGTGGCCAGTGAAGTATGGGTACAGTCTGCTGGAGTCGGTCCTACGTTTTGTGTCACTAGTTGTACAGCCAATATAAGTGGGGTGATGTCTGATTTCTTTGGCACCACCACGTTTTTCAAGGACTTTGCTGGTGCTCCTTTAGGTTCGGCAATCACCCTCTTCCTTTTTGATGTCTGATGCACAAGAACAACATTTGAGTGGAAAAACATGGTATGATGACAGATGGAATATGTATTGATAATGGATGGGCATGGCATCTCGACATATATGATGAGTAAACTAAGAAGATGGCGGTGCAACAAAGTAGAAGAAATGCAAGACAACATATGCAAGATACCCGCAATCAATAAAACATTGCCAAATTAGAACAGGCACCTTGATGGGTGAACAGGACAGGCCATCTGCCTTTGACTCCTCGAGGTTAGAATAGTCATTAGGATGATATTCTGAATAGGAATCAACGGGTGGGGAGCGTATGAGTTTCATTGCATCCAGAATGGCACTCAATGCCTTGGTGCCAATTTTGTAAGTCATTGCAGTGTTTAGCTTCAAGAGTGGACTACTGCTAGTGCGACACAAAGCAGCTACACAGATCATAGTGTAGATATAACGGGAAAACCTTAAGCATTAGAGTAACATCAGCAAAGTGGAACTTGCTGGAATATATGTGCTAGTATTGCCGGTACGGCTAGAAAGGCTTCGGATACCAGCTCTCTTCAAGTGAAGGTGCGGTACTGTTAATATCAATGTAACTCTCAAAGGCGACACAGCTCCCCGCATTTCCTTGCTATTCTTATAGGATTCAAGTGGGCAGGCCACTACAAATCCTATTCCTATGTTTACAAGATCCTACGAATCAAAGAGGCTCAAAGTGCCCATCACAACCGACCGTATAGACCTCTACACTGCAAATGTCCTTGCTCATCTTCAGTACAAGGAACATACTGTACTACTATCATACTCCCTCCATTCCAAAATATAAGGCTTGGTAGAGATTTCCACTATGGATCACATACAGATGTATCCCGGTACATTTTAGAGTGTAGATTCACTCATTTTGCTCCATATGTAGTCCATGGTGGAATCTATACAGAGACTTGTATTTAGGAACGGAGAGAGTACATATTAAAGAAGAACGGAAGAGGAACATGGTAAAGAAGAGCAAGCAGATTTTGGATAATAAAATGTTGGTTGCGCAGTGCCCACACATGATGAACCAGAGCGCATTAAGAATGCAACTCCTAGCTGTCTCTCGACCATTTCAGGCGGTTGGATGAAGATCCTACGTCTCCTGACCCTTCTTCTTCCTCGTCTCTGATTCTTCCCATACAGAACACCGCATGGGCTGCCGGCCGGACCACCCCCACCGCTTGTGTTCCTCCGCCGCCCCCACCCCCACCCCAACCCCCACCCGCGTTGAGTTTTCTTCGTTCGGCGAGGCCCCACAACCACCCGGGCCCCTTTGATCGCACCGGCGAACTCCGGCGAGCTCTGAAAAATCGACTGACCCAATTTTGAAATTTAGTCTACTATGATTTAACTAGTGTGGAATATAAAAGGGGAAAACCATAAGCATTGCGAGTATGGTGTTGAGCGTGCCATGGCGGATCTGAAGGTGCAAACCGGACAAAGGCAACTTCGCAACCAAGACAAGAAATCAGAGTAAAGCAGTGGCGATCTATTTTCTTGCTGTGATAAATAAGTTGAGCAGATACGAAAGAGTACCGCCTCTGGTGCGGCGCCATGTAGGCATCTGCTGAGAATTTGACGGTGCTGCGGTAGCGATGGCTGTCGGCGGCGTGGAAGCAGATCTAGGAGGGTAGACGGTGGTGGCGGGGCGCGGTGGACGAGACGGTCGTAGGAGCGGCGACGGCAAGGTGGACGACGGCGGGGATGAAGCGAGAGGACGGGATGCAAGGATCCCGGTCGGAATCCGTGGATGAGAGAGGTCGATCTCTTGTAATGGACGGCAGCGTCGGGGTATCAGCTCCGGCATGGTGGAGGACGACGGTGGATGGGGTGGCGGACGGCGGCGGACAAAGGAGGGTGGGGTGGAGAGGGTGTTTTGGCGCCCACGGAGTACGAATGGGGAAAAGGGAGGTAGAGAGGAAGGGGGACCATGTATTCAGGGCGCGCTTGTCTCAAATGCGAGGAAATTTACAAACTTAGCCCCCGTTTCAAATTTCTACTACATCACAGCAATACTAGTCGGTTGGGGATAGGACGGTAATCTCGCATACACCGAATATTTGCCGACGAGAGTTTGTTTTTGGCGCCCACCATGTATGAATATGAATCGGGGAGGGAGTCTATTTTGGCCGAGGACACACTATGTTTTGGCGCCCACCATGTATGAATCCGGGTGAGAGGCGGTTACGTCACATTTGGGTGAAATTACAAACCTACCCCTATTGAAACCTATAGAAATCCAGCATATAGGCTTTGCGTGGCAGGGATAGGCAGCAGTGATTTCCATCTCACGGATTTTGGTTCCGGGTGGTTACTGCGACTTTCCCCGCTTCGTTCAAATTTTGCAGAGTGCACGTTTACCGTGCCAACTCAATTCGAATCCCGTTTGTATTCTATTTTTTTGGGCGGGATCCATTTTCAATTGGAATTACATTCTATATACATCATTTTTTATATATACTTTCAAAGGCACAACACCATTTATACATAAATATGGTTTACAAATGGCATGATCTCAGATTCATAAGGTTGTATCCATCAATTTGGATTTTCAAATATTTGAAACCACTTTATGTTGAAATCCAATGTATGCATTCCTCGCTAACTGTCTCCAATTAATGTGTGTTTCATGCGGGTTTTTTTACTTCTCAAACATGTACAATGTGTTACACACGCGCAACATATAGTGTAATCCCGTTTAGACATTAATTGCATATAAACCATGCATTGTTTGTAATTGAAGAATCTATGGATCACCAATATTGATAAACTATATAACATTACACGTGTGCCCAAATTCAAATGAATATGCATGTTTGATACACCAATTTGCGTTATGATATTATCGATGTCGTGATCTCCAGTTTAAATATTTGAATCCCCTTTAATCCAGATATTCGTCTCATATAGCTATCACTCATGCTTATATAGGACTATCTCTCTGGACCTATACGCGTTCATCGTCTCTCAGGTATCTCTCGTGCTACCTGTATGTCGAAAATGATCTTTTATCTTCATAACACACTGACGGTACTCTCTCCCTCGACCTTCATCACTCTATCTCTCTCTAAGTATATCTCGCTCCCTGCTATGTGTCTCTAACTATGATTCTCCATGTGGAATCTCTTTCTCTCACACAAACACAAAACTTTGTCTCCCGGGGTCTCATTTCTCTCTACTATTCCCATGTGTGCCACTCGCACACCCCTCATACAAAGATGTCTTTCGCTCCTTAGATTTGAGAACCTACGACTCTTCCTCATCAATATCTATTTCTCACACACAAACACAAACTTTGTCTCCCAGGGTCTCATGTTTCTCCATTGTTCTCTTGTATGTCGCTCACACACACCCTCTCTCCCTAGAGATATCTTGCGTTCCCTCGTATGTCTCTCTAGCTATCACTCTCGTTGTGAAATATCTTTCTCTCTCGCAGACACAAAACTCCGTCTCTCTGGATCTCATTTCTCTCTGATATCTGTTTGTATGTGACTCACACGCACCCTCTCTCTGTCTCTCTCACACCCACACACATAACCCAGCCTTCTGATCCACTCGACTCCTATCTCTAACACACACTAGCTAGCATCTTTATCTTTCTATTTATCTATTTCTCCATCAACCTTCTTTCTCGCCCTCACTCTTGATTCCTATCACGCACACTACATATGTTTCTCTCTACATGGAGTCAAGTGCCCTCTCACACACATATATAACTTCACCCTTTGAACCACTCGACGGTCATCTCCAACACCCAAACTAGCGGATGTCCCTCTAGCTAGCATCTCCATCTCTGTATCTATCTGTAGTTTCTCCGTCAACATTTCTTTCTCGCACGGAGTCTTGCTTCCTATCACCCACACTATATATGTCTCTCCATACATATGCATTTATAGGTTGGTCTCTTTTGCACAATCGTTGCACCTCATTCCCTCTGCTCGCCATAGATGCATGCTCCAGCCCACGCCACTATCTCTTAAAGACAAAAACACATGCTCAATTGTCGGGACTTCTTCCATGCATTCTCACATGCATGCATATTGTCATACCGATCCGTCTCTCCCATGTTGTTGATCTTATGACTTATGTCTTCTTTCTTTTATCTCGATCATGCGCGCGCGCACACACACATCCCACGTATACATGTATACCTCTCACACATGCACGTTCAAGGTCTCTATGTCTCCATGCGTAGTTAATTACCCTCAATCCTAACGCCACATCGAATCGTTCTCCTCTTTTGTGCACATAACTTCCGCCTGGATGAGTAAAACACACACTCACACTTAACAATCTCCTTCTAGCTACCCCCCCCCCCGCCTCTCACTCTTCCCCTATATCCCCAAAACCAATAAGACCATCCCTTAGTCTAATTCCCGCCTACATGCACCATCGATATATAGTAGTCTTCCTCGGTGTCTCTCAAACAAACACGTTCTCTCGAAGTCGACTCCTCTCACGCGCACACACCTTCTCTCTCTTAAATTACATCCACCACAGAGGACCCCGCGACACACACACACGCGCACCCCCCCCCAACACACACACACTAAGACTCCATCTCTCTCTCTCTCACACACACACACAAACACACACACACACGCAAGCACGCACGCCCCCCCCACACACACTAAGACTCCATCTCTATCCCTCTCTCTCACACACACACAAACTAAGACTCCATCTCTCTCCTCTCTCTCTCTCTCTCACACACACACACTAAGACTCCATCTCACACACACATGCTCTAGGCGGAGCATTTGTTCCCACCACCCTTCATCCAACCTTGCCCGTATGATAAACAATCACCTTTATTTACTTGCATAACATGGACAAATTCCACTTTACTTTAGTAGTCAGCAAACTTATTATCTGTACCCTTATAAAAAAACGAGTTGGTGGTGATGGTGTGCCTGCCATCTTGTAATACAGACCGTATGATCTATATCTGAGGATAGAAAGCAAACTATGATAATTTTACAAAAGATACAGGCACCTCTCTCCACATCATTATCTCTCGCAACCTCATTGCTCAGCAATTAAAAAAGGAATAAGTCTGTGGAACAATCTAGCATGCATGGTGGCCGTTGCCGCCTGCCGGCGCCGTCCATCCCCATGCCTCCACCCATTCCGACCACCAGTCACCACCACGCTCCACTCCTCCTCGCCTTATCTCTCATCTTTCATTTTTTATGACATTCTCGAGATACCAGTTTTCTGATAAAATTCTTGATATATCACTAGTTTTTACACATGGGATTACTCCTGCATGGGTCAATCACAACAGGTGTTCTGTAAAAAATGCATATTGATGTTCCGTGTAATGCACGAGAATCTTGCTTGTAATTATATAACGCAAATCACGATCAAGAAGTGACATTTTTTTGACACAACCATGTTAACATGGCCACGTAAATCACTAGCTAAAGTAAATACCATTATACTTATATCCCGATGCAAAAGGTTGAGTACATGTCCGAAGAGTAGAGTCGCACACACGCACTCTGTCTCTCAGAATCTCTCTCACACACACACACCAGTTACGTGACACCCACTTAAGCAGACACGTATGTTACAATTTGTACACCCGCGGGTACACGTGATGCTGCACATTTATTTAAGCCGGAAGGCGAACCCAAACAGCAGCTGCATTCATTCCCCTCCCGCTGCCTCTTCTCTGGTCGCCGTCGCCCGGTAGCCATGGGCTGGCCGAAGGTAACAACATACGCCATACTCCCGCCGGAGCGGCGCTTTAATATGGAAATTTTAGTGGTCATGCATGCATCTTTTTTGTGCTAGCACTCCTATATAAGGGTTGACCGGTCGCTTCCCCCGGATGTGCGCGGGCGGTGGAAGAGGAAGGAGAAGGGAAGCGGGCTGTGGAGTAATGTTTTTACCACAATTTCTTAGGAAACTGAGTGCAATAATTGAGTAGTTTTGCAAACAACCAGTACTACACCTGAAACGGTTCAAAACCTATACTCCCTTGCCAGCGCGCGCTTCCCGCGTGTAACGGTCAGCGTCCCCCTGGAGTGTTAGTGCTGCATTAATGCCCGGCCAGAGCGGAGGTGACCTCTCACTGGCGCCGGCTTTGAAGTGGCGAGACGGCCGAGAGAGCGCCGCTTCCCGGTGCACGCGACTGCTCCGCGTCGAGACTGGCCATAGGCCCTGTTTGGATCCATGGGTTAGAGTTAGTTTGAGATAGTTGGGGCTCAAATAGCCCTAAACTATCCAAGCATGAGGGTTTAAATTGGAGCAAGTTGCACCGAACCCACCAAAAAAACTATCCCACCCAAGAGGTGCTAACTGGAGATAGTTCTCATCGGGACCACTGAAAAATCACTTTTCTCTCTCCATGAAGTGCATTTATTGTCAATCTAACCCTGTCACCCAAACAACTCTTTGGCTACAGTTAGTTCGGGGTTAGTCATGAGTTAGTCTAATCTCTAGCTAAGTTAGAGTATCAAACAGGAGCAGTATAGGACATGCAAGTTGCTCAAAGCATACAGGCAAATTCGTACGTGAAAGGATTTTTTTTCTTTTTGAAAATGGAACGTGAAAGGAATTTTTTTAGAATGCTCTTGGCATGTCGCTAACATGTGATAGTTAACTGACCTCAATAGATGGCAGAAACACCAGCCCGCCGCACTTTGATAGAGACGAGGAGGGAGAAGTGATACAGGCTGCTGGATTACTAGAGATAGGTGTCACACGGAAGCCAAGAAATATGGTGATAGCATGGGTTAGCCATGTACTAGTATGATACTTGATGTCTACTACACAACCTTCTTCTTGTAGACGTTGTTGGGCCTCCAAGTGCAGAGGTTTGTAGGACAGTAGCAAATTTCCCTCAAGTGGATGACCTAAGGTTTATCAATCCGTAGGAGGCATAGGATGAAGATGGTCTCTCTCAAGCAACCCTGCAACCAAATAACAAAGAGTCTCTTGTGTCCCCAACACACCCAATACAATGGTAAATTGTATAGGTGCACTAGTTCGGCGAAGAGATGGTGATACAAGTGCAATATGGATAGTAGATAATAGTATTTATAATCTGAAATTATAAAAACAGCAAGGTAACTAATGATAAAAGTGAGCATAAATGGTATTGCAATGCTAGGAAACAAGGCCTAGGGTTCATACTTTCGCTAGTGTAAGTTCCCTCAACAATACTAACATAATTGGATCACATAACTATCCCTCAACATGCAACAAAGAGTCACTCCAAAGTCACTAATAGCGGAGAACGAACGAAGAGATTATGGTAGGGTACGAAACCACCTCAAAGTTATTCTTTCCAATCAATCCGTTGGGCTATTCCTATAAGTGTCACAAACAGCCCTAGAGTTCGTACTAGAATAACACCTTAAGATACAAATCAACCAAAACCCTAATGTCACCTAGATACTCCAATGTCACCTCAAGTATCCGTGGGTATGACTATACGATATGCATCACACAATCTCAGATTCATCTATTCAACCAACACAAAGGACCTCAAAGAGTGCCCCAAAGTTCTACCGGAGAATCACGACGAAAACGTGTGCCAACCCCTATGCATAGGTTCATGGGCGGAACCCGCAAGTTGATCACCAAAATATACATCAAGTGAATCACATGGCGTCCCATTATCACCACAGATACGCACGGCAAGACATACATCAAGTGTTCTCAAATCTTTAAAGACTCAATCCGATAAGATAACTTCAAAGGGGGAACTCAATTCATTACAAGAGAGTAGAGAGGGGAAGAAACATCATAGGATCCAAATATAATAGCAAAGCTCGCGATACATCAAGATTGTATCACCTCAAGAACACGAGAGAGAGAGAGAGAGAGAGAGAGAGAGATCAAACACATAGCTACTGGTACATACCCTCAGCCCCGAGGGAGAACTACTCCCTCCTTGTCATGGAGAGAACAAGGATGATGAAGATGGCCACTGGAGAAGGATTGCCCCCTCCGGCTGGGTGCCAGAACGGGTCTAGATTGGTTTTCGGTGGCTACGGAGGCTTCTGGCGGCGGAACTCCCGATCTATTCTCTGTTCTAGAAGTTTTAGGGTACAACGATATATATGGGTGCAGGAAGTACGTCGGAGGAGCTACGGGGGCCCCATGAGGCAGGGGGCGTGCCCTAGGGGGGGTGCTACGTCTTGAGCTTGCATTGGTTTTCCCCGAAGAGGAAGGGATGATGCAGCAGAGTAACATAAGTATTTCCCTCAGTTTTTGAGAAGCAAGGTATCAATCCAGTAGGAGCCCACGCTCAAGTCCCTCGTACCTACACAAAGCGATAGCTACTCGCAACCAACGCGATTAGGGGTTGTCAATCCCTTCGCGGTCACTTACGAGAGTGAGATCTGATAGATATAATATTTTTGGTATTTTTGGTATAAAGATGCAAAGTAAAAAGTAAAAGCAAAGTAAAAAAGCAAAGCAAGATTAAAGTGATGGAGATTGATATGATGAGAATAGACCCGGGGGCCATAGGTTTCACTAGTGGCTTCTCTCAAGAGCATAAGTATTCTACGGTGGGTGAACAAATTACTGTTGAGCAACTGACAGAATTGCGCATAGTTATGAGAATATCTAGGCATGATCATGTATATAGGCATCATGTCCGTGACTAGTAGATCGAAACGATTCTGCATCTACTACTATTACTCCACTCATCGACCGCTATCCAGCATGCATCTAGAGTTTTAAGTTAAAAACAGAGTACCGCCTTAAGCAAGATGACATGATGTAGAGAGATAAATTCATGCAATATGAAATAAACCCCATCTTGTTATCCTCGATGGCAACGATACAATACGTGCCTTGCTTCCCCTTCTGTTACTGGGTAAGGACACCGCAAGATCGAACCCAAAGCTAAGCACTTCTCCCATGGCAAGAACTACCAATCTAGTTGGCCAAACCAAACGGATAATTTGAAGAGACTTGCAAAGATAACCAATCATACATAAAAGAATTCAGAGAAGATTCAAATATTATTCATAGATAGACTTGATCATAAACCCACAATTCATCAGTCTCAACAAACACACCGCAAAAAGAAGATTACATCGAATAGATCTCCACAAGAGAGGGGGAGAACTTTGTATTGAGATTCAAAGAGAGAGAAGAAGCCATCTAGCTACTAACTATGGAGCCAAAGGTCTGAGGTAAACTACTCACACTTCATCGGAAAGGCTAGGATGATGTAGAAGCCCTCCGTGATGATGGCCCTCTTCCGGCAGAGCTCCGGAACAGGCCCCAAGATGGGATCTCATGGATACAGAAAGTTGCGGCGGTGGAATTAGGTTTTTGGCTCCTGTTCTGATCGTTTGGGGGTACGTGTGTATATATATGAGGAAGAAGTACGCCGGAGGAGCAACGAGGGGCCCACGAGGCAGGGGCGCGCCCTAGGGGGGCACCCCCACCCTCGTGACCGCCTCTTTTGTTCCTTGGAGCAGGGTCCAAGTCTCCTGGATCATGTTCGGTGAGAAAATCACGTTCCCGAAGATTTTATTCCATTTGGACTCCGTTTGATATTCCGTTTCTTTGAAACACTGAAATAGGCAAAAAAACAGCAATTCTGGGCTGGGCCTCTAGTTAATAGGTTAGTCCCAAAAATAATATAAAAGTGGAAAATAAAGCCCAATATAGTCCAAAACAGTAGATAATATAGCATGGAGCAATCAAAAATTATAGATATGTTGGAGACGTATCAGGCATCCCCAAGCTTAATTCCTGCTCGTCCTCGAGTAGGTAAATGATAAAAAGAGAATTTTTGATGTGGAGTGCTACTTGGCATAATTTCAATGCAAATCTTCTTAATTGTGGTATGAATATTCAGATTAGAAAGATTCAAGACAAAAGTTTATATTGACATAAAAATAATAATACTTCAAGCATACTAATAAAGCAATTATGTCTTCTCAAAATAACATGGCCAAAGAAAGTTATCCCTACAAAATCATATAGTCTGTCTATGCTCCATCTTCACCACACAAAGTATTCAAATCATGCACAACCCCGATGACAAGCCAAGCAATTGTTTCATACTCTAACTGTTTCAAAACTTTTTCAATATTCACGCAATACATGAGCGTGAGCCATGGATATAGCACTATAGGTGGAATAGAATGGTGGTTGTGGAGAAGACAAAAAGGAGGGGAAGATAATCTCACATCAACTAGGCGTATCAACGGGCTATGGAGATTCCCATCAATAGATATCAATGTGAGTTAGTAGGGATTGCCATGCAACGGATGCACTAGAGCTATAAATGTATGAAAGCTCAACAAAAGAAACTAGTGGGTGTGCATCCAACTTGCTTGCTCACGAAGACCTAGGGCAATTTGAGGAAGCCCATTATTGGAATATACAAGCCAAGTTCTATAATGTAAAATTCCCACTAGTATATGAAAGTGACGACATATGAGACTCTCTATATGAAGAACATGGTGCTACTTTGAAGCACAATATATGAGACTCGCTATATCATGGTGCTACTTTGAAGCACAAGTGTGGAAAAAAAAATAGTAGCATTGCCCCTTTTATTTATTTTCTATTTTTTGGGCCTTCTTTTTTTTCTTTGGCCTTTCTCTTTTTTTATTGGGACAATGCTCTATTGAATGATGATCATCACAATTTTATTTATTTACAACTCATTGATTACAACTCTATTCTAAAACAAAGTATGACTCTATATGGATGCTTCCGGCGGTGTACCGGGATATGCAATGAATCAAGAGTGACAAGTATGAAGAAATTATGAACGGTGGCTTTGCCACAAATACTATGTCAACTACATGATCATGCTAAGCAATATGACAATGATGAATGTGTCATGATGAACTAGATGGTGGAAAGTTGCATGGCAATATATCTCGGAATGGCTATGGAAATGCCATAATAGGTAGGTATGGTGGCTGTTTTGAGGAAGGTATATGGTAGGTGTATGATACCGGCGAAAGGTGCGCGGTATTAGAGAGGCTAGCAAAGGTGGAAGGGTGAGAGTGCATATAATCCATGGACTCAACATTAGTCATAAAGAACTCATATACTTATTGCAAAAATCTAGAAGTTATCAAATCAAAGTATTACGCGCATGCTCCTAGGGGGATAGATTGGTAGGAAAAGACCATCGCTCGTCCCCGACCGCCACTCATAAGGAATACAATCAATAAATAAATCATGCTCCGACTTTGTTACATAACGGTTCACCATACGTGCATGCTACGGGAATCACAAACTTTAACACAAGTATTCTTTAAATTCACAACTACTCAACTAGCATGACTTTAATATTATCACCTCCATATCTCAAAACAATTATCATGCTTAAATCTTTTCTTAGTATTCAACACACTCAAAAGAAAGTTTCACAAAGCTTGAATACCAAGCATATTATTATTAAGCAAATTACCATGCTATTAAGAGACTCTCAAAATAATTTAAGTGAAGCATGAGAGATCAATAGTTTCTTTAAAACAAATCCACCACCGTGCTCTAAAAGATCTAAGTGAAGCACATAGAGCAAAATTATCTAGCTCAAAAGATATAAGTGAAGCACATAGAGTAAAACTACTTATCTCAAAAGATATAAGTGAAGCACATAGAGCAAAACTATCTAGCTCAAAAGATATAAGTGAAGCACATAGAGTATTCTATCAAATTTTAATTCATGTATGGCTCTCTCAAAAGGTGTGTACAGCAAGGATGATTGTGGCATACTAAGACACAAAGACACAAATAATACAAGATGCTCCAAGCAAAACACATATCATGTTGGTGAATAAAAATATAGCTCCAAGTAAATTACCGATGGAAGTGGACGAAAGAGGGGAAGCCTTCCGGGGCATCCCCAAGCTTTGACTTTTTGGTGTCCTTGGATTATCTTGGGGGTGCCATGGGCATCCCCAAGCTTAGGCTCTTGCCACTCCTTGTTCCATGATCCATTAAAAGAATTCACCCAAAACTTGAAAACTTCACAACACAAAACTCAAAATAGAAAACTCGTGAGCTCCGTTAGCGAAATAAAACAAAAGACCACTTCAAGGTACTGTAATGAACTCATTCTTTATTTATATTGGTGTTAAACCTACTGTATTCCAACTTCTCTATGGATTATAAACTATTTTACTAGCCATAGATTCATCAAAATAAGCAATCAACACACGAAAAACAGAATCTGTCAAAAACAGAACAGTCTGTAGTAATCTGTAGCTAGCGCAAGATCTGGAACCCCAAAAATTCTAAAATAAATTGCTGGACGTGAGGAATTTATCTATTAATCGTCTTAAAAAATAATTAACTAAATATCACTCTTCAAATAAAAATTACAGCAGTTCTCATGAGCGCTAAAGTTTCTGTTTTTTACAGCAAGTTCAACAAGACTTTCCCCAAGTCTTCCCAACGGTTCTACTTGGCAAAAACATTAATTAAACACAAAAAACACAACCAAAACAGATGCTAAATAATTTATTTATTACTAAGCAGCAGCAAAAAGCAAGGAATAAAAATAAAATTGGGTTGCCTCCCAACAAGCGCTATCGTTTAACGCCCCTAGCTAGGCATAAAAGCGAGGATAGATCTAGGTATTGACATCTTTGGTAGGCAATCCATAAGTGGCTCTCATGATAGTTTCATATGGTAATTTTATTTTCTTTCTAGGAAAGTGTTACATGCCCTTTTTTAATGGAAATTGAAATCTAATATTCCCTTCCTTCATATCAATAATCGCACCAACCGTTCTAAGGAAAGGTCTACCAAGAATAATAGGGCAAGAAGGATTGCAATCTATATCAAGAAAAATGAAATCTACGGGCACATAATTCCTATTTTCAACAATAAGAACATCATTAATCCTTCCCATAGGTTTCTTAATAGTGGAATCCGCAAGATGCAAGTTTAGAGAGCAATCAACAAAATTACGGAAATCTAGTAAATCACACAAAGTCTTGGGAATAGTAGAGACACTAGCACCCAAATCACACAAAGCATAAAACTCATGTTCTTTAATTTTAATAGTTGGTTCCCACTAATCATAGAGTTTTCTAGGGATAGAAACTTTCAACTCAAGTTTTTCTTCATAAGATTGCATCAAGGCATCAACAATATGCTCGGTGAAGGCTTTATTTTGACTATAAGCATGTGGAGAATTTAGCACGGATTGCAACAAGGAAATACAATCAATTAAAGAGCAACTTTCATAATTAAATTCCTTCAAATCCAATATAGTGGGTTTAGCAACATCTAGATTTTTATTTCTTTCAATCCCACTTTCATCAATTTCATCTTTAAGATCTAAATACTCCGAATTTTTAGAATGCCTTCTAGGTAAAGGAAGATCATATTCAGTTTCATCAAGATTCATATTGCAAAATAAAGATTTAATAGGGGACACATCAATAACTTTTAGATCTTTATCTTGATTTTCGTAGGTATTGGAAGAACATGCTTTAATAAAGGCATCTTTGGAAGCACGCATCCTAGCGGTTCTTTCCTTGCACTCATCAATGGAAATTATCATGGCTTTGAGAGACTCATTGATACCATGCTTAGGAGGAATAGATCTAAGCTTTAAAGAATCAACCTCAAGAGAAATTCTATCAACGTTTCTAGCCAAATCATCAACTTTAAGCAATTTCTCCTCAAGCAAAGCATTAAAATTCTTTTGTGAATTCATAAACTCTTGAACACTATTCTCAAATTCAGACGGCATCTTATTATAATTTCCATAAGAGTTGTTGTAGGAATTCCCATAATTATTAGAAGGATTACTAGGATATGGCCTAGGATTAAAATTCCCTCTATAACGTTGTTACCAAAATTATTCCTACCAACAAAATTCACATCCATAGACTCATTGTTATTCTCAATCAAAGTAGACAAAGGCATATCATTAGGATCAGAAGAAACACTCTTAGTAGCAAATAATTTCATAAGTTCATCCATCTTTCCACTCAACACATTGATTTCTTCTATCGCGTGCACTTTTTTATTAGAGGATCTTTTAGTATGCCATTGAGAATAATTAACCATAATATTATCTAGGATTTTAGTAGAATCTCCTAAAGTGATTTCCATAAAAGTGCCTCCCGCGGCCGAATCTAAAAGATTTCTAGAAGCAAAATTCAATCCGGCATAAAAAATTTGTATAATCATCCACAAATTCAAACCATGAGTAGGGCAATTACGTATCATTAATTTCATTCTCTCCCAAGATTGTGCAACATGTTCATGATCAAGTTGTTTAAAGTTCATAATATTGTTTCTAAGATAGATGATCTTAGCGGGAGGAAAATACTTAGAGATAAAAGCATCTTTGCACTTGTTCCATGAATCAATACTATTCTTAGGAAAAGACGAAAACCAAGCTTTAGCACAATCTCTAAGCAAAAAGGAAATAGCTTCAATTTAACGACATCATTATTGACATCTTTTTTCTTTTGCATATCACATAAATCAACGAAGCTATTCAGATGAGTAGCGGCATCTTCACTAGGAAGGCCGGCGAATTGATCTTTCATAACAAGATTCAACAAAGCAGTATTAATTTCACAAGATTCAGCATTGGTAAGAGGAGCAATCGGAGTGCTAAGGAAATCATTATTATTGGTATTGGTGAAGTCACACAATTTAGTAGAATCTTGAGCCATCGCGACAAACAAGCAATCTAACACATGGGCAAAAAAAGCAAACGGGCAAAAAGAGGAAAATAGAGAGGGAGGATAGAGAGAGAGGGCGAATAAAACGGCAAGGGTGAATTGGGGGGAGAGGAAAACGAGAGGCAAATGGCAAATAATGTAATGCAAGATATAGGGATTGTGATGGTACTTGGTATGTTGACTTTTTGCGTAGACTCCCCGGCAATGGCGCCAGAAATCCTTCTTGCTACGTCTTGAGCTTGCGTTGGTTTTCCCCGAAGAGGAAGGGATGATGCAGTAGAGTAGCATAATTATTTCCCTCAGTTTTTGAGAACCAAGGTATCAATCCAGTAGGAGCCCACGCTCAAGTCCCTCGTACCTGCACAAAGCGATAGCTACTCACAACCAACGCGATTAGGGGTTGTCAATCCCTTCACGGTCACTTACGAGAGTGAGATCTAATAGATACAATATTTTTGGTATTTCTGGTATAAAGATGCAAAGTAAAAAGTAAAAGCAAAGTAAAAAAGCAAAGCAAGATTAAAGTGATGGAGATTGATATGATGAGAATAGACCCGGGGGCCATAGGTTTCACTAGTGGCTTCTCTCAAGAGCATAAGTATTCTACGGTGGGTGAACCAATTATTGTTGAGCAATTGACAGAATTGAGCATAGTTATGACAATATCTAGGCATGATCATTTATATAGGCATCACGTCCGTGACAAGTAGATCGAAACGATTCTGCATCTACTACTATTACTCCACTCATCGACCGCTATCCATCATGCATCTAGAGTATTAAGTTAAAAACAGAGTAACGCCTTAAGCAAGATGACATGATGTAGAGAGATAAATTCATGCAATATGAAATAAACCCCATCTTGTTATCCTCGATGGCAACAATACAATACGTGCCTTGCTGCCCCTTCTGTCACTGGGTAAGGACACCGCAAGATCAAACCCAAAGCTAAGCACTTCTCCCATGGCAAGAACTACCAATCTAGTTGGCCAAACCAAACGGATAATTCGAAGAGACTTGCAAAGATAACCAATCATACATAAAAAATTCATAGAAGATTCAAATATTATTCATAGATAGACTTGATCATAAACCCACAATTCATCGATCTCAACAAACACACCGCAAAAAGAAGATTACATCGAATAGATCTCCACAAGAGAGGGGGTACTTTGTATTGAGATTCAAAGAGAGAGAAGAAGCCATCTAGCTACTAACTATGGACCCGAAGGTCTGAGGTAAACTACTCACACTTCATCGTAAAGGCTAGGATGATGTAGAAGCCCTCCGTGATGACGGCCCTCTTCCGGCGGAGCTCCGAAACAGGCCCCAAGATGGGATCTCGTGGATACAGAAAGTTGCGGTGCTAGAATTAGGTTTTTGGCTCCTGTTCTGATCGTTTGGGGGTACGTGTGTATATATAGGAGGAAGAAGTATGCCGGAGGAGCAACGAGGGGCCCACGAGGCAGGGGGGCGCGCCCCCCACCCTCGTGACCGCCTCTTTTGTTCCTTGGAGTAGGGTCCAAGTCTCCTGGATCACGTTCGGTGAGAAAATCACGTTCCCGAAGATTTTATTCCGTTTGGACTCCGTTTGATATTCCATTTCTGCGAAACACTAAAATAGGCAAAAAAAAACAACAATTCTGGGCTGGGCCTCCGGTTAATAGGTTAGTCCCAAAAATAATATAAAAGTGGAATATAAAGCCCAATATAGTCCAAAACAGTAGATAATATAGCATGGAGCAATCAAAAATTATAGATACGTTGGAGACGTATCAGGGGGCGCCCCCACCCTCGTGAGCACCTCCTGTATCTCTTGACGTGGAGTCCAAGTCTATCCGGTGGCTTTCGTTCCAAAAATAACTTCTCCAGTTGATTTCGTTCCGTTTCGACTCCGTTTGATATTCCTTTTCTTCGAAACACTGAAATAGGCATAAAACAACAAATCTGGGCTGGGCCTCTTGTTAATAGGTTAGTCCCAGAAGTAATATAAAAGTGGATAATAAAGCTCAATATTGCCCAAAACAGTAGATAATATAGCATGGAGCAATCAAAAATTATAGATATGTTGGAGACGTATTAAGCATCCCCGAGCTTGATTCCTGCTCGTCCTCGAGTAGGTAAATGATAAAAAGATAATTTTTGATGTGGAATGCTAGTTGGCATAATTTCAACGTAATTCTTCTTACTTGTGATATGAATATTCAGATCCGAAAGATTCAAGACAAAAGTTCATATATTGACATAAAAATAATAATACTTCAAGCATACTAACTAAGCAATCATGTCTTCTCAAAATAACATGGCCAAAGAAAGTTATCCCTACAAAATCATATAGTCTGGCTATGCTCCATCTTCACCACACAAAATATTTAAATCATGCACAACCCCGATGACAAGCCAAGCAATTGTTTCATACTTTTGATGTTCTCAAACTTTTTCAATCTTCACGCAATATATGAGCGTGAGCCATGGACATAGCACTATAGGAGGAATAGAATGGTGGTTGTGGAGAAGACAAAAAGGGAGAAGATAGTCTCACATCAACTAGGCATATCAACAGGCTATGGAGATGCCCATCAATAGATATCAATGTGAGTGAGTAGGGATTGCCATGCAACAGATGCACTAGAGCTATAAATGTATGAAAGCTCAACAAAAGAAACTAGTGGGTGTGCATCCAACTTGCTTACTCACGAAGACCTAGGGCATTTTGAGGAAGCCCATCATTGGAATATACAAGCCAAGTTCTATAATGAAAGATTTCCACTAGTATATGAAAGTGACAACATAGGAGACTCTCTATCATGAAGATTATGGTGCTACTTTGAAGCACAAGTGTGGTAGAAGGATAGTAGCATTGCCCCTTCCCTCTTTTTCTCTCATTTTTTATTTTTATTATTTTATTTTTTTTATTTGGTCCTTTCTCTTTTTTTATGGCCTCTTTTCTCCTCCCTTTTTTTATTTGGGCTTCTTTGGCCTGTTTTAATTTTTTTATTTTCGTCCGGAGTCTCATCCCGACTTGTGGGGGAATCATAGTCTCCATCATCCTTTCCTCACTGGGACAATGCTCTAATAATGATGATCATCACACTTTTATTTTTCTTACAACTCGAGAATTACAACTCGATACTTAGAACAAGATATGACTCTATATGAATGCCTCCGGCGGTGTACCGAGATGTGCAATAACTCATGAGTGACATGTATGAAAGAATTATGAATGGTGGCTTTGCCACAAATACGATGTCAACTACATGATCATGCTAAGCAATATGACAATGATGGAGTGTGTCATAATAAACGGAACGGTGGAAAGTTGCATGGCAATATATCTCGGAATGGCTATGGAAATGCCATAATAGGTAGGTATGGTGGTTGTTTTGAGGAAGGTATATGGTGGGTTTATGGTACCGGCGAAAGTTGCGCGGTACTAGAGAGGCTAGCAAAGGTGGAAGGGTGAGAGTGCGTATAATCCATGGACTCAACATTAGTCATAAAGAACTCACATACTTATTGCAAAAAACTATTAGTTATCGAAACAAAGTACTACGCGCATGCTCCTAGGGGGATAGATTGGTAGGAAAAGACCATCGCTCGTCCCCGACCGCCACTCATAACGAGGACAATCAATAAATAAATCATGCTCCGACTTCATCACATAACGGTTCACCATACGTGCATGCTATGGGAATCACAAACTTCAACACAAGTATTTCTCAAATTCATAACTACTCAACTAGCATGACTCTAATATCACCATCTCCATATCTCAAAACAATTATCAAGTATCAAACTTCTCATAGTATTCAACACACTCATAAGAGAATTTTATTATTCTTGAATACCTAGCATATTAGGATTTTAAGCAAATTACCATGATATTTAAGACTCCCAAAATAATCTAAGTGAAGCATGAGAGTTCATCTATTTCTATAAAATAAGACCACCATCGTTCTATAAAATATATAAGTGAAGCACTAGAGCAAATGACAAACTACTCCGAAAGATATAAGTGAAGATCAATGAGTAGTCGAATAATTACGCAACTATGTGAAGACTCTCTAACATTTAAAAATTTCAGATCCTGGTATTCTATTCAAACAGCAAGCAAAGAAAAATAAAATGACATTCTAAGAATAGCAAACATCATGTGAAGAAGCAAAAACTTAGGATCAATCGATATTAACCGATAGTTCTTGAAGAAGAAAGGTGGGATGCCAACAGGGGCATCCCCAAGCTTAGACGCTTGAGACTTCTTGAAATATTATTTTGGGGTGCCTTGGGCCTACCCAAGCTTGAGCTTTTTTGTCTCCTTAATTCCTCTCATATCAAGGTCTCCCTAAATCTCAAAAGCTTCATCCACACAAAACTCAACAAGGACTCGTGAGATAAGTTAGTATAAACCATTGCAAAAACCTTATCATACTCTACTGTAGAAAATCACTAAAATTATTATTCAACATTTCGTACTAAATTCCTCTGCATATTTAATAGTCCTATCCTCAAATAGAATCGTTAAAGAAGCAACCATATGCAAACAATGCAAACATAACAGCAATCTGCCTAAACAGGATAGTCTGTAAAGAATGCTGCAACATCCATACTTACCTAGCTCCAAAAATTATGAAAGAAAATTCCCACTGTAGTAAATTTATCATAGCTTAATATTCAAAAGGTTTCAACATTTTATCACATTCTTAATTTTCTAGGGAATTATTGCAACAGCGGTAAACTTTCTGTTTTCAAACAGCAACATGTGGACTTCTAAAATGGGCATAGTAAAGACTATCAATGTCACTTTTATTGAAATAAAAGATGCAAAACATTGTTCTAAATAACAGCATGCAAATACTACCAAAATAAATTGTCACTCCAAGCAAAACACATATCATGTGGTGAATAAAAATATAGCTCCAAGTAAAGTTACCGATGGAAGTAGACGAAAGAGGGGATGCCTTCCGGGGCATCCCCAAGCTTAGGCTCTTGGTTGTCCTTGAATATTACCTTGGGGTGCCTTGGGCATCCCCAAGCTTAGGCTCTTACCACTCCTTGTTCCGTAGTCCATCGAATCCTTACCCAAAACTTGAAAACTTCACAACACAAAACTTAAAGTAGAAAACTCGTGAGCTCCGTTAGTATAAGAAAATAAATCACCACTTCAAGGTACTGTAATGAACTCATTATTTATTTATATTGGTGTTAAACCTACTGTATTACAACTTCTCTATGGTTTATAAACTATTTTACTAGCCATAGATTCATCAAAATAAGCAAACAACACACGAAAAACAGAATCTGTCAAAAACAGAACAGTCTGTAGTAATATGGATCAAACGTATACTTATGGAACTCATACAATTCTAAAATAAATTCATGGACCTGAGGAATTTATATATTAATAATATGCAAAAAGAATTAACTAAATATCACTCTCCAAATAAAAATGGCATCAGTTCTCGTGAGCGCTAAAGTTTCTGTTTTTTACAGCATGATCAACAAGACTTTCCCCAAGTCTTCCCAACGGTTCTACTTGGCACAAACACTAATTAAACACATAAAACCACATCTAAACAGAGGCTAGATGAATTATTTATTACTAAACAGGAACAAAAAGCAAGGAACAAAAATAAAGTTGGGTTGCCTCCCAACAAGCGCTATAGTTTAACGCCCCTAGCTAGGCATGATGATTTCAATGATGCTCACATAAAAGATAAGAATTGTAACATAAAAAGAGCATCATGAAGAATATTACTAGCACATTTAAGTATAACATACTTCCTATGCATAGGTATTTTGTGAGAAAACAACTTGTGGGAACAAGAATCAACTTGCATAGGAAGGTAAAACAAGCATAACTTCAAGATTTTAAGTGCATAGAGAGGAAATTTGATATTATTGCAATTCCTACAAGCATATATTCCTCCCTCATAATAATTTTCAGTAGCATCATGAATGAATTCAACAATATAACCAGCACCTAAAGCATTCTTTTCATGACCTATAAGCATAGAAATTTTATTACTCTCCACATAAGCAAGATTCTTCTCATTCAGGACAGTGGGAGTACCATAAGAGACTTGGATACTATAAATTGTTTCCACATTAAAAGAGTAATGTTCAGAAAAGGGGTAACCATAATCATGACAAGTTTTATAAATATAATCACTACTTTTTATAGCATATGTATCATCACAATAATTATCCATGCTATCATCATTATAAATTTGCATATCAAAACTTGGGAGACTAAAAATAGCATCTTCATTAATCATAGCTTCCCCAAGATTGGGACAAACATTAATTGCAGCAAATATATTCTCAAAAACATCATCTTCATCAAACATAGCATCCCCAATCTTGGGCCTTTTCATATCATAAGCATAATCACTCTCATAATTAATAGTATGGATAGCACCAATAGTATAGCAATTATCATATTCTTCCAAGCAAGTGCCAAAAAGATTTTCAAGATCATAAGAAGTATCATTATCTTCCACAATTATATTTTCATGAGGCACAATAGTAATAGGAGCAGCATTATTTGGGAGAGATATCTTTTTACCTCTCTTCCTTTTTCTTTTCTTCTTCCTCGCCACATCATGTGTGGGTTCAATCCTCTTTTTGGAGCTCCTTATTAATGATATTGGTTGAATAGGAGGCTCCTCCTCGTTACCTGATTCATCATAAGAAATAATAGGATGGTATTGGGAAGTCTCTTCACTTTCATTAGTATTCTCTTCATCTTCTATTTGTTTTATTTTCTTTATGTAATTGGCAATATAAGGATTTTCAATGCAATTCACCACACAATACATATAAATCTTCTCTAGATCAAAATGAAGAACTTTATCAAGATTAAACTTTGGAATACCCTCAGTTATACGTTTCATTTCTTCATAACCCAAAAGGAGGCTAAGCTCTTTATGATGCTCAAGGGTAATCAAATTATCACAATGTTTGGACACGACTTGATCATGAAACAAATAGCATTGGAGCTTTAAATGACCATGTTCATTGCAAAGTTCACAAGGGGCACGAAAAATATTGAATTTTTCAGCACATTCATCTAGCTCTTCTTACAACAATTTGGTTTCTAAGTACTTATGCCTCTTGCAATATCTATCTTCCCTATTTGGTGTGTACTTGCAAACCCAGTCTACTCCACAAAAATTGACATGTTTATAGGAGGCATTTTCATCATAACTAGTGCAATCATCATTAGCATCATGGATATTCAAAGAATTCATACTAACAACATTGCAATCATGCTCATCATTCAAATATTTAGTGCCAAACATTTTATAGATTTCTTCTTCTAGCACTTGAGCACAATTATCCTTTCCATCATATTCATGAAAGATATTAAAAAGGTGAAGCGTATGAGACAAACTCAATTCCATTTTTTATAGTTTTATTTTATAAACTAAACTAGTGATATAACAAGAAACTAAAAGACTCGATTGCAAGATCTAAAGATATACCTTCAAGCACTCACCTCCCCGGCAACGGCGCCAGAAAAGAGCTTGATGTCTACTACACAACCTTCTTCTTGTAGACGTTGTTGGGCCTCCAAGTGCAGAGGTTTGTAGGATAGTAGAAAGTTTCCCTCAAGTGGATGACCTAAGGTTTATCAATCCGTAGGAGGCGTAGGATGAAGATGTTCTCTCTCAAGCAACCCTACAACCAAATAACAAAGAGTCTCTTGTGTCCCCAACACACCTAATACAATGGTAAATTGTATAGGTGCACTAGTTCGGCGAAGAGATGGTGATACAAGTGCAATATGGATAGTAGATAATAGTATTTGCAATCTTAAATTATAAAAACAGCAAGGTAACTAATGATAAAAGTGAGCGTAAACGGTATAGCAATGCTAGGAAACAAGGCCTAGGGTTCATACTTTCGCTAGTGTAAGTTCCCTGAACAATACTAACATAATTGGATCACATAACTACCCCTCAACATGCAACAAAGATTCACTCCAAAGTCACTAATAGCGGAGAACGAACGAAGAGATTATGGTAGGGTACGAAACCACCTCAAAGTTATTCTTTCCAATCAATCCGTTGGGCTATTCATATAAGTGTCACAAACAGCCCTAGAGTTCATACTAGAATAACACCTTAAGATACAAATCAACCAAAACCCTAATGTCACCTAGATACTCAAATGTCACCTCAAGTATCTGTGGGTATGATTATACGATATGCATCACACAATCTTAGATTCATCTATTCAACCAACACAAAGGACCTCAAAGCGTGCCCCAAATTTCTACCGGAGAATCACGACGAAAACGTGTGCCAACCCCTATGCATAGGTTCATGGGCGGAACCCGCAAGTTGATCACCAAAACATACATCAAGTGAATCACGTGGCGTCCCATTGTCACCACAGATACGCACGGCAAGACATACATCAAGTGTTCTCAAATCATTAAATACTCAATCCGATAAGATAACTTCAAAGGGGAAACTCAATTCATTACAAGAGAGTAGAGGGGGGAAGAAACATCATAGGATCCAAATATAATAGCAAAGCTCGCGATACATCAAGATTGTATCACCTCAAGAACACGAGAGAGAGAGAGAGAGAGAGAGAGAGAGATCAAACACATAGCTACTGGTACATACCCTCAGCCTCGAGGGAGAACTACTCCCTCCTCATCATGGAGAGACCAGGATGATGAAGATGGCCACTGGAGAAGGATTGTCCCCTCCGACAGTGTGCCGGAACGGGTCTAGATTGGTTTTCGGTGGCTATGGAGGCTTCTGGCAGCGGAACTCCCGATCTATTCTCCGTTCTGGAAGTTTTAGGGAACGACGATATATATGGGTGCAGGAAGCACGTCGGAGGAGCTACGGGGGCCCCACGAGGCAGGGGCGCGCCCTAGGGGGGGTGCCCCCACCCTTGTGAGCACCTCCCATATCTCCTGACGTGGAGTCCAAGTCTATCCGGTGGCTTTCATTCCAAAAATAACTTCTCCGGTTGATTTCGTTTCGTTTCGACTCCGTTTGATATTCCTTTTCTTCGAAACACTAAAATAGGCATAAAACAGCAAATCTGGGCTGGGCCTCTGGTTAATAGGTTAGTCCCAAAAGTAATATAAAAGTGGATAGTAAAGCCCAATATTGCCCAAAATAGTAGATAATATAGCATGGAGCAATCAAAAATTATAGATACGTTGGAGACGTATCAATACTACACTGGGCTGCCGTGTTTCGTACTCTTCAAGTCCACTGTGGAGATGATTGGTTAATTTTATATCGTTGAATAATATTAAATATTATGAGTGCAGACGCTCCACCACGAGGTTCCTTTGAAAGCACGAGTGCTCCCTAGGTGGTTTTGACAATTGATGACAACATATCTCTTGTTGGACTAACATTTCTATCTAGCATGTTTCAGATAAGTTCAACAATGGAGTGGCATGGACTAAAGGTTGTGGGAACTCCTTCAAGATGCTAATGACAAAGGATTGGCTCAAGCTCAAAAGCTCAAGACTCGTCATTTTATATTTTAGTGATCCAAGATCACATTGAGTCTTTAGGAAAAGCCAATACTATCAAGGAGGGATGAGGTGTTTCTTAATGAGCCTCTTGCTTCATGTGCTTAATGATATGCTCCAAAATCCTCAGCTACTTTCCCACTTCCACATATGACCTAAACCCTAAGCCAAACTCGGTCCTACCGACTCTTCCTATCCGGCGCCACCGAGTTTCACTTGTCATAAGCCACTGCCAAACCCTAATCAGTTCGGTCTCACCGATGGGATCTCGGTCTCACCGAGATGGGCTTGCAAACTCTTTGTTACCCATTGCAATATTCTCGGTCCCACCGAGATATGCAATCGGTCCCACTGAGTTTGCTTGACCAAATCTCAGTTTCACTTATTACCCAAATCGGTCCCACCGAGTTTGAGTAATCGGTCAAACCGAGTTTTGGATTTACCCTAACCCTAGCACATCGGTCCCACCGAGTTGATCCGGTCGGTCCCACCGAAATCTCTAACGGTCACTAGGTTTACATTTTCGGTCCGACCGAGTTTATTGATTCGGTCCCACCGAGATTGGAAAACTGTGTGTAACGGTTGGATTTTGTGTGGAGGCTATATATACCCCTCCACCTCCTCTTCATTCAGTGAGAGAGCTATCAGAACGCATACACCATTCAAACTCATATGTTCTGAGAGAGAACCACCTACTCATGTGTTGAGACCAAGATATTCCATTCCTACCATATGAATCTTGATCTCTAGCCTTCCCAAGTTGCTTTCCACTCAAATCTTCTTTCCACCAAATCCACATCCTATGAGAGAGAGTTGAGTGTTGGGGAGACTATCATTTGAAGCACAAGAGCAAGGAGTTCATTACCTACACACCATTTGTTACTTCTTGGAGAGTGGTGTCTCCTAGATTGGCTAGGTGTCACTTGGGAGCCTCCGACAAGATTGTGGAGTTGAACCAAGGAGTTTGTAAGGGCAAGGAGATCGCCTACTTCGTGAAGATCTACCGCTAGTGAGGCAAGTCCTGTGTGGGCGATGGCCATGGTGGGATAGACAAGGTTGCTTCTTCGTGGACCCTTTGTGGGTGGTTGCTTCTTCGTGGACCCTTCGTGGGTGGAGCCCTGTGTGGACTCGCGCAACCATTACCCTTGGGTGGAGCCCTGTGTGGACTCGCGCAACCGTTACCCTTTGTGGGTTGAAGTCTCCATCAACGTGGATGTAGGATAGCACCACCTATCCGAACCACGGGAAAAACATCCGTGTCTCCAATTGCGTTTGAATTCTCCAAACCCTTCTCTTTACATTCTTGCAAGTTGCATGCTTTACATTCCGCTGCTCATATACTCTTTGCATGCTTTCTTGATATGTATTGTGTGTGTTGAAATTGTGCCTAAACTCCACTTAAACCAAAAAAGGTTAAAAATTGCAACTTGAGCATTATGTGTCTAATCCCCCCCTCTAGACACATCTACTTCTAGATCCTACAAGTGGTATCAGAACTTTGGTCTCCATTGCCTTGGTTTAATCACCATTGGAGGAAGATGGATGTGTCTACATTAGGGAGTCTTAGGCATAGAGTGCCTATTCTTGATGGAGAGTATTTCCATGAGTGGAAAAATGAGATGCTTGTAATCTTCAATCAATATCATTTGAACAAGTATATTGCTAGCCCTTGTGCACCTCATATTGATCCTTTGCATCCTACCCTAGATGAAGATATTGACATGATTCGCAATCTTAGAACTATTGAGCTCATCATTAGAGGATTGCCCAAAAACTTGATTGCTAGTTTGCCTACTCAAAGTTGTGCCTATACTATATGGAAATTTCTTGAGGAACGATTTCCCGATCATTCCTTGAAAACTTTGGATGAAATTTTCCATAAATCTATTGCCTTGAGTAAGATGAATTCTAGTGATCCTAGTTTTGGTAAATGTCTATTTGAACTTACCAATCTTAAGCATGCTAAAGGAGATGTTGGAATCATTAATGATATCATATTCAAAGCTATAAGAATTCATAAACGTGACCACTTTGATGATCATTTATCTAATGAATTACCCTCTCTAGGAAATGATGAGTCACAAGATCATGATGAACATGAATATTATGATGATGATGATAGTGACTTCGATCTTGATGATGCAATGAGACATTTTGGTCTTATGGCAAATCTTCGGGGATATGAATCAGGAGGAAAGGAATGGGTTCTTGATAGTGGATGTACTGATCATATGACCGGAGATGAAGAGATGTTTCGTGAGCTTGCTGAAAATGACGGCCCTCGAAAATATGTCACCTTTGGTGATAATTCAAAGGGTAAAGTGGTTGGCCTTGGTAAGGTGGCCATCTCACATGATAGTTCCATTCAAAATGTCATGCTCGTTGAATCTCTTGGCTACAACTTACTTTCAGTATCTAGACTTGCTGATTTCGGTTTGAATATCCTATTTACTGAGGTAGATTGCCAAGTATTTCGTCGAGACAATCATAAAATGGTCTTTACGGGTATGCGTAGAGGTGAACTTTACATTGTCGATTTCTCTAAAAAGGCACAACCTAAAACTTGCTTTGTTGCTAAATCCTCAAAAGGTTGGTTGTGGCATAGACGACTAGGTCACGTTGGCATGAGAAACCTTGACAAGCTTATTAAAGGAAATCATATCCTTGGAGTCAACGATGTCATATTTGATAAGGATAGACTTTGCAGTGCGTGTCAAGCAGGTAAACAGGTTGGAGGAAGACATCCCGTGAAGAACATCATGACCACAAGGAGGCCACTCGAGCTACTTCACATGGATCTTTTTGGTCCCAACGCCTACAAGAGTCTCGGTGGAAATTCCTTTGGTCTAGTTATAGTTGATGATTTTTCAAGATTTACGTGGGTGTTCTTTCTTAATGACAAGTCGCAGGTCCAGAAGATCTTCAGAAACTTCGCTAGGAAGGCCCAAAATCAGTTTGATGTGAAGATCAAGAAGGTTTGGAGTGACAACGGAACGGAGTTCAAGAACGCAAATGTGGACACCTTTCTTGACGAAGAAGGGATTTCACACGAGTTCTCGGCTACGCACACACCTCAACAAAATGGAGTTGTTGAGAGGAAGAACCGGACTCTTATTGAGATGGCAAGAACGATGCTTGATGAATACAAGACGCCAAAGCACTTTTGGGCAGAAGCGGTTGAGACAGCTTGTCACGCAACAAATCGCTTATATCTTCACAAGCTACTCGGCAAGACGGCATACGAGCTTCTCACCGGTAACAAACCCCAAGTTGGATACTTTCGAGTATTCGGCTCAAAGTGCTACATTCTTGATAAGCATCGTCGTTCAAAGTTTGCTCCTAAATCTCATGAAGGTTCTCTACTTGGTTATGGCTCAAACTCTCACACTTACCGTGTCTACAACAATTTCACCCGAAAGGTTGAAGAGACGGTAGATGTGAAGTTTGATGAATCTAATGGCTCGCAAGTAGAGCAATTGCCAATTGATGTAGGAGATAAAGACCCTTCAGAAGCAATTCAAGACTTGTCCATTGGCAAAATTCGTCCAACGGAGGTGAAGGAGAGTACTTCATCCGTCCAAGAGGAAGCTTCTACTTCACGACAAGGTGAACCAAGAATCGACGCGGAAGCATCCACAAGTGGGGCACACCAAGATGAAGAAAACGAGGAAGTACGTCAAGATGAACATCAACAACCTCCTTCTCCACCACGACAAGAGAACGACGACATCAACAATGAAGAAGGCCAAGAAGAAGAACAAGATGAAGAAGATGTTCAACGAAGACCCAAGCAAAAGCTCTCACGAGTTCGAGCAAGAATTGCCAAAGATCATCCCGTCGAGCAAATCCTCAATGATATACAAACCGGGAGAATCACTCACTCAAAAACTCGTTTAGCTAACTTTTGTGAAAGCTATTCATTCATCTCTAGCATTGAACCTATGAAGGTTGAAGAAGCATTGGAAGATCTGGATTGGATAAACGCTATGCATGAAGAGCTACATAATTTTGAGAGGAACCAAGTTTGGACATTGGTCGAGAAGCCCGACAACAACCACAACATCATTGGCACCAAATGGGTGTTTCGCAACAAGCAAGATGAAGATGGACAAGTGGTTCGCAACAAAGCATGTCTCGTTGCCCAAGGGTACACACAAGTCGAAGGTATGGACTATGGTGAGACGTATGTTCCCGTTGCTAGACTTGAGTCCATTCGCATCTTACTTGCCTATGCTAATCACCATAATATCACCTTGTACCAAATGGACATTAAAAGTGCTTTTCTAAATGGTGAAATAGAGGAGGAAGTTTATGTCAAACAACCTCCCGGCTTTATCAATCCTAAGAAACCAAATCATGTTTACAAACTTCACAAAGCTCTTTATGGTCTTAAACAAGCTCCTAGAGCATGGTATAAATGCTTGACCAAGCTCCTTACTACAAGTGGTTTTGAAATTGGTAAAATTGATTCTACTCTTTTTACTAAAAGGGTTAATGGAGAACTATTTGTATGCCAAATTTATGTTGATGATATCATATTTGGTTCAACTAACCCTCTCTTTAGTGAAAAGTTTGGAAAGCTAATGTCAGAGAAGTTTGAGATGTCTATGATGAGTGAACTCAAATTCTTTCTCGGGTTGCAAATCAAGCAAACTAAGGAAGGTACATTTTTCTCTCAAACAAAGTACACCAAGGACTTATTCAAGAAGTTCAATATGCAAGAATGCAAAGGTATGTCTACACCCATGCCTACTAGTGGACATAATGATTTAACCAAAGATGGTGAACCGGTTGATCAAAAGGTTTATCGCTCTATGATTGGTTCATTGTTATACCTATGTGCTTCACGTCCCGATATTATGCTAAGTGTGTGCATGTGTGCACGATATCAAGCTGCTCCTAAAGATTGTCATCTTAAGGCTGTGAAAAGGATAGTGAGATATTTAATCCATACACCAAATTTTGGCATTTGGTATCCTAAGAGGTCTTCTTTTGATCTTGTTGGCTATTCCGACTCGGATTATGCCGGAGACAAGGTTGATGGAAAGTCCACTTCGGGTACTTGTCAATTTCTTGGTAGATCTCTTGTGTCTTGGTCTTCCAAGAAACAAAACTCGGTATCCTTATCCACCGCCGAAGCGGAATACATTGCCGCTGGTTCATGTTGTGCTCAATTACTTTGGATGACCCAAACTCTTAAAGATTATGGGATTTATGTGAAACATGTTCCACTGCTTTGTGACAATGAAAGTGCCATCAAAATTGGTCATAATCATGTACAACATTCTCGAACTAAGCATATTGAAGTTCGTCATCATTTCATTCGAGATCATGTTGCTAAGGGTGACATCAATCTTAAGCATGTTCGCACCGACAAGCAATTAGCGGATATATTTACTAAACCACTTGATGAGAAAGTGTTTTGAAGGTTGAGAGGAGAATTGAACATCATTGATGCTTCGAACTTGGAGTAGAAACTCCATTGGATACATGCAAGACATGAGCTTATGACTAATCCATGATATATCTCTTATGATAACTATCTTATGTCTTGGATATATTTGCACCTTGCATGTTGCCTAACCCATGTAGGTGCTTGGTTGAATCTAATTCCATGAGATTGCGACTCACTCACATCTTGAGCAATCTCTACAAGACCAAGACTCTACACAATAGTGGTTGAAGACAAGGAAGCACAAAACCATTCAAACATATCCTTTGACAAATTCTGTTAAGCTTCATGATTGTCATTTTTGGATACACAAGTGCTCTTCCTTGCAAGAACTAACCCATGTAGGTAGATGAACTCAAACTCCAAGTGGTGCTCCCAACTCTTGATGAGCTACATCAACCTTGAGCACCCACACAAGTTCAACTACATGAGCAAGAACCACACCACCACCCAAGGTATGTTATTCCATCTTAGAGAAGCTTTACTCCAAGACATGAGTCAAAGCAACTTAACAAGGTGAGAATACATCAAGATGCTTAAACGAAAAATGATAACCCCATTTTGAGCTTAAAACGATGAGTATGACCTACGATCAAGTGTCCTCACTTGAATCCTAAGTCAATATACTCTAACATAGGTGACTATGTCACCGCCCAATTCTAGATGAAGTTCTCTTGTGTTCTTTTCTGAGTTATTGCATTTGTCCCTTGCATATTTGTTTCCTTCTCTTTCAAACAAAAAAAACTTCATCTAGAAACTTTCACTCTCTTCTTTTTGATTTTTGTTCTGCATATTTCTGCATCAAATTCCTTGCAAATCTTTCAGCTAATTCATTGCAAATCTTTGTGAGATCTTACTTGACTAGTGAGCTGAGGTGACAAGTGTTTTTCTCTGTGATGAACTCGGTTTCACTGAATTGCCATTTTCGGTCCAATCGAATCCCTTCGGTACTACCGAAACATGCCACTCGGTGCCACCGATTTCGCAATAGGAAAAACAGTTTGTCACATATTCTATACTTCTTCTGATCCAGCTCCACTCAATGAATCTTGTCCTCTACAAGCATCACAGTTTTATTCCCTGCTTTGTACTGAATCTCAAGGACCAAACCTATTCGACGGATTCCAGGAAAAACCTTCTTGGAAATTGATGTCAAAGGGGGAGAGAGAGATCACATCAAAGCTTATCATCAGGGAGAGAGAGATCACATCAAAAGCTTATCACCTACAAAGGAGAAAGTACTAAGGGGGAGAGAATACTCAAGGATCCCATATATTAAGGGGGAGAAATAAATCTCCAAGGGGGAGAGAATACTCAAGGATCCCAGATGCTTGATGTTCAAGAGGAGAGATGCCACATGTCTTTTTGGGGGAAAGACATGTTCATATGAACTCATTTGAATTAAGTTCTATTCATATCTTTCAGCTCTGATTTTCTTTTTCCTATCTTCTCCGAATATCCCATATAAGATTCAGGGGGAGCAAGACACATAAGGGAAAGAAATTAGTCAAATTCATTGCATATCTTTATTCTTGGGGACATGTTGAATTCAATGTGGTACATGTACTCACTCTCTACATGTCATCCCAGTCTTGGTATTCTTGTGGTTTCTTTTGTTTGCTCTGGCTAGTGGACGTACCTGTGTTATCTAACCTTGTTTGTGCAGGTTCATTCCATCCTAAGCCAACTCAAGACCACAAGGTAAGTATATACATCAAAATCATGAGTATGAGGAGTTCTTGCTTATGTACATACTGTTTGCAAGAAGGACTCATGAGCATGAAGGTATTTTTCCTGATAATCTTTTGCTCTGATGCATATGGCCAAGATGCATGTAACACATTGCCTACTCTGTCATGGTTATGCTCTCACATGTCTCTATATTTCATATTTACATGAGTGCATACATGTAGGAGGAGCCTATGCTTGTTACATGTCCCTCCAAAGCTTTACTTGCTGCTCTTTATATCTTTATCTAAAGCTTTGATGTATGTTGCCATCAATTACCAAAAAGGGGGAGATTGAAAGCACAAGTGCTCCCTAGGTGGTTTTGACAATTGATGACAACATATCTCTTGTTGGACTAACATTTCTATCTAGCATGTTTCAGATAAGTTCAACAATTGAGTGGCATGGACTAAAGGTTGTGGGAACTCCTTCAAGATGCTAATGACAAAGGATTGGCTCAAGCTCAAAAGCTCAAGACTCGTCATTTTATATTTTAGTGATCCAAGATCACATTGAGTCTTTAGGAAAAGCCAATACTATCAAGGAGGGATGAGGTGTTGCTTAATGAGCCTCTTGCTTCATGTGCTTAATGATATGCTCCAAAATCCTCAGCTACTTTCCCACTTCCACATATGACCTAAACCCTAAGCCAAACTCGGTCCTACCGACTCTTCCTATCCGGCGCCACCGAGTTTCACTTGTCATAAGCCACTGCCAAACCCTAATCAGTTCGGTCTCACCGATGGGATCTCGGTCTCACCGAGATGGGCTTGCAAACTCTTTGTTACCCATTGCAATATTCTCGGTCCCACCGAGATATGCAATCGGTCCCACTGAGTTTGCTTGACCAAATCTCAGTTTCACTTATTACCCAAATCGGTCCCACCGAGTTTGAGTAATCGGTCAAACCGAGTTTTGGATTTACCCTAACCCTAGCACATCGGTCCCACCGAGTTGATCCGGTCGGTCCCACCGAAATCTCTAACGGTCACTAGGTTTACATTTTCGGTCCGACCGAGTTTATTGATTCGGTCCCACCGAGATTGGAAAACTGTGTGTAACGGTTGGATTTTGTGTGGAGACTATATATACCCCTCCACCTCCTCTTCATTCAGTGAGAGAGCTATCAGAACGCATACACCATTCAAACTCATATGTTCTGAGAGAGAACCACCTACTCATGTGTTGAGACCAAGATATTCCATTCCTACCATATGAATCTTGATCTCTAGCCTTCCCAAGTTGCTTTCCACTCAAATCTTCTTTCCACCAAATCCACATCCTATGAGAGAGAGTTGAGTGTTGGGGAGACTATCATTTGAAGCACAAGAGCAAGGAGTTCATTACCTACACACCATTTGTTACTTCTTGGAGAGTGGTGTCTCCTAGATTGGCTAGGTGTCACTTGGGAGCCTCCGACAAGATTGTGGAGTTGAACCAAGGAGTTTGTAAGGGCAAGGAGATCGCCTACTTCGTGAAGATCTACCGCTAGTGAGGCAAGTCCTGTGTGGGCGATGGCCATGGTGGGATAGACAAGGTTGCTTCTTCGTGGACCCTTTGTGGGTGGTTGCTTCTTCGTGGACCCTTCGTGGGTGGAGCCCTGTGTGGACTCGCGCAACCATTACCCTTGGGTGGAGCCCTGTGTGGACTCGCGCAACCATTACCCTTTATGGGTTGAAGTCTCCATCAACGTGGATGTAGGATAGCACCACCTATCCGAACCACGGGAAAAACATCCGTGTCTCCAATTGCGTTTGAATTCTCCAAATCCTTCTCTTTACATTCTTGCAAGTTGCATGCTTTACATTCCGCTGCTCATATACTCTTTGCATGCTTGCTTGATATGTATTGTGTGTGTTGAAATTGTGCCTAAACTCCACTTAAACCGAAAAAGCTTAAAAATTGCAACTTGAGCATTATGTGTCTAATCACCCCCCTCTAGACACATCTACTTCTAGATCCTACATCCTTGCTCCTTCTCGGTCGTCCGGAATCTATGTTCTTCCACTCTATTTTTTTTACGTGAGCTTTGTTCATCCTTTTGCCAACACGCGAGACATCTAGCATCAAGGTGCACGTGTTATGCAAGGATCGTTCCATCTATATGAAGAACACGTGAGACTGGAACTACGAGACGAACATGTACCCAGGAGTGGACATACGAACCTGAGTAATGTAGCGCAGTAAGTGAAGTAGAAAGGCACAAATGGTATGAACATGCGTGGCATATAGGGTGTGTTTGGTTGCGTTCTTGTCTCAGCATAGTTGTTCCCTCTTCATGCATGCTCAACTCAACACCCCTCTTCATGCATGCTTCTAGCTAGTGTATTTGTGCTAAACTAGTGTGGACTCATGCACCCTCCATACACTCTACCAAACACCCAAAAGTAGGTCGGGAAGGGAACTCTTGGGCGGCATTTGTCTCTTACTACGTACTACCACTAAATGTTGTACGTGCAATGCACGGTGATGTTATGGAGTACGTGCCTAAGTACTCTACTACTACTATATTAGTTGGAGGCACATATTAACTTTTATATTTGTTTACGTGTATGCCCCGAGACCTTCCAACTAGACGTGTCTTTGTCTCCAGGTCACACTTTGTATCGTTCATACCACTAAGTACTACTACGTGTGGTCTCCGACCCAGAAGTGGAAGAAGTGGAGACGCTCTACCACGCTGTTTTTTTACGTTGGGCTCTATCATGCTGTTCATGTCCCACTCCTTCCGCTGATGTGTGGGACATCCAGCATGTGCCGTGTTTGGCACCCTTCGTCGTAAGAGTTGAAACGCTAGCATTCATCAGAAATAAAAAATAATTATAAATCGGCAGTGATACTATTTTTTTGCGAACCAATCAGCAGTGATACTATACCACGCGGTTTCCTTGCTCCTCGATATCGGAAAGAATACTTTTGTTCGCCAACATGTGGGACGTCGACCATCCCGGTCCACTTGCCATGCACGCAGAACTCCAAGGGAGTCACCCAGGTTGTCACGCCGCAGTGACAATGCCTAATGAGCCGTCAAATCACAGGCCCACTTCCCACTTTGAAGTTGCTTGGACGAAGGAACCATCATGACTTCGTTGAATTCCGCTTCTTGAAGAAAACTACTGTACCGGCAGTATTGCTAGCTACAGTAGTTACTCCAACAAAGGCCTCCTTTCATTCATAGGATAGGAATATGAAAATCATAGGAAGTGAGATGACATGCATCTCAATTCCTATAGAGAAAGAGATGCCATTTGATGCTTAGGATAGGAATTTTTCCATTTAGTCTAGGCTAATGTACTGGTAATTTGCTCTAAAAACTACAGTAGTAACTAGTAGTACTGGTACATGCTCGTACTCAGACACACACACACACACACACTAACTACTAGTACTACTACTTCTCACATGCTGGCCAGACGCCGCTGCTCTCCTTCCCGGCTTTGTCGGCGACACCCCACCGTGCTTGGATCTCCTCCGACCTCTCCGCAGCAGCGCGTGCATCCTTTTCGTTCTTGCGGCGGCGGGCCTCTCTTTTCTTGAGTGCTTTCTTACTTTTCCGCTCCCTCTGTGCGGCTTTGGCCGCCTCTTGCTCTACCGCCCATTCGGCCTTGGCATCTTCAAATTCCTCCCACATAGTTGTGAGGTCGCGAGTGGCGATGAACTCGGCACGGCGGGATGCCATCGCTTCCCTACCATTTTATGTGCGGTCGTGGGCGGCGAGGAACTCGGCGCGGCGGGATGCCATCGCTGCCTTACCGGTTAGTGTGCGGCGCGGTGGCATGAACGATGCTTGGTGAGAGAGCTCTGGGGTGGAGTGGCCGGACAACCGTATAGTGCATTGGTTTGTCAAGAGCTCAAGGACAGAAGACGAAGCAAATTTGGATTCCCCTTCAATCCTGGTCATTTATTACCGAGTAAAATGCATTGGCGGTCATCGAACTTGTCTTGATAGCTCACTTTGATCATTGTATACGAGATATGGTGATTATACGGTCACTGGCTCAGCGTATAGCTCCGTATTTGTCTGGTTGACCAGTCAAACAGTCTGCATGCACCTCATCAGCTCGTGTTCTTTATCTATCTACGCGGGCCTACCTGTCAATGGAGAAAGAAATACTGTAAAAACCAAAATTATGCTAGAGTCCGGACCGCTTCCGGAGCCCGCTCTCACTGCCCTGGCCCCTCAAGACGCCAGCTGCCCGCCGCATGCATAGCAAGTAGTACTCCTTATGTGGAGGAGAGAGAGGCATTGACAAAGTCAAGGAGTGGGCTCTGCAAGAGCCCGTCTCTACACGTGCTCCTAGGTATAAAAAATTCTAAAAAAGGCATAAAAACAATTGTGTCTTAAAAAAGAAAGGTAAAAAATGTTTGAGAGGAAATAGATAGAGAGAAAGTGAGAAAAAGCTGTAACCTGGGCATTACATGAGAAAGGAGGGAGTGGTGCACATGCCAAGTTCACTGGGCTGCCGTGTTTCACACTCCTCCGTCGTAACAGTGGAGACAATAGCTTTCATCAAAAATAAACAATGAATACTCGTTGCTCGTCCTCTATATCGGAAAGAATACTTTCATTCACCGACATGTGGGACGTCGACCATCCTGGTCCACCTGCCATGCACAAAATTATCCTGGTCTACCCCGGTCGTATCGCAGGCCCAACCTTTCCCACTGTAAGTTGTTCGGACGAAGGAACCATCATGACTTTGTTGAATTCCGCTTCTTCAAGAAAACTTATTGTACCCGCAATACTGCTACCACACGCGAAGACTGGACGGCACTGTACCACATCATATCACTGAAACCCACTAGGGCAAACTAGCCCTCCTAGGTCATCTATTTTGGAACGGAGGGAGTACGTCTCTGCACTGCTATGATTTTGTGTTGCACATCATATCACTGAAACCCACTAGGCCAAACTAGCCCGCCTAGGTCATCGATCGCTAAGCCTATAATTTTAGGAGCTAGGGCTATTGGTCGATCGACGAGGGATAAGTATAAGTGTACCATGAGCTCATCAGCCCCAACACTTCTCTTCGGTGAGTGTTTTGCAAGTACTATAGCTTGCACAGTAGCTAGCCTACTAACACCAAGAATCATCAAACAAGCCCTGCTGATATGATAAATAGTTCAAACTTACATCTAATCATGCCATATATTACATCAAAAGCTGGTGAGGATACATCTGTTTCCATAACTCGGAGAGGGTTCGCATGATTCATCGCATGATTCACTATCAAACAAAAGTAGCAAGATCCGCCCACACAAGACAGTGCACTAGCCCTAAGATGGTTTGATAACACGCATCGTTCTGGTAATTAAACACAGGGCAATGCAAACTACCCTGAAGGATTAGCCCGACCAACTATTTTTTTGTCATCGATCTCTCGGGCAATGACCACAGCACGGACAATGGCATGGGAATCGATTTCTGGGGCGATGTCCGCGGGACTAACCGCGACATCGAAATCGATCTCTGGGGCGATGCCCATAGAATGGACAGCGGCATCGAAATCGATCTCCGAGGCGATGCCAACAGGACAGACCACGACATCGGAATCATCAAGGACATCCACCGGCACCTGCACAACCCTAACATATTAGCAAGCACATTGCAAATAATCAAAAACCACAACTATGGTAATAAGCCATTATTTTTTACCTTGTGCAGCTCACCGGGGGATCTCATCCCTCCGGGGGCCATCTCCTCGTCCTCGATGGGGGCCATCACCTTGCCAGGGGAATACTGCTTCTCAATGGCGACTATCTCCTCAAACTCGGTCTTGAGCCTCACATAGGTGGCAATCAGAGTTCCTGGGGTAGGCACGGTGGGGCCCTTGCCGTTCTTCCAACTTCCTTTGAGGAGTTCGTCCGCCAACGTCCTCAACTCTTTGGTCAATGCTTGTTTCTTGGAGTTCTTCGTCTCCATGGGTTGGCCCGCCAACATGGTCAACTCGTTGGTCGGTGCTCGCTTCCTGGAGATCGCTTTCTCCAGTGGGTTGTCCGTCGGCAACTCTTTGCCTAGTGCTCCAGGATCCATCAATGAACTGACAAATAAAAAGCAATCGAAAGTAAACCAGAAACGCAATGAAAACGGGAAAAGAATAGGATGTGAGAGTCGGTCGGTGCTTCGCAAAAATAAGATTCTTGGAATGAAAATATAGCAGCATTACTGATTCGCCCACCTTTCCTTCATCGGTATAGAAGAAAAATAGCAGAAGTGAGTAGCCTGGAGTGAGGTTTTCTTCAAGAGAGGGAAGAAAGGGCTTGAACGAGCATTCCGGTGAAATGATGGTTGCTTCGTCCAGTCCAACTTGGAGGCCACCTTACCACTGCTGGTAAAGGTGTGGGTTTTGTGATATGACGGGTCATGACGGCCACACCGGGGTTACAGGTGAGTCTCGACTGTAGCACCTCGCTATGATTTGGTGGATGGCACGCGGGTCCGGATGCTTTGAAATGTCCCGCATGTAGATAGAGCGGCTAGTCATATAGGAATGCTCAATATTGTGCACCGCGACCAAGGCGGAGAGGAAAATGAGAGAACTACGTAATTAATGCATGAGTTTAATTAGGGTAGTTTTGTAAAGTACGAGATACATTCCTCTAATCGAAAAATGCCTTGGTTCATGAGATTTGAGATTTGAGCCCTATAAACCGGAAGGTAGGGAGTACTGCACATGGTGTAGTCTAGTCACTTGTTGAAATCTCTAGAAAGGCAAATACTCCTTTCCGGTTTACAGGGCTATACTACTCCCTCCGTCTAGGTGTGTAAGTCATCTTAGGCTAGCCATAGTGGGAGTAACTTAGCTAGTAACATAGCACACTCCAAGAATTTTTTGCTTATGTGGCAAGTAATTAATGAGAGGTGGTAACATAATATGTTACTGTAACATAGCGCTTTTCAAGATAAGATGAGTCTACAAGCTAATAAATGAAGCCATCTAAAATACTACTATTATGTTACTCCCTCCTTTCCGGTTTATAAGGCTCAATTCAAAAATCTAACCAACCAAGGTAGATGGTGAGTGGTGGAATACTTTTTGTAGTTTGCAAAAACACCCAATTAATGCTCTTGTTTTCCTCAAAAAAGTATGTTTACCAATGCATTAATTGCAATGCATGCATGCATAAATTACATGCATTGGTCAATTTTCTCTTAATACTTGCATGCAATGATTTAATGCACCTTGGAATCTGAACATGTGATGGGAAACAACCAAATTGAGCCTTATAAAATGGAAAAACAAAAATTTTGAGATAAGCCCTATAAACCGGAAAGGAGGGAGTACTTTGCATTATGAAGGTAGTAATTTGGCTAGTGTCATATGCATGACACTAGTCTAAGTTACTCCCCACTATGACCAGCCTTACGAAAACCAAATAGTCCCAAAACACTTAGGCGCGGTGCATTAACTTCTACCTTGTTTCTTGTTTCTTGACATATCAACCAATAAGAGATGAGAGGTGTGCATGCTTTTAATGACTTGCAATGGCTAGTTCGTTGCATGCAATGCTATTAATTAGCAAATAAACATTGGTGACCCCAGGAGGAAACGGTGCTAAGCGCGTGGACCTATGCAGAATGAGTATCAACCAATGGATAATGGAGTTTAATTGTTAAACAATAGCAATTTTGTCTCATGCAAGAGCCTGGCTAGTACTCCAAGGAACCGCACCACGCGAGCGTTCGCAACTGCCATGTTCGGGTTGCGCTTGGCTCTTTGCCTCTTCGAGAAGACGAACAATAATGATTACTCCTACTTCTACAGTATCAAATGCACTGTTGCATGTCCGTCCACCTCGTGCGGGAGGGATAGCGAAAGCTTCAACTTACTGCTCCTGCCTTTGCGTCCATGACAGGTGGGCCCAACAGGTGGTTGGCCCTCCTGTCATGCAGCCAAAGGCAGGTGCAGTTAAGGCACCGGAGCTCAGTCCACGAGGGAGAGGGCGTTGTAGTAATGAAATTTCTCAGTCTTGTACGAGTTGACGAAGATAGGGGTTGCTTGCTTACTAGGGTTGCTCACTACGTATATATAGGTCGGAGCCTCCGCGCTTGCTTGCTAGGGTTGCTCTATTCACACACTCTCATCCTCTCTAGATTTAAACAAGATAGGGGTAGTAACACTGTCTTTCTCCCTTCAAAAAACACTGGATTTCTATCCTCACCGCTGGTTACAGATCTGGACGTATCCCCCTCCGCCGGTGAAGGGGAGGAGTGGCAGCGTTTAGGCCGTCGTCGACAGCGAGGGAGGAGACCCACTGCCGGTCGCACCGTTATCTCTGGCTGAGCGCCGGCGCGGGAGGTCCTCCGATCCCTTCGTCGTTGCCTGTGGGCGGATCCGGCCTCCCGCCGCCCACCTATCCACACCCCGACGACCTTCAGGTATATCTTCGTTCAAAACCGCCTTAGCTCTACTTCCCCAGCTCGCTACGTCGTTGCATGTGCATCATTTTCTACCTCTCAGCCCCTCTCGATCGGATGGTCCAACGTCACATTTTTTTCTTCTATTGTTAGAGGTAAAGCTACTTCATGGAGTCGAACCTTGTACTCCTTCCGTCCGAAAATACTTGTCATTGAAATGGATGTATCTAGATGTATTTTAGTTCTAGACACATCCATTTTGATGACAAGTAATTCCGGATGGAGGGAGTACTTGGTTCAAACAAGAAATAAAGTGGGGGTGGGGGAATTTAGTATGTACATCGGACTTGGTACAAACAGGAAGGAAAGGGGGTGAAAGTAGTACAGACTGGTCATCCAACCGGACGCTTGGTCGAAAAGGGAAATATAGGGGTAATGATGTACACAGTGGTATGACCAGGACTAGATTTGCTATCCACACATAGGAGTAGGTGGCTAGAGTGAACAAAAATGGGACCAACCCAGATATGTTTCTTGGATGTTTGTTTCTCGGGGCAACAAACTATGAATCACCACTTTATGCCCATGTTTACATACATGGTGCTGGACTGCTGGTGCACCCACTGTTATAAGCCATGACTAGTTTAGCCAAATGTTTTTGCTTGTAATTGTTTGAGACTCTGACTATTTCCTCTGTGCCTTTTTGTGCAAACAGGGATATCCAATTCACCTGGTTGCTGCTGTGACCTTTTGGTGCACTGCACAAAACTCTTCTTAAAAGAAGTGACTTTTGTGCTGTTTAACTGGAATGTCAGAATGGAACAGTTGGTTCATTTTGGTGGAACTGCACAAAGGGAGATCTGTGTTCCAATCCTCATCATCCATATTGGCGCCATAACCTTCCTTTAGGTAAGAATGATATTTAATGCATGTGTTCATCTCTATTTTCCGACTGCCATGAGAAAATAATGCTGTTTTTACTAGTACACTTGTACTCCCTCACTGACAAAACCAATTCTGAATTAGAAGGCCAATCATGTACTTGGTTTCACCAACTGGTGAGGAGAGAGAGAAACAGAGCATGAAGAGGAAGAAGAATAAACAGTGCCAAGGCGATCTTGCTGAAGCCAGAGGCCTCGGTCGAGGCCATTCAAGGGCTCCGGCAATGACTACCTTACATGTGAGACGATTCTCCAGAGAGCCCTTCCACTTCTGCTGTCTCACTTAATTAATTAGGAGTACTTAAGTACCACTAATTTATTACTGCCTAATTTTCCTGTTGGAGTTAAACAAATCTTTAGTAGGACCCTATGCTGAATCATGTATGTGTGTATGTTTGTCTATGGAGGTGAATCATGTGGTGGAGCAGGGAGGGAATATTAAGATAAAGGAGTTCAACTAATACCCATTTATGTACGTGTGTATGTTTGTCTATGGAGGTGAGTGGGACCCTATGCTGAATCATGTACGTGTGTATGTTTGTCTATGGAGGTGAATCATGTACGTGTGTATGTTTTCACCTTCATTTTCCTGTTGGAGTTAAACAAATCTTTATATTAAATAAACTAATACCTCTCTTTAAGCAAGACTACTATGTTGCTAACTTTACCCATTAAGATAATGAAGGTGCTTCTATTTGTTAGTGTATGTTTCATAAACTGGTCCCACTATTACAGTAATCTCACTCTCTCAATATATGTGCCAACAGGGATGCTCGATTTTGGTGGAACTGCACAAAAACTTTGGGTGCTTCATTGCCTCGACAACTTCCGTCCTTTCCTATCAGTTGCTAAACTCTGCATGCTTTCTTCCTTTGCTGTCAGTCGCTTGGCTTATCTCGGCTTCCAGTCAAAGGAAATAGTAATTGATATGCTACCTCACACAGGTTGGTACTGGTCTTTATCCTGATTATTGTGCCTGTCATATGTACTGGTAATTTGGTATTGTGCTACTGTTTGCCGATTTCATAAAGGAGTAATTTGGAGCCGGAACTCATAGGAAAATCATTACATCGGGTGATTTCAGTAGAACTGCACAAAATGATCAGATGGACAGGTACTTATGCTGCTGCTATGTACTCCAAAGTTCACTCAGACAAGCATCGATGTTGACAAGAAGTGCATATATTCATTCGAGTATCAAACGGCGTCAACCAATTGTAAAACTCCAAGTGTTAGGAGAGTGAACGCCAAAAATATTGCTTGGTGCATAGCCCAGAAAAACGCAGTCCAGTCTTTGGTCCCAACTTGTGCCTTTTGGTTATCGGCACATATGGTAGCGAACTATATGGCATGGAGTCTAAAGATTCCAGACAAGTTGGTTGACGCGTATATTCATCTGGCACTTAAGCAGTCTGCACACCAAGGATGCTCCATTTTAGTTGAACTGCACAAAAAATTTGGGTGGTTCATTTTCTCAACCGCCTCATTTCTCGTCTTCAATGTAGAATTTTGGCGAGATACAGGACCAATATGACCCAGTAAATTGGTTGGATGAAAGTAGTGGCCAAGTTGCTCAAAGCTCCCTGGGCACGAGGCCACTATTTGAGGATAAACCTACAAGCAAAGTTCAGATTGTCTGTGCTGCCTCTTATGTACTCGAAAGTTTACTCGTACAAGAACTAATTTTAGCAAGGAGTACCTCCGATTGAACACCATTTACCAGTCTGTACCCTAGGTAATTAAAGTTCGTCCATGGATCATATTGGCTGTGATCTCAATCATTTGGATGCATAAACATACTGAACATGCGTATATCTGAATCTTTTTGTAAATTATGTATGAATATTGTCGTGTGATCTATCAATCATTTGGATGCATTGATATGCTGAGCTTGTGTATATATGAATCTTTTGAGTTGTTGATTGTGAATGCTGGCTATGGATATGAACGTGTCCTGTGAACCTGAGTTTGATATGAATGTTTACCTTTTCTGTTGTATTTGTGTGTGAACTTGTTAGTATGCCTACTATGGGGTATAAAACGCAGGTCTCTTATAAAAGTAATGTCGTGTCCAATTTATGTTTTCCCTTCTAACCACCGCGGCTGTGCTGCCGCGCACCCGAACCAGTGAAGTTTCCCACTCCTCTCCATCTGCGACTCCACTGCAGCTTAATAAATAGTAATGTCTTCGGTTTTAGCCCGGTTTTTTGTAGATTAACCAGGCAATTCTCTTCTTCTTAATTAATCGACGAGGAAATTCTTTTGCCTCCGTTTCGAAAAAAATTAGTAACGTCTAACTGAGCCAGTTAGTTAGATGCGTACACTTGGTGTAGTAGGATCTTTATTTAGTTTGATGCATACACTTGTTCTTTTTTGGTAGCCCTTTTGTAACGATAGCTGATGTTTGGTTTGCAAGAGAGAGCTGCGTCTTCACTCTTCTGGCCTGCTTACTGCTTCTGTTGCACCCCCAGCCCTAGTTGCTGCTGCTGCTGTTTTCAATGTACAATCAGTAGTATATTTCGTCTGTTGGTTGAATAAATGTGTTGTTAGAACGACAAACAAAATGTTTTGGAAGTCGCTGCACGGTTCGATCCTTTAGTGCCCCGTACCGTACGTAGCGCATACTATTTATCGTACGGAACACTTTTTTTTTAAACTCGGAACACATTTTCCACTTGTTGATAACATGCAGCCCACTGATGAAGGCCCAATAGAGAAGCCCATAATTAACTAGAAGGGAGGCTCTCACATGAATCCGACCCAGGTACATGCTCATGGTCCCCTAAACATAAATAAGTAAATAAATAAATAAATAAAGCTAAATGCTCATGCACCAGTTCTTTGGGAAAATAGGTAGCCCAGTATTTCTTTTTGAAGAATACCCAAGCTAGGCCTATTTGTTTTCTCTGAATTAATGGGCTGCAAATCTTTCAAGACGAGGAGGGATGCATTCCGGCCTAGCTTAAGAGTATGGTCAATGTCTGTTAAAAGTAATATCAAAAGGGGTTGAAAATTCCAAAAAAATTATAGCAAATGGGATATAAGTTTCTTTTTTTGTTTTTGTTCTTCACTGATATCTTATACGTATTTCATTGGATTTAACATGACATAGTACTAATTTATTTTTAAATTTGTTTTAGTATGGCTATTAATTTTTGGATTAAGAATATTTCGTTCCCCGGCAAAAATTTGCGAATTTTCAAGATTTCCCACATATTTAGTTAATTTTTTGACCCTGGTACTGACCAGAAAATGGCCAACAATTCTAAAAATGGAAAATGGGCTGCAATAAATTCCATATGAATTAGAAAATGAGTAAAAATTATGAAAATAATAGCAAATGGGATGTACACGCCACAGATTCCGAGGCTGACTTGTTTACACAAGGCTTTGTCAGTGAACACACGATTCTAGCAGCAGTTAGTGTTGGATGTCCATCCAACGGCCAACGTGCTTCTTCAATCTCTGATCTTCCTGCTCCAGCCGCCTAAACTAGCGCCGGCGGGACTGCCTGCTCCCTCCTCTTGTGGCCCGCTGTGATGCCGCACAGGCTTCCCTGGCCCACCCTACTCCCTCCGCTGGCCTGGCCGCACGCAATCAACTGCCTCCTTATTACGCGAAAAAATGATTCCTCCCACTGACATCTGGGGCGCACCGGTTGGGAGGCTGACTTGTGGGCCTACTAAGTTGACACGTACGCAGGGCTTGTCAACTTAGTCAACAAACGATTCTAGCAGCAGTAACCGTTGGATTTGAATCGAACGGTCCTGCTGCTTCTTCAATCGCTGCTCTTCTTGCACCAGTCGCCCAAACCAGCGCCGGGGAGACCGCCTGCTCCTGCCTCCAGTGGCCGGCTGTGCTGCCAATGAGGCCTCATCGCCCCCTACTACTCCCACCGCTAGCCAGGCCCTGCGGCGATGGTAGCCTCACACCGCAACCGAACCAGTGAACCCTCGTACTCCTCTCCGCGTGGGCATCCACTGCCGCGTCTTCCCCGGCTCCACGTCGTCCCCTTGCTAGGCCTCACCGTCGTCCACCGCCTTGGTACTCTTGGTGCGGCGTGGTCAACGTGGTCAACGATATTCCTTCGGAAGAGTACTGTACGGGGAGAGGCTGACAGCTGGGTCCACGTCCACAGCCCAGGCTTTTTGTGATTTGCCAAGTAAGTCGCTTTGTCAGGCCTGTTGGACTGCAAATTTTTCAAGACAAGGAGAGCTTTCATTCGGCTGGCGGAGAAAATGGCCCATCAGTAATGAGAAATGGGTTGTACATTTTTAAAACACATCAAACCGGCAATTAGTTTCAAATATCTTTTCTTCATTTCAAGATTTGAAATTACATTAATTTTTATGCGTGGAGAATTTGTTGGATTTTATATTGATATACATTTATTTTTAAAATCAGTTTGAATGTGAGTTGAAATTTCGGGATTAAAAACAGTTCGGACCGCACCGAAATATGCAAAATTTCGTATAATTTTTTAACCGTGGCCACAATATGGGCTGTAATGCTAACAAAAAGAATATGGGCTCCAAAAAAACCTTAATAATTAGCAGATGGGCTGCAAATTATTAGAAATAATGGTAGATGGGTTGTATGCTGTTTTCCACATATTTGAGGCTTTCCTAAAAAAAAGGGTGATGCACAAGCAGTGACTGTTGGATGGCCATCCAACGGCCGTCGTGCTTCTTCAATCTCTGCTCTTCCTGCTCCAGCCGCTCAAACAGGCGCCGGCGGGACTGCCTGCTCCCTCCTCCCCGTGTCCGGCTCTGCTGCCGCGCGGGCCTCACCACCCCACCATACTCCCATCGCTGGCCTAGCCATCCCTCTACTCAACCACACCTGCTGTTATTCTCCGGCAACGGCAGACGAACCAGTAAACCCTCATAAGTCGTACTCCCCTCCGCGTGGGAAACAACTGCCGAGTCTTCCTGCCTCCGTGTTGTTCCCTTCCTAGGCCTCGCTGTCTTCCACCGCCCTGGTGCTCTCGGCGCGGCTTGGTCAACGTGGTCAACGACCGACATGCATCTGAAGTGGACTGTACGTGGAGAGGCCGACAGCTGGGTCCATGGCCGCATGCAAGGAAATGCCTCCTTATTACGCGCAAAATAATGATTCCTCCCCTGACATCAGGGACCCACCGAAAGGGCCTCTGTATTTTGCAAAAAAACATTACCGCCGCTGACAGCTCGGACCCACCAGCTATATCTTCGCACGCAAGGAAGTGCCTCCTTATTACGCTCAAAAAAATGAATACCCCCCTGCTAGCTGGGACCCACCTTGGTGGGAGGCTGACTTGTGGGCCTACTAAGTTGACGGGGACGGAGGGCTTTGTCAACTTAGTCAATATGCACGATTCTAGCTCCAGTGACCGTACGATGTCCATCCAACGGCCGTAGTGCTTCTTCAACCTCTGGTCTTCTTGCTCCAGCCGTCCAAACCAGCGCCGGTCATGCCTCGTGCTCCTACCTCCCGTGGCCGGTTGCGATGCGGCGGAGGCCTCACCGCCCCCTACTACTCCCACCGCTGGCCAGGCCATCCCTCTACTCACCCACACCCCCTGTTATTCTGCGGCAACGGCAGCCTCACACCGTAGCGAACCAGTGAACCCTCGTACTCCTCTACGCGTGGGCATCCACTGCCGCGTCTTCCCCGGCTCCGCGTAGTCCCCTTCCTAGGCCTCGCCGTCGTCCACCACCCTGGTGCTCTTGGCGCGGCGTGGTCAACGTGGTCAAGGAACGGCTTCCATCAGACGTGGACTGTACGTGGAGAGGCTGACAGCTGGGTCCACTACCACAGCAAGGAAGTGCCTCCTTATTACGTGCAAAATAATTATTCCTCCACCTGACAGCGGGACCCACCGGACGGGCCACCATATTTCGCCCCCCTGACTGCTGGGACCCACCAGCTACATCTTCGCACGCAAGGAAGTGCCTGACAGTCGGGACCCACCTGGTCGAAGCGTACGTAGCGTTGTCATTCTAGTCGCGAACGTGTACGTACATATATACTGGTCGATGTAGAGGCGCGCACGTGTCGTAGTAGAGGTGGCCAGGGTGCAAGAAAGAAAATATGGCCATGTATGTGTACATACGGGCGGGGTCTCGAACGCCTACTCGCGCATATGTACGGCCAGGGCTTGTGTACATGGCTGGGTCGGAACGGAGAAACATCGTCGTCGCCGTGTTCATGGGGAGGCAACGGAATGCGTCGTGTTCATGGGGAGGCAACGGAATGCGTCGTGTTCATGGGGAGGCAACGGAATGCATTGTGTTCATCGGGAGGGCTTGGACGGAACAGGTGATGGAAACGAGGCCTGGCGTACCGCAGAACGGAGGAAACGGCCTTGTGTTCGACCAGCCATGTTCGAAACGGGATCCTGTTCATCGGGAGGGGTCTGGCGTACCGCAAAATGGAGGAAACGAACCTCCTACGGTCGAAACGGGGGTCCTGTTGATCGGGAGGGGTGTGGCGTACCGCAAAACGGACGAAACGGACTTGTGTTGGAGCGCTACGGTCGAAACGGGGGTCCTGTTCATCGGGAGGGGTGTGGCGTACCGCAAAACGGGACTCCACGGGATACTGTTCATCTCCATCGTCGACCCCCTCTAGCCTCCACGAGCTACTGTTCATCCACCGTCGACCTCTCCAGCCTCCACCTGCGACTGTTCATCCACGGGCTCCTGTTCATCCAGCCTCCACCACGCGCTACTCCATCGGCTACTGTTCAACCAGCCCTCTCCACGGGCTCCTGTTCAACCACCCCTCCACGGGCTACTGTTCATCCTGCCCTCCACCGTCTACTGTTCATCCTGCCCTCCACGGGGTGGTCCTGTTCATCCATCCCTCCACGGGGTACTGTTCTTCCAGCCCCAACCGGCTCGATCGATCGGGGTCCTGTTCATCCAGAGGCAACACCAGGGGGTCCTATTCATCCACCCCCACCAGGAACTGTTCATCCAACACCCCCCCCCCCCCCCGCGCGCAACGCTCACTGTTCATCCAGAGGCAGCATCGATCGGCTTTAGTTAGCAGTAGTAGCAAAGTAATCGCTCGATCGGGTTCAGTTAACAGCCATCGATCGATCGCTCGGGTTCAATAACGCGTAGCCTGCAGTGCAATCGCTCGGGTTCAGTTAGAGCCCAACACCTCGCTCGGGTTCAGTTAGAGCCAACGCCTCACACACACGCGCGTACGTGTACGAGAGAAACGCGCATCGCTCGGCCCCCGACCTCCCACCGTAACCGGGAACTCCCCAAAATTTTACTCCCCCTCGCTTCTACCACGGTTTTTTCCGTCATGGACGGCCCAAAGAATGTCATACAGTTGCGTCTCCAGCCCGCCCAGAACGAAAAGCCCATTTTCTGTCATGATTTTTTGTCATAGAAGTAGGAGCCCACCACATCTATGATGATACCGGGTTTTGTCACAATTATTGTCATAGAAGTGTCATATGTATGACAAAAAAATTTCGTTCGGCCCAAAATGTCACGGATGTGTCTTTTTTTTGTAGTGCATGTTCATAATCAGAGGGTTATTAATATGCATATAGGATCTGAACATATGATCTTCCACCAATTAAACCAACTAGCATCAACTACAAGGAGTAATTAACACTACTAGCAACCTACTAGCACCAATCTCGGACTTGGAGACAAGAATTGGATACAAGAGATGAACTAGGGTTTTGAGATGAGATGGTGCTGATGAAGATGTTGATGCAGATTGCCCTCTCCCAATGAGAGGAGCGTTGGTGATGATGATGGCGATGATTTCCCCCTCCGGGAGGGAAGTTTCCCCAGCAGAACAGCTCCGCCAGAGCCCTAGATTGGTTCCGCCAAGGTTCCGCCTCGTGGCGGCGGAGTTTCATCCGAGAAGATGGCTTATCAAATTTTTTCACCGAAAGACTCCATATAGCAGAAGATGGCCACCAGAGGGCCACCAGGGGGCCCACGAGGTAGGGGGCGCGCCCAGGGGGTAGGGCGCGCCCCCCACCCTCATGGGCAGGGTGTGGCCCCCCTGGTGAAGTTCTTTCTCGCAATATTTTTTATATATTTGGAAAACATCTTCCGTCAAGTTTCAGGACTTTTGGAGTTGTGCACAATAGGTCTTTAATATTTGCTCCTTTTCCAGCCCAGAATCCCATCTGCCGGCATTCTCCCTCTTTATGTAAACCTTGTAAAATAAGAGAGAATAGGCATAAGTATTGTGACATAATGTGTAATAACAGCCCATAATGCAATAAATATTGATATAAAAGCATGATGCAAAATGGACGTATCAGCTGCTGTCGTGGGCTGTGGTGGCAGGTCTAGCCATCGGCTGCTGTGGCAGCAAGTGCCACATGCCGGCTGCTGGACCTGCAGCCACAGTGTACGTGGTTTTTTTGTCAATACCGTTCTGGTGTGGTCTTTTCTGGCAATATGAATGGGTAGGTGGTCTTATCTGACAAAAAAGGTTGCGTGCGTGTGTTAAGTTTAGCATGGTGTGTTCCACTGTCAGTGGAGGAGAGTGTGCCCCCCCCCCCGATTCAATCGTACACTAATCATACACGCAAACGTGTACGATCAATATCATGGACTCACGGGAAGATATCAGAACACAACTCTACAAATAAAATAAGTCATACAAGCATCATATTACAAGCTAGGGGCCACGAGGGCTCGAATACAAGAGCTTGATCATAGACGAGTCAGCGGAAGCAACAATATCTGAGTACAGACATAAGTTAAAGAAGTTTGCCTTAAGAAGGCTAGCACAAAAGTAGCAACGATCGAAAAGGCAAGGCCTCCTGCCTGGGACCTCCTAAATACTCCTCGAAGTCGAACTCCACATAGAATCAACCTCGGGCTCCTCTGGTTCCTGGACTCCAACGTCTGGTCGCAGCAATCGGGTATAGGAAGGGGGAAAAGGGAGAGCAAAGCAACCGTGAGTACTCATCCAAAGTACTCGCAAGCAAGGAGCTACACTACATATGTATGCATTGGTATCAAATGGAAAAGGGGTAACATATGTGGACTGAACTGCAGGATGCCGGAATAAGAGGGGGATAGCTAGTCCTATCGAAGACTACGCTTCTGGCAACCTCCATCTTCCAGCATGTAGAAGAGAGTAGATGGTAGGTTCACCAAGTAACATCGCATAGCATAATCCTACCCGGTGATCCTCCCCTTGTCGCCATGTGAGAGAGAGATCACCGGTTGTATCTGGCACTTAGAAGGGTGTGTTATATTAAGTATCCGGTTCTAGTTGTCATAAGGTTAAGGTACAACTTCGGGTCGTCCTTTTACTGAGGGACACGGCTATTCTAATAGATCAACTTCCCTGCAGGGGTGCACCACATTTCCCAACATGCTCGGTCCCCTTTGTCCGGACACACTTTCCTGGGTCATGCCCGGCCTCGGAAGATCAACACGTCGCAGCCCTACCTAGGCACAATAGAGAGGTCAGCACACCGGTCTAAATCCTATGGCGCAGGGGTCTGGGCCCATTGCCCATTGCACACCTGCACGTTGCGTACGCGGCTGGCAAGCAGACCTAGCCTCCCTTATACAAGAGCAGGCGTTACAGTCCAACCCGGCACACGCCGCTCAGTCGCTGACGTCATGAAGGCTTCAGCTGATACCACGATGTTGAGTGCCCATAACTATCCCCGCGTAGTTGGTTAGTGCATATAGGCCAATGGCCAGACTCAAATCAAATATCCAGATCTCGTTAAGCGTGTTATTATGAAATAACCGCGGTCGCCGACCAGGGCCAGGCCCACCTCTCTCCTAGGCGGTCTCAACCTGCCCTGTCCCTCCGCCACAAAGATCCACTCAGAGGACCGTCGGGACAAACGTCCTTTCGGACCCAATCCGTGAATCACTCGCGGGTACTCTACGAGCCGACCCGACTTTGGTCACCACATATATCATGTATTATGTATATAGGTATATACCCATGATTACCTCCCAAGTGATCACGGCCCGATAGTATAGCATGGCAGACGGACAAGAATGTAGGGCCGCTGATGGAATACTAGCATCATATACTAAGCATTTAGGATTGCAGGTAAAGGTAACAACAGTAGTAGCAAGGACATGCTATGCATCAGGATAGGATTAACGGAAAGCAGTAACATGCTACACTACTATAATGCAAGAAGTAGAGAGAAGAGTAGGCGATATCTGGTGATCAAAGGGGGGCTTGCTGAAAGGATCGATACGGTTGACTACAGGGGGGTGAATAGGCAACTAACAATTTTTAACTTTTCTTTACCAAATTAAACTTTGCATCAAAGTAGGTTGTCTAGATGTGCAACTAGGTGAGCAACCTATATGATGCAACAACAACAACAAACAAGCAAGCAAGCAAGAGAAGTAACACTAATGAGCTTGCACAAGTAAAGGTAAGAGATAACCAAGAGTGGATCCGGTGAAGACGAGGATGTGTTACCAAAGTTCCTTCCTTTTGAGGGGAAGTACATCTCCGTTAGAGTGGTGTGGAGGCACAATGCTCCCCGAGAAGACACTTGGGCCACCGTATTCTCCTCACGCCCTCACACAATGTGAGATGTCGTGATTCCACTATTGGTGCCCTTAAAGGCCGCAACCGGACCTTTACAAACAAGGTTGGGGCAATCTCCACAACTTAATCAGAGGCTCCCAACAATACCATGAAGCTTCACCACAATGGACTATGGCTCCGTGGTGACCTCAACCGTCTAGGGTGCTCAAACACCCAAGAGTAACAAGATCCGCTAGGGATAGGTGGGGGAATCAAAAATCTCTTGGTGGAAGTGTAGATCAGGGCCTTCTCAACCACTCCCGAGCAAATCAACATGTTTGATTGGATAGAGAGATAGATCGGGCGAAAATGGAGCTTGGAGCATTAATGGAGCTTGAGGGGGAAGACGTAAGTCAACGGGAAGAAGGGGACCCCCTTTTATAGTGGGGGCAACAATCCAACCGTTGCCCCACTAAACAGCCCCGCAGAGGGCGGTACTACCGCGGGAGACAGCGGTACTGCCGCTGGGTTAAGCGGTACTACCGCTCCCTACGGCGGTACTGCCGCGCAGAACAAAAGGCAAAGGGCAAGAGGGAACCGGACGGTACTGCCGCGGAGGAAGGGTGGTACTGCCGCACTACTGCCGCAGCAAGGTACCGCACAATCCAACACAGAAAAAGACCCCTCGAATCGACGCGGTAGGGACCTGGCAAGCCAGCGGTAGTACTGCCGCAGAGGCACCGGCTGTACTACCGCTGTAGAGCGGTACTGCCGCTTGTGACCCCTCAGCGGTAATACCGCTGGGTACCATGGTACTACCGCTGGGACCCAGACCAAACCCACAAGAAGAGAGAAGATCTCTCCATAGAAGCAGAAGGGCTCGGAGGGTGAGAAGCGGATGTGTACGTGAAGATTCCACCCAAGCAATACCAAAGCGGACCCCCTCTTGATAGTACGGTGCCCTCTAAGCAACTAGTCCACCGAGAAAGAAACGAAAGAGCTACACCGTCTTGAGTGACACTCCGAGGGAAAGAAATCGTCTCGTGCCAAGGATGAATCTCTGAAATTCTCAAAGCACACGATTAGTCCACAAACACGTTGTCATCAATCACCAAAACCACATGGAGAGAGATATGCCTCAACAATCTCCCCCTTTTTGGTGGATTGATGACAACTAGGGATTTGCACAAAGAAAAGATATAAAAGAAAGGATACTTAGAACTACAAAATATAGACGGGCTCCCCCTGAATGTGTGCACCTAGTTAGTGGAGCCTTTGGAATGAAATACACACACATTCGGATCAACACTCCCCCTATATTTTATAGTCCAACAATTCTAAGCACATGATATATGAGAGCAGGGTATAAAACAGGATAAGCATGCAACTTATAAGATACTACAGAACTAAATAGACATAAGTAATAAGGTAGCGATAGGGTAGTATATGTCTCACACCATATGTCTAGAACTTAGGTCTCACTGGCACCAAACCAAACCAAGCAAAGACAATGAGAAAACACACGAGAAAATACAAGACAACACAAAGACACACTCGCAACACGGTAACAACACAAATCCCTAAACTCTCTCCCCCTTTGGCATCGAGACACCAAAAGGGCAAAGAGCGACGCTACGGCTCCAGGTGATGGCAAGCTGAGGATCTTGAACATCACATCTCAGCGTGATCGTCTGCATCTTCGTCGTTGGTCGGAAACTGCTCGGCATCTGAATCGGTCCAGGGGCAATGCTGGTGAATCCATTCCTCCTCTTCAGTGATCTATCCCTCAGAACCACTAACAACGGTTGCACCCAACTGGCGCATGAGCTCCTTGTGACGCCCCCTAGCCTTCTTCTCCGCCACATGAGTCATGTACTGGCCGTGTGACTCCATGCAGAAGAGCTTCCTCATCTTGTGCTTGAGTTTCTTTGCCCAAGAGGGCTCTGTCCCAGACGGCTCATAGTCCTCATCGTCGGCATCAGCCTCAGCCTCAGTCTCAGTCTCCATGGCAGCGGCAGCAGTAGACAGGCCCCCGAGTTTAGGCACTGGGGTGCCCCAATTGTCCTTCTTTCGTAGACGCTTGATCTCATGAGAAACCAAGTCTCCAGTTTCCAACATCACTCTGGGATAGACACGTGCCCAGGCCTTCTCAATGAGCCTCATGATGAATGGACCATATACCGGGCACTTGTGCTTAGAAGCGGCAGAGAGAAGTTCAGACCACATCACATGAGAAATGTCCAGGCTCTCTCCAGTGTTTGCTTCCTTCTCATGCTGGCAGAAAAGAAGCATGTCCACGAGATAGGAGTGGACCATATCCAGATTCCCGATGCGAGGGAAGAGAGTCTCACGGAAGACATGATGAAGAATGTCCAGATAGGCAGACAGCTCATATGTTTCCTTCTTAGTCATTGGGTTAACCTTCACAGTACAGTAGGGCCAAAGGGCTTGCTTGTGAGTGGATGTAGCATTGTGGTGAGGGCGGAAGCCGACTGGAGTCTCAAGCCCGTGATCTTCCACATCAAGTAACTCCATGAAGGCCTGCCACTTGATGGAAAGCAATTTGCCATTGGTCATCCAAGTCAGAGTCCTGTCGGCATCAGTGCCAAGATGAACAGTAGCAAAGAATTGAGCCACCAAATCTGCATCAAAATCCTTGTTGAACTGCATGATCCTGAGAATGTTTAGCTTAGAACACATCTGAAGGGCTTCGCCAAAGTACTCAGGGCCCTTCTCCATAGCATCTGTGTCGATGGAGCGTACATCAACATAGAGATTCTTCTTGTCCTTGATCACATCAAAATAGATGGCAAACTGAAAGTGGATCCGGAATGGGCGGTTGACCAAAGTGGGATCTTGGTCTTCCTCATAGGGGTTGCGGCGACGCTTTGCCCAAAACTCCTTGGCAGTCATATCAGCACACTCTTTCCCTTTGGCTTGTTGGGGGATCTCTTCGACTGCTGAGGTGGTGGTGGAGCACTTGAGGATGCGCCTGCTGGTGGCAGTTGAGTACTAGAGGAACCACCTGCTGGCTCTGAGGTGCGGTAGCGCTTTGACGTTGCATGCCCGGGGTTGACACGGCGGACCTGCTGCTCAGGATGATCATCACCTGGAACCAAACACATGACCAGAAGAAACACACGAACAAAGAGACCATAAGCCACCAAATGAGACAAAAAGGATCAAGGTGAAGTAGAAAATATTGGAACTGGGCATCCGATGGTAGTACCACCATCTACCCGCGGCAGTACCCCTCGTGCGGCAGTACAGCTCATGGTGAGCAGCAGTACCGCTCGCGCGGCAGTACCGCTCAAGGTGAGCGGTAGTACCGCTCAGAATGGGGAACAACGGTTTTCTACTGCCGTGGTCAGGTCCGGCACTACCAGGATGCCAAATTCAAAAATTTATCCTACCAAACATCAATCCAAAGAGCCTAGAAGCAATCTCCATCCACCACAAGCCTCTTCATTGCCAAAAAACTAGAAAACAATGCCTATTGCCCCTAAGAACTAGATGCAAGATCTAGGCAAAGAGAAAACGAGAACGGAGGCAATACCGGCATCCATGGCTGGAGGAAGAGATGGAGAACGACTCCACCGGAGGAAATGGAGAGAACCAGCCGGAAAACGGCGGCCAGCCGGTGCCCTCGCGCGGCGAGGCGTCGCTGGAGCGACGAGGAAGACAGGCGAGTGGGGGCGAATAGGTATGGGGAGAAAATAACTCCCCCGCCCCGATAAAAACCCCAGCGCCCGCCCCTCAGCGGCAGTACCGCTGGTGAGGGCGGTAGTACCGCTTAACCCTCATAAGCGGTAGTACCGCAATCGCAGCGGTAGTACCGCTCAGCAGCAAAGAGGACTAGGCAAAAAGGGCTTAACTCTCTAAAAAGAACGAAAATAAAACGGGAACAAAACACACACACAAAAATGACAAAGAGAACGAGAAACACACACCTCTCTAAGAGAGGGCGGTGGCCGAGGCCACCTATGTTTGAGTTTAGAGGTATGGCACCGCGAAGATTTTAACCTTGGGCCATGACCAACACTCATCTTTGAAGCACAAGTGCCATAAATAAATGGCTAATGTGAAAGAGTTTGGTTAGTTTATGCATTATGAGGGGAGGGAAAGTTCATTGAGAGAACAACACTCCCCCTATGTCCATGCCTACACCTAAACTAGACAACACGTTGAGTGAGGTGGGGTGTGCAGGGGTTCAAGTCACATTGCTCGAATCAATGATATTTAGCTCATGCCTTAACTCGCGAACTCTTGCTTCATCCAAAGGCTTCGTGAAGATATCTGCAAGGTTATCATGAGTGTTGACATAGTTGAGCTCGATCTCCCCTCGCCTAATGTGATCCCGGATGAAGTGATACCTAATCTCAATATGCTTTGTCTTGAAGTGTTGCACCGGGTTGAGGGAAATCTTGATGGCACTTTCATTGTCACACCAAAGAGGCACTTTGTCACAAGTGACACTGTAATCCTTTAAAGTTTTCCTCATCCATAAAAGTTGTGCACAACAACTACCGGCAGCCACATACTCCGCTTCCGTGGACGAGAGAGACACACAACTTTGCTTCTTGGAAGACCAACTTATCAAATAGCAACCAAGAAACTGGCACCCTCTAGAAGTGGACTTCCTATCCACTTTGTCTCCCGCCCAATCCGAGTCCGAATAACCTACAAGCTTGAAATTTGCTCCTCTTGGGTACCACAAGCCAAAGTTTGGGGTATGAGCCAAATATCGAAAGATTCGTTTGACCGCCACATAGTGACTTTCCTTAGGTGCGGCTTGAAACCGTGCACAAATTCCCACACTCAACATGATATCCGGTCTAGATGCACAAAGGTAAAGCAAGGAGCCAATCATGAAGCGATATACCTTTTGATCCACCGCTTTACCATTGGGATCAATGTCAAGTTGGCACTTGGTGGGCATGGGAGTGGACGCCGGCTTGACATCACTTAGCTTGAATCTCTTAATCATGTCTTGAGTGTATTTGGCTTGGTTGATGAAAGTTCCTTCTCTCCTTTGCTTCACTTCGAACCTGAGAAAGAACTTCAACTCTCCCATGGAAGACATCTCGAACTTTGAGGTCATGAGAGCGGCAAATTCCTCATTGAAAGCTTTGTTAGGGGAACCAAAGATAATATCATCAACATATAATTGGCACACAAACAACTCCCCTTTGACCTTCTTAGTAAAAAGAGTGGGGTCGATTAGCCCAACTTCAAAACCACGGTCTTGTAACAACTCGGTAAGGTAGTCATACCACGCACGTGGGGCTTGTTTAAGGCCATAGAGTGCCTTATCGAGTTGATACACATGATCGGGAAAGTAGGGATCCTCGAACCCAGGGGGTTGCTTGACATAAACCAATTCATTAATAGGACAATTAAGAAAAGCACTCTTCACATCCATTTGTTGTAACTTAAAGTTATGATGAGAAGCATATGCAATCAATATGCGAATGGATTCAAGACGAGAAAAGGGAGCAAAGGTTTCACCGTAGTCGATACCCTCGACTTGGGAGTAGCCTTGTGCTACCAAACGAGCCTTGTTGCGATGATAATCCCATGGGCATCTTGCTTGTTCTTAAATATCCACTTGGTTCCAATGACATTGTGGTTCCCCGTCGGTCTTGGCACCAATCTCCACACTTTGTTGTGCTCGAATTTGTTGAGTTCTTCATGCATGGCATTGAGCCAATCCGGATCTTCGAGCGCCTCATAGACATTGTGGGGTTCAACACAAGAGACAAACGCATGACGTTCACAATAGTTTGCTAATTGTCTACGAGTGCTTACCCCCTTTCTTAAGCTTCCAAGCACATTCGTCATGAGATGATCCTTGGTGGAGAGCTTGGAAGAAACCTTGGCGGCATGACGCTCCAATTCCTCCTTGGCGGTGAGACGAAGAGTGGTCACTTGATCATCTTGAGCGTCGTCTTGAGCTTGTTCTTGATCACATGGGACTTGATCTTGAACTTGCTCAGAGGAAGGAGCTTGACCTTGGGAATCACTTGATGTTACAACACCATCTTGAGATTGATCTTGCCCTTGGTCTTGTTCTAGAGGTTGAGGGCCCTCACTTTGTTCTTCGGAAGCGTGTGGGTCTTGGGTTGGTGAAGTTTCCGCTTGAGTAGAACATTGTCCTTCTCCTTCGGCCATAAGGGGTTCCTCAATGGGTAGGATATGACCAATACCCATTCTTCTTATGGCTTGGGGAGGAATTTCATCACCTACGTCGCAAGTACCACTTTGCTCCACTTGGGAGCCGTTATTCTCATCAAACTCCATGTTACACGTTTCCTTAATAAGTCTCGTGGACTTATTGAGAACACGGTAAGCATGAGAGTTTGTAGCATAACCAACAAATATGCCCTCATACTCTCTAGCCTCAAATTTAGACAAACGGACACTTTTCTTGAGAATGAAGCACTTACATCCGAACACTCGGAAGTACTTGAGGTTGGGCTTGTTACCGGTGAGTATCTCATATGGAGTCTTGTTCAAGCCCTTGCGGAGGTAGAGCTAATTAGATGCATGGCACGCGGTGTTGATGGCTTCGTCCCAAAAGTTGTATGGAGACTTGAACTCCACCATCATGGTCCTTGCCGCATCCATCAACGTCCGGTTCTTCCTCTCCGCTACACCATTTTGTTGAGGGTATAGGGTGTGGAATATTGATGCTTGATTCCCTCATCACTCAAAAACTCATCCAAGGTGTAGTTCTTGAACTCGGAGCCATTGTCACTTCTTATTGTCAAAATCTTTGCATTGTGTTGTCGTTGAGCTTCATTTGTAAAGTCGATGACGGTTTGTTGGGTCTCGCTCTTCCTCTTGAAGAAATATACCCAAGTGTATCTTGAATAGTCATCCACAATCACCAAGCAATACTTTCTACCCCCAAGACTATCAAAGGATGGAGGTCCAAAGAGATCCAAGTGAAGGAGCTCCAAAGGCCTCTTCGAGTAGATGATAGTCGTGGGAGGGTGAGCCTTCTCATGTAGCTTTCTTTCAATGCAAGCACTGCAAGCATGATCTTTGGCAAAACTAACATTTGTTAGTCCACGGACATGGTCCCCCTTGAGAAGACTTTGCAAATATCTCATATTGACGTGGGCTAAACGGCGATGCCAAAGCCATCCCACATCAACTTTAACCATTAGGCATGTCGCGGTCTTAGTGGGTCGCTTTGAAAAGTTAATCACATAGAGACCGTTCTCGACATGCCCAACAAAGGCTACTTTAAGAGTCTTGCTCCACAAGAGGGCCACGGAATCAATATCAAAGAAAGTGGCAAAGCCCATGAATGCTAGTTAACGAACGGAAAGTAAATTGTATGCAAGGGACTCAACAAGCATGACCTTCTCGGTCGTAAGATCATGAGAAATGACAACTTTGCCGAGTCCCAATACCTTAGAAGACGAGGCATCACCCCACTCAACATTGGTGGGCATGGATGGAATCTTTTGCACGTCCACCACCAAGTCCTTGCTTCCGGTCATATGATTAGTAGCTCCACTATCGAGCAACCATGATCCCCTACCGGAAGCAAACACCTACAAGAGATCAATGCTTGGTTTTAGGTACCCATTTTGTAATGGGTCCTTTGATGTTAGTAACAAGGGTCTTAGGAACCCAAATAGACCATTCAATGTACTCATAAGGAGAACGAGCAAATTTGGCATAAAAATGCCCATCTCTAGCGCGGCACAACACATAAGAAGGGTTAAAGTCATCGGCCTTGTTGGGTAGGCGAGTGTTTCCCTTCTTGGCATCACTACCCTTCATGGAGTTTTTCTCCTTCTCCTTATTAGCTCCCTCACAAAGTTTTGCTTTAGAGGAGGAGGTCATTTGGCCTTGGCATTCTTCTTCTCGTTCTTGGACTTGGACACGTACCCAATCCCTTCCTTGGCCACAACTCCCTTTTGGTTGGTCAAGAGGTCGTTGAGGCTCTTCTTGCCTTGTATGCAATACACAAGACCTTTCTCAAGTTGCACCTTTAGCTTAGTGTTCTCCTCAACAAGATGCACATGCTCACAACACGGGTTAGTAGCATTTGCATTATCAACTAACATCATACGAGGAAAGGTGGCTTTCTCCTTGGTTAGCTTTACTTGGAGTTGATTATGAGACTCTTTGAGGGTAGCATGAGCACCCTTCAAGACCTTGTGAGCCTTGTCAAGTAAATCAAACTCCTCTTTGAGTCTAGCAAGATCAACCCCAAGTTTGACCTTCTCTGAGTTTAGCACACGAGAAACCACGAGAGCATGATCAAAATCTTTCTTTAACTTAGCATGATCATTGTTGTATGACTCCTCAAGAGCCAAACGAAGACCACGCTCTTCCTCAAGAGCATTGGAAAGATCTGAAATCTCATCGACATAGTCACGACTATGCCCCTCCATCTTGGAGATGGTATCTTCATGAGACTCGATCACGTCATTGGCTTCACCAAGTTGTTCCAAGAGAGCAACAAAATGCTTCTTAGATTTACCCTTGAGTTTACCCATAAATGACTCAAACTCATTTTCCTCCACATTAGATCCCTCACATTCATCAATGCAATCCGTCAAGGAAGGATTATTAATTATGGTAGTTTTGATGTTGGGAGTTACCTTGTTGGTGGCATTAGCCATGAGGCACTTGGCGGTGATGTTCTCATTGGGTGAGTCAAAGAGAGATAGTCGTGGAGTTTTTGCAATGGCAACGGAGGCCATGGCAACCGACTCACCATCTTCATCATCATCATCATCCTCATGGTACTCTTCTTGAACCACCAATGCCTTGTGAGGGGTTTTCTTGATGAAGTTGCTCTTGTTGGGGAAAGACTTGGATTTGTCCTTTCAAATGAGCTTGCCACCATTGTCTTCCCTCTTCTCATACGGGCACTCCGCAACAAAATGACTCACATTGCCACAATTGTAGCAAGTCCTTACATGTTGCTTGCTCTTCGTGCCACTTGAGTTGTTCTTGTTGAAGTTTGGCCTTGCGTTTTTCTTACTCCAAAATTGCCTTGAAGCAAGTGTCATGTGTTCATGATAGGCATACTTTGTATCTTCGGGGTTGCTTTCCTCTTCTTCCTCTTCTTCTTCTTCAACGCAAACCTTGTCCTTCAATGCAAGGTTGGGCTTCTTTGCCCTTTGAGAACGAAGCACCGCATTGTCGGCGGTCTTGTCCAGGATGTTCATAGCCACAAACTCATCCAACACTTCACTTGAGGTCAAAGTGTGGAAGTACGGCCTTTGACGAATGACGGAGGACATGGCCTTGTGGTAAGGCATCATTGCCTTGAGGAATTTGCGCTTCATCCAATTGTCATCCGTGTCCTTGCTCCCGTGATCTCGGAGTGAGACTGTGAGCTTGGTTACTCTCTGATAAAGCTCACGAGGTTCTTCATCTTCTTTCATTGCAAACTCATCGGCTTCATCTTGCACTACTTCATAGTTGGAGCTTTGAATGCTTGCGCTTCCCCGGTAGAGAGAGACAACACAAAGCCATGCATCTTTGGCCAAGGCGAAGGGTCGAAGGTGAGGTAGATCTTCGAGTGGAATTGCATCTTGAATGATAAAGAGAGCATTCTCATTGAATTGATTATCCGCGGTTTCTCGAGGAGTGAAGTTGCTTGGATCATGTGGATGGAAACCTTCTTCAATGATTCTCCAAAGATTAGTGTTCACATGATTTAAATGATGCTTAAAGCGATAAACCCAAGAATCAAAGTCCTCATTTTTCAAAATCTTAGGGGAAGGACCGGCATGATTCAAATGAGTGGAAGGAACCGGTCCACCATAAACAAGTGGTGGTTCCACATGAGCAAAGATGTCGGTGCCATTCTTACCACTAGAAGAAGGAGCCTTTTCACTACTAGCTTCCCCCTTGTCGGAGATAGCATCCGTCACCTTCTCAGTGGGAACACCCACTTTCAACGGTGCGGTGGGTAGTTTAAGCCCTTCAATGAACTTAGTAAACATGCTTTCAACCTCAGTCATCATGGAGGTTTTGAATGTCTCCAAGGCCACATTAAACTCCTCACGAGAGACCGAGGTTCCCCCATCACCTGTAGACGAGATCGGATTCACACCGGACTATTCCTCCACACCGTCTATGGTATCAACCATACTCTTCGGACGGCAAAGTCCTTAGTAAAGAGATGAGGCTCTGATACCAATTGAAAGGATCGATACGGTTGACTAGAGGAGGGTGAATAGGCAACTAACAATTTTTAACTTTTCTTTACCAAATTAAACTTTGCATCAAAGTAGGTTGTCTAGATGTGCAACTAGGTGAGCTACCTATATGATGCAACAACAACAACAAACAAACAAGCAAGCAAGATAAGTAAGACTAATGAGCTTGCACAAGTAAAGGTAAGAGATAACCAAGAGTGGATCCGGTGAAGACGGGGATGTGTTACTGAAGTTCCTTCCTTTTGAGGGGAAGTACGTCTCCGTTAGAGCGGTGTGGAGGCACAATGCTCCCCAAGAAGCCACTAGGGCCACCGTATTCTCCTCACGCCCTCACACAATGCAAGATGCTGTGATTCCACTATTGGTGCCCTTGAAGGCGGCAATCGGACCTTTACAAACAAGGTTGGGGCAATCTCCACAACTTAATCGGAGGCTCCCAACAATAACATGAAGCTTCACCACAATGGACTATGGCTCCATGGTGACCTCAACCGTCTAGGGTGCTCAAACACCCAAGAGTAACAAGATCCGCTAGGGATAGGTGGGGGAATCAAAAATCTCTTGGTGGAAGTGTAGATCGGGGCCTTCTCAACTACTCCCGAGCAAATCAACAAGTTTGATTGGCTAGAGAGATAGATCGGGCGAAAACGGAGCTTGGAGTATTAATGGAGCTTGAGGGGGAAGAGGTAAGTCAACGGGGAAGAAGGGGACCCCCTTTTATAGTGGGGGCAACAATCCAACCGTTGCCCCACTAAACAGCCCCGTAGAGGGCGGTACTACTGCGGGAGACAGTGGTACTGCTGCTGGGTTAAGCGGTACTACCGCTCCCTTCGGCGGTACTGCCGCGCAGAACAAAAGGTGAAGGGAAAGAGGGAACCAGACGGTAATGTTGTGGACGAAGGGCGGTACTGCCGCAAATGAGCGGTACTGCCGCAGCGAGGTACCGCATAATCCGACACAGAAAAAGACCCCTCGAATCGACGTGGTAGGGACCTGGCAAGCCAGCGGTAGTACTGCTGCGGAGGCACCGGCGGTACTACCGCTGCGGAGCGGTACCGCCGCTTGTGACCCCTCAGCGGTATTACCGTTGGGTACCACGGTACTACCGTTGGGACCCAGACAAAACCCACAAGAAGAGAGAAGATCTCTCCATAGAAGCGGAAGGGCTCGGAGGATGAGAAGCGGATGTGTACGTGAAGATTCCACCCAAGCAATACCAAAGCGGACCCCCTCTTGATAGTACGGTGCCCTCTACACAACTAGTCCACCGAGAAAGAAACGAAAGAGCTACACCATCTTGAGTGACACTCCGAGGGAAAGAAATCGTCTCGTGCCAAGGATGAATCTCCGAAATGCTCAAAGCACACGATTAGTCCGCAAACACGTTGTCATCAATCACCAAAACCACATCGAGAGAGATATGCCTCAACACTTGCCTGGTTGCTCTGGCAAGAAAGAGGGGTCGTCGACACCGTAGTCGAACTGGGGTCGCCGGCAGTCTCGGGATCTACCGGAAAGGAGTGACGGAGGGGGAACACAATAAATAACAGAGCAATCAAATGTAACACAAAGCAAGAGGCGGCAATAAGTTGTGCTAGGGGTGACCTAACGTAGGGACAGGTGATACCGGCAAAGGGGGAAAACATCAGGGAAGGTATCCTCGGCGTTTTGCGTTTTCGGACAGAAGAACCGAAGGGGAAAGTTGTGTGTTCGCTATGCTAGGGATGTGTGGCGGACGAACAGACTGCGTATCCAGATCCGTCTCGTCGTTCTGAGCAACTTTCATGTACAAAGTTTTTCCATCCGAGCTACGGTTTATTTTATATTAATTTTAAAAGATTTAAATCATTTTTAGGATTTATTTAATTATTTTAAAATCAACATTATCCAGAACAGTGCACGCTGGCGTCAGCATGACGTTAGCAGTCAACGTTGACTGTTGACCTGGTCAACCTGACAGGTGGGTCCCACCTGCCAGCGACACATTTTAATTAACCAACTTTAATTAACCTAACTAGGATTAATTAGGGGTGGGCCCCACTAATCAGTGACTACTTAATTAGCTAATTGACTAATTAGGTTAATTAGGAAACTAATGTTTAATTAGTTTAATTAAACACGATTAATTAAGTTAATTAATTCTTCAATTATTATTATTATTATTATTTTAACATTCTCTGGGCGTGGGGCCCTCGTGTCATTGGCCCATGGCCTTAGCGGGTGTGGGCGAACGAGCACAGCCCTAATGGGCGCTGGCCCGCGGGGGTGCACCCGACTGGGCGCCGGCCCTGGCCAGCCGCGGTGGCATGCGCGCAGAGGCGCCGGCGGCGGGCACGGCCAGCGTGGCCTGCGGGAGAGCAGGGACGGGGAGGCTGGGAGCGGCACGCGGGCCGGACGACGAGCGACAGGGAGAGGCGGCGAGGCGGTGCTGGAGAGGGGCCGCGCGGACGGGCGCAGGCCACGGCGACCTGGGGAGGTAGCGGCACGGCGGGGAGCGCCGCGGGGCGGAGGAAGTGGCTGTGGGGCAGGGGTGCGGCCAGCGGGGAGCGCGGGGCCGCGCGGCGGGGCGTGGCCGACGAGCGGGAGCGCGGTCGGAGCCGAGGCGAGCTCAACGAGGGATGAGCGGGGCAGCGCGGTGTGGTGGCAATGCGGGGGCAGGGGCACGGCGAGCTGGACGGGGGCGAGCGGGCGCTGACTAGGGGGAGCCAGCGGCAGTGCAGCAGAGGGAGCAGGGCCGCGCGGTGGTCGGGGGGACTGCAGGGGCAAGGCCACGGGCGGCTGCGGGTGTGCGTGTTGGGGAACGTAGTAATTTCAAAAAAAATCCTACGCACATGCAAGATCATGGTGATGCATAGCAACGAGAGGGGAGAGTGTTGTCCACGTACCCTCGTAGACCGAAAGCGAAAGCGTTAGCACAATGCGGTTGATGTAGTCATACGTCTTCACGGCCCGACCGATCAAGCACCGAAACTACGTCACCTCCGAGTTCTAGCACACGTTCAGCTCGATGACGATCCCCGGACTTCAATCCAGCAGAATGTCGGGGAAGAGTTCCGTCAGCACAAGTGGTGACGATCTTGATGTTCTACTGTCGCAGGGCTTCGCCTAAGCACCACTACAATATTATCGTGGACTATGGTGGAGGGGGGCACCGCACACGGCTAAGAGACGATCAACTTCATCAACTTGTGTGTCTAGAGGTGCCCCCCTGCCCCTGTATATAAAGGAGCAAGGGGGGAGGCGGCCGGCCTAGGAGGAGGGCGCGCCAAGGGGGGAGTCCTACTCCCACCGGGAGTAGGACTCCTCCTTCCCTTATTGGAGTAGGAGAGAAGGAAAGAGGGGGAGAGGAACAAGGAAAAGTGGGCTGCACCCCTTGTCCAATTCGGACCAGAGGGGGTCGCGCGCCTCCTTCCTTTTGGCCTCTCTCCTCTATTCACGTATGGCCCAATAAGGCCCATATACTCCCCGGCGAATTCCCGTAACTCTCCGGTACTCCGAAAAATAACCGAATCACTCGGAACCTTTTCGATGTCCGAATATAGTCGTCCAATATATCAATCTTTACGTCTCGACCATTTCGAGACTCCTCGTCATGTCCCCGATCTCATCCGGGACTCCGAACTCCTTCGGTACATCAAAACTCATAAACTCATAATATAACTGTCATCGAAACCTTAAGGATGCGGACCCTACGGGTTCGAGAACAATGTAGACATGACCGAGACACGTCTCCAGTCAATAACCAATAGCGGAACCTGGATGCTCATATTGGCTCCCACATATTGTACGAAGATCTTTATCGGTCAAACCGCATAACAACATACGTTGTTCCCTTTGTCATCGGTATGTTACTTGCCCGAGATTCGATCGTCGGTATCTCAATACCTAGTTCAATCTCGTTATCGGCAAGTATCTTTACTCGTTCCGTAGCACATCATCCCGCAACTAACTCATTAGTTGCAATGCTTGCAAGGTTTTAAGTGATGTGCATTACCGGGAGGGCCCAGAGATACCTCCCCGACAATCGGAGTGACAAATCCTAATCTCGAAATACGCCAACCCAACAAGTACCTTCGGAGACACCTATAGAGCACCTTTATAATCACCTAGTTACATTGTGACATCTGGTAGCACACAAAGTGTTCCTCCGGTAAACGGGAGTTGCATAATCTCATAGTCATAGGAACATGTATAAGTCATGAAGAAAGCAATAGCAACAAACTAAACTCATGTGCTATGCTAACGGAATGGGTCAAGTTAATCACATCATTCTCTAATGATGTGACCCCATTAATCAAATGACAACTCATGTCTATGGCTAGGAAACTTAACCATCTTTGATTCAACGAGCTAGTCAAGTAGAGGCATACTAGTGACATACTGTTTGTCTATGTATTCACACATGTATTATGTTTCCGGTTAATACAATTCTAGCATGAATAATAAACATTTATCATGATATAAGGAAATAAATAATAACTTTATTATTGCCTCTAGGGCATATTTCCTTCAGTCTCCCACTTGCACTAGAGTCAATAATCTAGTTCACATCGCCATGTGATTTAACATCAATAGTTCACATTACCATGTGATTAACACCCATAGTTCACATCGACATGTGACCAACACCCAAAGGGTTTACTAGAGTCAATAATCTAGTTCACATCACTATGTGATTAACACCCAAAGAGTACTAAGGTGTGATCATGTTTTGCTTGTGAGAGAAGTTTAGTCAACGGGTCTGCCACATTCAGATCTGTAAGTATTTTGCAAATTTCTATGTCAACAATGCTCTGCACGGAGCTACTCTAGCTAATTGCTCCCACTTTCAATATGTATCCAGATTGTGATTTAGAGTCATCTGGATCAGTGTCAAAATTTGCATCGACGTAACCCTTTACGACGAACCTTTTGTCACTTCCATAATCGAGAAACATATCCTTATTCCACTAAGGATAATTTTGACCAATGTCTAGTGATCTACTCGTAGATCACTATTGTACTCCTTTGCCAAACTCAGGGCAGGGTATACAATAGGTCTGGTACACAACATGGCATACTTTATAGAACCTATGGCTGAGGCATAGGTAATGACTTTCATTCTCTCTCTATCTTCTGCCGTGGTCGGGTTTTGAGTCTTACTCAACTTCACACCTTGTAACACAGGCAAGAACTCCTTTTTTGACTGTTCCATTTTGAACTACTTCAAAATCTTGTCAAGGTATGTACTCATTGAAAAACTTATCAAGCGTCTTGATCTATCTCTATAGATCTTGATGCTTAATATGTAAGCAGCTTCATCGAGGTCTTTCTTTGAAAAACTCCTTTCAAACATTCCTTTATGCTTTGCAGAATAATTCTACATTATCTCCGATCAACAATATGTCATTCACATATACTTATCAGAAATGTTGTAGTGCTCCCACTCACTTTCTTGTAAATACAGGCTTCACCGCAAGTCTGTATAAAACTATATGCTTTGATCAACTTATCAAAGCGTATATTCCAACTCCGAGATGCTTGCACTAGTCCATAGATGGATCGCTGGAGCTTGCATATTTTGTTAGTACCTTTAGGATTGACAAAACCTTCTGGTTGCATCATATACAACTCTTCTTTAATAAATCCATTAATGAATGCAGTTTTGTTTATCCATTTGCCAGATTTCATAAAATGCGGCAATTGCTAACATGATTCAGACAGACTTAAGCATAGATACAAGTGAGAAACTCTCATCGTAGTCAACACCTTGAACTTGTCAAAAACATTTTTGCGACAATTCTAGCTTTGTAGATAGTAACACTACTATCAGCGTCCGTCTTCCTCTTGAAGATCCATTTAATCTCAATGGCTCGCCGATCAATGGGCAAGTCAATCAAAGTCCATACTTTGTTCTCATACATGGATCTCATCTCAGATTTCATGGCCTCAAGCCATTTTGCGGAATCTGGGCTCATCATCGCTTCCTCATAGTTCATAGGCTCGTCATGTTCAAGTAACATGACCTCCAGAACAGGATTACCGTACCACTCTGGTGTGGATCTCACTCTGGTTTACCTATGAGGTTCGGTAGCAACTTGATCTGAAGTCACATGATCATCATCATTAGCTTCCTCACTAATTGGTCTAGTAGTCACAGGAATATATTTATGTGATGAACGACTTTCCAATAAGGGAGCAGGTACAGTTACCTCATCAAGTTCTACTTTCCTCCCACTCACTTCTTTCAAGAGAAACTCCTTCTCTAGAAAGGATTCATTCTCAGCAATGAATATCTTGCCTTCGGATCTGTGATAGAAGGTGTACCCAACATTTTCTTTTGGGTATCCTATGAAGACGCACTTCTCCGATTTGGGTTTGAGCTTATCAGGTTGAAACTTTTTTACATAAGCATTGCAACCTCAAACTTTAAGAAATGATAGCTTAGGTTTCTTGCCAAACCATAGTTCATACAGTGTCGTCTCAACGGATTTAGATGGTGCCCTATTTAACATGAATGTTGCTGTCTCTAATGCATAACCCCAAAATGATAGCAGCAAATCTGTAAGAGACATCATAGATCCGCCATATCAAGTAAAGTACGATTACGACGTTCGGACACACCATTACACTGTGGTGTTCTAGGTGGCGTGAGTAGTGAAACTATTTCACATTGTTTTAACTGAAGGCCAAACTCGTAACTCAAATATTTTACTTCTGCGATCATATCGTAGAAACTTTTATTTTTGTTATGATGATTCTCCACTTCACTCTGAAATTCTTTGAACTTTTCAAATATTTCAGACTTATGTTTCATCAAGTAGATATACTCATATCTGCTCAAATCATCTGTGAAGATCAGAAAATAATGATACCTGCCGTGAGCTTCAATATTCATTGGACCATATACATCACTATGCATGATTTCCAACAAATCTGTTGCTTGCTGCATTGTTCCGGAGAACGGAGTCTTAGTCATCTTTCCCATGAGGCATGGTTCGCAAGCATCAACTGATTCATAATCAAGTGATTCCAAAAGTCCATCAGCATGGAGTTTCTTCATGCGCTTTACACCAATATGACCTAAACGACAGTGCCACAAATAAGTTGCACTATCATTATTAACTTTGCATCTTTTGGTTTCAATATTATGAATATGTGTATCACTACGATCGAGATCCAATGAACCATTTTCATTGGGTGTGTAACCATATATGTAAACAGAACAACAATTTATTCTCTTCCTTAAATGAATAATCATATTGCAATAAACATGATCAAATCATATTCATGCTCAACGCAAACACCAAATAACACTTATTTAGGTTCAACACTAATCCCGAAAGTATAGGGAGTGTGCGATGATGATCATATCAATCTTGGAACCACTTCCAACACACATCGTCACTTCACCCTTAACTAGTCTCTGTTCATTCTGCAACTCCCGTTTCGAGTTACTACTCTTAGCAACTGAACTAGTATCAAATACTGAGGGGTCGCTATAAACACTAGTAAAGTACACATCAATAACATGTATATCAAATATACCTATGTTCACTTTGTCATCCTTCTTATCCGCCAATTACTTGGGGTAGTTCCGCTTCCAGTGACCAATCCCTTTGCAGTAGAAGCACTCAGTTTCAGGCTTAGGTCCAGACTTGGGTTTTTCACTTAAGCAGCAACTTGCTTGCCGTTCTTCTTGAAGTTCCCCTTTCTGGCCTTTGTCCCTTTACTTGAAACTAGTGGTTTTGTTTACCATCAACACTTGATGCTTTTCTTGATTTCTACCTTCGTCGATTTCAGCATCACGAAGAGCTTGGGAATCATTTTTGTTATCCCTTGGATATTATAGTTCATCACGAAGTTCTACTAACTTGGTGATGGTGACTAGAGAATTCTGTCAATCACTATTTTATCTGGAAGATTAACTCCCACTTTATTCAAGCGATTGTAGTACCCAGACAATCTGAGCACATGCTCACTGCTTGAGCTATTCTCCTCCATCTTTTAGCTATAGAACTTGTTGGAGACTTCATATCTCTCAACTCGGGTATTTGATTGAAATATTAATTTCAACTCCTGGAACATCTCATATGGTCCATGACATTCAAAACGTCATTGAAATCCCGATTCTAAGCTGTTAAGCATGGTGCACTAAACTATCAAGTAGTCATCATATTGAGCTAGCCAAACGTTCATGCCGTCTGCATCTGCTCCTGCAATAGGTTTGTCACCTAGCGGTGCATCAAGGACATAATTCTTCTGTGCAGCAATGAGGATAATCCTCAGATCACGGATCCAATCCGCATCATTGCTACTAACATCTTTCAACACAATTTTCTCTAGGAACATATCAAAATAAACACAGGGAAGCCATATCTGCATATGCTAGGCTCGTCAAGTTTAACCTGAGTATTCTGCGTGTGCAAAACTGGCTTGCACCCGTTGTAGATGGACGTGGAGCTTATCACACCCGATCATCACGTGGTGTCTGGGCATGGCGAACTTTGGCAACGGTGCATACTCAGGGAGAACACTTTTATCTTCAAATTTAGTGAGAGATCATCTTATAATGCTACCGTCAATTAAAACAAGATAAGATGCATAAAAGATAAACATCACATGCAATCAAAATATGTGACATGATATGGCCATCATCATCTTGTGCCTTTGATCTCCATCTCCAAAACATCGTCATGATTTCCATCGTCACCGGCATGACACCATGATCTCCATCATCTTGATCTATATCAATGTGTCGTCACATGGTCGTCTCGCCAACTATTGCTCTTGCAATTATTGCTATCGCATAGCGGTAAAGTAAAGCAATTATTTGGCGCTTGCATCTTATGCAATAAAGAGACAACCATAAGGCTTCTGCCAGTTGCCGATAACTTCAACAAAACATGATCATCTTATACAACAACTTATATCTCATCACGTCTTGACCATATCACATCACAACATGCCCTGCAAAAACAAGTTAGACGTCCTCTACTTTGTTGTTGCAAGTTTTACTGGCTGCTACGGGCTTAGCAAGAACCGTTCTTACCTACGCATCAAAACCACAACGATAGTTTGTCAAGTTGGTGATGTTTTAACCTTCTCAAGGACCGGGCGTAGCCACACTCGGTTCAACTAAAGTTGGAGAAACTGACACCCGCTAGTCACCTGTGTGCATAGCACAACGGTAAAACTAGTCTCACGTAAGCGTACGCGTAATGTCGGTCTAGGCCGCTTCATCCAACAATACCGCCGAACCAAAGTATGACATGCTGGTAAGCAGTATGACTTATATCGCCCACAACTCACTTGTGTTCTACTCGTGCATATAACATCAACGCATAAAACCAGGCTCTGATACCACTGTTGGGGAACGTAGTAATTTCAAAAAAATTCCTACGCACACGCAAGATCATGGTGATGCATAGCAACGAGAGGGGAGAGTGTTCTCCACGTACCCTCGTTGACCAAAAGCGGAAGCGTTAGCACAACGCGGTTGATGTAGTCGTACGTATTCACGGCCCGGCCGATCAAGCACCGAAACTACGGCACCTCCGAGTTCTAGCACACGTTCAGCTCGATGACGACCCCGGACTCCGATCCAGCAGAATGTCGGGGAAGAGTTCCGTCAGCATGACGGCGTGGTGACGATCTTGATATTCTACTATCGCAGGGCTTCGCCTAAGCACCACTACAATATTATCGAGGACTATGGTGGAGGGGGGCACCGCACACGGCTAAGAGACGATCAACTTGATCAACTTGTGTGTCTAGAGGTGCCCCCATGTCCCTGTATATAAAGGAGCAAGGGGGGAGGCGGCCGGCCTAGGAGGAGGGCGCGCCAAGGGGGGAGTCCTACTCCCACCGGGAGTAGGACTCCTCCTTCCCTTGTTGGAGTAGGAGAGAAGGAAAGAGGGGGAGAGGAACAAGGAAAAGTGGGCTGCACCCCTTGTCCAATTCAGACCAGAGGGGGGCGCGTGCCTCCTTCCTTTTGGCCTCTCTCCTCTATTCCCGTATGGCCTAATAAGGCCCATATACTCCCCGGCGAATTCCCGTAACTCTCCGGTACTCCGAAAAATACCCGAATCACTCGGAACCATTCTGATGTCCGAATATAGTCGTCCAATATATCGATCTTTACGTGTCGACCATTTCGAGACTCCTCGTCATGTCTTGATCTCATCCGGGACTCCGAACTCCTTCGGTACATCAAAACTCATAAACTCATAATATAACTATCATCGAAACCTTAAGCGTGCGGACCCTACGGGTTCGAGAACAATGTAGACATGACCGAGACACATCTTCGGTCAATAACCAATAGCGGACCTGGATGCTCATATTGGCTCCCACATATTCTACGAAAATCTTTATCGGTCAAACCGCATAACAACATACGTTGTTCCCTTTGTCATCGGTATGTTACTTTCCCGAGATTCGATCGTCGGTATCTCAATACCTAGTTCAATCTCATTATCGGCAAGTCTCTTTACTCGTTCTGTAACACATCATCCCGCAACTAACTCATTACTTGCAATGCTAGCAAGGCTTTAAGTGATGTGCATTACCGAGAGGGCCCAGAGATACCTCTTCGACAATCGGAGTGACAAATCCTAATCTCGAAATACACCAACCCAACAAGTACCTTCGGAGACACCTGTAGAGCACCTTTACAATCACCCAGTTACGTTGTGACGTTTGGTAGCACACAAAGTGTTCCTGCGGTAAACGGGAGTTGCATAATCTCATAGTCATAGGAACATGTATAAGTCATGAAGAAAGCAATAGCAACAAACTAAACGATCAACTGCTATGCTAACGGAATGGGTCAAGTTAATCACATCATTCTCTAATGATGTGACCCCGTTAATCAAATGACAACTCATGTCTATGGCTAGGAAACTTAACCATCTTTGATTCAATGAGCTAGTCAAGTAGAGGCATACTAGTGACATATTGTTTGTCTATGTATTCACACATGTATTATGTTTCCGGTTAATACAATTCTAGCATGAATAATAAACATTTATCATGATATAAGGAAATAAATAATAACTTTACTATTGCCTCTAGGGCATATTTCCTTCAGTGCGCACATAGGCGCGTGCAGGGGGCGTGGCAAGTGAGCGGGGCGGGCGTGCAACGGGCGCCGGAGCGGGTGAGCTACGGGCGTGGGGGGAAGAGAGGAGAGGAGGGCTCACAATGGTCGTAGGGAATGGGCAGTGGGGCGCGGGGAGGAAGTCGGGGACGATGGCGGGCGATGACGAGGACGAGGTGACGAGGGCGGGGCAGTTCGACGACGGAGAGGATGAAGACGATGGCGTCCGGCGAGGTGGCCCTGGGCGACGGCGAGCACTAGGCGTCGGGGCGCGATCGTGGGCGCGTCAGGTGTGGGACGGTGCGGGCGCGCGGTGACGGGGGAGTCCGACGACGGGGTGTGGGCGAGGCGTCGCGAGAGAGAGGGGGCGGTTTCATCCCCGATCCAGATCGGATCGGGAGGGGGGAGGAGAGACGTGGGGAGTCGCGGGGAGTGTGAGGTCATGGGGGGGTTAGGGATTCGGGGATGGGGGATAGTAGTAGCGGGCGCGGCTGGGCCGGCCTGTTGGGTCGGTTGGCCCGGGGGGTGGGGTTTCCTTTTCACTATTTTCTTTTCTTTTTTTGTTAGTTTTGTTTTCTGTTTTTGTTCTTTTCCTTTTTCTGTATTTCTTTTCTTTTTTAATTTAAGTTCCTCTTTTATTTTAGTTTTATAAACTATAAAAGTAGACCCCACTTTAGTGTTAATAAATAGGCTACTGCCACATAAGTTTGGGCAACTAAATAAAATAGCTTGATATTTTATTTAATGTAAAAGTCATTCAACTAATTGTGTTTTGCTACTGTTTAAAAAAATCTAGAGTATTTTACATTTTTATAAAAGTGTGGTTTCTCCACCAAAATTTCCTATGCAATATTTGGTTCACTCCGAACATTTTAGTTTTAATATTTGAAAAGTTTTATTCTTTGCTTGATTTTGAATTTGAATTCAAACCGGTTTCGAACTAACACGAGATTATCAATGGTAGCCGAGGTGACATGGCATCATTAGCAGGGAATTACTGTAGTCTAATTATCCGGGCGTCACAATTCTCCTCCACTACAAGAAATCTTGTCCTGAGATTTAAGAGGTTGGGTAGGGGGAAGGTTCTGGTTACGAAATTCTAACGAGTCTTCTCAGTCTTGGTTGCTCTTCTCGAAGAGGTCGATCCATTACGTTGATGTCTTCATTTCTCTGCTTCGGGTCATCATGATGAAGTCGGCATCCTTTCTTCAGGAACTCCAATGTACTTACGAAAGAATAAAGGGTGGGTATTCCAGGAGAACAGACCTCTGCAAGGTTGACTATCTGGTCGATAACAAGGGGTAAGGTGGCGGAAAGTATCTCTCGAATTGAAACTTAATAAAATATCGAGAGCATGTATGAAGGTAGCATGAGAAGTTTCGAGCGGGCATGCAATCGTTCGTTGCCTGAAACAGAGTGTGACAGGGGTTCAGAACAATGGGAAAGTATTGCGTTTGGTACCAGAATAGATCACTAGGAAGGTGGCCCGTGAATTACATACGAAGCCAAGCGGGTGGAATAACTTTGGAAACATGGGTGTACAGAAGAGTCAGGTTTCAATCCTGGGACCTGTGGATTATGGGCCCACCATGTGGGTTAAAAGTAGGAGTGGTGACATCTTGCACGGTTTTGATAGCAAGGTATGTCAGAGGGTGGCCTGTCAGTTATGTCAGCAACAAGGTCGGTACCAAGGGCGAGGGACGAAGAGAACCATTTTCCTACTCGTTGAAACGAGGCAGACCAATAGGCAAGGTTCTCATCCATTGGTGGTTACCGAAATATCATCAACAATAGTAACAGGGTCTTACTGACCGAGTTGTACACCATGGTGTTTACATAAGCAGGAGAATATTACCGCTTAGATCATATAGATCACCAATAAGGTTAAACAAAACAATGGAAAGGAAAAGGTGATCATCGGATTTAAACAGAACAATGGAAAGGAAAATGTGTTTAAACACCTATTTCAGGGATATATCCTTCCCAAGGACAAGCAGAGCATGATATCCATGACAGGATATAATGTAGAAAACTCTTTAGGTATGGGGAGAGAAATTCCCTGACATTACCCATACAACGGTGTTTGGATAATTGAGCAGGAAACATTTAGCATTGGGCTTCAAATGTTCTTGTTGAAAATCGGAGTACCATAGACATGCTTCGAGATAGCATTGGCATGGTCTTCAGGTGAAGATCGGACTTTAGAAACACCAAGGATCCATCAGGAACGGCTTGTAGAATAAGTCTTACAATTTCCTCATGGAAGAAAGGATAGCCTTGCTAAAAAGGAAACGGTAGCAATAGGTCCTCCGGCCATGTGTGCTAGGCACGATATCACCTTATCGGGTGATATAAATATGTTATAACTCCTGGAAGTATGTTCCAACCATCATATCTGACCGAGATTCAGATCTGATTGGTGTCAGGATACCTCAGACTCAAGATGCATGAGAAGAAAAAGTGCAACACAAGTTGACGAGATGACATTGTAAGATCCTCGGGAAATGAAGTATGGAAGCGAGTTACGAAACAAGAGTTCATCATTAAATCAAGGAGAGGGTGAGGAGGTGGATGATGGCTCAGCGACCATTCCTCCAGATTTCCAGAAAGATGGGTTTCCACAGTCATGTGAACAAGGCGATAACATTTTGTCAGATCAAATGATATAATGGGGTGCTCGAGGAAAGCATACACAATCGAACATTGATTGAAAGGTGCACCCACAATATGGGTTGGGTCGCACGATCAATGTTAGAATGGTGACTAAATGAACAAAAGAAGTAGAATGAAACTATCGACCATTCACTTCCAAGCAATAGAGTTGCTAGAAGTTTTGAATTTACACCTCAAAGTTCGATAGCCGGTGTTCCGATTAGAAACCACAACGGGACCAAGATATGAACGGATATGGCGAGAAGTATTACTATATCAAGAATTATTAAGAGGTGGTGAAGTTCTCATGACATCCTGGACATAAAAGATGGTAATACTCCAAGGCAAAGAAGAACAAATGCTGGATAGCAAGGATATCAAGGTATAACACAAAACCTGAACAAGTTTGTGTTGAACGGAAGGCAATAAAGTGGTCGATGATAACATGAATCATCGAGGAGCAAGGATCATATTACCCATTAAGAATTCGATATATATATATCTTGGAAGGGCTTAGGATGTTGATGATTATCACGACACAGTTGTCGAGAGATTTCATGAAGATGTAATCGGTCAGTGATGCCATCAAGTCAAATGATGGTGAAGCGAAAGTTTATGGGAACCAAGGGTACGACATAAAATCGAAATCAAGTTTGATGTTCAAGGAGAAATGATATGACGAGGAAGTTCGACGTAAGATTAGCTCATCGTCAAAAATTGTGCTCCGAGAAGAAGGACCAGGTAGCACAATTAAAATTTAGCACGATAATGATATAGCCGATCGGGCTAGGAATGACTTGAAGGATTATTAAACTCATAAGTAACGAAAATTACTTAGAGCTAATGAATCGGATTACGGGCTCGATTCACTATCGGTGTCCCTGAGTGTCTAACAACTCAGAACCCGGGGAAAAATTGGAATTGGTGAGAAATAATACTTGAAGAAGAACTCATAAGAAGTAATATGGTTCTGTGATTTTATCGAGATACCACGGGGTAATACTCGAAGGTAGAACATAATAGAGGTTGCGGAGGTGTATTGATCTGCAGAAGACAAGTGCTTTAACTAGTCCGAGAAATGGAATCAAGGAGAAAATATGATCGGAACCACGATTGCAATGGCTCAATACACAGATATCAAATGATATTATATCAAAGGAATAGTTATTATTATAAGAAGCTTCCATGATAGGATATACATCGTGCCCATGGGCATGAACACAAAGTTCAAGGTCGACTCCCACTTCTTCAATGTATAACCTTCCATTCACCTCTCGCTTGACGAAAATGTCATTAGTTGTCGAAAGTTTTACCTGGTACAATACTAGATAAGTATGATCCGTGAAATCTTTCGGGTTCACACGGATTAGGGAAGGCATAGGTTCAACCCATCAGGTCATCTTAGGAACATATACCACAAACTTCGGACTAAATAACACAAGCTCGATAGTAGAGCATGTTTGAGAAAGCAGAGGATACAATTTACCAAAGGCATTATGTATCCAAGGAAAGGCTCACAAGCTTATTGAATATGAAGGACGTTGTTGGATAAAATCCGACAAAGGGTCTGGTGGTCCACAAGGGATCCAATGTGAGCATCAGTACTCAACCAGAGGAACAAAGAATGCAAGGAGATCAGATTATAGAAACAACTGACTAACTCAAAGCTCAAATGCAAAAGGAATTATGAATTCCAAGACAAGGGATCAGGAGCAATGCTCTTATTAGGGATGGATAAGTTGAATAGCCTTAGGGGTACAATCGATGGCAATTTGATTGGTCGAGATCCAGCTCATGTTTAAAATGACGTCTGAGCCGGAAGGACGAATGAAGGATCTGATTAAGGATTGCGAGCATTCGCAGCATATTGATTCAATAGACTCCAGCTGATAATGACTAAGGATACCAATAAGATTACCGGACTTATGAGGTTAACCATAATGCAAACAAGCAAGAATTTCAAGAGCAATAGGTTGTTGAGGATTTTCGGAGATCGAATAGCATTCAAAGAATTTTGTGAAACACATGATCAACTGGGGATGAACGAATCCTCGATAAGGGTGAGGAATTATCCGTATGGGTATTTCTGCGACAAGGAGCTGCAAAGCGACGGGCACAAAGGATTCTTGAATTATCAAAGAATTTTTTAGGGTATCAAGTAATAACAGGGGCAACTGGGAACAAAGGTATGAACGACAAGTGTAAGAAGTTATCCATAAGGATTTATCGGTGGTCGGGAATATCAAAAAGTGGTGGTCACAAAGTCTAGAGAGAATATCGAAGAGTATCTTCGGAATCTTCTGGTGAAGCAGGCCATCATCTGAAATGAAGGAGCTCTCCGAGAGAAAGTATTTACGAGAACCTAGAGTTAGAGTTAGCAAAATCATTTAACCCGAAAGATGAGAGATCAGCGTCCCAGAGTATAGGTCGAGGAATAAAAGATCCTACTACCACCCAATGGCGACGTGGGCCCGTAATCCACACAGCCATGTTAGTAAAAGTTTTTCAATGACTAGACACAACTTCGGCCACGGAGTGTGGAAGGGGGATTCCTACAGACAGTCGGCTCTGATACCAACTTGTGTCACCCCTGATTCAATCATACACCAATAATACACGTAAACGTGTACGATCAAGATCAAGGACTCACAGGAAGATATCACAACACAACTCTACAAATAAAATAAGTCATACAAGCATAATATTACAAGCCAGGGGCCTCGAGGGCTCGGATACAAGAGCTCGATCATAGACGAGTCAGCGGAAGCAACAATATCTGAGTACAGACATAAGTTAAACAAGTTTGCCTTAAGAAGGCTAGCACAAAAGTACCAACGATCGAGAAGGCAAGGCCTCCTGCCTGGGACCTCCTAACTACTCCTCGAAGTCGAACTCCACGTAGAATCAACCTCGGGCTCCTCTAGTTCCTGGACTCCAACGTCTGGTCACAACAATCGGGTATAGGAAGGGGGAAAAGGGAGAGCAAAGCAACCGTGAGTACTCATCCAAAGTACTCGCAAGCAAGGAGCTACACTATATGTATGCATTGGTATCAAATGGAAAAGGGGTAACATATGTGGACTGAACTGCAGAATGCCGGAATAAGAGGAGGATAGCTAGTTGTATCGAAGACTACGCTTCTGGCAACCTCCATCTTGCAGCATGTAGAAGAGAGTAGATGGTAGGTTCACCAAGTAACATCGCATAGCATAATCCTACCCGGTGATCCTCCCCTCGTCGCCCTGTGAGAGAGCGATCACCGGTTGTATCTGGCACTTGGAAGGGTGTGTTTTATTAAGTATTCGGTTCTAGTTCTCATAAGGTCAAGGTACAACTTCGGGTCGTCCTTTTACTGAGGGACACGGCTATTCGAATAGATCAACTTCCCTGCAGGGGTGCACCACATTTCCCAACATGCTCGGTCCCCTTTGTCCGGACACACTTTCCTGGGTCATGCCCGGCCTCGGAAGATCAACACGTCGCAGCCCTACCTAGGCACAATAGAGAGGTCAGCATGCCGGTCTAAATCCTATGGCGCAGGGGTCTGGGCCCATTGCCCATTGCACACCTGCACGTTGTGTACGCGGCTGGCGAGCAGACCTAGCCTCCCTTATACAAGAGCAGGCATTCCAGTCCAACCCGGCGCGCGCCGCTCAGTCGCTGACGTCACGAAGGCTTCAGCTGATACCACGACGTCGAGTGCCCATAACTGTTCCCGCGTAGTTGGTTAGTGCGTATAGGCCAATGGCCAGACTCAGATCAAATACCCAGATCTCATTAAGAGTGTTATTTTGAAATAACCGCGGTCGCCGACCAGGGCCAGGCCCACCTCTCTCCTAGGCGGTCTCAACCTTCCCTGTCGCTCCACCACAAAGATCCACTCAGAGGGCCGTCGGGACAAACGTCCTTTCGGACCCAATCCGTGAATCACTCGCAGGTACTCTACGAGCCGACCCGACTTTGGTCACCACATATATCATGTATTATGTATATAGGTATATACCCGTGATCACCTCCCAAGTGATCATGGCCCGATAGTATAGCATGGCAGACAGACAAGAATGTAGGGCCACTGATGGAATACTAGCATCCTATAATAAGCATTTAGGATTGCAGGTAAAGGTAACAACAGTAGTAGCAAGGACAGGCTATGCATCAGGATAGGATTAACGGAAAGCAGTAACATGCTACACTACTCTAATGCAGGAAGTAGAGAGAAGAGTAGGTGATATCTGGTGATCAAAGGGGGGCTTGCCTGGTTGCTCTCGCAAGAAAGAGGGGTCGTCGACACCGTAGTCGAACTAGGGTCGCCGGCAGTCTCGGGGTCTACCGGAAAGGAGTAACGGAGGGGGAACACAATAAATAACAGAGCAATCAAATGTAACACAAAGCAAGACGCGGCAATACGTTGTGCTAGGGGTGACCTAACGTAGGGACAGGTGATACCGGCAAAGGGGGAAAACATCCGGGAAGGTATCCCCGGCATTTCACGTTTTCGGACAAAAGAACCGGAGGGGAAAGTTGCGTGTTCGCTATGCTAGGGATGTGTGGCAGACGAACGGGCTGCGTATCCGGATTCGTCTCGTCGTTCTGAGCTACTTTCATGTACAAAGTTTTTCCATCCGAGCTACGGTTTATTTTATATTAATTTTAAAAGATTTAAATCATTTTTAGGATTTATTTAATTATTTTAAATCAACATTATCCAGAACAGTGCACGCTGATGTCAGTAGTCAACGTTGACCGTTGACCTGGTCAACCTGACAGGTGGGTCCCACCTGTCAGCGACACATTTTAATTAACCTAACCAGGATTAATTAGGGGTGGGCCCCACTAGTCAGTGACTACTTAATTAGCTAATTAACTAATTAGGTTAATTAGGAAACTAATGTTTAATTAGTTTAATTAAACATGATTAATTAAGTTTAATTAATTCTTTAATTAATTAATTAATTAATTTTATTTTTTTAACGTTCTCTGGTCGTGGGGCCCTCGTGTCATTGGCCCATGGCCTTAGCGGGTGTGGGCGAACGGGCACAACCCGAATGGGCGCTGGCCCACGGGGGTGCACCCGACTGGGCACCGGTCCTAGCCAGCCGTGGCGGCACGCGCGCAGAGGAGTCGGCGATGGGCACGGCCAGCGTGGCTTGCGGGAAAGCAGGGGCGGCAGAGGCTGGCAGCGCCGCGCGGGCCGAACGACGAGCGGCAGGGAGAGGTGGCGAGGCGGCGCTGGAGAGGGGCCGCGCGGACGGGCGCAGGCCATGGCGACCTGGGGAGGTAGCGGCACTGCGGGGAGTGCCGCGGGGCGGAGGAAGTGGCCGTGGGGCAGGGGTGCGGCCAGCGGGGAGCGCGGGACTGCGCGGCGGGGCGTGGCCGACGAGCGGGAGCGCGGTCGGAGCCGAGGCGAGCTCAGCGAGGGGTGAGCGGGGCAGCGCGGTGTGGTGGCGACGCGGGGGCAGGGGCACGACGAGCCGGACGGGGCGAGCGGGCGCTGACTAGGGGGAGCTAGCGGTGGTGCAACAGAGGGAGCAGGGCAGCGCGGTGGTCGGCGGGGACTACAGGGGGCCAGGCCACGGGCGGCTGCGGGTGTGCGCGCACATGCGCGTGCAGGGGGCGCGGCAAGTGAGCGGGGCGGGCGTGCGACGGGCGCCGGAGCGGGCGAGCTACAGGCGCGGGGGGAAGAGAGGAGAGGAGGGCTCACAATGGCCGTAGGGAATGGGCAGTGGAGCGTGGGGAGGAAGGCGGGGACGATGACGGGCGATGGCGGTGACGAGGGCGGGGCGGTTCAACGACGGAGAGGACGAAGACGATGGCGTCCGGCGAGGTGGCCCCGGGCAACGGCGAGCGCTAGGCGTCGGGGCACGGTCATGGGTGCGTCGGGTGTGGGACGGTGCGGGCGCGCGGTGACGGGGGAGTCCAGCGACGGGGTGTGGGCGAGGCGTCACGAGAGAGAGGGGGGCGGTTTCATCCCCGATCCAGATCGGATCGGGAGGGGGGAGGAGAGACGTGGGGAGTGGGGGAGTGTGCGGTCGTGAGGATGTTAAGGATTCGAGGATGGGGGATAGTAGTAGCGGGCGCGGCTGGGCCGGCCTGTTGGGTCGGTTGGCCTAGGGGGTGGGGTTTTCTTTTTACTTTTTCCTTTTCTTTTCTTTTCTTTTTGTTAGTTTTGTTTTCTGTTTTTCTTTTTTTTCTTTTTTCTTTATTTCTTTTCTGTTTTAATTTAAGTTCCTCTTTTATTTTAGTTTTATAAACTATAAAAGTAGTCCTTACTTTAGTGTTAATAAATAGGCTACTGCCACATAAATTTGGGCAACTAAACAAAATAGCTTAATATTTTATTTAATGTAAAAGGCATTCAACTAATTGTTTTTGCTACTGTTTAAAAAAAATCTAGAGTATTTTACATTTTTATAAAAGTGTGGCTTCTCCACCAAAATTTCCTATGCAATATTTGGTTCACTTCGAACATTTTAGTTTTAATATTTGAAAAGTTTTATTGTTTGCTTGATTTTGAATTTGAATTCGAATCGGTTTTGAACTAATACGAGATTATTAACGGTAACCGAGATGACATGGCATCATTAACAGGGAATTACTGTAGTCTAATTATTCGGACGTCACAGAGAGCATTGCTATATGGCAGAGGCAAGGGCAACGATCAGAGTGTTTTTTTCGATTTGATAAAAGGCGTTTTTATTAACTTAAAATGTAGCATCAAACGGATACAAAGCATAAAGGGCGACACTCGGCCTCTACATAGCTAAGATGCATACAGCCATCAAACAAACAGTCTGACAAAAAATATAAAAATGACAAAGTGACAACAGTAAAGCCATATGAGGTCAAAACTATGCCTATGTCGACTGAGAAGGTGGACCGATTCGGAGAGTATGATGACTAAGAAAATTTCGATGTCCTTTCTCCATGCTCTCTGTTTCTTTTCTATGCCCAGGAATCACGCTGAGGCCCAAGGGATATTACAACATCTAGACGCATCAGCATGAGAAAGCTAGGGATCACGATTTCACAAACCACCGTATGAAATTGGTCCACTGAAGAAAGAAAAACAACTCACGGGATGCTGAAATAAACACACGAGTCGCTATCTGTTTGCCTCATTGTTTATGGTGAAGCTTTGGAGAAAAACGTCGCCGTTCAGCGGAAGCCGTCGAATGGCTGAAAGATAAGCTCTAATCCGGACGACAGCAACAGCTTGGATCGTTGCGCTATGATAACGACGTTGTGCTTTTGCCTGGATAAAAAAGGTAGAAGCGACGAGAGAAAAGTGACGGAAGGCGCAGGGGAGAAGATAAGAAGAGATACTTCGCCTGGTACGTGAGGACGACTGACCGACCACGCAGGGCTACCGCAGCTTGCACGGTTGGTCTGCGTCCTCTTTTTTCTTCTTCCGGGCTTTCCCTGTTCCTTCTGCTTGCAGAATGTAAATAGATCAGCACAAAAATATCATGTCATGAGAACTCGTAATATTCCGTGATGCGAATCTCAATCCAATTGATCGATGCCGTAATAGAACTCTCTCAGGAACGTCTGTCATGAAACAATGGACAAAGTCAAATAAAAGCAATTCATAGTTCCAATTTCATTCCTTCAGGACCCTTTACAAGCTTGCGTTGCTTGCTTGGGACATAGTACAACAGTTCGAAACGTATACAACGTTTATGCTAGGAGTATCACGTAATGGTGCTTTGACAAGCAATGTAAGTCGTCCCAATTGCTTGCCTAGCCCAATTAACCACACACAAGACACAATCTTGCACGCTGACACTACGACGCACAAGTAACTAAATACTGAAATTCGTATCCTTTCATCCATTCCATATGCACTGCAGCTGGAACATCTAGGACATGAACAGAGTAGAAGAATGCTATGGGCAGACATGATCGGAATCTGTCGTAGCAAAACCATACAGATTTCTCCATGCCTCCAATCAACTAGTAGTATCTCATACTAACAATCTGAACAAGAATTCCCAACGAATGCACGCAATCCATTTCCCAGATCAACAAATAGCTGAGCCAGGCGATTCCTCTCTGATCCGCTGATCCCCTTCTCGTAGCGTGGAAAACTACTACGCGGGAGCTTAAGTTAACCAGCGTGGATGAGAGAGCCAATGCACCGAGCAAATTAATCCTCGGCGAACACCGGAATTTAAGCGCTGGAAGAGTGGAAGATTTGCACCAACGACGAGTAGGTGCCGAAGACGGCGAGCACGAGGCCGAGCACCACCAGGAGGACGTCGCTGAGAACCCCGACCCAGCCCATCTCGGCGCCGAACACCTTGATGTGGAAGGTGGCCGGCAGCACGAAGCCGAGCAGCACGCAGACGCTGCTCCCCACGAGGGAGAGGAAGTCGGTGAAATTGGGCACAAGCATGGCCGCGAGCCCCACGGTGACCACGAGCACCCACCGCATCCACCAGCAGTAGCGCTTGCCGTGGAACAGGCGCTCGGCGACCTCGTACACCGGGTTCATCATCACCGGCATGGTGAAGAAGAGGTTGATGCACAGCCCCAGCTGCACGGCGGCCGACAGCCACCCGCTGCCGAGGTTGGTGGTGATGATGTCGCGCGTGGCGTCGCCGAACGCGACGTACCCCATGACGCCGAACAGCCCGTACATGACAGCTATGAACGTCATGGACAGCCCGAGCGTGGCGCCGAACTTCTTCTTGTCCGCGGCCTCCGCCTCCAGCGGCAGGACCATACAGACGCCCTCGAAGGCGTACACGGACACGCCCGCACCGTAGAGGAGCGCGGCGGGGGCGCCGAACGCGGCGACGGGTGGGTGCGCGGCGAGCCAAGTCGACACGTCCTGGCCAACAACGACCCCCATGGCGCCGAGGTCGACGACGTCGGCGAAGATGCTGAGCGGCGCGAGGAGCGTGAGCGTCTTGATGGAGTTGAGCCCGAGCTGGAACGGCAGCATGGCGTAGATGAAGAGCGCCTTAGGGGAGAGGAAGACGTTCGAGGAGGGGGCGAAGACGGGGTAGAGGTGCGCCATGGTGTTGGAGATGAAGATGAGGTACCCGACGCAGAAGCTGGCCTGGCTGAGCACCAGCATGGTGTCCACGGCGAGGCGGCCGGGCGCGCCGAACACGGCGTCCCCCAGATCCCCAAACGAGGAGAGCATCTTCGGGTGGTCGTCGGCGAGGCGGCGGCGGCAGGCGACGAGCAGCATCATGCAGTAGAAGGTGAGCAGCGCGACGGAGAGGAGCAGGATGGAGCCCGCGGCCCAGCCGGTGCGCGAGAACGTGTAGGGCAGGCCCAGCACGCCGGCGCCGACCACAGCGATGAACACGTTCGCGAAGGTCTTGGGCTGCGACGACAGGTGCCCCCCCTCGGCGCTGTGGTGCGGCAGCAGCGGCGCCGAGTCCAGCCGCGACGACGACGAGCTCGCGTCGCTCCCCAATCCCATGGCGCGCGGGCGATTGAATCGAGATTAACACAAACGAATTGGGTGAACCACCACACAGATAGAGAGAGGCAGAAGATGGAACGACGAACAGGCGAATTCGACGGGATTTGTATTCGTCTTCCGCTCCGGTCGTCGGAAGTATCGAGAGAAAACGGGCGATCTCGCGGCGGAGGAAACCGATGAGGAAGGAGTGGCTGCGGGCTCCCTCTCCGGGGGGGTTGCCGGTGCTTTTGTAGAGAGGAGAGGATGGCCTGCCATCGTGGGAAAATATTTTGCCAAAAAATCGTGGGAAAATATCATGGGCGTGGTCCATGAGCATGTTTTGTTTTCTGCGCCCCCCGGGACCACCTGGAAGCGCGTGGCGGTGTATGAGTAGTACAGCACCTACCAAGATTGTTGTATGCGTTTGACGGCCACGTGTTCTCGTGTGAAATCGTACAGCCTGCACACAGCTAGGAGCATTTTCTTCCTTTTTTATATTTTCGAAATTTCCCCAATATTTCTCAGAGTAACTTGGAACAATATAAATCAAATGGTACTTTTACAAAGCTAACGTCTTGCATTAACTCAATCAAGTCAAACCAAATCTTTACTAAATAAAAAAAAATCTGCATCTGTCCATACTTAAACCAAATCAAATCAAATCTTACCAAAACTTCACCTAAATCAAAATTTTCTTTGACTTTCTCTATCCATACTCAAATCAAATTAAATCATATGATGTCTGCAATGTATATGTCATACAAAATTGATGTTGAACCACTACAATATGTATGCTCCAGTTGCAACGCATGGGTAGTTAGCTATGACTAATATAATTCTCAGTAAGCCGTGTTCTCCCACGTTGTCGTGCATGGTAGTTTCACATTGTTTTTGTGTTCGTATATGCTTTACATTTTCTTTTCTTAAAACAGACGGTTCGATTCCGCGGTCAAATATTCATACATTGCTACATAATTTATATACTGATATACTTGATATAGAAGTGTTTTTCTATTGCACGAGCAAGTTAAACTTTGGGCAAATAAAACAATATCTCAAAACATAAATCAATCAAATCAAATAATCAAATCAAATATTGCAGACTAAGGCATAGCTTAGTGGTGGGAAGGGGTTGATGCCTTCCCACCCACCCAGGTTCAACACTTGGTACTTGCAATTTGGGTTTGTTGCACCAATTATACTGTAGGGGGTTCCCTTACAGTGTTTCTATCAAAAATAATAATCAAAAGATCCCGATACATCTACCTACTTCATAAAATATATCATAATTGTGGCAATTAATTTCTTGACAACTAAAATCTAATCTCTGAGTGTGAATAAATCATCACCAACTCGGGTCTTTATAAGAGTATATACTCCCCCTCCTCCTTTTTTCTTACTTTGTGCATTAGATTTGTCTCAAGTTAAACTTTGCAAAGTTTGACCAAGTTGATGTATAAAAAGTATAAGCTTCTATAGCACCTAATAAATATAATATCAAAATTTATTTCATGGAATCTAACGATCTTGATGTTATATTGTGAATGTTTATATTTTTATATAAACTTGCTAAAACTTTGGAGAGTTTGACTTCAGAAAAACCTAATAGGCAGACTAAAAAGAAAGTGAGGGATATGTTGGGAAACGTAGCATGCAATTTCAAAAAAATTCCTACGCTCACGCAAGATCTATATAGGAGATGCATAGTAACGAGAGGAGGAGAGTGTGTCCACGTCCCTCGTAGACCGAAAGCAGAAGCGTTTGACAACGTGGTTGATGTAGTCGAACTTCTTCCAGCTCCGACCGATCAAGCACCGAATGTACGGCACCTCCGAGTTCTACCACGTTCAGCGTGATGACGTTCCTCGCCTTCTTTATCCAACAAGGTGTTGAGGTAGTAGATGAGTTTCGTCAGCACGATGGTGTGGTGACGGTGATGGTGAAGTGATCCGCGCAGGGCTTCGTCTAAGCACCGCGAGAATATGACCGGGGGTGTAAACTGTGGAGGGGGGCGCTGCACACGGCTAACAATTGATGTTGTGTGCTTGTGACGCGCCCCCTCCCCACATATATATAGGTGGGAGGGGAGGGGAGGCAACCAGGGCGCCCTAGGGCTTGGCCGCCGCCCCCTAGGGGCCTTGTCTTGCCCTGCCCCCCCCCTTCCTTGTATACGAAAGGGGGAAGGAAAGAGTGGGGAGGGGAAAGGAAGGGGGAATAGTTCCTCGAAAAAAGGAAGGGGGAATCCTATTCCCTCTCTTTACTTTCCTCCTCCCCTTTTCCTTCTCCACTTAGGCCGGCCCATATGGGGGCGCACCAGCCCCTTGTGGCTGGTGTGTTTCCCCTCTTCGCTCATAAGGCCCATATCTTTTGTCGGGGGTGCCCAGAACCCCTTCCGGTAACCCAATATGTACCCAGTACCCTCCGGAACACTTCCGGTGTCTGAATTTCATCGTCCTATATATCAATCTTTAACTCTCAACCATTTCAAGACTCATCGTCATGTCCGTGATCTCATCCGGGATTCCGAACAACATTCGGTCACCAAATCACATAAGTCATATAATACTATATCGTCAACGAACGTTAAGCGTGTGGACCCTACGGGTTCGAGAACTATGTAGACATGACCGATACACCTCTCGGGTCAATAACCAATAGCGGAACCTGGATGCTCATATTGGCTCCTACATATTCTACGAAGATCTTTATGGGTCGAACCGTTATGACAACATACATAATACCCTTTGTCCATTGGTATGTTACTTGCCCGAGATTCGATCGTCGGTATCTTCATACCTAGTTCAATCTCATTACCAAGAAGTCTCTTTACTCGTTACGTAACACATCACCCGTTGGGGAACGCATTATTTCATAAAAATTCCTACGATCATGCAAGATCTATCTAGGAGAAGCATAGCAACGAGCAGGGAGAGTGTGTCCACGTACCCTCGTAGAACGAAAGCGGAAGCGTTAAGTAACGCGATTGATGTAGTCGAACATCTTCGTGTTGGGGATCGTAGCAGAAATTTAAAATTTTCTACGCATCACCAAGATCAATCTATGGAGTAATCTAGCAACGAGGGGAAGGAGAGTGCATCTACATACCCTTGTAGATCGCTAAGCGGAAGCGTTCAAGTGAACAGGGTTGATGGAGTCGTACTCGTCGTGATCCAAATCACCGATGATCCTAGCACCGAACGGACGGCACCTCCGCGTTCAACACACGTACGTAACGGAGACGTCTCCTGCGCCTTGATCCAGCAAGGAGGAGGGAGAGGTTGAGGAAGAGAGCCCAACAGTAGCACGACGGCGTGGTGGTGATGGAGTGGCAGTTCTCCGGCAGGGCTTCGCCAAGCTCACGCGGAGGAGAGGTGTTGGAGGGGAGGGGCTGCGCCAGGTTCAAGGGTGTGGCCACCCTCCCACCCCTCCACTATTTATAGGTGGGGAGAGAGGGGGCCGGCCCCCCTTAGATCCCATCTAGGGTTGGGGGCGGCGGCCAAGGGGGGGAGGAGTGCCTCCCAAGTCAAGTGGAGGCCCTCCCCCTTAGGGTTTCCCCTCTCCCATGCGCATGGGCCTTGGGGGGGCTGGTGCCCTTGGCCCATTAAGGTTAGGGCGCCCCCCTACAGCCCATGCTGCTGTATTGGACGTGGTGTAACATTTTTCGGACCTCTGGACCCCTCCAGAATCCTCCGGAACCTTCCGGAAGCTTCCCGGTACAATACCGGAAAAAACCAAACTTTTCTCGGAACCCGAACAACAACTTTCCATATATAAATCTTTACCTCCGGACCATTCCGGAACTCCTCGTGACGTCCGGGATCTCATCCGGGACTCCAAACAACATTCGGTAATCACATACAAGTTTTCCTAATAACCCTAGCGTCATCAAACCTTAAGTGTGTAGACCCTACGGGTTCGGGAACCATGCAGACATGACCGAGACAACTCTCCGGCCAATAACCAACAGCGGGATCTGGATACCCATGTTGGCTCCCACATGTTCCACGATGATCTCATCGGATGAACCACGATGTCGAGGATTCAATCAATCCCGTATTCAATTCCCTTTGTCCAGTGGTATTTTACTTGCCCGAGATTTGATCGTCGGTATCCCGATACCTTGTTCAATCTCGTTACCGGCAAGTCTCTTTACTCGTTCCGTAACACATCATCCCGTGATCAACTCCTTGGTCACATTCTGCACATTATGATGATGTCCTATCGAGTGGGCCCAGAGATACCTCTCCGTTACACGGAGTGACAAATCCCAGTCTCGATTCGTGCCAACCCAACAGACACTTTCGGAGATACCTGTAGTGAACCTTTATAGCCACCCAGTTACGTTGTGATGTTTGGCACACCCAAAGCACTCCTACGGTATCCGGGAGTTGCACAATCTCATGGTCTAAGGAAATGATACTTGACATTAGAAAAGCTTTAGCATACGAACTACACGATCTTTGTGCTAGGCTTAGGATTGGGTCTTGTCCATCACATCATTCTCCTAATGATGTGATCCCGTTATCAACGACATCCAATGTCCATGGTCAGGAAACCGTAACCATCTATTGATCAACGAGCTAGTCAACTAGAGGCTTACTAGGGACATGGTGTTGTCTATGTATCCACACATGTATTTGAGTTTCCTATCAATACAATTCTAGCATGGATAATAAACGATTATCATGAACAATGAAATATAATATAATAATAACTAATTTATTATTGCCTCTAGGGCATATTTCCAACAGTCTCCCACTTGCGCTAGAGTCAATAATCTAGTTCACATCGCCATGTGATTAACACTCACAGGTCACATCGCCATGTGACCAACATCCAAAGAGTTTACTAGAGTCACTAATCTAGTTCACATCACTATGTGATTAATACTGAATGAGTTCTGGGTTTGATCATGTTATGCTTGTGAGAGAGGTTGTAGTCAACGGGTCTTGCCATATTCAGATCCCTATGTATTTCACAAAACTTTATGTCATATCGTAGATGCTGCTACCACGTTCCACTTGGAGCTATTCCAAATTATTGCTCCATTATACGTATCCGGTATCTCTACTCAGAGCTATCCGGACAGGTGTTAAGCTTGCATCGACGTAACTCTTTACGTCGAACTCTTTATCACCTCCATAACCGAGAAACATTTCCTTATTCCTCTAAGGACAATTTTGACCGCTATCTGGTGATCCAGTCCTAGATCACCTTTGTACCCTCTTGCCACACATGTGGCAAGGCACACATCAGGTGCGGTACTCAGCATGGCATACCGTATAGAGCCTATGACAAGAGCATAGGGGACGACCTTCGTCCTTCCTCTTTCTTCTGCCGTGGTCAAGCTTTGAGTCTTACTCAACTTCACACCTTACAACTCAGGTAAGAACCCCTTCTTTGACTGATCTATTTTGAACTCTTTCAAAAACATGTCAAGGTGTGCGTCCTTGAAAGTATCATCAGGCGTCTTGATCTATTTCTATAGATCCTGATGCCCAATATGTAAGCAGCTTTGTCCAGGTCTTCCTTTGAAAATCACTCTTCAAAGAACCATTTATGCTTTCCAGAAATTCTACATCATTTTGAATCAACAATATGTCATCCACATATACTTATCAGAAATGTTGTAGTGCTCCCACTCACTTTCTTGTAAATACAAGTTTCTAGCAAACATTGTATAAACCTAAAAGCTTTGATCACTCCATCAAAGCATATATTCTGACTCCGAGATGCTTGCTCTAGTCCATAGAAGGATCGCTGGAGCCAGCATACCTTTTAGCATCCTTAGGATCGACAAAACTTTGATTGTATCACATACAACTCTTTCTTACGAAAACTGGTAAGAAAACTTGTTTTGACATCCATCTGTAAGATTTCATAATCGAAAAATACAGCTAATGCTAACATGATTCCGACGGACTTAAGCATCGCTACGGGTGAGAAATTCTCATCGTAGTTAACTCCTTGAACTTATGAAAAGACTCTTTCCCACAAGTCGAGCTTCATAGACGGTAACATTACCGCCCATGTCCGTCTTCTTCTTAAAGATCCATTTATCTCAATGGCTTGCCGATCATCGGGCAAGTCCACCAAAGTCCATACTTTGTTCTAATACATGGATCCTATCTCGGATTTCATGGCTTCTAACCATTTGTCGGAATACGGGCCCACCATCGCTTCTCCATAGCTCATAGGTTCATTGTTGTCTAACAACATGATATCTAAGACAGGATTACCGTACCACTCAAGAGTAGTACATATCCTTGTCGACCTATGAGGTTCGATAGCAACTTGATCCGAAGCTTCATGATCACTATCATTAACTTCCTCTTCAACAGACGTAGGCACCACAGAAAACATCTTTCTGTGTTGCATCACTCTCTGGTTGAAACAAAGGTTCGACAACCTCATCAAGTTCTATCTTCCTCCCACTCAATTCTTTCGAGAGAAACTCCTTCTCGAGAAAGGACCCGTTCTTAGTGACAAACAATTTTCCCTCGGATCTGAGATAGAAGGTATACCCAACTGTCACCTTTGGGTATTCTATGAAGATGTGTTTGTCCGCTTTTGGGTTCGAGCTTCTCCGGCTGAAGCCTTAAGCATCGCAGCCCAAACATTAAGAAACGAAAACTTTGGTTTCTTGCCAAACCAATGTTCACACGACGTCATCTCAACGGACTTAGATGGTGTCCTATCTAGAGTGAATGCAGCTGTCTCTAACGCATAACCTCAAAATGAAAACGGTAGATTGGTAAGAGACATCATAGATCACACCATATCTCATAAGGTTCGATTACGACGTCCGGACACACCATTACCCTGTGGTGTTCCAGGTGGCTTCAACTGTGAAACAATTCCACAATGTCTTAAGTGATTGCCAAACTCATAACTCAGAAATTCTCATCGATCAGATCGTAGGAATTTGATCTTCTTGTTATGATGGTTCTTAACTTCACTCTGAAATCGCTTGAACTTTTCAAACGTTCCAGACTTGTGCTTCATTAAGTAAATATACCTATATCTACTCAAATCGTCAGTGAAGATGAGAAAATAGCGATATCCACTGCACGCTTCAATTCTCATTGGATCACACGCATCGGTATGTATGATTTCCAACAAGTCATTTGCCCGTTTCATTGTACCTGAAAATGGGGTCTTAGTCATCCTGCCCATGAGGCATGGCTCGCATGTGTCAAGCGATTCAAAATCAAGTGACTCCAAACATCCATCGACATGGAGTTTCTTCATGCATCTTACGCCAATATGACCTAAGCGGCAGTGCCACGAGAAAGTGGTACTATCATTATTATCTCTACATCTTTTGGCGTGAACATGTGTATTACTACGACCGAGATTCAATGAACCATTCACATAGGGTGCAGGACCATGAAAGGTATTATTCATGTAAACAGAATAACCATTATTCTCTAACTTAAATGAATAACCGTATTGCAATGAACATGATCTAATCATATTCATGCTCAACGTAGACACCTGATAACATTTATCTAGGTTCAATACTAATCCCGAAGGCAGATGGAGCATGCGATGGTGATCTCATCAACTTTGGAAACACTTCCAACACACATCGTCACCTCGCCCTTAGCCAGTCTCCGTTTAGTCCGTAGCTTTTGCTTCAAGTCACCAATAATAGCAACTGAACCGGTATCCAATACCCAGGTGCTACCAGGAGTACTAGTGAGGTACACATTAATAACACGTATATACTTTGTTGAAGTTGCCAGCCTTCTTATCTACCATGCATTTGGGGTAATTCCGCTACCAGTGACCGTTCCCCTTACAATAGAAGCACTTAGTCTCGGGTTTGGGTTCAACCTTGGGTTCCTTCACTGGAGCGGCAACTGGTTTGCCATCCATGAAGTTTCCCTTCTAGCCCTTGCCCTTCTTGAAACCAGTGGTCTTGTTAAACCATCAACACTTGATGCTCCTTCTTGATTTCTACCTTTTGCGGTCTTAAGCACCACGAACAACTCCGGGATCAATTCCATCCGTTGCATGTCATATTTCATCACGAAGATCTAGTAGCTTAGTGATAGTGGCTAGAGAACTCTATCAATCACTATCTTATCTGGAAGTTTAACTCCCACTTGATTTAAGTGATTGTAGCACCCAGACATTCTGAGCACATGCTCACTAGCTGAGCTATTCTCCTCCATCTTGTTGGCAAAAGAACTTGTCAGAGGTCTCACACCTCTCAACACGGGCATGAGCCTGAAATCCCAATTTCAGCTCTTGGAACATCTCATATGTTCTACGGCGTTCAAAACGTCATTGGAATCCCGATTCTAAGCCGTAAAGTATGGTGCACTAAACTATCAAGTAGTCATCAGGATGTGTCTGTCAGGTGTTCACAACATCCACAGACGACGTTGTAGGGGTTTGCACATCGAGCGGTGCATCAAAGACGTAAGCCTTCTGTGTAGCAGTGAGGACACTCCTCGGACTATGGACCTAGTCCGCATCATTGCTTATAATATCTTTCAACTTAATCTTTCTCTAGGAACGTATTGAAACAGGGAGCTACAGCGTGAGCTATTTATCTACAACATATTTGCAAAGACAATTTAGACTATGTTCATGATAATTGAGTTCATCTAATCAAGTTATTTAATGAACTCCCACTCAGATAGACATCCCTCTAGTCATCTAAGTGAAACATGATCCGAATCGACTAGGCCGTGTCCGATCATCACGTGAGACGGACTAGTCATCAACGGTGAACATCTCATGTTGATCGTATCTTCTATACGACTCATGTTCGACCTTTCGGTCTTCCATGTTCCGAGGCCATGTCTATACATGCTAGGCTCGTCAAGTCAACCTAAGTGTTTCGCATGTGTTCCGAGGCCATGTCTGTACATGCTAGGCTCGTCAACACCCGTTGTATTCGAACGTTAGAATCTATCACACCCGATCATCACGTGGTGCTTCGAAACAATGAACCTTCGCAACGGTGCACAGTTAGGGGGAACACTTTTCTTGAAATTTTAGTGAGGGATCATCTTATTTAAGCTACCGTCGTTCTAAGCAAATAAGATGTAAAACATGATAAACATCACATGCAATCAAATAGTGACATGATATGGCCAATATCATTTTGCTCCTTTTGATCTCCATCTTCGGGGCTCCATGATCATCATTGTCACCGGCATGACACCATGATCTCCATCATCGTGTCTTCTTGAAGTTGTCTCGTCATCTATTACTTCTACTACTATGGCTAACGCTTTAGCAATAAAGTAAAGTAATTACATGACGTTTATGTTGACACGTAGGTCATAAATAAATTAAGACAACTCCTATGGCTCCTGCCGGTTGTCATACTCATCGACATGCAAGTCGTGATTCCTATTACAAGAACATGATCAATCTCATACATCACATATATCATTCATCACATCCTTTTGGCCATATCACATCACAAGGCATATGCTGCAAAAACAAGTTAGACGTCATCTAATTGTTGTTGCAAGTTTTTACGTGGCTGCTATAGGTTTCTAGCAAGAACGTTTCTTACCTACGCGAAAACCACAACGTGATATGCCAATTTCTATTTACCCTTCATAAGGACCCTTTTCATCGAATCCGATTCGACTAAAGTGGGAGAGATAGACACCCGCTAGCCACCTTATGCAACTAGTGCATGTCAGTCGGTGGAACCAGTCTCACGTAAGCATACATGTAAGGTCGGTCCGGGCCGCTTCATCCCACGATGCCGCCGAATCAAGATAAGACTAGTAACGGCAAGTAAATTGACAATATTGACACCCACAACTGCTTTGTGTTCTACTCGTGCATAGAAACTACGCATAGACCTAGCTCATGATGCCACTGTTGGGGATCGTAGCAGAAATTTAAAATTTTCTACGCATCACCAAGATCAATCTATGGAGTAATCTAGCAACGAGGGGAAGGAGAGTGCATCTACATACCCTTGTAGATCGCTAAGCGGAAGCGTTCAAGTGAACGGGTTTGATGGAGTCGTACTCGTCGTGATCCAAATCACCGATGATCCTAGCGCCGAACGGACGGCACCTCCGCGTTCAACACACGTATGGAACGGAGACGTCTCCCACGCCTTGATCCAGCAAGGAGGAGGGAGAGGTTGAGGAAGAGAGTCCAACAGCAGCACGACGGCGTGGTGGTGATGGAGTGGCAGTTCTCCGGCAGGGCTTCGCCAAGCTCACGCAGAGGAGGAGAGGTATTGGAGGGGAGGGGCTGCGCCAGGTTCAAGGGTGTGGCCGCCCTCCCACCCCTCCACTATTTATAGGTGGGGAGAGAGGGGGCCGGCCCCCCTTATATCCCATCTATGGTTGGGGGCGGCGGCCAAGGTGGGGAGGAGTGCCTCCCAAGTCAAGTGGAGGCCCTCCCCCTTAGGGTTTCCCCTCTCCCATGCGCATGGGCCTTGGGGGGGGCTGGTGCCCTTGGCCCATTAAGGTTAGGGCGCCCCCTACAGCCCATGCTGCTGTACTGGACGTGGTGGAACATTTTCCGGACCTCCGGACCCCTCCGGAATCCTCCAGAACCTTCCAGAAGCTTCCCGGTACAATACCGGAAAAAACCGAACTTTTCCCGGAACCCGAACAACAACTTTCCATATATAAATCTTTACCTCCGGACCATTCTGGAACTCCTCGTGACGTCCGGAATCTCATCCGGGACTCCGAACAACATTCAGTAATCACATACAAGTCTTCCTAATAACCCTAGCGTCATAGAACCTTAAGTGTGTAGACCCTACGGGTTCGGGAACCATGCAGACATGACTGAGACAACTCTCCGGACAATAACCAACAACGGGATCTGGATACCCATGTTGGCTCCCACATGTTCCACGATGATCTCATCGGATGAACCACGATGTCGAGGATTCAATCAATCCCGTATTCAATTCCCTTTGTCCAGCGGTATTGTACTTGCCCGAGATTCGATCGTCGGTATCCCGATACCTTGTTCAATCTCATTACCGGCAAGTCTCTTTACTCGTTCCGTAACACATCATCCCGTGATCAACTCCTTGGTCACATTGTGCACATTATGATGATGTCCTACCGAGTGGGCCTAGATATACCTCTCCGTTACACGGAGTGACAAATCCCTGTATCGATTCGTGCCAACCCAACAGACACTTTCGGAGATACCTGTAGTGAACCTTTATAGCCACCCAGTTATGTTGTGACGTTTGGCACACCCAAAGCACTCCTACGGTATCCGGGAGTTGCACAATCTCATGGTCTAAGGAAATGATACTTGACATTAGAAAAGCTTTAGCATACGAACTACACGATCTTTGTGCTAGGCTTAGGATTGGGTCTTGTCCATCACATCATTCTCCTAATGATGTGATCCCATTATCAACGACATCCAATGTCCATGGTCAGGAAACCGTAACCATCTATTGATCAACGAGCTAGTCAACTAGAGGCTTACTAGGGACATGGTGTTGTCTATGTATCCACACATGTATCTGAGTTTCCTATCAATACAATTCTAGCATGGATAATAAAAGATTATCATGAATAATGAAATATAATATAATAATAACTAATTTATTATTGCCTCTAGGGCATATTTCCAACACTTCGCGATCCAACCAATCAAGTACCAAACGCACGGCACCTCAGCAATCTGCACACGTTCAGCTCGGTGACATCCCTCGAACTCTAGATCCAGCTGAGGCCGAGGGAGAGTTTCGTCAGCACGATGGCGTGTTGACGGTGATGATGAAGTTACCAATGCAGGACTTCGCCTAAGAACTACGACAATATGACCGAGGTGGAATTCTGTGGAGGGGGCACCGCACATGGCTAAACAATCAATTTGTGTGTCTATGGGGTGCCCCCTCCCTGTATATAAAGGAGTGGAGGAGGGCAGGGCCGGCCCTCTCTATGGCGCGCCCAGTGGGGATTCATACTCCTAGTTGGAGTAGGTTTCCGCCCTTTCCCTAGTTGGAGTAGGAGAAGAAGGAAGAGGGAGAAGGAAAGAAGGAAAGGGGGCCGACCCCCCTCCCAATTCGGATTGGGCTTCGGGGGGCGCGCCCCACCTTGGCCGTCTCCTCCTATCTCCCACTAAGGCCCAATAAGGCCCATTGACTCCCCGAGGGGTTCCGGTAACCTCCCGGTACTCCGAAAAATGCCCGAACTCATCTAGAACCATTTCGGTGTCCAAACTTAGCCTTTCAATATATCGATCTTTATGTCTCGACCATTTCAAGACTCCTCGTCATGTCTGTGATCACATCTGGGATTCTGAACAACCTTCGGTACATCAAAACACATAAACTCATAATACCGATCGTCGTCGAACGTTAAGCGTGCGGACCCTACGGGTTCGAGAACTATGTAGACATGACCGAGACTCATCTCCGGTCAATAACCAATAGCGGAACCTGGATGCTCATATTGGCTCCCACATATTCTACGAAGATCTTTATCAGTCAAACCGCATAACAACATACTTTCTTCCCTTTGTCGTCGGTATGTTACTTGCCCGAGATTCGATCGTCAGTATCTCAATACCTAGTTCAATCTCGTTACCGGCAAGTCTCTTTACTCGTTCCATAATGCATCATCCCGCAACTAACTCATTAGTTATTTTGCTTGCAAGGCTTATAGTGATGTGTATTACCGAGAGGGCCCAGAGATACCTCTCCGATACACGGAGTGACAAATCCTAATCTCGATCTATGCCAACTCAACAAACACCATCGGAGACACCCGTAGAGCATCTTTGTAGTCATCCAGTTACGTTGTGACGTTTGATAGCACACTAAGTGTTCCTCCGGTATTTGGGAGTTGCATAATCTCATAGTCATAGGAACATGTATAAGTTATGGAGAAAGTAATAGCAATAAACTAAACGATCATAGTGCTAAGCTAACGGATGGGTCATGTCCATCACATCATTCTCTAATGATGTGATCGCGTTCATCAAATGACAACACATGTCTATGGTCAGGAAACATAACCATCTTTGATTAACGAGCTAGTCAAGTAGAGGCATGCTAGGGGCACTTTGTTTGTCTATGTATTCATACATGTACTAAGTTTCCGGTTAATACAATTCTAGCATGAATAATAAACATTTATCATGATATAAGAAAATATAAATAACAACTTTATTATTGCCTCTAGGGCATATTTCCTTCATCACCTTGTGACCAACTCCTTAGTCGTTTGCTTACAAGCTTATGATGTACATTACCGAGAGGGCCGAGAGATACCTCTTCGGTACTCGGAGTGACAAATCCTAATCTTGATCTATGCCAACCCAACAAACCCCTTCGGAGATATCTGTAGAGCATCTTTATAATCACCCAGTTACGTTGTGACGTTTGATATCACACAAGGTATTCCTCCGGTATCCGAGAGTTGCATAATCTCATAGTAGAAGGAATATGTATTTGACATGAAGAAAGCAATAGCAATAAAACTGAATGATCAATATGCTAAGCTAACGGATGGGTCATGTCCATCACATCATTCTCCTAATGATGTGATCCCGTTTATCAAATGACAACACATGTCTATGGTTAGGAAACTTAACCATCTTTGATTAACGAGCTAGTTTAGTAGAAGCTTACTAGGGACATGGTGTTTTGTCTATGTATCCACACATGTATCAAGTTTCCGGTTAATACAATTCTAGCATGAATAATAAGCATTTATCATAAATAAGGAAATATAAAATAACAACTTTATTATTACCTTTAGGGCATATTTTCTTCAGGATACACACTAGCTCTACTAGTTGCGGTGTTTGTCAAGTAGTAACTCAACCATTTTTCCAATTCCATTGTGCTCAGATATTTGGACTTTTTCTTGTTTGGCAACGGGTACGATGAGGCAGCATAGTCAAGGTGGAGCCGACGACGCAAGAAAGTGCAACATCAATAGATGCAAAGACAAAGATGGTGGTTGGGTTCACATAAATAAAAGGATCGATCTGGTCATAATGCACAATGAACATGATGAACTTGGCGACTTAGAGAGTTGCAGCAGTGGAAAAGAAGACGATGACATGCATGAGGAGATTAGAGCTAGACCAGGGGCGGAGCCAGCCCAGCGAGACGCCCCGGGCCCCAGGCTTACTACAGTGCCGCTACAGTGTCAAACAGTGCCTGAGAAGCTACAATCAACAAAGGAATTCCTCCCCACGCCCGGGGCCCAGGCCCCCCCCCCCCCCCCCGGCCTGGGTCCTGGATCCGCCACTGAGCTAGACTATCATTGTATGTGATAGGTAAAATCTTAGATCAAATAGTTAGATTGCTAATTAGACGCTCATATATAATAATGCTAAAACAACTAAATACTAGTACACCTAGTTTGGCTCCCAAGAATTGAACTTGAGTTATTCAATTAAATTCCAATTCAAACAGAATTTCAATGTGATTTCAAAATATTATAATTTCAATGTTATGTCTTGATGACACACTGAAAATAAAAGTTAATCATTGCACGAAATTTTGTTCATTGGAATTTGAGCCCCGTGTCCACTTAAAAAATTGCTCGGAATCAACTGAAATTTGACCAACATTGTCCCTACTTTGACCAATATTATAGGTATTGAGATTTCCACTCCATGTTCGCACTATAAAAATTTCACGAATATATTTTAAACCTTTTGCGTTCTTGGAACTAATAAAATTACTGATATTTTCATGTGATTTTCGTTCTGGTCAGCGAGCCTTGCCGTTTTGATAGTCTATTCAAAATTCCACGGCTAGGAAAAATATCTCATGGCTTTCAATGGCAAAACGGAGTAACTAGGGACAAAATATCTTACGCCTTTTCCCACAATATAAAAGAATACATCTTACGCCACAAAAGAGAACGTGGCAAAGACGAATTGCACCTCCGTTTTGTACTTCGTTCCAGGTGTGCGGCTCACATTTTTTCCATATGCTGATTTAGACCCAGACGGCTGTTTCTTGCCCATGCTCTCCCGTTCTTATCACCCCCCACTCCTCTGTGAGTCGCACGTTCTTATCAAAACGAAGTAGCGTTGATCACTGTCTGTTCAAGAAGAGCTTTTGCATTCCACTTGTTATGTAGGAATAGCCACTGGCTCGACGCTTGCATCATTTTTTTTCTAGGTACATTGTTGCATCGTCCCCTGCAACAACAAGCGTGAAGGAGCGACTGCCGTCCGCTTCAGAGAAGACGGCGTCGGCACGACCAGACAAATACGCAGTCAAGCTGGCCCTGCCACTTTGGCAGCACATTGCCATTTGCCATGGAGAAGTTAGCCGGCGTGAGCACGATGGCGACGCATCGCGCGGAGCATGGCGTGCATACCCTGGGTTTGGTTGGGTTGGTTCCGTTGTTGTTATCAAGCCCATAAATAAACGGGCATGTTTCGAGTTTCAGTAGTCAAGTTGCCTTTCGTTTTCTCAGGGGGAAAAAAAGCGGCTGCCTTTCTTGACGCTGACGTTTGCTCACACTTGCTCTAGTGGTTGTTTGGAAAGGAAAATATCAGCCTATCTCAAAAGGAAAATAGCATCAGGTTTTTAGAAAACTAGAGCGCCTAGAGCTCAGCCGCTTGAGGTGATCGCTCCTGTCTCTGGGATCTTTCGTTTGCCACTTTTTTTTTCCATTTGTGGTTGTGTGTTTTATGGGTAAAACCGGTTCAGGTTGTTCGCCGTGCGTTTTTGTCGAAAAGAGGGATCCTTGGTCATTGAATGTTGCGCACACAGATTTATTGATTATTTCAAAGTTAACTTGGAGCTTCTTAGTGATTTTGGCTTCTCGGCCGTTGGATCTGCATCTTGATGCGTTTTGGACCATTGGATCTATCCCTGGGATGACATGAGCCGTTGGATAAAATTTGCAACCGGAGCAATGGACAGTTCTTTTTTCCTCTTACCTCGGAATATTTGTCCTCTCTCTCTGACTCGTGGCGCACGCGGCTGGTGGGCCACTTCTGTCTGCGACTATGGGTGCGTAGAGGTCCGGTGTGGTTGACCCGTGCTCAAAATTGCATGCCACCGTCTGTAATTCCCTTATCCCACCGAGGGCATTAGTGGGATTTTGCGTCCTTACCCCTGCGTGGCAATCTGTGGGTGGGTCGTGTCTGTGTAAAGGAGAGAAGGGCATTGATTGGGTGATAACCCTAGCCACCATCCCAATCGCGCCCCTTCCTTTCGCTCTTGCAGCCGCCGCCGCGCTCCCGTTCGGTCTCCTCTCCCGTCGTCGAGCTGGTCTCCGCCGCTGCTCTCCCTGTCCCTCTCGCGTGGCCACCCCCTCCTCCTCCCTGCACACGGCGACAACAAGCGGCAGCTGATAACCCACAAGTAAAGGGGATCGTTTGTAGCCTTATTCGATAAATAAGAGTGTCAAACCCAAAGAGGAGCTAAAGGCAGAATAAATATTCCCTCAAATTCTATCGACCACCGGTACAACTCTACGCACACTTGACGTTTGCTTTACCGGAAACAAGTATGAAAATAGTTGTAGGAGTGATGCTAGAACTACTTTGCAAGAAGAAAACTAGAAGTACTTTGCAAGATAATAAAAAGTTAGGTGTTTAGTAAAAGGGTTTGTGTCAACAAGAAAGTTATTTGTTCCTAGGCAATCGATAACAAGTACCGATAATCATTCTTGCAACTTTATATGAGGGAGAGGCATGAGCTAACATACTTTCTCTACTTGAATCATATGCACTTATGATCGGAACTCTAGCAAGCATCCGTAACTACTAAAAAATTTAAGGTCGTGAAACCCAACCATAGCATTAAGTATCAAGTCCTCTTTATTCCCATACGTCATACCCCACCTACTCGGGTTTAAATTTCTGTCACTCTCGCAACCCACCATAAGCAAACCATGAACATATTGCAACACACTACAACGGGGCCCTCACGTTTGCGTGAGAACGGAGGGCACCGTAGGACATCACCATAAATAAAATATACAATCATACCAACCAAGATCACGATTAACCCACATGACAAAACGGATCTACTGAAACATTATAGGATAACCATAAATCATTGGGAAATTATATATGAAGTTGAGCACCATGTTTAAGTAGAGATTGCAGCAGGGGAAGGGGTTGACGGTAGCAAGATTGTTGACGGTAACAAGATTGTTGATGTAGATCCCGGTGGCACTCCGGCGCCACCAGAAGCGAGGGAGAGAGAGCCCCCTCCTTCTTCTTTTTCCTTGGCCTCCCCCCTAGATGGGAGGAGAGTTCCCCCTCTGGTCCATGGCCTCCATGGCGGCGGAGGGGTGGGAGCCCCTCCGAGATTGGATCTCCCTCTCTGTTCTCTTCGTTTCTCCTTCTGCAGATCTGGCCAAAAACCGTTTCTTATATTTCCGGAGATCCTTTAACTCCGATTGCGCTGAGATTTTGACACGATTTTTTCCGGATATAAGCTTCCTTGCACCCAAAGTAGAGCCCCAACCGACGTACAAGGTGAGCACAACCCACCACGCCACGCCTGGCTCCGGGACCGCGCCCTGGTGGGTTGTGCCCACCTCGGGCCTCCGTTTGCGGTGATTCCAACTCCCAAAAATCACATATATTTCAAAATAATTCTCCGTAAAATTTTATTGCATCTGGACTTCGTTTGATATGGATACTCTGTGATACAAAAAACATGCAGAAAACAGGAACTGGCACTGGGCACTGAATCAATAGGTTAGTCCAATAAATCATATAAAAAGTTGTCAAAATATGTGAAAGTTGTATAATATTGGCATGAAACAATCAAAAATTATAGATACGACGGAGACGTATGAGCATCTTGAAGCCTAATTCCTGCTCGTCCTCGAGCTGGTAAATGATAAAAAAGATAATTTTTTATGTGGAATGCTACCTAACATAAACTTGATCATATATCTAGTCATGGCATGAATATTAATACATAAGTGATTCAAAGCAATAGTCTATAATTTGACATAAAGATATCAATACTCAGGCATCCCAACAAACAATCATGTCTTTCAAAATATCAACGCTAAAGAAAGCTATCCCTACAAAATCATATAGTATTGGCATGCTCTGTCTTCTTAACACAAAGTATTTATCATGCACAACCCCGATGACAAGCCGAGCAATTGGTTCATACTTTTGAATGCGCTTCAGCTTTTTTAACCCTCAAGCAATACATGAGCGCAAGCCATGGATATAGCATTATAAGTGGAATAGAGTATGATGATAGGGGTAAATATAGAGAAGACAAAAAAGTAAGGAAGTCTCACATCGACGCAGCTAACCAATGGGCCATGGAGATGCCCATCAATCAATATCAATGCAAGGAGTATGGATTGCCATGCAACGAATGCACCAAGAGCTATAAGTGTATGAAAGCTCAATATGAAAACTAAGTGGGTGTGCATCTAATCCTATAATGAAAAATTCCCACTAGTATATGGAAGTGACAACATAGGAGACTCTCCATATGAAAAACATGGTGCTACTTTGAAGCACAAGTGTGGTAAATGATACTAACAATGACCCTTCTCTCTTTGTTTATTTCTTTTTTTCTTTTTTTTCTTTTTTTCTCTCTCATTGTCCGGAGTCTCATCCCGACTTACGGGGGAATCATAGTCTCCATCATCCTTTCCTCACTGGGGCACTGCTCTAAAAATGGATAATGATGATCATCACACTTCTATTTACTTATAACTCAAAAGAAATAAAAATTACAACTCGATACCAATGACAAAGTATGACTCTATATGAATGCCTCTGGCAATGAACCGGGATGTGCAATGATCTAGCGTAACATGTATGAAAAATGATAAACAGTGGCTGAGCCACAACTACTATGTCAGCTATATGATCATGCAAAGCAATATGACAATGAATGCTCAAGTCATCAAACGGAAGCGGTGGAAGTTGCATGGCAATATATCTCGGAATGGCCATGGAAAAGCCATAATCGGTAGGTATGGTGACTGTTCTGAGGAAGATATAATAAGGCTTATGTGTGATAGAGCGTATCATAGCACGGGGTTTAGATGCACCTGCGAAGTTTGCACCACGTCTCGATGTGAGAAAGGGCAATGCACGATACCGTAGAGGCTAGCAAATTGCGGAACGGTAAGAGTGTGTATAATCCATTGACTCACATTAGTCATAAAGAACTCATATACTTATTGCAAAAGTTTATTAGCCCTTGTAGAAAAGTACTACTACGCATGCCCCTAGGGGGATAGATTGGTAGGAAAAGACCATCGCTCGTCCCCGACCGCCACTCATAAGGAAGACAATCAATAATAAATCATGCTCCAACATCATAGCATAACGAGAGACTAAAAGTGCATTAAGTCGACTAGAGGGGGGGGTGAATAGGCCATTTTTATAAATTCTTCACTGAGGAATTTTAGGGTGAGGAAATTCCTAAGCGAAGAACTACTTGCAGCGGAATAAGTACTCAGATACAGACATAACATAACATAAGCATGGACATCATGACGAAATGAAAACAAACACAGAATACAGAAAGCGTAAGCACGGGATAAAGCAGGATGAAGACAAACAGACTGAAGAAATTGAGAGAGTCTCCAGTCAAAGTTTTCAGACAGATATGAACAAGCACACAACACAGTAATGAGGAAATGGAAGGGTTGAGGAAATAGAACCAGTTAGCTCGGTGAAGACAATGATTTGGTAGACCAGTTCCAACTGCTGTGACAGTTGTACGTCTGGTTGGAGCGGCTAGGTATTTAAACCTGAGGACACACAGTCCTCACTGTATTCTCCTTGAACTAAGGTCACACAGACCTTGTCCAATCACTCGTGGTAAGTCTTCAGGTGACTTCCAAACCTTCACAGACTCGGTCACTCGGCGATCCACAATTCCTCTTGGATGCTCTAAACCATGACGCCTAACCGTCTGGAGGATGCACAGTCCTCAAAGGTAACAAGCGTCGGTTTCACACAGGAACAATCTCTTCAGTGATGCTCAATCACTTTGGATTATAGGTGTTTGGTTTGGGGTTTTCCCCACTTGATGATTTTCGCTCAAAGTCCTCGGAGGATGGGATGCTCTCAATGACAAGTGTCAATTTCTCGCGGAGCAGCCAACCAGCTAGTGGTTGTAGGGGGCGGCTATTTATAGCCTAGGGAGCATCCCGGCATGATAAGACATAAATTTCCTTCAATGATATGACCGTTAGGTGGGTAGATATTTTGGGACAGCTGGCGCATAGCACAACAACGACCAGAAATTTTGACTATCAAATTCCTCAGGGCTATCATGTTCCTCACTTGTAGGTAATCCGCACTAGCGAATTCCTAACTCCTCAGTCAGAACAAATTCCTCAAAGACCAGAAGAACTTCGTCTCTATCACTGAAGAAATTGACTGAACTGTATGAGATTTCCAATGGCTTCACTCGAAGGGATTGGTAGGTGTAGGATTTTGAGTTGAGCATCACTTGGAAACTTTTCCTTAGTTTTACCTCGACCCCCTTTAACAGTTCGGTGTTTCCTATGACTCAAGAAAGAGAAAATGAAACTACGAAAACAAAAGTCTTCATGCTTCATGTTTCTTATATGAATATCAAGTCTTCATGGTCACACCAATTACTTCACTTTCAAAGTCTTCAGAAAGTCTTTAGTCAAAGACATTCATTTTTAGGGGTCGACTTTCTCTGTAAATATCAAACTCCTCATAGAATTATAGACCTGTGTACACTCACAAATGCATTAGTCCCTTACCTATAAGTCTTCAATACACCAAAATCACTAAGGGGCACTAGATGCACTTACAATCTCCCCCTTTTTGGTGATTGATGACAATATAGGTTAAGTTTTCAACGGGGATAAACATATGAAGTGTAAATACTGATATTGAGGAATTTGATTGCAAGGTATAGAAGAACTCCCCCTGAAGATGTGCATAGTGAGGAATTTGCTTTTGAAGCAATGCACATTTGAAGAGTAGAATCATGGAGATCTTCCCCTATATCTTGTAATTCATACACGCATTTAACATATGATATGAAGAATTTGAAATGCATGATGAAATATGGTGACTGATGTGATTCAGCATGCGTGCATTAACATATATATGAGGAAATAGCACGCAGGAGAACATAGCAAAAGTATCAGACCACCATCGGGTTTAAGTTTACAACTCGATCCAATAAAACTTCAAAAGAACGAGAGTTGTAACTTAGAAAAAACGCCCATATAAAGAGACCCGCTTGAAGACTAACTCAAATTTCTCCCCCTTTGTCATCGAATGACCAAACAAGACAAAAAGTGAGGACTAGCGCCCCTGAATAATAGCATCACTGGGTCGATGAAGGAGAACCAGCATTGTTGGGGTCATTTGTTGAGGTAGGGCCTGCCGCAGTGTCGTCCAAATCTTCATGCTCATCAGTCGCGCGCGTTGAAGAATATGAGCTGGCTACCAAGGAGGGAACTTTGGACTTCTTGAATTTCTTCGCTAGTGGTTGAGACCATTCAAAGTCATGCTTGAAACCCATTTGCTTCAGATTTTCTTCACCATAGAGATGAGACAGAACAACCCAAGTACGATTGAATACTTCATGGAGGTAGAAGTGGTTTTTCTTCACTGCATTGAGTGTAGCAGTCATGTTGTGAAGAATAGAACCAAACTGACTCTTAACCCATTTGTGGTTGCGATCGACCTTCTGGTGAAGACTGAGGAGAAGCTCACGATCAGTCATCACCTTTGGAGCTGTGCTTTGAGGATTTTGCTTTGAGGCATTGGCGGCAAAGTCATGAGTGGCAGAGTCATCATTGGTGGAATATGATGCAGCTTTGCGGAACTAACCATCCAATGGATGAATGCCTTCATCAATAATAGCAGTAGCCTTGCCCTTTTCATCAGATGAGGGAAATGTCCGCTTGAGGACTTCTATTGGGGGCAAGTAACTAACGTGATTATGCAAATCATCCTTGTAGTTGATTGAAGACCTTGATCTAAGGAATCTCATAATCCAGGAACTGTAAGGCTTCAATTCTAAGGGAGACAATGCAACGTTGGCCAGAGTCCTCATGAAGAAATCATGATAGTTGACAGGGATGCCATGAATGATGTTGAATAGCAGATTCTTAATGATACCAACGACCTCTTCTTCATTAGATTCATGGCCCTTGATAGGACTCAGAGTCTTGGACAAGATGCGATATACAATTCGTGGTACATACAACAATTCCTTCACGAGGAATTTGGTCCTTGAGGCTTGACCGGGCTTCAGCGGCTTCATCAACACTTGCATATAATGGTCAGTAAGCTCAGGTTCATGATATATACAACGTGCACCTTCAAGAGGAGGACTGACAGGCAGGGCATGAAGCAATTTAGAGGCTAGTGCTTTGAAGTCAGTATTCTCTGTCATCCAGTCCAATACCCAAGAGTTCACATCTTCAGCATTCCCTGTGATGTGCAGCGTTGCATAGAACTGAAGAATTAATTCTTCATTCCAATCACATATATCAGTGCAGAAGTTGAGAAGTCCAGCATCATGAAGAACACTGAGGAATGGTGCGAAGCAAGGTAGAGATTCCATGTCCACATGAGGAATATTTGCATGGTCAAAAACTTTTTCCTTATCGAAAAGCAGTGAAGAATAGAAGTTGGCTTGGCCGGCAGTCCAGAAATGATTCCTTCTAAGACGAGCAGAGTCATATGGGTTGTAATCCATGAAGAATACGTGCTCATGGAAGATGTCAGCAGCCTTGAATTTTTGCTTCTTGGAGAAGGGCTTCTTCTGCTTGAGCGGAGGAGTGTCAGTTAAAGTCATCACATCCTCAGGAATCACATTCTCCGGAACCACAGGCTGAGGAATTTCAGTTGCAGCCTGGTTCTTCTTTTCTTCAGCAGCTTTTTCATCAGCAGCAGTGGCTGGAATTTCTTCAGTAGCATTTTCATCAGCGCTAGTGGCTAGAATTTCTTCAGTAGCATTTTCATCAGCGCTAGTGGCTGGAATTGCTTCAGGAATACAAGGTTCTTCAGAGCCCGTAACAACTTCAGTGTGCACAGGGGACTGAGGGATTTGTTGTAGAGGGGTGAAGAATGGAGAGTTGGGGTGCTGACTATCCCAATAGTCATCATTTAGCACTGGAGTGGAGCACCCAATGTCCACGTCTTCATCTTCTTCATTTACTTCTTCAACGCCTGCCTCTTCAGCTGTGGACTGAGGCATAGGCAATGAGATAATTGGAGTTGAAGGGATATCATCCGCTTCAATTTCTTCATCCAACTGCTCTATAGAAGAAACATAAGGAACATCTTCATCAGATCCGCTTGGGATCTCACAATCTTCACCAAAAGGAACAAGTTCCTTTGATGGCATGCTCGAAACTGGAATAGCATCAATCAGATTTTCAAATGAGCTTGTCAATGTCTTCATCTTCTTTGGTGCTGAAGACTAAGATGAAGTAGATGCTTTCCTTTTCTTCACTGCTGCTCGCTCCGCAGCTTTGGTTTTCTTCGCTTCTGATGCAGAAGGAAGAACTGAGCTTGTTGTTGGTGTAGGAGGAGCAGCGGAAATAGGTTCAGTTTCCTCAGGCGCAACTGATGCAGTCGCCCTGGTTGGTTCAGATTCCTCAGGCTCAGCGGTTGATGCCTCAGCTGGCCTGGCTTGTTCTTCAGGTGCAATACTAGTGGTTTCCCTGACAATGTCATCAGCTGCTGTAATGCAGTCATCGGCCCTGGTATTCTCATTTTCTTGAGCAGCCTGATTGTCATCAGCGGTGCTGGCATTTTCTTCAGTAGGTTGAGCAGATGCTCCAGCCTGAGGAGATTCATGTTGCGATGGAGCTGCAACATTTGAGGTGAATCCTTTCGCCATCTTGACGAATCTGACTTTGGCTCCAAGCCGATCTGCACGGTACACGTCAAATTCATCACTGAGGTTTTTGATCTCGCTCTGAGCAGCAATGAGTTCATCAGTTGTCATCCTAACAACGTTCTTCTTTAGATAGCGCTCTTTCTTGTACTGCGCTTTCTTCAGCTGCCTAGCCTTCTCAAACTTCCATTTCTCTTCGCCTATGAAGGCGGTCAGCATGTGACTTTGGCCAGGTGTCAGCTTGAAGTCTGGCATAGGAGTGTTGGGGTCCTTGTGTGAGAGGTCAATGAAATCGAGGATCAACTTCGGATCCAAAAGCAGAGGCACATTTGTGACTTTGGCTCTAGCGGCCGTTTCTTGCCTGTCTCTGATGATTTCGGCAAGTTTCTCATCATCAGCTTCGTCTTCAGACGATGGTACTTGGAAGGCAACCTGCTTCTTTTGAGGACTTGGTCTAGTGCCTCATCCAGCAGTGGCCTTGGTCTTCAGCAATGTGGGGCCTATTGAGGAATTCAAAGGAGCTGAAGAACTCGCAGAGGCTCCTGAGGCAATTGGTTTGCCAGTGGTCCTTTGACATGAGGCGATATGCATAGGTGCTGAGGACTTTGCCGGAGGAGCTGAGGGTTTTGGAACTTGAGGAATTTAGGCAGCTTGAGGAATTGGCTGTGAGGGCTTAGCAGAACTGGGCCGAGAGGGCATTGCTGAGGAGCTTGGCTGTGAGGGCATTGAAGAAGAAGAAGCACTAGGCTTGTGAGTGGGCTTCTTAGGCATGGCCTTCTTAGGCTTGCTAGCAGAGGCCTCAACAGTGGCAGCAATAGAGTCTTCATTGAATTTCCTCACTGCTTCTTTAGCCACTTTGGCTAGTTTTACTTGGCGCTTGGCCCATTGTAACATCCCAAATTTTCAATTTGGAATGTTATACACTGGATCATCATGCATATCATATTTTCATGCATTTTTGGTTGATCCTAGAAATTTCACGCAACTCAAGGACCTTCGGAGAGAGTTGGAGATTTCGTTATTTTCATACTTGGGAGTTTTCTCAAATTTTGAAAAGAGGATCATTTGATTTATTTATTTCATCTTCAATTATTTTTCCAATATCAAAAATATAAGAGAGGGAATAATATGACTTTCCCAAAATTGAGGAAAAAATGAAGATTTAATAAATAGACCAAATTTTGTTTTCCGGTGTTTATTTGCATTTTATTTGGATAGGGAAAAATGCGCGTTTTCGAAAATTGCATTTTAGGCCCGGAGAAAAGTTCATTTTGTTCGGCTCATTTTTAGGAGTCGGAGAAAATTTACTTTAGAATTTTTGGAGCTCGTTTAGATTTTCTTTTCTGTGTTTTTCTGCGCGCTGGACCAGTTTATAAAAAAAAGAGGAACTCCCGCCAGGCCAGCCGGGCCTAAGGCCCAGCCAGCCCCAGCCCGTGCGCGCGCGTGCGTGCGCCAGGCGCAGCCACCGCCGTCGCTCAGGCCGAGTCCCAGCGGGACTTAGGCCGGTAGCCCCCCCTCTTTCCTTTGTTCCGTTTTCCTTTTTTCTAGGACTCTTTTTCCTAGTCTATTTCTTGTCCCCTACCCCAAGTCTCCTCTCTCCTCCCCAATATAAATACCCCAACACCCACCCTCTAAATCATCAAATCCCAAGCCTCTCTCCACCTCAAGCAACGCGCAGCCTCACCCGCGCCGCCGCCTCTTGCCCACGCCGCCGCCGCCCTACGCCACACCGCCGGAGCCCCTCGCCGGAGACCTCACCGGAGGTTGCCCCGCGTCTCTTTACCTCGGATCGTTTTCTTCTAATCGTTCCGATTCTTTTCTTCTCTTCCGATTCGTTTTGTTTCCGGTTCTTCTCTAAACCGTTCCGGTTTTCTAGATCGGTTTTTCATTCGGTTTTCTTTTCCGAAACCCTAGATCGGATTTGTTTTCTTTTCCGATTTAGTTGCCCTTGGACCGTTCGCCAGACCGTTCGTCCTAACGAACGTGATCACCAGATTCTTCTAGGTTAACGAACGCCCGTTCGTTTAACCGTTCTTCTTTTTCTTCTCGTCGGATTTATTCCGCGATCGCGATCTCAGATCCGATCTTCGTTCTAGTCTTTCTTCTCGCTCGTTTATCGGAATCAGGTGATTCAAGCGCCTGGAGTTTCGTTTCGAAACCGCCGTTCCGTCTAATCAACTTAAACAAGTTTTTGCCCCGGTAAAATTTGACCTAGTTTCAACTTGCTAGAACCGAGTTGTTTTTCTTCCGCCGTTTGTTTTCCGTTTCTTTGTTCGGTTCGTTCTTTCTTTGCAACCGGAGTTCTTAAGTTGAACTATCTGGTTCGTTCTCTTGTTCGAGTTTTACCTGTGCATTAGATGAGTACTTATTGTGTGCTTGTTGTTTGTCTGCGATAGATCACCCGGATTGCGCCGCTTGTTTCTTCGAAACCCTAGGTCTCGCGGATCATCAGCAAGGCAAGTAACACTTTGATCATACCTTTTCTACAACCCAGTTTTTCTTGCATTAGATCAATCCTCACACATTGCATGATTAGGATCTAATTAAATTGTGGGATGGGAAGTAGATGAGGTAGTACCTATTACCTGTATTATTATGAAACCTTTGGGAGTTACTTCTACGTTTGCTTATTATTATGCCATGCTATGCTAGTAGACGTGGATTGGGTGAGTGATATCCATGACAGATGTGAGTTGATAATTTTAATGGTTTATCTAAGGTGGCAACTTAAACACACATCTGGGTGGATTGAGGCACCTGATGTCTATCAGGACTTGCCTGTTTTTTTGGACCGCCACCCAGGCTCAAAGGGATCATAAGATCTTTCAGACTAGAAACTTCCGTGTGTAGACACATGCTACTATGGGCTCTGGCATAGTTGACTAAGTCGTGCGAACTCTTACGGGGTGGACTAGCAGATGTAGGGGATGTAGGTGTACCGGTCTACCCCACATGTAAGGTGCTAGCGCTTCTGAAAGACTGTGTCTTACGGGGTGGACTAGCAGATGTAGGGGATGTAGGTGTACCGGTCTACCCCACATGTAAGGTGCTAGCGCTTCTGAAAGACTGTGTCTCGGTCATCCGTTTCTCAAACACCATGTAGTGCGAGAAAACAAACGGAGGCGATCGAGTCATGTGGGGAAAAGTGCGCAAACCTCTGCAGAGTGTACAAACTAATCATGATTAGCCGTGTCCCCGGTTATGGACAACTTGAGTATCTAGTACCTGAATATCATGTGAATCTCAACATGTTACTTCTAATTAATGTTGTTGGGTTTTAATTATTTTTGATTGAGAATGCTGTCAACCATTCTCAATGTTTCACAACCACCATGATAGTTAAATAAATTTATTCCTTTGCAGTAGGGAAAAACTGGCTTTATGCAAAACTGTAACCATAGAGCTTTCCACCAGCCATATATGCATATAGTATAGCTGTTTCATTCCATTACTCTCTATGTGTTACTTTGCCAGCATATTCCATGTGCTGACCCGTTTTCGGGCTGCAACGTTAATGTTGCAGACTTTTCAGACGACGATTGAGGTGTTTTAGGTCGTGGTTCTATACTCAGTGATGCCGCTGGAGTTGATGGACCCATTTATCTTCCGAGTCTTCCGCTGTTATCGACACTAGATGGCCTTAAGCCATTTTTATTGTAATAAGTTCTCTTTGAGACAACGATGTAATAAGTGTGTGATTGCCACTCTGCTATAAATCCTTCGATGTACTGTGTGGTGTCAGCATTACTGATCCAGGGATGACACCCGAGCACAGTAGACTTGATCCATTCGGGTCGGGTCGCCACAGAGATGGTATCAGAGCACACGCTGACTGTAGGACACGACCACTAAGTTAAAGCCATAGATCACCATTCTCTTCTCATTTTCTAACTCCTCATCTTTTCTACTCTTTTAGGATGACGCACGCGAAGATTAAGTACGCTCAACCGGATGAAGGCACACCCTTTGGATTTCACCTGAAGGAAGTCACCAAGTACCTGAACATTGGATTACCAAGCTTCACAGGAACCTTCAACGCCACTCTGCCTAAAGAGGAGCGCTGGAAGATTCAAGCTCACGTTCCGGGAAGAACATTCGCGCCAATCACGAAGCCCATAGATAGTGTTTTCAATGCACCAACCTGGAGTCTGGGAAGGAGCATGGCAGCTCATATCACCATAGGACGCATTGGAGAAGTTTATCAAGAAGACCTCAAGGACACCATCTACCAAATTTGCGGACGCCGAGATGAACAATGGGAGTTAGTCAGCACCAAGAAGGATAGATCCATTGCATCATTCATCCAGGAGTTAAACCAGCACATTCGATGCCACGAGAACCAGATGTGCAATGACATGATAGAGTTGAAGAATGCGAAGGCAAGGATCATCGAGCTAGAAGGAGAAATGAAGTCTACACGCAAGGACTACATGGACGAGATCGTAGCTCTAGCAAGGCACAATACCGATCTTAAGCAGGAGATTGAAGAACTCAAGGAGAAGTTATCATCCAGGAAGGAAGACAAGTACGTCGCATGTCCGAACAACTACATCATCATCGGCGACACAGATTCGGATCCAAGTGAACCTGACCTTGAAGACGAAGCTGGAGCAGATATCATGGAGTCTTCCATCGGTTCAAATTTCTAGATGACCACCAGATAGTAGTAGTATTCCCCCATGTAAACATTATAGTCGAGCACTTTTGCGATAGTTTTAGATCGTTTGTAAGCCCTTGTTTGATTGAATGAAGTGATTTTGTGTGCATTTGCTCATGTGCATTGGGGTAGTGTTTTCCCGTAGACCTCATTCTATTCTTATTTCTCATCTTTTCTAAACCCTCAGATGCCTCCGAGACATGACAATGGATTCCCACCGGAGCTCACTCAGTTGATCCAGCAGTAGAATCAATTGATGCAATTGTTAGTCCAGAATCAGCAGAACAACAACAACAACAACCCACCACCACCACCACCTGTTGACCACTTAGCCCGTTTCCTTAGGCTAAATCCGCCGGTGTTTTCCAGTAGCATCGAGCCGATAGTAGTAGACGATTGGCTCCGCAAGATAGGAAGGGAGTTGACCACTGCAGGATGCACGGATGGTGAGAAAGTGAAGTTTGCCGCTCACCAGCTTGACGGACCCGCGGCAGCATGGTGGGAGAATTTCACAGCCACTTACCCAGTTGACACTGTCACATGGGATCAGTTTCAGCAAGCTTTCCGCACTACCCATGTTTCAGCAGGAACTATGGCCCTGAAGAAGCGTGAGTTTCGCAACTTACGCCAAGGAGGTAGGACAGTTGGCCAGTACGTTGACGACTTCAACAAGTTAGCACGTTATGCCCCAGATGACGTTGCTACGGATGCAGCTAAGCAGGAGAAGTTTCTGGAAGGACTGAATGATGAACTAAGCATGAAGTTGATGGTAGCGAGTTTTAACAACTACCAGGAGTTGGTAGATCGTGCCATCATGATTGAAGGGAAGCAACAGCAGATTGAGAACCGTAAGAGGAAGTATGGACAAGGGAAGTATAACTCTGGAGCCCAGCAGAAGCCCTGTTTTGCCCCTAAACCGGGATTTCAGTTTCAGCATACCCATGGAGGAGGTAGCTCGCACAACCATAATGGCCACAAGAATGGTAATGGGAATGGAGGAAGCAACGGCCATAACCGGACCACCCCATCAACCCCAACCAAGAGAGATCTGAGTCAAGTCACCTGTTTCAAGTGTTCCAAGACCGGACACTATGCCAATGAATGTCCCGAAGGCCAGAATGGAAATGGCAATGGAAGCTCTGGGAAGAAGCCGAACCCTTTCAATAGGGGACAGGTGAACCACGTTAATATGGAGGAGGTTGAAGATCAGCCTGATGCAGTAATCGGTAAGTTTTTGGTTAAGTCATTTACTGCACTCGTTCTTTTTGATACTGGTGCATCGCATTCATACATATCAAGGGGATTTGTGGAAAAGAATAGCCTGCCCACTAGGATTCTTAAAACGCCTATGCTAGTAAGCTCACCAGGAGCAGAGTACATGGCCAGACAAGGATGTTTCCAAGTGCCATTAAGTATAGGAAGGCATGTTTTCCCAACGGATTTAATCATTCCGGAGTCCCAAGGATTGGATGTGATTCTTGGTATGGATTGGCTGTCGATGTATGGAGGAAACATCGATTGCGCCAGTAAGACAATTTTGCTTACCACACCAGAAGGAAGAAGGATCAAGTATGTATCCCGGCATGTGCCAAAAAGGACACAAGTGAATTGCCTAACAGGAGTTGTGCAAGAAGAAGTACCAGTGGTAAAGGATTTTCCTGATGTATTTCCTGAGGAATTGCCAGGCATGCCACCGGATAGAGACATCGAGTTTTTGATTGAGTTATTGCCAGGTACAGGCCCAATATCGAAGCGACCGTACCGGATGCCAGCAAAGGATTTGGTGGAAATTAAGAATCAGATTAAGGAGTTATTGGATAAAGGTTACATTCGCCCAAGTTCTTCGCCTTGGGGATCACCCGTGCTTCTAGTGGAAAAGAAGGATGGATCATTAAGGATGGTTGTAGATTATCGGGGATTGAATGAAGTAACCATCAAGAATAAGTACCCACTGCCTATGATCAACGATCTGTTTGATCGATTGCAAGGAGCTAAAGTGTTTTCCAAGATCGATTTACGATCAGGGTACCATCAATTGAAGATTCGAGAGCAGGACATACCTAAGATAGCATTCACCACGAGATATGGACTGTATGAGTATACCATTATGTCATTTGGATTGACTAACGCACCTGCCTATTTTATGAACCTGATGAACAAAGTGTTTATGGAGTTTTTGGATAAGTTCGTCGTAGTGTTCATTGATGACATCCTAGTTTATTCAAAGAATGAAGAGGAGCATAAGGAACATTTGCGTTTGGTTTTGGAGAAACTAAGGGAACATCAGTTATACGCCAAATTCAGCAAATGTGAGTTTTGGTTGAAGGAAGTTGGATTCCTCGGACACGTTATATCCGGAGAAGGTATAGCAGTTGACCCCACTAAGGTTGAGACCATAACCGAATGGAAGCACCAACAACAGTTGGAGAGATCCAGAGTTTTCTTGGACTCGCGGGATACTACCGGAGATTTATTGAGAATTTCTCAAAGATTGCAAAGCCTATGACTGAATTGTTGAAGAAGGATACTAAGTTCAAATGGACTGAGGAGAGTGAGGCTAGTTTCCAGGAGTTGAAGAAACGTTTGGTCACCTCACCAGTATTGATTTTGCCAGATCAGACCAAGGATTATGAGGTGTATTGCGACGCTTCACGTCAAGGACTTGGAGCAGTGCTTATGCAGGAAGGAAGAGTTGTTTCGTATGCTTCACGGCAACTGAAGCCTCATGAGATGAATTATGCCACACATGATTTGGAGTTAGCAGCCGTAGTGCATGCATTGAAGACGTGGAGACATTTCCTTATTGGAAATCATTGTGAGGTGTACACGGATCACAAGAGTTTGAAGTACATTTTCACGCAGAAGGAGTTGAACCTCAGACAAAGGAGATGGTTGGAGCTCATCAAGGATTATGACATGAGATTGCATTACCATCCCGGAAAAGCTAATATAGTAGCTGACGCATTGAGCCGTAAGAGCCATGTCAATACTCTAATGACGGGAAAAATACCCAAGGAGTTAGTAGAAAACCTTCGGGAGCTATGTTTGGAAATAGTTCCGAGAGGCTATGTAGCAGCATTGGAGATTCAGTCAACATTGATGGATAGAATCAGAGAAGCTCAGAAATCTGACAAGGAGATTGCTGCTATAAAAGAGAAAATGAGTAAAGGAAAAGCAAAGGGATTTCGTGAGGATGAGCACGATACCTTATGGTTTAAGGACTGTGTCTATGTGCCAAATGACCCGGAGATCAGGAAGTTGATTTTGCAAGAGGCACATGATTCACCGTATTCGATTCACCCAGGGAATACCAAGATGTATTTGGATTTGAAGGAAACGTTCTGGTGGACCGGAATGAAGAAGGATATTGCAGCATATGTAGCAGTTTGTGACGTATGTCAGAGAGTAAAGGCAGAGCATCAGAAGCCAGCAGGATTGTTACAACCATTGCCGATACCCGAATGGAAGTGGGATAAGATAGGCATGGATTTTATCACAGGACTACCCAGGACGAAAGCAGGATATGACTCGATATGGGTAGTAGTTGATCGTTTGACAAAGGTAGCACATTTCATTCCAGTTAAGACCACTTACACCAGTGCTAAGTTGGCGAAGATATACATGACTATGATCATTTGTTTGCATGGAGTTCCAAGGAGTATCGTATCAGATAGAGGAACCCAATTTACCTCAAAGTTTTGGAATCAGTTGCATGAAACTTTAGGAACCAGACTAGAGTTCAGCACAGCTTTTCATCCACAGACAGATGGACAGACCGAGAGAGTCAATTAGATTTTGGAAGATATGCTGAGAGCTTGTGCACTAGATTATGGATCTAGTTGGGACGATAACTTGCCATATGCGGAGTTTTCTTATAACAACAGTTACCAAACCAGTTTGAAGATGGCACCTTTCAAAGCTTTATACGGAAGGAGGTGCAGGACACCATTGTCATGGGACGAAGTTGGAGACCGTCAATTCTTTGGACCAGATTTGATTAAGGAGTCTGAACGGAAAGTTAAGTTGATTCGCGATAGGCTCAAGGTAGCCCAGTCCAGGCAGAAGAGCTATGCAGATTCAAAACGCAAGGAGACCGTTTACGAAACCGGAGACAGAGTTTATCTCCGAGTATCCCCACTTTGAGGAGTTAAGCGCTTTGGAGTTAAGGGAAAGTTAGCACCGCGTTTCGTTGGACCGTTTAAGATCTTGAAACGTATGGGAGAAGTCGCTTATAAGTTGGAATTACCAGAGGGACTGTCAGGAGTTCATGACGTATTCCATGTTTCTCAGCTGAAGAAATGTCATGCCGAGATGGCAGAGGTACCGCTAAGAGATACCGTGCCACTCGAAGCAATTCAGTTGAAAGACGACTTAACGTATGAGGAGAAGCCAGTCAAGATTCTCGATTATGCCAGCAGAGTTACCCGCAGCAAGGTTATCAAGTTTTGCAAAGTTCAGTGGAACCACCATTCAGAGGATGAAGCCACCTGGGAGAGAGAAGAAGATTTGCTCAAGGACCACCCTCACCTATTTTCTAGCCAACCCGAATCTCGAGGGCGAGATTCATCTTAAGGGGGGTAGGTTTGTAACATCCCAAATTTTCAATTTAGAATGTTATACACTAGATCATCATGCATATCATATTTTCATGCATTTTTGGTTGATCCTAGAAATTTCACGCAACTCAAGGACCTTCGGAGAGAGTTGGAGATTTCGTTATTTTCATACTTGAGAATTTTCTCAAATTTTGAAAAGAGGATCATTTGATTTATTTATTTCATCTTCAATTATTTTTCCAATATCAAAAATATAAGAGAGGGAATAATATGACTTTCCCAAAATTGAGGAAAAAATGAAGATTTAATAAATAGATCAAATTTTGTTTTCCGGTGTTTATTTGCATTTTATTTAGATAGGGAAAAATGCGCGTTTTCGAAAATTGCATCTAGGCCCGGAGAAAAGTTCATTTTGTTCGGCTCATTTTTAGGAGTCGGAGAAAAATTACTTTACAATTTTTGGAGCTCGTTTAGATTTTCTTTTCTGTGTTTTTCTGTGCACTGAACCAGTTTATAAAAAAAAGGAACTCCCGCCAGGCCAGCCGGGCCTAAGGCCCAGCCAGCCCCAGCCCCTGCGCGCGCGTGCGTGCGCCAGGCGCAGCCACCGCCGTCGCTCAGGCCGAGTCCCAGCGGGACTTAGGCCGGTAGCCCCCCCTGTTTCCTTTATTCCGTTTTCCTTTTTTCTAGGACTCTTTTTCCTAGTCTATTTCTTGTCCCCTACCCCAAGTCTCCTCTCCCCTCCCCAATATAAATACCCCAACACCCACCCTCTAAATCATCAAATCCCAAGCCTCTCTCCACCTCAAGCAACGCGCAACCTCACCCGCGCCGCCGCCTCTTGCCCACGCCGCCGCCGCACCTTGCCGCCGCCACCGCCCTACGCCACGCCGCCGGAGCCCCTCGCCGGAGACCTTGCCGGAGGTTGCCCCACGTCTCTTTACCTCGGATCATTTTCTTCTAATCGTTCCGATTCTTTTCTTCTCTTCCGATTCGTTTTGTTTCCGGTTCTTCTCTAAACCGTTCCGGTTTTCTAGATCGGTTTTTCATTCGGTTTTCTTTTCCGAAACCCTAGATCGGATTCGTTTTCTTTTCCGATTTAGTTGCCCTTGGACCGTTCGCCGGACCGTTCGTCCTAACGAACGTGATCACCGGATTCTTCTAGGTTAACGAACGCCCGTTCGTTTAACCGTTCTTCTTTTTCTTCTCGTCGGATTTATTCCGCGATCGCGATCTCAGATCCGATCTTCGTTCTAGTCTTTCTTCTCGCTCGTTTATCGGAATCAGGTGATTCAAGCGCCTGGAGTTTCGTTTCGAAACCGCCGTTCCGTCTAATCAACTTAAACAAGTTTTTGCCCCGGTAAAATTTGACCTAGTTTCAACTTGCTAGAACCGAGTTGTTTTTCTTCCGCCGTTTGTTTTCCGTTTCTTTGTTCGGTTCGTTCTTTCTTTGCAACCGGAGTTCTTAAGTTGAACTATCTGGTTCGTTCTCTTGTTCGAGTTTTACCTGTGCATTAGATGAGTACTTATTGTGTGCTTGTTGTTTGTCTGCGATAGATCACCCGGATTGCGCCGCTTGTTTCTTCGAAACCCTAGGTCTCGCGGATCATCAGCAAGGCAAGTAACACTTTGATCATACCTTTTCTACAACCCAGTTTTTCTTGCATTAGATCAATCCTCACACATTGCATGATTAGGATCTAATTAAATTGTGGGATGGGAAGTAGATGAGGTAGTACCTATTACCTGTATTATTATGAAACCTTTGGGAGTTACTTCTACGTTTGCTTATTATTATGCCATGCTATGCTAGTAGACGTGGATTGGGTGAGTGATATCCATGACAGATGTGAGTTGATAATTTTAATGGTTTATCTAAGGTGGCAACTTAAACACACATCTGGGTGGATTGAGGCACCTGATGTCTATCAGGACTTGCCTGTTTTTTTGGACCGCCACCCAGGCTCAAAGGGATCATAAGATCTTTCAGACTAGAAACTTCCGTGTGTAGACACATGCTACTATGGGCTCTGGCATAGTTGACTAAGTCGTGCGAACTCTTACGGGGTGGACTAGCAGATGTAGGGGATGTAGGTGTACCGGTCTACCCCACATGTAAGGTGCTAGCGCTTCTGAAAGACTGTGTCTTACGGGGTGGACTAGCAGATGTAGGGGATGTAGGTGTACCGGTCTACCCCACATGTAAGGTGCTAGCGCTTCTGAAAGACTGTGTCTCGGTCATCCGTTTCTCAAACACCATGTAGTGCGAGAAAACAAACGGAGGCGATCGAGTCATGTGGGGAAAAGTGCACAAACCTCTGCAGAGTGTACAAACTAATCATGATTAGCCGTGTCCCCGGTTATGGACAACTTGAGTATCTAGTACCTGAATATCATGTGAATCTCAACATGTTACTTCTAATTAATGTTGTTGGGTTTTAATTATTTTTAATTGGGATTGAGAATGCTGTCAACCATTCTCAATGTTTCACAACCACCATGATAGTTAAATAAATTTATTCCTTTGCAGTAGGGAAAAACTGGCTTTATGCAAAACTGTAACCATAGAGCTTTCCACCAGCCATATATGCATATAGTATAGCTGTTTCATTCCATTACTCTCTATGTGTTACTTTGCCAGCATATTCCATGTGCTGACCCGTTTTCGGGCTGCAACGTTAATGTTGCAGACTTTTCAGACGACGATTGAGGTGTTTTAGGTCGTGGTTCTATACTCAGTGATGCCGCTGGAGTTGATGGACCCATTTATCTTCCGAGTCTTCCGCTGTTATCGACACTAGATGGCCTTAAGCCATTTTTATTGTAATAAGTTCTCTTTGAGACAACGATGTAATAAGTGTGTGATTGCCACTCTGCTATAAATCCTTCGATGTACTGTGTGGTGTCAGCATTACTGATCCAAGGATGACACCCGAGCACAGTAGACTTGATCCATTCGGGTCGGGTCGCCACACCCATTCATCAGGATAGTCCTCACCACGCTTGAGGCTGGTGGGATCAACTTCTTGGCCAGGTGCCAGTGGAGGTCTTGGGCAAGGAGGGTGAAGAGCGAATTTCTTCATGTACTTCGGAGTTACATACCTGTACTCCCTCCATTCCCGTGCCCATCTCCTCTCACTACAAGAAATATGTCAACTTGTGACCTTCTGTCAGTGACCCTGAAAGAATTGGTCGTAAATCTACGACAATTTGAGATCAATTGGTCAAAAGCTGTTTGAAGGGCTCTAAACCCTAAACCACAACGATGATTTTGGTCGGAAAGGTCGCAATTTTCTTACACGAAATGGTCGTAAGCAGACAATATTGTTCACTCCCCCTATTTTTACCCAATTGCGACCAATTTAAAAGGTCATATTTTCTAATTTGTATTGCCTCAAAATAGTTGGACGTCCACGTCAACAGTTTCGCCTATGTGTTATGTCCATGTGTCGGTCACCTCAGCAATTTCACCTACGTGTCATGTACACGTGTTGATTTTTGCTTACGTGTCTATATTGCATTAGGTTTATACTTCAATCCATTAATCCAATGACATGTGGGACCCAACAACCATGAACATGACATATGGGCACCACCAAATTGACATGCAGGACCTACACAGACCTAACAAGCAGGCCCCACCACTGATCCAATGACATGTGGGACCCAACAACCACCAACATGACATATGGGCACCACCAAATTGACATGGAGGACCCACACTAACCTGACAAGCAGGCCCCACCACCAACCTAACAAGTAGGCCCCACCACTGACCTGACGAGCGGGACCCATAATGCAAGGCATGAACCAGAAAACTACATAATAAAAGAAATGTGAGGTTGTGGGAATCAAACCCACGCCCTCCTCCACGTGCTATCGGTTCCAAACCACTGCACCACCGCATTTTAGCTGACACAGGGTAAGAGGAAACTCTTTAGTAGTCTCAACGTTCGCGCTGGGCCAAAGCCCATTTCCGAAAATGGGATCTCCTATACCGCGCGCTCTATTTCCTACTCTCCTCTCCTTTGGGAAGCCCATATACGGCGCCCTGTTTTCTTAATTTATAATTGAAAAAAGATTGTGTATTCAAAAAATGTTATATAAATTTAAAAAATGTTTTTGAATTAAAAATCATTCACAACTTTTTAGAAAATTTTCAGAAAATTGAAAAATATTGGTAAATTACAAAACAATATCAATTAATAAAATTCTTAGGGATTCAAAAAAAGTTCATGCATTGCAAAAATATTCATCAAACCCCAAAAATGTTCATGAATTTCAAAAAGGTTTCCCAATTTTTTGATTTTTGTTTTAAATTTTTCATGCCTATTTCGAAATGCGATCAAAACGGCGGGCATTACCGTTCCTAGCTAGTGGTTCAATCTTGATTTTTTTTTTCATATTTCTCTGATTAAATATATATTTATGTACCTAGAAACGACTTTTGGAAAAATAAAAAGCAAACTATGAGGCAGCTGCAGTTCAAATTTGATCCATTTCTGAGAGCACTTTTTTTAAAAAAAACTGTCGTATTGTAAGTTTGGGATTGGTCAATTATGCATTAAATATGGCCTAGTATTTTAGGAAATTGATTTGGTCCAATTTTACAATAAATATATTGTAGGTCCTTCACAAAAAAAACTCATTTCGGGCACTCGAAAAATGAAAAATGAATTTTCCGTGCAAAGAAATGAAAACTCCCTTAGGCAACATTGTTTAGAATCCCAAGATGCACCCTTGTGCACAATATGAGATCATTTGAACAAACTATGCCATGAATATGGCCATAAGATGGATCATTTGGCTTGAAAGCCATTAATCTTCACGCATGATAGCTCATTTCTGAGAACACTTTTTAAAAATAATTGTCGTATTACAAGTTTATTATTTTTACTGGAAACTTGGTCACATATAATGAAAGAATGCGAAGGTTTTCCAATTTTTTGAATTTGTTTTTGAATTTTTATGCCCGTTTCAAAATGCGATCAAAACGACGGGCTTGACAGTTCCTAGCTAGTGGTTGAATCTTGGAAAACTTTTGATGTTTCTCTAATTAAATAGATACTTATGTACCCAGAAATGATTTTTGGAAAAAAAATAAAGAGCAAACTATGAGGTAGCCACAGTTCAAATTTAACCCGCTTCCTGCTGAATCAGCGGGAATTTTTCTTTTTCATGAGAGGTGAATCAAAACTTTCGACACCCAACCATTTGGTCAATTGTGCATTAAATATGCCCTAGTATTTTAGAAAATTAATTTGGTCCAATTTTGCAACAAATATATGGTAGGTCCTTCACAAAAAAACCTCTTTCCGGGCACTCGATAAATGGAAAATGAATTTTCCGTGCAAAGAAAATGAAAACTCCCTTAGGAAACATTGTTTGTAATCCCAAGACGCACCATTGTGCACAATATGAGATCATTTGAATAAACTATGCCATGAATATGGCCACAAGATTGAGCATTTGCGTTGAAAGCCATTCATCTTCACGTATGATAGGTCGTTTCTGAGAACACTTTTTTAAATAATCGCCGTATTACAAGTTTATAATTTTTTCTGGTAACCTGGTCACACATAATGACAGAATGCGAAGGTTTTCCAATCTTTTGAATTTTTATGACTATTTCAAAATGCGGTCAAAACGGCGGGCATGACCGTTCCTAGCTAGTGGTTGAATCTTGGATTTTTTTGGTGTTTCTCTAATTAAATAGATACTTTTGTATCTAGAAATGTTTGTTGGAAAAAATAAAGAGCAAACTATGAGGCAGCTACAGTTCAAATTTGACCCGCTTCCTCCTGAATTAGTGGGAATTTGTCTTTTTCACGAGAGGTGGATCAAAACTTTTGACACCAAACCATTTGGTCAATTGTGCATTAAATATGGTCTAGTATTTTAGAAAATTGATTTGGTCCCATTTTGCAACAAATATATGGTAGGTCCTTCACAAAAAAACCTCTTTCTGGGCACTCGAAAAATGAAAAATGAATCTTTCGTGCAAAGAAAATGAAAACTCCCTTAGGCAACATTGTTTGGAATCCCAAGATGCACCCTTGTGCACAATATGAGATCATTTGAACAATCTATGCCATGAATGTGGCCATAAGATGGATCATTTGGCTTGAAAGCCATGAATCTTCACGCATGATAGCTCGTTTCTGAGAACATTTTTTTAAAATAATTGTCGTATTACAAGTTTATAATTTTTACTGGAAACTTGGTCACATACAATGAAAGAATGCGAAGGTTTTCCAATTTTTGATTTTTTTTTGAATTTTTATGCCCGTTTCAAAATGCGGTCAAAACGGCGGGCATGACCGTTTCTAGCTAGTGGTTGAATCTTGGAAAACTTTTGATATTTCTCTAATTAAATAGATACTTATGTACCTAGAAATTTTTGTTGGAAAAAATAAAGAGCAAACTATGAGGCAGCTACAGTTCAAATTTGACCCGCTTCCTGCTGAATCGGCGGAAATTTGTCTTTTTCACGAGAGGTGGATCAAAACTTTTGACACCCAACCATTTGGTCAATTGTGCATTAAATATGGTCTAGTATTTTAGAAAATTGATTTGGTCCAATTTTGCAACAAATATATGGTAGGTCCTTCACAAAAAAACCTCTTTCCGGGCACTCAAAAAATGGAAAATGAATTTTCCGTGCTAAGACAATGAAAACTCCCTTAGGCAACATTGTTTGGAATTCCAAGATGCACCATTGTGCACAATATGAGATCATTTGAACAAACTATGCCATGAATGTGGCCACAAGATTGAGCATTTGGGTTGAAAGCCATTCATCTTCACACTTGATAGGTCGTTTCTGAGAACACTTTTTTAAGTAATCACCGTATTACAAGTTTATAATTTTTGCTGGTAACCTGGTCACATATAATGACAGAATGTGAAGGTTTTCCAATTTTTTGATTTTTTTTTGAATTTTTTATGCCCGTTTCAAAATGCGGTCAAAACGGTGGGCATGACCATTCCTAGCTAGTTGTTGAATCTTGGATTTTTTTGGTATTTCTCTGATTAAATAGATACTTTTGTATTTAGAAATGTTTGTTGGAAAAAATAAAGAGCAAACTATGAGGCAGCTACAGTTCAAATTTGACCCGCTTCCTACTGAATCGGCGGAAATTTGTCTTTTTCACGAGAGGTGGATCAAAACTTTTGGCAGCCAACCATTTGGTCAATTGTGCATTAAATATGGCCTAGTATTTTAGAAAATTGATTTGGTCCAATTTTACAACAAATATATGGTAGGTCCTTCACAAAAAAACCTCTTTTCGGGCACTCAAAAAATGGAAAATGAATTTTCCGTGCAAAGAAAATGAAAACTCCCTTAGGCAACATTGTTTGGAATCCCAAGATGCACCATTGTGCACAATATGAGATCATTTGAACAAACTATGCCATAAATGTGGCCACAAGATTGAGCATTTGGGTTGAAAGCCATTCATCTTCACACTTGATAGGTCGTTTCTGAGAACACTTTTTTAAGTAATCACTGTATTACAAGTTTATAATTTTTGCTGGTAACCTGGTCACAAATAATGACAGAATGCGAAGGTTTTCCATTTTTTTTGAATTTTTTATGCCCATTTCAAAATGCGGTCAAAACGGCGGGCATGACCGTTCCTAGCTAGTGGTTGAATCTTGAAATTTTTTTGGTGTTTCTCTGATTAAATAGATAATTTTGTAACTAGAAATGTTTTTTGGAAAAAAACAAAGAGCAAACTATGAGGCAGTTACAGTTCAAATTTGACCCGCTTCCTACTGAATCGGCGGGAATTTGTCTTTTTCACGAGAGCTGGATCAAAACTTTTGACACCCAACCATTTGGTCAATTGTGCATTAAATATGGCCTAGTATTTTAGAAAATTCATTTGGTCCAATTTTGCAACAAATATATGGTAGGTCCTTCACAAAAAACCCTCTTTTCAGGCACTCGAAAAATGGAAAATGATTTTTCCGTGCAAAGAAAATGAAAAGTTCCTTAGGCAACATTGTTTGGAATTTCAAGATGTACCCCTGTGCACAATATGGGATTATTTGAACAAAATATGTCGTGAATGTGGTGTGGGGCAGTGATGCGTGGCGCCGCTGGCAGCCGGGTAGTGGCCACCAGTCATGCGTGGCGCCGCAAGATCGTCGTGGTTTGCAGCAGAAGGTGATGCTGCAATAGTCAATGGTGATGCAACAGAGCATCGCCGGGGACCGCCGGTGCTGTGATCCAACATCGTCGGGACCGACGGAGTTGTAATGAAGCAGTGTCGGGCCGCTAGTGTTTTGATTTTCTAGCTTAATTGTATACGGTTGTGATCTTGATATTTTAATTAATTGTAAATAAGTTGTGAACTAATATTTTTGAAAAAAGTTGTGGTCCTTTTTACAAGACAGATTTGTAGATTTTCTTAAAAAACTTAAAAAATGTGGGTCCAAATTTTAAAGATTCCGGCACAAAACAATTGATCAGTGAAAAGCAAGAAACCACAATCACACGGATCACCCCGTCCGAAGCGACCTGAGCCATTCATCACACACCCATCAACGGTGAAGCGTCTTCCGAGAAACCCGAACCCTAACCCACCTACCCACCCATTCCCTAGATCCGATCGAGGCACCCCGCCGCCCCCGCCTTCCTCTCCCTCGTCTCATCTTTCTCCCAGATCCGATCGAAGCACCGTCGCCACCCTCACCCAGCACCGCCGACCTCTCCACCATCTCCTCCCCGTCCCCCATCGTGCCGCCATCCACCTCGTCGCCTCTCATCTCCTCCCTCCCCCTCCCTCCCCCACCTTCCCCTTTCGCCCCTCCTTCCCGGTCCCCGACGGCGCCCGCATCGGCCCCGGCGTCGCCACGCTCCACGCTGTCGCCTCCCTCGCCCGCCACCTTGTCTCCCAGGTCAGGAAGCCCTACCTCGCTCCGCCTTTCCCTCGCCTTCTCGCGCAGTCAGTAGATTTCTGCTCCCTTGACCTGAATTTTGACATCTGAACTCAATTTCTCTTGCAGGCCACCAAGGAAGAGATCGCCGAATTCCTCCCCGAAGCGACCGGCTCCTCCGCCGATGACGTCCCGCTAGCATCCGTGGTGCGCTTCATGGCCACCAAGCACGTGCTGCTGCTGCACGTCGGCAGCGACAGCAAGAGGGTTCCGTGGGCGAACCCCATGGGGAAGGCCTTCCTGCCGGTGCCTTACCTGGCCGGGGACAACCCGGACGGGCCTGTCCCGCTGCTCTTCGACCACATCAGGGGGGGTCCATCGCAAGGCGATCATTCAAGACCGGCATCGGCAAGTCCAACCTGCTCTCCCGCTTCACCCGCAACGAGTTCAGCCTCGAGTCCAAGTCCACCATCAGGGGGGTCGAGTTCGCCACCCGCTCCCTCTAGGTCGACGACAAGGTCGTCAAGGCCCAGATTTGGGACATCGCCGGTCTTCCTATTCCCGTCTGTTCGGCAGCAGGTAGATTCCCCTTCCCCTTGAAGCGTATGTGTGTGTGTGTGTGTGTGTGTGCTGTGGGGCTTTTGTTTGTTGGATCTCGCTGCCGAATTATGCTGCGTGCTGGCGCGGCTGCGCGCTGAAGTGTAGGTGTAGGTTCAGTCGGTCCTGCTAATGGATCATAGCATCGGCTGGTTACGAATCAGTTGGCTGTACGACTTGGGGACTTGCATAGCTAGAATCGCATGATCTGATTGGTGCTGTTTTTGGTCCTGGAAATGCCCCCCTTATAGATTTAGCTTAGTACACTATGATCATGTAGTCTGTGTAGGCTTATTACTCTGTGTGGTTTTATCTTGCCACTTCAGTGAAGATCAGGGATTCACCGGCAACGGAGTTAGTTCTGATATTTCAATTGTAACAGTTGTTACATTTCTCATGTTTGATTCCTGTTCTGGAAGTCCAGGTAACTTAGAAAGTACGTCCTATCATGATCGATTCCTTCTCAGTTAGTCTCCGGGGGAAACAATATGCTATTTTTTCCACATCTGGGAATTCTATTAGTTTTGCTTTTGCCAATGGCGCAAACCGCACAAAACCATAGCATAGCATTTGAAAAAGCGATGTACTCTTAACCGTATGCCTGTACAGACTGCCGGTCATGTACTCTGTTTCACAATTTTGATTTCTGCTCCGGTTACACGCAGTCAGTCTTCCAAGGTCTGTTGTGCGTCCTGCTAGTGTTCACAGCGTTCCAAGTTCATGGGGGTCTTGTTTATTTGTTCATGTGATGATTCTTATACACATTTCATAGTTTCTTCTACATATGCGCTACATTTTGGGTAAATCCTATGCAGATTATGAAGTAACTTTGGTGCCTCGTAACCATCTTCTTCGTTCTTTTGCAGTTGTGGAGACCATGGATGGGACTATCGCAGAAGCACCATTTTGCCTTTTTCTATTAGATGCCTTTGGATTGTTTGGCATCAGACCTTGTTCAAGGAGATTTGCTTTTGGTAGATGCAGAGTATAGATTAAGTATTCAATAAAATTCACCACATGAGTATACTACTTAATAGCCAATTTTCGTGGTCAAATTCAGCCCTGGATGCAAATGGACATCATGATTCTGTTATGTGCCGAGGTCTATGGTCAAATTCTCGATTGGTGTGGAACACCATGGACAGGGCAAAATCAGGTCCAATTTTTTTCTTGAATAGCCTACTGTCTTCACTGGACGATTTTTCTTTTCTTCTTTGACCCAGTTGATTGTATGGCACTGAAATATAAATATTTGTTTGCTCGTCCTCCCCTTTGGAAATTCATACCATGCCTGGAAATGTTTGATTGACCATCTTCTTCTTATTGATCCATAAAAACTTGACATTTTTGTTGTAAAAACATACCTGTATATATGTTGATAGTCTAGTAAGAACTTGTTGTGTCTGGGTTTGTGGATCTTAAAAAATATATCATCTATGATTTTATCCTTGAACTATTGCTATGGCGATAAATGCCCATGCGTACCTTTGTTGTCACTTTTTAGGGTGTGCGTAGTTTGTTAATTCAGGTAACTACATGATATCTTTACTCGTACAAAATGCCCAGTTGTTCTTGTAAATATAGGCGTGCCTACCATCGCCCCATCGGCACCATCACCAAACAGATAAGGGCTCTAGCCTCTTCTTATGACAAGAAAAATAGGCACTGTTACCTGTTTGCATCTCAGATTGCATAATATTGGAGGAACATGCTTAATTGGCCTGTGCATTTGGCAGATATAGTAGTGTTTGTTCCGCTACTAGCATCCTGTACTTTTTAGTTGGTATTTGGTATTATATATTTTTCTTCTAGCCTAGAATTATTCATTTCAGATCTTGTTACATGATGTGTCATGTATATGACTAGTACTACTATTTCTGCATGCTTATATGTTTGTGCATTGACTAGCTTAACTAGCACAGTAGTGTTCTGTTGAAATTTGAGGCATATCTTTGTTCATAAGTGTCTTTGTTCCCATGCAGTGTGCTTTGAAACGTAGGGCGAATCTTGTGGAGGAGTAGGGCAAATCAGACATTGTCTCGCTTGTGCCGCTGTGGTAAAAACAGAGCACCACTCTTACTTGATGTGCATGTGTTAATACCGCAAAATGATTGAGATCTGTTTGACTTTTCTCTTCTTTGTGTAGATAACATGCTGAATGTTGGTCATGCGACTGTGTATGAATCTTATGTACATGTATATTATCAGGCATTGTTTAATGCTGCTGAGGGTGTAACAGAGGTGATGTTTGTACTACTGTTGAAACAAATAGCCGAGGAAGTCACAATGTTCTTCTGTTAAGCCATTGTCTCATGTACTTACAAATTTCTGGTTGACGTGTAGTGTTTCAACCAACTGCAGAAAAATCAGTTTGATGTATGGATGCTTCATGCGGTGGTAGCTAATGATCTCTGTACTGATGACAGTTTTGTGGTAAGTGTACTGCGGTAAAATGCAGATGTTGATTATTTCCTCGACCATGGTTGTGATGTGCTTGGTTTTAGTGGTCCTGATGTATGAGCCTACTTTTCCCGTTTCTTGCTGTTTTAGGATATCATGTCCGATTTCAATGTTGGGTCGATCGAGTTGTCGATTTTCTCACCCTGGTCATACCATAATATGTTACTGTTTAGTCATGTATGCATCTCCATCTTGCAAGCCTGCCATACATGATAGGATTAGTACTTATTAATTACTTATATGTGCTTGTAGAGAAGGATACAATTATTATTTAACCAGTCCAGATTTTGTACATTTGATGTGCTTAGAAGGGACACAGATCTCTACTCTTCTATATAATGTCATCCATGTTCTACCCATGTATTTTATTGGCAATCATTCAACTTTCACTCTATCTCACTACTAATTTATGTAGATCAGGATCTAATGTCGTCGAGGTGGCTGCTGCTCTTACCGAAGATCAGAAGAATCTGGATATGTGCACCAAGTTTTAGTTGATGTTGCCACCAAGTTTTGGTGCATGTGTATTTGTTTTTTGATTGTATTTGGATCGTGCAGTATGTGCTATTGTACATGTGGTATTGTGAGTTTCATTGATCGATTTTTGGATTTGATCATTTAATTGAAAGAATGTTTTGATTGTTTGCTGTTGAAATGTGTAAATTTGAAATCTGTGAATGAAAAGGTTTGGATGTTCTATTGGATCAAATAATATTTGGGCTCTAAAAATGCTATGGCCCAAACAGTAGTGGACTGGAATGTTGTGCATTTATGAAAAAACGCCACAAAAAGGCTTAATGAAATGGACTGTGAAATGGCTAAGGCCTAGAAATAAAAAGGCCAAATTGTTGGGCTCGACCCATGTAGTTGACTCAAATTGAAAGAAAAAAAAACAACAAATGGGCTGAATTAATGGGTTCGGCCCCATGTAAAAGAACCAATCGGACCGGGCTGAATCTTGTCAGTGACCTTTTCAATTGGCCGCTATTTTGCCACGTCAGATTGCCACGTCGGATCCGACGTGGCCTGAGCTGACAGCCAGTGACCAAAACAAAAGGTCATGGGTTCAACGACCTTCTGTTTTGGTCGTAAACGTCTATGACCTTCTCACAGAGAAGGTCGTTAATTTCAGTTTACGACCGCCAGCTTTTGACCTTCTGTTTTTGGTCACAAAAAGGTCGCAAATGAAAAACAATGACCTTTCAGTGACCAATAGTCAAGGTCACAAGTTGACATATTTCTTGTAGTGTCTCTATCCTTTGTATGCACACCTTGCGCTGATTTTTGTCCTCCTTGCCATGTTTGGCCTCATTAGGAGTGCAATATTCAATGTCATCAGGGATCTCAAAAACTGTGTTGACTTCCAGCTTCTTTCGTCCCATCTGAGGTTTCTTTCCATCAGCCATTTTCTTCAGTTGAGGAATTTGAACAGTTGAGTTTTCTGAAGAGGTATGCAGTTTTTCTTCGAGGAACGCTGCAAATGAGTTAACTTGATGAGAACCTAGTGATTCAACAACAGACATGTGTACCTGTGAACAGAGTATAGGTGCGAAGAATTTGGAGAGGTCATATGTGTTCTCAGAAGTTTTTGCAAAAAGAACAAGTTTGAGGAATTTGACCAGATGTGTCTTGAGGAACTTCACTAAGCGTTCTTTGACTTAGGTTTCAGAGTTGTGTATATTGAAAATCCACATAATCGAGGAATCTTGATGAAAAACATGGCTTAGGGAAACATATTAAGAACATAATTTTGTGCGAGGTGTTTAGAGTGTGAGGATTGAACAATAAACACCTTTTGAAGATTTTGTACGAAACATAAGAATCAACAAGGGTGGTAAAAATAGCTTTTATTTACCCTTGATGAAGAACACGGCGAACTGGGAATGTAGATTGGAAATTCGTCAGTCCAGATTTTCCACGCCCTAACTCGGCACAGGAAGACGGCTACGGCAGCGGCAGAGTGGAGAAATCCGCGGCCGGTGCGAGTACGATGACGACGAGGTCGAGGCAGCGAAGCTCTTCCTCACCGGCAACGATGAAGTAGCGACGGTGCTACGTTTTGAGAGCTCGAGCGAGGGGGTGAGGTCGAGCGGAGTAAAAGCAGACTGAGGAAGGGAAGGGGTATTTATAGCAACGGTGAAAAACTGCTCGTCCGAGGAAAATGGACGAACGTGCCCCTGACCTTTCTCATCTGTGTGACATGTGTCACCCATGTACTGTGAGGTGGAGACCGTGTAAGATCGTGGGTGAATAGATAAGTATTATCGTGGAATGTGGAACGGTTTGAGAGGCAAACGCCGAAAATTTAGATATGAAAATTTCAATGTTTTGTTCGCAAATTCTTCAGCTGACAAGGACACAGTAAAGATTTTGAACGGGTTTTAAATAGAACGCACATGAAGAATTTGTGAACAGATTGGGTTGAGTTTAGCATAGAGGGGGAAGGGTCCGATCACATTCACTTAGCAGAAAAACAACTTGAAGAAATAGCAATAAATGAATGCTGTAGAGAACATAAACTCATATATGTATATATATATATATATATATATAACCAATGAAGAAAAACGATGGAAACAGTGAAGACATTGCAAAGTTGAAGAAATCGAACAACTGAGGAAATTCAAAAATGAAGAAAAACTCAAATTGAAGATTTTCAACTTTTGTTGGTGGCGTGACCCACCGTATAAGAATGCTGATTTCAGACACCGCGTACAATTATTGTAGGGCTCTGAGAATCAAATTCTTCGTTAATTTCTTCGTCAATTTTTCTTAACACTCATTGATTGAAGAAAAACGTTACTTCGTGTGTGGCACATCTAAGTCATCAATTTTGCATAAGTGTTAGGATGTGTGTCCTTTTTAAAGGACATTCGAAGATTCTAAGATATTTAGCTCATGCCGCAACTTGCTAAATCTCTTCTCATCCAAGGGCTTTGTGAAGATATCGGCTAGCTGTTCTTTAGTCTTCACGTGCTCGATGGAGATGTCACCCTTCAACACATGATCACGAAGAAAATGATGACGGATCTGAATGTGCTTTGTCTTTGAGTGCTGAACTGGGTTATGAGCAATCTTGATGGCACTCTCATTGTCACAATAGAGTGGCACATTCTTCACATTGATGCCGTAGTCCTTGAGAGTTTGCTTCACCCATAGTAATTGAGCACAACACGATCCAACAGCAATGTACTCAGCTTCAGTAGTAGAGAGTGATATGCAGTTCTGTTTCTTTGAAGACTAGTAGACCAAGGATCGTCCAAGAAAATGACATGTGCCTGATGTTGACTTGCGGTCCACACGATCACCAGCATAGTCAGAGTCTGAATATCCAATGAGATCAAAAGCCGATCCCTTGGGATACCATAATCCAAGTGTTGGAGTGTAAGCTAGATATCGAAGAATATGCTTCACAGCCTTATGGTGTGATTCCTTTGGTGTATCTTGAAAACGGGCACACATGCAAACACTAAGCATAATATCTGGCCTAGATGCACATAAATACAATAAAGAACCAATCAGGGAGCGGTATACCTTTTGATCGAAGTCAATAACGTTTTCATCAGTGCATAGATGGCCATTTGTGGGCATAGGGATTTTGACGCCTTTGCAATCTTGCATGCCGAATTTCCTGAGATATGAATATGCCATTACGTTGTTGACAAATCTGAAGACCTAAGAAGAATTTCAATTCTCCCATCATAGACATTTGATATTCTTCACTCATCATGTAGGCAAATTCATCAATGTAACGTTGGTCAGTACAGCCAAAGATGATATCATCAACATATATTTGGCACACGAATAATTCATCATCATAAGTTTTGGTGAAAAGAGTTGGGTCAAGTGAACTGGGTTTGAAGCCTTTCTTCATGGGGAATTCCTTCAAAGTATCATACCATGCCCGAGGGGCCTGCTTGTGGCCATAGAGGGCCTTATTGAGTCTGAAGACTTTGTCAGGATGCTTTGGATCTTCAAAACCGGGGGGTTGAACAACATATACTTCTTCCTCAAGTTTACCATTGAGGAATGCACTTTTCACATTCATTTGACATAAGATGATATTATGATGGTTAGCATAAGCAAGTAATATGCGGATAGCCTCAAGTCTAGCAACAGGTGCAAAAGTTTCATCGAAATCAATTCCTTCAACCTGTGTGTAGCCTTGAGCTACAAGTCGTGCCTTATTCCTCACCACAAGGCCATTTTCATCTTGCTTGTTTCGGTAGATCCACTTTGTGCCAATGATATTGTGCTTGCGAGGGTCTGGTCGCTTGACAAGTTCCCAGACGTTGTTGAGCTCGAACTGATGTAATTCCTCTTGCATAGCTTGAATCCACTCAGGCTCCAGAAATGCTTCATCTACCTTAGTGGGCTCTGTGATAGAGATGAAAGCAAAGTGCCCACAAAATTTAGATAAATGTGAAGCTTTTGAGCGTGTGAGAGAACCTGGTGCGTTGATGTCGCTGATGATTTTCTCAATCTGCACTTCATTAGTGATGCGAGGATGAGCTGGTTGACGATGAGGAATTTGCTCAGCATTTTCTTCAGAGCCATTTTCTTCAGGTGCACCAATATGATGTTCTTCATGTTCTGGAATGACTTCTTCAACAGATTCTTCGGTAGGAATGACATCCTCGGTAACCTTGAAATTAATAGATTCCTCGAGAGGTATTTCATCTGTCACAGGAGGTAGGTGCTCTCTTTGCGAGCCATTAGTCTCATCGAACCGCACATCTACAGTTTCAACAATCTTGTGGTGATAGGTGTTGAAGACTCTGTAGGTGTGCGAGTCCTTACCATAACCAAGAATAAAAACCTTCATGTGCTTTCGGTGCAAATATAGAACCGTGATGAGGATCTCTAATCCAGCATTTAGCACCGAAGACCTTGAAATAACTCACATTGGGTTTCTTGTCAGTGAGGAGTTCATATGCAGTCTTCTTGAAGAATTTGTGAAGATATACCCTATTGATGATGTGGCACGCAGTATCAATTGCCTCAGGGCAGAAGCGAGGAGGCGTCTTGTACTCATCAAACATAGTGCGGGCCATCTCAACAAGAGTCCTGTTCTTGCGCTCCACGACGCCATTCTGCCAAGGAGTATAGGGAGCAGATAACTCATGAGTAATACCAAGTTCATCAAGATAGTCATCGAGACCAGTGTTCTTGAACCCAGTTCCATTTTCACTTTTGATGTGCTTGATCTTCACACAAAAGTTGGTTGAAGCCCTCGAGGAAAATCGTTTGAAGACTTCCTACACTTCAGTTTTGTAAGTGATGATATGCACCCATGTACAACGAGAATAATCATCAACAATGACAAAGCCATATAAAGATGCAGCATTAGTAAATGTGGCATAGTGAGTAGGGCCAAAGATATCCATGTGAATCAATTCAAATGGATGAGTGGTAGTCATGATGGTCTTTGAGGGATGCTTGGCCTTGGTCATCTTTCCAGCTTCACAAGCTCCACACAAATGGTCCTTGAGGAATCTGACACGCTCGATGCCAATGACATGCTTTTTCTTCGCGAGCGTGTGCAAGTTCCTCATCCCAGCATGGCCAAGTCGTCGATGCCATAGCCAGCCTTCTGAAACTTTTGCAAGTAGACATGTAGCAGGTTGTGGTCCTGTAGAGAAATCAACAATATACAAATCTACTCTCCTAAAGCTTTAGAAGACTTTGGAATTGGCAGCTTCCATGACCACAACACAACGATACTTGCCAAAGACAACAACCATATCAAGATCACAGAGCATTGAGACAGACATGAGGTTGAACCCTAAGGATTCGACAAGCATGACTTTGTCCATGTGTCGATCCTTTGAGATTGCAACCTTACCTAGACCCAATACCTTGCTTTTGCCTTTGTCAGCGTAGGTGATATGCTTCCGATGTGATGGAGATAAGGGAGCGTCCATCAATAGATTCTTGTCACCAGTCATGTGATTTGTACATCCACTATCAAGGACCCACTCAGTGGCTTTGGGTTGATCATCCTGCACATGAATTAGTGCAGCTTACGAACTCATATACTTCATTAATGAAGAATATGACATCAAATTGGTCAGATCAATTTCATCAAGGAATAGAACAGATATAGCAATGTGAGGACGTGAGAAATGAAAAAAATCCATTTCTTCATGATTAGCTTGCGTCCTTTCAAGCATATTCAGGTCTCCAGCAAATTCCTCAGAAGTTTAGGTTCGTCTGGAGACCTGACCCTGCATAAGAGATTAGTTCTTTTTCTTCACCGCCCACATCTGAAGGGGTGGCAAAGAGTTCATCATTCTGCAAGCTCCATAAGAGAAAGGTGGCATATATGCCAGTCCATTTCGTTTCACATAAGAGGAGTTAGGGTAAGCATATGAATAAGAAGAGAAATTCTTCAAGGATTTATGAACATAATGATTTGAAGAATAGTGCACATATCCATAATCCTTAGCCTTTTCCTGCGAAACAAGGTGTTAGCACGATGATGTTCATGTGATGACTTTGATCCTTTTGAGGAATTTGATCCACGTGAGGAATTTGATCCGTATGAGCACTTGGATCCATATGAAGAATTTGGTCCATATGAAGAGTTTGATCTGGGGTTCCTATTCTTCACAGGTGGTGTCATGATGACATTCACCTGAAGACTTTTAAGGCACATTTTGGGAACCCAGATTTTCTTCATAGGAGGACCGTTCCTGCAGTTAGTGCCAACATATCTAGCAAATACTTCACCATTCTGGTTTTTGAATAGCTTATAGTTGGAGTCAATTGACTCATCAGAAGAACATGAAGATTCACATGTAAATTCAGATAAAGTAGATGGATCTACTGGAGGTCCCTTTGCAGCAACCCATGAGGTTTTGAGATACTGCTCAGGCTTCCAGTATGTTCCATTAGCATTGAGTTTCCTCTCAAAGGCAATACCCTCTTTTCTAGGGTTCCTGTTGAGGATCTGCTTTTTAAGCACATCACAAACACTACAAAAAAAAAGACACATCCGTGACATTTTGGGCCGAATGAATTTTTTTTTCTGTCATACATATGACACTTCTATAAAGATAATTGTGACAAAACCTGGTACCATCATAGATGTGGTGGGATCCTACTTCTATGACAAAAAATCATGACAGAAAATGGGCTTTTCGTCCTAGGCAGGCCGGAGACGCAGCTGCATGACATTCTTTGGGATGTCCATGACGGAAAAAACCATGGTAGAAGCAAGGGGGAGGAAAATTTTGGGGAGTTCCCGGTTATGGTGGGAGGTCGGGGGCCGAGCGATGCGCGTTTCTCTGGTACACGTATGCGCGTGTGAGGCGTTGGCTCTAACTGAATCCGAGCGAGGCGTTGGGCTCTAACTAAACCCGAGTGATTGCACTGCAGGCTACGCGTTACTGAACCCGAGCGATCGATCGATGGATGTTAACTGAACCCGATCGAGCGATTCCTTCGCTACTGCTGCTAACTGAAGCCGATCGATGCTGCCTCTGGGATGAACAGTGAGCGTTGCGTGGGGGTTTGGATGAACAGTGAGCGGTGGCGTTGCCTCTGGATGAACAGGACCCTGTGGTGTGGTGGAGGGCTGGATGAACAATAGGCGGTGGAGGGGTGCCCGTGGAGGGGTGGTTGAACAGGACCCCGTGGTGTGGAGGGCTGGATGAACAGTAGACGGTGGAGGGGTGGTTGAACAGTAGCCGATGGAGTAGCGCGCGGTGGAGGCTGGATGAACAGGAGCCCATGGAGGCTGGAGGAGGTCGACGGTAGCCCGTGGAGGCTGGAGGAGGTCGACAATGGAGATGAACAGTATCCCATGGAGTCCCATTTTGCGGTACGCAACACCCCTCCCGATGAACAGGACCCCCGTTTCGACCGTAGCGCTCCAACACAAGTCCGTTTCATCTGTTTTGCGGTACACCACACCCCTCCCGATCAATAGGACCCCCGTTTTGACCGTAAGAGGTTCGTTTCCTCCGTTTTGCGGTACGCCACACCCCTCCCGATCAACAGGACCCCCGTTTTGACCGTAGGAGGTCCGTTTCCTCCGTTTTGCGGTACGCCACACCCCTCCCGATCAAGAAGACCCCGTTCCGAACGTAGGAGGTCCGTTTCCTCCGTTGTGCGGTATGCCAGGCCTCGTTTCCATCAGCTGTTCCGTCCAAGCCCTCCCGATGAACACGACCACGCATTCCGTTCCAACCTAGCCGGTTGGCTCCCACACGTTCCGTTGCCTCCCGATGAACACAACGCATTCCGTTGCCTCCCGATGAACAAGGCGCATTCCGTTGCCTCCCCATGAACACGACGCATTCCGTTGCCCCCCCATGAACATGACGCATTCCGTTGCCTCCCCATGAACACGACGACGATGCTGTTTCGCCGTTCCGACCCAGCCATGTACATGAGCCCTGGCCGTACGTATGCGCGAGTAGGCGTTCGAGACCCCGCCCGTATGTACACATACGTGGCCGTATTTTCTTTCTTGCACCCTGGCCGCTGTACGTATGTGTACATGCTACGTGCGCGCCTCTACTATGACACATGCGGCCTCTACATCGACCAGTATGTACGTACACGTTCGCGACCAGAATGACAACGCTACGTACGCTTCGACTAGGTGGGTCCCGACTGTCAGGCACTTCCTTGCCTGCGAAGATGTAGCTGGTGGGTCCCAGCAGTCAGGGGGGCGAATTGTTTTGTTTTTTTGCCCGGACACACTTCCTTGCATGCGAAGGTGTAGCTGCTGGGTCCCAGCAGTCAGGGTGGCGAATCGTTTTTTTTGCCCGGACGCACTTTCTTGCGTGCGAAGGTGTAGCTGGTGGGTCCCAGCAGTCGGGGGGCGAATCGTTTTTTTGGATGCACTTCCTTGCATGCGAAGATGTAGCTGGTGGGTCCCAGCAGTCAGGGGGTGAATCGTTTTTTCCCGGACGCACTTCCTTGCGTGCGAAGATGTAGCTCGTGGGTCCCAGCAGTCAGGGGGCGAATCATTTTTTTCGCGAAATACGATGGCCCGTCCGGTGGGTCCCTGCTGTCAGGTGGAGGAATAATTATTTCGCGCGTAATAAGGAGGCACTTCCTTGTGGCTCCCGTGGACCCAGCTGTCAGCCTCTCCACGTACAGTCCACGTCCGATGGAAGTCATTCCTTGACCATGTTGACCAAGCCGCGCCGAGAGCACCAGGGCGGTGGACGACGGCGAGGCCTAGGAAGGGGACGACGCGGAGCCGGGGAAGACGTGGCAGTGGATGCACACGCAGAGAGGAGTATGAGGGTTCACTGGTTCGGCTGCGCTGTCATCGCCGCAGAATAACAGGGGGTGTGGGTGAGTGGAGGGATGGCCTGCCCAACGATGGGAGTAGTAGGGGGCGGTGAGGCCTCCGCGGCAGCACAGTCGGCCACGGAAGGCAGGAGCAGGCGGCACGAACGACGCTGCTTTGGGCGGCTGGAGCAAGAAGACCAGAGGTTGAAGAAGCACGACAACCGTTGGATGGACATCATACGGTCACTGCAGCTAGAATCGTTTATATTGACTAAGTTGACAAAGCCCTTGGTACGTCAACTTAGTAGGCCCACAGGTCAGCTTCCAAAACGGTGCGCCCCAGATGTCAGGGGGAGGAATCATTTTTTGGGCGGGTGAAGCTAGAATATCCAAGATTGAAGAAGAAGCACGGCATCCGTTGGATGGACATCCAACGGCCATTGCTGCTAGAACCGTGTGTTGACTATAAGTTGACAAAGCCTTGCATACGCGTCAACTCTGTTTTTTAAGGGGACGCGTCAACTTAGTAAGGCCAGAAGTATGTGGCAGAGAACTTATAGCCCATTTGAGATTTGTAAGAATGTGTAGCCCATTTTTGAATTCTAATGGAATTTACTACATCCCATTTACAGTTTGTTAAATGTACAACCCATTTCAACCAACCGTTCAAAATAGAATTCAATAAAATTTCCCACATTTTGATGGGATCCGAAATATTTTTATCCCAAAATTTCTAGTCAGATTAAATACAATTTCAATATAAATTTATATTACATAAAAATCCAACGAAACATTGTGCTCGCAACAATTACTGAAATTAAAATTTTCAATATCCCAAAATAATATTTTATAAAGTAATCATGTGTTTGGTGCATTTTTTATAGTTACTGCCCAGTTTTTATAATTACATCCCATTTATTATTTCTTAAAGCCCATTTTCTTGTTAAGCTTAATGCATCCCTCCTAGGAAAGATTTGCAGCCCAGCGGGGCGGAGAATAACAAGTTGACCTTGCCTGGGTATTCCTAAAAAAGAAGTATAGCTGGGCTAGCCATTTTTAGTTTGAAAAAAAAATTAATATATGGGCTGGATATCTAGCCTGGGCTAGACGGGCCACAGCCCGCCCACTTAATACCTGCAGCTATGTTTTCGTTGTTGTTCAGAGGAGAAAAATTAATATCTGGGCTAAACATCGAAAAACTCTGCAGTGCTCACACCTCAAAAACACAAATACTGCTCGAGCTGCTTGGTCCCAGCTGTCGGCCGCTTCTTGTGCAATTCTCTCGTTTATTGACTACTATTACATAGGTTGACAATGGTGTGGGACCATGATGTCAGGAAACCAGGAGGAAGCAAAATAAATTATAGTCATCCTGGGCGTCGAGGTGGCTACTCCGGCGCCACACGTCCGTCCCTCCGCCCGCCCACCATTGTTATATAAACTGCTGCGCCGGCCATAGCCGCAGTCATCCGCATCCGTTCCCTTTCTTCTGTCCACACCACTACTGCCCACCATGGCTTCCTCGTGCTCCAGCGCTCTTCGCGACGGGCGGACAACAGACCATAAGGAGATGGCAGCCATTGCTGCCGACCGGCTGGCCAGCAGGCAGCCGGAGGACGACGATGTCCCAATGGAGAACATGGTAGTCGATGATCCGGCGCCAACCCCCTCCTCTGCGCCATCCTCGCCAGTGCATTGCACCATGACCATCGGCGAGGCCCGTGCCCAATATATGGACAGGGAGAGGCAGATGCGTGAGGAGCAGTTCTGGGAGGCGCAGGCCGACGCCGCCTACAACCACCATCTCCTTGAGGAGCACCTGCAGGCGGAGGAGCAGATCGCCGCGGAGCGGGCGGAGCAGGAGGCACTGCTCGACTCGTACCGCTCCGCCCGCAAGGGCCGACTCGAGCGTTGGCGGTACCGCATGCAGGTGGCGGAGGCTGCAGCCGCCTACAAAGAGGCTAGCAAAGAGGGCGATGAAGCAGGCGAGGCGCTGTTTGGCGAGACCGAGGACGAGGCAGAGGACAATGCCGGCTCCGACGAGTCCCCGCTCCGCTGGTGTCGACAAGGCCCTGCTCCGCCGAGGCCCCGCGGCGCCAACAATGAGGCAGAGGACACCGCCGGCTCAACCGAGGCCCCGCCCCGCCAACAACGAGGCAGAGGACACCGCCGGCTCCGCCGAGGCCCCGCCCCGCCAACAACGAGGCAGAGGACATCGTCGGCTCCGCCGAGGCCCCGCCCCGCTGCCAACGAGGCCGCACCACACAGAAAATGAGGAAGAGTAGAACACGGTAGGTCACAGCCGCTCGGGTCCAAGTAAGGCCACCGCCGCTACCCTCCGGTTGAAGCCAAGCTAGGCAGGTTGACCATTGACGACCGGTTAGCTTCTTGGCGGTGACGTGGAGTCAGAGAGCTGCGCTGGAGAAGAACGCTGCTTCTACTTAACTGCTGGTGCAGTTGGCTGAGTGACACGTGGGCCCAACAGGCCACATGTCAGTTATGCAACTGCACCTGCAGTTAAGTCACTGAAGCTTCTGTTTGGCTCAGCAGGACACAGGTGGGTAGCTTCGGTTAATTAATTATACCTCCAGCGCACCCCTTTTTAGTTGAAGAATGTATGAAATGTAATGAAATCCGACATGTTTATATGAAATACGACCGTGTATGAATGAATTTATTTCGATTAGTTCGAATTCCTGTATCACTGGCATTGGATGAACATGCAAAACAATATGTACTAGCATTATTCCCAGGGTGATCACCTCGTTTGCAGCAGTTTCACATGTACCCCCTCCGGTCCTTTCTAGTCTGCATACAAGTTTTGTCTGAAGTCAAAGTATCTCTACATTGACCAGTCTTATACAAAAAAGTATGCACTTTCACAATGTGCGAAGTAAAAAGGAACAGAAGGAGTACAAAGAGTTTGAGCAGCTTTTTAGCGTTTCTGTACATTGCAATCAAACACACAGGCCTGGCAATTCATAGAGAACATTCAAAACAATCGATGATTATGCATCTCAGCGACTCACATGTCAGAGGCAATATTTACTTCACAACTAAAGAATAAAGAAAAAATTGATCGACGCTGCTGACAGCAAATGGCGTCCCATTCGAAAATATCAAACTCATGTCTTGCTAAAATCAATGAGCAAAATTTGACAAGGTTGTCCCATTCCAAAATATCAAATGCCTACGATTGTGGAATGGGCAGGGTTTGCCATCAGTTCAGACATTGACATGGCACCTCGTGCTAAACAAACCAGCTGCTCTTTTTGTGCAGTTCCACCAAAATCAACCAAATTCGCGTGTAGCTTGTATGATTTCGCCCTTATATGTTGCAACGCCTTGAACTTATTAGCACCTCCTTTCTTGTGGTGGAAATGAATGATTCGATGTATTCATGAACATTTTGTGCAGTTCCCATTGAAATCAAGCTGAGCACCCCTGTTTGCACAAATACAAAAAGTGATTAGTATAAAGCAAACTATACTACGAATTGACAGTTTCAACAGACACATACATGGTCCATGTAGAGCACACTTTTAGAAAAATGGAACTCACCAGAAAGAATCCTAGAACAACATTGTACTCGCGCATCACAGCAAAAAGATGGAGATTTGTCAGTCCTTCTGAGCTGAAGTTAGTTTGGTCTTGTGGGGAGTAATGTAACCATCCTTCAACTGCTCCTTCTGATGAGAAGATAGACAGGGCTTCTTCATCCTGGCATAATTGGAACTAGTCACTTCACGTACTCCATATTCTTCTTCAGAGGAAGATGATCCTGTTGTGCAAAGACAAGAGGACTACTAAATGCTAGCATCCCTGTTTGCTCGAAAAAAGGAAAGGAAATATTTAAAACAACATAGATGAAGCACTTCTCAAGGACAATACCACTTTTTCATGACAGTATCTAAACAGTAGCACAACACCAATAGAGATGACAAAGCTCAATCATATGGATGAAATCAGTGGGCGAGTACCAACCTTTGTCAGGAGGCTTATTGGGTAGAGCATACAGATGAAGCACTTCTCCGGAACCATCTGTTGCTATCTACGGTGGTGGCCATGCTTACTATATACTCCTCGATTAGTTTAATGTTTCCAACATCTTCTTGTGCAGTTCCACTAAAATATATGGTATCTTCAAAGAAGATCCCTGTTTGCACAAGTTGAGATAATTACATATTACATTAAGAGTGGCATCAAATCAGTGGAAAAACAATTGCTTGTTCCAGCCATAGCAATAAATTAAGATGCAAAATTATATCATTACTTGTGTCATCACAGTTCCAGTTCTTCATTACAGCACCGGGAGTTGATTTTTGTTTTTCTTCCGCTTGTTCTTCCCCTTCATCACTTGGTTCAATAACAGACAAGCTTCACCTTCAATGTAAGATTTGGCATGTCAATTAGGGAGCACAAGTATAGTACTAAACTTAATTTTCTGATGAAAGTGGCAAAATACAGGCCATCAGTTGTGAAATATCCTTATCTTACCTCAATGGGATATTACGGTGCACATACAGATTAGGAGTCTTGTCTCCATTTGTGCAATTCACTAAAATCAAGCAAAATTATCGTACAAGTAGCACAACATATGAAAGCACACTGCAGAATCATGTGAAAGAAGGCTAGTACTGACCTCTCATGATGCGGAATTCAAACAACTCACAAGAAGAAGATCTGAACCAAATTCGCCTTAACAGACAGGAAGTAAGATCTCCTCTTGTGCAGTTCCACTAAGATCAAGAAATCAAGCAACGTTTTCGGTGTGACATTTTGGTTGAACTACACAAAACACTCTTAAAACAAAATTGTTTTGTGCAGTGCAACAAAATGTCACAATGGCAACGAGGTGAAGTAGATAACCCTGTTTACATAGAGGTGCAAAGGAAACAATTAGTGGTCAATAATGGTGGATGACACAGAAGCCAACAAAAAGAAGCATCTACCTTATCTAAATGGGAAAGAAAGCAAGACAGTAGCATTTCTCAAATGGTGGCATTGATTAATATTAACATAGAGATTATATTAACAACACAATTCGTTAAACACGTAATTTGCTTTTAACTGTGGCATTGCATCAATTTTCCAGCGGCATTATTAGAGGGTGTTTGTTTACAGGGACATTTTGGTGTAGGGACTAAAAAAACTCCATGTCAGTCCCATCTAAACCAAACAGGAGAGACTTTTAGGGACTAAAAGTGTGCATTTGGGACTAAAGAAAGAAGACCCCCAGGGAGTCTTTTTGGGACTTTTTCCAACAGTTGCCCCTGCCACGCATCGCACCTTGTCTCTATTAGTTCATTACTAGGGGTAACATGGTCTGTTAGCATGTCATTTAATAACCTCTAGTCCATGTTTAGTCCCTGGAACCAAGCAAGTAGGGACTAGGGAGTTTTTAACCAAACAGGGCCTTAGATTAACAACAACTAATGAGTTGCACGGGACAGTGGACGCACCATCACCATGTGCATCTACCGATGTACTGTGGTCATGCACAGTCTGTTGCAACAAAGAACAAACAACCAAGGAGCATATTTGTGTTGGTCCCAATTTTGTTATCTTTAGACACCTTTCCCTATGTGGGCGCAGCAAATCTAGTCCTGCTCAAACTCTACAGCCTTGTCCCTTCCTTTCCTTTTTGAACTAGTACTTTCGCCCCTTCCTTTCCTCTTTGACCACGTCCTAGATTTATGCGATACAACTTTCCCCACTACTTTCCCCCATTCCTTTCCTCTTTGAACCACGTCCTAGATTCATGCTATAAAACTTTCCCCCTTCATTTCCTCTTTGAACCACGTCCTAGATTCATGCTATATACAACTTTTCCCACTACTTTCCCCCACTCCTGTCCTCTTTGAACCACGTCCTAGATTCATGGTACACATGCAGCTAGAGCAATACATGTGGAGTAAGTAAATTATACCTTAAGGTTCCTGGGGCGTGGTTTGGTGGGCGACGGGACGGTGACGAAGAAGAAGGGGTCGGAGGCCCTCCTGCGCCGCTGGGTGGAAAGTGAACAGCTGCGCTGGTAGTCCCTCGCCGACGGTGACAGCGTTAAGCCTCCTTCCCTTCCCGGCGGACGGATCCTGCCTGCTCTTTGAGCAGCAGTGAGGGGAGAGAGAGGACAACGAAGTCTTGTTTAGATCTGGAGAGGGCGAGAGAGTGTGAAGAGAGCAACTACTCCCTCCATTCCAAATTACTCGTCGAAGAAATGGATGTATCTAGAACTAAAATACATCTAAGATACATCCATACCCGCGACAAGTAATTCGGAACGGAGGGAGAGGGCGAGAGAGTGTGAAGAGAGCAACTACAAGCACTGAGGCTCCAACGTGTATATATATACTGGAGAGAGAGTGTGAAGCGTGCAGACACTAGAAAACATTTTGACCAGTCAAAGAATCCTCCTGGCACAAATTATGCTCAAGTGTAGTTATCGAACCCGAGACCTCAAGTTAGAAGGTGCAACGGGACCAAGGTGCATGCGTGTGTGCGTCCGTGCGTGTGTGTGTGTGTTTAACAACATGTGTGTGTTAGAGAGAGCGATAGATCGACCTAATCCTACAGAGAGATGTTGTGTAGTGTACGATTTTAGCCGCGAGAGTTGGTGCATCCTCTCGTTTCCGGGCGTGTCCGGTAGGGACATGCGGACAGCTGCCACGCCCACTCCTGACCAGCCTGGCCCACCCAAAGCCCCTCCATCGCCCGCGCGCTTCCCGCCCAAAACGGTCAGCGCCGCTCCAAAGAATTGGTGCCGCATTCATGCCCGGGCAGAGCGGGCACGACCTCTCACTGGCGCAAGAGTGATGGTTACTGATGGGTCTATGTGATTTGACGGCTCATTGGTCTTTATTACTGAGGTGGTAGGACTGCTGGATGTCCCACGCTTTCGGCGAAAGGAGGTACTACTACTAGATTACAATTTTCTCCATTCTTACAGCGGAGGCGTGCAAGAGCAGTGAAAACACGCAGGCTCAGTGATTACATGTCCCACCTCACACTATCATCGTGCGACACCTAACTCTTTACATAGTACTCCCTCTGTTCCTAAATATTACTAGATGAGTCCCCCCGCGTTGCCGCGGAACAACGATATATCTCTCTACGCAAAATTATCGATTTCATAGAACTAAAAAAACTCTATAACCGCATGACAAATGTGGTAGCCAAACTAAATAAACTCCCATCATCATTTAGATCATCCCACGTAAGGAAAAAAGATCAGCCAACTCCTACTGTATAATGGGATTATATTTTTCTTTTTGACATGTTAATGGGACTTAAAAGCTCACTTACATGCATGCTACTGGTGCATGCTTGCATGCAGACATGTTGATGTGATTTAAAACCCACTCACATGCATGTGCCACGGTATTTCTGCATGCTTGCATGTGGCTTAGTGCGGAGCCTCTCAACGTCTAGATCAGATGGCTATTATGGACTGATTTACTTCATCTAACGGCTACATCGATGGCCCTGTTTGGATACTCTAACACAGTTAGAGTTAGAGTTATTTTCTAACCCACTCTAACCCAAATAAGCACCTCTTCACCGGGATAGTTGGGTTAGATGGAACTAACCCACTCTAACCCTCCCTATTTGGATACTTTTGGGTTATTTGAGCCTCCAACTAACCCAAACTAGCTCTAACCCCATGATCCAAACAGGGCCAATTTTGATGACATGGCTCAAGGAGAGGATAGAGAATTCCTAGTAGTGGGGGCTAGCTATTACTAGTAGATAAGTATTTGTAGAGATTCCACTACATACGGAACAAAATGAATGAATCTACACTTAAAATGCATCTATATACATCCGCATGTGGTTCATGGTGAAATCTCTACAAAGACTTATATTTAGGAACGGGGGAGACGGTGTACTAAGCAAGCTTCTCCTCGTTCTGCGAGTTGACGGGACACATCAAAAGTACTCCAGTGTATAGAGCCTTGCCTCTAAGGTAGGCCCCACATGGTTTGCCTCTTTTTTTAACATAACATGTCAAGTCGCAATTTGTTTGTTCACCCATGGTAGACGATCCTCCCTCCACCAAGTGGACAACCAGTACACATACCAAATTACCACGTGGGCTGCCTTTTTCGTACAAAAATGAGCTCCACAGTGTACCCGTACGGGTGTGGTTGGGAAAGAGACGGGAGTACGTGCGCCGTGCATGCACCTCTTCTCTTCGTGCACGTCCCCCACCTACGTGGGTGTGTGTAATAGATACAAACCGCGTTCGTGAGTGTTTTTTGTTTTGGGGTGGGGGTGGGGTGGGGGTTGATTTTGTGAATTATTTGTGGGAATATGTGTCGATGACATCTCAAACAAATTTTGCATGCAATGTGTGTGAAATGGAGGCCTATCCATATCATACATAGAGGGTCGGGCAATCCACGAGAAGAGAGGGAGGGGTCATAGCTATCGATAGAGTCGAAGAGAGGATCAAGTGGGTGGGTGCGAGATCGATGAAGAGAGGCATCGAAATTGTGTGTGTGTGCAAGTCAAAGATATAGGGCGACTGGCCTATCGGAATGTTAGAGGGCACATATCAAGTTTGTGTGTGGCAGGGAGATATGACTAGAGCGCTCGATGTATCGGTGTGTGTGTGGGGAGGGGGGTGGGGGGAGGGGTAGGCAGAGGCCTAACTATAGAGGTAGAACGACTCGTATATGTGTTGAGAAGGAGAGACCCAACTATGTCTTGAGGGAGATCGGTCGACATCCATACATAACTGAAGGACGGGAAATATGATGGGACAGAGAGAGAGAGGGAGGGAGAGGGGTAGAGTGCTGGATGGGTGATGTAGTTGCTTCTCGAAGATGGTGGGAGAGGCCTACTAGACAAACTGAGGGTGGAACTTCAATGTTATCAATAAGAGTGGGGATGTGTTTCTGTGTGTGCCTGTGCGTGATAGATCTGTCGGGACGCATCCATGGATGATGACGGGGAACCATGTCTTTGGTAAGCAAACCTAACTAGATCGGTAGATCAATTGTTGTTTGTCGGAGGAAGGGAGAGACACAACTAATGAGGTAGATCGATTGACGTGTGGGTAAAAACGAGTTATAAGCACCTAGCTAGCTATATGTATAGCGAGAGATCGGTCAGTGTACGTCCATTTGTTAGAGGCAAATAAGGCCCAGCGAGACGGATAGACAGAGAGAATGGAGCTAGGAGGTGGTGCGAGAGGCCCAACTACTAGCTAGATACGGGGAGGAGTGTGCGGTTGTGAGATTGATGAAAAGAGGGGCGAGAGTTTACCCGTGTGTCTGACCGTATGAGAGACACGAGGCAAGGACACATAAAGGAGGAGATTGAAGGTGTGTGTGTGTATGTTGTAGGCAGGCATCACTGGAGAGGTTTATCGATCGGTGTGTGTCGGAAAGGAGTTGTGGAGACTCTGGGAGAACGACCTAAAGAAAAAAATGAATGTGCCCGGTGTGGAGGGGGAGGGCGAGGAGGGCGTGTGCATGCACGAGAGAAAGTTAGTGGTAGCTACAAAGGTTAGAGGATTGTGTGGGTGTAAGAGACTAACAAAGATCATAATTTGATATGAAAGCGGATTCATATATTTGAATAGGAGATCATAGTGTTTTAAACATTGCATGCATGAATATAGCGGTGATACACGTGCTGTGCACATGTTATACCATAATGTGATAATGCATGGCGTTTGCAACTCACAGCTAAATGCCGAACAATCTAAACCATACTATACATCAAACAATCTCACATTTTATTTGAATTTGTGATAATATGTGGCATTTGCAGCTTAAAACTAAATATCGAACAATCTAAACAATACTATATATTGAACATTCTCACATTTTTATTTGAATTTGTGGTAATGTGTGGTGTTTGCAACTCACATCTAAATACTTGTAGGCGTAGGGGGCGGGGCACCATACATAATGTGATAAACACATTATACATATGAGGCATGGTTTAGATTATGAAGATCTAGCTAGAGCTAGAAATGTAATGTGACTTGAAATCAAAATAAAGTGGATTCAAAAAATCTAGTTCGAGTTCATATAGTACACATAGTTCATATGTAACTCGAGACTAATCATGCGGTGTGCTGTGAAGATAATACACAAACGATGGTTTAACTTGACAATAATGATGATTGTAGATCTTATTAAAACAGAGAAATAAATTCAAATGCTTTGAATTCACAACAATCATTACTGTAGATCTTATTCAAATAGAGAAACGAATTCAAATTTAGTTCATATTGAAGCAGTAGTATATACGTTTGGAATGCACTAAAACGTTCATTTGAGTAGTAGGTTGCATGCATTATACATGTAGCGAAATATTTTAATTCAACATAACATGAATTCAAAGTTTTGAATGACATTTGTAGTGCGCATTGATATGGTACAGTACACGTTAGGCTTGTCCGGAAATTTCAACCCGCGCCTTGTTAGCCCAAAATATTTAAGATATATCTTTGTCTCGTTGTGCTCCGACAACTCCCTCCATCTCAACCCGCGCCTTGCTATTCCGAAATTACAACGCATGCGAAAACTCCCACCTCCTGTGAAATCCCAACATGTGAAATACCCGTGGTACCCCTAAACTGAAAGAACCGCCTCAAATCAGTGGGGGTACTTTCGTAACTTACCCCACATTTCGGACAAGCGCGTCTCTAAGCCATGGTTCCCCACTGCCATCCCATCCTCCCACCCATTCGTACACCGAGGCCGCGAAAACCCACGACGAAACCCCACACCCTGCTCCGTCCGCCACCCAGCCGGAGCCTCTTCCCCGATGACGTCGTCCACAGCAACACCTCGACGTCCCTCATCCACCGTACCGGATGAGGATCCGTCGTTGATCTCATCGTCCCGCCGGTTCAGCCACCCGGTCCTCCACCTCCAAGGAGCTGCCCCGACGTTCTCCTCGTCTTTTGCGCCACCTCCATTCCCACACCACCGTCTTCACTTGCACCACCGGAAGAGCATCATCATCACCATTTCCTCGGATGAAGCTGCGGCCTAATCGGCGCCACCAAAGAGGATGTACACTAATCACCGCATTTTCTTCTTGATTCAATCTCACGGTGTTGCGGCGCTCGGTCCCGAGCTGACACGGCGCGGCTCCATCCAGGGGGGCGTCGCCGGCCACTTCCTCCACGGCGTCGCTCCCTCGGCGGCGACGTCCACATTAGTAGGAGCTGCTGCTGCTTTAGCTCTCGCTCGCGCTGCTGCTCTGCTCTTGCTCTCGGTCCCCTGCCTGGTCTGCTCTTGCTCGCGCTGCTGCTCTCGCTCTTGCTCTTGCTTGCGATGCTGCTCCGATTTAGCTACACTTCAGTCGACTGAATCGACTTTTGGGTCAGTCGATTTTTAGGGGGTGTGGGGGGGGGGGCTCACCGGGGTGAAGGAAGAACCAGCCGCAGCGGGGAGGGGGGCTCGCCGGAGAGGTACCCCACTATCTATCTTAGGGTTCAGGATGGGGGCGGTGGTCGCCGGCGGTGGCGGGGCGTTGGCGTGGCGGTGGCGTGGGGATCGCCGGAGAAAAAGCTCGGCACAGGGGGGGGGGGCTAGAGAGATGGCCGTGGCGGCGGTGGGGAGTGTTTTCGAGGCGGCCGGGGTGGCGCACCGCCGGCCGCGGGCGGCAGGGGGCTGCTGTTTGGCCGGTGGTGGCTGGCAGCTCAGGGGGGTGGAGGTTGAAGATGAACCACAGGCCCTTGATTTCGTATCCAACGGCTGCAAAATCGACTGACCAGAGATGAAAAAGCCAGTCGACCGATGTGTAGCCTCACCTTGCTCGTGCGTTCAGTTTCAACAGCAAAATTCAGTTTCGACAGCAAAATTAAGTTTCGATAGTTAAGTTCAGTTTCGACAGTTAAATTCAGAGATGAGCGGCTGATGTATTTTACATCTAGCACTTTGTGGTTATGTATTTTACGTAGTGTATTAGAGATGCTATTAGAATTCCACTTAGGTTAACGTTGTTCGTTGTCTCTCTTGTCCTGCTTCAGCCTCGGCATCGTACAACTCACCGGAGCTGCTCCAACGATGAAACCCTCCATCACAGCGGAGCAGTACCTCGGGATCCATCTCCAGACGCCTAAGATCTTCTTCCCCTCTTCCGACAGCAAAGTCAGCCGGAGCATCCTCACCGGCCAACCCAATCACGCTGAGATCGACATGGCTTCGCCAAAGAGGTTGTACACTTGTTGCATCTCTTTTTTACTCTACATGTTATATATATTGTCCACTGAGCACACGGATTTGTTCCTTTAGTGTCTCCTTGAAAGAAAAAATGTAGGAATTTTAATTTTCACTTGTCCTCCTTTTCAAATTCCTATTCATGAAGCACAAGACTAAGTGATAGTAGCACAATAGCATTATAACCGTACATTTTCTTGTGGTTTGACTTAATCTCACCATGCTTCTTTGCATCCTGTGATCTTCCAATTGTTGTGCATCAAACACCCAGATTGGCAGAAATCCTGTGTTTTTAAATTCTCTATTTTGCACGTGCATTCCTATCCTATTCATGTCTATTTCCTATCCCTGCATTGTTGGAATCCTCCAATTCAAACGAGCCCTTACAGAATTACTTCTCTTACGGATAGTTGTCAAAGAAAACCTTGCGTGGTTTGTCCCGCTCCTGCTGCGCCGTCGTCCACCCCAGCTCAGCTGCTCCAACGACAGGTCCAGCACAGCAGGGATCCAGCCTCCAGACTATCTTTCGCCGCCTCAGATCTTTTTCCCCGCCGCTGGTAGCCATGAAAACTGCATTACCATCATCAACTAAGCAGATGACCTCGAGGACTACACGGGTCCGCAAGAGAGGTTGCACTCTTTCGTGTCTGCTTACGTTATGCATCGCTTAATATTACATGCTACTTTATCATCCTATTCACCGATTAGACTCTGAGTCAGCTCCAAACTAATGGTCAAACTTGAGTTTTTAAATGGTTGTGGGGTACATATGGGGCTGCTATCAATAGTATCTATCTACTATGTAGTTAATCTCCGGTGTCTACTATGAGTTTCATGTTGGATGGGAAACAAACAGTAAAGAAGCCATTATCTGTATTTTTTTAACTGAAGCCATTATTTGCCTGCTATTATTGGTTTTGGGTCTATCCACAGGTTGCTACCATCACTCTGGATTTCTGCATGCACTCCTTACATAATCTCACTATGTTTTATTCCTATGCATGACAGTTATTGTAAACAATGGAACTGAACATGCAGAGCAAAAGAGACGAGCCTTGCGTGGCAATAAAATTTCATGCAGACGTCGCTCCATGGTAGGCGCAAAGGCAGCCCCCTCCACACATTTCGGATTGTAATCGAGAGGAAGATATCTGTTCTGAGGGGGATTCAGAAGGAGAAGACAACTCCTATTTACCCCCTGAGGTCTTCGCTCTAACTTGGCATGCTGATGTTGGTTATATCATGCATATGGTGTCTTGCATTGCTTACTTTATACATCAAATATGTCATCTGCTTAGTTTATACATCCTTTGTGTGAATGCCATCTGTTTAGTTTATTCATCGTTTATGTGAATTATGCAACGCCATCTTGTTTAGCCAGGCATCATATATGTGAATTTTGCAATGCCATCCTGCTTAGTCAGTCATCTTATATGTAAATTATATCAGGCCATCCTTTTTTTCGTTACATATTACATTTGTCAACAATGTTAGTACATTCAACTGCTCTTCGTGTGCATCAACCATTTGACACGATGATGGCAAATTCTGGAGTGAAAACAAGGTCTTCAGAGCAGACTATGCTATCTGACGAAGCGCATATCTCGTTGGTTACGGATAGCTCCACAGAGGAGGATTCAGAGACAGATGACCAGTCCTATTCCCCCCTCGAGGTGTATGCTCTAACTTGGCAGGGTTATGTTGCTCATATCGTATGTATGGTGTCTCGCATTGCTATGTCATTTGATTAGTTTAGACATGCTTTGTGTGAATGCCACCTGTTCAGTGTCTAATTACCATATATGTCAATTATGCATTGCCATCTTGTTGCAAGACATTATATATGTGAATAATACAATGCTATCTTGTTGCAAAGGCATTATATATGTGAATTATGCAATGCCATGCTGTTTAGCTAATCATCATGTTTGTGAATTATATCATGCTATCATTTTTTTGTATTACGTGTACCATTTGTCGACAACGTTTGTATATTCAACTACTCTTCCTGTGCATCAGCCATTTGAAGCGGTGATGGAAGTATCTGGAGTGAAAACAAAGTATTCAGAGCAGACAATGCTACCTGCTGAAGCAGACATCTTGCTGGTTACAGAGAGCTCCTCAGAGGAGGATTCAGAGACTGATGACCAGTCCTATTTCCCCCCTGAGGTCTATGCTCAAACTTGGTAGGGTTATATTACCCATGTCATGCATGTTGTCTTGCATTGCTTAGTTTTTACATCATATATGGATTGCCATCTGCTTACTTGCTTACTATATAAATCATATATTTGAATTATATCATGCCATCATGTTTACATAGTACATACACATCATCTATCTGAATTATGGCATGGCAACCCATTTAATAAAGACATCATATAGTTATATCATATCATCCTGTTTAGTGTTTATAGTCATCATATTTTGAATTTATGGCATTCTATCCGTGAATGTATGTGAATTATGGCATGCCAACCTATTTAATAAACACATTATATAGTTATGTCATGTCATCCTGTTTACATAGTCTCATATTTTGAACTATGTCCTTCCATCTTTTTTAGTTAGCCATCATAATGTGAAATTGTGTCATGCTATCCTATTTAGTTATCCATCATATATGTGAAATTGTGTCATGCTATCCTGTTTGGTTAGACAACATAAATATGAATGATTTCATGCCCTCTTTTATTCCCCACTATCCATTGCACCTGTCTATCATACAATGTCTATACTTTCAATTACTTTTCTTGTTTATCAGCCATTTGAATTGGAGAGCATGATGGCAGTATCTAAGGGAGTAACAACACGGTCTTCAGAAAAGATAGTGCTACCAGTTGATGCAGATAGAACCACGGTTGTACTTGCCCAAGGATCAGATCCACCACACATAACCCAGACTCTCACAGATTGTACCCCTACCCAGTTGGACTGAGAACCAGCTACACCCCTTCTAACCCCAACCCCGGCAGATAGTAACCCAATTCCAGTTGACACATCACCGTCTCCACCACAGAGCACCCAAACACGAGCAGTTAGTAAGGGAACTGCAGTGCCCAAAGCACGAGGACCACCACTCCGAATCCCAACTCAACGCTTAAAGGAGAAGAAGATTTGTTCTCAGGTCAGGTTCTGTAGCTATGGTTCATACTCATTTTCTCTTGCATTACTGTATTTACTCATACCAACTATTTTCAAATTTGAAGGATGGAATTGAAACTCCAATGGTGCAACAAGTATGTTTTAAACCTGTTTCTTTAACTGGTTTGCTGTTGTAACCTGCTCTATGTTGAGTTTAGTTTCAATTGAATAAACAGTTATGTTCTCATGTCATGCACATTACAAGTGTTGTTATTGCTCTATAGTTACCCACACTTATATTCTGTCTATTCTGCTTTGTCTTGAACAAATATTATTTGAACTATGTCTCTATCTTGATTTGGCAACAAAAACTAGAATGATATAGACCATAAAGTGACCATGGTACATAGATATATGTTTGTTTCATGCTGTTATCTTGTCCACTTTACTACTGAACTCATTTACCAAAATGAGTTTCATATACAACATGGTAAACATGTGATGTGTCTGCTTGTTTCTCTTTTAGAATGCGGACAAAATATTGGAGAACAGTACCGCGTTATCCAATGGTAAAGGAAGTAATGCAGATAAGGTTCAAGATAGTGAGACATCCCTGTTGGTCTCCAAGAAAGCTGATAAAAACTATCTCGACGACAGTGAGGGAACCCAAAAGTCCTGTCTTGATGTAGTGTTCGAGTTACTGGCCACTACTGCTGGCACAAGCTCTTCAAACTCGCTGCCTGAATCAGTTCGTCTTCTTGAGTCTCAACTTCAAGTTGAAAGACATCGATCAGATGTGCTGCGACAGGAAGCTGAAGGACTGAGGAAGTCCCTGCATAATTCAGATGCATATTTTCTAGTGCAATAGCAAGCGCTGGAGGATTTAAGCGCCAAACAAGAGAAAGTTAATAAGCTTGCTAAGCATCTTGCCAGCATTATGGGTACCCAGGATATTGTTTCTTGAGATCTTCTGAAGTGGTTTCAGTTCTGGATTTGTTTTGCTGCGGCATTTATTTGCATTGGTGCCAACTTTGACAACCAGTGTATATGATATGCTGCTTTGTTCCCTATATTTGCACTGGTGGCGAACTTTGATGCCCAGTGGATGTAATATGTGTAATAGCCGTGATAGCCTAGTGTTAGTTGCTTGCTTATTTATTTCCTTGTTGTCTTGTTTATTTGTTTTCTTGTAGTCATTGCAGTTCTTTTTCCGCGGTTAGCTAGTGGCTGCAATAACCTATTTTTTTAAAACTAGGCCACAATAACCATGTGCTAATATTTACTGTAATGACACTGGGCCTCCTACTGGCCGTAGAAATAGTGGGCCTTCTACGGGCCGTAGAAACAATGGGCCTTCTATGGGCCATAGAAACAATGGGCCTTCTGCGGGCCGTATCATCAATGGGCCTTATACGGGCCCTATGATCGATTGGCCAAACATGGGCCAAACAGAACGCATTATGGACGTAAACGGGCTAGAGTTGGAATCGTCCGTTCATGGGCCGACCATTACAGGCCATCGTTAATAGGCCGTATTTGATGACGCTATGAAAACGGCCCAACGTATTAACGGACCACAAATGGGCCGACTGTAACCACGGGTTGAATTTGGCCCACAAGCAGAAAATGACAGTAACGGGCCGTAAGTAAACGAATGCTGGAAATGAGCCCAAGAATAAATGGGCTCTGAGAAGGCCGAAAGATAACATGGGCTGGAAACGGCCCAACGGAATAACGGGCCGTTAATGGGTATAAAGTGATACACTGTTCATTACGGGCCAGTTTCACCACGGGCCGTTAATGGGTGTAAAGTGATACACTGTTCATTACGGGCCAGTTTCACCATGGGCCGTTAATAGGCCAAGAGTTACATAGGGCCTCATGTGGGCCGAAAGACATCATGGGCCATACATGGGCCAGAAGTGAAAACGGGCTAGAATCATATTGGGTGGCCCAGATGACGCTACTAGGCCTAATTCAGATAGGGCGTAACGGGCCTTGGGTTAGCGGGCTGTAAATGGGCTATATGCGAACACGCCCTTAACAGGATTTACATGGGCCGGACCACCACCTTTTGACCAAGTCAAACGGGCCGACCTTTCCACAGGAATGGGCCTCTGTTGGGCCGTGCCACGTGTCGAGGTATCATAGGCGCCTTCTGTCCAATGAGTGGATGACATCTATCCCAACGATGAGTAGACACGTGTTTCCTCCAGCCAATGATGATTTTACACGTGGAAAATCCCCATTGGTTGGGGCTGTTAACGGGTTATCGGATCCAAAACCCGACCCGATAGCTTAACGGCGTTCCGTTACGGTGGATGCCACGTGTCGGTCACCCTTGATGAAAGCACTTCTGTGACGCGCGATTTATCGTCATGGAAGTGGACACTTCCGTGATGATAATTTTGGTAATGTCATGGAACACTTCTACGACAACACAGGTATGACTATCTTGATTCTGTCATAAAATCGTCATGGATGTACATGCATGACAGAAAATGCGACCTACTGTGACAAACTCGTATCATCACGGAAGTGTATTTTTTGTAGTGAAAGAGCCTGATGCCCTTTGAGGCTTTTGTACATGCCTATCACATACAATTCCTTCAGCCCTGCATGGTCAGTGATACTCGCAGCATCCTCAGATGAGGAATTAGTGATAGCAGAGACAGCTGAAGAATTTGCAGCAATAGAAGCATTTGAACATTCAGGTGAAGAATTAGCAGATTCACGTTCAATGAATTTCAAACATGGAGGAATAAATTCTTCCTGAGCAGCGCTGATTTGTTGAGCAAGTAATGAATCGTGCTCCTTCTGAAGATCTTCATAACTCACTCTTAACTGCTCAAGATCTTGCTTTCTTTGAAGAGATTCATAAGAAAGCTTCTCATGATCAGATAAGAGAGTGTTATGATGACTCTGAAGGTTATCAAACTTAGTCTGAAGTCTCTGAAGACTTCTAGCCAAAGCTTTCGACTGATTCATTTCTTCACCCAACATATCATCACTCTCATCGAGCATGTTTTGAACTTTTTCCAAAACTCTTTGTTGTTTAGTGGAAAGGGAAGCAAGTTTGGCATAACTGGGTCCAAATTCATCACCAGATTCATCATCATTGGACTCAGATAAGTAGCATTCAGTTACCTTGGCACCTTTTGCCATAAGGCATGGTGCAGAGGATGATGGTTCTGGAATGAAAGTCAAGCCTTGCGCGATTTCATGAAGTCCTCAAACCAGGGTTCATGGTGAGATCGATGGCCTTCATAGACCTCAGAGAGTCGGTCCCAGATGAGATTCACATGGCAGAGATGCATAACATTCCTGAACTGATTTTGTGACAGGCCAGAGCAGATGATGTCCTTTGCCATGAGGTTGAGTAGCATGTACTTGCGAATATCACCAGCCTCCGCCATCTTGCATAGGTCAGTAAGACCAATCTCGGTGACGGTCCAGAGTGCGTTGTTCATCGCCATGAGGTGCTTCTTCATCATGGCCTTCCACTTGGGATAATCATGACCGTCAAAGATGGGGCATATCACAGTCTTCATTCCTGCAGTCAACATAACTAAAACTCCAGGCAGTTAAACCAAAATCACACAGAACAAGGGAGTACCTTGCTCTGATACCAATTGAAAGTGCGTTAAGTACTTCACTAAGGAATTTTAGGGTGAGGAAATTCCTAAGCGAAGAACTACTTGCAGTGGAATAAGTACTCAGATACAGACATAACATAACATAAGCATGGACATCATGACGAAATGAAAACAAACACAGAGTACAGAAAGCGTAAGCACATGATAAAGCAGGATGAAGACAAAAAGACTGAAGAAATTGAACTGAGGAAATTGAGAAAGTCTCCAGTCAAAGTCTTCAAACAGATATGAACAAGCACACACCACAGTAATGAGGAAATGGAAGGGTTGAGGAAATAGAACCAGTTAGCTCGGTGAAGACAATGATTTGGTAGACCAGTTCCAACTGTTGTGACAGTTGTATGTCTGGTTGGAGCGGCTAGGTATTTAAACCTGAGGACACACAGTCCCGGACACACAGTCCTCGCCGTATTCTCCTTGAACTAACGTCACACAGACCTCGTCCAATCACTTGTGGTAAGTCTTCAGGTGACTTCCAAACCTTCACAGACTCGGTCACTCGACGATCCACAATTCCTCTTGGATGCTCTAGACCATGACGCCTAACCGTTTGGAGGATGCACGGTCCTCAAAGGTAACAAGCATCGGTTCCACACAGGAACAATCTCTTCAGTGATGCTCAATCACTTTGGGTTGTAGGTGTTTGGTTTGGGTTTTGGGTTTTCCTCACTTGATAATTTTTGCTCAAAGTTCTCGGAGGATGGGGTGCTCTCAATGACAAGTGTCAGTTTCTCGCAGAGCAGCCAGCCACTAGTGGTTGTAGGGGAGGCTATTTATAGCCTAGGGAGCAGCTTGACATGATAAGACATAAATGCCCTTCAATGATATGACCGTTAGGTGGGTAGATATTTTGGGACAGTTGGCGCATAGCACAACAACGGTTGGAAATTTGACTATCAAATTCCTCAGGACTATCATGTTCCTCACTTGTAAGTAATCCACACTGGCAAATTCCTAACTCCTCAATCAGAACAAATTCTTCAGAGACCAGAAGAACTTCGTCTCTATCACTGAAGAAATTGACTGAATTGTATGAGATTTCCAATGGCTTCACTCGAAGGGATTGGTAGGTGTAGGATTTTGAGTTGAGCATCACTTGGAAACTTTTCCTTAGTTTTACCTCGACCCCCTTTAACAGTTCGATGTTTCCTATGACTCAAGAAATAGAAAATGAAACTACGAAAACAAAAGTCTTCACGCTTCATGTTCCTCGTATGAATATCAAGTCTTCACGGTCACACCAATTTCTTCACTTTCAAAGTCTTCAGAAATCCAAAGTCTTTAGTCGAAGACATTCATTTTTAGGGGTCGACTTTCTCTGTAAATATGAAACTCCTCATAGACTTATAGACCTGTGTACACTCACAAATGCATTAGTCCCTTAACCTATAAGTCTTCAATACACCAAAATCATTAAGGGGCACTAGATGCACTTACAAAGACTATACGTGCATGCTTCGGGAATCACAAACTTTAACACCAATATTCTTACTAACCACAACCGTTTACTAGTACCTCCCACATATTACCATCTCTATATCGCAAAACTATTGCAAGAAATCAAATATATCATATTCAGTGATCCATAAGTTTTATGTAGGATTTTATGACTAACCATGCAATTGACCAATTCCTTTTCACTCCCTAAAGAGATATAAGTGAAGCATGAGAGTTTAATTATTTCTACAAAAGATCATTGTCGGTGTCAAAACCGGCGGATCTCAGGTAGGGGGTCCCGAACTGTGCGTCTAAGGCGGATGGTAACAGGAGGCAGGGGACATGATGTTTTACCCAGGTTCGGGCCCTCTCGATGGAGGTAAAACCCTACGTCCTGCTTGATTATTCTTGATAATATGAGTAGTACAAGAGTTGATCTACCACGAGATCGGAGAGGCTAAACCCTAGAAGCTAGCCTATGGTATGATTGTCTGTTGTCCTATGGACTAAAACCCTCCGGTCTATATAGACACTAGAGGAGGCTAGGGTTACACAAGGTCGGTTACAAAGGAGGAGATATACATATCTGAATTGCCTAGCTTGCCTTCCACGCCAAGTAGAGTCCCATCCCGACACGGGACGAAGTCTTCAATCTTGTATCTTCATAGTCCAACAGTCTGGCCAGAGGATATAATCCGGCTGGCCGGATACCCCCTAATCCAGGACTCCCTCAGTAGCCCCCAAACCAGGCTTCAATGACGATGAGTCTGGCGCGCAGTGTTGTCTTCGGCATTGCAAGGCGGGTTCTTCTCCAAATTTCGAACGTTTGTTAAGCAGTGTCCGGCCCCATAAATGTTGGACCTCTTGGCTTCTGCGTCCAATAAGGGCTATCTTCCACGCGTCGAATGAATATGAGGCGCCAAGGCGTTTTTACATTCGCCCCCCTGGCCAGATAAATAAATTGTCTATTAAAGGGATGGGGATTCTTAGATCCAATCCATATCATCCTCCCCCAGCGAGAATCCATCAGAGCGAGCTTCGGAAAAATCCACTCCAACATGGCCGACCTTCGCAGCTCCTCCTCCCGCCCCCGTAGCCCTAAGCCTGGTGATTGGGAGAGGTGTTCAGTCCCACACAGTCGATTAGTCGAACTGTAGACTAAGGGATTTCTCCCTCCAGCGTATATGGTTCCCGTCCGAGACGGGCTCGCCACCTACAATGGCGGGGAGCAAGCGGAGAGCTTCCCAGCCCCTCTACGGGGGAGCGGGTATGCCTTGTTCCTTATTTATTAAGGGGACTCGGATTTCCAATTCATCCATTCCTTCATGGGCTCCTGGAGTTTTACGGCCTCCAACTGCATAATTTCACCCCTGCTTCCATATTACACATCACCGGCAATGTCGCCCTTTGCGAGTTATTCCTGGGCTGCGAGGCTCATTTCGAGCTGTGGAAAAGGTTATTTTGCCTCGTCCCCCGCACACAGAAGGGGTCACTTTATCAAGTGGGCGGAGCTGAAATATGGTGCATCGCCGAAACCGGATACCTATCCGGTACTCCGAAGAAGACGTCCGAAGACTGGCCTTTGGAATGGTTTTATATGGAGGACGTCCCCCTTCTGGACCCTGTTCGGCGGGGTCTTCCTGAGTTCAACAATGCTCCTCTGAAGAAACGCCGAAGTTGGCGCCCACGGAGCCCCTAGGAGGAAGACAACGGAGAAGTCCTTTATCTGATGAACCGGATTGACAGTAATCGAGGTTATGTCAATATGCATAATGCGGGGAGTGCAGCCACTTCAATATCGAGGGCACCCCTATGGTGTTTTAACGGGGAAGATGATGCCACCCGTTGCGGGCGTAAGGGTCTGGACAACGTTGCCTCTTTAGCAAAAATTCTATCCGAGTTGTTCAAGGGAGAGGAAGAGGAGTTCGTCCGCATCAAGCCACGGGATGGATTCTCTATGTACAACCCTCCAAGCTGGGTGAGTTATATCTCCCTACTCCCATTCTTCGCGCATTCTTTGTCGTAGGTATTCACCTTGCCATTGTGCGGCAGGAACTGCGAAAAGCCATAAGGAAGGTCAACAACCCATCACTACAAAAAAAGACACATCCATGACATTTTGGGCCCAACGAAATTTTTTTCTGTCATACATATGACACTTCTATGACGATAATTGTGACAAAACCCGGTATCATCATAGATGTGGTGGGATCCTACTTCTATGACAAAAAATCATGACAGAAAATGGGCTTTTCGTCCTGGGCGGGCCGGAGACGCAGCTGCATGACATTCTTTGGGCCGTCCATGACGAAAAAACCGTGGTAGAAGCGAGGGAAAGGAAAATTTCGGGGAGTTCCCGGTTACGGTGGGAGGTCGGGGGCCGAGCGATGCACATTTCTCTCCTACACGTACGCGCGTGTGTGCGAGGCGTTGGCTCTAACAGAACCCGAGTGAGGCGTTGGGCTCTTACTGAACCCGAGCGATGATAACCCACAAGTATAGGGGATCGCAACAGTTTTCGATAAGTAAGAGTGTCGAACCCAATGAGGAGCTAAAGGTAGTACAAATATTCCCTCAAGTTCTATCGACCACCGATACAACTCTACGCACGCTTGACATTCGCTTTACCTAGAACAAGTATGAAACTAGAAGTACTTTGTAGGTGTTGTTGGATAGGTTTGCAAGATAATAAAGATTACGTAAATGAAAAGTAGGGGCTGTTTAGATAAAAGAAACAATAAGGTAAATATAGCGAGTGTGGAAAAGTGGTGGTAGGAGTTGCGAAATTGTCCCTTAAGCAATTGACTACTTTACTAGAACGATAGCAAGTATTATGTGGGAGAGGCCACTGCTAGCATGTCATCCCTTACTTGGAATTCTATGCACTTATGATTGGAACTATTAGCAAGCATCCGCAACTACTAATGTTCATTAAGGTAAAACCCAACCATAGCATTAAGATATATTGGTCCCCCTTCAATCCCGTATGCATCAATTTCTATGCTAGGTTGAAGCTTCTGTCACTCTTGCCCTCCAATACATAGTCCTATCAACATACAACTAACCCTATGGTGTGATCCATGCGCGCGCTCATATGATGGGCACCAAAGGACAGCAACATAACCACAAGCAAATTAAATCAATCATAGCAATTCATCAACCACCGATAGGACAACGAAAATCTACTCAGACATCATAGGATGGCAACACATCATTGGATAATAATATGAAGCATAAAGCACCATGTTCAAGTAGAGGGTACAACGGGTTGCAGGAGAGTGGACCGCTGTAGATAGAGGGGGGAACATGATGGAGATGTTGGTGAAGATAGCGGAGGTGTTGGTGAAGATCGCGGTGATGATGATGATGGCCACGACGGCGTTCCGGCGCCACCGGAGGAGAGGGGGAGAGGGGCCCCCTTCTTCCTCTTCTTCCTTGACCTCCTCCCTAGATGGGAGAAGGGTTTCCCCTCTGGTCCTTGGCCTCCATGGCATGGGAGGGGCGAGAGCCCCTCCGAGATCGGATCTATCTCTCTGGTTCTGCGTTCTGTTCTGGCTCTGTTTCACCGTTTCGTATATATATGGAGATCCGTAACTCCGATTGTCCTGAAACATTCGCCGTGATTTTTTTTTCTGAATATTAGCTTTCTTGCGGCAAAAGAAGAGCGTCAACCGCCTTACGGTGGGCTCACGAGGGTAGGGGGCGCGCCCTAGGGGGGGGCCCTGCCTCGTGACCACCTCGGGCACTGGTTCATGTTGATTTTCCTGCCGAATTTTCCATATTTTCCAAAAATAAGCTCCATCCGTTTTTATCCCGTTTGGACTCTGTTTGATATGTTCTGCGAAACCAAAAACATGCAACAGACAGGAACTAGCACTGGGCACTGGATCAATATGTTAGTCCCAAAAATAATATAAAAAGTTGCCAAAAAGTATATGAAAGTTGAATAATATTGGCATGGAACAATCAAAAATTATAGATACGACGGAGACGTATCAAGCGATTGCACTGCAGGCTACGCATTACTGAACCCGAGCGATCGATTGATGGCTGTTAACTGAATCCGATCGAGCGATTCCTTCGCTACTGCTGCTAACTGAAGCCGATCGATGGGATGAACAGTGAGCGTTGCGGGGGGGGGGGGGGGGTTGGATGAATAGTGAGCGGTGGCGTTGCCTCTGGATAAACAGGACCCCGTGGTGTGGTGGAGGGCTGGATGAACAGTAGACGGTGGAGGGGTGCCCGTGGAGGGGTGGATGAACAGGACCCCGTGGTGTGGAGGGCTGGATGAACAGTAGACGGTGGAGGGGTGGTTGAACAGGACCCCGTGGTGTGGAGGGCTGGATGAACAGTAGACGGTGGAGGGGTGCCCGTGGAGGGGTGGTTGAACATGACCCCGTGGTGTGGAGGGCTGGATGAACAGTAGAAGGTGGAAGGGTGGTTGAACAGTAGCCGGTGGAGTAGCGCGCGGTGGAGGCTGGATGAACAGGAGCCCGTGGAGGCTGGATGAACAGGAGCCCGTGGAGGCTGGAGGAGGTCGACGGTGGAGATGAACAGTATCCCGTGGAGTCCCGTTTTGCGGTACGCCACACCCCTCCCGATGAACAGGACCCCCGTTTCGACCGTAGCGCTCCAACACAAGTCCGTTTCGTCCGTTTTGCGGTACGCCACACCCCTCCCGATCAGCAGGACCCCCGTTTCGACCATAGGAGGTCCGTTTCCTCCGTTCTGCGGTAGGCCAGACCCCTCCCGATGAACAGGATCCCATTTTGAACGTGGTCGGTCCAACACAAGGCCGTTTCCTCTATTCTGCGGTACACCAGGCCTCGTTTCCATCGCCTGTTCCGTCCAATCCCTCCCAATGAACACGACACATTCCGTTGCCTCCCCATGAACACGACGCATTCCGTTGCCTCCCGATGAACATGACGCATTCCGTTGCCTCCCCATGAACACGACGACGACGCTGTTTCTCCGTTCCGACCCAGCCATGTACACGAGCCCTGGCCGTAGGTATGCGCGAGTAGGCGTTCGAGACCCCGCCCGTATGTACACATACGTGGCCGTATTTTATTTCTTGCACCCTGGCCGCTGTACGTACGTGTACATGCTACATGCGCGCCTCTACTACGACACGTGCGCGTCTCTACATCGACCAGTATGTGCGTACACGTTCGCGACCAGAATGACAACGCTACGTACACTTCGACCAGGTGGGTCCCGACTGTCAGGCACTTCCTTGCCTGCGAAGATGTAGCTGGTGGGTCCCAGCAGTCAGAGGGCGAATCTTTTGTTTTTTTTGCCCGAGCGCACTTCCTTGCATGCGAAGGTGTAGCTAGTGGGTCCCAGCAGTCGAGGGCTGGTAGGTCCCAGCAGTCAGGGGGGCGAATCGTTTTTTTGGACGCACTTCCTTGCGTGCGGAGATGTAGCTCGTGGGTCCCAGCAGTCAGGGGGCGGATCATTTTTTTAGCAAAATACGGTGGCTCGTCCAGTGGGTCCCCGCTGTCAGGTGGAGGAATAATTATTTTGCGCGTAATAAGGAGGCACTTCCTTGTGGCTGTCGTGGACCCAGCTATCAGCCTCTCCACGTACAGTACTCTTCCGATGGAAGTCGGTCGTTGACCACGTTGACCACGCCATGCCGAGAGCACCAGGGCGGTGGTCTGGACGACGACGAGGCCTAGGAAGGGGACGTCGCGGAGCCGGGGAAGATGCAGCAGTGGAAGCCCACGCGGAGAGGAGTACGAGGGTTCACTGGTTCGGCTGCGGTGTAAGGCTGCCGTCGCCGCAGAATAACATGGGGTGTGGGTGAGTAGAGGGATGGCCTGGCCAGTGGTGGGAGTAGTACGGGGCGGTGAGGCCTCCGTGGCATCACAACCGGCCACGGGAGGCAGGAGCACGCGACACGACCGGCGTTGCTTTGGGCAGCTGGAGCAAGAAGACCAGAGGTTGAAGAAGCACTACGGCCGTTGGATGGACATCGTACAATCACTGCAGCTAGAATCGTTTATATTGACTAAGTTGACAAAGCCCTTGGTACGCGTCAACTTAGTAGGCCCACAGCTCGGATTTGGCAGAGAACATATAGCCCATTTGCGATTTGTAAGAATGTACAACCCATTTTTAATTCTAATGGAATTTGCTCCAGCCCATTTACAGTGTGTTAAAAGTACAACCCAACTTCTAGCTAGGACAACGATTAATAATTTCAAACAACCGCTCAAAACAGAATTAAAAAAATTCCCACATTTTGATGGGATCCGAAATATTTTTATCCGAAATTTCTAGTCAGGTTAAATATAATTTCAAAATAAAGTTGTATTATGTGAAAATCCAACGAAATATTGCGCGCGCAACAAGTAATGAAATTAAAATTTTCAAATTCCAAAAATAATATATTTTTCAAACTAATTACGTGTTTGGTGCATAGTAATTGTCGAGTTATTATAATTACACCCTATTTATTATTTCTTAAAGTCCATTTTCTTGTTAAGCCTAATGCATACCTCCTAGGAAAGTTTCCAGCCCAGCGGGGCGGAGAATAACAAGTTGACCTAGATATTGTGTACAAGTATCGGCCCAGTTGCATTGCTGATGTTGAAAAAAAGCTATTTTTTATACACACATTTTAAAAAATTTGTATAGATAAGGAACAATTTTTATACACATATTTAACACTTTTTAAAACATATTTTTTAGTTAACAGTGGGCCCACAGCGAGCGGAGGAGGTCACAATACACATATTTTTTAAATACATGATTAACACTTTTGCAAAAACAATTAGCCCACAGCGAGCCAATTAGCTCCAGTCAGCCCACAGTGGGCCGTCAGGACCCAATCAGTCCACAGTGGGCCGACAGGGGCCAGTCGGCCAGCTGTAGGCCGACTGGAATCCAATCGGCCTGCTGTGGGCCGACTAGGCCCAGTCGGCCTGCAGCAGGCCGACGGTGTATTATTTTTGAAAAAATTTACCCAGCGTAGTATTTATGAAAATTAATAAAAAATGTATTATTAAAAAAATAGCGAAAAAAGGCCTGTGTAGTACAGTACTACCTAACATGGTTACTCAGCCCACATTCAGCGACGCCGGAAAGGCCCAAACAAGGCTTCTGTACAACTTTTTGAAGTCACTGAGCTCAATTAATAACTTAAGAAAAAAGTTAGATTACAGTGGAACCTAATTAAAAGCTGTCACGAGCAAATAAATAATTCAACAGGTCCCACTTGTGCATGCGCGCGCGTGCGTGCGTGTGTGTGTTTGTGAGAGAGAGAGAGAGAGAGAGAGAGAGAGAGATAGACCCATCGGCCGATGCTCGTAAATACATCTTTCAGCCATATGCATTGTTGATGCTTAGTAAAAACTTATATAGTTGACACAATCATATAGAACTTCATAGCACACTGAACTTGCATACAAAAATTTCACGCAGGCGGCACAATCAGGATGGAAGCAGTGGATCGCTACGGGAAGGGCTATGTTGAAACCAACGAAGTAATACATAACGGTTCATCGTCTTTATCAATGACGGGGAAATATCTTTGAATGTTGTGCAACGAAAACAGACAGACAACACAATAAGTTCTCCTAGCACATTAAGTTGACGTACAACCCTTTCTAAAAAAAGTTCAGGTACAAAATTAGAACAGGTCACAATCAAATGTACTGGCATATCAGTGCTTCAAACCCATAGCTCGGATTTAACTAGTATCTGACGAGATTCAGTTGTTACCTCAAATTAGAGCACATCCAGGCAGCCAGCCCTGCCTCTTTTCCCAAAGAAGCAGTGGCCTCCGCCACGCGATGGAGTAGGCCCTGTACCATCCATCATTCCGAGCAACACGGGGAAAGTCTGATGTTGACTCTTGTAATGGACGTCGTCGACGGAACCTGGCACCAGCGGCGGCGGCAGGACTTCGATTGATGGATTGACCACTTCTTCGACATGCACGAACACTCGGTACAGGTACATCCCTAACGTGGTCCGCGGCGGCCTTGGTGGCGATGAATAGTACAACCCCGGTTCCTGCACCGGTATCTCATCACCAATCACCTTCGGTATGGTGGACGGCTTCTTCATCCATGCCATAACCGTCAGAGCCCAGCTGTCTGGAGGAACAAACATACTTACGAGCTCACCTCCAAGGTCGTTGATAAGCTCATTCATGGACTCGCTGTTCCAAGCACGTCGAGGCATGCCGTGGAAGGTAAGCTTTGTTAAAAACTCAAGCTCAGAGGGCACCGAGCCCCATCCTGGGTGCTACCGATCAAAGCTCACCAGCGCGCCATCGCAGAACAAACACCGGGAAGATTAGAACACACGACTGCAGTTGAAAGTTGTCCGGAACCTGACGAAGAAATCAGCCGGTGGCGGACAGACTTCGACGAGCAAGTCACTTATTTGGATGCCGTGCACAATGCCAAAAGCTTTGACAAACTCATCCGGCAAACTGGTCGTCAAGCACCGCCATGCCACTGTTGAGCGACAGCACGCAGCGACCGAAGGCAGGACGGACCTCAGGATCTCCGGCTCAGAGATCCGTGTTGACCGGCGACATGATAGTGCGCTTGAGTACAGGGAGTACAGGAGGGGGATTTGGGGGAACTGGAGTAGGAATCGAGATTCCAGAGGTGGGGGAGGGGCGGGAGACTACGGATGAAAAGGTAGCATGAATTTCGAGCACGCGCCAATATGCTCTCGGCGCGCAAGCGCACGAAAACACCAGTGGCGCCCACATGTCGGCCTAAGAGTCCTTATTCATTCTTTTTTGGAGAGCCCGACCTTTTTTTCAGGATCTTTTGAGAGCCCGGCCTGAGAGTCATAATTGACCTGTTTGGCATTGCGTTACTACTCGGCCCATATTCAACGGCACCTCACTGGCCCAAACAAGTGTACATCATCGAAAAGACACCAACCTCAAATTATATAACTTGAAAAAAGGAGATATACTCTGAACACTGGAGAATGGTGATGCCCTCATTTAGCCCACCAGTAGTTCGAGACAATAAACAGTTTGAAACAACGATATATACAACATTCAAACATTGACTAGTGACTACTACTGACATAAATAGCAAGACATGATAGTTCATAAGAAGTCTTGCTACACCAGCAAAATGCACCCATCTGCAGCGCTCAGACTCTCGTGATCCAGATGAGAATGACATTCTAAACAGAAGCAACTATTACATAGTAAGAGTGACATAGACGAGGATGACCAAATGACAAGGAATATGCATAACAAAAGAAAGAACTACCCATCCAGAACCAGCAGCAAAGACAACAAAGTCATTCGAAGAGATGATCCAACACCATCATAATTTGCAGCCCCGCTTCAGCGACCAGTGATCCGGAGACACCAGTACTCCACCCTTTCGAGCAACAGCCCAATTACCTATCAACCTGAAGGCTTGAACCACATCAATGCCTATCGTAATTGAGACATCCAAGGATCAAAGTTAATTCAGATGCCTTTGTCATTCTCACCTTCTTTTGGCTGCAGGCTGTATCGTTGACAATCAGGGGAGTTTGCTCCCGAACTCCTAGGGCTCGCCGTGTAGACACAGTTTTCCATAGCAAACAGAGCCTCTCTACCATCAAGGTCCTTGCCAATGGTGATCTCCTGGTTAACCGGATAATTGAGTCCGAGAAACAGAGAGTGTGAACCAAGGCTAGCACTACTAGGGAAAACCTTATACACAGAATGTTACCAGTAGCGCTTGTTAAAATGAGGCGCTACTGCTACTTAGCAGTAGCGCGTCTGCAACGGCGCTACTGTTACCCGCTTAGCAGTAGCGCGGCAGGAACAGAACGCGCTACTACTATAATTGCCACACCCTTCCCGACATGCTAGGTATAGTAGTAGCGCCCTTCTACGAACAGCGCTACTACTACGGATTTTAGCAGCAACGCGTTTTGCCTCCCCATGCTACTGTTAAAGCTATTTTCACCTAACCCCCCGCGCGGCCTGATTCCCTCTCCTTTGCTTCCTCCCCCAATTCTCCTCTACTATTCCTCGTCGCCTCCGCCTCGCCGCCGTCTCCCCCGACCCTGCCTCGCCTCCGCCTCGCCGCCGTCTCCCCCGACCCCGCCTCGCCTCCGCCTCGCCGCCGTCTCCCCCGACCCCGCCTCGCCGCGCCTCGGTGTCATCGTCTCCCCCGACCCCATCTCTCTCCCCGCCCTCTGTAAGCACTCTCCCCTTCCAATCCCTCTTCTCTGCTTAGTATGAACCCTAGCTATTTAGTGCTAGTTAGTATGAACCCTAGGCTATTTTTAGTGCTAGTTAGTTAATTACTTATAGGGACATTTACATCTATGTCCCTAATTTGCGCCCACTCTCAGATTTACCCCTAATTTCAAAGCCCGCTCAAATTTGCCCCTCCGCTGTTAGGTGCACTTACATAAATACCCTTCTGTGCCGTTACCGTCCGGTCAAAGCAGGTCAAAGTCGGTCAAAGGGCTTTGACCGTCCTGAAAAAAATAGCAAAAAAATTCTAAAAAATCTGAAAATTTGTGGGATCAAAGATACTCAGGTTCGCAAGGTGCATGCAAAGTTTCATGCTGTTTGTACATTCCAAGAGCTCGTGTCAGAGGAAAAACAATAAACATGTAAGCCTGTGAACAGTAAATTCAAAAAATAGCAAGAAAATTCAAAAAATATGAAATTTTTTGGCATCAAAGAGGCTCGGGTCTGCAAGTTGCGTGCAAATTTTAGTTGTGTTTGGACATTGGAGGGGCTTGTGGAGAAAAAAACAAAATTTGGCTCAGGAAAAAATGTGGGAAAAAATGACTATTTTGTTTTTTCTTGCTAGAGCTCCTCGCATGTCATTTGATCACAAAAACTTGCAAGCACCTTGTGCACCCAAGCCACTTTGATGCCAAAAAATTTCATATTTTTTTAAATTTTCTTGCTATTTTATTTCAAATTTATTGTTCACAAGCGTGCAGATTAACTGTTTTTCCTCGCCACGAGCTCCTGGAATGTCCAAATAGCACGAAAATTTGCACACACCTTGGGCACATGAGTATCTTTGATCTCACAAAATTTTAGATTTTTTAGATTTTTTGCTATTTTTTTTAGGATGGTCAAATCTGTTTGACCGGACGGTAACGGCGCAGAAGGGCAATTCTATAAGGGCACCTAACAGCGGAGGGGCAAATTTGAGCAGGCTTTCAAATTAGGGGTATATCTGATTAGGTGATTGGAGTTAGGGACAGAAATGCAAATGGCCCTTACTTATATGGTAATTAGGGCAGTAGTTCCTAGGTACTAATTAGTTAGTAAGAACTAGGTACTAATTAGGTATTAGTTTATTTTTATTTATAGTAAGTTTATTTTTAGTAAGAACTAATTGAATTAACAGAACTCGTTAGTAAGAACTTGTTGCTATTTTTTTTAGTTAAAGCAATTTTTCTCGCATCGACGTGGACGATGCCTATCCCAAATCCTCGTTGTCGAGTCGGCGGAGGACGACACCTGCTTGACCAGATGGGCCATGTCCGGGACTGGGCTCCGCCGGGGTGGTACTGGGAGGCGCTACCTACCGGGGGGCGCAGGTTGGTGAGGAGCGAGCCTATCGTTGACCCGAACCTTCTTTGGTGGCGGTCGCGTGGGCCAGTGATGGTCCAGAGGCTCGAGGACTCCGCGGAGGTGGTGCGTCACCGTGTCAGTGAGGAGGATGCGCACGTCCATCGCTACTTGTTTGCGTTGGATCACAGGTTCTCCAATACCTGGCAGGTTCTCCAGGGATCTCACTAGAGCTATGATCCCGTGATGGTTCCTTCTCTGTGGGTGTCCACCGCCCGCGCCGATACCCGTCGTGTGCTAGGGTTTTAGTTGTATTAGTGATGTTATATGTATGACACTATTTGGGATGTATTAGTGATAATATTCGATGATGTACAGACGCATGAGATGATTTACTTTTGCTTATTGAATGCATGCTAATTTGAGTCCTATAAGATATTTTGAAATGTATATCTCCGAGTGGCCTATGTTTGCTGGTTACACCTCCGAGTGGCCTATGTTTTGCCGGAGTGTTGATTCATTTCCATTCCGGCAAATTTCAGGCGATCGTTATGTCCTATTTTATCAAAGGTCATGCCGGATTTTTCCGTGAATTTTGGCATGACTTGTGCCAGAATATGTAGGAAATATCAAGTGCCCCGGATTTGTGTGTTGAGTATCCTGGTAGTTGTCTTCGATCGATTTTCAATTAATGTTTTAACTATGAACATAGGAAATGTCTGATGACGAAAAGGATTTCAGTATTTGCAAATACTGCGAAGATGAGCGCGGCCTGTGCGACGGAATCTTCCTAGATGATGATAGGCGCTTCAGCATCAAGCTGGACGAGAACTTCGAAGAGGATACAATAAGTCACAATGACAAGTCTTTTTTCATAATTTAGCATGACATCTGCTTCAACTTATATTTTTTTACTATTGTACTAGCGTATCCCCTACCATGCAAGAGTTTTTGTATTGGATAAGATAGGTTTCAGTCATACTACGGAGGTAAAGAAAGTTTACTTGAAGACCGAGCATGGTTATATTTTCCACGCAAAATTATACAATTCAGACGACTACACCTATTTTGGATGCAAAACATGGTGAGCACTATGCAAGACTTATGCATTTGAGCCTGATATGGTTATCACCTTTGATATTCGTCCGGAATATGATATTGAAGGTAATACCGACATCTGGGTCGATGTGCAGACGCCTCCAGTTATACCATTATGTAAGTTTCTCAACCATATTTATGTCTTCGATATTGTTTATTCAAAAATAGTTGACAACTAATTTGTATTGTCAGCTTATTTCGGTGCAAGCAAACATGTCCAGGGCTTGGTAGATAGGACCTACTACTGTCCCGAGGCTGAACTCAACTGCGAGGAGCTAAGTCATTATGTTTCATGGCTTGAGGATCTTGATACTGTCAAGACAAATTTTCTTCCTGCATTTAGAAATGTTAGTACTGAAAATGTGCGACTAATAGTGTTCGTAATGAACTACGGTCACATCTATTTAGGAAGGATGGTAAGATTTTTACTATTTGTCCTCGGTGCATCTTTATCATACATTATTTTTGAAGCTAAACTTCATTGCTAAGTATGTTACCATACGATGTTCTTCAACAGGGACTCCCGATGAATGTTGTGCCTTATGGGATCGAGACTAAAGGTACCATGAGTATTATTAGCTTACGACCAAAATATCCTACAGATTACTTCAGTGCATTCAAGATTAGCGATGGATGCTTAATAGTGCAAGACTGGACCAAATGTGTGATGGAGAAGCACTAAGTACTAGGGGGCAGCAAACAGATGCGCTACCCACGATTAGGAGATAGGTTCATCTGCATGCTCCAACTTGATCAAGGAGGAGAGCTACACATGTTTTATGTTATTTTACCTAAGAGAGAGCAGCAGGAGTGATTAGCTAGCTAGAAATGAGTTTGAGGATGATGATGTGCTACACTATTACTATGATGATAAAATAGCTAGTGTTGGTGGTAATGACTATGATGATTATTATTAGCTAGTGTTAGTGGCGATTAAATAAATATTGTTGGTGGTAATGACTATGATGATGATTAAATAGCTTGTGCTGGCGGATTAGATTCAAGTGGAGGCAACATGTGGTGCACATCGAAAGTACTACTAGTCCAAACTAGATCAAGTTTGGATTAGTAGTATACTTTTGACATGCACCACATATTGCCTCCACTTGAACCTAATCCACCTTCATTTGACACACTGTTATGGACATAATGATGTAAACCTCATAACTGATATTGTACCAATATTTGTCCTATGGCGTATAAATACACTAAAAAAAAAGAATACTAGTAGCGATGGCGAGAAAACACGCTGCCAGTAGTTACATTAGCAGTAGCGCGGGAGTGAACAAACGCTGCAGCTATTTGTCCTAGCAGTAGCGCGTGCGGGCACGCGTTACTGCTAAGCAATAGCTGTAGCGCCTTGTTAGTAGCGCGCCTACCCGCGCTACTAGTGAGCACAAAACCCGCGCTGCTGCTAGCCTTTTCCCTAGTAGTGGCTGTTTACCCGCCTCCAACTAAAAAATCCTAAAGGCCCCAACAAGCTGGTATCCTGCCCATAGACATAACAACCACTGTCCGGATACTCACGTATTACACGGTGCTTGTATACAGTGGGGTTTTTGCAATATAACTTTTCCGGCTCATATGTCCGAATGATCATCAGTCTTTTGTCATCGTCTGATCGAGCGAGGAACTAGTTGTGCTTCCCTATTTTTGGCAAAGGTGGTGTGATTACAAAGGGCAGTAACTGTAGGGACACTGCATCATATCAAAAAGGACATGCATTGTTAATGTAAGATCAGCATTGTTCAGAGTATGAGTAGGATAATGTAAGAAACATCATTGATATGTCCCTATTGGAACTGGGAGGAAAATACAGGGAAATGTATACAGGGTTCGAAAATATAGAAGTGCCATGCATGGTTATACTCATGTTATCTCGCAATCGATTCTTCACAGGAAACTACGATGTCATGCATGTTATGTAATCATGTTCTGTCCTCACAAACAAATTCTTCAAGGTAACTAACAGACCATGCATTGTTATATACTCGTGTTCTGTGGGCAAATTTTTTGTGAGGATATTATTCTAGCCATTGATTGCCGAAGGGCGAATATAGGTATGTACACATGGTAAGTATTGCATGATTTCACTACTTCCAAATATAGAGTTCTCCATATGCACATTTACTTCCCTAATGTATGGTTAGATGAAACCAACAGTGTGGTGCATGTTTCTACATCATGAAAATGAGGAAACTAACATGGCCATTGATACACACTCATATTTAGTAGTACTATATAGATTACTGTAAAATAAGGATAATATCCATATATTCCTAACCGTTTGATTACTCAGGGTACAAATTGGCTGTAATGACATGGTCACAATCGCATGAATTAACTCATTCCAAATATAGCTGATTTACGGCGTCTCTAATACATTGCCATAGTTCTACTCAAATTCTGCTCAAACAGAGATATGCCAATCATCACAAAAAGTTCAAACAATGTCATGGCGTCATCATTAACATGAGAGGAAACAACTTACATGCGCCGTCCCAGCAATACGTGGTGCCATCTGCTTTGTCGATCGCGTAGATGATGCCATTGTGTTCAATAGCATCACAGAAGTGTGTATCAGCTTTGATGATGATCCACTGCGAGTCGAGTTGTCTCCAGCTAAAGAAGGCACCGGCGTAAAGATAGGCGAGTCCACGGTCAAACAAGGCAATTAGCTTGAAGTCTGCGTAATTCGCATGTCGTGTGGGCACTTGGCAGATTACAATCTTCTACAAAACAAGGTCCGTCCAATTGACGTAGTAATCTAGATGACTTGGACCGCGATGGTAATACTCTATATAATCCAATGGAGGAAGGATAATCTCATGGGAGGTCTGGAAGTTCATGAGCACCAACTTTTTACCGTCTTCTCTGAAGGCAGCCATCCAGTGGGAGTTCATGCCGACCCAGTACATACCTGCCAAGAAGTTTCGGGCGATGGTGATCGGATCGATGTCGAGGGAAATGATATACGGCGACCCACTACATACATGCAAAGAAGTTTCGGCTAAGGCTAGTCATAGTGGGAGTAACTTAGCTAGTAACATAACACATCCCGAGACAAGTTTGCTTATGTGGCACCTAGTTAATGAGGAGAGAGGTGTTTGGAGTAACATATTATGTTACCATCACATAGCGCTTTCCAAGAAATGTTGAGTCTATAAGCTAATAAATGCAACCATATATGATACTACTTCTATGACACTTTGCACTATGAAAGTAGTAACATAGACTAGTGCCATATGTATGACACTAGTCTAAGTTACTCCCCACTATGACCAGCCTAATGGAGATCGGATTGAAGTCGAGGGGCATCATGCACGCCTCTGTATCATGGTGAGCCAATCTCGCAAGACCAGATAGCAGCAAGCAGGGTGTCTTGAAAAGCTTAGGCCTCGCTTCGATGATGGCCATGTGCATGTCCCTTGAGCATGCAGCCAGCCGCAGGGCGCTCAACATATCCATACACGAAAAACAGAGGTCGAGGATGTCATTGGGGAGATTGCTCCAATCGCGGCTCATATGGATGATGCGCGGTTCGCGTTCGGCCATGGTGGAGTTTGGAAGGCGACTTGATTTACGAGGGAGAAGGATGTCAGTGCTGGAGCGGCTAGCGAGGGAATAGTGGTACTGGGGGAGGCGAGTGAGGCGATGGTACACGGGGGCACAGTGATGAGATGGAGACGGAGACGGAGATGGAGATGGAGTGGTGCTATGGGAGCGGAGAGGGAGACGAGGCGAGGCGCCAATGTGCTATACAGCGGCGGTGACAGACTGCACTGTGCACAGGGTGAGGCTGACTTTGGTAACCCGAACACGACGCCTGGACTAGTGTCAGGCGCAGGGTGTTGTCATTTCACTGTGAGGACCGGATGAATAGTATTTTGACCATCAAGTGTACCATAGTTGTACTACTACTCTACTACTAGTAGGTACATGCGTACTCCAGTATTGTATAGCGTAAATAGGTCTCCCGTGCTAGCATGCACGAGAACCAAATTCTCATGCATGCCTAATCAACGCTCTGCCGCGATGCATCCAGTGGTCGTTCTGGTGCATCAAGGACGGCATGCAGACCGTTCCACACTTGAGAAGAGGAAAAATGGAAAGGTAGAACGCGGCAGCAGAGGAAGAGAACGCTGGCTAACGAGGCTGGGAGGGGATCGAGCAGGAAGTTAATGCTCCATGCCTAAAGGTTTTGTGAAAACCTGGTTTTCATAAGGTGACTTATACTCACCTAAACGGAGGGAGTATTCCTTAACCAGAGAATGTTGTGTCTCCCACTCACGCGCTCAAAAAAAAACTACGACACATTTTTTTATCTGTTTGCATAGGTCCCACCTATCAAGAAGGATGGGCACGTACACGAACAAGTACGACTCATCAGTCTACCCGCATAGCCTTTTCGTTTAGTCTACCTAGCCGTCTAATCAACTGCCTGCACGCCACTTCTCCCATTTACTTCTCCATCGGGAACCGATTCTCCTCGGCTTCTTCACCTCCCCTTCGTCTTCATTTGCATCCAAACCCCACTGCGTTCACATTGTTTTAACCTCTTTAAATAATCATCTACTACTTCAGTTAGACTAGCCATCTAATCCTAATTCTCCAAACCATAGCCCTCCGTTCCAGCGGTTCCAAATGGCGATAGAGATCGAGATGCAGGTTTTTAGCGTCCAACATGTCCTCGTCGAAGGCTCGATGCGCACAGTTGCCACCGTCACCATCCACCCAAGGGTTGTTCAGCAGTGGATCAACAATGTATCCAACTCCCTCGAAAAGGTAGAGACGAAGGTCATCGGTCTCAACACAGAGTACACGGAGCATGGCCCTGGGAAGATCCAGCACGCCGCCGTCCTTCAGTTGTGCCTCGAAGATGATGTTTTGGTGTACCACATCATACACTCGCCCTCCATACCAGGTGAGCTTCACGATTTCTTGTCTCGGGAGGACGTATACTTCTGTGGGGCAGCCATCGGAGGGGACAAACAGAAGCTGGAGCCGTACAACCTTGATTTGAATAGCATCGCTGACCTACAAACCAGAATCAAAATTCCTGCAGAAGTTTGTGATAAACAGACACCATCCCTATTCGACGTAGCAAATTTTGTGCTCGGTACAAATCTTCAGAAGGGTGACGAGACGGTGGCATTAGGGTCGTCTGGATGGGAGAATTATCCCTTAACGTACGAGCGGATAAAATATGCTGCCCTCGATGCCCGTGTGAGTTTCGAGATAGCTGCAAGGTCCAAAGAGCTTGTTGCAAAGCCGTCTCCCACAAAGAATGAGAAGAAGAAGAAGAAGAATAAGAAGAAGAAGAAGAAGAAGAAGAAGAAAAGGCTGCACCAGCAGGAGGGCATTATGGATGGATGAACTATTTCCTCTCTTGTAAAAAAATTATTCCCTCTCGGTGTATATTGATATAGATGGACTATTTCGATGGTGTGCATGTCTTTGGAACAGAGTAGTAGCGTGGGTCCGCTTGACTATAAGGAACTATTTATTCGCATATATAGCTTTCTCTCCTACTCCTTCCAGTGATCGATATGCAGTGCATGTGTCCGTAGACATGACAGCTTGTCCATGGAAGTTCAACTACGGCGACCATCACGTTTCATCTCGCGGTTCCCATGACGCCTCTCCAACCCATGGCACCCCGCCCCCGACGTGCGCCTCACCCCTCTCGGCCGCGCCGCCCCTCTGCCTTTGTGTGCATGACATGTGGGCCACCTAAAATGCGGCGAGCATCAAGTTTCTACCACAGCCACCCGCGATTCCCACGACGCCGCTCAAACCCATGAAACCACACGTCCCCCGACCTGCGGCTCACCCCTCTTGGCCCCACTGCCCCTCTGCCTACGGGAGCATTACATGTGGACTAGTCACCTATCGGGTCCACATGTTATTGACTCAAAGCTAGGGGTAGTAAGGCGCTGAAGCTCAGTCCCGACGGCCCTGAGAGGGAAATGTAACTCCTGCACCAGGGCTTGTGGTGCTCCCACAGCATGAACTCGTGCCAAACTCGAGATTTGTTTCTTTACTATACATGCACGCAATGATTTAATGGACATTCTAATCTCAACATGTGATGGGGAGCTCTAAATTTGAATTTGAAACTTATAAAACAAAAAGATTCAAAACAAATAAACTGGGAGAGAGGGAGTATATCGTAGGATGTGTCCCATACAAAATAAGTCCCCTGGTTTGTCACCGTGAAGATGCGGTTAGAAAGGAGCACAGTGTCTTCCTACTCGTACGGCAACAAATCGGCCGCAGACAGCATGGTCCGCCTTTGACCGCCATGTGCAAGGTTCGTGTTATCTTATTCAATCTCACCGTGGTTCCATCGTACCAATTCATGTGGTGGCCCATTGCATGGCTGATCCCAATGTTGTGCAAATTGATGTTGGTACCCTCCCATATGAGTAGTTTATCTTGTGAGAGAAAAGGATGAACGAGGGAAGGCCTCTAGAGATAGAGATGGACACTACTACTACCAATGTGCTGGCCCGTGCGTTGCAATGGATCCAAAGTAATAGAATAATATTTGTTCACGTGCTTGAAATATAAACACTCTAGTTTTGATATACATGTGTCATCAGACATGACAGCTTGTCCATGGAAGTTGAACCATGGCGACCATCACGTTTCTTGTTTCTACCACTGCCACACCCACACGCGATTCCCACGACGCAGCTCCAACCCACGGCACGACGTCCCTCGACGTGAACATGGATCCTCTGACGTGGCTATCACTTCCTTGCCCTGCCTTTCCTTCACTGATAGGTGGGACCCACGCTTATGGGTCCCACATGTCAGTGACAGAATGGTAGGATTGTTCGCGTCAGGGGATCCTCATCCCCTGACGTGCCCCTCATCCCTCTCGGCCCCACCGCTCCTCTGCCTTTGTGTGCATGACATGCGGGCCAGCTGAACTGCGGCGACCATCAACTTTCTACCACAGACACACCCGATTGGACGCGGTTTCCCTGCTCCGCTGCTGTGCTCCGATCCGTACTCCCGCACCATCGAATTTTCATCCAGCGGATGTGACACATTTCGTCCCGGGAATCAATCCTCAGCTGGAGTACTTATGTACTACAGGTAGTACCCTCCGGTGTGGCCATCTACGCCTCATAACGCCCCGACGCCCAGCTGTGGCACCCTCGCCACGGCCACGCCACCACCGGGTGGTTCATCTCGAACGAGTCAGTCGCGAACCACGCCACCACCATGAGAATGACATGTGGGCCAGCCGCATTTAAGGTTCGCATGTCATTGACTCATAGGCCGGGCACTAAGCCACTGAAGTTCGGTCCCATGGGCCCCGAGAAGGAAATGTAACTCCTGTGGCAGGCCTTGTGGTGCTCCGGCAGTACGAGCTCGTGCTTAGTACTAGTAAGGTACACGTGTATTGCACGCATGAGATTCTGGTGGTTTGTGCATTATGCTTCTACATGTGGAGCTTTCTGGATTCTAACATGTGGCAAAATCTCGTGGAATGTAAGGTTAGGCAAGTTTGATTAACTTAGGTGAGTGTTTGGTTCAAGCCACACCATAGGCAAGCTACACTAAGGCCCCACATGACATACACACAATCTAAGATGACTTATTCACCTAGACGGAGGGAGTAGTGTTTCTAGCAAGATGCCCGCGCGTTGCATGAAGTTGATGGAAAAGGTAAGCACAACTTATAAATTGACGGATGGAGTACTAGTTACAGTGATGCATATAATTAAGCAGAGGGATCGCACATGTCGGTATTGACTGGAACGAGAATGCAACAGCACAATAAGAATTAAGGCCACGATGATGCGATCGCAGTGGTGGTTACAGAAGGCAAGAAGAAAGATGGATCCACGAACGTACGACCTCCTCCTCCTCAACTTAGTGCGTCGGGCCACCGACCGGCGGCTAAGGAGCGGCGGCTTTTGTGGCGAGGTCGAGGTGCTTCTCAGCAAAGGCATCCAAGGCTTCCAGCCGGTTGAGGAAGGCCAACATTGTAGCGTCCTCACTGGCCTTGTAGTTACCTATGTACACGATTTGCTCGTACACGTGGATGTGTAGGTCGACGAATTCTTGCAGGGCGAGGCGCCTTGCGGCGAGCGCGACCTCCAGGTGGACATCCTTCATGGCGTCGGCGGGCAGTCGCAGGGCCACCAGTGCTTGAAAGAGGTTCCGGCCATGGAGGCCGATTAGGGTGGCAGGCAATGAGGAGCCCAGGCGCGCGGGCTGGAGGAGTATGGCGATGTCGTCCGCGAGCTTCTTGATGACGGTGAACTTGTTGCTGGTGTCAACGATCATCTGGTCCAACTGAGAGTCGTAGTTGGCGTCGACGGCGGCCATCCACTAGCCAGTCTCCAACACCGTCTGGAGACGATCCTCAGCGCTGGGCCGTAGGCCGGCATCGTGGACCATCTGGCGCAGCCGCTGGCCGCTCACGCGCATCGCCGCCATGGGTCTGGAGTGAGCTCTTTTGCGCTTAGTGTAGGTGCTTAGGCAAATGCTTAGGTGCGTACGATGTGGTAGATGCATTGGAATGGAGGGGCGCCTTTATATAAGGGCAATGAGGGCAAACTGCGTTGCATTCACATCGTGCAACCTCTTTTCCCGTACCTCCTCCCATTACTTCCCTCATGCATTAATTGAAGGAGGATGCATTGGCCGTTCAACATATCGGGAACCGCTACTCCCTCCCTCGTCTGCATTAAAGCCGTATCAGGAACTGCGCCGCCCGCTTTAAATCGAATACTCCCTTGATACGTCTCCGTCGTATCTACTTTTCCAAACACTTTTTCCCTTGTTTTGGACTCTAACTTGTATGATTTGAATGGTACTAACCCGGACTGATGCTGTTTTCAGCAGAATTGCCATGGTGTTGTTTTATGTGCAGAAAACAAATATTCTCGGAATGACCTGAAACTCCACGAAACATCTTAGAAAAAAATCCTCGCCAAAGATGAAGACCAGGGGGCCCACACCCTTCCCACGAGGGTGGGGGGCGCCCCCCTAGGGCGCGCCCCCCTACCTCGTGGGCCCCTTGGAAAACCTCCGATGCCAACTCCAACTCTATATATTTGCTTTCGGAGAGAAAAAATCAGAGAGAAGAAATCACCGCGTTTTACGATACGGAGCCGCCGCCAAGCCCTAAAACCTCCCGGGAGGGCTGATCTGGAGTTCGTTCGGGGCTCCAGAGAGGGGGATTCATCACCGTCGTCATCATCAACCATCCTCCATCACCAATTTCATGATGCTCACCGCCGTGCGTGAGTAATTGCATCGTAGGCTCGCTGGACGGTGATGGGTTGGATGAGATTTATCATGTAATCGAGTTAGTTTTGTTAGGGTTTGATCCCTAGTGTCCATTATGTTCTGAGATTGATGTTGCTATGACTTTGCTATGCTTAATGCTTGTCACTAGGGCCCGAGTGCCATGATTTCAGATCTGAACCTATTATGTTTTCATGAATATATGTGCATTCTTGATCCTATCTTGCAAGTCTATAGTCACCTACTATGTGTTATGATCCGGCAACCCCGAAGTGACAATAATCGGGACCACTCCCGGTGATGACCATAGTTTGAGGAGTTCATGTATTCACTATGTGCTAATGCTTTGTTCCGGTTCTCTATTAAAAGGAGGCCTTAATATCCCTTAGTTTCCAATAGGACCCCTCTGCCACGAGAGGGTAGGACAAAAGATGTCATGCAAGTTCTTTTCCATAAGCACGTATGACTATATACGGAATACATGCCTACATTACATTGATGAATTGGAGCTAGTTCTGTGTCACCCTATGTTATGACTGTTACATGATGAACCGCATCCGGCATAATTATCCATCACTAATCCGGTGCCTACGAGTTTTCCATATACTGGTTTACACTTATTTACTTTCCCGCTGCTACTGTTACAATCACTACAAAATACTAAAAACATTACTTTTGCTGTCTTTACTTTTGTTGCAGCTACCACCACTATCATATTACTTTGCTACTAAACACTTTGCTCTAGATACGAAGTTTCCAGGTGTGGTTGAATTGACAACTCAACTGCTAATACTTGAGAATATTCTTTGGCTCCCCTTGTGTCGAATCAATAAATTTGGGTTGAATACTCTACCCTCAAAAGATGTTGCGATCCCCTATACTTGTGGGTTATCAAGACTAATTTCTAGCGCCGTTGCCGGGGAGCATAGCTCTATTCTTTGAGTCACTTGGGATTTATATCTGCTGGACACTATGAAGAAATTGAGAGATCCAAAAACCAAGATCTATCCCTCAACTACGTGGGGAGGTAAGGAACTGCCATCTAGCTCTGCACTTGATTCACCTTCTGTTATGAGTAAGCTAGCGACACCTACACCTGCTTCTGATATTCGTTCTGATATGTCGCATGTTATTGATGATGCCACTTCTGCTATGCATGATACTTATGATGAAACTGCTTCTATGCCTGATACTACTGTGCCCCTTGGTGAATTTCTTGATGAACAAATTGCTAGGGCTAGAGAAAAAGAAATTATTGAATCTGAATACGCTGATGATAGTGATGATGAAAATATGCCTGTTATTCTTGAGGGCTATCTTTTTGATATGGAATCTTCTGCCGCTATTTTAGCTTGCAAAGATAGATATGAGCTTAAGAGGTTATTAATTAAATGGAACAAAGAATCACTTAGAGATAAAATGAGACCTGACCCTGCTTTTGCTACTTCATCTATTTGTGTTCCTGATAAGGATTATGAATTCTTTGTTGATCCTGATATAATTACTTTGGTTGAATCTCATCCGTTTTATGGCTATGAATCTGAAACTGTTGTGGCACATCTTAATAAGTTAAATGATATAGCTGCCCTGTTCACTAATGATGAGAGATCGCGTTACTTTTATATACTCAAAATATTTCCGTTCTCATTAAAGGGTGATGCTAAGATATGGTTTAATTCTCTTGATCCTGGTTGTGTGCGTAGTCCCCAGGATATGATTTATTACTTCTCTGCTAAATATTTCCCTGCTCATAAGAAACAAGCTGCTTTGAGGGAAATATACAACCTTGTGCAAATTAAAGAAGAGAGTCTCCCACAAGCTTGGGTGAGGCTTCTCAAGTTACTTAATGCTTTGCCTGATCATCCTCTTAAGAAACCTGAAATACTTGATGTCATTTATAATGGACTAACCGATGCTTCCAGAGATTACCTCGATAGTTGTGCTGGTTCTCTTTTCAGGGAAAGAACGCCGGATGAAGCTGACATTCTATTGAATAATATGTTGACAAATGAAAATAATTGGGCACCTCCTGAGCCAGCTCTCGAGCCATCTCCTGCTCCAATTACTGAGCCTATTCCTAAACCAACTCCGAAGAAGAGAGGTGTTCTATTTCTCAGTCCCGAAGATATGCAAGAGGCAAAGAAATCTATGAAAGAAAAAGGTATTAAAGCTGAAGATGTTAAGAATTTACCTCCTATTGAAGAAATAAATGGTCTTAATATACTGCCTGTTGAAGAAACATATGGTCTTAATTATTTATTTACTGAAGAACCTCCTGATCCCGATATCCTGACACAGGTAGTAAAGGTAAATTCTCTCTATATATTTGATGAAGGTGATATCCCTCACTCTAAGCCTGCTAGGCAATGCTTTGATGAGTTTGATAATTTTATTGTCAAACAAGAAAATTTCAATGCTTATTTTGGTAGACAATTGAAATATGATTCCGATATGCTTAAATACTTGGGTGATTATATGGCTAATATTAAAGGTGAACTTAAACTTGTTAGCAAACATGCTTCTATGGTTACCACTCAAGTAGAACACGTACTTAAGGCTCAAAAAGAAGTGCTTAATGAAATGAATAGTAAGAAAAATGATTATGCCGTTAGAGTGGTTACTAGAACTGGTAGAATGACTCAGGAACCTTTGTATCCTGAAGGCCAACCTAAGAGAATCGAGCAAGATTCTCAAAGAAATAATATTGATGTTCCTAGTTCTTCTAAAAAGAAGAAGAAGAAAAATGATAGAACTGTGCAAACTTCTAGTGAACCTATTGTTGAACCACCTGATAATCCAAATGATATATCTATGTCTGATGCTGAAACACAATCTGGTAATGAACATGAACCTAGTAAAAATATTAATGATGATGTTCATGATGATGCTCAACCTAGTAATGATAATGATGTAGAAATTGAACCTGCTGTTGATCTTGATAACCCACAATCAAAGAATCAACGTTATGATAAAAGAGACTTTGTTGCTAGGAAACATGGTAAAGAAAGGGAACCTTGGGTTCAGAAACCCATGCCTTTTCCTCTGAAACCATCCAAGAAAAAGGATGATGAGGATTTTGAGCGCTTTGCTGAAATGATTAGGCCTATCTTTTTGCGTATGAGATTAACTGATGTGCTCAAAACAAATCCTTATGCTAAATATATGAAGGATATCATTACTAATAAAAGAAAGATACCGGAAGCTGAGATTTCCACCATGCTTGCTAATTATACTTTTAAGGGTGGAATACCAAAGAAACTTGGAGACCCCGGAGTACCTACTATACCTTGCTCCATTAAAAGAAATTATATTAAAACTGCTTTATGTGATCTTGGAGCCGGTGTTAGTGTTATGCCTCTCTCTTTATATCGTAGACTTGACTTGAATAAGCTGACACCTACTAAAATATCTTTGCAAATGGCTGATAAATCAACTGCTATACCTGTCGGTATTTGTGAGGATGTGCCTGTTGTGGTTGCAAACGTTACTATTTTAAAGGACTTTGTTATACTTGATATTTACGAGGATGATAGTATGTCTATTATTCTTGGAAGACCTTTTCTTAATACTGTAGGGGCTGTTATTGATTGCAACAAAGGCAATGTCACTTTTCATGTTAATGGTAATGAGCATATGGTACACTTTCCAAGGAAACAACCTCAAGTTCATAGTATCAATTCTATTGGGAAAATTCCATCGATTATATTTGGAGGTTTTGAATTTCCTCTTCCTACTGTCAAGAAGAAATATGATATTCTTATTATTGGGGATGTGCATATCCCCGTTAAGGTAACTTAGTGTTATTCGAAATTTCTCCGGTTTCATGATTATCGGAATGAGTTTGTTAACAAGACTTGATCAACCTTGTTAGTGGATTCTTTTTGATGAGCATGAGATGGATGAAACTAGAAGCACAACCTTCTGTACCCCACTTTTACTTTCTGTTATTTATATTAAATAACGTAAAAATAGTATTTTCTGTCTGTTTCCTGACTTATCCGTGCAATATAAAAATATCCTGAAAATAAAAGTCCTCAGAATGCCATGCCAATTTAATATGATTTTTTCGGGAATATTTGAGGATTTACTGTGCAAAAATTACCGCGGGAGGAGCTGCCACCTAGCCACGAGGGTGGTGGGCGCCCCCCCCCTATAGGGCGCACCCCCCTACCTCATGGGCCCACGGTGGCCCTCCTCCACTTATCCCAGCACCCATCTTCTTCCTCTATCTCACACAAACCCGAAAAACCAACTCAAGCACGAGTTCCATCACTTTTGCTGCGATTTTCAATCTCCTTGCTCAAAGCACCTCTCGCAAAACTGCTTGGGGAGATTGTTCCTTGGTATGTGACTCCTCCATTGGTCCAATTAGTTTTTTGTTCTAGTGCTTTATTCTTTGCAAATTTGTGCTGCATAGGTGACCATGTTCTTGAGCTTGCATGTCAAATTTATATGGTTCCAAGTAGTTCTAATGCTTGATATAGGCTCTAGGCACTTGTAGGAGTAGTTGCTATCAGTTTTATTGAGTTTGGTTTACTTTTATTTTGAAGTTACTAAAAATTTCAGAATTTTTCAGAGAAAAACAATATGCTTAGGAAGATGTTCCAAGGTGGTTCCTCTAAGAAGCAAGGACCCAGGATTGCTATGCGCGACGCTGATGAGGATCCACCAAGAGACGCTCCGGTACGGCCTTGGGAATGGCCGTCAGAAAATTTTATGGACCGTGCGGGAATTAAAGAAGAATTCAAAGCATATTTGCACAATGCTGGTCTTGAAGATTTTGAGGCTAACAAATGCCCCCAGTATCATGATCTCACAAGTTCATTTGTGAGGAGGTTTGAGTATTCATCTTCGCGTAATTCTCCTTCAGTCACGTTTGATCTTTATGACAAATCTTATACCATGGACCTAGAGGATTTCACTTCTGCTTGCGAACTTCCATCATGGGGTAGTGTTAGGGATCCCCCTAAATCTGAATTTAGAAACTTTCTTGCTAGTATAACTGTGGGGGAATCTAGAGATATAATGCAAGCTACCATAGGGAGCATTCACTCTCCTGCTATACATTATTTTGCTCTTTTCATCGGTAGATGCATAAATGCTAAGGATGAAGCATGTCACATGTGTGTCCCTGATCTTAGCATTCTTAGGAGTGCTGTGTTAGGAGACCAATCTTATCATATGGGAGCCATCGTAGCTCGTAGGTTGCATCATAATAGACATAATGGAGATTTCTTTGGAGGAAAAATTTATGCAACCCGCTTAGCTCATTTTCTTGAAATAGACATTCGTGAGGGTGATATGGAGTTACCCCCTACATATTTAGATTATAACTCTATGGCTTCGCACCAGTTTGTCGAGAGACCTGAATCACCTCTCTTGTATCGGTTAATTTTTGATAAACGACGTCTTTTCCGTATTACTCTCCCTGCTCCTGCGTTCTTTGATTCCCAGACAAAAGGAAGATATGTTATTACCAAAGAGGAGGCAGAAGAGTACGAGAGGAGAGCGGAGGCAGCTCGACTCCACGCTGCAGCTCAGCAGGCGATAATCGCTGCACATCAGTATGATCCCAACTATTCTTCCTCATCACAGTACGACCCCAACAACTATTATTATGGATATCCGCCAGGCCAGCCGTGGCCATAGACCAACTTAGGCCAAAAGCCTAAGCTTAGGGGAGTACGTATTTCTCACCAACATTACATTTATGCTCACACACACTCATTGCTAGATGTCGGTGCTCATACTTTTTCACTGTAATGCCCATGCTAGTTTATTTTCTTTTTCCTGTTTTCTTCTTGTGTGTTTGTTAAACCATAAGAAAAACCAAAAAAATAGTAGTAGTTTATTTTTCTGCTGTAGTAGTAATAATTAAAAAGAAAACCCAAAAATATTTCCCGTTCTTCTTTTGCTTGTTGGGAGCTTTCCTGTGTAAATAGTTTTATTTCTTTTCTTTTCTTTGGGGTCAGTAGGAGAAGACCATAATTAAATTGTTGAAGTGTCTCTTATATGCATTATTGTTGATTTAACCCAGAGCCCATATTGCCTTGTCTTCTCCTATTTATTCAATGCTCGCAGATTCCAGCTTAGTCCAATGCACGTGCACTCTTATTATTATTCACACCGTTCGGTCGTGCAAGTGAAAGGCAATTATGATGATATATGATGGACTGACTGAGATGAGAAAAGCTGGTATGAACTCGACCTCATTTGTTTTTGTAAATATGATGAGTCCCTCGTTCTTGATTCAGCTTATTATGAATAAACATGTTTGCAATGACAATTAGAGATCATAGTTGCTTGTGCCATGCTTGATTAGCTATGAGTTATAATGGTTTACCTTGTGTGCCAACATGCTATTTAGATGATTATGATGTGGTATGATGGGGTGGTATCCTCCTTTGAATGATTTAAGTGACTTGACTTGGCACATGTTCACACATGTAGTTGAAACAAATCAACATAGCCTTCACGATATTTATGTTCATGGTGGATTATATCCTACTCATGCTTGCATCCAATGTTTATTAATTTTAATGCATGTACATGGCTGTTGTCGCTCTCTAGTTGGTCGCTTCCTAGTCTTTTGCTAGCCTTCACCTGTACTAAGCGGGAATACTGCTTGTGCATCCAATCCCTTAAACCCCAAAGTTATTCTAGATGAGTCCACCATACCTTCCTATATGCGGTATCTACCTGCCGTCCAAGTAAATTTGTATGTGCCAAACTCTAAACCTTCAAATAAACATTTTGTTTTGTATGCTCGAATAGCTCATGTATCAACAAAGGCTATCCTTATCTTCCGTGTTAGGTGGGTTATTCTCAAGAGGAGTGGACTCCGCTCCTCACTCATGAGAAAATGGCTGGTCACCGGGATGCCCAGTCCCATGCTTTATGCAAACTAAATCAAAATTAATTGCAAACAAAACTCCCCCTGGGACCTGATGTATGTTGGAGGCACTCGTTGTTTTGAGCAAGCCATGGATTGATGCTTGTTGGTGGAGGGGGAGTATAACTTTACCATTCTGTTTGGGAACCGCCTATAATGTGTTTAGCATGGAAGATATCGCCATCTCTTAGTTGTTACGTTGACAATGAAAGTATACCACTCAAAATACAATTTATCTCTATTTCAAAACCGAGCTCTGGCACCTCTACAAATCCATGCTTCCCTCTACAAAGGGCCTATCCATTTACTTTTATGTTGAGTCATCACCCTCTTATCAAAAAGCACTAGCTGGAGAGCGCAGCCGTCATTTGCATTCATCACTGTTAATTTATATTGGGTGTGACTATGATTGGATCTCTTTTACCATGAATTACAATGTCTAGTCAGTCCTTGATCTTTAAAGGTGCTCTGCATTTATGTTTTGCGGTCTCAGAAAGGGATAGCGAGATACCATCTTGTTATATCATATTATGGTTGTTTTGAGAAAGTGTTGTCATCCGAGATTTATTATTATGACTTGCTAGTTGATTATGCTATTGTGAGTAATTGTGAGACCTGAGAATTATTGCAAATGTGGTTAGTTATGATCTATGCTGAAAACTTGAATGCTGGCTTGACATAGTTACAACAACAAGAGCAAACAAAGTTTGTAAACGTTTTTCTTTCGTTCTTTCAGTTTGTCAACTGAATTGCTTGAGGACAAGCAAGGGTTTAAGCTTGGGGGAGTTGATACGTCTCCGTCGTATCTACTTTTCCAAACACTTTTGCCCTTGTTTTCGACTCTAACTTGTATGATTTGAATGGAACTAACCGGGACTGACGCTGTTTTCAGCAGAATTGCCATGGTGTTGTTTCATGTGCAGAAAACAAATATTCTCGGAATGACCTGAAACTCCACGGAACATCTAAGAAAAAACAATAAAAAATGCTCGCCAAAGATGAAGACCAGGGGGCCCACACCCTTCTCATGAGGGTGGGGCGCGCCCCCCTCTAGGGCGCGCCCCCTACCTCGTGGGCCCCCTGGAAACCCTCCGACGCCAACTCCAACTCTATATATTTGCTTTCGGATAGAAGAAATCATCACGTTTTATGATACGGAGCCGCCGCCAAGCCCTAAAACCTCTCGGGAGGGCTGATCTGGAGTCCGTTCAGGGCTCCGGAGAGGGGGATTCGTCATCGTCGTCATCATCAACCATCCTCCATCACCAATTTCATGATGCTCACCGCCGTGCGTGAGTAATTGCATAGTAGGCTCGCTGGACGGTGATGGGTTGGATGAGATTTATCATGTAATCGAGTTAGTTTTGTTAGGGTTTGATCCCTAGTGTCCATTATGTTCTGAGATTGATGTTGCTATGACTTTGCTATGCTTAATGCTTGTCACTAGGGCCTGAGTGCCATGATTTCAGATCTGAACCTATTATGTTTTCATGAATATATGTGAGTTCTTGATCCTATCTTGCAAGTCTATAGTCACCTACTATGTGTTATGATCCGGCAACCCCGAAGTGACAATAATCGGGACCACTCCCGGTGATGACCATAGTTTGAGGAGTTCATGTATTCACTATGTGCTATGCTTTGTTCCGGTTCTCTATTAAAAGGAGGCCTTAATATCCCTTAGTTTCCAATAGGACCCAGCTGCCACGGGAAGGTAGGACAAAAGATGTCATGCAAGTTCTTTTCCATAAGCACGTATGACTATATACGGAATACATGCCTACATTACATTGATGAATTGGAGCTAGTTCTGTGTCACCCTATGTTATGACTGTTACATGATTAACTGCATCCGGCATAATTATCCATCACTGATCTGGTGCCTACGAGTTTTCCATATACTGGTTTACGCTTATTTATTTTCCTGCTGCTACTGTTACAATCACTACAAAATACTAAAAACATTACTTTTGCTATCTTTACTTTTGTTGCCGCTACCACCACTATCATATTACTTTGCTACTAAACACTTTGCTGCAGATACTAAGTTTCCAGGTGTGGTTGAATTGACAACTCAGCTGCTAATACTTGAGAATATTCTTTGGCTCCCCTTGTGTCGAATCAATAAATTTGGGTTGAATACTCTACCCTCGAAAGCTGTTGCGATCCCCTATACTTGTGGGTTATCATCCCTCCGTCTAGGTGAGTATTAAGTCATCTTACGAAAACCACTGGTTTCTTCATATTATATACGTACAATATATATGGCCAACATCATATAGCCAGCAGTTTAGTTGTCAAAGAATTTCAGGGTGCTTAGTTTTGTCAAAGAATTCCAGGGTGCTTAGTTTTATTTGAGGGGTGGGTTGTGCACTTATGCTGGACACCATTTTTGTGACAAGCCTTTTTAATAGTACTACTATACAAAAGTGGAGTATATACATTTTTTAAAAGGCTAGAGGGCGGGGCAGTCTAACTCGGTCGGTTTCACGAGAGGCGAGGGCCTTTGTGATTTGCCGGCTCATTACTACTGTCAAATCGAATAGTACTGCGCCGCCTGCTGCATGCCCGGCGCCTCCATTAAACCCCTCCGTTAAACCCGCATGCAAACCGAGAATCCTACTCCGGCCACACGTCCGTTCATGAGCGGGCCGGAATTAAACGCAACACCAGCCGAGCTCCTCCCGTCCGCCCTCAGTTTAAACGAGGCCAGACGCCGGCCAAGCTCCTACCGCCTGCCCTCTATTTACACGAGGCCAGACAGAAAGCGGGCAAGAATCGCACCCCTCCGCCGCTTCCCCATCTCCTCCTTCACCATTTTCTCCACTCTTCCGATGGCTTCCGATGAGCCGTTCACCGGCATATTACCCGGCTGGGTGGCCCGCCGAGCCCTCCGGATATGGGCGAGGCCGCTTGGTGCTTCACCAACCTAGCTTGGCCCGACGGAGCCATTTGCCACCCCAAGTAGGCGCGTGGTTCAGCAACTCGCCGCTCCAGTTCAGCTCGATGAGGAGTGGCGAGTTGCTCCACGCCGGCACGGCGGCGAGCACACCGGTACGGGCGCCGTCGCTGTTGCGTCGTACCGCGCCACCAGTGTCTGCGGTGGTCGCGCCTCCCGTGTCTGTGGGCGCGCCTCCCGTTCCCGCGGCAGCGCCATGCAGGCAGAGACAGAAGCTGGGTGCATGGAGAGTGACGAGAAGGTGGCCAGCTTCTCCGTGTCCACCGCCATCATCGAGCAGAAGTAGAACACGGGAGGCCGCCGTCACTTGGGACCCATGAAGGCCACCGCCGTGGCGACGACCGCGGATTCAGGTGGTTTCTTTGTTGCTTCGCCTCTTCCGAGGACCTTCGTCGACCCCGCAAGTGTCTGACGGACATGAGGAAGACAAAGGGATCCGCGGGCGGCCATTTAGAACTAAAATAAGTCTAGATACATCCATTTCTAGGACAAGTATTTCCGGACAGAGGGAGTATTAATTATACAAGAGAGCCGGATTGGCACCTCTTAGTTCATGTAAATGTAATGAAATCCATCATGTTTATATGAAGATCCGGCTTTTTTATACGGAATCCTTCATGCTTATATGAAATCAGTCCGTGTTTGCACGAATTTCATCTGGTTGATTAGAGTTGTAAAAATGTATGCCGCTGGCGTTTGATGTCGTCCTCCGCTTAAGGAAGTGGGAGGAAATTTGCCGGCTGCCGTTGGAGATGCTCTTTATGTTGGTGACATCCAATCCATTTGAGTTAATTGCATGTATGATTGTCCCTCTATAAAAAGTTAATTGCATGTACAGTGTCCACGTGACTTGCAGGGTGGCTACAGCTTCGTACAGAAAATTAAAAAGAAACAAGTCCATCCTTAATCTTGTATTCTAAGTACTCTGTGGGTTCCACTGTCAGTACAGTAGCGAAAGAAGTATATATTAAATAAGAAGATTAATATATAATATAAAAATATAAAGTTAAAAGACAGAATTCGAACTCATGTCATCGCATTGCGAGCATCCGGCGTTAACCAGCCCAGCACATTTTTGTTGTAGACCATGCTGGAGATATATCTCCATGTCTACTCTTATATATACTCCATTCGTTCCTAAATATTTGTCTTTTTCATATTTCAAATGGACTACCACATACGGATGTGTATGTAGACATATTTTAGAGTGTAGATTCATTCATTTTGCTCCGTATGTCTTTTCAGGAAGGGGTCAGATTTGTCCTTGATTTATTTATGAGGTATCCAGATGGCACTGCACCGCCAAGAAAAGAGGGTAACATCAAAATTATGGACTACTTTTTTTAGTATGTTGGTAAGGTCTGGTCATAGTCACTTGTTGAAATATCTAAAAAGAGAAATACTCCCTCCGTCCGGAAATACTTGTCATCAAAATGGATAAAAGGAAATGTATCTAGACGTATTTTAGTTTTAGATACATCTCTTTTTATCCATTTTAATGACTAGTATTTTCGGACGGAGGGAGTAGAAAAAGACTTGGTGATGATGGTGTGCGTGCCATCCTGCAATATAGGTCGTCGGATTTATATCTAACGGATAGGAAAGAAACTATGGCAATTTTGCAAAAATATACCCACACGTCTCTCCATGTTCGCAAATAAGGCCTTCCCTCGTTCAACCTTTTCTCTCACAAGATAAACTACTCATGCAAATGCATCTTGATGTTCCGTGCAACGCACGGGCAGCTAGCTAATTTCTTTTAAAATAGTTGCTGCGATAATTGGGTTGAAGTGATATATTTTATGTCTGCCCCAAATGATTTCAGATTCACTAGTAGTAACAAAGAAAAGGTTGCCTTGTTAATTAACAGAAAACAGGGTGAAAACTATCACATGAGGCCAGTAAAAACAAGGCACACTGGGTTCAGCGTCATCGTCACTACAGCTGTGCGCGCGCGAGAAGTCTACATATCGAGGGGGCTACCGAGGGAGGCACCGAGACACAATGTTTGAGAGAGAAACCAATTGATAGATTATGATCAGATCGAGTTGTCACCCTTCTGCTGTCATTGTTGGGGGGGGAGAGAAAGACGTATTGAGAGTGTGCGCGGTAGGCACAGAGGCACAACTAGCGAGTGTGTGTGTGTGTGTGTTTGAAAGAGGAGTAGATAGATTATTATCAAGATCGATGTGCCACCCTACTCCTTTGGTGCCGGGTAGTGTGTGTGTATGTTTGAGAGAGAAGCCAGTCGATAGATTAGTATCAAAATCGAGGTGTCACCCTACTCCTTCGGTGTTGGGAAGTGTGGGTGTGTGGGGGGGGGGCAGTGACACTCACATATCTCTACTCTTATAAAAACAGAGTTGGTGATGATGGTGTTCCTGCCATCCTGTAATATAGGCCATCCAATTTATATCCGACGGACAGGAAGGAAACTATGGCAATTTTGCAAAAAGATACCCACACCCCTCTCCGCATTTGCAAATAAGGCATTCTCTTGTTCATCCTTTTCTCCCACAAGATAAACTTCTCATACAAACGCATCTTGATGTTCCGTGCAACGCATGGGCATCTTGCTAGTAGGGAGAAGGAGTTTGTGTGACACATATCTAGCTATATTAAGGGATAGGTAGATAGCATATGTGTGAGAGACATTAGTGGCTATGGGTGGGCGGAATTAAAGGGGTGGGCGTGTTAGACATAGAGAGCATGTGTGTTTCTGTGTGAGATACTTGTAGGACGGGGTAGAAAGACGAATTTAACCCTGACGGAGGGAGAGAAATACACGAAGTGCGCGTGTGTGATTCCGATGCCCACAGGGAAATGATATATGTATGCGTGTGTGAGAGATTGCACAATTCATTCACGTATCACTATCTAGCGATCGTGGATGTGCATCGCTTGAACATAAGTCAATATCTACTTCGTATCGTGGCCAAAGGTACAATATCGATTCAACGCTATAAAGATTGGACACTCACATATCACATTTTTCTATTTAAATAAGCCTTTTTAGTTGTGCATGCCAAAGTTACAGTGATGTTTCTTCAAATAACCAATGTAGCTATCATGAACATGCACCATTGTTACTCTTGCATTCAAATTCATTAGTCTTGGATGATTTAAGTTTCTATTTTGAAGTAATATATGTAATATTCATATATGAATTCAACAGGTACGCAATTTATGAAATGGAGGCTATGTAATCATATGAGGTAACACTTTTAAGTAGCTGACTACAATATCCATTTCTTTTTGTGCGCCTCTACACTAACACATCAATGCATTATGTTTAAAGTAAATAACCAATGGCACTAAATTATCTATTTACATGAGAAATACATAGGTTGAACGTTTGATCATTTTTTTTGTGAACGCGCCACTACACCCGTACGATTGGTCGCGCCCGTGTGAACGTCCAAGTTATCGGCGCATCATCCCGAGTTATTGTCTTTTTTCTGGGGGTGGACTTCACACCAGTTATTAACTACTGACGCGTGCCCCATGTACAGAGTCTAGCATGACCTTCCCGCTAGCACGGTCAAAAATTAGTTGAAACTGGATACGAACGATCCCGCGGGCGGCAAAATCTCCCGCCTCCTTCTAAAATTTCCGCCACCTTAGTCTTTAGCATGCAAAATCCCCCTTTTGTCCTTGGTGCACGGAGACCAACAATTACAATACCGCCCTCATCTACATGATAGGTCGAGGCTGCTTTGGTAACTTCTGGTTCCCCCACTACACGGCACCCCCATTTCCTCTCCCCCTCCCACAAAAACGACTAACTGCACAGCACCCGAGCATCTTACATCACGCCGTCCGTACTTCATCGCCCTTTCTCCCCTCCCTCTCGAAACCCTAGACTGCTCATCCACCGGCGTACCATAGCCCATTCACTACCAGCGGCGTCCACCTCGCCGGATCTGCTTCTGCGGCCGCATCTACCCCTCCCACCTCCCCTAGAAACAAGTAGACTGCTCATCCACCACTGTACCACAGCCCATTCAGTGCCGGCCTTGTCCACGTCACCGGATCTGCTTCGCCGGTACTCTCGTCAACCGTCGCGCATCTGTAGCGGCTCATTTGTACTCCCCACCGGAGACGCTTTGTCCACACCCCCTGGAGCCGCCCCACCGACGCCCCCGTCGATGACCTCTGATCCTCTTCGCTGACACCTTCCTCAACCCTACCGGAGCCACTTCGCCGACACCTTCCTCAACCCTACTGGAGTAGCTTCGCCTATACCATTCTCAACCCTACCGGGGCCGCTTTGCCAACTCACAAGTCCACGGCCTCAGATCCGCTTCCTCGCACCCTCATCCAACCTACCGGAGCAGCTTCTGGCGCCTTGTCCACGGCCGCAGATCCGCATCGTCGACACCACCCTTAACCCAACCACCGGAGCAGCTTCTGGCGCCTTGTCCACGGCCGCAGATCCGCATCGTCGACACCATCCTTAACCCAACCACCAGAGCAGCTTCACCTACGCCCTCGTCCACGGCCATAGATCTGCTTTGCCCACACCGTAGTCCACCCTACCGAAGCCGCTCCACAAACACCCTACTCGACGGTTCTAGATCTCCTTACCGGACCCCGACAGCCAGCACAGCGTCATCACCCTCGATGTTTCTAACCTGATTCCCACAGTCTGGAGAGATGCCAAGCACCCGCCACAGCCTAGGTACTTGTCACCTTTAAACCCGTCCAGCATCACCTGCCCGATGTACTTCAAATATACTAACCGATCGCTGTTACCTGTTATGCAGCTGGCAAAAACTACAAGGACTTTGTTTCTTCTTGATCTAACAGCTTGGCCAACCAAGATCCTGGACTGAGGCACTGCTATGATCTTGTAAGCGCATCTCTCTCTCTTGTATTGTTCTGTGCCTGCCAGCGTGCTTTGCAAGGATTTTCGACCAGTAATCCCTTTGTGCAGACAATGATTTCTACTACTGGCTGCTAAATTAGATATGTAGATGTCATACATGATACTACCTCGTACCTCCGTTCCTAAATATAAGTCTTTCTAGAGATTCCACTATAGGCTACATACGGAGCAAAATGAGTGAATCTACACTCAAAAATGCATCTATATACATCTGTATGTGGTCCATACTAGAATCTCTACAAAGACATATATTTAGGAATAGGGGCAATACATTACATAAAATCGTAGGTGGCATGTAGGAATTCTAGTGCACTACATTAGGCTCCCTTAGAGTGCCTGCTAGTCCAGCATACAGAGTCATGGCTAGTTTATGGTACGCACACAATCGTTAATTGGTGGTTTAAACGCAAGGGAAATGCAATGTAGTATAATGTAGAGATGTCTGAAATTGGCCGTGTCAATTTACAGATAGGGTTACACAATGAAAAAGTACAAGATGTATGTGGCAATTTCATGGAACATCGCAAAAAAGGAGACGCAGTGGTGAGCCTATACGGTGTGCCATGGTACGTCACTCCTCCATTGCAATCATCATGACATGTTATTTGTATGCCAGTTCTATTAGCCAAGTTTCTTAGGGACAGTTATTACGAGTTATCCTAAGAAAATAAGCACATGTGAATATAAGCTCCATGTAATAAGCCAACAAGTTCTTTTCATTGCGTTTTCAGCTTATCTTTGGTATGATCAGTGGAAAGTCTAGATTGCATTATATTTTTTTCATTTTTCTGCCGATATGGAAATTAATTTGACTTGCAAACATCACAAATTGAACCCAGTGCAGTAATTAATATGATAGGAAAACATACCATCACTATTTGCTCAAAATGCAAATACAAAGATACCATCTACTTGGCACAATCTACTTTGGTCAATGTTTTCCATAGAGATCCCATTGCCTAATTTAAACGAAGAACGCATGACCCACATTTAAATGATGAACAATTATTTATTGAAATTCGATGGTCCAAGTGGCTGGTTATTATCGTATAGCAGCACCACCTGAAAGCATCATATAGCAGCAGCAGCTCATAGCAACTCATCATACAGCAACAACAGTCTGCAATTCATCATACACCAGCAGTAGCTCATTGCAATTCATCATATAGCAGCAGCAAGAGCAGCTCATAGCAATTCATCATATAGCAGCAGCAGGAGCAGCTCATAGCAATTCATCATATAGCAGCACCAGGAGCAGCTTGTAGCAACTCATCATATAGCAGCAGGAGCAGCTTGTAGCAACTCATCATATAGTAGCAGCAGCTCATAGCAATTCATCATATAGCAGCAGCAGCTCATAGCAACTCATCATACAGCAGCAGCAGCTCATAGCAATTCATCATATAGCAGCAGCAGGAGCAGCTCATAGCAATGCATCATATAGCAGCAACAGAAGCAGCTCATAGCAATTCATCGTATAGTGGATCAGAATGAAAATTTGGCAAAAAATCAGAGGAGATCCTCACCTTGTTGGATGAGCTCATCCTTCAACAGCACCTCAAGGCCATGGCTTGGGAGGAGGGGAGGGGGAATAAGGTGCCTTCTGCCGCAGTGTGGTGTCAGTCGTAGTTGTACAGCGCCCGCCGGAGTAGTGCGTTGGACGAACCATAGTGGAGCAGCTGCTGGAGACCATGAGAATGAGGGGCGGCGCTAGAGGGAGGAGAAGCCAGGGAGATTTGCCCCTACCCGCTGGCCATGTAGCCTAGCTGGACATAGCATCATCGAGGACAAGGCCAGATGGGACCAGTGGCGACGGCTCGCTGGAGGAACCCTAGTGCTGCGGGCAGGGGATCAAGGTAGAGGGAAAGGGGAGAGGAGATGCAAGTGGGCAAGGCAATGAATGCTTGCGTGTTTGTTTTTACTTGAGGGTTAGGTGTGACACGGGCGTCAGCAGTTGCATTTTGAGTGTAATATAGGCAGACAACAGAGCCATTTCACTATTCCCCTTCCCTTCAATTTTTAGTGAGGTTCTACCCGAAACACCCCCCTCCAAAGCGAGATTAGTTAAGCCCAAGCCCATAACTCAAAAATGACTTCTTTACATCTTTTATGTCTTATTTTTACAATATGCCCTGAAAAGGCGGAATCGAACTGGCCCTTAACCGTCAATTCAATTGTGCGTGCAATGATGAATCACTCCTGCCTGCTATCTGTACATTTAGGCATCATCATACATGGCATAACCTAATACATGTGCATTCCATTGTAGAATCTGGAATATGCAATGTTTATGTTAGTTCATATGTTACACATGATGTTTAAATGCCCCTTAAATCTGGTCAGTCAAGTGATGGTCTTTAAGCCTCCTTCTTTGCTTCTTTTCTTGATATGTAAGATTTGCTCACACATCTGTTCAATTGCTTGTTTGCATTAGCCAGCCATACTAGGACTGTTTGCTTTGATTACTTGCTATTCTTGACCTAACACTCTAACATAGCTTTTCAACGATTTAAACACTAAGGGCTGCTGTAGTGGGGCCTTGTCTAACTCATAGATGACATAAAGGTTTGGCTGTACACTACAGTAGGCAAGTATGTTAGGGAAGTATGCATATTTATCTTCCGAGGAGACGAGTAACTAGTTGACATAATTATGTGGTGTTGTTTTGTTATAATCTCATCCTTTTGTGTGCACAAATTGGAAAGTATGCATATTTATCTTCCAAGGAGACGAGTAACTAGTTTGTGTCACCTTGCAGAGGGGGTGCAATGAAGATAAGATTGAGGATTTCCATGTACAAGATGTTAGGAAGGAGCCTTGCAAGAGAAGTAGGAGCTGCGCTGAGCCTCTTCAACCTGCTAAGGTAAGTCACTGTATGCAACTCAACAGTTCAATTCCTTGTTTGTTTCAGGCATAGTTAATTTTCTCTTTGCAATTTCTTTATTTGTCCTCGGTTAATGAGATGCCCAAATAATCAAGCCTGATGTTCAGTACTTGTATCACTATTAGTTGACATAATTAAAGGCCTTACCATTTAATTACTCTGCCGAAGTGTGCCTGAAGCTTTGAAGTCTATTAACCAACTATTATTGCATGAGTCTCACAATCTAGTTTATACTACGCTAATGATTGCATAGTTTTGCCTGCTGTAGTATGTTTGTATGAAACCCTCTGCTGTTCATTATGCTCCCTAAGACTTTAATTGAGGCACAAAATGGTCAACTGCTTGCTTACTTATACGCAACGTGTTGTCTAAATTTTTAACTTGTCTGTGTTTTCGATTGGGCCCCAACATCATGATCCTCTGGTGAGCTAAGAGGGATTTTTGTATGCAGGCTGCACAGACTATCTTTTTTATATTTTTTAAAATATCACCTACTTATGCTTCATGACGTGTAACATTTTTTTTGAAAGTGACGTGTAACATTATTGTTAGTCCTGTTTTGCCATGTAGTACAAAATAGTGTCTTGTTCACTTCACTGTTGTAACTATATTTTTGCCCTACTCATGTGTACTTACAGAAACATTTCAAGATGAAGTGACATCAACATAAAGATCTGCGAGCAGTGCGGCATGCCCGTTACCGAATGATTATGGATTGGAATTGAAATGTGCTGATGTTCTCGAGCATCAACTAGAGGTGGAAAGACAACGTGTACATGATTGTCAACGTATAATCAACAAGTTGAGACTGGACATGCAGGTATTAGATGCAGGAGTCAAAAAAATGAAACAAGACACTGAGGTAACCATGAAGGAATTGGAGATTTTGCAGACTGGAATTTGTGCTATCTGAATCTGGCCAATCCTATTTTCTAAAGAGATTATAGTTCAAATGGAGTTAAGTTGATGCACGTCCATGATGTATGAGTTGTATTTGCCCAGTGTATGTAATTTGCTGTTTGTGTATGCTTTATTATCACCTGTGCCGAACCATAATACCCAGTGGGTATAATCGGCTGTGATTTCTTTATTGTATAGTGTAGTATTATTCTACCTTTCTATGCCTTGATCTCTTTGTTGTAATAGTGTAGGCTTTTTAGAGGTGATAGTATTGAGTAGGATAATTCTTTGAATATGCTATATCGTTCAAACGGGGGCCAATTCGCCCGACCATGGCCCTTCACGGGCCGTCGGATCCATGGGCCTTCTACGTCTCGTAGGATCCATGGGCCTTCTATGTCTCGTAGGATCCATGGGCCTTCTACGTCTCGTAGGATCCATGGGCCTTGTACATCTCGTAGGATCCATGGGCCGCCGGCTCATTTATGGGTCTTGTACGGGCCTTTAATGGGCCGTAGACGGGCCTTTAATGGAAATCGTACGTTTTATGGGCTAACCATAATGGGCCGTTATTAGGCCGTATTTGGTGATGCTATGAAAATGGCCCAATAGACTAACGGTCCACAAACGGGCCGACTGTAACGACGGGCTGAATTTGGCCCACAAACAGAAAATGACAGTAACGGGCCGTATGTAACCGAATGCTGCAAATGAGCCCAAGAATAAATGGGCCCTCAGAAGGCCAAAAGTTAACTTGGGCTGGAAACGGCCCAACGGAATAACGGGCCGTTAATGGGTATAAAGTGATACACTGTTCATTACGGGCCAGTTTCACCACGGACCATTAATGGGTGTAAAGTAATACACTGTTCATTACGGGCCAGTTTCAGCACGGGCCGCTAATGGGCCAAGAGTTACAAAGGGCCTCATATGGGCCGAAAGACGTCATGGGCTATACATGGGCCAGAAGTGAAAATGGGCTGGAATCATATTGGACGGCCCAGATGACGCTACTGGGCCTAATTCGGATTGGGCGTAACGGGCCTTGGGTTAGCGAGCTGTAAATGGGCTATATGCGAATAGGCCGTTAACAGGCTTTCCATGGGCCGACCTGCCAGCTTTTGACCAAGTCAAATGGGCCGGCCTTTTCACAGGAATGGGCCACTGTTGGGCCGTGCCACGTGTTGACGTATCATAGGCGCCTTCTGTCCAGTGAGTGGATGACATCTGTCCCAACGATGAGCCGACACGTGTTTCCTCTAGCCAATGATGATTTTACACGTGGAAAATCCCCATTGGTCGGGGCTGTTAATAGGTTATCGGATCCAAAACCCGACCCGGTAGCTTAACGGCGTTCCGTTACGGTGGATGCCACGTGTCGGTCACCCTTGACGAAAGCACTTCTGTGACGCGCGATTTATTGTCATGGAAGTGGACACTTCTGTGATGATAATTTTGGTAATGTCATGGAACACTTCTACGACAGCACATGTATGACTATCTTGATTCTGTCATAAATTTGTCATGGATGTACATGCATGACAAAAAAGCGACCTACTGTGACAAACACGTATCATCACGAAAGTGTATTTTTTTTGTAGTGCATCCCCACAACCAGAGGACCCTGACCGGGCCCTTGGTCCCGGACTCGAAGAAGATCCGTACATATTCGTGGAGCTGATAGACCGGCAGTTCTATCAATTAAGCTGTGATGACGCCATGGTGGCCATTACGGCCGACAATCCCGGACTGCTTCCTGCGTCGCACGTAAGAAAAACCAAAAATCTCAACTTAAAAAACTAGGATCCCCTTTTAGACACTTCACCTACCATATACATGGTGTTTTATAGGGAAGGCCTTCGGGACGTCGTGCCGAACCCGCAGCAACTCGCCAACAAGAGGCACCGAGGCCGGGCAGGCCAAAAAGGAAGGCGGTCAGGACAGAGACGTCGGCGCAGAGGTATGACAAAAACCATGCTCCGTGTTTGTCGTCTTTCTCAAAACGTAATGACGTCCATGTTTCTTTAACAGAAAAAACGCTCGTCGGAATATGTTCGGTAAGGCTGGCGATCATGCTTCCACCAGTCGGGCTCCAGGACCGGACATAGAGGCGGAAGCCGACATGGGGCGGACGCCAAAAACTCCTACAGAGGATGAAGATAGACTATCCGCTACAAATTCAGAAGTGGAGAGCGCCATGAATCATAGGCGTCGCCGAGCCGTACTCCATGACGCTTGCTTCTCCCCAGAGGCATTTGATGCCTTTAATTCTGGAGACCCATACCTCCGTGCTGCTCAAAATGTTCTAGCCAGAGCCACGGACCAGTATGTAAGGGATGTACGGGTAAGCAAATCTGACGATTATATGTATCAGTAGCCCCTGAGACTTGAAACAGTTAGCAGAACTGATTTAAGGATCATCTATTGTGCAGGTTCTTACAGAGAAGAATACTCGACTATCACAGGAGCTGGAGGAATGCTAGACCCAACTTCGGGCCAACGTTGCCGCATTGAAGGAACCTAAAAAGTCCCCAGCAGGTAACATTCGTCTCAAAGAATGATAGGTACCATATAGCGTGTGGCGTGGCTGCAGATCTAACAATAGATATTGCAGATGAATCCGAAGGACCAGCATGTCGTACGATAGCTAAAGGCTGGCGAACGCGTGTTGACTGAGGTTAGGCGGGAGAAAAACAATCTCCAAGACGCCAATACCAAGCTGAGCGTGGAACTGAAAGATATTCGAGCCCAGCTTGCAGACTCCGAGAAGGAGAATAAGCGGCTTCGACGCGGCATTTTTAGTAAGTGCTTGAATGAACCCTTAAAAAGGGGACGGCAGAGAAGCCGGCTAACAGAGTTATGTCTGCAGGTATGCTAACGGGTCGTCCCGCGGAGGAGATGCCCGGGTCTGCGGGTGATCTTCTATCCGAGCTCTCACAACTGCACGAACAAGTTCAGTAGGTGATGCAAGGTATTGCCCAGGCCTTGTGGCCATCAGTCTCCTTGCCAGAAGGCATTGGAGATCTTGCGTAGAATCTCAAGGGAGCACGGCGGCACTTCCGATTATGGAAGATATCGGCCTGCCGTCAAGGTGCCAGGGAAGCCTGGGCCATGGTGAAGACATGGTATACCAAGGCTGACCCAAACCACATGGTCGAGGTCAGACCTGTGGGGCCCAATGGGAAAGAGATCCCCATTAGCTTAGTCTATGGGCAAGTAGAATTAGCCGCAAAGTATTCCCAACAGGATTGTAGGCTAGACCGCCTGTTGGATGGTATAGAAGAGGAATTTAGTCAGTCTACATGACTATGTAATTAAAGTGACATGTATAATGACTTCTAGCCAGATTGTAAATCATTTGTCATGGCGGACCTTTTCGCTTCAACCTCGGGACCCGATAGTCCGGAGTGTGTCCGAATACCCGCTCAGTTATATAAGAACCGGGGTGTGCCTGGAAACCAGGCGTAGGGGTCATTAGTGCTTGAACAGACAAGTACCCAACTAGTTATGTTATATTACATGGGTAGTAAGAAACATCTTCCAGGGAGAATAGTTCTGTTAGGGGTTCCTTTCCCTGGGTACACATGCCCTAAAGTGCATGTCCGGACTGCGAGCGGAGCCACACGCAAAAACATCTGGGGGCATATATGGAAAATAAATAAAAATCATCTTTTGTTCGCCGACCGAATATTCCCTTAAGAACACTAGCTTTCGGCTTCACCTAGTCTGAGGTACACATCCGGCTGACCCAGCAGTAACAATCGCAGAGGTGCTCCCTTTATGCCCTAGCTGAACTAACGGGAACGTAGGGCATAAATACAAGAGCCAGGCAACCCAGCTTGGCCAAAACTTAAGTCATATCGATGCATATAATGGCGAAGAAAAGGTACATGCGGAAGAAGAACACATGTGCGGGGCATCAAGCCCAGATAGATAATTAAGCTTCTGTGTAAGAAGCCCCCAGGTATAATGAGCGCGGTTAGCGCATGTATAGTGTGCAAGCAAGGCACAAGTTGGCCCTTGAAGGCCTTGAGAAAGAATAAAAGAAAGAAACAGAAAAAAGACAGATAATGTATATGCAAAAATGGACAAAGGAAGGAGACGAACATAGAGTCCGGCGCTAGGCGTAGAATCTTCGGAGCTTGGCTGCGTTCCATGGGTTTGGCTCAAGTCGATTATTCGATGCATCCCGCAGACGGTATGCTCCACCGGCCAGAACTTGGTCAATAATGAAGAGACCATCCCATTTGGGATCGAGCTTGGTATTTTTCTTCTCCGGCAGGCGTAGAACTAACTCGCCAACGTTATAAGTTTTGGCCCGTACTTCTCTGCTTTGGTATCTGCGAGCCTGTTGCTGGTAGAATGCTGAATGGGCTTTTGCGGCGTCGCGCTCCTCCTCAAGTGTGTCCAGACTGTCCTGCCAATCGAGCTCGGCTTCTCTTTATTCGTACATGCACACTCGAGGTGAGTCATGAATTATGTCGCAGGGCAGAACCGCCTCTGCGTCGTACACCATAAAGAAGGGTGTATATCCGGTAGTATGATTCGGCGTGGTCCGCAGCCCCCAGAGTACGGAGTCGAGCTCCTCTACCCAGTGCGTGTTAGACTCCTTTAAGGACCGCACTAGTCTGGGTTTAATGCCACTCATGATAAGACCGTTTGCTTGCTCAACTTGGCCATTGGTTTGTGGGTGATAGACTGAAGAATAATCGCGCTTGATGCCCATGTTGCTGCACCAGAGTTTTACATCGTCGGCCATGAAGTTCGTGCCGTTGTCAGTGATGATGCTGTGGGGGACGCCATAACGGTGTACAACCCCGGATATGAAGTCTATCACCGGTCCGGATTTGGCCGTTTTAACAGGTTTGGCTTCTATCCATTTGGTGAATTTATCCACCATGACCAGTAAGTATTTTTTCTTATGGGTTCCCCGTTTAAGGGGTCCAACCATGTCAAGCCCCCAGACCACGAAGGGCTAGGTAATGGGGATGGTTTGGAGGGCGGTGGGTGGCATGTGGCTTTGGTTTGCAAAAAGCTGGCAACCGGCGCAGCGTTGGACCAAGTCCTGTGCGTCTGCCCGGGCCGTCAGCCAATAAAAACCTGTACGGAAGGCCTTGCTTACAAGGGCCCGGGCTGCGGCGTGGTGGCCGCCGAATTCGACGTGAATTTCTGCCAAAAGTTTCCGCCCTTCCTCTTCGGAGATGCACCTTTGAAGGACTCCGGTGGTGCTTTTTTTATACAGCTCTCCCTCGTGGACCCTGTAGGCTTTAGATCGCCGCACTATGCAGCGTGGACTCCGGTGGTCCTCTGGAAGTTCCTGCCTAGTTAGGTAGGCCATGAATGGTTCTGTCCACGGGGCAATGATGGCCATTATGACATGGGCTGAAGGTGTTATTTCGGTGGCAGAGCCTCCGATTATGTCAGAGTGTTCGGTATCGGGCATTTTGGCCGGGTCCGGACTATTGTTACCGGTGTCCCCTTCCCATACCACGGATGGCTTAAACAACCTCTCCAAAAAGATGTTAGGGGGACCGCATCGCGTTTTGCGCCGATGCGGGCGAGGATATCCGCCGCCTAATTGTTTTCCCGAGCCACATGGTGAAATTCGAGCCCCTCAAACCGAGCTGACATCTTTAGGATGGTGTTTTGATAGGCCGCCATCTTCGGATCCTTGGCATCGAAGTCTCCATTTATTGGGGATATTGTGAGGTTCGAATCCCCATGCACCTCCAGGCGTTGAATGCCCATGGAAACTGCCATCCAAAGACCATGTAGCAGGGCTTCGTATTCGGCTGTGTTGTTGGAGTCTGTATACAGTATCTGCAGTACGTATTGAACTGTATTTCTGGTTGGGGACGTCAGGACGACGCTAGCCCCCAGACTAGCTAGCATTTTGGAGCCGTCGAAGTGCATGATCCAATTGGAGTATGTGCCGTACTCTTTAGGGAGTTCGGCTTCCGTCCATGCGGCGACAAAGTCGGCCAATACTTGTGATTTAATGGCTCGCCGTGGTTTGTATGTTACATCGAACGGGAGGAGTTCAATGGCCCATTTGGCAATCCGGCCCGTGGCGTCGTGGTTGTTTATAATATCATTAAGTGGCACTTCCGAGGCTACTGTAATCGAACACTCTTGAAAGTAGTGTCGCAGCTTCCGGGATGCCATGAATACCGCATAGGCTATCTTCTGATAATGTGGGTACCGTGATTTGCATGGAGTGAGGACAGTGGATACATAATATACCAGCTTTTGAAGAGGGAATTTATGTCCGTCCGCTTCTTGTTCGACGACGAGCACTGCGCTTACAACCTGATGAGTTGCCGTAATGTATAACAGCATTGGTTCGCCAATGTTTGGCGCGGCCAGGATTGGGTTGGTTGCCAGTATGGCTTTTATTTCTTCCAAACCGGCTGTGGCAGCGTCCGTCCACTCGAAGTGTTCGGTGCGCCGAAGGAGGCGATAAAGGGGTAATGCCTTTTCTCCTAAGCGGGAGATAAAGCGTCTTAGAGCCGCCACACATCCAGTTAATTTCTGGATTTGTTTGAGGTCTGTTGGGGTAGCCAACTGTGACAAAGCTCGGATTTTGGCCGGATTAGCTTCAATTCCTCTACTGGAGACAATGAAACCCAGGAGCTTTCCGGCTGGTACGCCGAAGACGCATTTTCCGGATTGAGCTTGATGTCGTATGTTCGGAGGTTGTCGAATGTGAGCCTCAAGTCGTCTATTAGAGAGCCAACGTGTTTTTCCGGATTGAGCTTGATGTCGTATGTTCGGAGACAATGAAACCTGGAGACAATGAAACCCAGGAGCTTTCCGGCTGGTATGCCGAAGACGCATTTTTCCGGATTGAGCTTGATGTCGTATGTTTGGCGGTTGTCGAATGTGAGCCTCAAGTCGTCTATTAGAGAGTCGACATGTTTGGTTTTGACGACCACATCATCTAGGTATGCCTCTACTGTTTTGCCGATCTGTTTCTCTAGACATGTTTGAATCATGCGCTGATATGTTGCGCCGGCATTTTTGAGCCCAAAAGGCATTGTGTTGAAACAGAAGGGGTCGTATGGTGTGATAAATGTAGTTGCGGCTTGGTCAGACTCCGCCATCTTGATTTGGTGGTAGCCGGAGTATGCGTCGAGGAAACACAATGATTCATGTCCTGCGGTAGCATCGATAATTTGATCAATGCGGGGGAGGGGAAGGGATCCTTTGGGCAAGCCTTGTTGAGGTCCTTGAAATCGACACATAGGCGCCAGGATTTGTCCTTCTTTGGTACCATCACTAGGTTTGCTAGCCAGTCCGGGTGTTTTATTTCTCTAATGAATCCGGCCTCCAATAACTTGGCTAGTTCCTCTCCCATAGCCTGTCTCTTAGGTTCAGAGAAACACCGAAGAGCCTGCTTGACCGGCTTGAATCCCTTTAGGATATTGAGGCTGTTCTCGGCCAGCCTGCGTGGGATTCCTGGCATGTCTGAGGGGTGCCAGGCGAATATGTCCCAATTCTCGCGCAGGAACTCTCGTAGTGCGGCGTCCACGGAGGGGTTTAACTGTGCCCCGATGGAGGCTGTTTTTGTAGGGTCCGTTGGGTGGACTTGGAATTTGACTATTTCATCCGTTGGTTTAAAAGAGGTGGACTTGGATATCTTGTCAAGTATCACGTCGTCCCTGTCCACTATGGAGCGTAGCGCAGTTAATTCCTCAACCGAAAGGGCTTCGGATAATGCCTCGAGGGCCAATGCGGCTGTTTTGTTTTTGGCACGGAGTGTTGTGTCTGGATCACTAACGAGAGTGATGATTCCGTTGGGCCCGGGCATTTTGAGCTTCATGTACCCATAATGGGGTATGGCTTGGAAGATTGTGAACGCCTCCTGTCCCAAAAGGGCGTGGTATCCACTACTGAACGGGGCCACTTGGAATGTAATTTCTTCGGACCTATAGTTCTCCGGTGTGCCGAATACCACATCTAGTGTGATTTTCCCAGCACAGCGTGCTTCCTGACTGGGGATGATTCCTCTGAAGGTTGTGCTGCTTTGCTCAATGCGGTTCCAGTCTATTTCCCTTTTTTGAAGAGTTTCTTCGTAGATGAGGTTTAATCCACTGCCGCCGTCCATGAGTACTTTGATGAGTTGAAAGCCGTCCACAATTGGACTGAGGACCAGTGCAGCTGGTGCTCGGGCTGTTCGGAATTTAGGTTCGTCACTGGCATTGAAGGTAATAGCCCTGTTGCTCCATGGATTTATTGCTGCTACGTGGCAGATTTCGGCAATGCTGCGGAGTGTTTGCTTGCGCCTATTATTTGATGCAAAGGTCTCAAAGACTGTTAATACCGTATTGTTATCCCTGGGATGGTGCTCTGTGGCATCTGGGATGAGAAGATCCTCGCCGCTTTTGGCCACCTACCGGAGTATCCAACATGCTCTAAGGCTGTGTGTTGGTATGGTATCTGATGTACTATGAATTTTGCAGGGTCCGTTGAGCCATCCCTCCAATACGGTTCCATGCCCTATAGAGGGTTTTTGCTTCTTTGTAATTAACTCGGGTGTCTAATGATAGTGCACCCTTTTACTTCGGACTGGATGTATATTCGGAGCCGGATTATCCCAAAATTTTGTTTCGGTTTTCCAGGCACTTTCCATCACACAGTACTTTCGTACTATGGATGCCAAGTCAGCGAAGCGTGATATGTCACGGCGACTTAAGGCGTTAAGGATTCCCTTGTCCGTGCAATTATTGCAGAAAAATGAGACTGTGTCTTCCTCGCGACAGTCCTTAACCTTGTTCATCACAAGGAGGAATCTGGCCCAATAATGATGTACTGTTTCATGGGGCTCTTGCCTGATGTGGGAAAGATCGTTTATGTCTGGGTGGGTGGGTGGATTTGAGTCCGAACCCCTACCCGATCTGAGACCCAGGGACCGGGGAGTTTCCAATCTTGGAAGCTCGGATTCCGGAGTGTTGCCCGATAAATTTGGCCCATTGCCTGACTCTAAGTTCAGGGCTTGGGTGATGTCCTCCCGTAAACGGGTATCTGGCTCGGAGAGCTCAGGAATCCGGACATAGTTAGTCCTCAAGATAGAGGAAGAATCGCCGCATTGTTCCTCCACCACCGCAATATGATGGGTGACCGGTGGAGAATTAATCTCCCTTTGATCGGGTTTAAGCCCAATCCGATCATAGTCTGTAGCGACTCCCAAGGCGGCGATACGATCCAAGAGCTCGTTTAGGGAAGAGAGCTCCATTGGATCCATCTGCTCGGCGAATTCCGAGCCGACGTGGAGGCTATTTTTGATGTCTTGAGAGGTCATCGTCGGTGCAGCGGCCGAACAGGCGGTCATGATGAAACTGCCAAGCCGGAGAGTTTGGCCGACAGCCAGGGCTCCCGCGGCAGTAATGTTGTTTTCAACAACGAGACGAGGCATCCTTCCTTACGGCGACGGCACAGTGGAACTCTCAACGAAAGCACCAATGACGGTGTCAAAACCGGTGGATCTCGGGTAGGGGGTCCCGAACTGTGCGTCTAAGGCGGATGGTAACACGAGGCAGGGGACACTATGTTTTACCCATGTTCGGGCCCTCTCGATGGAGGTAAAACCTTACGTCCTGCTTGATTATTCTTGATAATATGAGTAGTACAAGAGTTGATCTACCATGAGATCGGAGAGGCTAAACCCTAGAAGCTAGCCTATGGTATGATTGTCTGTTCTCCTACGGACTAAAACCCTCCGGTTTATATAGACACTGGAGGAGGCTAGGGTTACACAAGGTCGGTTACAAAGGAGGAGATATACATATCCGAATTGCCTAGATTGCCTTCCACGCCAAGTAGAGTCCCATCCAAACACGGGACGAAGTCTTCAATCTTGTATCTTCATAGTCCAACAGTCCGGCCAAAGGATATAATCCGGCTGTCCGGATACCCCCTAATCCAGGACTCCCTCAATCATGCTCTAATAAATATAAGTGAAGCAAAAGAGCATTTTTTAAACAATGGTTTTCTATGTGAAGAGAAACATGCACTCCAAACTTCAAATGATATAAGTGAAGCACATGAAGCATTCTATAAACCCATACTCAAAAGATATAAGTGAAATGCAATGAGCATTATATAAATCAACCATGGACTATCTCATACCAGCATGGTGCATAAAATAAAAATGAAAACTAAAAGAAAAATACGCTCCAAGAGTTGCACATATCACGCGAACGAAACGAAACCAAAAACATACCAATACTTGTTGAAGAAAGATGGGATGCCTTCCGGGGAATCCCCAAGCTTAGACACTTGAGTCTCCTTGAATATTTACTACGGGTGCCTTGGGCATCCCCAAGCTTGAGCCATTGCCTCTCCTCCTTCTCCTCACATCGAGACCTCCTCGATCTTCGAACACTTCATCCACACAAAACTTAACCGAACTTTTAGTGGCGAGGTTAGTGAATATGGCAATGAAATCCCATCATGTACTGCTGTAACATTATTGTATAATTATAAAAAAAACATTACCCATTGTATGCTATCACAATTCTATGGCTCCAAGTCAAGGAGGCTTCAACAAGAATTCAAACATACGCAAATAATGAAGCTATAACAGCAATATGTGAAAATATGACAATCTGTAAAGATTTGAACATCCACCATACTTCTGCAACTCAAAAACTTCTGAAAATTAGGACAAAATAAAAATTTTGTATAGAAAGACAATGCAAAAAGTTTCAGAACTGTTTGACATTCCAGTAAAAAAAATGTAAAATCGAGCACTACAACCAAAGTTTCTGTTTACACCGCGCAAACCAACAAGCAATTTAATCATCCTAAAGGCAAACCTTGGCACATTATTTTTATAATACAATGGCTTTGTACAAGGGGATAATTATTTCTGTGAGAATCTTCATGAAAAAATCTACATTATTTCCATGAGCATGAACACAAGTGTTCAAGGCCGACCCTCACTTCTCCAATGCATAACTTCCGATCGCTTCTCTTTTGTGAAAAGATTTTTAAGTTCCCCTCTATATTTTTTGTTTTTAAACTTTATAAAGCACTCAACAGAAAGAAATGACTCTCTAAACTTCCAGGTTGTCTCCCTGGCAGCACTTTATTTAAAGCCATTAAGCTAGGCATAAAGTGCTCAAGTAATGTATCCACCCGGATCCCAAGGTATATCAAAGCCAATTTTAATTAACAATGATTTGGCATTTAGTAATGAGTACAAAGCAACATATATCATGCAATGACGAAGTTTAACTCTCTTCCTATGCATCGGCATGTCATACAAGAACAATTCATTCACATCAAGTAAAGGCCAATGCATAGTATAAGCAATTTCTTGCAATTCTATCGTGTTGAAAACATAGAGAGGCAGAGATGTAGTTCCTCTCTCATAATAATTGCAAGTAGGAGCATGATACGTCTCCAACGTATCTATAATTTTTTATTGTTCCATGCTATATTATATTCTGTTTTGGATATTATTGGGCTTTATTATACACTTTTATATTATTTTTGGGACTAACCTATTAACCGGAGGCCCAGCCCAGAATTGTTGTTTTTTTGCCTATTTTAGGGTTTTGCAGAAAAAGAATATCAAACGGAGTCCAATAATGGAGATGGTTTTACAGATTACTTTCTTATGAGTGTGTTGAATACTATGATAAGTTTGAAACTTGATAATTGTTTTGAGATATGGACATGGTGATATTAGAGTTGTGCTAGTTGAGTAATTGTGAATTTGAGAAATGCTTGTGTTGAAGTTTGTGATTCCCGTAGCATGCACGTATGGTGAACCGTTATGTTAAGAAGTCGGAGCATGATGTATTTATTGATTGTCCTCCTTATGAGTGGCGGTCGGGGACGAGCGATGGTCTTTTCCTACCAATCTATCACCCTAGGAGCATGCGTGTAGTACATTGCTTCTATAACTAATAGACTTTTGCAATAAGTATGTGAGTTCTTTATGACTAATGTTGAGTCCATGGATTATACGCACTATCACCCTTCCACCATTGCCAGCCTCTCTAATACTGCACACTTTTCGCCAGTATCATACAGCCACCATATGCCTTCCTTAAAACAGCCACCCTACCTATCATGGCATTTCCATAGCCATTCCGAGATATATTGCCATGCAACTTTCCACCGTTCTATTTATCATGACACGCTCCACCATTGTCATATTGCTTTGCATGATCATGTAGTTGACATTTTAGTTATGGCAAAGCCACCGTTCATCATTGCTATCCCGGTACACCGCCGGAGGCATTCATATAGAGTCATACTTTGTTCTAGTATCGAGTTGTAATCATTGAGTTGTAAAATAGAAGTGTGATGATCATCATTCATAGAGTATTGTCCCAAATAAAAAAAGAGAGAGAAAGGCCAAAGAAAAAAAAGAAGTCCCAAAAAAGGGGGCAATACTACTATCTTTTTTTCCACACTTGTGCTTCAAAGTAGCACCATGATCTTCATGATAGAGAGTCTCCTTTGTTATCACTTTCATATACTAGTGGGAATTTTTCATTATAGAACTTGTCTTGTATATTCCAACGATGGGCTTCCTCAAAATGCTCTAGGTCTTCGTGAGCAAGCAAGTTGGATGCACACCCACTTAGTTTCTTTTTGTTGAGCTTTCATATATTTATAGCTCTAGTGCATCTGTTGCATGGCAATCCCTACTCACTCACATTGATATCTATTCATGGGCATCTCCATAGCCCGTTGATACACCTAGTTGATGTGAGACTATCTTCTCCTTTTTTTTCTCCTCCACAACCACCATTCTATTCCACCTATAGTGCTATGTCCATGGCTCACGCTCATGTATTGCGTGAAAATTGAAAAAGTTTGAGAACATTAAAAGTATGAAATAATTGCTTGGCTTGTCATCGAGGTTGTGCATGATTTGAATACTTTTTGTGGTGAAGATGGAGCATAGCCAGACTATATAATTTTGTAGGGATAACTTTCTTTGGCCATGTTATTTTGAAGAGACATGATTGCTTAGTTAGTATGCTTGAAGTATTATTATTTCTATGTCAATATTAAACTTTTGTCTTGCATCTTTCGGATTTGAATATTCATACCACAATTAAGAGAATTACATTGAAATTATGCCAAGTAGCATTCCACATCAAAAATTCTGTTTTTATCATTTACCTACTCGAGGACGAGCAGGAATTAAGCTTGGGGATGCTTGATACGTCTCCAACGTATCTTTAATTTTTTATTGTTCCATGTTATATTATATTCTGTTTTGGGCATTATTGGGCTTTATTATCCACTTTTATATTATTTTTGGGACTAACCTATTAACCGGAGGCCCAACCCAGAATTGCTGTTTTTTTCCTATTTTAGGGTTTCGCAGAAACAGAATATCAAATGGAGTCCAAACGGAATGAAACCTTCGGGAACGTGATTTTCAGAATGAACATGATCCAAAGGACTTGGACACTACGTCAAGACATCAATCAGGAGGCCACGAGGTAGGGGGGCGCGCCTACCCCCCTGGGCGCGCCCTCCACCCTTGTGGGCCCCCTGTTGCTCCACCGACGTACTCCTTCCTCCTATATATACCTACATACCCTCAAACTACCAGATACGGAGCCAAAACCCTAATTCCACCGCTGTAACTTACTGTATCCACGAGATCCCATCTTGGGGCCTATTCCGGTGCTCCGCCGGAGGGGGCATCGATCACGGAGGGCTTCTACATCAACACCATAGCCCTTCCGATGAAGTGTGAGTAGTTTACCTCAGACCTACGGGTCCATAGTTATTAGCTAGATGGCTTCTTCTCTCTTTTTGGATCTCAATACAAAGTTCTCCCCCTCTCTTGTGGAGATCTATTCAATGTAATCTTCTTTTGCGGTGTGTTTGTTGAGACCGATGAATTGTGGTTTATGATCAAGTTTATCTATGAACAATATTTGAATCTTCTCTGAATTCTTTGATGTATGATTGGTTATCTTTGCAAGTCTCTTCGAATTATCAGTTTGGTTTGGCCTACTAGATTGATCTTTCTTGCAATGGAAAAAATGCTTAGCTTTGGGTTCAATCTTGCGGTGTCCTTTCCCAGTGACAGTAGGGGCAGCAAGGCACGTATTGTATTGTTGCCATCGAGGATAACAAGATGGGGTTTATTTCATATTGCATGAGTTTATCCCTCTACATCATGTCATCTTGCTTAAAGCGTTACTCTGTTCTCTTGAACTTAATACTCTAGATGCATGCTGGATAGCGGTCGATGTGTGGAGTAATAGTAGTAGATGCAGGCAGGAATCGGTCTACTTGTCTCGGACGTGATTCCTATATACATGATCATACCTAGATATTCTCATAACTATGCTCAATTCTGTCAATTGCTCAACAGTAATTTGTTTACCCGCCGTGAATACTTATGCTCTCGAGAGAAGCCACTAGTGAAACCTATGGCCCCCGGGTCTATCTTCCATCATATTAATCTTCCAATACTTAGTTATTTCCTTTGCCTTTTATTTTACTTTGCATCTTTATCATAAAAATACCAAAAATATTATCTTATCATATCTATCAGATCTCACTCTCGTAAGTGACTGTGTAGGGATTGACAACCCCTTATCGCGTTGGTTGTGAGGATTTATTTGTTTGTGTAGGTACGAGGGACTCGTGTGTGGCCTCCTACTGGATTGATATCTTGGTTCTCAAAAATTGAGGGAAATACTTACGCTACTCTACTGCATCACCCTTTCATCTTCAAGGGAAAACCAACGCAAGTGCTCAAGAGGTAACAGAGCAACAAGCACATGCATATTATATTCATCAAAATTATCATGTGTAGTGGCAAAATGCAACCCATCAATATAATCCTTAATAAGTGCAAACTTCTCCGATATAGTGTAGTTTGGAGAATTCAAAAAGATAATAGGACTATCATGTGTGGGTGCAATAGCAACAATTTCATTCTTAATATAAGGAACTACAACAAGTTCATCTCCATAAGCATAATTCATATTGGCATCTTGGCCATAATCATAGCAAGCATCAAGTTCATCAAAAAGGGATATTTCAAATGAATCAACGGGGTCATAGCAATCATCATAGCATTCATCCTTCGATAAGAATGAAGGGGCATTAAACAATGTATGGGATAAAGAGTTACTCTCATTAGAAGGTGGGCTCGGGTGATCAATCCGCTCTTCCTCCTTTTGTTCTTCGCTCTCCTCCTCATGTTTTTCATCCAATGAGCTCAGAGTTTCATCATTTTCTTCTTCCATAGACTCCTGCAAAATGTTAGTCTCTTCTTTGACAGCGGAGGAGTCCTCAATATATGGTTTAACATAGGCATTAGAAGCATAATTATCATAACAATATTTAAGTATGGCAAGATTTTTAGATTTGTAAAGAGTAGCATCATACTTTTCAATCAAAGAAGCAATTTCATAGAACCCTTAGAAGCAACAAAATCTTCAGTTTGTTCAATATCAAAGTAATTATAAACACCTTTGGTATAAGAAGATACGATTCTATTATCAATAAACTCACATTGGTAGGGAAGGTGTTTCTTAGGGTCTTCGTAACAACAAGTAAAATCATATAATTCACATAAATTCCAAGCATAGCATTGCATAGTATTAAATTGATGTTGTAAAAGTTTCCCTTTTTCACACAAGCGGTGTCGCACAAAACAAGCATGCTCATCTAATGATTTTCCCTCAACTAAGCTACTTCCTCCGTCCCACAATATAAGAATGTTTTTCAAACTGTTTTAGCTTGAAAAACGTTCTTATATTATGGGACGGAGGGAGTAGTTGGGTTTTCAGCATGAGCACAAATGGATCGAAGATGATCCAAGTAGAAAGCTTCAGCAGTATGATAGGTTTTGGGTGGTTCTTCAACCATTGGTTTAGCAGGTACAACTAATTTTTTGGTATTTTGCATTTCCTACCCATAACTAAAGATAGAAAACAAGAGCAAAAAATAAAAATTACTTAGTGATAAAGCAAACAAGCACACATGAGAATATTCACCCCGCGCTATTGCTCCCCGACAACGGCGTCAGAAAAAGGTCTTGATAACCCACAAGTATAGGGGATCGTTTGTAGTCTTCTTCGATAAATAAGAGTGTCGAACCCAACGAGGAGCTAAAGGCAGAACAAATATTCCCTCAAGTTCTATCGACCACCAATACAACTCTACGCACACTTGACGTTTGCTTTACCGGAAACAAGTATGAAAATAGTTTGTAGGAGTGATGCTAGAACTACTTTGCAAGAACAAAAATAGAAGTACTTTGCAAGATAATAAAAAGTTAGGTGTTTAGTAAAAGGGTTCGTGTCAACAAGAAAGTTATTTGTCCCTAGGAAATCAATAACAAGTACTAGTAATCATTCTTGCAACTTTATATGAGGGAGAGGCATGAGCTAACATACTTTCTCTACTTGGATCATATGCACTTACGATTGGAACTCTAGCAAGCATCCACAACTACTAAATATCATTAAGGTCGTTAAACCCAACCATAGCATTAAGTATCAAGTCCTCTTTATTCCCATACATCATACCCACCTACTCGGGTTTAAGTTCCTGTCACTCTCGCAACCCACCATAAGCGAACCATGAACATATTGCAACACCCTACAGCGGGCCCCCTCACATTTGGGCAAGAACGGAGGGCACCGTAGGACAACACCATAAATAAAATATACAATCATACCAACCAAGATCACAATTAACCCACGGGACAAAACGGATCTAGTCAAACATCATAGGATAACCATAGATCATTGGGAAATAATATATGGAGTTGAGCACCATGTTTAAGTAGAGATTGCAGCGGGGAGAAGGGGTGTTACACCTCTGCATAGAGGGAGAGAGAGTTGGTGTTGACAGTAGCAAGATTGTTGATGTAGATCATCGTCCCGATCATTGCCCGGTGGCACTCCGGCACCACCGGAAGCGAGGTAGAGAGAGCCCTCTCCTTCTTCTTCTTCCTTGGACTCCCCCTGGATGGGAGGAGAGTTCCCCCTGTGGTCCATGCCCTCCATGGTGGCGGAGGGGTGGGATCCCCTCTGAGATTAGATCTCCCTCTCTGTTCTCTTCTGTTTCGCGTTCTGCAGATCTGGCCGAAAATCGTTTATTATATTCCCGGAGATCCGTAACTCTAATTGTGCTGAGATTTTAACACGATTTTTTTCGGATATAAGATTTCTTGCGCCCGAAGTAGAGCCCCAACCGACGTACGAGGTGAGCACAACCCACCATGCCACGCCTCGCTCCGGGACCGCGCCCTGGTGGGTCGTGCCCACCTCGGGCCTCCGTTTGCGGTGATTCCAACTCCCCAAAATCATATATATTCCAAAATAATTCTTCGTAAAATTTTATTGCATTTGGACTTTGTTTGATATGGATACTCTGCGATACAAAAAACATGCAGAAAACAGGAACTGGCACTGGGCACTGAATCAATAGGTTAGTCCAATAAATCATATAAAAAGTTGCCAAAAATATGTAAAAGTTGTATAATATTGGCATGAAACAGTCAAAAAATATAGATACGGCGGAGACGTATCAGCAGCATAGGAGCAAGGCTAGTGACTGGGTAGTACCGTACGAGGGTCGCATCGAGCACACCCCGACGGCCTCTGGTTCGTCTTCTCCACCCATAGCCACGTCTGCCCGTGGGACGACCTGCATGTCACCAGCGACGAAGGGCCAAAGGTGACGGCCGCACCTCGCCATCACGGGAGGAGCATCGGCCGCCAAGACGGCCATCCACATCGCTATTGTCGTTGTCCTTCAGGTGCTCTTCCTCTCGATTTCATATGGTTCTCTCCTAGCTATCTGTTGTGTATACATGTTCCCGATTCGTTTCTTGTCTTGCAGCTAGATCGGAGGGTGGTGACACTTTCATCGTGCGCATGACTTGCTGTCAACTTGGCCACCTGATGGAGATGGAAGAGGTACCATCCAGCCTACGAAGGTCGAGCTGCGGCGAGCAGCAGAGGAGGCGTGTAGCTGCTGCTTGGTCTAGGACCTTCTTCGCAGTAGCAGCACCACCACCATCGTCAGATGCAGTGAAGACCAATAGATGCAGGCGCCATCAACCATGGCCCGGTGAAACCAGCCATCTCCGGCGAGCTCACTCCCTTGCACCAGCAGAAGCACCGCGACAGCAACTGCAACATCAATTTATACGATAGTGGTAAAGTGACGGCCTTTCCTTCCTCCCTTCCATGCTTGCAGCGCTTTAATTAATATTTAGCAGGACGGAATATGTGCCCACATACGTGGACAAGGACAGTGACTGGAATATGTGCATCCTGGTATTTCGCCAATTGTATTTTGCTAGGTCAAGCCCGTGCTTAGTTTGCTCTTCCTTTCTGTTGAGGAAGACAGTGGCTCTCAGCTGCCATGTTTAGAGTTAATTGCTTGAATCAGTTGGATAATGGATATGTTGTCAGAGAAAAGCAATGTTTGAGAAATCTGAAAGTGCTTGAGAATTTATATGGCCAGAAGAAGGCCAAGAGTGCATAGTTATTTATTTTCACCATAGAAAAAGGAATGTCCTAGTTCAGTGTACACATTTCGTTAGCTTCTATAAATGGCATCGTGAATAAAACACTGCCACACCAATGCATGAGTAGTTGTATTGGTTTCTGCTCAAGTACAATAATGCAATCTTGTCTTTTATTGTAAACCCTGGTTTGGTATTTTTAGTTGCATGCTTCAGTGAAAGAAAATAAAAAAGTGTCAAAGTAGAATGCACATCGCTGTGGCATGGTAGAATCTGTCGTACGAGAATATTTAGTCAGATGGTCCTTTTAGATTCTCTCTGATTTTCTATAGATAGTTGGGTTTTCGGATACAAATATAATTTCAGTAATCCCATGATTTCGGTCAATGCCACGTTTAATTCTGGACATAGTATTGGACATTTAATTCAGTTAAAAATATCATGCCAGGTGGCTTCCAAATTAAAAATCATATGCAAATAGACTTGTGCAAGAAATAATTTTTAAATTTGTTTTGGTCCATTCTCTCAGCTCACACTTATTCCACTCTTTTTAGGACTCAGGTAGCAAATGCATATACAAATGATAATATACATTTACATTGAATTCATTGCTGTTGTGAACTCATTGTTACTGGCAGATGCCTCCGTGCTCTAGTTGTGCTGGCCTGGAGGTAGCCTCCTGTTCTTTTTTTCCCTACCTTAGTTTGTGCTTGCTCTGTTCAAGTGTTCATATCAAGATAACCTATGTCATGGATAAGCCTCCAAACTGTATTTGATATATTGGCTATTTCTGATCGAGGAATTTATGGTCCCCCATTTCTAACTTACAAGAATGCGGAGAAACGCACAGAATTTAGGAGGGCCTTTGGATATTTGTCTCTGATTCAATTTTATTAGGAGATCAGTTTGCCAACATTACTTTCCTGCTAATTAATATGAATTCAAATTTGGTAAACATGCATAGATTCAGTTCTGATGTACTCTATTAACTCTAGTTTTGGTTGTCGATGTGATTGTTTGATATTTAAATTAAGACTATTCTTGCTAGGCCCATGCTAATAACAATCCTCTTGTGTTTAAATTTCACTTTTACTAGGGTTCGAATACTAGGTACTTATGAAAGGGGTCAATGTCGATGACCCAATCTACTTCAATGATGACGAAAGTATGTATGTATACATTCAGTAGCAGGCGCCATTATCTTTGAATTCCATCGATGTTGTTGTGTTTGACATGTTGGTTGGTTCGGTTATTCAGGTAGATGCCTTCGTAAGCTCCACCATGTTAAAAAGTCAAGGATTGAAACTATGTGCAGTGAACCGAACCTTTGTGAGAGAAGGGTCGTGCTCCAGCTCTCAGCAGTGTGAGAGATGGGGGCTGGAGTTGGAGGCGCCAGAGCTCCGACCATCTCCAAGGCGGTGTTCCTAGAGGCGGCTCGCCATTGGGGAACGGAGTTGAGAGCTGGAGTAGGCCACTCTAGGAACACCGCCTTGGAGATGGTCGGAGCTCTGGCGCCTCCAACTCCAGCCCCCATCTCTACTTCATCCAGATTCACCTCTCTCTCTATCTATCTCTCTAATGAACACATCATTTTACTCGGGTCAGATGCTAAAGGTATGTGATGATGCAGGAAATTCTGGGTTTGTGCTTGGAGGCAAACTCAGCAGAGGGACCTTTCATGGTTTAAATCAAAATGGTGTGCTGAAGAGAAAACATCATTTTTGAAAGAGATTAAAATGGAATCTTCTTGAACTATGTTTCCCATACATGTTTGATTCGTATATATTCTAAAGTTGGTTGTACCTGGATGGGTTACAGTTTGCTTCTTTCAAAAAGACGAGGTGTTCTCTCTAAAACAAATATGTACCTGGATTTGTAGATAGTTTTTTATGTTTCTGTACATTGGCATGATCTCAAACAATTCTAAGGCCATAGGATTGTCATCATGTATGTTATTTAGTTATATAGAAAAACATGGCATAGGACAGTGCTGCTTCTAAACCAAGTTGTTAAATTCATCACCGAACAATTGAATCCGCTTTCAGCCTAACGTTTGATCAAGAAAGAGTCAATTATGTGTATCTACGAGCACTGTTCTTATTCTTTTTTAAGATGAGCTCCGCTCTTCACTTGATTAATTATGTTCTATAGGGACAGGAGGCAAATGGGTTGGGATGATCTGCATTGCCTCCAGCTGCACAGGATTCAGGGAATCCCTATAGCTGTATTCTGTTTTTTTTTCATGATATTAGCAATATGAATGTGTATATTTGTATATTTCCTTATTATTTACTTTTTAGTGATGCTTGCTGCAGTATTACATAACTGACTTTTGGTTCAAGATTGATAATTCTGTTTTCCATGAAGAACACATCATATTTTTTCAACTGACTAAACAAATTACTCACATCAGGTTCATGTGATGTGTCCTATGAAGTGTCAGAATGACGAGACGATCAAGTGAAGCTATCTAAGAGTATGCTTATGTGGAACTATATAAGCTCCTTATTTCGTTGCCGCTATGGCTTGCTGTTGCTATGTAATAAGTGTGATGTTTGTATCTAACTTTACTCGCTTTTGGAATAAAATATATATTCGCATTTCACATGAAAATCCAAATGATAAGTTCTATTAACAAAATATGACATACTTACCTTGCATTTGGCACATTTAATTTCCTTGCCTTTTGCCATGACTTTAATAAAAAGATCTTATACCAAGTAGCAACAATACTTGCTTTCGGTATATCCTTACTATGATCCTTTCGTTTAGGCACTGCCATTACACTTTAACCGGGCGCACTGAGTTATTGTGTTGGTTATACATACTTAGCTTGCCTCACTGTTAAAGTATAGCTGACACACATGCTTACTCAAAGTGTTAGGACCGGGCACCGCGCGCCAGGTGGTGCGTTGCAGGTCTAGTGTCATATATGGTTGCCCCAATTGAAGTAGAAAATTGAGTTTCATGCATCACAAACCTGCTAGTAGGCTGTCAACCAAACTGGTTGAACTAATTTCAAGAGACCATCTCTCATCGGTTGAACCCGAAGGTCATGGTGCCCAATCTTCCTCCTTGTGTAGTAATGGTCACGTATGAATCCGGCTGATGACGTTGAAGATAATCTACACAAAATTGAAACTTTCATATTGTTAAAATAAAATCATTACGAGTGTTCCAAATGACCCAAAGTAAAGTGCAAGTTTTCACAAGGATGTGAGACTTCAACTTTGGATGCACCCCACTAGCCAGTTTCTGCATATACTCATACTACTCATGGGTGGAGGTAAATTGTCATAATAGCTTGGCAAGTGAGCAGTGAAGAAATAAATGTTGAATCGACTCCTCATCGTCACAAAGCAACACTTAGTGCATCCTTGTCTATTCCTTTTATTTAGTTTATCTTTTGTTAAGATGACCTTGAGATCTAAAAACCACAAGAAGATTTAATTGTCAATGGGACTTTCATTTTTCAAATATATTTATGGTGGAAAGATTGCCCATCATTGATGAAGTCTGTATACATGGATCTAACCGAGAAGGAACTAGAAGTAGTTCACTTCCAACAATAGAATGTATCTGATTCATGTGAAATATTGACCATCATCAACCTTTCAACAAGGTTTAACTAGTCCATTTGTCCCTAGTCAGTGGTTTTCAAAGGCAGCATTCAATGATACCTGGCCCATCACAGAGACAACAAAGACATCTTTTCATTGCACAATATGATAGAGACACGCGTATTGCATGGCTAATGTATCTTCCCATAACTTAGTAGTTAGGCCATTGTTCATCATGCATTGTCTTCTTCTCTCCCGAGTTGGCCCGACTGTGGCTGGCCCCAATGATATTTTATCATTTCATACCGCCTACGTGTTTGTATTACCAGAAAAGATCACCTCTGAATGGTATTGCAAAAACTACCATGGCGGCAGGTCCGACAGCTGACACGTGGCACCTTCCGCAACATCCCATGGCGGTAGCCCAAGCATAACAGGAATTCGGCCGAGCAGGACAGCTACAACGGAACAGAGGCCGATGGGCCCTGCCACCACCGCGTGTGGCGGCACCCTCTTTTGGTGCTGCTCTGACATGATTGGGCTTTGAATCGACAACTCCTCCATGGTTAATAATATAGCCAGCTACTGGTTATAACATGTTGTCATGTCATCTACAATCAATATAATAGCCAACACATAGAATAGTTGGCTATAAAAAAAGTACTACTTTGTCAACATATGACCCACCTTCCAGTGTCACAAAGCTTTTTGGAGCTTGTGCTGGCTATAAGCCTACAACCCGCTTCTCTTCTCTCTCATCTTCTCTCTTTTCTAACTCAGCGACAATATCATATTTAAATCCTTATGGTCTGCTTATGTCACCTTATTATACTTGCTCTCACGTTGATCATTCACTTTGCTAGCTCTTCGACCGCCAGTCAGATGGGAGGATCCATCAATTCCTTCATTGAAAAGAACAACACACACATGTTCCCAATTGTGAACGTAAAGCATGGTACGTACTACATTTTTATAGTATAGAGTGCTATTTGACCATATACTGAAATTAACGATTGGTTGAAGCAGTAGTACAACCCGTCACAACGATATGCACCAACAACACAGGGTGCCGCCATATGCTCTGGCGGCAGGGCACCGGGGGCCTCCCGTTCCGTTGCACAGTCAGCTTGTCTGAATTCCTGTTATGCCCAAGCTGTCGTCACGGACTGTGGCGGCGGGCCTTGCTGTCTCTCGCTATGTTAGCAGGTGCCACGTGTCGGCTGTCAAGTCTGTCGTCATAGTAGTTTTGGTAATACCATTCTGAGGTGGTCTTTTTTGACAATATAAACGTGCGGGTGGTTTAAAATGATAAAGTTCGGCTCCAAGAACTCACATACTAGCCTGAACACGCCCATGTGACCGTGACTCCTATGCTCGTTTTCCTTTTCGAGTTTTTCTATTATTGTTTTATTCTTTGGTTCAAAAAATATGCTTTGTATGTAAAAAAATATTTCATTGAATGACATGTTCCTATTGAAAATTTGTTCAAATTTTCTTTTTGCTAATCCACCTGTAAGAAATATACATGTAGTGCTTCCTACAAAATAATAAAATAAAATAAAATGGAGGGGGGAAAGGAAAAAATGGCATTGCAATTTTTTTAATTGGGTCTATTGTAACAATATTATATTTTGATCTAAATAGAAACGTACTGAAAAATGGGTGAAAAACATGTTGACTTATGCATCGACGCCAGCATGCTGATATTGGGTGGAAATGAAAAAAATGTCACATTGTACTGCAGATGCATCTTAAAAGGGTAGACTGCAACTAAAAAAAGGCATTTCTCCTCGTCTTTGAATTTTGTTCTCATGCGATGGAAAAAGGTAGCAAAAGGTGAATGGAAAGTGAAGAAAAGCCAAGAAGCTGAAAAATACAAAAGTCAACTAACACAAAAATGTCAACTTCCCTTAGCTGTGGTAGAACCTCCTGAAAATCCCTAATAACATTAAAAATCTTATGACCCATGAGTTAAGACACACGCGCTATCACTCGCAATTGCGATCATCCCCTCCCCCTCACCACAATTTTAAAAACTTGCAATTGCGATCCTTTTTTAAAACTCTTGCTGTTGCGCACCGTTTGAAAATTTGCAGTTGCGACCCCACCAAAAAACTTATAGTTGTGGCCCCGTGAAAACTTGCAGTTGCGACCCCATTTGATAACTTGCACCTGCAGCCTCGCTTGAAACTTGTACTTGTGACCCTGCTCGAAAACTTGCAGTTGTGACCTCATTTGAAAACTCACAATTAGACCCCACCTGATAACTTGCAGTCGCGACCTCGCTTGAAAACTTGTAGTTGCGACCTTACTTCAAAACTTGCAATTTTGATCTCATTTGAAAACATGTAGTTGTAATCCTATTTGAAAACTTGTTGTTGTGATGCCACATGATAACTTGTACTTGCGACCTCGCTTGCAGAATTGTAGTTGTGGCCCTTTGTGAAAACATGTATTGCGCGCTTATTTGGAAACTTGCAGCTGTGACCCATGTAACGCCCTCAATGCAGCTATATCTCCCACGTGTCGAAGCACGACTTAGAGGCATAACCGCATTGAAAGCAATGTCGCAAGTGAGGTAATCTTCACACAACCCATGTAATACATAAGGGAAAGAGATACATAGCTGGCTTACAATCGCCACTTCACACAATACATGAATAAAGCATTACATAATCCAAATACACACAAGGTCCGACTACGGAACCAAAATAAAAGAAGACTACCCCAAAAGCTACATAGATCCCCGATCATCCCAACTGGTCTCCACTACTGATCAACTGGAAACGGAGCAACATAACGAACACGATCTTCAACTAGCTCCTCCTTGAACTCGGTTGCGTCACCTGCACGGTATCATCGGCACCTGCAAGCTGGTTTTGGAAGTATCTGTGAGCCACGGGGACTCAGCAATCTCACACCCTCGCGATCAAGACTATTTAAGCTTATAGAAAGGGTAAAAGTATGAGGTGGAGCTGCAGCCAGCGACTAGCATATATGGTGGCTAACATACGCAAATGAGAGCGAGAAGAGAAGGCAAAAGTCCGGTCGAACAACTATGATCAAGAAGTGATCCTAAAACAACCTACGTCAAACATAACTCCAACATCGTGTTCACTAACAGGAATCCGCCAAGAAGAGACCATCATGACTACACACGCGGTTGATGTATTTTAATTAAGATAAACTTCAGGTTTTCTACAACCGGACATTAACAAATTCCCATCTTCCCATAACCACGGGCACGGCTTTCGAAAGTTCAATCCCTCCAGGGGTGTCCCAACTTAGCCCATCACAAGCTCTCACGGTCAACGAAGGATATTCCTTCTCCCAAGACAATCCGATCAGACTCGGCATCCCGGTTACAAGACATCCTCGACAATGGTAAAATAAGTCCAGCAACAGCGCCAGAATGTGCCGACAAATCCCAATAGGAGCTGCACATATCTCGTTCTCAGGGCACACTCAGATGAGCGCTCCATACAATTAAAACCAAACCTCGAGTTTCCTCGAGGGGGCGCTGCACAGGGCTCTAGTTTGGACCAACACTCAGAGGAGCACTGGCCCGGGGGGTTAAAATAATGATGACCCTCGTGAGCGCGACTCCCAAGGGAAAAGGCTAGGTGGCGAATGGTAAAACCAATGTTGGGCATTGTTGGAGGAGTTTTATTCAAGGCGAACTGTCAAGGGGTTCTCATTATAACCCAACCGTGTAACGAACGCAAAATCTGGGAACATAACACCGATATGACGGAAACTAGGGCGGCAAGAGTGGAACAAAACACCAGGCATAAGGCCGAGCCTTCCACCCTTTACCAAGTATATAGATGCATTAATTAAATAATAGATATTGTGATATCCCAACAAATATCCATGTTCCAACAAGGAACAAACTCCAATCTTCACCTGCAACTAACAACGCTATAAGAGGGGTTGAGCAAAGCGGTAACATAGCCAAACAATGGTCTGCTAGGACAAGGTGGGTTAGAGGCTTGGCTCAACAATATGGGAGGCATGATAAGCAAGTGGTAGGTATCGCAGCATAGGCATAGCAAAAGAGCGAGCAACTAGAAGTGATTTCGAGGGTATGGTCATCTTGCCTGAAATCCCGCAAGGAAGAAGACAAATGGACGTAGTCGAACGGGTCGTCACAAACGTGACGTTATCGGAACCAACCCGAAGAAGAAACACCGGAAAGAAGCACACAACATAGTAAACAACCAACACATGAACATGGCATGATATGCGGGATGCGGTATGCGGTGCATATGAATGCTTTGGAAAGGAATGATTGAACCTGGCCTCAACTTGGAAAACCAAGAGTGCCACTGGAAAAGTGAGGTGATTTCGGTCGAAATCGATATAAATATCACCGAAATCGGATGCGCGGTTTGGAAATGGCAAGCAAAACAAATATGGCACCGGTCTGTGATAAACAGCAAGTAGCCATCTAAATGCATCAAGAACAACATGCTACAGCACTCCAACATGACAACAAAATACATGGCAGGGATCCACTCATAATGCTTGACAAAAGATGAACACTGAGCTACGGCTAATTCCCTCAATAGCAGGTTCAAACAAGCATGGCAAAAGTGCAAAAGATTACTGGTTTCAGACTTAGTGGAATTAACAGCATGTCAGGAATTTATCATCAGGAAGCAATGTTTAGAGCACGATAACTACATGCTACAGGAACATATCATGGCAAATCAAGGCATGGAATGAAGCTACTCTAAGCATATAACAAAAGTCCCTTGGTGACCATGAGCCAAAAGGGATCAGAAAATACAATTGCAAGCATGTGAACATAGCAAAAACATAAACAGATTCAGACTTAGTGAAAAACTGGAGCATGGCAAAACAGTTAACGAGTAGGCATGTTTATGAGCTCGATGCACTCACTACGAGGCATTGCATGACAAACTAAGCATACACCCAGCAAATAGACATGGCATAGAAGCTAGACATGGCAAGAACAACAACAACATAGTATGCACGGATGAACAACAACAAGCTCGGCAAAATTGCTAAACATGTTAACAATCTCCTAGGAACATTTTATAGCAAAAGTAGAACTCAATTGACTCAAGCTAGGGTGCACCATAAATGCAAACAAAGACCTGGATGGATAGAGCACAACAATATCTACAAAACATCCTTACTGATCATGCTCAAAAGAGGCACGGATCAGTAGGAAACAATATGAACATATGGCATAAAAATAATGACAAGGCAAGGACTTACTGAAATTCTAAGTCCCTGAAATCAGCATCATTGAGTAAGCTACTTTGCATGCTTGTGCTAGTCACCACAAAGATCACAAAAATACATGGCATACACCCCTGTAAAGATGGCATGGCATATTTCAAAACACATGTAGAGCTCAGGATCATAGCATGCACACATTAATCATGAAAAAAACGACAAAAGTGCATTTGCTGAAACAGATCTGAAACTATCATCACATAGCCTTCTTCCAACAACATTTCGGGCATCAAGATGAGCTCAAATGGAAATGATGCAATGAGATGAAATGATGCACTCGTCAAGACGAACATTTTGATATGCTACACGCACGAATCGGAGCTACGATGGGGAAGTTATGGCATGTCAAAGTATGCAAAAATATTAGGGTTAGGGACGAAAAAGTCAACCAAGAGGGGATGGATCTGGATCTGGATCTCGCGGCACGCGATCCGAGGCGGCCGGAACAGTGCTCGCCGGAGATGCTTGGGGTGCCGGAGTTCGGGGAGGTGGCCGGAGCGGGGCGGATCTGGCGAGGTCAGCGGGGTGGCGAGGTGATGCGGGCGGCGCCGGAGCTTCGGCGGCCCGCGACGGGGCGGCGCCCGGCGACGAGGTGGCGAGCCGACGATGGTCGGTGGTGGCGGGGCGCTGCCGGTGTTGAGCTGGGGCGGCGCGCCCCGGCGAGGACGCGGCGGCGTCAAGCGAAGCAGGCGGCGGCGACCGGGCCCGGAGGGCCCCGCGCGGGCCCTTGCCGGCCGGCGGGTGAGGCGCGGCAGCGGAGGAGAGTGGTGGCGACAGGTGGCGGGTGGAGGTTGGTTGCGGCAACGGTGATGCTGAGGTGGCGGCTCCGGATTGATCCGGGTGAGGTGGCGGTGGCGGTGGACATTGTCCGGCGCGGAGAAGAATTGTCCGGCGGCGCGCGGAGGAGGAAGTTAGGGTTTTATCTGCGCGAAAATTCCGTGAGGGACACGTATATATAGGTAGAGGGAGCTAGGAAGCTCCAAATGAGGTGCGGTTTTCGGCCACGCGATCGTGATCGAACGACCGAGATGATGGAGGGGGTTTTGGTGGGTTTTGGGCCACTTTTGAGGGGTGTTGGGCTGCAACACACACGAGGCCTTTTCGATCCCTCGTTTAACCGTTGGAGTATCAAATGAAGTCCAAATGGCATAAACTTGACAGGCGGTCTACCGGTAGTAAACCAAGGCTGCATGACAAGTCTTGGTCCAAACCGAAAATATTTAACACCCGCACATGAAAAGAGGTAGAAAGAGACACAGGGTGACATAGGAGCGCCGGGTTGCAAAACGGACAACGGGGAAAATGCTCGGATGCATGAGATGAACATGTATGCAAATGAAATGCACATGATGACATGATATGGAATGCATGACACGCAAGCAATGACATGGCAACAACAGCGAATAACTGGAAGACACCTGGCACATCGGTCTCGGGGCGTCACAACACTCCACCACTACGAGAGGATCTCGTCCCGAGATCTTGAATGCCACCGGAGGGGAAAACGGAAGAGAAAGAGAAGAGGTAAAACTAAGTTACTACTTTGACAAACTTGTGAAACCAAAGAACCTTGCAAAGGTTAAGCCATTTCGAGAAAAGAATACAACGGAGATAAATGAAGTTGAAAGCACTCCGTTAGCAAAGAGGAACAAGGAAGAACAACTTCGAACAGCACTCCGGTTGAGAAGGGATGCAAGACTTAATAAGGCGAAAAGAACTAGAGCAAAAGGGCACAACACTCCGGTTAAATGGATAGGCACGAAAAGAAAAAGGTCCTGACAAGAAGAAGAAGAGTTGAAGAGAGCAACATCACAATGCCTCCGGAACGAATGTAGGAATGGATTCCAAAGAACAGAGAGGAAAGCAACATCTTTAGGAGAAGGGTCGAATGGAGTTGTTGGTAAACCAACAACGAAAAGAGTAAGCTTGTAGTGGGCTTATGGAGAACATCTCAAAGCTGAGGTGAAATTCTGCCACTAACGGAAACGATAGATTGGATTGATATCAACAAGGAGACGAGAACTTATTTTACCGGAAGGATAAAAGAAGAACTTGGATCATAAATGAGCACCATAAATAGCAACAATCCTTAGGGAAGGCTTTAGGTGAAATATAACCCAAGATAACTCCAATGACGAGATTGATGGATTTAAAATACCTCAATCTTAACAACGTGTGAATCATGACACATGAGCTCAAATTATCAAGAATGACATAATACCACCTCCAAGGATACGGAAGAAAGCATTGCACTCGGATTGCAAGATGAAGAAATACTTGAGCTCCTTTGAAAAGAATCCCACTGACCACTTCAAGAAGGAATTAAATCCTTGATGAACCATCATGTAGAATCTTCATGAAGAACTCCGTTAAACAAAAGAATGATCAAACGGAAGGAAAGAGAATGTTGAAAACACAAGGTGAAACCTTGTAATGCTTTAGATGGATCTCCGTGATAATTAGAGCTTGGAACTCCGAGAAAGAAAAGATGAACAAACTCCAAAGGAAGGAATTTATCACTTGGATGAAACAAGAATAAGAATTATGTTATGCGTATCCTTCACCAATTTAAATTGATGACAAGCAGCGGATTTGACATACTACTTATTCTCGTAGAAAGGATTAAGATAGATATAGCACAAACTTGAGAAGGTCTTCAACGAACCACCGGTATGATTGAAGCAACGAATAAATTGATATGATAACAGCGGAAGAGAATCCTGGAAGAGCCACCCTAAGAATAGAACAACGAATGAAGTAAAAGGATGAATCACCGGTAAGGATTAGCAAATGAACGAACATGCTTGAGTGAATTTAGATCCATGAGAACGAAGAGATCACGAGCTGATTAGAGATCACTTGAACGAAGCACCGGTACGATTGGAGAATGATAACTAAAGGCTGACATGAATAATTCTGAGATGATGGGCTCCGGAGAAACAAACTGAGAAGACTCTTGAATTGCTCCGGATAGATGAAAAGAATTCTCACAATCAAAACAATTATGAGAGGATGGCCTCGAACTAGAACCACGAATCTCTGAGAGAACGGATAAGATATGGAGGTAAAACTCTTCTTCCGTCTTCAAATGCAGAGAATGACGATGAGAAACACCACCGTGAAATGTTTAGACACTCTGGTTGAATCAAAAAGGAAGAGGTTGAGCGAACGATGAAAGAATTTGAAAGATCTTGGAGAAAGACATTTGGTTGATGATAATTCATTCTTGCGTCAAACTCCGAAAAGAAATCTAAGGATAGCTCCGGGAAAATAAGAGGAGTCAGGTAAGATCCTGGAAAAAGACCTGTGGGTTAGGGTCCACTGAAAGATACACCATTGAACGATTACTCGAAAGAGAGATTGGACCGGTTGAATTAAATGGCTTGAATGAGATAACAATCTCGAAAGAGCTTGAAAGGATTACGAAAGCAGAGTGGAAACACGAATCTTCGAGATATCTTGAACACTCCGGAACAAATGAATAGCGAGAGGTGAATGATTAAGAGGTGCACCGGCATGAGAACACATTTGAAGGAAAAAATATGATCAACATTGAAAGCTTGGATTGGATCCACCGGAGAAGAAAATAATGGAGAATGATAAACTCAAAGCTCCGTTAGAATCATCCTGAGAATCATCAGATTAGAATATCGACGGAAAGAATGGAGAGACTTCACATCAATAAAATGGATACTCGATAAAGAAATATGAGTCCTTGAAGAAACAAGGGTGGGTGGGCGGGAAAAACAAAGGCAGCTTGGGACGAATGAAATGAACGCTGTTGAGAAGAACTGAGATTGGATCTTGCGAATGTTGAAGTGATCGGATCCACTTGAAGAGAGACACACCGGTTGAACAAGATTGACATGACAATCTCGATGATCAAGAAGGAGTGCATTCACATAGGAGTATGAGAACACCACTTAGAAAAGGTATGGAATCAACACTTGACATTGAAGCAACTCGAATACCACAACTCAACACAAAACAAAGGATTGGCTTGCAGAATAAGCCGGAACAAACATAAGATAGAGATTTCGTCCGAAGTTTTCGTGGTGGGGCCTACACGGGCTCAATCGTACAGCACCATCATGTACAAGGCAGTGCACATGACATACGAAGCGTCCCCGAGTCGGCATAGCCAAGGACTCTTTAAGACACAACGAGACCACTGTAAAACCAACCGTGGATAGGCGGACCACTAGACGTCGAACCCCAATTTCATATCATACATATGTCGGAAAGATATCCTAAGAGCTACTTGAATTCCCACTTATAAACTCCCGAAACTTTCCGGTTATGCAATTAGGTGTTGGGGATACAGGGGAAGCATAATATCTCACCCAAAAACTAGCAAATCCTACATCCAGCTGTATCCATCCTTCAACACATAACCAAAAAACCTTCGGAAATCGTTTACCTCAACCTTCGAAAAGCATCCGTTATACGAGTTATGGCGATACTCCCGAACTCCCGCCCCAGTACTGGGTGGCGTCGAGGTTATCTCACCAACAACTGCATAAAAGAGATTTTCGACGTCGGCGAAACTTAGTTATTCCAGAATCTCAATGATAAAATTGTGACGACAACACCTCAGAGCTCAACTCCCCAGGACACTGCCACAACCCCTAAATGACAGGAGGCACCAAGAACAATGTTCTCGTCAGAAAACCATCGGAACGATTCCAAGATACTCGCGTGATCCTAAAAAAAGTTTGGTGCAATTTGAGAAGAGAAGAGTCAAAACTCTACGTCAGGATGCCTCACCAGAGCGACGAAGGGACTGAGGAGTAAAAAGAATCCTACTCTTCGATATATACAATCCTAAATGACTCAAAACATTTTTCTATACTCAACAACGCCAACGATTCGATCAAGTAGGGGGCTCCTAAGTCGGGGAAGGCTCTAATACCAACTTGTAACGTCCTCGACGCGGCTATATCTCCCACGTGTCGAAGCACGACTTAGAGGCATAACCGCATTGAAAGCAATGTCGCAAGTGAGGTAATCTTCACACAACCCATGTAATGCATAAGGGAAAGAGATACATAGCTGCCTTACAATCGCCACTTCACACAATACATGAATAAAGCATTACATCATCCAAATACACACAAGGTCCGACTACGGAACCAAAATAAAAGAAGACTACCCCAAAAGCTACACAGATCCCTGATCATCCCAACTGGTCTCCACTACTGATCAACTGGAAACGGAGCAACATAACGAACACGATCTTCAACTAGCTCCTCCTTGAACTCGGTTGCGTCACCTGCACGGTATCATCGGCACCTACAAGCTGGTTTTGGAAGTATCTGTGAACCACGGGGACTCAGCAATCTCACACCCTCGCGATCAAGACTATTTAAGCTTATAGGAAGGGTAAAAGTATAAGGTGGAGTTGCAGCAAGCGACTAGCATATATGGTGGCTAACATACGCAAATGAGAGCGAGAAGAGAAGGCAAAAGCACGGTCGAACAACTATGATCAAGAAGTGATCCTAAAACAACCTACGTCAAACATAACTCCAACACCGTGTTCACTTCCCGGACTCCGCCGAGAAGAGACCATCACGGCTACACACGCGGTTGATGTATTTTAATTAAGATAAACTTCAGGTTTTCTACAACCGGACATTAACAAATTCCCATCTGCCCATAACCGCAGGCACGACTTTCAAAAGTTCAATCCCTGCAGGGTGTCCGAACTTAGCCCATCACAAGCTCTCACGGTCAATGAAGGATATTCCTTCTCCCAAGACAATCCGATCAGACTCGGCATCCCAGTTACAAGACATCCTCGACAATGGTAAAACAAGTCCAGCAACACCGCCCGAATGTGCCGACAAATCCCGATAGGAGCTGCACATATCTCGTTCTCAGGGCACACTCAGATGAGCGCTCCATACAACTAAAACCAAACCTCGAGTTTCCCCGAAGGGGCGCTGCACAGGGCTCTAGTTTGGACCAACACTCAGAGGAGCACTGGCCCGGGGGGGTTAAAATAATGATGACTCTTGGGAGCGCGACTCCCAAGGGAAAAGGCTAGGTGGTGAATGGTAAAACCAATATTGGGCATTGCTGGAGGAGTTTTATTCAAGGCGAACTGTCAAGGGGTTCTCATTATAACCCAACCGTGTAAGGAACACAAAATCCGGGAACATAACACCGATATGACGGAAACTAGGGCGGCAAGAGTGGAACAAAACACCAGGAATAAGGCCGAGCCTTCCACCCTTTACAGAGTATATAGATGCATTAATTAAATAAGAGATATTGTGATATCCCAACAAATATCCATGTTCCAACAAGGAACAAACTCCAATCTTCACCTACAACTAACAACGCTATAAGAGGGGCTGAGCAAAGCGGTAACATAGCCAAACAACGGTTTGCTAGGACAAGGTGGGTTAGAGGCTTGGCTCAACAATATGGGAGGCATGATAAGCAAGTGGTAGGTATCGCAGCATAGGCATATCAAAAGAGCGAGCAACTAGAAGTGATTTCGAGGGTATGGTCATCTTGCCTGAAATCCCGCAAGGAAGAAGAACGAGTCCATGAAGAAGACAAATGGATGTAGTCGAACGGGTCCTCACAAACGCGACGTTATCAGAACCAACCCGAAGAAGCAACACCGGAAAGAAGCACACAACATAGTAAACAACCAACACATGAACATGGCATGATATGCGGTATGCGATATGCGGTGCATATGCATGCTTTGGAAAGGAATGATTGAACCTGGCCTCAACTTGGAAAACCAAGAGTGCCACTGGAAAAGTGAGGTGATTTCGGTCAAAATCGATATAAATATCACCGGAATCGGATGCGCGGTTTGGAAATGGCAAGCAAAACAAATATGGCACCGGTCTGCGATAAATAGCAAGTAGCCATCTAAATGCATCAAGAACAACATGCTACAGCACTCCAACATGACAACAAAATACATGGCAGGGATCCACTCATAATGCTTGACAAAAGATGAACACTGAGCTACGGCTAATTCACTCAATAGCAGGTTCAAACAAGCATGGCAGAAGTGCAAAAGATTACTGGTTTCAGACTTAGTGGAATTAACAGCATGTCAGGAATTTATCATCAGGAAGCAATGTTTAGAGCATGATAACTACATGCTACAGGAACATATCATGGCAAATCAAGGCATGGAATAAAGCTACTCTAAGCATATAACAAAAGTCCCTTAGTGACCATGAGCCAAAAGGGATCAGAAAATACAATTGCAAGCATGTGAACATAGCAAAAACATAAACAGATTCAGACTTAGTGAAAAACTGGAGCATGGCAAAACAGTTAACGAGTAGGCATGTTTACGAGCTCGATGCACTCACTACGAGGCATTGCATGACAAACTAAGTATATACCCATCAAATAGACATGGCATAGAAGCTAGACATGGCAAGAACAACAACAACATAGCATGCACGGATCAACAACAACAAGTTCGGCAAAATTGCTAAACATGTTAACAATCTGCCAGGAACATTTTATAGCAAAAGTACTCAATTGACTCAAGCTAGGGTGCTCCATAAATGCAAACAAAGACATGGATGGATAGAGCACAACAATATCTACAAAACATCCTTACTGATCATGCTCATAAGAGGCACGGATCAGTAGGAAACAATATGAACATATGGCATAAAAATAATGACTGGGCAAGGACTTACTAAAATTCTAAGTCCCTGAAATCAGCATCATTGAGTAAGCTATTTTGCATACTTGTGCTAGTCACCACAAAGATCACAAAAATACATGGCATACACCCCTATAAAGATGGCATGGCATATTTCAAAACACATGTAGAGCTCAGGATCATAGCATGCACGCATTAATCATGGCAAAAATGACAAAAGTGCATTTGCTGAAACAGATCTGAAACTATCATCACATAGCCCTCTTCCAACAACATTTCGGGCATCAAGATGAGCTCAAATGGAAATGATGCAATGGGATGAAACGATGTACTCGCCGAGACGAACATTTTGATATGCTACACTCACAAATCGGAGCTACGATGAGGAAGTTATGGCATGTCAAAGTATGCAAAAATATTAGGGTTAGGGACGAAAAAGTCAACCGAGAGGGGATGGATCTGGATCTGGATCTCGCGGCACGCGAACCGAGTCCGCCGGAACAGTGCTCGTCGGAGATGCTTGGGGCGCCGGAGTTGGGCGAGGTGGCCGGAGCGGGGTGGATCCGGCGAGGTCGGCGGGGGTGGCGAGGCGATGCGGGCGGCGCGGAAGCTTCGGGGCACGCGGCGGCCTCCGGCAGAGCAGTCGCGGCGGGGCGGCGCCCGGCGACAAGGTGGCGAGCCGGCGATGGTCGGTGGCGGCGGGGCGCTGCCGGCATTGAGCTGGGGCGGCGCGCCTCGGCGAGGACGCGGCGGTGACCGGGCCCGGATGGCCCCGAGCGGGCCCGGGCCGGCGGGTGAGGCGCGGCGGCGGAGGAGAGTGGCGGCGACAGGTGGCGGGTGGTGGTTGGTTGCGGGGGCGGTGATGCTGAGGTGGCGGCTCCGGATTGGTCCGGGTGAGGTGGCGGTGGCGGTGGACATTGTCCGGCGCGGAGAAGAATTGTCCGGTGGCGCGCGGAGGAGGAAGTTAGGGTTTTATCTGCGCGAAAATTCCGGGAGGGACACGTATATATAGGTAGAGGGAGCTACGAAGCTCCAAATGAGGTGGGGTTTTCGGCCACGCGGTCGTGATCGAACGACCAAGATGATGGAGGGGGTTTTGGTGGGTTTTGGGCCACTTTGGAGGGGTGTTGGGCTGCAACACACACGAGGCCTTTTCGGTCCCTCGGTTAACCGTTGGAGTATCAAACGAAGTCCAAATGGCACGAAACTTGACAGGCGGTCTACCGGTAGTAAACCAAGACCGCATGACAAGTCTCGGTCCAAACCGAAAATGTTTAACACCCGCACATGAAAAGAGGTAGAAAGAGACACCGGGTGACATAGAAGCGCCGGATTGCAAAACGGACAACGGTGAAAATGCTCGGACGCATGAGATGAACATGTATGCAAATGAAATGCACATGATGACATGATATGGAATGCATGACATGCAAGCAATGACATTGCAACAACAGCGAATAACTGGAAGACACCTGGCACATCGGTTTCGGGGCGTCACAGCCCATTTGAAAAACTTGCAGTTTGTGACCTCACTTATAAACCTAGTTGTGATCTCACTTAAAAAATTACAATTGCGGGCCCGTTTGAAAACTTGCAGTCGTAACCCCCACTTAGTAACTTGCAAGCTTGCATAAGAAAAATATTGGCATGAATGATAAACATAAGCTAGCCATCAAAACGTGTTTGACCTGAATGCACAAAAATGAGATAAGATGTGCATCATCCACTGCATATCCTCTAGGTTTCACACACAAATTCGCTACCCCATTTCGCATAGATTCAGACAAAAAAATAACATAAATAGGTTAGAAAAAAAAAGATAAGGGTCGCCGAAAACGTTGCTACCCCAATACATACGAGGGATTGTAGCAAAATATAAGATCGATAAACTGGTTCTAAGCCCCCATCCCATTTTGCATAGATCCCTGCTTACAAACAGCAAAATCAAAGATGAAAATTGTTAGTGGTATTTGTGAAGAAAAAAAATGCAACTACTACCCTCCCACCAATTAGTTGCACGTTGTCAAGGGGGTTGTGCAACTGTGGTTGATACAATTTATTAAATAGTTGTTCATGGGTGTCAGAATTTATGTTCCTACAATTTTTTAAAATATTTCGTACTCCTAAAACAGAAAGAGAAACAAAAAAATTATAAAGTAAGAAAAAAAAGCATAAAATAAATAAGATCAGAAAGCAAAAGGTGAAATAAGAAAAAGGAACACATCTATAGAGATCTCAAGCTCCCTTGAATTGAAGCGTTGTGGTGCTTCGAGGATTGTGGGGGTCAATAGGGCCCCACACGTAAGTGTGTGTTGTTTAGATTTATTTATTTTCTCTTTTTATTTTTTCATGTTTTAATTCATGAGAACTTATTAAAATTTGTGTACTTTAAAAAACATAAACATATTTTTTAATTCTTCAAGTTCGTTAATATTTATTAAATTTGTGGATATCTTTAAGTTCACGGTCATGTAAAGTTTGTGAACATACTTTAAGTTTGAGAAGTTTTTATTTTACGAACATGTTGAAACCATGAATATATTTTTCAATTCACGAATGTTTCTAAAATTCATGGTTTTTAAAAGTCATAATATTTATAAAATTCATTAAACATCATTTAATGTAACTAACCTTTTCAAATAAAAAAAGATAGGCATTTTTTTGAGCTAGTAGTGGGGTGAGGGGAAAAAACTAAACGAGCGAGAGGAGCAGGGAGCCAAGCTGAGCGAGCAAGATCTTCGTGTGCTGACCCATGTGAGCGTCATAATAGCAATTCCATCGGTTTAGCGTGAAATAAGAACTCCCAAGAGGCTCAAACAATCACCACAAGTTGACACCATGGCGGCGACGGATTCTAGAGCGTGCGCAGGCGATGCACGTTATGAGACGCTTAGACGGGATGGTCTTAAGCCCACTAGATTAGATTGTGTCTATTATGCGGACATGGCGCATCTGTATACTTGTAGGTGTAGCGATTGTATTCGCCTAGAAGGAGGCTTCGGGTTGATCCCTCTATTGATTTTGTTAGACTCTGGTGAATAATGAATAAAGATGGTTGTGAGCATCATACTGATGCAGAGCCTGGGGTAATCCTTCTTTTTAAAAAAAAAACAAGGCCAAAATGTGCAAAGGCTTCACAACCATACATCAAATAACTTGTCTCTTCTCTTGAAAAAAAAATACCATAAAAACATTAAAAAAGTCACACAGATAAAATCAAAGCAAAACAACTAATCACAATAATCAATAGATATATAAAAAAGTAAATTTCACGAGTGAAGAACGGCGCAGCGAAGCGTGCCTTAGTCTCTAGTACTAATTGGTGCAACTCATGAGTCATGAGGAGACGAACCAGCGCATCGAGTTAAAAAATGATAAAATGCCCACGTGGGAAAACAAAAAACATGAAAAAACTCATAGAAAACCGAGCCGTGCCGGGCAACGCCCTAAACCCGTAAGCCGGAGCGCGAGCGCTATATCTTGCTCAAGCTTTTTGACTAATCGGGCCGGCCCATTGGGTATATATTTACGAGAGGGGATTGAACCTGGGATCTCCTGGTTGCTTCTTAGAATTGTTACCCACTGAGCTAACATCGAGTTTGTGTTTAATAAGTCGTGCGTAACCTACTAGAACGAAAAGAGCCGTTTTTACACTGATTTTCTGTTTTCTTTTGTTTTTTTCTTTTCTTTCTTCGGTTTCTTCTGTTTCATTCGGTTTTCTTCGGTTCTTTTTCGTTTTTGATTCCTTTTGTTTCTTTTCATTTTTCTTCTCCTTTTCTTATTCTTTTTTCATTTATTTCTTTGTTTTGTTTTTCTTTTTCCTTTTTCTTTTGGTTTATTTTGTTTCTTTTTTAGTTTTCATTTTTTTGGTTAGTTTGGATTTTCATTCTATTTTTTTTATATGTCAACAGCATTTTTTCTAATACATGTTTACATCTTTCCAATACAAATTTAACATTTTTTATACATAGTCAACATTTTTCTATGCATATTTTTTAAATGCTAGATTAATATTTTTTAAATACAAGATTAACATTCTTTGAATTCATGGTCAATATTTTTTTATACACACTTTAAACTTTTTCAAATTCTTGATTAAAATTTTTGAAGTGCAAAATTAATATTTTTCTAATAAATGGTCAACATTTTTTCTATGCACGTTTAACATTTTTCAAATGCTTTATCAACATTTCTCCGAATGCAAGATTAATATTTTTTGAATGCATGGTCAACATTTTTCTATACACATTTAACAATTTGTCAAATGCTTGGTTAACATTTTTCAAATGACTGATTAATATTTTAATATACAATAATAAAAATCACTATTTTTAATGTATGGTCAATATTTAATCTATACACATTTAACATTTTCCCAATGCTTGGCTAGATTTTTTGAAATACTTGTTCAACATTTTTTTTCAAATGATTTATTAATTATCGGTGAAAGTTTTTGTTGACCAGATCAAAAGAAATCACACTTAAAAGACTGTGAAGTTCAAACAATGATTCATGCACATTGGAAGAATACCATCCATGTACTGTAGCTAAGGAACAATTGGATATGCCATTTTGTTGTGAGATATTTAAATGTTTGTCGTGCGTAAAATTAAATAATTCTCTACATCTCCCAGTTCATAATCATTTACTCCAATGCCTTTTATCCGTCGAGACATATGCCTGTTTTGAACTGATTAGGATCTATTTTCATCCTACACCTTTTTGTTAGGTTGATTAGGATAAATTTCAGCCGTACAATGTTACGGTATGCACGGAGTGGGATGTGCATAGTGTTGCGTTTTTTTCCTAGGGAAGCCTGTCATGGCTCTTTTTATTGATATCAAACAATAATTACATCCTGTATAAGATTACATTAAAGAAAGTTAGGGGTTTATCGACCCAGTTATACTGTTTTATCATACAATAAATAAAAAATATAGCTAACTCTTGGATCATATCATTCGCTTCTCTTCATTTGGTACTTCAATTTGACATCCCCATTTGATCTTCAAAACTTAAATCTGCTTGAGAATCACAGTATTTGTGAAAATGTAGGATGCGGAAAAAGAAACTTTAATGCTTGTTATAATGTGTTTGAGGCGGTTTTCGCGAGAGAAAAAGTCAAAATGGAAGAGGAAGAGGAAAGCGTAGGACTGAACGAAGGGGAGAGAACCTTACCAAAATCTTGAGGCCAAAAAAATATGCTCCCGGTGAGGATCGAACTCACGACCTTTCGCTTACGAAGCGAACGCACTACCACTATGCTACGGAAGCGTAGACGACGAGTTATAAATCGCGTTATTAATATTCGCATAATCCTGAGCGGCTGCGTCTCCTAACCAGCATCTGCTGTTTTGCAGCATCTAGGCAACCCTGCGGCCGCACCGCTACCTGCAGTTAGACGCCATGACGAGATCAACAAATAGAGCTTCTCTTGAAGCTAACCGGCAGCGATCCGCGCTGGATGGGACACAGTAGCATTGGAACAGCTAGTAGCATTCTCAGCTGTAGCTCGGAAATAATCCCAGCAAACACCAAATATCACCAACAGACTCGGGCAGATGAAGTCACAGCTAAGAATTCAAACGAGTTACAAAAAGCCAAACGAAGCAGATAGATTACACACAGTAGCACACAGAAGAAGTAACCACGACAAATTTAAGGCGAAATTAACCAAGAGCCAATGGCTGGGCAGTCATCAGATTAGCGAATGAAAACAAGTTCTTACACAGGTGGTTAGCAAGAGAAAAGCATTGGAACAGCTGGTAGCATTCTCAGCTTCCTCTCTGCTAATACACTACTAAGCAACTTCTCAAACCATGAGTCCACAAGTCTAAAAGGGCCCCCTTAACACACAAACACAACATCTACTTCCAAATCTCATCATCTAACACTGAGGATAGCAGGATAGCAAACTAGTACACTAAGCGGGGACCCAACACCCAATTTGCTACCTCATACTCTGATACACTATTTACTCATCATCGTCCTCGTTTTCCTGCAGACAGAAAAATCAAGAGTGTCACTAAAAGCACTAGCGGGTAAACATCATTGGGCGCTACAAACATAAACCAACCATCAACCAAAATGCTCAATGTTTATACCTCATCGCTACCCTCATCTTCGACCTCAGATTTGACCTCCTCATCGTTCTGAGTCTTGGCCTTCTTGGAGCTCGCACTCTCCTGAAAGAATTAGATATGTCAAATTAGCACTAAAACTTTGTAACCTTCACAATTGGACGAACATGCACCATGATCCCAAGGTTACCTTGTTATCAAAGGTGGCTTTGGTCTTCTCATAGTCCTTCTTCTTCTGTTCAGCCTTTTCCACATAAGGTGCTTTGTCCTAACAAATTAAACCGGTCAATAAACCAAATATACAGTACATTAATCATGCCACCCGGTAACGAATATGTTGTTTATTGGAACAAACAGATGTGCAGATTGCATTTAACTATTCAGTTACAACAGAGCCACTTCACATAAACATACATTGAAGAACAAAAGCTGTAATTATGTGCAGCTTAGGAATGTTTAGCAAGTACAGTAACAGGTAAGTGCACTAGGAAAGATCTATGCAGAGACTGTTTGAGCATTGAAAGATGCACTCACCTCATCAGACATAGCTCTCCACTTCTCACCCGCCGCCTTGCTCACCTAATCACTCAGCACGGCAAAAGCAGCTTGAGATGTCTATACAAGCGAAGATAAAAGTGAGAAGAAAACAGGGTAAGGTGGCTCACGTTGGCGACACTCTTGTTGTTGGGGTTCTCCGCGTTGTACTGCTGCCTGAACTCAGACCTGCGAAACAGGCACGAGATATACTAAGAAACCCGGACGAAACCACCAAAGCTGAACAAGAAGTAGAACAGATCTGGAGATCTGGGAGATGGAATAGCAGGGCTAGAGAGAGAGGGCTCACATGAAGACGAAGAAGGCGGAGGGTGGGCGCTTGGGCTTGCCAGCGGCAGCGGCGTCCTTCTTCCTCTTGCTGGCGCCGCCGGCGGCCTTGAGCCTGCAAGAACCAACCAGTCAGACAACCTACACAGATGTGAAATGTCCGGCCACGGCGGAGATCCCCGCACCCTTCCTCGCGGAGTTTCGAAAGAGGCGGAGATCTTACCTGCCCTCGCCCTTCTTGGAGGTGTCGGCCTTGCCCTTCATGGTGGAGGTCGCCGCGCGTGTACGGAGCTAGGGTTTTGCGGAGGGACAGAACGGGGGCGGGGCTTGGTTTGGGAGCGGGGGGAGGCGGAAAGGGCTGGGGCTGCTGGGTTTGTTGGCTTTGTGGCGAGCCGTTGTGCGGTGCGGGGCCGCGTGGGCGGGCGTGAAACGGGGGAAAGGGGACAGCGATGGGTTCGGTGGGTGCAGACGCTGCGACGCGTGGGCGCTGTCTTTTTGGTTTCTTGATTGAGGGTACGCGTGGGCGCAGCAGGGTTCGCATTGCGCACAACCAAAGCATATGCTGCCCGTTGCGACGATGTTTGGGCACAAAATGCTCGTCATTTTTTTTTCGTTCCTTCACGTAAGATCTGGAAACCCTACCCACATTTCTTCTTCCCTTCCGTCGCACTTTCCAATCGCCTTTGCACAGTAAAGTCTAACTGATTAGCCAAGCAAGCAAAGACTTCACGAAGACAAACTGAAATGTAAAAAAGGAAAGAGATAAAACTAGTAGTTTGATGAAGACAAGGATTTGGTAGACCAGTTTCAGTTGCTGTGACAATTGTACATCTGCTTAGGGAGGCTGAGTGAACTCAGAAGAATGTGTCTTCACCTTATTCCCCTTGAGTTAAGGACACCTAGTCCTTACCCAATCACTCTAGTAAGTCTTCAAGGTAGACTTTCAAATGTTTACAGATTTCATTCACCGACGATCCACAATGACTTTTGGATTATCAGAACATGACGCCTAACCGGCTGGAGGATACACAATCCTCAAGTGTAACAAGTTTTCAGGTCACGCGAACAAAAAAACTTTAATGATGTCTAGCACTCTTTGGCTCTGGGTGTTTTGGGTTTTGTCCTCGCAAGGATCTCGTTCTCAAAGGCTTCGGAGGTGGGTTGCTCTTAAACGACAAAAGTCGTGCACTAACTCGGAGCAGCCACCAATTTATGATGTAGGGGGTGGGCTATTTATAGCCAGGAGGCAACCCGACATGATATGTCTGAAATGACCCTGGGTCACTAAGGAACCAACACGTCTCCAACGATTGGATTTCAAACACACGCGGCAACTTGGCTTGGGCTGCAATCAAAGCTGACTCATCCAAATCTGGATAAGATTCGCTCTCATTGTCTTCGTTCGAAGACATAGGATTTTGGTTGAGCATCACTTCAGTCATCTGACTTTATTCATTTGGACCCCACTTAACAGTTCGATGGTTCATATCACTCAATAAAGAAGAAAATGGAACTACGAAAGAAACCATGTCTTCGCACTCCATAGTCTTCAAGTGAATGTCTTCACAAGTCACTATCTTCAACGTGAATGTCTTCACGAACCACCATTGTCTTCAATGTCTTCATACATTTTTAGGGGTCATCTCTGGTAGGTAAATCGTATCAATGAGGGACTACTACCCGTGTTATCCTGTAATTCTCACGAACACATTAGTCCCTCAACCATGTTTGTCGTCAATACTCCAAAACCAACTAGGGGTGGCACTAGATGCACTTACAATCTCCCCCTTTTTGGTGATTGATGACAAACTGGTTGAAGTTTTCAATAGGGATAAAAGTATGTGAAAAAATAAAGTACATGGGCATTGTCTTCATAGGTTGGAAGAGGCTCCCCCTGAAGATGTGCATATAAATGTTTTGCTTTTGAATGCAGCTGCACATGGCAGGTTTTGCTTTGTGGAGATCCTCTTCAACACATGGAGACCATTCATCTTGCATACACAAATGTAATGAAGATAATGAAATGCATAATGAGAAATGGGCGTCTGCAGAATGACTTCATGCGGGATTTATCATCGCATCATAAGGTAGCAGCAAAAGTGGCAGACGACCATCAAGTTTAAGTGTTACAACTCAAAAGCCAATAGTTCAAGAACAAGAGTTGTAAAAACTTAGGCAAGAAATAAGCACCCGACCCATATGGACCCGCTTGAAGACTATCAACTGAAGGAAATATGCCCTAGAGGCAATAATAATGTTATTATTTTATTTCCTTATATCATGATAAATGTTTATTATTCATGCTAGAATTGTATTATCCGGAAACATAATACTTGTGTGAATACATAGACAAACTAAACGTCACTAGTATGCCTCTACTTGACTAGCTCGTTAATCAAAGATGGTTATGTTTCCTAACCATAGACATGTGTTGTCATTTGATTAACGGGATCACATTATTAGGAGAATGATGTGATTGACATGACCCATTCCATTAGCTTAGCACCCGATCGTTTAGTATGTTGTTATTGCTTTCTTCATGACTTATACATGTTCCTATGACTATGAGATTATACAACTCCCGTTTGCCGGAGGAACACTTTGTGTGGTACCAAACGTCACAACGTAACTAGGTGATTACAAAGGAGCTCTACAGGTGTCTCCAAAGGTAAATGTTGGTTTGGCGTATTTCGAGATTAGGATTTGTCACTCCGATTGTCGGAGAGGTATCTCTGGGCCCTCTCGGTAATGCACATCACATAAGCCTTGTAAGCATTGCAACTAATGAGTTAGTTGCGAGATGATGTATTACGAAACGAGTAAAGAGACTTGCCGGTAACAAGATTGAACTAGGTATTGAGATACCGACGATCGAATCTCGGGCAAGTAACATACCGATGACAAAGGGAACAACGTATGTTGTTATGCGGTCTGACCGATAAAGATCTTCGTAGAATATGTGGGAGCCAATATGAGCATCCAGGTTCCGCTATTGGTTATTGACCGGAGACATGTCTCGGTCATGTCTACATTGTTCTCGAACCTGTAGGGTCCGCACGCTTAAGGTTTCGATGACAGTTATATTATGAGTTTATGAGTTTTGATGTACCGAAGTTAGTTCGGAGTCCCGGATGTGATCACGGACATAACGAGGAGTCTCGGAATGGTCGAGACATAAAGATTGATATATTGGACGGCTATATTCGGACACCGGAAATGTTCCGGGTGATTTCAGAGAAAACCGGAGTGCCGGAGGGTTACCGGAACCCCCCGGGAGAAGTGATGGGCCATATGGGCCTTAGTGGAGAGAGAGAAGGACAGCCAGGGTGGGCTGCGCGCCTCCTCCCCCTGGTCCGAATTGGACTAGGAGAGGGGGGGCGGGGCCCCCCTTTCCTTCTCCCTCCCCACTTCCTTTCCCCCTCCTAGTAGGAGTCCTACTCCTACTAGGAGGACTCCTCCTTGGCGCGCCAATAGGGCCGGCCGGCCTCCTCCCCTTGCTCCTTTATATACGGGGGCAGGGGGCACCCCTACAGACACAAGTTGATCCACGTGATCATTTTCTTAGCCATGTGCGGTGCCCCCTTCCACCATAATCCCCGATAATATTGTAGTGGTGCTTAGGCGAAGCCCTGCGACGGTAGAACATCAAGATCGTCACCACGCCGTCGTGCTGACGGAACTCTTCCCCGACACTTTGCTGGATCGGAGTTCGGGGATCGTCATCGAGCTGAACGTGTGCTAAAACTCGGAGGTGCCGTAGTTTCGGTGCTTGATCGGTCGGGCCGTGAAGACGTACGACTACATCAACCGCGTTGTGCTAACGCTTTCGCTGTCGGTCTACAAGGGTACGTAGATCACACTCTCCCCTCTCGTTGCTATGCATCACCATGATCTTCCATGTGCGTAGGAATTTTTTTGAAATTACTACGTTCCCCAACAGTGGCATCCGAGCCTAGGTTACATGTGTTGATGTTATATGCACGAGTAGAACACAAGTGAGTTGTGGGCGATATAAGCCATACTGCTTACCAGCATGTCATACTTTGGTTCGGCGGTATTGTTGGACGAAGCGGCCCGGACCGAAATTATGCGTACGCTTACGCGAGACCGGTTCTCCCGACGTGCTTTGCACAAAGGTGGCTAGCGGGTGTAAGTTTCTCCAACTTTAGTTGAACCGAGTGTGGCTACGCCCGGTCCTTGCGAAGGTTAAAACAGCATCAACTTGACAAACTATCGTTGTGGTTTTGATGCGTAGGTAAGATTGGTTCTTACTTAAGCCCGTAGCAGCCACGTAAAACTTGCAACAACAAAGTAGAGGACGTCTAACTTGTTTTTGCAGGGCATGTTGTGATGTGATATGGTCAAGACATGATGCTAAATTTTATTGTATGAGATGATCATGTTTTGTAACCAAGTTATCGGCAACTGGCAGGAGCCATATGGTTGTCGCTTCATTGTATGCAATGCAATTGTGATGTAATGCTTTACTTTATCACTAAGCGGTAGCGATAGTCGTGGAAGCATAAGATTGGCAAGACGACAACGATGCTACGATGGTGATCAAGGTGTCGCGCCGGTAACGATGGTGATCATGACGGTGCTTTGAAGATGGAGATCACAAGCACAAGATGATGATCGCCATATCATATCACTTATATTGATTGCATGTGATGTTTATCTTTTATGCATCTTATATTGCTTTGTTTGATGGTAGCATTTTAAGATGATCTCTCACTAATTATCAAGAAGTGTTCTCCCTGAGTATGCACCGTTGCGAAAGTTCTTCATGCTGAGACACCACGTGATGATCGGGTGTGATAGGCTCTACGTTCAAATACAACGGGTGCAAAATAGTTGCACACGTGGAATACTCAGGTTATACTTGACGAGACAAGCATATACAGATATGGCATCGGAACACGGAGACTGAAAGGTCGAGCGTGAATCATATAGTAGATATGATCAACATAGTGATGTTCACCAATGAAACTACTCCATCTCACGTGATGATCGAACATGGTTTAGTTGATTTGGATCACGTAATCACTTAGAGGATTAGAGGGATGTCTATCTAAGTGGGGGTTCTTTAGTAATATGATTAATTGAACCTAAATTTATCATGAACTTAGTACCTGATAGTATCTTGCTTGTTTATGTTTGATTGTAGATAGATGGCCCGTGTTGTTGTTCCATTGAATTTTAATGCGTTCCTTGAGAAAGCAAAGTTGAAAGATGATGGTAGCAATTACACGGACGGGGTCCGTAACTTGAGGATTATCCTCATTACTACACAGAAGAATTACGTCCTGGAAGCACCGTTGGGTGCCAGGCCTGCTGCTGGAGCAACACCAGATGTTATGAACGTCTGGCAGAGCAAAGCTGATGACTACTCGATAGTTCAGTGTGCCATGTTTTACGGCTTAGAATCGGGACTTCAACGATGTTTTGAACGTCATGGAGCATATGAGATGTTCCAGGAGTTGAAGTTAATATTTCAAGCAAATGCCCGGATTGAGAGATATGAAGTCTCCAATAAGTTCTATAGCTGCAAGATGGAGGAGAACAGTTCTGTCAGTGAGCATATACTCAAAATGTCTGGGTATAATAATCACTTGATTCAATTGGGAGTTAATCTTCCAGATGATTACATCATTGACAGAATTCTCCAATCACTGCCACCAAGCTACAAGAGCTTTGTGATGAACTATAATATGCAAGGGATGAACAAGACTATTCCCGAACTCTTCGCAATGCTAAAAGCTGCGGAGGTAGAAATCAAGAAGGAGCATCAAGTGTTGATGGTCAACAAGACCACTAGTTTCAAGAAAAAGGGCAAAGGGAAGAAGAAGGGGAACTTCAAAAAGAACAGCAAGCAAGTTGTTACTCAAGAGAAGAAATCCAAACCTGGACCTAAGCCTGAAACTGAGTGCTTCTACTGCAAGCAGACTGGTCACTGGAAGCGGAACTGCCCCAAGTATTTGGCGGATAAGAAGGATGGCAAGGTGAACAAAGGTATATGTGATATACATGTTATTGATGTGTACCTTACTAATGCTCGCAGTAGCACCTGGGTATTTGATATTGGTTCTGTTGCTAACATTTGCAACTCGAAACAAGGACTACGGATTAAGCGAAGATTGGCTAAGGACGAGGTGACGATGCGCGTGGGAAATGGTTCCAAAGTCGATGTGATCGCGGTCGGCATGCTACCTCTACATCTACCTTCGGGATTAGTATTAAACCTAAATAATTGTTATTTGGTGCCAGCGTTAAGCATGAACATTACATCTGGATCTTGTTTGATGCGAGACGGTTATTCGTTTAAATCAGAGAATAATGGTTGTTCTATTTATATGAGTAATATCTTTTATGGTCATGCACCCTTAAAGAGTGGTCTATTCTTATTAAATCTCGATAGTAGTGACACACATATTCATAATGTTGAAGCCAAAAGATGCAGAGTTGATAATGATAGTGCAACTTATTTGTGGCACTGCCGTTTGGGTCATATCGATGTAAAGCGTATGAAGAAACTCCATACTGATGGACTTTTGGAACCACTTGATTATGAATCACTTGGTACTTGCGAACCATGCCTTATGGGTAAGATGACAAAAACACCTTTCTCCGGTACTATGGAGAGAGCAACAGATTTGTTGGAAATCATACATATAGATGTATGTGGTCCGATGAATGTTGAGGCTCGTGGCGGATATCGTTATTTTCTCACCTTCACAGATGACTTAAGCAGATATGGGTATATCTACTTAATGAAACATAAGTCTGAAACGTTTGAAAAGTTCAAAGAATTTCAGAGTGAAGTTGAAAATCATCGTAACAAGAAAATAAAATTCCTACGATCTGATCGTGGAGGAGAATATTTGAGTTACGAGTTTGGTGTACATTTGAAACAATGCGGAATAGTTTCGCAACTCACGCCACCCGGTACACCACAGCGTAATGGTGTATCCGAACATCGTAATCGTACTTTACTAGATATGGTGCGATCTATGATGTCTCTTACTGATTTACCCTATCGTTTTGGGGTTATGCTCTAGAGACGGCCGCATTCATGTTAAATAGGGCACCATCAAAATCCGTTGAGACGACGCCTTATGAACTATGGTTTGGCAAGAAAGCAAAGTTGTCGTTTTTGAAAGTTTGGGGCTGCGATGCTTATGTGAAAAAGCTTCAACCTGATAAGCTCGAACCCAAATCGGAGAAATGTGTCTTCATAGGATATCCAAAGGAAACTATTGGATACACCTTCTATCACAGATCCGAAGGCAAGACTTTTGTTGCTAAATTCGGAAACTTTCTAGAGAAGGAGTTTCTCTCGAAAGAAGTGAGTGGGAGGAAAGTAGAACTTGATGAGGTAACTGTACATGCTCCCTTATTGGAAAGTAGTACATCACAGAAATCAGTTTCTGTGACACCTACACCAATTAGTGAGGAAGCTAATGATAATGATCATGAAACTTCAGAACAAGATACTACTGAACCTCGTAGATCAACCAGAGTAAGATCCGCACTAGAGTGGTACGGTAATCCTGTTCTGGAAGTCATGCTACTAGATCATGATGAACCTACGAACTATGGAGAAGCGATGGTGAGCCCAGATTCCGCAAAATGGCTTGAAGCCATGAAATCTGAGATGGGATCCATGTATGAGAACAAAGTATGGACTTTGGTTGACTTGCCCAATGATCGGCAAGCAATTGAGAATAAATGGATCTTCAAGAAGAAGACTGACGCTGACGGTAATGTTACTGTCTACAAAGCTCGACTTGTCGCGAAAGGTTTTCGACAAGTTCAAGGGATTGACTACGATGAGACCTTCTCACCCGTAGCGATGCTTAAGTCTGTCCGAATCATGTTAGCAATTGCCGCATTTTATGATTATGAAATTTGGCAGATGGATGTCAAAACTGCATTCCTGAATGGATTTCTAGAAGAAGAGTTGTATATGATGTAACCGGAAGGTTTTGTCGATCCAAAGGGAGCTAACAAAGTGTGCAAGCTCTAGCGATCCATTTATGGACTGGTGCAAACTTCTCGGAGTTGGAATAAATGCTTTGATAGTGTGATCAAAGCATTTGGTTTTGTACAGACTTTTGGAGAGGCCTGTATTTACAAGAAAGTGAGTGGGAGCTCTGTAGCATTTCTGATATTATATGTAGATGGCATATTACTAATCGGAAATGATATAGAATTTCTGGATAGCATAAAGGGATACTTGAATAAGAGTTTTTTAATGAAAGATCTCGGTGAAGCTGCTTACATATTGGGCATTAATGTAGCGACCAGACCTCAAACAGTCTGATCTCTGTGCTCTGGTGTAATCCCTGGATCAGTAATGCTGACACCACACAGTACTCGGAGGATTTATAACAGAGTAGCAATCACACACTTATTACATCGAGTGTCTCCATAGAGAACTTATTACAATAAATATGGCTTAAGGCCATCTAATAACGATAACAGCGGAAGGCTTGGAAGATAAGTGAGTCCATCAACTCCAACAGCATCACTGAGTATAGAACCACGACCTAAAAACTCCTTAATCATCGTCTGAAAAGTCTGCAACATTAACGTTGCGGCCCGAAACGGGTCAGCACGTGGAATATGCTGGCAAGGTAACACATAGAGAATAATGGAATGAAACAGCTATACTATATGCATATTTGGCTGGTGGAAAGCTCTATGGTTACAGTTTTGCGTAAAGCCAATTTTTCCCTACTTCAAAGGAATAAATTTAATTACTATCATGGTAGTTGTTAAACATTGAGAATGGTTGACAGCATTCTCAATCCCAATTAAGCATCATCATTAAACAAAGCCCAACAAAATTAATTTAGGGTAACATGTTGAGATTCACATGATAATCCAGGTACTAGATACTCAAGATGTCCATAACCTGGGACACGGCTAACCATGATTAGTTTATTACACTCTGCAGAGGTTTGCGCACTTTTCCCCACAAGACTCGATCGCCTCCGTTTGGTTTCTCGCACTACATGATGTTTGAGAAGACGGATGACCGAGACATAGTCTTTCAGAAGCGCTAGCACCTTACGATCGGGTAGACCGTACCACCTACATCCCCTACATCTACTAGTCTACTACTGTAAGAGTTCGCACAACTTAGTCAACTATGCTAGAGCCCATAATAGTTTGTGGCTGCACATGGAAGTTTCTAGTATGAATAGTCTCATGATCCCTTTGAGCCTTGGTGGCGGTGCAAAAGAAAACAGGCAAGTCCTGGAATACCCAGGTGCCTCAATCCACCCAGATGTGTGTTTAAGTTGCCACCTTAGATAAACCATTAATTAACAAAACTCACATCTGTCAAGGATATCACTCACCCAATCCACGTCTACTAGCATAGCATGGCATAATAAGCAAACGCAGAAGTAACTCCCAAAGGTTTGATAATAAACAGGTAATAGGTACTACCTCATCTACTTCCCATTCCACAATTTAATTAGATCCTAATTATGCAATGTGTGAGGATTTGATCTAATGCAATAAAATTGGGTAGTAGAAAAGGTATGATCAAAGTGTTACTTGCCTTGCTCATGATCCGCGAAACCTAGCGATTCGAAGTAACAAGTGGCGCACTCCGGGTACTCTATCGCAAACAAACAAACAAGCATACAATAAGTACTCATCTAATGCATGGGTAAAACTCAAATAAGAAAACTAACCAGAAGGTTCAACTTAAGAACTTCGGTTGGCAAAAAAAATCAAATCGAACGAAACAACGAAAGTCAAACGGCGAAAGAAAACAACTTCGTTCTACTAATCTGGATCTAGGGCAAATTTTACAGTAGCAAAATCTTGTTTAAGTTGGTTAAACGGATAGAGGGTTTCGAGACGAAACTCCAGGCGCTTGAATCGCCTGATTCTGATAAACGAGCGAAAAAATATACTAAAACAAAAATCGGATCAGGAATCGCGATCAGAAAAATCGTGGATTTAATCCGAGAAAAAGAAAAACGACGAACGTTCGCTAGAACGAACGAATGGACGAACGCTCACTATTTAAATAAACCGGTAAAACCGATCTATTTAAAAAAACGAATCTAAAAAACCGACGGAAAAACCGAACGGTTTTTCGAATAAAATAAAAAAACGACACGGATTTCGAGGCGGCGGCGAACCTCGGCGAGCGTGCGGCGGTGGTGAGGCGGCGCGGCAGCGGCGAGGCACGGCGCGTGCGGCGGCGACGGCGGTGCAGGCGGGGCGGGGCGGCTCGGGCGGCTCAGGGCTAGGGTTTGCCCAGGTGGGCTGCCCCGGCTTATAAAGCCTGCCGGGCCAGAGTCCCGGACGGACACGGCCCGGTTAGGTCGGTTCACTTTTTTTTAATTTCGCTCGGAAGAAAAAAAAAGAAATACTAAACGGACTCCAAAAATTCCAAAATAAATTTTCACGGGCTTCTAAAAGCAAGCCGCACAAGGTGAACATTTATTTGGGACCTATATGCAATTTTGAAAAACGCACATGTTTCCTAAATTCAAATAAAACACCGAAAAACTCCGAAATAAAATCTTATTTGATTTTATTATTAAATCCTCAATATTTCTTTATTTTGGGAAAGTCATTTTATTCCCTCTCTCATATTTTTGTAATAGAAATAATTGACGATAAAATAAATAAAATCAAACGATCCTATTCTCAAAATTTGAGAAAACTCAAATATGAAAATAACGAAATCCCCAACTCTCTCCGTGGGTCATTGAGTTGCGTAGAATTTCTAGGATCAACCAAAATGCAAAATAAAATATGATATGCATAGATGATCTAATGTATAACATTCCAAATTAGAAATTTGGGATGTTACAAACCTACACCCCTTAAGATGAATCTCGCCCTCGAGATTCGGGTTGGTTAGAAAATAGGTGAGTGTGGTCCTTGAGCAAATCTTCCTCTCGTTCCCAGGTGGCTTCATCCTCCGTGTGGTGGCTCCACTGAACTTTGCAAAAATTGATAACCTTGCTGCGAGTAACTCGGCTGGCAAACTCGAGAATCTTAATTGGTTTCTCCTCGTACGTAAAATCGTTATCCAACTGAATAGTTTCCAATGGCACTGTGTCTCTCAAAGGTATGTCAGCCATCTCCGCGTGACATTTTTTTAACTGAGAAATGTGGAACACATCATGAACTCCTGACAATCCTTCGGGCAATTCCAACTTGTAGGCCACTTCCCCCATACGCTCCAAAACTCGATATGGTCCTACAAATCGTGGCGCTAACTTCCCTTTAACTCCAAAACGCTTTGTTCCCCGAAGTGGAGATACTCGAAGATAAGCTCTATCTCCGACTTCGTAAACTACCTCCTTGCATTTAGAATCTGCATAACTTTTTGCCTGGACTGGGCTATCTTGAGCCTATCGCGAATCAACTTCACCTTCTGTTCAGACTCTTTAATCAAGTCAGGTCCAAACAACTGGCGGTCTCCAACTTCGTCCCACGATAACGGTGTCCTGCACCTCCTTCCGTACAAAGCTCCGAAAGGGGCCATCTTTAAACTGGTTTGGTAACTGTTGTTGTAAGAGAACTCTGCATATGGCAAATTATCGTCCCAACTAGATCCATAATCTAGCGCACAAGCTCTCAGCATATCCTCCAAAATCTGATTTACTCTCTCGGTCTGTCCATCTGTCTGTGGATGAAAAGCTGTACTGAACTCTAGCCTGGTACCCAAAGTTTTGTGCAACTGCTTCCAGAACTTTGAGGTAAACTGGGTTCCTCTATCTGATACGATACTCCTTGGAACTCCATGCAGACATACGATCCTGGTCATGTATATCTTTGCCAACTTAGCACTGGTATAAGTGGTCTTTACTGGGATGAAATGAGCTACTTTCGTCAATCGATCAACTACAACCCAAATCGAGTCATAGCCTGAACGAGTCCTGGGCAATCCCGTGATAAAATCCATGCCTAGCTTATCCCACTTCCATTTGGGTATTGGCAATGGTTGTAACAATCCTGCTGGTTTCTGATGCTCTGCCTTTACTCTCTGACATACATCACAAACTGCTACATACTCCGCAATATCCTTCTTCATTCCGGTCCACCAGAAAATATCCTTCAGATCCAAGTACATCTTGGTATTTCCTGGGTGAATTGAATACGGTGAGTCGTGTGCCTCTTGCAAAATCAACTTCCTGATCTCCGGGTCATTGGGCACGTAAACGCGGTCTTCAAACCATAGGGTATCGTGCTCATCCTCATGAAATCCCTTTGCTTTTCCTTTGCTAAGTTTCTCCTTAATGGAGGCAATTTCTTTGTCAGTCCTCTGAGCTTCTCTGATTCTATCTATCAAAGTTGACTGAATCTCCAATGCTGCTACATAGCCTCTCGGAACTATTTCCAAACATAGTTCACGAAGATTTTCTGCTAACTCCCTTGGTATTTCTCCCGTCATTAATGTATTGGCGTGGCTCTTACGGCTTAATGCGTCAGCTACTACATTAGCCTTTCCGGAGTGATAATGCAATCTCATATCATAATCCTTGATAAGCTCCAACCATCTCCTTTGTCTGAGATTTAACTCCTTCTGTGTGAAAATATACTTCAAACTCTTATGATCCGTGTACACCTCACAATGATTTTCAATGAGGAAATGTCTCCATGTTTTCAATGCATGCACTACGGCTGCTAACTCCAAATCATGCGTGGCATAATTCAACTCATGAGGCTTCAGTTGTCTTGAGGCATATGAAACAACTCTCCCGTCCTGCATAAGCACTGCTCCAAGTCCTCGACGTGAAGCGTCGCAATACACCTCATAATCTTTGGTCTGGTCTGGCAAAATCAACACTGGTGAGGTAACCAAACGTTTCTTCAACTCCTGGAAACTAGCCTCACATTCCTCTGTCCATATGAACTTGGTATCTTTCTTCAACAACTCAGTCATAGGCTTCGCAATCTTTGAGAAATTCTCAATAAATCTCCGGTAGTATCCTGCGAGTCCAAGAAAACTCCGGATCTCTCCAACTGTTGTTGGGGCTTCCCACTTGGTCACGGTATCATCTTGTAACGCCCTCGATGCGGCTATAGCTCCCACGTGTCGAGGCACGACTTAGAGACATAACCGCATTGAAAGCAATGTCGCAAGTTAGGCAATCTTCACAACATCCCATGTAAAATAAATAATAAAGGGGAGAGATACATAGTTGGCTTACACTCGCCACGTCAATCAAAGTGCATAAATAACATTACAACATTCAAACACTCATGGCCCGACTACGGCGCCAAAATAAAAGATAACCCAACATGCGACACGGTCCCGATCACCCCAACTGGGCACCACTACTGATCATCAAGGAAAGACACGTAGTATCGTTGAGAGTCCACGTCGAACTCCCACTTGAGCTCAAGCGCGCCATCTGGAGCGGAATCATCAGGCCCTGCATCTGGTTTGGAAGTAATCTATGAGCCACAGGGACTCAGCAATCTCGCACCCTCGCGATCAAGACTATTTAAGCTTAATAGGTAAGGCAAGGAAAATATGTGGAGCTGCAGCAAGCGACTAGCATATATGGTGGCTATCCTGTTCGCAAAAGAGAGCGAGAAGAGGAGGCAAAGCGCGAACGAGTAACTAGAGGGCAACCTGCGGCAAGCATTACTCCAACACCGTGTTCACTTCCCGGACTCCGCCGAGAAGAGACCATCACGGTAACTCACACTGTTGATTCATTTTAATTAAGTTAAGGTTCAAGTTATCTACAACTGGACATTAACAAATTCCCATCTGCCCATAACCGCGGGCACGGCTTTCGAAAGTTCAAATACCTGTAGGGGAGTCCCAGCTTAGCCCACGACAAGCTCTCACGGTCAACGAAGGAATAGACCATCTCCCGAGACATTCCGATCAGACTCGGTATCCCGGTTCTACAAGACACTTCGACAAGTTAAAACAAATCCAGCAACACCGCCCGAATGTGCCAACAAATCCCGATAGGAGCTACACATATCTCGTTCTCAGGGCACACTCAGATGAGACATCCTACGAGTAAAACCAACCCTCAAGTTGCCCCTAGGTGGCCCCGCAGTCTACTCGGTCGGACCAACACTCAGAGGAGCACTGGCCCCGGGGGGGTTTAAATAAGATGACCCTCGGGCTCCGGAAACCCAAGGGAAAAAGAGGCTAGGTGGCAAATGGTAAAACCAAGGTTGGGCATTGCTGGAAAAGCTTTAATCAAGGCGAACTATCAAGGGGTTCCCATTATCACCCAACCGCGTAAGGAACGCAAAATCCGGGAACATAACACCGATATGACGGAAACTAGGGCGGCAAGAGTGGAACAAAACACTAGGCGAGAGGCCGAGCCTTCCACCCTTTACCAAGTATATAGATGCATTAAGATAACAAGATAATATAATGATATCCCAACAAGTAAATAATGTTCCAACAAGGAACGGACTCCAATCTTCACCTGCAACTAGCAACGCTATAAGAGGGGCTGAGCAAAGCGGTAACATAGCCAATCAACGGTTTGCTAGGACATGGGGGGGTTAGAGGTTTGACAAGGCAATTTAGGAGGCATGATAAGCAAGTGGTAGGCATCGTAGCATAGGCATAGCAAAGGAGCGAGCATCTAGCAAAGCAAAGATAGTAGTGATTTCGAGGGTATGATCATCTTGCCTGCAAAGTTGTCAAAGTTGACTGGATCCTCGAAAGCAAACTCAACGGGCTCCTCGTTAGCGAACTCGTCTCCCGGATCTACCCAAACAAGACAAACAAGCAAATGGAACACAATCAACCACGTGCAAAGCTCAAACAATATGATGCAAAGATGGTATGCTATGCGGGATGCGATGCGGGATGCATATGCAAGATTTGACGAGGAATGAATGAACCTGGCCTCAATTTGGAAATCCAAGTGTGCCACTGGAAAGGTGATATGAAATCACTTGAAAACGATATAAAGAACGCCAGAATCGGAGTTACGGTTTGGAAATGGCAAGCAATTCAAATATGATCACGTTCTGCGATTTACAGCAAGTAGCCATCTAAATGCAACAAGATAAACATGCTACAGCACCCAAACATGGCATCAAAATACATGGCAGGAATCCATTCATGATGCTTAACAAAAGTCTAGCACTGAGCTACGGCCAATTCATCCATTAACAGGTTCAAACAAGCATGGCAAAAATGCATTTGACAAACAGATTTCAGACTTAGTGAAATTAACACTTGTCTAGAATTTCAGATCAGATAACACTCTTCGGAGCATGAAAACTATATGCTACAGGACCTGAACATGGCAAGGAAAAGCATGGCATGGAGCTACTCAAAGAGCTTAACAAAAGTCCCTTAATGACCTTGAGCCAAAAGGGATCAGAAAATACATTTGCAAGCATGTGAACATGGAAAAAACATAATCAGATCACAGACTTAGCGAAAACTGGAGCATGCTGAAACAGATATCAAGTAGGCATGTTTATGAGCTCGATGCACTCACTACAGAGCAAGTCATGACAATCTAAGCATACACCCATCAAGAATACACAAAATACAAGCTAGACATGGCAAGAACAATACCATAGCATGCACGGATCAACTACAACATCCTCGGCAAAATCGCTAACAAGTAGACAATCTGCCAAGATTCACGAAATGACAAAAGTAGAGCTCGATTGACTCAAGCTAGGTTGCTCCATAATTGCAAACAAAGACATGGATGGATAGAGCACCACAAGATTAACAAAACATCCTTACTGATCATCCTCAAAAGAGGCACGGATCACTAGGAAACAACATGAACATATGGCCATATGAGATAAACAGATCAAGGACTTAGTGGAAATGCTAAGTCCCTGAAATCAGCATTATCGAATGCTCCACTTTGCAAGCTTGTGCTAGTCACCACACACATCACAAAAATACATGGATTGCACCTCTGGATAGACGGCAAAACATATAACAAAACTCATGAAGAGCTCAGGGGCATATCATGCACACAATAATCATGGCAAAAATGACAAATATCCAATTGGAGCAGCAGATCTGACAATTATCTCAAATAGCATTCTTCTAACAGCATTTCGGGCATCAAGATGAACTCAAATGAAAATGATGCAATGAGATTAAATGATGTACTCTCTGCGACGAACATTTTGATATGCTATATGACCAAAACGGAGCTACGGATGAGGAGTTACGACACGATGAAGTATGCAAAAATTACTGGAAACGGGGGCAAAAAGTCAACCCCAAATATCCGGATCTGGATCTGAGGCGTGGTTCTCGAGGTTTGCCGGGGGATCTTCGCCAGAGTTGGACGGGAAGACCGCCGGAGTTTGAGCTCGAGGCCGCCGGGGAAGGGCCGGCCGGGTCTTGGGGAGGCGGACGCCGGCGAGGTGAGCCGCGGCGGCGGTCGGCGTCGAGGACGGCGGGCGAGCGAAGAGGCGGCGGGCGGCGCGGGTCGGTCGGGCGGCGCCGGCGGCGACCTTGGACGGCGGCGGGGCGGCGGATCCGCGGCAGAGGTGGATCGGGCGAGGCGACAGGAGGCGATGGCGAAGGAGAAGGGCGGCGGTGGCCGCGATGGGCCTCGGGGGCCTGGTTCGGGCCTCCCGGGCCGGCGGCGGAGGAAGGCGGCGATGGCCACGTGGCGCGCCCTGGTTGGCTGGAGGCGGTGGCGGACGTTGTCCGGCCGGGGACGGACGTGTCCGGCCGGCGCGAGGTGGTTTTTTTAGGGTTTGGACGGGGAGATCCGAAATTTGGAATGGGGGAGGTATATATAGGCATAGAGGGAGCTAGGAGTGTCCAAATGAGGTGTGGTTTTCGGCCACGCGATCGTGATCGAACGCTCTAGATGATGGAGAGGCTTTTGGTGGGTTTTGGGCCAAATTGGAGGGGTGTTGGGCTGCAACACACACGAGGCCTTTTCGGTCCCTCGGTTAACCGTTGGAGCATCAAACGAAGTCCAAATGGTACAAAACTTGACAGGCGGTCTACCGGTAGTAAACCAAGGCCGCTTGGCAAGACTCGGCCCAATCCGGAAATGTTTAATCCCCACACACGAAAGAAAGGTAGAAATGACCACCGGAGGAGAACGAAGCGCCGGAATGCAAAACAGACAACGGGGAAAATGCTCGAATGCATGAGATGAACACGTATGCAAATGCAATGCACATGATGACATGATATGAGATGCATGACAACGATAATAACACACGGAGACAAAAACCCGAACCCGAGAAAATAAAATAACTTAACGCCGGAAACGGCAAGAGTTGGAGTACATATTGGGTAAATCACATCCGGGGTGTTACAACACTCCACCACTACGAGAGGATCTCGTCCCGAGATCTAGGACTGAAAGAACGCCGGGTACTCAGAACGGAGGTGATCCTCGCGTTCCCAGGTAGCTTCACGGTCGGAATGGTGTGACCACTTGACTTGGAGGAATTTGATTGACTTGTTGCGAGTCTTGCGTTCAGTCTCTTCAAGAATAGCAACTGGGTGCTCACGATAAGAGAGATCTTCTTGGAGCTCAATGTCCTCGAAGTTGACGGTGCGGTCAGGAGTCTTGAAGCACTTTCGAAGCTGAGAGACATGGAACACGTCATTCACATTTGCAAAGTTTGAAGGAAGCTCGAGTTGATAGGCGAGATCGCCTCTCTTGCTGACAATCTTGAAAGGTCCCACGTATCTAGGGGCAAGCTTCCCTTTGATACCGAAGCGACGAGTACCTTCCATAGGAGAGACGTGGAGGTAAACATGATCTCCGATCTCGAAAGCCAAATCACGGTGCTTACTATCATAGTAGCTCTTCTGGCGGGATTGGGCTGCTTTGAGGTTATCTTGAATGACTTTGCACATTTCCTCTGCCTCTGTGATTAAGTCATTACCGAGAAGCTGACGTTCACCGGTTTCGGACCAGTTGAGAGGGGCACGACACTTCCTGCCATACAGAATTTCAAATGGGGCCTTGCCCGAACTTGCTTGAAAACTATTGTTGTAGGAGAATTCAGCATATGGAAGACAATCCTCCCACTTCATGCCGAAGGAGATCACACAAGCCCTGAGCATATCCTCAAGAATCTGGTTGACACGCTCGACTTGACTGCTAGTTTGAGGATGGAAAGCTGTGCTGAAGCGGATGTTGGTACCCATGGCCTTCTGAAAAGAATCCCAAAACTTGGAGGTAAAAATGCTGCCACGGTCTGAAGAGATCAATTATGGAATACCGTGCAGAGAGACAACACGAGAGGTATAGAGTTCCGCCAATTGAGCTGCAGTGATCGACTCTTTGATAGGCAGAAAATGAGACACTTTAGTGAGTTTGTCGATAACAACGAATATAGCATCATTGCCATGTTTGGACTTTGGAAACCCAGTCACGAAGTCCATCTCAATGTGGTCGAACTTCCATTCTGGAATGGCAAGAGGTTGGAGGAGACCAGCTGGCCTTTGGTGTTCTGCCTTCACTCTTCTGCAGACATCACACTCATTCACGAATTGAGCAATCTCGCGCTTCATTCGAGTCCACCAATAAGCCTGCTTGAGGTCCTGATACATCTTCGTGCTCCCAGGGTGGATGGAGAGGAGAGAATTGTGAGCCTCGTTCATGATCACTTTACGAAGGTCACCTTTGGGCACAACAATATGATCCTCGAAGAAGAGAGTGTCCTTGTCATCAAGGCGGTAGCACTTGTACTTGGGTTGACTCTTGGCAATCCCAATCTTCACCTTTTTCACCATAGCATCAAGAAGCTGAGCTTGGAGAATTTGGTCTTCCAAGGTAGGAGAGACTTGAAGGTTGGCGTGGAAACCTTGAGGAACAACTTGCAGATTAAGTTTGCGGAAAGCTTCACAAAGCTCGGGTTGATAAGGCTTGAGAATCAGACTATTGCAATAAGCCTTCCTGCTCAATGCGTCAGCAATCACATTGGCCTTGCCTGGAGTATACTCGATACTCGGATTATACTCTTGAATCATTTCGACCCATCGAGTCTGCCTGAGGTTGAGATTAGGCTAAGTGAAGATGTACTTGAGACTCTTGTGGTCAGTGAAGATGTTCACTTTTCTTCCCAATAAGAGATGTCTCCAAGTCAAAAGAGCATGCACAACTGCCGCCAACTCGAGATCATGAGTGGGGTAGTTCTTCTCGTTGGGCTCCAACTGGCGAGAGGTATAAGCCACAACTTTATTCTCTTGCATCAACACTGCGCCAAGACCTTGGAGAGAGGCATCGCAAAAGACCTCGTACGGTTTGGATTCATCAGGCGGAGTCAGAACTGGAGCAGTGACCAATTTCTCTTTCAAAGTGTTGAAAGCAATGTCACACTCCGGAGACCAAACGTACTTGACGTGCTTATGGAGAAGATTTGAGAGAGGCTTCGCGATCTTAGAAAAGTTTTCAACGAATCTTCGACAGTAGCTTGCGAGACCGAGGAAGCTACAGAGTTGCTTCACGTTCTGAGGAGGTTCCCAATTCACAATTGCAGACACCTTCTCAGGATTCACCGCAATGCCCTTGGTAGAGATGATATGACCAAGATAAAGAACCTCATCGATCCAAAATTCGCACTTGGAGAACTTGGCGTAGAACTTGTGTTCCCTCAGCTTATCAAGTACCAAATGCAAGTGCTTGGCATGATCTTCTTTGTTCTTCGAGAAAACCAGAATGTCGTTGAGATAGACCAAAACGAAGTCATTGGTGTAGGCGTTGAAGATGAAGTTCATCATGCGAGAGAAAGTTGGAGGAGCGTTGACGAGGCCAAAAGACATGACAGTGTACTCATATGAACCATAGCTTGTCCTGAAAGCCGTCTTGGGAATATCTTGCTCACGTATACGAATCTGATGATAACCCATACGGAGATCAAGCTTGGAGAATACTTGAGCACCTTTGAGTTGTTCGAACAGCTCGTTGTTGTTGGGAAGTGGGTATTTGTTCTTGATGGTCTTCTTGTTCAATGGACGGTAGTCAACACAAAGTCGGTCCATTCCATCCTTCTTCTTCACAAAAAGAACACCACAACCCCACGGAGAAGAACTAGGCCGGATGAGACCCATTCTCTCTTGAATATCGAGTTGCTTCTTCAGCTCCTTCAACTCTTCAGGTCCGAGCTTGTAAGGACGCTTGCACACAGGTTCCGTGCCAGGCTCAAGATCGATGACGAATTCAACTGGCCGGTGCGGAGGCATTCCTGGAAGCTCTTCTGGAAAGACGTCTTGATATTCGCAAACGACTGGAATTTGCGAGATAGCATCCAGTTCACCCTTCTCATTGAGAGAAAACAGACGGTTGGTATCATCACGAGCGGCAAAGACAATTACATCCTCAGACGAATGAGTCAATTGAATCTGCCTTGCTGCACAATCAAGATGCGCCTTGTGCTTAGAAAGCCAATCCATTCCGAGAATAAGATCAATATCCGAGTTGCCAAGAACCACCGGAGAAGAAAGAAACTTGTAGCCGCCCAACGTGATAGAGATATCGGGAGCAACCAAACTAGAAGTCAAAAGCTTGCCGGGGGAAACAACTTGCATGACTTTGGGCATGATCTCAGTATCAACATTGTGCTTCGATTCAAAAGGGCATGACAAGAAAGAATGCGATGCACTAGTATCAAAAAGTACTTTTGCAGGAACATCATTAACAGGAAGGTTACCCATGATGACATCTGACGAGTCCTCTGCCTCAGCTGCATTCATCAAGTTGACCTTGGCGTGCTTGGGGTTATGCTTGACCACAGCTGTACTTGCCGATCTCACAGGAGGAGGAGGAGGAAGACGCCTCTGATTGAAGCATTTGTTGGCATAGTGACCCTTCTGTTGGCACTTGTTGCACGTGACCTCTAAAAGCGGACGGTGATACGGAGCACTCGATCTTGGAGCTTGAGACGAAGTCTTGTTCTGAAAGCCAGGGTTGGGTGGGTGGGAAGATCCACTGCCACCTTTGCTCTTCTGATACGACTGACGAAACGGAGGAGGAGGAAGCCAATACTTCTGCTGCTTGGCCACTTGAGTAGAGGAAGAAGAAGTAGCATCTCTGACTCGCTTCTTGGAAGCATCACACCTCAGTTGAGCGGCCTCTTGCTTCAATGCCATGTTGTAGAACTCATCGTACCTCAAGGGTTCAAAGAGAACAAGAGCTAGCTGAATTTCTTCTCTGAGACCACCCCTGAACTGGTATATCATGCTCTTCTCATCAGGGACGTCCTACTTAGAAAAGCGGGCGAGCTTCTGAAACAACTTGTTGTAGTCATAGACAGACAAAGAGCCTTGCTTCAGGTTGCGGAATTCCTCATGCTTGCTTTCAACCACGCTCTGAGGGATATGATGAGCTCTGAAATCTTGACAGAATTCATCCCAGGTAATCACACGGCCTCCTCTGGAATCCTTGTACTGCTGGAACCATTCTGCAGCTTGGTCTTTGAGTTGGAAGGATGCGAACTTGACAAAGTCCTCAGGCCTGACGTTACTGCACTCAAAATGCTTGCACAGATGCACGAGCCAATCGTCAGCATCAGTTGCCTCAACACAATTGCTGAAAGTCTTTGGCCCGTTAGCAAGGAACTGGTTGAGTGTAGCAAAGTGATTCTGATTGTTGCCTTGGTTGCCTTGGTTCGCTTGATTGCGCTCTTGAAGAATTTGCATGATCAACTGTGTGTTTGCATTGGTTGCGGCCATCATAGCTTGCCATGCCTCCGGAGGAGGTGGAGGTGGTGGCGGATCTTGATTCTGATTCTGATTGGTGCTCTTAGCGGGAGCCATCCTGAAGAGGGTGACAACCATTAGCACATAGATAGACAAATATTGAAGCTGAATCCAACGGAATGAAAATTGCAACATATAGTCTTCACATCCGAACAAAATGAACGAATGCATTCCTCTTGAAATGTTCACATATCCATAAATTGAGAAGCCACTTAGAATTTAGGTAGAGGAATAAATCAACAAGGTACGGATCAAGAATGAATACTTGGTAAGAAATCCCAATCTCAAATCAAATATCCGTGGAAGAAGAACTAGAGCTACAAGAATTCCCACCTATGAAGCTCCCGAACCTTTCCGGTTATGCAATCAGGTGTTGGGGATACAGGGGAAGCATAATATCTCACCCAAATCTAGCAAATCCTACATCCAGCTGTATCCATCCTTCAACACATAACCGAGAAAAACTTCGGAAACCATCTACCTCAACCTTCGAAAAGCATCCGTTATACAAGTTATGGCGATACTCCCGAACTCCCGCCCCAGTACTGGGTGGCGTCGAGGTTATCTCACCAACGAACTGCATAAAAGAGGTTTTCGATGTCGGCATACTAAACTCAGGTATTCCAGAACTGTAACGATAAAATTTATGAGGACAACACCTCGGAGCTCAACTCCCCGGGACACTGCCACAAAACCCCTGACAGGAGGTACCAAGACAATGTTCTCGTCACAAAACCATCGAAACGATTCCAAGATACCCGCGCGATCCTAAATTTTTTTTAGTGAAATTTGAGAAGAGAAGAGTCAAAACTCTACGTCAGGATGCCTTACCAGAGCGATGAGGAGACTGGGAAGTAAAAAGAATTCCTAAACTCTCCGATATATAATTCCTAAATGACTCAAAACATTTTTCTAGACTCAACTCGGCCGCTAAAAACGATCAAGCAATGGGGGCTCCTAAGGTTGGGGAAGGCTCTGATACCATCTTGTAACGCCCTCGATGCGGCTATAGCTCCCACGTGTCGAGGCACGACTTAGAGACATAACCGCATTGAAAGCAATGTCGCAAGTTAGGCAATCTTCACAACATCCCATGTAAAATAAATAATAAAGGGGAGAGATACATAGTTGGCTTACACTCGCCACGTCAATCAAAGTGCATAAATAACATTACAACATTCAAACACTCATGGCCCGACTACGGCGCCAAAATAAAAGATAACCCAACATGCGACACGGTCCCGATCACCCCAACTGGGCACCACTACTGATCATCAGGGAAAGACACGTAGTATCGTTGAGAGTCCTCGTCGAACTCCCACTTGAGCTCAAGCGCGCCATCTGGAGCGGAATCATCAGGCCCTGCATCTGGTTTGGAAGTAATCTGTGAGCCACAGGGACTCAGCAATCTCGCACCCTCGCGATCAAGACTATTTAAGCTTAATAGGTAAGGCAAGGAAAATATGTGGAGCTGCAACAAGCGACTAGCATATATGGTGGCTATCCTGTTCGCAAAAGAGAGCGAGAAGAGGAGGCAAAGCGTGAACGAGTAACTAGAGGGCAACCTGTGGCAAGCATTACTCCAACACCGTGTTCACTTCCCGGACTCCGCCGAGAAGAGACCATCACGGTAACTCACACTGTTGATTCATTTTAATTAAGTTAAGGTTCAAGTTATCTACAACCGGACATTAACAAATTCCCATCTGCCCATAACCGCGGGCACGGCTTTCGAAAGTTCAAATCCCTGCAGGGGAGTCCCAACTTAGCCCACGACAAGCTCTCATGGTCAACGAAGGAATAGACCTTCTCCCGAGACATTCCGATCAGACTCGCTATCCCGGTTCTACAAGACACTTCGACAAGTTAAAACAAATCCAGCAACACCGCCCGAATGTGCCGACAAATCCCGATAGGAGCTGCACATATCTCGTTCTCAGGGCACACTTAGATGAGACATCCTACGAGTAAAACCAACCCTCAAGTTGCCCTGAGGTGGCCCCGCAGTCTACTCGGTCGGACCAACACTCAGAGGAGCACTGGCCCGGGGGGGTTTAAATAAGATGACCCTCGGGCTCCGGAAACCCAAGGGAAAAAGAGGCTAGGTGGCAAATGATAAAACCAAGGTGGGGCATTACTGAAAAAGCTTTAATCAAGGTGAACTATCAAGGGGTTCCCATTATCACCCAACCGCGTAAGGAACGCAAAATCCGGGAACATAACACCGATATGATGGAAACTAGGGCGGCAAGAGTGGAACAAAACACTAGGCGAGAGGCCGAGCCTTCCACCCTTTACCAAGTATATAGATGCATTAAGATAACAAGATAATATAATGATATCCCAACAAGTAAATAATGTTCCAACAAGGAACGGACTCCAATCTTCACCTGCAACTAGCAACGCTATAAGAGGGGCTGAGCAAAGCGGTAACATAGCCAATCAACGGTTTGCTAGGACATGGGGGTTAGAGGTTTGACAAGGCAATTTAGGAGGCATGATAAGCAAGTGGTAGGCATCGTAGCATAGGCATAGCAAAGGAGCGAGCATCTAGCAAAGCAAAGATAGTAGTGATTTCGAGGGTATGATCATCTTGCCTGCAAAGTTGTCAGAGTTGACTGGATCCTTGAAAGCAAACTCAACGGGCTCCTCGTTAGCGAACTCATCTCCCGGCTCTACCCAAACAAGACAAACAAGCAAACGGAACACAATCAACCATGTGCAAATCTCAAACAATATGATGCAAAGATGGTATGCTATGCGGGATGCGATGCAGGATGCAAAAACGGAGCTACGGATGAGGAGTTACGGCACGATGAAGTATGCAAAAATTACTGGAAACGGGGGCAAAAAGTCAACCCGAAATATCCGGATCTGGATCTGAGGCGTGGTTCCCGAGGTTCACCGGGGGATCTTCGCCGGAGTTGGACGGGGAGACCGCCGGAGTTCGAGCTCGAGGCCGCCGGGGAAGGGCCGGCCGGGTCTTGGGGAGGCGGACGCCGGCGAGGTGAGCCGCGGCGGCGGTCGGCGTCGAGGACGGCGGGCGAGCGTAAAGGCGGCGGGCGGCGCGGGTCGGTCGGGCGGCGCCGGCGGTGACCTTGGACGGCGGCGGGGCGGCGGATCCGTGGCAGAGGTGGATCGGGCGAGGCGACGGGAGGCGATGGAGAAGGAGAAGGGCGGCGGTGGCTGCGATGGGCCTAGGGGGCCCGGTTCGGGCCTCCCGGGCCGGCGGCGGAGGAAGGCGGCGATGGCCACATGGCGCGCCCCGGTTGGCCGGAGGCGGGGACGGACGTGTCCGGCCGGCTCGAGGTGGTTTTTTTATGGTTTGGACGGGGAGATCCGGAATTTGGAATGGGGGAGGTATATATAGGCATAGAGGGAGCTAGGAGTGTCCAAATGTGGTGCGGTTTTCGGCCACGCGATCGTGATCGAACGCTCTAGATGATGGAGAGGCTTTTGGTGGGTTTTGGGCCAAATTGGAGGGGTGTTGGGCTGCAACACACACGAGGCCTTTTCGGTCCCTCGGTTAACCGTTGGAGCATCAAACGAAGTCCAAATGGTACGAAACTTGACAGGCGGTCTACCGGTAGTAAATCAAGGCCGCTTGGCAAGACTCAGTCCAATCCGGAAATGTTTAATCCCCACACACGAAAGAAAGGTAGAAATGACCACCGGAGGAGAACGAAGCGCCGGAATGCAAAACGGACAACGGGGAAAATGCTCGAATGCATGAGATGAACATGTATGCAAATGCAATGCACATGATGACATGATATGAGATGCATGACAACGATAACAACACACGGAGACAAAAACCCAAACCTGAGAAAATAAAATAACTTAACGCCGGAAACGGCAAGAGTTGGAGTACATATTGGGTAAATCACATCCGGGGTGTTACACAACTTTAGTGGGATCTACTGCTATACCTTCTCCAGATATAACGTGTCCGAGGAATCCTACTTCCTTCAACCAAAACTCACATTTGCTGAACTTGGCATATAATTGATGTTCTCTGAGCTTTCCAAGTACCAAACGCAAATGCTCCTAATGTTCCTCTTCATTCTTCGAATAAACCAGGATATCATCAATGAACACTACGACGAACTTATCCAAAAACTCCATAAACACTTTGTTCATCATGTTCATAAAATAGGCAGGTGCGTTAGTCAGACCAAATGACATAACGGTATACTCATATAGCCCATACCTGGTGGTAAAAGCTGTCTTCGGAATATCCTGTTCTCGAATCTTCAATTGGTGGTATCCTGATCGTAGATCGATCATGGAAAATACCTTAGCTCCTTGCAATCGATCAAATGGATCATTAATCATTGGTAGTGGGGTACTTGTTCTTGATCGTTACTTCATTCAATCCTCGATAATCAACAACCATCCTTAATGATCCATCTTTCTTCTCCACTAGTAGTACGGGCGATCCCCAAGGCGAAGAACTTGGGCGAATATATCCCTTACCCAGTAACTCCTTAATCTGCTTCTTAATTTCCACCAAATCCTTTGCTGGCATCCTATATGGTCTCTTTGATATTGGCCCTGTGCCTGGCAATAGCTCAATCAAAAACTCAATATCTCTATCGGGTGGCATGCCTGGCAACTCCTCTGGAAATACTTCAGGAAAATCCCTTACCACTGGTACTTCCTCCTGCACAACTCCTGTTAGGCAATTTACTTGAGTCCTCTTTGGCACATGCCGGGATACATACTTGATCCTTCTCCCTTCTAGGGTGGTAAGCAAAATTGACTTACTAGCACATTCAATATTCCCTTCATACTTTGATAACCAATCCATGCCTAATATCACATCCAATCCTTGGGATTCCAATACTATTAGGTCTGAGGGAAAAACATAGTTACCAATCCTTAATGGTAACTGATCACACCATAGACTAGCCACATACTCTGCTCCAGGCGAGGTTACTAAAATGGGTGACCTAAGGGCTTGGGTTGATAGGTTATACTTATCCACAAATCCCCTTGAGATGTATGAATGCGATGCACCAATATCAAAAAGAACGAGTGCAGTAAATGACTTAACCAGAAACTTACCTATTACTGCATCGGGCTGTGCTTCAACCTCCTCCACGCTAACGTGGTTCACCTGTCCCCTGTTGAAAGGGTTCGGCTTCTTCCCAGAACTTCCATTGCCATTTTGGCCTTCAGGACATTCATTGGCATAATGTCTGGTCTTCTGACACTTAAAGCAAGTGACTTGGCTCAGGTCCTTCTTGGATGGGGTTGATGGGTTGGTGCGATTCTGGCCGTTGCTTCCTCCATTGCCATTTCCATTCTTGGTGCCATTGTGATTGTGCTAGCTACCTCCTCCATGGGTATGCTGAAAATGTCCTCCCAGTCTAGGGGTAAAACGTGGCTTCTGCTGAGCTCCTGAATTGTACTTTCCTTGTCCATACTTCCTCTTGCGATTCTCAATTTGCTGCTGCTTGCCTTCAATCATAAGAGCACGGTCTACCAACTCCTGGTAGTTGTTGAAGGTTGCTACCACCAACTGCATGCTCAACTCATCACTCAGTCCTTCCAGAAACTTCTCCTGCTTAGCTGCATCCATAGCAACGTCATCTGGTGCATAACGTGCTAACTTACTAAAGTCCTCCACATACTGGCCAACTGTCCGTCCTCCTTGGCGCAAGTTGCGAAACTCACGCTTCTTCATGGCCATAGCTCCTGCTGAAACATGGACAGTACGAAAAGCCTGCTGAAACTGGTCCCATGTGACAGTGTCGACTGGAAAAGTGGCTGTGAAATTCTCCCACCATAATGCCGCGGGTCCTTCTAGCTGATGTGTGGCAAACTTCACCTTCTCCGCATCCGTACATCCTGCTGTGGTCAACTCCCTAGCTGTCTTGCGGAGCCAATCATCTGCTACTATCGGCTCGGTGCTACTGGAAAACACCGGTGGATTTAGCCTAAGAAATCGGGCTAAGTGATCAACAGGTGGTGGTGGTGGGTTGTTGTTGTTCCCCTGATTCTAATTCTGAGCTAGCAACTGCATCAATGTGTTCTGCTGCTGGATCAACTGAGTGAGCTCCGGTGGAAAGGCAAATCTGGGGTCACGTCACGGAGGCATCTGAGGGTTTAGAAAAGATGAGATGTAAGAATAGAGGGGGTCTAAAGAGAAAACACTACCCATATGCACATGAGCCAAAAGCAAACAATTCACTTCATTCAATCAAACAAGGGCATACAATCGATCTATCTATCGCAAAAGTGCTCGGACTACTATATTTACATGGTGGACTACTACTACTGATGAGGCGGTCTACTAGAAATATTCTTCGGTTGCAGACTCCATGATATCTGCTCCAGCTTCATCAACATAGTCATAATTGCTACTATCTAGATCCGAGTCGGTGTCGTCGATGATGATGTAGTCTTCCGGGCTAATCTCCTTGGGTTCTTCGTCTTCATCTACTGGTGTAGGGCCTCCCATAAATATTCCAATCTTCTTGATCAGGTCGTCATTCTTCTCCACCAATACTTCAATTTCCTCTTCATAATCTTCACGTGTAGCCTTGAGTTCTTCCTCCAGTTCCTTGATTCTTGTCCTTGCCTTCTTCAGATCTATCATGTCGGCGCACATCTGGTTCTCCTGTCGTCGAATGTGCTGGTTTAGCTCCTGGATAAAAGCTGCGATTGATCTATCCTTCCTGGTGCTGATCATCTCCTAGTGTTCATCTAGGCACCCACAAATCTGGTAGATAGTATCCTTGAGATCATTGCGGTAGAATTCTCCAATGCGTCCCATGGCGATGTGAGCTGCCATGCTCTTTCCTAGACTCCAAGTTGGTGCATCAAAAGAAAACTCTATGGGCTCAGTGACTGGCATGAACGTCCTTCCTGGAACTTGTACTTGAATCATCCAGCGCTCTTCTTCAGGTAAAGTGGCGTTGTAGGTGCCTGTGAAGCTTGGTACTCCTATATTCAGGTATCTAGTGACTTCCTTCAGGTGACGTCCAAAGGGTGTATCTTCATCCGGTTGCGTGAACTTGTTCCTTGCATCCACCATCCTAAATGAGTAGAAAAGATGAGAAGTCAGAAGAGAAGAGAATGGATAGTGATCTAGGTCTTTAGCTTAGTGGACAGTCAGCGTGTGCTCTGATACCATCTCTGTAGCGACCAGACCTCAAACAGTCTGATCTTTGTGCTCTGGTGTCATCCCTGGATCAGTACTGCTGACACCACACAGTACTCGGAGGATTTATAACAGAGTAGCAATCACACACTTATTACATTGAGTGTCTCCATAGAGAACTTATTACAATAAATATGGCTTAAGGCCATCTAATAACGATAACAACGGAAGGCTTGGAAGATAAGTGAGTCCATCAACTCCAACGACATCACTGAGTATAGAACCACGACCTAAAAACTCCTTAATCATCGTCTGAAAAGTCTGCAACATTAACGTTGCAGCCCGAAATGGGTCAGCACATGGAATATGCTGGCAAGGTAACACATAGAGAATAATGGAATGAAACAGCTATACTATATGCATATTTGGCTGGTGGAAAGCTCTATGGTTACAGTTTTGCGTAAAGCCAATTTTTCCCTACTTCAAAGGAATAAATTTAATTACTATCATGGTAGTTGTTAAACATTGAGAATGGTTGACAGCATTCTCAATCCCAATTAAGCATCATCATTAAACAAAGCCCAACAAAATTAATTTAGGGTAACATGTTGAGATTCACATGATAATCCAGGTACTAGATACTCAAGATGTCCATAATCGGGGACACGGCTAACCATGATTAGTTTATTACACTCTGCAGAGGTTTGCGCACTTTTCCCCACAAGACTCGATCGCCTCCGTTTGGTTTCTCGCACTACATGATGTTTGAGAAGACGGATGACCGAGACATAGTCTTTCAGAAGCGCTAGCACCTTACGATCGGGTAGACCGTACCACCTACATCCCCTACATCTACTAGTCTACTACTGTATGAGTTCGCACAACTTAGTCAACTATGCTAGAGCCCATAATAGCTTGTGGCTGCACACGGAAGTTTCTAGTATGAATAGTCTCATAATCCCTTTGAGCCTGGGTGGAGGTCCAAAAGAAAACAGGCAAGTCCTGGAATACCCAGGTGCCTCAATCCACCCAGATGTGTGTTTAAGTTGCCACCTTAGATAAACCATTAATTAACAAAACTCACATCTGTCATGGATATAACTCACCCAATCCACGTCTACTAGCATAGCATGGCATAATAAGCAAATGCAGAAGTAACTCCCAAAGGTTTGATAATAAACAGGTAATAGGTACTACCTCATCTACTTCCCATCCCACAATTTAATTAGATCCTAATCATGCAATGTGTGAGGATTTGATCTAATGCAATAAAACTGGGTAGTAGAAAAGGTATGATCAAAGTGTTACTTGCCTTGCTGATGATCCGCGAAACCTAGCGATTCGAAGTAACAAGCGGCGCACTCCGGGTACTCTATCGTAGACAAACAAACAAGCATACAATAAGTACTCATCTAATACACGGGTAAAACTCAAATAAGAGAACTAACCAGAAGGTTCAACTTAAGAACTCCGGTTGGCAAAAAAAAATCAAATCGAACGAAGCAACGAAAGTCAAACGGCGAAAGAAAACAACTTCGTTCTACTAATCTGGATCTAGGGAAAATTTTACAGTAGCAAAATCTTGTTTAAGTTGGTTAAACGGATAGAGGGTTTCGAGACGAAACTCCAGGCGCTAGAATCGCCTGATTCCGATAAACGAGCGAAAAGTTATACTAAAACGAAAATCGGATCAGGAATCGCGATCAGAAAAATCGTGGATTTAATCCGAGAAAAAGAAAAACGACGAACGTTCACTAGAACGAATGAACGAACGAACGCTCACTATTTAAATAAACCGGAAAAACCGATCTATTAAAAAAACCGAATCTAAAAAAACCGACGGAAAAACCGAACGGTTTTTCGAAGAAAAAAAACGGCGCGGATTTCGAGGCGGCGGCGAACCTCGGCGAGCGTGCGGCGGCGGTGGCGAGGCGGCGCGGCGGCGGCACCGGCGGCCGCGGATGGGGGCGGCGGCGGGGCAGGCGGGCGGGCGGCGGCGGCGGTGCAGGCGGGGCGGGGCGGCTCGGGCGGCTCGGGGCTAGGGTTTGCCCGGGTGGGCTGCCCCGGCTTATAAAGCCTGCCGGGCCAGAGTCCCGGACGGACACGGCCCGGTTAGGTTGGTTCACTTTTTTTTAATTTCGCTCGGAAGAAAACAAAAGAAATACTAAACGGACTCCAAAAATTCTGAAATAAATTTTCACGGGCTTCTAAAATCAAGCCACACAAGGTGAACATTTATTTGGGACCTAAATGCAATTTTGAAAAACGCACATTTTTCCTAAATTCAAATAAAACACCAAAAAACTCCAAAATAAAATCTTATTTGATTTTATTATTAAATCCTCAATATTTCTTTATTTTTGGAAAGTCATTTTATTCCCTCTCTCATATTTTTGTAATAGAAATAATTGATGATAAAATAAATAAAATCAAACGATCCTATTCTCAAAATTTGAGAAAACTCAAATATGAAAATAACGAAATCCCCAACTCTCTCCGTGGGTCATTGAGTTGCGTAGAATTTCTAGGATCAACCAAAATGCAAAATAAAATATGATATGCATAGATGATCTAATGTATAACATTCCAAATTGGAAATTTGGGATGTTACAATTAAGATCTATAGAGATAGATCAAGATGTTTAATTGGACTTTCACAAAGCACATACCTTGACAAAATTTTGAAGAAGTTCAAAATGGATCAAGCAAAGAAAGGATTCTTGCCTGTGTTACAAGGTGTGAAATTGAGTAGGACTCAATGCCCGACCAATGCAGAAGATAGAGAGAAAATGAAAGATGTCCCCTATGCTTCAGCCATAGGATCTATCATGTATGCAATGCTGTGTACCAGACCTGATGTGTGTCTTGCTATAAGTCTAGCAGGGAGGTACCAAAGTAATCCAAGAGTGGATCACTGGACAGCGGTCAAGAACATCCTGAAATACCTTAAAAGGACTAAGGATATGTTTCTCATATATGGAGGTGACAAAGAGCTCATCGTAAATGGTTACGTTGATGCAAGCTTTGGCACTGATCCGGACGATTCTAAATCGCAAACCGGATACGTGTTTACATTAAACGGTGGAGCTGTCAGTTGGTGCAGTTCTAAACAAAGCGTTGTGGTGGGATCTACATGTGAAGCGGAGTACATAGCTGCTTCGGAAGCAGCAAACGAAGGAGTCTGGATGAAGGAGTTCATATCCGATCTAGGTGTCATACCTAGTGCATCGGGTCCAATGAAAATCTTTTGTGACAATACTGGTGCAGTTGCCTTGGCAAAGGAATCCAGATTTCACAAGAGAAACAAGCACATCAAGAGACGCTTCAATTCCATCCGGGATCTAGTCCAGGTGGGAGACATAGAGATTTGCAAGATACATACGGATCTGAATGTTGCAGACCCGTTGACTAAGACTCTTCCACGAGCAAAACATGATCAGCACCAAAGCTCCATGGGTGTTAGAATCATTACTGTGTAATCTAGATTATTGACTCTAGTGCAAGTGGGAGACTGAAGGAAATATGCCCTAGAGGCAATAATAATGTTATTATTTTATTTCCTTATATCATGATAAATGTTTATTATTCATGCTAGAATTGTATTATCCGGAAACATAATACTTGTGTGAATACATAGACAAACTAAACGTCACTAGTATGCCTCTACTTGACTAGCTCGTTAATCAAAGATGGTTATGTTTCCTAACCATAGACATGTGTTGTCATTTGATTAACGGGATCACATTATTAGGAGAATGATGTGATTGACATGACCCATTCCATTAGCTTAGCACCCGATCGTTTAGTATGTTGCTATTGCTTTCTTCATGACTTATACATGTTCCTATGACTATGAGATTATGCAACTCCCATTTGCCGGAGGAACACTTTGTGTGCTACCAAACGTCACAACGTAACTGGGTGATTATAAAGGAGCTCTATAGGTGTCTCCAAAGGTAAATGTTGGGTTGGCGTATTTCGAGATTAGGATTTGTCACTCTGATTGTCGGAGAGGTATGTCTGGGCCCTCTCGGTAATGCACATCACATAAGCCTTGCAAGCATTGCAACTAATGAGTTAGTTGCGAGATGATGTATTACGAAACGAGTAAAGAGACTTGCCGGTAATGAGATTGAACTAGGTATTGAGATACCGACGATCGAATCTCGGGCAAGTAACATACCGATGACAAAGGGAACAACGTATGTTGTTATGCAGTCTGACCGATAAAGATCTTCGTAGAATATGTGGGAGCCAATATGAGCATCCAGGTTCCGCTATTGGTTATTGACCGGAGACATGTCTCGGTCATGTCTACATTGTTCTCGAACCCGTAGGGTTCGCACGCTTAAGGTTTCGATGACAGTTATATTATGAGTTTAAAAGTTTGATGTACCGAAGTTAGTTTGGAGTCCCGGATGTGATCACAGACATAACGAGGAGTCTTGAAATGGTCGAGACATAAAGATTGATATATTGGACGGCTATATTCGGACACCAAAAATGTTCCGGGTGATTTCGAAGAAAACCGGAGTGCTGGAGGGTTACCGGAACCCCCCCGGGAGAAGTAATGGGCCATATGGGCCTTAGTGGAGAGAGAGAAGGACGGCCAGGGTGGGCTGCGCGCCTCCTCCCCCCCTGGTCCGAATTGGACTAGGAGAGGGGGGGGGGGGGCGGCGCCCCCCTTTCCTTCTCCCTCCCCACTTCCTTTCCCCCTCCTAGTAGGAGTCCTACTCCTACTAGGAGGAGAACTCCTCCTTGGCGCGCCAATAGGGCCGGCCGGCTTCCTCCCCTTGCTCCTTTATATACGGGGGCAGGGGCACCCCTACACACACAAGTTGATCCACGTGATCATTTTCTTAGCCGTGTGCGGTGCCCCCTTCCACCACAATCCTCGATAATATTATAGCGGTGCTTAGGCGAAGCCCTGCGACGGTAGAACATCAAGATCGTCACCACGCCGTCGTGCTGACGGAATTCTTCCCCGACACTTTGCTAGATCGGAGTCCGAGTATCGTCATCGAGCTGAACGTGTGCTAAAACTCGGAGGTGCCGTAGTTTTGGTGCTTGATCGGTCGGGCCGTGAAGACGTACGACTACATCAACCGCGTTGTGCTAATGCTTCCGCTGTCGGTCTACAAGGGTACGTAGATCACACTCTCCCCTCTCGTTGCTATGCATCACCATGATCTTGCGTGTGCGTAGGAATTTTTTTGAAATTACTACATTCCCCAACAGCTAGCAACGAGAGGGGAGAGTGTTGTCTACATACCCTCGTAGACTGATAGCGGAAGCGTTATGACAACACGGTTGATGTAGTCGTACGTCTTCACGGCCCGACCGATCAAGCACCGAAACTACCGCACCTCCGAGTTCTAGCACACGTTCAGCTCGATGACGATGCCCGGAATCCGATCCAGCAAACTGTCGAGGAAGAGTTCCGTCAGCACGACGGCGTGGTGACGATCTTGATGTTCTACCATCGCAGGGCTTCGCCTAAGCACTGCTACAATATTATCGAGGATTATGGTGGAGGGAGGCACCGCACACGGCTAAGAGAACGATCACGAAGATCAACTTGTGTGTCTATGGGGTGCCCCTGCCCCCGTATATAAAGGAGTGGAGGAGGGGAGGGTCGGCCCTCTCTATGGCGCGCCCTAGGGGAGTCCTACTCCCACCGGGAGTAGGATTCCCCCTTTCCTAGTCCAACTAGGAGTCCTTCCATGTAGTAGGAGTAGGAGACAAGGAAGGGGAAGAGGGAAGAGAAGGAAGGAGGGGGCGCCGCCCCTCCCCTTAGTCCAATTAGGACTAGTCAATGGGGGGCGCGCGGCCTGCCTCCCCTTCTCCCCTAAAGCCCAATAAGGCCCATATACTTCTTCCCCCGTATTCCCGTAACTCCCCGGTACTCCGAAAAATACCCGAACCACTCGGAACCTTTCCGATGTCCGAATATAGTCGTACAATATATCGATCTTTACCTCTCGACCATTTCGAGACTCCTCGTCATGTCCCCGATCTCATCCGGGACTCCGAACTCCTTCGGTACATCAAAACTCATAAACTCATAATATAACTGTCATCGAAACCTTAAGCGTGCGGACCCTACGGGTTCGAGAACAATGTAGACATAACCGAGACACATCTCCGGTCAATAACCAATAGCGGAACCTGGATGCTCATATTGGCTCCTACATATTCTACGAAGATCTTTATTGGTCAGACCACATAACAACATACGTTGTTCCCTTTGTCATCGGTATGTTACTTGCCCGAGATTCAATCGTCGGTATCTCAATACCTAGTTCAATCTCGTTACCGACAAGTCTCTTTACTCGTTCCGTAATACATCATCTCGCAACTAACTCATTAGTTGCAATGCTTGCAAGGCTTATGTGATGTGCATTACCGAGAGGGCCCAGAGATACCTCTCCGACAATCAAAGTGACAAATCCTAATCTTGAAATACGCCAACCCAACATGTACCTTTGGAGACACCTGTAGAGCTCCTTTATAATCACCCAGTTACGTTGTGACGTTTGGTAGCACACAAAGTGTTCCTCCGGTAAACGGGAGTTGCATAATCTCATAGTCATAGGAACATGTATAAGTCATGAAGAAAGCAATAGCAACATACTAAACGATCGAGTGCTAAGCTAACGGAATGGGTCAGGTCAATCACATCATTCTCCTAATGATGCCCGTTAATCAAATAACAACTCTTTGTCTATGGTTAGGAAACATAACCATCTTTGATTAACGAGCTAGTCAAGTAGAGGCATACTAGTGACACTCTGTTTGTCTATGTATTCACACATGTATTATGTTTTCGGTTAATACAATTCTAGCATGAATAATAAACATTTATCATGAAATAAGGAAATAAATAATAACTTTATTATTGCCTCTAGGGCATATTTCCTTCAGTATCAACTCATATGTTTCTCCCCCTTTTGTCAGTAATGACCAAAATGGTTTGAAGACATAGAGTTTCTACTCGTTCCCAGGCAGTGAAGATGTTGGGGCAGTAGGGTCGGCGTTGGAGTTGGGCGGTGCAGAGGGGCCTAATGCAGAATCGTGATGCAGTCAAGCCATCGCTGGTGAAGTGGCATCGTCCTCTTCATCTATGACTTGCATAACAACAGTGTGAGCTGTATATGAATAGTCAGAATCTTCAAGGGAAGGATTTGGACGCCAACTTGATGATTGGGGAGGCCTGGAGTCAAAGTTGAAACGTTCTGTGAAGCCATCTGTTCGAAGATCGTCTTCAGAATAGAGCATTGTGAGGCTCTTTCAGGACCGCCAACAGGCTTCATGCGCAACAAATGAGTTCTTGGCTGCAAGGTTGTGTATACGGTTGACATCAATGAGAAGACTCTGCATCTGGCGCTTCAGCCAGTCATGATGCCTATCCTGCTTCTGGTGAAGGGATACAAGAAGCTCTCTGTCATTCAGGACACGAGCATGCTTCTAAGGCCTGTGAGCTATTGTGCTGGCTATTGCATCAGTGTTTGCACGATGCGGCAGACGAAGCTCACCAGCAAGAGGACCAACAAGAGCAGGAGGATTCGGCACATGAACACCTTCAATAGGTTGAGTGAAGCTTTGAAAGGCGGCATTATCTTCACGTATTGGCTCCTTGGCAAGCACATGATAAATAGCTTCATGAGACATGTCCACTTCAGGCAAGAATACAACATGGTTACGCGCTGAAGCTTGATAGTTGATGGTTGAGTGAAGCTTTATCAGCCGCATGACCCATGGAGCATAAAACTTGAGGCCAAATAGATCAATGCTTGAAGCTGCCAACTGACGAATAAAGAAGTCTTGAGTGTTGAATCTGATGACATTGATGATATAGAAGACCAATGTCTTCATGGTGCCTTCAAGCTTGGCGTCAGGAGAATGCCCTTTGATAGGCCACAGAGTATGCCTTAGAATGTGATATATGGTGCGAGGCAGGTGCGAGGTCTTTGACATAGAACTCCTTGGGATATTTAGCATCAATGGGCAATGGCTTCATCATACTAAACATTTGACTCATATTGGGCTCAGGCCTCTGGAATACACTCTGCAATTCTTGCACATGAAGCTGACAATCTGGCTCATACAGATCACCAGGAGTGGGCAGTGAAGTTAGCTCGATGATATCTAGAGATTTGGCTTCATGATGGACATCACCTATCATCCACTCAAGGACCCATGTTTTCGGATCCCTGTTGTAGCCTGATATGTGGAGAGTGGCATAGAATTGCAGAAGAAGCTCTTCATTCCAGTGCTCCTTGTCAGTGACAAATGGGAGCATCCCAACTTCACAGAAGCAGTCTAGGGTTTCTTCAAGGCATGGCAGCCCAGCAATGGCATCACAGTCAAGACGCTCGTGGGAAAAAAATCATGTCTTGATTGTAGAGAATGCATGAATAGTAGATCCTTTGCTGGTGGCTCCAGAACCTGTTAGATGAAATCTTTGGCTTCCTGAAGGGGTTCTTGGCCTTGTCGAAGAAAGTGTTGTGCTCTCTGAAGCTTAGCACACTGAAGGAGCCTTGTGTAGTGACAGCACTTGGAAGCCTTGGCAGCCTGGGCTTTGGCTTCTGCGTTTGAGGCCTTTGCTCCACATGATAGTCATATTGGGGACTAGGAGCAGTTGGAGACGTCAAGATTGGCCACTTGACAGTAACAAGCTCACTACAGTAGAACACACGTTCCATGGTGTGAGGCACATGGGGAGGAACAGTCACATCCGAGGTGGATGGCTGGGCATTGTCTTCCGTTGCACCATTGACTTCAGGATACACATTTATCTTCAGCCATGACAACATCATTGGCTTCATTAGTGGTGGTGGTGGCAGACGCGTTTGCCTCAACTTCAGTGGCTTCATGGAGTGGGGGGTCTGGCACAATCACTTCTGCTTGAACAACTGGATCAATTGTAGGGGGAATAACTTCACAGTCTTCTTCTTCCTTGTCATCGGCTGATGCAGCCGGAACATATTCAGCCTCTTTGGCTTCAGACTCATGAGCAGTAACAGAAGGGATGGCTTCAGGGAACACTTGACGTGCTACCGAGCTTGTGGCTTGCACATCCTCTTCAGGAATGCTCGACATGGAGACCGAGGGCCTAGGGCCTCTGCGAAGCCTTCAAAAAGATGGCGACGCCTGTGGTGAAGGAGTGGTCTTCTCCATGTCTTCGGGAGTCTCTTGCGGTGTCTCAAGCACTAGAGTGTTGACATGAGCAGGTGGAGTGCGAGGAATAATTTCATGCAATGGGGAGTTGGGGTGTTGCTCTTCCCAGAATGCATCTTGTGTGATTCGCGTCGTGGGACCGCCAATGCTTATGAGTTCATGAAGGAAATATGCCCTAGAGGCAATAATAAAGTGGTTTTTCATATTTCCTTATATCATGATAAATGCTTATTATTCATGCTAGAATTGTATTAACCGGAAACTTAGTACATGTGTGATACATAGACAAACAGAGTGTCACTAGTATGCCTCTACTTGACTAGCTCGTTAATCAAAGATGGTTAAGTTTCCTAGCCATGGACAAAGAGTTGTCATTTGATAAGCGGGATCAAATCATTAGAGAATGATGTGATTGACTTGACCCATCCGTTAGCTTAGCACGATGATCATTACAGTTTCATTGCTACTGCTTTCTTCATGACTTATACATGTTCCTCAGACTATGAGATTATGGAACTCCCGAATACCGGAGGAACACCTTATGTGCTATCAAATGTCACAACGTCACTGGGTGATTATAAAGATGCTCTACAGGTGTCTCCGATGGTGTTTGTTGAGTTGGCATATATCAAGATTAGGATTTTTCACTTTGTGTATCGGAGAGGTATCTCTGGGCCCTCTCGGTAATGCACATCACTATAAGCCTTGCATGCATTGTGACTAATGAGTTAATTGCGGGATGGTGCATTACAGAACGAGTAAAGAGACTTGTCGGTAATGAGATTGAACTAGGTATGAGGATACCGACGATCAAATCTCGGGCAAGTAACATACCGATGACAAAGGGAACAATGTATGTTGTTATGCGGTTTGACCAATAAAGATCTTTGTAGAATATGTAGGCGCCAATATGAGCATCCAGGTTCCGCTATTGGTTATTGACCAGATATGTGTCTTGGTCATGTCTACATAGTTCTCGAACCCGTAGGGTCCGCACGCTTAACGTTCGATGACGATTTATATTATGAGTTATGTGATTTGATGACCGAAGTTTGTTAGGAGTCCCGGATGAGATCAGGGACATGACGAGGAGTCTCAAAATGGTCGAGAGGTAAAGATCGATATATTGGAAGGCTATATTCAGACATCGGAAAGGTTCCGAGTGATTCGGGTATTTTTCGGAGTACCGGAGAGTTACGGGAATTCGCCGGGAGAAGTATTGGGCCTTATCGGGCCATACAGGAACAGAGGAGGCGGGCCAAAGGGAAGGAGGCGCGCGCCGCCCCATGGGTCCGAATTGGACTAGGGGAAAGGGGGCGGCGCCCCCCTTTCCCTTTCCCACTCCCTCTCTCTTTCCCTCTTTCTTCTCTCCTACTCTGGAAAGGAAAAGGGGAATCCTACTAGGACTTGGGAGTCCTAGTAGGACTCCCCACACTAGGCGCGCCCCTCTAGGGCCGGCCTCCTCCTCCTCCCTCCTTTATATACATGGTCAGGGGACACCCCAAAGACACAACAAACAATCTCTTAGCCGTGTGCGGTGCCCCCCTTCACAGTTACACAACTCGGTCATATCGTCGTAGTGCTTAGGCGAAGCCCTGCGCCGGTAACTTCATCATCATTGTCACCACGCCGTCGTGCTGACGGAACTCTCCCTTGGCCTCAACTGGATCAAGAGTACGAGGGACATCATCGAGCCAAACGTGTGCAGATCACAGAGGTGCCGTACTTTCGGTACTAGGATTGGTCGGATCATGAAGACGTACGACTACATCAACCGCGTTGTCATAACACTTTCGCTTACGGTCTACGAGGGTACGTGGACAACACTCTTCCCTTCTCATTGCTATGCATCACCATGATAGATCTTGCGTGTGCGAGGATTTTTTTTTAAATTACTGCGTTCCCCAACAGTTCACTGCTCGTAGGAGCAAGGGATGATACCGGGTTTGGCATGATCTGAGCAAGGACTACATCATCTTCTAAATTTCATCATGAATAATGTCTTCAGCTGTGATAGGGTCAGTAGCTGGAATATCTTCAGACTCGTGAGCCTCTGTGGGAGCAGGCTCATGTACGATGAGGCGACGCTCGTGATTGGTGGAAGCTGATAGTGCGATTGAAATAGGCTCAACGAGCAGTGGTTCTTGGGGAGCAGCACGTTCTTTACGTGAAGCCTTTGAAGACTTTGTCTTCAGCTTCTTCTTGGAGGGAGCTGCATCAGAAGTATCATGGTCCTTCCTCTTTTTGGCTTCGGCCTTAGCCAGCTTAGTCTTTTCTACTCAGAAGCTGTTGATGGGATCTTTGGCTTCGAGCCAGTCATACAGGCAGGGAAGATAATGCTTGGTCTTTCCTGCCTTGGGGCTTTAGGTTTAGCTTCAGCAGGCTTCTTCTTGTTCTTGGTAGCCAGCTTGGGGTCAATGCCTGGACGCCCAAAAGCCTTTCTCTTCATAGCCTCATTGTGAGCCTGGACGTATTTCTCAGCATAGTACTTCATGCGCTCACGAGAGCCTTTGGCTTCCTCATGTTTATTTTTGAACTGAGCCTTGAGGTCAATCATCATTTGCTTGAAGTTACTAACATCAACGACACTGAGCTTTGCCATATTATTCTTGAACTGGGCCTTCTCATAGTCAATTTCGTTTTTCAGCTCAACAATCTTCTAAGCTATAGCAAGTTCCTTGGCTATGCAGCCCTGAAATGTGACACTGATGTCAATGGGCAATTGCATATCGTCAATGGTGAGAGTAGGATCTTCAAACCATTCATCAATGAAATTGTTGAGAATATCTGCATCAAAGAGAGGCAAATCCTTGAAGATTTCGGCCCCCTGCTTGCTCTTGACGAGCATTTCCAAAGCATCATCAGCAAGATCTTCATCGCTTGACAGATCTATAACATTCTCTTCATTTCGCAGAATGCTAGTAGGGGTGAGGTCATGTCCAGAAATCTTCTTGGGCTTCTTGGATTTCTTGGAGATGCGATATTGATCCTCAGGTTGCACACTGGATTCAGGAGGTGCAGATTTCAATGGCTTCACACTTGAAGCTTTTGAAGCCTTAGCCTTCTTCTTTGGCTTTGGGGGCTCAGGAACTTCAGCATGTTCCTCTTCTCCAGTAGCTTCTTCAACGGTGGCCCTTTGTGTAGCTATGTGGGAGAGGATCCCATCAAATCTATTGAAGTGACCAATGATGTTCTGATCACCTTCACGACTGCCATCTGGCCTTGGATCTGCTGGACGAGGGTTGAAGTTAATCCCCAGATCTTTCTTGTTCTGCACTGCTGAAGCCCTTCCAAACTGAAGATTTTGCTCAAACAATTCATCTTCGCGACACCATCGGAGACTGGATGGGTCGGCATCTTCAGGCTGAGGTCCTCTGACCATGCAAGGATAGAAGCCCTTTGCCATGGCTTCAACCTTTGTCTTGGGGTGCAGCTTCATATACACAATATCAGCCCATGGTGGCCTCACAGCATTCTTCTTCGCGTACTCAGGTGTAACAAAATGGTACTAAAACCATTCCTCTGCCAAATATCTTCGAATCCATTGGACTCGAGTTTTCCATTCACCATAGGTTTCCTCTGGGTCAGACTTGTATTGTTCATAGAGATCTAGTGGCGGGTCCAAAGTAGTGTTGTCCCGGTGCTGCCTCCCACCTTTCTTTGCAGATTTTCCACCAGCCATTGGATTCAGAATGAAAGGCTTCACAACGGTGTGTGGCTTAAATCTGCTGGTCAAGCAAGAGCTGGCTTCTGGAGATTCAATGTGATGTCGTAAGAACTATGCAAATGAATGCAGACTATGAGAACCAAGGGATTCTCCCACGGACATGTACCTGTGACAACATTACAGATGTGAGGGAAGGGGAAGAGGTCATATGCATTCTCAGAAGATTTTGAAGATAAATCAATTTGAATACATTGACCTCATAGTGCGAAGACATTCACGTATCGATGTGAGTTGGTTCCAGATTTGTACGAATCAATGAATAAGTACAAGTGAGGAATCTAACTAGTTGTGATACATAAGTGACCATACTTGCAAGTTGTGAGATGCAGAAACAGAAAGATATAGATTTGGAAGTATAGAAACAACTTTTGGAAGATGTGGATAGTTCAACGGATCAAATTAAACGGTAAAAAGCGAGTCTTATTTACCGCACAACGAACTGCTAGACGAGGCGGAAGGAGGCCGAGCAGTCCAATCTCCCGCGCCCTAACTTGGCGGCGAAAGACACCTACGGTGGCGGCAAAGAGGACGATGTCCGCGGCCGGCGTGAAGACGATGTTGGAGAGGTTGCGGCAGCAAAGCGCTTCGTCTCCAGCGTCGACTGATGCTAGTGGTGGCGCTAGGGTTTGAGCGAGACGGTGAGGGGGAGAAGAGATAATGACCGCGAGGGGAGAAGTATTTATAAGGAGGAGGGCGGCGCGGTGCAATTACGCAGGTGCTCCTGGTGGTTCACATTTGAAGGACACATGACAGACATGCACCTTATTGAAGGTTGAGCCACGTCCCCACACGCGCCTGGTTTGTCGGGTGGTCGTTCTGTCTTCTCCGGTATTCAGGAAAAAAAGGATAAGAACATTAAAACCAATTTTAAATGTGTGTCTATGTATCTTCAGCTGACAAGGACACAGTGAAGACATTCGACACTTGTCAAGAGAATGCATATGAAGAGACGGAGAGAATTTGAGGGATAAGCACAAAAGGAGTTAGGGTCTGATCACATTCACTTAGTGCAGAAAATGGCAACTTGAAGACATAGCTATAAGTGAATGATGTAGAGGACATAACACATATGTATGTATGCATGTATGCATGTATGTATGTATGTATGTATATATATATATATATATACACACAGACGGTCTATTCTGCTAATATTAGCAGAATAACTATTCTGCACACCACTTCGGCACTGCACGCTCAACAGAAGCGCACTGCATCATTTGGACGATGAGCACTGCAATAGAGACTAGTGAACTTCTCGTCGGAAAAAACTGCACGCGTCATTTTTTCGGTACTGTTTTTGCTCTAATTTTTTAACCGTTTATCGGAATGAGGCGTGTAATATACCATTGAAAAGCTATGGATTAGGCGCAACTTCGACACGTTGAACACTTTTCGAGATTCCACACGGTTTAAGAGCAGTTTTGAAAATAGTGCGGCGGATGACGAGTGGCAGCGAGCGTTTTTTCGTATTTTTTTTCTAAACCGCTTGTTGGAATGAAGCAAATGATACGCCGTTGGATAGATATCGTCAAGGCACATCTTTTTCATATATAAATCTTTCTCTAATTCATTACGGTTTAAGAGCAGTTTCAAATTTACTAAATCGCGGAACTCTGTTTTTCAAATTTTTTGAAATTTTTGGTACTGTTTTTGCTCCAGTTTTCTAACCGTTTGTCGAAACGAGACATATGATACGCCATTGCAATGCTACGGACAAGGCGCAACTTTCATATGTTGAAATGGTTTTGAGATTCCTTACGGATTTTAGTTAATTTTGAAAATCGTGCGGCTGACTTCGAGAGGCAGTGGCTGTTTTTTCGCGAAATTTTTACGAACGGCTGGTCAGAATAATTCAAATCATACGCTGTTGGAAAGATATCGACGAGACGCAACCTTTTCATGTAGAACACACTCTCTAATACCTTACGGTTTAAGAGTAGTTTTGATTTTACCGAAAAGCGGACACTCTGTTCTTCGCGAGACCAAAATCGTCATATTTACTGCATCGGACAGAAGAACGCACTGCTTCAGACGAAATACCGCACTTCATTAGATGGTCAAGGGCACTGCATGGTTTCTTTTTGTTTATACGTATTTTTTCTCGGACGGGGAAAGAAGACCACACTGCTTCAGACGGAATACCGCACGTCATTAGATGGGCAAGTGCACTGCATGGTTTTTTTTGTGGGACGTAAATTTTTCCAAACGTGGTGGAGTGCACTTCGTGTCGAGCGTTGGTACTGCAGGGACGAGGTGAGTGCACTACATCAATTTTTTTTCCAATATTTTTTCTAACTTTTTAAGCTTATTTGTGAACCTCATGGGTCAAAATTAGTGAACCGCGTGGCACAGACTAGAGAACTGCATTGTTTCGCTTGGTGAAAGTGAATCGCAGGGCAGAAACTAGTGGACTTCATCTAAAAAGAAACGAACTTCTTTCTATGTTGATTTTTTATTGTTTTACAAAGGGAACCAGAGGAGTGCACTGCAAACATACACACACCGCATTGCAAGCATACAGAAAACAAGTGAAACAGCCACATGCGACAATGCAAATTGTCTTCTAAAAACACATAACCGATGGGGTGTACTGCAGACATACAGATACCGCATTGCAGGCATATACAAAAGGAACTGCATGCAGATGATGCTTCCTTTTTCTCACATATACGAAAGTGAACCAACGTATAGTACAAGTGAACCAACGTATAGTACAAGTGAACCTCATCGAAAAAGAAAGAATACCGCTTGTGGTTTTATTAACAGAAGTGAAGCACGGAATTCTTGTCAGAAACAAGAGCGAAACAACAAACTTTTCCAGTTTTCCCTTTTTGGACTAAAACGGACTGAAGCACAATATGAGATGCACTGCACACCAAAGCCTTCAGACCGCGCGACGCCATGGGTGCTCGGCCACTCCAAGAAACACGGCCGCACATCAAGAACATACATGCCCGCACTGCAAGACCATGCCAACGCTGGTCGGGCGGTCGTTGCAGATCTCGTTCCATGGCAGAGGAAGTCGAACAGAGGGGGGCGAGAACTACAGAGGTGGTTAGAGAAGTAGTGGTCACGCCGTGTTGCGCCGTTTGGGCCCAACATGTTGGCCGCCGCCGTGAGGGTCGTTCGGGCCAACCGCGGCCCCTGGAAGGTGGTCGCCAGGCAGATCCCCTACTATCCATTGTAGAGGAGCCCACGGGATGGAGAGGGGGCGCCGGAGAGGAGAGGGAGAGGTCACTGGATCTTGGCGAAAGGAGGAGGACCACCTCAGCCCATGTAGTGCGGACGATGAGCACTTGAAGTGCGATGGCGCGCGGGCTGGGGAATTTGGCCATGGCGGCGACCAGAGGGAGAGGAGACGGAGGTCCTGATATCCCCCGAGTGGGACGAGCCCCACGTGCCCGCACCTTCTCCCCGCCATGAGCACGCTTCTCCACCACCGCACATCGCTGCAAAACGAGCTGCACGGGGGCCACAACCGAGCCGCACAGAGGGGCACGGCGCCCGAGCACTACTGATGGTTCAGGGGAGGAAGATGGGAACACGGCGATGTCTCCGGTCGTGTCAGGAAAGGGCGAGGCGGCGGAAGTTCGTCTGGGCAGCGAGAGGGGCGGCAGACCTTGCTGCTGGCGACTGGATCTGACGTGAGAACCATGGAGACGGCCGGATTCAGTGGGGCGGCGCCCCCATGGCCGGGCAGCGGGGTGGGAGGTGGTGGTGCCGGTGGTGGCCAGTGGCTGCGCCGTCGTGTCCCACGGGCAGCTCGGTGGAAGGTGGTTGTTGGTGGCGCGGTGGGAGGCGGTGGCTGGGCGACGGATCGAGAGGTGGTGGTCGGCCGGGCGGCGGATCGGGAGGTTGTGGTCGGCCGGGTGCCGCGGGGACGGGGGGTACTAGGCAGCCGGGGAGTGGGGGAGGAAATGGTGGGGGTGGGGATTTGGATGGGATCGATTGGTGGTTGGTGGTTGGGGCGGGACAGAGGTGTTATCAGAATAAGTGTTTTGGTGTGCAGAATAAGACTCTTAAGGGTGTTATTAGAATAGACCCACCCTATATATATATATCAGTGAAGACCAACTCAACATTGCGAAGATAAACTTTGAAGTCAAACCAATGTTGAAGACAAACCAATTAAGAAGATAATGCAATCATGGCGCCAAAGAGAAATCTTTAAGAAAGGTTGGTGGTGGCGTTACTCACCGTATAGGAAATATTAGACCCAAACACGGTGCACAATTATCGTGGCGTTCCAAAGTCAAATTCCACATTAATGTAAGGGTAAGTCTTCATGAATTGAAGATATACGTTACTTCGTGTGTTGCGCACCTAAGTCATCAATATGCATAAGCGTTAGGATGTGTGTCCATTCACAGGACATTCGAGGATTCTAAGATATTTAGCTCACACCGCAACTTGCAAACCCTTTTCTCATCCAAGGGCTTCGTGAAGGTATCTGCCAATTGCTCTTCTGTGTTGACGCGAATGATATCAATGTCTTTCTTCAGAATGTGATCTCTGAGAAAGTGATGACGAATCTGAATGTGCTTTGTCTTCGAATGCTGAACTGGATTGTTGGTAATCTTGATGGCGCTTTCATTGTCGTGGTAGAGGGGCACATGCTTCATGTTGATGCCATAATCCTTGAGAGTTTGCTTCATCCAGAGAAGCTGAGCACAACAAGATCCAGCAGCAATGTATCCAGATTCAGCAGTGGAGAGTGATACACAGTTTTGCTTCTTTGAAGACCAACAGACCAAAGATTGTCCAAGAAAGTGACATGTTCCTGATGTGGACTTGCGATCAACCTTGTCACCAGCATAATCAGCATATGAGAATCCAACTAGATCAAACTATGAGCCCTTTGGATACCACAATCCTAGCGTTGGGGGTGTGAGCCAAATATCGAAGTATTCGCTTCACTGCGAGGTGATGCGATTCCTTTGGTGCCGCTTGGAATCGGGAACACATGCAAATGCTAAGCATTATATCTGCCCTAGATGCACATAAGTACAATAAAGAACCAATCATGGAGCGGTATGCCTTTTGATCGAACTCTTTGCCATTGTCGTCAGGGCCCAATTGGCCTTTGGTTGGCATTGGCGTCGTGAACCCTTTGCAGTCTTGCATTCCAAACTTCTTTAGGCAATCTTTGAGGTATTTTTCTTGTGATATGAAGATGCCATTTCTCTGTTGACGGATTTTAAGACCAAGAAAGAATTTCAGCTCTCCTATCATGGACATCTGATATTGCTCTTGCATCATATGCCCAAAATCACCATTGTATCTCTTATTTGTGCAGCCAAAGATAATGACATCCACATAGATTGGGCACACAAACCATTCTCCATCATATGTCTTTGTGAAGAGAGTGGGATCTAGCGAACCAGGTTTGAAGCCTTTTCTCGTCAGGAAGTCTTTAAGCGTGCCATACTGAGGGAGTCCTGGATTAGGGGGTCTCCGGACAGCCGGACTATATCCTTCGGGCGGACTGTTGGACTATGAAGATACAAGATTGAAGACTCCGTCCCGTGTTCGGATAGGACTCTACTTGGCGTGGAAGGCTAGCTAGGCAATACGGATATGTATATCTCCTCCCTTGTAACCGACTCTGTGTAACCCTAGCCCCCTCCGGTGTCTATATAAACCAGAAGGTTTAGTCCGTAGGACAACAGACAATCATACCATAGGCTAGCTTTTAGGGTTTAGCCTCTACGATCTCATGGTAGATCAACTCTTGTAATACTCATATCATCAAGAACAATCAAGTAGGACGTAGGGTATTACCTCCATCAAGAGGGCCCGAACCTGGGCAAACATCGTGTCCCCTGCCTCCTGTTACCATCCGCCTTAGACGCATAGTTCGGGACCCCCTACCCAAGATCCGCCGGTTTTGACACCGACATTGGTGCTTTCATTGAGAGTTCCACTTTGCCGTCGCCATAAGGTTTGATGGCTCCTTCGATCATCGGTAACGGTGCGGTCCAGGGTGAGGTTTTCCTCCCCTAACAGATCTTTGTATTCGGCGGCTTCGCACTGCGGGCTAATTCGCTTGGCCATCTAGAGCAGATCGAGAGCTATGCCCCTGGCCATCAAGTCAGATTAGGAAACTTGAACTACACGGCCGATATCCGTGGAGACTTGATCTTCGACGGATTCGAGCCCATGTCAGGTGTGCCGCACAGTCATGACGAGCATGACATAACTCTGCCGTCAGACAGTATTTGGGAGATCGCATCTGTAACTACTCCGGCTGTCAATCCGGAGCAAATCGCGCCATCCGAGAGCGGAGGGATAGACCCCGCCACAGAGGTCGCGCTTTCAGCGGTGATAGAGCCAGACGCTGACTTCACCCCTTACGAGAGCCGTGTTGCCGAACCACTGGATTCACTGCCGGCCACAGACTCCGAGCCACTTACATCTGTGCCCGTCGAACCCGACTAGGCGCCGATCTTGGAGTTCACCTCCGCGGATATCTTTCAGCACTCGCCTTTCGGCGATGTGCTAAAGTCATTAAGGTCTCTCTTCCTGTCAGGAGAACCTTGTCCGAACTATGTTCGGCTAGAACGGGATGCGAACGACGAAGAAATTCGCTGCCCACCCACAACCCACTTGGTAGCCACTATTCACGACTTAACCGACATGCTTAACTTCGACTCCGAAGACATCGAAGGCATGAATGAAGATGCATGAGATGAACAGGAACCAGCGCCCGCAGGGCGCCGGACAACCACTTCATCACATGACATATACATGGTGGATACACCCAAAGAGGGCAATGGCGAAGAGACAGCGGAGGATGCCCCCTCCAAGCAACCCAAGCGCCGACGTCAGCGGCGCCGCTCTAAGTCCCGCCATAGCAAAAACAGCGATAACAGCACAAGAGGAAACAACCGTCTAGTCGACTCTCGAAGAAATGACGACTGCGCCGCCCCGCTGGCAGAGCACGATCAAGACGCAAACGGCAAACACAGTGCGGATCCGGCGTCCGAACACGGCGATGCCAAGGATAAACCTCATCAAACCCTGTCTGGGGAGGAAAACAGTCCAGACGAATATGCACACATCATCCCAGAAACACACTTGGAGCAAGAGAACCTCCGCAAAAGGAGCAAGAGAACCTCCGCAAAAGGCTTATTGCCACAGCGAGGAGCCTGAAGAAGCAGAAGCAAAGGCTTAAGGCCGCACAAGATACGCTCAACAGCAGGTGGAACAAAGTGCTCGACAACGAAACAAAGTATGGTGGAAGTTACCACACAAATAGCTATCCAAAGCGCAAGCTATTACCTGAATTCGACGATGAGGCCTTAGAGCCCACACAGCCGAAAAATGATACAGCCAACCGGCCGGATCCACCACCTTATGACCGTGATAGAGCGGCCAACAAAGTCGCACATAAGTCAACACACGATCTACGTGAGAACTTGCGCCAAAAATCCGGTGCGACCGGATCCATCTACGGATCTAGGAAGCGCGCTCCGGCAAAAAATCAAAACCGAATACTACAACCATCTGAACGCCATGGCATGTCCCAATACAGGGGCGTCGCACACCCCCTATGTTTCACAGATGAAGTGCTGGATCATGAATTCCCAGAAGGATTCAAACCAGTGAACATAGAGGCATACGACGGGACCACAGACCCTGGAGTCTGGATCGAGGACTTTATCCTCCATATTCATATGGCTCACGGAGACAATCTCCATGCCGTTAAATACTTGCCCCTCAAGCTTAAAGGGCCAGCTCGGCACTGGCTGAAAAGCCTCCCCGAAAACTCAATTGGAAGTTGGGAGGAGCTCGAGGACGCTTTTCGGGCTAATTTTCAAGGGACTTATGTCCGACCTCCGGATGTAGACGATTTAAGTCATATAATCCAACAGTCCGGAGAGTCCGCCCGAAAGCTTTGGAACAGGTTCCTCACCAAGAAGAACCAAATCGTCGACTGCCCGGACGCCGAACCCTTAGCAGCTTTTAAACACAGTGTCCGAGACGAATGGCTCGCCAGACACCTCGGCCAAGAAAAACCGAGAACAATGGCAGCCCTAACAAGCCTCATGACCCGTTTTTGCGCGGGCGAGGACAGTTGGTTGGCCCATAGCAGCACCAGCGACCCAAGCACATCCGAAGTCAGGGATGGCAATGGAAAACCACGACGCGACAAAAACAAGCGTCGAAATAAAGAAGGTAGCCCAGATAATACAGCGGTAAATGCCGGATTTAGGGGCTCTCGACCTGGTCAGCAGAAAAATCCTTTCAAAGGCAGCAGAGAAGGACCATCCGGCCTAAACAAGATTCTTGACAAGCTCTGTCAGATTCACGTCACCCCCGACAAACCTGCTAATCACACCCACAGAGAATGTTGGGTCTTCAAGAAGGCCGGTAAGCTAAACGCCGAACACAAAGGGGAAGAGACACCAAGTGAAGACGAGGATGAACCTCGCCAGCAAAGCACTGGAGGACAGAAAAAGTTTCCACCAGAGGTTAAAACGGTAAATGCGATCCATGTGACGAAGAGGAGAAGGAAGCACGCACTCCGAGACACACGCACCATAGAGCCCGTCACCCCTAGGTTCAACCCCTGGTTGGCCTGCCCGATCACTTTTGATCATAGGGATCACGTGACAAGTATCAGACAAGAAGGACTGGCAGCCTTGGTGTTAGACCCAATAATAAACGGGTACCATTTCACATGAGTCCTCATGGACGGCGGCAGTGATCTAAATCTGATATATCAGGACACAGTCCGCAAAATGGGGATAGACCCGCCACAAATAAGCCATAGTAATACTACCTTCAAGGGAGTAATACCAGGTCAAGAGGCCCACTGTATGGGCTCTCTAGTGCTAGAGGTTGTATTCGGTTCTCCCGATAACTTCCGAAGCAAAAGGTTAACTTTCCACGTCGCTCCATTCCGAAGTGGTTATCAAGCACTACTCGGAAGAACAGCTTTCGCCCGTTTTAATGCAATACCGCACTTTGCTTTTCTCAAGCTTAAGATGCCCGGTCCACGTGGCATCATCACAGTTAGCGGAAATACCGAATGTTTCTTACGTACGGAAGAGGATGTGGCGGTTTTAACAGCCGCGAACTAGACGGCCTCACCAACCAGAAAAAAGGACAGGTCGTCAAGACCACGGACACGGTTCGACGAGTCCGGTGCTCCACCACATATACATGAGATTGGTTTGATGATCAAACCCTCATAGACGATACCAGGGGCTTCCCGCGTGTAATCAGGGCCAGCCCGACTCAACTTGACTTCTCTTGAATTTTGATAGTTCATTGATAGTAACTGTCGGTGTCAAAACCGGCGGATCTCGGGTAGGGGGTCCCGAACTGTGCATCTAAGGCAGATGGTAACAGGAGGCAGGGGACACAATGTTTTACCCAGGTTTGGGCCCTCTTGATGGAGGTAAAACCCTACGTCCTGCTTGATTTATTCTTGATGATATGAGTATTACAAGAGTTGATCTACCACGAGTTCGGAGAGGCTAAACCCTAGAAGCTAGCCTATGGTATGATTGTATGTTGTCCTACGGACTAAACCCTCCGGTTTATATAGACACCGGAGGGGGCTAGGGTTACACAAGGTCGGTTACAAAGGAGGAGATATACATATCCGTATTTCCTAGCTTGCCTTCCATGCCAAGTAGAGTCCCATCCGGACACGGGACGAAGTCTTCAATCTTGTATCTTCATAGTCCAACAGTCCGGCTGTCCGGAGACCTCCTAATCCAGGACTCCCTCAGTAGCCCCTGAACCAGGCTTTAATGACGACGAGTCCGGCGTGCAGTGTTGTCTTCGGCATTGCAAGGCGGGTTCCTCCTCCGGATATACCACAGAAGAGTTCAAATAAAGGATAGTGTCCGACCCTGCAAAATAAGTTCCACATACCACCGTAGAGAGAATAATATTTCCACAAATCTAATCTGCTGACACGTTTAGGCAACATGACATCATGCCATGGCTCGGCGATTATTCGAACAGTTTTTCTTTAACTAGCCCCGCACATAACGCGAGGCGGTTTCTTGACACGTCTTGTCAAAGCAGAGATCATGTTCCCCTAATTACGAGATTCTCATCAATACGGTCGTGGGTAACCCAACCGTGCCTAGGACTCCTAGATTCTAGGCAAGTCCCAAAAGGCCACTAGGAGGACGCTTGATATTCACCCTCTTTATAAAGGGACAAGGCTTTTACTTTTTTCCCTCCCATGCTCAATCGAATCCTTCCCCCGCCTCGAGTTCTAACACCCAATGCCCAGGTCAGGTGCTTCGGACCTTCAATCATGTCTAGATCTAGCCTTCAAGGCCGATGGATGCCCTCCTCCGTTACAGAAGAGGATATCAAGAAGTTGAGGTAGCCCAGATACCTGACCGCCGAGGTTTCGCATCGGCTGCCTGCCCGAGGGCAGGTTGTCCCTACTCCCGAACCCAACGAGAACATTGTGTTCGTCTCCCACTTCCTCCGAGGTCTAGGCCTCACTTTGGATCCCTTCGTTAGGGGTTTGATGTTCTATTACGGGCTAGATTTCCACGATCTAGCCCCGGACTCCTTTCTCCACATCTCGGCATTTATTGTCGTATGTGAGGCCTTCCTCCGCATTACCCCTCACTTCGGCCTCTGGCTCAAGACCTTTGACGTGAAGCCGAAGATGGTCGAGGGGCAGCATGTAGCATGCAGAGGCGCATTAATAAGCAAGATCGCTGGAGCTCCATGGCCAAAGGGTTCCTTTCCAGAGGTGTCCGAATTATGGCAACGGGAGTGGTTTTACATCACAGCTCCCAGAAGTGCCAAGTGGGTGGCTGCCCCTGCTTTCCACTCGGTCCCTCCACCACAACTGATGTCATGGATTAGCAGAGGGCTGAGCTGGGGTCCAGCCAAGGACGTGCCTATACTGCAGAGCTGCATTCAAGATCTCTTCGAAGGAGATTTCAGTCTGGTTATGATGGTGCAAGTCATGCTGGTTCGTCGAGTCCAGCCTTGCAAACGCCGGCCCCTCCGCATGTGGGAGTTCAACCCAGAAGGACCGCGCACTATTTGGAATTTCCTCATCCTGACGCACGAGGAGATGTATAAATCATTCTTCGGACCCCAAGTGTCTGGATACTACCGAGGACGTGGGCCTGAGCAGCAACCGCACCGCCGACCAAGTAAGTAATCCTCTAGCCGAACACACCGTCTTTCATTTATCATGACGTCATTCTGAGAAATCGCTCTTTGACTAGGACTAGCTAACAAAGGCGAAGATGATTCGGTGTTCGGCCCCCCTTCCTGAGGGTTTGGACAATCCGATACTGGAAAAGATGCTCGAGCTAGCACCTTGCCCGGAGCCCTCAAAGGAAGATAAAGGGGGGAATAATGAGGGTGAAAGCGGGCCCCCATCGCTACCAATTCCAACCGAGGGAATAAGTGCCTCCGTGAAGGAGGATAACCAAGGGGAAGAATCTGACATTCTCTCGCTCCAGGGAAGGAAGAGGACTGCCTCTGAAGAGCCGGAAACCAAGGCTTCCAAACGGGAGAAGAAGTCTCCACCAGAGGGTCCTGCCTCGGAGGGTGCTCTTGCCGCACAAAGTCCGCGCGGGGATCAGCCCTCGAACGAGCCGTAAGTGATCAAAAAAGTACTTTAATAGTGAAGATATACTACCTTACCTCCAAGGAAAATAACCGAAGCATTTATCTTGCAGTTCAGAACTTAGCCCTTCTCAGCAGAGCTCGTTTTCAGGGGATCTTCTTCCGGAGATGATGGAGAGCGAAACGCCTCCCCTGGACTCCCCCGCTCAAGAAGCGGGTGACCTTGAAGTGTCGTCACGGAGGGCCTCGCCGGATCAGGTGAGGCCAGAAGATAATCCTATGGTCGCCCGAAGTCCCCAGTATCCGGCTCTTGAAGAGAGCAACCAAAAGAATCCGGCACCGTATGGTATGCGGTCGGACGCACTGAGGGATCTGCTAGAGCGAGCAACTATCTTAGAAGAACACCATACATTCATGGGTACGGTGATTGAAAGGATTTTGTCTGCCGAAAGCGGGTTGCATGAAGCCTTTATGAGTCTACTGACGGGTTTTGAGGTACGTGAAATGATATACATTTGTGATAGTATCGCACATTTTTAGGTGTGCCCTGTGTAGATAGTAGCCCCTAAGACTCTGGTTGTCGTCGAGAACGGCGGCAAACAGAGGATCGTAGTCCCAAGTAATAACCAGACCGCCTTCATGTGCAGGTGGTTGAAGCTCCGGTGGCTAGCCAGACTTATGGGTTTGGCAAACTAAAGCAACAACTGGATGCGGCGGATGCCGACATCGAGCTTGTTAACAAGCGGCTCGACGAGGCACATGGTAGGTGATTTTTCTGGTGAATGTCACATAGTAAGAGCAGCGTGATGCCAGTATCTTTAATATGTTGTGACTGCAGATGGAGCTGCCAACGTGGAGACCCTTCGGGCGGAGCTTGCCCGAGCCAAGGAGCAAGCAAGGAGTAATAATGCAGCCGCTTTGAAGGCGGCCGAAGAGTTGAGAGCCGAGAAGGCCGCGCATTGCGGGAGCAAAGAGAAAATGGCCAAGATGGTTGTAAAGTTAAAAGACACTGCCGACCTTTGCCGGTTCCTTGAAGAAGAAAACCGAGCGAAGGCGACGGACCTTGAAAAGGCCACGATGGTGACCAAAGACACCCGCTCTGCTATGAGAGCGAAGAAGGAGGTGCTGCGTGAAGCCGGGAATATTGTGGCTGGGAAGCCCTTTATGCCGCGGAGGAAGTTCGGAGATCCGTGGTATGCCCCTCTGGATCGGCTGTGGAGTTCGGCAGACGCATATCTGGACTTGGCGGAGAGTGCGGTCGATGCGGCTGAATACTTCCGAGATCAAACAGATCGTGAAGTGGACAAGCTGTTATGGTCGCATTATAACGTTCCAGAGCATCCGCTTCCATTGACTGATCAGCTAGCCGAATGGTCCGAACTCAATAGGTTGTCCAGACTCGCCATGAGGTCTGTCGTGGATCAGCTATGGCCGGAAAGGCCAAAGCCGAACAACTATTTTAGCCTGGTGCAGCAGTTCCTTGGTGCGGTGCCGCGCTTCAACGCGATGAAGAGTTCGGCGTGCATAGAAGGCTCGCGGATGGCCCTTGCCCGTGTCAAAGCATACTAGGCGGAGATGCATGCTACCACTGTTGCGGCACAGGGTTTGGCCATAGGCCGAGTGGCTGCCGAGCACTATTTTGAAGGAAGTTCTTGAGGGTGCTCGTTTGATAGAGGCCCAATGCTTGAAGAATATTATGTTTGAGTGACATGTATTCCCATTGTAAAAACAATGTTTTAGTAAATTTATCAAGGCTGTATTTATACTTTTGCCTGAAAGTAATATGATGCCTCCTGTGCTGCCGTTTATGTATATATGTATATAACCTGAAAGATTGCAGTCGTCGGCTTCAACCCCCACGCATATAATGCGGAGGTGTTCGCAGAAGACGCGTGTTCACACTTAATCCAACGTCTTGGTCCTATTAAGGAGGTGATAGCGCAGCGAACGAGGCAACCGGACTATAATGCTTTAACACTTTCACTTAGCCATAGGAGTTTGACGGTGGGGCTACTATATAGCCCCTGGTGGCTCCGCACTCTCCTGAATTCGGGGTGCGTACATGCCTGGCCGGGAAACGGCCCTTCGTTAAGGCGTAGGAATTCTAACATTCTGATAGGTCATCGAGTGGTTGACCAGTCTCACGCTATATCGTGACAGTCAGTTTTCGGCTTTCTCTACTGAGGTGCTCGTCCGGATGAACTGGGGCATAATCGCAGTAGTTCTCCTGGTGCCGCCTTAGCCGATAGAGTGGAACGTAAGGTAGCAAAACATAGGAGTCGGGCAAACCCAACATTTGACCAAAGACATGATTCAGAGCTGATGCATATAAGGCCAAACTCGCGACGCCGAACACTCCCTAAGGTATTCGGTCTTTATGGTATAAACCGGGCCTAAACAGTGCCCTTTGTAAGAAGCCCCTGGTGTCCAGGTACGTGCATTATTCTGACGTGGCCACATGCCAAGATGTCAGCATCCTTCTCAATAGTACTGAGAATCCGAGGGATGTGTATCAACAAGAGACAGTAAGAAAGGTTTACGCAGGGTCTTAATCTAAAAAGAATCCTTGGAACGGGTCCCTGCTGCACGTCTGCGCATGTGTCTCCGTTGTGCCGTATCCTGGACGGGTGTAACACGATGGTCATCTGTAAAAGAGAGGAACTTAGGTGAAAAGTTGTCGTACAAAAAGGTAGGTTATATTAAAGAAACCATGTACAATTCAAGATGAGCGAAAATTGCCACTTGTTTACGCGTGTGGAGCCCCTTGTTTTTATAACAGGGGTGTGGCCGTCGAACCTGTATGGATTACATATAGCTGCACCGGACTCGTCTGACCGTGTCCGTGGTCTTGACGACCTATCAAATGCTTTAGTTGGTGAGGCCGTTTTAGTGTGCGGCTGCCGAGGCAGTCGCACTCTCTTCGGCGCACAAGGATCGCTCAATATTTCTACTTACTGTAATGATGCCACGTGGACCGGGCATCTTAAGTGTGAGGGAAGCGTAATGCGGTATTGCGTTGAAGTGAGCGAAAGCTTCGCATCCGAGTAGTGCTTGATAGCCACTTTGAAACAAAGCAATGTGGAAGGTTAAATTTTCGCTACGGAAGTTATCGGGGAAGCCGAATATAACATCTAGTAGCAGGGAGCTCGTGCAATGAGCCCCTAAGCCTGGCGTTACTCCTCTAAAGGTAGTATTGCTGTGGCGAATTTTTGTTGGGTCTATCCCCATTTTGCGGACTGTGTCCTGATATATCAGGTTTAGACTGCTGCCACCATCCATCAGGACTCGTGTGAAGAGGTATCCGTCAATTATTGGGTCTAATACCAAGGCAGCCCACCCTGAACACCGGATACTTGCTGAGTAATCCCAATGGTCGAAAGTGATCGGTTGAGACGACCAGTGGCAGGACTCCGCGGTGATAGGCCCTTGGGCATATTTCTCTGGGAGTGCCGCTTTGTTTCTCCCCTTGATCACATGTAACACGTTTACTATTTTGACATCTGGTGGAAATTTCTTTTGTTCCCCAATGTCTTGCTTGAGAGGTTCATCCTCGTCTTCGCTTGATGTATCCTCCCCATTGTGTACGGCGTTGAGCTTGCCGGACTGCTTGAAGACCCAACATTCTCTGTGGGTATGATTAGCGGGTTTACCAGGGGTGCTATGGATCTAACATATTTGGTCCAGAATTTTGTTTAGGCTGGATAGTTCGTCTCTGCTGCCTTTAGAGGGCAGCTTTTGCTGACCTGGCCGAGAGCTTCTGAATCCGGCGTTTACCGCCGTGCTCTTCGGGATGTCTTCTTTATTCCGGCGCTTATTATTTTTGTTGCGTCGTGATTTCATGTTTCCATCTCTAACTTCGGATGTACTTGGGTCGCTGGTGCTGCATCGGGCTAGCCAGCTGTCCTCGCCCGCGCAAAAGCGGGTCATGAGGCTTGTTAATGCTGCCATTGTTCTCGGCTTTTCTTGGCCGAGGTGTCTGGCGAGCCATTCGTCTTGGACGCTGTGTTTAAAAGCTGCCAAGGTTTCAGCATCCGGACAGTCGACTATTTGGTTCTTTTTAGTAAGAAACCTGTTCCAAAGCTTTCGGGCTGACTCTCCGGGCTGTTGAGTTATATGACTTAAATCATCCGCATCCGGAGGTCGGACATAGGTCCCTTGAAAATTTGCCCGAAAAGCGTCTTCGAGCTCTTCCCAGCTTCCAATGGAGCTTTCGGGGAGGCTTTTAAGCCAGTGCCGAGCTGGCCCTTTGAGTTTGAGGGGTAAGTACTTAATGGTGTGGAGATCATCTCCTCGAGCCATATGGATATGGAGGATATAGTCCTCAATCCAGACCCCAAGGTCTGTTGTTCCGTCATATGCCTCTATGTTTACGGGTTTGAATCCCTCTGGAAATTCATGGTCCAGCACCTCGTCAGTGAAACATAGGGGGTGTGCGGCACCCCTGTATCTGGGTGTACCGCGTTGTTCGGATGTTTGTTGTGTTGCATCGTATGCTGGAGCGCGCTTGCGTGGTCCATAGATGGATCTGGTTGCGCCATCCTTTTGATGCGAGCCCTCGCATGGATCGCGTATTGGCTTATGTGCGGCGTTTTTTGCCGCTCTATGTAGGCCGTGAGGTCGTCTATCCGGCTAGATGGCCGTTTTAATTTTTTGTTGCGAGGGATCTAAGGCCTCCTCATCGAATTCAGGTAGCAACTTCCGCTTTGGGTAGCTCTTGGTGGGGCGATTACTGCCGTACTTTGCTGCTGTGTTGAGTACTTTACTCCATCTGATTCTAAGTGTGTCTTGCGCAGCCTTGAGCCTTTGCTTCTGCTTTTTTAGACTCCTCGCGGTGGCAACAAGCCTTTGACGGGCATTCTGTTGCTCCGGGTGTCTGTCCGGTGTGATGTCGTCTGGACTATTATCTTTGACAGAGTCGGGTTGTTCGGTTTGATTCTCCGTGTTGCCGTGGTCCGGCGATGGTTCACCCTGCTCTAACGCTGGGTCTATATGATCATTGTTTCTGCCGAGGCAGGATTTGGATCGGCGCTTACGCCGCCGCTTTGACTGCTTCTCAAGGGGACAACCCTTTGTTGCGTCCTTCCGTTCCTCCTCGTCGTTTTCTTTTGGTGTGTTCATCATGTATACGTCATGTGATGAAGTGGGCGTCTAGTGCCCTGCGGGCAGTAGTTCCTGTTCGTCTCCTGCATCGTCGTCCATACCGTCGATGTCTTCGGAGTCGAAGTCGAGCATGTCGGTTAAGTCATCGACAGTGGCTAGTAAGTGGGTGGTGGGTGGGCGGCGAATTTCTTCGTCATCCGCATCCCAATCCCGCCGGACATAGTTCGGCCAGGACTGTCCTAACAAGGAGAGAGACTTTAATGAATTCAGTATGTCGCCGAAGGGCGAGTGCTGAAAGATATCCGCGGAGGTGAAGTCCATGATTGGCGCCCAGTCGGATTTGATAGGCACGAGCGCAGGCGGTCCGGAGTCCGTGGCCAGGGAAGGATCCGGCAGTTTGGCAACACGGCTCTCGTGAAGGGTAAGGTCGATATTCGGCTCGATCACCGCTGAGGATACGGCCTCCGTGATGGGGTCTATCCACCCGTCCATGGATGGCACAACTGGCTCCGAATTGAGGCTCGGAGCGGCTGCCGGTGCGATCTCCTGAATATGGTCCGATGGTAGAGCTAAATCGTACTCATTGTGACCGCGTGGCGCACAAGGCAGGGGCTCGAATCCGTCGAAGATCAAGTCTCCGCGGATATCGGCCGTGTAATTTAAGCTTCCAAACCTGACCTGATGGCCAGGGACGTAGCTTTCGATCTACTCCAGATGGTCAAGCGAGTTGGCCCGCAGTGCGAAGCCGCCGAACACAAAGAACTGTCCGGGGAGATAAGTCTCACCTTGGACTGCATTGCTATCGATGATAGAAGGAGCCATCAAGCCTAACGGCGATGACATAGAGGAACTCTCAATGAAAGCACCAATGTCGGTGTCAAAACTGGTGGATCTCGGGTAGGGGGTCCCGAACTGTGCGTCTATGGCAGATGGTAACAGAAGGCAGGGGACACAATGTTTTACCCAGGTTCGGGCCCTCTTGATGGAGGTAAAACCCTACATCCTGCTTGATTTATTCTTGATGATATGAGTATTACAAGAGTTGATCTACCACGAGATTGGAGAGGCTAAACCCTAGAAGCTAGCCTATGGTATGATTGTATGTTGTCCTACGGACTAAACCCTTCGGTTTATATAGACACCGGAGGGGGCTAGGGTTACACAAGGTCGGTTACAAAGGAGGAGATATACATATCCGTATTGCCTAGCTTACCTTCCACGCCAAGTAGAGTCCCATCCGGACACGGGACGAAGTCTTCAATCTTGTATCTTCATAGTCCAACAGTCCGGCCATAGGATATAGTCCGGCTGTCCGGAGACCCCCTAATCCAGGACTCCCTCAATAACCAATTCTTCTTTTTCCTTTTTTTGGCACGACAACTTTCACCTAAGTTCTTTCCTTTTACAGATGACAATCGTGCCACACCCGTCCAGGACACGGCACAACAAAGACACAGGCGCAGACATGCAGCAGGGACCCACCCAAAGGTTTCTTTTTAGATTAAGACCCTGCGTAAACCTTTTTTTACTGTCTCTTGTTGCTCACATCCTCCGGATACTCCACACAACTGAGAAGGATGCTGACGTTATTGGCATGTGGCCACGTCAGGATATTGCACGTACGTGGACACATGGGGTTTATTATTAAGGGCATTGTTTAGCCCGGTATATGTTATAAAGACCGAGCACCTTAGGGAGTGTTCGGCGTCGCGAGTTTGGCCCTATATGCATCAGCTCCGAATCATGTCTTTGGTCAAATGTTGGGTTTGCTAGGCTCCCATGTTTTGGTACCTTATGTTCCGTTATATCGGCTAAGGTAGCACTGGGAGAACTACTGCGATTGTGCCCTGGTTCGTCCAGATGAGCACCTCAGTAGAGAAAGACGAAAACTGACTATCATGATATAGCGAGAGACTGATCAACCACTCGATGACTTAGCGGAATCTTCGAGATTCCTCCGCATTAACGAAGGGACGTTTCCCGGTCATGTACGTACGCGCCCTGTATTCGGACGAGCGCAGAAGTACCAGGGGCTATATAGTAGCCCCACCGTCAAACTCCTATGGCTAAGTGAAAGTGTTAAAGCAATATAGTCTGATTGCCTCGTTCGCTACGCTACCACCTCCTTAATGGACCAAGACGTTGGATCAAGTGTGGGTTCACGTTTTTCTGCGAACACCCCCGCATTATATGCGTGGGGGCGGAAGCCGACGACTGCAAACTTTCAGGTTATATACATATATACATAAACGGCCGCACATGAGGCATCATAGTACTTTCGGGCAAAAGTATAAATACAGCCTTGATAACTCAATAAAACATTGTTTTTACAGTGGAAGTACATGTCACTAGAACATAATATTCTTCGAGCACTGAGCCTCTATCGAACGAGCGCCTTCAAGAACTTCTTCAAAGTAGTGCTCGGCAGCCACTCGGCCTACGGCCGAACCCTGTGTCGCAACAGTGGTGGCCTCCATCTCCGCCTAGTATGTCTTGACACGGGCAAAGGCCATCCGCGCACCCTCTATGCACGCCGATCTCTTCATAGCATCGATGCGCGGCACAGCACCAAGGAATTGTTGCACTAGACTAAAATAGCTATTCGGCCTTGGCCCTCTCGGCCATAGATGATCCACAACGGACCTCGTGGCAAGTCCGGACAACCTATGGAGCTCGGCCCACTCGGCCATTCGCTCATTCAACAGCAGCGGACGGACTGGAGCATGAAACTGTGACTAGAACAACTTTTCCACTTCACGATCTTTCTGATCCTTGAAGTACTCGGCCACATCAGCAGCACTTGCAGCCAAATCCACGTAGGCGTCCGCAGAACTCCATAGTCGGTCAAGAGGAGCATACCTCGGATCTTCGAATTTAGTCCGCAACAAGAAGGGCTTCCCAGACACGATATCTGCAGCTTGATGCAGCTCCTCCTTCGTCGCTCTAATTTTGGAGCGGGCTTCCTTGGCAGCTTCCAGGGCCTTCTCCAGGTCCGTCGCCCTCGCTCGACTTTCTTCTTCAAGAAGCTAGTAATGGTCAGCGGCATCTTTTAACTCTACAACCATCTTGGCCGTTCTTTCCTTGCTCTCGCAATGCGCGACCTGTTCGGCCCTCAACTCTTCGACCGCCTTTAGAGCGGCCGCATTGCTACTCCTTGCTTGTTCCTTGGCTCGGGCAAGCTCCGCCCGAAGGGTCTCCACGGTGGCAGCTCCATCTGTAGTCACAACATATTAAAGATACTGACATCATGCTCCTCTTATTATGTGACGATCACCAGAGAAATCACTTACCCTGTGCCTTGTCAAGCCGCTGGTTGACAAGCACGATATCGGCATCGGCCGCATCAAGTTGCCTCTTTAGCTCGGTAAACCCATCAGTTCGGCTAGCCACCGGAGCCTCAGCCGCCTACACATAAAGGCAATCGGGTTATTACCTGGGAATATGATCCTCGGGTTGCCGCCGTTCTCGATGACAACCAGAGTCTCATGGGCTACTATCTGCATAGGGCACACCTAACGTGTGCGGTACTACCAAAAACATACACTATTTCATGTACCTCAAAGCCTTTCAACAGACTCATAAAGGCTTCGTGCAATCCGTTTTCAGCGGATGAAATCCTTTCAATTACCGTACCCATCAACGTACGATGCGCTTCCGAGACGGCCGCTTGCCCCAGAAGATCCTTCAGTGTGTCCGACCGCACATTGTATGGTTCCGGACTCTTGCTGCCGCTCCCCTTAGGAGCCGGATACTGGGGATTCCGGGTAGCCAAAGGGTTATCCTCTGGCCTCGGCGGATCCGGAGATACCCTCCGCGAAGACACTTCAGGGTCGCCCGCCTCATAAGGCGGGGTGTCAGGGGGAGGCGTTTCGCTCTCCATCATCTCCGGAAGAAGATCCACCGAAGACGAACTCTGTCGAGAAGGGCTACGATCCGGACTACAATTTATAAGCATCGGTTATTGTCTTCGGAAGTAAGGTAGGATATTTTCACTATTAAGTACTTTTTGATTACTTATAGCTCAGTAGAGGGCTGATCCCCGCGTGGACATTGTGCAGCAAGAATACCCTCTGAGGCAGGACCCTCTGGCGAAGATTTCTTCTCCCGTTTGGAAGCATTAGTTTCTGGATCTTCAGAGGTAGTCCTCTTCCTTCCTCGGGGAGCGAGAATGTCAGATTCTTCCCCCTGGTTATCCTCCCTCGTGGAGGCGCTCATCCCCTCAGTTGGGACAAGTAGCGAGTGAGGCCCGCTGTCAGCCTCTTTATTCCCCCCTTCATCTTCCTTTGAGGGCACTTAATAAGACACCGGCTCAAGCATTTTGTCCGGTACCGAATTGTCCAAGCCTTCAGGAAGGGGGGCCGGACACCTGATCATCTTCGCCTTTGTTATCCAGTCCTGGTCAAAGAGCGACTTTTTAGAATGATGTCATGATAAATAAAAGGACAGTATGCTCGGCCATGGGATTACTTACCTGGGTAGCAGGGCGGTTGCAGCTCAAACCCACATCCTCGGTGGTATCCGGACACTCTATTTGGGGTCCGAAGAACGATTTGTACATCTCTTTGAGTGTCATGCCGAGGAAATGCTGAATAGCTCGCGGTCCTTCCGGGTTGAATTCCCACATATGGAGGGGCCGGCGTTTGCAAGGCTGGACTCGATGAACTAGCATAACTTGCATTACCATAACTAGACTGAAATCTCTCTCAAAGAGATCTCGGATACGGCTCTGCAATATTGGCACGTCCTTTGCTGGACCCCAGCTCAGCCCCCTGCTGATCCATGACATCAGTTGAGATGGGGGGTCCGAGCGAAAGGTGGGGGCGGCTACCCACTTGGCACTTCGGGGAGCTGTGATGTAAAACCACTCCCGCTGCCACAACCTGGACACCTCTGGGAAGGAACCCTCTGGCCATGGAGCATCAGCGATTTTTCTTACTAAAGCACCTCCGCACTCTGCGTGCCGCCCCTCGATCATCTTCGGCTTCACATCAAAGGTCTTGAGCCACAGGCCGAAGTGAGGGGTAATGCGGAGGAGGGCCTCACATACGACAATAAATGACGAGATGTGAAGAAGGGAATCCGGGGCCAGATCATGGAAATCCAGCCCATAATAGAACATCAGACCCCTAACAAAGGGATCCAGAGCGAGGTCTAGTCCTCACAGGAAGTGAGAGATGAACACGACACTCTCGGTGGGTTCGGGAGTAGGGATGACCTGCCCTCGGGCAGGCAGCCTATGTGAAATTTCGGCGGTCAGATATCTGGCCTCTCTCAGCTTCTTGATGTCCTCCTCAGTGACAGAGGAAGGCATCCACCGACCTTAAAGGTTGGATCCGAACATAGTTGAAGGTCCGAAGCGCCTGACCTGAGCTTTGGGTGTTAGAACTCGAGGCGGGGGAAGGATTCGATTGAGCATGAGAGGGAAAAAATAAAAAGCCTCATCCTCTTTATAAAGAGGGTGAATATCAAGCGTCCTCCTCGTGGCCGTGTTGGACTTGCCTAAAATCTAGGAGTCATACCAACAGGCACGGTTGGGTTACCCACGTCCGTATTGATGAGAATCCCGTAATAAGGGGGACACGATCTCTGCTTTGACAAGACATGACAGAAAAACTGCCTCACAATATGCGCAGCGCTGGTTGAGAAAAACGGTTCGAATAATAACCGAGCCATGACATAACATTGTGCTGTCAGAAGGCGTCTGCAGATTAGATTTGTGAAAATATTATTCTCTCTGCGGCAGTATGTGGAACTTGTTTTGCAGAGCCGGGCACTATTCTGGTGTTCAAAATCTTCTATGGAATATTCGGAGGAGGAACCCGCCTTGCAATGCCGAAGACAATAGTGCGCGCCAGACTCATCGTTATTGAAGCCTAGTTTAGGGGCTACTAAGGGAGTCCTGGATTAGGGGGTCTCCGGATAGCCGGACTATATCCTTCGGCCGGACTGTTGGACTATGAAGATACAAGATTGAAGACTCTGTCCCATGTCCGGATGGGACTCTACTTGGCGTGGAAGGCAAGCTAGGCAATACGGATATGTATATATCCTCCCTTGTAACTGACTCTGTGTAACCCTAGCCCCCTCCGGTGTCTATATAAACCGAAGGGTTTAGTCCGTAGGACAACAAACAATCATACCATAGGCTAGCTTCTAGGGTTTAGCCTCTATGATCTCGTGGTAGATCAACTCTTGTAATACTCATATCATCAAGAACAATCAGGCAGGACGTAGGGTATTACCTCCATCAAGAGGGCCCGAACCTGGGTAAACATCGTGTCCCCTGCCTCCTATTACCATCCGCCTTAGACGCATAGTTCGGGACCCCCTACCCGAGATCTGCCGGTTTTGACAGCGACACATACCAAGCATGATGTGCTTGTTTGAGGCCATACAGCGCCTTGTTGAGTTTCTAGACCATATCAGGATGCTTTGGATCTTCAAAACCAGGAGGTTGGGAAACATATACTTCTTCTTCAATTTTGTCATTAAGGAAGGCACTCTTCACATCCATTTGGTACAGAAGAATATTGTTGTGGTTAGCATATGCTAGCAGTATACGAATGGCTTCAATCCTAGCCACAGGAGCAAAGGTTTCATCAAAGTCAATTCCTTCTACTTAATTGTAACCTTGAGCAACGAGACGAGCCTTGTTTCTGACAACTTGCCCGTGCTCATATTGCTTGTTGCAATAGATCCATTTGGTACCAATAATATTGTGCTTGTGATGATCAGGACGTTTAACTAGCTCCCAGACACTATTCATCTCAAATTGTTGAAGCTCTTCTTGCATAGCTTGAATCCATTTAGGTTCCATGAAGGCTTCATCAACTTTCTTGGGTTCAGATATAGAGACAAATGCAAAGTGCCCACTGAAGTTTGCTAGTTGTGTTGGTCTTGAATGAGTGAGAGGACTAGGTGCATTGATACTGTATATGATCTTCTCAATCTGTACTTCATTGGCCATGCGAGGATGGGCTGGGTGAAGACTTTGCTCTTGTTGATTGTCATCGTCAGCTTCAGCATTGTCTTTAGACTGAGCATTGTCTTCATGTTGATTAGGTGCTGAAATGATGATTTCTTCTTCACCCTGTTCCTTTGTGGGTATGATTTCTACAATACCCATATGCTTGATAGATTCACTAGGAGAAGCTTCATCTAGCACATTTGGCAGGTGCTCTCTTTGCGAGCCATTAGTTTCATCGAACCGCACATCTATAGTTTCAACTAGTGAAATAGGTTGAAGACTCTGTAGGTGTGCGAATCCTTTTTGTAACCAAGCATAAAACCTTCATGTGCTTTCGGTGCAAATTTTGAAGTGTGACGTGGATCCTTGATCCAGCACCTGGCACCAAAGACCTTGAAATAGCTAACGTTTGGCTTCTTACCAGTTAGGAGTTCATAGGATGTCTTCTTGAAGAACTTATGAAGATAAACTCTGTTGATGATGTGGCAAGAAGTATCAATGGCTTTAGCCCAGAACTTTCTTGGAGTCTTGTACTCATCAAGCATTGTGCGTGCCATCTCAATGAGGGTTCTGTTCTTGCACTCCATGATGCCATTCTGCTGAGGTGTGTATGTGAAAGTGCTAGTTATCGACTAGAGGTGGGTGAATAGGCGATTTTTATGAAAGTCTCCAAAACGCGAGGTCTTTGAAGATAAACAGATGAAATGAACCTATTGGTATGCAACAAAAGATAGACTACACTAGAAAAGCCATAGTCAAGTAAGCAATATTGTGAAAGTACGAAGATTATCAGCCGCTAGGTAGTATGGATCAGAATGGAAGACAATATGAAGTCAAACAGGTAATAGTCTTCACACAGTGAAGTCAAACAAATCAGACAAGCAAGCAATGACTTCATGAAGACAAACTAAAAAGTAAAGGAAGTAGGGGATAGAACCAATTGCTTGGTGAAGAAAAGGATTTGGTAGACCAGTTCAGTTGCTGTGACAACTGTACGTCTGGTTAGGGAGGCTGAGATTGAACTCAGAAGACCGCGTCTTCACCTTATTCCCCTCGAGCTAAGGACACCCAGTCCTCGCCCAATCACTCTAGTAAGTCTTCAAGGTAGACATGCAAACCTTCACAGACCTCGTTCACCGGTGATCGACAATGACTCTGGGATGCTCAGATCGCGACGCCTAACCAGCTGGAGGATTCACATCTGCAAGTGTAACAAGTCTTCAGGTCACGCAGACAGAAATACTTCAGTGATGCCTAACACTCTTTGGCTCTGGGTGTTTGGGCTTTTACCTAGCAAGGATCTCACTCTCAAAGGCTTTGGAGGTGGGTTGCTCTCAAACGACAAAATATGTGCACTAACCCTGAGCAGCCACCAATTTATGGTGTAGGGGGTGGCCTATTTAGAGCTTGGAGGCAACCCGACTTGACATGTCCAAAATGACCCTGGGTCACTATAAGGAACCAACACATGTCCAACGGTTGGATTTCAAACACACGCGACAGCTTGGCTTGGGCTACAAGCAAAGCTGACTCATCCAACTCTGGATAAGATTTGCTCTCATTGTCTTTGCACGAAGACATAGGATTTTGGTTGAGCATCACATCAGGCACCTGACTTTGTTCACTTGGACCCCACTTAACAGTACAGTGGTTCCTATGACTCAATATAGAAGAAAAGGAAACTAAGAAACAACTATGTCTTCACACTCCATAGTCTTCAAGTGAATGTCTTCACAGGTCATTATCTTCAAGTGAATATCTTCATGGATCACCATTGTCTTCAATGTCTTCATACAATGTTAGGGGTCATCTCTGGTAGGTAAACGGAATCAACGAGGGACTACTACCTATGTTATCTTGCAATTCTCACAAACACATTAGTCCCTCAACCAAGTTTGTCATCAATACTCCAAAACCAACTAGGGGTGGCACTAGATGCACTTACAATCTCCCCCTTTTTGGTGACTGACTAGACCATGATGGCGCGCGTTGCCGCGCCCATCTATTAGAAACTCTGTAGATTGGGTGAAAATAAAGATTGTAAATGTGAGAAAAATGAATTACAGTTCCTTGAAATAGGCACACACATGTTTAATCAAAATCTGAGTCTCTTTCCAAGTCGGTATTACTTGGATAAAAAATGACACATACATATTCTGGTTAGAACAAAGATATTTAGCATCATGAATTAGGATGGTGTACATTTATCAGTGCTGGGAGATGAGATGGTACGTCATTGACAATACTCAATGTCATACTTGTGTATCCTACTCAATGACACTCAATGATGGTTGGAGACTTGGAGCGACCAAATTACTTATAGAAGAGATCAGTCATATATACCAATCAATATTTGGTTATATGCTGAACTGATCAGAAGTCCCAAGTGTTTCACCGAAAAAGGCTTTCACCCCGCTTTATAGATATATAGCAGCCATTATTCCAAGTGGGCTTAACTATGACGCTATTACTCCCTAGGTTTAAGATCTTTCGTATCATTCCAGAGCACAAATATGCACGTACTTAAGGGTGGTTATGTTACTACTTTATGCGGTAGTAGAAGTGATACCATGGTAGTGTAATCTCCCTTTTTGGTCTATCTGGTTTAAAGCTCCCATATCTTCTTTAAATGTTTGCTCAATGGAGAAAACATTATCAAGAGTTCAAGACCAACTCCACCTACTAATATGTGGTAGTAGAAGTGATACCATGGTAGTGTAATCTCCCTTTTTGGTCTATCTGGTTTAAAGCTCCCATATCTTCTTTAAATGTTTGCTCAATGGAGAAAACATTATCAAGAGTTCAAGACAAACTCCACCTACTAAATGGTGTATCTTGCAGCTGTGCATGGCCAAAAAGCAAAGAACAGCAAGAATAGATATGCCTAGCTACAATTTATTTTCCAGGTGCCCAGTGCATGTTGAGAATTCAGATATGGCACCACTGAACTCATATGAGACAAATAGATATATATGCTAATCAGGGAGGGAAAAGTAGCTACTTTTATAGAGCTATTTTTAGTGTCATATCCGCACTCGCGTCTATAAATCTAGTACTTGTAGATGCAGGCACCAAACACATTCTAAAGCTGTATAGACAATTAGCTGTTATTGAGAAATTTTTCTCATGTTAGATAACAATTGTGTTCAGTTCTGCAATATATGAACCTGAATAAAGAGACCCATCCACGTTGCTAAAATCGACGGACACAAGGATGAGATTTTACAAATCATAGCCATAAGATTAGATATGAGAGTACACATAAACTAACATGGCTGAGAGCCATTGACCCATTGCAAATCATGAGCTTTAGGAATTTCCTGATCGAACCTACCATTACCAGAACAACACAATACTTTCTTACCGACATGCATCAATTTGGTAGCTTGTAATAAAAAAATAGCAGCAATAAGAAAGATCGGTGGAAGAGGGGATGTAGTAAGAAGATAAATCGGCAACATGGATGAAATCAACCCACCATGACCAGTCTCCAACCCAACGATTGAGGGCACCTGCTGAAATCTCAGTAAAGAAAAGCACCGTCAATAAGGATTATAAATTGGATGGAGAAATAGTGGGAGATAGGTGGGAGAGAAAATGGGCGGAGCCACGATCCGGCAAGCCTCAACCCAGCACCTACAGCAATAGGCCGCGACTGGGAGTAGCTCGGAGGTGGGAATCGATGAAGGTCGCTGCTGGCGCCGTTAGCGCGCTTAGGTCTCGGTGTCGTGCTCCCTGGCAGCCAGGTCGGTCTTTCAGGCCTAGTTGCTACGCCGTGGACGGAGAGGAAGGAGTCGTGGAGGGGGGGAATCCGACGATGCCACCGTCGCCCGACGCAAGGTAGGAAGCAGAGAATATATGAACATGCGTGCAGTAGAGGAAGAACAGGGAGCTAGCGCCATGGTAACTGATCTTGTAATTATCGACCACAAGCGAGTAGTGCGCATTGATTTCCATTAAAGCCCTGAAGCAATGTTGAATCCTCAATCACCGGGAAGTGGAGTCGAATAGATATGTGGCAATTGGCTGCCCCCATCATCGGCTCATCACCCGTTCGCGTTGCCCGAGTCAAGGGGATTTCACATGCGTGCTGGTTTTTCTCTTCAGGGACTCAAAGGCCCAGTTGGCCCAATAAACAGCAAACTACCGATTTTGTCACGGGAGCATCGCCCCAGCCCAATAGCGCTCCCCGTACATCAACCAAAGCCTAGGAGGAATGGCAAATAGATCGAACAGCCAGCGGTGCCCGAAAGTCCAGATCTGATGGCCAAAAGTGTTGATGGCCTGAGAGAGTCAGAAAAGTGTGCGGTTGTAATGTATCTAAATGACAAAATGGTTGAAGTTTTCAACGGGGATAAAAGTATGTGAAAGTTTAGGATTATAGGCATTGTCTTCATAAGTTGAAAAGGCTCCCCCTGAAGATGTCCATATAAGTAGTTTGCTTTTGAATGCAAATGCACATGGCAGGTTTTACTTTGTGGAGATCCTCTTCAACACATGAAGACAATTCATCATGCATACATAAGAATAGCAAAGATAATGAAATGCATAATGAGAAATGGGCGTCTGCAGAATGACTTCATGCAGAATTTATCATCGCATCACAAAGTAGCAGCAAAAGTAGTAGACGACCATCAAGTTTAAGTGTTAAACTCAAGAGCCAAATAGTTTCAAAACGAGAGTTGTAAGAACTTAGCAAAAATTTAGGCAACCACCCATATGGACCCGCTTGATGACTATCAACCACATATGCTTCTCCCGCTTTTGTTAGTAAGGACCAAAAAGGTTTGAACACATAGAGGATCTACTCGTTCCCAGTTGGAGAAGATGTTGGAGCAGCAGGGTCGACGTTGGTGTTGGGCGGTGCAGACGAGCCTGATGCAGAGATGTGGTGCAGTGAAGTCATAGCTGGTGAAGTGGCATCGTCTTCTTCATCAACGACTATTGCAACAACAGTTGCAGCCGAAGATGAATACTCCGAATCTTTAATGGAAGGTGTTGGATGCCAACTTGCAGATTGTGGTGGCCTGGAGTCAAACTTGAATTTCTCTGTGAAGCCATCTTCGTGAAGATCATCTTCAGAGTAGAGCAGTGTGAGGCTCTTCCAGGACCGCAAACAGGCTTCAAGCGCAACGAATGAATTCTTGGTTGCAAGATTGTGAATGCGATTGACATCAACCAGAAGACTCTGCATTTGGCGATTCAGCCAGTCATGGTGCCTATCCTATTTCTGATGTAGGGATACCAGAAGCTCTTAGTCGTTGAGGACACGGGGACGCTTCTGAGGCCTTTGAGCAATTATACTGGCTGTGGCTTCAGTATTGGCACGATACGGCAGAGCAAGTTGCCAGCCACGGGATAAGTAGGAGCAGCATAATTTGGCACATGAATTCCTTCAATTGGCTGAGTGAAGCTTTGATGTTCTGCATTTTGCAAGTGGAGTGGCTTCTTAGCAGGCTTAGGGTAGATGGCTTGAAAGGACATATCAACATCATGTAAAAATACAACATGGTTGCGTGCTGAAGGTTGATAGTTGATTGTTGAATGAAGATTGATCAGACGCATGACCCATGGTGCATAGAACTTCAAACCAAAGAGATCAATTCCAGAAGCATCAAGTTGATGGATGAAGAAATCTTGTGTGTTGAACCTGATGCCATTGATGATATGGAAGACCAATGTCTTCATGGCGCCTTTGAGTTTGGCATCAGGAGAGTTGCCTTTGACAGGCCATAGAGTACGCCTTAAAATGTGTAAGATTGTGCGGGGCAAGTACTCGAGGTCCTTGACAAAGAACTCCTTTGGATATTCAGTGTCATGGGTCAAAGGCTTCATCATGCTCAGCATCTGGCTCATATTGGGCTCTGGCTTCTGAAATATGCTCTACAGTTCATTCTGATGAAGCTGATGATACGGTTCCAACGTATCTATAATTTTTGATTGTTCTATGCTATTATATTATCTATTTTGGATGTTTTATATGCATTAATATGCTATTTTATATGATTTTTGGGACTAACCTATTAACCTAGAGCCCAGTGCCAGTTTATGTTTTTTCCTTGTTTTAGAGTTTCACAAAAAGGAATACCAAACGGAGTCCAAACGGAATAAAACTTTCGCGATGATTTTCTTGGACCAGAAGACACCCATGAGACTTGGAGTGCAAGTCATAAGAGCGACGAGGCGGCCACAAGGGTGGAGGGCGCGCGCCCCAACCTTGTGGGCCCCTCGGTGACCTCCTGACCTAGATCTTCCTCCTATATATACTCATATACCCCAAAAACTTCCAGGGGAGCCACGAAACCACTTTTCCACCTCCGCTACCTTCTGTACCCGTGAGATCCCATCTAAGGGCCTTTTCTGGCATCCTTCCCGAGGAGGATTCGATCATGGAGGGCTTCTACATCAACACCATTGCCTCTCCGATGAAGCGTGAGTAGTTTACTTCAGACCTACGGGTCCATAGTAAGTAGCTAGATTGCTTCTTCTCTCTCTTTAATTCTCAATACAAATTTCTCCTCGATGTTCTCGGAGATCTATGATACGTCTCCAATGTATCTATAATTTTTGATTGTTCCATGCTATTATATTATCTGTTTTGGATGTTTAATGGACTTTAATATACTCTTTTATATTATTTTTGGGACTAACCTATTAACCGGAGGCCCGGTGCCAGTTTCTGTTTTTTTTGCCTATTTTAGTGTTTCGTAGAAAAGGAATATCAAACAGAATCCAAACGGAATGAAACCTTCACGAGGATCTTTCTTGGAACAAACGCAAACCAGGAGACTTGGAGTGAAGTCTGGAAGTCCGCGAGGCAGCCACGAGATAGGAGGGTGCGCGCAGGGGGGTAGGTGCGCCCCCACCCTCGTGGGCCCCACGGATCTCCACCGACGTACTTCTTTCGCCTATATATACTTTTATACCCTGAAAACATCAGGGGGAGCCACAAAACCATTTTTCCACCGCCGCAATCTTCCGTACCCGTGAGATCCCATCTGGGGCCTTTTTCGACGACCCGTCGGAGGGGGAATGGAACATGGAGGGCTTCAAAATCAACACCATAGCCTCTCCAATGATGTGTGAGTAGTTTACCACAGACCTTCGGGTCCATAGTTATTAGCTAGATGTCTTCTTCCTCTTTGGTTCTCAATACAAAGTTCTCCTCGATGTTCTTGGAGATCTATTCGATGTAATACTTTTTGCGGTGTGTTTGCCGAGATCCGATGAATTGTGGATTTATGATCAAGTTTATCTATGAAGAATATTTGGTTCTTCTCTGAATTCTTATGATATCTTTGCAAGTCTCTTCGAATTATCGGTTTAGTTTGGCCTACTAGATTGATCTTTCTTGCAATGGGATAAGTGCTTAGCTTTGGGTTCAATCTTGTAGTGTCCTTTCCCAATGATAGTAGGGGCAGCAAGGCACGTATTGTATTGTTGCCATCGAGGATAAAAAGATGGGGTTTATATCATATTGCTTGAGTTTATCCCTCTACATCATGTCATCTTGCTTAAAGCGTTACTCTGTTCTTATGAACTTAATACTCTAGATGCATGCTGGATAGCGGTCAATGTGTGGAGTAATAGTAGTAGAGGCAGAATCGTTTCGGTCTACTTAACACAGACGTGATGCCTATATTCATAATCAGTTCCTAGATATTCTCATAACTATGCACTCTTCTATCAATTGCTCGACAGTAATTTGTTCACCCACCGTAATACATGCTATCATGAGAGAAGCCACTAGTAAAACCTATGGCCCCCGGGTCTCTTTCTTATTATATTGCATCTCTTTTTATTTACATGACATCTCATTTACTATTTGCACTCTTTACTTTCCAATCTATACAACAAAAATACCAAAAATATTTATCTTATTATCTTTATCAGATCTCACTTTTGCGAGTGACCGTGAAGGGATTGACAACCCCTTTATCGCGTTGGTTGCAAGGTTCTTGATTCTTTGTGCAGGTACTAGGTGACTTGCGTGTTATCTCCTACTGGATTGATATCTTGGTTCTCGAAAACCGAGGGAAATACTTACGCTACTTTGCTGCATCACCCTTTCCTCTTCAAGGGGAAACCAACGCATTCTCAAGAGGTAGCAAGAAGGATCTCTGGCGCCATTGCTGGGGAGATCTACGCTCAAGTCAAGACATACCAAGTACCCATCATAAATTCTTCTCCCTCGCATTACATTATTTGCCATTTGCCTCTCGTTTTCCTCTCCCCCACTTCACCTTTGCCTTTCCTTCGCCCTTCTTCCGTTCGTCCTTCTGTTTGCTCGTGTTACCATGTGCCTTATATTAGCTTGCATCTTCGCTTGCTAAATATATATTGTTATGGATCCTCATCCTCTTGCTAATATTTTTAAAAGATCCAATTATGATTAACCAATTGCTAGTGAGTTCAGTGCACTAGATTATCTTTATGAGGTTTTGCTTGAAATTCGTGAATCTGAAAGTTGTGATGAAGTGTTGAAAGAAGAAAATTATAAAGTGATTCACGATAGATCTTTGAATAAAAAGAATGATTGCAATGATGTTATTATAAATTCTATGAATGTCAATTGTGCTAATAATATGCAAAACCCTAAGCTTGGGGATGCTAGTTTTGCTATGTCCACTACTTGTTGCAATGATCATGATTGGGGCGATTCTTCTTATGATCTTGAAAATTTATTTAAGCCCCATGATGAATATAAGATTGATAATATTGTTTGCAATATTGAAAGTGGGTTTGGAAGAGTGTCAACTTCAGATCCCACGCATTTGGAGAATGTTCAATCTTATGCAATATTCGATAAAAGTGGGTTTGGAGAGGTCATGACTTTAGTTAATGTTAATCCCACTATTTTGGAAGAGTGTTAACTTTGCATGCATGTGGATCGTGTTGAAAATATTTTATGTGATAGCTATTTTGTTGAATTTGCTTATGATCCCACATGTAATTATTATGAGAGAGTAAAATATGATTGTAGAAATTTTCATGTTACTAAATTACCTCTCGTTATGTTGAGATTGCTATTGTTTCTTTCCGCTTCCTTGCATATGCTAGTTTTTTCTTGCTATGATAATTTGTTTGCCTATAAGATGCCTATGCATAGTAATTATGTTAGACTTATATGTGTTTGTCACGTGTTTCATGATGCTCTCTTTGTACTTCAATTCTTGTCTTTCATGTGAGCATCATTGAAATTTTCAATGCCTAGCTAGGGGCGTTAAACAATAGCACTTGTTGGGAGGCAACCCAATTTTATTTTTGTTATTTACCTTTTGTTCCTGTTTAGTAATAAATAATTTATCTAGCCTCTGTTATGATTATGTTTTTTATGTTTTAATTCGTGTTTGTGCCAAGTAAAGCCTTTAGGATCTTCCTGGGTGATTGTTGTTTGATCTTGCTGAAAAAAACAGAAAGTATGCACTCACGAAAATAATTTTGATTTTTTTACCAAAGAGCGATAAAATACCAAATCCAACTTCAGTAGATCAATATACAAATTATTTAGGTCGTCCTAATTTTTCAGAATTTTTGGAGTTACAGAAGTATTTGAAACCTCCAGATTGCTACAGACTGTTCTGTTTTGACAGATTCTGTTTTTCGTGTGTTGTTTGCTTATTTTGATGAATCTATGGCTAGTATCGGGGGGTATGAACTATAGAGAAGTTGGAATACAGTAGGTTTAACACCAATATAAATAAAGAATGAGTTAATTACAGTACAATAAAGTGGTGGTTTGTTTTCTTATACTAACGGAGCTCATGAGATCTTCTGTTATGTTTTGTGTTGTGAAGTTTTCAAGTTTTTGGGTAAAGGATTTGATGGATTTTGGAAAAAGGAGTGGAAAGAGCCTAAGCTTGGGATGCCCAAGGCACCGCAAGGTAAAATTCAAGGACAACCAAAAGCCTAAGCTTGGGGATGCCCCGGAAGGCATCCCCTCTTTCGTCTTCGTCTATCGGTAACTTTACTTGAGGCTATATTTTTATTCACCACATGATATGTGTTTTGCTTGGAGTGTCTTGTATGATTCGAGTCTTTGCTTTTTAGTTTACCACAATCATCCTTGCTGTACACACCTTTTGGGAGAGACACACATGAATCGGAATTTATTAGAATACTTTATGTGCTTCACTTATATCTTTCGAGCTAGATAATTTTGCTCTAGTGCTTCACTTATATCTTTTTAGAGCACGGTGGTGGTTTTATTTTATAGAAATTATTGATCTCTCATGCTTCACTTATATTATTTTGAGAGTCTTTTAGAACAACATGGTAATTTTCTTTGGTTATAAAATTAGTCCTAATATGATGGGCATCCAAGATGGGTATAATAAAAACTTCCACATAGAGTGCATTAAATACTATGAGAAGTTTGATACTTGATAATTGTTTTGAGATATAAAGAAGGTGATATTAGAGTCGTGCTAGTTGAGTAATTGTGAAATTGATAAATACTTGTGTTGGGGTTCGCAAGTCCCATAGCATGCACGTATGGTAACCGTTGTGTGACAAATTTGAAGCATGAGGTGTTCTTTGATTGCCTTCCTTATGAGTGGCGGTCGGGGACGGGCGATGGTCTTTTCCTACCAATCTATCCTCCTAGGAGCATGCGCGTAGTGCTTGGTTTTGATGACTTGTAGATTTTTGCAATAAGTATGTGAGTTCTTTATGACTAATGTTGAGTCCATGAATTATAGGCATTCTCACCCTTCCACCATTGCTCACCTCTCTTGTGCCACGCAACTTTCGCCGGTACCATAAACCCATCATTTACCTTCCTCAAAACATCCACCATACCTACCTATTATGGCATTTCCATAGCCATTCCAAGATATATTGTCGTGCAATTTTCCACCGTTCCGTTTATTATGACACGCTTCATCATAGTCATATTGCTTTGCATGATCATGTAGTTGACATCGTATTAGTGGCATGGCCACAATTCATAATTTTTTATACATGTCACTCTTGATTCATTGCACATCCCGGTACACCGCCGGAGGCATTCACATAGAGTCATATTTTATTCTAAGTATCGAGTTGTAAGTAAATAAAAGTGTGATGGTCTTCATTATTAGAGCATTGTCCCATGTGAGGAAAGGATGATGGAGACTATGATTCCCCCAAAAGTCGGGATGACACTCCGGACGAAAAAAAGAGGCCAAAAAAAGGAAGAAGGCCCAAACAAAAAAATGAGAGAAAAAGAGAGAAGGGGCAATGTTACTATCCTTTTTTCCACACTTGTGCTTCAAAGTAGCACCATGATCTTCATGATAGAGAGTCTCTTATGTTGTCACTTTCATATACTAGTGGGAATTTTTCATTATAGAACTTGGCTTGCATATTCCAATGATGGGCTTCCTCAAATTTCCCTAGGTCTTCGTGAGCAAGAAAGTTGGATGCACACCCACTTAGTTACTTTTGTTGAGCTTTCATACACTTATAGCTCTGCATGGCAATCCCTACTCACTCACATTGATATCTATCGATGGGCATTTCCATAGCCCATTGATACTCCTAGTTGATGTGAGACTATCTTCCTCCTTTTTGTCTTCTCCACAACCACCGTTCTATTCCACCTATATTGCTATGTCCATGTCTCACGCTCATATATTGCGTGAAAGTTGAAAAAGTTTGAGAATGCTAAAGTATGAAACAATTGCTTGGCTTGTCATCGGGCTTGTGCATGATGGGAGCATTTTGTGTGCCGAAAATGAAGCATGGCCAAACTATACGATTTTGTTGGGATGAGCTTTCTTTGGCTATGTTATTTTGAGAAGACATAATTTCTTGGTTAGTATGCTTGAAGTATTATTATTTTTATGTCAATATTAAACTTTTGTCTTGAATCTTTTGGATTTGAACATTCATGCCACAATAAAGAAAATTACATTGAAAATTATGTTAGGTAGCATTCCACATTAAAAATTCTATTTTTATCATTTACCTACTCGAGGACGAGCAAGAATTAAGCTCGGGGATGCTTGATACGTCTCCAACGTATCTATAATTTTTGATTGTTCCATGCTATTATATTATCTGTTTTGGATGTTTTTTTTGAAAAACTTGGGACAGTTAGGGCACCCCCCACTGACTTTGTATTAAACCTTCACACCAAGAGTTACATGAGTGAGATTACATGGGGGGGGGTAGAGGTTAAGAGAGTCCCTATACAACAAAGTATAGAGGAGTTAACTAGGTCAGGCTAGCCACCTGCCAAACAAATGGCACTAAGGCCTCTTTGACTCTATGCCTCATCATACCAAAGTCACACTTGAACCTCTGGCTCCATCCATCCACAGTGGGCACAATCCCTCTAAAGTGTTTATTGTTACGCTCCTTCCAAATGCTCCAAGCGACTATGATGAAAATGTCCATGAACATCGGTCCAGACCACGTGTTTCTCACTGCATGCAGGAGTTGCAGCGTGTTGCCATGTTCCGGCCAGGCGATCCCTAACTTCCCCCAGCACGATCTGCTAAAATCACACTGAAAGAACAAGTGCTCAACTGATTCCTCGGGAGGCTGGCGGCATAACATGCATGCATAGTTGTCATCCCTCAGTTTCATATTCTTCCTCTTGAGCAGCCCTCGAGTGGTTAGTCTATCCGCGAGAAGCAGCCAAGCAAAGACCTTCCACTTATTGGTGCATTTTGTCTTCCAGATCCACTTAAATGCCTCATCCGCCTCCTCATCTCGGAAGCAGTGGAGATAGAACTTGTTGGAAGCGAGCCCATTCGATCCCCATACGGCCTTCCAAGCATCAACTCCATCGCGGACAAGGTGTTCTGGAGATCTTCGAGCTCTACTCTAGCCTGAATCGAGAGCGGCAAGTGAAAGTTTTGGCCGAGCGTTGGTGTTGTTAGCAGCTTTTGAACGGAGATATCTTCATTTTTAGTGAAGGAAAACAGGCGGGGGCAGCGTTTTGCCAGAATTTCGCCACGCCAGTCATCTTTCCATAACAGCATTGTGCTTCCATTCCCCACCTCAACGGACGTGACACCTCTGTATATTGGCGCAAGGTTCATGACATCCTTCCACCAGAACAAGCCACATGGATCACAAGCATGCGGGACCCTGCCCTCATAGTATGTGACCTAAACAAGCTGAACCCATGGTACATCCATGCGTTTATAGAATTTATGCAGTTGCTTCAGCAGCAAACCCTGATTTTGGACCCTGAGATCGAGCACTCCGAGCCCTCCTTTGTGTTTAGTATGTAAATCAGTCCCCAAGCCGCCATAGAAACAGCTTTCGCACCATCATCCGTGTTCTTGGCCTAGAGACAGTAGCATCGTAACTTGTCCAGATGGTCAAGTATCTTCGGAGGCAGTCTGATGGAGCACATAGCATAGATCGCTAGGGACGTGATCACCGAATTTACGAGTGTAAGTTTGGAGCCAAGGTCCAGAAGCGAAGCAGCCATAGAGAGTTTGCGCTCGACAGAAGATACCAAAGGCATGAGGTCAGTCACCGCTGGCTGATGTCTACTACACAACCTTCTTCTTGTAGACGTTGTTGGGCCTCCAAGTGCAGAGGTTTGTAGGACAGTAGCAAATTTCCCTCAAGTGGATGACCTAAGGTTTATCAATCCGTAGGAGGCGTAGGATGAAGATGGTCTCTTTCAAGCAACCCTGCAACCAAATAACAAAGAGTCTCTTGTGTCCCCAACACACCCAATACAATGGTAAATTGTATAGGTGCACTAGTTCGGTGAAGAGACGGTGATACAAGTGGTATATGGATAGTAGATAAAGGTTTTTGTAATCTGAAATTATAAAAACAGCAAGGTAACTAATGATAAAACTGAGCATAAACGATATTGCAATGATAGGAAACAAGGCCTAGGGTTCGTACTTTCACTAGTGCAAGTCCTCTCAACAATAATAACATATTTGGATCACATAACTATCCCTCAACATGCAACAAAGAGTCACTCCAAAGTCACTAATAGCGGAGAACAAACGAAGAGATTATGGTAGGGTACGAAACCACCTCAAAGTTATTCTTTCCAATCAATCCGTTGGGCTATTCCTATAAGTGTCACAAACATCCCTAGAGTTCGTACTAGAATAACACCTTAAGACACAAATCAACCAAAACCCTAATGTCACCTAGATACTCCAATGTCACCTCAAGTATCCGTGGGTATGATTATACGATATGCATCACACAATCTCAGATTCATCTATTCAACCAACACATAGAACCTCAAAGAGTGCCCCAAAGTTTCTACCGGAGAATCACGATGAAAACGTGTCCCAACCCCTATGCATAGGTTCATGGAAGGAACCCGCAAGTTGATCACCAAAACATACATCAAGTGAATCACGTGATATCCCATTGTCACCACAGATACGCACGGCAAGACATACATCAAGTGTTCTCAAATCTTTAAAGACTCAATCCGATAAGATAACCTCAAAGGGAAAACTCAATCCATTACAAGAGAGTAGAGGGGGGAGAAAACATCATAAGATCCAACTATAATAGCAAAGCTCGCGATACATCAAGATCGTATCCCCTCAAGAACACGAGAGAGAGAGAGAGATCAAACACATAGCTACTGGTACATACCCTCAGCCCCGAGGGAGAACTACTCCCTCCTCGTCATGGAGAGCACCGGGATGATGAAGATGGCCATCGGAGAGGGATTCCCCCTCCAACAGGGTGCCGGAACGGGTCTAGATTGGTTTTCGGTGGCTACGTAGGCTTCTGGTGGCGGAACTCCCGATCTATTGTGCTCCCCGATAGTTTTAGGGCATATGGAGATATATAGGCGGAATAAGTGCGTCAGGGGGGCCACAAGGGGCCCACGAGGGTGGAGGGCGCGCCCAGGGCGGTGGGCGTGCCCCCTGCCTCGTGGCCTCCTCGTTGATCCCCTGACGTGCACTCCAAGTCTTTTGGACTTCTTCTCATCCAAAAATAAGTTCCGTGAAGTTTCAGGTCAATTGGACTCCGTTTGATTTTCCTTTTCTACGATATTCTAAAACAAGGAAAAAACAGAAAACTGGCACTGGGCTCTGGGTTAATAGGTTAGTCCCAAAAATCATATAAAATAGCATATAAATGCATATAAAACATCCAAGGTTGCTAATATAATAGCATGGAACAATCAAAATTATAGATACGTTGGAGACGTATCAGCATCCCCAAGCTTAATTCCTGCTCGTCCTCGAGTAGGTAAATGATAAAAACAGAATTTTTGATGTGGAATGCTACCTAACATATTTATCCATGTAATTCTCTTTATTTTGGCAAGAATATTAATATCCATAAGATTCAAGACAAAAGTTTAATATTGACATAAAAATAATAATACTTCAAGCATACTAACCAAGCAATTATGTCTCTTCAAAATAACATGGCCAAAGAAAGTTATCCGTACAAAATCATATAGTCTGGCTATGCTGCATCTTCACCACACAAAGTATTTAAATCATGCACAACCCCGATGACAAGCCAAGCAATTGTTTCATACTTTTGATGTTCTAAAACTTTTTCAATCTTCACGCAATATATGAGCGTGAGCCATGGACATAGCACTATAGGTGGAATAGAATGGTGGTTGTGGAGAAGCCAAAAAGGACAAGATAGTCTCACATCAACTAGGCGTATCAACGGGCTATGGAGATGCCTATCAATAGATATCAATGTGAGTGAGTAGGGATTGCCATGCAACGGATGCACTAGAGCTATAAGTGTATGAAAGCTCAAAAAGAAACTAAGTGGGTGTGCATCCAACTTGCTTGCTCACGAAGACCTAGGGCATTTTGAGGAAGCCCATCATTGGAATATACAAGCCAAGTTCTATAATAAAAGATTCCAACTAGTATATTAAAGTGACAACATAGGACACTCTCTATCATGAAGATCATGGTGCTACTTTGAAGCACAAGTGTGGTAAAATGATAGTAGCATTGCCCCTTCTCTCTTTTTCTCTCATTTTTTTTATTTTTTTGGGCCTTTTCTCTTTTTTTATGGCCTCTTTTTTTTGGGGGGGGGGTTTATGGCCTTTTTTTATTTAGTCCAGAGTCTCATCCCGACTTGTGGGGGAATCATAGTCTCCATCATCCTTTCCTCACTCGGACAATGCTCTAATAATGATGATCATCACACTTTTATTTACTTACAACTCAAGAATTACAACTCGATACTTAGAACAAGATATGACTCTATATGAATGCTTCCGGCGGTGTACCGGGGTGTGCAATGATGCATGAGTGACATGTATGAAAGAATTATGAATGGTGGCTTTGCCACAAATACGATGTCAACTACATGATCATGCAAGCAATATGACAATGATGGAGCGTGTCATAATAAACGGAACGGTGGAAAGTTGCATGGCAATATATCTCGGAATGGCTATGGAAATGCCATAATAGGTAGGTATGGTGGCTGTTTTGAGGAAGGTATATGGTGGGTGTATGGTATCGGCGAAAGTTGCGCGGCACTAGAGAGGCTAGCAATGGTGGAAGGGTGAGAGTGCGTATAATCCATGGACTCAACATTAGTCATAAAGAACTCACATACTTATTGCAAAAATCTATTAGTTATAGAAACAAAGTACTACGCGCATGCTCCTAGGGGGATAGATTGGTAGGAAAAGACCATCGCTCGTCCCCGACCGCCACTCATAAGGAAGACAATCAATAAATAAATCATGCTCTGACTTCATCACATAACGGTTCACCATACGTGCATGCTACGGGAATCACAAACTTCAAGAAAAGTATTTCTCAAATTCACAACTACTCAACTAGCATGACTCTAATATCACCATCTCCATATCTCAAAACAATTATCAAGTATCAAACTTCTCTTAGTATTCAATGTACTCTATATGAAAGTTTTTATTATATCCCTCTTGGATGCCCATCATATTAGGACTAGTTTCCTAACCAAAGAAAACTACCATGCTGTTCTAAAGACTCTCAAAATGATATAAGTGAAGCATGAGAGTTCATCTATTTCTACAAAATAAAACCACCACCGTGCTCTAAAAAGATATAAGTGAAGCGCTAGAGCAACAACAAACTACTTCGAAAGATATAAGTGAAGATCAATGAGTAGTTAAATAATTATTTAGCTATGTGAAGACTCTCTAACATTTAATAATTTCAGATCTTGGTATTTTATTCAAACAGCAAGCAAAGCAAAATAAAATGACATTCTAAGAATGGCAAACATCATGTGAAGAAGCAAAAACTTAGGATCAACCGAAACTAACCAATAGTTGTTGAAGAAGAAAGGTGGGATGCCAACCGGGGCATCCCCAAGCTTAGATGCTTGAGACTTCTTGAAATATTATCTTGGGATGATTTGGGCATCCCCAAGCTTGATATTTTGTGTCTCCTTAATTCCTCTCATATCACGGTCTCCCTAAATCTCAAAAGCTTCATCCACACAAAACTCAACAAGGACTCGTGAGATAAGTTAGTATAAACCATTGCAAAAACCTTATCATACTCCACTGTAGAAAATTACTAAAATTATTATTCAACATTGCATACTAAATGTCTCTGCATATTTAATAGTCCTATCCACAAATAGAATCATTAAAGAAGCAAACATATGCAAACAATGCAAGCATAACAGCAATCTGCCTAAACAGGACAGTCTATAAAGAATGCAGCAACATCCATACTTCCCTAGCTCCAAAAGTTATGAAAGAATATTACCACTGTAGTAAATTCATCAGAGCTTAATATGCAAAAGGTTTCAACATTTTATCACATTCTGACTTTTCTAGGGAATTATTGCAACAACGGTAAACTTTCTGTTTTCAAACAGCAACATGAAGACTTGTAAAATAGGCATTGTAAAGGCTATCAATGCCACTTTTATTGAAATAAAAGATGCAAAACATTGTTCTAAATAACAGAAAGCAAATCCTAACAAAATAAATTGACGCTCCAAGCAAAACACATATCATGTGGTAAATAAAAATATAGCTCCAAGTAAAGTTACCGATGGAAGTAGACGAAAGAGGGGATGCCTTCCGGGGCATCCCCAAGCTTAGGCTTTTGGTTGTACTTGAATATTACCTTGGGGTGCCTTGGGCATCCCCAATCTTAGGCTCTTGCCACTCCTTATTCCATAGTCCATCGAATCTTTACCCAAAACTTGAAAACTTCACAACACAAAACTTAACAGAAAACTCGTAAGCTCCGTTAGTATAAGAAAATAAATCACCACTTAGGTACTATTGTGAATGCATTCTAAATTCATACTAGTGTAATATCTACTGTATTCCAACTTATCTATGGTTCGTACCCTCCGATACTACTCATAGAGTCATCAAAATAAGCGAACAACACATCGAAAACAGAATCTGTCAAAAACAGAACAGTCTGTAGTAATCTGTATCAAACGTATACTTTTGTAACTCATAAAATTCTCAAGTAAATTTCTGGACGTGAGGAATTTATCTATTAATCATCTTCAAAAATAATTAACTAAATAGCACTTTCCAATAAAAAATGGCAGCAATTCTCGTGAGCGCTAAAGTTTCTGTTTTTTACCGCAAGATCAACAAGACTTTCCCCAAGTCTTCCCAACGGTTCTACTTGGCAAAAACACTAATTAAAACATAAAAACTTATTCATAACAGAGGCTAAATAAATTATTTATTGCTAAATAGGAGCATAAAGCAAGGAACAAAAATAATGTTGGGTTGCCTCCCAACAAGCGCTATCGTTTAACGCCCCTAGCTAGGCATGATGATTTCAATGATGCTCACATAAAAGATAAGAATTGTAACATAAAGAGAGCATAATGAAGAATATGACTAGCACATTTAAGTCTAACCCACTTCCTATGCATAGGGATTTTGTGAGCAAACAACTTGTGGTAACAAGAATCAACTTGCATAGGAAGGTAAAACAAGCATAACTTCAAAATTTTAAGCACATAGAGAGGAAACTTGATATTATTGCAATTTCTACAAACATATACTCCTCCCTCATAATAATTTTCAGTAGCATTATGAATGAATTCAACAATGTAACCAGCACCTAAAGCATTCTTTTCATGATCTACAAGCATAGAAAATTTACTACTCTCCACACAAGCAAAATTCTTCTCATGAATAATAGTGGGAGAAAAATCAACAAAATAATTATCATGTGAGGCATAATCCAATTGAAAACTAAAATCATGATGACAAGTTTCATGGATATCATTATTATTTATAGCATACAAGTCATCACAATAATCATCATAGATAGCAACTTTGTTCTCATAATCAATTGGAACCTCTTCCGGAATAGTGGATTCATCACAAAATAAAGTCATGACCTCTCCAAATCCACTTTCATCAATATAATCATCATAAATAGGAGGCATGCTTTCATCATAATAATTTTGCTCATCAAAACTTGGGGGACAAAAAATATCATCTTCATCAAACATAGCTTTCCCAAGCTTGTGGCTTTGCATATCATTAGCATCATGGATATTCAAGGAATTCATACTAACAACATTGCAATCATGCTCATCATTCAAAGATTTAGTGGCAAACATTTTAATGCATTCTTCTTCTAACACTTTGGCACAATTTTCCTTTCCATCATACTCACGAAAGATATTAAAAATATGAAGTGTATGAGGCAAACTCAATTCCATATTTTTTGTAGTTTTCTTTTATAAACTAAACTAGTGATAAAACAAGAAACTAAAAGACTCGATTCCAAGATCTAAAGATATACCTTCAAGCGCTAACCTCCCCGGCAACGACGCCAGAAAAGAGCTTGATGTCTACTACACAACCTTCTTCTTGTAGACGTTGTTGGGCCTCCAAGTGCAGAGGTTTGTAGGACAGTAGCAAATTTCCCTCAAGTGGATGACCTAAGGTTTATCAATCCGTAGGAGGCGTAGGATGAAGATAGTCTCTTTCAAGCAACCCTGCAACCAAATAACAAAGAGTCTCTTGTGTCCCCAACACACCCAATACAATGGTAAATTATATAGGTGCACTAGTTCGGCGAAGAGATGGTTATACAAGTGGTATATGGATAGTAGATAAAGGTTTTTGTAATCTGAAATTATAAAAACAGCAAGTTTACTAATGATAAAACTGAGCATAAACGGTATTGCAATGATAGGAAACAAGGCCTAGGGTTCATACTTTCACTAGTGCAAGTCCTCTCAACAATAATAACATAATTGGATCACATAACTATCCCTCAACATGCAACAAAGAGTCACTTCAAAGTCACTAATAGCGGAGAACAAACGAAGAGATTATGGTAGGGAACGAAACCACCTCAAAGTTATTCTTTCCAATCAATCCGTTGGGCTATTCCTATAAGTGTCACAAACAACCCTAGAGTTCGTACTAGAATAACACCTTAAGACACAAATCAACCAAAACCCTAATGTCACTGAGGGAGTCCTGGATTAGGGGGTGTTCGGATAGCCGGACTATACCTTCAGCCGGACTCCTGGACTATGAAGATACAAGATTGAAGACTTCATCCCGTGTCCAGGAGGGACTTTCCTTGGCGTGGAAGGCAAGCTTGGCGATACGGATATGTAGATCTCCTAGCGTTGTAACCGACTCTATGTAACCCTAACCCTATCCGGTGTCTATATAAACCGGAGGGTTTTAGTCTGTAGGACAACGTACACATCAACAATCATACCATAGGCTAGCTTCTAGGGTTTAGCCTCCTCGATCTCGTGGTAGATCTACTCTTGTACTACCCATATCATCAACATTAATCAAGCAGGACGTAGGGTTTTACCTCCATCGAGAGGGCCCGAACCTGGGTAAAACTTCGTGTCCCTTGCCTCCTGTTACCATCCGGCCTAGACGCATAGTTCGGGACCCCCTACCCAAGATCCGCCGGTTTTGACACCGACATTGGTGCTTTCATTGAGAGTTCCTCTGTGTCGTCGCCGTCAGGCTCGATGGCTCCTACGATCATCGATAGCGATGCAGTCTAGGGTGAGACCTTCCTCCCCAGACAGATCTTCATCTTCGGCGGCTTCGCACTGCGGGCCAATTCGCTTGGCCGTCTGGAGCAGATCGAAAGCTACGCCCCTAGCCGTCAGGTCAGATTTGGAAGTTTAAACTACACGGCTGACATCCGCGGGGACTTGATCTTCGACGGATTCGAGCCACTGCTGAGCGCGCCGCACTTTCACGACGAGCATGATCTAGCTCTGCCGCCGAACAGTGCCCTGGAGGCCGCACCCGCATCGGCTCCGACCCTTAATTCGGAGCCAACTGCGCCAATCGAGGATGGGCGGTTGGACGCCACCCCGGGAACTGCGACCCCAACGACGATTGAGCCAAACACCAGCCCCGTACTCTGCGAGACTCGTGACTCCGAGGAGCCGGACTCCGAACCCTCCGCGCCCCAGCCGATTGAATGCGATTGGGCGCCGATCATGGAGTTCACTGCCGCGGACATCTTTCAGCACTCGCCTTTCGGCGATATCCTGAAGTCACTGAAGTCTCTCTCTTTATCAGGAGAGCCCTGGCCGGACTACGGTCAGCAAGGTTGGGGTACGGACAATGAAGAAATTCAAAGCCACCCACCACCCACTTTGTAGCCACTGTCGACGACTTAACCGACATGCTCGACTTCGACTTCGAAGACATCGACGGTATGGACGCCGATGAAGGAGATGATGAAGAACAGCGCCTACTAGGCCCTAGAAAGCCACCTTGTCATATGACATATACATGGTGGACACCCCAAAAGAGGGAGATGGCGATGGAACAACGGAGGATGATCCCTCCAAGAAATAGCCTAAGTGCCGGCGTCAGCGGCGCCGCTCAAAATCCCACCAAAACAAATACAGTGATTCCAGCACGGGAGATAATAATACTCCGGAAAGTGCCGAAGAAAACCCCCTCCAGCAAGACTTAGCACAGGAGGATGGAGAAACCAGCCCTCATGAGAGAGCGGCAGACAGAGAGGTCGAGGACGATAATTATATGCCTCCCTCCGAAGACGAGGCAAGCCTCGACGACGACGAATTCGTCGTGCCAGAGGATCCCGTCGAGCAAGAGCGTTTTCAATGCAGGCTTATGGCCACGGCAAGAAGCCTCAAGAAAAAACAGCAACAACTTAGAGCTGATCAAGATTTGCTGGTCGACAGATGGACTGAAGTCCTTGCGGCCGAAGAGCATAAACTCGAATGCCCCTCCAAGAGCTACCCAAAGCGCAGGTTGCTACCCCGATTAGAGGAGGAAGCACTTGATGCGGCCGACCGGCCACGTCGTGGCCACGACAGAGAGGCCTCCCGGCCCTCCACTCAAGCCGCACCCCGTACCAAGGCACGGGAATATGCGCCGGACTTACGAGACATGTTGGAGGACAAGGCAAGGCAAACACGCTCGATCTACGGATCGCGTGGGCGCCCCACGGCTCGAGACGGTAACCGTCACGCCGGCCACAAATTCGGCAGGGCCGAACATAGCTCATTGGAGCTACGTCATGATATCGCCCAGTACAGAGGCGCCGCACACCCACTATGCTTTACAAACGAAATAATGGATCATCAAATCCCCAAGGGTTTCAAACCCGTAAACATCGAATCATATGATGGCACAATAGATCCTGCGGTATGGATCGAGGATTATCTCCTTCATATCCACATGGCCCGCGGCGACGAGTTCCACGCCATCAAATACCTCCCACTACAGGAATCAGCTACTTTGCCGTCCGCCACGGCGGACGGCAAAGGCATGAACGGCGGACGGCAAAAGGCTCCGGCAATGTAGGCTTCGGTAAACAGCTACTTTGCCATCTGCTACTGATGGCAAAGTCTTTGCCGTCCGCCGCAGATGGCAAAGAGAGCTCGGCAGATGGCAAAGAAGGCGGATGGCAATAATTGCGCTGTCAGTCCGTTAAGTGGCTAACGGCAGGCCTTTGCCGTCCGCCGCTGACGGCAAACTTTCTAGTGTCTTTGCCGTCCGCCGTGTGATGTCATCTACACGTCACTACATGGCATGTTCTTTGCCGTCTGCCACTGATGGCAAAGTCTTTGCCGTCTGCCACTGTAGGCAAACTGGCCAAATGGGTCAGCTCCCAGGAAGCACAGCTGGATGCCACGTGTCTTCTTTGCCGTCCGCGGCAGACGGCAAAGAGCCCGTTGCCGTCGGTGGCAGACGGCAAAGAGCCTGCATATTGGCTCTTTTATCTGTTTTTATTAAATCCAACAATTTTCATCACAAATATAGATGACATATATAGATATATTTCAAAAGGCCATTACAGAGCAAACATATAAGATATCCAACCATATATATTACATGCATCCAACACATAACTTCATCATAGTTCCATCATACATAACAAGTTCAACATAGAGGCATCCAACCATATATATTACAATAGTTTCATCCAACGATACATGCATAGTTCAACGATACAAAAAGTAACAGAGAAAGGGATAAGGAGCACTCCATCTATGCAAGCTTTCGTCAAGTGAATGAACTCTGCAAAATGAAAAATAAGAAAGTTAGAACAAGAAGAGTAGAACAAGAAGAAGAGTAGAACAAGAAGAAGACTAGAACAAGAAGAGTAGAACAAGAAGAAGACTAGAACAAGAAGAGTATGTCATTTATGAGCTAACTTACGTGAAATGGATCATATATGAGCTAACTAAGTTGAAATGGGTCGTTTATGAGCTAGCTAAGGTGAAATGGATCATTTATGAGCTAACTTAGTTGAAATGGGTCGTTTATGAGCTAGCTAAGGTGAAATGGATCATTTTTGAGGTAACTAAGGTGAAATGGATCGTTTTTTTAGCTAACTTAGGTGAAATGGATCATTTATGAGCTAACTTAGTTGAAATGGATCGTTTTTGAGCTAACTTAGGTGAAATGGATCATTTATGAGCTAATTTAGTTGAAATGGATCTTTTTGAGCTAACTTAGGTGAAATGGATCATTTAAGAGCTAATTTAGGTGAAATGGATCGTTTTTTAGGTAACCTAGGTGAAATGGATCGTTTATGAGCTAAATTAGTTGAAATGGATCGTTTATGAGATAACCTAGGTAAGATTGGTCATTTTGGAGTTAACCTAGGTGAAATGGGTCATTTTAAAGCTAACGTAGGTAAAATGGATCATTTAGGAGCTAATCTAGGTAAAATGGGTCATTTTTGAGCTAACTTGGATGAACTGGATCATTTATAAGCTAACCTAGGTAAAATGGGTCATTTTAGAGCTAACTTAGGTAAAATGGATCGTCTATAAGCTAACTAAGCTAATTATGCAATTTTTGACATAAGTAAGCTAAGTACAGATCGTTTTAGAGCTAACTTAGGTAAAATGGATGGTTTTGGAGGTCAGTAAGCTTATTAAGTCATTTTGGAGGTGAAGAAGCTAAGTCTAGGTCATTATGGTAAGCATTGGAGGAAATAAAGCTAAGTCTAGGTCTTTATGCATGTGTTAAGCAAAACACTAGATAAACTTACCAAGATGTAGGAGGTGTAGGAGCGGGGTGGCTCGTGTCGGTAGCTGGAGAAGGATCGTGCGATGCTTGTCTGGAGTTACGCTGCACCAAAGATCATTTCCAATGTCTTGTTAGCATGATGACACTCAAATGTTAAGACTAGCAAGTAATGTCCATTCAATAAAACTCACCATGGTCCCAGGAGCAATCACTGGCATCGGCGGAGCGGTCTGACCTGTCTTCTCGCACACAGACTACACATTTGGTTTTGACGACTCAGTCATACTAGTTAGTAATGAGACAAACACTACATGAATGTTTTGGCTAATCTGCAGAAGAAACTTACCACAAGGAGCTCGTACATGGCCCTTGCCTGCATGTCATTCCGTGCCCTCTCCTCCTCCATCATCTTTGTCGTCCTCTCCTCCAACTCCCGCTGCCTCTCCGCCGCCTCCGCCAGAAGTTTCTCCGTTCTATCTCTCTCACTCTGTATAGCAGCCTGCAACACCACTCACATGACCATTTGTAATCATTGATGGAAGCGCACAGAATGTAATGGAGAAAGATAACTGAGTACGTATCACTAACCTTGATGGCGAGTTGCACTGGCCGTTCACGAGGCCTTATCTCAGGAGCGGAGCTCGACTGGCGCGCCTTGATCTCCGGGAGAGTGCTAGGACAACGGATAAGTCCATTTCCAATGGCTATGGAGCCATGGGACCTCCCGCCACCAGATATCATCAACAGCTCTGGATCAATGGGACCCTGTCTCGGGTTAAAGTCCTCCCCTTTCCTCGCCTTCCCCTCATCTCTATATCTCACGAGCTTGTTGTGGGAGGAGATGTTGGTGAAGTTGTTTGCATCATCGAGGTCAGACTGAGAGAAAGCCTTGACTTTCTTGAAAGAGGTAGTGTGGGCCATGGCATACAGGTCGTACACCTCTGGCACCTTATCCGCCTTATTGTAGCGTGCCTGAAAGAGAGAAACAATGAAAATTAGTAATTAAAGGGCTCAAGCTAGCATGATGAATGAATTGCATGAATCATGAAGCAAACCACATACCCAGTTGCGCCCGAACTGATATAAGTTGGAGCTGCCTTGATGTGTGGCACACCTTCCATTTGGGCACGTTTGTCCTTGGCCTCGTTGTGGAGGGCTAGCCATTGTGGAGAGCACCACTCATCGACCAACACCTCCCAACAATCCATCCGATCCGCACACCATCTCGGAGGCTCCTAAGTTAGCAAATAGAAACTTGAGCGCTACGGCTAAGAATTACTAAATGAAGGAACTTAAGTAGAGAAGGCCTTAAGAATTACCTTCATGTACTGCTCCTTACTCAGGAACTTATCGCGGCACGCCGGCTTGGTCTTCTTGATACCACGCAAGGCGTAGTAGTCTCGAACAGCCTGCACCCGAGCCTCGTGCCGTAAGTTCTGGAGTAGGCGCTTGCAGACGTTCTCGATAACATGTGCCGCGTCCTCCTCGTATCCCTCCTCACACCTGTAGAATGTCTGCAATCAAATGAGACAATATTGATTAGTACAACTAATAACTAGCTAGTTGAAGATTTTTAAATGTGTAAAGGAGAAATTACCCAAAACTTTCTGATCACCATGTCTGCCCTCGTGTCGCACACGACACCGTCGATAATCTCATCCGGCGGGGCCGGGGCAGCCACGTAGTGCTCCCAGCTCAATCCAAGCTCTGGAAGCCGACCCTCACCAGGCAACGTGACAAACCCTGGGAAGTTTTGCCGGCAAAGAACTCCAAGGACGGAGTTGGGCCGGCGGACACTATGATGGTGGTCCCAACCCCTGCAGCATGACAAGGCCAACGCATTAGTTATTTGAAAAAACGTGAATGCACAAGGTACAAAAATATTAAATGCACTTACGTACCTCTCCCCATCAGGGAAAATCAACCACCTCTGCTCGCGGGTCACCGGCACGGACGGGAGCCGTGTAGCACCACGCTGGTAGACGGTGCCCCCCTCCTCCTCAAGATCAGTCGGCTCCCCACCATCATCAGCATGGCCACTTGGCTCCTCGGGCTGATCCGGCCAGGTACCCCATCCGGACGTGTGCTCCTCCGGGGTCACGTGGGCCGAACTCTCGTGGGCCGAAGGCAAGTCGACCCAAGGCTCGTGGGCCCAAGACCCGTGGACCGGAGGCTCGTGGACCGGAGTCCGTGTAGCCTCCTCCTCGGACGAGTCCACCCTAGCAGTCACGTGCTCGGGTGAAACAGCCGGGGGTGGCGGCGAGGAAGGCGCCGTAGCCCTACCTCCTCTCCCACGACCACGTGCCCCACCTCCTCTCTTCCTACCTCGAGCTCGTCCCCTGCTGGGCACCGCGGTCGACGAAGAAGGGCCCGGCGGTGTGGCCATACTGTCCAGCAACGCTCGACGGAGAGGTGCGTCTGGAATGGAAGACCTCAGACCACGCTCCCGACCAGCGCCCACCATCTTTCAACACCTGCCATGACAAACAGTAAACGAAATTAGTACAACATAAAAAAAGACCGACATGAATAATAATATGTGTATCACTTAAGTGTATCATCATCAAGTACAACATAAAAAAATGTAATACCTGACACTACTAATAATCTCGATCAGTATCATCAATAAATGCATAATCATCATCATCACTATAATCAATGACGGACTCATAGGGTTCATTGGCATCAACATGTGCAAGGCCACCTTGACGTAATCGGTCAAGCATTGACAGGTCATCCGCAGCAGTAACCTCTTCTTGTTCCGGCTCTTCTTGTTCCTCCTCTGGGGTGATGTCGGATTCATTGTCGCTGTCTACTTCAATGTTTTGGGGTGAAGTGTAGCGGTTCTTGAAACGCTTTTTGGAAAGACGTGTCTCTTGGAAGAATTCTCCTTCATATGTGTCTGGGTTAATGTGAGGTTCATAATCCTCTTCCTTTGGGGGAGAAAGTCTAGCACGTGGCGGCACTTCATAAACGACATCCCAACCTTTTAGATTTGGATTAGTTTGGCAGGCCCACGGTAGATAGAATACTTGGGTCGCCTGTTGAGCCATAATATAGACATCAGGAACATCTAAATGAGTGCTTTGGTTGATTTCAACTAGCCCTACATGTTCATGAGTCCTTCTAGTCTCCTTCGGCTGAAACCAATAACATTTGAAGACTACGACATTCGGTGGATTTTCACCATAGAACAGAAGTTCATAAATTGCTTCAACTCTCCCATAATACTCGGTACCTCCTTCGCCGATAGCAGATACACAACAATTTGTTGACTTTCGGTCGGCCATAGATAGCTCTTTGCCATAGGTACGAAAGCGATACCCGTTGATGTCGTACTTGTCAAATGAACGGACCTTATAGTCAAAACCATTAGCGACTTGTCTCAATTCGGCGTCCATAGACTCTGAATTAGCCTACAAGTTTAATATGAAAGGATTGTTGCATTATGCACAAATTAGCGAATGATATGAAATTGTCTAATAGAAATTACCGTTTGTTTGAACCAAGAGATGAAACCGGGATAGCCACCTCCTTGCTTTGCGAGAAGCTCATACTCTTCGACGGAATCCTTTTGGATCTCCGCTCCATACGAGAATATGGTGACGTATCGACTGTATGACATATCCAGGAATAAGAGTAGTTCAAAGGAAATAGAAGTTGCGAAACAATGTACCGAGAACTTACTCGATGTATGGCCGCACTTCTATCAGGTTCTTGAAGACATACAACGAAATGGTCCGCCATTCTTCGTTATCCAAAGATACTGGATGTGAAACACTAGCTGGTGCGAGATTCCCTTTGAATAGGCTGAGGTTGGATCCACCCTTTTTAGGCTCGTCAGCATTGTACCGAGGCTTCGGATTATTGAAATGACGATTTTTGGCTTCATAGTGCGCTGTTACGAAGTTTGCCGCCTCCTCTGTGATGAATGCCTCAGCCATCGATGCTTCAATTCTACGTTTATTTTTACATTTTTCTTGAAGCGTCTTCTGCATCCTCTCAGTTGGGTAGCACCAATGATTTTGCACGCCCCCCCCCCCAATCTTGCCTCGGTCGGGAGATGCAAAATCAAATGCTGCATTGGATTAAAGAAGCCCGGTGGAAAGATCTTCTCTAACTTGCAGATCAACTCCGGCGCCAACTCTTCCATTTCTTCTAGCACGCCAGGCGATAGTTCTTTCGCACAAAGAACACGGAAGAAATAGCTGAGTTCTGCCAGTACTAGCCATTCATCCTCAGGGATGAAGCCACGCAACATCACCGGCATTACCCGCTCAATCCATATGTGCCAATCATGACTCTTGAGACCAAATATCTTCAGTTTATCAAGATTCGCTCCCCTCTTTAGATTCGCTGCATACCCATCGGGGAACATCAACTGCTGTTGCACCCACAAGAGAATTTCCCTCATAGCTGGCCTTCCAAGATTGAACCATGCCTTTGGCTTCGTCCAGTTCTGCTTTCCTTTCGGTTCTCTCATGTTTTGTAACGGCCTATCACATAGCGCCTCCAGATCGACTCTAGCCTTAGTATTATCCTTTGACTTCCCATCTATGCCAAACAATGTACCAAAAAGTGCCTCGGCGATATTCTTCTCAGTGTGCATCACGTCGATGTTGTGTGGGCAAAGGAGGTCTTTGAAGTAAGGCAGATCCCATAAGCATGTTTTGTGAGTTCACGCATGCTTAGTATTATACCCCTTGAAGTACCCTGGACGTTGTGGATCTGGCTCGAGAGCGTTTAACTAATCCAGGGTCTGTTGGCCTGTCAATGCAGGTGGTGTAGAGTTTTTGACAACTCTACCCCTGATGAAGTTCTTCTTGTCTTTCCTGAACTTATGGCGAGGATCCAGGAACTGTCTATGCATGTCGGAGCAAGAAAACTTGCGACCGGCCTGAAGCCAATGAAACTCAAGAGCTCCCTTGCATGTGGGGCACGGGAACCTTCCATGCACACACCAGCCAACGAATAGCGCATACGCCGGCAAGTCATGCGTCGAGTACATGTACCAGACACGCATTATGAAGTTCCGTTTGCTAAAGGCGTCGTATGTCTTGAACCCATTATCCCAGGCTTCTTGCAATTCGTCCTTAAGCGGCTGCATGTACACATTCATATTTTTGCCCGGATAGTTGGGTCCTGGAATTATCAACGTCAGGAAAATGTTCTTTCTTTGCATAATCTGTCCGGGGGGGAGATTGAGTGGAAAGACAAATACGGGCCAACAACTGTATTGGGCTGCCGTCATACCAAACACACTGAACCCATCCGTGCTGATGCCGACTCGAGGATGCCTCGGATCTGCCGCTTTGTCAGCATGTAATTCATCAAACTTTTTCCACGCAACACCATCCGATGTGTGTACCATCATCAGATTCCCATCTGCATCTAGTTCGGTTCTTTTGCCTGTTTTGTGCCATGTCATCTGTCTGGCCGTCTCTTCGACCATGAAAAGACGTTGAAGTCTTGGTACGATTGGCATATACCGAAGAACAGTAACGGGGATTTTGGTCTGTGTCTTCTCACCCTTACCGTTGTCTACCACAATATACATGGAAGACTTGCAAATGGGACAATAGTTCAAGTCCGCATAGTCAAGCCTAAATAAGGCACATCCTTTCTCACAGGCATGTATCTTCTCATAGGGCATCTTCAGTGCACGGAGGATTTTGTCCGACTGGTACAGGTTTGCAGGCATTACATGGCCTTTGGGTAGAAAGCGTCCAAATACTGTCATAATTGCGTCATAACATTCTCTGCCCAAGTTGAACTGAGCCTTCAGAGCCATTACTTGTGAGATGGCATCCAACTGACAAAGCTCAGTGTGCTCGTGGAGCGGACGTTTCGAAGACTCCAACATTTCATTGAAGGCCTTTGCAGATTCCTCCATATCCTCGTCCGAATCCCGAGCATCATCATAGCCTTGCACCATGTTTTCCATCCCGGTACCATGCTCGTCGGTGCGATGACGATCCACCTCATCTCGGTCACGTTGGGCAGACTCACCATGAAATGTCCACACCGTATAATCGGGCGTAAAACCACTCTTCTGCAGGTGTTTGCCCATTTCAGCCTCTGTCTTCTTTTCCCAATTGCCGCACCGGAAACAGGGGCACCAGGTTTTCTTTTGGCCATTTGCAAATGCGGCTTGCACAAACCCCTTAGTTTTTGTGAACCATTCAGCGCTCCATTTGTTCTGACCAGTGTGACCGGTATACATCCAAGCACGGTCACTCATCTTGACTTTTAGAGCTACTGGACACACAACAATTATATATGTAATTCACCATGTATATATTCATCAGTTGATCTACTTTGTCAATTTTATTACGTCCATGCAACCTACACTCTAATAGGTAATGATAGGTCCTAATCCCACCCGTGTATGTGTAGATTGGGTTTATTTTCCCATGCTATGCTCCGGATCCGACGCAAAATTTCGGCAGCACCTCCCCGCTGTTCTCCTGATACACGTCTCTGCAATAAACAGAGAGGATGTGTACCCGGAGAACAACAGGGGAGGCACTGACGAAATATATGCGTCGGATCCGGAGCAAAGCATATGGGAAAACGAACCCAATCTACACATACTCGGGCTGTCCATGGATAGCGTTGGACAATTCGAAAGAATCAAGGTTATATATATGCAAATGCATGCATATTTATAACTATGATGCTTTCGAACGGGAGACACATATTGGTTACGCATACTGATGATTCAAGACACATACATAGCTAGCTATCAAGTTTCATCGGAATAGATCAAATAATTAATGGGGGAGGAGGACTTGTCATTTGTGCTCACCCATGAACGAAGGGGCAGAGCTCGTCAAACGCACGGCGAGGTCGTCGAACACCAAACCTCGCAGCGATGAAACAACTGCACATTTAAAACTACACGATCAACACAATTATATATGATGTTTTTCATAACAAAATCGAAAAATATATGACCTAACTAATAATTCACAAATATATGACCCCGTCGGCCTCTGGAAGGCCAAAGAACACCTTTACGGGAGGTGTCGGTGGTCGGGGTGTCCTGTCGGTGTCGGGGTGCCGTGTCGGTGTCGGGGTCGGGGTGTCGGGGTCGGGGTCTCGGGGTCGGGGTCGGGGTCTCGGGGTCGGGGTGTTGTGTCGGGGTGCCGGGTCGGGGTCTGGGTACCGTGTCGGGTCGGGGTCGGGGTGTCGGGGTGTCAGGTCAGGCTTGGGGGGTCGGGGTCTTCTTCTTCTTCCTCCTCCTTTCCTTTTTCCTCTTCTTCTTCTCCTCCTCTCCTCTTTTTTCTTCTTCTTCTTCCTCCTTTCCTTTTTCCTCTTCTTCTTCTCCTCCTCTCCTCTTTTTTTTTCTTCTTCTTCCTCCTTTCCTTTTTCCTCTTCTTCTTCTCCTCCTCTCCTCTTTTTTCTTCTTCTTCTTCCTCTTCTTCTTTTTTCTTCTCCTCCTCCTCTTCTTCTTCTTCTCCTGATCTCCTCTTTTTCTCTTTTTCTTCTTTCCTAAAACTAAACTAAACCTAAACCTAAAACTAAAAAAACAGAAAAAGAAAAAAACTAAATCTAAACCTAAAACTAAACTAAAACTAAACCTATAAACCTAAAACTAATCCTAAAACTAAAACTAAATCTAAACTAAACATAAACCTAAAACTAAAAAAACAGAAAAAAGGAAAAAGAAAAAAGGAAGAAGGAGGCCTCACCTGCAGGGTGGAGGAGGGGGGCGGTGCGGCCTGGGGCGACGGAGGAGCGGGGCGGGGCGGCCTGGGGCGGCGGCGGGGGGCGCTGGGGCGGGGGGGGGGGGGGGCGCCGGGGCGGCGGCGGGGGGCGCTGGGCGGCGGCGGGGCGGGGGGGGGGGGCGCCGGGGCGGTGGCGGGGGGCGCTGGGGCGGCGGCGGGGCATGGTGCGACGGGGCGGTGGAGGTGGGAGAGAGAGAGGAGGGTGTGGGGCGCGGCCCCGTTAACGTTACGTGGGGCCTCCCTCTTTGCCGTCCGCCAACCTTTGCCGTCCGCCTCCTTGCTCTTTGTCGTCCGCTAGCGGACGGCAAAGAGGGGGGCCCGTCAGTTTTTTTTTGCAGCTCGTCAGTGGGGCCCCTCCCTCTTTGCCGTCCGCTAGCCGACGGCAAAGAACTGGCTGATGGCAAACTTTGTCTTTGCCATCAGCCAGTTCTTTGCCGTCCGCTTTTTGGAAGCTGATGGCAAAGAGCTTCTTTGCCGTCCGCTAGCAGACGGCAAAGAACTGGCAGATGGCAAACTAGCTGATTCCAGTAGTGTCCTACTCAAGCTTAAAGGACCAGCTCGGCATTGGCTTAACAGCTTGCCAACAGGATCAATCAGTTGTTGGGAGGACCTGGAAGCCGCATTCCTCGACAATTTCCAGGGCACTTATGTGAGACCCCCAGACGCCGACGACCTAAGCCACGTAATTCAGCAGCCAGAGGAATCGGCCAGGCAATTCTGGACACGGTTCCTAAGAAAGAAAAATCAAATAGTTGACTGTCCGGACACTGAGGCCCTAGCAGCCTTCAAGCACAATATCCGTGACGAGTGGCTGGCCCGGCACCTTGGACAGGAAAAGCCGAAATCTATGGCAGCACTCACGACACTCATGACCCGCTTTTGCGCGGGAGAAGACAGCTGGCTTGCTCGTAGCAACAATATGACCAAGAACCCTGGTAATTCGGACACCAGGGACAGTAGTGGCAGGCCGCGTCGCAACAAGCAGAAGCACCGCATTAACGGCGACAATACTGAGGATACGACAGTTAATGCCGGATTCAGAGGCTCTAAATCCGGTCAGTGGAAAAAGCCATTCAAAAGGAATCCTAGGGGCCCGTCCAGTTTGGACCGAATACTCGACTGCTTGTGCCAGATACATGGCACCCCCAAAAAGCCGGCCAATCACACCAACAGGGATTGTTGGGTGTTCAAGCAGGCGGGCAAGTTAAACGCTAAAAATGAAGACAAGGGGCTGCATAGCGATGACGACGAGGAGCCCCGGCCGCCGAACAACAGTGGACAGAAGGGTTTTCCCCCACAAGTGCGGACGGTGAACATGATATATGCAACCCACGTCCCCAAAAGGGAGCGGAAGTGCGCGTTAAGGGACGTATACGCGGTAGAGCCAGTCGGCCCAAAGTTCAACCCATGGTCCTCCTGCCCGATCACCTTTGATCGAAGGGACCATCCCACTAGCATCCGTCATGGCGGATTCGCCGCATTGGTCCTAGACCCAATTATTGACGGATTTAATCTCACTAGAGTCCTTATGGACGGCGGCAGCAGCCTGAACCTGCTTTACCGGGGTACAGTGCGGAAAATGGGCATAGATCCCTCGAGGATTAAGCCCACCAAAATGACCTTTAAAGGCGTAATACCAGGTGTAGAGGCCAACTGTAAAGGCTCAGTCACACTTGAAGTGGTCTTTGGATCTCCGGATAATTTCTGAAGCGAGGAGTTAATCTTCGACATAGTCCCGTTTCGCAGTGGTTATCACGCACTGCTCGGGCGAACCGCATTCGCTAAGTTCAATGCGGTACCGCACTACGCATACCTTAAGCTCAAGATGCCAGGCCCTCGAGGAGTAATTACGGTCAATGGAAACACCGAACGCTCCCTCCGAACGGAGGAGCACATGGTGGCCCTTGTAGCGGAAGTACAAAGCAGCCTCTCCAGGCAGTTCTCCAGTCCGGCCACTAAACGACCGGACACCGTCAAGCGCGCCCAGAGTAACCTACAACAAGACCTCCTGGCACGATCCGAGCAGGCGTAGCAATGCGGCCCCAACCCCAACCCTCGCAAAAAGGTGATGCCAGTACTTTGCGTACATAACTACGCTCTAGAGATACCATGGGTACAGGGGGAGGGGCGCCATCACGGCACGCCCAAAAATACGGCTTAAACTGTACCAGGGGCTGCCGATTTTCTTAATTCTCTCTTACTTTCAGGACTCCATCCTTCGGAAGGCCTATTCGGCAGTTCAATTGCCGCACAAACGATGCAAGAACCAGGGAAGCAGACAAGCCACGCCGCAGTACGGAACTCCCAGGTGCTCCCTATCACAAGCAGTATACCTGTTCCGCATACTATTCCGTAGCTTGCCCCTGGAACGGACATGTTAACTAGTCCAACCTTCGACTTATCGCATTATTTGTATCGTTCTGCTTTGATCGCAACCCTTTTTAATAAAAAATGCATAGCTTTCGTCTATTTTTGCATTACCTTTTTCTTTATATATGTTCCTTAACGACATGTTGCACCCGTACACGTTGGTACGGCCAAAATACGCCAGGGGCTTTAGTACCCCTCAATATGGTGTGAGAAGTCCGAACACTTTAACAAGTGCGGCACCCCGAACTTATAGCATTATATGCATAGGCTCCGAATCATGTCTTGGGTCAATAGTTGGGTTTGCCCGACTCCTATGTTTTGCTGCCTTACGTTCCGCTATATCAGCTAAGGTAGCACTAGGAGAACCACTGCGATTGTGCCCCAGTTGAGCTGGGTTGAGCACCTCAGTGTAGAAAGCCAAAACTGACTGTCATGATGAAGCGAGAGCTGGTCGCTATTCGAGAGGTTTTTCGAGTCCCTAAAGACTTATGCCGCTTAGGGCGAGGAGCCGGCTCTATCCGGCCAAGGCGTGGATAGCGCCCCGAACTCGGCTTTCCGAATACCAGGGGCTTAGCCGAAATTTAAAATTATAGAATTCTATGGCTAAGTAAGAGTGTTCACGCATTATAGTCCGATTGCCTTGTTCGTTGGGCTGAGCGCCTCCCTCGAAGGACCCAAACATGGGAAAAAGAGCGCTCAGGTTTATCCCCGAACACCCCAGCACTAGCGGCACGGGGGCAGAAGCCGACGACTCGCCATCCCTCAGAATTGATAAACAGCCGCACAGAAGGTAATATTTTAAATTCCAACAATATTGCTTAGCGCATATAAACAAGTTTTCAGCGCACAGGACAAAACGAGCAAGTTTCACTCAAAAATTACATCCCTAGAACATTCATCCGCCACAAGGCAGGCACCCTTCAGAACATCCTTATAGTAATTCTCGGGCTTGCGATGCTCTTTCCCCGACGGTAGCCCGTCCTTCACCAGCTTCTCAGCATCCAGCTTGCCCCAGTGCACCTTAGCATGGGCAAGGGCCCTACGGGCACCTTCAATGCAGGCGGAGCGCTTGATGACTTCGAGCCTTGGACAGGCCTCCACCAACCGCTGCACCAGCCCGAAATAGCTCCCAGGCAGAGCCCCTCCAGGCCACAGCCGAACAATTAGGCCCTTCATGGCCTGTTCGGCCGCCTTGTGGAGCTCGACCAGTTGCTTCAGCCGGTCGCTCAGGGGCACGGGGTGTCCGGTCTCAGCATACTGAGACCAGAACACCTTCTCTGTCGAGCTGCCCTCCTCGGCTCGATAGAATGCGGCGGCATCGGACACACTCCGGGGAAGATCTGCGAACGCTCCTGGAGAGCTCCGGATTCGGGTAAGTAACAAGTAACTCATGTTTATGTGTTTGCTTTGCATAAAGAATGCCTCACCCGCCGCTATGTTCTTCACCTCATCCAACTCCTGGAGGGTCTTCTGAGATTCGGCCTTGACAGACTTGGCGTTTTCAATAGCCACCGCGAGCTCGAACGCTCGCGTCTTTGAGTCAAGCTCCAAACTCTCATGTTTTTCCATGAGAGCCTGGAGCTCTTGCCGCACCTTGCCAACCTCGGCCTCATACTTCTCCCGCTCGGTGCGCCCCGAGGCTGCCCTCTTCTCGGCCTTGACCAGCGCCTGCTTAAGGGTCACCACATCAGACGTGGCCCCTAAAATAGCCATGATAATCCTGTCATTCTTTGCAATTGCACCTTGTTATATATATTTAAAAACAAGGTATTTTTTACCTTCATTATCCTCGAGCTGCTTCTTGGCACGCCCGAGCTCTTGCTCGGACCGCTCAAGGTTTTGCTTTAGCGTGTCCACTTCCGTAGTCAGACTCCTGCGAATTCTATTTGATCCTCTATTCGGCTTTTCTTCCCGAACGCCAAACAGAGCATCAGGGGCTACTGTCTATGCGGTACTATTATTTACACATTCTTTACTTACCTCAAAGCCTTTCAAAAGGCTAGTACAAGCTTCAGTCAGTCCGCTTTTGGCGGACTGAACCTTCTGGACCACCGCACTCATAATAGTGCGGTGCTCCTCGTCGATGGAGGCGCCTTGGAGCGCCTCCAACATATTGTACGGCACCTCCGGTTGGACGGGGGCCGCCGACACGGTGGACTTGCTCCTCTTGGAAGGAGGTCCCCCGCCGGACTCTGGAACCTTTGAAGGTTCCGGAGCGGTGTCCGGCCTAGAGCCGGACTTGGAGCCCTGAGGGGTTTCATCCCCTTTACTCCCGGAGTCCGGGAGGTCGCCTTGCGACGCCTCCAGGACCACCTCGTCCCGGCTTGGAACCTATTGGGACAACACTTCGGTGTCATCCGTAGGGCGGGGGGAGGAAGCCGTCGGAAGCCAGTTCACATCCGACGAGTCCAGTGACTCGCTCGACGACGCGTCGAGCCGGTCTTTGGGTGGGCTGCATAAACATATTCGACGTAAGGGAAAGTTGTGCAATAAACGAATACTATGAATTACTTTGGTATCCGGATACTTACGATTTTGCCAGCGGCTTGGCCCTGGGCTGCCACTCCTCTCCGCCGTCGGCGTCGGTGTAGTAGTCCGGAGGAAGGGTTTTCCCCTTCTTGGACCCTCCGGCCTCCCCGGAGAGGGCGGCCTTCCTTTTCTTCTCTCCTCCCGCTGGAGGGGAGAGTTCTCCTCTTCTTCCTTCTCGTCTTCACAGGAGGAATGCACCTCGGAACCATCGGATGATGGATCTGACACCTCCTGGGGCCGAGCACTCTTTTGAGTCCCCGCGGCCTTTTTCGCGGCCTTCTTCTCCGGCACCACATAGGGTGCCGGAACCAGCAACTTCGCCAACCGAGCGTCCGCTGGGCCTTTGGGCAAAGGAGCCGGACAGTTAATCTGTCCGGATGTCACCTGCCAATCCTGTCAAAGGTAAGGGAGCTTAGATCCCGCATGGAGTCAAACTATGAAAAATTGATCCCCTGTAAAAGGAAAAAAACAGCTTACTGCGAGAGCGTGACGCTGCACACTGAATCCGCGATCCTCGGTAGCGGATGCGGGAGCCTCGGCGCCTTTCAAAAGCACCTTCCAGGCATCTTCGTACGTCGTGTCGAAGAGCCTGCTCAGAGTTTGGTGCCGTGCCGGGTCGAACTCCCACAGGTTGAAAGCCCGTTGTTGACACGGGAGGATCAGGCGGATGAGCATAACCTGGACTACATTGACAAGTTTGAGCTTCTTGTCCGCCAGGGTTTGGATGCATGTTTGGAGTCCGGTTAGTTCTCCCTTTTTACCCCAAGACAGGCCCATCTCCTTCTAGTAGGTGAGCCACGTAGGGGGTCTGGATCGGAACTCGGGGGTGCGACCCATTCGGCATCGCGCGGCTCGGGGATGTAAAACCACCCCGATTGCCACCCCTTTAGGGTCTCCACAAAGGAGCCCTCGAGCCATAGGACATTGGCCATGTTGCCCACCATGGCGCCTCCGCACTCCGCCTGGTTGCCGCGCACCAGCTTCGGCTTGACGTTGAAAGTCTTGAGCCATAGGCCGAAATGGGGGCGGATGCGGAGGAAGGCCTCGCACACGATGATAAACGCCGAGATGTTGAGGACGAAGTTCGGGGCCAGATCGTGGAAATCCAGGCCGTAGTAGAACATGAGCCCCCGGACAAATGGGTGGAGAGGGAAGCCCAGTCCGTGGAGAAAATGAGGGAGGAACACTACCCTCTCATGGGGCCTAGGGGTGGGGATGAGCTGCCCCTTTTCGGGGAGCCGGTACGCGATGTCGTTAGACAGGTATCCGGTCTTCCTCAGCTTTTTGATATGTCCCTCCGTGACGGAGGAGACCATCCACTTGCCTCCCACTTCGGACATGGCTGGAGGAGGTTGAGGTGGGGAGTGCGGACTTGGGCGCTGGAGCTCGAGTGCGCAAGAATGGATAGGCGAAGGAGGAAGAAGGCGCAGGTGAAAAGGTGGATGCTTATCCCCTTATACGGGTGGATGCAACTACATGTCCCCACCAGCCTGGTAAAACTCGCTTATCTCCAAGCGCCGTAATCAATGGCACGGTTGGGTTACCCACGTCCGTATTGATGAGAATCCCCGGATAAGGGGACACGATCTCTGCTTTAACAAGACGTGCCAAGGAAACCGCCTCGCATAACGCGCTGAGGTGGGATAATGAAATGACTCGGATAAAGGCTTGGCCGTGGTGCGTCACGCTACGGAATACGTCAGCAGATTATATTGGTGTAAATATTATTCTCTCTATGGCAATATGTGGAAACTTCTTTTGCAGAGCCGGACACTATCTTTGTGTTCCAAATCTTCTACGAAGTACTTGGAGGAGGAACCCGCCTTGCAATGCTGAAGACAATCTGCGCGCCGGACTCGTCATCATTGAAGCCTGGTTCAGGGGCTACTGAGGGAGTCCTGGATTAGGGGGTGTTCGGATAGCCGGACTATACCTTCAGCCGGACTCCTGGACTATGAAGATACAAGATTGAAGACTTCGTCCTGTATCCGGGAGGGACTTTCCTTGGCGTGGAAGGCAAGCTTGGCGATACGGATATGTAGATCTCCTACCATTGTAACCGACTCTATGTAACCCTAACCCTATTCGTGTCTATATAAACCGGAGGGTTTTAGTCTGTAGGACAACATACACATCAACAATCATACCATAGGCTAGCTTCTAGGGTTTAGCCTCCTTGATCTCGTGGTAGATCTACTCTTGTACTACCCATATCATCAATATTAATCAAGCAGGACGTAGGGTTTTACCTCCATCGAGAGGGCCCGAACCTGGGTAAAACTTCGTGTCCCTTGCCTCCTGTTACCATCCGGCCTAGACACACAGTTCGGGACCCCCTACCCGAGATCCGCCGGTTTTGACACCGACAGTCACCTAGATACTCCAATGTCACCTCAAGTATACGTGGGTATGATTATACGATATGCATCACACAATCTCAGATTCATCTATTCAACCAACACATAGAACCTCAAAGAGTGCCCAAAAGTTTCTACCGGAGAATCACGACGAAAACGTGTGCCAACCCCTATGCATAGGTTCATGGGCGGAACCCGCAAGTTGATCACCAAAACATACATCAAGTGAATCACGTGATATCCCATTGTCACCACAGATACGCACGGCAAGACATACATCAGGTGTTCTCAAATCTTTAAAGACTCAATCCGATAAGATAACCCCAAAGGGAAAACTCAATCCATTACAAGAGAGTAGAGGGGGGAGAAAACATCATAAGATCCAACTATAATAGCAAAGCTCGCGATACATCAAGATCGTATCACCTCAAGAACACTAGAGAGAGAGATCAAACACATAGCTACTGGTACATACCCTCAGCCCCGAGGGAGAACTACTCCCTCCTCGTCATGGAGAGCACCGGGATGATGAAGAAGGCCACCGGAGAGGGATTCCCCCTCCGGCAGGCTGCCGAAACGGGTCTAGATTGGTTTTCGGTGGCTACGAGGCTTCTGGCGGCGGATGTCCCGATCTATTGTGCTCCCCGATAGTTTTAGGGTATATGGAGATATATAGGCGGAAAAAGTGCGTCAGGGGGCCCACGAGGGTGGAGGGCGCGCCCAGGGGGGCGTGCCCCCCTGCCTCGTGGCCTCCTCGTTGATCCCCTGACGTGCACTCCAAGTCTTCTGGGCTTCTTCTGATATAAAAATAATTTCCATGAAGTTTCAGGTCAATTGGACTCCGTTTGATTTTCCTTTTCTGCGATATTCTAAAACAAGGAAAAAGCAGAAACTGGCACTGGGCTCTGGGTTAATAGGTTAGTCCCAAAAATCATATAAAATAGCATATAAATGCATATAAAACATCCAAGGTTGCTAATATAATGGCATGGAACAATAAAAAATTATAGATACGTTGGAGACGTATCATCGGCCTGGTTGTGCCCATTGGCAACCCTAGGTACGTAAATGGCATGGAGCCGATTGAGCAGCCAAAAACCTGAGCCAGGCACGAGGTCGTGTCATCCTCAGTGTTGACGGTGATAAGAGTAGATTTTTGGAAGTTAATATGTAGCACCACTGACGACGCATAGTCATGGAGGATTGATTTGATGGTCTCGGCCTGGGAGCAGTCGGCGGGCATCACAAGTATGGTGTCGTCTGCGTATTGAATAACGGTATAGTCCCCTTTAGTAGCATGTATGGGCAGCTGGAGAGTACCTGCACGATGAGCTTCATTTATGGCAGCTTGCAGCAGGTCGGCTACGAGCACAAAGATGAGGGGAGACAGTGGGTCTCCTTGTCGCACATCACGCAAGCAAAAGAACTGTCTACCGGGGGTCCCATTGAGGAGGACAGAGAACTTGGCAGTCGAGAACAGGTAGTTGATCCATCCTAGCCATCGATCATCAAAACCCATACACCGCATGGTCTCTATCATTGGGGCATGTTCGATCATGTCGAACGCCTTGGCAAAATCCAGCTTCAGGATCGCAATTTCTCTCCCCGACGCCTGGCATTGATGAATCAATTCAAAGGCCCATGCAACGCAGTCTTGGATTGACCGGCCTTTCAAGAAACCGTATTGATTTCTGTGTATGATCTTAAGAATCACTTTTTGCAGGCGCTTCGCGAGGAGTTCAGTCAGAATCTTGAGACAACAATTCAGGAGAGTTATCGGGCGATAGTCATTTGCAGTCTCAGGTGATTGGATTTTTGGGATGAGGGTGATAAACCCCGTGTTCAGACTTTCAAGATCCAGATCACCTGCATAAAACTCAAAACAAAGACGATAAAAGTCTTCCTTAATGATATGCCAGCACGACTTAATGAAGCTGCCACTGAAACCATCTGGGCCTGGAGCACGATCAACGGGCATCTCTTTGACGACCTGATCGATTTCTTGGCGGGTGAAAGGAGCAGACAGTGACTGAAGCCCATCCACTTTTTTAATGATCTATCTCAAATCAAATTTAATGTTAGTTTGATTGGAGCAGCCAAGTCTTTCTTTGTATGTCTGAAAGAGCACCGCCTCTTTACCCACATGATCATGTATGGCCGAGTCATCATGCAACCTAAGCGAAGCAATGATGTTCCTTCGGTATCGCTCTGTGGCCACCCTGTGAAAGAATTTCGTGTTTCCATCTCCAAACTTGAAGTATCTCATAGTGCATAGTTTCATCCAGTATGCTTTCTTGCAGTCCAACAAATGGAGAAGATGTTGTTTAAGGATCAGTCTGAAATTAGCCTCGGGGATTGACAACCTTCTCCGTTCCTCAAGACCATCAAGTTCCAAAAGCGTTTTGTTGCAGTTATCAACCAGCATGGAGAGTTTGGATATTTTCCTGCTCCACTGCTTCAGATCATAATGCAAAGTTTTTGACTTCTTGCACATAGCTGCAGCCGCGTTAGGTGCATAGCATCTTTTGGCCCAGGATCGTTCCACCACCTTGAAAAACCCTGGTTTCTTAATCCAGAAGTCTTCAAAACGGAATAAGTTGGACTTGGGTATGTGGGATTGGATGCTCACGTATCAGGGGACGTGATCGGACGTGGGCTTACCCAGTGGCATAACGACAGTGTTCGGATATTTGGCTGCCCAATTAACCGATGTAAAATGCCAGTCGAGCTGCTCGAGCAACGGGTCAGTTTGCATGTTACTCCAAGTAAACGAGCACCCTTTGATTGGTAATTCGACCAGAGACTTCCTTCGGATGAATTCATTAAAGAAAAACATATCGTTAGCGTCACCTCCTCCTCTGTTACGATTATCACGCGCTCTAATAAAATTAAAATCACCGATAATAAGCCAATCTTCTCTGTCGGGGATGTCAAGATCAAACAACCAGGAGGCAAAAATTGACCTATTTGGTTCAACACATGGACCATAGATATTAACTAACGTCCACGAATCATTTGACTGGATTGAGGTGAGTCTAACGCCAAGTGCAAACGGTTCAGAAAAAATAGCGGTACCAGAGAAGACTGAGCTCATCCATACTGTAATAAGACCACCAGAGTTCCCAACAGAGGGTACAAATTCGAACATATCAATTTTTTTAGGACAGAACGACTTAATAAAAGAGACATCAAAAGAAGCGTGCTTAGTTTCTTGAAAGCAGACGACAGAACAACCACTAATCTCGATTGCATTACGGATTGCCAGCTGCTTCTTATCAGAGTTGATCCCCCGCACATTCCAGCAGAGGACGTTCCACTACTTATTCTGAGTCATCGCACCTAGTGCAGACCGGGGTCTCTCCCCTGCTCGCCCGCGAGGAGCTTCTGAGGACTAAGATCCTCAGGTGGAATCCCACACATAGCAGTACCAACAAACTACAGCTGTTGAATAAGAATCGGGGGAGGCACCTGGTCAGTAGACTCGGGCTGGGTGTCAAGCAACAGAGTGGTGCACGGGTCCGTCGCCTTGGAAGAGCAGGTGATGGAGGGTGCACCCCTCAGCTTGACCTTGGACTGTCCCTTCTTTGCATCAATGACCAGTGGAACCCTGAATCTGTCATACCTCGTGGACCTAGTGCTGCGCCTGAGGCAAGCCGTATCAACAGGCGCTTTTTCTACCGTGATCATCTGCTGAATATACTGATTACCAGGTGTGATAGCAGTCGGTTCAGACAACAAGACTGCTGGAGATTCATAAAGTACAGTGTAGGAGCTATACCCCGTTGTAGGTGTAGGAATCTGTATCACATGCATCTCCCAAATCCCTAACGGAATAAAGACTGGCATATCAAGGCCAACAGAGAAAGGCCTGAAAGGGCCATAGCTGACATCCACGTCACACCTCCATCTGAACATAGCGTGGGAAATCGCCCGACAGAGGGCGAGAGGGTTGATTGGAAGCAATCCCAGGTTCATTGTTGGAGGAGAGGCCTGGGTCCCTTCAGTGCAGCGTGTAAACCTCCCAAAGGAGATCATCCAGAGAAATTGTAGAAAAGACAGTCCTTCCTCTGTCCCAACTTCAACCGAGTGAGAGTCACCCGCAGCACGGACAAACTGAAGTCCAGCAACCTATCTACCATGGATCAAAGCCTCTGCAGCCTCTTCAATATCAGAATAAATAGACCACTCATCCTGCGGGCCATCAGAGATATTGCTTTCCTGTTCAACTCCATCCATGAGTGATGGGCCAGTATACTGAAACAGAGTACGGAAACTGAACCCTCTATAAGGAGGGGGTGCAACAGGCCAAACACCCCACCCATCATTCTACATTTGTTGTTGCGGTGGTGCTTGCTGCTCCCAAGCTGCATCAATCTGCTATTGCATCAGCTGCTGGTGATCAAGCAACCACTGCTGCGTAGCCGTAAGATAGGGCAACTCATATGGGTGCGGAGGGGCATTCATGGGTGGAGCCGCATCTTCATTGCCAACCAAGTCAGGGAGGGTGTTGCGGCCGTTCAGAATGTAAACATGGACCGACCATGATCTCCCCATACCTGGCAGGGTGCCGATACGCTTGATAACCAGACTGTGCGGCACCTGAGCAATGTCGCTAATGAGAACACAGACTAAAACCCTCTCCTTATTCTGACCTGGCCTATGCCAAAGATCCAACTTGCCAAAGCATGAGACAACTTTATTTATGTAGTGGTCCGTTTGATAATTCATAGGGAAAGCTAAGAGTAGAACCCAGGAAACATATTGAAAAGGGCACTGATGCATATTTTCACCTTCATCATGCGGTATAAAAGAAAAGGTCATCTCCTCATCCACGGGATCTAACTGATGCGTGCTTTCTTGGATAAACTGACCCCTCGGTGCTACATCTGCAAACGCTACCATGCCAACCCCTATAGGATACACAAAAGCATCTGGCACCTCAAGATGGAAATCTTCAGACATGATACGGACTATCTCATTCAACACCATCTGCTTCTGATGATCTGGCACTAGAGGGGTAGCAGTGACTAGGGCGTACCTTTCATGACTTAGTGGCGGGTCATCCACCACCAGCATATTGCACGCCAGACGATGATCGGGACAACGCTCAATCTGGGCACCCATTCGCACGAACCCAAACGGACGGACCGGGAAGTTGGCCATGGCGGTGGAGAGCTCGACGGAGCGCACTGCTACAGACAATGGAGGCAGAGAGCAGAGAGGTGGGTTTCCTTGTCGCTCGTTGGTCGACTGGGGTGGCAGAATAGGGAACTGGCACTACAAAAAAATACACTTCCGTGATGATACGTGTTTGTCACAGTAGGTCGTGTTTTTTGTCATGCATGTACATCCATGACGATTTTATGATAGAATCAAGATAGTCATACCTGTGCTGTCGTAGAAGTGTTCCATGACATTACCAAAATTATCATCACGGAAGTGTCCACTTCCATGATGATAAATCGCGCGTCACAGAAGTGCTTTTGTGAAGGGTGACCGACACGTGGCATCCACCGTAACGGAACACCGTTAAGCAATCGGGTCAGATTTTGGATCTGATAACCCGTTAATAGCCCTGACCAATGGGAAATTTCCACTTGTAAAATTCTGATTGGTCGAAGGAAACACGTGTTGCCTCACCATTGGGACAGATGTCATCCACTCATTGGACAGGAGGCGCCTACGATAGGTCGACATGTGGCACGGCCCAACAGTGGCCCATTCCGGTGAAAAAGGCCGGCCCAGTAAAAATTAGCAGGCCGTCCCATATAAGGCCTATTTGTGTTAGGTCCATTTAAGCCCACGACCCATACGAGATGTGCCAATTCGGCCCGTCAATGGCCCGTTAAAGATTTGACACCATTATAGCCCATCGTCAGTTCGAGCCCGTTAACAGCCCGCTATATATTTGGGCTCAATATCGGCTCGATGAGATTTCGGCCTGTTAACGGCCCATTTAATGGATGGCCAATTTTCAGGATGTACATCTTTCGGCCTTTTAGCGACCCATTTAAATGTTGGGCTAATTTTCGGCCCGGTGTGTCTTTCAGCCTGTTGACGGCCCATAAATCTGATGGGCCATTTATAGTCGGGCCTGAGTTTCGGCCTTTTAGCGGCCCATTTAAGTGTTGGGCCAATTTCTGGCCCGGTGTCACTTTCAGCCTGTTGACGGCCCATAAATTAGTTGGGCCATTTGTAGTCGGACCTGAGTTTTGGCCTTTTAGTGACCCATTTAAGTGTTGAGCCAATTCCCGGCCCTGTGTGCCTTTCATCCTGTTAACGGACCATAAATGAGTTGGGCCATTTGTAGTTGGGCCTTAGTTTTGGCCTTTTAATGGCCCATGCCCTTCATGGCCCAATACCAGCCCGGTTTCACTTTCGGCCTGCTAAAGGCCCACAACACAGTTGGGCCATTTACAATATGACCTGACTTTCAGCCTCTTAGAGGCCCATGCTCTTCATGGTCCAGTACAAGCCTGCTGTCTCTTTCGGCCTGCTAAAGGCCTACTGTATAGTTGGGCCATATGTAGCTTAAACTTAGTAACGGCCTGTTAACGACCCGGGAGGTAAGAGGGCCGACCATTAACTTTCGGCCTAGTAACGGCCCATTAACTTAATGGGCCCACTAAAGTTGTTCATGTCTTTAGGCCAAATTAGATAATTTGAGCCCATTACGACGAGCAATTATGCACAGGACCAAAACCGATCAAGCAAAGGTACGACATACAAGGAATAACGTTGCACATCCAGCATATATTACAGGAAATTACATCCACTGGGCAATCAAAGATTGATGCCAGTGAAAATAAATGAGCAGAACCTAACCATCTACAATGTCACAATCTGCAACCTCAGCACTGATGACGCCCATAAGCATGTGGGCAAGTTCTTGCTGCTTTGCTACACTGTCTCTGAAAACATTGATCAGTTGTTGTGTCGCACGACTCTGCACCTCTGATTCATCCACCATTTCCATAATTGCTTCAGCCATTAATTGGATCACAAACATACATTTATTTCGTTGCATTCGAGACAGAGGATACTGAACAGATTCAGATGGCGATTTTGGCAGGCTTGTATTATTGATAGTGGAGAGTGTCTCGACCACTACATCATAACATAAATTAGGACGGGAACCAAATAGATTAATCATGAGTTATTGCCATATTACATGGCCTAGATTTACTAGAAAGAAACAATGGGGTTGCCTTGCTGTTTTCAGAGTTTGTCTTCTTATCTTCAGCAGCCTGCACAAAATTAACACACTAGCATTGCTATCATTGGCCAAGTCAGATAATAGGAAAGCAACATTGACACAACGAACGTTTGGGCAACTAGCCTACACCAAATTAACACAATATGGCACAGCTATCATCAGCCAGGTAAGGTAATACAAAAGCAACATTGACACAATGAATGAATGGGCAACCAGAGAAGCACTACAATTCAGTAGTGTGCGTGATATGAGGTAGTACATTCATGCAGCTCAGTATGCAAAACTACCAGGCAGTTTTCCTTAAAAAAATCAACATTGGCACCTTTAACATTTTGCTACAACTAATTTTAGATCAGATAAAGGTTAGATTCACGCCGACTAACAAAATACATGCTGATGTAAAAATATAGTGATATACAACAGGTACTTACATCAGCATTGGAGCACAGAGAATTCCCGCAAGATATTTTCCTCGAATACAATCCCAATGGAGGAAGTCTTGTATCATTTAACCTTATTTTCTAAAAGAGAGATGGGTAAGAAACATGTAGAAAATATGATCAGAATGCTATAAAATTTCATGATGCGAGGATACGCACACACTTCTTAGAATGGAGTTGACAGTCTTTTGCTGGACTGGAGCGGACTAGTTCTTTGGCCACTGGAATCTGCTTATTATCAGTGCGAGTTGGGTTTCTCTGTGCTAGAGCAGTATCTATGAAAAATGGAGTTGGTTTATTATCTCCTGGCGCTTGGATCTTTTGCAAAGACCTGGTTTGTAACCCTTCAGATTCTAACATAGCCGTCTTCCCCTTGCATGCCTTATATAGAAGAATGGTGATGCAGTTATAAGACATGCTACAACAGAGATGGAATAGTTGCTGAAGAATAGAAAGGCATGACATATTGACATGTATTCCCTCCATCCGGAAATAAATGGATGGGTCTAGGCGTATTTCAGTTCTAGATACATCCAGTTTTATCCATTTCTGCGACATTTAGTCTGGACAGAGGGAGTATGATGAAAGAGCTAGGGATACGACAGGACAACACGGTAAAAAAACACTGAAAAACCCACTGCAGAACCAAAGTATTCAAACCCACTGTTATGAGATAGTACACTCATGCAGCTCAGGATGCAAAACTACCAGGCAGTTTTCCTTGCAAAAATCAACATTGTGGCCTTTAATCATACATTTTTCTACAACTAAATTTAGATCAGATAAAGGTTGGATTCACGCCGACTAACAAAATACATGCTGATGTAAAAATATAGTGATATACAACAGGTACTTACATCTACATTGGAGCACAGAGAATTCTTGCAAGAATCTTTCCTCAAAAACGATACCATTGCAGAAATTCTTCTATCTGTTAAGCTTATTTTTTAAAAGAGAGATGGGTAAGAAACATGTAGAAAATATGATCAGCATGCTATAAAATTTCATGATGCAATGATACACACACGCTTCTTAGAATTGAGTTGACATATTTTTGCTGGACTGGAGCGGACTAGTTCTTTGGCCACTGGAATCTGCTTATTATCAGTAGGAGTTGGGTTTCTCTGTGCTGGAGCAGTATCTATAAAAACTGGATTTGGTTTATTATCTCCTGGCCTTTGGATCTTTTGCAAAGGCCTTGTTTGTAACCCTTCAGATTCTAACGTAGTCGTCTTCCCCTTGCATGCCTTGTATAGAAGAATGATGCTTTAATTATAAAACATGCAACATCAGAGAGATGGAATATGTATTGAAGAATAGAAAGGCATGCCATATTTACATGTATTCCCTCCATCCGGAAAAATGGATGGGTCTAGGCATATTTCAGTTCTAGATACATCCTTTCTTATCCATTTCGGCAACATGTAATCCGGACGGAGGGAGTATGGTGTAAGAGCTAGGGGTACGACAGGACAACACATCAAAAAAACACTAGTTTAATGTAAAACTGTATGCTAGCGGAATACGTACAGAAATAACTAAGGCAACATACACGTGTATGATTGGGAAAATAAGATGGAATTGCAACAGAGCACTAGAACAACACTTCAATGTAAAAAAACATGGCATGGTAGACAGATGAAGTACATACTGATGAATAACAATGCATAAGATATTTAGAAGCATGATGTCCAAATTAAGCAGATGGCATTGCAATAGAGTAGAATGACAATACTTGAATTTGTAAACATGTTATCATGAATGGAATAGGTACTGAAAAACAGGAAGGCATGACATATTTACATGCATGATCAGCATGCTAAGCACATGGCATTGCAACATAGTAGATACACTCCAAGACATTATATGCATCTTGTACCCATATCACAGGCCAAGTTAGAGCAAGGACCTTGTGGGGTGAAGAGGATTCATCATCTTTCTGCAAGTCTTCTGAAGAACTGCCTTTACATGTTCAATCATATTGGGTATCATTGACATCAAGTTTATTGGCCTTTACATTGCTCCGTGAGGTTCTTGTGGATATATCAGTGTGTGCAATTATATCTGACATGCATGGAAGCCAACTAGTAGTTAGATTTATGTAATGAGTGCCTATAGGATACGACATAAATAGTAGGACTGGGGTTAACTAGCAGCAACAGGTCTCATAAACTAAAGGGAGAACACAGATGAAAGCTACAGAATATGTATCGTTTGTACTCAAGATTAACTAGATGGCACACAAAAGTATTAAAGAACAACATAGGTAATACTAGAAGTGGTATAATACTATAATCACCAGCCTGTGGGATAGCATTGGCTGATGGATGATAATTATGGAATAACGTTACCTAAAGAACAAGTATCTTAGCTGAACTATGGAGCAACATTAACTCCTGAACAAGACCCGTAAGAGATCAGCATGAATATATAGTGAAATGTGATTATCTATTTTCCATGATTAGATGAATAACAAAGCCATATATGTTGCACACAAGTAAGATGAGGGTACAACCTATCTGGCTGCCATCCATAGGAGTGAGCATCATGTGCTGACTTGTCGATGGCCCTGCAGTTGCTGTGGCTGTCCATGTCGGGCATGCGCATTCGATGCAGGGAACTGTTGAGTGGGGACTATAGCTCCCTTCTGGTGTATGCTTCCCTTGTTGGAGCAGCTGCGGTGAGTCGGAAGACGGTGTGTCTGAAGATCCAGATAACGCATAATGTTAAGGACGACATATCTCTTTGATCTGAAGAAATACACTAAGAGATCAACAGCAAGGTACGAGAGTGGTCACATGTCTGTTGACTAAAGACTAAATTGGGGTCACACGATTTTATTTTATTTTGGTACTGTCTAATCTACGCCGGATGGCTGGCCGTCTTATGCCTCCCGGCTGACACTGTTCGGAATCTTCCCCGAAGAGCCAGCGACCAACGGCAGAGCAGCCTGCCTCCACCATCCGTGGCCCGGGCCAAAACCCCGCTCTCCGCCCCACCGCACTGCCGTGGTTGCGCCGCCCCCGGGCCAATCCACAAAGACTCCCCGTCATCCAGATCCGGCGGCGGCAGTACCTTCAACCCACGCAACTCTAAAAGATAGGCATCTAAGCGCTGCTTCCGCAGTGAACTTGCGGCCCCGCACCCTTACGTTAGACACCAGCCAACCGGCAGCCTAGGAGCTCCGCCGCCTCGAGGGGTGCTGCTTCCCATTGGGAATCGATTGGCCCAGAATAAAAATTCAGACAACTGACGCATAAATAAAGTGATTTGAGATGAGGGTGCGACCTATCTGGCGGCATGGTGAAGTAGGCAGGTCCAGCTGCCGAGTCGATGAGGCCAGCGCGGTTGCGGTGGCGACCGGCGGCAGGGAAAGAGTGATGTCGCGACGGTCGACGGCAACGCGGAAGCAGCGCTAGGACTCTGGACGGATCCGAAGTTGGAGCCGCTCCGGCACCGTGAACAACGGCGGGGGTGAATCGGCTCTGGTATGGTTCACGCGGCCGTCATCGAGGCAGCACCAACAGCACGGAGTAAGAGGCACACGGCCCAGTGCACGACGGCGAATGGACAGCGTCTCCGGCATTAGGGAGGGGGTGGCTATGAAATTGGTGTGGTGGGGGGCTCCATGGAGGTGGGGCTGAGGTTTCGCGGCTCGGGAGAAGGGAGCTTCCCGGGGAGAAGGTGATTTGGCGCCCACGAGGTATGAATGGGGGGGGGGGGAATTGGGAGGGGAGTGGAACCATGTCTTACAGACGCATTTGTCTGAAATGTGAGGGGGAGTTACAGTTCTACCCTTGCCTATAGGCTTCTTGGCTTGGGTCTGTGTACTGAGGGTCGGGGATAGTAGAGTAACTTTGCTTCTCCCCAAATAGTGGGCGGGAGCGATTTCGGGCGAGGAGGGCGTGTTTTGAACTATAGTGGGCGCGAGCTATTTCAGGCGAGGAGAGCATGTTTTGCCGACCATGGTTTATGAATTATTTGGCACATGTCATTTCGGCCAAGGAGAAGGCGCGCTTGGATGAAGTTACGAACCTACCCTTGATGTACAATGGGCCAATTGATGTGTGTCCCACATAGGACGGTAATTTCGCGTCTCCCATTTATTTGCTCGGGCGAATTCCACCGAGCAGAGAGGATGTTTAACGGTTCGTTCAAATTTTGGGAGAACGAGCATCCACGTCTACCTTACCAAGTCGATTCGGATCAAATTTTGAAATATTAGCTTGCCACTTCTTTTTTAGATGGAGAGATGATGCTCGGGAGTAATGTGTTTTTATATGCTCATTGCTAGCGATTTACTATATGACAAATAGTTGACCCACTCAAAAACGCGAATCAAACCCAAAATGAAATATCTCGATTCAATGAAATACCTCGTTCAGTAGGTCAAAATAGTGAACTAAATCCAAAATTGAACACCTCAATCGAGTAGCATGTTGTACAGTATTATAGTACTCCATGAACATGTTGAAAGTCAAATTAATGAACTTGTTTGATATACGCATATATCCGTTCATGTGTGGATTGCAGACAACATGTTCTCCAATTTAAATATTTGAATGCAAGTTTATATCGAAACATGGTTTATATCAGTCTTTGATGCATAAAACGCGACCTCCCCCTCTCCCGAACTCCTGTTCTCTGTCTCTCTCTCTCTCGCCGACAATCTTCAATTCTGTCGCATGCATCCGACACAAAAACCTTGTTGGTCCCTCTCCCTTCTCTCCATCTCTCTCTCTCTCTCTCTTTGTGTGTGTGTGGGGGGGGTCTTTCTAGTTCGCATGCATATATACACCATCTATAGGTCTCTCTCGCACACTATGTATGATACTCTAGCTAGTCCAAGCTAGATATCTTGGGTGCACCCATCGTACGCACACAAATTCCTTGGCTCTTTGCCCGTAACTCTCTCACGCACCGCTATGTCGTCTCGGAGCTCTTCCCCCCTCTCTCAAACTCTCCATCCACCTGGATCACACATACACATGCATATCTCACTCGCACTCGATAGGCCCATCTAAAACTCTATCTCTCCCCCTCGTTCTCTCTCCATCTCACATGCGCACACACACAATATCATGCCTAGCTAGCCAAGTATGATGGTCTCTCACTCAATTGTAGGCACACGTAGTCCCCCTATATGTATATGACTAGCTAATCTTAGTGTCCATCACAAACATGTGCATGGTCTATCTCGATTTCTCTCGGGGCATCTTTCTATCGCGCACGCACTCCCTCGATCTCCCACCCATATAGTCCCCTCATGACCTCGACGGGATCTCTCTATCACAAACACACCCTCTCTCCCTCCCCATGCGTCCATGCCATCCATGTGTCCCTCTCGACCTTTGTTCCTTATTGGCCAGACCTCTATTGGACATGTGCTACAGGGGTGTCTCTCTCCATTGCAAACAATCGCACACTAGCTATCTTCGTGTATCTCCTCGCCTCGCTTTTCCATCTCGGAGATGCATGCGTGATATGTTCGCATAAGAAACAAAAAAACACACTCTCTCTAATTTATCGTTTGTTGTCACTTTCTCTTTCACGCACATACTATTTTTGCACACTTACTCATTCTCCTTCACACGCACTTGATCTGTCTCGACTGAGGCACTCTCCTCGGTCCATAGCATATAGATTTATTGAAAAGTCAAACATCACAAAGTTTGACCATGCACGTGGAGAAAAAGAATTACATCTAGTAAGACAAACATATACCATTAGATTCACCATGAGATGTAGTTTTGTATGATGTATCTTTGGTATTGTAGATATAAATAACATTTGCGTAAACCTGATCAAAATTTCCAAAGTTTGACTTCTAAAAAATTTACATGCACTGCATTATCGAGCGGATGGAATATCTCTTTCCCCCTCTCAGCTATTTGACGCACCACTCAGCCTTATTGGGGCTCCTCAATCTCTCTCAAACTTTATTAGTCAGTTTGGTGCGTGACCTGACCCTCATGCCTTGATGGCCGGTACTGCCTGGTGTGGACGTGAGATGTAAAATATTTTTGCCTGGCCAGGCTTGTGTGGTGCTGAAGCGTTTGGTTCATGCCTGGGCCAGGCAAAGCATCAACGTCCCATCAATCAATCCATGCATCAATTATTTAATGCTAATATCCATACACGTTGCTGTTAGCCTCGTGGCCACACGACCAGGCATGGCCAGACGTTCGAAATCGGTCGCCTGGGCCAGGCTACTTGCAGTGTCTGGAGTTCAGCCAGGCTAATTAAAGTGCAAGGGAACCCAGGCCAGGCGGGCTTTCTTTTTCACAGGGTAGCAACCAAACAAGCGTGCATGAAATCCAGCCACAACCCCAGGCCAGGCAAAAGATGCTCATGACGCAAGCCAAACTGGCCTTATATCTCCCTGGTTCACACATACACATGTCTGGCTCGCACTATACATATAGACCCATCCAACACTCTCCGCCCTTGTTCTCTCTACATGTGACACGCACCCCCCCTAAGTACTATAATCCCTCACTCCATCATAGGCGCAAGCACTCCCCCCTCCTAAGTATGATTATCTCTTACTAGCCATCAGGAACACACGTATTGTCTCCTTCCATCCATACGTCTATCTCGATATCTCTCGAGGCATA